>NC_060147.1:15539182-18039182 GCF_021461385.2 Schistocerca piceifrons | reverse complement strand
TTGAAGATGTCTCCCGCAGTCGGAGACGAAACGTTGGGAATCGACACAGAATTCATCAACCTACCACGGCATAACAGCCCGGATAATTATAATGGACATAATCCGCATCGAACATTGCAACATGTTCGTGATAGCCCTAAACTCAACGTTGTTTGTGCATTGGGAAGAACGAAGTGTACGACCACTTTTTTTCCGTGGGAGAACCATCAGCGGGATAGTGTACCTGGATATGCTACAATTTTTAATACCATAGATCGATGAGGATGACCAAGATCGAAATGTTAACTTCAGGCACTATCTGACTGACGTCCGGGATTTTCTCAGTGACCGCTTTCCAGGTCAATGGACTGGCCGTGATGCGCCAATTGCGTGGCCCCTACATTCCCCAGACCTAACAAGACTCGATTTTTTTTTAATGGCAATTCATCAAAGATATCGTGTTTGTACCTCCTGTGCCAGATTCTCTACCTGAACTTAGAGCAAGAATTTACACCACCACTGAGCAAGTTACACATGCAATGCTACAGCGAGTTTGGGAAGAAATTGACTTCCGATGGGATGTCTGCAGGGTAACCAACGGAAGCCACAAACAACATCTTTAGTTTAAGGTAAAAAAAACCTTCATATGTTTCGCTACAAAACAACACTAAACCCAGTTCTATATCTTCTTTCAATAAATTTATATGAATTTTTAAAGCTGTAAAGTCCTTTCTGAAACACCCTCTATATGAACGGTTGCGAAAATCTGGCAAAGCACAAATTTTCATTGCTGTACTAACTTTCACCGGCTACACTGACGCACATTTCTTCATAAAATCTGGAAGCTCTTGAGGAGATGCCCCACCATAAAATCATGTCCCAGGATTTCAGCATTCCAGTTTGTAAAACGGACGTTGAGGATTTTAGAACCTTTAAGAGTGTTATCGACGACACTACCAAACCAAAAACTGGCGTTCGGCGTAGCAACGTACTTTTAAGAAATTTTGAAACGATGACATTTTCAACACATTTCCGTGAACAGTTGTTTAACGTATTCTTGACTATAATTGTGGGAGTCCACCATTTTCTTCAAGTCATATCGAGGGAGACCACAATTTCTTATTTCTCCACCGTCTGTAGATTCCTTGCAAATTTCAGTGCCCCAACACGGAGGTAGAAGGCAAGTACCAACCTTCAAACACAAACACTTAAGAATATACTGTATCAAACATGAAACACATAGACTACTAGAGTACTAGATTTCATGCCTAAAGTGAACAGATAGTTTTATCCGAACCTCAAGTCAAAGAATGTGCTTAATGAAAGTGATGATAATGTAGGGTGTTACAAAAAGGTACGGCCAAACTTTCAGGAAACATTCCTCACACACAAAGAAAGAAAATATGTTATGTGTACATGTGTCCGCAAACGCTTACTTTCCATGTTAGATCTCATTTTATTACTTCTCTTCAAATCACATTAATCATGGAATGGAAACACACAGCAACAGAACGTACCAGCGTGACTTCAAACACTTTGTTACAGGCAATGTTCAAAATGTCTCCCGTTAGCGAGGATACATGCATCCACCCCACGTCGCATGGAATTCCTGATGCGCTGATGCAGCCCTGGAGAATGGCGTTTTGTATCACAGCCGTCCACAATACGAGCACGAAGAGTCTCTACATTTTGTACCGGGGTTCCGTAGACAAGAGCTTTCAAATGCCCCCATAAATGAAAGTCAAGAGGGTTGAGGTCAGGAGAGCGTGGAGGCCACGGAATTGGTCCGCCTCTACCAATCCATCGGTCACCGAATCTGTTGTTGAGAAGCGTACGAACACTTCGACTGAAATGTGCAGGAGCTCCATCGTGCATGAACCACATGTTGTGTCGTACTTGTAAAGGCACAACACAAGCACCGAAGTCAACATTACCTTCCTTAAATTGGGCCAACTGGCGGTGAATCGAGACGAAACTACACTCCTGGAAATTGAAATAAGAACACCGTGAATTCATTGTCCCAGGAAGGGGAAACTTTATTGACACATTCCTGGGGTCAGATACATCACATGATCACACTGACGGAACCACAGGCACATAGACACAGGCAACAGAGCATGCACAATGTTGGCACTAGTACAGTGTATATCCACCTTTCGCAGCAATGCAGGCTGCTATTCTCCCATGGAGACGATCGTAGAGATGCTGGATGTAGTCCTGTGGAACGGCTTGCCATGCCAATTCCACCTGGCACCTCAGCTGGACCAGCGTTCGTGCTGGACGTGCAGCCCGCGTGAGACGACGCTTCATCCAGTCCCAAACATGCTCAATGGGGGACAGATCCGGAGACCTTGCTGGCCAGGGTAGTTGACTTACACCTTCTAGAGCACGTTGGGTGGCACGGGATACATGCGGACGTGCATTGTCCTGTTGGAACAGCAAGTTCCCTTGCCGGTCTAGGAATGGTAGAACGATGGGTTCGATGACGGTTTGGATGTACCGTGCACTATTCAGTGTCCCCTCGACGATCACCAGTGGTGTACGGCCAGTGTAGGAGATCGCTCCCCACACCATGATGCCGAGTGTTGGCCCTGTGTGCCTCGGTCGTATGCAGTCCTGATTGTGGCGCTCCCCTGCACGGCGCCAAACACGCATACGACCATCATTGGCACCAAGGCAGAAGCGACTCTCATCGCTGAAGACGACACGTCTCCATTCGTCCCCCCATTCACGCCTGTCGCGACACCACTGGAGGCGGGCTGCACGATGTTGGGGCGTGAGCGGAAGACGGCCTAACGGTGTGCGGGACCGTAGCCCAGCTTCATGGAGACGGTTGCGAATGGTCCTCGCCGATACCCCAGGAGCAACAGTGTCCCTAATTTGCTGGGAAGTGGCGGTGCGGTCCCCTACGGCACTGCGTAGGATCCTACGGTCTTGGCGTGCATCCGTGCGTCGCTGCGGTCCGGTCCCAGGTCGACGGGCACGTGCGCCTTCCGCCGACCACTGGCGACAACAATCGATGTACTGTGGAGACCTCACGCCCCACGTGTTGAGCAATTCGGCGGTACGTCCACCCGGCCTCCCGCATGCCCACTATACGCCCTCGCTCAAAGTCCGTCAACTGCACATACGGTTCACGTTCACGCTGTCGCGGCATGCTACCAGTATTAAAGACTGCGATGGAGCTCGGTATGCCACGGCAAACTGGCTGACACTGACGGCGGCGGTGCACAAATGCTGCGCAGCTAGCTCCATTCGACGGCCAACACCGCGGTTCCTGGTGTGTCCGCTGTGCCGTGCGTGTGATCATTGCTTGTACAGCCCTCTCGCAGTGTCCGGAGCAAGTATGGTGGGTCTGACACACCGGTGTCAATGTGTTATTTTTTCCATTTCCAGGAGTGTAAAATGAGCTCGAACATGGAAATTAAGCGTTTCCGGTCACATGTCCACATAACATCTTTTCTTTATTTGTGTATGAGGAATGTTTCCTGAAAGTTTGGCCGTACCTTTTTGTAAGATACAAATTTTGTAGATTAACTTTACTACTAATAATAATAAATAATGAACTATTTTATGGGAAATATGATATGTTAAAAAAAGTAAGTCAAACATATGATACTGCTGATTTCCCTACAAATTTGACTTTCATAAATATCTGTTTTTCTCTAAACTTCGCATATATGCTTTGGCCCCTTGTGGTTCTCAGTGCCTGCATCATTATCATAGTTTACGCTAGTAACTGAAAAATCCACAGACTACCTTTAAAGCTCAATGCAGTGTCACGCGTAGTGAACTCGTAATATTATGGAATAGCGGTAGTTCTTAATAACAAGTACTGAATCTTAGGAGGTGGGGGTTTTGAACGGCCACAAAGTAAAATCTAATACAACTGCAAAACGAAATAAATAGTAACTCATAAGAAACGTAAGCAGGACATTAGCGGGAAATAAGCGACACAGAATGTCTAAAAGAGAAGTCACTACACATGGAACGAAAAAATAACAAACCTTGGAATCGATAACCAGAAGTGAGCCGTATAGGTCAATTCTAGTTGTAGAATCCAAGGTTATTTATGCTCTTTTGCAGCAGTACAGAAGACGATGATAGAATAATGGAACGTGTCGACAACTACACGGTATCACGCATTCTAAAAGAATGCGCAGTTACAGGATTTTTGTTTTGGTGTTACTTTCTGTACTACTGTTGTTACCGCAGTGGTACAAATGGCTCTGAGCACTATGGGACTTAACATCTGAGGTCATCAGTCCCCTAGAACTTAGAACTACTTAAACCTAACTAACCTAAGGACATCACAAACATCCATGCCCGAGGCAGGATTCGAACCTGCGACCGTAGCGGTACTGTGCATTCTTTGAGAATTGCCATGTATGGCATCATTCTCATTGTTGATTCACGTTCGGTTATTTTTCATTATTTTTATTGGCTGTTAATTATTTCGTCGCGCGGGATTAGCCGAGCGGCCGTAGGCGCTGCAGTCGTGGACTGTGCGGCTGGTCCCGGCAGAGGTTCGAGTCCTCCCTCGGGCATGGGTGTGTGTGTTTGTTCTTAGGATAATTTAGGTTAAGTAGTGTGTAAGCTTAGGGACTGATGACCTCAGCAGTTAAGTCCCATAAGATTTCACACACATTTGAACATTTTTTGTTAATTATTTTGTCAAAAGTGTAACTTTTTCGTGTCACTCGCTATGCAACTGGAAGAACGAGAAACATAACCAACGTTGGAATCAGTGACTAGACTTGACCTACGCTGATACACAGACAGAAAGTAAATAAATATACAATCCTAAAAGAAATAAGAACAAACACGCAATGAAAACAAAAGTCACGAAAAATAACGAACCGTGGGCTGAAGAACTAGAATTGACCTATATAACTATCCTCTTAGGTTGCTGCCTAATCTCACCGTCGGCAATCGTGGCACATTCGGAGAAAAACAGCCAATCATTTGTGAGAAGCGGGATTATATATACCGGTAATTGCAGATACTCTCACACGCAGCAATTTCAACCGTGCTCTTAAGTTTGCGGCCAACCCCGCCTCTGGAAATGATGCGACATAATCGGAAAAAGGTAGTCATATATATTTGCGAGGTTATCAATACGATTGCTACTTGATTCATGAGCAGAAACTTAAGCTGTGCATATAGGTTCCTGCCTAACCACAACCTGAGAAATCCCGATATATTTGTAATAAACAGCATACCTTACGTCAGTTACTAAGACAACCACAGATGAAATTTAATAACAAGTTGCCTTCGCAACTCATGGCGTCCTTCACTCGAATTGTCATTGGTCAAAGCTCACAGGTGGAATCGGATACTAGATTTGACTCAAAATAGAATTTAATCCCTGAAATTCATCTAAAATACGTTAGAAAGTCCTATAAAAATATATTATTTCTTACGACAGGGCTATGGAGAACGTCTGTTTCACGTTAACAATGCTATGTCTAAACTTGTCGAACGTTACCTACATGAGCGAATAAAGCAAGCAATTGACATCTTCGTAGGAACATGTGTAATTTGTAGGATTCCGATCTTACTCTAATTACAAGATTTATGAAGTTAATGGTTCTGGAACACAAACTGCCTTACACGAATTGTGTTGAACAGTCTGGACGACTGATTGGCAAAATTAAAATGCCTCGAATATAACTGCTGTGTTGGAGATCTCCGTATTCATTCAACGTACATGAAGTGAGAATTAATGTTACGCGCCCGCAGAAAGGTGCAATCGATTTAACGCCTGTGTTTTGGCTGCCAGGGATTGGCGGAAATCAGATGCTGATCAACGACTTACCAGAGATCGCTGTCGTTGCCCGTGCACCCACTGCATTTGACGACTTCTTTAGGTTTTGCCGAATGCAGACAGCGCCATTCACGATGCTCGCCATTCGAGTCGACTCAGACTGTTGCTAAGAAACGACACGGGACGTCGAAGAGACCCCTGTATTGTTGAAAACTGCGTCACATCGCGATTGCTGTTGTTTACTCTTAGTAGTGTATGCGACATTTATCACCGTATAATTAAAGGAACTCTACTCCGATAATAACAGGGGCGTAAATGGGTTGTGGTGTCCGGGGCAATTCCGCCTAGAACACCACCATCACAGCCTTACTTCCTGCAGCACCTCATCTTATCCACTGAAGAGCTAAAGAAACTAATATCATGTAAGGCCCCCGCGAGCATGCAGAAGCGCCACAACACGGCGTGGCATAGACTCGACTAATGGTTGAAGTGGTTCTGAGCATTGTGGGACTTAACATCTGAGGTCATCAGTCCCGTAGAACTTAGAACTACTTAAACCTAACTAACCTAAGGACATCACACACATCCATGTCCGAGGCAGGATTCGAACCTGCGGCCGTAGCTGTCGTGCGGTTCCAGACTGAAGCGCCTAGAACCTCTCGTCCACCTCGGCCGGCCGCTCGACTAATATCTGAAGTACTGCTGGAGAGAACTGGAATCATGAATCCTGCAGGACTGTCCATAAACTTGTAAGAGTACGAGGGGGTGGAGATCTCTTCTGAACAGTATGTTGCAAGACATCCCTGTGTTTACACTCAGAAGAGTGTTCCTGGAGCCACTGTCTAGGAATTCTGCGGGTGTCGGGTGTCGCATTGTCCTGCTGGAATAGCCCAAGTCCGTCGGAATGCACAATGGACATGAATGAAAGCAGGTGATCAGACACGATGCTTACATACGTGTCACCTGTCAGAGCCGTATCCAGACGTATCAGGGGTCCCATATCACTGCAATTGCGCATCCCCATACCATTACAGAGCCATCGCCAGCTTTAACAGCCCCCTGCTGACATGCAGGGTCCATGGATTCATCTATCTACATCTACATCCATACTCCACAAGCCACCTGACGGTGTGTGGCGGAGGGTACCTTGAGTACCTCTATCGGTTCTCCCCTCTATTCCAGTCTCGTATTGTTCGTGGAAAGAAGGATTGTCGGTATGCTTCTGTGTGGGCTCTAATCGCTCTGATTTTATCCTCATGGTCTCTTCGCGAGATATACGTAGGAGGGAGCAATATACTGCTTGACTCTTCGGTGAAGGTATGTTCTCGAAACTTCAACAAAAGCCCGTACCGAGCTACTGAGCGTCTCTCCTGCAGAGTCTTCCACTGGAGTTTATCTATCATCTCCGTAACGCTTTCGCGATTACTAAATGATTCTGTAACGAAGCGCGCTGCTCTCCGTTGGATCTTCTCTATCTCTTCTATCAACCCTGTGTGGTACGGATCCCACACTGCTGAGCAGTATTCAAGCAGTGAGCGAACAAGTGTACTCTAACCTACTTCCTTTGTTTTCGGATTGCATTTCCGTAGGATTCTTCCAATAAATCGCTGTCTGGCATCTGCTTTACCGACGATCAACTTTATATGATCATTCCATTTTAAATCACTCCTAATGCCTACTCCCAGATAAATTATGGAATTAACTGCTTCCAGTTGCTGACCTGCTATATTGTAGCTAAATGATAAGGGATCTTTCTTTCTATGTATTCGCAGCACATTACACTTGTCTACATTGAGATTCAATTGCCATTCCCTGCACCATGCATCAATTCGCTGCAGATCCTCCTGCATTTCTGTACAGTTTTCCATTGTTACAACCTCTCGATATACCACAGCATGATCCGCAAAAAGCCGCAGTGAACTTCCGGTGTCATCCACAAGGTCATATATATATATATATATTGTGAATAGCAACGGTCCTACGACACTCCCCTGCGGCACACCTGAAATCACTCTTACTTCGGAAGACTTCTCTCCGTTGAGAATGACATGCTGCTTTCTGTTATCTAGGAACTCTTCAATCCAATCACACAATTGGTCTGATAGTCCAAATGCTCTTACTTTGTTCATTAAACGACTGTGGGGAACCGTATCGAACGCCTTGCGGAAGTCAAGAAACACGGCATCTACCTGGGAACCCGTGTGTATGGCCCTCTGTGTCTCGTGGACTAATAGCGCGAGCTGGGTTTCACATGATCCTCTTTTTCTAAACCCATGTTGATTCCTACAGAGTATATTTCTAGTCTCCAGAAAAGTCATTATACTCGAACATAATACGAGTTCCAAAATTCTACAACTGGTCGACGTTAGATATACAGGTCTATAGTTCTGCACATCTGTTCTACGTCCCTTCTTGAAAACGGGGATGACCTGTGCCCTTTTCCAATCCTTTGGAACGCTACGCTCTTCTAGAGACCTACGGTACACCGCTGCAAGAAGGGGGGGGGGGGGCAAGTTCCTTCGGGTACTCTGTGTAAAATCGAACTGGTATCCCATCAGGTCCAGCGGCCTTTCCTATTTTGAGCAATTTTAATTGTTTCTCTATCCCTCTGTCGTCTATTTCAATATCTACCATTTTGTCATCTGTTCATCTGTGCATCAATTTAGAGAAGGAACTACAGTGCCGTATTCCTCTGTGAAACAGCTTTGAAAAAAGACATTCATGAGGTTAAATCCATACCCGTGCATGTCCATTCGCTCAGTACAGCTTGAAACGACGTCCAAACAGGCAACATGTTTCCAGTCAACAACAGTCCAATGTCGGTGTTGACGGGCAGGGAGTAAATCTTTGTCGTGCAGTCATCAAGGGTACACGAGTGGGCCTCCGGCTCTGAAAGCCCATACCAATGTTTTTTTTTTTTTTGAATGGTTTGCACGCTGACCCTTGTTGATGGCCCAGCATTGAATCTGCAGCAATTTTCAGAAGGGTTGCACTTTTGTCACGTTGAACAATTCTCTTAAGTAGTCGTTAGTCCTGTTCTTGCAGAACCTTTTCCTGCCCGCAGTGATGTCGGAAACTTGATGTTTTCCGTGTTCCTTCTATTCACAGTACACTCGAGAAACGGTCGTATTGGAAAACACCCACTTCGTCGCGACCTCGGAGATGCTGAGCCCCATCGCTCGTGTGCTGACTTATAACACCACGTTCGAACTCACTTAAATCTTGGTAACCTTCCATTGTAGCAGCAGCAACCGATCTAACAATTCCAGAGTGAGATTTTCACTCTGCAGCGGAGTGTGCCCTGATATGAAACTTCCTAGCAGATTAAAACTGTGAGCCGGACCAAGACTCGAACTCTGCAAGTTTCGCAGGAGAGCTTCTGTAAAGTTTGGAAGGTAGGAGACGAAGTACTGGCAGAAGTAAAGCTGTGAGGACGGGGCGTGAGTCATGTATGGGTAGCTCAGTTGTTAGAGCACTTGCCCGCGAAAGGTAAAGGTCCCGAGTTCGAGTCTCGGTCCGGCACACAGTTTTAATCTGCCAGAAAGTTTCAGATCTAACAATCGCCCAGACACTCATACAGGCGTTGCCGACTGCAGCACCATATTCTACCTGTTTACATAGTTCTGTTTTTGAATACACATGTGTGTACCAGCTTCTTTCGCGCTTTGGTGTACTGTCCAAACCTTACAGACGTTTTTCTATGAAACATGCGAGACCTCCACTCTTGGAAGAAAGGATATTACGGAGATGTGGCATAGTCCCAGGTTTTAGCCAAGCAATGCCTCTGCAAATTTCTTTGTCCCAGGTTTGGCAGGAGAGCTTCCGTGAAACCTGGAAGATAGAAGACGGGTAAGGTCATGAGTCCTACTTGTGTAGCTTAGCTGGTAGAGCAAAGGTCCTGAGTTCGATTCTCGTTTCGGCGCGCACACCTTTTATCTGCCAGGTATTTCATATCAACGCACGCTCAGCTGCAAAGTGAAAATTTCTCTTTAGAAACTAATTTATTTATTTTATTTTATTTTACACGTCTAGTTCATTAGGACCAAATTGACTAGCAAATCTCTGTGATCATGGAACGAGGAACTGCATGAAATTAACAACAGAAACCTTAACTGCAGATAAGGAATCTTACGAAAATTACAAGCTAGTGATCAAAAACTAGCATAATCCACAATGTAACAGGTGAATTTTCTTTCTTTTATCCGGGAACTCCCCGACACACTAGAAGGAGTGAGCTGTTTTCTTCATGGCTTATTGAAAATGGGAGGAGCGGAATAATGCATGCCTTTCTGCACGGGAGTAAAGGAGATGCGATCCAAATGCAGATTGGATTTCTCCCCAGTATTAACCGAGCGGAAAGCTGCTACTTCCTGGGAATAAGCTCATACTTATAACAGCGAATGGAATTGGTGAAAACATCTATTGAGAGGTCAGTGTCAGAATTCCAAGACCGCTGAACAGGGGTAGACAAGAGGTTTCCGCCCATGTACTACATTTTGCTCGAACTGCCTGTTTCTGAGCCAAAAGTACCGTTTTAGAATGGGAAGAGCTACCCCAGAAAGTAATAATGTATGCTATAAATGAATGAAAATAAACAAAGTAGACTAATTTCCATGTTCGACTATCACTTATTGCAGATACTGTTGTAATAGTAAATATAGCAGCATTATGTTTTTGAATAGGATCCTGAATGAGGGCTTTCCATGACAGCAATTATCCAAACTCTTAGGAATTTTGACTGTTCAGATTCACTTATCATATGCCCATTCTGTGTAATCAGAACAACAGTTTTGATTGAATTGTCTGATAGAAACTGTAAAATCTGACTCTTATTGTGATTTAGCATCAATTTTGTTTCTACAAGCTGTGAACTTACATCTTGAACTGTACCATTTGATACTTTGCCTCTGTTGCACTCAACATCCCTCACTATGAAACTACTGTCATCAGTAAACAGAAATATCTCACAATCACCTGTTGAATAAAAAGAAATGTCATTTAGATATATAATAAACATCCCCCAATCAGAATCCATGTCATACCTGTCTTTATTGTTGTGGATGTATGATCTTTCGCTGTATGTTCTTAACCCCAGTACCATTGGGGGGGGGGGGGGGGGGGCAAAAATTGCCTACAGTATTCGTTTTATTTGTGTAATACATCTATTTGTTGGAGTGAAGAAGTAAGAATTTAGGTAATTGTAGAAAAATATCTAGAGTATGTGCTGTCATATATAATTTTTATGAATAATTTAAATTTGCCTATTACATTTAATTTAAGTGCGGGCAGTTTTTGTCGCCCCCCCCCCCCCTCCCTTAGACATCGGAGAGAGAACTTTTCTCATTAAAATATTTCTCAATATGGCAGAAAGAAATGCAATTTCTGACTGGGTACCGCTGTATTGTGTTGCCATTGTTGTTTTGAAATAAATTTCCTTTGTTGTTCGAGAATTTGTACACTACTCGCAGTTCTAATAAAATGTTTCTTCAGTATCAGAGGTTTCTTACAGATGAAGAGGTGTCAGCTATAATAAATGAAGCAAGAGAAGTTGATGAAATTGATCCAGAAAAAGATGATATAGTTGTGACATACAATAGTGATACAGCAATAGAAAATGAGTCACGTTCATGGACTTAATCCCCTGATAAACAGCATGCAGGTGCTTCCAGCATCATTGTTAAGCGAAAAGCGGCAGGGGATATATTACTGTGCGTCCAAGGCAAGTGCGCAGGTCGGTACAAAATGAAGTGAATTTTCGTCAAGGCTTGAATCACGAAGACGTGACCTCTAGTGTGCCAGAATCTTTCAAAAAGTTTATAACTCTCGAAATAATGAAGATTATCGGGGATTATACAAACCAAGAACCTCGTAATAAGAACTTAAAACTTGCAACCATAGAAGAAATGTACACCTTCATTGGTATTTTGATACTCGTGGGCACAAATAATGACACTACACTGCCTCTTGACGACCTATGGGGGAAAGTACTGGGAAAGAATATCTACGTAGCTACAATGAGTAGTATTCGATGTGGAGATCTGTCCCTGATCAGAGTTGATGATGGAAATGGAAATGAGCGTTTGGCGTCATTGGCCGGGAGGCCCCTCGCGGGGCAGGTCCGGCCGCCATATCGCAGGTCTTATTACAGTCGGCGCCACATTGGGCGACCTGCACGCCGGATGGGGATGAAATGATGATGAACACAACACAACACCCAGTCCCTGAGCGGAGAAAATCTCCGACCCAGCCGGGAATCGAACCCGGGCCCAGAGGACGGCAATCCGTCACGCTGACCACTCAGCTACTGGGGCGGACAGAGTTGATGATTAAGAAACAAGAACCGAAAGACCGAAGCAGGATACGTTTTGCTCCCTTCGTGAAGTTTTCGACAAAATTGATAAAATGTTTGTGAAATACTGCGTACCAAGTGCAGATCTAACGATCGATGAAATGCTCTCCCGATTTCGAGGAAGATGTCCCTTTCTGGCCTTTATGAAAGACGAGCCTGGGAATTATGGCATATTGATTAGAATGTTATCAGATGCACACACCCGGTGTGTTCTAAAAATGGATGTCTATGCAGGGAAGGATGAACAGCCTGCCGAGGAACGGAGTGCAAAGGCAGTTGTTAGACGCCTGGTGAATCCGTTGGAAGGAAGTGGAAGAATTATAACAACAGATCGTTATTATACATCCACAGACGTAGTCGAGGAGCTTTACAATGATGAAAAGTTAAATTTGGTGGGAACACTGAAGAGTAACAAAAAGTACATACCATAACAGCTAAAGAAGAGGTATGTTCCTCCAAGTCCTTATCCACAGATCCGGAAATAGGCAACACACCAGTTACCTTGGTTTCATACATCCCCAAACTGAAGCCTACAAAGAATCTCCTGCTTGATATGCGATCTGTAGTTTTCCCAGCGTATTTCCAATTTGAACAGTTCTCGGGTATCCGACCGGGTAGCGTGGTAATTTCTCCACAATATTTCGGCAGACGTACACGCTGCCATCTTCAGGTGGTTCCTGACGAATGCTGTGCTGTTATAGAGATGGGGCCCCTCCACGCCCGCACCAACGTGGTGACCAGACCAAAAGTTCTCCTGTCACCTCCGTCAACATGTTAGTTATCTAGTTAGTGGATCACAGGATGCCGGGCTGTGATGTTATCTGTGCGTCTGGGTAAGACTACGCATTAACACGGTCCATCAGGTGATAGATAGTGGACGAAACGCGAGTGAGGGTAGCGATATGAAGAAAGAGGGGGAAAAAGTGCCACGGCCTCTGCGACAGTGGGATGGGTAGTAAGAGCAGTAGTGGCTTACTAGCTGCGATAGTTCATGCGAGGTTAGATTTGTTAGTATGGGTATATGCATTGTTACCGTGGCAAGTGATGGTGATGTATCCCAGTTGCTGCAGCCGCTACATTCCTGGAACAATCAGGATCGTTATATATTAGCGGGAGATCGGCCATAGATCATTTCACTGTGTGTGTGTGTGGGGGGGGGGGGGGGAGGGGGGGGGGGAGCTTGTCTGCATGCAGTATGGCTTCCCTGCGTGGTGCCAGTTATTCGGCAGTGTGTTCCAGCTGGATATCCAGTAATGGTGCGAGGTGCCAGGGCTAGCAGTGTATTTAACACTAAATTCTTCTAGAATCTACATATGTAAATGATGCTCTAAGCCCCCCCTATTCTAACTCCGACTTTTGCTGTTGCACAAGGATTAAAAAAATACGCGAACTGACTCTAATCAACCCTGCCAGTGGAGTAGAAGAGAGTTTGGCACCTGCAATAATTTAATTTGATAAATAAGTTGAATAAACGAAGGTTTCATTAACATAGTGAGGAATGATAGGGTTGCTCTACCGATTAACAGAATGAAAGTTCTGTCCAAAATAACAATATGATTTATTAAGACTAAACACAAAATAATAAACAAAAACACATGAAACACATACAATACATCAAATTGGCTCAAATTGGATACTCAAACAAACGCTGTGAATGTGAAGTTGTCCCTAAACTAGATTGTGAGGATTATGACGAAGTGGTATGTGGAGCCAATTCCTTGCAACTCAAATCTTAAGAGAAAACACATAGCCAACCCAACATTAATTGCTGCTACCCAAGACAGAACAAAGTTAGAAAAAGACGAACAGGCGCGCTCTGCTGAGCTCTGATTATTACCTAGGAAAATCCCTGTCTGCCGGTGCTGCGGACATACATTACCAAACTGTCTTCTTAACTGCAAGAACACGATTTGGCGTACTGGAGGCGATGGCAGGTTGCTTCGACGTCCTCGACTGAAAGGCGAGAGCCGACTACCCTAGAGCACCCGTACATGCCGAACACCGAACATTCCCGCCCCCACGACAGTGGCCATGGTTAAACGTTCCAATCAGCAACTCGAAAACCGGCGGAAAAATTCCACTCCATTGCCGGAGCACTACCATTCCACCAATGGAGATTCTTGGCGCCAATTTCTGCGCTGATTTTGCTATGTCACGGAGCTATGCCCTGAGCAAGCCAATCACAGTTACTATTTTGCAGAAAGCGCGGGAATTTTCCTGCCACAACTGCCTGGGTACACAAGTCATTCCCACGCATCGCTGGTAGCCCGCCAGAAAGTGTTTTCGCTAAGTTTCTGCGAAGTAACGGAACCTCTTGCTCAGCCGCTACTTCAGACCCCTCCGGGCGTGTCTTTTGACAATGTCGGCGTCTGGAAAGCATTCACTCGACTCCCTCACACCCTTTCAAAGTCAGCAGACCCCGCCTGTCACCGGACCACCCGGGTGACGAGAGACGCTGCGTGGGAAGTCCGCGTGTAAAGGAATAGCAACTTTCCACCGCATGCAATTAGAGAGGAGAATCGTAAGATAGAAATATGAGAGGGGGCTCATGCCACCTCTCAATGGCGTCTGATTAACAGGGGCTCACCTGTACCGTTGTGTTTGCGTGTGTTTGGCCATAGATGTTAGGTCCTTACAAGTACGTCTTTTGGTCTTTTATGTTTCCATCTATGGTTGTGGTCGTAGTTCCCCAGATTCAGAATAAAACGGGTTCTGCAAATATCTGGAGTTTCTTTATAGTCTTGTGGTGAGTTTGTGGATTACCTAAGTGAGAGTCTAAAGTCGGTATTCCCAGTGAAGATCGGCGATGCGTGTGTATCGTGGAGCATTGCTTATGATTTTGAGTACTTTGTTTTGTATGAGCTGCAGACGGCGCAGGCGTGTAGGTGCAGCGTATCCCCAAACAGGAGCTGCGTACGTCATCAGGGGTCGAGTAAGTATCATGTACATGGACCTCAACACCCTTCTGTTCAGTGTGCTACGCCTGTTGAGCATAGGGTAGAGCTGTTTGAGCCTCGCGCTTGCTCGGTTGGTCACGTGTTGTATGTGGTCCCCCCCAGAGTAATTTCTAGTCCAGACAGACACCGAGGTACTTGACTTTCTCATGGAAACGTATCGGGCGTGCATGTAGAGTTATTGGTCTGCAGTATCGGTGTTTGCGCAGTTGCTTCGGTCTTCTAGTGAACAGAATGGCTTCGCACTTGTCGACGTTTACTCTAACACGCCATTTCTCCAACCAAGGCTCGGCCACTCTGAGTGCAGTCTGTAGGCATGACGTAATGTTTGATGGTTTCCAATCTTGCGCGAGGACGGCTGTATCATCCACGTAGATTGCCATCGTTGTGTTTGTGTGTGGTTGGGAAATCGTTTATGTAGAGGTTAAACAGTGGGGGCCCTAGGATGCTTCCCTGGGGTGCCCCCGCATGTATACCGTGTTGTGTTGATTGTTTTCCCGGCACGTCAGTGTTGAAACAACTGTCTGTGAGGTATGATTGTATTAGATGCACCAGCCCGTCGGGGAATCCCGCGTCGCTGAGTTTGCGAATGAGGCCGTTGTGCCATAGACGGTCAAAAGCCTTTTCGATGTCCAGGAACAACGCCCCTGTTGCTTTGTTTGTGTTGAAGCCATGTGTTATATGTTCAGCGACCCGTAAGAGTTGTTGTGTTGTGGAGTGGTGATTCCTCCTCTTGGCGCCCTATATATACTAGCCGTTACCCCCCTCCACCGTTCCTCTCCTGGTGTCTGGCTATTGGAGGTGGTGGGGGGAAGCGGCGCCTGGGTCTGAACTGGGGGTCTGCAGTCTCCCTGCTGCCGCCGTCGGGGGCGGTCTTCGATCTCTGGGACCGCATCTTTCTCTCCAGGCTGAGCGCAGGGTTCAAAGCCTGACTAAGTTGAAGGCCGCTGTCATTATTAATTAGGTCGTCCTGGACGATGGTGCCCTACCGTTTCTTGACGTCCTGGTGAAACGGAAACCTGACGGCAACCTAGGACACAGTGTATACAGAAAACCTACACACACCGATTTGTACCTAAATGCCTTCAGTTGCCACCACAACTTCCAGCGTGAAGGCGTTTTGCGCACATTTGTTCACTGGGCATATGGAAAAGGGTAGAGAAATCTTTGTGGCTTTTATATATTTAGAAAAGGCTTTTGATAGAGTTCAGTGGAACAAGATGATATCCTGAAGAGGAAAGGAGTAGATTGGAAAGAGAGACGACTGATACAGAATCTATATTTACACCAGAAAGTAAGGATAAGGATTGGAAATGAAATGTCAGAAGGAAGCAGCATTGGACGAGGTGTTAGACAAGGTTGTTGCCTTGCCCCACTGTTGTTTAATGTATACCTTGAAGAGATTATTGCGAAAAGCTTAGATGGGAAAAGAGGAATATGTATTGGTAGAAAGAGAATAGAATGTATAAGATTTGCTGATGACATGGCATTAGTGGCAGAAAGTGAGCGGACAGTGAATAACATGCTCAAAGATCTGAATGAAGCTTGTGTGGAACATGGGATGCAAATAAACACAGCAAAAACAAAGAGTATGGTCATGAGACCAAGACGCAGACTGTCCAATATTAAAAAAGGACGATCTACCATTAGCCAAGTAAATTAATTTAAATATCTCAGAAGCACAATAACCGAAGACTTGAGATGTCACCAGGAGGTGAAAACTCGAATTGCCATAGCGAAGGAGGCATTCAACAGAAAGAGGAGACTCTTATGTGGAAAATTAGATAAAGAACTACGGAAAAGGTTTGGCAACTGTTTTGTCTGGAGTGTGGCACTATATGGGGCAGAAACATGGACACTGAGACGAGAGGATGAGAAAAGGTTAGGAACATTTGAGATGTGGATATGGAGGAAAATGGAGAGAATTAGCTGGATGGAAAGAGTAATGAAAGAGTATTGGTAAGGGTTGGTGAGAGAAGAAGTCTGCTGATCGTTGTACGAGAAAGGAAAAAGAACTGGTTGGGACACTCATTGAGAAGGGAGTCCTTGCTAGCAGATGCTTTGGAAGGATTGGTTTGTGGGAGAAGACTGAGAGGAAGAAGGAGATACAAGATGATAGACGACATAAAGGGAAGAGGAAATTATGCAGACCTGAAGAGGATGGCAGAAGACCAGACAGCCTGGAGAACTACCATGTGAAAACCTACCTTTAGGCAGAACACTGATGATGATGATGATGATGATGATGATGATGATGATCGATCTGCGATCAAGAGAGCCTTCCAGCAGAACTGCAGCACCTCGAGACAACATTTCGGAAAAATGGGTACACCAGAAGCAAATAAGGCACGCACTTAGAGAGACCGCGCCAAGAGAAGAAAAAGACGAAACAGAAGAACACAAGTCATTGGCGTGCATTCCGTTTGTCCGAAACACCTCAAGAAAAGTCGGTAGAATCCTGGGGAAACACAATGTGAAATGTGTATTACGACCCCCTGCAGAAACCTTAACTCTACTGGCGTCAGAGAAAAATGACCTAGGCCTTCGAAAATCAGGCGTTTACCAAATTCCCTGTCAGTGCGGAAAATCATACATTGGGGAGACAGTCCGCAATGCAGAAGAGAGGTGCCGCGAACACAAGCGCTATATCGAATTACGCCACGCCACTAAATCAGCCGTGGCTCACCATTGACTGGCTATACTGTGGACTATGAAAAACAAAAATACTCTGTCAATCCTCCTACTTTTGGGACGGCGTTACTAAAGAGGCCATCGAAATCAGACTACAGGACGATGTAATAAATAAAGACGGCGGCCTTCAACTTAGTCAGGCTTTGAACCCTGCACTCAGCCTGGACAGATAGATGCAGTCCCAGAGATCGAGGACAGCCCCCGACGGCGGCAGCAGGGAGACTGCAGACCCCAGTTCAGACCCAGGCGCCGCTTCCCCCACCACCTCCAGTAGCCAGGAGAGGAACGGTGGAGAGGGGTAACGGCTGGTATATATAGGGCGCCGAGAGGAACAGCACAGGAACCACCTGAAGATGGCAGCGTCTACGTCTGCCGAGATATTGTGGAGAAATTACGACGCTACCCGGTCGGATACCAGAGAACTGTTCAAATCTCCTACTTCTTTCTGCACAACACAATGATAAAAAGGTGTATGAGTCGACAGAGGAAAATAAAAGAGACAAGCATCAATCTCTACTACAATGAATCCAAAGGGAGCATAGACAGCATTGATCGAATAACACAATGCCATTCAGTAAAACGAGGGACGAGAAGGTGGTCATAATCTCTCTTTGTCACCTTGATAGATATTGCCCGTCTCAGTGGTGGGACAATTTTCAAGATAAACAACCCAAACTGGAATAAGAAGAAGAAGAATGTAAGAAGGCTGTATCTGCTAGAATTAGGTTAACAGCTCGTTACGCAAGCTGTGGAAGAGAGAGCAAAGAATATCATGGGTTTGCAAAAGCCTATCGTCTCTGCAGTGGAAAGTGATCTAAGGAAAATGCTGCCCAGCAGTACTGCAACTGTTCAATCTGTTGAATTTTGTTCAAGAGGAAGATGTCATATCTTCTTGAAGAGTAAAAACTCTAAAAAGGAAAAAGACAAGATGACAAAAGTATCTATAGTTTATTGCAGGTGTTCAAAGTACGTGTGTTCCACTCGTTCTGCAAAAACAATCATATGCAAAGGTTGTGAAATTGAAAGTGAAAGTGAGCAGGAAGGAAAAGATCAACTGTAATTTATGAGTTTGATTTTCTGTTTTCTTATTTGTGGTTTGCTATTGTACGTTCTTTTATGATTTCTTAATATAAGTCTGATGTATATGAAATGTTCAAAATGGTTCAAATGGCTCTGAGCACTATGGGACTTAACAGCTATGGTCATCAGTCCCCTAGAACTTAGGACTACTTAAACCTAACTAACCTAAGGACATCACACAACACCTAGTCATCAAGAGGCAGAGAAAATCCCTGACCCCACCGGGAATCGAACCCGGGAACCCGGGTATGAAATGTTAGTTTCATGAAAAAAATATAATAATATTTCTCATATTCATTACTTTATTTATTGTATTTGAATAGGTTATAATGTTCCTGATAACTATGGAAAGTGTGTTGCAACCTAGTAAAGAAATTCCTCATTCATTAAATAATCAGAACAAAACAAACAAAAAATGTCAAAATGTGAAAAGAATGTGAGGACAATTTTTGCCCCCCCCCCCCCTCCGCCTTAGACACCCATGAGACAGATTCGAGCTTAGTGGTGCTAGGGTTAAGAGATGGGGCTTGTGTAGAGAAGTATGGTGCTCTTTCGTACACTTTTAATAAATGTGCTTTAACAGTTCCAGTATTTTATTTACAGTGTAATGAAGGCTACTGTTTTGGTAGCTCTCTTATTTGATACAGTACAACGTGTTTCGCAGTAATATGTAGTTTCCCTGCCTCGTGTTGGCCACAGCAGAAATAAAATTATTGTACCGGGCGAACAAAAACTGAATAAATCAGGAATAACGTAGATGAGAGATACAAATTGACACACATGCTTGGAATGACATGGGGTTTTATTAGAACCAAAAAAATACAAAAGTTCAAAACATGTCCGACAGATGGCGCTTTATCTGATCAGAATAGCAATAATTAGCATAACAAAGTAAGACAAAGCAAAGATGATGATCTTTACAGGAAATGCTCAATATGTCCACCATCATTCCTCAACAACAGCTGTAGTCGTGGAATAATGTTGTGAACAGAACTGTAAAGCATGTTGGGAGTTACGGTGAGGCATTGGATTCGGATGTTGTCTTTCAGCATCCATAGAGATGTCGGTCGATCACGATACGCTTGCGACTTCAGGTAACCCCAAAGGCAATAATCGCACGGACTGAGGTCTGGGGACCTGGGAGGCCAAGCATGACGAAAGTGGCGGCTGAGCACACGATCAACACCAAACGACGCGAGCAAGAGATCTTTCATCCATCTAGCAATATGGGGTGGAGCGCCATCCTGCATAAACATCGTACGTTCCAGCAGGTGTTTATCAGCCAGGCTGGGGATGATGCGATTCTGTAACATATCGGCGCACCTATCACCCGTCACGGTAGCAGTTACAAAACCAGAATCACGCATTTCCTCGAAGAAAAAAGGCCCGATAACGGTAGATGTGGTAAATCCAACCCATACTGTGACTTTCTCGTCGTGCAATGGAGTTTTGACGACAGTTCTAGGATTTTCAGTAGCCCAAATTCTGCAGTTGCGGGCGTTGACAGACCCTCAGAGCGTGAAATGAGCTTCGTCGTCCACAACACGTTACTCAACCAATCGTCATCTTCCGCCATCTTTTGAAACGCCCACACTGCAAATGCCCTCCGCTTCACTAAATCGCCAGGTAACAGTTCATGATGCCGATGGATTTTGTACGGATAGCATCGGAGGGTACGCCTCAGTGCCAACGAAACAGTAGTGTATGGAATGCCGGTGCGACGTGCGACTGCACGAGCGCTGACTTCCCCGTACATAGACGAACCCGCTACAGTCTCCATTTCTTCCTGAACTGTCTCAGCAGCATTACGCCTTGTGCTCGGTCGGCCACTACGGGGTCTACCGTCTAAACAACCCGTGGCTTTGAACTTCGAAATCATTCTCGCCACAGCTGCATTTGTCATCGGACCTTTACCCGTTCGAATTCCCTTCCCATGGCGGTAGGATTGTAACGCTGAAGTAGCACATTCCCCATTTTGATAATACAGCTTCACTAAAAGCGCCTTTTCAGGTAACGTCAACATGCTGCGACTGCTGGCGCATCTGATTCTCTCTCTCATTACAGCTCCTTTTATACACGATTGTCATGCACAGTCACTGAGGTTTTGCTGTCCAACGCCATCTGTCGGGCATTTTATGAACTTTGTTTTTTTTTTTGTTCTAATAAAACCCATTATCATTCCAAGCATGTGTGTCAATTTTTACTTCTTTATCTACATTATTCCGTGGTTTATCAAGTTTTCAAATTTATACTGACTTTTTGATCACCCGGTAGAAGCAGTAATCTGACTTGTCTCCATTAACGAATGGAAGCTTCAGCTGATTGAACTGATATTATATAGAATGATAATTGACTGTGACAGCCCTTGATAACTACCGTGTCCTTGTCTTGTGCGAACAGAGAGCTGTAGATTGACTACTATGACGGAGACCGAGACGTACTGGACAGGATTACTGCCCAGATGCCAAACCTGAGGGCGGGGGGCAGCCTCGGGACACCCATCACAGGTGACATTTGTTAAGATCACGAAGAGCGTGACTACGAGTGAGACTGTTCCCAGCGTCTGTACGCAGTTAGAACCTGGAGCTGGATAGCTGTGGGACTGGCACAGTACTGGAGGCTGCAATCATCTTCCGTAGATCCTGACTACAAAACTCAGCCCTGCTCCCGTTTCCTTACTGTCATCGGCATAAACAGGTCCGTGGATGCCCTGAATAAGGAAACTGGAAGGGGGAAACAACTGCCAGTACGACAACAGCGAAGACTTTAGTAATTCCAGATGTCTCGAGTGTCTGATTTTCGTTTTAAATTATTGCATTTAATTATCGACGACTTGGGTGACTGTGCATTACTTGAAGGTCAGCAGATACAAATTGAAATTAGTTTCTGCAATATTGCAGATGGCACCCACTGTTTTTAGTACCGTGTGGCTGAAAATATGTGTGTGCATAGTTGTAAATTAAAGTTTTTTCACATGTAGTAGTGTTTGACTACATTCACTAAATGGCATGTTGGTCACACTAAAATGATACTTGTATTTTTTTACATTTAAAAGACATCATTTTTTTTCTTCCTTATGCATCAGGTTGTGAGTTGATGTTACTCGAAGAAACAAAGAAACGTAATTGATTTAAATCCGAAAACTGATGCCACTGATGTACAGGCGTGAGTTTTGGGTACACTCAGATTCCTGCAAGTGTGTGTCAGTTTTTATTTTCAAACAATGGGAACTCCAGATAGTAATATCAACAACATAGGAAAAGATACGCTACAGGCCATCAAAATCGCTTCACCACGAAGATGACGTGCTACAGACACGAAATTTAACCGACAGGATAGAAGATGCTGTGATATACAAATGATTAGCTTTTCAGAGCATTCACACAAGGTTGGCGCCGGTGGCGACACCTACAACGTACTGACATGAGGAAAGTTTCCAACCGATTTCTCATACACAAACAGCAGTTGACCGGCGTTGCCTGGTGAAACGTTGTTGTGATACCTCGTGTAAGGAGGAGAAATGCATTCCATCACGTTTCCGACTTTGATAAAGGTCGGATGCGGCTATCCCGACTGCGGTTTATCGTATCGCGACATTCCTGCTCGCGTTGGTCGAGATCCAATGACTGTTAGCAGAATATGGAATCGGTGGGTTCAGGAGGGTAATACGGAATGTCTTGCCGGATCCCAAGGGTCTCGTATCACTAGCAGTCGAGATGACAGGCATCTTATCCGCATGGCTGTAACGGATCGTGCAGCCACGTCTCGATCCCTTAGTCAACAGATGGGGACGTATGCAAGATAACAACCATCTGCACCAACAGTTCAACGTTTGCAGCACCACAGACTATCAGCTCGGAGACCATGGCTGCGGCTACCCTTGACGCTGCTCACAGACAGGAGCGCCTGCGATGGTGTACTCAACGACGATCCTGGGTGCACGAATGACATAACGTCATTTTTTCGGATGAGTCCAGGTTCTGTTTACAGCATCGTGATGGTCGCATCCGTGTTTGGCGACATCACGGTGAACGCACACTGGAAGCGTGTATTCGTCATCGCCATACTGGCGTATCATCCGGCGTGATGGTATGGGGTGCCATTGGTTACACGTCTCGGTCACCTCTTGTTCGCATTGACGGCACTTTGAACAGTGGACCTTACATTTCAGATGTATTACGTCCCGTTCCCCTACCCTTCATTCAGTCCATGCGAAGCCCTACATTTCAGCAGGATAATGCACGTCCGCATGTTGCAGGGCCTGTAGGGCCTATCTGGATATAGAAAATGTTGGACTGCTGCTCTGGCCAGCACAATCTCCAGATCTCTCACCAAGTGAAAACGTCTGGTCAATGGTGGCCGAGCAACTGGCTCGTCACAATACGCCGGTCCTACTCTTGATGAACTGTGGTATCGTGTTGAAGCTGCATGGGCAGCTGTACCTGTACACGCCATCCAAGCAGTGTTTGACTCAGTGCCCAGGCGTATCGAGGTCGTTATTACGGCCAGAGGTGGTTGTTCTGGGTACTGATTTCTCAGGATCTATGCATCCAAATTGCGTGAAAATGTAATCACATGTCAGTTCTATAATATATTTGTCCAATGAATACAAGTTTATCATCTGCATTTCTTCTTGGTGTAGCAATTTTAACCGACAGTAGTGTAGATTGCTATTTACAGTAGAAAAGACCGTCAAGTTGCACACAGGAATGATCAAAAGACACTCCCATGTAGCTTTCGGCCACAGCCTTCGTCAGTAAAGAGAGACATTCACACACGAACAAAAGCAAGCACACCTCACGCACACACAACTTTGCCAACTGCAGCATTGGCAGGTGTGTGTGTGAGTGTGTGTGTGTGTGTGTGTGTGTGTGTGTGTGTGTGTGTATGTATGTGTGTGTAGCAATCTATCTTTTCCTACATTGTTCAGTTTTATTTTATTTTTTTAATTGGCTGTGAATCACGTCTTGCTCCATCTCGAGTTATCTTGCCCTTCTTATCATGTTGAACTGAGGTCAGTGTTTCTTCAGGCTTCCAAAATCACTACGATTCAGACAACAAATACGAACTCTTTCCAGCCTCCATTATCAGTTCAGACTTCCCATGACAACTGTAATTCCGTCTCCTTACTTTAGTTGCTGTTGTAATCACTGGCCTGAAGACTAGCTTCACACAGCCCTCCAGTTTAGTGTATCCTTAGCATTCCTCTTCATGACTGGGTAACTTTTGTGCACTGCAGCACTGTAGTCAAGCCTTGGTCGTATTCTACATATTGATATATTTCTCTTTCCTCAGAAAAGTTATTCTTGCTCTTACTACTTTATGTTTTATATTCTCTTTACTTCTGGTGGTGTCAGTAATGGATCATTTTCAAATGAGCAATAGTATGCTGAATTTTAAGCAAAAAAAAAAATTTATTCAGTATCAGAAGTTGATAATTCTATTATGTATATGACCTCTTACAAAAAATGTTATATGTGTGACGACCATTCTCTTCAATACAGTTTTGAACTATTCTACATCTACATCTATATTTATACTCCGCAGGCCATCCAACGGTGTGTGGCGGAGGGCACTTTACGTGCCACTGTCGTTACCTCCCTTTCCTGTTCCAGTCGCATATGGTTCGCGGGAAGAACGACTGCCGGAAAGCCTCCGCGCGCGCTCGAATCTCTCTAATTTTACATTCGTGATTTCCTCGGGAGGTATAAGTAGGGGGAAGCAATATATTCGATACCTCATCCAGAAACGCACCCTCTCTAAACCTGGACAGCAAGCTACACCGCGATGCAGAGCGCCTCTCCTGCAGAGTCTGCCACTCGAGTTTGCTAAACATCTCCGTAACGCTATCACGCTTACCAGATAACCCTGTGACGAAACGCGCCGCTCTTCTTTGGATCTTCTCCATCTCCTCTGTCAACCCGACCTGGTACGGATCCCACACTGATGAGCAATAGTCAAGTATAGGTCGAACGAGTGTTTTGTAAGCCACCTCCTTTGTTGATGGACTACGTTTTCTAAGGACTCTCCCAATGAATCTCAACCTAGCACCCGCCTTACCAACAATTAAATTTATATGATCATTCCACTTCAAATCGTTCCGCACGCATACTCCCAGATATTTTACAGAAGTAACTGCTACCAGTGTTTGTTCCGCTATCGTATAGTCATACAATAAAGGATCCTTCTTTCTATGTATTCGCAATACATTACATTTGTCTATGTTAAGGGTCAGTTGCCACTCCCTGCACCAAGTGCCTATCCGCTGCAGATCTTCCTGCATTTCGCTGCAATTTTCTAATGCTGCAACTTCTCTGCAAACTACAGCATCATCCGTGATAAGCCGCTCTTTGCTGGAAGTTGAGCATAACTCACGCCAAGAGGCACTAGTCAATAAAACCCGTGTCGGCACAACTAGGAGTTGGCCATCTGAACAACTATTACTGCACATATCGAGAGAGTCGACCAGTTGTACGAGATATGGACAGTGTACCAGGAATGAATGAACATTTATTAAGCAAATGAATATAGAATAGATAATGAAAAAGATGTGAGGCTAATTAGTGCTGGAGAAGAGTTTGATATGAACTGTTTATCGCTGCCAAGAAATTGTTGTATAAAACAGTGATGAAATCTCATGCAGTACACAGAGAACAGAACAAAATCCAGTGCCTCTCGCAGCTGGCGTAAACGCAGCAGCTGACCGTGAGTGACAATCTCGGTCACTACGTCAGCCGCTCGGAAGAAGTGGAGCTCTCTCGACTGCACTGGACGTCTGGAACGTGTTCTGCAGTCAGGCGGCAGCTCTGCTCTGGGTGGATGCTGTTATGCTTGGAAAGTTGAACAGAAAGGGTAGTGTCTTGAAAGGACATTATGAGGTGCGTATCAACAAAGGAAAAACCACATTAATACAGGGTGGAAAGTATTTAAACCGACAAGCTCTGGGAGGTTGTAGGGGACATCAAAACAAATATTTTTCCCTAATGTAATTTTTTCCTATGAGGAGTATTTAAACCGGCAGAGGAAGATTTCTCTGATGGCAAATTAATTAAACCAACAAACACTTTTCCATTTTTTTTATGACCAGGAGACAACACATTAACACAACCCAGTTACAGCAATTTTCAAAAATGCCTCCACTGACACGTAAACAAAGGTTACACCGTCGGATCATGTTCTGTCTGACATGGGCAAACACCCCAGGAGTATCCTGAATTGTTCCTCTTCTGATGCGACAGGGGTTGCGTAAACAAGGTTGCGCATCTCTCCCCACACAAAAAAGTCCAGAGGAGACATATCTGGGGATCGAGCAGGCCACGGTACAGGACCACCTCTGCCAATCCACGTTTCTGGGAACCTTCGGTCCAGGGATCGACGCACACGACGACTGAAATGTGCCGGCGCCCCGTCATGTTGGAACCACACGCGTTGTCTTGTAGGGAGCGGGACGTCTTCCAGCAATTCTGGCAATGCTCTGGCGACAGAATTGTAATAGCGCCTGCCATTTAATGGCCTAGGTAATACGACCCAATTAGACAGTCCCCAACAACACTGATCCACACATTAACGAAGAACCGCACTTGATGAGCGCTAGTAACTGTGGCATGCGGGTTATCCTCAATCCAAACATACGAACTGTGCATGTTGAAGATTCCATCACGCCCGAACGTTGCTTCATCGGCAAAGAACAGAGGATGGAAATGTAGGAAGTGTTTCACACTGTTCCAGGTACCACTGCGAAAACTGCTCTGGATGGATAATCAACTGGTTCCAGGTTGTGGACACGGTGTAAGTGAAATGGACGTAACAATTGCTGTCGAAGGACACTCGTCTGATTCGTCCCCATGTTGCGTGCAATTCCAAGAGTGCTGACTGAAGGATCCCGCTCCACATGCTGCAAGACAGCTTCCTCAAATTGCAGCGTTCTTACCGTGCGACGGCGTCCCTGTCCAGGTAATCTGCTAAATGACCCAGTCTCACGCAGACGTTGGTACACAGCAGCAAAAGTCGTATGATGCGGGGTACGGCGATTAAGATATTGTTGCTGATAAACCCGCTGTGCAGCTCGTCCGCTGTGGTGCGCTACGTAGTACGCACGAACCATATCAGTGTACTCACTCCAGGTGTATCGCTCCATTAGCAATCAGAGACAATGCACTACTGCACTGGTGGACAGCAGTTGCCTACAACTGAAGAGCGTAATACGGCCTTTAACAACTGAAGAGCGTAATACGGCCCCCACCGGTTTAAATAATCCTCATAGGAAAAAATGACGTTAGGGAAAAATATTTGTTTTGATGTCCCCTACAACCTCCCAGAGTTTGTCGGTTTAAATACTTTTCACCCTGTAGAATGTAGCCAAACTGAATCATAAAGTGATGAGGGAATTAGGTGAGAAAATGCAACACTGAAAGCGGTAGATGCGTTTTGTTATTTGGCGAGAAAAATAACGAGATGGCTGAAGTAGATAGAATATAACAAAATGCAGAGCTGACAGTAGGAGCAAAAGCATTCTTGAAAAGAGAAGTTTGTTAACACTGAATATAAATTTAAGTTTGAAACAAACCTGCCACGGGCATCTGCAGCTGTGGTAGAAGATCTTGCAAAAAGAGCTCTGGCTATGACTGTACGATTATCTGTAATGTGACACGACCAGTTTTGTGGCCTATAGCCATATCCTCAGGTATACATCAAAATAGAAAAAATCTGAACAACTCTCCACGTCATGGCATTACAGGCACAAAATCCTAATTGTGACAGTCTGTAAATATACTCGTAATACCTGTAAGTCATTTAAGGAAGGTTGACAAAATCGTCAGTAGTAAAATGGCATTGCCTACCAAATGCAGATAATTAGCTACAGTAGACGCCAAATGTGTAGATCGTCCTCCATAATAGTGAGGAAGAACCTATAACAAATGATAAACAATACGGAATAGAGAGTCTTTGGCGAGCAGCCCACACCAAACCGACTTCGTACCAACAAATCACATTCTAGTAACAGACATCGTGAAGAGTAACAACACACTGGCTCCACTGCGCACACCGCAGAGCGTCAGTGCACAGAAAACAGTGCTTTTGTTGCGGCCAGCCCAACTTTCTCAGCTGCGTGTAAGTACACAGGACGAGGTTTATCTGCTGCTCCTCCCATCTCGCAGTTGCACTCTCGGCACCAGCTACGACGCAAGTTCTGTGCTCCGAGTCTTGGTGCTCTGATGCACGTTCATTGTGGCCGGTGCGTTGCTATTGATCGTGGAGGCTGTCACTAGGGAGTCCTGCATAGTCTGTAGGTATTCAAACTGTTGGTTTGCTACGGGCTACTGTCCAGGGTCTCTCTATTCCATCATTTTTGGTATCGGTTGTAGGTTCTCCCTTGCTTTTTGTGGAGGATGACGTATGCACCATTTGGCCCCTTCTTTAACTATCGACATTTGGCGGGCAGTGCCACTTTACCAGTGAAGGTTGGGTCACCTTTCTTCCCTACAGCGATATCTGTAATGACTTAAAATATTGCGAGTATGTTTAGCGATTGTCGTTATCACGGTTTAGTGATTGTAATGTTATGACGTGGGACTCTGGACCATACGGATAGTCATCCAGATATTTCTGTTTAGACATACACCTGGGGATGCGGCTGTAGGCCACATAACTGGTCGTGTCGCATCAAAAATTGTCATACAATTGTCGAAGAATCCAGAAGATTGGAAGAGGGCACTAATTGTCCTGATATTCAAAAAGTGAATAGGAAGGATTGTAGGAACTACAGGGGTGTCACTCTGATTCCACACGGTGCCAAGGTATATGAAAGGATCCTGGAGCGCAGATTCCGAACTAGGGTTGAGAAATAAATTGAGAGGAACAGCACAGGTTCAGACTGAGCTAGCACGAGGAACACAACTATGATTTTGGGGAAGGCCTCATGATTTCTTTTCTTGATACAGAAAAGGGCATTTCATAGTGTCTGCAGAAGAAATGTCTGGGAAACAGTAGAAAAGAAGGGAGTGGAAAAAGAGACAATAAGCAGAGTGGAGGAAATGTACTGAGCTGTGTGAACGTGGGAAATAAAAGAACAGAGTCGTTTCAGCAAACAAGTGGCGTGAAACAAGGCAGTGCATTGTCACCTCTCCTCTTCAGTGTGGTCTTCGGTGAGATAATGACTAATTTGGGAGAAAACACTTGAGAAGACAATATGAAAGCAATGGTATTTGTAGATGTAGACCAGAGGATATATGGAGGAGGAGATTTAGGTACACCTGAATACTTGGGAAGAAACTGTGAGAATTTTAATGTAAACAAATGTGAAATCGTGGTTACAGCTAGAAAGAAAGAAAGATAGCCCAAGTAATGGAACTGGAGGTGAACAGTTGAAGATGGTCGTAAGTGTCAAGTACTTAGAAAGTGTGACAGAGCAAAGTGGAAGAAATCAGAAAGTGATCAGTGAACATGGCAGGCACAAGGCTTCCTGTGAAGTGTCAGGAACCTGTTTTGGAATGAAGATGTAAAAGTAGAGAAGTGATACATAGAAGTTATTACACACCTAATACTGATCTGTGAATGTGAAACATGGGTAATGAAGAAAAGAGAGGTAAGCAGATTACAGTGATGTGAAATGAAGTTCCTCAGAAATAGGATAGAACTAACAAGGAGAGATACGATGAGGAATGAAAGGGTAAGCGACATAGTGAAAGAGGAACACTTGTAGAGCAGGATGAAAAATCAAGACCAAGATGGATCTGATATTTAAAGAGATTGGAAAACAAGAGGATTCCCAAGAGATACACGAAATGGAGATGTGAAAGAGGCGACCACGAGGTGGGCTGAGGGGCAGATTGCTGAAAGGGGGGGGGGGGGGGGGGGAGAACTGGACCATAGTGAACACAAGGAGATTGTGGGAAAACTGGATTAAATGGTGAGGCTTATTTTCCACCCAGCTCCAGCCGTACAGTTGTAAGCAGTGTTCTTTTTGCGAGACAAATTTAAGTTTTAGGAAGTCTTTTCTGAAGATATTTGTCTGAAGTGCAGCCTTCTACGTATGTGAAACATCAACAATAAACATTTCGACCAAGAAGAGAGAAGTAGTTTTTGAGATATGGTGTTAAAAAACGACGGTGAAGATTAGATGAGTGGATTGAATAGCTGATGAACAGTTGCTGAATGAAATTGGAGAAAAATGGAATGAAGAGTTGCTGAATTAAATTGGAGAAAACTAGAAATATATGGCACAACCTGAGTAGATTGAGGGATTGCTTGACAGAACACATCCTGAGGCATCAAGGAATTGGCAACTTGGTAACAGAGGGAGGCTCGAGGGATTATAACTTGTAGCAGCGGACCAAGGTTGGAATATAAGAAGCAGGACTGAAAGCATGGAGGCTGCAGTAGTAGGCCAAATGCAGTGATGCGATGAGCACAGGATAGACTAGTATGCAGAGCTGCCTCAAAACAGCCTTCACTATGAAGACCACAACAACATATATTCCTACTGGGAATCTTCCAAACACTCTTTGATAGAAATCCACCTATAAATACATTAAATTTGGAACTGACATCTGTCACAATACACTGAGGTTGTAAGTGCTAAGCAACCTTTGCAAATTCCTTTTGTCTGAATTTTTCAGAAGAATAATGTTAAAATTTCCACACACCACTGCTTGTTTCTTTTCTCTGATAGGTGGCATAATAACGACTTAAACATTTCAACTATAAAAATCTGTATCCCCACCCCCCAAAAAAGGAGTAAGGACATTAAAGAAAGCCTTGCACAACAAAAGGAATCAAAGTACAATGTGCAAACAAATGCTGTAAAATGTTTTAATACGCTTCCACATTTAGCGTTTTATTAAATGTAATAAGAGGATCACAACCTAACAATGAAAAACACACCCATACGATAATACTATCTGCTCCGTACTTTGGTGTTGCCCCTACACACTATCACAGGTAACTGTCTTCAGGCATTCACCAAACTCTAATCCTTCCACTGGATTCCAAGAGGATAAAGCATAATTCGTCACTCCAAATCACCGATTGCTAGTCATTCAGTGTCTAGTGACATCTCTCTTTACACCTCTCAATCACTGCATACAGAAATATGTGGATTGTGGGGAGTTGCTTGACCACTGTACACATTCTCTTTAGCTCCTACACAGTCAGTATGCTATCTCCACTGCTAGTGGCACTTTGGAAACTCAGAAGTGTTTCCTTTAGCAGATTTCAAGCTATGTTTTATAACCACCCTCTGCAATGCTCCATGGTCCGGGTCCGTCAGTACGTGAGTTCTACCTGGTATTGGTTTAGCTGTGTTGATCCATTGCATTGCATTTCACTTCACAATCACATCACTAACAGTCTACTATTGCACGATTAGAATTGTCAGAATGTCCCTGCTTGTTACTCAGGTGACATCCAGCGGTTATTCCCTGTCCAAAGACACTGAGCTCTCTGGAGTGGCCCATTCAGCTGTTTGTGCTTCTTTACTGGCAACTCTCAATGTTCCCCGCCACCTTTCATACTTGAAGGTCTGCCTCTTGAGACATATTGTGGTCAATTCTGCGTTATGTAGGGCTGTCTGGATTGGGTAATTATATGCGCCATATAATGAGTTAGTACTGAAGAAAAGAATACAATGCTTTAGGTGACCACATCTATGCAGCATTAGCTGACACCAGGCTTTGGTTAATAAACTTATATGAAGACTTGGGCATATTATTGCAATTCCAAGTGAACTATAATCGTAAGATATATAAGAAACCTTAAATGCTATGAAACGAACTTTACTATGAGAGCTGCATGTGATTAACAATTGAAAGTTAGAAGTTCGCTGGCCCTACTCAGGCACACAAGTCAAAGATGGTCTGAGAGAGATGTGTCTAAACATTATCTCATTTACTGAAGTTCCTACCGATGCCTGCACATTCCTTCATACATTATGAATGCAAGCATCATGATACACAGTTCTCAAAATAAGATAATACAGGGATATGCATGCTTCTATTGTGGTCATAGTTAAAACATTCCATTCCACTGTAGGGGGTCAACTCAGATAGATGGTATTAACATGTAAAAATTACTGGAACAATGAGTGATTCAGACTGTACACATCTACAGGCTCCTACAAGTGTTTTCTGTGAAACACAGCTCCTCCACTGCAGATGAATATGGTCGCAGCTAACTATGTAGACGAGAAACACACTCTTGGGAACACTAAATACATTCTGGAACAAAGTCTTCTTTAACATATAACAAGTGTGTATATGCCCCAGAACAAATGGAAAATCATAGGAAACTGCATGAATTTCTTCACAAAGTGAAATGTAGGAATTTTTTAGCATTCTGGAGATTTTTCATTGTTATAACATTTCAGATAAATTTTTGTAATTTTGACTGGTAAGAACTTATACTCTAACAAAGGGCGTTACTTTAGCCCACTACTGCAGCATAACACTGCAACAATAAAACATAAATGAGAGAAAAACACCAAAATAAAACTTCACTTGCAAAGACCACCTGTATCCAGACCTGTAATAGAAATTTATTCCATTTCTAAATTCTGGCATTCACTTTTTACATGCTGCAGTATTTTTTAAATTTACAAAAATTACCCTGGAAAATTAAGGTGTTTACAAATGTTAAAACATATTCCGAGGTAAAAGATGGTCATGTATCTAGGAACAACTAATCTACTGCAATTTAATCATATTTTGATCTATAAAATCTTATCAATACTGTAATTAATCCTTTCAGACACTCTGGCTACAACTGTATACATCAAATTTTACTGACTTTTAGTTGCAACAGAAATATTCTTCCACAGTGGAAACCTCAAGAACACCTTTGTGAATGTTCCATCTTTTTATCATGTACATCTGCTGCCAATTGTTGGGCTTATCTATAAAAATATCAACAAGTCACTGTAGCAGTGCATAGAAACATGAAAGTGATTTGTTAGTTATATTCCAATATGTAAATGAACATTGTTATTATTATTATTTTGTGTGTGGTAAGTACTGAATGAACAATTTATTCATTACAATACCGAATATTTGAGAATAAGTTACTTTAGTCCATATAAAAAGCCACGTGTACGAAGTATAATTTTTGTATGAATTGCATCTGACATAATTGAAAAAGATCACCTAAGAGCTTTACAGCATATAGAAAATCTTTCCTTCTTCCAGAAAACATACAGATCTGAAAGTGTTAATAGTGTATTTCTAACATTATTATTCTATTAGACACTAATAATCAGAAAGGGAAATCAAATTAGGCATAGATATTATTAAAAACCACTTACAAGTTAAATGCATTTTGAAACAGATGCTGTCTACAACAATAAAACGCTATCCCGCACTCATACCAGTTGCAGTGTATGGACAACAAAAATACAATTTTCAATAATTTGTGTAGTTTTTGACTGAATTTAACGATGCAAAATGCTGTCATAATCTACTCATCAAGAAGTATAATGTTATGTTAAAAGTTTAACAAGTGAGACAAATATTACTGTTAGAAACTGTCTGTTTCTCTCGAGGCTACGTAACTAATGGCCCACAAATACCCAGACTATATTCATTCAGCATATAAGAATTTGAGTACTTTGTGACTTCCGACAAGCTTTAAATATAATTTCAAAGCTATACTAAATATTTTCTCTCTGACACCATCCACAAAATGACGGAAAGAAAAAAAAATTATCGCTTACTACATTTTCTCTATTCATGCAGTAAAATTCAGCATCAGGAATAACGTTTTAATTTATTACTTCCTTACTACTAGTTCTGTTCGCTGAATGTACCTGCGAAGTTACACTTAAGAGCGAAAGAAACTGGTATACCTGCCTAATATCGTGCAGAGCCCCAGAGAACACGCAGAAGTGTCCCAACACGACGTGGCATGGACTCGACTAATGTCTGAAGTAGTGCTGGACGGAACTGACACCACGAATCCTGCAGGGCTGTCCGTAAATCTGTAAGAGTGCGAGGGGGTGGAGATCTCTTCTGAATAGCACGTTGCAAGACATTCCAAGTATGGTCAATAATGTTTACGTCTGGGGATCAAAAATAGTTCAAATGGCCCTGAGCACTATGGGGCTTAACTTCTGAGGCCATCAGTCCCCTAGAACTTAGAACTTCTTAAACCTAACTAACCTAAGGACATCACACACATCCATGCCCGAGGCAGGATTCGAACCTGTGACCGTAGCGGTCGCGCGGTTCCAGACTGCAGTGCCTAGAACCGTTCGGCCACTCCGGCCGGCTATGTCTGGGGAATTTGGTGGCCAGTGGAAGTGTTTAAACTCAGAAGAGTGTTCCTGGAGCCACTCTGTAGCAATTCTGGAGAGTGGGCTGTGCATTGTCCTGATGGCATTTTCAGAATGCACCATGTACATGAATGGCTGCAAGTGACCAGACAGGATGCTTATGTACGTGTCACCTGTCAGTCGTATCTAGACGTATCAGACGCCCCATATCGTTCCAACAAGATGTGAAAGATGATTGATATTTAGTGCATGTGCGTGTGTGCGTGTGCGTGTACGTGTTTCAAAATGAATGATGAAGCAATTCGCAGCGTGTCGCAAGCGCCACTCGCAACTCCGTCGCAGATCTCTAGTGTTACGCTATCTGCTGGAGATTATGTCCATGATTTGGAATCAAGTCTTTCCATTCAACCACATAAATGCGTTGGATCCTATGGACAAGTCCTCTAATGATTACAGTCACTAGTCAATCATATTTCTGGCACTCTCATATCTCTAAACAAGCCACCTTTCTCGAACCTATGTGCTACAGTAAAATTCCAACATGGTTTTAGATAGCCGCTATGCATCTTGCAGCTACCCCTCAGGCTTTGCGCTATCATCCATGCAGCTTTGAGCATGTGATTGTTCCAATCTAAGTTGGAACTGAGAAAAGTCAGAGACAGGCGTATCTACCACCTCCTGCAACCCGTGTAGAAACAGGCAAAGCTGAGTTACTCTGACAAATCTGCGTTTTGACCATTCAGCGGAAATGAAGCCTGCTCATGCAACATGAGGTAGTATAAAACATAGTACGGCAACTGGGGGAAGGGCGAGGATTTTGCTACTGCACTGTGGTGCTTCTCTAAGCAGGTACTACAGGTCCAAATCCCTCAGGGGCCATTTACGTCTATCACCCCAACATTCTATCATCATTGTTCTGTACCATCCACTAGAGAAAAATTACGAACTATAAAAGCTCCACTAACTTCATCCGATATAGAACTTGATAAGATTTTTACCACATCCTTCCCCTACCATACATCGAAAACAAATACAGCTTCTGTGCCGGCTGCGAGCACATGTGACGATCCTATTAAATATACAGGTACTGATCCACTGCACAGACCAGTTTAAAGTTTCATCACATGTACTGTAGGAGGATGAACGTATCCCACAGCCTATACTGTAAGTCGCAAGACACGCTCCCTGTGACCCCGAGTCATTGTTTGAAACTTTTCTTTTCTCTTTTTTTTCCCCTGCTGTAACACGCTCTGTACACTGCCATACATTTTGTGATATATGTACGAATGGTGAAAGACGGCTCTGTCTGCAGCTGATTTTAAGTTACAAATGACTGATCCGCAGTAGACGACATTTATTGAAGCCATGAATAGAAGCTCTTGTTCCTACCTAAGCTGTAACGTGCAGTGTGTCTGAGAAAACGGTGGGCAACAACCTGTGGCAGAACAATTAATCGAACTCTCTCTCTGTTCACGGCAATTGAATCTGAGCTGTACGAGCAAACTCAGACGGAAAAATTCCAGTTTCAGCGCTAGAACCGAACTGTAAGGTCTCGCTTTCGTCAGTTACCTGGAACTATTCTCACACTGCCTATGAGGAATGCGGCGAGACCAAGCTACACTACTGGCCAATAAAATTGCTACACGACGCAGATGACGTGCTACAGACGCGAAATTTAACCGACAGGAAGAGGATGCTGTGGTATGCAAATGATTAGCATTTCAGAGCAATCACACAAGGTTTGCGCCGGTGGTGACACGTACAACGTGCTGACATCAGGAAAGTTTCCTACCTATTTCCCATACAAAAACAGCAGTCGACCGGCGTTGCCTGGTGAAACGTCGTTGTGATGCCTCGTGTAAGGAGGAGAAATGCGTTCCATCACGTCCCGACTTTGATAAAGGTCGGACTGAAGCCTATCGCGATTGCGGTTTATCGTATCGCGACATTGCTGCTCGCGTTGGTCGAGATCCAATGACTGTTAGCAGAATATGGAATCGGAGGGTTCGGGAGGGTAATACGGAACGCCGTGCTGGATCCCAACGGCCTCGTATCACAAGCAGCCGAGATGACAGGCATCTTATCCGCATGGCTGTAACGGATCGCGCAGCCGCGTCTCGATCCCTGAGTCAACAGATGGGGACGTTTGCAAGACAACAACCATCTGCACGAACCGTTCAACGACTTTTGCAGCAGCATCGACTATCAGCTCAGAGACCACGGCTGCGGTTACCCTTGACGCTGCATCACATATAGAAGCGCCTGCGATTGTGTACTCAACGACGAAACTGGGTGCACGAATGCCAAAACGTCATTTTGTCGGATGTATCCAGGTTCTGTTTACAGCATCATGATGGTCGCATCCGTGTTTGGAGACATCACGGTGAACGCACATTGGAAGCGTGTATTCGTCATCGTCATACTGGCGTATCACCCGGCGTGATGTTATGGGGTGCCATTGGTTACACGTCTCGTTCACCTCTTGTTCGTATTGAAAGTACTTTGAACAGTGGACGTTACATTTCAGATGTGTTACGACCCGTAGCTCTACCCTTCATTCGGTCCCTGCGAAACCCTACATTTCAACAGGGTAATGCACCACCGCATGTTGCAGGTTCTGTACGGGCCTTTCTGGATACAGAAAATGTTCGACTGCTGCCCTGGCCAGCACATTCTCCAGATCTCTCACCAATTGAGAACGTCTGGTCAATGGTGGCCGAGCAACTGGCTGGTCACAATACGCCAGTCACTACTCTTGATGAACTGTGGTATCGTGTTGAAGCTGCATGGGCAGCTGTACCTGTACACGCCATCCAAGCTCTGTTTGAGCCAGTGCCCAGGCGTATCGAGGCCGTTATTGCAGCCAGAGGTGGTTGTTCTGGGTACTGATTTCTCAGGATCTATGCACCCAAACTGCGTAAAAATGTAATCACATGTCAGTTCTAGTATAATGTATTTGTCCAATGAATACCCGTTTATCATCTGCATTTCTTCTTGGTGTAGCAACTTTAATGGCCAGTAGTGTATAAGGCGTCCTGGTTGGCACTCGTTTACAGTTTATAGAAGACACAGGGAGACTCGAATCGAAAAATCTGCCCAGGTGCGAGATGTACTCTTGCACTGAGGGTTCTTTACAAAGTTAATCTCTATGTATAAAAGGGACTGTCCTGACTCAATGACTGATTGACTGACTCATGATCGCCCAGCCCAAACAGCTAAGGATAGAAAACTGAAATTTGGAATATGTGTGGATATTATGCTGTAGGCGTCGTTTAAGGAGGGATTGTCTGAAATTCCACTCCTAAGGGGGTGAAAGGCTTTTAGAAAGTTCGTCGCTATTAAGGGAATTTCGAAGCTAGGATTACGAAAACTGGTATTTGGTTTCTCAGTCAGAAAATAAAAATAAAAAAAAAATCGTGTTTCAGCATTTTTGGAAATTAAACCACCAGGGATGTAAAATAGTAGGTGAAAGTTTTTTTGCAGATAAATAACTACTAATGAACTAGAAAAGGATTTGGTGTTTGACTTCTGCATTAGAAATGAAAAAATATGTGTTTCAGTATTTCTGGAAATTCAACTCCTCCTAAGGGAGTGCAATAATCATTTGAATGGCTCTGAGCACTATGGGACTTAATATCTGAGGTCATCAGTCCCCTAGAAGTTAGAACTACTTAAACCTAACTAACCCAAGTACAACACACACATCCAAGCCCGAGGCAGGATTCGAACCTGCGACCGTAGCAGCAGCGCGGTTCCGGACTGAAGCGCCCACAACCGCTTGGCCACAGCGGCCGGCGTGTGCAATAAGGAATGAAAGTTTTTAAGAAAATATTTCATTAGATTAAAAAATTTTAAAGCTAAATTTATGAAAATTGGTATTTCACTTCTTGGTTAGATACAAAGAAATATTTATTAGGGGATCAAATGCTGTGCTAGTATTAGTCTTAGTCGTAGAAAGGGGAATTTTGTTGGTTGCGGTTGGGCGAAGGAGTCTGGGACGGCTGGCAGTGTGTGGTAACAGCCGGCAGCAGGCAGTAGGCCAGGCAGAGTAAACATGGCGCAGAGCTGCAGTGGCGTGTTGCACGTACGATTAGTTTGGAATGAAGCAACAGCGAGGAAGGAAATACCCCACACAACAAAATATGAACCTCTAATTCGTAAGGTAGTACTGAAAAGCGACATTAATCTTGCAAAGTGGTTAAAATTTCACGGCGAAAGGTCCACATATCTTAGCAAGTATATGGCCTCAGAATTGTTGACTTGTTTGGGAGAGTCTTTAGACTTTCAAGATGAAACACTTCTTCATGACAAATATTTTTCATTAATGGCAGACGAATTTACACTACTGGCCGTTAATATTGCTACACCAAGAACAAATGCAGATGATAAAAAGAGGAATTCATTGGACGAATATATTATACTAGAACTGACATGTGATTACATTTTCAAGCAATTTGGGTGCATAGATCCTGAGAAATCAGTACCCAGAACAACCATCTCTTGCCGTAATAACGGCCTTGATACGCCTTGGCATTGGGTCAAACAGAGCTTGGATGGCGTGTACAGGTACAGCTGCCCATGCAGCTTCAACACGATACCACAGTTCATCAAGAGTAGTGGCTGGAGTATTACGACGAGCCAGTTGCTCGGCCACCATTGACCAGACGTTTTCAATTGGTGAGAGATCTGGAGAATGTGCTGGCCAGGGCAGAAGTCGAACATTTTCTGTATCCAGGAAGGCACATGCGGTCGTGCATTATCCTGCTGAAATGTAGGGTTTCGCAGGGATCGAATGAAGGGTAGAACCACGGGTCGTAACACGTCTGAAATGTAACGACCACTGTTCAAAGTGCAGTCAATGTGAACAAGATGTGACCGAGACGATAAGCCAGTATAGCGATGACGAATACACGATTCCAATGTGCGTTCAACGCGATGTCGCCAAACACGGATGCGACCATCATGATGCTGTAAACAGAACCTGGATTCATCCGAAAATATGACGTTTTGCCATTCGTGCACACAGGTTCGTCGTTGAGTACACCACCGCAGGCGCTCCTGTCTGTGATGCAGCGTCAAGGGTAACCGCAGCCATGGTCTCCGAGCTGATAGTCCATGCTGCTGTAAACGTCGTCGAATTGTTCGTGCAGATGGTTGTCGTCTTGCAAACGTCCCTAACTGTTGACTCAGGGATCGAGACGTGGCTGCACGATCCGTTACAGCCATGCGGATAAGATGCTTGTAATCTCGACTGCTAGTGATACGAGGCCGTTGGGATCCAGCACGGCGTTTCGTATTACGCTCCTCAACCCACTGATTCCATATTCTGCTAACAGTCATTGGATCTCGAACAACGCGAGCAGCAGTGTCGCGATACCACAAACCGCAATCGCCATATGCTAGAATCAGACCTTTGTCGAAGTCGGAAACGTGATGGTACGGATTTCTCCTCCTTACACGAGGCGTCACACAACAAAATTGTTAAGGCTTTCGTGGCCACTTGTTGACAAACTGCCTATTGGCTTCTGTCTCGGGTTCTTCGGCCGACGTTCATCTAATGATTTTACTGACGTTTCGCCAGCACGAGTGGCTGGCATTGTCAGAGCTTCACCCTCCATTCCCGGTGGCGAACTGGAGCCGAGCCCGCGGCCGCAGACTATATGCACCTGGCGCGCCAACGTCCGAGGGCTTCTCCTCGGTCATTTCCGGTGCGGTTCTCCTCTTGCTACCTGCGACGGTCGTTCGCTGCAGTACGGGAAGCCAGGATCCGTTTACCTTAAGGCTTTCCTCTTTCTTGTTCAAACTGTTCGCGTGTTTTTGTATTTCTACAGCATCTCGGAACAAGCGCGTGTGATAATGCTTCTCTACAGCCAGAAGTGTTTATACAATCCACAGTCTCAGTAGTAGTAGTGACGTAGAAAGTTTCGTTAAAGATGTTTCTCATGACGGAAATGCCTATAAGAACCACTGTGTTGCAGTAATTCCGGATTATTGATATTCAGAACACTTTAGTACAACGGTGCGTGTTTGGAATAAAAACTGCCTGGTTACCATTACTGATTTGCTTTTAAAGGAAATGCAAATTAAAATAGTTACTGCTAATGACAGTGAGTCATTAAGTAAAGCAAACTGTCAAAATATATTTTTATGGGGACAATCATGATAACATACGTTGGACTACTTGCAACAGCTTGTTCCATTAGCGATATTGCCAGTCATCCCGAAATATTGCCGTTTATTGCAGCAACACTTATGAAACATCATTGCGGCCATACGTTGCTGTAAAATTTCGTCCGTGTAAACACACCTCGAGACGGGGTGGGCGTTGGCTAGCAACGCAGAAAGCACTGAACGAGCTAGCCACTGCAGATATGCGAAAGCGGCAGAGCCATCTGTGCGTGCCAAGACGTATTACATTGGGACTACGGGCGTGTAGTGCACGAATGTCACTCAGAGACGTGAATGGAATAGGAAGAAACCCTAATAACTTCTTTCTTCGTTGATCCATTATGGATCAAGAAACCCTAATAACTGGTTCAATGGGATGTACCCTCTGCCACGCACCTCACGGTGGTTTGCGGAGTACAGAGGTAGATGTAGAATAAACCGAGCATCAAGTAAATTATTAATCTTGGTTGCCACAAATATTTGACTGCTTTTTCTCTCCGCGCGCAAGAATTTAAGTCGTGCTATTACGCCCCAACCTAGCCACAACCTTGTAATTCATTGCATAAAACTGGTACCCTGTGAACTACGCTAAGGGGAGAAGGGAAATTAAGTATTTTTTCTCCTCGTAGAAAATCAGTCTAACCAAAGTATCATTTACAAAAGCGAGAAACTATTTTCGAAGCGTTGTGCGTGCAGACAAGTGTTTCATTCGTTTCATTCCAAACGGCATTCGCTCCATTCCATAGGTGTAGGCAGCCAGTGAAAGCATTCATCACGAAACGAATGGAAGCTAAAGTGGAAACTGTGTGGAAAAAAAAGAAACTGACATTCTTCTAAAGGCGGAAAAGAGTTAGGGACCCCCGTACCCCAACCTCCCCCCCCCCCCCCACTTTTTCATTGTTGACATCTGTACGGTGTGTGTAGATGTGCATTTACACTGAGTTTGAAACATTTTCTGCAACATTGTCCGCGGCTAACTACTGAACTACCGGTGTTCGCGAGATGTTGCCAAAACAAGTGTTCCACAACTCTGCCGGTACACATCAAAGGAACATTTTTTGTGGCCTGCTACCACTGAATGCCTCTACGCAGCTCTAGTTCTTTTGTTGTGTTAAGCGTTGCACCTGTGTGTTCCTTTAGAAAAATGAAGTGGATAAGAAGCAAAATTTAGCAACCTGTGTCACATGGCACTCTACGTGGCAGAGGAGTGCCTCTGGAACGTTCGAAGTTATAATAACATTAACGAAAAGCATGACTCCATACACAAAATTGCTGCATTCCTTGACACAAAAGACAATCACGTAGAGGTAGAAATTAAGTCTCTCATTTCTCAACACGGCAACAACAACGACAACAACACTAGTAGCAGGATTCGTTATCTGACTTTTTGGCGTCATTGAGTTGCCGCCCTACGAAAGAGCAGTGAAAACAACAAAAATTTATGACACTTTGTACGAGGCACAAATGGACATAAATGGACGCATGAAGGAGACGTCAGTCAGTAGTAAAAGAGGTTGTGGCAGAGGACCGTCTGTTGCAGATTCCCCCGTCATATTCATTGCAAGAGAGAGACAGTGAGGCTAAAAAAGCTTTCTTTATTGAAAATGGTAATTTGGATTAATTTTAAAATGAGAATAAGAATACATGTATGATAAATTACATATCACATATTTCACTGCTATTAAGGGGGGGGGGGGGGAGGGAGTAGGACGTCAAAAATGTTAAGAAATGATTTTTCAAAAATATGCCTATTTTGTAGCGCACATCTTCCCAGATAGTTTGATGTATAAAACACATATATTTGAGGGATTATAAGTCACGTTATTTGGTCTTAAGTGTACCAAGATGTAGCGCCACACCCCTTTGCGCAGCATTCTTCTGTCATATGTAAGTGTATTAAATACACTTACATATAGAGTTCTGCTACTGATGGAAGCCATCAAATCTATGTTCAGGGACCCTGCAAATGAGAAATTATTGAAGAAATATCTTCATGACGATTCCAAAAACCCAGATGAAAGCTTTAACCAATATGTATGGGAAAGATTACCAAAAATCTTTTTTGTGGGAGGAAATGCACTTGGTATTGGTTTTAATGATGGTGTCCAAAGCAGGAAATATATTTTAGTGAAAATGGGAACTAAGCCCGAAGTTAACTGCATCAAAGCTTTGTAGGCGATAGACAGAGTGTGTGTAGTCAAAGCAGATAAATCATCTTTGGAAGTGATAAAATCAAGAATAGTGCATCATACGAATGTGAAAAGGAAGTAAACTGCTTTAGGAAATGAAATAGAACTTGCTTATGGTGCTGGACAGCTGTAAAAGAATGTCGAATACAAGCAGACACTTTAACGGCCATTATTCCCAAAACGCAAATTTCTGTAGATACATACATGTAATATCCAAAATAATTATCCTATTACTTTCAAACCTGGAACGCTTATTAAACACAAACTCCTTAACGCGAAACTGTAGAATTTTCCAAATCCATTAAAAACTGTGGCAAAAATTGGGATAATTAACTATAAAATTTGAGTTCAAAATGTAACAGTTCATTCATTTTTCATAAAATAAATAAATTCTAGAGTTTCATACACCTGTAAGTATGATTTGTATACTGTGCAAAATCAATCGAAGAATCTCTCTTATGAAGAAAAGTGTACCTATAGTAACAAGTGCAGCCAATAGTAAGGGAAAAAATGATAAAATTTCACATGTAAATGTTATGTTTTTGAACTTCCACTGCTATGAGTGTGAATCCTGAATCCTTCTTGGTCATGCAGACAAAGTTTTATGATTTTATTTGTAAAAGTAGAGACACTGGAAATTAAAATGTCCTGCGGTGCCTCTCCTACTCCCCTCAACAATAACTGAATTACATTTACATACCCCTTGAAACAAAACGTTGCAAACTGCAGGAACTATTTGAGATGTAACTGACTTTGAAATCAGGAAAAAATACGTACGGCTTTCATTGGAATCCACTGCTGCCAATAAATGTAACAGTAACTGCAAGTCACTGCTTCACAGGGATTGCTTTCCAGAAATATGTGCCTCTCTTGGATTGCTTACAAATCACTCGTGCGACCAGTTCCAGAATATTGCTCAAGTGTGCAGATAGGACTAACAGGGGACATTGAGAATGGCGGCAAGAATGGTCACAGGTTTGTTTGATCCATGGAAGAGTGTCACAGATATACAGCAGCAACTGAACTGGGAGACTCTTGAAGACAGACGTAAACTATTAACAAAGTTTCAAGAACGGGTTTTAAATGATGACTCTAGGAATATACTACAATCCAATACGTATCGCTCACATGTTGATCTTCAGTATAAGATTAGAATAATTACTGCATTGACAGAGGTTTAGTGCAGTGTAAACGAATTTGTCCTGCGACTCTGCCATGCCGTTAGTAAAACAGTTATACTTCGCGCCAATGTGATTTTTTCTTCTGTTTTTCGCTAAACTAAACGATGGAACTTCATTTTTCTGTACGGCGATAAAATACAGAGCTCACGATCCTAGTAATGTGCAATAGTCTAGTCGAGGTCAGTGTGCTCCTCGTTGCTAGCGTTACTAAACACATATGAAAGGAGCACACTCTCGAGAAACAAGATAATAGATAGAATAATTAACATAAAAAAGACGAAAACCAAGAAATAAATGATCCGCGCTTCGTGCGAATAAACACAGTACCTGTGGCGATGCGCACGGAACTACTGAAGCACGAGCGTAAATTTGACACTCGCATACTAAAACACACTCACACTCACACACACACACACACACACACACACACACACGCATACACACACATGGTAGGCGGCTGCGGATTGCTACACAGGCATTTCGCGCTCCACACGTGAATGTAACCGGAAGAAACCTTAACAACTGATCGAAAGGGACGTTCTCCCTGCCATGCACCTCATGGTGGTTTTCAGAGTATAGATGTAAATTTAGAGAGAGTTAACACCTGTTGCACTAGTTACAGACGCTCCCATTATTTCAGTCGACTGAAGACTTTGCTCGATGTTTGGCCTTCCATTCTGTCATAGTAGCACACAACAATACAAGCTGCCCTGTAATATTCATTAGAATTTCAAAATCAGATGGCGACGCCCTACTGAAGTAAACAAGAGCAGTTTTTCAAGTTCAGTTCACACAACGCGTCATTCTCGCCACGTCTTCTACAATGATGACTTGGCATTTTCGTCTGCTTATTTACTCGAGTACGGTATTATTAATGCAGGAACACACATCATTAGCTCTTCAGATTCACTTGTCATAGCGCACCGCTGTCTCTTGATGCAAATGCACAATGTGAAATGTTTCGTGCCAGTTCAGCGTTGCAGACGTTTCGAATACATGTGTAACTTCCACACCACTCGCCACCCAAAATCACGCCATACACAGCTATGGTACAAGACAAAAATTGGATGTACATATTCAAAGTACCAACACTATGTTATTTCAAAACAGTATTATCCATCCTGCTATCAAACTATACAATACATTACCAGATACCATTAAACACATACGAAACATTGGTCACTTCAAATATAAATTGTAGTCGTACTTAATTGATCACTGCTTTTACGTGGTAAATGAATAGCTACAAAAATAGATGTTTCTGTATTAACCCAATCTAGTCTCATACAGAAGAATATTTGTTTATTATCTCTCTGTATATACCGTAACAACATTTATTTAAGAATTCATTAACTGATAAATTAATATACAAAGGTATAATTATATAAAATTATTAATATTAACTTAAAATCTAAATATCTCCTGCACATTGTGCAGCTGCAGATGAAATGGATCAATAAATAAATAAATAATTAAAGAAATAAAATGTTTTCCGCTTGTGTAGACGCGGACACGCACAAAGAACAATGTTGCCAGTATGACAAGGAACAAGTTGCAAATAATGTTGCAAATACAAACATATTTTTAAAGTCATTGTAAACGTGATTTAACACACACTGAAATTCTCATCAATATTTTCCCTACCACGCGGTTTAATTCACACTGAAATACTCATCAATATTTTCCCTGTCACAAACAAATTTCTCAGTTGATCTTGGAACCTCGTTTATAACTGAACGTCTATTCAATATCGATCGAATGTTGGTAACAATGATCACGGGAGTAAGAGACGGTCAGGGCTGCTACGTGTGTAACAAAGATAATACCAGGCGCTTGTGATCATACTCTTATCATAATTTCAAGTCGTATAGGGTATCTGATCCTAACTGAAGGAGTATACGCGTAAATACGATAATTATGGGATTCATTTTACTTTCCGAGCAAGAAACCTTTGCGAAACAAACTCTACACACATTATTAGGTTACTATTAAGCGATTACGAAGTTCGTACACAATGACACACGCTCATGTTAAGATTATTTAGCTTAGTGTAGGGATGTCTTCCGATACACGCCCCCCGCAGGGACCTCATAATGTAGTAAGGCTTATTTCAGCGCTGTTTGCCCTTTACAGTTCGCCTTAATGGTTAAATCTGTAACTAACAATTAATTTCGGCTACGTGTTTCCTGTAGTAAATGATTTCTCGTTGCTCTTGGTTATACTGACAGCTGTGCTGTGAGCTGTTTAATAACCATTCTCGGCTGTTCGTGCTTTAGTTCGGTGCATAAAACGCCTTGACAATCAACATACAACATTAACATTGTGTGTTAGTTTGTAAATTTATTAAGCGGGTGTAATGTCAAGTAGTGATAAAGAAATAGGCTATGTTTCTACGCAAGAAAAGAAGTGCAAAGACGTAAGTTGCCAAAAAGTGCGAAAACTCAGCACAGGCGTCAACAGTATCGGACTGCATGGGAGGAGCCTTCAGCTTTTCGTTCAGGTATAGCAAATGATCCTAGTAATTGTTATAGGACAAAATGGCTTACACTGTAATGATTATGTAGTAGCTACTCTAACTATATTAAAGAAAGACATGCGATCAAAAAAGTATGTTAATTAACTTGGACAATGTTTTTTGTCTAAAGGTATGACAAATTGCCACGTTCCTCATAGCAGCTGATGGCATTCCTTTTAATCCAAGTGAACATTTGAGATCTGTTAAATAGCGCGTTTCCCGAGTCTAATACAGCACAAAATGTTACGTAAAAGAACAAAAGCATGGCTGTTATAAGAAATGCTATTCCACTCTGCAAAAAATAAAATTTTCCATTTTGACAGATGAAACTACCGATATCGCTTCATTCAGTTCTGCTTGTACTGTAGTGTGCAGTTATGACGGAATGAAAAGTGAGATATTGAGCAAACTCTTCTATTTGACTGTAATAACAACAGTGCCGGCAACTGGGGATGACCCGTATGGGAAACTCGACGATCACCAGTGGTGTACGGCCAGTGTAGGAGATCGCTCCCCACACCATGATGCCGGGTGTTGGCCCTGTGTGCCTCGGTCGTATGCAGTCCTGATTGTGGCGCTCACCTGCACGGCGCCAAACACGCATACGACCATCATTGGCACCAAAGCAGAAGCGACTCTCATTGCTGAAGACGACACGTCTCCATTCGTCCCTCCATTCATGCCCGTCGCGACACCACTGGAGGCGGGCTGCACGATGTTGGGGCGTGAGCGGAAGACGGCCTAACGGTGTGCGGGACCGTAGCCCAGCTTCATGGAGACGGTTGCGAATGGTCCTCGCCGATACCCCAGGAGCAACAGTGTCCCTAATTTGCTGGGAAGTGGCGGTGCGGTCCCCTACGGCACTGCATAGGATCCTACGGTCTTAGCGTGCATCCGTGCGTCGCTGCGGTCCGGTCCCAGGTCGACGGGCACGTGCACCTTCCGCCGACCACTGGCGACAACATCGATGTACTGTGGAGACCTCACGCCCCACGTGTTGAGCAATTCGGCGGTACGTCCACCCGGCCTCCCGCATGCACACTATACGCCCTCGCTCAAAGTCCGTCAACTGCACATACGGTTCACGTCCACGCTGTCGCGGCATGCTACCAGTGTTAAAGACTGCGATGGAGCTCCGTATGCCACGGCAAACTGGCTGACACTGACGGCGGCGGTGCACAAATGCTGCGCAGCTAGCGCCATTCGACGGCCAACACCGCGGTTCCTGGTGTGTCCGCTGTGCCGTGCGTGTGATCATTGCTTGTACAGCCCTCTCGCAGTGTCCGGAGCAAGTATGGTGGGTCTGACACACCGGTGTCAATGTGTTCTTTTTTCCATTTCCAGGAGTGTAGTTTATCGGACATGCATATCTTTCTGCTTGGTTTAGTTGTCCTTTGTATTTTGGTAATTATTTTTGGCACAACTGTGTCGTGTTCACTGCTTACCAGTTTCAATGTGGACATCCTCAAAGAGATTAGGTCAATTTTTTGCCATAAGATGCAACTATCTGTTCTAGGTAGCTTTCAAAGAAGACATTTATTAATGTTTCACAGGATGTCTTATCATACCCAACGCTAACAAAACTGTAATTTTCCCAATTAATTGTTGGATGATTAAAGTCTCCACTGATGATGACAGTATCACTAGGGAACTTATGTACAAGTGAACTGAGGTTTTTCTAGAGTTTTAAATTACATCCGTAGATGAGTGTGGTGGTTGATGGAAGGATCCAATTAACATTTTATAACCAACCCCTGATACTGAGTCTTGCAAAACAAATCTCACATGCAGCTTTAATTTCAATCTCAGTGGATTTGAGTTTCTTGATTACTGTGACAAGTACACCTCCTCCATTTGCCATTTGCCTATACTTTCGATGTACACTTAGGTTTCCCCAAAAAATCTCACTACTGTCAGTGTCTGGCTTCAATGATCTTTCTGTACCTAGTATTATGTGAGCTTCGCTGCTTTTCATGAGAGCTTCAAATGCTAGGGCAATTTACCATTAGGATTTTAATACTCTCACCTGTGGTGGTGGTGGTGGGGATTTCTTTCAATCTTGTATTGATACTTCTGGGTTTCCTACAGCTATCGTTATCTGAACTGGTTGGAGAGTCATCTAATCTAAAAAACCCTTGTGTGCACCCCACATACAGTCAGCTACCTGAGTGGCAGCCTTTGACGTGCACACCTGAAGTATTGATGGTGCTAGTCCAGGAAGTCACATCCTAGCTTGTTGCAGAGCTTTCTAAGTCCCTGGTTCAGTCCTTCTACTCAACTCAGAACCAAAGGGCCACGATCAGTTCTGGGGACATGCCGCAGATTGTGAGCTTCATTGAAACTCCATGCGCAGGGCTGGTCTTCTCAACCTGTTCTGTCAGCCGCTGGAATGACCCAAGTATGACCTCAGAGCCCATATGACAGGCATCATTAGTTCTGTGTCCCACAATCTACAGTTGGTTGCACCCTGTTCCCTCGATGTCTGCTATAATAGCCTCTTCAAATGTTGAATGAGGCCCCCAGGCCTACACAATGAGTGCACCTGCTATCCTTTCCTGACCCTTGCTGTCATTTCCCTTAGGGGACCATCATTCGCTGTACATTAGAACTGCTGAAAAGTGATAGACCCCTACCCTTCTGCATTTTCCTTCTCCTGACACCAGGCAAAGCAGATTTCCCCAAAACAAGTGAAGTGAGTTCCACTGGCTCTGTTTCAGTTTGCGTGAAAGCACCTCAAACGTGTTTGTTGGGGAGATCAGTGCAGCGCCCTGAGTCCTCCCTGTTCCCTTTCCACCCTGTACAGGGTGCCCAGATCTACCACTGAAATGCCACTTGCTGTCCAGTGGATGACAGAACCTGTACTTTCTACAGAGGAGACAGGGTCCACAGGAGAGGACAATATCTGAGGTACCTCTGGCACTGGTATCACAGGTACACGACTCTCAGGAGTTCTTCTAACACGCCAATTTGCAGCACCTGCCAATCGTTTGACAGTAGTTAGAGCAATTTCCAGCAGCTTACAAATGTCATCCATCTCACCCTGTGCTCGAGAACAGCATTCATAGTGGACTAAATTTTCGTGTAATGTATTACAAAGCAGTGAACAAATACCGCTAACTTTAAATTAACCCACTGATTATCTTGTAATCTGTTAAGCTAAAAAGTTACTAATTCTCCGTAAGAATTAAAGTTAATAGACAAAATGAGGTTCCTATTAAGGAAACACAAAAAACTGTGATAAAAATTTCTAGTTTCCTAAAACGTTTTGAGATTAGTTATAGTTGTTACCAAACTTGAAAGCGGAGTTAATTTATGGTAAATGGAGGCAATATATAGGTCTACTCCTGGTTAAGGGAAAGCTAGATATAAAACAATACGTTAGAATATCTGGTACAGTAACTAAATAACAAATGCTAATTTACTACAAACTGCTCATAGATGATGCAAAGGACAATGGTAACTTTCTAAAATTCTCAAAAAGGAATGTTTAATTGTGATGATACACAATGAAATTCAGGGGTGATGTATTCTTTGGCAGAACTGTGAACCACAAATGCTGATTTGCTTCGAAATTTGTACAATGAATTAGAGAACTATTTTTGATTGAGGATAAGCCTGCTATTCTCAAAAATTTTAAATGAGCACAATTAAGTTTAAGCCTACAATTGACAATAACACTAGGAGTTTGTTGCAGCACTCAAGAACGTTCAAAACTTCACAATATACGACAATACAAATTGATAGTGACACACTCAATAAAAGAATATGCAGAAGTGACGTGAACAGTAAAACATGTGAATCTAGAACTTCAAATTGGCACATAAATCTTACACACACGGTTCCACACAAAGGAAAATTCCAAAGCCAGATTCGCTCTAGAAATAAACGTTGCATATTGCATAGATTTTTCACTTAGATGTTTCTGTGCACACTTCTACACTGCCATGCCGTAGAAGAATACTGCACTGCAAACACTCAGAAAATCACTAAAATGTTGAGCATCAGAAAAGTATATATATATATATATATATATATATATATATATATATACTATCAAACTCCTGAGATCATCAGTCCCTAAGCGCAAGTGCGGGCGCGCGCGCGCGCGCGCACACACACACACACACACACACACACACACACACACACACACACAAGAGGGGGGACTAGAACCTCCGACGGGGCGAGCCGCATGGACCGCGACAATATGCTTATAACCATGCAGCTGCCCCGCATGGCAAAAAACGTATATCTTCTGCCTATTGCAGCTAACATTGCCTCAAGCCTTGTACAACATAATATTTTATTAGAAAATATCATAAGTTATGGCTCAGATGGTGAAAATCCTTCAGTTGGGAATCACAATTTAGTGTCCATTCGATTAAAAGAGTTTCTTCCTGGAATAACATTAACAAAATGCAATTGTCATTCAAATCGCTTAAGTGATATTGATGGACGGAAGGCACTTATCAGTCGTCGTGAGGAACTTGCAAGAGATGTACAAAATTACTTGTAACAAAGTTGCGAGCAACAATGTCAGCTAGACAAATTTTTAAAAAGTTATGCAGCTTAAAGTGCATAAAATACTACATTAAGCACAGACACGTTGGCTTTCACTGCTTCCTGTGTCAAAGGCATGTTGGACAAGTAGGCTGCAGTAATTTCATTTATTATAGATCAGTGAGCAACAGAAAACGCAAAGCCTTAGGAACCTAAACTTGCCCCGTTATTATTTCTTAAACTGTATTTCCAATTTATAAAGTGGAGTTTGCACAAATATAATACAATGGATGCTTATTTCCAATCTTCAAAAGTGTAGCACTAAACTTGAAGAAGCAAATGGTAAAAAAATTTAAAATTATGTTCTTGGTTGCTTTTCCAAAGTTTAAATTTTTCTTTTAGTTGTTCAGCTTTCTATTTTCTTTAGCTTTTTTAACAACTACTTCATCATACTTTCCAAACATTTATTAAACAAGAAAAAATGGTTAGCATTTGCATTTACATTTTTAAGAAATGTTGTATTTTACTTCTAAACTTACCTTTGTTTGATTTTCTAGACATACATATTGTTAAAAAACCAAATTCATCATTCCAACATTTACTACAAATTTCTTTAAAATTATCAGACTTTAAATCTCCACGAACTAATTCATGATAAATATGATTTAAATTTGTATCTTGTCTATATATATTTAAAAAATTTAAGTTCTCTGTTTTGGTATTTTTTAATAAGTTTGAGCTAAGTAAAAGCAATTTATACCTTAGTGTCTGGCGCTAGTAAAATAATCTCTAACAATATCTTGATTTTATAGAATAAAATCAAATACAACAACTGAATTTTCTTTCCATTCATCCAATGGAATAATTTCTTCATTATTTTCAATTCTCTAACAATATGTTTACTAACTTTATGTTCAATTTTTTTACATTGTTTTATAAATACTTGATACTTTGGTTGGTCTAAACTTTTTGAATAAATATATAAATGTGTAATTTTATTCCAGTTTAATCATCCTGGAGCTAAAATATAATTATCAATCATTAATGTTGTTTTCCCACACCCACTTGGACCAATTATTACTCACCTTATAGAATTTGGTAAAAGTTTTCCATGTTTGTTTTTTAAATTATTTTCTGGAATTATTACTTTAGGTTCCCAATCTGTTTTGTTCATTTATTTAATAATTTTTTATTTATTTATATTTCTCATTTATTTATATTTTTACATTTATTACATTTTTACATTTATTAAATTTTTACATTTATTTATACTTTTACATTTATTTACATTTTTCATTAGTTAATGAGCCACCTGACGCAATCTAAGAACAGCTTTGGCTGTCACCTATTTCAACTTAGTAATAAATCATCTGAACTTAGAAAATATGTGATAATTATACTGATGTTTCAGTAGTTGGTTTTTATTCAATATTCTGAACACCAAATACTAAAACAAAATATAATAAACTTTATTATGATGTAGAAAATGGTTTTAACAATTTAAAAAAATATTCATTCGAAAAAACCTAATATTCATATTAAAGCAGATGAAATTTTAAATAGAATTAATACTGAAAGTGATGTAAAATTATATACAGATATACAAGATAGAATTGCAAATTTACTTGTTTTAATAATCAAGTTGTTTTACCTAATGAAAAAGCTGTAGCTAAAGATGTTACAAAAATAATTCCTTTTGAACCAATAAATATAAATTTCAATCTTTCTGATGGAATGTATGTAAAACATAATGATCATTTTCATGAAGAAACTAATATTATTGCTTCATTTAAACATAATGCTGAATCTGGTGGACCAATAATTTATGAACCAAATTATCTTGTAAAAGTTCCTATTTTTGATACAATTCAATATTTAGAAGTTACTATAACTAATGAAAATCATAATTTAATTAACTTTAATGGTGCTACTGTAACAGTTATTTTAAAAATATCTTAATAAATTTTCTCCTTTATAAATAAATAATTAGTAAAACAATAAGATAGCTAAAGCAATATTTGACTGCAACATGAATAAAATTGAAAGTTATCAGTTTTGTTCATTTCTTTTTAATGAAAAAACTAAAAATAATTTGCATGTTCCTAGCAAAGATACAGAAATTGAAATAAATATTGGTGATAGTTGGCTACATCCAAATCATGCCCAATTATATATGAATTTTAAAATTATTGGAAATAATAATACAGGTTATCCAACTTATGATGGAAAATCAAATAAAAAATTAATTGATAATTATGTAGCTAAATTGTTTGCTTTGTAACAATAAAAAAAGAAATAATATATTACCTAGAATCGAACATCCTTTTATTTCATCAACAGTTTTATTATATTTAACTTCATCTGTTACTGATAAAATACATTTAGAATGACATATTCTTAATACAGGAAAAGTAAATAGTAAAAGGAATGAAGTACTTAATAATGATCAATTAGTTGATTTGTCATTATTTGATCATGTTAAACTACTCAATATTTATTTAAAAAATGGTAGAAATGAAGTTTTTCCTCAAGAAATGTGGAATGTTAATCCACCAAATTATTTTCTAAAAGCATATGATGCATTTTTAGATTTTAAACGTATTACTTTACTAAAATCAGATATTGATATTGGTCCATTTAGTTAGTGAATAATTATCCAAATTATGAAATTAATATGACACACAGAAAGAATGTTGTAACTACAAAAAAAACAACTATGAAACATTGTCCAACTTTTAATGATAAAATTCCAAACGTTACACTTGCTTATGTAATAATGTATGGTAAAAAGAATGAAAAACTGAAGAGATTACTCAAAAAACATTTACAAACAACAGATCATAGTGATCTTATGGCTGCTAAAGTAGAAAGTAAATAATTTTATATATTTAATTTATTATATATTATATATTTATTACAGTCACGTATGAGAAATGTATGTAAAATAAGAGTTATTTTATTATAGTTACTATTATATTATAATTATTATGTGGAGGGTTAGTAGGATGATTATGTAGGTTCAGGATAATTAGGTCAATTTTGTGAAAAATAAAAAAAATTGTGAGTGTTAACGAGCAATTTTTTATAAAATTGAGTTATGGGCCAGAACCTACAGAATCATCTTACTTATAAAGAATAAATTACAGAGAATATTCCTTATAACATTGACAAGATGATAAAATAAAATACAAACAGCGGGATAATACCATCCATGTTTTGTGGCTAGCCCGGTATTCGGCAGTATTGGTTAATGTTTTGTGTGTTCCAGCAAGATCAATGGTTGTACACATATCCTGCAGACTAGCAGATGTTGGTCCAGCATGTTATTGCACTCGCAAATTACGTCATCACTGGTGAAGCCCTATTTCCAGAAGCTGAACCTGCATCCCCATTCTCAGCCTGTAGAGCGTCTACGGTGTCATAGTATGAATCGGCGGCTGGTTGCCTCAGGCAAACATTCTCGCCAAAGTTCTGCTCGGTTTGGAAGCATAGGGACACACACTCTTAAACCATCTATAATTTTATGACAAATATTTAAAAGAGATTTCACATTTTTCCGAAACAATCCCACATCTCTAACTCCCACGAACTCATAACGCCCAAAACAAATTATAGTCCTAAATAACAAGGAATAATGGGGCTAAAATTTGATAAATTTACATCGAAACTACTAACAGGAACAGCACAAACTCAATTTTACATTACAATAACTTTAGATATACAGGGGCACAATTACTGAACTGTATTAAAATAAATCGCCGTAACTTCTGAACGGTTTGCGTTGTGACGTTCAAACTGCACAATTGGCCACGAGGCATGATGGGAGTTAATATGAGCTGTTCAGTTTGGTTTAGCGCCAAAGCCCACTTTCATTTCGAAGGGTTCGTCAATAAGCAAAACTGGCGCATTTGGGGGACTGAGGATCCACATTTCGGGACGAGAAGACTCTTCACCCTCATCGAGTGACTGTGTGGTGTTGAGTGTCTAGTCACGGAATAATCGGTGTGATATTCCTTGATGGCAAAGTGATTACTGAACGGAATGTGAAGGTTTAGGAAGATGATTTCGTCTCCATTATCCTAAGTGACCCAGATTTTGACAAGGTGTGCTTCATGCAAGACGGAGCTCACCACATCGAAGCAGGAGAGTGTTTGATGTCCTGGAAGAGCATTTTGGGGACCGCATTCTGGTTCTGGCGTACTCGGGGGCCACTGGCATGGGCCTCGATTGGCCGCCATATACTGCGTATCTGAACACATGTGACTCCTTTTTGTGGAGCTACATTAAAGATAAGGTATACATCAATAATCCCAAAACAGCCATTCAGGAGGTTATCGACAGCATCAATGTTCCAACGCTGCAGCGTGTCATGCAGAATTTCGCAATTTTTTCAAAGACGGCAGGCATATCAAACATGTCATAACCTAAATCCGAATATCTGTAGCAACGTTGACATGTTGAATAAAGTGTGTTCACGCCGTACTTTGTAACCAATTTACGTATTTTCATATAGTTCAATAATTTTCATCTTTTATGTTAGCATAGTTTGTCGGAAACCTGATTCACAGCCTCATTGTGGTGTTACTAGCGCCACTCATGCATCGGCGCGAAAACTGAGCAGACATCTTTCAGATGCAGAAACATGCCTACCAACTTTTGTTTATGTAGCACAACTCCTCCTTGGCGCTGCAATCATTTTTTCCATCTGTATATTTCCGTATAAAACATGAGAAGGAAAGATAAAGGAAAATTTGAGATTACAGATGAATTTCCTGGGAGGGATTACACACGAACTTCGTATATAAATGAGCTACCTTTTTTATTTTACAGTTGATGGTTTGCTTGTGCTGGGATGGTATTTATCGTAACAGGAGGGGAACCAGTGATTTTATTGGCATCTTGCACACATTATAAATCACGCATTTTTACAAAGCAGCAGCAAAAAAGCTTTCGTCAGAGTACGAAAAAGGCGATTACGTTCCTCTTTAAAAAACTGACAAACTAGCTCTCTCAGTCCTCATTCCGCCTTTCCCCGCCAAAAATTATGGCATGTGAGCATATTCGAGCTGTTTTAACGCAGAACATTCTAAATCATTTTACCCAGTCTCTCTCTGTAGTTAAGCCTTCATATTCAACATGTCGTCCTCACTGTCTATAGTCTCTCTCTCTCTCTCTCTCTCTCTCTCTCTCTCTCTCTCTCTCTCTTTTATTGCAACTATCTCCCCTCTCTTTGGCCACACTACTATTATCTTCATCCACACCTCTTTCTCTTTAACTACCACTTTCTTCCTCACACAAACACTGTGTCTTCTCTCTTCCACGTCACTGTCTCTCTGCTTTCTTTCAGCACGAGAAAGTGCGAATATGTTCGCATGCCAAAAGTTCTGGATAAGAAGGCAGAATGAGGATTGAGGTAGCTGGTTCCCCACTTTTCTCTGAGAGAATTTAAAGAGGGATTTATGCGCTTTTTTGTGCCTATTTTCACCATTCCATGTCGTGAGGAATATTGCATCGCATCCTTATCTCACTTCCTGTTTGGCACGTTCTGTGAACAATTAGGACAGACGAAATTTCCTTAGTCAGGTGTTTGTAGTTAATGTTGTGTGTTATTTGCGTGAGCCAAGCTGTTATGCCTAAGCACAAATGCGCCATTCATACCGATTTAAAGGAATAGTATGCTTTTCTCGAAGAGAGAAAGCTTAGTTACGAAGTTCACTAATCTGGCTTATTCTGCTACTGTTACAACAACTTCTGAAATCAATCACTTTGGAAAAAGAGGGTGATTTTCCTTCACACATACCCAGGAAGTCTGCTGTTTCTTAAAAAAAATAAAACACTGCTAGCATACATATGCTTTATTGGTTTTCAGTATCAGAGATTTTACATTAATTATAGAAGACGAAACACAATATTATCGGTGAGGACTGATCTGGTACTTCACAGTAATTACTATACACAATGTCGGCTCTACACTGAGGTGACAAAAGTCATGGAATACCTCCTAACATTGTGTTGGGCCCTTTTGCCTGGCGCAGTCCAGTAACTCGACATGGGATCAACAAGTCGTTGGAAGTCCCCAGCAGATATATTGACCCATGCTGCCTCTGCAATCTTCCCTAATTGCGAAAGTGTTGCCGATGCAAGATTTTGTACATAAACTGACGTCTCTATTATATCCCACAAATGTTCGATGGGTGGCCAGATCATTGGCTCGAAATGTCCAGAATGTTCTTCAAAAGCCAACTACGAACAATTCTGGCCCAGTGACATGGAGCATTGTCATTCATAAAAATGGCGTGGTTCAAATGGCTCTGAGCACTATGTGACTAAACTTCTGAGGACCCCTAGAACGTAGAACTACTTGAACCTAACTAACCTAAGGACATCACACACACTCATGCCCGAGGCAGGATTCGAACCTGCAAATGTAGCGGTTGCGCAGTTCCAGACTGTAGACAAATGACAGCTCCACTTTCTTTTTTTCGTTTCCCACACCCATAGGGGGCAGGGGAAAGCTGGGGGGCAGGGGAAAGCTGGGAGCAGCACAATCCGCCGCTCTTCAGCCAAGCAATACATTTAATAAAAAGTTGAGAATGATACATATAAAAGGCGATAAGGGGGGACATAACATAATGAGGGGAGACAGTGGAGATTAAAATATACATGTACATGGAGACGTTCATTGTGGTACACTTAAAAAAAGGTCCACATAAAGTTAAAACACAGATGGCGATTTGTAGCATGTAAAAAAACACTGAAGTCAGACGCATGAGTTAAAGGTTGGCCACAGCATTAAAACACACCAGAACAATGACACTTTAAAACCACTGTACGTGACAGAGTACACATGACGAAGGGCAAAAACTGCCAGGAGGGACCAGCCAAAGAGGAAGGGGAGTGTCTGAGGGGAGGGAAAAGAAGGGACAGGAGGGGCAGATGTACTGGAAAGGGTGGGAGGAAAAGCAAGGGGGTTGCACCAAGGGGCAAGTGACAAGATATGGAGAGGGAAGGCAAGTTCGAACGGAGTGCAGAGATGCAGAAGGGGTGTACTGGAAAGGAAGGGGGCGGGGAGGGGGGAAAAACCGGTCAGAGGAAGAGGAGGGGAGAGGGAGCCCTGAGAAGGGGTATGGGGGAGGTGGCGTTAGAGTTGGTAGGAGGAGTAGTTATCAGGGCGAAGCTCATCATCCAGGAGGGATAGGCACTGGAAGTTGCATTGGGAAAGGAGGCGGATGGCGTGGAGATGGTGAGATGAAGGTGTGATAACAAAGTTGTGGTGGAGAGGATAGACGACACCAAGGGGTGGGGGAGATCGAATCTGCATATGGTGTACAAGGTGTGGATGTTGTATAGGTGCCAGGTGGGATAGACTTCTATGCTTGGTATGTCAACACAGGGATGGTTAATGCTGTTTGTGGATGACACTGGTTTTGTCATCTGTTGATGTCTCATATATGCTCCACTGAAGACACATGTAATGATTGAGGAGGCCCTGGCAACATGTCCACACTCCATAGACCATGTTGGGTTACAAAAGCAGTATGTGAGTGAGCATTATACTGTTGGGAAACATCCCCAACCATAACTCCAGGTGTACATCCAGTAAGAGCAGCACGCAGACAGGTTGGTTGCAGACCTTCGGCTGGCCGCCTTCTAACTGACACACAGCCATCACTGGCACTGAGGCAGAAACAGTTTTCATCAGGAAACAACAGACCTCCACTCTGCGCTCCAGTGAGGCTCTCCCTTGATACCATTGAAGTCACAAATGGTGATGGTTTGGGGTTAGAGGAACACACACTGCATGGCTTCCGGCAGTGAGTTGTCCTTGAAGTAATCTGCCAAATTGCTGCTGCAGTGTCACAGGCTGAACATGTCTGTCTTCCCTCTCACAGTGCCATGTGGCCATCAGGAGATCCATCTTATTGCAACCACACATTCTCATGACCACCGGTGCCAGCAATCATGTACAGTGGCTACATTCCTGCCTTGAGTCTTTGTGCAGTACTGCATAAGGAACATCCAGCTTCTTGTAGCCCTATTAGATGACCTCGTTCAAACTAAATGATTTCCGATAATGGCATCTTGGTCACTTAAAGCCATTCTTTAATTGCAATAACACTGATATTTCATTTCTGTTTATAGGGTTTTGTCGGCCTCTGTAGCTGAGAGCTGAGTGGTTCTTGTGGAAGACTCTCGTGGGGGGAGCAGGGATACAGGTTTGATTCCTGGTACTGTCAAGGATTTCTCCTTGGTGACATAATTACAGAATATATCAGGCACTGTAGGTTCTCTAGCTGACCTTCTGAACTCGCATTTTTGTTCTTGTTCATGACTCATTGAACCTCCTATGATTCCCTTGTCTTCTATTACATCTCCATGACTACTCTGTAATTCACACATAAGTCACAAACTATTTTATATTCCAGGCAATCAACTCTGTTGAAAGGCATGATGTTAGAAAGAACTCTGCTAACAGCTGGTAAAATTGTTGTTTATTAAACCATAATCAGTTTCGTGGACTGAAGCCAGATCATCAGGTGCAGCCTACATGGTACAAAGCAAAGTCGGGTCACCACATTTTGGGGATATCAGAATTAATAAAGCTATGTCTAAAATGTATTCTACATTAAAAGACCATACAAATACCCTTCGCTCCTAGTAATAAAATTCTCTATTATTCTCACTTGTAAAGGTAGCAGCGACCCAGCACTCCTAGTAACGAGTATATGGTATCACAGTGTCCACATGGATAGCTGTCATTGCACCAGCCAGCTAGTCTCTCTTCGTCATTCATACAGGCCACTTTCACTTTGGCCTGCGCCGAGTAGTGCTGCGGTCACACCAGTAAGACACTACCACCTGATGCTTCCCTGAGGGCTGTGACTATTCGTAATAGCAGTAGCAATTTTTTATCACCAATCTGGCCCCTTTTTAAAAACTTTTAGTGCTTGCTCAGTTAAAATATTTTACTATTTTTCTTTTTAGATGCAGGCATATTTTAAAGAATGGAGCACATATTCATTACACTTGCTTGCCATAGTACTGACAATATTCACTGAATACCAAATTTTGACTATGAACAAGGGGTATTGTAATACCACAACACCTTAGGACCTTATCTCCAATTTCATCTCTGCTCTCCTGAAGAGGACATATATATAATATTAATATGTTGTACTCGTTTAAACTTGTTTTGATATTGTTTACATTGGGTCTCGCCAGTAAATGCAATGAAGGGAACATGTTTGATTATGCAGCATCATAATTTACACACAACACAATCTACAGGCACATGGTAGAAATGATTTTGCTCTTGTAATTATGGAGTAATTGATGATTAAAGTTGCAATATTCCCAAGTCATAGAGAGACAGCTATTTTTATGTTTCGAAGCCAGAAATTGTTTGAATCCTTAACAAAAATATGATACAATGAGTCAAAATCTATCACACTCATGTTTTAATTGGAACTGGTAATTACAGCCATATAGAAATATAAATTTTACTCATACAAAAATAATTACTTGCATCTAGGCCTTTCATTCGATTAAACTAATCACTCTGTTCACCTGAAAATGCTAGGATGATTTTTCTTTCAGTCTATTAATTACTATATGGAAATTAATGAAATATATTGCTGCAGTGTTAAAATGTAATTTATAGTCTTAAGAAAAACAGATTCTTCCCTGTCTTTATATGGATGTATTAACTTTTATTCTATGTAAATTTCTATGTAATTTGGGAAAATGTATATAAAAACTTTAATTGTTTCTATGCAAAATTCAATAAGTAACAATGACAGTAATTGTTTAAAACGATACGAAGGGAGGCAATTTGTACATGGCCATACTTCAGTCTTAGGCTGAATTTTGTATCAACAGCATGTAGTCTGACTTTGTTTTTATTTCTAACTGGAAGATGTAAGTTCTATGATGAACATTCGCTGCCAAACATCTTGCTTGCAAAATAAAAAAGCCTTTGTAAACAAGAACTACTAAAACTTATTTTGACCATTACATGATATCCATGTGATGATGCAGTAACATCAAAATACATCTATGGCAGTACATATAAAACTGGTGGAGGATTAGTTAAATGGTGATAATGTGTTGTTAAATATGGTATGAAATAATTAGATAGTGACTGAACGTTTTTCCCCTTGCGTTAAACTATGATACTCACCCCAGACTTCACCATAAACATTTCACACCACGTTATATTACAGTATGCCTATGATCTTTCAACAGTGTATGTATATTTTAGACATTCCTGTATTAATTTCAAAATCCATAAAATGTGGTGACACTGTACTTTGCTCCTTATCATGTAGGTTGCATCTATTAATGTGCCTTTAGGCTGCAAAACCAGTTGTGTTTTAATAAACAACAATTTGAACAGCTATTAGCGGAGTTCTTCCGAACATCACAGTTAAGTGTACAGCAAAGGTTTCATCAGATCACTTTCATACTGTTTCTCTACCATTCCAATTTCGAACACCATGCAAAAAATGCACACACAAACCTTTCCATACAAGCTTACCATGTGGTGGTCCCAACAAAATACTTTTGCATTCAGGGTAGAAAGTTGGAGATTTATCATAGGTCAGTTCCAATGACTTCTATGTATGATCATTCACCATCTTATACACAATAATATTTTTATGACATCGATGCTGCTCTTTGCTATAGACTGAATGAAGTATCATCAGTCATGCTATACTGGTAACCATGTAATACTAAAATTCCTGTTGAATTATAACACACCAATCCTTTTGTGCATTCTTTCACTGTGATAAAAGATTTTTGCGCAGGAGTGGAGAATGAAAATAGAGAAATTTGTGTGGTTACTATAGTTACTAAAAAATTATACATCTTGCTTTACGAGACAATTCAAACAGATGTGACTGCTGGAAATATTTGAAGGAAATGCAGTGTGTTTTTCTTAAACACCGGTGCTGTCCAAAACACTTGGTTTTAGAGTCCTCACTAGATCAATTATCTCCTAATGGAGACACTGAATGGCATGCTAATTTGCTCCATAAAACATCAAATACATCTGCTACCTAGAAATAAAATGACTGTGTTGCAATTTACATGCTATTGCCTTTCAATTAGAGATGATTTCAACCTTTTACATCATTCACAAAAATTATTTCTGCAGAGCATTGTTGAAATGTATGTACATATTTAAGGTAGGAGGCTATTTTGTAAGAGAAATCAGTCTGTCCTAAGGTCAGAAATTTATATCAAATTACATTATCGTTTACTACTAACCATGAATGATATTGCAAATATTGCAAGAAGAGATATTTTGCCTTCTTCATTTAATGGTTCTACAATAAATCTGTAGAATAGAATACAACAGAATATTTTTACTAGCCTTTCAGTATTTTTCATACGAATGGCTTCGTCAAAATTTACAGAGGGTTTTAATTTCAGTATGATATTCAAATAGTTATAGAGAGGGGAGAAAAGGAACTAAAGACCTTTTCTTCAGCATTCTGTAAAACTGTTTTATACAATAATTAAATACACACATAAGAAAAGAATCACAGTAATTAACTAGCTTACATAATATCAAAACATTTTCTTCATAGCTTAGGTAAAACATATATTTTGACGATTAGTTTCTAAGAGTTCTTCAGTTGTATAGAATTCGTTGTTTTATAGCCAGGTTTGCAATGTATTCTTATTTTTATTTAGTGGTACTGTATGAGCTGAGTATGGTAACTTATTGAAAAATTTTATGCTTAAGTACTTATAGTTATTATGGACTACAGCAAGTCTTGTGGAAGGCAAGTCCAGCAGGTGACTGTTTCTTGTACTGTGTGCATGCACATCACATCTCATGTTCAGTTTTTTCAGATTTTCTCTGGCATATATTAAACAGTTATAGATGTACATGTTTGGCACTGTCATTGCGCCAAGATATTTAAAATAATTTCTGCGGGACTCTTTGGGTGCTAACGGTTCCATACACCTGATTGCTTTCTTCTGACATCTGAAAATACATTCAGCCCCTGGGGAGTTACCCCAAATTAATATTCCATATTGCAGTTGGGAATGAAAAAAAGCATAGTATTAGTGAAGTAGCAATTGCTTGCTCACACTGTGAGCTAGTTTACTACATAGATAATTGGTGTGTCCTTCCCATGAGAGATTTTGGTCTATGATTAGTCCAAGTAATTTCACTGTTTTGTTTTCATTTTTAGTTACTTTGAGATTAAATATTATTTCTTCTGTTTTTGTTTGATTTATGCACAGCTGGTTAGCCTGACACCAGTAATTAGCCATTTGCATCATTTCTCTATTTTTGTCCAGTACACTAAGTTATCTCCTGTACGTATTAATGTTATATCATCAGCATATAGTATGTTCTTACACAGTATGTAATTTGACAAGTCATTAACGTAGACAATGAACAGAAAAGTTCCAAGAACAGAGCCTTGGGGTATTCCTCTTTCTGTAGGGAGTATTTCTGACCTCTGCTTATTTGCACATACAAGTTGTAACCTATTGGTTGCATAAGACTTGAATGGACAGAGTGTATCATCTTCAATGCCATAGTATGTTAACTTTTTGATGAGTATGTCATGTGACACCGAGTCAAATGCTTTACTTAGGTCAATAAGTGTTCCAGACATTGATACCCTTTTTTCATACCCTTCATAAACATTGCTCACCAAAGCTTCTACTGCTTTTACAGTTGATATGTGTGACCTGAAGCCAAACTGCTGTTCATTTAAAATTTTGTTTGTTTCAAAATACCTGTATATCTTATTATGCACACAATTTTCTACTAACTTGGATATGATTGGTACTATGGAAATGGGTCTGTAGTTATTTGGGAGGTTTCTTTCAGCTTTTTTATACACAGGCAATGTAACTGTGAGCTTAAGACAGTCGGGGAATATTCCTTCATCAAATGAGAGAAGTGGCATTTTAATTTGTTTTGCTATACATTTTATGATGAGATTACTGAGTCCATAATAGTCTTCTGTTTTGGAATTACTTAATTTGTTTATTGGCTTATGAATATTATTTAATGTGATTCGGGCCCAAGTGAACTTCTCACTTCTTGTCTGTTTTGCGCAATTGAGCAATGCCTCTGCATCAGAGGCAGAATTGATGGGTGGGGTTGTGACGCTATTTACAAAATATTCGTTGAGATTATTGCAGTCAATAGGGATACTCCTTTCTTTATTGGTATTATTGATTTCCCTTTTAATGACAGTCCATGCAGCTTTACATTTATTTTTAGAATTTAAAATATGTTCATCGTTTGCACAGCACTTGGCATTTTTCATTTCTAATCTGTAAAGGTTTCTCATTTTAGTGTAATTTTCCTTGTCCCTATCACTGTTATGAGATTTGTCTTTCATAATCATCAGCAGTATCCTCAGTTTGTTAAGTTGTGGGGTGTACCTCTTGTTAGTATTTTGTTGGTTACCAAGGGGCATGTCATTTCTACTATATGCTTGATCTCTGTCAGGAAAATGGAAAAACATTTATTAATCGTTTTCTTGTTATCCATTACATGAGACCAATCCATTTCTTTTAGCCGGTTTATAATTTTGTTTACATTGGATTCACCTATAATTCTATACGTCACTTCTCTCCCTGTAGAACTGAAGGCTGACTTTTTGATTTGATTTGATTTATTGAGCACCCATTTTATCATGTACAATGATATGGGATATGCACGTGTTACATACAGAAAAAATATGAATAACAATATTATGTAAAAAACATCAGTGAACAAATCTGAATTAAATATATAGGCAAAAACAATTGTAGCTTACATGATATAAATTTGTAACAATATAAGACACAAATAAGTTACATATATTCTGTGTAAAATGGACAGCAACAAGAAACAATGATTATAACACTCTATATTGACAATTTAATTAATTTTTGTGGCTACATAAAAGAGTCTACCCTACATCCCAAGTTTGTACATGAGTGAATTATAAGATAGGTGAAGGCACGCTATCTTTCTGAAGAATTCATGTATTCACTAACACTGTAAAAACTATTACTAATTAACATTCTTTTGAGTTCACTTTTAAAACTGCTCAGCTTCTGAATCCTTTTAATTTTTAAGGGAAGAGCACTATAGAGAATTTTCGGGTGGTATATTGCACTCTTGTTGTACTGGGCTTTCTTATGCACTTCTCTGTGAAAATCATTACTCTGTCTTGTTGTATAGTCATGGAACTCACTGTTTGAAGAAGAAAACTGGGGGTGAGACTTCAGAAAGCATATACTTTCATAGATTTCTATTTGAAGCCATAGCCCTGCAAGATCTGATATTCCTAATTGTATTACACCACATTATATGGAGTCTCTTTGTACATTGCTAATTATGTTATCAAGGCATGTGTTCAGTCCAGTGGGTTTTTCATTGAGACAGTAATAGTTTAATGACTTCAGAGTGTTAATCGTATGAGTTACATTTTTTCTAGAAAGTTTGGAAGGTAGGAGACGAGATACTGGCAGAAGTAAAGCTGTGAGTACCGGGCGTGAGTCATGCTTCGGTAGCTCAGATGGTAGAGCACTTGCCCGCGAAAGGCAAAGGTCCCGAGTTCGAGTCTCGGTCGGGCACACAGTTTTAATGTGCCAGGAAGTTACATTTTTTCTCTTTGCCCCTATATCTATGTTAATATCACCTACAATTACAATTCTATCCTGTTTATATTTTGACAACAGCAATATTAAAGTATTTGTGGTGACAATCGACTCTGAATGAGATATCTCTGCCATAGCAAGCTCTCTGACCCATGTGGACTTCTTGTGCGCCGCCATATTGCTTCCCATTCTGTTGTGTGCCGCCGACTGTATAAGACGTTGTAAATATTCTCGCATAATAAAGTGGTATTAATGCATGTTTGTGTGTTATTTAATGATCGCTGCCACTCCGCACATCAGGAATAACCACATTGGTGACCCCAATCTGTTTTAGTTCAATTCGCAAGTGCCATTAACAGTGATTAGTATTGTGCTACGAACAATGTTTCAACAACCGTTCGGTCCCTGTGATGCAACTTCTCAGACGCAGTTTTTCAAAGCGGAAAATGAATCCATTCCAGAAATCACGCCGCAGTTTCAGTGCCAAAGTGAACTCCGCTGCCAACCGGATTTTTACCTACGTGTCCCCGAGATAAACTAAATGGTTCCCGCTTGGCCGCCGCAGCACGTTCCCGCGCCTACGGCTGCCTCACGACTTCGGACTGCATTCTGCTTATCGACGCCCCAGCACTACCAGCGCCTGCCGCTCCTGCTCGTCTGCTGCACCCACACATGACGCCTGCTCCACAGTCACAGACTTCGCAACTCTCCACGGACATCTTACAACCGCTCAGGTATGATGCAGCCGCGTCTCCCGCACCGCGCGCCATCCCGGCTCCTGTTCGTCTTCCGCACGTTTTCCCGACGGTTTCGTCCGTCTCTGCCACGTCGGTTTCAACCGCACCTGCTACACTCCCAAACCCGTTGTTAACAGCTCTGGCATGCCTACCGCCCGTGCCCGCGACGGCACCGGCCGCCCCACCCGCGCCGGTCCACAACGTTTTATCGACTTCCGCGACGGGTTCTTTCGCTTGGCAAACACCGGCCGCGTGCTCACCTATCCGAACTGCACCTGTTTCCATGGTACTGGAGAGTCTTCCGCACCCAACTGTGCCCCCACCAGCCAGGGCCCCAGCAACTGTACCTGCCTACACTATGCAACCGAACTCACATGTGAAGACTGAACTCTCTTCTTGCTCTCCTGCCGCTTGTATATCGTGTGGTTTTGTCCCTAATAACCAGATTAGTACAGCTACTGTGTGCCACTCTCCTGGTGCCTACAATCCCCATTTGGCACCACTCTACACTGCTACACCGTCTGCACCTCCAAGTAGTGTATTCGCTGCACCGACCGTTCCTCAGTACCTCGCGCCTAGCAGATTCCCAAAACTGCCAGCCCTACAAACGGAGAACCCTAAGACATGGATTGCATTAGTGGATAAAATGTTGGACATTCACGGCATGCTAGATGATGGAGCCCAATTTGTGTGCCTTCTTATAGTCACCTGCACGATCACACAGATCTTATTAGTGACCTGCTGCTTTCGCCTCCCATGCAGAGTAAGTACGAATTTGCTAAAGCTTGTATCGTTGAACGCTTATCCTGTCCCCCTGCTGAGTCGATCCAATGCATCATCCATGAGGAACACATCGATGACCGTACCCCATCACAGCTGTGGCGCCACTTACACGCACTTGTGGACACAGACTTTCTACCGGACGTCGCACCTTGGACAATTTGGCTGCTTAAACTTCCTTCTGAGCTATAACTGCAGTTATTGTCCCATGTCTCTGAGCCCCTCGAAGCACGCCTGCGCATCGCTGACCATGCCTATAGCATCATTCAACACCGGTACCTCCAGCATTCGAGTCCGGCATCCGCTGCCCCTACTCATTATGCAGTAACAGAAGCCAAGCCTGGCCGCGGCAGGACACGTGCCACGCTGTCAGCACAAGCAACGGCCCCGCCACCCCGTGGTCGCCCGACTGCACCACCTACTTTTACGTTGCCGCCCCAAAGGTCACTGGAGACGGCCGAGCGAGCACCTGAGTACACTCTGGCTGCCCAGCTGGCCGCCTCACCACCCAGCCATGCTCCCGCACCGCAAGCTGGCTCTCCTTATTGCTGATTCCATGCTAAATTTTTGCGATTTCCCAAACACTTATGGCAGGCACGTCTAGGCGTCACGCCCCACCGCGCTGCCTCACGGCGCCTACCGGCATCTCGTCCGACGCCTGCTGCACTGTCTTCCGCTTCGCGCCTCTTCGTCCAGGACACCAACACCTAACTTCGTTTTCTAGTGGACACTGGAGCTGACATTAGTGCTATCCCCCCCTCCCTCGCCCCTAACATAGATCCCTTATGTCCACCGCCACTGATAGCTGCTAACAATTCCCCAATTCCGGTGCTATGTTCCTCACATCTCCTGCTTAAATTTGCCCCAGATCAGGTTTTCCCCTGGACATTTTACGTTACGGAAGTTGATGCACCTGTACTGGGCCTCGATTTTCTTCATCACTATGCCCTCTCCCCTAATCTGCAAGCTGGCTGTCTGACTCACGTCTCCGGTTCGAATGTTCCTGGTGCATCACAAAATTCCCCCCCTCAGCCCGAAGTTCCTATTGACTGTTCACACACTGCCCTTTCAGAGTGTATGTCACTTGTTACAAACCTTTCTTCTGCTCTCTCAGCTTTCTTGTGTGAGCGTTCAGACGTCGATGCATTGTGCACTCAGAATGTCGACCTGCGTGTTTGCATTGACAAAGTCCATGCACAACTGTTGCAGACACAAGAGCAGCTTCTACAACTCCGCACACCCACTCTTGCGATCGTGGACAAGCCTCCACAGCCTGGTCATTGTGACGCAGCTGTGATTCCATTAACGGTCTGGCTAGCCTCTGCCCCTACCCCCCTGCCCTACCCCCCTGCCGCTACCCCCCTGCTTCTCCCACGTTTTTGCGTGCAATTGCCAATGGCACATGCCACAGAATAAACACAACCGAAGGACCACGTGTGCGGCATAAGGCCTAAACACGAAGAAACTTCGCCGTGCTAAAGACATTGTTAAAGATCTTTTGGATTCCAACATTCTCCATCAATCTCATAGTAACTGGTTGTCACCAACCCATCTCGTGCCGAAGAAGGATGGTACTTTCCGCCACTGTGGTGACTACCGTGCTCTTAATGCACGCACTACCATGGATAACTACCCTATCCCCCACATTCAAGATTTCACCCAGATGTTGCATGGTTCCCAGATCTTCTACGTTCTCGATTGTAGCAAAGCATATCATCAGATTCCCATGTTCCCTGACGAAATCCCCAAGACAGCCATATTCACTCCATTTGGCCTCTTTGAGCACTGTTCCATGCCGCATGGTCTCAAAAACGCCGCACAGACATGGCAACGCTTCATCGACACACTGTTGTTTGACCTCCCTTTCGCTTATACCTACATAGACAATATTCTGATTTTCTCTCCCTCACCTGAGGAACACACTCTCCATGTTTCCAGAGTGCTTGCACTGCTCGCTGCTAATGGAGTGGAGATCAACCACGAGAAGTCTCAGCTTAGCAGTCCTCAGGTCACCTTCTTAGGTCACAGAGTCACGGCCAAGGGTGTCTGCCCTACCTCCTCTCGGGTTGAACTCATACTTAGCCTCCCTTCCCCAGAGGACTTCGCTGAACTTCGCCATTTTCTAGGCATGGTGAACTTCTACAGGCACCACCTTTCCCATGCTGCGTCTATCCAGATCCCTCTGACTGATGCTCTGGCGGGTAAGGATACTAAAGGCAAACGCAAACTCGTTTGGACACTGGAGATGGCTGATTCATTCAAAAATCACAAAACCGCCCTCTTTAAAGCTGTCACACTCGCTCACCCTGCTCCCGATGCACCAATTTCTATTACAGCTGATGTGAGCGACACTGCAATTGGTGCAGTCCTTCAGCAACATGTATTGGATACCCCCCAACCCCTCCGTTTCTTCTCCAAGAAATTAACCAAATCCCAGTCCAAATGGTCCGCTTTCGACCGTGAACTCCTCGCCCTGTACAAGGCAGTCAATTTCAGAGCCGATGTCGAGGGTCGCCTGTTCATGATTTATACAGATCACAGACCCTTGGCAGATGCAATCCGTAACCCCTCACGCGATCTCCCCCCACGACGCTTCCGCCATATGGATTTCATATCCCAATATTCCACTGTTGCACAATATATCCGAGGCACTGACAATGTAGTTGCTGACTACCTGTCTTGCGTCAACATCATCACTACCCCACTTGACCTTACCGACATGGTCCGCCGGCAAACCGAAGACCCCTATATTCGTGCCTTGCAACAAGACACAACCTCTTCCCTCAAACTGGAACAATGTGCATTCCCCGGCACCACAGAACCTGTCTGGTGCGATGTTTCCACTGGTAGCCCCCGCCCTCTCATACCCGCAGCTCTCCGCCACTCTGTTTTTGATGCACTCCACAACCTAGCTCACCCAGGCATCAAAGCGTCCACCAGATTGGTCACAGAAAGGTACGTCTGGCCCGGTGTTAAACATGATTGTAGGATGTGGGATTGCGCCTGCATACCATGTCAGAGAGCTAAAGTGGGCCGCCATGCACTTCCTACGCCAGGCACTTTCGACATACCTAAAGGACGCCTGCGACATGCCCATATTGATATTGTAGGTCCCCTCCCTCCCTCCAAGGGCTTTCGATATATCCTGTCCATTATTGATAGGGTCACTAGATGGGTCGAGGCAGTCCCTTTGGAAGATATTTCGGCTGAGTCTGTGGCTCGGGCCTTCATTGCCACTTGGATTTCCCAATTCGGAAACCCTACCTCACTGACCACCGACCAAGGTAGGCAGTTTGAATCACAGCTGTTCGCCTCCCTCTGTTCGTACTGTGGCGTCGCAAAGTTTCACACAACCGCTTATCACCTCCAGGCCAATGGACTTGTGGAGCACTGGCACCGCATGCTTAAAGCCGCACTTATGTGCCATGGTGACCAGTGGTCTGAATCTCTCCCCTGGGTTTTGCTAGCCCTCCACACCGCATACAAAGAGGACTTGCAAGCCTCCCTCGCCGAGATCCTTTACGGGGAGCCTCTGGTTTTACCAGCTGAATTCTTCGAGGATACGCCGCTACCAAGCTCTTCTGAGCTCCCAGCACTCGTCGAGAGCGTCCGAGGGCACATCGCACTCATCAAACCTCCCTAGCCATCTGCCCACTGTAGGCCTCGTGTGCTCATGCATTAGGAACTGGCCACATGTGAATTTATCATGTTACATGATGACACACTACGGACAACCCTGCAGCCTCCCTACACTGGTCCGTTTAAAGTCCTGTCCCGAGGCCCTTCCACATTGTCGATACTTAACAACGGCAAACCAGTAACTGTTTCACTCCACCGGGTGAAACCTGCGTGGACCTTGCAGGAGCACTCTGCAAGTGACCTCGATGTACATGACGCCTGCCCTCCTTCCCAGGAATCCCATCATGATTTGGACGGACCCACCACCCTTCCCCCCTTCCTTCCCCCTTGCAGCCAACACATGGGCCAGATGACCCATGGTTCCACCCCGTTGGCACAGGGATTATGTCCTAGCTTCAGTCGAGCGTGCTACACCTACCCCCAAGTGTTTTGCGTGTGATTTCACCATGGACAAGTGCTTTTGTGACCATCAAGTGTCCCACCCCCACCGGGCTGGCACAGGACTTGGCGCAACACCGTGCTCCACACTGCAAGGGGGGGCTCTGTGGCGACTATCGACTCTACGAGCGTGGTATCTCCGCCATAGCAGGCTCTCTGACCCATGTGGACTTCTTGTGCGCCGCCATATTGCTTCCCATTCTGTTGTGTGCTGCCGACTGTATAAGATGTTATAAATATTCTCGCATAATAAAGTGGTATTAATGCATGTTGGTATGTTATTTAATGATCGCCGCCGCTCCGCACATCAGGAATAACCACATATTAATTTTTTCTATAAATACTATCTCAACAGTGCCTGGGATTCGATAGATTGAGACAATTAGAGTTTTCTCTTCGTGCATTACCTCACCAGCTACTTCTATTGTAGCTTCAAGGCATATTCTACTACGGTCTATAACTGAGTAATGCAACTCAAGGTTACTTTTGACATACATTAAGACCCCATCATGTGTAATACTTTTTCTGCAGTGGCTTGTAACCAACGAATATCCAAGAGGAACACACAAGTCTATTTCAGTGTCTTTCGTCCAGTGTTCATTGAGGGATAGAACACAGCAGTTGATTTACCAGAGCCAGTATTGTAATTCATCGATTCTACACCTAAGAGATTGTACATTTACATGAAGGAGGAGGAAACTGTCTCTGCTACATAATGGTATTCAACTTTCACAGAACCTTCTGTATTCATTTATTTTCGCTGCGTGATCTACGGTTGCGCAATTATCTGAATGAATTAGACTGCTACAGTTTCCACTTAATGTGGTTTCTAACTTCCCTTCGTCTATAATGTTTTCTCTAAAAAAGGGGGGTGTACAGGCATGTTCTGTGGGACTATCTTAAGACAAGGCTGCTGCGTACTCGTATTTCACTTACAACTTTGTTTATCTCCTGACACAAAAATGTTTTCCCATCTTTATTTAGATGTTCAACATGTTCAGTGTGAAAATTTCTTTCAAGTCTGCTAATATACACTACATTGAATGTGGCATGTGTGGAACATAGTAGTTTGATTTTTATATTTGTTTTAAAAATCTCTTTGTTAATACATGAATTATAGATCTAGTCATGTCTATGAGGTATCGTCACAACAATAGTGTTTTCTATCTTTCTTAAATCTAAAACTTTTTCAAACCTGTTATACACTTTTTGGCTTCATTATGTGCTACATCGTTTGCACCAGTCACACAAACACCAAAGTCACTGCCCCTTGTTGTATTTTGTGTTCTGAGATCTCTTCAACAATATTTTCTGTCCTTGCACCAGGTTTTACGATGCCAGTTGCACAAAGATCCGTATTCACATCCTGTAGAATTTCTGCTGCCTTTCTTCCATGGTTGTCCGCTAGAAAAAGCACATTGTGTTTCTTTGTTCGCTGTTTCTGGTTGTTGGCGATGTTTTTGCAGCTTCTTATAATGTTTTTATCTTCACATTGGGTGGCTTGTTCACTTTCAATGTTTATGGAGTAGCTGCTGCTTTCTGATAACAAACTGAACTTGTTGGTGCACACAAACTTATGTTTATCCCATGTATTTCGTTGTGAGCAAGGCACTTTTTAGTCACTTTGTTTGGCATTACACGAGAAATAGTTTTTGAATTGTTTACACACTTTAGGCCACTGTTTTCACTTTGAAGGGCATTTGAGTTTGGCCTATTTACGCAGTTTTGGCCGTTACTTTCACTGGCATTTGAGTTCGGCCTATTTACGCAATTTTGACCATTACTTTCACTGGAATGCGTGTGTTTATGCTCTTTTGGCGTTTACTGCTCGCAACCAATGTTTCTAACTCACACTTTCCTTCACAAGTTTAGTGATATATCGTCTCAGTATATCAGCAACTAGCTAAAGACTTGAATGAGATTTTCACTCTGCAGCGGAGTGTGCGCTGATATGAAACTTCCTGGCAGATTAAAACTGTGTGCCCGACCGAGACTCGAACTCGGGACCTTTGCCTTTCGCGGGCAAGTGCTCTATCAACTGAGCTACCGAAGCACGACTCACGCTCGGTACTCACAGTTTTACTTCTGCCAGTACCTCGTCTCCTACCTTCCAAACTTTACAGAAGCTCTCCTGCGAACCATGCAGAACTAGCACTCCTGAAAGAAAGGATATTGCGGAGACATGGCTTAGCCACAGCCTGGGGGATGTTTCCAGAATGAGATTTTCACTCTGCAGCGGAGTGTGCGCTGATATGAAACTTCCTGGCAGATTAAAACTGTGTGCCCGACCGAGACTCGAACTCGGGACCTTTGCCTTTCGCGGGCAAGTGCTCTACCAACTGAGCTACTGAAGCACGACTCACGCCCGGTACTCACAGCTTTACTTCTGCCAGTACCTCGTCTCCTACCTTCCAAACTTTACAGAAGCTCTCCTGCGAACCATGCAGAAGCTAAAGTCTTTTTAATCGTTCATTTAACTTCTCGATTTCGCCTTTAGCGTTATTACAAACACTATTTTTTACAACGTAGCTGTAGCTTTTGGTCTCTTTAATATTACTCACTTCTGCACTTGACGTGCTTTCCCTTAAATATTGTACAGCTTCCCAATCCGTTGTAGTTCCTACCTCTTTCTTCAGCTGAACATGTAAGGCAGACTCGCATGGTTCACAACAAAACTACTTGGATGTAATATCCTTAGTTCAACATTTTGGGAAAACATTTTTTACAATGATTTGCAATCCTAGTTGATTGGAAATTGGTCAACATAAACCTGCTAATTTACATTCAGAAATTATTGTGTAAGTATTCAAGGCTAAAATAAAGGAATTAATTGAGACATTGGCGACAAAACATTTCTGATACAGCTTAGGCAATCATTTACACTACTTAATTTAAAAGAGAGAGGGTTGCTTCTTGCCCATATTTTAATCATTTTAAGTGAAATCTACAAAGTAGTAAACATTTGTGGTATTGATGAAGTCTTGCGTGTAGAAATTCCTGATATTCAAACACACTGTAAACTATGTATGTTGCAAAAGATTTGCTGCATCAACCATATGGTGCACTTAATCAAAATCCTGTGTGCACGAGAGATGGCAAATGCACAAAAAATTTCCTAATTATTTTTATCAAATCACATGACAAATTATTGTGCAAGTATTCAAGGCTAAAATAATTGAATTGAGTCATTGGTGACAAAACATATCCAATATCCATTGTACAGAGGGTGTCTTCGTGGTATTAGCATTAATGTTTGAGGACAATCACTTGACAGTCGTTATTTTGTACCGTACAATCCATACTTCCTAAATTTGATTGGCATTTGAATGTTGCGGTTTGCATGACAGTTTAAAGTGTTAAATACATTTATAAATACATATATAAAGGATATGGTAGTGCAGCTATAGAAGTAGGGGATGAAAGAACACGTGGTAATAAAGAAGTTCAGATTGATTAACACTTTCGCTGCGGTTGACGCTTATAAGCGTCACAACAAGCCATGGGCCAGTGCGGCTGACGCTTATAAGCGGCCGCGCTCACTATCGGATTACTCAGTCTAGTTGCAGTGTCTAAGCTAGCATCCTAGCGTGTAAACGTTTGTTTCCTGTGATCAGTTATCGAATGTATATTGTTCGTAATGGCGGCTAATGAACATTTGAATGACGCCTGTGTGACCCGTATAGGTGTCAGACAGCAAACAGACTTTAAAACAAGACCACAATACAGTCGAAGCTTATTTGAAGTAATGCATCTAAGGTGTCATAGGTGTCATCATTAAGTCGGTATATAACATGACCCTACAGATCTTACAAGGTCTTTACGTCAGCCTGTAACTCAGGTGTGCTTAGGAGCGTCGGTTACGAGCGGTACCTGCACTTTCGGAGTGTTACCGGCCCGCACTCGCAGGTTGCCGGGCCGCACTGGAGAGTTGCGCGCCTGCACCGATGCCGCAGCGAAAGTGTTAAGTACCCAAATTTGAGAAAGGCCATTAAGTTGGATCAACGTAAGCAACAGTTTTTTTTAAGAAAGTATCTTCATATTTGCATTAAATGAAAATGATTTTTGTCACATGTTCAACAATATACTGACATGTCTTTGCACTAAGAGGAGAGTATGCAGTGGTGATAAAATGATTACATGCATGTATGCTAGCTATGTGTCCAAAGGATGTAGATTTCTCAGTTATACTTTTGTGGTCCTAAATCATTTGAAGATGTTAGAACTTGTGATGGAATTGTTTGCAGTACAGATGTGACGTCACGCACGTTGGATGTAGTTTATTGTTATGAAGTATTACATGGTCTTCGTCATAAAGCCTCTGACACATTTTGCAATTGGCTAGCGCTTGTATGTGCAGTATATTTTGTTGTTGTAAATGGCGCATTGCCTTTGCAACATAAGTTTTATTTATTTACGTTTTTCCTCTTGTTTCTGTTTCATTGCTGCAGTATTATTCTCTAGTAGCAGAAAACAGTAATATTGTTTTAAAGAGTATCAGTTGTTACAGTCAAAGTTATAAAAATTCCATTGTTTTCCCGGTTTTCTCCCAGACGAAAAAATTGTCGGGATTTTGCCGGGTGTCCCAGGGCGTATACACCACCAACAAAAGATTATATATTTAAAAAAAAAAAAGATGCGTTCCTGAAAGTAGCAAGTAGCAGTAGCTGGAACAGAGACATAAACAAAATGTCTATTGTATGCAAGAGCGTGTAGTGAGCTAGATTCTGAATGCGTTCACATGTACTGTGTGAACTAGATCGCCTAATGTATGTTCATGCAAACATGTAAACTTTTCCTGTATTATTCCTGCTTACAACTTAACAGGGATTCCTGAATACCTCTGTTCCTTCACGCTCCTCTTCCCACTCTATAAATAATTTCAAAGAATAGAAATTGCGTCAAATCGCTCAGTATATTGAGATATTGCAACGAGAGTAGCCTGTGCACTAGGAGCGATTACACTAACCAGAGCGCAATTTTGTGAATGAAATTAGGGTGTGTTGGCACCATTTGGTATGCTGTAATGTTGCAATGACTGTTGCCTGGCATGACTCTCTAGCAGTCCTAAAATTGACTAGGTCAACATTTAGTCAACGAAATTATGCTCTCTTGGCACATTGTAAGTTGTGTGTGTGTGGGCAGCGTATCTTGGTGCTGATATAGTGCTTCCTGGAGGCATACAGCGAAAGCTTACATTCGTCTTGTAGGGCAAAAAACTAATTCATTCCATGCGTAATAGAAAATTGTTAATTATTTAAATTTTTAATCCTGTGTAAGTAAACACAATCTTCAGAATGTCCCAAGTACCGAAGCTGCTTATGCAGTTTTTTGGACCTACAGCTCACTTTACAATAAAGTCATCGAAAATATACCCTACAGCTAAAAACGTAGTTAATTTTGTATTCTTCTCGAACTGCAAGTAACTTTTTATGACGAGAATGTTCTAGTTCTTATTACCTTCACCGACTAATTCTATTAGCTTCTGGATGTAGAGGGCTATGCAGATAAATTGGTGTCAATCTGGTGTTTATCACCGGTGTTCGCACCATCATGGACGCTGGTGTTCCTTCATTAATGTGGAACTGAATTTTATGTTTAGGTAGCGGAGCTTCATATACTTCTCTCAAGAAGTTCATATCCAACTGCAGCTGTTTACAGACAGCTATATGTTTTTATTTCCATTCTTTTCAGCAGACTGACTTTACCAATAGCACAAAGACCATTGTATATCATATTTCCGGAGGAGGGTACTATTTACTAATGTTCTGGACTGGAATGGATAATCAGAAACAGCTGACAGGTATTCTGATATAAGGTACTTCGCTTAACAAGTCTATTATTAGAGTAAGATCTACAGAATACCACGTATTTTTTGACGTGTTTGGTATGTTTAGAAAATTGGACGAAGTGTTTATACAATCCACAGTCTCAGGAGTAGTAGTAGTAGTAGTAGTAGTAGTAGTAGTGACGTAGAAAGTTTCGTTAAAGATGTTTCGCATGACGGAAATGCCTATAACAATCACTGTGTTGCAGGAATTCCGGATTATTGATATTCAGACAACTTTAGTACAACAGTGCGTGTTTGGAATAAAAACTGCCTGGTTACCATTACTGATTTGCTTTTAAGGGAAAGGCAAATGAAAATTGTTACTGCTAATGACAGTGAGTTAAAAAATTAAAGCAAACTGTCAAAATATATTTTTATGGGGAAAATCATGATAACATACGTCGGACTACTTGCAACAGCTTGTTCAATTAGCGATATTGCCAGTCATCCCGAAATATTACCGTTTATTGCAACACCACTTATGAAACATCAATGCGGCCATACGTTGCTGTAAAATTTCGCCTGTGTGAACACACTTCGAGACGGCGTGGGCGTTGGCTAGCAACGCAGAAAGCACAGAGCGAGCTACGCCACTGCAGATATGCGAAAGCAGCAGAGCCATCTGTGCGTGCCACAACGTATTACATTGCGACTATGGGCGTGGAGTGCACGAATGTCACTCAGAGACCTGAGAAAAGGTTTTAGATAAGAAAAATAACTGCCTTTGTGAAAGTACTAGTAGTTGGAATAGAAAAAGAGAGAAAGTTGTCTATCTATGGCATCAAGTTTAGCGAGCTAGAGTCTTATAAAGGTACTAGCTGGTAAGACTGCGCTCACATATTGTATGGAAAAGCTTGTTAGATAAAGTAGACAAGAACAAGCAGGCGGTATGCAAAATGTACGCGAGTTTCCTCCTCCCTGCCTGCACGTGAGTGCGGGTAATCCAATATAAACCTTATTCCTTCCTCTTCCCTTTCCCACCCCCCACAGAAACAACTAAAGCATAGTAATAACAAGGGCCATGGAGTGGTCTTTCATCTTAATGGATGCTCTGATGTTTATAGCTTTTTCTGGCGTACTGATTGTTCCATAAATATACAAGATAACTGCTGCATATCAGTAATGTCCTGCCACGATATTTCGGCGCGTTAGTGGGGCAAGACATCACAGTAGCAAATTCTTAAGATCGCTGAAGGAATAAAGATGTCGTACTAATCGGCGAAGAACTTAATAAAATCGTACTTCAACCAATTTAGTTAATCAAAGAGCGTATTTTCTTCATTCTTTGGGTACGACCATATTTCTTCTACATTTGCTTATGTTACACGCTACTTAGAAACACACCAGTTCAATATAAACGGTGGTTATTGAAAGACCGGACATAATATGTCACATATATTTTGGTGGGACAAAAAGTGACTCACTATAAATATACGGGACGATCCCCTAAAATATATGGGACGTCTGATCACTACGTCATCCCCCTACAGTCCAGATTTGGCATTGTAACAAATAAAACTTATAAAATAAAATGATAATAAAATATAATAATAATAATAATTTGTAATAATAATGATTGTTTGTTTGGATAAGTAATTGAGGATTAAAATTTTACGCCGTGAATTTATCGAGCTTCGCACGTCCGAAGATGTACGGAACGTAGCCAGGGCTCATTATATATTTTTTTTGTAGACAGAGTCTGATATCTGACCTCAGCATCAATCATGAAAATGGAGTGACTAAAACTACTAAAACAAAGAAAAGCATACGATTAAATAAAACATATATTCATTTTAACATATGTTACGATATAAATTACACTTACGTAAAATTCTAGATACATAATGGCAGATCATTCACAAATGAGAGCGACTTATTAATTCTGCGCCTCTTTTCTGCTAATAAATATCAATATGGCTAACTGTGGAGCCGCACAAAATATTAAGTCCTTCTAGGACAACGAATGACATGAGAGTGTTGATGCCTACTCGCTGTGACAAGACAGCGGTGTTAATTGCTTTATTTTGCATTCTCTTGTCTTAAAAAATCGATACATATAATCTAAGTTAACTAAATTAAATATTGTCTGTGCTCGAGTGCAAATGGTTCCTTAAACTGCCCCCCAAATTGCGAGAGCAAAGGTGTACCACCTGCAGCTGAGCAATTTGTTGACGTATTTTCTTTATTTGTCATGTCATGAATCATAAGTTATTACGTATCTTGTTTCACAGATTCAACATACTTAAAATATCATAAAATGTCATACATCCACAAAAATACATAAATAATAATTACATACAAGATCAATGAAAGTGAAAAGAAAAAATAAAAATATTCGCTTCCGGGCAGTATTGAACTCAGGAACTGCAGTATCAGAGACTACCGAAGTGGCTCAGTGCTATCACTGCTAGCGTGCATACAATTCTCAATTTTATGTAACAGTTCTACACAGACTGTAACGAATTTCATAGTTCGTATTCACTTGTGCTGTTACTTTGTAAAAATTTTGTTGGGCATATAGTCCATTGTTCTCGTTCACTTCAAAATGTTATTACACATGTTCATTCAATAAATAAAATTAATTAATGGTTTTGTGCATATTCAGAGATATGTGAACATATTCTCTTTAGAATGTCACTTGGTAGTAAAGGTTTATACTGTGCGAAAGTCTTTGCATTTTAAAATAAATGTCACGTCTCACACGTTTTGTTTACATTGAGACGAAAGTTCTTGAAGAAACAAGTTGGAGATCAAGAATCTCGCAACGAAGCGTGCTTTGGAAGACATAGTTAAAATGTGGTTTCGTCTTGGTAGGAATTCATGGTGTCAGTGGTTCCATACTGACCAGTCCGTGTTACATCTACTCAATAACCTCCATATTTCCTCTTCCAAAAAGCGTATGTCGTCTCCTGGATATTGTGCCGTCGTTTCGTGGAAAAGTGTGCCGTGGTTTTGCTACTCACGTCACCTATAGTGTCCTATCATGAGCGCAGTGAACCTTTTTTTTTTTTTTTAATATTTGCACACAACTTGTTCATACATTGTTCGTTGCAAAACAAAATGTTCGTTCACAACAGGGAGCACAAAACATAACAAATATCACTTCACTTTGAGTACAGTTTTCTGTTACATATTTACATAGATATAAAAATTTTCTGTGAAACATGTATCTATACATTTACACTACATTATTTCGTAATACATATACATATTTTATATTTTTCAATTGCATTAAACTAGATATTTACAAATACATATGGGTCAGACATAAAAAAAAATTACCTAATAGGTTCAGTGTATTGTGATACATTCAGAAAATCCATTTTCTTTTATAGGTCTCTTCCCCTTTTTAATAAAGTTTTCCTTTTAAGTATATTTTCCTTTACATCAGTACTACACATTAAGTGTTCTTCCTCATTAAATGTTTCCTGCAACATAAACTTTCATAATAGGTTAGAAAACATCCTTGAGATGATCTGTCCTGAAAAGTCATGATTACAATAAGACACGACACGTCACATCCACAATCAATTCCAAATTAGCACATGCACAAAGTATCATTTACAAATAAAATAAATTATATAGCCTTGCTCAATTAATCTCATTTGTCATTTCCTGTAGAGTGTTTTTTTTTTTGTGCATGTTGTGTTCATGTGGATTGTGGTGTGAGTGTGAATAGCAAATCAAGTGTCTATCATGCCAATTAATATATCAGGTTCAGAGCAGCAATTGTCTCCGGTCATTTAGTCTGTCAGCTTGTCTGCAAGGTATTAACAAATATAATCAGTAACTGTGCTTTGCATGAAAATTGTTAGTTCTTCCTGTGTCTTATCTTCTTGCTGCTGCTGCTGCTGTTACTGTAAAATGTAGATACTTAAGATTATAGCTTATATCTTCTTCTTCTTCCAGCTTGAAGTACCAGATGTGACTTACCTTGTTTTTGTATCAGCATACTCTGCTAAGGGCTAAAAGTTTTCAAATCTTTGTGAGGGTACAAACCTAAAATTCTCTTATTCTTGGGGTTTTGTAACAGATATGCTCCAGGGTGTGGTATATCAATGATTGTGTAAGGACCTTCATATAATGGACGCCACTTAACATTACGTTTTAGAGGCAATGATGATTTGTAGTGGGTCTTAAGTAAAACTTGCATGCCTATTGTAAAGTTTTGCCTTCTTTTCAGATTAGCACCATAGTTCTTATTTCTAATGTCAGCTTGTTCAGTAATTGCAATAAGTACTTCCCTTACCTTTTCCTCGTGTGAAGGTTTGGTGTCAGAAAATTTTGGTAGTGGGTTGCTCCATTCATTAGTTTCCTTTGTGTCAAACATGATTTCTCTGGGAGTGTAGGGTGTGTTGTATATATTTAAATTGTTGTGTATTTCCTCAAAAAGTGCTAGGTAATGTATCCAGTTTGTGTGCTGTGTTGAGGTATAAGTTCTCATGAATCTATTTAATTCTCTAAAAACTCTCTCACTAGGGTTGGCTGATGCATGAAACTTTGAAATAAAGATGTTCTTAATGTTATTGTCCTTTAGAAATTTTCTCCAGGTGAATCCTGCATAATACTTGGCGTTATCTGATAGAATGGCTTTAGGTTTTCCACAGTATGGCATGTAATCATTTGTGAATCTTCTGATGATGGTGTTTGCTGTGGGTGACTTAATGGCAAAAAGTTTGATGTGCTTAGAAAATATGTCATAAAATGCTAGAATGTATTTGCAACCTCCGATGCTAGTTGGATGAGGTCCGCTAACATCTGTACAAAGTATCTCTCTAGGTCCAGTAGGTAAGATAGAGTGCAAATCTGTTTTGGTGGATTGATTTTGTGGCTTGGATTTTTTGACATATGAGACATTTGCTGATAACATCATGTATTTTTCTTCTCATGTTTGGAAAATAGCAATATGTATGTAACTTGTTTAGACATTTCTTTGTTCCGTAGTGTCCCCAAACTGTGTGAGTGTGTGCAACGAGATTGTGTACAGAATCTTGTGGTATGCAAACGCACCAGTTAGTAGCATTTGTGTGTCTTGTGTAGAAAAGTATGTTGTTGTGTAACATGTATCTGTCTTGTAAAGTGTCATTGTGTTGTTGTACTATGATTTGTTTTATTTTGTACCAGTGTTGATCTGAATCTTGTAGTGTTGCCATGTTCTTGCATAGGTCTATGTAGTATTGTGTAAACTGTTTGTCTTGCATGAGTAGTATTCTGTAATCGTGTGTGTTCTCAAAGTCTGTATTGTTATGGTGTAATCCTTGCGGTAGTCTTGAAAGTGTGTCAGCTATTACGTTGTCTTTTCCCTTGATGTGCTTGATTTCAAAAGAGTAATTCTGTAATGCAAGTGCCCATCGTGTAAGTCTGGGATGAATGAGTTTACATGACAAAAGGAATGTAAGTGCTTGATGGTCAGTGTATATAATGGCGTGTCTTCCATACAGATAATAATTAAACTTTTTAAATGCCCATATAATAGATAATGTTTCCAATTCTGTGGTGGAGTAAGATCTTTTACATTCCGTTACAGTACGACTGGCAAAACCAATGATCTTAATATGTTCTGAAGTTTCTGTATTAACAAGTTGAAATAAACAACATCCCAAACCAATGTTTGATGCATCACAAGCAATACAAAAGTTCAAATTGAAGTCTGGATGTTCCAGCATGTTAGAATTTACTAAGGCTTCTTTGATTTTAGTAAAGTAATTTTCACAGTCTTGGTTCCAAATCCATACCTGGTTCTTCTTTAATAAGTTTAGTAAGTATCTGCTATTGAGTAACTGTTTAGGTATGAATCGTCTGAAAAATGAGCATAGACCGAGAAATGATTTTAACTGTTTCTTATTAGTGGGACTGGGGAAATGTCTGATAGCATCCAATTTTGAAGGGTCAGGTTTAATGCCTTGTGTGTTGATGGTGTGTCCTAGGTATTTGATCTCACAACAAGCAAATCTAGATTTACAAATATTGGCAGTGATACCAGCTTGTGTGAATCTGCATAGTAAAGTGTTCAGGGTATCAGTGTGATCCTTCCAGGTTTTTGAGGCAATCAGTATGTCATCTACATAGTGTGTAACAGTTTCTAGTAAATCATCACCGAGTACAGAGTTTAGTTCAGTAATGAATACTCCTGAGCTTACATTTAGGCCAAATGGTAACACAAAATTGATAAGTTCTGCCACCAAACATAAAGGCTGTATATTTTCTGGATTCTTTGCTTATTGGCACCTGCCAAAACGAATTTTTAAGGTCTATTGTAGAGAAATATTTTGCATCCAAGAACTTCTGAAGTTGTTCGTCAAGATTTTCTGGTTGTGTCCTCACAGGTAAGATAATTTGGTTGATAGCTCTTGCATCTAATACTAACCTGATACTTCCATTGTGTCTTTTCACTACATGCAAAGGGCTACAATATGGAGATGTTGATGGTTCTATAATATTCCATGTAATCATTTTCTTTAGTTCTTCCCAAACTGCAGGTCGCAGAGCTAGAGGTACATTGTATGACTTGTGGTAATAGATTTGGTGAGGCTTGACTTCAATCGTATACATATATGTGTTGATCCTACCTGGCTTACTAGTGAAAACATCCTTATTTTTAAGTAAAATATGTTTAAGCTGGGATCTCTCCTCTTCATTAATAGCATCACATTCTGATAACTTAGAATTAATTTGTGTAAGTACATCATTCACTCCCTCACCGTGTGATACAGGTTGTTGTGTGGAATCTATATCAGTCTCACGTATAATCTGTATCTTGTAGCCAGAACAGTGCTTGTTATGGTCTACTAGTCGAGTGTCCAAGTTCAAAACTATGTCTCTGCCTTCATACTTAAAATAACAAATGCCTTTGGAGAAGTCTATAGTACAGTCCTTCTCGCAAAGAAAATCAATACCCAATATACAATTGGCAGCAAGGTTTTGGACAACTAGGAAAGGCCATTGTACGATTCCATTTCCCATATTAACAGTCACAAATACCTGCTTATTAACTCTACTTGACTTATTACCTAATGCAGTTAATATTAAACAGTTCTGAACTGGGAACTCTGGTATCTTAGAAGTTTTCTTCATCATAGTATAAAAATTGTGAGAAATCACACTGACAGCAGCTCCTGTATCAATAATTATGTTAGTAGGTATACCTCCTACAATGCCTGAGGTGGAAGACAGTACAAATCTTTTCTTTACATTGTGACATTGTGTGTTGTCATTTATCAGATCATCAGCTAAGTTTCCACTTTCATTATATCTTAAGAATAGTGTAGGCAACTCCTCTTGTGTAAATGTTAATTTTTCTTGTTTCACAGTTTCACTAGCAAGTGTGTATTCAAACATAGTTTCTAAATTGATGTTGCCCCCCCAAATGTTCCTCAGTCACGACCTGGGGCTCAGTAATGACTGGTTCTAGTTTACCTGGTTTGTCTGGTCATTGGTAAGTGTAGTTGTAGTTTCATTAGCTACCTCAATAATATTTACATTTGGATATTGTCTTTGCCAATCACCTGTCTGTTTTCGGTTGGCTGAAGTCACTTGTTGGTTTGTGTTGCTTGTTTGCACAAAATTCCCTTGTGGCATCTGAACATGATTTTGTGGTGGCGGTTGCGGTGTTTGCCACTGTCTCACATAATACTGGTTGTCGTTCTGATTAAAGTGCGGTGTAAGTGTTCCATTTCTTGTGTAATCTGTGTTGTTGTTTCTTTGCCAGTGTTTCTGTTTTGCTTTGTGTGCGTTGTTGTTTCCACTATTCCTTCTTGAATTAAAATTGTTGTTTCTTCGTTTTTTGTACGGGTTATCTCCCTGTGTATAGTCGTAGTTGTTGTTTGTGTGCAGCTGTGAGTTGTGGTGACTGTTTTGCATGTTTACTGTGTGTTGTGAATTTTGCTGTGTGTTTGGTAATGTAGCAATGTAGACATGTTGATTCCTACTGCGTGAGTTGTGTGTTGGTTCTTGTTCTTCATATAGTAAATCAACAGCATCTAACTTTTCCAAAAAATATTCAGGATCGTCGTCCGGTAAGTACAGTAATTTCTCTTTAATATTAAAAGGAAGTCTTGCTTTCAGTGATCGGATCATATCTTTTGGTTTCACTGGTTCATTAAGGAAGTGTGTCATGTTTAGGTACTTCTCGAAATATCTGCGCAGGTTGCCGTTTTTAGGATTGAAGTGTTCGGGTTCAGTGACTTGTTTGCGGATGCGTTCCTGCACAGTGGGTGACCAAAACTTATTCAAGAAGGCGCGTTCAAACTGCTCGTATGTTACACATCTGTCGCATTCATGGTAAGCCCAAACAGCAGCGTCCCCTTGAATGTAATCCACAACGTACGCAATGCGTTTGTAGTCGCTCCACGAACGTGGGAAAGCGTTCCTAAAAGCTTTTAAGAAAATGACAGGGTGTACAGTGTTTTTGCCTGGTATAAAAGGTTGGAATTTACGGTGCTTGAATAGACTTTCTTCTTCTTTGTTACGTGTTCGTCTGTTTCTTTCCGTGTAATCATTGAATTCTTTCCTGTGTGTACATGGTTCTTCATCAGAATAATTGTATTGTATTTCAGGTGATGGATATCTGTTGCTATGCGTGTCAGTGTATTGTGTATTTGAGTGTTGAAATTCGTGAGTGTACATATGTTCATTTCCGAATCGAGATTTTCTTCTGTGTGTGTAAAAATGTGTAGTGGGTGTACTATTCTGTTGTGCTTGGCATTGAGTTGTCTTTGTTTGCATATCGTCATCGATTACTTGTCTATTGTTGTTCATGTATTCCACTACAGAATCGTGCACAATATGTGGCAATTTGTTTTGTATACATTCTTCAAAAATTTCGTCTTTGTGTGCCGTCCATTCTTTAAATTGTGAATTAATGCGAGACAAATGGGGTTCAGCCTCTATCTGTATTGTTGTGTGAATCTGTTAGTGGATGTCAGCTACGTTTGTTTCTATTGTATTCACCTTTAAATTAATTTCGTCACATGCGTGTGTGTTTGATTCTAGTTTGCAATTAATAGTTTCACAGGTTTTTGTCAAGTCATGGATGTGATTGGCATTGTCGCTTTGTCGTAACACTAAATTTTCGAATTTTTCCGTAAGATCGTCGACCTGTTTGGAAAGACGTGTACTAATTTCATCTACCTTTTGAGTCAGTGTGGCGAAGTCCGATTTTATGTCATTCCTGAAGGCTGCATTGTCTGTCATTAATTGTGAGAATTTTTCGTCATTATCTTGCTTAATATTGGATATGCCTTCCAAAATTGAATTCAGTATAGCGCCAAAATTCTGATTGCAAAATGAGCTTGCCCCCGCCGCGTCATTAGACGTGACGTGGTCTCTCAGGTTTGGTTCGGAGTTGCTCCTTTCGGCGTTTGTGTGTATGTGTAGCAGGTTATTTTGATGCGTTTGCGTGTCTGTATTAATTTCTGTGTCTGACTGTGTCTGTGTATCCATGTTTGCATTACTTGATTGTTGTTCCATTGTGTACTGGTGTCGAGTTTTTACCATATCGTGAATAAATTGTCTGCAAGAAAAAAATTGTTTAAGCGCGTAGTGTCAAAATGTACTGCCTATGTGTGTGTTTAAATGACTGAATTATTGAGAGATGACTTTAAAGATCGAATGTAGCATACGTGTTAATGGTGACTAGCCATGTTGCTTGAATCTTGTACAATGTCGGCCATATTGTGCAATGTAACTTGCGTATTGTTGGATCGGAATGTAATCGTCTGAATAATGAGATTTCGCGGAATTTAAAAAAAATTACTGAATGGAAACTGAATATTGAATTTAATGCTGAGAAAAATAATTTTGAATGAAAAATGTGCTTGGAATCAATTGTGGATGAGCAAGTGCTGCGTCTTACCGTACATGTCGTCTTGATTGCATTTCCAGTCCAAATTGTCTCCAGATTTTATTCGTTTTCTTCAATATTCTCATCACATAGGTTGTTGCCGGTCAGGATGTACATGAAAAAGAACAATTAGTTGTAGTACAGATACAATAATGAGTCCTGGCACATAGTCGCCAGTGTAACAAATAAAACATATAAAATAAAATGATGATAAAATATAATAATAATTTTTAATAATAATGATTGTTTGTTTGGATAAGTAATTGAGGATTAAAATTTTACGCCGTGAATTTATCGAGCAAACTGTCAAAATATATTTTTATGGGGAAAATCATGATAACATACGTCGGACTACTTGCAACAGCTTGTTCAATTAGCGATATTGCCAGTCATCCCGAAATATTGCCGTTTATTGCAACAACACTTATGAAACATCAATGCGGCCATACGTTGCTGTAAAATTTCGCCTGTGTGAACACACTTCGAGACGGCGTGGGCGTTGGCTAGCAACGCAGAAAGCACAGAGCGAGCTACGCCACTGCAGATATGCGAAAGCAGCAGAGCCATCTGTGCGTGCCACGACGTATTACATTGCGACTATGGGCGTGGAGTGCACGAATGTCACTCAGAGACCTGAGAAAAGGTTTTAGATAAGAAAAATAACTGCCTTTGTGAAAGTACTAGTAGTTGGAATAGAAAAAGAGAGAAAGTTGTCTATCTATGGCATCAAGTTTAGCGAGCTAGAGTCTTATAAAGGTACTAGCTGGTAAGACTGCGCTCACATATTGTATGGAAAAGCTTGTTAGATAAAGTAGACAAGAACAAGCAGGCGGTATGCAAAATGTACGCGAGTTTCCTCCTCCCTGCCTGCACGTGAGTGCGGGTAATCCAATATAAACCTTATTCCTTCCTCTTCCCTTTCCCACCCCCCACAGAAACAACTAAAGCATAGTAATAACAAGGGCCATGGAGTGGTCTTTCATCTTAATGGATGCTCTGATGTTTATAGCTTTTTCTGGCGTACTGATTGTTCCATAAATATACAAGATAACTGCTGCATATCAGTAATGTCCTGCCACGATATTTCGGCGCGTTAGTGGGGCAAGACATCACAGTAGCAAATTCTTAAGATCGCTGAAGGAATAAAGATGTCGTACTAATCGGCGAAGAACTTAATAAAATCGTACTTCAACCAATTTAGTTAATCAAAGAGCGTATTTTCTTCATTCTTTGGGTACGACCATATTTCTTCTACATTTGCTTATGTTACACGCTACTTAGAAACACACCAGTTCAATATAAACGGTGGTTATTGAAAGACCGGACATAATATGTCACATATATTTTGGTGGGACAAAAAGTGACTCACTATAAATATACGGGACGATCCCCTAAAATATATGGGACGTCTGATCACTACGTCATCCCCCTACAGTCCAGATTTGGCATTGTAACAAATAAAACATATAAAATAAAATGATAATAAAATATAATAATAATAATAATTTGTAATAATAATGATTGTTTGTTTGGATAAGTAATTGAGGATTAAAATTTTACGCCGTGAATTTATCGAGCTTCGCACGTCCGAAGATGTACGGAACGTAGCCAGGGCTCATTATATATTTTTTTTGTAGACAGAGTCTGATATCTGACCTCAGCATCAATCATGAAAATGGAGTGACTAAAACTACTAAAACAAAGAAAAGCATACGATTAAATAAAACATATATTCATTTTAACATATACGTTACGATATAAATTACACTTACGTAAAATTCTAGATACATAATGGCAGATCATTCACAAATGAGAGCGACTTATTAATTCTGCGCCTCTTTTCTGCTAATAAATATCAATATGGCTAACTGTGGAGCCGCATAAAATATTAAGTCCTTCTAGGACAACGAATGACATGAGAGTGTTGATGCCTACTCGCTGTGACAAGAGAGCGGTGTTAATTGCTTTATTTTGCATTCTCTTGTCTTAAAAAATCGATACATATAATCTAAGTTAACTAAATTAAATATTGTCTGTGCTCGAGTGCAAATGGTTCCTTAAAGCATCCTCGGATTTTCATTTATTTGGTCCCCCTCGAGGCGGGGGCCTAGCATCAGATACTTCTTTTAAGAGAAAAAAAACAACTAACTCATCATTGGGACAAATATATTTGCGGGGATTACGTTTTCATAAAGAGTCAGGAATTTGATTTTTTAAAGTACCGCTTGGTGTTTTAATACATGTCCTCCAGCACATTTTTTTTTCCTCTCGTGATTTTACTGTTTTCAGTTCTTTGTGGAAAGTCGTTCAGAGCGAATGAAGTATACTCGGTCTCGGCAGAAACTGCCTTTTATTGCGCAAATATTATCCGTACACGGTACGAGGTGCTGAGGTAGCGTCATTATTTTGAAAGCTCTGCTGTCTCCAAGCTATTGCGCACTAACTGTCAATACCACCCTCAGATGGTCTGTATTATTGCGCAGTACTCAGTACTGAGAACCATTTACAGATAAACAGTCTCCACCTTTGGTGGACAAAACCAGCAACAAGTCAACAATACGTCGGCAACTACTTGCAACAACTCGTTCAATCTGCAATATTGCCCAGTCATCCCGCAATAATGGCGTTTATTGTAGCAACATTGATGGCAGCATTGTTGCGGCTACACATTGCCGTAAAATATGGCCTGTGTAAATGCACCTCGAGGCCTATTGTGCGATGACTATAGTTGAGTTCTTTTATCTTGGCGGCTCGTGCATGCCCGCCCAGACGCGCGAGATTGCTGCGTTGCCAGTTGCACACGACGCACGCGCCAAGAGAAACAGCGCCATAGTATAGTATAGTTCGCAAGCTTACGTTTAGGGGGGGAGCGCGCAGTTTATGAAGTAAAGCCACCATGGCCACATTAACCCTTTCGCTGCTACAGAGACGTGCTCCCCGCATTCCGCGCTGTGCGCGATTTTGTCACTCCACTGCTCGCCTGTGCTGACACATGGTGTTTCCAACTGCTTTGACACACTTATCATTCGATTCCACAAAAACTATTTGGCCCAAAAATTAGATTTTTACACGTCTTCTTGACTGATACCTTCCTCCCACTTCCTTTGACTGACTGAAGTGCTTTAAAATAAAGCCAAACGCGTCCGGTGTAAATAAAACTTTTATTACAGTCGCGAAAGACGGAATATTTCTCAATATTACATACGACACCTATGTGGTACTTAAATTAAATGAGATATTGTTATACAGTAAATTTTATATGAAATTTAGGTACCTTGTCCACATTTCATTCTCAACATTGTGGCAACTAAAATCGACCATACGGAAAGTATACACTATGGAAACTCTTCAAAATTTCGTGCAATGGTTCAGTACATTTAATGCTGCACAATAACTGGGTTGAACATCGAAACAAAATTAACTCATTTATGGGGGGAAGGTATCAGTCAAGAAGATGTGTAAAAATCTAATTTTTGGGCCAAATAGTTTTTGTGAAATCGAATGATAAGTGTGTCAAAGCAGTGGGAACACCATGTGTCAGCACAGGCGAGCAGTGCAGTGATGACAAAATCGCGCACAGCGCGGAATGCGGGGACCACGTGACTGCAGCAGCGAAAGGGTTAATGAAGAGACAAAGCACTAGAAATTTCAAAAAATTACATTCAAACGAATAAAATTCATGAAGTAAGACATTTCGATATTGTTTTAAAATAAAAAAAATATTTAGCATCGCACAAGGCCTGAACTCAGAACCTTTCGGTTACCAAACCAACACCTTAACCGTTATGCTAGCGCAGCTCGTCGAATATTGTGTCTACATAAGAAGTATAACAGGTCACGCAAAATTCTGACAAATACTGTTGGTATGCCTATGAATTACTCTCACTTCGTCGAAGTACAATAGGAAATAAACAATTACCGCTGTTCTTTATTGCGAAAAAGCGGTTCGTGAAATTGATACAAACACCTTTCCTTGCTATCACCTGAATTAAGAGTTTTATTGCTTGTTTGGTTTAATTAATTAATAGAAAATGAAGCAATTGGTATAAAGAATGCTTTTTCCAAACTTTCAAAAAACAAAGTCTGCTATCAAGACATTGCTTTTGTTCTATTACTTTGTTTATGACTGAATGTTTCTAAAACTGAAGACACTCGTCTGTGCTCTGCTCTGCAGTCGAGATCTGGCAACGTCGTTCTCTGTTCATTGGCTGACTGTATTTTTTGACGTCAGATGCGCAGAACGAACCTAAACTCGGCCGCCAACATAAATGACGCGCACTTTAGTAACGCCAAATGCTCAGAGCGTTACGCAACTGCAGATGTGCGAAGCAGCAGAGCCATCTGTGCGCACGTAAACGTATTACGTTGCGACTGTGAGAGAGGGCAACAGAAGCTGAAAGATACAAAAAAAAAAAGATGGCTTCCTGAAAGTAGTAGTAGCTAGAATAGAGAGAGAAACAAAATGTCTATCGTATGACAAAACGTATAGCGAGCTGAAGTCTGACAAAGGCATCAATTGGTAAGAACGCGCTCACACGTACTGTGTGAACAAGATTGGCATATATAACGGGACGACAAAATGAAGTTGCATGCCAACATGTGTTTCCTCATAAATCCCTGCCTGCCACCAGCTGCAGGTAATCCTAAACACCCAATTCCTTCCCGCTCCCTTCTCCCTCCTACTCTAGATTAAAGCTAAACCTTGATACAGATCAAATCGTTGAGTGTTCGTAAGTGGCAGTGGCTTCACGTATTGTATGTGGGGAGAAAGAAAAACGTTGTGGCATTATTATGTCCTATATTTTCTGGGATTGCGAGGTTTGAGACTAGAGGTGGGCCAAACGGTTATTCTGGAGTAACCGTAATCACAGTTCCAGTTATTCTCTGATAACCGTTATTGTTAACGGTTATTAATAACTGCCAAGTTATTTTTCGCTAGCGAATACCGAATACTCCGAGAGTTAAATAACGACATAGTTGGAATCCATCAGTTTAGTTATCAGTATAACTGCGAGTAGTGTGAAATGGCAGGAATGTCGTATGAATCGTGTCATAACCTTAGCTTATTTACCCCGGGTACGTTTTAGTTGATGTTAGAACGATTATTAGTGTTTCATATTATATGTTTGTAGGTTATCGGTCGCTATTAGAAATATTATCTTCGCAGCTGCATCAGAAATTACGCGAAACTTCGCCACAGCACTGTTTAAGTAAAATGTTAACAATGTGCGTTTTTAAGTATGAAGTAATATGTAAACTGAGTACTGTAGGTTAAATTCGAAGCTTAATTTCTTGTGCTGCTCACATAATAGAATAAAGTGTACAGCCTTGTAATACAACAAAAAAATCTACGTAATGTGACAGATTCGTTTACTCCTGTCCTGTAAAAGACAGTCCTATTGGGGAAAGTGTGAGTACGCTAATCCAAGTTTTATGTGAGATTTGGAAACTGCTCGATTTCTCCAGCTACAGCATGTTTATAACATATGAAGACATGCAGATCGAAAAGGTTGACAGTGTTACATTTCTGGGACTACAACTCGATAATAAATTCAGTTGGGAAGGGCATACCACATTTTTTCACTCTATTATTTCATAAGGGAGCATATTCTGTGGTAACTCATCAAACGTAGCAAAAGTTTTTTGCATGTAAAAGCGTGTAATAAAAATCGTTTGTGGTATAAATTCAAAAACATCATGTAGAAACCTGTTCAAGGAACTTTGTACTCTAACCACTGCTTCCTAGTATATTTATTCCTTAATGAAATTTGTTGAAAGTATTTCCAACCAATAGCTCAATACATAATATCAGTACCGTACTAGAAATAGGAACAGCAATCTACATCTTGGTCCAAAAGGGGTCCAATATTCAGGAACATGCATTTTCAATAAACTGCCAGCAAGTCAGCAACCATTAAAAACTTGGTTTCAGATAAAGCACGGTTTACAGTGTACAATCAAACCAACGGGACAACTGCGGGAAGTTGGGGGTTTTAGGGTGAGGACAAGGTAGTAAAGAAAACACACCATGATCCCAAAACACAAAATGAAGAACAAAAAGAAAAAAAATTACAGCATTCTGCTACACCAACAAAAATCTGCAGGAATCGGACACTTCCCTTGAACACTATAACTCAACCATAGGTGACCATACCAGAACACCAATACCCACAAACTAGAAGCACGAAAATTGGAATCGGACATTTCCCTTGACCTACATAGGTAAACCTCAGATGACGATAGCAAAACATCAACACATACAACTATGAAAATGGGAATTGGTCATTTCCGGTGACCTATATAGGTCCACCACAGCTACTGATGCCAAAAAACCAACACCTACAACTGCGAAAAATAAAACCACAATCCCAAAAGTCCACAAGTCAATCATCCCTACATAAATTAAATCGCATTCAATACTCCATAAACACACAAAACATCACAGCTAGAAAAAAATAATAATAATAATTACCACCAGCAAATTCCGGCACTGCAAACGTGATCGGCCAGCCGACCCCCCCCCCCTCCCCCCCCCCCCCACACACACACAAAAACCAACTCATAAACACCGTGCCGTAATGACATTAACACACAACAACACTTTTTTACGTCGAAGCAGACGGGTGGGATCGGACGCTTCCAAGGACCCCTCCTTCTACTCTGTAGATGAGTATCGTAACAGAGACTGATAGACCAGCTTAGTTTTGACAGCACTTGGTTGCTACAGTCAAGATCGGGTATTCTGTGTATGATAAATTTATAAAAAGTGCGTAATTGTGTTTTATTCTGACAGTGTATCAATTCTGTATATATTAGCAGTTACTGTAATATATTCACATATTTTGACAATCTCCTGACAAATGATGAGGATAATAATTATTATATTCAACTGTATTATGTCATTCTTCCTGACATGTTATTTGTCATTCGCGATGGCCAGCGGCTATTTCCGAAGAAGTACGTAAATATTTGTTCGCTCCAGCTATCGTCTCAGAAATATCACCGGGGTCTAAGACTGGAGTCACTGTATCACCAACACAGACACACAGTTATTCCGTTACCAACTTCCAGGTTACCTGTAATGGTAGCCCGATAACTGCCAAAGAGCGATAACTATGAGCCAATAACGATAACTGCCAGAGGAAAATATTTTTTTTTCTTTTTTTTTCTTTTTCTTTTCTTTATTGTATTTCAATTCCGCATTGGGGCGGGCTGGCAGCAGCATATGTGCTGCTCTTCAGCCGAAAGACATAGAACAAAACAATAGAAGACATTTAAAAACAGCAAAGGAGAGAAGAAGGCGAACATAGATATAAAAAAAGGGAGAACATCATGGAAGGCAATAGACAAAAAACGGGGTGACTGTAAAATGGAGATAAAAACTGTTTAAAAGTAGCACACACAAAAAGCCACACACTGCGACGATTAAAAGAACACAAGGCACAGTATGACTGGAGCAGAAAGGTGTTGACAGATGGCATAGCACACAACGTAACACTGACGGCGAACCTCAAGGCAGTACACAATTAAAATCACACCTCTTGACGCACACGAGAAACAGCACTAAACACAACACTGATGTGGTACACTGATGATGATCAATACAGAGGATCTGCCAGGTTCAAGGAGATGAGGGAGACCTGAAGAAGGGAGGGAGGGGAAGAGATGGGGGAGGGGAATGGGGGGCGTGCGGAAGAGGGCCAGGTAGGGAGGGATGTGGGAAGGAGAGAGGCAAGTATGGGGTGCAGGGTCTCAGGGGAGGGGGGGATGGAGGAAAATCCGCTCTGGGAGAAGGAGGAAAGAGGAGAAGGGGGCCCTGGGGAGGGGGGGGGGGGGGAACAAGGCCGGGTTATAGTTGGAAGGAAGGGTATATGTCACGGCAAAGTTCGTCATCCGGGAGGGGGAGGCGTTGGAAATTGCCCTGATGAAGGAGATGGAGGGTGTGGAGGTGGAGAGAGGGAGGGATACAGCGACAGAGGCGCGGCAATGGGCGGGGGGTGGAGAAGAAGGAGGAAACCAGAGGGTGGGGGGGATCAACCCTGCGAACAATGTAAAGGATGCGGAGATGTTGGAGGAACAAGAGGAGGTGGGGGAAGGGGATCAATTCATACAGGAGCCGTGTGGGGGAAGGAAGGCGGATACGGAAGGCAAGGCGGAGCGCATGGCGTTCAAGGATTTGGAGGGCCTTGTAAAAGCGGGTGGGGGCGGAGATCCAGGCGACGCTGGCATAACAGAGGATAGGACGGATGAGGGATTTGTAGGTGTGGAGGATGGTAGAAGGATGCAATCCCCATGTCCGGCCGGACAGGAGTTTCAGCAGGCGGAGGCGGGAATGGGCTTTCTGCTGGATGGTCAGGAGATGAGGGGTCCAGGTGAGGTGGCGGTCAAGGGTGAGGCCAAGGTATTTCAGGATGGGGGTGAGTTGGATAGGACGACCATAAAGGGTGAGGTAGAAATCATGGAGGCGAAAGGAGCGAGTGGTGCGGCCTATGATGATTGCCTGGGTTTTGGAGGGGTTGAGACGGAGGAGCCACTGGTTACACCAAGTGGTGAACTGGTTAAGGTGGGTTTGGAGGGTACGTTGAGACCGTTGAAGGGTAGGATAGAGAGCCAGGAAGGCGGTGTCATCAGCATATTGGAGAAGGTGGACTGGTGGGGGTGGCTTGGGCATATCAGCTGTATACAAGAGATAAAGGAGAGGGGAGAGGACAGAACCCTGGGGGACGCCAGCCGTGGGATAAAAGATACGAGAGTTGGTGTTGTGGAGGGTGACATAGGAGCCAGAGGAAAATACCGATCTCTGACAGTTATTTCCACAGTTGCTCGAATTCCTTATGGTACCTCTCTTTATACTACCCATCCAAGCTAAATTGACATATGAGGCGGTGGCTTAAGGGAACGACCGTACTTGTTAATGCCTGTACTGCATCTCCTATCAGCCACCGCTCGCACATTAACTTTATTTAATTGTTTGTGCTAAAAGTAACGAAGACGCACGATATAGTACACAGTTCTTATCAACAGATGGCGCGCAGTCTCACAGTTATTCCCATGGCCTATAGAACGCCTACCAAATGGTCTACCCTCTCCCCAGTTCCTAGCCAGATCTCCGATCAGTTGACGGGAAAGCGTAGTACGATCCTCGGTCAACAATGGCGCGAGGCACTGTTGACATTAGACAGTTATTGAAATAACTGCCTGTATCGGAGGAACAGTTATCACAGTAACCGTTACTTCTCAGTAACCGGTTATTTCTATCAGTTACGTTAATTTTTGCCACCTCTATTTGAGACATTCATATTACTTGAAATGTAATCTTCAGCAAGGCCTTGACGGTTAAAGAGAAGCTTCTTTAATGATGTTCTCTCCTGTAAAACAGAAATAAGTCTGGAAGAACTGTTAATTTTTACGAAAACTTTGATTATCGTGCCTGTATCTTTGACAGTTTGGCGGCATATACTTTCATTAATGTGCTGTGTTCCAACTGTAACTGTTTTTTCCGTTTTCCAAATGAGGGTTGTGTTAACAAAAACAAACACACAACAACCAAAACACGTGATCTGTAGACTGGGACACTAACGCAAGCTGCCACCAGAACGCGCTACGACCTCACAACATGTAATTACGAGCATTATGTAATTGTGCGTTTTAAAAATGCAGAACGCATCGAATTAACGAAACTTATCATTTCATGTTTCTTAATTTGTAGGAATTTACGGTAAAAATGCAACAAAACGTGACAGTTTATCGTTTCGTGATCACGTAGCCGAGAAATGAGCAATCGTGTAGATTTTACTCGGTGTGCTACTGAAGTTAAAAGTTATAATCATAGCGTGTAGGCTTTCACGGCCGGCGTCTTCAGTAATTAAAACTTCCGGGCTAAGAGGCCGTGGTCCAATAATAGAAATACTTCTCCCTGACGTTTCGTTCCCACTTCTGGAAAAAGCAACATCATCTGAGGTGAGTCTACGATGATGTTGCCCGCAGCTGGCAACGAAACGTCAGGGAGAAGTATTTCTATTATTGGACCACGGCCTCTTAGTTAAATGTTATAATTTGCGAATTGCTAGAGCTGCATTCAGGCTCATACATTCAGATATTTTTTTTGTAAATATTTGATCTCACTGGATTCTTTTCACGCTTAGCAAAAAATAGGACTGCCACCATTTACTATAAACAACTGTATTTGCAGCGACGAGATTACATTTTCCTTCATTGTCAGGCTTCTTACAGTCAGTACATTTGATGTATGCACCTTGGCATTTTGCCAAAGTCCTCTTGTTGGCAAATAGTACGCTGACTCCTGTATGGCGTTTCCATCAGGAACCAGCATATTTCGATCATGATATAGAACTTCACTACTTCTGGAAAAAGCACAGGTACCAGTTTTATAGATGTGAGAAACTCTGCCCGTCACCATTTCACAGCTAACACACTGAATCAAATGTGATGGAGTTTGGTGCGGAGAAAGCTTAAACCGTGAGGAAGACCATATGCCACTTAAAAAATTAAATGGGTAGGTAGAGGTGATGACACTCGATAGCAGTGAATCAAGGCAGCAAAAAGTTTGTTCGCAATGCATTCTTTTTCGAGGGCTGTTCAAAAAGTAAGGTGACTTTTCAAATTGCGCGGGCAGGTTACATTCGATTATCGATCTTTTTTGTTATGTTCCGAACATATGTTCACAGTTTCAAGCACAGTCTAACATATCAGTCGCGACACTCAATGCTGCAAAGTTGTTATCGTTTAGACAGCTGCAACGACTCTAGCGCTCCAAGCGGCAAAAAAGGGGAACTTCAGATGTGTCGGAAGCATAGTATGTGTTTTGCATTCCTTTCCTACGTAATTTACGAAACATTTGAATAATTTTTTTGCCTCCCAGAGTTTGTGTAATATTAGAAGACATAGATGTTTATAAGAAAAGTTCTAAAATAAGCAGAAGTAGGGATAAAACTAATGAATCCAGTGGCAAGTTACAACACATTCGCTAGGAAATACTTGTGACGTTGGATAGAACTGTGTTAGACTGTGGTTTCAAGTATACAGCATACTTCTTGTTTTTGACAGATAGAAAGGTTATACGTGTTTCAGTGTGCTCGGCGATTTTCGATTATTATAAAAAATGGAGCACAGAATTTGCAACAAATTTTGTGTGAAAAATGGAATGAATTGCTCTAAAACACTTGGAAAAAAGAAATGTTTACAAGTGGTACAAGCTCTTTCATGATGGCCGAGAAGATGCCAATGAGGAACCTCGCTCTGGGCGTCTCAGCACATCAACACAGGTGATAATGTCGAAGTTGTGAAGATAATTGTTTTGGAAAATCGTCGAATTCGCTTAAGAGAAGTTGCTGAGGATGTTGGCATATCGGTCAGATCGTACCATGCAATTTTTTCGTATCTTATGGGCATGAGACGTGTATCAGCGAAGTTTGTTCCAAAACTTCTCTACTTTGATCAGAAGAACCGTCAGATGAGCATCGCTCCAGATCTTTTGAATGACGTCAATGATGATCCTGATTTCCTCAAAAGGGACACAACTAGTGACGAAACGTTGGTTTACGGTTATGACGTCAAAATCAATGCCCAACAATCCCAATGGAAGCATCCCGGAGATCTAAGACCGACGATGCACCCCAAGTTTGATCAAATGCCAAAGTTTGGTTCACTTACTTTTTTTTTTTTTTCAATTAACGTGGCGCAGTATATCATGAGTATTTGTCTCAAGGTCATACGGTCAATAAGGAGTATCACCTTGACGTTATGCGCCGTTTGCGAGAAGCAATACGCTAAAAACGTCCGGAATTGTGGGAAAACAGTTTATGGCTTTTGAATCACGACAATGCACCTGCTCATGCATCGTTGCTTCTGAGAGAATTTTTGACCAAAAACAACACGCCCATCATCCCTCGACTACCATATTCACCGAATTTGGCCTCCTGGACTTTTTCCTGTTCCCAAAACTAAAGATTCCTATGAAAGGACGAAGATTTACAACGATTCAGGAAATAAAAACTGCGTCACTGGAAGTACTCAAGGCTGTACCAAAACGTGTTTATGATAACTAATTCGAGGGTTGGAAGAAGCGTTGGCAGAAGGGTATTGTATCTGAGGTGGATTACTTTGAAGGGGACAACATGAATATTGACGAATGAATAAATATTTTTTCATAAAAATAGAAAGTCACCTTACTCTTTGAACACAGACTGTTCAATTCGTTGCACAGGCGGTCAGAGTTACTACTTTAATTGCACCTGATGTAACAATTCCGAAAGACATTACAAAAGTGGTGATTGTGAACCATGGAACGTATGTTCTAGCAGAGTTTTTATATAAATTTTTATATCTCTATATTAGTATGATATCGAAATATGTACTAAATATTGATTAGGCAGCGGGTTACTGCCTGAAAACTCTCTTCTTTATATAGCAGTTTAAAGGCAAACAGCTGAACAAACTTCCATCGCTGGCCGCGGTGGCCAAGCGGTTCTAGGCGCTTAAGTTTGGAACCGAGCGACTGCTACGGTCGCAGGTTCAAATCCTGCTTCGGGCATGGAAGTGTGTGATGTCCTTAGGTTAGTTAGGTTTAAGTAGTTCTAAGTTCTAGGGAACTGATGACCTCAGATGTTAAGTCCCATAGTGCTCAAAACCATTTGAACCATTTTTGAAACTTCCATCAAACTTATGTCACGACAATTCTGATTGCATTAACCTTCAAATAAATATTTAAATCGATGCATTCATGGTCGAAGTTGTGATGACATACACATACAAAGACGTTGTTCAACTTTTAACACCTGACTTCTTACGACGGGGCAGCAGAGGGGACGGCGCTAATTGCAGCATGTGCTTCTCCGATACTCACTTGAAACGAAATCACGGCTACACTCGCCCGAGGGCGGGAATCAGGTGGCCAACATCCTTGGTCTGGGAACAGGAGAGAATAGGAAGGATAAGTGGGAGAGGAACGGACAGCGATTGCATAAGAAACCAGAAGCTGGGACCGTCGAACAGAAAGGAGGGGGGGTGTCCCAGCTTCAACCAGGAGACTATCAACAGGGCTGGTAGGGAAGGCACCGGTGGCAAAACGGATACCACAATGGTGGACTTATCCAGGAGGCACAGTGTGAAAGGAGCAGCTGAACCATGAACTTGACAACCATAGTCCAAGTGAGACAGCACTAAAGCGTGATGAAGGCAGAGAAAGGTGGAGTGGTCCACACCCCAAGAGATGTGTGCAAGGAAGCGAAGGACATTGAGTTTACGGGAACACCCTACCTTCAGAAGTCTGATATGAGGCAGCCAAGTGAGCTTGTTGTCCAAAAGAAGACCCAGGAAACTAAACTGTGGGACCACAGGTAATTATTGTGCATTGAGGTAGACTTCCGGATCAGGGTGGACCATAGTATGGCAACAAAGTGGACCACCCACGATTTTAAGGGAGAGAATTTAAACCCGTGTGAGAGGGTCTTTGCAGAGGCATGTCATATAGCTCCCTTGAGCTGCTGCTCTGCAGAGGCCATTGAAGAGGAACTAACCCAAATGCAGGAATCATCCACATACAGAGCAGGGGTGACCAAAGGACTGACAGACACTACAAGTACATCCACAGCAATGAGGAAAAGAAGTACACTCAATACGGAACCCAGTGGGATGCCATTCTTCTGAGTCTGTGGAGAACTAAAAACAATACCAACCCAAACCCTGAACAACCGATGGAGCAGGGACTGGCAGATAAAAATTGGGAGTGGGCCCTGAAGACCACACTCATGAAGTGTAAGTAAGATGTGAAGGCGCCAAGCATTGCGAATGCCGAAAAATACTGCATCCAAATGGCGGCGCTGGGAAAAAGCCTGCCGAACTGTGGATTCCAAGTGAAGTAAATGATTGATCGGAGACCTTCCCTCTCGAAAGCCACACTGGTCAGGGGACAATAGATCCTGAGATTTCAGGACCCAATTGAGCCGACGAGCTACCATCTATTCAAGTAACTTGCAAACAACGTTTGTCAGACTAATTGGCCGATAGCTTTCGACAAAAAGGGGGTTCTTACCAGGCTTAAGGACTGGAACCCACTGAGAAGGACAGTCACCCTGGAGCCAAATACCGTTAAACACCTGGAGAAGATGTTGTCGTTGTGAAGCACTGAGATGTTGAAGCAATTGGCTATGAATGGAGTCTGGGCCAGGGGCCGTATCATCAGAAGAAGGAAGTGTGGAAAGAAGTTCCCACTCAGTAAAAGTTTCGTTCTAAGATTCTGACTGACAAGGGGTAAAACATAAGGCAGAAGCTTCGGCCTGCTGTTTCTGGTGAAGGAAAGCAGCCAGATAGGAGGTTGATGCTGTTGCAAAATGGGTCGCAAGATGTTCCACGAGAATCAACGGGTCCATGCAAAGGCCATCCGGGAGACAGTGAAGTGTAGCCTATACCCATGACATAGGGACAGTAGAACTGAGGGAAGAAACAAAGCATTCCCAACACACCCATTTGCTCCGTGTGGTTTAGTAATGGGCTTTGGCACAAAGGCGTTTAAAGGTAATAATATTGACAGCAGATGGGTGCCTCTTAAGATGTTGCAAAGCTCAACGGCGATCACGGATGGCAACTGCAATGGCCGGTCTCCACCACGGGACTTGCCGGCGGCGAAATAGTCTGGATGAGCATGGGATAGCGAAGCTAGCGGCGTGAACAATCACATCAGACACGTCACAGTGGACGTCATCAATACAACTAGACAAAGAGGGAGAAAGAACGACCTGTGCAGTGTATAGAGGCCAGTCGGCGCATTGGAGAGACAACGAGGTAATCTCTCCACATCGGGAAGCCAGAAGTGAGCAAGAGAATGAATGGGAAGTTTGCCGTGTGATGACCAGTGGAATGAAGGGAGCATGGAGGGAGAAGAAAGAGAAAGATCAATGGCAGAGAAGGTACCATGACCGGCACTGCAATGAGTAGGGGAGCTATCATTAAGAAGGGACAAGTCGTGGTCTATGAGAAGACCTCAACTAGGTGGAAATGCCGAGCCATACAAGTGATGGTGAGCATTAAAATGCCCAAGGAGGAGGAAGGGAGGAGGAAGTTGCTGAAGAAGGGCAGTTAAGGCAGCAGGTGTAAGAGTCCTGTCAGGAGAGAGATAAAGATTGCAAACTGTGACCTCATATTCCAAGTGGACCATAACAGCAACCGCTTCCAATGTAGTTTGAAGAGGAATCCACGTGCTAGCAATGTCCATACGGACCAACATACAAACATCACCAGAGGCCCGCAGGAGGCCGACCTGATTTCGACAGATGGTACACAAGTTGCAGAGTAAAACGAAATAAGGGATTTCAACTCCGGAAGGTGATGGTAATATCCTTTACAATTCCATTGGATAACCACAGAATGATGATTAAAATTGGGGGGGGGGGGGGGGGGAGGAACAGGCTAAAGCCAGTCATGCCACCAAGTCACCATCCATCACTAACAAGGAGGGGGCGACATCCATGAACAACAGGTCAGAGTCAGGCTGCAAAGGTGGGGACGGGACCTCTGGCGACACCAGAGGCTCCTTGTCCTGGGACTTATGTTTCTTGTTCTTCTCTGTTTGAGATTGAGCAGGCCTGTGTCGCAAAAAGGAGCCAGCTGCAGCAGGATTTGGAACAGAAAGAAATCGGGCGACCTGGGGGCCCACAGACCGTGGTTCTCGTGGTCATCATGTGGCAGCAGACCTTTAGCCTGGAAGGTGCCGGGAAGGGGGATCCCGGGAGGGGCACCCTTGACCGGCAGATGCCAAAGAAATGGGACACTTCTCTGGCTGGGGAGGGGGTGTAGCACCCGGAGGGGTGGGTGTGGGAGCCTCAGAGGACGGGAGGGGAGGAGGAGAGGGGTTTGGGACTGGGGTAAAGAAGGGGGAGGAAGGGGTGACAATATAACTAAAGCATAGCTAGACATCATGGACACAGGATGAAGACTAGCATACTTCTTACAAGCCTCAGTGTAGGTTAGACGATCAGGGGATTTATACTCATGTATCTTCTTTTCCTTCTTATGAACTGGGCAATCTGGTGAACATGGAGAATGATTTCCACGACAATTAACACATACAGGAGGAGGAACACAGGAACTCCCTTATGGAGTGGACGTCCAGTAACCACGGAGAGGGGCGTGGGAACATTGGGAAGACGTGGCCAAAATGCAAGCACTTAAAACGTCTCATAGTTGGTGGGATGTACGGCTTCATGTCACATCGATAAACCATAATCTCGAACTACTCAGGGAGGGTACCCCTTCAAAGGCCAGGATAAAGGCTTCAGTATCAATGCAATTGCCCTTGGGACCCTTCTGAACACGCCGAATAAAGTGAACACCCTGCTATCCAAGATCGTCCCTAAGTTCCTCATCAGTTTGAAGGATGAGGTCCCTGTGAAAAATTACACCTTGAATCATATTCAAAGACTGGTGGGGGATAATGGACACAGCAATTGTGTCAAGATGGTTACCGGCACAAAGGGCTGCAGACTGGGCAGCTGAAGCAGTTTTGATCGACAACGAACCAAACTGCATCTTGCTCAAGGTCCACTTCACCAAACTTGTCAGTGTGTTCCACAAAAAATAAAGGTTTGCTATTGGTGAAAGTATCCGCATCAGTCCTGGTGCAAACCAGATAGCGGGGCAAAGGTTTCACACGTAGCCAACGAGCCTGACCCTCCTCCCAGGGGGTAGCCATGGAAGGGAAGGCTGAAGGGGCAGAAGAAGCAGCACGAGAATCATTTCCATGCAAAGAGATGGCTGTAGAAGAACGGCCAGAGTTCTGGACCCGTATGCATTTCATTTGATACCACCACTCTGATCAGGGGCTCTCCCCATGGGCGCCACCCAGCCACAACAAGGGCTGTCTGGCACAAATGCCATTGCTGGGAGCTCTGATGCTCCAGGATGACAAGCAACCACTCCTAGGCTTACATGAGGAGGTCACAGCTCAGGTATCAGAGGTGTGATCCCTGTGTTTTCAGAGGGCTCAACCAAAAGGGTACATAGCGAGCCCACCACATGGGCTGGCTACCGTGCTGTCTATGCAACCTAGCTAGACAACAACATGAAGGAAAAGGTGGAGGAACTAGGAGGGCACACGTCAAAGCCACTAGGTAAGGTGCTCTTCCCCAAATGGCTCACATTACAGAAGAAAAATTTAGTAATGGAGGTCAAACCCAGAGGGAGACCAGAGAATGCCAAAAGGATGAGGTAATTATGCAACAAAACCAAACTTCAAAGCCAGCATAACCAGGAGGATAGCGAGGGCAAAATAAATATGGACACCAAGAGATGGAGAGGAGAGGGCGAAGGGGAAGGGGAAGGAGCAAGGACAGGAAGGAAGGGAAAGGAAATGTAACACAGCCCAGGAAAGGAAGGAAGGCCGGGATAGCTCGGGGCCCCTTGCTCGGCAAACATGTAATCACGAAGGACCGTGAGCCCCCGGGGCAGGTAGGGGGAGGGGTGGGGGAGGGGGGGGGGATAGTAAAGCAGTGGAAAAAACCGCTGCAATTTCACTAGAGGAAGACATCGTGAGACTGGGAAGGCATGGAACATTCAATGAGACAGTTTACACCTCAGGTTCACCTGCTGCCACCAACTTATTCCCTGAGCAGTCTATATCCATTGTCTGAGGGTCCGGTGAGATCTAGGTCCTCAGCAAACGACAGAATCTCCACCCCATTCTCAGATGCAGAGCTTGTCGGTAACAGTGGTGTGGGTACTACCGCAATTTCCTTGGTCTTAGGGGTCTTGTTTTAGGACTTTTCTCGCTTGTCCTTGGGTTTCTCTGGCTGGGAGGGCTTCACTGATTTGGTCTCTGGGACTGAGGATGATCATGAAGGTCTACAACGAGCTGCTTGTGGGCACTATAGTCACTGACGGGCGTCATCTTTCCCATTAGCAGAAACCTGGGAAGGGAGTGACCCGAAGGACCCTTTCCTAGCGAGAATAGCTGAAGAAGACTTGCGCTTCTCTGGCTGAGAAGTGGGGACTGGTGTCCCCGACGGTTCGGGGGAGCGCTCCCGAGGTAGGTGGCGTGAGAGCAACAAGGGGGGAAGTAGCCCCTCACCACCAAGAGGGCAGGTGTAGCCTTCTGGCTCCGAGAGCCGACTGCAATTTGCAGAGCTGATGGCGCTACAACTGTACCCGTAGCAGTGGTGTATGAGGAGGTCATAGCCACAGGATGTCGGTGCTCATATTTTCTCTTAGCGTCAGTGTAGGTCAGTCGGTCCAGGGTCTTGTATTCCACGATTTTCCTCTCTTTCCGTAAAATCCTGCAGTCTGGCGAGCAAGCTGAATGATGTTCTCCGCAGTTGACACAGATAGGAGGCGGGGCACATTGATTATTGGGATGTGATAGACGCCCATGATGCTGGAAGTACAGGGGGAAGACATATGGCTGAACTTCCAGCACCTGAAGCACTGCAACAGGGGAGGGATATATGGGTTGACATAATAGCGGTAGACCCTCACCTTGACCTTTTCAGGTAAGGTGTCACCCTCGAAGACCAAGATGAAGGCACTGGTGGCAACCTGATTATCCCTCGGACCCCGATGGACGCACCACATGAGAACACCTCGCCGCTCTAAATTGGTGTGCAGCTCGTCATCAGACTGCAAAAGCAGGTCCCTGTGGAAGATAATACCTTGAACCATATTAAAGCTCTTATGTGGCATGATGGTAACAGAAACATTTTCAAACTTGTTACAAGTGAGTATTACCCGTGACTAGGCAGAGGATACTGTATTTATCAAGACTGATCCAGATCACATTTTAGACAAGCACTCTACCTCCCCAAACTTATCCTCTAAACGCTCTACAAAAAACTGTGGCTTCATCAAAACAAAGGAGTCCCAATCAGTTCTCGTACATACGAGGTACTGGGGTGAATAAGGTTTGCTGCCATCCTTAGTCTGGCATTCCTCCCATGATGTGGCCAGGGAGGGGAATGATTTAGGGTCATACTTTCTTGCATTGTACTGGAACTTGGAGGGCTTAGAGATTGCTGGTGTTTGATCACCAGCAAATGATGGCGTGGTGCACTTTATCGCTAGTCATCGACCCTGATGCCACCCACTCTGACCAGGGGCCCTCCCCACAGGTGCCACCCAGCTGCAGCAAAGGCCACCTGGCAGGATGGCCATTGCCGGGAGTCCCAATGCCCCGGAATGACTGACATCTACTCCTTGGCATACATCGGGAGTTAACAGCACAGGCATCAGCAGAGCTATCACTATGTTGTCAGGGGGCTACAATCAAAAGGGTACATGACAGCCCCACCACAATGGTCTGGCTCCTGTGCAGGATATGAGGTGCAAAGAAGTCCACGGTCATCATTGGCGCAAAAAGCGACACTGCATAGTGCATGGTGGAAAACACACCCAGGAAGGCATCCTAGCCCAAGAGATGGAGAATGAGCTGGACTGATGTGCAATGATGAGAAAGTGGGCTAAAGATCTCAAGGCACAATAGACACGATGCACCATGTAAGGTGCCCTTCCCCAGTTGGCTAACTGTTCAGGAGAATTTTGAAAAACAGTGGCCAGTCCCTACAGGGGACCACCGCATAAGGCCGAAACATGTGAGACTCCTTTTAGTTGCCAATTGCAACAGGCAGGAATACCTTGGGCTTATTCTAATCCCAAGACCCACAGAGGGGGATACATATTGGCACAAGTCAGTAGTCTTCATGATTATGACATCATGTTTCCAACTGCTGCCAGCCACAACCTTCAAACAGCTGCTATGTATATTCTCAGTTAACATGTGTCCAATACTAATTACTAGAGGATTTAACATTAGCAATGAATGATGAAGACAGACAAACCTTGGATAACTACAGGCATTAGGATTTCCAGCGTAACCATGAAAAGACTGAACCAAGAAATTAAAACTTACTCAGATCTACAGGCTTAAAACCAAATATGGCAGCAGGTGCTGAAGTACCAGTTTCAATCATAAGGACTGCAGTGCAGATTGCAAAACCTTTAGCACATATTGCAAATTTATCCTTTAGTGAAGGTGTGTTTCCTCAGCGACTGAAGATCTCCAAAGTGAGGCCAATATTGAAAAATGGAGACAGACATAAAATATAAAACTACCATCCCATATCACTTCTTCCTGCTTCCTCCAAAATATTAGAGAAACTGATAAAATTGAGAGCCACTAGTTACCTAGACAATAATGAACTTTGGAATAATAATCAACATGGTTTTTGTGCAAAATTAAGCACAGAAACTGCAGTCATAGACTACACCCAAGAAGTAATTAAAAATTTGGAGAAAAACAAAAGTGTAGTAGGAATCAATTTAGATCTATCTAAAGCTTTCAATACAGTCTGTCACAAAATCCTCCTTGAAAGGCTGTAAGCAGTAGGTATTAGAGGAAGAGTTAAAATGTGGTTTGAGTCATATCTCAAGAACAGATCTCAGATTCTAGAGCTCACCACTGTAAATTCAAATCAAAAAATAAGGTTAGTTGGGGAAGCAAAAGAAGTTCCTTTAGGTGTATCCAAGGGCAGCATCTTAGGGCCACTACTCATGTCAATGATTTACAGTTACAATAGGATACAGCCAAAATTGTACTATATGCAGATGACAAGTCTGATAGTGAGCGACTTTAAAAAACTCGTTACAATCAACTACTGACAAAATCCTAAAAAGTATTGAGACTTGGTTCAGTGCAAATAAACTTACACTCAATGCAAAGAAAGCAAATTACATACAGTTTGGTAAAATGATTCAGGATGAAGACATTAATCTAGAACTGGATGACAGACTAATAGAGAGAGTGCAGTTTGCAAAAGTGTTAAGAATGCGTATAGATGAAGCTATGAACTGGAAACACCATGTAAAATTTCTTACACACAGACTTAACTCAGCCTGCTTTGCACTGAGAGTTATTGCAAATGTTTGCACCCTAGAAGGCATCAGAATGGCATACTTCGGAAATTTCATTCTGTTGCCTCATTTGGAATAGTGTTCTGGGCCAGCTCAAAATCTAATTTGAAATACATTTTTATTTTACAAAAACGGGCTGTTCGAATAATTACCCACAGTCTGACAAGCTCACTGCAGACCACTTTTCAAAACGTTAGGAATACTTACTCTGCCATCAGTCTATATACTTAAATTTGTACTCTTAAACAAAACTAATTAAGTAATCTCCACACAAATGCAGACTGTTACAACTATAAGACAAGGAACAAGAATGATCTCCACATAGAACAAGTAAGAAGAACATGAACTCTGAAGCATGTAAGCCACATGGGCATTAAGCTCTATAATGCACTGCCTCAGTACATTAAAGATTTAAAGGACAATACAAATTTTAAATTGGAACTTAAAAAAATTTTTAATTGATAAATGTAACTACTCAATAAATGAATATCTTGAAGTCCAAGAAAATGACTTTACAAACTAACCTCCAAAATTTTCTATCTTCATTTGTTTCAGCTTTTATTATACTTTACCACCTATAATACTAGTTATATATTGTTACTGAGAAACAAATTACTATGAACCATTTATATGGAAAGAAACTAAGTTTGATGTCATTTATTATAGACAATTTCATTTTGTACATTCTATATTTTAATTTCTGTGTATGATAAATCCAATTGTTGGAAATTTCATTTTCTATATTCTATATTGTTAATTTCTATGTATGACAAGTCCAATATCGTTTGTATGATACGGATGCTAAATAAATAAATAAATATTCCTGGCCCTTTGTGGTCATGTACAATTCCAACTGTCCAACAAGTTAGGAGAAACAAAAGACAATGTGACATTGACACACACAACGAGACATCATCCTGCTACTAGATTGCCGTAGCTGCTGGCTGACATAAACAGAACAATAGATACACTCATCACAACTTTGAAATCTCAGTTTATTATACTGTAGGTCTCTGGTGATGCTGGAAGTCATACTACAGGAAATAGTTCTACCTAAATTTTGATTACAATGAAATTTCTTAATAACTTAGAGGGTCTCTGGTGTGGTGAATACTACATCAAAACCATTGAAACATGTATACCTCTTATTGTTCACTTTGCTAAACAAGTGTACCAGGACTGCAGCATAACTAAAAACAAACGCGCACAAATGCACCCGCACATATCTAAAAAATGATTAAACTTTTGCATCCTTGTCACAAAATTTAGACCTATCATGGCTTTTGGTGACCATGTGGAAAAAGTATATTGCCTGTCAGTAGCTAAGAAATTGTGTAATTACTTACAACAGGTGTGGGCATCTCAAAACCAAATATAAACAGAATCTGAGGAGGCGACACATGTACGTTTTCAGTTTCTCCTCAACTACACAGCTTTTACTACTGTAGTGAATGTTGTGTTTTTTACTTTGGCTATCTATTTTATGTTGTGAGGATAAAGTTCCCCTCACATAACTTTAAAGTTTTCTAGTGTGAATTTTAGTTTTGAGATAGTGAAATTAATATACAAGAGAGCAAAACACATAAATGCAGGAAATCAAGGAGGCAAAAAGGAATACAGATATCTGAATAATTTGACTGTCAGCAACTGCAGTATGATGAGCATGAATGATCAGAGCAAAAATCCAAACAGAAGAAGACCATGTGTCTAAGGGAAATATAAATGCTACTATTAAGAAAATTTAACAGATCTCTGCAGAAAACTGAAGCACCTGTATGAATGTTAAGAGAACTATCAGAAGCAAGCAAACAGGGCAAGAGTGATAAGTGTAAGGAACATACAAAAAGGCTGTACAAAGGAAAGAAACAACAAAACAATGTCAAGGACTGGGAAGATGAGGTGACAAGACCTGCTATACTTTGAGAATAATGTGATTGAGGACTGAAAAGCCTAAGTTGAAACAAGGCACATGGACTAGGTGACATCCTGCAGAAATATTGAGATGCTTGGGGAACAGGCCATACCAAAATGAGTTCAGCTGGCATCCAAGATACATGAGACATGCAAAGTATTGGGTTCAAAAACATAATAACACCATTCACCTGATATGCAAGATATTTGATACCCAGAATAGCCTCTTAATTCAAGAAGAAAGTAATAAGTTGTTCAAATAATTTACGGGCCTGCAGAAGGGTATCTCAATAGCCACCAGTATTTCAAGAGGAGCGCACACTATCATTCACCAGGTACAACTGCAGCAAGTAAACACTGTGTAAGGGAATTTAAAACCTCTATCTGTGGACAAATTCTGGAAAGATAGCAAAAGCAACACATTATACACACTAGTGCATCACACAATCATATGTAACAACAAAAGATTGACAATGTAATGCAAATGGATAGACAAAAAAAATCCACGTGCACTTACAAAGGTTTAACTTTTGGAGCCAGTGGCTCCTCCTCCTAGCAGAAGAGGTGAAGGGGAAGGAAGAGAGGTGAAGGAAAAAGGACTGGAGAGGTTCAGGAATAGGGGTACTTGTTCAGGAAAGTCCCCAAGAACCCCATGTCAGAAGAGACTTACATGATGGGATGTGAAGGGAAGACTGATCGTTGGGGACTGCAGTGGATGAGGTTTGAAACCTGAGAGCTTAAATGTAGAAGACAGGGTAATATGCAAGACAGAGATTATTACTGAAACACTGTGTATGAGTTAATAAGGGTAAAAACTGTGATTGTATGTAACAGGGGTAGGATGGGAATGGGAAAAATAGACATGGCAGAAAATGAGAGTTGTACAAAACTAAAATGGAGTGATGAAAGGAGTAGTTACAGTGCATAAATGCTGAAGTGGAAACAATTAACATAAATTAAGACCAGGTAGCTGGCGAGAACCAGAGACATGTTGCATCAGTTCTCACCCGTGGAGTTCTGAGAAAGCAGAGTCTGGGTTATGAATCCAGATGACACCTGTGGTGAAACAGTCACCGAGTTAATGACTGTCTTGTAGAGCATTCTCTGCTACAAGATATTGCATGTTAGTGGTATACACCCTCTGCCTATGCCCCTTCATGCTGATTAACAACTGGGTGGTACTTAAGCCAACATAAAAGGCCAAACAGTGTTTACATAGCACCTGGTATATGATTTGTTTCATTACATAGGTGGCTCTCCCTTTGATGGTACATGTTTTGCCAGTTACAGGGCTGCAATAGGTGGTGGTAGGAGGGTGTATAGAGCAAGTCTTTCTGTGGTGACAGTCACATGGATAGGAGCCGTAGGGTAGGGAGAAGGGTGGGGAAGGAGCATAGCGTCTGACAGGAATGTTGCGGAGATTGGGAGGGCAACAAAAAGCTATTCTATGTGTGGTGGGCAAATTCCCAGACAGAATGGATCTCATTTCAGGGTATGATTATGGGAAATCATGGGTTCTTGGGGGGGGGGGGGGGGGGGGGACTTCCTGGGATCCATAAGCCTTCAGCCCCTGGTTTGCTTTTGATACACTGATGACATCATTGGTGCATGGACTCATGGTGAGGCTGACCTGTTAAAATTTCTGGACACTCTAAATTCCTTCTCCCAATTAAATTTCACATAGCCCTACCCTGAGTCCCATGTCACTTTTCTTTATGTTGATCTACTCCTCACTGAAGACAAGTTACACACTTCTGTCCACATTAAACCTACTAACAAACTACAGTACATACATTTTGATGGTTGCCATCTTTCCAGTGTCAAACGTTTGCTCCCATACTGGCTTGGAATTTGAGGCAAATGTATTTGTTTGGATGCAGACTCTTTACAACAATACAACATTGTCACCTCAGCCTTCACTGAACTTAATTACCCTAACAGCCTAGTTCAAAAACAGATTTTCTGGACAATCACATCCAATCCTGGTACTACTGATTCCTCCAAAAATAAACTCTGGAGCACACCACTTGTCACCCAGTATTATCCTGGTCTTTAATATATTATTCAGCTACTTCAAAATTCTTTAACAGTGTAAAAACCTTTTCTTCTGGCCATTTTTGGATATTATTTTTAAAGGTATTAGGAGATGCAATGTGCCTGCACAGGTAAAGTGTTAAAAAGCTTTATTCCCATGTGTTCATGCCTGCCAGTCGTGTTTTTTTAAGTCATGTTTCAGGCATGTCTATCAATGCTTAATGAGTATTATGATTATGAATGGACTCCTCAAGGCTGTAACTGTTAAAATTTTTCTTTACATAAAAAATGCAGCTGCATATGCCGAAGTCATAAAAGCCATGGGGTAGCTGTACACAAATATACAGATAGTGGTAGTATCATGTACACAAGGTAGTACATTAGCAGAGCCATCATTTGTACTCATGTGAAAAGGTTTATACAATAAGAATTAACAGACTTTGAATGTGGAACAGTAGTTGGAGCTTGATGCATGGACACTTCATTTTGGAAATAGTATGGGAATTGAATATTCTGAGACCCACATTGTCAAGAGTTTGCTGAAAATATCAAATTTCAGGCAATACATCTCACCAAGGAAAATGCAGTGGCTGATGGCCTTCACTTAATGACAGACCAGTGGCATTTGTATAGAGTTCTCAGTGCAAACAGACAAGCATTTTTGCATGAAATAACCATCAATCTTGGATGCACGATGAACATATCCAGTACGGTAGTGCAGCAGATTTTGGTATTTATTACCTATGGTAGCACACAACTGATGTAAGTGCCTTTGCTAACAGCACCACTGTGCCTGCAAAGTCTCTGCTGGGTTTGTGAGCCTATCAGTTAAAACCCAGGCAACAGGAGAACTGTGGCCTGGTCAGGTGAGTCCTGGTTTGGGATCTTTGTCTGCCAGCAACAACAGCACAGAAATGAACATCAAGGAAAGATTAGCAGTGGGAATGTAATGCCAGTTTTCCCTCAGGGAGGCATTCAGCTCAAAATCAGTATCAACAAACACTAAGATGAAAATATGTAAAAGTTATATGCCCAGCAGTTGTGTACCGTTCAGAAACCCAGAACATGACTAAATGGATAAAGGAAAAATTACTAATATTTGAAATAAGAGTAATGAGGAAGACATGGAGACTGATGTTAGACAAAGGAGAATGGAGAAGAATGATGAATGACAGATTGCTCTCTTCAGCCAACAACCAACAATCCTACAGAAGGTGAAGAGCAGAAGAATCTAGTGGGCAGGAAACATAGTCTGTATGCCAGAAGACAGATGAAGAGGGCACTTGTGGGCAAACAAACACCAGACACTCCATGAGACAAGCAAGGCTGTGCTGGATGGGTGACCTGGTGAATAACCTTGTAGGCCTAGGGACTGAAGACACCTGGAGGAACTGAGCACAGAACAAAGGAATGGAGGCAGTTTGTGGGAGCAACACATGGTCTGCAGGGCCTGTGACTGCTGGATATGTATGTATGTATATTAAGAGAGATGGGGGCTATCAGTGTACATAATTATTTAAAATAAGAGATGCAAGATATTTTAGTTATGGATACTCCAGACATATCCCACCCTGATGACAGTGGGAAAAAAGCGTAACAGGAACTCGGCAAGCTTTTCAAAAAGATACACACTTTACTCAACAAATAATTAATACATGACAACTTGTCATATGTGTGTTCTGTATGACTGTTCCACATTATTTCTGAATCCAGATATACAACAATGACATTAAGAGATATACACTCATTGTCATCATTCAATATTTGTCTGGAGTATAGCCTCATACGGAAGTGAAACACAAATGACTGGCAGGGCAGACAATAGGAGAATAGGCTTTTTAAACGTGGTTTAGAAAAGAATTATGAAGACTTGATAAGTAGGTTGAGTAGCTAATGAAGAAGTACCGGACAAAAGCTTTCTGGCACAACTTGATTAGAAGACATGTCAGATTGCCAAGGACATGCCCTGACGTGTCAAGGAATATTAAGTTTGGTACTGAAAGGAAGTGTAGAGGTTAAACAGTTGTACAAGGAGACCAATTCTTAGCAACACTAAGCAGACTCAAATGGATACAGCAGCAGTAGTAATGCAGAGAAGACGACTTGCAAAGGATAGAGCTGAATAGTATCAGTCTGGACAACAACCACCACAAACAAACATCTTACAGTCTGTTTTATGCCGTTACATGACTGGAATGGATGGCTATTCAAATAAATTAATAAATAAATGTAGATGCATGAAAAAGTGACATATTATTTATTTATTTATTTATTTATTTGTCCATATAAATCTCTTTTTAAGTACATATATTTTACACAGGATATTGGACAGAAAACATTTTTTGGCTATTGGATTTTCAAATATTAAACATAAATTTTATAAATTTTTATGACAAATTGGATCTATACAGTTAATAATTACAAATTTTTGAAATACTGTATATTTATAACTTATTTCTACAATTAAAGATACAAATTACATTTTTTCTTGCATAAGATACTGTGAGACTGAATAGTAGCAGTTTTTCAGAAGGTAGGATGTCACAGACTTTTTAAAGCTTTGTAGTTCAGTAAGAGATTTTATATGTCTTGGTAATCTGTTGTAAAGTTTTGTTCCTGCATGATATACACCTTTTTGGCATAATGTGGTGTTACAATGATTGACGTGTATGTCACTGTCTGACCTGGTACTGTAATCATGGACACTTTTGTTTTGAGGAAAAAGGTTTTCTTTTCTCAGTATGCTTTTTTTGACATGCGTGACTATTTCCAGTATATAAATGCAGGGAAGGGGTAGGATCTTTAGATCTTTAAAGAAAGGTTTGCATGATTTTCTGCTGCTCACTTGTTTCATTATTCTTATAATTGCCTTTTGTTTCCTGAAAACTGTTATGGCCTGATGTACATTTCCCCAGAAAATGATACCGTACTTCAGTATTGAATGTACACGAGCAAAGTATACAGCCCTAACTGTTTCTGCACTAGTACTGTTGCAGAGAATTCTTACCACATAGCTCATTTTTGCTAGTTTTGAATTTAGGGCTGTGATATGAGTGTTCCATTTAAGATTTTCCTGGATATGAATCCCGAGAAATTTAGTTTCATTGACAGAACTAATGTTTTGGTTATCCATACATATTACAAGTTGTGCCGGAGTTTTATTTTGATCAGTGTGGAAATTCATTAGTACAGTTTTTTGGGGATTAACTATTAGCCTGTTTCTGGTAAACCATTCAGACACTCCTTTTGTAATATCTTTTGCAGATGCAGTAAGATTTTCTTCATTATTCCCTTCAATCAATAGACTGGTGTCATCTGCAAACAGTACTGGTTCAGAATCCCTAACGTGTGATGGGAAATCATTAATGTAGACCAAAAAAAGAAAGGGACCTAAAATGGAGCCCTGTGGAACACCATGAGTTAGTCCACATGGTTCTGAAGCGTGTACCTGGAGTTCATTTCCTTCTGTGTACTTAATTTCAGTTACTTGAGAACGATATTCCAAATATGATTTGATCCACTGATTTGGCACACCTCTTACACCATACCATTCGAGCTTCCTCAGGAGTATAGAATGATCAATCACATCAAAAGCTTTTGTTAGGTCCAAGAATAAACCTGAGATATTTCTGTGGTTGTCCACTGCATTTACGACATGGTTTATCAGATTGAAAGTGGCAGTTTCAATTGATCTCTGTGGTCTGAAGCCATGTTGACACCCAGAAATAATATTATTCTTGTCGAAGAATGTAATTAGTTTTGAAAGGAACACTTTTTCAATAATTTTCGAAAACCCTGACAATAGAGACACAGGCCTATAGTTACCCATACATTGATGATCACCTTTTTTATATAGGGGTATTACTTTTGACATTTTCAGTTGCTGAGGGAAGACACCACATGATAAGGATGAATTGCATATGTCCAATAAAGGTGAAAGTATTTGTCTTGCTGTTATTTTTATAATATAATCTGGAATATCATCAATACCAGTTGAGTACTTACTCTTCAGTGAATTAATGGTATTTAGGAGCTCTGTTGGGTTCCCAGCAACAGTTGCATAGTAAGAATTGAAACTATTTGCAACTTCCCTAGGGTCAGTGACATTATTGCCATCATGTGATATCACAATATTTTTGTGAGTTGTCTTCTTCCCAGTAAGATCCTGCACAGCTTTCCACATGGACTTAGTTTTATTGGATGACTTCATAATATATTTGTCGTTTTCCTTAATTTTTGCCTCCTTTATGATGTGTTTCAAAACTAGCTTGTATTTTTTGAAATAATTAATAAATTCTGGACTGCAGAAAAAGTTCCCGCTTCCTTTTACAAGATACTCTGATGCCTGATGTAATCCAGTTTCTGAATCTATCTGTGCTCTTGGAAATAACTTTCCTTTGTGGAAAAGCTATGTCAAAGTTATGCTTGAATATGTTCAAAAAATGTTCCATCTTTTCGTTAGTATTAGAGGTATCATATACTTCTCTCCAAGATTGTTCACTGATTAGGTACTGGAAGCATTCAATATTTTTCCCACTATAAATCCTTTTATGGATAACATTTTCTATACTGGTCGAAGTGTGATTTACAGGTATGGTCAGTAATTGTGAAAGGTGGTCACTATAGCCGGTATCAAAGTTTTCTGTTGTACACTTGTCCATGTTTACACATACCTGATCAAGGAGAGTGACACTAGTTTTAGTTACATGTGTTGGAGAGCTAACAGTAAGACAAAGATTGTAGGCTTTTACAATATTTAAAAACGTTTCCCTGTGAGGGCTATGGCTCAGAAAGTCAATATTAAAATCACCACATAGTACCACTGTTTTCCCAGTTGTCTTAAGTTTGCTTAAAGCAAGGTCCAATTTTTTGAAAAAAACACTTATGTTGCTAACAGGAGATCTATACACACATAAAATAATAGTGTTTTCAGACATTAACTCTACAGCTGAGATTTCAAAGTCTCTTTCACAACCAAGTTTGCAAACAGATGTTATACTTTTATAATCTACATTTTCTTTTACATATATACAAGTTCCCCCATGTTTTGATTCCATTCTACAAAAGCAGTTTGCAAGGTTAAAATGTAATATTTTTAAGTACTGAAAATACTCATTTTGTAACCAATGCTCACAAAAACATAACACTGAAACATCTTTCCATTCACTATTGAGGAGTATATTTATTTCATCAACTTTGTTTGTTAATGACTGTACATTCTGGTGTACAATTTTCAGTCTATATTTGCAATTTAATTCTGCATCACATTTATTTGTGATACAGTCTACTTCCCTAAAAAATGCCTTTCACCCTTTTTATAAGACATTGCATCTTTCTTTATGACCCATTTGTCCAAAGTACTTTGGACTGCTTCTATATTAGGCCTATTGTGATTCCAATTTGCTAGATGACAGATTTCTTCAACCAAAAATTGTTTCCCAATGTGATTTAAATGAAGGCCATGGCTGGTGTGCATGGACCTGTCTAACGTGCTTACATTTATTAAGTTCACGTACAGAAATTTTTTGCATACAGTATCTATCTCTTTGTTTACTCTTTCTATTAACTTATTTACACATGACCAAGGAGGAAGGTCGTATCTGTGTGGTTGATTTACAAAGGCTACATTTGTGTTGCCTAATTTGGGTAGCACACTTTCAAGAACAGTGATGAGTTCACTACCTTTATCTCTGGCAACATCATTCGCACCTGCAAAAATTACGACACAGTCTTTTGGGTTAAGGTTTTCACACGATTTTACCACTGTTTTTGTCACTTCTGCAATGCCTGCTCCTGGTTTGACAAAGGCTTGGACACTTGTGTTAGTTTGTGTATCTGCTACCTTTTCTGTTATCTGACGTCCATGATTATCGGCAAAAATCAACACTTTTTGTTCTTTTTTGCACACTTGAGGCCAGTCGACTGATTTTTTAATCATATTTCTTTGTTTAGGATGCGACATGCGCGAAAAATTTACAGTGGACGGCTGTTGTTGTTTGTAATTATTATCTGGACTCATATGTTCCTGATTGACATTGTTTGTGGAATCACGTTTGTCATTATAACTATTTGATGCACTTACTTTATTATTTCCAAGTTTTGTACTGGTTTCCACAGTAGTTCTTCCTTTGATTACATCACTCGTAGCTGATATTTCTTCCAGGTTCAGACCATGCTCTGTTTGTTGAGTTTTACAGCCAAGATGTTGCAGCTGTTTCTCCAATAAGGCTACAGTCCTTTTAAGTTCACTGATTTCACTGTTTTTTGCAGTTAAAACGAGACGAAAATCATCGCAATGTTTACATGTCGATGTCACTGAATTTGCATTTGCTACGGTTTTTTCACTAGATTTTGATCTTGTAATGATTTCGTTTGCGTTTTTTGCTTTAACTTCGCAGCAGTAACATTTTCCAGGTCGAACAACGATACTTTTTTGCACTGAATACATAAAGACTCATTCTTTTTTACGTTTTTCGCGGAACTCGATTTTCGTGAACCTTTTTTCACCGCCATCTTGAGACGTATATTAGGAACACTACTATCATATAGAGGAATTTAGGAAGACACAGACAACTGATTTAACATTTTGTCGAAGACATTTGGTCAGAGCGTGATACTGGACTGCCCCTGAAATCTTGTTTGGGGTGACAGACTGATACACAATGTAACGCAAGGTCTAGGTTAGGTTGAATGGTGATGATTTTGTTGCTAGTTGATGAGGTCAATGAACATGAATTTCTAAGATTCTGGTAAAAGCCAACCTGGCGTGTAGGCTAATGTTTATGTTCACACAGTATATTAATGCTCTCTGCCATGGTTAACTCACTTTTCATTATAAAATCCAGAACTGCAAGGTAAATTCAGAAAATTTGTAACAGGTAATGGACCCATCTCTGATGGGTATTTTGATCATAAAGAGCGTAAAGTCATCAAAAATGCCTCCTCCCAACCACCCATCTGCTTAAGTGGAACCCATGATCTCCTAGATATGTATTCTCACGCACTCTGCAGGAATCAAGTGTGGATAGTAACTTCTGCTTCTACCACCATTTAATGGAGTGCACAAGTTGTCCACTTTCACCATTACATGTTTTGGCAACAAAGATTTTGCAGATGTCCAAAACACATTTTGATCCTGCAACCACTATGAATCAAGACACGAAGGATTAAAGTCATTAGCTGTCAATGGGCATTGATTTATATCAATGGCGCAAGTTGAAAACTTTTGCTAGACTGGTATTTGAACTCGGGTCTACAGTGTACTAGGCCGATGTGCTGACCACTATGTCACCTGGACACAGTGGCCATCACAACCACATGGACTAACCTAGATCACTTCTTGTTAGGCACAAATTCTCAACTTATACCACACACTGATGCAGTGTCCTAGCTCATTAGTTGTTGAGGCCAGCATAGTGGTCAGCGCATCTGCCTAGTACGCTGAATACCCGGAGCTCCAACACCTGGAGCTCGAATTCCAGTCCAGATCAAATTTTCTTCTTGCCTCATTTATATAAATTAATTCCTACTGGCAATTAATGTATGCAATTACTCTGTGAAAATATTTTGCACTGCATTACATTTTTCATTATTTTCCCAAGATATTGGCAAATAAACCCTTCAACTTATTTTTGTGTTCTTACATAGTAAGATTCAAGTTTAATGTTTATGATCAATCCCTTTAGATGTTTGGTTAATTTATTTGGTTGACATAATGTAGGTTGTAGTTGTGTAAACTGGACTCCTTACAGTACCTTTACATGTTTAAAGTCTCCCTATATTAGTGCACACACGCTTATTCACTCAGAATTCTATTGCAGATTCGAAGATGGTAGTGGGGAAGGAAGATCAAAGAAAGTGGTCCTCCTTAAATGGCAAGCTACTGATGCAGTGCACAAAAAGATGTGTTGGAAAATGTTCAGTAAACAGTTTACTGTTCCAAAAATAACACTTATGAACTTGTCCAATATGATAAACAATACACCTGAGGAAGCAGCAAAAACAGTTAGACTTACAATTTTGGGTAAAAATTTGATGAGCTGATTTAGTATTGCCTTGCTATGGAAGTTTCTTTCATTGCTGTATAGTTGCTAGAGAATTAATACTGAACACCCTTTTAGAGATGAAACTGCTGGGAAAAATTGGGTTAGTCTTTGCCTTAAACGGCACAAAAACCAAAGATTCAGAAAGAAAGCCTGTAGGAATGTCTACTACAGGGCTCTTGCTTTCAGCAAAGGAGATAGAAATTTTATTATCTTCTGATTGGTGCTATATTACCAAATCTGAAACTAGATCATGTTCTCTTATTTGATAGCAATTTCACATTTGGTACTACTATGATTATTTTTTCGAGGCTCCAATTTTGGTAATTATTTTTCAAACTCTCACACATATTTCAAAATATTTTTTTTCATAACATTTTAATAATTTTTTTAAGTGTAAAATATAAATGGTGGAATATAGGGAAATACGGAAGCGTCCGATCCCGCCCGTCTGCTTTGACCCATGACGCCACAAATACGGCGGAAACGATCATAAACCACGATTCCAGTTTGGCGCATATAAAGTCAGTACGTACACATTATGAGGACGAAAAACAAACATACACACTTTCCACAAAAAGCCTAATAACACTAATGGGACAAGCACTGGAAATAGGGGGTTTTTGGGTGAGGGCAAACTAAATATAAACAAATTTAGACACCCACCCCCATACAAAACCACACAAAACGACGAAAAAAACCGACGTCACAAAACTCCCCAAATACCACTAAACACAATATCATCTGCAATCGGACACTTCCCTTGACCTATATAGGTCAACAGCAGCTCCCGATCCCATAAATTAGGATCAAACACTTCTCTTGGCATATATACTTCAAAAACATCTATCGATACCAATATCAACATACACAGACACACATTGGGATCGAACACTTCCCTTGACCTGCGCACTGTTAATTTTATCCGTCATATCCATTAATGAACATAAACAACAGATTAATTTTAGTGAAATTACCACACGATGTACTGCGAACAACACTAAATTAACGTTCACACAAAATCGTTAACTCACTGAAATGAATTCCACTAAAACACAGCCGACACTCGAATAATTCTGGATAATGAGCAAAAGCAAACTGAGCCCATTACTCCACACAAACGAAAACCATGAACATACCACCAGAGAGCACAACAAATCACAACACGACGATATCTACAAACACGCCTCACTCACAAACCAAACTCCGCGCCGTCATGACGTCACACACGACAACACCCTTACGTCATGGGTCAAAACCGACGCGCGGGATCGGACGCTTCTGTCGACCCAATCTTCTGATTGGCGTTATACTACACTTAAACTGAAACTAGATTGTGTACACTCTTATTTGATAAATATTTCACATTTTATTTGGTACTACTATGATTATTTTTTGGAGGCTCCAATCTGGGCAGTTATTTTCAGAACTCTCACGTTTTTTAAAATAATTTTAATTATTTTTTTAAAGAGTAAAACATAAATGGTAATATAAAGTAAAAATCCTGTGCCCTCAGAAGTTGATTTTTACTACTTTATTTTTTAAATAAATTGCGGGTCTGGTTTTCAGCACTTTCCCCTCTCAAGAAAGTGACCCAGGTCGAAAAACGCCATTTTTTTAGTTTGTCATTGATAAATACGTGTGGAGTGCCCAACATACACGAAAAATATAATGGAATTTACAACCAACAAACCTTACTTTAAACTTAAAGAAAGCTTAAGTAATTTCAATATAAGTTTTTTATTGTGTAAGTCGACTTTCTCAAATATTGGATTTTTTGAGTTCTGTTACTGGACTTCGCTGCATGCAATATATAGTAGAGTGAGGGGTTCTCCATAACCACTAACTTTACTGGTCATTCATTCAGTTGAGCATTCACAAATATCTTGTTTCCACAAATTCCACCTGAAGGAATGTGGAAATACTTAAGTTAACTTTACAAAAACTGGTTGTAGGAACCACTGAAGGCTGCTTCTATAAAATATGAACCACAGCCAGAACTGATATTACTTAAAAACTTGAAAGCGGAAACTTACCTAAATGCCCACACGCAGTTTTCACCGGCAAATTTAACTCACTGAGTGCACTTTTTTTTAAAATTAAATCCTGCAGGACGACGTCACCTGATAAAATATTGAATAGCATGTAGGGGATTACAACACACAAACAGAAAATACATACCGTGCCTTATGGAAATTGATTACAATAGCGCTAAGCAATAGAACTACAACGCACCCAATATCGCTATTCTCACCTCCAAATATTCCAGTTTGCAACTGAGATTGGTCCAAATTTTCGACACAGTCTCCGAGAAAACGATTCAAAAGATCTGCTACGATGTTTTCTGAAACCATTCTCACATATCAACCACACAGCACTTCCGAAACTAATTTGCTAAATATGGGTTCGAGCAAGTTTACGGTTCATAACAACTCGGGCATGAATGCCCGGGCGACACTGCCTGCTACAGAACCTGTTATCAGGGCACGTGAAGTCGTCAACACAGGACATGCGACAAAGTTTGTGGTTGGTTGGGACTTCGCGAAACTTCGACATTAGGTTTTGTAAACACCACGATGTCACCCAACCAACCTGCTTTCCTCTGCCGAAACCTACGACAGGCTGCGACGCACACGTCAGCAGGCAAAATGCGGTTCTACACCTGTTAACTCGTAGCTGGGCACTTGCGTACTAACGAGAATTGGGACCCGCTTTTATAGAGTCTTGCTGATTACTTGTACCACAACGAAATACGTAATTTTGCATTATGCTTAAAAGCACAGCTGAAATTGCTGAGTGAGGAGAGAAAAAGCAGTCAAATATTTGTGACAACCAAGATTAATAATTTAATTGACGCTCGGTTTATTCTAAATCTACATCTGTACTCTAGAAACTACCGTCAGGTCCATGGCAGACGGTACATCCCATTGTGTACGAGTTATTAGGGTTTCTTCCTATCCCATTCACGCATGGAGAGTGGGAAGAATGGTGTGTGTGTGTGTGTGTGTGTGTGTGTGTGTGTGTGTGTGTGTGTGTGTGTGTGTGATTCCTATGTGTGCGATACGTAAGGGGCTGTAGTACCTATATCCCCGGGGTAATCACTTAAAGCCGGTTCCTGAAATACTCTTGATAGACTTTCTCAGGATAGTTTACATCTGTCTACAAGAGACTGCCAGTTTAGTTCCTTCAGTACCTCTGTGACACCCTACCACGGATTAAACAACCTTGTGACTGAATTACGTTTACATACTCCTTCAAACAAAACGTTAGAAACTGCAGGAACTATTTGATGTATAACTGGCTTTGAAATGAGGAACAAACATGTTCAGCTTTGATTGGAATCCACTGCTGCCAATAAATGTAACAGTAACCCAAATCACTCGTGCGACCAGTTCCAGAATATTGCTCAAGTGTGCAGACAGGACTAACTGGGGAAATTGAACGTATACAGAAAACGGCGGCAAGAATGCTCACAGGTTTTTTTGATCTGTGGAAGAGTGTCACAGACATACAGCAGCAACTGAACTGGGAGACTAATGAAGATAGACGTAAACTGTCTCGAGGCTGTCTATTAACAAAGTTTCAAGAACGGGTTTTAAAGGATGACTCTACGAATATACTACAATCCAATACGTATCACTCACATAGTGATCGAAAGGATAAGATTAGAATAATTACTGCATGCACAGAGGTTTAGTGTAGTGTCAACGAATTAGGTCCTGCGACTCTGCCATGCCATTAGTAAAACAGTTACACTTCGCGCCAAAGTGGTGATTTTTTCTTCTTTTTTGTTCGTTAAACTAAACGATGAAACTATTTTTGTGTACGGCACTAAAATACAGGGCTCACGATTCTAGTAATGTGCAATAGTCTAGTCGACGTCAGTGAGTTCCTCGTTGCTAGCGTTACTAAACACACATGAAAGGAGTTCAAACTAGAGAAATAGAAATAAAAAATAGAATTATTAACATTCAGAAGGTAAAAAAACATGAAATAAATGACCCGCGCTTCGTGCGAATAAACCCAGCGCCTCTGGCGGTGCGCACGGAACTACTGAAGCACGCGCGCAAAATTGACACTCATGTACTAAAACACACGCACACGCGCGCGCGCCCACACACACACACACACACACACACACACACACACACACACACTCATATGGTAGGCGGCTCCGGGTTGCTACACAGGCATTTGGCGCCCCATACGTGAATGTAACCGGAAGAAACCCTAACAACTGTTCCAAACGGACGTTCCCTCTGCCATGCACCTCATGGTGGTTTTCAGAGTATAAATGTAAATGTAGAGAGAGTTAACACTTGTTGCCCCAGTTACAGACACTCCCATTATTTCAGTCAACTGAAGAGTTTGCTCGATGTTTGGCCTTCCATTCTGTCATAGTAGCACACAACAATAGAAGCTGCCCTGTAATATTCATTAGAATTTCAAAATCGGGTGGCGACACCCTGCTGAAGTAAACAAGAGCAGTTTTTCAAGTTCAGTTCACACAACGCGTCATTCTCGCCACATCTTCTACAATGATGACTTGGCTTTTTCGTCTGCTTATTTACTCGAGTGCGGTATTATTAATGCAGCAACACACATCATTAGCTCTTCAGATTCACTTGTCATAGCGCACCGCTATCTCTTGATGCAAATGCACAAAGTGAAATGTTTCCTGCCAGTTCAGCGTTGTAGACGTTTCGAATACATATGTAACTGCCACTCCATTCGCCACCCAAAATCACGCCATACACAGCTATGGTGCAAGACAAAGATGAGATGTACAAGTTCAAAGTGCCAAAACAAAGTTATTTCAAATCAGTCTTATCCAGACTGGTATCAAACTGTACAATGCATCACCAGATACCGATAAACACATACAGAAAAAATAAATTTTTCTATGTTAACCCAAGTAGGTTCATACAGAAGAACATTTGTGTATTATCTCTCTGTATATAGCGTAACAACATTTATTTAAAGCATTCATCATTAAATGATGTATTAATGTACAAAGGTATAACTATGTATAATATCGTTAATATTAACATAAAAATCCAAATATCTCTTGTGCAGCTGTACATTAAATGAATCAATAAATAAATAAAAATAAAAAAATGTTTGCCATTAGTGTAGACGTGAACGCTCACAACGAAAAATGTTGGCAATATGTTGAAGAATAAGCTACAGCAATTTTGCGAACAGAAACATATTTGTAAACTCATTGTAAACGCGATTTAATACACACTGAAATACTCATTAATATTTTCTCTATTTCGCGGTTTAATACACACTGAAATACTCATCAATGTTTTCCCTAGCACCACAAACAAATTTCTCAGTTTACCTGGCGATCGTATTTATAACGAAATGTCTTTTCAATATGGATCGAATGTTGGCAACAATGATCACTGGAGTAGAGAAGGTCAAGATTGCTAGGCGTGTAATAAATATAACAGCAGGCGCCTGTGATCGTACTCTTATAATTTCAAGTCCTGTAGGGTATATGATCCTAAGTCAAGGATTACACCCATCAATACGATAATTTTGCGATTTTTTTACTTTGTGAGCAAGAAATAGTTGCGAAACAACTCTACTCTGCATACATTATTAGGGTACTATCAAGCGATTACGAAGTTTGTGCACAACGATGACACACGCTCACAATAAGATATTTAGCTGAGGGAGGGGACTTTTTACGTTACACCCCCCCCCCCCTCCCCCGCGCAGGAGCCTTGTGATGCGGTAAGGTTCATTTCAGCGCTCTTTGCCCATTACAGTTTGGCTTAATAATTAAATCAATCTTGAACTAACAATGAATTTCAGCTACATGTTTCCTGCAGTATATGATTTCTCGTCGCTGTCGGTTATAGAGATATCTGCGCTATCAGGTGTTTAGCAGTCATTCTCAGCTGTTCGTGCTCTAGTTCGGTTCAAAAATGCCATGACAAACAACATACAACATTAACATTTTGTGAATAATTTTTTAAGCGGACGTTATCTGCAAAATACTAACGCGAATTCTTTACAGACGAATGGAAAAACTGGTAGAAGGCGACCTCAGGGAAGATCAGTTTGGATTCAGTAGAAATGTTGGAACACGTGAGGCAATACTGACCCTACGACTTATCTTAGAAGAAAGATTAAGGAAAGACAAACCTACGTTTCTAGCATTTGTAGACTTAGAGAAAGCTTTTGACACTGTTGACTGGAATACTCTCTTTCAAATTCTGAAGGTGGCAGGAGTAAAATACAGGGAGTGAAAGGCTATTTACAATTTGTACAGAAACCAGATGACAGTTATAAGAGACGAGGGACATGAAAGGGAAGCAGTGGTTGGGAAGGGAGTGAGACAGGGTTGTAGCCTATCCCCGATGCTATTCAATCTGTATATTCAGGAAGCAGTAAAGGAAACGAAAGAAAAGTTTGAAGTAAGAATTAATATCCATGGAGAAGAAATAAAAACTTTGAGGTTCGCCGATGACATTGTAATTCTTTTGTGGCGGTGTTCGTAGCGACAAAAAATTCGCTGTAGAAACGGCTTACGAAGTCACCACCACACTTTTAATAGCGGGCCGACCGGTCCGCTGGAACAGTGAACAAAAAGATGAAAACCCAAACACTCTGATTAAATAAAAGTCGGTACTTATCTTTATTAATGAAGATACAGAAACACAGTAGTGAAGTCTAGTTCGAGTCGGAGCGGCTAGGTCAGCGTCGGCTGACGACAAACAACAACTCTGCTGCGATGAACACACAACTGACTAGCAAGAACACAATTCGGTGGCGAGTTTACAACTGAGCGGCGAATCCAGAACTCCCTAGCGCTCGCGACTCCAGCGCTTAAGAAGCCAGAAGCCAGCGGTGGCGCGCGCAGACTTGCGGCGATTTCCTGTCTCGCTGGCGCTGCTTATGCGGATGGCGTCCGGACTTTGATGCTGCCAACCTTTTGGCAGCGGGCTCGGGTGGCATTACTGGCTAGGATATAACAAATTCTGTCAGAGACAGCGAAGGACTTGGAAGAGCAGCTGAACGGAATGGACAGTGTCTTGAAAGGAGGGTATAAGATGAACATCAACAAAAGCAAAACGAGGATAATGGAATGTAGTCTAATTAAGTTGGGTGATGCTGAGGGAATTAGATTAGGAAATGAGACACTTAAAGTAGTAAAGGAGTTTTGCTATTTGGGGAGCAAAATAACTGATGATGGTCGAAGTAGAGAGGATATAAAATGTAGACTGGCAATGGCAAGGAAAGCGTTTCTGCAGAAGAGAAATTTGTTAACACTGAGTATAGATTTAAGTGTCAGGAAGTCATTTCTGAAAGTATTTGTATGGAGTGTAGCCATGTATGGAAGTGAAACATGGACGATAAATAGTTTAGACAAGAAAAGAATAGAAGCTTTCGAAATGTGTTGCTACAGAAGAATGCTGAAGATCACATGGGTAGATCACATAACTAATGAGGAGGTATTGAACAGAATTGGGGAGAAGAGGAGTTTGTGGCACAACTTGACTAGAAGAAGGGACCGGTTGGTAGGACATGTCCTGAGCCATCAATGGATCACAAATTTAGCATTGGAGTGCAGTGTGGAGGGTAAAAATTGAAGAGGGAGACCAAGAGATGAATACACTAAGCAGATTCAGAAGAATGTAGGTTGCAGTAAATACTGGGAGATGAAGAAGCTTGCACAGGATAGAGTAGCATGGAGAGCTGCATCAAACCAGTCTCAGGACTGAAGACCACAACAACAACAACGTCAAGTAGTGATAAAGAGATTTGTTATGTTTCTATGCCAAAGAAGAAGAAGATTCAAAGAGGTGAGTTGCAAAAACTGCGAAAACTTGGCACAGGCGTGAACAGTATCACACTGCATGGGAGGAGGATTCAGCATTTCATTCAAGGATAGCAAAAGACCCTAATAATTGCTGTAAGGCAAAATTCAAACACTAATGATTATGTAGTATCTACTCTGTGTTAAAGAGGCTGGCCGTTGTGGCCGAGCAGTTCTAGGCGCTTCAGTCTGTAAACGCGCGACCACTAAGGTTGCAGGTTTGAATCCTGCCTGGGGCATGGATGTGTGTAATGTCCTTAGGTTAGTTAGCTTTAAGTAGTTCCAAGTTCTAGGGGACTGATGACCTCAGATGTTAAGTCACATAGTGCTCAGAGCCATTTGAACTATTTGTGTTAAAGAAACACAAGCAATCAAAAAAGTTGCCATGTTTTTGTCCAAAGGTACGACAACGCTCGACAGACTGCGAAAGCCGAGCTTAAAACTGCGATGTTCCTCGTAGCAGCTAATGACGCTCCTTTTAATACAAGTAAGCATTTGACATCTGCGTAAAATAGCGCGTTTCCTGAATCTAAGACAGCACAAAATGTTACGTAAAAGAACAAAAGCATGGCTGTTGTACGAAATGAAATTCCACGATGACAGATGGAAGTGCCGATATTGCTTCAGTCAATTCTGCTTGTACTGTAGTGTGCAGTTATGATGGAATGGAAAGCCAGATATGAGCAAACTCTTCAATTTGAGTGAAATAATGACAGTGCCAGCAACTGGGACTAACCAGTATGAGAAACTCACTCTACATCTACACCTACATCTGTAGTCTGGAGGTGGATGCCAGAGGGGACGTGTCATCGTATCAGCTATTATGGTTTCTACCCGTTCCATTCATGCATGGAGCGCAGGAAGAATGATTGCTTTAATGCCTCTGTGCATGCAGTAATTATTCTAATCTTATCCTCACGATCTCTATGTGAGCGATACGTATGGGGTTGTAGCATACGCGTAGAGTCATCATTTAAAGCCTGTCTTGAAACTTTGTTAATAGACTTTCTCAGAATAGTTTACGTCTGTCTACAGAAATCTATCAGTTCAGTTTCTTCGGTATCTCTGTAACATTCTGCCAAAGATCGAACAAACCTGTGACCATTCGTGCTGCCCTTCTCTGTATACATTCAATATCCTCTGTTACTCTTACCTGGTATGAGTCCTACACATTTGTGCAATATTGTAGAACCAGTCATGTAAGTAATTTATAAGCAATCTCCTGTGTAGACTGATTGCACTTACCCAGTATTCTACGAATAAACCAAAGTTTACTATCGGCTTTACCCACAATCGAGCCTTTGTGATCATTCCATTTCATATCCCTACAAAGTGTTATGCCCAGGTATTTGTACGAGTTGGCCAATTCCAGCAGTGAGTCATTGATATTATATTGGTAGTATACTACATTTTTTTGTTGCATAAAATGCACAATTTTACATTTCTGTACATTTAAAGCAAGTCTACAATCTTTGCACCACTTTGAAATCTTATCAAGATCAGACTGAATATTTATGCAGCTAGCAGTACCACAAGCCTTAGTACAGCATATTTCATTAGACTGTGCAAATGCTACAGTGGGGAAGCACAATTCACTGTCCAGTCAATTAAAAAGTTTCTTCCTGGAATCATATTAACAAAATGTGATTGTCATTCAATTTGCTTCTGTGCTATTGATGAATGGAAGGCACTTCCCATTCATTGTGAGGAACTTGCAAGAGATGAACGTAATTACTTCATAACAAAGTTGTGAGTGACAATGTCAACTAGATCAATTTAAAGAAAATATGCAGCTTGACGTACATAAAATATTACTTCCAGTGCAGACACACTTTCTTTCACTTCTTTCTGTTGTCAAACGTACGTTGGAACAGTGGGATGCATTAATTTTATTTATTATAGATCAGTGGGTAACAGAAAAAGTTAAGTTCTTAGGGACCTTAAACTTGCTCTGTGATCCATTTCTGAAACTGTATTTTGAATTTGTAAAGTGGATTTTGCCCAAATTTAATAGAATGAATGGTTATTTCTAATCTTCAGAAGTGTAGTGCTAAACTTAAAAAAGCAAATGGGAAAAAAAATTTAAAGACTTTTGGTAACCTACAGGAAACAAGATTATGTTCAAGAATTTCAGGATACAGTTATTGCGGATCCTGTAGAGGTTGCAGACACAGTCTAACATGTATATTAGACTGTGGCTGCAGATGAGACTAATTTTTTGAACATTAACAGCAAGTACTTAGGTGTAGATCTTCTGGAAGCAATGATATCAAAGAATGTATTAGTCATACCCAGTGTTATAATGGAATGAAGGGAGAGATGCCATAGTCTCTTAATCTGTGGATGTAAAAGAATTCAGGGGCAGTTAAAATTTAATGGCCCTCTGCTAGAACATTTATCTATATTATCTCAAATAAGATCTTTCACTAGTACAGAGACAGGAGTTATACCGAGTTTAGCAACACTGGCAAATCTTGTATCATGAGTTAAATCATTTGAAATGCAAAATTTGGATGATGAATGGCACTCTTTACTCATGGATGTGAGCCTGTTAGATTTTTCTTCAGAATCTAAACCTGATACATTGAGACGCAAGGTATGTTTAGTTTTCCATTATTGCCAAAAACTTGTAAGCTATTTGGTTTTTACTGTTTGCATCCTTATTGGCAACTAGTAGGATTATTTAATGTACTAAAAAAAGTGAGAGATGAGATATCCCAGTTTCAAAAATTGCAGTATTATTTTTTTAAATTAATTTCTTTTTGAATTTTTGGTTTCAGTAAGATATTCAGGATGAAAACAAAGTTAATAAATCAGTTATCTAGGTCAACAATGAATGGAAGTCTCCTGCCATCACACAGCATCAAATGGTCCAGCGACTGCTGCATTACATTTCAGACGACCAAGTCTATAATTGAAAGAATGACCACTGCTCATCTTTGCCACTGAAGGATGTAGATGAAGTTGATAAGTTTCCATCTGTATCAGCCAATTATATTAAGGTCGGTGACAGTGAACAGATTCGCCCAGGCAACAAACAGTTCTAGCAGTGACATTGTTTATTTCTATTTTATTTTTAAATAGTTTTTATATATTTTTTATAATCATGGGCCTATTAATACTATCAGCCTAGGCTGAGATGGTAGTAGGTGGGCAGAGATTAAAAAATAAAATGTATATTTTCATTTCCAATATGATGTTTTTATAGTGAGTTGCTTACACTTTTTGTTTGCGTGTAATAATATTTTTCTACCATGAATCATTTAACACACTCACAGCTAAAATGCACCCTTAAATTGTGGTGTGAGAGACATTTGCCCAGGGAGAAATTCTCCTGCAGCAGGCACCGTTAGCAGAGCCTCCTAATTCCATGAAATCTCATCGCTCCGGGCTGCTAATTACTGAAGGACATCTAGTGTTGCCAGGAAGTGTCATTCGAAGCTCTGCCTCTAACAAAAGTCGATCCCCGTGATGAAATCTATCACCCCAAGGCATCTGATACAAAAACTTTGAAACACTCTGCATATAAAGGACCTACCACACCACATTAATTGTAACCTCAGACTTTGTTTTGGCTGATGCAGTTATATTATAGTAAAGTACTCTCTGAAAAAAGCTGCAGTCAGGTGTGAATAAGATGTCAAAGTGGTGCAAAGATTTGCTTTAAATGTTCAGAAATATAAAACAGTGTATTGCACAAAATGTATCCTGTGAGAAAAATATCTGTGAGTCACAATTTTAATCAGTCAACTCATGCACATACCTATGTGTAACAGTTTGCAGAGATATGAAAGAGAATATGGGATCCATTGTAAGTAAATCAGATGGCAGGCTTCAGTCCATTTGTGGAATATTAGGGAAATAATGCAATCACCCTATAATGGCGACTGTTTATGGATCACTCACTGGAGATGCTGAAAAAGCTCTAGCGGCAAGTGGCTGAAGACAGATGCAAACCATCCTGAGATGGCCTACTTACCTCATTTCTAGTGCCAACTTTATATGAAGAATCTAGGGATATACTATGAACCCATGCATACAGTTGCTGTATGGATCACAAAGACATCGTCAAACTAATTACAGTATGCACAGGGTCACTTAAGCAAACATTCTACCTGCGCACTGTGCACGATGGAATGGGATAAAGGCCTAATAACTCTTACAATGGGAAGTACTCTCTGCCATGCACTTCACAGCACTTCTTGCAGAGTATGGACTCCTGGCTAGCACATCACCACCACCATTATCATCATCTTAAAAAATTTTATATATTACAACATTCTCTTCAACACCAACTTTATTTTAAGAGGATAAAAACGATATAATGTCCTTTCATAATTTTAATTACACCTGCATTTTGGCTGTGCTTCTCAAATATTTATTACAGACATCCGCAAAAATTGGATCCTACTCATGTTAAACATAAGCTTAACACTAATATTCAAAGATGAGACACAGACTTTCATCACATCATGTTGAACAATAGAGAGAAAAAGAAAAAAACTTTAAGTCTCTAGTTTATATAGTAAAAACAAGAGATAATATTTACTACTTGTTCTATCTAGTGGATGACTATCTGCATGTACAGGGAACATTTCACAGGTCATACAAAATTTCATTATGTGCAAATTTTCTCCAGCTTGCACTTATTGGCAACAAATATAAATTGAATGGGACTTGTACGTGTCACAGATAAATCGCTGTTAACAGTGTCTGCAATTCAGCACATCTACTACTTGCCAGTTGGCAGTTCCTTTTCTATCATTCATTGTTTGATAGATTGCTTCTTGTCCAGTTCCACTTTGAAAACCCATATTGTAGGCTAAACAAGAAAACTTCTCAGTATTCACATTACAGAAAAAATGAAAGAAACCAAATATCCAGTCAAAGTTTCTGTTTCTATCAGATCTACCCAAACTATGATGTAAAACTGCTTCTCCTCTAATAGCTTGGGCAACTGGAGGCAGCGCAAGACTTGAATACAATCTGCGAATTCACAAACTAAAAGGACCAGCTATATTTTGATAACATTTTTGGGAATGTGGACTCAGTTTCTATATTTCAATATTATTTTTTGTTTATTCTTCTTTGTCATTAGTGGTAAAACAAAGTTCTGTTACATGTCTTGTAGTTCCATATTCGTTTTCCATTTTAATATTAGGTGCACCTGCATATTACATGCACTTCATAAATGTGCGCTTTGTTAGCATGTACTATCCTATTACCTATGTTGTTTTTCTAGCTGTATACCATAATGTGTTGAGAAATTTAGAAAAAAAAACAGTGACAATATTGACCATGAGTAAAGAATTTGACTACAAATAACACACACCTTCAGGGGTGCACAATTGAGTGCTTATTCATGTCGAGGGTAGTTCGATTACATTAAAACATGAAACAAAAACAGCACATAATGATAACAAGATGTATAAGTACAGAGTGATACGTGTGTCATTTGAACTGAGGCTGATTATTTGTCATAATCTTTTTTGGCAGATAATTAACTGCAGTAGAAAAGACATAATGAGACTTGCTGGAAAATTGTGATAAAAGGAGTTATGATGTTGGGACGTATCAAGTTGGAACTAATCCATCTCTTATGATTTTGAATCCTGATAATAAATATTTTTTTTTCTTCTTTGCTCATTTCTCAGCTTTCATAAAGTAGTGTACATGTGGTAGGTATCCAAATACACTGGTGTCGAAAATTAAAGAAACAAACTGCTATTTCCCAACCTGTGTGTAATTCACGATACAATCAGGCAAACTGTCCATAGATGTCCATACGGCCGTGTTCTGCACGGAAGATGGCACTGCAGTCAACGGAAAACCACGCCAACAATGATGTCAGAGCACCTATTGAATGGACTTGTGTTTGCTGGGTCGCCCCACTCCACAATTGCTGTTTACACAGTTATAGATGGTGCAGTATGGCCCAGAGAAGACACCTACCAGAGTCTCTGCAGTGAAGAACCATAGTAAGAATGGAAACAGGACAGCCGCAAACTCGTGTAGCTTGATGACTTAACAGGAATCGTTGTTTCTCGAATGTGGCGACAGTTTAGAGAGACCAAAATCATATCCTGAAGAGCACGGCACGGCTAATCACATGTAACATCAGAAAGAGAGGACTGTTATTTGGCTGTAAGGACACAACGGAACCACCTTAGTACTATGCAACAACTGGTACCCGACACTGCAGCATCCACCGGATATGTTGTATCGAGAGAAACAGTATAGAGGAGGTTTCAACAGAGTGGCCTTTATTGTCAGACACCCTCTGTATGTGTGCCTCTGATACGTATTCATGGAAGGGACTGTGTAGAGTGGAGTCATCAACATGCCATCACGACAGTTGAAGAGATGAGTCCTCATTTGGTCTAGAAAGTGGTTATTGATGGGTTCGCATCTGAAGGGAATGCAGAACATGATTTCGAAACTCTAATATTGTGGAAAGAGACCAATATCGAGGAGGATTGCTAATGGTGTGGACAGGGATTATGTTGGCAGTTGAACACCTCTTTGTGAACTTTTACAGATGAATCAGAAAGGTTTAACTGCTGTCAGGCATCGTGATAAGATCTTGGGACCTCGAGTGCAGTTGTTGTGGGATGCTGTGGGCTCAGACTTCATACTGCTTCACCTCATACAGCACAAGTGGTTGACATTTTCTTGGAAGGTACTGCATGCATGGCGTTGCCTGCTTGTTCTGTGTATGCTAATCCCACACAGCATGTCTATGATGCACTAGGGATACAGTTTCCATCTCTTCAGTATCCATCAACCACTCTCCAAAACTTGTGAGCAACTTTGCAGAAAGAATGGGCGTTATTGCCTCAGAATGACATTGATGACGCTATTTACAGTGTGCTCTGTCGTCATCGGGCCTGTCCTACTACCAGAGGTGGTCACATCCCATAGTGAGCACATAGGTCAGTTGTCAGAATTTGTGTGCAAATCTGTTAAGTTGGAAAAAACAAAGAACATTTTCATCTACTGTTATGCAAGTTGCAGTTGTTTGCATTCTGTATTTTTCACATTGTTTCTACTCTGCTATCATTTGTTTGTACTGTTTTTCAGCAAAATAAATGCAAACTTGCAAAATTTCTGTTTGTTGCTTTAATTTTGGACACCAGTGTATCTCCAAACATGAATTAAGTTTTTCCCACTTAAATTCATTACATAGGGTGATATTTTCAATGTGCCAATTCTAATGCTGTATACAGTTTTACTGGAAAGTCCATTAGTTAGAAAATTCTAGTGAGGTAATCCACATATCATGTTGTTGTTGTTGTTGTCTTCAGTCCTGAGACTGGTTTGATGCAGCTCTCCATGCTACTCTATCCTGTGCAAGCTTCTTCATCGCCCAGTACCTACTGCATCCTACATCCTTCTGAATCTGCTTAGTGTATTCATCTCTTGGTCTCCCTCTACGATTTTTACCCTCCACGGTGCCCTCCAATGCTAAATTTGTGATCCCTTGATGCCTCAAAACATGTCCTACCAACCGATCCCTTCTTCTAGTCAAGTTGTGCCACAAACTTCTCTTCTCCCCAATCCTATTCAATACCTCCTCATGAAATGAAATGAGCGTTTGGCGTCATTGGCCGGGAGGCCCCTCGCGGGGCAGGTCCGGCCGCCATATCGCAGGTCTTATTACATTCGGCGCCACAGTGGGCGACCTGCACGCCGGATGGGGATGAAATGATGATGAACACAACACAACACCCAGTCCCTGAGCGGAGAAAATCTCCGACCCAGCCGGGAATCGAACCCGGGCCCAGAGGACGGCAATCCGTCACGCTGACCACTCAGCTACTGGGGCGGACATACCTCCTCATTAGTTATGTGATCTACCCACCTTATCTTCAGCATTCTTCTGTAGCACCACATTTCGAAAGCTTCTATTCTCTTCTTGTCCAAACTGGTTATCGTTCATGTTTCACTTCCATACATGGCTACACTCCATACAAATACTTCCAGAAACGACGTCCTGACACTTAAATCTATACTCGATGTTAACAAATTTCTCTTCTTCAGAAACGCTTTCCTTGCCATTGCCAGTCTACATTTTATATCCTCTCTGCTTCGACCATCATCGGTTATTTTACTCCCTAAATAGCAAAACTCCTTTACTACTCTAAGTGTCTCATTTCCTAATCTAATTCCCTCAGCATCACCCGACTTAATTTGACTACATTCCACTATCCTCGTTTTGCTTTTGTTGATGTTCATCTTATATCCTCCTTTCAAGACACTGTCCATTCCGTTCAACTGCTCTTCCAAGTCCTTTACTGTCTCTGACAGAATTACAATGTCAGCGGCGAACCTCAAAGTTTTTACTTCTTCTCCATGAATTTTAATACCTACTCCAAATTTTTCTTTTGTTTCCTTTACTGCTTGCTCAATATACAGATTGAATAACATCGGGGAAATGCTACAACCCTGTCTCACTCCTTTCCCAACCACTGCTTCCCTTTCATGCCCCTCGACTCTTATAACTGCCATCTGGTTTCTGTACAAGTTGTAAATAGCCTTTCGCTCCCTGTATTTTACCCCTGCCACCTTCAGAATTTGAAAGAGAGTATTCCAGTTAACATTGTCAAAAGCTTTCTCTAAGTCTACAAATGCTAGAAACGTAGGTTTGCCTTTTCTTAATCTTTCTTCTAAGATAAGTCGTAAGGTCAGTATTGCCTCACGTGTTCCAACATTTCTACGGAATCCAAACTGATCTTCCCCGAGGTAGGCTTTTTCCAGTTTTTCCATTCGTCTGTAAAGAATTTGCGTTAGTATTTTGCAGCTGTGACTTATTAAACTGATAGTTCGGTAATTTTCACATCTGTCAACACCTGCTTTCTTTGGGATTGGAATTATTATATTCTTCTTGAAGTCTGAGGGTATTTCGCCTGTCTCATACATCGTGCTCACCAGATGGTAGAGTTTTGTCATGACTGGCTCTCCCGAGGCCATCAGTAGTTCTAATGGAATGTTGTCTACTCCCGGGGCCTTGTTTCGACTCAGGTCTTTCAGTGCTCTGTCAAACTCTTCACGCAGTATCTTATCTCCCATTTCATCTTCATCTACATCCTCTTCCATTTCCATAATATTGTCCTCAAGTACATCACCCTTGTATAAACCCTCTATATACTCCTTCCACCTTTCTGCCTTCTCTTCTTTGCTTAGAACTGGGTTGCCATCTGAGCTCTTGATATTCATACAAGTGGTTCTCTTCTCTCCAAAGGTCTCTTTAATTTTCCTGTAGGCAGTATCTATCTTACCCCTAGTGGGACAAGCCTCTACATCCTTACATTTGTCCTCTAGCCATCCCTGCTTAGCCATTTTGCACTTCCTGTCGATATCATATTTAGATAAAATAACATATACCATTAGAAACAATGACATTCCAGCTTTTCAGTAATGCATTCCAATTTTCGTAAAATGAATTAACTTATGAGATAGCTAATGACAAAATTCCAAACCACGATAATTTTTCATAGCACATTTTGCCTCTGTGCTTATTAAATTCGACCGTCGTCTCCATCTATGTACATACTCTGGAAGCCACCACACAGCGCATGATGGTTGATTCCCTGTATCACTACTAGTCATTTGCTTTCCTGTTCCACTCACAAATAGAGCAAATAAAGAATGACTGTCTATGTGCCTCCATACCAGCCCTAATTTCTTTTCCTGTATTTTTGTGGTCCTTACATAAATTATACGATAGCAACAGCAGAATCATTCAGCTGTCAGCTTCAAATGACAGTTCTCTAAATTTTCTCAATAGTTAACAGTTTTTGATGTTGCTGAGCAACAGTCATACAATATTTTTTAATTCCTCAATGGCCTTTGAAAAGAATTTCACATTCCAATCAGGAATTGCCCTTTGAACTTACCAGTAGCAAATCTAGCAGCCTTGTTTCTGAATTGCTTTGATTTCTTCCTTTAATCTGACCTATTGCGGATCCCAAACACCCAAGTAGTACTTAAGAATGGGTTGCACTCGTGTCCTATATGTCATCTCCTTTACAGATGCACTGCACTGTCCTACAAGCATCTCAATAAACCAAAGTTGACCATTTGATTTCCCTGCTACCAACCTGGTGTGCTCATTCCATTTCATATCAGTTTGTAGCATTACGCATAGATATGTAATCAATGAGACTGTGTCAAGCAGCAAACTACTAATGATATTTGAACATAAAGGTTTGCTTTTCCTATGCATCTGAAATAACTTCCATTTTTCTGCATTTAGCACTAGCTGTCATTCATCATACTGACTGGAAATTTTGTCTAAGTCAGCTTGTATCCTCCCACAGTCACTCAATGATGACACCTTCCCGCATACATCAGTATCAGCAGCATTATACTTTTGTTACTCTAATTTTTATGAACCAGATGACACTATTAGTAATTGATTACACTATTAATTAACATTGCTGCAGAATTTACCCTGATTTTCTGTGAAACACTGTCCTCAATGTAGATGCACAAAATGGTTTCATAAACATTTTTAAACCCACATGCTATTGCCTTAACATACAGTCCATTTCAATCAGAAAAATCTAGCCTAGCCACTTTTCAAATGACTTTTTAGTTTCCAAAATAATTTGCTCACACACCAATCTTTAAATAAGCTGACGCCACCCAAAATTGACAGTCTACACCTCGACATCACGAGTGACAACTATGTCAGTCTGCATGCATCAAGTCTTGAACACATTAGCAACATCTGTGTTACAAGTATGCATAACATCCATTTGCCAACGCCACTTATTCACAAATGTATGTGTCCAGTTAGCTACTATTTAACATCTGGATCTGTGCAGTGATTGATTTAACAGTTGATTCTTTCATTGATGTGACATTATGGAAAACATTATTGTGTGCACTGTTCTTTTCATGTTGCTACCACTGTGTCAAGCCATTATTGTTTTCATCGATTATTGTATGACATTGTTCACTGAGATGGTGTTATTAAGGTTATGTCTGGAGATGAAAGTGTGGAGGTCTCTCCCTATATAAAGCACATGAATGTGAAACTGGGCTAGGTCCTTGCATTGTTTACAGAGCTAATAAATGTGGAAAGAACCACTTAACTGTCACAATTATGTAGAGTATATGTTGTACCACATAAAAATACACTTGTTGGTACACCATTGGGTTCTTCAGTTTGCTTTTGGGGGAGACTGAGTGAATACTACAACACGTACATTATTAGTTCACTTTATTACTAAATAGATAAGAAGAATTACTTTACTTTGTACAATCCATTTCCACAGGAATGTCTCGAGTGTTAAAAACTGTCTCTGAAAATTAAAAATCGCTTGATACAGACAAAAACAGACGCTAAATAACGAAAAGTGTGAGGTGATCCACATGAGTTCCAAAAGAAATCCATTGGAATTCGATTACTCGATAAATAGTACAATTCTCAAGGCTGTCAATTCAACTAAGTGCCTGGGTGTTAAAATTACGAACAACTTCAGTTGGAAAGACCACAAAGATAATATTGTGGGGAAAGGCAAGCCAAAGGTTGCGTTTCATTGGCAGGACACTTAGAAGATGCAACAAGTCCACTAAAGAGACAGCTTACACTACACTCATTTGTCCTCTGTTAGAATATTGCTGCGTGGTGTGGGATCCTTACCAGGTGGGATTGACGGAGGACATTGAAAGGGTGCAAAAAAGGGCAGCTTGTTTTGTATTATCATGTAATAGGGGAGAGAGTGTGGCAGATATGATACGCGAATTGGGATGGAAGTCATTAAAGCAAAGGCGTTTTTCGTCGCGGCGAGATCTATTTACGAAATTTCAGTCACCAACTTTCTCTTCCGAATGCGAAAATATTTAGTTGAGCCCAACCTACATAGGTAGGAATGATCATCAAAATAAAATAAGAGAAATCAGAGCTCGAACAGAAAGGTTTAGGTGTTCGTTTTTCCCGCGCGCTGTTCGGGATTGGAATGGTAGAGAGATAGTATGATTGTGGTTCGATGAACCCTCTGCCAAGCACTTAAATGTGAATTGCAGAGTAGTCATGTAGATGTAGATGTAGAAATACAGGTCTCTCACACTCTGTACATCTAAAAACGACCTCAACAATACCTTGTGCACACAGCTGCCTACTAGAAGACGATGCTGTCATCATTCTTGACAATTGCAGCCTGGGGCTGAGCAGTATTGTACTCAGCTGTGAGTAAAAGAGCTGATGCAGGAGTGTAGTGAAACCTTTCTGGATGTGGCTACAATGGTGTCACTCATTTATCAATGGGGCATGCAGCGGCTATCTTTTATTGGGATTGTGCTGTGAAGTACCAACCAACTTTAGAACTTCAGTCATCAAGCGATACCACCGTATGTCATTTATGAGGGTCAGCTATTTCACTGAGACATCAAGCTATGATACTGGACTGGTATTGCAGGTTGGGTACCACTCCAATTGGAGGCTATATGTAAATAGTGGTAGGTGCAGGAACTGGATGCATCACCAGGAACATTGTAATACATGTTTGTAGTTAGTAAATTACAATAATGTTATTCTAAAAGATATTTAAAAGATGAAATGGATTTTGATTCTAGCTAAGAATGTGATCAGGTTTATTAGGTGGATGGAAATTAGTTTAATAAAGGTCATTAAAGGATTAGTGCAAATACTGGTAGACAGTTAATTATTTTGTACTGAATGTATTTAGCACAGAAGAAAATAAGAATCCATGGAATAGTTAACTTACTTACCTGGCTGAAGCTCCAGCAATCAAACTGCAGCACTTCTGTAGCATGAAGTCGTTTATTTTGGATGATTTGAATAAATGATTTTCTTATCTGTGAGATCATTTATAGGAAATAGTCTCTTAATGAAAAGACTGCTCACTCTGGAAGAGTGATGTGTAATCCTACTTTTGCCTTTCTGATGAATGATACTTGTGATTGATGAAATGGTGTAACAAATTATTATATAAAAAATCACAACTGCTGTGTGAACATTTTATTTATTTTAATGTGGTGAGCCATGTGGAGGAAAGATGCACACCTTAAAGTTGGGGAGGCAGTCACAGTAGCTTTGTGAGAGGAAGTACCTGTGCAGGCACAATATTGATGTTCAGTGTAGTGGTTGGCCTACGTCAGAGGAACAGGTTTTCCTAATAGTAAATGCCAAAACTGAACAGTGGCTGTATAGATGTTAGAAGACAGAGGAATGTTGTAATGTAGGTATTGTAGTAGTATTCCGAGCTGTCAGTCAGATTTGTCAAGTTGCGATTCACATTCACATATTGAATTACAAAGTTACGGGTAATGTTATCGAAAAAACAAGTACGAGTTGTATTAAGATTATTGTACCAAATATAAAGAATATGTGGCACATGTATCTTAGAAACATCATCATATTTATTTTGAGAAAATAGATATTGTCTTCCTGCACACACTGTATAATTCAGTGAAGAAATGTGCAATTGAAACCTCCATGGGCAACCAGAATAGTATTCAACATTCACTGCTTGACACAGATCTAAACTTTGAGAATAATCAATGAGAACTGTACAGCATATCATAGTATGGGAAAATCTCCTCTGTTGAAACCCAAATAACAAATTGGTGGCACTGTTTGACGATTATATAAGTGGAGTTATATTTAATGTTTTAAATGTTTTATAATATTTTTGGGGGCAGGGAGATGTTAAGGTACAAACTCTTGTCTTGTGGTTTGTAGGCTAAATGAAAAAAATTGTACTTTCTGTAATAATTACAAACTGCTGATGGATTTTTAATGTCTAACTAAGGTGCCTCTAGCAACATACACCACAGCAGCACCTTCAGGAAGTCTTTTAAATGTCATCCGATCACTTTCCCTGCTCTGGAGCCACAAAGAATGGCAACAGAGAAAACTGTAAGTGCAAAGAATGTTTATTGGTAAAGCAATGGAAGTTTGAGTTTACTGGTTGTTAACTTCATGTGGATTTGATACAAACTGCTGTTTTTCCCTCTTATCTCAAGGTGAAATAATACACTGTTAGATAAACTGTACAGTTATTCTGATTATGTTGAAACTTAAATGAGTATGTGCTTTTTTTTTCTTTTAATGTGAGAAGCAGTGTGTGATCCACTGGAGATGCTCAGTGCTATGACAATAAAAGAAAACACTGGCCAAAGCAAGCAATGTGCTGTCCAGTCATATTGGTGTGAAGTTACTGCACTCTCAGATATACACACATCAAAAAAAGTTTTGCATCACCTTGGTTCCAAGAGTTTTGTACAGAAAATTGAAGAGAGATCAACATAAACATCATTGCTGCCCTTTTATTGCTTATGAAAACCACACATTGCATGTTGTACCACCATACAGCGAGATATTCAGAGGTGGTGATCCAGATTGCTGTACACACCGGTACCCCTAATACCCAGTTCCTCATCCTCTTGCGTTGATGCATGCCTTATTCATTGTGGCATACTATATACAAGTTCATCAAGGCACTGTTATTGTCCCACTCCTCAACAGCAATTTGGCGTAGACCCCTCAGAGTGGTTGGCGGGTCATGTCGTCTATAAATAGCCCTTTTCAATCTATCCCAGGCATGTTCGAGAGGGTTCATGTCTGGAGAACATGCTGGCCACTCTAGTCAGGCAATGTCGTTATCCTGAAGGAAGTCATTCACAAGATGTGCACGATGGGGGTGCAAATTGTTGTCCATGGAGACAAATGCTTGCCAATATGGTTACACTATCGGTCGGAGGGTGGCAGCCAAGTATCGTACAGCCATTATGGCACCTTCCATGACCACCAGCGGTGTACGTTAGCCCCACATAATGCCACCTCAAAACAGCAGGAAACCTCCACCTTACTGCACTCGCTGGACAGTGTGTCTAAGGCATTCAGCCTGCCCGGGTTGCCCCCAAACACGTCTCTGATGATTGTCTGGTTGAAGGCACATGCGACAGTCATCAGTGAAGAGAATGTGATGCCAATCCTGAGTGGTCCATTCGCCATATTGTTGGGCCCATCTGTACCGCGCTGCATGGTGTCGTGGTTGCAAAGATGGACCTCGCCATGGATGAGAGAAGTGAAGTTGCATATCGTGCAGCCTATTGCGCACAGTTTGAGTTGTAACACGACATCCTGTGGTGGCACAAAAAGCATTATTCAACATGTTGGCATTGCTGTCAGAGTTCCTCCACGTCATAATCTGTAGGTAGCGGTCATCTGCTGCAGTAGCAGCCCTCGGGTGGCCTAAGCAAGGCATGTCATCGACAGTTCCTGTCTCTCTGTATCTCTTCCATATCCGAACAACATCACTTTGGTTCACTCCAAGGTGCCCGGACACTTCCTTTATTGAGAGCCCTTCCTGGCACAGGGTAACAATGCGGATGTGATCGAACCGCGATATTGACCGTCTAGGCACGGTTGAACTACAGACAACATGAGCCATATACTTCCTTCCAGGTGGAATGACTGGAACTGATCGGCTGTCGGACCCCCTATGTTTAGTAGGTGCTCCACGTGCATGGTTGTTTACATCTTAGTGACAAGTCTAAAGAGTCAAAGGGACTGTGTCTGTGATACAATATCCACAGTCAATGTCTACCTTCAAGAGTTCTGGGAACCGGGGTGATGCAAAACTTTTTTTGATTTTTGTACTAACAATTAGTATTCCAGTGCAGCCACATAACTGGTTAAGGTTAGCTTCACATACATTCTATAGGGTGTCCCATGAGAAATAGTCAATATTCAGGTGTATGACAGGAATGATCAATGGAAGCAAGAAAGTCTAGTAGACTCAAGCTCTCTTAAGAGCTGTGATCACTCTCCCTCTTTGACACTGTGAGACATCTCTTCTACTGCAAGTCCTTTGTTCTTCATATTTTGGGAGGAGGTAGTATGGACCAGAAAAAGAAAAAGTCGTCTAACATGGTCTCTGAAATACATACCTTAAGAGATACAAGTGCTTGTTCTGCAGAAGAGATGAGCTTCACGGTACTGAAAATGAACAGTTAATCCTGGAACACCTCATATGTATTTGAGGAAAGAATGCACCATGAGTTTGTCATTCAGAAATCACATGTAAATGTGACTTGCTTGTAATGTCATGCCCTGTGTAAGGAGAAATGAGCAACGTCTACCAGCACACGTGTGGACACGTGTGCACACGTGTTCACATCTGTCAGCAGATATGGAATCGACAGGTTCAGCAGGGCAGTACTCGTCGCCATGTAGGATATCGTCGGTACAACGTGACTAGCACCTGATGCAACAGGTATTGTATGGCGTGTCATGTACCTCGAGTTGGGATATGGGCCTGTTAGCAGCAAGACGAGTGTCTACACAGAAGTGTAACAATGCCCACACCACCACCAACCGTCAGCATGGCAGCTGTTGTTGTGGCTTTCCCTAATTGACAGCAGAGAGGGCCACACTGACAAGTTGTTTGTTCAGTGACCACACTGGACACAGGAGTGGCACCATCTTTTTAGAAGCGTCCCTGTTCAATATGCGACAAAAAAAGTAACAGAAATGTTTGTTTTTCTTAAAGAACCTTTATTTTTCATTAACATCAGCTTTGTCCCCCTTCAAAGTAATCCAGCTTCAGATATAATACATTTGTGCCAGCACTTTTTCCAGTCCTTGAAGCACTTCTGGAACTCACATTTCATTATGGTGTTCAACTCCTTTAGCAATTATGTTTTTATCTCATCAACGGAGGCAAAACGACATCCTTTCACAGTTCTCTTCTGCCTTGGGAATAGAGAGAAGTAGCAAGGAGCTGAATCTGGCAAAATACAGTGGCTGAGAGAACATAATGGTTTTGGTTTTTGCCAAACACTCATGAACAAGCTTTTGAGGTGTGAGTGGGAGCACAATTGTGCAATTTTCACAAGTGGTTTTGACACAATTCTGGTCATTTTCTTTGGCTTGCTTCATGTAAACAACACATAACTTCCCGATTGTATTCCTTATTGACTGTACAATAATAAGACAGGAACTCAAGATGCGTATCTCATTATAATCTATGAGGACAGTGAGAAGAATCTTCACATGTGATCGAACTTTTTGAATTTTTTTTTTTTTGTCTTGGCTGTTCACACAGTTTCCTTTGGGATGATTGGATCTTTGTTTCAGTGTCATTCCCGTGTACCAATGTTTCATTACCTATTATAATCTTCTTTAGAAGTTGCGGATTACTGTCAACTTCATTCAGCAATTCTTGAGCATTGTCTATGTGGTGTCACTTTTGGTCGAAATTCACATTTCGTGTCCAAAACGTCAGAAAAAATTGCTTAGCATGAACCAAAGGATATGCCAACATCACCAGCAATCTCCCTGATGGTAATCTGGCAATTTTCCTGAACCATTTTCTTTACTTCTTCCACATTGTCGTCAATAATGATGTGCTAGAGCATACAAGGCAGTAGTCATCTTCAACGCATTCTCGACCCTCTCTGAAATGTTTATGCCACTTGTAAACCCTTGTCTCACTCAGTGCAGCTTTGTCAAAAGCCATAGTAAAGCATTTGAATGTCGTGCTCCACTTTATTGCATTTTTCAAAGATTTAATAGAAATTCATTGAACCAATATAATCAATATTTTTTTTTTCCTTGATTGTCGACAATAAACTGGATATTCAAAATTGCTGAAAATGCTAACATACATGAGGAAAATGTGTACAAAAGAAAATGAAAATTTGATCTATAAAGCTGATGGAATTAAAAAGTTCCCATTATTTTTTGATCACTCCTTATATTGGGAAATGGTTATACATCCCATCCCCCTCTCCTACCCTCTCTGTACCCATACCTCCCCCCCATGTCCCCCCCCATTCAACCCATCATCATCATGTTCTTCCTCCTCCTCCTCCTCCTCCTCCTCCTATCTGTGTCTATCTCCTTCCCTGTCTCTGTATCCCACCTGTTTCTATATCTTCTCCTCCCCTCTCTCTGACCTTGAGCCTTGTTTATTGTTATTGGCAATTCAGATTCCGTAACAGTATTCTAATCATCAGCCAAGACTGTAAGTGCAATTTCCCTGTTTTCTGTGAAAACTGACTGCGCGGAAGAAAACAAAACAGCACATTGTTGTGCATACAATTTTCGTTTAAAAATATATCTCATGAGAAAGAATATATATGGGAGAAGCATTTGTCTAATGGTTTAAATGCCCTGATATTATAGTTAAAACTGACTGCAAGAAAGAAACAGACACAATATTTTTCCTCGCAGAACAACACAGCATTTTTTCCTTACAGCCAATTTTATCAGAAAACCTGTACATTCCTGTTTATTAAAATATATAGTCTATACAAGCCTGAATGTTTATTAGAGTATCATGTAAAATTATGAAGTAAATCAGCCAAGCACAATTAAATTTTTCAGGGGCTTGAAAAATCAGCCTACATCATGTGGGCCGGCAAATTGTTTCTTGCCACTGACATATAGGATATCCTGTAGAGCAGGGTGATTTGGCAGGCTGATGCTATTCCCACACAACATGCCTGATGTGCAGGCAGCCTATACACTGGGGGCAGAAAAAACACTTTCTTTCCCATGTCTCTGCTCCTATTGAAGCTATGGGACGATAAACATCACATTGCTGATACTTGTGTAGCAAATTGGGCTGAAATCGATCATGTGGTTTGGGAGCAGATCCCGACACAAACATAATACACTGTGCTTTATATATACAGGGTGAGTCACGTACGACGTAACACCCCATTTATTCCGGGGGGCAATTGCACTTATCGACAAGCGGTGTTCGGCGAATCAAAGCCGACTATGGGGCACATACTTTCGTACATGCACAATAATCACAACGTTTATATTGACCGAGATAATGAGGCAAGTTCACATTTTTTAAATGACGCTATACTTTTCTTACCATCATTCGAATGCTCTTGAAAAGACACGTATAGTGATGTAATGTATGTTGCTATTGCGATTCCAACTTTGCTTAAAAGTTACTGGGAAATGAGGATTTACCTACATAGCATAGGCCATGCATGATGCACAGAGCATGGCAACTCAAGCTGCATGTCGTGCGAGGTGTGTTTACAGTCTGCAGCCTCTAACCGACCACCTCGACTTTCAATCGTACAATATTTCTCAGTGTCTTAAGCAAAGTTTGAATCACAATAGCAACATGCGTTACATCACTATACAAGTCTTTTCCAGAGCACTTGAATGATGATAAAAAAAGTATAGCGTCCCATTTAAAAAACATGAACTTGCTTCATTATCTCAGTCAATATAAACATTGTGATTATTTTGCATGTACCAACGTATGTGCCCCATAGTCCCCTATGATTCACCGAAAACCGCTTGCCGATACATGCAATCGCCCCTGGAATAAAGGGGGGTGTTACGTCTTATGCGACTCACCCTGTATATATAAAAAAGGTGACACACAGATTAAAAAGTTAAAAACTCTTATGCCTGTCTCAATGTTTATTACAGTGTCGCATAAGAATCTGAAACAAATTTGTCACGTAATTTTGAAGATTTTTGGTAACAATGTTAAACAATGACTCATTTTGTACTCTTATAATAGCACAGATAACTATGGATGTATTAGTGTGTGGAAGTTCACATTATCCGTTTTTATGCTGTGACAGGAGTGTTTTTCTGGTGGTTTAGATTCCTAGGTGACTTGAGGATGTACAGGGTGGGTAATTTAGCACAAGGCAGCAACAATGGCTCTAACCAAGATTGGCATATAGCTAAACTGAACTTAGACAACAGATGTGGGTACATAATTCCCTGCTACTACAACCCCATGCCAGATATTATCTGTTGTTGTGTCTGTACCTCTCTCTTGGTAACCCGTGATCAGATGTTTTCAGTGGGCAAGAAGTGTGGAGAACGTGCTGCCCAGGGCAATATTCCAACACCCTCTGTATCAGGGTATGTCAGGATGATGTGGGCAGTGTGTGGTCTCATGTTATCTTGTCGAAAGGTAACATCACAGTGACTACAAAGAAAGGACACAGGGCTCTAGTGCATCAGAAATGTAACAGGTGCTGTCCATATTAACTGAAATGCAAACAAAGAATTTTGTTGCGTATCCAGTAGTAGCCCATAAGGCAATGACAAATTTGCAGTTGGCGTTGTTCATTCTCCCCGGAACTTCCAATTGTACAGAGACAGCGCATCAAAGTTTTATTGGTGGAAAAATTCTGACTAAAAATATAATTTGGTGTCTCAGGGTCCTATATCCCTTGTCCTGCACCCACTATGCCAATTAGAAATACATTTATGGCTAGGACCAGATGTTATGTGCACATTTTATGTGCTTAAGTATGGTAAATTTGAACCTCTGGTTCTTGGTGATGAATTGTTGTTGTTGTTGTTGTGGTCTTCAGTCCTGAGACTGGTTTGATGCAGCTCTCCATGCTACTCTATCCTGTGCAAGCTTTTTCATCTCCCAGTACCTACTGCAACCTACATCCTTCTGAATCTGCTTAGTGTATTCATCTCTTGGTCTCCCTCTACGATTTTTACCCACCACGCTGCCCTCCCATACTAAATTGGTGATCCCTTGATGCCTCAGAACATGTCCTACCAACCAGTCCCTTCTTCTGGTCAAGTTGTGCCACAAACTTCTCTTCTCCCCAATCCTATTCAATACTTCCTCATTAGTTATGTGATCTACCCATCTAATCTTCAGCATTCTTCTGTAGCACCACATTTCGAAAGCTTCTATTCTCTTCTTGTCCAAACTATTTATCGTCCATGTTTCACTTCCATACATGGCTACACTCCATACAAATACTTTCAGAAATGACTTCCTGACACTTAAATCTATACACGATGTTAACAAATTTCTCTTCTTCAGAAACGCTTTCCTTACCATTGCCAGCCTACATTTTATATCCTCTCTACTTCGACCATCATCAGTTATTTTGCTCCCCAATTAGCAAAACTCCTTTACTACTTTAAGTGCCTCATTTCCTAATCTAATTCCCTCAGCATCACCCGACTTAATTAGACTACATTCCATTATCCTTGTTTTGCTTTTGTTGATGTTCATCTTATATCCTCCTTTCAAGACACTGTCCATTCCATTCAACTGCTCTTCCAAGTCCTTTGCTGTCTCTGACAGAATTACAATGTCATCGGCGAACCTCAAAGTTTTTATTTCTTCTCCATGAATTTTAATACCTACTCCGAATTTTTCTTTTGTTTCCTTTACTGCTTGCTCAATATACAGATTGAACAACATCGGGGAGAGGCTACAACCCTGTCTTACTCCCTTCCCAACCACTGCTTCCCTTTCATGTCCCTCGACTCTTATAACTGCCATCTGGTTTCTGTACAAATTATAAATAGCCTTTCGCTCCCTGTATTTTACCCCTGCCACCTTTAGAATTTGAAAGAGAGTATTCCAGTCAACATTGTCAAAAGCTTTCTCTAAGTCTACAAATGCTAGAAATGTAGGTTTGCCTTTCCTTAATCTTTCTTCTAAGATAAGTCGTAAGGTCAGTATTGCCTCATGTGTTCCAGTGTTTCTACGGAATCCAAACTGATCTTCCCCGAGGTTGGCTTCTACTAGTTTTTTCATTCATCTGTAAAGAATTCGTGTTAGTATTTTGCAGCTGTGACTTATTAAGCTGATAGTTCGGTAATTTTCACATCTGTCAACACCTGCTTTCTTTGGGATTGGAATTATTATATTCTTCTTGAAGTCTGAGGGTATTTCGCCTGTTTCATACATCTTGCTCACCAGATGGTAGAGTTTTGTCATGACTGGCTCTCCCACGGCCGTCAGTAGTTCCAATGGAATATTGTCTACTCCGGGGGCCTTGTTTCGACTCAGGTTTTTCAGTGCTCTGTCAATCTCTTCACGCAGTATCGTATCTCTCATTTCATCTTCATCTACATCCTCTTCCATTTCCATAATATTGTCCTCAAGCACATCGCCCTTGTATAGACCCTCTATATACTCCTTCCACCTTTCTGCTTTCCCTTGTTTGCTTAGAAGTGGGTTTCCATCTGAGCTCTTGATATTCATACAAGTCCTTCTCTTATCTCCAAAGGTCTCTTTAATTTTCCTGTAGGCAGTATCTATCTTACCCCTAGTGAGATAGGCCTCTACATCCTTACTTTGTCCTCTAGCCATCCCTGCTTAGCCATTTTGCACTTCCTGTCGATCTCATTTTTGAGATGTTTGTATTCCTTTTTGCCTGTTTCACTTACTGCATTTTTATATTTTCTCCTTTCATCAATTAAATTCAATATTTCTTCTGTTACCCAAGGATTTCTACTAGCCCTCGTTTTTTTACCTGCTTGATCCTCTGCTGCCTTCACTACTTCATCCCTCAAAGCTACCCATTCTTCTTCTACTGTTTTTATTTCCCCCATTCCTGTCAATTGCTCCCTTATGCTCTCCCTGAATCTCTGTACAACCTCCGGTTCTTTTAGTTTATCCAGGTCCCATCTCCTTAAATTCCCACCTTTTTGCAGTTTCTTCAGTTTTAATCTACAGGTCATAACCAATAGATTGTGGTCAGAGTCCACATCTGCCCCTGGAAATGTCTTACAATTTAAAACCTGGTTACTAAATCTCTGTCTTACCATTATGTAATCTATCTGATACCTTTTAGTATCTCCAGGGTTCTTCCATGTATACAACCTTCTTTCATGATTCTTAAACCAAGTGTTAGTTATGATTATGTTGTGCTCTGTGCAAAATTCTACCAGGCGGCTTCCTCTTTCATTTCTGTCCCCCAATCCATATTCACCTACTATGTTTCCTTCTCTCCCTTTTCCTACACTCGAATTCCAGTCACCCATGACTATTAAATTTTCGTCTCCCTTCACAATCTGAATAATTTCTTTTATTTCATCATACATTTCTTCAATTTCTTCGTCATCTGCAGAGCTAGTTGGCATATAAACTTGTACTACTGTAGTAGGTGTGGGCTTCGTATCTATCTTGGCCACAATAATGCGTTCACTATGCTGTTTGTAGTAGCTTACCCGCATTCCTATTTTCCTATTCATTATTAAACCTACTCCTGCATTACCCCTATTTGATTTTGTGTTTATAACCCTGTAGTCACCTGACCAGAAGTCTTGATCCTCCTGCCACCGAACTTCACTAATTCCCACTATATCTAACTTCAACCTATCCATTTCCCTTTTTAAATTTTCTAACCTACCTGCCCGATTAAGGGATCTGACATTCCACGCTCCGATCCGTAGAACGCCAGTTTTCTTTCTCCTGATAACGACATCCTCTTGAGTAGTCCCCGCCCGGAGATCCGAATGGGGGACTATTTTACCTCCGGAATATTTTACCCAAGAGGACGCCATCATCATGTAATCATACAGTAAAGCTGCATGCCCTCGGGAAAAATTACGACTGTAGTTTCCCCTTGCTTTCAGCCGTTCGCAGTACCAGCACAGCAAGGCCGTTTTGGTTATTGTTACAAGGCCAGATCAGTCAATCATCCAGACTGTTGCCCTTGCAACTACTGAAAAGGCTGCTGCCCCTCTTCTGGAACCACACGTTTGTCTGGCCTCTCAACAGATACCCCTCCGTTGTGGTTGCACCTACGGTACGGCTATCTGTATCGCTGAGGCACGCAAGCCTCCCCACCAACGCCAAGGTCCATGGTTCATGGGGGGGAGGTTGGTGATGAATAATGATAATGAAAAAAGGTTCCAAGTTCCCTGAGAATACCATCTTAAGAATGTACAGTAAAGATTTTGACAGTGAGCCATGAACAGCAATTGTAGACGTGCCCATCCTCACAATTGGCACTTTTCATGCCCTAAAATCATGTATTTCTCAGCATTTTCTCAGAAAATGTTGATAAACAAATGGCGCTTTTATAAGCTGCCTAAGGTCTACACCTAACATAGAACAAACTAACAGATTTGCGCATTTTGCCTGGGCTGGAAGAAGTGTGTAATGCTTATATTTTGATCCTGGTCCACTACAGCACACACTTTCTTCTGATAGGTATAAAATGGTCACTAGACCAAAGGCTATCAAAAACACTTGCTCCCTTATCTCTGTGATCAGTATAATCTGAGATACAATACCCTGAGAAATTGCACTTTCACGTGTGTAATTTTTTTAACATATTGGTACTGTGAATTGTTGTGCATGGATTGATTCTGTATCCTCACTTCTCTACTACGTAAAGGCAATAAGTAAAATTTTGGTATTCGTTATCCTGCTGCTTGATTAGTTCTAATGGTCAGCAGTGTTTGTTCTATTAGTAGAAATCTATGAACAATGCCTTTCAATTAATAATTTTGTATCAATTCATATTAATTCTGTCCAAGTCATATATTACAGATCCTTCCCAGGAGGAGGTCGTAGTGACAAGCACGTGGCAGAGTGTGCATCTCGTTGCACTGATGCCACATTCATGATACATCCTACTGGCTGAGGATGAAGCTGATTAATAACAGTGTGTTGTAAATGACACATTTACAATCTTTTTCTTGAAGGTACTATTGGAAAGTGACACTGCAGTTGCTTCAAGAAAAATCTGTTATTCGCTATTGTCAAAACAATGGCAGCTCAGAATTAACGTTGGCAGTTTGTCTACAGTGTGTGTTTGAAGAAGCAATGTTGTAAAACTGGAAATTTCATATGAACATTTTCATAGTATGACTTTTTACAATTTTCATAAAGGTCTCACTCCGTGAAAATGCCTTTGATTGACATGTTCAACTTCAATAATCAATAACCTTTGAGAAAGTCTGTTTAGAATCATTTTGCAGAAAATTACAACCTCTCTTCTGTCAGTGATGATTTTCATGTACGTGGATGATGAACCATTTTTGCACATCGAAGGCTGCTGTCTATACAATTTTGCATGAACATTTAGCTGTAAAAAAGATCTCGAAAACAGGTTCTCTTCAATTGGTGTAAGGAAATGCTAAAATAATTTGACTCAGAAGATAAAGAATCTCTATACAACATTGGAACACAGGACAAGACTTAGATATATTTGTCCGTGATGGGAGCTGTGCAGCAGTCAATTCTTCAGGGGTTCCAAGAAACTGGAAATTTAAGTTGTTTGTTCCTGAAACACTTCTAAGAAAAATGTGGCTTGTTACTTTTGTTACACTGGAGATGATGTGACCTTTGTTTCTTATGATATAAAGACAGTCACTGCCAAATGGTGTAAAACAATTTGATTGCCACAAGTCAATGATGAAATCAGAAAAAGCAACCAGGACCCTCACAAAATTCTTAATCATGATGTCACCACATCCAAAAGTTGATGTATTCGATTGTTTTTCCTCTAAATACTGTCTTATCATCTGTAGTCACTTGAGTTACCATGATCTGACTTCTTTTGGTGCCTGTAAGTCAAATAAAAACAGCTTCATAAGAATTTACATCACGTCAAGATGTTGAGTCCACCCAAAGTCATGTTTTTGAGGTTCAAACATTAGAACAGAAAAAAAGGTTTCTAGAACCTGTTCTAGTGATGACCAAAGTGTACAAATTTTAAAGACAAATATTTTGAGAAACAATGATATAATTTGTACAAAAAATGTTGATGACATTATTTTTGTAAAAAACCTAAAAGGCTGCCCTCAAATTTTGCTGACAGCTGGTATTGCTGTCTCCCATGATCATTACTGTGGAGTAATGTAAACATTAATTTAAATGTAAAAGGCGCTACCATAATCAGTCTATATATGGTTTCAAAAGGAAGGAGTTAAAAGTACTAGTACTCTAGAAAGTATAATGTCCAAAGTAACAGATGTAATGGGTTATGGAAAGGGAGAGAACATATTTAAATACACAGAGTACCACTTGTTTCTGAACTGTTCTTTAATGTCCTTCATTGCAACCATACTGGATACAACAAAAGCATTTAATTTGTGTTCTTTATGCAATGTTCCACAGAAATCCCTGTCATCCAAAAAGCAAACAAATGTTGACACACATTCCTCCAGATAGACAGTCCAATTAAACTTAGGATGACTACATGAGAGTGGATGCTATAAATTAAGTACTACAGATTTCTAGCATGCTGTAAAAAGGCTCAGTATCAAAAAGTGTAATGAACACTTAAAAAATAAAGATATATTCTAGTCTTTTTTTCCGGGTGACTTGTGCAAACATTGTTTTAAAAAGCTAAGTGCTCTCAAAAATATGACTTATATGTTGCCGAGCTCCAGTCACCTAAATTGTATATGTTGATTAATAACTCGAAAATGAAGGATTTTCAGACGTAAAGGATGTATCATAATTAATGGCATAAACACATGCAGTTGAAGGTATGTGATACTAGTAGCAAAGAATCTTAAGTATATAGGTCTGCAAACAACCCATTTGCAAGATAATTGTGACTTTGTGGCCACTAGGTACCACTAACTTGATTCTGTGCAATCATCATCCAGGTTATGAAAAGGTAATAATACTGTACAATATGAAGAAAAGTTATTAGAGACAGTTTAGTTGAAGTATAAGTGTGTTGAATGAACACGACTACTCGTAGTTATAGGTGGTGTTCAGTGTTGTCTTTCTGCCAGGATGCATGCCGGTACCCATCCCCACAAAGAATTTAAAGTCCTTTCAAATGTATCTGGATCACTTTGAAATTCTTGGCAAGCATTAACAACTATCTACTCCAATACTTCAACTGCGTTAACCAAGTGGCAGTCACTGTACCCTTAAGGTGGCTCCAAACACAGAAATATGTGGGGTTCACAGAAGGTGATCTTAGAGACCACAGTACAGGTTCTCCTCACCCAATCACATCTTTGGCCATATCAGTGCATTAGTCATAACCTCAACTCCTTTTCGAATCTGAATTTCACCTGGTCCTTCCTGGATGTTGATCATCATCTTGTTGAAGCTCACATCCACACCTCTGTCCATATCAAATCCACAAACAAACAACAGTACCTTCACTTTGATAGCTGCCATCCTTTCCACATCAAACGCTCCCTTCCCTACAGCCTAGGTATTCGTGGCAAACGTATCTGCTCCAGTGACGAATCCCTCAACAATTACACCAATAACCTGACCAATGCTTTCCTCTCCCGCAACTATCCTGCGGACCTTGTCCACAAACAGATTTCCCGAGCAATACATTCCTCCCCATCCAACAACAATGTTCCTACCCCCAGACCACACAGAAGCATCCCCCTTGTCACCTAGTATTATCCTGGCCTCGAATACATCAACAAATTACTCCGCCAGGGATATGACTTTCTCAAGTCAACCCCTGAAATGAGATCATCCCTTGACAAAATTCTCCCCACACCACCCAGAGTTGCCTTTCGTCGCCCCCCTAACCTCCGTAACATCCTTGTTAAACCCTACAATATTCCCAGACTACCTTCTCTACCCAGCGGTTCCTACCCCTGTAACTGACCCCGCCACCAAAACCTGCCCGATGCATCCCCCCCACAACCACCTACTGGTAAAACATACACAATTCAAGGCAGGGCCACGTGTGAAACTACACGTCATTTATCAACTGACATGCCTGCACTGCGCAGCCTTTTACATCGGCATGACAACAACTAAACTGGCTGAGCGCATGAATGGACACAGTCGAACTGTCCGCTTAGGAGATGCCCAATACCCAGTAGTAGAGCATGCCCTCCAGCTTAATACTAGGGACCTAGGAATCTGCTACACCGTATGTGCCATTTGGCTTCTCCCACCCAACACCAGTCCCTCTGAACTGCGGAGATGGGAACTTGCACTCCAACACATCCTTTCATCCCGCCATCCCCCTGGACTGAACCTACGTTAAACAACCTCACTCCCATTTACTCTTCAGTCTTCTTCTCTTTCCCTTTCCTCTTTAGCCATTCACGCATCTTTTCATCCTACATAGTTGTGTTTATCTTTACACTATATACCTCTTTACTTCTGTATGCAACCTCTTTGGTTTGAAGCTGGCGCAGTACTTACAGTAGAATATCTTTGGCTTCCCTCTGACAACCATGCCCCCATCCTTGCTACCCTCCCTATTTTCCTTTCCCTGTTGCTTCATAACCTGGGTTGTGAGTAACTGAATCTCCTTTCCCTTCTTCCCTTTCTTTCCCCTCTCTCCTCCCCGATGAAGGAACATTTGTTCCGAAATCTAGGAACGAAAATTTTCGGTTCTGTTTTATGTGTTTTATGTGTATCTATCGGCTGTACTGAGCTGAGGTAAGTACTGGCCAGCCCCTCTCTCTCTTTGTTAGTATTTGTTATACACTTATCTTCATGGCTAAGTACAAGAATATGGTAATCTTACTACGCGCAGACAGAAAAAACTGACTATAGACTGGTACAGACTAATGCAGACTGGTACAGACTGGTGCCCACAAATGCAGATGGACTAATCGGAGGTGTGTACACACATTATAATAAGTCGCCCATTCATGTATCATTGCACGAGTGTGATCTGCAAGGAGAAAAGATTTTAAGGAAGTAAAATACGACGTTCTTATATGAACTTGAAGCAACAATCATTAAAACACGATAAAGCCTGAGTACATACCAACAGAAAGAAAACTTGTCCTCCTGCCCCCCCTCTCATGGACATAATGCTGGTGGTGGTGTGTCATTTCCACCAAAAGCACAGTTGATGGGAAAATAAAAATTGCACACTTGTAATGCCAACACCCTGTTGTGAGAAAACAAAGTGTTACTACACTTTGGCAATAAAATACAACGTTCTTACATGAACTTGAAGGAACAATCGTTAAAACACTATAAAGCCTGAGTACATACCAATAGAATAACAACTTGTCCTCTTCCCCTCCCCCCCCCCCCCCCTCGCGCCATCTATTCTCGTGGACATCATGCTGCTGGTGTTGTGCCATTTCCACCAAAAGCCCAGTTGATGGGCAAATAAAAATTTCAGCCATGTAATGTGAACACCCTGCTGTGAGAAAACAAAGATTTACTACACATTGGAAACAAAATGCTACGTTCTTATATGAAATTGAACGAACAATCTGTAAAACACTATAAAGCATGAGTACATACCAATAGATAACAACTTGTTCTCATTCTCCTTCCCTCCCCCCCTCCCCTGCCCCCCCGCCCGTCACGTGGACATCATGCTGCTGGTGGTGTGTCATTTCCACCAAAAGCCCAGTTGATGGGCAATCAGAAATTGCAGGCCTGTATTGTAAACACCCTGCTGTGGGAAAACAAAGATTTACTACACTTTGGAAATATAATGCTACGTTCTCATATGAAATTGAACGATCAATCTTTAAAACACTATAAAGCATGAGTACATATCAGAAGAATAACGAATTGTCCCCTTCTCCCACCCTCTTCTGGACATCATGCTGCTGGTAGAGTGTCATTTCCATCAAAAGCCCAGTTGATGAGGCAAATAAAAATTGCAGCCTTGTAATGCGAACACCTTGCTGTGAGAAAACAAAGATTTACTACACTTCGGAAATAAAATGCTATTTTCGTATATGAACTTGAAGGAACAACTTTTAAAATACTATAAAGCGTGAGTACATACCAATAGAATTACAACTTGTCTTCTTCCGCTTCCCACCCCCTCCCCTTCTCGTGGAGATCATGCTGCTGGTGGAGTGTCAATTCCAACAAAAGCACAGTTGATGGGAAATTAAAAATTGCAGGCTTGTAATGGGAACATCCTGCTGTGAGAAAACAAAGATTTAACACATTTTGGAAATATAATGCTACGTTCTTATATGAACTTGAACGAACAATCTTTAAAACACAATAAAGCCTGAGTATATACCAGAAGAATAACAAATTGTCCTCTTAACCCCCCCCCCCCCCCTCTCGTGGACATCAAGCTGCTGGTGGTGTGTCAATTCCAACGAATGTCCAGTTGATGGGCAAACAGAAATTGCAGGCTTGTAATAGGAACACTCTGCTGTGAGAAAACAAAGATTAACTACACTTTGGAAATAAAATGCTACGTTCTTATATGAAATTGAACGAACAATCTTTAAAACACTATAAAGCATGAGTACACACCCATAGAATAAGAAATTGTTCTCTTTCTCTACCCCCCCCCCACCACCCCCCCCCCCCCCCGCGCCCACGCTGCCCTCGCGGGATATCATGCTGGTGGTGGTGTGTCGTTTCCACAAAAAGCCCAGTTGAGGGGCAAATTAAATTGCAGCCTTGTAATGCGATCACCCTGCTTTGCGAAAACAAATATTTACTACAAATTGGAAATAAAATGCAACGTTCTTATAAGAACGTGAACGAACAATTTTTAAAATACTATAGAACCTTTGTACATACAAATAGAATAACAACTTGTCCTCTTCCCCTCCCCCCCCCCCCCCTCCCACCCACCGTCTCGTGGACAACATGCTGGTGGTCGTGTGTCATTACCATCAAAAGCCTAGTTGATAGGCAAATAAAAATTACAGCCTTGTAATGGGAACACGCTGCTGCGTGAAAACAAAGATTTACAACACTTTGGAAATAAAATGCCATGTTTTCATATTAACTTGAAGGATCAATCTTTAAAACACTAAAAAGATTAAGTACATACCAGTAGAATAACAACTTGTCCTTTTCCAATCCCCCCCTCTCTTGGAGATCATGCGGCAGGTGTTGTGTCAATTCCAACAAACGCCCAGTTGATGGGCAATTAGAAATTGCCGGCTTGTAATGGGAACACCCTGCTGTGAGAAAACAAGGATTTACTGCACCTTGGAAATAAAATGCTACATTCTTTTATGAACTTGAAAGAACAATCTTTAAAGTACTATAAAGCCTGAGTACATAAAAATAGAATAACAACCTGTCCTCTTCCCCTCCCCCCCCCCCCTCAAGTGCCGCTATGCCCCTCTCGTGGACATCATGCTGATGGTGGTGTGTCATTTGCACCAAATGCCCAGTTGATAGGCAGTTAAAATTGCAGCCTTGTAATAGGATCAGCCTGCTGTAAGAAAACAAAGATTTACTACACCTTGGAAATAAAATGCTACGTTCTTATATGAACTTGAAGGAACATTCTTTAACACACTATAAGGCCTGAGTATATACCAACAGAATAACAATTTGTCCACTTCCGCTCCCCCCCTTGCCTCTCGTGGAGATCATGCCGGTGGTGGTGTGTCATTTGCACCAGAAGCCCAGTTGATGGACAATTAAAATTGCAGCCTTGTAATGCGAACACCCTGCTGTGAGAAAACAAAGATTTAACACACCTTGGAAATAAAATGCTACGTTCTTACATGAACTTGAACGAACAATCTTTAAAATACTATAAAGCCGGAGTACATACCAACGGAATAACGACTTGTCCTCTTCCACTACCCCCCTCTCGTAGACATCATGCTGGTGGTGGTGTGTCATTTCAACCAAAAAAAAAAAAGGTGGGCAAATAAAAATTGCAGCCTTGTATTGCGACCACCCTGCTGTGAGAAAACAAAGATTTACTACACCTTGGAAAACAAATGCTATGTTCTTATATGAACTTGAACGAACAATTTTTATAACACTATAAGGCCTGAGTACATACCAGTAGAATAACAACTTGTCCTCTTTCACTTACCCCCCCTCCCTCCCCCTCGTGGATATCATTTCCACCAAAAGCCAACTTGATGTGCAAATAAAAGTTGCAGTCTTGTATTGCGATCACCCTGCAATGAGGATACAAAGCTTTACTACACTTTGGAAATAATTAACTACACTTTGGAAATAAAATGGTACATTGTTATATGAACTTGAACGAAGTATATTTAAAACACTATTAAACGTGAGTACATACCAGTACTATGACAACTTCACCTCTTCCACTCCCCCCCCCCCCCCTCTCGTGGACATCTTGGTGCTGGTGGTGTGTCATTTCCACCAAATGCCAACTTGATGGGCAAATAAAAATTGCAGCCTTGTAATGCGAGCACCCTGCTGTGAGAAAATAGAGATTTACTACACCTTGGAAATAAAATGCTATGTTCTTACATGAACATCAATGGACAATCTTTAAAACACTATAATGCCTGAGTACATTCCAGTAGAATAACAACTTGTCCTCTTCCAATTCCCGCCACCCCTCCCCCCCGCCTCTCGTGGACATCATGCTGGTGGTGGTGTGACATTTATACAAAAAGTCCACATGATGGGCAAAAAAAAATTGCAACCTTGTAATGCGATTACCCTGCTGTGAGAAAACAAATATCTACTACAATTTTTGGAAATAAAAAGCTACGTTCTTATATCAACCTGAACGAACAACCTTTAATACATTATTAAGCCTGAGTACATACCAGTACTATAACATTTTGTCCACTTCAACTTCCCTGCCCCCAACCCCTCTCATCCCTTCTCTTGTGGACATCTTGCTGCTGGTGGTATGTTATTTCAACCAAATGCCACTTGATGGGCAAATAAAAATTGCAGCCTTGTAATGCGATCACCCTGCTGTGAGAAAACAAATATTTACTACATCTTGGAAATAAAATGCTATGTTCTTACATGAACTTGTATGGACAATCTTTAAAACACTATAATGCCTGGGTACCTACCAGTAGAATAACAACTTGTCCTCTTCCAATTCCCGCCACCCCTCCCCCCCGCCTCTCATGGACATCATGCTGGTGGTGGTGTGACATTTATACCAAAAGTCAACTTGATAGGCAAAAAAAAATTGCAGCCTTGTAATGCGATCACCCTGCTGTGAGAAAACTAAGATTTACTACACTTTCGGAATATAATGCTACGTTCTTACATGAATTTGTACGAACAATCTTTAAAACACTATTAAGCCTGAGTACATATCAGTACTATAACAACTTGTCCTCTTTCACTCCCCCCCCCCCCCCCCCCAGCCATTCGAGACCGTCATGCTGCTGGTGATGTGTCATTTCCACCAAAAGCCCACTTGATTGAGAAATAAAAATTTCAGCCTTGTAGTGCGATCACCCTGCCGGAGAAAACAAACTTTTACTATACTTTCGGAATAAAATGCTACGTCCTTACATGAATTTGAACGAACAATCTTTAAAACACTATTAAGCCTGAGTACATACCACTACTATAACAACTTGACCTCTTTCCCTTCCCCCTTTCCCCCCCCCCCCCCCCCACCCACTCACGACCATCATGCTGCTGGTGATGTGTCATTTCCATCAAAAGCCCACTTGATGGGCAAATAAAAATTGCAGCCTTGTAATGCGATTACCTTGCTGTGAGAAAACAAAGATTTACTACAATTTTTGGAAATAAATAGCTACGTTCTTATATCAACCTGAAAGAACAATCTTTTAAACGCTATTAAGCCTGAGTACATACCAGTACTATAACAACTTGTCCTCTTCCACCTCACCCCCCCCCCCCCTCTTGTGGACATCATGCAGGTGGTGGTGTGTCATTTCCACCAAAAGCCCACATGAAGGGCAAATAAAAATTGCAGCCTTGTAATGTGATCACCCTGCTGTGGGAAAACTAAGATTTACTACACTTTCGGAATATAAAGCTACGTTCTTACATGAATTTGAACGAACAATCTTTAAAACACTATTAAGCCTGAGTACATATCAGTACTATAACAACTTGTCCTCTTTCACTCCCCCCCCCCAGCCATTCGAGACCATCATGCTGCTGGTGATGTGTCATTTCCTCCAAAAGCCCACTGGATGGGCAAAAAAAATTGCAGTCTTGTAATGCGATCACCATGCTGTGAGACAACAAATATTTACTACACTTTGGAAATTAAACGTTACGTTCTTATATGAACTTGAACGAACAATCTTTAAAACACTATTAAGCCTGAGTTCATACCAGTACTGTAACAACATGTCCTCTTCCACTTTCCCCCCCCCCCCCCCCCCTCCTCTTCTCGTGGACAACATGCTGCTGGTGGTGTGTCATTTGCACCAAATGCCCAGTTGATGGGCAGTTAAAATTGCAGCCTTGTAATAGGATCAGCCTGCTGTAAGAAAACAAAGATTTACTACACCTTGCAAATAAATAGCTATGTTCTTATATGAACTTGAACGAACAGTCTCTAAACACTATTAAGCCTGAGTACATACCAGTACTAGAACAACTTGTCCTCTTCCACAAACACCCCCCCCCCCCTCCTCTCGTGGATATCATGCTGCTGGTGGTGTGTCATTTCCACCAAAAGCCCACTTCATAGGCAAATAAAAATTGTAGCCTTGTGGTGCGATCACCAAGCTGGGAGAAAACAAAGATTTACTACAGTTTGGGAATAAAATGCTACGTTCTTATATGAACTTGAACAAACAATCTTTAAAACACTTTTAAGTCTGAGTACATACTAGTACTATAATAACTTGTCCTCTTCCACTTCCTCCCCCCCCCCCCCCCCATCCACCTCGTCGACATCATGCTGCTGTTGGTGTGTCATTTCCACCAAAAGCCCACTTGATAGGGAAATAAATATTGCTGCCTTGTAGTGCGATCACCCTGCCGGAGAAAACAAACATCTATTACACTTTCGGAATAAAATGCTACGTTCTTACATGAATTTGAACAAACAATCTTTAAAACACTATTAAGCCTGAGTACATACCAGTACTATAACAACTTGACCTCTTTCCCTTCCCCCCCCCTCTCTACCCTCGTGGATATCATGCTGGTGGTGGTGTGTCATTTCCACCAAAAGCCAACTTGATGCGCAAATAAAAGTTGCAGTCTTGTATTGTGATCACCCTGCAATGAGGATACAAAGATTTACTACACTTTGGAAATAATTAACTACACTTTGGAAATAAAATGGTACATTCTTACATGAACTTGAACGAAGTATATTTAAAACACTATTAAGTGTGAGTACATACCAGTACTATGACAACTTCTCCTCTTCCACTCCCCCCCCCCCCCCCCCCCTCTCGTGGACATCTTGCTGTTGGTGGTGTGTCATTTCCACCAAATGCCAACTTGATGGGCAAATAAAAATTGCAGCCTTGTAATGCGATCACCCTGCTGTGAGAAAATAGAGATTTACTACACCTTGGAAATAAAATGCTATGTTCTTACATGAACATCAATGGACAATCTTTAAAACACTATAATGCCTGAGTACATTCCAGTAGAATAACAACTTGTCCTCTTCCAATTCCCGCCACCCCTCCCCCCCCCCCCCCCCCACCTCTCGTGGACATCATGCTGGTGGTGGTGTGACATTTATACAAAAAGTCCACATGATGGGCAAAAAAAAATTGCAGCCTTGTAATGCGATTACCAAGCTGTGAGAAAACAAATATCTACTACAATTTTTGGAAATAAAAAGCTACGTTCTTATATCAACCTGAATGAACAACCTTTAAAACATTATTAAGCCTGAGTACATACCAGTACTATAACATTTTGTCCACTTCAACTTCCCTGCCCCCAACCCCCCTCAACCCTTCTCTTGCGGACATCTTGCTGCTGGTGGTATGTCATTTCAACCAAATGCCACTTGATGGGCAAATAAAAATTGCAGCCTTGTAATGCGATCACCCTGCTGTGAGAAAACAAATATTTACTACATCTTGGAATAAAATGCTATGTTCTTACATGAACTTGTATGGACAATCTTTAAAACACTATAATGCCTAGGTACATACCAGTAGAATAACAACTTGTCCTCTTCCAATTCCCGCCACCCCTCCCCCCCCACCTCTCGTGGACATCATGCTGGTGGTGGTGTCACATTTATACCAAAAGTCCACTTCATGGGCAAAAAAAAATTGCAGCCTTGTAATGCGATCACCCTCCTGTGAGAAAACAATGATTTACTACACCTTGCAAATAAATAGCTATGTTCTTATATGAACTTGAACGAACAATCTTTAAAACACTATTAAGCCTGAGTACATACCAGTACTAGAACAACTTGTCCTCTTCCACAAACACCCCCCCCCCCCCTCCTCTCGTGGATATCATGCTGGTGGTGGTGTGTCATTTCCACCAAAAGCCCACTTCATAGGCAAATAAAAATTGTAGCCTTGTGGTGCGATCAGCAAGCTGGGAGAAAACAAAGATTTACTACAGTTTGGGAATAAAATGCTACGTTCTTATATGAACTTGAACAAACAATCTTTAAAACAATTTTAAGTCTGAGTACATACTAGTACTATAATAACTTGTCCTCTTCCACTTCCTCCCCCCCCCCCCCCATCCCACTCGTGGACATCATGCTGCTGTTGGTGTGTCATTTCCACCAAAAGCCCACTTGATAAGGAAATAAATATTGCTGCCTTGTAGTGCGATCACCCTGCCGGAGATAACAAACATTTATTACACTTTCGGAATAAAATGCTACGTTCTTACATGAATTTGAACAAACAATCTTTAAAACACTATTAAGCCTGAGTACATACCAGTACTATAACAACTTGACCTCTTTCCCTTCCCCCTTCCCCCCTCCCCTCCCACCCACTCATGACCACCATGCTGCTGGTGATGTGTCATTTCCATCAAAAGCCCACTTGATGGGCAAATAAAAATTGCAGCCTTGTAATGCGATTACCCTGCTGTGAGAAAACAAAGATTTACTACACTTTGGGAATAAAATGCTACATTCTCATATCAACTTGAACGAACCATCTTTAAATCCATCTTAAGCCTGAGTACATATCAGTATTTTAACCACTTATCCTCTTCCACTCCCCCCCCCCCCCCCCCCCTCTTGGACATCTTGCTGCTGGTGGTGTGTCATTTCAACCAAAACCCACTTGATTGTGAAATAAAAATTGCAGCCTTGTAGTGCGATCAGCCTGCCGGAGAAAACCAACATTTACTACACTTTCAGAATAAAATGCTACGTTCTTACATGAATTTGAACGAACAATCTTTAAAACACTATTAAGCCTGAGTACCTACCAGTACTATAACAACTTGACCTCTTTCCCCTCCCCCCCCCCACCCACTCGTGACCATCATGCTGCTGGTGGTGTGTCATTTCAACCAAAACCCCACTTGATGGGCAAATAAAAATTGCAGTCTTGAGGTGCGAACACCCTGCTGTAAGAAAACAGAGGTTTATTACATTTTGGAAATAAAATGGTATGTTCTTATATGAACTTGAACGAACATTCTTTAAAACACTATTAAGCCAGTGTACATACCAGTACAATAACAACTTGTCCACTTCCACCTCACCCCCCCCCCCTCTCTTGTGGACATCATGCTGCTGGTGGTGTGTCATTTCCACCAAAAGCCCACATGAAGGGCAAATAAAAATTGCAGCCTTGTAATGCGACCAAACTGCTGTGAGAAAACAAAGATTTACTACACTTTGGGAGTAAAATGCCACATTCTTATATGAACTTGAACGAACCGTCTTTCAATCATTCTTAAGCCTGAGTACATATCAGTATTTTAACAACTCATCCTCTTCCACTCCCCCCCCCCCCCCCCCCCCCCTCTTGGACATCTTGCTGCTGGTGGTGTGTCATTTCAACCAAAACCTCACTTGATGGGCAAATAAAAATTGCAGTCTTGGGGTGCGATCACCCTGCTGTGAGAAATCAACGATTTACTACACTTTGGAAATAAAATGCTACGTTCTTATATGAACTTGAACAAACAATCTTTAAAACACTATTAAGCCTGAGTACATACAGGGTGTTTCAAAAATGACCGGTATATTTGAAGTGGCAATAAAAACTAAACGAGCAGCGATAGAAATACACCGTTTGTTGCCATATGCTTGGGACATCAGTACATTTTCAGGCGGACAAACTTTCGAAATTACAGTAGTTACAATTTTCAACAACAGATGGCGCTGCAAGTGATGTGAAAAATATAGAAGACAACGCAGTCTGTGGTTGCGCCATTCTGTACGTCGTCTTTCTGCTGTAAGAGTGTGCTGTTTACAACGTGCAAGTGTCGTATAGACAACATGGTTTATTCCTTAGAACAGAGGATTTTCCTGGTGTTGGAATTCCACCACCTAGAACACAGTGTTGTTGCAACAAGATGAAGTTTTCAACGGAGGTTTAATGTAACCAAAGGACCGAAAAGTGATACAATAAAGGATCTGTTTGAAAAATTTCAACGGACTGGGAACATGACGGATGAAGGTGCTGGAAAGGTAGGGCGACCGCGTACGGCAACCACAGTGGGCAACGTGCAGCTAGTGCAGCAGGTGATCCAACAGCGTCCTCGGTTTTCCGTTCGCCATGTTGCAGCTGCGGTCCAAATGACGCCAACGTCCACGTATCGTCTCATGCGCCAGAGTTTACACCTCTACCCGTACAAAATTCAAACGCGGCAAACCATCAGCGCCACTACCATTGCTGCACGAGAGACATTCGCTAACGATATAGTGCACAGGATTGATGACAGCAATATGCATGTGGGCAGCATTTGGTTTACTGACGAAGCTTATTTTTACCTGGACAGCTTCGTCAATAAACAGAACTGGCGCATATGGGGAACCGAAAAGTCCCATGTTGCAGTCCCATCGTCCCTGCATCCTCAAAAAGTACTGGTCTGGGCCACCATTTCTTCCAGGGGAATCATTGGCCCATTATTCAGATTCGAAACGATTACTGCATCACGCTATCTGGACATTCTTCGTGAATTTGTGGGGGTACAAACTGCCTTAGACGACACCGCGAACACCTCGTGGTTTATGCAAGATGGTGCCCAGCCACATCGACGGCCAACGTCTTTAATTTCCTGAATGAATATTTTGATGATCGTGTGATTGCTTTGGGCTATCCGAAACGTACAGGGGGCGGCATGGATTAGCCTCCCTATTCGCCAGACATGAACCCCTGTGACTTCTTTCTGTGGGGACACTTGAAAGACCAGATGTACCGCCAGAATCCAGAAACAATTGAACAGCTGAAGCAGTACAACTCATCTGCATGTGAAGCCATTCTGCCAGACACGTTGTCAAAGGTTTCCGGTAATTTCATTCAGAGACTACACAATATTATTGCTACGCATGGTGGATATGTGGAAAATATCGTACTATAGACTTTCCCACACTGCAGCGCCATCTGTTGTTGAAAATTTTAACTACCGTAATTTCGAAAATTTGTCTGCCCGAAAATGTACTGATGTCCCTAGCATATTGGAACTAACGGTGTATTTCTATCGCTCCTCGTTTAGTTTTTATTGCCGTTCCAAATATACCGGTCATTTTTGGAACACCCTGTACCAGTACGATAACAACTTGTCCTCTTCCACTTCCACCCCCCCCCCCCCCCCGCCCCTCCTCTCGTGGACATCATGCTCCTGGTGGTGTGTCGTTTCCACCAGAAGCCCACTTGATGGGCAGATAAAATTTCCAGCCTTGCAGTGCGATCACCCTGCTGTGAGAAAACAAAGATTTACTACACTTTGGGAATAAAATGCTACGTTCTTATATGAACTTGAACGAACAATCATTAAAACACTATTAAGCCTGAGTACATAAAGGTACTATAACAACATGCCCTCTTCCACTCCCCCCTTCCCCCCCCCCCCCCCCCCCCCCCCCTTCCACCTCCTCTCGTGGACATCATGCTGCTGTAGGCATGTCGTTTCCGCCAAAAGCCCACTTGATGGATAAATAAAAATTACAGCCTTGTAATGCGATCACCTGCTGTGAGAAAACAAAGATTTACTACACTTTGGAAATAAAATATTACGTTCTTATCTGAACTTGAACAAACAATCTTTAAAACACTATTAATCCTGAGTACATACCTGTACTATAACAACTTGTCCTCTTCCACTTCCCCCCCTCCCGCCCCTGCCCTCGTGGACATCATGCTGCTCGTGGTGTGTCATTACCACCAAAAGCCCACTTGATGGGCAAATAAAAATTGCAGCCTTGTAATGCGACCACCCTGCTGCGAAAAAACAAAAATCTACTACACTTGGGAAATTAAATGCTACGTTCTTGTATGAACTTGAATGAACAATCTTTAAAACACGATTCAACCTGACTACATACAGGTACTATAACAAGTTGTCTTCTTCCGTTCCCTTCCCCGCCCGACTCCCACCCTCTCGTGGATATCATGCTGCTGGTGGTGTGTCATTCCCACCAAAAGTCCACTTGAGGGGCAAATAAAAATTGCAGCCTTGTAATGCGATCTCCCTGCTGCGATAATACAAAGATTTACTACACTTTGAAAAGAAAATGGTACGTTCTTATATGAACTTGAACGAATAATCTTTAAAGCACTATTAAGCCTGAGTACATACCTGTACTATAACAACTTGTCCTCTTCCACTGCCCCCCCCTAACCCCTCCCACTCTCGTGGACATCATGCTGCTACAGGTGTGTCATTTCCACCAAAAGTCCACTTGATGGGCAAATAAATATCGCAGCCTTGTAATGCGATCACCGTCCTGCGAGGAAACAAAGATTTTCTACAGTTTGGGAATAAAATGCAACGTTCTTATATGAACTTGAACGAGCAATATTTAAAACACTATTAAGCCTGAGTGCATACCTTTACTATAACAACTAGTATACTTCCACTTTTCCACTTCCACCCCCCCCCCCCCCTCACCCTTCCCCCCACCGTCCATCCCATGGACATCATGCTGCTGGTGGTGTGTCATTTCCACCAAAAGCCCACATGAAGAGCAAATAAAAATTGCAGCCTTGTAATGGGATCACCCTGCTGTGAGAAAACAAAGATTTACTACACTTTGGAACCAAAATGCTACATTCTTATATGAACTTGAGCGAACAATCTTTAAAACACTATTAAGCCTGTGTACATATAAGAACTATAACATCTTGTCCTCTTCCACTTCCCCCCCTCCTCCCTCTCGTGGAAATCATGCTGCTGGTGGTGTATCATTTCCACCAAAAGCCCACTTGATGGGCAAATAAAAATTGCAGCCTTGTTATGCGATCACCCTGCTGTGAGAAAACAAAAATGATATACATTTTGGAAACAAAATGCTACGTTCTTACATTAACTTGAACGAACAATCTTAAAAACCCTATTAAGCCTGAGTACATACCAGTTCTAAAACAACTTGTCCTCTTCCACTCCCCCCCCCCCCCCCCCACCTGCCATAGTGGTCATCATGCTGGTGTTGGTGTGTCATTTCCACCCAAAGCCCACAATGGGCAAATAAAAATTGCAGCCTTGTAGTGCGATCACCCTGCTGTGAGAAAGCAACGATTTACTACACTTTGGAAATAAAATGCTACGTTCTTATATGAACTTGAACAAACAATCTTTAAAACACTATTAAGCCTAAGTACATACAGGGTGTTTCAAATATGACCGCTATATTTGAAGTGGCAATAAAAACTAAAGGAGCAGCGATAGAAATACACCATTTGTTGCCATATGCTTGGGACATCAGTACATTTTCAGGCGGACAAACTTTCGAAATTACAGTAGTTACAATTTTCAACAACAGATGGCGCTGCAAGTGATGTGAAAGATATAGAAGACAATGCAGTCTGTGGGTGCGCCATTCTGTACGTCGTCTTTCTGCGTTAAGAGTGTGCTGTTCATAACGTGCAAGTGTTTTATAGACAACATGGTTTACTCCTTAGAACAGAGGATTTTTCTGGTGTTGGAATTCCACTGCCTAGAACACAGTGTTGTTGCAAAAAGATGAAGTTTTCAACGGAGGTTTAATGTAACCAAAGGACCGAAAAGCGATACAATAAAGGATCTGTTTGAAAAATTTCAACAGTCTGGGAACGTGACGGATGAACGTGCTGGAAAGGTAGGGCGACCGCGTACGGCAAACACAGTGGGCAACGTGCAGCTAGTGCAGCAGGTGATCCAACAGCGGCCTCGGTTTTCCATTCGTCATGTTGCAGCTGCGGTCCAATTGACGCTAACGTCCACGTATCGTCTCATGCGCCAGAGTTTACACCTCTATCCATACAAAATTCAAATGCGGCAAACCATCAGCGCCGCTACCATTGCTGCACGAGAGACATTCGCTAATGATATAGTGCACAGGATTGATGACAGCAATATGCATGTGGGCAGCATTTGGTTTACTGACGAAGCTTATTTTTACCTGGACGGCTTCGTCAATAAACAGAACTGGCGCATATGGGGAACCGAAAAGTCCCATGTTGCAGTCCCATCGTCCCTGCATCCTCAAAAAGTACTGGTCTGGGCCGCCATTTCTTCCAAAGGAATCATTGGCCCATTATTCGGATTCAAAACAATTACTGCATCACGCTATCTGGACATTCTTCGTGAATTTGTGGCGGTACAAACTGCCTTAGACGACACCGCGAACACCTCGTGGCTTATGCAAGATGGTGTCCGGCCACATCGCAAGGCCAACGTCTTTAATTTCCTGAATGAATATTTTGATGATTGTGTGACTGCTTTGGGCTATCCGAAACATATAGGAGGCGGCGTGGATTGGCCTCCCTATTCGCCAGACATGAACCCCTATGACTTCTTTCTGTGGGGACACTTGAAAGACCAGGTGTACCGCCAGAATCCAGAAACAATTGAACATCTGAAGCAGTACATCTCATCTGCATGTGAAGCCATTCTGCCAGACACGTTGTCAAAGGTTTCGGGTAATTTCATTCACAGACTACGACATATTATTGCTACACATGGTGGTTATGTGGAAAATATCGTACTATAGACTCTCCCACACTGCAGCGCCATCTGTTGTTGAAAATTGTAACTACTGTAATTTCGAAAATTTGTCTGCCTGAAAATGTACTGATGTCCCAAGCATATTGCAACAAACGGTGTATTTCTATCGCTCCTCGTTTAGATTTTAATGCCGTTTCAAATATACCGGTCATTTTTGAAACACCCTGTACCAGTACTATAACAACTTGTCCCCTTCCATTCCCCCCCCCCACTAGTGGACACATGCTGCTGGTGGTGTGTCATTTCCACTAAAGCCCACTTGATGGGCAAATAAAAGTTGCAGCCTTGTAGTGCGATCACCCTGCTGTGAGAAAACAAAGATTTACTACACTTTGGGAATAAAATGCTACGTACTTATACGAACTTGAACAAACAATCTTTAAAACACTATTAAGCCTGAGTACATACCAGTACTATAACAACTTGTCCTCTTCCCCCTCCCCCCCCCCCCCTCTCGTGGACATCATGCTGCTGGTGGTGTGTCATTTCCACAAAATGCACTTGATGGGCAAATAAAAATTGCAGCCTTGTAGTGTGATCACCCTGCTGTGAGAAAACAAAGATTTAATACACTTTGGGAATAAAATGCTACGTTCTTATATGAACTTGAGCGAACAATCTTTAAAACACTATTAAGCCTGAGTATATACCAGTACTATAACAACTTGTAGTCTTCAACTTCCCCCCCCCTCACCCCTCTCGTGGACATCATGCTGCTGGTGGTGCGTCATTTCCACAAAGAGCCCACCTGATGGGCAAATAAATATTGCAGCCATGTAATGCGATCTCCCTGCTGTGAGAAAACAAAGATTTACTACACTTTGGAACCAAAATGCTACGTTCTTATATGAACTTAAACGAACAATCTTTAAAACACTATCAAGCCAGAGTACATACGAGTACTATAACAACTTGTCCTCCTCCACTTCCCCCCTGCCCCCTTCTCGTGGACATCATGCTGCTGGTGGTGTGTCATTTCCACCAAAAGCCCAATTGTTGGGCAAATAAAAATTGCAGCCTTGTAATGCGACCACCCTGCTGTGAGAAAACAAAAATTTACTGCACTTTGGAAACAAAATGCTACGTTCTTATATGAACTTGAACGAACAATATTTGAAACACTATTTAACGTGCGTACATACCAGTACTATAACAACTTGTCGTCTTCCACTTCCCCGCCCCCCCCCCCCCCTCTCTCGTGGACATCATGCTGGTGGTGGTGTGTCATTTCCACCAAAAGCCCACTTGATGGGCAAATAAAAATTGCAGCCTTGTCATGCGATCACCCTGTTTTTTATTTATTTATTTATTTATATACTTGTTCCATAGATCTGTACAAGTGAGTAAGTCACTCAGATGTGGAACGTGTCACTGTACATAATAAAATATATCGAATAAAGACATTGTTATAGTATTAATAACAGTTCACAAAAGTCACTTATTAGCTTAAAAAGTAGTCAACATAAATTTGAAGATAGCAGTTTCATATTTAGGGCATTATTGCATCTATTTTAACCTTGAACAGTAATAAAAACTCCCCACTTTGGTTTTAAAAGTGACCCAAAAATGGAAATGAGAAAAACAGGAATTTTTACATTAGGGCATTATTACATTAGTTTAACAGTAAACAGTGTCAAAAAATTTAAAAACATCGTTCCAATCTGGGTTTTACTTATTTCTCTGAAAGAATTCCTCTAGTGAATAAAGTGAGGTCTCAAGTAAATAATTTCTCAAGCTACGTTTAAATACTGATGTACTACTCCTTATACTTTTGATGCTGTTGGGTAGGGAATTGAAAAATTTCGTTCCGGCTTACTTTACACCTTTCTGAATAAGTGTCAAGTTCTTTAACTCACAGTGGAAATCCTCTTTTCTTCTGGTGTTATGTTCATGATGTAGGCAATTCGTTTCATACAGAGTGGGGTTATTTATTATGAAGCACATCAGTGAATATATGTACTGAGATGTTGCTGTCAGTATTTCAAGTCGTTTAAAAAGATTTCGACATGAGGTTCATGGGGGTACACCACAAATGATTCTTATTGCTCTTTTTTGTGCTGTGAGGATTTTCTTTGCGGCAGGTGTATTGCCCCAGAAGATGATGCCATAACATATGACTGAATGAAAATAGCCAAAGTAAGCTGACTTTGAGATGGTAATGTCATTGAAGCGTGACAAAATTCGTAAAGCAAATGTTGCTGACGTCAGCCGTTTTAGTGTTTGTAGAACGTGATGTTCCCAGTTCAGCCTACTGTCCACGTATATGCCTAGGAATTTTGATAAGTACACTTGCTTTATCATCTGATCATTCTGAGTGATAACTATTTCTTTTGGGTTTTTGTGGGTTGTCTGGAACTGGATAAAATTGTTTTTTTTTTTCAGGTTTATTGAAAGGGAGTTAATACTAAACCAACCCAGAACTTCTTTAAGGATATCATTGACCTCGAATTCTATGTCAGTAGCTGACACATTATCCACCACAATGCTCGTATCATCAGCGAACATTGTAAATTTACACTTCTTATTGATGGATAAAGGCAGGTCATTAACATATATGAGGAACAGCAAGGGCCCAAGCACTGATCCCTGTGGCACTCCATGCTGCACAATTAACCACTCAGAGTCCACTGTATATTGTGATACACTATCTGAAATATCTAGAATAATCTTCTGCTTCCTATTTTCGAGGTACGATTTTAACCAGTTCCCTACAGGTCTTGTAATTCCATAATGACAGGCCTTCTTGAAGAGTATCTGGTGATCTACACAGTCGAACGCTTTTGATAGGTCGCATAAGACACCAATTGGCAGCCTCTTGCTGTTTATAGACTCTAGAACATCATTTGTGAATGAGAAAATTGCATTATCTATTGAAACTCCCTTTTGAAAACCAAACTGCTGACTGTTAATGATGTTCAGGTCACCAAGGTGTGCCACAATCCTGTTGTACAGAGCTTTTTCTAGGACTTTTGAAAATGTTGTTAATAGAGAGATAGGGCGATAGTCTGACACATTTGTAGCATCCCCTGCTTTGTACAGGGGCCTGACAACAGAGTATTTCATTCTATCAGGAAACACTCCTTGTTGCATGGATGTGTTGCAGATGTGAGACAAAACTTCGGTCACTTCACTACAGCAAGCCTTCAACAGCTTGCTTGAAATATCGTCGATACCAGCAGAATGTTTATTTTTCAAAGACTGTATGATTTTTTTTGATTTCATTGGCAGTAAAGGGAAGCACACTTATTTGACTGAAAAGTTCTGAAAAATTATTTTTCATTATACGGGCAGCTTTATCTACAGAACCATGGCAACCTATCTGTGTTGGGGCAGTTAAAAAATGTTGGATAAAGATTTCAGCAATTTCTTCACTATTAGTTATCACTGAGTTGTCAACAGTTAAAACAATATTTTTGTCTTTGGTGTAGTTTACAGTCCCTGTTTCTCTCTTTATCACATTCCAGATTGTTTTAATTTTATTTTCGTAATTAGTAGTTTCAGATGTTATACACATACTTTTAGAGTCTTTAATTACTTTGGCAAGAATTTTACAGTAGAGTTTATAATGTTTTAGCTGAGAAGGGTTGTTAGAAGTCTTTGATGCTATGTAGAGTTGTCTTTTTCTCTGACAGGAAGCTATGATGCCCTTAGTGAACCATGGTTTTTTTGCAGCCCTTGCAGGTTCGACTCTCCTGTGAGAAAACAACCATTTACTACACTTCGGAAACAAAATGCTACGTTCTTATATTAACTTGAACGAACAATCTTTAAAACACTATTATGCCTGAGTACATACCAGTACTATAACAACTTGTCCTCTTCCACTCCCCCCCCCCCCCCCAACCACCACGTAAACATGAAGCTACTGGTGGTGCGCCATTTCCACCAAAAGCACACTTGATGGGCAAATAAAAATTGCAGCCTTGTAATGCGATCACCGTGCTGTGAGAATACAAAGATTTACTACACTTTGGAGAAAAATGGTACGTTCTTATCTGAACTTGAACGAAAAAATCTTTAAAACATTATTAAGCCTGAGTACATACCAATAATACAACAACTTGTCCACTTCCACTTCCCCCCCACAGTTTCGTGGACATCATGCTGCTGGTGGTGTGTCATTTCCACCAAAAGCCCACTTGATGGGCAAATAAAAATTGCAGCCTTGTAATGCGATCACCTTGCTGTGAGAAAATTAAGATTTACTACACTTTGGAAATAAAATGCTACGTTCTTATATGTAATTGAACGAACAATCTTTAAAACACTATTAAGCCTGAGTACATACCAGTACTATAACAAATTGTCCTCATCCACTTCCCAACCCCTCCACCCCTCTCATGGACATCATGCTGCTGGTGGTGTGTCATTTCCACCAAAAGCCCACTTGATGGGCAATTAAAAATTGCAGACTTGTCATGCGATCACCCTGCTGTGAGAAAACAAAGATTTACTACACTTTGGAAATAAAATACTACGATGGTATATAAACTTGAATGAACAATCTTTAGAACACCATTAAGCCGGTGTACATACCAGTACTATAACAAATTGTCCTCTTCCACTTCCCCACCACTCCCCCACCTCTCGTGGACATCATGCTGCTGGTGGTGTGTCATTTCCACCAAAATCCCACTTCATTGGCAAATTAAAATTGCAAACTTGTAGTGGGATCAGCCTGCTGTGAGAAAACAAAGATTAACTGCATTTTGGGATTAAAATGTTACGTTCTTATATGAACTTGAATGAACAATCTTTAAAACACTTTCAAATCTGAGTACATACCACAACTATAACAACTTGTCCACTTCCACTCCCCCCCCCTCCCCCTCTCGTGGACATCATGCTGCAGCTGGTATGTCATTTCCACCAAAAGCCCACTTTATGGGCAAATAAAAATTGCAACCTTGTCATGCGATCACCCTGCAGCGAGAAAACGAAGATTTACGACACTTTGGAAATAAAATACTACGTTCTTATATGAACTTGAACAAACAATCTTTAAAACAATATTAAGCCTATCTACATACCAGTACTATAACAAATTTTCCTCTTCCACTTCACCCCCTACCCCTGTCATGGATATAATGCTGCTGGCGGTGTGTCATTTCCACCAAAAGCCCACTTGATGGGCAGATAAAAATTGCAGCCTTGTCATGCGATACCCTGCTAAAGAAAACAAAGATTTACTACACTTTGCAAATAAAATACTACGTACTTATAAGAACTTGAACAAACAATCTTTAAAACACTATTAAGCCTGAGTACATACCAGTACTATAACAACTTGTCCTCTTCCGCTTTCCTTCGCCACTCCTCTCGTGGACATCATGCTGCTGGTGGTGTGTCATTTCCACCAAAAGCTCACTTGATGGGCAAATAAAAATTGCAGCCTTGTAGTGCAATCACCCTGCTCTGAGATAACAAAGATTTACTACACTTTGGGAATAATGTGCTTCGTTCTTATATGAACTTGAACAAACAATCTTTAAAACACCATTAAGCCTCAGTACTTATCACTACTATAACAAATTGTCCTCTTCCACTTCCCCCCCCACCCCCACCCCCTTTCTCGTGGACATCATGCTGGTGGTGGTGTGTCATTTGCGCCAAAAGCCCACTTGATGGGCAAATAAAAATTGCAGCCTTGTAGTGGGATCACCCTGCTGTGAGAAGACATAAATTTTTTAGACTTTGGAAATAAAATGGTACGTTCTTATATGAACTTGAACGAACAATCTTTAAAACACAGTTAAGCCTGAGAACATGCCAGTACTATAACAACTTGTCCACTTCCACTTCGCTTCCCCCCCCCCCCCCCCCCTCTCGTGGACATCGTGCTGCTGGAGGTGTGTTTTTCCACTAAATGCCCACTTGATTGGCAAATAGAAATTGCAGGCTTGGAATGCGATCACCCTGCTGTGAGAAAACAAAGATTTACTACACTTTGGTAACAAAATGCTACGTTCTTATATGAACTTGAACGAACAATCTTTAAAACACTATTATGCCTGAGTACATAACAGTACTATAACAAATTGTCCTTTTCCACTCCCCCCCCCCCCCCTTCACATGGACATCATGCTGCTGGTGGTGTGTCATTCCCACCAAAAGCCCACTTGATGGGCAAATAAAAATTGCAGCCTTGTAGTGCGATCACCATGCTGTGAGAAAACAAATATTTACTACACTTTCAGAATAAAATGCTACGGTCTTATATAAACTTGAACAAACAATCTTTAAAACACTATTAAGCCTGTGTACATACCAGTACTATAACAACTTCTCCTCTAACACTTCCCCCACACCTCCCCCCTTCGTGGACATCATGCTGCTGGTGGTGTGTCACTCCCACCAAAAGCTCACTTGATGGGCAAATAAAAATTGCAGCCTTGTCATGCGATCATGCTGCTGTGGGAAAACAAAGATTTACTACACTTTGGAAATAAAATACTACGTTCTTATATGAACCTGAACGAACAATCTTTAAAACACTATTAAGCCTGAGTACATACCAGTACTATAACAAATTGTCCTCTTCCACTTCCCCACCCCTCTCCCCCCTCTCGTGGACATCATGCTGCTGGTGGTGTGTCATTTCCAACAAAAGACCACTTGATGGGCAAATAAAAATTGCAGCGTTACAACGTGGACACCCTGCTGTGAGGAAACAAAGATTTACTACATTTTGGAAATAAAATACTATGTTCTTATATGAACTTGAAGGAACGTCTTTTTTAAACTGCAAAGCCTGAGTAGAATCCAATAGAAAGGAGGCGTGTCCGATTTCATTCTGTTATGAACATCAAGCTGCTGGTGGTGTGTCATTTCCTCCAAAATCGCAGTCGATGGGCTAGGAAACCCTGCAGCCTTGTATCGAGAACACTCTGCTGTGAGGAAATAAAAATTTACTACATTTTAGATATCAAATACTTCTTACTTATATGAAGTTTATGTAGCTACCTTTTAAAAACTATAATTGTTGAGTACTCACCATACATTCATTAGTTATTCACGTGACACCTAATGATTAGTCAACAATGTTAGTCATCGATTTTTTTTGAGGCACAAGTTCGTTACTGCTTCCTTACTGACAACATAATACTCTCAGGCTACTTTCAAATTGGTTGCTCCAGTTCTCGTAACATCAGTTGGTTAATGTGCGATTATAGTTTGGTTACCAGATGCTTCAGATGAGGTCATTGATACAGGTGTACTCTTTATTATACACTGAAGGTGCTTAGAATGTTTGACACCTACCTAACATTGTGTAGAGCACACGCGAGCATGCAGATGTGTCGCAACATGACGTGGCGTGGATTTGTCTAATTTCTGAATATTGAGCAAGCAGTAAAGGAAACGAAAGGAAAATTTGGAGTAGGTATTAAAATCCACGGAGAAGAAATAAAAACTTTGAGGTTTGCCGATGACATTGTAATTCTGTCATAGACAGCAAAGGACTTGGAAGAGCAGTTGAACGGAATGGACAGTCTCTCGAAAGGAGGATATCAGATGATCATCAACAAAAGCAAAACGAGGATAATGGAATGTAGTCGAATTAAGTTGGGTGATGCTGACGTAATTAGATTAGGAAATAAGACACTTAAAGTAGTAAATGAGTTTTGCTATTTGGGGTGCAAACTGACTGATGATGGTTGAAGTAGAGAAGATATAAAATGTAGACTGGCAATGGCAAAGAAAGCGTTTCTAAAGAAGAAAAATTTGTTAACATCGAGTATAGATTTAAATATCAGGAAGTCGTTTCTGAAAGTATTTGTATGGAGTGTAGCCATGTATGGAAGTGAAACGTGGATGATGAATAGTTTGGACAAGAAGAGAATAGAAGCTTTCGAAATGTGGTGCTACAGAAGAATGCTGAAGATTAGATGGGTAGATCACATAACTAATGAGGAGGTATTGAATAGAATTGGGGAGAAGAGGAGTTTGTGGCACAACTTGACAAGAAGAAGGGACCGGTTGGTAGGACACGTTCTGAGGCATCAATGGATTACAAATTTAGCACTGGAGGGCAGTGTGGAAGGTAAAAATTGAAGAGGGAGACCAAAGAGATGAATAGACTAAGCAGATTCAGAAGATTGTAGGTTGCAGTAAGTACTGGGAGATGAAGAAGCTTGCACAGGATAGAGTAGCATGGTGAGCTGCATCAAACCAGTCTCAGGACTGAAGACCACAACAACAACGAAATTTCGCGAATTTGTCTGTCTCGGTGACATACGTAAGTGATTAACATTGTAAGATCTTAAGTTATTGAGAGTGTGAAGTGAGCCACTGCATATGTGAAATGTTAGTGTATGAATAATAAGCACAAGAGCCAGAATGTTGCATGCAAACGTGGATGCATTGTGTTGCAAAGGTGTCGGCCGGATCTCAGTCTGTGGGAATGATATCCATGGCTGTTGCACTTGGTCGGTCAGTACAGGGACGGTTAAGGCTATCTGCAGATAATGCTGAAGTTGTTGCCTGATGATGTCATTAAAGACAGATGTGGTGATCGAACAGGCCGAGGCAACATGTCGACAAGTATGATGGGTTACAACAGCGCTACGCTGGCGAGCGTTATCCTGTTGGAAAATATCTTTGATGCTGTACAAGAATGGCAGTACAACAGGTCGAATCATCAGATTGGCATCCAGATTTGTAGTCAGAGTGCGTGAGATAACTACGAAAGTGTTCCTGCTGTCATACGAAATCGCACCCAAGGTCATAGCTCCAGTGTGCCTAGCATGTAGACGGGTCGGTTGCAGGCCCTCAACTGACTCTCTTCTGTCCAACACACGGCCATCACTGGCATCGAGGCAGAATCACCTTTCATCAGAAAACACAACAGACCACCACCCTGCCCTCCTATGAGCTTTCACTTGACACCATGACACCACCAAACCGAAAATGGGGGTGTTTTGGGAATACACGGTACAGGGCGCCTGGCTTTGAGCTGTCCCTGGAGTAACAGATCTGTAACAGTTCATTGTGTCACTGTGGTGGCAACTGCTGCTCAGATTGCCGCTACAGAAGCTGTACGATTCGCTAGAGCCGCGTGCTGATCATGATGGCCTCTGCTCTCCGTAATGAAAGGCCATCTGGAGCCCGGTCTTTCTGCGAACGTACAGTCTCATGACCAACGCTGCCAGCAATCACGTACAATACCTACATTCCTACCAAGTATTTCTGCAATATCGTAGAAGGAACATCCAGCTTCTCGGAGTCCAATTACACGACACCGCTCACAAATTCAGTAAGGTGTTGATGATGGCATCCTTGTCACCTTAAGGGCGTTTTTGACTAACTACAACTCTTCACGTCCCATCTCGAAGCTAACTAATGCTCCCGACCGTTGTAGCGCGTATTTCAAGCGAACCTGATTTGCACTCTCCTGCAGCCCGTTTACATGGGACGCCCAAAACCTAATTTCGTACATCGACTTCCCAATAACGATTTTGGGTGGTCATGTATGCGCTTCAAAGTCGATTCTGGAAATCTACTTCTACATCCCTACTCCGCAAGCCACCTGATGGTGTGTGGCGGAGGGAACCTTGAGTACCTCTATCGGTTCTCCCTTCTATTCCAGTATCGTACTGTTCCTGGACAGGATTGTCGGTATGCCTCTGTGTGAGCTCTAATCTCTCTGACTTTATCCTCATGGTCTCTTCGCGAGATATACCTAGGAGGGAGCAATATACTGCTGGACTCTTCGGTGAAGGTATGTTCTCGAAAACGAGCTACTGAGAGCCTGTCTTGCAGAGTCTTCCACTGGAATTTATCTATCATCTCCATAACGCTTTCGCGATTACTAAATGATCCTGTAACGAAGCGCGCTGCTCTCCGTTGGATCTTCTGTATCTCTTCTATCAACCCTATCTGGTACGGATCCCACACCGGTGAGCAGTATTCAAGCAGTGGGCGAACATGTGTACTGTAATCTATTTCCTTTGTTTTCAGACTGCGTTTCCTTAGGATTCTTCCAATGAATATCTGTCTGGCATCTGCATTACCGACGATTAATTTTATATGGTCATTCCATTTTAAATTACTCCTACTGCCTACTCCCCGATAATTTATGGAATTAACTACTTCCAGTTGCTGACCTGATATATTGTAGCTAAATGATACAGGACCTTTCTTTCTATGTATTCGCAGCACGTTACACTTGTCTACATTGAGAATCAATTGCCGTTCCCTGCACCATGTGTCAATTCGTTGCAGATCCTCCCGCATTTCAGTAGAATTTTCCAATCCGCTTGTCATTGCCGGTTTTCCAATTCCGCAGTCGATTTTCGCTGCCATGTAAACGCAACTGGTTTTGAAATGTGCTTGGGCTGTCAGGTTTCGTATTGTTTCTGAAAATTTCCAGCTTATAAGGACGAAGTGGCTTTTCGTGCAGTGAATGACAAGTAGAAATATTGCCCTGGAGCTGTTTACGCCTCGTCTAACTGAAGAGAAGCAGTAATTGTGCTGACTAAATCATAACCGCCGGCCGCGGTGGCCAAGCGGTTCTAGGCGCTTCAGTCCGGAACCGCGCGAATCCTGCCTCGGGCGTGGATGTGTGTGATGTCCTTAGGTTAGTTAGGTTTAAGTACTTTTACGTTCTAGGGGACTGATGACCTCAGATGTTAAGTCCCATAGTGCTCAGAGCCATTTGAACCTTTTTTTAAATCATAAACAGTAACATCTGTTTTCCAGGAGTCATATTTAACTGCACTAGCAAATTCGCTTCAGACAAAATTTAAACACGATAGCCAAAAACGGTTTCCGAAATTCGGTTTTCGTCTTTCGGAACATGTGTCGCATGTAAGCGAAGTGATAGTGGCACTACTATCGCATCTCTTATGCGCCTGGCAAGAAACTGGAATAGACATCATTTTTCAACTGTAGAAACACGCCTACCAAGAATCTTTTATGTCGCACAACTCCTTCTTGGTGTTGCGATTTTTTTCCGTCAGTGTGTTTAGCGAGTTGAAGTTTGTGATATCGCAGTTCAGTAATTGAGATCGTGTATTCATTGATTACCCAGACATTAAGTAAATCAGAGTAGCTGCACAGAAGAGAAAATGACGCTTTACGATCTTATCCAATGTAAGTTTGATCACCACAGAAATTTTATTGCAATATTATTACTGAATTATATTAGCGGATTAAATTGATAAACACGTCTCACTTTCGCCTGAAATGCTGCCTTTTAAGGTGAATTAGTCCCTGTCACTAATTTTTTCTTTCTCAGTAGAATGATGGTCGTGTTTAGTGATCCTGACAGACTGCTCAAAATCTGCGTTGATTCTGGTGCTGTCTTCTGGGTTGTCTTAGTCGAGGAGGAAACAAGTGTATCCATGATGTTTACGTATGAAGCCAGGAATTTTGTGACTTGGAATGCACACACATATGTTGAGATGTTTCGCCCAATGGTGACTGTTGTAGCACAAAGACGCAATAGTGGGATATTTCATAACGACCTACACTGTCCTGATGTTCGATTATGAAACGAATTTCACTCACCGAAGGGATCACACACCCGTAGCCTCAAAAGTGGTTGGAGCCCATTGATCATCTGGATCATCTGCTGCAACCCTGTTTCAAACAATTATTTCTTGTACAGTAAACTAGATTTTACAATTGCAGAAAGTTACATAACGGCGAATGTTCTTTGACTCTACTTCCATGAGGTCGTATTAGTACCTGAAAGTCTGCTGCTTAAAAACGCTGCCTCATTCTTTTTTGCGATCTCGATTTTCTTGCCTGGTTCTTCAAACGCCCTGCTGCGTTCGCTGTAAATATGGGAGCTCCTTAAGGTTTCTGATAATCTGCAGTTTAGAATCATGAAGAAGAAGCTGTTCTATGATCATCAGGTCACACGAAAGAAGGTTTCGCTACGATTGTGATCAGCAAATACTGCAGAGGGACGGTTTACATTGTGTTGTAACTGTGAGCTAGAGGCGCGATGTGCACTTAATGCCAAGGCACCAACTCTGATGTATCTGTATTGAAAGATTCCGTTGGACTTTCAGCACAGATCAGGTGTTACAAAAATACTTGCAATTGCAAAGGAGACGTTTTACCTTACTCGTCGGTGTTGTCGTCATGTTACAGTCCATTACGGTGGTCTGGATGGATAATTTGGAAGAGTCGAACCATGTCTTATTCCTGATACTCGTTCGTTTCCTGCATTATCCGTAATGAAATTGTAACAGTATTTCAGCTTTGAAACTGTTCTTACACACTTCGCACCACTACTCTCTACTCAGTCCCTTTGTCCCTCGTCTGGTAGTACTCCATATTGGCGAAAAAAAAGTCAAACAGTTTTCTACGCTGGATAAACATGAAATTAGATTTTTCCATCTGAGAGAACCCGCCGAAGAAACATCAAGAACACCAGACATCCCACTCACTAACGACATAAATCTTAACTCACAAATAATTCGCGGGGTATGTAATTCAGAGCAACTATGGGACCTTCTTTTTTTTGTGGGGGTGGGGGGGGGGGGGCGCTCAACTACTAAGGTCATTAGCGACCAGTCACAAACGTTAGTGCACTAACAGCGTAGAAAAACGCAAGGGGACAACATCAGAAAGTACTTACAAGGACGCAGAGAAATAAAATAAGAGTTAGATCTTTTTGGACAAGTCCATCAGTGTAATAAAACAAAGGACACAAGCAGCTGCTTGAGCGTCATCAGCTAAAAGTTCCTGTAAGGTAGACGGCAGGCAGAGGACAACACGAGAGTGAATAAAACGGGGACAGGACAATAAAACATGGCGCACGGTCAATGGATGACCACAGGGGCACTGCGGGGCAAGGTCACCGGACAACAGATAGCGGTGGCTAAATCGGCAATGCCCAATACGCAACTTGGCCGAAATGACCTCCTCTCCCCAAGAAGGGCGTGAGGAGGTCGTTCGAGCCATCAGGATCGGTTTGATGGCCCTAAGCTTATTTTCGTGGAGAGAGGACCAAGCCTCATGCCACAATGATGAAACGCGCCGACAAAGAACCCCACTAACATCAGTTGATGGGACACAAAAGGAAGCTGTCCGAGGCAGGAGGACAGCAGCCTTGGCCACAGCATCGGCAGCTTCATTCCCAGGCACACCGACATGGCCGGGAATCCACACAAAAAGGACACGAGCGCTGGTATCTGCTAGCAACTGAAGGGACCGGTGAATTCGTTGCACTTGAGGGTGGTCCGAATGTGGGTCACGGAGACTCTGAATGGCGCTCAAAGAATCAGAGCAGATGGCAGAGGGAGAATGACGATGGGGGCGGATATACTGAACTGCCTGATAGAGAGCAAAAAGCTCAGCTGTAAGGCTTGAACACTGGTCAAGGAGCCGGTATTGAAAGGTATCGTCTCCAACGACAAAGGCACATCCGACGCCAGCAGTAGTCTTGGAACCACCTGTGTAAATAAAGACGTTATTAGCGGGCCTTGAATGATGTTCGATAAACCCCAAGCGGTATATCGAATCCGCGGTCCTCTCCTTTGGGAGCGAGCTGAGTTCAAGGTGAACGTGAACCTGAGCCTGGAGCCAAGGTGGTGTCGGGCTCTCACCCACTCGAACAACGCGAAACAGGTAAAAATGACGATCACAATTAATTGATCACAACGCCCGCCACAGGAATCGCATGATCGATTTACGATCGCGTGTTTGATATGTATCGTTTGGACCCAGCTACTTGGATAGGTAATCATTGTTGGAAATTACCCTATTCGCAGATAATGCCGTTGTCTATACCAAAAAGTAGCAATGCCAGATGGTAATAAGATTTCCCAGAACGACCTGCAGAGAACTGATGAATGACGCAGTCCCTGACAGTCGACCCTGAACATAAATAAGTGTAACATATTGCGCATACATAGGAAAATAAATCCACTACTGTACAGCTACACTACTGATGACAAACAGCTGGAGACAGCGTCTGGCATAAAATATCTAGGTGTAACTATCCAGAGCAATCTTAAGTAGAATGACCATATAAAACAGATAGTGGGGAAAGCAGACACCAGACTCAGATTCATCGGAAGAATATTAAGGAAATGCAACTCATCCGCGAAAGAAGTGGTTTATAAGGCGCTTGTTCATCCGATTCTTGAGTATTGTTCATCTATCTCGGATCCCCGCCAGGTAGGACTGACAGAGGAGATAGAGAAGGCCCAACGAAGAGCGGCGCGTTTCGTCATGGCATCGTTTAGCTGGCGAGAGAGCGTTTTGGAGATACAAAACAAACTCACATTGAAATTTAGGGACAGCACTATTCAGGAGATTTCTGACAACTCATGACTTCCCCCCACATACATCTCGCGTTTTGACCACGAGGGAATTCGAGAAATTAGAGTCAATACAGAGGCTTACCGACAACCATTCTTCCCACGCACTATTCGCGAGTGGAACTGGATTGGAAGGATCAGATGGTGGTGCCGAAAGTAGCCTCCACCACACACCATTAGGTGGGTTGCAGAGTATGATGAAGATGTTGATGTAGATGAACTGTTAGAAACCTGCGTCATATTTGTGACTTGAATGTTGTAACAGAGGAATCCGAATTTTTTATTTAAACACCGTTGGAGTCGAAGCTAATCTTCGACCGTGAAGAGTGGGCGATGGGGGATTTTGATCCCGAGAAAAACACACACACACACAGTATACACTGTCAAAAATGAACACTGAAACTAACTTTTACGCAATCTGCTAACAAATAATTTACATTTATTGCACATAGTGCCAGGATTGACTAAACGCATTCCAGAAACTATTGCACCAGTTGTACAAGGTGCATTCAAGTTCTAAGGCCTCCAATTTTTTTTCTCCGGACTGGAAAGAGATAGAAACATGCGCATTGTTTTAAAATGAGGCCGCGTTCATTGTCAATACGTCCCAGAGATGGCAGTACCGTACGGCAAATGGAATTTTACCGCCAGCGGCGAGAATGAGAACTGTTTTAAATACTTAAAATGCGACGTTTTCCTTACTTGAACAGCGTGCAATCATTCGTTTTCTGAATTTGCGTAGTGTGAAACCAATTGAAATTCATCGACAGTTGAAGGAGGCATGTGGTGATGGAGTTATGGATGTGTCGAAAGTGCGTTTGTGGGTGCGACAGTATAATGAAGGCAGAACATCGTGTGACAACAAACCGAAATAACTTCGGGCTCGCACAAGCCGGTCTGACAACATGATCGAGAAAGTGGAGAGAATTGTTTTGGGGGATTGCCGAATGACTGTTGAACAGATCGCCTCCAGAGTTGGCATTTCTGTGGGTTCTGTGCACACAATCCTGCGTGACGACTTGAAAATGCGAAAAGTGTCATCCAGGTGCGAGCCACGAATGCTGACGGACGACCACATGGCTGCCCGTGTGGCATGTTGCCAAGCAATGTTGACGCGCAACGACAGCATGAATGGGACTTTCTTTTCGTCGGTTGTGACAATGGATGAGACATGGATGCCATTTTTCAATCCAGAAACAATGGGCCAGTCAGCTCAATGGAAGCACACAGATTCACCGCCACCAAAAGAATTTCGGGTAACCGCCAGTGCGGAAAAAATGATGGTGTCCATGTTCTGGGACAGCGAGGGCGTAATCCTTACCCATTGCATTCCAAAGGGCACTACGGTAACAGGCGCATCCTACGAAAATGTTTTGAAGAACAAATTCCTTCCTGCACTGCAACAAAAACGTCCAGGAAGGGCTGCGTGTGTGTGCTGTTTCACCAAGACAACGCACCCGCACATCGAGCTAACGTTATGCAACAGTTTCTTCGTGATAGCAACTTTGAAGTGATTCCTCATGCTCCCTACTCACCTGACCTGGCTCCTAGTGACTTTTGGCTTTTTCCAACAATGAAAGACACTCTCCGTGGCCGCACATTCGCCAGTCGTGCTGCTATTGCCTCAGCGATTTTCCAGTGGTCAAAACAGACTCCTAAAGAAGCCTTCGCCGCTGCCATGGAATCATGGCGTCAGCGTTGTGAAAAATGTGTACGTCTGCAGGGTGATTACGTCGAGAAGTAACGCCAATTTCATCGATTTCGGATGAGTAGTTAATTAGAAGAAAAATCGGAGGCCTTAGAACTTGAATGCTCCTCGTATGGTAGGAAACGTAGAAAGCAGTCAGTGCCATCAACAGATTGTTTACAAGTTACGATCATTGTCTAGTGAAGCAATAGATTGTGAACGTAAAACCAACCATAAATATACTATAGCGTGGCGACATTAAACACGCACGCTGCCAGCTTGTTGCCTATTCCAAGCCACTGACAATCAAAAGAAAAACCATTTCAGTTACCGTAGGGATTTTGACTATGGGTGATTGTGAAGGAAATGACTGTCGCAGAAACTGCAAAACACGAGAAACTGCGAGCAGTTCATATGTGCTGACATGTCTAATAAAAACAGAAGAACCTTAACATCCTCGAAGAACGCAAACATCACACATCACACATTTTCCCAACTACCTATGAGCACATCGCTACTGATCACGATTCAGTTACAGAAGTTGAGTATCTCTTACCTTTTCGCCGAGAAAACTTCCTGCTGGACGCTGGAAACCCAGAATAACAGCTTCTCTTGTAGAACTCTTGTATAGAATACTGCAAGCTTCAAATTCGCCTCGCATGTATCTGTCGAAGACAGAGCAAACAACTCAAGTGTCGCGAAGGCACAGCTGCTCGTATAATACGCCGTTCAAAGAACAATTATTCGTCGCGGAAAACGCTCAGGGAGTAAACAATACGTGGCGGGAAAAACAATCTCGTAGCGGACGCGACTGAAAGTTGCGCATCAGTCGTACAGAATTTTGACATAAACTAAAAATAAAATTTATTAACTGAAGTAATGGATTGTTTTGTAAATAGCAACGTCGATTGCCCTAGCCCTCTGTCAAGCTGTATCTTTACAGAAATAATCCCCCAAAATTTTCCACCCAATGGTATGACACTATTTACAAAGGTCAAAGGTTCGACATTCGAACTTGTGGGACTCAGCGCTGCAACCTTAATTTTTTCGCAGACAGTTTGTCATACAGATAGCTGGCAAAAGAATCGTGAATATTACTTTTTCTTTCTCCGTTACAGATTTTCATATTAAAGAAAGAAATTTGTTTGTTTATTCGCATAAAAATGAGTATTTACACGTGATTCGCGTGGATCTGGAACATCCATGATTTATTCCTATTGGGTATATGGTTTTTAAAAGTAGTCTCACAACAAGGGGTTTTTATCGGTAATTAGGAAATGTGTCAAAGACAAAAGAGAACACTCAGCAGTCCACATCATTCACAATCGACATTTGTTTATCAAGTGGCATCTCAATAAGTTCAAATGATAACGCAGTGAACGTCTTACTGAGGGCTCACATTAATTTCTTGTTTACAATGTACAGAGTATGTGCTGTGTTGTAGTTAGCCAACATCAACGAGAACGAGAAATATCCCACCTCTACGGAAAATTGTGTTTATACAAGGTCCGATCAAAAAGGTTACGCTTGAAGGCGTTACTGCAGCGCATATGCAACGTAGCGCAACTCCGATGCGGGTATATAAGCACCGACAAGTAGGCGAGGGACTGGTGTGATACTCGTGTCTTTCCGACGTGCGTGTAGTAAATGCCGAAACGTGAACTATGACGACGTTATCACCAAATGCGTCCAAACAGGAACAATGTGCTGTTATTCTTTTCTTCGCTACCAAAGCACAAACAACGGTAGACGTCCTTTGGAGAATGAAAAATGTCTACGGGGAAGCATGTCTATCGAAAACTTCTGTTGTGAAATGGTACAAGTTCCATGCTGGCCGGATTCTACTCAAGATACGGGTGGATCTGCGAGGCCAGACTCATTTCAAGGAACGGGACGTCTCGTTCACTGCGGACCGGTAACTACCTATCGCATGTGTAGCATTTGTCTCCGATGGCTGTTCTACAATGGCAGGCAGAGAGAGCAGTATACAGGCCATTTTCAGAAAGAAATATTATCGATCCTCACAATTTCTTTGCTCAAGCCACAAACTCAACCTTGTGGGTAAAGATGCAAACGCAGTGCCGGAAATTACGAATACTGTTGTCATTGTAAACGACGTAGCAATCTTTTTAGAAAATCGACTGCACACTCGACATATGCTTTCAATTTATCACGAATGTATGAGACGAGATGGTCTGAAAAACATAAAACCATCAGACTATTTTCTCGAATTTCCCAGATGCTACGAGAGCTCTAGAGAAATTGTCTACAGACAGAAATTGTGTAACGAGAATATCTACGTATCAGTTGCATTCAGCCGTTACAAAACCAGGGCTCATCTTACCTTTACATACAATCACCAAGAACTCAGCAGTTTTGAAACTACACTACCAGCCATTAAAATAGCTACAAGAAGAAGAAATGCAGATAATAAACGGGTATATATTGGACAAATATATTATACTAGAACTGTCATGTGATTACATTTCCACACAATTTGGGTGCATAGATCCTGAGAAATCAGTACCCAGAACAACCACCTCTGGTCGTAATAACGGCCTTGATACGCCTGGACATTGAGTCAAACAGAGCTTGGATGGCGTGTACAGGTACAGCTGCCCATGCAGCTTGAACACAATACCACAGTTCATCAAGAGTAGGACCGGCGTATTGTGACGAGCCAGTTGCTCGGCCACCATTGACCAGACGTTTTCAATTGGTCAGAGACCTGGAGAATGTGCTGGCCAGGGCAGCAGTCGAACATTTTCTGTATCCAGAGAGGCCCGTACAGGTCCTGCAACATGCGGTCGTGCATTGTCCAGCTGAAATGTAGGGTTTCGCATGGACTGAATGAAGGGTAGAGGAACGGGACGTAATACATCTGAAATGTAACGTCCACTGTTCAAAGTGCCGTCAATGCGAACAAGAGGTGACCGAGACGTGTAACCAATGACACCCCATACCATCACGCCGGGCAATACGCCAGTATGACAATGACGAATACACGCTTCCAATGTGCGTTCACCGCGATGTCGCCAAACACGAATGCGACCATCATGATGCTGTAAACAGAACCTGGATTCATCCTAAAAAATGACGTTTTGCCATTCATGCACCCAGGTTTGCCGTTGAGTACACTGTCGCAGGCGCTCCTGTCTGTGATGCAGCGTCAAGGGTAACCGCAGCCACGGTCTCCGAGCTGATAGTCCACGCTGCTGCAAACGTCGTCCAACTGTTCGTGCAGATGGTTTTTGTCTTGCAAATGTCCCAATCTGTTTGACTCAGGAACCAAGATGTGGCTGCACGATCCGTTACAGCCATGCGGATAAGATGCCTGTCATCTCGACTGCTAGTGATACGATGCCGTTGGGATCCAGCACGGAGTTCCGTATTACCCTACTGAGCCCACCGATTCCATATTCTTCTAACAGTCATGGGATCTAGACCAACGCAAGCAGCAATGTCCGATAAGATAAACCGCAATCGTGATATGCTAGAATCAGACCTTTATCAAAGTCGGAAACGTGATGGTACGCATTTCTCCTCCTTATACGAGGCATCACAACAACGTTTCACGAGGCAACGCCGGTAAACTGCTGTTTGTGTATGAGAAATCGGTTGGAAACTTTCCTCATGTCAGCACGTTGTACGTGTCGCCACCGGCGCCAACCTTATGTGAATGCTCTGTAAAGCTAATCATTTGCATATCACAGCATCTTCTTCCTGTTGGTTAAAAGTCGCGTCTGTACTACGTCATCTTCGTGGTGTAGCAATTTTAATGGCCAGTAGTGTAGTAGTTCATCCGATACTGCAGCTCCTGTGTTATTCTGAATTACGATGCAATGTTCATTCGGACTTGCACTGCAGCGACTACAACCGTTATGAAATACATAAAATGTATTCGCATTTGTGAATATGGGTAACCATCAGCTGTATAATGGAATGATGACCATGAAAATTTGTGTCGAACCGGGACTTGAACCCAGATTTCCCGCTTAACGCGAGCTGTTGCCTCCACATTCTTTTTTCCATGTTGTTCATAGTTGATCGTTGTGTATGGTTGTTGCGGACGTCACATGACATCCGTTCAAGTTCGTTGTTGATCCTTTCACTCAGTTTTTTTTATTACAAAGGCCAACCAGCTCTCTGATCGAACTCGCTGAGCTACCGTGCCGGCTGTACCAATTGTTTATCTGTGCACGACTCACAGCCAGACCCAAACTTCCATTTCTCACCAACCGTGTGTCTACAACCTGTACTCGTACATCCACTAAGTATAGTTCCGTACAGGGAAGACATTTTACTTGAAAGGTGCTTGCCCTGAATCAGCGCCGATCCTGGTGGCCGAGCGGTTCTAGGCGCTCAGTTCGGAACCGCGCGACTGCTACGGTCGCAGGTTCGACTGCTGCCTCGAGCATGGATGTGTGTGATGTCCTTAGGCTAGTTAGGTTTAAGTAGTTCTAAGTTCTAGGGGACTGATGACCACAGATGCAAAGTCCCATAGTGCTCAGAGCCATCTGAACCATTTTTTTTGAAACCAGAATCAGCGGACAGCGGCAGTTGAGTGCCTGTGTTATTCAGAATAGGCGGAGAGTCATCGTCAGATGTAGACGTATTTTCGGGTGTACCATAGGGAAGTGTGTTGGGACCCTTGCTGCTCATGTTGTGTAAGCATGACCTTGCATACAATATTAATAGTAACATGGGGCTTTGTGCAGATGATGCAGTTTTGTGTAACGTTCTATCCCGAAGGAAGCAGGTATTGACAGATGTGAAAATTACCGAACTATCAGTTTAATAAGTCACAGCTGCAAAACACTAACACGAATTCTTTACAGACGAATGGAAAAACTGGTAGAAGCCGACCTCGGGGAAGATCAGTTTGGATTCTGTAGAAATATTGTAACACATGAGGCAATACTGTTCTTACGACTTATCTTAGAAGAAAGCTTAAGGAAAGGCAAACCTACGTTTCTAGCATTTGTAGACTTAGAGAAAGCTTTTGACAATGTTGACTGGAATACTCTCTTTCATATTCTTAAGGTGGCAGGGGTAAAATACAGGGAGTGAAAGGCTATTTACAATTTGTACAGAAACCAGATAGCAGTTATAAAGAGTCGAGGGGCATGAAAGGGAAGCAGCGGTTGGTAAGGGAGTGAGACAGTGTTGTAGCCTCTCCCCGATGTTATTCAATCTGTATATTGAGCAAGCAGTAAAGGAAACAAAAGAAACATTTGGAGTAGGTATTAAAATCCATGGAGAAGAAATAAAAACTTTGAGGTTCGCCGATGACATTGTAATTCTGTCAGAGACAGCAAAGAACTTGGAAGAGTAGTTGAACGGAATGGACAGTGTCTTGAAAGGAGGATAAAAGATGAACATCAACAAAAGCAAAACGAGGATAATGGAATGTAGTCGAATTAAATCGGGTGATACTAAGGGAATTAGATTAGGAAATAAGACGCTTAAAGTAGTAAAGGAGTATTGCTATTTGGGGAGCAAACTAGCTGATGATGGTCGAAGTAGAGAGGATATAAAATGTAGACTGGCAATGGCAAGGAAATCGTTTCTGAAGAAGAGAAATTTGTTAACATCGAGTATAGATTTAAGTGTCAGGAAGTCGTTTCTGAAAGTATTTGTATGGAGTGCAGCCATGTATGGAAGTGAAACGTGGACAATAAATAGCTTGGACGAGAAGAGAATAGAAGCTTTCGAAATGTGGTGCTACAGAAGAATGCTGAAGATAAGATGGGTAGATCACATAACTAATGAGGAGGTATTGAATAAAATTGGGGAGAAGAGGAGCTTCTGGCACAACTTGACTAGAAGAAGGGATCAGTTGGTAGGACATGTTCTGAGGCATCAAGGGATCACAAATTTAGCATTGGAGGGCAGTGTGGAGGGTAAAAATCGTAGAGGGAGACCAAGAGATGAATACACTAAGCAGATTCAGAAGGATGTAGGTTGCAGCAGGTACTGGGAGATGAAGAAGCTTGCACAGGATAGAGCAGCATGCAGAGCGGCATCAAACCAGTCTCAGGACTGAAGACCACAACAACAACAACAAAAAACTATCTGAAAGAAGCTGCGTGAATATTCAGTCAGATCTTGATAAGAGTTCAAAGTAGTGCAGAGATTAGCAACTTGCTTTAAATGTTCAGAAATGTGAAACTGTGCACTTCACAAAACAAAACAAAAAAGTAGTATCCTATGACTATAATAACAGTGAGTCATTGTTGGAGTCGGCCATCTCATACTAATACCTGGACGTAACACTTTGTAGGGACATGAACTGGAATGATCACATAGACTCAGTCGTGTGTAAAGCAGATGGTAGACATCGGATTATTGGCAGAATACTGGGGAAGTGCAATCAGACTATAAAGGAGATTGGTTACATATCACTCGTGTGACCGGCCTGCAAATATTGCCCATGTGTGTGGGACTCGTACCAACCAGGGCTAAGAGGGGATATTGAACGTATACGGAGAAGGGCAGCACGAAAGATCACAGGTTTCTTTAACTGTTGGAAAGTTTCACAGAGATATTGTACGATCTGAATTGGAAGACTCTCGAAGATAGGCGTAAACTACCCTGAGAATGGTTCAAATGGCTCTAAGCACTATGGGACTTAACATCTGAGGTCATCAGTCCCCTAGACTTAGAACTGCTTAAACCTAACTAACCTAAGGACATCACACACATCCATGCCCGAGGCTGGATTCGAACCTGCGACCGTAGCAGCAGCGCAGTTCCGGACTGAAGCGCCTAGAACCGCTCGGCTACAGCGGCGGGCACCCTGAGAATGTCTGTTAATAATGTTTCAAGAACCTGGTTTAAATGATGACTCTAAGAATAAACTACAGTCCCCCACGCTTCGCTGACATAGGGATCGGGAAGATAAGATTAATTACTGCACACACAGAGGCATTCAAACAATCATTCTTCCCGCATTTCATACGTAAATGGAACAGGAAGAAACCCTAATATCTGTTACAATGTAACACATCCTTCACCGTGGTTTGCAGAGTATAAATGTAGATGTATGGGGTGACAATTATTGAACTATATGAAAAAAAACGTAAATTAGTTTCAAACTACGGCGTGCACAAACTTTATTCAACATGTAAAATGATTTACTAGCGTTCGATATGCCTGCCGTGATTGGCGATGGTGTGGCGCAGACGAAAAGCGAAAATTCTGCATGACCCGCTGAAGTGTGAGAACATCGATGCTGTTGATGACCTGCTGAATGGCTGTGGTTTTGGAGTTATTGCTGTACACCTTGTCTTTAATATAGCCCCACAAAAAGGAATCGCATGTTTCCAGATCCGGAGACTATGAAGGTACGGAAAGAAAAGATGAAGAGGAGACTGTTGAAATTTGGACACCATCGTAGTTGATATCTTACGGTTTCCAACCTTAAACATTCCAAAACAGTTTGAACCGATTTCAGCGCTTTGTTTTCCAGAATTAATCGACATACTGAGTTTTGCTAATCATGGCAGATAAATTTAGATAAGAGGACTTCCTGACAGAGTGGCGTTCGAAATACTCGTTGAAATTGCTAGGTAAAGCGTGTTGTGTGGCCGATTGCAGGCTATATTGCTCACAACATTGCCGGTGATGTATCTCTCGTGTGTGGGACGCTTAATCGACTCATCGCTGAGGAAACATCTTGTTGTGTCACATCACGGGATAGACAACAGCTTGAGAGGTCACATACAAGTGATGCTCACTGCTATAAACTAGGTATAACCGAAATGAAATACATCATTAAGCAATGCCGACTATAGCATCTGACCTATGGCGCACAGTATGATCTGAATGCAAAATGAATCACGTATCAGCAGCTCGACTTCGAGCAATCGCTACCAGAAATGAAGGAAATGTGGCAGCACTGTACTGGTATTAGGGACACGAACTGGAGTGTCACAAAGGCGATAAGGCACGCCCACCTTATTTTACGATACTTAAGCAGAAAAAAACCATTTCGAAAGGCATTTCATTCCCTGAATTAGGCAGCTATGATTAAAAAAGCCAATTAGCGTTCTGTCGTAAACAGATGATAAATTCTCGCTTCCGAGTCCACCTGTCAGCTACCAGCAATGACATCATATCTAAGTCAAAGTCGCTACTCACAAGGGAAATTCCCCGTCACATCCCCCTCAGATTTAGTGGTAAGAGAGCACACTGGCCAGCCAGTCAAAAACTGGACACACATGGAGTATGAAAACCGGAAGAAAATGTACTGAACTGTGACAAAAAAGAAGCAATATAGAAACAGTGGATGGTGTTCCAGCGTAACGACAAACGCTGCCACGACGATCAAGAACGGAAGAGCAAGGAAGGCTGTGAGAGGACGTCAGCCAATAGAAGGCAGACGAACGCATCTCTGGGACGACACCGAGACAGCAGCGGCCTCTGTACGCAGAGAATGTACACTACTGGCCATTAAAATTGCTACACCCCGAAGATGACGTGCTGCAGACGCTAAATTTAACCGACAGGAAGAAGATGCTGTGGTACGCAGAAGATTAGCTTTTCAGAGAATTCACACAAGGTTGGCGCCGGTGGCGACACCTACAACGTGCTGACATGAGGAAAGTTTCCAACCGATTACTCCTACACGAACAGCAGTTGACCAGCGTTGCCTGGTGAAACGTTGTTGTGATGCCTCGTGTAAGAAGGAGGTATGTGTACCATCACGTTTCCGACTTTGATAAAGATCGGATTGTAGCCTATCGCGATTGCGGTTTATCGTATCGCGACATTGCTGCTCGCATTGGTCGAGATCCAATTACTGTTAGCAGAATATGGAATTGGTTGGTTCAAGAGGGTAACACGGAACGTCGTGCTCGATCCCAACGGCCTCGTATCACTAGAGGTTGGGACGACACGCATCTTATCCGTACGGCTGTAACGGATCGTGCAGCCACGTCTCGATCCCTGAGTCAACAGATGGGGACGTTTGCAAGACAACAACCATCTGCACGAACAGTTCAATGACGTTTCCAGCAGCATGGACTATCAGCTCGGAGACGACGGCTGCGGTTACCCTTGACGCTGCATCACAGACAGTAGCGCATGCGATGGTGTACTCGACGACGAACCTGGGTACACGAATGGCTAAACCTCATTTTTTCGGATGAATCCAGGTTCTGTTTACAGCATCACGGTGGTCGCATTCGTGTTTGGCGACATCACGGTGAATGCACATTGGAAGCGTGTATTCGGCACTTTGAACAGTGGACGTTACATTTCAGATGTATTACGACCCGTGGGTCTACCCTTCATTCGATCCCTGCGAAACCCTACATTTCAGCAGGACAAGGCACGACCGCATGTTGCAGGACCTGTACGGGCCTCTCTGGATATAGAAAATGTTCTACTGCTGCCCTGGCCAGCACATTCTTCAGATCTCTCACCAAATGAAAATGTCTGGTCAATGGTGGCTGAGCAACTGGCTCGTCACAATACGCCAGTCAGTACTCTCGATGAACTAAGGTATCGTGTTGAAGCTGCATGGGCAGCTGTACCTGTACACGGCATCCAAGCTCTGTTTGACTCAATGTCCAGGCGTATCAAGGCCGTTATTACGACCAGAGGTGGTTGTTCTGGGTACTGATTTCTCAGGATCTGTGCACCCAAATTGCGTGAAAATGTAATCACATGTCAGTTCTAGTATAATATATTTGTCCAATGAATACCCGTTTATTATCTGCATTTCTTCTTGGTGTAAGCGCCGCGCGGCCTAGCCACGGCGGAGTGGAGGACGAGCCATAATAACAAACGCTACAGCAGTGACTTATGAACTGTATTGTTTTTGCTTACGTTGAAATTGTATATACGAAAGGACACTGATTATTTGCATGTCGCCATTTGCTTGCGGCACACTTTTGTGAATACGCAAATTTAAGTGTTGTCAATTGAACTTACTGAATTAAACTCCATTAATATGATTAGCTTGAATTGTTCTCTAGCGATCCGAGAAAACAGCTTCCTGGGCATCCTATATTAGACGAGTGGCCACACACAATAAATGGTGCAAGCTTAACAAGTGCAATACGAAGGAGTGTGGACAAGCAATTGCCTCGTGATTAAAGTCGAAACGGTAGCTCAACGTGTTTGGTTAGAGGGTTAGCTGCCCTGTGTAATAAAAATAGGTCAGTGAATGGATAGACAATGGGTGTCATGGGACATTCGCCTGAACAATTGCAGCGAATAATAACGAACAAAATGAGATAATAAAGGTGGACATGATGTCGGACGATCAAGCGGCGAACCGTGTTCAAACCCCCCCCCCCACCAGCCAAAAACTCTTTTTTTTTTTTAAGCTGTTCGCCACGTTCACAATTGTGTCTCTATCATGGCGAAACGTCCATTTGCAATGGCGAGGTGTAAGGAAGGGTCCTAGAATGACAGTTGATTCTGTGTAACTACTTTAATGGCAACTGAAAGGAAGTGGCTGTCAAATGGGAACCGGAAGCATTTGATGACAAGGAGAAAAGTCAACCGAATCCCAACCGGAAAACATGTCTGGTGTGTCAGACACAGCATTACTGACAGCACGTGTGTCATTTGAATCTCTTACTAACGCGCCTAATTCGTACGCTTGTTGAGTGAGTGAGATATCCCTACTTGCCCAGTTTAGGTGTTGGTATGAATGTGAACGTGACCACTCCTAAAGAAATGATGAAAACATAATAATTTGTCACATAAGCTGCAACAAATGAATGCAACAGATCGCTGCTCACACAGTTTCTCTGTACCCTGTCAAAATACATGTTTTTGAAGTTGCGTTCCGTTTTGGAACATTTGCTTAGTTGTAACATAGTACACACCTGTTTATTTGTTGTTTTCATTTCTGTGAGATGTCTAGCCTGCTCTCACTACTAATCACGTTTACTTGCGATGGTAACGTATTCTTACCACGTGACTCATATTCTATAACCAATGGATAGTACAACTGCCAAGTCTATAGAAAGAGAAAGAACATTTCATTGACTGAACGGACAGTTCATAATGTTGCGAAGAAAATAAAAATAAATACTATGAGAGAGTTTCGATCCCGACTCGTCTGCTTTATGGTGCAACACTGTGAACATTTTACTACAATACCCAAGCTGTTCGTGTATGCTCAGTATCACACTTGTTAAACTTGAAGCGTTCACTGTTTTTATTTTGCTTTTTTTTTCACAGTTCAGTACACCTTTTTCCTGTTTTCAAAATTGATGTGTTCAGTTTTTGACGTGCTATCCACAGGGGCACATGATTGGGCCACCCACATTACCCAACATGAATCCCATGGAACATTCACATGACATAATCAGTTCATGCACAAAATCCTGCACCTCAACACCTTCACAATTATGGGTGGCTATGCAAGCAGCATATCTGAATATTTTTGCAGAGGTCTCTCATTGACTTGTTGAGTCCATGCCATATCGAGTTGCTGCACTATGTTGAGCTAAAGAGCTTCTAACATGACACTGGGAGATATCCTACGACTTTTTTCATCTCAGTATATAGAGAGTCTTATTTTCGCTACCCACAGAGGTCTGACCAAATATAAAATGGTTTATCAGTAAACTCTTCCGGGCTAAGTTGCCGTGGTCGATCTGTAGAACTTCTTCTCCCTGACGTTTCGTTCTCAATTGCGGAGAACATCTTCCGAGGTGAGTCGACGACTGGCTGCTAGGAGCTGGGGCCGCCGCTTATATAGAGATCGTAGGGGGCGCCACCACACGTCACATGGCGTCGATGTGCAGCTATCTCTGGCTATCGTCTGTTCTCTCGATTGCAGGCAATCGATTGTCACGTGATTGATGCAACGTCGACCGCCATATCTTATCCAATTTTAATCCTTCTTCTTTACGATTAAAATTGTATTGATGTTTGTGGATTTCAATTGCCTCTCTATACATACGTGTATAATAGTGCGACGTCCTCGCTAGCACGCTTGTTTCACCAAATTTTATGTCGTGATCTCCATCCTTAAAAACATGTTCCGCTACTGCCGATTTGTCGATATGTCCCAAGCGACATTTTCTTTTGTGCTCCGTCAACCGTGTATTGATGCTTCTTTTAGTAGTTCCTATGTAAACCGTGCCGCAACTACACGGAATTTTATATACCCATGGGGTGGCTAGGGGGTGACGAGCATCTTTTGTTGATCTTAGGCATTCACTAATTTTCTTAGTAGGTCTAAAAATGGTCTCTACCTGAAACTTGGCTAGTACTTTTCCAATGCGATCCGTGATATTATGGATGAACGGAAGAAATACTTTTCCAGCTGACGGTTGTTGTTGTCTCCTATTTTTAGGCATTTTTCTATTTGGGTGAAGTGCTCGATTAATCTCGTTTTTTGTATAACCATTTTTCGCAAAGGCCATTCGTAAATGATTTAGTTCTTCTTGTAAGTAGCCTGGTTCACAAATATTATTGGCCCTATCCACTAGTGTTTTTATGACCCCCCTCTTTTGCCTAGGGTGGTGGTTTGAGTTCTTATGGAGGTAGCGATCGGTATGTGTACCTTTCCTGTAGACCTTATGGCCTAAGGTCCCATCCGCCCGTTTGATAACTGATACATCCAAGAAGTTAAGTTGTCCATTCTTCTCCTTCTCCATAGTAAATTTAATCTTTGGGTTGATGCTATTTAAGTGTACCAGAAAATCATTCAAGTCTTCTTCCTCATGATTCCATATTACAAAGGTATCATCCACATACCGATACCACTTCGAGGGGCTTTTTTTGGCCGACTGCAATGCTTGATGTTCAAAATATTCCATGAATAAATTCGCAATTGCGGGACTTAGGGGACTTCCCATGGCTACCCCATCGATCTGTTCATAAAATTCACCATTATACTGAAAATAGGTTGAGGATAGACAGTGTTGGAACAAGGCTACTATATCAGTAGGGAACATATTGGCTATATGGGAGAGAGCTTCATCAACTGGAACCATCGTGAACAAAGACACTATATCAAAACTGACAAGTATGTCATTAGGACCGACAGTAATTTCCCTCAATTTCTCAATGAAGTGTAGAGAGTTTTTAATATGACTCTCAGTTTTGCCAATGTGAGGTTGTAACAAAGAGGCAAGGTGTCTGGCTAGTTCTTGGGTAGGAGCTCCAATTGCGCTGACTATTGGTCTCAAAGGAACATCAGGTTTATGTATCTTTGGTAATCCATATAATCTCGGAGGATAAGCCTCCGTTTCACAAAGATACTTTTTAACTTCTGTAGGAATTGAAGACTGTTTTATCAGACGCTTGCATTCGTTGTGGGATCCTTTTTCAACTTCTTGTATGTGCTGGGTTCCAGGAGATCACTGATCTTCTTGTGATAATCCTCAGTATTCATTAAAACAGTAACATTTCCCTTGTCAGCGGCAACTATAATAACATTCTTGTCTGCATTGATCTCCCGCAATGCCTTCCTTTCCCCTTGAGACAGATTGCTGCTGGGTGGCTTAGCTTTGCGTAATATCCTGGAGGTTTCCATTCTAATTTCATCAGCAGAATATGATGGTAACTGACGAATTCCTGCCTCTATATTAGCAATAATGTCCTCCACAGGAATCTTGGATGGAGTTATTGCAAAATTCCCTCCTTTAGACAGAACAGAAAGTTCTTCCTTATAAAATTCCTCAATACTTTTTTTAATCATACATTCTCTACACTGTCTTAACTGTGGCCTACTGTTGAACATTTAAATAAAATAAAATTATTAAGAAAATTATTTTTTTAAAAAAATGTTACATTGTGAATGTAAGTAAATAATTAAAATGTATTAACTAACTAAAGAATATTATTTGCAACATTTTACATAGTAAACTCTATATCATGAAACTCATTATTTCTATTTTTAAGTTTTTTCATTCCTTTATATTTCATTTGACCTCATTTAATTATATCAAAATCTAAATTATCAATTAATTTACAAAATCTATTTGGTAAAACAACATTAAAATCATTAAGTTCTAGACAAAGTCGTTCTCCAAATCTAGTATTTAAATATTCACAGTCCATAATACTATACAAAACATTTATCTCTAGCAGATTTACTTTTCTAATTTCTTTAAAAATACTTAAATTATTTAGCTTCTAGATTTCAGTAGTTTCCATTTACAAATAAAAAAAATTTCATTAGTTTTACAATAATAAATGAATAGATTGTACTAAACATATTGTTTAAAAATTATATTTCTGAACTTGTAGCAAAATGATTCATTGAAAATTATTATTTTAATTTTTTGTAAATCGAATTATTGCTTATAAATGGAGAACAAAAAAGAAATGAAAGCTGAAGAAAAAGATACTTATTAACTAACTGAGGTATGTGAAAAAGATATTGATTCTCCTATTTGTTTAAGTGACGAAAATAATAATCAATTTGTTAAAACAATGTGCAATTATTTTTTTCATAAAGAATGTATTGATAAATGGTTAAAGGAAAAAGAAAATTGTCCACTTTGTAGAAGTATTATTATGGATAAAGAACCAACATTAGAATATAAATTAGCTGCAGTTCATTCTTTACCAAATATAGTTGGATTTTTTAACATATAAATTTTAGACATCACTATTATGAATCTGATGATGATGCTCATGGTTATTGGTGTTAATTCTTTTTAAAGAAATTTATATGAAAAATTTACATTTAAAATTTACAAAATATATAAATTATAAAAAATATAAAAATAAACTTTTTCACAAATTTAATAAATTTTTTTCTATATAAATTTAGCAAGCGCCAGCTGAAGCAGGCTTAGAATTGCATCAAGTACGAGTTATAGCACGCTTAAGAATTTCAAGTTCAATGAGATTGCTCTGTGTAAAATAAATTACATAAATATTTAATACAGAGAAATCAACTGATAATTTCACTTTACGAAAATACACAAATGATGGTTATACAAATATATGTAGACCATGTATAAATAAATATCATTGTCAAAATTACAATAAAAAATCGAATTCCCTGTGTATGTGGAAAAAGTTTTGATAAATATTTAATGCCCATCTTGATCCATTTGCTTGAAAATTAGAAATTTTTTAAATTAGGTCTTTTACCATATTTAAAATTTTTTATTAAAATATATTTCTGTTAAAATGGTATAGTTTGGTGTTTGTTTTCTGAAATCTTGAACTTTTTCATCTATTTCATCTCTTCTTAGTATATATTCACAATATAAATTAAAATTCATCTTTACAGCATGATGTACTTTCAAATATTCTTTACCTATTTAAAAAAATTGTTTTTACTTCATTAAAGAAATGTTTAGCATCAAGTATATATCTACTATTTTCAAGATTTATACTTTGTAATCTATTTTCATATGCTTTTTCAACTACGTAATCTGTAATTGTTTTTCTTTCTTTTGGTTTAGGTTTTACAAATATATTTGTAGAAAATGGAAATATTCTTTTTAATGGTATATCTTCTTTGGTTAGGAAAACATGAGAAAACGTCATAAAATGGTCACTTTTTCCAAAGCTTTTCACTAGGTGCAAGTTTATTATTTTTACAATATTTGTACTATCTTTTCCAGGTATATAAATATTAACAATTTTGTTATAATTTTTACTTACTTCAGTTACATAATTTTTATAATTTTCACTTCTTCAGATCATTAGAACACAACGAAAAAATTTACTGAAACAACTATATAAAATCGAAGATCTGTATCAAAGGATGAAAGAAAATTTAAGGATTGTCTGTTAAATAAACTATTTCAATATTTTGGACAACTAAACACAAGTACAATTGATTGACGATATTAAAATGGTTCAGCAAACTGAACTATTATAAAATGACTACCTTTATGTATCCAATGGTTGTTGTGAATTATGAAAACTTAACCATTTAACATAAACCTTATTACCTTCCTTTTTTAAAGCTTTTTCAACTAAGCATACATCTGTATTGTATTATCATATTTATCATTCCGAGATTTTACTAAATTTAACCATTTATAATTTTCTTGTAAAGCAAATTTCTTCCACAATTTATCTTGAAGTGTTCCGTGAAATCGTTCAACAGATATTTTTAATTCTGAAAAACTTGAAAAATGATTAATGTTATATTACTTCATTAATTCTTTAGAGTCTTTATCATAGAATTATTTACAATTATCTGTTTGTAAATTACGTGCATTTCTAACTATAAATTTTTTTGAAAAGCATAGACTATTTTTTAGCTGTTCTATCCTTAATAGGAAGAGCAAATGCATATTTCATTGTTAATGAATATTTATAACGTTTGTGTAACATAGAAATTCCTTTTAATTTATCAGAATGCATTTCAACTAAATCAGTTTGCCGTTAGTCATCTATATTAAAAGAAACAACGTTACTTCTTTTAAAATTCTTTCTAATTGGTTTTCTATAATTGATTAACTATATTTTCACGAGTATTATTATTATTTAAACCTACACCATCTTTAAAAAATTTGGTAACAAATTTACTTTTTTTAGATTTTTTTTAGATTTATGTATTGTACAAAGACCTTCAATTCTTTGTCTTCCATTTTTAGTTATTTTCTATGTGGATTATGTGTTTATGAAAATTTTTTACACTCTAACCAATAAATATGATAATCATGTGAAGTATGATTTTCCATTTATATCGATAAACACCTTATTACATTTTTAATTATTTCACCAAATATAATTAATTTTACATTAGCTGCTACAGTATTAATTGCTTCTTTTAATTTTACAGTTATAAAATTAGATTTGTGTATTATAATAATAATTATTATTATTATTATCATCATTATTATAATTATTATAATAATTATTATAATAATTATTATTATTATAATTGTTGCTATAATAGTAATAATAATAATTATTATTAGTATTATTTATACAATGCAGCTTATCAGCCACACTTACTGTTATATTGATATCGAAGTTTAAATCTCTATTTATATATTACCAAAAACAGTCATCCTTTTAAGTGTGAAACCATATTCCAAATTGTATATTTTTTGTTGACCACCTGTTATAAAAGTACATTCAATTATTAGTTTATAATATGCTTCATCTTTAAAATTACTTAACTCATTTAAGTATGGATTTAAATCTGTTTTTGAGAAACAATCTGAAAAAACTTTTTCTACTTCCTTTTTTGAAAAAAAATTTTGAAAGTTTTGGTAATTTTGCTGCATCTGAATGTGTGTTGGTGACATAGTTATTCAATTGTGTTTAAATGTTTGAACATTTTGGTTTAGTAACATACTCTTTGTCTGAGTACCGTTTGTTAACTGTGTCTTTAGCATCAATTGGATCATTAACATTAACAAGTCTCTGATTTTTAAAACCAATATATGCTTTAGTTGGTTTAAAAATAGCATTAAATTCTTTTTGAAATTGTTTAATTGCATTAGTTATCTTTGGAACTACTGATGATTGAAGTTGTTTAATAATATTTTCATTTTTTTCTAAATTCAATGTAGGTGTATCAACTACTTGTTTATTTTGTTAACTTAGATATATCTTATTTTCAAAAAGGTCCATTAATTCAATCTAAAATATCATTAAAATTACAATTCTCACATAGGAATTTTATAAGAAATAAACATAAATGACCACGTATTACTGAATCAAAATTTTGTATTCTAACTGTATTGAAGTACAGTTCATTTTTCCCTAAATTGTTAACTAATTGTTTTGGTACATTACCACCAAATGAATCGAAAACACTTTTTTAGACACAGTCTGAAGACTGCTTTAGCTGTCGCTCATTATTTTTAAAACAACAAATCGCATGCATACCAGGATTATGAGATGTACGTAAATTAACTATACCACATTCAATTTTAAATGGTTTATTAAGCAATTCATCAATCATGTATACAGAATGAAAGTTTTTTATTTTTAATTGTATAGTTAATTTTTCTATATCAAAATTACTTAATACATTACGACATTTATTAATTATTCTTTGAAATTTTTTTTTCGTTTTCTTTATTCCAGCGCCAATTGAAACAGTCTTAATACTACATGCATTTCCAACTTTATTTTCCATTTCTAAGTTTTGTCTTTTTGTTTTTCTAATTCTTTATCAGCTTTCTTCTTGTATATAACTGCATTTGCAATTGCTGCAGAACAACCAGCTAATGAAACAATTGTTGCTAAATAAGGTAATGCAACTAATAATAGTGGTAAAAATCCACGTTCATATTGTGCTAGTCATTTCTGTTTTGTTAAACAGTCAATATTTTTAACAACAGGTATACCTAATGTAATAAGTAAATTTGCACCAGTTTATCTGTTTCTTAAAGTTTTTTTGGTTCAGTTAAAAATGGTTCAAATGCACTTAATTGTTCATTTGTTAACTGTATTTGATTTTGGTTTTGTTTTGCCACTAGGTAGCAAAGTATAATCAATTGTAAAGCTATTCATTTATATAGTTAAAAATTTAAGAAAGATTTTTATATATTTTAAAAGTTTACAATTACTTTTATAAAGTTTAAAAAGATTTTTTTTATAACTTAATAATTTATAATTATTTTTATAATCCCCAATCACTTTCGTCAATATTAACATTAATTCCCATACCTAATTATCTTTTTGCATACATTAATCCTCTAACTGCTGTTGCTGCTACTTTTTCATCAAATGTAGCATCATTTGCATACATTCTTTCTTTTGGAGATAACTGTATTATTTATATGTCTTTTTTCCAAATCTTTATTATATCTACAAGTAATATGATGGTTTTTGCAAGCTTCATCTAATGGATTTATACCTTTATCACGTTTAGCTAATCTTTCTTCTAATTTAGTACCTGGACCACAATAACTAAAACCTGGAATATTCATTTCAAATGGTATTTTATTAATTACAGTATTTGCTAATCCTTTTCCATATTTATCACTTTTCCAAAATGTATGTAGAAGATTAAATATGGAATACCTTTTGGATTATCAATTATAAAATCGCTACATTTAGTGTTAACATTTGGGCAATACCAACTTTTTTATCATGATAATTCTTATTATCAGCTAATTCTTCACTTTTAGTTACTGCTAATCTGTCAATTTATTGTCTAACATCATTTAACCAAACAATTTCAATTGATTTATGTGTATACTTCTTTAATTAAACCATTACTTTTCTGCTCTGAAGAAATATTATCTGGTGAATCTATAGTGTGTCTTCTTAAATTTGGAAAATAAACATCAATAATTTTTTTATTAAGTAACTATATTTATTACCTCTACTTGAACTTATTTTACTTGGATTATTATCAGAATATAATGCTCCTGAAATAAATAATGTATCTGCATAATTTGATAAATCTATAGCATAAAACTTTTTATTTGAATCTTCCATAGTAATATATTTTTCTGTTCAAAGTTTCCTTAATCTATATCTACCTTCACATGTTTTATCACCCATTTTTAAATTATCACCAATAAATTATTACCATTAAATTCTGCATGTAAGTTACCAACATATGTAAACATACCAACAGGTTTTAAACCAAATACTTTATCTTCAGTATGATCAATATATTTTAACATTCTTTCACAAACATTTATCTATTTAGTTTCATTTATATTTATATTTTTACTTTTATTTTCATTTTCAAATTTATTTATCATTAATTTCTGTTTCACGTAATGTATAATTGTATTTTCCAGGAATATCATCAGACCAATCTGTTAATGGTAACAAATCTTCAAAATCTTGTATATAATGGCGATATGGAATCATTTGCTTTTCAATTTCTCTAGTTTCTTCAATCACTTTTAAAACATTATCACCTAAACGTCCAATACCTTATCTTATTTTTTCAATAGCATCAATAACAGGTGGATCTTCCATTATATGTTTCATATTCTGTTCTTGGTTGCTTTTCCAAAGTATAAATTTTTCTTTTAGTTGTTCAGCTTTGTAATTTGTATAGCTTTTTTAATAATTACTTCATCATAGTTTGCAAACATTTATAAAAGAAGAAAAAACGGTTTGAGTTTGCATTTACATTTTTAAGAAATATTGTATTTTATTTCTAAACTTGCACTCATTTGATTTTCTAGCCATATCCATCGTTAAAAAACCAAATTCATCATTCCAACATTTACTACACATTTCTTTAAAATTATCGAACTTTAAATCTCCACCAACAAATACATGATAAATAAGTTGTAAATTTGTATCACCTTGTCGAAATATATTTACAACATTTAAATTATCGCTAAATGTTTCGGTACTTTTTAATAAGTTTGAGCTAAGTATAAACAATCTAGACCTTTGTATGTGCCTCTAGTACAATAAGCTCTAACAATATCTTGATTTTCTAGAATATTGTCATCAAATACAACAACGGAATTTTCTTTACATTCATCTAATGGAATAGTTCCTTCATTATTTTCCATAAAACTAACAATTTGTTAATTAACTAGGTTAAATTTTTGTACATTGTTTTATAAATTCTTGATACTTTGGTTGTATAATTTTATTCCAATTTAACCATCCTGGGGTAAAACATAATTATCAACCACTAATGTTGTTTTTCCACAACCACTGGTGCAATTATTGCACATCATAGAATTTGGTAAATGTTTTCCATGATTGTTTTTTAAATTATTTTCTGGACTTCTTACTTTAGGTTCCCAATCTGTTTTGATCATTTATTTATTATTTTTTATTTATATTTTTCATTTATTTATTTTTACATTTCTTTATATTTTTTCACAGCCACCTGATGCAGCCTAAAGACAGCTTTGGCTGTCACCTATTTCAACTTAGTAATAAATCATCTGTACATAGAAAAAAATTAACTGTTCCAATACGTGATAATTATACTAATGTTTTACTAGTTAGCTCTTATTCAACATTCCTAACACCAAATATTATAACAAAATATAATAAACTTTATTGTGATGTAGAAACAATAGAAATTCTTGTAGGTCAATATATTTTTACAAATTTCATAAATGTATTCATTCGAAAAAACCTAATATACATATTAAAGCAGATGAAAGTTTAAATAAAATTATTATTGAAAGTGATGGAAAAATTATATGTGAATAAACAAGATAGCATTGGAAATTTAATTGTTTTTAATAATCAAGTTGTTTTACCTCTTGAAAAATCTGTAGCTAAAGATGTTCATAAAATAACTCCTTTTGAATTAATATATATATATATATATATATATATATATATATATATATATTAATCATGCTGATGGAATGAGTGTAAAACAATGATCATTTTCATTAAGAAACTAATATTATTGCTTCATGTAAACATAAAGCTGAATTTGGTACACCAATAATTTATGAAACAAATTATTTGTGAATATTCCTATTTTTTATACACTTTCAATATTTAAAGTTGTTATAACTAATGAAAATGATAATTTAATTGACTTTAATGGTTCTACTGTAACATTTATTTTAAAAATATCTTACTAAATTTTTCCTTAATAAATAAATAAATTCTAAAACAACCATAAATAAATAACTGCTAAAACAATAAGTGATACCTAAAGCAATCTTAGACTTGTCATGAATAAAATTTAAAGTTCCCAGTTTTGTTCATTTCTTGTTAATGAAAAAACTAAAAAAATTTAAATGTTCCTAACAAAGATACAGAAATTGAAATACATATTGGTGATGGTTGGCTACATCCAAATTATTCATAATTATATATGAATTTTAGTATTATTGGAACTGACAACAGTTTTTCCAAATTATGATGGGAAATCAAATAAAAAATTAATTTATAATTATGCAACTAAATTGTTTGATTTTGTAACAATAAAGAAAGGAAATAATATATTATCTAGAACTGAACATCATTTTTTTCATCAATAGTTCTATTACATTTAACTTCATCTGTTACTGATAAAATAAGTTTAGAAGGCCATATTCTTCATACAGGAGAAAGTAAATACTAAAAGAATTATGATTGAAGGAGGCATGGGCACTACAATGAACTGCAGATCTGGGTCATTGAACAGTGCGATTTACCTCCATTCAGGCTTACCTTTGCAAGTAAACCAATGGAGAAGGGGGAAGCAAATTAAGATGAGAATGTGACAGGCCACTGAAACAAGGACCACGGAGTAAACGACATTCCCTTAGCACTCTTGATATCTTTAGAGACCCCGCCATGACAAAACTATTCCACCAGTTGAGTAAGATATGTGACAGGCAAAATACCTTCAGAATTCGGAAAAACAGTGATTCCAGTTCTCTGCATTTCCTGATAAGTGCGAATGCTATCAAACCGTCAGTTTGATAAGTCATGGTTGCACGTACTATCATGAATTATTTAAAAAAGAATGGAAAATAATAGAAACTGACCTTCACATCTACACAATTACTGTGCGATTCACAATTAAGTGCCTGGCAGAGGGTTAACACACACACACACACACACACACACACACACACACACACACACACACACACACACACACACACACAAATACAGGGATGGTTAATGCTGTTTGTGGATGACACTGATGTTGTCATTTGATGATGTCCCATATATGCTCCATTGGAGACACATGTAATGATTGAGGAGGCCCTGGCAACATGTCCACACTCCATAGAGCATGTTGGGTTAAAAAGCAGTGTGTGAGTGGGCGTTTTACTGTTGGGAAACATCCCCTGAAATAGTGTTCATGAATGGCAGCACAATGTGTCAAATCACCAGACTGACATAGGAATTTGCAGTCACAGTGTGTGGGATAGCCACAATAGTGGTTCTGCTATCGTATGAAATTGCACTCCAGACCATAGCTCCAGGTGTACATCCAGTGAGAGTAGCACTCAGACAGGTTGGTTGCAGACCTTCAGATGGCCGCCTCCTAACTAACACACAGCCATCACTGGCACTGAGGCAGAAACAGTTTTCATCAGGTAACACTACTTACCTCCACTCTGCCCTCCAGTGAGGCTCTCCCTTGACATCATTGAAGTCACAAATGGTGATGGTTTGGGGTTAGTGGAACACACACTGCATGGCTTCTGGCAGTGAGCTGTCATTCAAGTAATCTGCCAAATTGCTGCTGCAGCTGCAGTACAATGTGCCAGAGTCACATGCTGAACATGTCTGTCTCCCCTCTCATAGTGTCATTGGGCAGCAGGAGCTCCATCTTATTACAACCACAACTTCTCGTGACCACCGATGCCAGCAATCATGTACAGTGGCTACATTCCTGCCTTAAGTCTTTGTGCAGTATTGCATAAGGAACATCAAGCTTCTTGTAACCCTATTAGATGACCTCATTCAAACTAAATGATTTCCGATAGTGGCATCTTGGTCACTTCTTTAATTACAATAACACTGATATTTAATTTCTGTTTATAGGGTTTTGTCGGCCTCTGTAGCTGAGTGGTTCTTGTGGAAGACTGCCATGGGGGAGTGGGGATACAGGTTTCATTCCTGGTACTGTCAAGGATTTTTCCTTGGTGACATAATTACAGAATCTATCAGGCACTGTTGGTGCTCTAGCTGACCTTCTGATCTCGCATTTTTGTTCTTGTTTATGACTCCTTGAACCTCCTTTGATACCCTTGTCTTCTATTACATCTCCATGACTAATCTGTAATTCACACATAAGTCACAAACTATTTTATATTCCATGCAATCAACGCTGTTGAAAGGCATGATGTTAGGAAGAACTCTGCTTCAGCTGGTAAAATTGTTGTTTATTAAACCACAATCAGCTTCGTGGACTAAATCCAGATCAAGGGTGCAACCTACATGGTACAAAGCAAAGTACGGTCACCACATTTTGGGGATATTAGAATTAATGAAGCAATGTCTAAAATATACTCAACATTAAAAGACCATACAAATATCCTTCGCTCCTAGTAATAAAATTCTCAATTATTCTGACTTTTAAAGGTAGCAGCGACCCAGCACTCCTAGTAATGAGTATATGGTATCACAGTGTCCACATGGATAGCAGTCATTGCACCAGCCAGATAGTCTCTCTTCGTCGTTCATACCGGCCACTTTTACACCGAGCAGTGCTGCGGTCACACCAGTAAGATACTATCACCTGATACTTGCCTGAGGCCTGTGACTATTCGTGATAGCAGTGAGAATTTTTTATCCCCGATCTGGCCCCTTTTTAGAAACGTTTTGTGCCCGCTCAGTTAAAATATTTTTCTAATTTTCTTTTTAGATGCAGGCATATTTTAAAGAATGGAGCACATCTTCATTACACTTGCTTGCCATAGTACTGACAATATTCACTGAATACTAAATTTTGACTATGAACAAAGCGTATTGTAATACCACAACCCCTTTGGACGTTATATCCTATTCCAATTTCATCTCTGCTCTCCTGAAGAGGGCATATATATAATATTAGTATGTTGCACTACTTTAAACTGTTGTTTTCATATTATTTATATTGGGTCCCACCAGTAAATGAATGAAGGAAACATGTTTAATTAAAAACTAATGCAACATCATAATTTACAAGCAATACGATCTACAGGCACATGATAGGAATGATTTCGCTATTGTAATTATGGAGTAATTGATGATTAAAGTTCAGATATTACCAAGTCATAGAGAGACAGCTATTTTTATGTTTTGAGGCCAGAAATTGTTTGAATCCTTAGCAAAAATATGATACAATGAGTCAAAATCAATCACACTCATGTTTTAATTGGAACTGGTAATTACAACCACATAGAAATATCAATTTTGCACATACAAAAATAATTACTTGCATCTAGGCCTTTCATTCGATTGAGCTAATCACTCTGCACACCTGAAAATGATAGCATGATTTTTCTTTCAGTGAATTAATTATTATATGAAAATTAATGAAATACATTGCTGCAGTGTTAAAATGTAATTTATAGTCTTAAGAGAAACAGATTCTTTCCTGTCTTTATATGGAATTATTAACTTTTATTCTATGTAAATTTTTGTTTCATTTGGGAAGATGTATGTAAACACTTTAATTGTTTCTATGCAAAAATTCAATAAGTAACAGTGACAGTAATTGTTCAAAACTACATATATACAGGCAATTTGTACACGGCCATACCTCAGTCTTCGGCCGAATTTTGCATCAACAGCATGTAGTCTGACTTTTTATTTATAACTGGAAGATGGAAGTTGTATGATGATCAGTAAAGTTCTATGTACTGACTTGGCAGAAAATCCTAAAAAATTTTGGTCTTATGTCAAAGCGGTAGGTGGATCAAAACAAAATGTCCGGACAAAATGGTACTGAAACAGAGGATGACAAACTAAAGACCGAAATACTAAATGTCTTTTTCCAAAGCTGTTTCACAGTGGAAGACTGCACTGTAGTTCCTTCTCTAGATTGTCGCACAGATGACAAAATGGTAGATATCGAAATAGACGACAGAGGGATAGAGAAACAATTAAAATCGGTCAAAAGAGGAAACGCCGCTGGACCTGATGGGATACCAGTTCGATTTTACACAGAGTATGCGAAGGTACTTGCCCCCCTTCTTCCAGCGGTGTGCCGTAGGTCTCTAGAAGAGCGTACCGTTCCAAAGGATTGGAAAAGGGCACAGGTCATCCCCGTTTTCAAGAAGGGACGTCGAACAGATGTGCAGAACTATAGACCTATATCTCGAACGTCGATCAGTTGTAAAATTTTGGAACACGTATTATGTTCGAGTATAATGACTTTTCTGGAGACTAGATGGCTCTGAGCACTATGGGACTTAACATCTGTGGTCATCAGTCCCCTAGAACTTAGAACTACTTAAACCTAACTAACCTAAGGACATCACACACATCCATGCCCGAGGCAGGATTCGAACCTGCGACCGTAGTAGTCGCGCGGTTCCGGACTGAGCGCCTGAACCGCTAGACCACCGCGGCCGGCTCTGGAGACTAGAAATCTACTCTGTAGGAATCAGCATGGGTTTCGAAAAAGACGGTCGTGTGAAACCCAGCTCGCGCTATTCGTCCACGAGACTCAGAGGGCCATCGACACGGATTCACAGGTAGATGCCGTGTTTCTTGACTTCCGCAAGGCGTTCGATACAGTTCCCCACAGTCGTTTGATGAACAAAGTAAGAGCATATGGACTATCAGACCAATTGCGTGATTGGATTGAAGAGTTCCTAGATAACAAAACGCAGCATGTCATTCTCAATGGAGAGAAGTCTTCCGAAGTAAGAGTGATTTCAGGTGTGCCGCAGGGGAGTGTCGTAGGACCGTTGCTATTCACAATATACATAAATGACCTTGTGGATGATATCGGAAGTCCACTGAGGCTTTTTGCGTATGATGCTGTGGTACATCGAGAGGTTGTAACATTGGAAAATTGTACTGAAATGCAGGAGGATCTGCGGCGAATTGACACATGGTGCAGGGAATGGCAATTGAATCTCAATGTAGACAAGTGTAATGTGCTGCGAATACATAGAAAGAAAGATCCCTTATCCTTTTGCTACAATGTAGCAGGTCAGCAACTGGAAGCAGTTAATTCCATAAATTATCTGGGAGTAGGCATTAGGAGTGATTTAAAATGGAATGATCATATAAAGTTGATCGTCGGTAAAGCAGATGCCAGACTGAGATTCATTGGAAGAATCCTACGGAAATGCAATCCGTAAACAAAGGAAGTAGGTTACAGTACACTTGTTCGCCCACTGCTTGAATACTGCTCAGCAGTGTGGGATCCGTACCAGATAGGGTTGACAGAAGAGATAGTGAAGATCCAATGGTGAGCAGGGCGCTTCGTTACAGGATCATTTGGTAATCGCGAAAGCGTTATGGAGATGATAGATAAACTCCAGTGGAAGACTCTGCAGGAGAGACGCTCAGTAGCTCGGTACAGGCTTTTATTGAAGTTTCGAGAACATACCTTCACCGAAGAGTCAACCAGTGTATTGCTCCCTCCTACGTATATCTCACGAAGAGACCATGAGGATAAAATCAGAGAGATTAGAGCCCACACAGAAGCATACCGACAATCCTTTTTTCCACGAACAATACGAGACTGGAATAGAGGGGAGAACCGATAGAGGTACTCAAGGTACCCTCCGCCACACACAGTTAGATGCCTTGCGGAGTATGGATGTAGATGTAGATGTAGATCATTCGCTGCCAAACATCTTCCTTGCAAAATAAAAAAAACCCTTTGTAAACAAGAACTACTAAGTTTTATTTTGACCATTACATGATATCCATGTGATGAAGCGGGAACATCAAAATAAACCTATGGCAGTATCAAGAAGCAGCACCCCAGTTTACACAAGATACATATAAAACTGGTGGAGTATTAGTTAAATCTTGGTAATGTGTTGTTGAACATGGTATGAATTAATTGAATAATGAGTGAACTTTTTTTTCCTTGTGTTAAACTATGATACTCACCCCAGACTTCAGACTTCACCATAAACATTTCACACCACGTTATATTACAGTATGCCTATGATCTTTCAACACTGTATGTATATTTTACATTCTTGTATTAATTTTAACATCCATAAAATGTCGTGACACTGTACTTTGATCCTTATCATGCAGGTTGCATCTATTTATGTGCCTTTAGGCTGCAAAACCGGTTGTGTTTTAATAAACAACCATTTCAACAGCTATTAGCGGAGTTTTTCCTAACATCACAATTAAGTGTCCAGCAAAGGGTTCATTAGATCACTTTCCTACTATTTCTCTACCATTCTAATTTCGAACACCATGCAAAAAATGCACACACAAACCTTTCTATACAAGCTTTCCATTTGGTGGGTCCCAACAAATTACTTTTGCATTCAGGGTAGAAAGTTGGAGATTTAAATTTCATGAAAAGATATCACCACACTGCAACAAAGAATGCCTTTGTTTTAATGATTGCCCTCTATAATCACATATTATACCCATGATGTGCTGTCGTCCACATTATCGCAACACAAAACCAGCTCTCGTTCATTGAACTTTTCTGATGTCCTCCATCTGTCTTATCTGGTAAGGATCATTTGCTCATATACAGATGAATTCTCTATGCATTTTCACTCAGAATCACTGAAATTGAGCAGTATCAGCGAAGGAACAGCTTGCGCTTGTTCGGGGTAGCTGCAAACGATCGTGAAAACACCGACGACCTGGCCATTAGCCTCGTGCATGAAAAACCTGGCGTGCAGATCGACGTGGCCGATATTGACAGAAGCCACCGTGTTGGGCGCAGGATACCAGGTGCCATGAAACCCAGGCCCATAATAATTAAATTTGTGTCATACCGGAAAAATGCTGAAGTGTTTGCTCAGAAAAGAAAACTCGCCAAGAGTGGGGTTACCCTGAGGGAAGATCTGACGCGCGAAAGACAAAGTTTTGAACACTGCGATCACACAGTTCGGCCTTCAAAATGTATGGACCCAGGGTGGCAGGATCGTAGTCGAGACGGAAGGAGGGAGGAAAACGGTGACGAACATGTCCGAACTGAAAGACTGAGCTAAATCTCGCGAGACACAAAGTCTCATATTGTACTCTGTCTAATATAAGTTAATTTTTATTCTTTCTTTTCATTTTTTTACGTAAATATTGCTTCGTTATTTCTATAAGTACCATAAGTACTCTATTTAAAATCAGTCAATTGTTTCACATAAATATTGCTTCTTTATTTGTCTATCATAAGTGCTCATGTATATTCATATTGTCAGTCAAACGGGAATTAACATTCTCCATTAACAGGAATCTCCTTAAAACCGCCTTTCTGTATCTTAATTTCCTCCTCGTCACTACCACTACTACTACTATTATCTTTTTCGTAACCACTACTGCCACTTTCCATCTTTCTTTTCGCTCCCTGCTCAAATACCTCCAGCTTGTCTTTCACCTTTAGCCCACAGACGCTTGAGTCAGTCACGACCTTGGACACACCTGTAAATATGTCTTCCCCCGCGAAATCCAGCTCTTCCCCCTCTTCCGGCCAGCAGGTAGACGGAGCGCGCTCGGTCCTACAGGCGGCCACAATGGGACGGACCGGTTCTGGCGGCGGGCTCTTTAGTGACCCACGCGAACGCTCAATCGCTAACGGCTCACTTCGACGAGTTCTGTGACCTGTTCTGCCAATCGCTGTTCCATATTATCCTCGTCTCTGAAACTTGGTTGAAACCAAACATTTCTTCTGACGCTATCTGAATCACTGGTTACTCTCTCCTAAGGGCAGATCGTGAAACACGACGCGGGGGTGGTGTGGGTGCCAATGTTTGCTCTGATCTGAGACCTACTATACTATGCACATCAGATGCAAAGGGCGAAGGAGAAGCAGAGTTCTTGTTTTTCGAAATAAATACAACAAATCAGAAACTGCTAATTGGAGTAATCTATAAACCTCCAAACGTCGGTGCTATGTCCTCCTTTCAGTCTGCCCTGTCCTCGCTCGTGACACTGTATGAACACATAATCATTATGGGCGACACAAACATCGACTTCCAGTTAAAATCTCCCTCTGCAGAAAAACTAAGGAGACTGTTCCACTCCAATGATATGAGTTTAACACCCCTGGACCCAACTCATCACACGCCACACAGCCATACACTCATAGATATAATAGCAACAAAGCGACCAGATAAAATAATTCGCGCCAATCAGACATCCGCTCCAGGACTCTCTGCTCATGACGTGATATTCTTAAATTACTCAGTGCATACTGCCAATGAAAAATCTCACCTGGTAACCTACAGAAACCTAAAAAATGTTAACCATGACGCTCTTCAAAAGGATTGCTCAGACATCCCTTGGCATGATATAAGCAATGAACCGACTTTAGACGGAAAAATTCGGGAATTATGTCGCAAAATTATTGCACTGTATGATAAACATGCTCCTCAACGCACTGTCAAGGTAAAGAGAGCTCCCGCTCCGTGGCTCACCACTGCATTACGCCAGTTAATGAATAAACGTGATGCTGCACATAGGGCCATCAAACGTAACCCAACTCCCGAGGCGTACGAACCTTATAGGAAACTCCGGAATAGAACCAAGCAAAGCGTGAGGAATGCCAAAATCAGACATGCCCGCTCTGTCGTATGCGGCATATCAAAACCTGCTGCACTGTGGAAAAAGCTGCGCAGTTTCGGTATAGGGAAGCGAAGAGCTGACGCTGTTTATCAAGCGTCTGCAGAAGAATTAAACGATTTCTTCTCAACAGCTGCAAACTGCCACGCAGCGACAAATTACCAGCCCCAAGATATCAATCTCTCGAGAGACAAGTTTTTCCTAAAACATGTCACTACCGGCACAGTACACAAGGCAATTATGAGAATCTCTGCCGAGGCAGTAGGAAATGATGGAGTGAGCATTGGCATGATTAAGAACGTCGTAGACACTATTACTCCAGGTATCACAGACATCTTCAACCTGTCTCTTGTCAGTAGTACATATCCCACTGAGTAGAAGGAAAGTTTAATTCAACCTATACCCAAGACTAACAACCCCAAGTCGCCTGGTGACTACAGGCCGATCAGCATACTACCTGCAATATCTAAAGCCCTAGAATACATCGTCCATGAACAGCTGACGGATTACCTCAAAACTCATAACATCCACGACAAATATCAGTCAGGCTTTCGAAAGCACCATAGTACAGCAACTGCATTAATCAAAGTAACTGATGACATTAAACATGCCATGGACAGACGTGAAGCTACCATCCTAACACTGCTTGACTTTAGCAAGGCTTTTGATACAGTTGACTTTGATATATTACTAATTAAAATGAAGCAGCTGAATTTCTCAAACAACGCAATACACTGGTTCGACAGCTACCTCAAAACCAGAAGCCAACAAGTCATTTGTGGGTCGGAAAAGTCATCATGGAAAAACGTGCGCTCTGGAGTTCCCCAAGGCTCCGTCCTTGGTCCATTACTCTTCTCACTGTACATTAATGATATTTCCTCAGTGATTCACTCCTGCAACTACCATCTATATGCCGACGACATCCAACTGTACATAAGTGCAAGCCCCAAGAACATTGCTGACGCAGTAGCGAGTATGAACGCAGATCTTTGCTCTGTTTCTCGATGGGCACAGAACCTAGGTCTGAAACTAAACCCCAAGAAATCCCAGGTCATACTTATATCTCATCCAGTTAATCAGTCGGTACTTTCGCGAAACAGTCCCTCAAATACTCCTCAATAGTACCCAACTACCATACCAAAAAACAGTAAGAGACCTTGGAATAATCTTGGATGAACACCTAAACTGGGAAGAACAAACAGTCACAGCTTGCCGGAAATCGCTCTCCTCCCTACATGCAATTCCAAAATTTAGAAAAATATTTCCAACCCATGTTAAACAAAAATTAGTCCAAACACTAGTCTTGCCTAATCTTTACTACTGTGATGTAGTTCAACACGGCACAAATAGTGAAAATTAGAGATGCCTCGAGCTAGTGATGAATGCTTGCGTTAGATAAGTATGCAATATACGGTTGTATGATCATATTAGTCCTTCATACTCCCAGCTAGGTTGGATACGCTCACATAAGGCACGCGATCTCCACACGATGTGCTTACTTCATCGATTTCTTAGCCACTGGTGCCCCCAGTACACTATCCTCTCACATTAAATACCTATCATCATTCCACAACCGCAATACCAGATCGGATACGTCTAGCATCTTGTCTGTACCTTTACATAACACAAAATCTTTCTCCGTGTCATTCTCCATCTCAGCCATACGACTATGGAACACGCTCCCCTGTGATCTGCGTCTTATCCAGAACCACTCAACATTCAAGAGGGAACTCAAGACTTACATATTAGGGACGGTATAGCCACCATTGTTGTGGCCCTCTCATCTCTTTCTTTCTCCTCTCCATCATAGCTTCGAATTTTAGCACTATTTCTCTTCCTCTAACCTATCTACCTCTTCTATATCTCTTTCACCCCATTCTATCGTCTTACGACTCTGCTTGATGAGAATAACTCACAAGCTACAAGAATATAACGAGAAAATTCCCAACTATCAATAGGACTGACATTCATAAAAGAAAAATATGTTTACTTTCATATACATAGTCACTACTACTACTACTACTACTACTACTATTATTATTATTATTATTATTATTATTATTATTGATTGTTATAATTATTTTTTGATTGTTATAATTATCATTGTACTACGTTTATAATCTCTATTTTTTTCATTAACATAAATACTGTATAACATGTTATATGTCCTTAATGTTCTGTAGAAACTGAAATTTGTTGCATCTGAGTATGCCTGGTTAGGTGTAAGAGAGGGCCTGAAGGCCCTAATCTTGCCAGGTAAAATAAATGCATAAATAAATAAAAATAAAATGTCTACCTCCTGTATAACAGCCCTCTAGAATCAATACACCAGACCACTTCTTCCACAATATCAATGCATCAGGCAACAATAAGTTTTTACTTAATCAATTCTCAGTGACAAACTTTGGTGTAGCCTATTAAAATTCCCAACACTACTTTATGATCCCACTATGAATTTTTCAACTGTTCTGGTAGATGTAAAAAAAAAAAATCTACTTCCATACAGCCTGCAATTTTAACATTAGGTTTATCGCAAACACTATCAAGTTTTCATTTTCATAGTTCAGCTAAATTTCTGTTCTGAGAAAGTGCAGCTGCAGAAACGACTTCAGGTGAGGCCTTTTCTTCAAGCCATGATCTCTTACCTGCTCTTGCTTCAACCAATAGGCATCGCATCACATTGTACCATTATTTTTTAATCACAACCTAATATTTGAGAAATAATCATTCACTGAATTATTTTGTTTGTCAATATTATGTTTAGCTTCACTTGTCATTTATGCTCTCACTTATCATTCTATGTATGATCGTGGTAGAGGACATGTAAGTCTTGTGTATTGCCTACTAACGGAATAATAAATTGTGCACTTAGGATCTACGCACCGAGGGTTCCATACAAACTTAATTATGTATACAGACAGTCAATCAATTTTCGGAATAGAGGATCCTAACGATTTTTGCTTGTTTTCAACATTGATAGTGGCAAGATATTGCTTCCATGAATTCCAAGACATTCATGAATGTTTTAATTTCAAGTTGGAAGTCAAACAACCAAAGGCAAAAGAATTTTTTTCGTATCATACAACTACAAATTAACAATTTTCTAATTTTTTCCTTTACTTGTATTGTGAAACCTTTCTTCTTGCTGAATTTAATGGTTCTACATCAAGGGAAAGTACCTTGTAAGTTCTCATGAGTGAGTTTGTATCACAGTATCATAATGTTAATACCTGCACACAGGAACTGAAGTACCAATTTTTAATATTAATTATACAAGGAGGTCAATGAAACCTATATAACTCGAAAAGTACTTTTCCACAAAAAAAATAAAAAAATAAAAACACCATGTGTGCAGGTAGCCTTTGGGAAGTAGATGCTTTCATATTCATAACTCTGATGACAGCTTCTCTATCACACGTTAAAATCTCCAATATGTGAACAGCAATAGTTGAAATGCTGCCCCCTGTGTACCAATCAAGTACTATAGTAAAAATGACACACAAAAGTAACGTCTTGTGAAATTGCATTCTAGGGACCTTCATGTTCATGTGGTTCATTTATAGTAACACAGGCATACCAGGCAGCTACAATGCGACCACAGCTAGGTCAATGACGCTAGCAGTGGAAATCAAAATATCACAGTAATGAAGACTAAATAACATTGTATACTGGCATTATTATTTCACTTACTTTTCTATCAGAGTAATTTTGTGGTCACTTGCTGCTGTTACCAGATAGTCTGAATGAAGTTTGCAATTCTTAATTACTTAATTTTAAATAACTGTCTTCTGACTACACTGCTATACAGAGACTATATTTGTTTTATGCTGTGCCTAGAAGGGAGATCTTAACAAATCAGAGTGAAAGACACAGAGCTAGGCAGACAATTTTTGTGTACAAAGAGTAACAGGAATGTGGACATGCAAAATGATAATGCAACTTTTTTACTGAATGACACGTTTTAATGTTAACTGAAGATGATTCCACACAATTTTCACAGTTACAAATGTGGTCTGATCAATTTATATTTCAGATTTTGTACTGCAAAACATTTTGCATCAGCAGTTACTTTACTTGCTGTACTTGATACAAAGGGATTCAAAGTGTGTCATCATAAGGCAGAAGTTAATTTGCTGGCTTTAACACAAAATTTATTTTTCTATGCACTTTATCAAGGATGCATGTCAAACGATCCAAGAATTCAAGAGAAATCAAAGAATTATTTCCATAGTTCAGCATTTGCAGCACAATGCAGCATTTTCTATGGTCATTTCTGAAGCTGAAACTTCACACAGAGCTTTATAGGGATTATATCACTTTAATATTCATGATATTTTTTATCATAGGTCAGTTCCAATGACTTCTATGTATGATCATTCACCATCTTATACACAATTATTTTTTTATGACATCGATGCTGCTCTTTGCTATAGACCGAATGAAGAATCATCAGTCATGCTATACTGATAACAATGTAATACTAAAATTCCTGTTGAATTATAACTCACCAATCCTTTTGTGCATTCTTTCGCTGTGATGAAAGATTTTTGTGAAAGAGTGGAGAATGAAAATAGAGAAATTTGTTTGGTTACTGTATTTACTAAAAAAATTAGACATCTAGCTTTACAACGAGACAATTCAAACAGATGTGACTGCTGGAACTATTTGAAGGAAATGCAGTGTGTTTAAAAAAAACACCGGTGCAGTCCAAAAAATTCGGTTTTAGATTCCTCACTAGATCAGTTAGCATGTCCATTGTTATTTCCTAATGGAGACACTGAATGGCATCCTAATTTGTTCCATAACACATCAAATACATCCGCTACCTACAAATAAAATGACTATGTTGCAATATACATGCAATCGCCTTTCAATTAGAGATGATTTCAGCTTTTACATCATACACAAAAATTATTTCTGCAGAGCATTGTTGAAATGCATGTACATATTAAACGTAGGAGACTCAATTTCATAAGAAAAATCAGTCTGTCCTAAGGTCAGAAATTTGTAACAACTTACGTTATTGTTTACTACAAAACCTGAATGATACTGCAATTATTCCAAGAAGAGATATTTTGCCATCTTCATTTAATGGTTCTCCAAGAAATCCGTATCAGAACTACTTGCATGTAATGTCCATTGTTCAACATTTTGGGACAAAGTTACTTATTACAATGACTTGCAGTCCTAGTTGACTGGAAACTGATCAGCATAAACCTGATAATTTCCATTCAGAAATTATTGTGTAAGTATGCAAGGCTAAAATAAAGGAATTAATTGAGACATTGGTGACAAAACACATTTTTGGTAAAGCTTAGGGAATCATTTACAATACTCAATTTAAAAAAGAGATGGTTGTTTCTTGCCCATATTTTATGTAGTGTTGGCAGAAGAGCCAACGCTGTGTTTCTAGAAGAGGCCGAAATGCACGCGTTTAATTACACGCTGACTGGCGTGAGGTCTGGAACAGGACAATATCTTGAGAATTGTAAATAAAGTACGTAGATGATGTAATACTTAACTTTAATCCACAATTGTAGAATATCTCTCGTTACGGTTCATGCTTCATAATTTTAATTATCAATTGAATACGGCGCCTTGCTAGGTCGTAGCAAATGTAGCTGAAGGCTATGCTAACTATCGTCTCTGCAAATGAGAGCGTATTTGTCAGTGAACCATTGCTATGAACGTCGGCTGTACAACTGGGGCGAGTGCTAGTAAATCTCTCTAGACCTGCCGTGTGGCGGCGCTCGGTCTGCAATCACTGATAGTGGCGACACGCGGATCCGACGTATACTAACGGGCCGCGGCCGATTTAAAGGCTACCACCTAGCACGTGTGGTGTCTGGCGGTGACACCACATTTTAATTATTTCAAGTGAAATCTATAAAATAGTAAACATTTGTGATATTGATTCAGTCCTATGTCAAGAAATTCCTGATATTCGAACATACTGCCTTCCAAGATGGCCGCCGAGGAAGTGACGCCAGAAACTATTTCCAGAAAGTTAAGTGATTTAGACAGGAATTTAATTTAGTTTAACACCGACAACAAATTAAATACGTGCATTAGTGTATCGTTTAGGCTTGCTGTTAAAGGTTTCACTTTTCTTTGCGTATTTTTTTCAGAAAACACGAAAAGATCGTAACTTCGCGAAGTCGCGTTTAGGAATAAATTTTGTAAACGTGTTTGTTTCTTGTTTCATGGTAATTTGACTAGTTTCTCGGTAACAAATAAGTAAACTACCGTAAATAGCGTATACCTTCATTGTTTTAATACAGATCTCAGAAACATTGTGAATAGGCTTAATTCTTGTAACGTCTTTTTTGAATTTCGGTAATTTAATTGATTTATTCTAGCTAAAGTATTATTTTTACCATGAGTGAGAAGTGCCTGACTTGCCGTAGAATTGTTAGTTCTGGGGTTTGGTGTGATGGATGCAGTAGTTTTTTTCATTGGGGGGACTGCAGTGGCGTGGGCGTCGGGAAAGGTGACCATGCTCATCAGTGGTTATGTAGGATTTGCAGCAGGGATAGGAAGATAGTGGAAGAGGAGGGGAAAATTGCTGTCCTTCAGGCTGAGCTAGATCAGGCTAGGGAAGATCTGGACAGGTTAAGGAGGGAGAAGGGCAAAGAGAGGTTGGAAGTGGCAACAAGTAATAGAAGGAACAGGCCTAGAACTAAGTCTGACAGTTTTGTGGTGAATGTCAAAAATAAGTTTGACCTGTTGCTTCAGTTAAAAACTGATGAGCCTCAAGCAGAGGTAGTTGTAGACAGGACACAACAAACTTTCAATAGGAAATTGAAAAAGAATGTAGGAAAGTCATCGAAAAGGAAGAAAGTTTTGTTGTTAGGCAGTTCTCATGCCAGATGTGTAGGCCGACTTCTGCAGGAGAAATTAGGACCAGAATACCAGGTCGCAAATTTTTTCAAACCAAGTGCTAGTTTGGATCAGGTGACAGAGGATTTAGGTTCACTCTAAAGGATTTACCAGGGAAGACACCGTGGTTATTGTGGGAGGGCCGGCGAACAGTATCGACAGAGATCCTGAGTACAGTATACAGTGTGACCTGGTATAGATTGCGTCGGCATCGAGACACACCAATGTTGAATTTGTATCTGTCCTGAAACGCCATGACCGGCCTCATTTGAACTCTTCTGTTGGGAGAGTTAATTTGGAGTTGGAACGGCTGCTTGGGTTGGGTGCAGGGGCTCATATTGGTGTGGTTCCTGTTGATTCTCTCAGTAGGTGGGACTATACCAGGCACGGCCTACATCTCACCAGGAAAGGGAAGGGTAAACTGGCTGGGATAATAGCAGGAAATTTAAGGGGGGGGGGGGGGCACTGCCATGAATGGTAAAATACCAGTGGTTACAGGTGTTTGAGCAGCACCTTTTTTAGGATAGGTAAGACAGACAGATGTCAAGCTCTACGAGAGGTCAGGATTGAAACAAATCTTCAGTTTAGGAAAGAAATTAAACAGCACAATTCTAGCACATTGGATCACCAGTCACAGCTGTCAATTATAAATTTTCACCAATCACCAGAAATTTTATCTCCACCAAGTTGTATCTCAGTCCTAGGTAATTGCATTCATGAATTAAAGTCACCCAAACCAGTTGACATAATCTGCCTCTCTGAACACCATGTGACCACTGGTATAGGAACTAGGCCTAAGCACAATGAGAAACTCAGAAAAAATGGCTCTGAGCACTATGGGACTTAACAGCTGTGGTCATCAGTCCCCTAGAATTTAGAACTACTTAAACCTAACTAACCTAAGGACATCACACACATCCATGCCCGAGGCAGGATTCGAACCTGTGACCGTAGCAATCGTGGGGTTCTGGACTGCGCGCCTAGAACCGCGAGACCACCGCGGCCGGCAGAAACTCAGACAGGAGAGTACTGCAAATGTTAGAATAAGGAAAGGTTCTCATAAAAGTATAATTAAAAATAATGTAAGTATATTTCATCAAAATATTGGGAGTTTAAAGAATAAAATAGATAAGCTTCTGGTTTGTTTAGAAGATTTAGAAGATTTAGAAGCTGAGGATGAAATAGATATACTATGCCTGTCTGAGCATCACATTGTTACTGATATGGATAAGGTAAATGTTGGTGGATATAAGCTCTCTGCACATGTAATTAGAGAAAATATGGAGAAAGGAGGAGTTGCCATATATGTCAAAAGTTATCATTGTGCAAAAAGTATAGAAACAAAAAAGTTTTGTGTAGAGAAACATATAGAAGCATGTGCCTGTAAGCTTCAATTAAATAAAGGCACATTTATAATTGCAACTGTATATAGGTCCGCATCAGGAAATTTTCACCTATTTCTGAAAAATTAGGACTCCTTGTTGTGCTATCTGTCAGACAGGGGGAAGCAAATCATTATTTGTGGGGACTTCAATGTAGTTTCTCTGAAAAAGATGCGTTCCAGAAAGTAGGAAGTAGCAGTAGCTGGAACAGAGACACAAACAAAATGTCTATTGTATGGCAGAGCGTGTAGCGAGCTAGATTCTGAAAAAGATATCAGTTAGTAATAATGCATTCACATGTACTGTGTGAACAAGATCGCATAATGTATGTTCATGCATCCATGTAAATTTTTCCTGTATTATCCCTGCTTACAACTTAACAGGGATTCCTGAATACCTCTGTTCCTTCACGCTCCTCTTCTCACTCTATAAATAATTTCGAAGAATAGAAATTGCGTGAACTCGCTCAGTGTATTTAGATATTGCAACAAGCGTAGCCTGTGCACTAGGAGCGATTACACTGATCAGAGCGCAATTTTGTGAATGAAATTACGGTGTGTTGGCACCATTGAGTATGCTGTAATGTTGCAATGACTGTTGCCTGGCATGACTCTCTAGCAGTCCTAAAATTGACCAGGTCAACATTTGGTGAACGAAATTATGCTCTATTGGCACATTGTAAGTTGTGTATGTGGGCAGTGTATCCTGGTCCCGATATAGTGCTTCCTGGAGGCATACAGCGAAAGTTTACATTCGTCTTATGGGCAAAAAACTGTTTAATTCATTCCATTCTTAATTGGAAATTGTTAATTATCTAAGTAAACACAATCTTCAGAATGTGCCCAAGTACCGAAGCTGCTTATGCAGTTTTTTGGACCTACAGCTCACTTTACAATAAAGTCCTCGAAAATATACCCTATAACTAAAAACGTAGTTAATTTTATATCCTTCCCGAACTGCAAGTAATTTTTATGACGAGAATGTTCTAGTTCTTATTACTTTCACTGACTAATTCTATTACCTTCTGGATATAGAGGGCTATGCAGATAAATTGGTGTAAATCTCGTGTTTATCACCAATGTTCGCACCATCAAGGACGCTGGTTTTCCTCCATTAACGTGGAGCTGAATTTTATCTTTAAGTAGCGGAGAGCTTTATATACTTCTCTCGAGAAGTTCATGTCCAACTGCAGCAGATTACAAACAGCTATATATTTCATATCAATTCTTTTCCGCAGACTGAATTTACCAATAGCACAAAGACTATTGTAATTATATTTCACATTTCCGGAGGAGAGGGATATTTACTAATGTTCTGGACTGGAATGGATAATCAGAAACAGCTGACAGATATTATGTTATATGCTACTTCGCTTAATAAGTCTATTATTAGAGCAGCATCTACAGAATACCACGTATTTTTTGGCGTGTTTGGTATGTTTCGAATAATTGGACAAACTTTTTATGCAATCCACAGTCTCAGTAATAGTAGTGACGTAGAAAGTTTTGTTAAAGATATTTCGCATGACGGAAATGCCTCTAAGAATCACTGTGTTGCAGGAATTCCGGATTGTTGATATTCAGACCACTTTAGTACAACGGTTTGGAATCAAAACTGCCTGATTACCATTATAAGATTTGATTTTAAAGGGAAAGCAAATGAAAATTGTTGCTGCTAATGACAGTAAGTTAAAAAAGTAAAGCAAACTGTCAAAATATATTTTTATGGGGACAATCATGATAACATACGTCGGACTACTTGCAACAACTTGTTCAATTAGCAGTATTGCCAGTCACCCAGAAATATTGCCGTTTATTGCAGCAACACTTATGAAACATCATTGCGGCCGTACGTTGCTGTAAAATTTCGCCTGTGTAAACACACCTTGAGACGGGGTGGGCGTTGGCTAGCAACGCAGAAAGCACAGAGAGAGCTACGCCACTGCAGATATGCGAAAGCAGCAGAGCCATCTGTGCGTGCCAAGATGTATTACATTGAGACTATGGGCGTGGAGTGCACGAATGTCACTCAGAGACCTGAGAAAAGCTTTTAGATAACAAAAATAACTGCCTTTGTGGAAGTACTAGTAGTTGGAATAGAAATAGAGACAAAACTGTCTATTGTATGGCATCAAGTGTAGCGAGCTAGGGTCTGATAAACGTACTAGCTAGTAAGACTGCGCTCACATATTGTATGAACAAGCTTGTTAAATAAAGCAGGGCCGTCCCATCGCCCTCACGCCTTCCTTTCCCCACACGGCTCCTGTATGAACTGATCCCCTTCCCCCACCTCCTCTTGTTCCTCCAACATCTCCGCATCCTTTACATTGTTCGCATCCTTTACATTGTTCGCAGGCTTGATCCCCCCCACCCTCTGGTTTCCTCCTTCCTCTCCACCCCCCCGCCCGTTGCCGCGCCTCTATCGCTGTATCCCTCCCTCCCTCCCTCTCACCACCTCCACACCCTCCATCTCCTTCATCAGGGCAATTTCCAACGCCTTCCCCTCCCAGATGACGAACTTCGCCGTTGCCGCGCCTCTATCGCTGTATCCCTCCCTCCCTCTCTCCACCTCCACACCCTCCATCTCCTTCATCAGGGCAATTTCCAACGCCTTCCCCTCCCAGATGACGAACTTCGCCGTGACATATACCCTTCCTTCCAACTATAACCCGGCCTTGTTCCCCCCCCCCCCTCCCCAGGGCCCCCTTCTCTCTTTCTTCCTTCTCCCAGAGCGGATTTTCCTCCATCCCCCCCCCTCCTCTGAGACCCTGCCCCCCATACTTGCCTCTCTCCTTCCCACATCCCTCCCTACCTGGCCCTCTTCCGAGCGCCCCCCATTCCCCTCCCCCATCTCTTCCCCTCCCTCCCTTCTTCAGGTCTCCCTCATCTCCTTGAACCTGGCAGATCCTCTGTATTGCTCACCATCAGTGTGCCACGTCAGTGTTGTGTTTCGTGCTGTTTCCCGTGTGCGTCAAGAGGTGTGATTTTAATTGTGTACTGCCTTGAGGTTCGCCGTCAGTGTTACGCTGTGTGCTATGCCATCCGTCAACACCTTTATGCTCCAGTCATACTGTGCCTTGTGTTCTTTTAATCGTCGCAGTGTGTGGCTTTTTGTGTGTGCTACTTTTAAACAGTTTTTTATCTCCATTTTACAGTCACCCCGTTTTTTGTATATTGCCTTCCATGATGTTCTCCCTTTTTGTATCTATGTTCGCCTTCTTCTCTCCTTTGCTGTTTTTAAATGTCTTCTCTTGTTTTGTTCTATGTCTTTCGGCTGAAGAGCAGCGCATATGCTGCTGCCAGCCCGCCCCGATGGGGAATTGAAATACAATAAAGAAAAAAAAAAAAAAAAAAAAAAAAAAATCGCCCTCACTCCCACCCTTAAGTACCTTGGCGTCACCCTCGACCGTCGCCTCTCCTGGACTCCCCATCTCCAGACAATCCAAGCCAAGGCACGTTCCCGCCTCCGTCTCCTCAAGCTCCTTTCCGGCCGTACCTGGGGTCTGGACCCCTCCACCATCCTCCACACCTATAAATCCCTCATCCGCCCTATCCTTTGTTATGCCCATCCAGCATGGATCTCCGCTCCCCCTACCTTTTATAAATCCCTCCAAATCCTTGAACGCCATGCTCTCCGCCTCGCCTATCGCATCCCTCTCCCCTCCCCCACGCGGATCCTGTATGATCTCATCCCCTTCCCCCACCTCCTCCTTTTCCTTGAGAGGATACGGATCCTTTACACCTCCCAGGTGGCTTCCGCCAGCTCCCTCTCCCTGATGATGTCCTCGTCCCTTCCATCCACCCCTCCTATCAACTTTGACCCTGCCCCGCCCCCCTCTCCCGGTGTCCTTTCCTTTCGGCGCCCTCCCTCCCTTCTCTTCTCTTCCCTTCCCTTCTCTTTCCTTTTCCCCTGTCCCCTCCCTCCACCCCTCTTCCCACGGGCTTCCTTTCCCCCTTCCTCCCTCCCCCCTTTCTCCCCTGCCCGTGGCATCTCTGCTATCCCATCTCGCTCTCCCACTCCCCTTCCTCCTCCTCCTCCTCCTCCTCCTCCTCTATTGGCAGATCCCCGGACTCGCACACGCTCAGTGGACATTCGCGCGCCGGAGATCACCGCCGTCAGTGTATCGTGTGTGCTGTCATGTTTAGTGTTCAGTGTTTCACCGTCACACTCCATCGTTCATCAGTGCCGTCGTCTTCTTCAGTGTTTGTGCTTCGTGTCACCCGTTCGTCGTGTGGATTGCCATCGAGTGTGAACGGCTTCTTGTGTTTTTATGTTCATGTGTCTACTGTCTTTTCCCGCCGATTTTTTACGTGATGTCTCTTCTCTGTTTATCTCATTGTACTCTCTTCGGCTGAAGAGCGGCGTATTGTGCTGCTGCCAGCCTACCTGATTGTTCAGGTGTCAAAATAACAATAAAGTAAAAAAAAAAAAAAAACTAGACGGTATGCATTAGAGCGTTAGATCCCCTCTTTCGAAGGCGCCTGATTGCAAAGCCTGAGCTACTCTCGAGTTGGAATTTCCGCTTTTGAGGATTGTGTTCGTCTGTCTGTCCGTCTGCCTGCCGCTTCCTGCTGTAGCTGTTCGTTCGTTCGTTCGTTCGTCCATCCGTCCGCCTGCCTGCTCGCTGTCCGTCTGCGCCGCTACCACTGCTACCTGCTGTCCGTCTGTTTGGCGCCGCCGCCGCCGCCGCCGCCGCCGCCGCCGTCGCCGCCAGCCGGTGCTCGCAGCCGCCGCCGCCGGCCGGTTCTCGCCGCCGCCGTCGCAGTCCAACCCCGGTCGTCCGACCCTGGTCTTCGTCCGTCTGCATCTTCGTCTGTTCCCAGTTTGTGTCCTTTCCTTTTCGTGCTGTGCGTTTTTTCTCCCTGTCATCATGTCCGCCCCTACCACCACCGCCATAGTTTACACTTCCCCTTCCGCCGCCTCCACCACTATAGCGTGGTGTGCCCAGTCCCACCCCCCTCCTTCCATTCCATCTCTTCTCACTCTCCCTTCGCCCTCGCTCTTTGTCGCCCCCTCTCCAGCTTCTTCCTCCCGCTCCTCTCAATCTGATCCCTTCCCCCCACTCCCCCAGCCTGTCACTGTCCATGCCCAGCTCTCCCCGTCGCCTTCGCCATCACCGCCGCCACCGCCACCGTCATCGTCATCGTCGCCGTCGCCGTCGCCTTCACTGTCACCGTCACCATCTCCGGTGCCGACTCCAGCCCCGGGACCTGCCACTCCCCGCCACATTCCAGTTGTTCCCATCCCCCACACCTCCTCCGCCGCCGTCAAGCGCCCCAGTGGCACCCCTGCCTCGTCTGCTCCAAAAAAGGTTCCGCCTCGTCCCCCTTCCCCCACCCCTAATGCCATGGATGTCTCCCCGCCCGTCCCTGCCCCCTCCTCCTCCTCCTCCTCCTCCCCCCCTCCCCCCCCTCCCCCCCCTCCTACCGCTACCTCCTCTCCCGTCCGGATCCCTCCCTCCTTGAAGCCCGGAACCTCACCCTCTTCCTTCGCCAGCACTGTCCTGGTGCTCCCATCTCCCTCCTCACTCCTCGCCGTGATTTGGTACTCATCTCCTCCCCCAGCCCTACCCTCCACACAGACCTCCTTTCCCGCATCCCTATCACCTGCTTTGGCCCTCATGCCTCTCTCACCCCTGCTCCCTCGCCACATCCCTCCCGCCAACCCCAACGTCCGCGTCGCCCGCTGACCCTTGTAAGTAGGCTGTTTATGTTTTCTTTATGTAAGTAGGCTGTTTAGGTTCTTATATTGGTAACGCCGCCGCCACGTAGCGCTCTCTGTATGAAAATGAAATCACTGGCTGTGCTGTGTGCAGTCTGTGGCTAGTTTGCATTGTTGTCTGCCATTGTAGAGGGGCAGCTGGATGTTAACAGCGCGTAGCGTTGCGCAGTTGGAGGTGAGCCGCCAGCAGTGGTGGATGTGGGGAGAGAGATGGCGGAGTTTTGAAATTTGTCATGAACTGCTATATTTATATATGATGATATCAAGGTAAATACATTGTTTGTTCTCTATTAATATCTTTCATTTGCTAACTATCCCTATCAGTAGTTAGTGCCTTCCATAGTTTGAATCTTTTATTTAGCTGGCAGTAGTGGCGCTCGCTGTATTCCAGTAGCTTGAGCAGCGAAGATTTTTGTGAGGTAAGTGATTTGTGAAAGGTATAGTTTACTGTTAGTCAGGGCCCATTCTTTTGTAGGGATTATTGAAAGTCAGATTGCGTTGCGCTAACAAAATATTGTATGTCAGTATAAGGACAGTCGTGTATAATTGTTTAAAAGGGGAAGTTTCATATGTCGACACTCAGCCGAGGATACCTCACTGGAATCTTCTGATTTTTTGTTGTAGTTTGTGTAATTAGTGTAGATTTTGTTTATTGCTAGCACGTAATTGTAGAGAAAATCTCCTTTGTAGTTGCAGACTTTCATTGTTGTACAGTAAAACAGTTGTGGCATGCATGTAGATTTGCACCAAGTATTTTGCAGCTGCAATTAACTAGATATTATTTTCAGTGCTATGTTAATGTGTTCTCTTATTTTTGATCTTCAAATTGTGTTTTTCTGTGTTGTCGTGTGAAATACTGTGACAATAATGGCGTGTGAAAAACGTAATACTAGGCTCCAAAGTAAACTGAGAAATGACAGTGAAAATGAAAGCAGTGTGTTAGCGCCACCGAGTAATGAATTAACTGATGTTCAAAGTAGTAATTTGGTAATTGTGCATAGGGAAATGGAGCGGGCGGCAAACAATGGCGTGGACAGTGAAACAATTAGTGAAGAGGGAAGCATTATCAATCGATCGGTCGGCAATACCTCGCCTCAGGAATCCGAAATGACAGGACACAATTTTGCAAATACTGTAGATTCAGGTTTTGCGTCCTCACCGTTTTCCCAAATGAGTCAAGACACGTTTTCCGCTTGTCAAAATGTGAATGTTGCCGGTGCAAATTCACTGCCGAAAAGCACTGAGGAACATGTTTCAGACACCAGTACATTGTTATTACAGTTAATGCAACAAATGGGACAAAATCTTCAAAAGTTAGACACAATGGAACAAAATCAGAGACAAACACAGCAAACGCTTCATAAGGTAAACACCACACTTGAAAAAACACGTGAAGATTTAACTACTGAGTTACATAACATTGAATCGAAATGTCAAAAAGTCTGTAATGACGTAAAAACACAAATTTGTGAGCATTTCCAACCTATTTTTTCGCGGCATGAAAATGTATTACAGAATCACGAAGCAGCCATAAAAGAACTGCAAACCATTGTTCATGAAAATCACGACACCTTGCAAGCTAAAATTGACTCAGTTGCATCTACCGATTCGGTTACGCAACTTGCAAAAACTCAGGAAAACTTAAAGGACACAGTAGATACTCTGAAACTTGGTTCAGAAAAACATACAGAGGAAATAATTTCACTATCGGATAAAGTAGCCGAACTTTCAGATCAGTTCACTAACTTATCTACAAAGGTAGATGATGATCTGAATAACACAACACCTGTAGCCTTCACTGACACAGAAGAGTATGAACAAATAAGAAAATGCAAACAAAATCAAAATGAAATCAATACACAGTACAAAAGAGAAATCCGGGAAGTACAAGATCAGTTGACGCAGGTAATACAAGAATTACATATTTCAGAGGACACTCGCGCTCCAATACGGGAAGAGGGACATAGAAATACGGAACAACCACAAAATAATAACACAGGACACTTCGGAAATTATGAAAGAAATTGGCAATGTGCACCGAATTTTGATATGGAACGGCCGACATGACCTAACAATGACCGATATGCGACTCGCCGACATGATGATTTTGACTATAAGCTGTTCATTACTACACGTAAATTCAAAACATTTAAGAATTCTGGCAATGACATTCATCCACAAGCATGGCTCCATCAATTCTCTCATTGTTTTCCTCCCAACTGGTCATTGGAACACAGATTAGAATTTATGTGTGGCTACTTAGAGAATGAACCAGCTGTGAGAATGCGATCGGTCATTCACGATTGCCACAGTGAAGGAGAATTTTACCATGCTTTCCTCTCAGCATATTGGTCTCAAGCCACACAAGACCAAGTAAAACATAGCATCATAATGATGAAACGTTTCGAACAATCTGAATTTTCCAGTCTTATGAAATATTTTGAAGACATGTTGCATAAGAATCAGTACCTGTCAAACCCATACAGCCCCTCAGAACTCATCCGCATTTGCTTAATCAAATTACCTGAACATTTACGACATATTATTTTAGCAGGACGTTGCAAAGAAGACATTGAGGCTTTTCAGGGACTTCTACAAGAATTAGAAATTGACACAGACAGTCGCGGGATGCGAAAACAGGAAAACAATCACTACAGGTCACATCTGTCACAATTCCGTGACGACAGAAACAATAACTGGCCACGACAAGCCTATTCTTACAACGCAAATCGTGACCAAAACAGACACCACCCATATGACAACCATTGGCAGAGTAATAGTTACAGAGAAAGATCACATTTCCGTAGTAATGAATATGACAGAGATAACCGTAGAAACAGACAATATGGTAATCAGAACTATTATTATCAAGGGAGACAGAATAATTTCAGACGCAACAGTTCATCGCGCAGTTACGATTCAGGGAGAAATTCTCCACCACGTGACCGACACGAAAGAAACTGTGTAAACTACCGACAAAACGACAGACCTGAATTCCATCAGAACTGGCGAGCTTTAAACAGAGCTGGGCCCTCTCGGCAAGGCGAATTTGTGGAAGTTAGGCCTCCTAATCCCAGTAACGACGCGCGGCAACAAAGAGACAGACAATGACTCGCACCGCAGGCATACACGTGCGCCGGCTGGCTCCGAGAAAAATAACATTATATCTGGTACTGCTAATGAGATTTTAATGCAACATTTTGGTTTACTTGAAAATATATTCTGGATTTAAAGTACTTTCTGTGAGATACCAGACGACAGAGTGATTAGTTTATGTGACAGATACACGATTTTATCACGACACTACTAATGAGTGAAAATTTACAATGTTGCTTTTGCAGTGTTTCTGTTTTATATCTGCACAGTTTTCTGTTTTATTCTGGAAAGTAAAACAGGTTTTAGTAGTAACTTTTGTAGTATAGCTACAATGAGACTGCCTTTTCCGTAGCACAACAATACGTTACAGTACAGTACTTTCTTCATCACGGCAATAAGCGTAATAACTAAGACATTTATACGCAAAGCATTTCACTTTTGTGTATCATGAGGTAAGTACATTGACTTCTGCAGAACTTAGCTTTCGGAGGACGATAACTACGACACTTCCACACAGATTATGTTGCAACAAGACGCACATTTAGCGCTACAGTACACGTATTTGAGTGATTAATTTTGTACTTAAAACATTTATTTTTAAAGATTTTTTGAATTACAAAGAAAGTTTTCCGTGATACATTTCATTCCATTGCTGTAATCTGTAACACCTGAGGGTATAATTACATTAATCCTCAGGGGGGTACAAACTTACTTTGTGTACCATGTGTGTGGCAACCACAAGGAACCCTAGCTAATATGGTATTTGCTTATACAACTTTACACATCGGTACCATATTTCTCTAACACACAAATTACACAGCTATCTGATCATGTAACTGAGAGATAAACTTTTTTTATTACATCAGTGACATATGTTTACGCAATTACACAGTTGGATAACTTCACACTTATGAAACTGTATTTTGTCTGTACTTTGTAAACTGTTCATATTTTTTTGGAACCATTGTGATACTATGAGAGCTTTGAATGATGTATTTGGTATGGATTCACGATTTTTAAAGTACGTTTGAGGCAGATGACACTTTTGACATGAGCAGAGAATTTTTTTAATTCTTGGAGGAAGCTACGACGATTTTGAGATTTGACTGAGGTGTTATGATGTTATTTTTACGACGACGATGTGTATTATGTTGCTGAGGTATGTTTATGATTAATAGGCTGAGGCTATATGAGTTATTTGATTATGCTTCATATTTATAATGACGAAATATTGACGAGTGTCGATGGATACGTATATGTGTAATAAGGTAAGGAGTGATGAATAGTGGGTAGGGACTCTTGACTTGTGAAACAGGATGTTGGAAACCAAGAATCGTACTTTAAGAGTTATGAAATGTGCGTAAATGCATGACTGTATCACAATGCTGACGAATATTTTTTTTGGACACTTATATTTATAGGATTTTGTTTCTACAGATTTGCAACACTAATTCTTGACCTGTGAAATATTTTTATGTGAGACTGTCACTGTAGCGGAAACTGCTGTCATAAATATTTCCGTAAGAAAGTTAAGTGACCACCTGCACGTAATGCGTCGCGGGCACCCACCTGGGCGACAGCCGCCCGAAAAAAAAAAAAAAAAAAAAAAAAAAAAAAAAAAAAAAAAAAAAAAGCCATTAGCCTTTCAGCAGCACAGGTAGAAAAGACAAGGGAGGCCATTATCCTGGCTATTGACGTTCCTTTGTAGAAAGCATCGCAAATATACACGCTCATTACCAGAAAACATATGGTTACTCGTACTTTGTGCTAATTACTGAAATGCTTATGAATTGACAAGAAATATTTTTACATCTGCACACCTGATTATGACAAGCGTCTTTCTATGAGAGTTGAGAGAATTTCTACTAACTTATGAAATGTCACATGACTACTGAATGATATTTTTATGCCTTGCTTTTCATAGTTGCTTATTTCATTTGATATCTGGTTTCCAGCTGTGTTGCAGCATTGCTTTTATAAAATGAAATGCATTTGCTAATGTGAACACTTTCTGTCAACAGATCTATTAAATAATTATTTTGATCCACATTCTTTAAAAAAGGAACACTTGGAAAGGAAAGAACAATAAGAAGGAACTAGTAACAGTAACACATAATTTTCTTTTCAAGTACATGGTAATATTTCTTTTACAATAAGTTGTTGTGGTGCACCACTTTAATTACTTAGACATTAAGATGTGATTATACATTTCCCTTATCTGCATTGTTATCTTTAGTGTACTATTTTTTCTGCTTGAGCTATGTCATGTTTAGATATAAGCTGCTGTTTGCCAGCCATAGTGTTACTGAATTTGACTTTGTGTTACTCTGCTAAGCCAGTTTTACTACTCATTTATTTTTGTTGTTGCTGCACATTGGCTCATATTAGTTGTAATTTTGCATTTTTTCTGTTAATTTAGATTTACTGTAGCTTGCTTTGCGATTTTCCATTTTTTTCATTGCTGTTTAGATTAATTGTTTTATGTGCTGCTGCATTGCCTCGTCCCTTAGTTTAGCATCTGAGCTCAGTAGATTTAAGTTAGCTTAAGAGGGGGTAGCCTACAAGAGAATGAGTTGCGATGAATTTGAAGAAATGCACTGAGAGGCTATACGAGAAAAGTACAGAAAGCAGGTATAGATAGGACTTTTGGAAATAATGAAGAACGAAGGGAGATCTCCGAGAAGTAAAGAAAGTTTTGTTTGCAAAATACTGCAGTAAAACAAACCCTGTCCTTTCCTTGTATTATTCCGCTATGTGTTTGTGTACCCTTGTGTAGTTGTTTTCTTCCTGTCTCTGTGTAGTTTCATAGAATTTTTTCCTCTTTTAATATTAAGCTACATTCACTATGATGAGGAATACTGTTATCCTCAAATATAATTGGCATTAATAATATGTTATTTACTTTGTAAAGATGTTAGACATTATTCATTCTGTTTAAATGCTCATGTGTGAAGTTGATGTTTCGCAAGTTATTCTGATCTTCTATGTATGTACTCATGTCATAATTCCTGTAACACTGATGTATATGTTATTTCTATTCTTTTGTAAAGCCCCTATTACTACAAATGGTATCTGTATTATTATGTTTTTAATGATGTTTTCTGTATCTTTGTAATTGTATTTTCATGTTATAAAATTGTAATTGTCACCATTCATCATATTATTAACTTGTAAGTTACATTTCACTGGACACGTTTCTGTTGGTCATAGTATATGGACAATATGTGAGAAGTTGGGACTGTTAGTGTTTGCACGTGTGTTACTAATTCAGCAAGGGACTGGATAACAGCATTGCTCGTTCTAAGGACAATTCCAAAAAACTTTGTGAGTGCACAAGTGGTGGTTTATGGACTTGCTATACTCTCCGCAAGACTCTTCAATGGTGAATGTGCACCTGCACAATCGCAACAGATGGCTGCTGGCCATCTCTACAAGGACTACAGTGGGTCTGCATCTATGATGACCCACCAACACCATTATTTCTACAAGGACTACAGTGGGTCTGCACCTCTGATGATCCATCAATACCATCATTTCTACAAGGACTGCAGTGGGTCTGCACCTCTGGTGACCCACCAATACCGTAATCTCTACCAGGACTACAGTGGGTCTACTCTGTGATGACCTGCCTACCAATATTCTTGAAAACTTCGAATGACTCTGCTGTGGGTTTGCTCCATTGTGGCCCATTACCTGTCAGCATGTCAAGAGTCAGCACTGTCTTTCCGTTGGAAGGACAACACTACTTCTTCAAGACTGTATGGAAATCCACTACTTCTATGTGCAATTTCTTTTACTAATGAGAAACTGTAATTACTATTATGATGAATGATCAGGACTATCTTTATGGACTGTGAGAAAATTTTAGCTTTTGACCAACATTGTATCAATAAGTGTGTGCATTTTATATCTTTGTTACTGTAATTGTGAAAAATTTTTGTCAAATCTGTATTGGCCAGTGCCCAACACCAATTGTAAAAATTTTTTGTGGGGAGCATGGGGGCTATGTAAGTAGGCTGTTTATGTTTTCTTTATGTAAGTAGGCTGTTTAGGTTCTTATATTGGTAACGCCGCCGCCACGTAGCGCTCTCTGTATGAAAATGAAATCGCTGGCTGTTCTGTGTGCAGTCTGTGGCTAGTTTGCATTGTTGTCTGCCATTGTAGAGGGGCAGCTGGATGTGAACAGCGCATAGCGTTGCGCAGTTGGAGGTGAGCCGCCAGCAGTGGTGGATGTGGGGAGAGAGATGGCGGAGTTTTGAAATTTGTCATGAACTGCTATATTTATATATGATGATATCAAGGTAAATACATTGTTTGTTCTCTATTAATATCTTTCATTTGCTAACTATCCCTATCAGTAGTTAGTGCCTTCAGTAGTTTGAATCTTTCATTTAGCTGGCAGTAGTGGCGCTCGCTGTATTGCAGTAGCTTGAGTAGCGAAGATTTTTGTGAGGTAAGTGATTTGTGAAAGGTATAGTTTACTGTTAGTCAGGGCCCATTCTTTTGTAGGGATTACTGAAAGTCAGATTGCGTTGCGCTAACAAAATATTGTATGTCAGTATAAGGACAGTCGTGTATAATTGTTTAAAAGGGGAAGTTTCACCCTCACCGCCGTGATCACTCGGCTCAGTCCAGTGATCACGGAGGAGGAGGTGTTGGCGGAGCTTCAGGCCCATCCTCATCTGGAGGTGTGTGCGGTTCGCCGGATCCATAACGCTGCCGGCCCCACCCGCCTTATGCGCGTTTTTTCTGAGCACGCTCCCTCCATAGACCGTCTCCTGAAGGAGGGTGCCCTCCTTTTTAACCAGCGTTATAAAGTTGACCCCTCCCGTTCCCCTCCTCAATCCCTCCACTGCCAAAGGTGCTTGCGATATAATGCGCGCCCAATATCTGAGTGCCGCGAGGCCCCCACCTGCCCGCACTGTAGGCAAGCCCACTTTTTACGGCAGTGCCCCAATCTCCAGTCCTCCCCCCTCCTGTAATACCTGTAATGTCCCTCATCCCACCTACTCCCAGAAGTGTAAGGCCCGACCCCCTCCTACCACTCCTGAACTCACCGTTCCTGTCCGCCCTCTGGACGCCCCCACCCCTCCTGGCAACTCCCTTCGCCCACCCCCTACCGCTGAGGACATCATCCGATTCCTCACCATTGTCCTGCAGAATGTTCATCCTTTTCAGCGCCCACACACCCTCCAACAGATCTCCCTCGCCGCCCGATCCGTTTTCCACCTCAAAATGTACGTCACCTACTCCAACAACCAGGCCCATTTCACCTTCTCCCGTCTTGACACCCTCGTTTAAATCCCTGTCATGGCGCGACAGCAACGTATCCTTTTCAACAACATCCGCTCCCTTCCCGCCAACAAGAACATCTTCCTCCATACCCTTGCCACCCACCGCGTGGACGCCTTCCTCCTTAATGAAACCTTCCTCCAACCCCACCACACCGTCCTCACTTCGCCCTACCTCCTCCACCACTCCGATAATCCCCTCCCAATTGCGCGTGGCGGAGTTGCCATTGGGCACAATCGCCAGATCCCCGTTCGGCTCCAACCTCTCCTTCCCGACCCCACCGAACACCTGATCCTTAGTCTCTTCTTCCCTGGCCTTACCGTTACCTGCGCCACCATCTATGTCCGCCCCAACACCCCTATTCCCTTCGACTTCCTCTCCCACGTCGACCGTACCTTCTCCTCCTATGTGATCGCCGCCGACCTCAACATCCATAGTCGTTCCGCTGCCCAGTTACGGCGGTGGCAACAGTTCCTCTCCTCCCTTCAAGGCGACCGCATTCCCATCCCCCAGCACACCCATCCCAAATCCGACTCCACTCCCGATGTTATCCTCTCCTCCCCCAACCTCCTTGGCCGCATAACGGTGGATGTCCTGGAGCCTATTGGTAGCGACCATCTCCCTGTCCTCCTCTCCATTTCAGACGGTCGTCGCCCTCGCCCCGACCCCCGTCATGACCCTCCCCCCAAGTACGTCCATGATTATTCCCGTGCCAACTGGAATGCCTACCGGGATACCCTCTCCGCCCAGGTCGATAGCCACCCTCTCACCTACCGCCATCCCGATGATGTCACCCATGCCGCCTCCTTTCTCCAGCAGACCTTGTCTGAGGCCGTGGAGGCCCACATCCCTACTGTCGCCATCCACCCCCACCGTCCTACCTTACCCCCACAGGCCGTTCTCCTCCTCCGTGAATCCCGTCGTCTCTACCGTGCCTTCCTCCGCACGCGTGACCCGGACACACTACGACGCCACTGGCAACTCCAGCGACACATTCGTAATATGCTCGCGGCTAAGAAACGCCGGGACTGGCGACAGACATGCACCCGTTTAAATGCTACCCTACCAATCAACTCGTCCAAGTTCTGGTCGGCCTTCCGTCGCCTTACCGGAACTAAACCCTCCCCCTATTATCCTCTTCTCCATGATGATCACCCTTTCCCTGACACCCTTAGTAAGGCCAATCACTTTGCCTCCTACCTCTCCAATGTATTTTCCATCCCCGATGATCCCCAGTTCGATTACTCCCTCTTCCCAGATGTCCGCGATCGAATTGACACCTCCGTCCCTCCCCTCGCTCCTGGTTTCCAGTACTTGGACAACATTGCACACACGGAACTCAATGCCCCTATCACTACACAGGATCTCATTGCTACACTCCGCACAAAACGCAACACCGCTCCTGGTCACGATCGTGTCACCTACCATCACCTTCGTGAAGCTCCTGTCTCTTTCCTCTCCACCCTGGCCAGGCTCTACAATGTAGTCCTGTCCACCGGTTACTACCTCGACCTGTGGAAAACCTCCCGTATCCTCATGTTCCTTAAACCTGGCAAACCGCCGTCCGCCATCTGCTCCTACCGTCCCATCAGCCTTACCTCGGTCTTCAGCGAGGTCCTGGAATCTATCCTCACCCGACACATCCACCAGCATCTCCGCCAGCACCGCCTCTTTCCCGTTACCCAGTGTGGCTTTCGGCCATCCTTCTCTTCCGACGACCTTCTCCTTCACCTCACTCATCTCCTTTCCGAACAGCTTAATTCCCGTCACTCCGCAATCTTCCTCTCCCTGGACCTCGAAGGTGCATATGACCGCGTATGGCATTCCGATCTCCTCTTCAAGCTCCAAACCTTCGCCCTTCCCATTAACTACGTGCGTCTGATCGGCTTCTTTCTCTCCCACCGTCCTTCCTATGTCACCATCCATACCACAGATTCCTACACCTTTTTCCCCTCTGCCGGTGTGCCCCAAGGCTCCGTCCTCTCCCCCCTTCTGTACCTTTTGTACACGGCGGACATGCCGCTGCCGTCAGCCCCCGTCCACCTTCTTCAGTTTGCCAATGACACCGCCTTCCTTGCCCTTGCCCCCACCCTACAGCACTCCCAAAACCTTCTCCAATCCCATCTTGACCGGTTCACCGCTTGGTGCAACCAGTGGTTGCTCAAGGTCAATCCCTCCAAAACCCAGGCGATCATTGTAGGCAAAACCACCCCTTTCTTCCGCCTCCTTGATTTCTATCTCACCATCTATGGCCGTCCTATCGACCTCACTCCCACCCTTAAGTACCTTCGCGTCACCCTCGACCGTCGCCTCTCCTGGACTCCCCACCTCCGGACAATCCAAGCCAAGGCACGCTCCTGACTCAGTCTCCTCAAGCTCCTCTCTGGCCGTACGTGGGCTCTGGACCCCTCCACCATCCTCCACACCTATAAGTCCCTCATCTGCCCTATCCTTTGTTATGCCCATCCGGCTTGGATCTCCGCCCCCCCCTACCATTTATAAATCCCTCCAAATCCTTGAACGTCATGCTCTCCGCCTCGCCTATCGCATCCGTCTCCCCTCCCCCACGCAGATCCTGTACAATCTCATCCCCTTCCCCCACCTCCTCCTTTTCCTTGAAAGGATACGGATCCTGTACACCTCCCGCAAACTTGATCCTCCTCACCCGCTCATCTCCCCGATCCTCTCTCGTCCCCGTCCGCTGCCGCGCCTGTATTCGCACGTCACCACCCGGTCTCCATCTCTCCACCCTCCTTACCCTCTCCCAAGGTGGCTTCCGCCAGCTCCCCCTCCCCGATGATGTCCTCCTCCCCTCCATCTACCCCTCCTATCAGCTATCAGCTTTGACCCTGCCCCACCCCCCACTTCCGGTGTCCTTTCCTTTAGGCACCCTCCATCCCTTCTCTTTCCATCCCTTCTCTTTCCTTTTCCCCCATCCCCTCCCTCCACCCCTCTTCCCCTGGGCTTCCCCTCCCCTTTCCTCCCTCCCCCCTATCTCCCCTGCCCGTGACATCTCTGCTCTCCCCTCTCACTCTCCCACTCCCCTTCCTCCTCCTCCACCTCCTCTCTTGGCAGGTCCCCGGACTCGTACATGCTCAGTGAACATTCGCGTGCCGGAGATCATCGCCATCTGTGTGTCATGTGTGTGCCTCGATTTGTGTTTAGTGTTCTGTGACCATCACGCATCAACTGTTCACGTGTGCCGTCGCCGTCATCTGCGTTCTGTGCGCCATGTCACCAAGTGCTTCCTGTTTTTTCGAGTCCAGCGTGAACGGCTTCATGTTTATTGTCTTTTTAAATCTCCTTTTTTTGCCCGCCGTTTTTACTGTAGTGTCTGTATCACCCATATGTCTTGTTATTGTTCCGCTTAAGGCTGAAGAGCAGTGTACTATGCTGCTGACAGCCCGCCTGTATCAGGTGATGAAAATTACAATAAAGGAAAAAAAAAAAGAAAACTAGTCGGTAGGCAAAATGTACGTGAGTTTCCTCAGTAACGCCCTGCCACGATATTTCGGCGTATTAGTGGGGCAGGACATCACAGTATCAAATTTGTAAGATTGCTGAATGCATAAAGATATCGTACTAATAGCCGAAGAACTTAAGAAATCGTACTTCAACCAATTTAGTTAATCAATAAGCGTATTTTCTTCATTCTTTGGGTACAACCACATTTCTTCTACATTTGCTTATGTTACACGCTGCTTAGAAACACACCAGTTCAAAATAAACGGGTGGTTATTGAAAGACAGCACACATATACTGGGTTTCCCCCTGAAACCTCCCTGATTTCAAAGACCCAGGAAGAAAAAACCACAGTAGATATGACAATGAAAAATGAACTACATTGTAGAGCATCTCAAGAATTTATTTATTTAACATCAATACATGTTAAGCATTTGCAGCACGAAGAATATCGAGTCTCTATGCAACTTCTCGCCAAGTTCTTTGTAACATTTCCTCTATTAATTCACATTTGCAATCGCATTAGTGATACGATGTCGCAACGTAGGAATATCTTCTACTTTGGTTGCATACACGCAGTCCTTCACAAATCCCCACATGAAGAAATCAAGCGGTGTAATGTTGGGTGAATGTTGTGGCTAGGCAATGGGTCTGATCCAACGATTGGGAAATTTCCTACCCAGGAACTTGCGAACAGCCGTTGGCCATCTTGAAATACGATGTTGGGTTGCAAGTCTTGTACCTGAGGATACACAAACAGCTCCAACAGGTCCAGATACACTGACCCATTCACAGTTTGCTCCGAAAAGAAGAACGGTCCAACAATCCTGCCATGCATTAGCCAGCACCAGACGTTTAGTTTAGGGCTATCACAAACATGTTCAGTGACAATGTGCGGATTTTGCGAACCCCAAATCCGAACATTATGCCTATTAACCCTTCCTGATAAATGAAAGGTTGTCTCACCTGAGAATAAACATTGTTCCAGGAAGCTGACATCCATACCAATACGCTGCAGCAAATTGTTGTCGGCGTGGTTTATCGTTCGTCGTCAGATGTTGCAGAATTTGCACTTTGTAAGCACACAGACGAAGACGCTGGTGAACTACATGATGCAATGTTGATCGAGGTACATCAAGTTGCCTACATAATGCTTTACGAATTGACTTATGTGGGCTTCTGAGAAACATTTGTCTGATGTACACCACTGCCTCTTCAGAAACTCCATAACGTGCACCTCCAGAATGTTTCAGAACACTTCCTGTTAGAAGTTTTCTATACTATTCCTTGTTTTCAAATCAGGTGTATCACGTTCATACACTAAACGATAATCTAATAATCGGCGATTTTGTTTCTGCAATCCACGCTACTGCTTGCATGTGCTGCTATGGAGTCGCCATTTTCACTTCATATGACAATGCTGCACTTGGCGCTTGTGACGTGGGAATTTAAATTCTTTGAGATGCTCTACAGTGTGGTGCATTTTTCATTGTCACATCTGCTGTGCTTTCCTCTCCTGGGTTCTTGAAATCGGAGAGGTTTGAGTGGGACATCTTGTATTTTGACGTGACAACATCTGGTCACGCTACACTATGTCTTTCTTCCTACTGTCCAGATTTAGCTTCCTCGGATTTTCATTTATTTGGTCCCCTCAAGGAGGCATTATGGGGGATAAAAGTTCAGCAACAACAAGATGTTCAAAGTATGTGTGGGGAAAATGGCTCAGCAGCAAGACAAATGGTGCCTTGAATCGTGTGTGTGTGTGTGTGTGTGTGTGTGTGTGTGTGTGTGGGTGGGTGTGTAAAAAATGAGTTCATCATTGGAACAAGTATAGTTATATTTGTAGGAATTACATTTTCCTAAACAGCCATGAATTTGATTTCTCAGAGTACCGCTTGGTGCTTTAATACACATCCTCCAGCACACTCTTTGTTCTTTCTTCATTTTACTATTTTCATTTCCTTGTGGAAAGTCGTTCGAGATGAATGAACTTTTATTGTGCAATACTATCCGTACACGGTACAATATACTGAGCGGGCGTCATTATTTTTAAAGCTCAGCAGTCTCCTCCAATATTCCGCGCAGGAACCATTAGTACCACTCTCACACAATCTGTATTATTCCGCAATACTCGGTGTTGGGAACCATTTACAGACAAGGACTGAGGAAGACATGGCACAAACAAGTTAAGGGGACCACACCGTGGTTTGGGTCGAAAAAAAAAATCTTTTTCCGATTTTCATTTTATTGCGATATATTAAGGTGTTATTTAAGTACTCTGAAAAGGATTTTGCTGAAAAAAAATTTTTTTCGAGCATTTAATGAGCATTTTCCTACCAAGTGTGTTTATGTGCCATGTACAATCCATTGGCAAGGGCATGGCTGCAGGGAGAACATTTTGTTCAGTGATCAACCACCAAATAAATTTGGAAAACTGACTGCACCATCATTCTCTTTGTGCTGCGGTTACTACAGCAATTAAACCTATTTTCAGAGACTTGGCTCATCGTGACCTAATGCATGGACAGACAAACAACCCAAATGAATGTTTCAACAGCATAATTTGGAACTGCCTTCCTAAAACTGTACTTGTAGGCATGCACAGAATGAAACTAGGAGTACATGATGCTGTTATTACATTCAATTGTGGTAATATTGGAAAGTGTTGGGTACTGAAAAAGCTAGGAATTAATCCTGGTCAAAATATGATCACTGGGCTGCAACATTACGATAAAATGAGGATACTCGATGCGGACAGGTTCTCATCTAATATGGCCAAGAACGCAAGACAAACGGCCAGGAAGGTGAAAAAGAAGCTGGAAGACCTGCTAGAGGCCAAAGAAGGGCCATTATATGCAGCAGGACAGTTTTAATTAACTGTGAGTAACAAATTTCATAAGTATTTTCTTTAAAGTCAATTTCCAGCAAACTAAAATTTTCAGTACATATGCCCCATTATATCAGAAGCTAGTATAGATAAATGAATGAAATTTTCAGTCCCTGCATAACATAAAAAGCCATCTCTGGCACTACATTCATTAACATTCCCCATTAGGAAGTTCACAAAAAAATATTTTCTGCAGAAAAAAAATTAATATTTTTTGTTAATAAATTTAAAAAAGTATTTCTTAAAAACTATAAAATGGATAAAGTAGATTTTAGTACAGTTGACTATTAGCATCATGTAACAAACATTAAAAATATTAAGGTCTTGCATCAAATAATTTTTTCATAAATACTTGCCTGAATTAACATAGGTTAGATTTGCAGGGTGTGGTCCCCTTAAATAGTATCCTCCTCCTGTGGACAAAACCAGCAACGTCTCAGCAAGATGTCAGCAACTACTTGCAGCAGCCTGTTCGATCTGAAATATTGCCCAGTCATCCCGCAGTAATAGCGTTTATTGCAGCAACATTGATGACAGCGCTATTGCGGCTACACATTTCCGTAAAATATGGCCCTTGTAAACGCACCTTGAGACCTGTTGTGCGATGACAAGTAACACAAAATGCTTAGAGCGAGCTACGCCACTGCAGATATGCGAAGCAGCAGAGCCATCTGTGCGCGCAAAGACGTATTACGTTGCGATTGTAAGAGAGTGCAACGAAAACTTATAGGTTTCAAAAGAAAAGATGGCTTCCTGAAAGCAGCACTAGCTGGAACAGAGAGAAACAGAATGTCTATCTTATGGCGAAACGTGTAGTGAACTCAAGCCTGCTAAAAGTGTCAATTGGTAAGAATGCGCTCACTTGTAGTGTCTGAACAAGAACGCCGTATAGAAGGGGACAAACCGAAATTGCTTTATGCTATCATGTACAAGTTTACTTGATCATCCCTGCCTGCAATTGTATGCAGGTATTCCTTGATACATAAACCTTGCCGTTGGTGGGGAGGCTTGCGTGCCTCAGCAATACAGATAGCCATACCGTGGGACCGTAGGTACAACCACAACGGAGGGGTATCTGTTGAAAGGCCAGACAAACGTGTGCTTCCTGAAGAGGGGCAGCAGCCTTTTCAATAGTTTCAAGGGCAACAGTCTGGATGATTGACTGATCTGGCCTTGTAACAATAACGCGAACGGCTGAAAGCAAGGGGAAACTACGGCCGTAATTTTTCCCGAGGGCATGCAGCTTTACTGTATGATTAAATGATGATGGCGTCCTCTTGGGTAAAATATTCCGGAGGTAAAATAGTCCCCCATTCGGATCTCCGGGCGGGGACTACTCAAGAGGATGTCGTTATCAGGAGAAAGAAAACTGGCGTTCTACGGATCGGAGCGTGGAATGTCATATCCCTTAATTGGGCAGGTAGGTGCGAAAATTTAAAAAGGGAAATGGATAGGTTAAAGTTAGATATAGTAGGAATTAGTGAAGTTCAGTGGCAGGAGGAACAAGACTTCTGGTCAGGTGACTACAGGGTTATAAACACAAAGTCAAATAGGGGTATTGCAGGAGTAGGTTTAATAATGAATAGGAATGTGGGTAAGCTACTACAAACAGCATACTGAACGCATTATTGTGGCCAAGATAGATACGAAGCCCACACCTACTACAGTAGTACAAGTTTATATGCCAACTAGCTCTGCAGATGACAAAGACATTGAAGAAATGTATGATGAAATAAAAGAAATTATTCAGATAGGGAAGGGAGACGAAAATTTAATAGTCATGGGTGACTGGAATTCGAGTGTAGGAAAAGGGAGAGAAGGAAACGTAGTAGGTGAATATGGATTGGGGGTAAGAAATGAAAGAGGAAGCCGGCTGGTAGAATTTTGTACAGAACACAACTTAATCATAGCGAACACTTGGTTTAAGAATCATGATACAAGGTTGTATACATGTAAGAACCCTGGAGATACTAAAAGGTATCAGATAGATTATATAATGGTAAGACAGAGATTTAGGAACCAGGTTTTAAATTGTAAGACATTTCCAGGGGCAGAAGTGGACTCTGACCACAATCTATTGGTTATGACCTGTAGATTAAAACTGGAGAAACTGCAAAAAGGTGGGAATTTAAGGAGATGGGACCTGGGTAAATTGACTAAACCAGAGGTTGTACAGAGTTTCAGGGAGAGCATAAGGGAACAATTGTCAGGAATGGGGGAAAGAAGTACAGTAGAAGAAGAATGGGTAGCTCTGAGGGATGAAGTAGTGAAGGCAGCAAACGATCAAGTAGGTAAAAAGATGAGGGCTGGTAGAAATCCTTGGGTAAAAGAAGAAATATTGAATTTAATTGATGAAAGGAGAAAATATAAAAATGCAGTAAATGAAGCAGGCAAAAAGGAATACAAACGTCTCAAAAATGAGATCGACAGGAAGTGCAAAATGGCTAAGCAGGGATGGCTAGAGGACAAATGTAAGGATGTAGAGGCTTATCTCACTAGGGGTAAGATAGATACTGCCTACAGGAAAATTAAAGAGACCTTTGGAGATAAGAGAACCACTTGTATGAACATCAAGAGCTCAGATGGAAACCCAGTTCTAAGCAAAGAAGAAAGCAGAAAGGTGGAAGGAGTATATAGAGGGTCTATACAAGGGCGATGTACTTGAGGACAATATTATGGAAATGGAAGCGGATGTAGATGAAGATGAAATGGGAGATACGATACTGCGTGAAGAGTTTGATAGAGCACTGAAAGACCTGACTCGAAACAAGGCCCCCGGAGTAGACAACATTCCATTGGAACTACTGACGGCCTTGGGAGAGCCAGTCCTGACAAAACTCTACCATCTGGTGAGCAAGATGTATGAAACAGGCGAAATACCCTCAGACTTCAAGAAGAATATAATAATTCCAATCCCAAAGAAAGCAGGTGTTGACAGATGTGAAAATTACCGAACAATCAGTTTAATAAGCCACAGCTGCAAAATACTAACACGAATTCTTTGCAGGCGAATGGAAAAACTAGTAGAAGCCAACCTCGGGGAACATCAGTTTGGATTCCGTAGAAACACTGGAACACGTGAGGCAATACTGACCTTACGACTTATCTTAGAAGAAAGATTAAGGAAAGGCAAACCTACATTTCTAGCATTTGTAGACTTAGATAAACCTTTTGACAATGTTGACTGGAATACTCTCTTTCAAATTCTAAAGCTGGCAGGGGTAAAATACAGGGAGTGAAAGGCTATTTACAATTTGTACAGAAACCAGATGGCAGTTATAAGAGTCGAGGGACATGAAAGGGAAGCAGTGGTTGGGAAGGGAGTGAGACACGGTTGTAGCCTCTCCCCGATGTTATTCAATCTGTATATTGAGCAAGCAGTAAAGGAAACAAAAGAAAAATTCGGAGTAGGTATTAAAATCCATGGATAAGGAATAAAAACTTTGAGGTTCGCCGATGACATTGTAATTCTGTCAGAGACAGCAAAGGACTTGGAAGAGCAGTTGAACGGAATGGATGGTGTCTTGAAGGGAGGATATAAGATGAACATCAACAAAAGCAAAACGAGGATAATGGAATGTAGTCGAATTAAGTCGGGTGATGTTGAGGGTATTAGATTAGGAAATGAGACACTTAAAGTAGTAAAGGAGTTTTGCTATTTGGGGAGCAAAATAACTGATGATGATCGAAGTAGAGAGGATATAAAATGTAGACTGGCAATGGCAAGGAAAGCGTTTCTGAAGAAGAGAAATTTGTTAACATCGAGTATAGATTTAAGTGTCAGGAAGTCATTTCTGAAAGTATTTGTATGGAGTGTAGCCATGTATGGAAGTGAAACCTGGACGGTAAATAGTTTGGACAAGAAGAGAATAGAAGCTTTCGAAATGTGGTGCTACAGAAGAATGCTGAAGATTAGATGGGTAGATCACATAACTAATGAGGAAGTATTGAATAGGATTGGGGAGAAGAGAAGTTTGTGGCACAACTTGACCAGAAGAAGGGATCGGTTGATAGGACATGTTCTGAGGCATCAAGGGATCACCAATTTAGTATTGGAGGGCAGCGTGGAGGGTAAAAATTGTAGGGGGAGACCAAGAGATGAATACACTAAGCAGATTCAGAAGGATGTAGGTTGCAGTAGGTACTGGGAGATGAAGAAGCTTGCTCAGGATAGAGTAGCATGGAGAACTGCATCAAACCAGTCTCAGGACTGAAGACCACAACAACACATTCCTTGATACCCCTGTTCCTTCCCTCCCCCGTTTCCCCTCCCCACTTATATTAAAAAGGAGTAATAAAAGTTTCAAGACATTGACTGCATAAAGGTTTTGAAATATGCGTAGCTTGGCGGGGAGAGCTTCGCTTCGCACGAACGAACTAAGGAAGTGAAGATGACGTGGCCCAGCGTTCGCCAAGTATATCGATCGGCGGCTACAAATCGAGCTTACGTATTGGTGGGAGAAGATCGAGCTGACGTAAAAGTGACGGGAGAATCGTGTGTTCACTGCTTAGTGCTGTAGAGTTCTGCTGCTGCGGTAAGTCGCAAACTCCTGTTTCGAGCACTTATTTGACTATGTCTACTGACCGTGTTGAAGACTGGGAAGTAGATGTGTTCGAGAGGTTAATGCGTTCATCGCTGAAAAATGTACGTATTGGCAGAGAAGGCGACTTCCATGGATTTTTCGAGACAGAAGAGGATGTTGCCCAACTTCTGAGCAACCTGCGCGTCCATGGCTACGCATACTCAGTTAGAAGAAGTGCGTATTATCGCCAGCCCCCTTCGGGTGCTGCTAAACGTAAGTGAAAATGTTCCTAATTCGTTTTTCTGTACAGATGTAACATAATTGTTACATAGATGTATTCCATTTATATCCTTTGGCTGCGTTAAAAATAAATGTAATTAGTTATTTGTAGTAAATAACGTCGTTCGTAAATCAGATTTGTACGTTTCTCGAGTTAAACATGTCTTGCATATTTTCATTCTGTGAACACATTACACTTTTCATTCTCGCACTACGTCCTGTTCAATCTCGTAAATCAATCATAGTAGGATGGGGAAGACAGCAAGCCATGTAGCACACAGGAAACAATTGCCAAATAACATTAATAAGCCATGTAGCACACACGAAACAATCGCCAAATAACATTACTGGCTATGTAGCTAAAAATATAAATTTGCTTATGGGAATGGATAACTAAGAATGAAATTTCAAAAAGGACAACCATTGTCAAAGTTTATAGAATGTAGCCTACAAATAGATTTTGTTACTGTAGTGTGTGAAGGAAACAGTTTTCCTCATATACATCAGAAATGAGAAATGTGTGGGAGGGGGGGGGGAGGGCATGCACACGTTAACAGAATGCAGTGAACAAAAGGCATGTGGGAAGAAGAAATGAAAGAACTTTATTTTGGAAACATTTAAGACATGTAGGGATTAAAATGTAACTCAAGTGTAGATACAAATACTCAATTAAAAAAAGTACGAGTAACAGCATCAACGCGTGAACCGCCAATCTTCCTGCCTCTACTCTGGCAAGATTTTTCAGTGTATCCTAAACCTCACTGACTACAGGCGACTCTGTATTGTATATCTATTGATCATTTGGTACATTGTTCATGTACAGTTAAAACAGCTAAATTTACAAAACTATGTAACCATTAGTGAGGGAAAATACTGCAACCAAGTACTGGCATCACTTCCATGCTGTTTGCTTCAGTGGTCAAAGACAACTACTTGTATCCAGTGGTAAACTATATCCATTCGTGTATGAATAAACTGATCTTGATTATACTAGTTCATGACCAGTTGTGTTAAAGTAATTGGTTTTTGCACTAAATTCTGTTGGTTTTTCATGATGCTATCATTCATATTTTACATAGACCTGCTACATAAGTTTCCATGTACATCAGTGGCCTACCCCATATATGTGCAGTGACATGATTGTAGATTTAATTAAAATTCTGTTTTTACCAGACGAGACAGGCTTCTACTACAGCCACACAAAAGACAACATACCAATATAGTTTTTTGGCCTTGTTTTCTGTGCTGAAAGCCTAGTAAAAAGAGAATGTACTCTTGGCCCATTATATCATAAAAAGCAGACTCCTGTTGTAGATCATCTGGTAAGTAAAATAAAAATCTAAGTAGCAATTACATATTTTCAATCAAAAAGGAATAATTACAGGGACTTATTAAATTTTGTTCATTTTATACATAAAGGTGGACCATGTTAACCCAAAGAAGAGGAGAAAGTTATAATGGACACAAAAAAGAAAGGCTGTCCAGCAACATTGGGTGTTAAGTGTGTCAGGGTATTCCTCGATTATGCAATAAACTTGGCAACAGACAGTTCAAAAACAACAGTGAGTATCCAACTGAGTAATGTGTGTAGATATATTAGCCTGATAAGTTACATGTATGTAATTTGGCTTGCTCTTGTACATAAATAATTGTAATTCACTGATAAATTTGTATTGTATTAAAGGTTACTGAGAAACTGAAAAGAGACTTGGAGTCGACACAGGTACCAAGAAGTTGTCTGCAGTATTATGTTGCTGCCTCCAAAGCAAGCCGCCATAATCATGGCACTGAATGTGTGAAAATGATTGGACACATACACCCTTTGCTTTCAAACGAGATCAGGGATATACACTCCTGGAAATTGAAATAAGAACACCGTGAATTCATTGTCCCAGGAAGGGGAAACTTTATTGACACATTCCTGGGGTCAGATACATCACATGATCACACTGACAGAACCACAGGCACATAGACACAGGCAACAGAGCATGCACAATGTCGGCACTAGTACAGTATATATCCACCTTTTGCAGCAATGCAGGCTGCTATTCTCCCATGGAGACGATCGTAGAGATGCTGGATGTAGTCCTGTGGAACGGCTTGCCATGCCATTTCCACCTGGCGCCTCAGTTGGACCAGCATTCGTACTGGACGTGCAGACCGCGTGAGACGACGCTTCTTCCAGTCCCAAACATGCTCAATGGGGGACAGATCCGGAGATCTTGCTGGCCAGGGTAGTTGACTTACTCCTTCTAGAGCACGTTGGGTGGCACGGGATACATGCGGACGTGCATTGTCCTGTTGGAACAACAAGTTCCCTTGCTGGTCTAGGAATGGTAGAACGATGGGTTCGATGACGGTTTGGATGTACCGTGCACTATTCAGTGTCCCCTCGACGATCACCAGTGGTGTACGGCCAGTGTAGGAGATCGCTCCCCACACCATGATGCCGGGTGTTGGCCCTGTGTGCCTCGGTCGTATGCAGTCCTGATTGTGGCGCTCACCTGCACGGCGCCAAACACGCATACGACCATCATTGGCACCAAGGCAGAAGCGACTCTCATCGCTGAAGACGACACGTCTCCATTCGTCCCTCCATTCACGCCTGTCGCGACACCACTGGAGGCGGGCTGCACGATGTTGGGGCGTGAGCGGAAGACGGCCTAACGGTGTGAGGGACCGTAGCCCAGCTTCATGGAGACGGTTGCGAATGGTCCTCGCCGATACCCCAGGAGCAACAGTGTCCCTAATTTGCTGGGAAGTGGCGGTGCGGTCCCCTACTGCACTGCGTAGGATCCTACAGTCTTGGCGTGCATCCGTGCGTCGCTGCGGTCCGGTCCCAGGTCGACGGGCACGTGCACCTTCCGCCGACCACTGGCGACAACATCGATGTACTGTGGAGACCTCACGCCCCACGTGTTGAGCAATTCGGCGGTACGTCCACCCGGCCTCCCGCATGCCCACCATACGCCCTCGCTCAAAGTCCGTCAACTGCACATACGGTTCACGTCCACGCTGTTGCGGCATGCTACCAGTGTTAAAGTCTGCGATGGAGCTCCGTATGCCACAGCAAACTGGCTGACACTGACGGCGGCGGTGCACAAATGCTGCGCAGCTAGCGCCATTCGACGGCCAACACCGCGGTTCCTGGTGTGTCCGCTGTGCCGTGCGTGTGATCATTGCTTGTACAGCCCTCTCGCAGTGTCCGGAGCAAGTATGGTGGGTCTGACACACCGGTGTCAATGTGTTCTTTTTTCCATTTCCAGGAGTGTAGTTACAAAGGGGACGAACTCAGTTCAGATTATTAAGTTAGAACTGGAAAGATTTGTGGAAAGCAATTTCACTGGGGAAAACAGACCAGATCAGATGAACATAATGTTTTACCCAACATAGTACAATTTATAGCCATATGTATCGGGCTCTGTTTGATTTAAAGAAAACTTATTGACCAAGACGCATTAAGGAATCAAATTAATGGGTGGGAAAAGGAATCGAAGGAGGAGAGATTATTTTTTCAGACCTTTTACAGATGACAATGAAGAAGTGCAGCCATTGCTTCTTTGTTACGAGCACAAGTGGCAAAGGGAACTTTTGAAAAAGTATGGTAGGGTATGTTTGCTTGATGCAACATACAAGACAACGAAGTATGACATTCCATTATTTCTCTTAGTAGTGAAAGCTAATGTATGCTATTTAGTAGTTGGGGTATTCTTCATTCAAGTAGAAAACACTGCATCAATTAAAGAGGCTCCAGAAATTTTCAAGACATGGAACCCAGATTGGAATCCAGTTTCATGGGTTAAAGATTTCTCTGAGCCTGAGATACGGGCAATTGAAGGAACATTTCCAATGTCAAGGGTTTATCTTTGTTTATTTCATCAAAAGCAAGCCTGGCAATGGTGGCTTGGCAAAAACAACAATTTAGACATATGGGGAGATAGTGAGCAAATTCTGAACCTGTGGGAAGGAATTGCTGAGTCACCATCTGAAGAACAATTTTTAACTGCAAAACAAAACCTTCAATCTCATGAATTATTAACTAGAAATTCTGGTGCACTTGATTATTTTAATGAGCAATGGCTTTCTGTACCTGAAAGGTGGGTGAAGGCCTATGACGACAAGGTGAATTTCTTCACCAATATAACTACTACTAATGGTGTTGAATCACTAAATAAAACAGTGAAACATTTTTTTTCTGGGACATTCAGTGGATAAAACATTGACAGGTGTCATTGATGTTTTAATAAATGATTTCATCCCCAGCTTGTTTAAAAAATATTGTCTGAAGGATTCAGCTGTCAAATCTTACAGCAGAGAGATTCCTTATTTCTTGCATAAAAAGTCACACGAATTTGTGAATCAAGTAATGAAAAGATATTCTTCAAAGCAAACTGAACTTACCAAAAGCTCAGTGACAGAAATGGGTGAGGGAATAGTTTGTGTAGAAAGTGCTGAGGCCAAGGATTGTTACTATGTGGTGAGTTTTGCAAAGCCTAATTGCACATGTGAAGACTTCCAAAGGTGGAAATATCCATGGAAACATTTCTGCGCAATTTTCATTTATTACCGTGGCTGAGACTTTCATAAGTTGAATGACAGTTACAAGAACAGCGCTTTAATTTGTCTCGATGGGACCTTTGGGTTTTGGCTCAAGCAGCAGTTGGTCTGAACCTGCCAGCCCTGTATTACAAAGTTCAGAGGATACCAGCAGTGAGGGGGCGGTAAACCAAGGCAGTGACAATCCCAGAAGCTCAACTTCATCAGAGGAGCAAGATGCACGGGAATTGCCAAGGCAGGTCATAAACCTGACCTACAACTGTAAAAACAGAGAAGCAACTGCTAGAATGCTGAATAGGCTTCGAGAATGTGTGGACGATTTAACATCGTCAAACCCACAAAGCTGGTGGTCTTCCATTATCAGGATCATAAAATACAAAATACAGCTCAGCTCCCTGAATCAGTTAGGCATGAACATAGCAAGACAGCCAGTAGTATTTATTTAAATTTTATAAACCAGTTGCTGAAACCAATTTGATTGTAAATAATTGGTGCTAAAATCTAGGTCAGGGCCAGCGATAGTCAAAATGGTGCTTATCTACTGCTCATTGGTTGGCAACACGACAGTTTTGCATAGCCAAAAGAATGATTCTTTGACATATTCAATGAAAGACAAGAACAGACACAATATACTTCTAGTGCTGAAATTGTAAAGCATTGTTATGTTATCTGTTTTTCATTGTATTCGTGAGTTTTGAGAAGTATTTTGTGATAAGGGGCGCAACCTATAAATTACTGATTTCAGTGATTGTTCTGCACGACGATGTCCTCTGCTTGTGTATATCTCATGGATTAATTGCAGAGACATGAAAATGTCAGATGTGATGGTGAAATGACTCTTAAAGAGTATGTGGGTGGAATCGTATGGAAGTGCAGCATAAACCTCCACTTTGAGTAACAAGATCAATGTTTTTTTTTAATTCCACTGTGGAAGAGGGTAGGTGGATCAGTATTCATTGATAGTTGCACATGTGATATATTAAAAAGCACCGATCCACCTACCTTCTTCCATGATTTAAGTAAAAAACATTGATCTACTAACTCACTGTTCTTGTGTACATTGATTGCATACCAACTCAAGAGGAGAAAAATATTTCACTGCTTTCTCGAATATACCTTGGGTTGTGACACTGTACACAGTTTTCAGATGCTAGCACAGCTTAAATAGCTGTGACTCAAACAGGGAGCAGTTAAATATATGATTCTTGTTTACAACAATGTTTCATCCTTTCTTTCAAATGTATTACATTGAAATACATAGTCTGTCTACTGCTATCTCATCGACTGTGTGACACAGCTGACACACCCTCTCTTGTTCCATTATACCGCACAAGAAGTGCTGAAAACATTCCTGCGCGAAACGTATAAGTACGCCGCTGGCCCTATTCTTGATTTTTCACAATGGTTGGTTCACAAGTTGTGCTGCTTCCACATAACATCCATTGTCTAGTCTGCACAAGTGCCAGCTGCCCCTAAATAACTGTTTTGCCCTTCTCCCCCACACCCTTTCCTCCTCTCATAGTTCGTCCTACCTTACCAAAAACTTTTCCTGTTCTAATAATATGTGCCTTATAAATCTTCCTGCAAGCAAATCCTTTCTCTGCCTGCCCTCATTCCCTCCACCTTAATATCTCTTGTACAGTTTCTTTTTCTTGCCTTTCACTACATATTACTATAATTACTGAAAGGTAGAGGCACCTGGGATGACTCAATCTACATGGTTCTTGTACTGTACTATGGGGTACAATTTTCGATCTTTTCGCTTAAAAGTTTTATTGTTCCACTGTTGTGGAATTTGCTGTATACATTCTGGTGGTGATCAGATGAAAGGAGCTCTTGTCGTAAGTAGCTAATGCCTCATCACGTGCATTAATGGACTAAATGTTGTTGTACAGTTACTCTGACACACAATTGGCTGTTATATACAACTCCCAAGGATTATTCAATTATTCTACTTATATGTGTATACATATATGAATTTGTATGAGGCTCTGGTCTGTAGATCCATTAATCACTAAAGTATTGCTATTTTCATCGGTAGTATCATTCCAGTAGCTACTTACCCCCTGCTTTCCAATCTTCTTGAGAGATCAACACACATTCCTTGAGCTGCCCTCATTTGTTATCATGCCCCTTTAATTTCTAACAGTGAGATGGTATAGAGTCTCATCTATTTGGAAAGATTTACTTCAGTAGCTCTGATATTTTCATTGACCTATGAAGTGCAGGGATAGGTACATAAAAAAATGGAGACATTAATCTGTTGCATGACACCACTCATTCTATGTGTGTAACTCCTAATATTTTATCAACTCATTGTATAGAGTATAGGGGTGCTTGTTAAGTCATGTCACACACAGTGTTTCATTTTTTCCATACTGAAATTTTAATGACACATGTTACATCTGCAATTACTTTTGTAAAACAACTTGTTAAGACTACCAACCTCAGTAAAAATTTAGACAGTGTTGCAAGAGGATCTTTGATGGTTGATAATGAAAGGCAATGGGCTAAGCCCTTAGTCACTGGTGATAAACATGACCTGTAAATTGTAATTTACCACAATGAAATTTGTATGTCATGGCAGGCAGTGTTCTACACTTTGCTAAAGACGAACTGACATGTTGCTGCTAATTCCAAATTCACACAATATGTTTCACATTCACTATCCAAGAACTAGAAATTGTCTGTTGAACATCAGCTTTAATTGAGGACTTCCCAATTGTGGCAGACTTATTGAAGTAGGATATTAACATTACGAATAGGATACAAAATGTTCTCACAAATTGGTGCAATGAAAAGATTGATAACTCTTAGCTTTCAGCCCAAAGGCCTTCATCTGAAGTAGAAAAATACACACCCATGACCAATGTCTCACTACTGTGGCCAGAATGTGTGTCTAATTTATATTTCAGATGAAGGAGATTTGGCTGAAAGCCAAGATGGATAACAGTGTAAAACTGTTATTCCATCCTGGGCTTTGCGTTGTTATAATATTACCATTCATTCGGAGTTACACACAGAATGAGAGGTATCATGCAACAGATTAATGTCTCCCTTTTTTTATGTACCTATCCCTGCACTTCAGAGATCAATGAAAATGTCAGATCTACTGAGGTAAATCTTTCCAAATAGGTGAGGCTGTATACCATTACACATGTTATGTGTACTCTGCATCAAGTGGAATGAATCTGTACTATTTACCACAGTTACTCAGTGTGCATACAGATTATTATATTGCAAAGGAAATTTTTCTCAACACCTTGTCAGTCATATATAGATTGCAGTAGTGATAGGTAAGAATTGCAATCTATCTTTTATTTTAAAGCTGTGGGTGGTGTGGGAGTTATCCCCTTTTGCAGTTAAACATGTTACATATGTACTTCATCATTAAATATGTTAAATATGTATTGTTTATCCTTTTTTGCTTACTACATGGAAAAACCTTATTTCACAGTTCACAGGCACTCTGTGTTCTTGTGCCACATTTAAAAGCAGCATTCAGATCAGCTTTTTTGGTTCTTTTGTATTGCATGGGAGCAATGGACAAGCCACAAGCAAAGTTTGAAAAAGAGTTGCAGTTGCAGATCACCTTGGCAACATCAAGGTATGTCAGTATCTGCATTGATTTTTGATTAAAATTGTGGTGTCACCGCCAGACACCACACTTGCTAGGTGGTAGCCTTTAAATCGGCCGCGGTCCATAAGTATACGTCGGACCCGCGTGTCGCCACTGTAAGTAATTGCAGACCGAGCGCCACCACACGGCAGGTCTAGAGAGACTCCCTAGCACTCGCCCCAGTTGTACAGCCGACTTTGCCAGCGATGGTTCACTGACGAAGACACTCTCATTTGCCGAGAAGATAGTTAGCATAGCCTTCAGCTAAGTCAATTGCTACGACCTAGCAAGGCGCCGTATTCAATTGATATTTATTATATGAACATTCATTACGTATCCTGTTTCAGACCTCCCGCCAGCCTGCGTGAGTTTAAGCGCGTGCCTTTCGGCTTCCTCTCATTGTGTCTAGGCTGTCTTGTCTATACACAACATTTTTGGCGACGAGGCTTAAAAGAGGATTTCGCGTTCGTATTGCACTAATTTACTTGTGTCATGGCTTCGCCACAATCTCCAGATGTACTGTCCGAATTTTATCGCTTGCAGTATCAGCAGACGCAGGCCTTATTGGATGCCCTTGGACAGCTCGTCCAGGGTCAACGTGCAATGCAAAACGATGCAGCAGCCGCCGCTCCACCGCTACCGCAGCCACAACACGCTGTTGCACCACCTTTTCGTCAGTTCGATGCGGAAATGGAAAGCTGGACGGAGTGGTCACGCCAATCTGGATTCCATCTCGCCGCCTACAGAATTCAAGGTAACGAGCGGCAGCCTCACTTATTGGCGTGTGTAGGGGTGCAGACGTACCGTGTGATAGTGAAGTTATTTCCCCAATGAGATGTAGCAACTCTGTCCTATGAAGAAATTTTGTCTGCATTAGATGCATATTTCAAGGAATCCGTCCATGTAGTTGCAAAAAGGTATACGTTCTTTCGTACAAGACGTACGGCCAGTCAGACTAATAGGGAGTGGGTTGCAACATTGCAAGGCCTTACTAGGGATTGTGCTTTTGAGTGTGAATGTGGACTCCCTTATTCAGATACTATGGTACGTGATGCAATTGCACAGAACGTTTTGGATGTTCGTATCCGGGAACAGATTTTGAAACTCGTCAATCCCTCCCTTCAACAAGTGATAGACATATTAGATAGGCAAGACGCACTTGACTTTGCTCAGGAATCATTTGCAACTTCGCCAGCCGTGTGTCACGTTAACTGGCCCGCCGGGCGAGCTGCACGGAACAGTAAACAGCCCTCGCGCCCGTCCGCGCAGCTGCCGCCTAGCTCTCCACGTGTGCCGCGTAAGCAGGCAAATGCAGTGAAATCATGCCCGCAGTGTGCTACTAGACATTCGCGTGAGAATTGCCCATCACGCCAAGTTATTTGCTTCTTCTGTAATAAAAAAGGACATGTTCAGAGTGTTTGCCAGAAAAAGCTCAGAACGGACACTAACAACCATTCCAGGCCTTTTACTTCGCGCCGGAATCGAACCGAGAATACTCGGGCTCGTGAACCTTCGCCCATGGACATTCATGGAGTTACTTCCACTCCGCCCAGTGCCACTTTCTCTAACAGTGACTGTGTTCGTCCCACAAAACGTGTGCGTCGACATCGCCGGAAATCGCGTCAAGTCGCAAGTGCTTCTGTACCAGTGACAGTTCACGTTGCACGAGACAGTCGCTCTTGTCGTCAGCAGGACAATAAACTTTTTGTAGATTTGGACATTAATGGCAACATGGTCCCATTCCAGCTCGATACCAGAGCAGCAGTTTCATTGATCAATAAAGACACGTACAAACAACTGGGCACACCTCCCTTGCGTGCCGCAAATGTTAAGTTAAATAGTTATTCAGGACAGAATATCCCTGTGTTAGGACAGTGCAGCCTTCTTGCCACATACAAGGGACAAACAAAACTTGTGTCTTATTACGTACTTCGTTCTTCTTCTGCAGTGAACTTGTTTGGTTTAGATTTATTTCAGTTGTTTAACTTGTCTATAGTAAATCAGGTCCTATCAGTGAACCAGACTGTGCCTTCAGCCAGTGTTTCTAGTCTATGTGAAGAATTTGCAGACATTTTTGCACCAGGCCTTGGTTGCGCTAAGAACTATAAAGCACATTTGGAACTGAAAGTAAACGCGCAACCGAAATTTTTCAGAGCGCGCAATGTTCCCTACGCATTGCGTGATGAGGTCGCAAGAACCTTACACGATTTGGAGTCACAAGGTGTGATTGAACGTGTGCAGGCTTCTCTCTGGACATCACCCTTAGTAATTTTGCCAAAGCCTTCCGGAAAATTGAGACTTTGTGTGGACTTCAAGGCTACGGTGAATCCACAACTAGTGGTTGCAACTTTTCCTTTACCCCACACGGAAGATCTTTTTGACAAACTGTGCCCGGGTAAATATTTTTCGAAGTTGGACCTGGCAGATGCGTACTTGCAAATACCGGTGGACGAAGAATCCCAGCGCATCTTGGTGGTTAACACGCATCTTGGTTTGTATCGATTCAAAAGACTGCCATTCGGGTGTGCATCCGCCCCTGCATTGTTTCAGCAACATCTGCAAACTGTTTGTGCGTCGGTCCCTACTGCGGCAAACTATCTGGACGATATTGTGGTCTCCAGAAAGACGGAAGAAGAACATTTAGCCAACCTCTGAACATTATCTCAGGTCTTGCGACAAAATGGTCTTCGCTTGCGGAAGAACAAATGTGTGTTTTTTGCTCGTGATTTACCATATCTGGGACATGTAATCAATGCCCAAGGCATACATCCTAGTCCAGAGCACCTCCATGCCATACAGGACTTGCCTTCGCCGCAGAATTTGATGCAGCTACAGAGTGTTTTGGGAAAAATTACCTACTGCCATAGATATATCCCGCATGCCTCTTCCATTTCAGCTCTGCTTCATCGCTTACGCCGTAAAGGTGTTCCGTTCGTCTGGACGCCAGTTGAAATCGGCGTTGCTTTCTAATACTTGCCTTACGCCATTCGATCCCCAGAAACCCCTTTTGTTGATGGTAGATGCATCGGATTTCGGGATCGGTGCTGTGCTTGCGCACAAATATGGATCGCATGATCGCCCTATTGCCTTTGTGTTCAAATTGCTCTCCTCTGTGCAGATCGAGAAAGAAGCTTTGGCTCTCGTATTTGGTGTTACAAAGTTTCATGATTTCTTGTATGGTCGTCACTTTACCATCATCACCGACCACAAACCTTTGACATCGCTTTTTCATCCGAACAAGCCTGTACCTCCACGTACAGCGCAGAAATTTATTCGCTGGTCAATTTTCCTCTCGCGGTACCGCTACGATATCTTGTATCGGTCCACTGCTAAGCGCGGAAACGCTGATGCGTTGTCCCGTTTGCCTGTTGCTGAGGATAGAGCATTCGATTCCTCCGAACTTGCTTGTATGTTCAGTGATTCGGAAACCGATGACGTGGTCGAATCGTTTCCGATTGATTTTCGTCGTGTAGCTACAGCCACAGCTGCTGACCCTGTCCTTGCTACCGTTTTGCGTTTTGTTGCTACGCAATGGCCCTTGTCAAAGTCGCGGATCGAGGATCCGTTGGTTCGCCGATTTTTTGCTCACAAGGAGAGACTTTGTTCGTCGTGGTGTTTTGCTGTTGCGTTCTGATAATGATCAGTCCGGAGTCGTGGTCCCACGCTTCTCCACCAAGGACATTGGGGTATAGTGCGCACGAATCAACTTGCTCGTCAGCACTGTACTTGGTTCGGACTCGATGCTGCGATTACGAATATGTGCTCTTCTTGCATGGCGTGTGCCGAACACCAATCCGCACCACCGCGGAAATTCTTTGCATGGCCGAAAGCCACTACCCCTTGGCAACGCTTGCACATCGATTTTGCTGGTCTATTCTGGAATGCTCGATGGTTGGTTCTGGTCGATTCCTTCAGTAATTTTCCTTTTGTTGTCAGGATGTCTTCCACGACGTCTTCTGCCACCATCCAAGCGTTATCGGCTATCTTTTGCATTGAAGGTCTTCCACAGACTATTGTTTCCGACAATGGCCCGCAATTCATGTCCGCAGAATTTCAGTTATTCTGCAAGGCCAATGGTATTCAACATCTGACATCCGCGCCGTTTTCGCGTCAGTCAAACGGTGCCGCTGAACGTTTGGTCAGGACTTTCAAGTCACAGATGTTGAAGTTGAAAGAGTCGCATTCCCGGGAGGACGCGTTATTGCTCTTTTTGTCTTCGTATCGCTCTCAGCCCCGAGATGGTCGCTCGCCGGCTGAGTTGGTCCACGGTCGTCCTCATCGAACCTGGATGTCTTTGCTGCATCCGCCGCATCAGGTTCCTGTGCAGCGGCAGCCACCTGTTTTTGCTCCAGGCGACGTTGTATTCTATCACAACTATCGAGGTTCACGGCATTGGCTCGCAGGGCGCATTCTTCGCTGCCTCGGCCGCGCTATGTATCTGGTTTTGGGGGCCTCTGGTGAGGTGCGTCGGCATCTCAATCAGCTGCGCCTCCGTCGTCGCACGGGTTCTGCCGCTCCCCGTCTGCTTTCAGCGACGGTGCCGTCCGGTCAGCGCCCTGGGGACCCATCTACTGGCTCGCCTCATCCCCAGGTGTTACCGACGATGCCTTCCATTTTGCCCCATGGCGACGCGCCGCCGCCACCGGTCCTCCCGCCGGCGCCGCCCGCAGTGGACGCTTCGCTGCAGCCGCCGGGTGCCTCTCTGGGTCACGCGCCGCCGATCGCTTCCCGTGACCAGCTCTCCTCCGACATGGGCCTCTTGCCCGCTCCGGACCAGATGTCGTCTTCGCCCGTCGGGTACCCCGACGCGATGGAGGTCGACCCTACGGCCCCTCCTGTCTCTTTACGGGCGCATACACCGCATGTTAGCGTGCACCCTGGACTAGGTTTTCAGGCGTTTCCTAGCTCCCCTCGGACCAAATGGCAGGGTGCGGGTGGCACAGCCTCGCCTGTTGTTAGGCTCCCCACCTCGTCGCATACGTCAACATGGGGTCCTCCCCACTGCGGGTGGAAGCCTTATAACACAACCGTTCGCCGATTTGCGGGGGAGGAATGTGGTGTCACCGCCAGACACCACACTTGCTAGGTGGTAGCCTTTAAATCGGCCGCGGTCCATTAGTATACGTCGGACCCGCGTGTCGCCACTGACAGTAATTGCAGACCGAGCGCCACCACACGGCAGGTCTAGAGAGACGTCCTGGCACTCGCCCCAGTTGTACAGCCAACTTTGCTAGCAATGCTACACTGACGAAGACTCTCTCATTTGCCGAGAAGATAGTTAGCATAGCCTTCAGCCAAGTCAATTGCTACGACCTAGCAAGGCGCCGTATTCAATTGATATTTATTATATGAACATTCATTACGTATCCTGTTTCAGACCTCCCGCCAGCCTGCGTGAGTTTAAGCGCGTGCCTTTCGGCTTCCTCTCATTGTGTCTAGGCTGTCTTGTCTAAACACAACAAAAATCACTTGCAGGCCAAGTTATTTTAAAGTTAATCAATGTATTCCCATTCAGGTGGCACAGTTGTCTTCTCCCAGCAGTGAGAGGCGATGTTGTGATCATTCCTCTGAAGCTCCTTCTCTCATGGAAAGTGTAATTGACCCACAATGCATACCCAGGTGCGGTAGTCCCTACCTTTAAAAATAAGGTTGCTGTGGCACATTACCCGGTGGTGTATCATCAAGGTGCGTAAAGTGATAACATTTATTTACATAAATTCTTATTACAAGGCAATTTTTTCAATTACTCTTGCTTTCTGCACTTAGTCAGACCGTATCAGTCCAAGGGAAAATATAATGAACACAAATTAGTGAGTGCTCAGCTACAGTTTCAGACAAATGGCTGAATTTTCTGTTCATTGAACAAATTACCACATGGAAACAGAAGTGAGTATAGTATCTGATTCTGAATTATATTTCTAGGAGCCTGTTATTTTACCACTTGACCGTACATGATTTGACTACTTTGTATTGTTACAGGTTGCTGCAGAAGTGGCCTTGGTGTTCAAGTAAGACAGAAAGGCAAATTTCTGAATTTTTTTATCATGATCGTTTTACATCATCCTCAGGATGAGATGTAGCTAGTGCACACATTCTCAAAGTCAGGTCAGCTTTATAACCAGCCTAGCTAACTGCCTTTCATCTTGTTCCTCTGATGAAGTTGAGCTTCTGTGATTGTCACTGCCTTGGTTTACTACCTCCTCACTGCTGGCATCCTCTGAACTTTGTAATACAGGGCTGGCAGGTTCAGAGCAGCTGCTGCTTGAGCCAAACCCAAAGGTCCCATCGAGACAAATTAAAGCGCTGTTCTTGTAACTGTCATTCAACTTATGAAAGTCTCAGCCATGGTAATAAATGAAAATTGCGCAGAAATGTTTCCATGGATATTTCCACCTTTGGAAGTCTTCACATGTGCAATTAGGCTTTGCGCAATTCACCACATAGTAACAATCCTTGGCCTCAGCACTCTCTACACAAAATAATCCCTCACCCATTTCTGTCACTGAGCTTTCAGTAAGTTCAGTTTGCTTTGAAGAATATATTTTCATTACGTGATTCACAAATTCGTGTGACTTGTTATGCAAGAAATGAGCAATCTCTTTGCTGTAAGATTTGACAGCTGAATTCTTCAGACAATATTTTTTAAACAGGCTTGGGAGGAAACCATTTAATAAAACTTTAGCAACACCTTTCAATGTTTTATCTGCTAAATGTCTAAGAAAAAATGTTTCACTGTTTTATTTAGTGATTCAACACCATTAGTAGTAGTTATATTGGTGAAGAAATTCTCCTTGTCCTCATAGGCCTTCACCCACCTTTCAGACACTGAAAGCCATTGCTCATTAAAATAATCAAGTGCACCAGAATTTCTAGTTAATAATTCATGAGATTGAAGGCTTTGTTTTGCAGTTAAGAATTGTTCTTCAGATGGTGACTCAGCAATTCTTCCCACAGGTTCAGAATTTGCTCACTATCTCCCGGTACGTCTAAATTGTTGTTTTTGCTAAGCCACTGTTGCCGGGCTTGCTTTTGATGAAATAAACAAAGATAAACCCTTGACATTGGAAATGTTCCTTTAATTACCTGTATCTTAGGCTCAGAAAAATCTGTAACCCATGAAACTGGATTCCAATCTGGGTTCCATGCCTTGAAACTTTCTGGAGCCTCTTTAATTGATGCAATGTTTTCTACTTGAATGAAGAATATCCCAACTACTAAATAGCATACATTAGCTTTCACTACTAAGAGAAATAATGGAATGTCATACTTCGTTGTCTTGTATGTTGCATCAAGCAAATATACCCTACCATACTTTTTCAAACGTTCCCTTTGCCACTTGTGCTGGTAACAAAAAAGCAATGGCTGCACTTTTTCATTGTCATCTGTAAACGGTCTGAAAAAAAAATCTCTCCTCCTTCAATTCCTTTTCCCACCCATTAATTTGATTCCTTAATGTGTCTTGGTTAATAACAGTTTTCTTTAAATCAAACAGAGCCCGATACATAGGGCTATAAATTGTACTATCTGTTGGGTAAAACATTATGTTCATCTGATCTGGTCTGTTCCAGCAACACTAAAGTGCACAAACCCCGAAAGTGTTAACGAACAAACTTTAGTTATGTTTTATGTGCAGCAAGTGTGTTTCTGTATTGCATCCTGGTCACTCACTGACTTCCTTACGACAAATAAGCTCTATGGTAAAACTATATTTGAGAAAATGTTTTTCATTTATAAAACAGTATCAACTCAAAAAACTTACATACATTGCTCATAATATGTTGTGCAGTCAGAATACACATGCTGATATCTATTATGCCCTATTGTTGGAATGAATAAATTCAATTATGTAATTATCATTTCCTTTGACAATGAATCATATGAGCTAAACATGACATTTGAGGGAATAACAATTTTCAAATCATCTTTTTCAGTGTATACTCTTATGTGTGCATTGTTCCTTTAAGCTTACACACAATCTGTTGTTCAAAATGACTAATTGTTACAGTGTTTTTAAAATGTTTATACTATTGTACATGTCAATGTATTTTATGTTTCGCACTTATGTAAGCACGCATGGACTATGTATGTGAATTGGACATATGAAGAAATGTCATTGTGTAATTATCGTTTTTGAGTGAAAACTAAACTTAATGTATTTCCTGTTACAGATAATGAAACAATGTGGTATCAATAATTATCAACAGTTTTCTTAATCATTTGCAATTACCCACTAGAATCGACATATATGAAAGTAAAGTAGTTTGATTATGGTGCCTGAAAAATGTAAACAACCTAACAAACTTAGTTTTTAGGTTTGTTTACTTCACAAGAGGATTAGAACTTTAAAAATGGCATATACAGAGCCTACTATAGGGAAACTTCTACACCTGGTATTGTCCTCCTGATTGTCATTTGCCCTTTCCATTTGTATTTCTGGAGACTCCTGCTCACCTTACCATTCTTCTATGGTACCACCATATGGGCACCAGGTAGACAGTAATTCAGTATGGTGTTTTTTGGGGACGATAACTTAAGGCTACTAATTCTGAATGTTATTAGAAATGTTGGTAGCCTGGCAAAACTTGCTACCATTCTATCAAATAATTCATGGTTGTGAGTTTGTTGTAACTCTATAACAGGTATGTTTCCAGTTGTAAATAATTTGTCCTGAGTATCACTGTTACAACTTAAGAAATAATGGTTCTAAAATTCATCTATTTTACTTTTGTAGTTCACGATCTTTTATATCCAATTTCCCATTTTTTACAAAAAATCTGTCTTCTATGTTATGATATAGATTACATTTCAAATTGTAGATACCACAAGCACTTCAGTTTCATCATTGGCCACTAATGTTTTCCTGTGTAACATGGTGGCACCAATGTGGTAAGGGTTACAAAAAATGTCTGCAATGTTTTTATTGTAGTACTTCATATTATTTTAAATCATATATTCCTTCACTACTGAAGCCAGAACATCAAGTAAACAAAAATCTATATACGTGGGCCTGCTTGGCTTCGTATCTCATTACCTGAAGAAACCAAAATGTAAATCCTTAAACACAAGACGTTGTTAACAGAATTCTCACTGTAAATGTTGCATTTCACCCTCAGGAAATACTATGGTGGGTTATTAGCCTGAGAGATGATATAAATGTTGCTCCAGCACTATTACAAGCAGAAAGCACTCCATAGATTTAATAAACCTCCACTACACACAATGTGCAATGGAACAAGTGCTTTGTGTATCTGAATGTAATAGAACATGCTCTCATTCAACCCAAGTTAAACTCTATCACTTATCTCTCTGTATTGACTAGGTAATTACTGTACAAAATTTCACAGACTGAAGATATATTACATTTTTTAAGCAATTGCAACTGGTTAAAACACTGAAGTTATGTTTTAACACACTGACTGGCACACACATACTGATGGATATTTCACTGCCAGGCACACAGTGCTAGGTGCTAGGCTCTGCTGTGGCCTCAAATGGCTACGTAGTATCAGGCATCTAGTTCTACCTGTGGCTGCCTGCAGCCACATGGCAGACAGTGTGTTCAAGAAATAAAAAAAAGTATTTCTTATTGAAGTTATAATGGAAAATCTCATTTAAAAATGTGTCCAGTAATAGAGCTGGGCCATCCTCTTGTCGAAAAGCACAACACTAACCTATTCACTGGGTGCTTCAGCAACACAATGGAGTGTGCAGACAACGGTCATTTGCTGTACTTCTCATAATACACCACGGGATGCTACATGGACACTGTCATGTAGCCAATTATTGTAACCTACATGTGCAATAATTCTGTGCAAACATGTATAGATGTAAAAAAAATTAACAAATGATTGCACTCTAGCAATTAATGGCCTGTACACAGATGAAAATCGATGGTATGCTGGTAAGAGCTGGCAGTTTACGAATCGCACATATATCTGTACAGTACATGCATGGTTAAGAAACATACCTGCTTCACCTAGTACTACAAGAGAAAAAATGTTGTGGCGAGCTTTTAATGTATGTTATTTTACTGAAAGTGCTAAGAAAGACCTTAGTTGTTCAGTGTTTTTGCAGTTTAGAACCAGTTAGAGGTACAGTGAAAAATCTGCAACCATAAACTCTAGCTTATGACAGTCTATAGTACTGACAGTTGTAATATTAGACATGCATAAATGAGTTTTCATCACAATTTCAAGACGTATTTCCACAATCACCAAAAAATTGCCAATCTTCATAAATGATGGATTAAGGAAAACAATCATTCATGCAAAAAAGGAGCTTAATATTACTATTTCAGTATCTAAGATGACAAAATTATTTGCGTCAAATTGTAGCAATGGTTAGTACTTCAAAAGGAAACTGATGTCTCAAAAATAATGAAAACTCCTTTGGAAACACAGCAGAGAAGCCCAGCCCCATGAAAGTGTGTCCTCCCCTACCCTGGCCATTGCTGTCTTGATCTGCATCCCTTCCTCCATGCCATTCTGTAAAAGTGTAGCTAGGAGCTTTGTCCATACAGGCTTTTGGTTCCCTCATCTCCACGAACATGCAAATATAGTCAAAGACTTAGGATAAAGAGTATTCTGTGCACCCACTGTTTACTGTTACCCTTAATTTCTGTACAGTGCACTAAATACTCCGTCACAAGTGTAGCTAAAACTATTGCAAATAACCTTTCTAAGACTGAGGGAACGGCAATGAACAACATGTACTAAATTCTGTGGGGGTGCACAGAAGAAACAATACTAAAACAATGTTGTTACTCTATTAAAACAGTCTCCAATATCAGTATCTGGATGCAAACAAATGAAACATACTTGTAACTGTGTAACTGACATACTTGTATGGGCTACCAAGCTACTTTCCAAAGAAGCTAACTACTTTCCATTCAGTATTAGCATATGAGGATACATTCCAAATAGAGATGAGCAATTTATTAATGATACAATACTCAAAAAAAAAAATTCAGTGATGTTCCTTTTTTCAAACAATACAAATTGTTGCTGTTTACAAAATCCACCCAGCACCTCAGGGTAAAAAAGGTTCAGAAGCTGCATATATTATGCCAACAAAATCACAAAGTTACCTCAACATTTAGTTTGTGAATTATGTTTGATCTCCTACTATTACTACTCAGGTAGCCATATATTATTTTCACTTTTTATTAACACATTATTGCACACTATTGGTACAGTTCTGTATGTATGGAGCCATGATTGAGTGTGGCTGGAGACAGTACACTGCTCTTAATGAAAACAGTAGAACAATACATACATTTTCAGAAAAATAGCATTCACATGAGAGTACCGGTAATTGTTTCATAATTTATTTACATTTATTTTTAATTAGTCCTTTTTAAATAGCCGTCTGAACATCCACGTTCAATTCTGAAATTGTTGATACGGCGTGGGAATGAATGTTCAAAATGATGTGCTGATACGAGTCATTTCATATATTCAGCAGCAAATATAGAGAAAGAACTCTTTGAGTCTGTGACAACTTTCGTTTTTTAACCAGACTTTGGTGACTATGTTGCAACAAACCAATTAACGCGTTTTTCGATTCTATGTGCGATTTTCTGGAGTACTCTGTTAATATGGCACATCATTAATCAATTAGGGAAAGCACGTAAAATTTGGCAAATATAACTGGAAGACATGTCGTACGCACATTTTGCCATGGATGAACGAACCGACACAGCATAGTTTATTAGAATACAAGAGAAAACACTCTTAGCCACATGTTAACTACATAGTTTTATTGCGTGGTTAACACACAGTCCTCCTCCTCTGAGACTCTGTGTGAGACTGCTACCGAATGGCCGTGGCTGGCTTGAACGTCCACGTCAACTCGATTTGTACTCGGCGATTGACATACTTCGCGAACGCTGGGACTACGTCATTTTGACATCACTTTCTTAGCTCGTTAGGGTGAAACGAAGCTGTCCCAGAGTGGCGTGCTGCACCAGGAGTGATTACTTTAATCAGAGCGTCATTCTGTGAACAAAATTGAGGTGTCTTGGCACCATGAAATATGAAAAAAGCACTTGATAATATACCCCACATTTAAAAATGTAGTTAAGTTTATATTCTTCCCAAACTACAAGCAATTTATCACGAGGAAAGTGTGAAACGTCCCCTTAGAACTATTTATACACGAGACTTCCCCTTAGAACAATTATACACGACTGTGCTTAAACTGATACACAATATTTTTAGCGCTACGCAATCTGACTTTCAAAATTCCCTACAAAAGAATGGCCCTGACTAACATTAAACTATACCTTTCACAAATCACTTACCTCACAAAAATCTTCGCTGCTCAAGCTACTGCAATACAGCGAGCGCCACTACTGCCAGCTAAATAAAAGATTCAAACTATGGAAGACACTAACTACTGATAGGGATAGTTAGCAAATGAAAGATATTAATAGAGAACAAACAATGTATTTACCTTGATATCATCATATATAAAAATAGCAGTTCATGACAAATTTCAAAACTCCGCCATCTCTCTCCCCACATCCACCACTGCTGGCGGCTCACCTCCAACTGCGCAACGCTACGCGCTGTTCACAGCCAGCTGCCTAACACTACAATGGCGAGTATTACAACAATGCAAAGCAGACACAGACTGCCCACAGCACAGCCAGTGATTTTCATACAGAGGTGGCGTTACCAATAAAAAAACCTAAACAGCCTACTTACGTAGCCCCCATGCTCCCCACAAAAAAATTTTTACAAATTGGATTGGGCAGTGGCCAATACAGATTTGAAGAAATTTTTCATAATTACAATAACAAAGATATCAAATGCACACACTTATTGATACAATGTTGGTCAAAAGCTCAAATTTTCTCACAGTCCATAAAGACAGTCCAGATTGTTCATCACAGTAAAAATGCAGAGTTTTTCTCAAAGTCTGAGCAGTAAAAGAAAATGCACACAGAAGTAGTGGATTTCCATGCAGTCTTGAAGAAGTAGTGTTGTCCTTCCAACAGAAAGACAGTGCTGACTCGACATGCAGACAGGTAATGGGCCACAACAGAGTAAACCCACAGCAGAGTCAGTCGACGTTTTGAAGAATATTGGTAGTTAGGTCATCACAGAGCAGACCCACTGGAGTCCTGGTAGAGAGTATGGTATTGGTGGGCCACCAGAGGTGCAGACCCACTGCAGTCCTTGTAGAGATAATGGTACTGGTGGGTCATCAGAGATGCAGACCCACTGTAGTCCTTGTAGAGATGGCCAGCAGCCATCTGTTGCGACTGTGCAGGTGCACAATCACCATTGAAGAGTCTTGCAGAGAAGATAGCAAGTCCATAAACCACCACTTGTGCACTCACGAATTTTTTTTTTTTTTAAATGTCCTTAGAACCAGCAATGCTGTTATCCAGTCCCTTGCTGAATTATTAACACACGTGCAAACACTAACAGTCCCAACTTCTCACATATTGTGCATATACTATGACCAACAGAAAAGTGTGCAGTGAAATGAATGCTTACAAGTTACTTAATTTGATTAACTGGCGTCAATTACAATTATATAACATAAGAATACAATTACAAAGATACAAAATACATCATTAAAAACATAACAATACAGATAACATTTGTAGTACAGTCTTTACAAAAGAATAGAAATAAACATAGACATCAGTGTTACAGGAATGATGACATGAGTACAAAAATAAAAGATCAGAATCACTTTTGAAACGTCAACTTCACACATGAGCATTAAAACAAAACAGAATAAATAAAGTCTAAGCATCTTTACAAAGAAAATAACAGAGTATTAGAAAAATTCTACAACATAGCTCTCATCAGCTAAACACATAAAGACAGGAAAAACACAAATACACAAGGGTACACAAACATGTAGTGGGATAACACAAAAGGAAAGGACAGGGTTTGTTTTACTGCAGTATTTTGCAAACAAAACTTTCTTTACTTCTCGGAGATCTCCCTTCATTCATCATTATTCCCAAAAAGTCCTATCTATACCTCCTTCCTGTATTCTATTCATATTTCTTTCAAAATAATTATGTCTGATTGTACAATACTCATTGGGGCCCAAATCTTTTTCATATAACTTCGCAATGCATTCTTTACCTATTCTCGATAGTCAGTTTCTTATATACTCTACCCCCTCTTAAGCTAACTTAAATCTACTGAGCTCAGAGATATGTATACCAAGGGACGAGGCAATGCAGCATCACATAACAAATTAACACAAACAGCAATGCAAAAAATGCTAATTGGCAAAGCTAGCAGCATAAATTAGCAAAAGTCAAATTCAATAACACTATGCCTGGCAAACAGCAGCAACTTATACCTAAACATGACATAGCTCAAGCAGAAAAAATATTACAGTAAAAACAACAATGCAGACAAGAGAAATGTCTATTCACATCTTAATGTCTATGTAATTAAAGTGGTGCACCATAACAACTGATTGTAAAAAGATATTACCATGTACTTGAAAAGAAAATTATGTGTTAATGTTACTAGTTCCTTCTTATTGTTCTTTCCTTTCCAAGTGCTCCTTTTTTAAAGAATGTGGATCATAAAATAATTATTTAATAGATCTGTTGACAGAAAGAATTCACATTAGCAAATGCATCTAAGTTTATTTTATAAAACTAATGCTGCAACACAGCTGGAAACCAGATATTTAATGAAATAAGCAACTATGAAAAGCAAAGCATAAAAATATCATTCAATAGTCATGTGGCATTTCGTAAGTCAGTAGCACTCAACTCTCGGAGAAAGACACTTGTCATAATCAGGTGTGCAGATGTACGAATATTTCCCATCAATTCATAAGCATTTCAATAATTAGCACAAAGTGCGAGTAATCATATGTTTTCAAGTAACAAGGGTGTCGCATTAGCGATGAAAGGCACACCCTAATGGCTTGTTCTCCAGGTGTTTGACACAGTTGTGTGACCACAACGCATTACAAAAATCATATGTTTTCAAGTAACGAGCGTGTCGCATTAGCGATGCCCTCTACAAAGGAATGTCATTAGGGGGGTATAGGCTTCCGGAAAGGCACACCCTAATGGCTAGTTCTCCAGGTGTCTGACACAGCCGTGTGCCGACGACGCACGTGCAGGTGGTCACTTTCTTACGGAAATATTTACGACACCAGTTTCCGCTACAGTGACAGTCTCATATGAAAATTTCACAGGTCGAAAATTTACGTCACAAGTGTGTAGAAACAAAATCCTATGAATATAACAGTGTCCAAAAAATTTTCGCCGGCATTGTGATCCATTCACGCATTTACACGCACATTTCATAACTCTTAAAGTACGATTCTCGGTTTCCAACATCCTTTTTCACAAGTCATTAGTCCTTAACTTCTTTCATTATTCATATACATATAAACACGTAATCACATTCCTCATATATGGTAGCATCATCTTATTGACATAAACATACCTCAACAGCATAATACACATCGTCGTCGTAAAAATAACATCATAACACCTCAGTCAAATCTCAAAAAAGTCGTACCTTTCTGCAATAATTTCAAAATCTAAAAAAAATTCTCTGCTCATTTAAATAGCGTCATCTACCTCAAACATACTTTAAAATCATTCTCCCTTACCAAATACATCATTCAAAGCTCTCATAGTATCACAATGGTTCTGAAAAAATATGAACAGTTCACAAAGTACAGACAAAATACAATTTCTTAAGTGTGAAGTTATCCAACGGTGTAATCACGTAAACATCTGTCACTGCCCTAGTAAAAAAGTTTGTGTCTCTCAGTTCAATGATCAGATAGCTGTGTAATTATGTGTTAAGAGAAATATGGTACCGATGTGTAAAGTTGTGTAAGCAAATACCATATTAGCTAGGGCTCCTTGCGCTTGCCAAACACATGGTACACAAAGTAAGCGTGCACCCCCCTGAGGTTTATTGTAATTGTACCCTCAGGTATTACAGATTACAGCAATGGAATGAAATGTATCACGAAAAACTTTCTTTGTAATTCAAAAATCTCTAAAAATAAATGTTTTAAGTACAAAATTAATCACTCAAATACATGTCCTGTAGCGCTAAATGTGCGTCTTGCTGTAAGATAATCTCTGGGAAGTGTCGTAGTTATTGTCCTCCGAAAGCTAAGTTCTGCAGAAGTCAATGTACTTACCTCATGATAAACAAAGTGAAATGCTTTGCGTACAGATATCATACTTATTACACTTATTGCCGTGATGAAGAAAGTACTGTGCTGTAACGTATTGTTGTGCTACAGAAAAGGCTGTTTCCTTGTAGCTATACCACAATAGTCACCACTAAAACATGTCTCACTTTATAGAAGAATTCAGAAGAAACTGTGCAGATATAAAACAGATACACCGCAAAAGCAACATTGTAAATTGTCACGCATTAGCAGCGTCGTGATAAAATCGTGTAGCTGTCACATAAACTAACCACTGTGTCATCTGGCATTTCACAGAAAGCACCTCAAATCCAGGATCCACTCTCAAGCAAACCAAAATGTTGCATGAAAATTTCATTAGCAGTGCTGGTATGTTCTAAGTATGTGAGCCTTACAGTCGTTACATAATCGTGCAACTAACAAGCAAGAATGTACACACACAATAACACTGTGTCTCCTGTTCACAATAACAATGCATTCGTAATGTCTGTTTAAATAAGTTCTCTTGGTTCTTGGCTGGATATTTAACTTCAAACATTGTTGCATGGTAACAGTTTCTAAGTCTGACAAAGCATACTAGAAATGTGAAGTGAAAAGTTTTATAGCAAAGACAAAGTTAAAAAGCAGATAATCTTTCAATAAACGGTTTTACATGAGAAACGTGGTGCAGTCCTTTACTCTTCCTAGTACTCAGAGTTTCAACTTCAAAGCAATTATCATGTGGTATACATCGGTAAAGAATGCTAAAATTTTTCTCAAGGCTAGTGTCTTATGTTATTTTTCTCGGAGCCAGCGGGCGCACGCGGATGCCTGCTGTGCGAGTCATTGTCTGTCTGTTTGTTGCCGCGCGTCGTTACTGGGATTAGGAGGCCTAACTTCCACAAATTCGCCTTGCCGAGAGGGCCCAGCTCTGTTTAAAGATCGCCAGTTCTGATGGAATTCAGGTCTGTCGTTTTGTCGGTAGTTTACACAGTTTCTTTCGTGTCGGTCACGTGGTGGAGAATTTCTCCCTGAATCGTAACTGCGCGCTGAACTGTTGCGTCTGAAATTATTCTGTCTCCCTTGATAATAACAGTTCTGGTTACCATATTGTCTGTTTCTATGACTGTCTCTGTGATAGTCATTACTGCGGAGAGGTGATCTTTCCCTGTAATTATGACTACTCTGCCAACGGTTGTCATACGGGTGGTGTCTATTTTGGTCACGATTTGTGTGGTGAGAATAGCCTTGTCGCGTCCAGTTATCGTTTCTGTCGTCACGGAATTGTGACGGATGTGACCTGTAGTGATTGTTTTCCTGTTTTCGCATCCCGCGACGGTCTGTGTCAATTTCCAGTTCTTGTAACAGTCCCTGAAATGCTTCAATGTCGTCTTTGCAACGTCCTGCTAAAATAATGTGTCGTAAATGTTCAGGCAGTTTGATTAAGCAAATGCGGATAAGTTCTGACGGGCTGTATGGGTTTGACAGGTATTGATTCTTGTGCAACATGTCTTCAAAATATTTCACAAGACTGGAAAATTCAGATTGTTCGAAATGTTTCATCATTATGATGTTATGTTTTACGCGGTCTTGTGTGGCTTGAGACCAATATGCTGAGAGGAAGGCATGGTAAAATTCTCCTTCACTGTGGCAATCGTGAATGACCGATCGTATTCTTACAGCTGGTTCATTCTCTAAGTAGCCACACATAAATTCTAACCTGTGCTCCAATGACCAGTTGGGAGGGAAACAATGAGAGAATTGATGGAGCCACGCTTGTGGATGAATGTCGTTGGCAGAATTCTTAAACGTTTTGAATTTACGTGTAGTAATGAACAGCTTATAGTCTTAATCATCGTGTCGGCGAGTAGCATATCGGTCATTGTTACGTCGTGTCGGCGGTTCCATCTCAAAATTCGGTGTACCTTGCCAATTTCTTTCATAATTACCGAAATGCCCTGTGTTATTATTTTGTGGCTTTTGCGTATTTCTGAGTTCCTCTTCCCGTGTTGGAGCGCGAGTGTCCTCTGAAATACGTAATTCTTGTATTACCTGTGTCAGCTGTTCTTGTCCTTCCCGGATTTCTCTTTGGTGTTGCGTATTAATTTGATTCAGATTTTGTTTCAGTTTCCTAATTTGTTCGCACTCTTCTGTGTCATTAAAGACTACCGGTTTTGTGTCATTCAGATTATCATCTACCTTCATAGATAAGTTAGTGACCTGATCCGAAAGTTCGGCTACTTTCTCTGATAATGAACTAATTTCCTCCATGTGTCTTTCTGAACCAATTTTCAGAGTATCTACTGTGTCCCTTAAGTTTTCCTGAGTTTTTGCAAGTTGTGTAACCGAATCGGTAGATGCAACTGAGTCCATTTTAGTTTGCAAGGTCTCATGATTTTCATGAACAATAGTTTGCAGTTCTTTTATGGCTGCTTCGTGATTCTGTAATGCATTTTCATGCCGCGAAAAAATAGGCTGAAAATGCTCACAAATTTGTGTTTTTACGTCATTACAGACTTTTTGACATTTCGATTCAATGTTATGTAACTCAGTAGTTAAATCTTCACGTGTTTGTTCAAGTGTGGTGTCTAACTTCCGAAGATTTTTTTCCATTGTGTCTAACTGTTGCAGCTTTTGCTGTGTTTGTCTCTGATTTTGTTCCATTGTGTCTAACTTTTTAAGATTTTGTTCCACTGTGTCTAACTTTTTAATATTTTGTTCCACTGTGTCTAACTTTTTAAGATTTTGTTCCACTGTGTCTAACTGTTGCTGTGTTTGTCTCTGATTTTGTTCCATTTGTTGCATTAGTTGTAATAACAATGCATTAGTGTCTGGAATCTGTTCCTCTACTCTTTTCGGCAGTGCATTTGCACCGGCAACATTCACATTTTGACAAGCTGAAAATGTGTCTTGACTTATTTGAGAAAACGGTGAGGACGCAAAACCTGAATCTACAGTATTTGCAAAATTGTGTCTTGTCATTTCGGATTCCTGAGGCGAGCTGTTGCCGACCGATCGATCGATAATGCTTCCCTGTTCACTACCTGTTTCACTGTCTACACCATTATTTGACGCCCGCTCCATTTCCCTGTGCACAGTTACCAAATTACTACTTTGAACATTAGTAAATTCATTACTCGGCGGCGCTGATAAGCTACGCTCGTCGTCACTATTATTTCTCAATTTAGTTTGGAGCCTAGTGTTATGTTTTTCACACGCCATTGTTGTCACAATATTTCACACGATACCACAGAAAATCACAATTTGAATAGCAAAAATAAGAGAACACATTAATATAGCACTGAAAATAATATCTAGTTAATTGCAGCTGTGAAATACTTGATGCAAATCTACATGTTTGCCACAACTGTTTTACAGTACAACAATGAAAGACTGCAACTACAAAGGAGATTCTCTCTACAATTACGCGCTAGCAATAAACAAAAGCTACACTAAATACACAAACTACAAAAAAAATCAGAAGATTCCAGTGAGGTATCCTAAGCTAAGGGTCGACATATGAAACGTCCCCTTAGAACTATTTATACACGAAACTTCCCCTTAGAACAATTATACACGACTGTGCTTAAACTGATACACAATATTTTTAGCGCTACGCAATCTGACTTTCAAAATTCCCTACAAAAGAATGGCCCCGACTAACATTAAACTATACCTTTCACAAATCACTTACCTCACAAAAATCTTCACTGCTCAAGCTACTGCAATACAGCGAGCGCCACTACTGCCAGCTAAATAAAAGATTCAAACTATGGAAGGCACTAACTACTGATAGGGATAGTTAGCAAATGAAAGATATTAATAGAGAACAATGTATTTACCTTGATATCATCATATATACAAATAACAGTTCATGACAAATTTCAAAACTCCGCCATCTCTCTCCCCACATCCACCACTGCTGGCGGCTCACCTTCAACTGCGCAACACTACGCGCTGTTAACATCCAGCTGCCTAACACAACAATGGCGACCCCGACCCCGACCCCGACCCCGACCCCGACCCCGACCCCGACTCCGACGTTAGTTGGGTAAAAATTCATTTTTTAACGTACCATCTCATTAAAATACTTTAGAGTCATATTTGATGCAATATTTATTGTTGGTTGTCTCTCTAATGTTAATAGTATTGATTCAGATGCCGGCCGCGGTGTCCGAGCGGTTCTAGGCGCTTCAGTCCGGGACCGCGCGACTGTTACGGTCGCAGGTTCGAATCCTGCCTCAGGCATGGATGTTTGTGATGTCTGTAGGTTTAAGTAGTTCTAAGTTCTAGGGGACTGATGACCTCAGATGTTAAGTTCCATAGTGCTCAGAGCCATTTGAACCAATTTTTTTATTCAGATTGGGCGTGAACAGGAAAACACGCACACGCCACGCACACGCACACAATGCAGTCAAATCCTCTGTTGGTGTAGAGTGGATGAGATTTTTCTATTACCTTGCATTGCAAGAATTGTAAGGAGGAGACTGAAAGGAAGTAGACTTGTATTCTAAAGAGCTGCGACAAAGCAAAGCATGACTGATTATCTGATAATTGCCCGCATGGGTTTTGTGGATGAGTATACTTTTAGTAACCAAGCCACCCACCATCATTACGTAAGATTTCTCGAAGGCGTAGGGGCATTGACTTCATTAAGTCATCTATAGTGTAGCGTCATGGTTTACTTCCCACCATACGTTTTCTATGTTCGTTTAAAGGTCGCTTACATTTGTAGGTCCACACAGCAATGCCCTTGTTACCTCTGCCCACATATTTTCTATCTGGTTGATGTTCAGTGACTGTGGTACAACCGGCAACAGATTATCCTCTCATGGCCCTGAAACCAAACTTGCACTGCTCTGCTATGATCGATGGAGCTCTGCTCCTGTAAGTAGTTAGTTATCTCGTTACTTCATATAATTATATTCAAATAACGTATGTAAGTATGCTGTTTAGGTTTTTTTATTGGTAACGCCCCCTCTGTATAAAAAAATCACTGGCTGTGCTGCGTGCAGTCTCTAGTTTGCATTGTTGTCTGCCATTGTAGTGTTGGGCAGCGGCAGCTGGATGTGAACAGCGCGTAGCGTTGTGCAGTTGGAGGTGAGCCGCCAGCAGTGGTGGATGTGGGGGGAGAGATGGCGGAGTTTTGAAATTTGTCATGAACTGCTATATTTATATATGATGATATCAAGGTAAATACATTGTTTGTTCTCTATTAATATCTTTCATTTGCTAACTAGCCCTATCAGTAGTTAGTGCCTTCCATAGTTTGAATCTTTTATTTAGCTGGCAGTAGTGGCGCTCACTGTATTGCAGTAGCTTGAGCAGCGAAGATTTTTGTGAGGTAAGTGATTTGTGAAAGGTATAGTTTAATGTTAGTCAGGGCCATTCTTTTGTAGGGAATTTTGAAAGTCAGATTGCGTTGCGCTAACAAAATATTGTGTGTCAGTTTAAGCACAGTCATGTATAAATTGTTCAAAGGGGACGTTTCATATGTCGACCTTTAGCCGAGGATACCTCACTGGAATCTTCTGATTTTTTCTTGCAGTTTGTGTAATTAGTGTAGCTATTGTTTATTGCTAGCACGTAATTGTAGAGAAAATCTCCTTTGTAGTTGCAGTCTTTCATTGTTGTACAGTAAAACAGTTGTGGCATGCATGTAGGTTTGCACCTAGTATTTCGCAGCTGCAATTAACTAGATATTATTTTCAGTGCTATGTTAATGTGTTCTCTTATTTTTGATCTTCAAATTGTGTTTTTCTGTGTTGTCGTGTGAAATACTGTGACAATAATGGCGTGTGGAAAACGTAAAACTAGGCTCCAAAGTAAACTGAGAAATGACAGTGAAAATGAAAGCAGTGTGTTAGCGCCACCAAGTAATGAATTAACTGATGTTCAAAGTAGTAATTTGGTAATTGTGCATAGGGAAATGGAGCGGGCTGCAAACAATGGTGTAGACAGTGAAACAGGTAGTGAACAGGGAAGCATTATCGATCGATCGGTCGGCAACAGCTCGCCTCAGGAATCCGAAGTGACAGGACACAATTTCGCAAATACTGTAGATTCAGGTTTTGGGTCATCACCGTTTTCTCAAATAAGTCAAGACACATTTTCTGCTTGTCAAAATGTGAATGTTGCCGCTGCAAATGCACTGCCGAAAAGCGTAGAGAAACAGATTCCAGACACAAATACGTTATTATTGCAATTAATGCAACAAATGGAACAAAATCAGAGACAAATGGGACAAAATCTTAAAAAGTTAGACACAGTGGAACAACACCAGAGACAAACACAGCAACAGTTAGACACAATGGAACAACACCAGAGACAAACACAGCAACAGTTAGACGCAATGGGACAAAATCTTCAAAAGTTAGACACCACACTTGAACTAACACGTGAAGATTTAACTAGTGAGTTACATAACATTGAATCGAAATGTCAAAAAGTCTGTAATGACGTAAAAACACAAATTTGTGAGCATTTTCAACCTATTTTTTCGCGGCATGAAAATGCATTACAGAATCACGAAGCAGCCATAAAAGAACTGCAAACCATTGTTCATGAAAATCATGAGACCTTGTGGGCTAAAATTGACTCAGTTGCATCTACCGATTCGGTTACGCAACTTGCAAAAACTCAGGAAAACTTAAAGGACACAGTAGATTCGATTTCAACACAAATGGACACTCTGAAACTTGGTTCAGAAAAACACACTGAGGAAATGTGTTCACTATCGGAGAAAGTAGCCGAACTTTCGGATCAGGTCACTAACTTATCTACAAAGGTAGATGATGATCTGAATGACACAAGACCTGTAGCCTTCACTGACACAGAAGAGTATGAACAAATTAGAAAATTCAAACAGAATCAAAATCAAATCAATACACAGTACAAAAGAGAAATCCGGGAAGTACAAGATCAGCTGACACAGATAATACAAGAATTACGTGTTTCAGAGGATACTCGCGCCCCAATACGGGAAGAGGGACACAAATACGGAACAGCCACAAAATAATAACAGGGCATTTCGGAAGTTATGAAAGAAATTGGCAATGTGCACCGAATTTTGAGATGGAACGGCCGACACGACCTAACAATGACCGATATGCGACTCGCCGACATGATGATTTTGACTATAAGCTGTTCATTACTACACGTAAATTCAAAACATTTAAGAATTCTGGCAGCGACATTCATCCACAAGCATGGCTCCATCAATTCTCGCATTGTTTTCCTCCCAACTGGTCGTTAGAACACAGATTAGAATTTGTGTGTGGCTACTTGGAGAATGAACCAGCTGTAAGAATGCGATCGGTCATTCACGATTGCCACAGTGAAGGAGAATTTTACCATGCCTTCCTCTCAGCATATTGGTCTCAAGCCACACAAGACCGTGTAAAACATAGCATCATAATGATGAAACGTTTCGAACAATCTGAATTTTCCAGTCTTATGAAATATTTTGAAGACATGTTGCATAAGAATCAGTATCTTTCAAACCCATACAGCCCCTCAGAACTCATCCGCATTTGCTTAATCATACTGCCTGAACATTTACGACATATTATTTTGGCAGGACGTTGCAAAGACGACATTGAAGCATTTCAGGGACTCTTACAAGAATTATAAATTGACACTGACAATCGCGGAACGCGAAACCAGGAACACAACAATTACAGGTCACATCCGTCACAATTCCGCGAAGACAGAAATAATAACTGGACACGACAAGGCTATTCTCACAACACAAATCGTGACCAAAACAGACACCACCCATATGATAACCACTGGCAGAGTAATACTTGTTACAGAGAAAGATCGCATTTCCGTAGTAATGACCACCACAGAGACAATCAGAGAAACAGACAATATGGTAACCAGAACTATTTTTATCAAGGGAGACAGAATACTTTCAGACGCAACAGTTCAGCGCGCAGTTACGATTCAGGAAGAAATTCTCCACCACATGACCGACAAGAAAGAAATTATGGAATCTACCGACATGACGACAGACGAGATAATCATAACGACAGACCTGAATTTCATCAGAACTGGCGGGATTCAAACAGAGCAGGGCACTTTCGACAAAGTGAATTTGTAGAAGTTAGGTCTCCAAATCCCAATAACGACGCGCGCCAACAAAGGAACAGACAATGACTCGCACAGCAGGCAGCCGTGTGCGCCCGCTGGCTCCGAGAAAAATAACATAAGACGCTAACGTTGAGAAATATTCCAGTATTCTTTACCGACGTATACCGCACGATAACTGGGTTGATGTTTAAACTCTGAGTACTATGAAGAGTAAAAGATTGTACCACATTTCACATGTAAAACCGTTTATTGAAAGATAATCTGCTTTTTAACTTTGTCATTGCCATAAAACTTTTCACTTTACATTACTAGTATGCTTGTCAGACTTAGAATCTGTTAACATGCAACAATGTTTGAAGTTAAATATCCAGTCAAGAACCAAGAGAACTTATTGAAACAGAAATGACGAATGCATTGTTATAGTGAACAGACGTCACAGTGTTATTGTGTGTGTACATTCTTGCTTGTTAGTTGCACGATTATGGGACGACTATAAGGCTTACATACTTAGAACATTTCTCAGTACTGCTAATGAGATTTTAATGCAACATTTTGGTTTACTTGAAAATATATTCTGGATTTAAAGTACTTTCTGTGAGATACCAGATGACATAGTGGTTAGTTTATGTCACAGCTACACGGTTTTATCACGACGCTACTAATGAGTGACAATTTACAATGTTGCTTTTGCAGTGTTTCTATTTTATATCTGCACAGTTTTCTGTTTTATTCTGGAAAGTAAAACAGGTTTTAGTAGTAACTTTTGTGGTATAGCTACAATGAGACTGCCTTTTCCGTAGCACAACAATACGTTACAGCACAGTACTTTCCTCATCACGAAAATAAGCGTAATAACTAAGACATTTATACGCAAAGCATTTCACTTTTGTGTATTATGAGGTATGTACATTGACTTCTGCAGAACTTAGCTTTCGGAGGACAATAACTACGACACTTCCACACAGATTATGTTGCAACAAGACGCACATTTAGCGCTACAGCACACGTATTTGAGTGATTAATTTTGTACTTAAACCATTTATTTTTCAAGATTTTTGAATTACAAAGAAAGTCTTCCGTGATACATTTCATTCCATTGCTGTAATCTGTAACACCTGAGGGTATAATTACATTAATCCTCAGGGGGGTACACGCTTACTTTGTGTACCATGTGTTTGGCAAGCACAAGGAGCCCTAGCTAATATGGTATTTGCTTATACAACTTTACACATCCGTACCATATTTCTCTAACACACAAATTACACAGCTATCTGATCATTTAACTGAGAGATAAACATTTTTTTACTACATCTGTGACAGATGTTTACGTAATTACATCGTTGTATAACTTCACACTTACGAAATTGTATTTTGTCTATACTTTGTAAACTGTTCATATTTTTTCGGAACCATTGTGATACTATGAGAGCTTTGAATGATGTATTTGGTATGGGATCATGAGTTTTAAAGTACGTTTGAGGCAGATGACACTATTGACATGAGCAGAGAATTTTTTTAGGTTTTGAAATTATTGGAGGAAGCTACGACGATTTTGAGAGTTGACTAAGATGTTATGATATTATTACGACGACGATGTGTATTATACTGTTGAGGTATGTTTATGATTAATAAGATGATGATACCGTATATGAGGAGTTTGATTATGCTATGTATTTCTTATGATGAAATACTGAAGAAGTGTTGACGAATAAGGTAAAGAATAATGAGTAGTGATTAGGGACTCTGATTTGTGAAAAATGTTGTTGGAAACCAAGAATCGTACTTTAAGAGTTATGAAATGTGTGTATATGCGTGAATGTATCACAATGCTGGCGAAAATTTTTTGGACTCTGTTATATTTACAGGATTTTGTTTCTACAGATTTGTAACGCAAATTCTTAGCCTGTGAATTTTTTTATATGAGACTGCCACTGTACCGGAAACTGCTGTCATAAATATTTCCGTAAGAAAGTTAAGTGACCACCTGCATGTAATGCGTCGTGGGCACGCAGCTGTGTCAGACGCTGGGAGAACAAGTCATTAGTGAGTGCCTCATCAGAAGCACATGTAGAAAAAAAAGAAAGGGGAGGCCATTGTCCTCGCTATTGACATTTCCTTGTTGAGAGCATACTGCGGAGCTCGTAATTTATGATATTTACTGAAATGCCTAATGAAATGACGAGAAATATTTTTACATCTGCACACCTGCTTACGACAAGCGTCTTTCTACGAGAGTTGAGAGAATTTCTACTAACTTATGAAATGTCACATGACTATTGAATGATATTTTTATGCTTCGGTTTGCGTAATTGCTTATTTCATTTGATATCTGGTTTCCAGCTGTCTTGCAGCATTGGTTTCATAAAATTAAATTAAATGCATTTGCTAATGTGAACACTTTCTGTCAACAGATCTATTAAATAATTACTTTATTTTCCACATTCTTCGAAAGAGGAGCTCTTGGAAAGGAAAGAACAATAAGAAGGGACTAGTAACAGTAACTGGTCACATAATTTTCTTTTCAAGTACTTGGTAATTTCTTTTGTAGAATAATCTGTGGTGCACCACTTTAATTACATTGATATTAAGATGTGATTATACATTTCCCTTATCTGCATTGTTATCTTGAGTGTACTATTTTTTCTGCTTGAGCTATGTCGTGTTTAGATATAAGCTGCTGTTTGCCAGGCATAGTGCTACTGAATTTTAATTTGTGTTACTCTGCTAAGCCAGATTTATTTTTCTTGTTTGCTGTGCATTACCTCATATTAGTTGTAATGTTGAATTGCTTGGTAATTTAGATTTACTGTAGCTTGCTTTGCAAATTTGATTTTTTTTTGTCCTTGCTGTTTGTGTTACTTGTTTTGTGCTGCTGCATTGCCTTGTCCCTTAGTTTAGCATCTGAGCTCAGTAGATTTAAGTTAGCTTAAGAGGGGGTAGACTATATAAGAGAATGAGTTGCGATGAATTGGAAGAAATGCATTGAGAAGTTAAACGAAAAAAGTACAGAAAGCAGGTATAGATAGTACTTTTGGGAATAATGATGAACAAAGGGAGATCTCCATGCAAAATACTGCAGTAAACCAAACCCTGTCCTTTCCTTTTGTATTATTCCGCTATATGTGTGTGTGTACTCTTGTGTATTTGTGTTTTTCCTGTCTTTATGTGTTTATCTGATAAGACTTATGTTGTAGAATTTTTCTAATTCTAAGGTACATTCACTATGATGAGGAATACTGTTATCCTCAAATATAATTTGCATTTATAATATGTTATTTACTTTGTAAAGATGTTAGACATTATTAATTCTGTTCTGTTTAATGCTCATGTGTGCAGTTGGTGTTTCGAAAGTGATACTGATCTTTTATTTTTGTACTCATGTCATAATTCCTGTAACACTGATGTATACGTTTATTTCTATTCTTTTGTAAAGCCTGTACTACAAATGTTATCTGTATTGTTATGTTTTTAATGATGTATTTTGTACCTTTGTAATTATATTTTCGTGTTATAATATTGTAATTGACACCAGTTAATCAAATTAAGTAACTTGTAAGTTCCATTTCACTGCACACGTTTCTGTTGGTCATAGTATACGGACAATATGTGAGAAGTAGGGACTGTTAGTGTTTGCACGTGTGTTAATAATTCAGCAAGGGACTGGATAACAGCATTGCTGGTTCTAAGGACAATTCCAAAAACTTTGTGAGTGCACAAGTGGTGGTTATGGACTTGCTATATTATCCGCAAGACTCTTCAATGGTGATTGTGCACCTGAACAGTCACAACAGATGGCTGCTGGCTATCTCTAGAAGGACTACAGTGGGTCTGCATCTTTGATGGCCCACCATTACCATTATCTCTACAAGGACTGCAGTGGGTCTGCACCTCTGGTGGCCCACCAATACCATACTCTCTACCAGGACTACAGTGGGTCTGCTCTGTGATGACCTACCTACCAATATTCTTCAAAACTTCGAATGACTCTGCTGTGGGTTTGCTCTGTTGTGACCCATTACTTGTCTGCATGTCGAGAGTCAGCACTGTCTTTCCGTTGGAAGGACACCACTACTTCTTCAAGACTGCATGGAAATCCACTACTTCTGTGTGCATTTTCTTTTACTGTTCAGACTTTGAGAAAAACACTGCAATTTTGCTGTGACGAATGATGAGGACTGTTTTTATAGACTGTGAGAAAATTTTAGCTTTTGACCAACACTGTATGAATAAGTGTGTGCATTTGATTTCTTTGTTATTGTAATTATGAAAAATTTTTTTCAAATCTGTATTGGCCACTGCCCAAACCAATTTGTAAAAATTTTTGTGGGGAGCATGGGGGCTATGTAAGTAGGCTGTTTAGGTTTTTTTATTGGTAACGCCACCTCTGTATAAAAAAATTACTGGCTGTGCTGTGTGCAGTCTCTAGTTTGAATTGTTGTCTGCCATTGTAGTGTTGGGCAGCGGCAGCTGGATGTGAACAGCGCGTAGCGTTGTGCAGTTGGAGGTGAGCCGCCAGCAGTGGTGGATGTGGGGAGAGAGATGGCCGAGTTTTGAAATTTGTCATGAACTGCTATATTTTTATATGATGATATCAAGGTAAATACATTGTTTGTTCTCTATTAATATCTTTCATTTGCTAACTATCCCTATCAGTAGTTAGTGCCTTCCATAGTTTGAATCTTTTATTTAGCTGGCAGTAGTGGCGCTCGCTGTATGGCAGTAGTGGCGCTCGCTGTATTGCAGTAGCTTGAGCAGCGAAGATTTTTGTGAGGTAAGTGATTTGTGAAAGGTATAGTTTAATGTTAGTCAGGGCCATTCTTTTGTAGGGAATTTTGAAAGTCAGATTGCGTTGCGCTAACAAAATATTGTGTGTCAGTTTAAGCACAGTCATGTATAAATTGTTCAAACTGGACGTTTCACGTATGTTTAATAAGCACATTGTATTAGTATTTCCCATAGTGTTTAAGAATTCAGGCCCTGTCGTAGATAAGAGATCCAGATTCTACAGTACAATTAAGAATGTGGTTTACCCAGTTTATCGTGTGATGAGAGTCGTAGTTGGATATCCACATTAAGACTGACTGGCTGAATCCGATGAGAACGATCTTGTACCGAAATGAAATTACAGAAATCGGATAATTTGAACGTCTGTATTGCAACAATGCTGGGCGCACAATTCCTTTGATGGAGTAACATTTAGCAACTGTGTAAGAAAAAGTGAGAAATATGTCTACTAGCAGCGATGTAACACAATTACAACCCACATTTATGTGACGGAAATACTGAATCGAACAATACACATCTACTTCAGTGGTGGGAAGACACACCATATCGGACTTACTGATGATGATGATGATGATGATGATGATAATAATAATAATAGTAATAATAAGAGTAATAATAATAATAATAATAGTAATAATAATCCAGTGTGGCGGATAGGGGAAAGCGTCCTACATATCGGTGGTAGCGAGGGAATCAAATACTTGCGGTGAACAAAATAATAACACAATTCTGAACGGCTACTCAATCCGTTGAACACAAAATCCAGACATGTCTCAGTGAAAATCACCAGTACTCTGGTCACCGTCTGTTAGCTCAATGAGCGCGGCTGAAAATATTGTCTTCCTAAGGCTTCAGCACCCTCTGGTCCTGTTTGGTCCTGGTATCACCCAGGCCATACCAATGAAACAGAAACAAACATGAACTGTGTAAGCAACGTCAACTTTACCCCAGGTGGTACGCAACCCACCGGTCGAAAAGCAGCAGCTGGATTTTCGGATTCTGGGGCGTCCAGGCTAGCACGGCAGAGAATATCTCAGATCTCTGGTAAATTTCCCTACAAGCAGAAAACATGCATTTGCAAACTAAATATCGATACATTGATCCAAACACGAAAACTACATAATCTCACATAAGAAAGCGACCGACAAAAAATTCCCATGCTACCTCTTCCAGAACCACGACTAACTGACAATGAAAACTTGCATTACGGGAACCATCGCATCTTTAAGAGCAAAACACAACAAAAGGTAGCAAAATGCGCACCAATCTTCGGCATGGCGTTTCTCGAATACAGATCGATTATCAACTCTGTCAAAGAAATCACACCCATCAACAATCGACTTATGACTATGCTCATTCAGAGGCCCAATAAAAAATATACCCTCATCAATGCACATGCCCCCACCAACATCGAAAATAAGAAAAACACCGAAAAATTTTGTAACACACTCGAAAAAACTATGAGCAAAATTCACCAAGAGACGTGAAAATACTAATGGGAGACTTTAACTCTCTACTTGCGACAGAAAAAAAAACTACAGAAAAATCATTTGTACAAATTCAACACACCGAAACACTTACACCAACAGCACACGTCTGACTGACATTTGGCAGCAATTCAACAACAAAATGATTTCACCCACTGTAGGAAAAAACCAGTTCTCAGGTAACATGCTCGGCTACCAGCTGCAAGCTGCTTTCGTTCGCCTTTCGAGACTCGCTGAAAGCCATATTTTTAATTCAATAAGGGTCATTTGCTCATTTATGCTCATTCTCTATGCATTTTCACTCAGAATCACTAAAATGTTCACCTCCTGTATAACAGTCCTCTAGAATCAATACACTGACCACTTCTTCCACAATATCAATGTGTCAGGCAACCATAAGTTTATACTTACTCAATTCTCAGTGACAAACTTTGGTGTTGCCTATTAAAAATTCCCAACACTACTTTATGATCCACTATGAATTTTTCAACTGTTATGGTAGATGTAAAAAACAAAAATCTACTTCCATACAGCTTGCAATTTTAACATTAGGTTTTATCCTAAACACTATCTCTCAAGTTTTCCTTTTAATAGTTCAGCTAAAGTTCTGTTCTGAGAGAGTGCAGCTGCAGAAATGACTTCAGGTGAGGCCTTCCCTTCAAGCCATGATCTCTTACCTGCTCTTGCTTCAACCAACAGGCATCGCAACACATTGTACCATTATTTTTTAATCATAACCAAATGTGTGAGAAATAATGATTCACTAAATTATTTTGTTTGTCAAGATTATGTTTTAGCTCCACTTGTCATTTATGCTCTCACTTATCTTTCTATGTCTGATCGTGGTAGAAGACATGTAAGTCTTAAGTATAGCCTGCTTATGAAATAACAAATTGTGCGCTTAGGACCTACACACTGAGGGTTCCGTACAAACTTAATTATGTCAATCCATTCTCGGAATAGAGGATCTCAACGATTTTTTCTTCTTTTCAAGATTGATAGTTGCAAGATATTGCTTCCATGGATTCCAAGACTTTCATGAATGTTGTAATTTCAAGTTTGAAATCAAACAACAAAAGGCAAAAGAATTTTTTATCGTATGATATAACTACAAATTAACAATTTTCTTATTTTTTCCTTTACTTGTATTGTGAAACCTTTCTTCTTGCCGAATTTATTGGTTGTACGTCAAGGGAAAGTACCCTATAAGTTCTCATGAGCGAGTTTGTATCACAGTATCATAATGTTATATGTGCACACAGGAACTGAAGTATCAATTTTTAATATTAATTATACAAAGTGGTCAATGAATCCTAAATAACTCTAAAGGTACTTTTCTATAAATGTGCAAAAAAAACAACTAAAAGAAACATATGTGAAGTAGTCTTTGTGAAATAGATGGTTTCATAATCATGGTGACACCTTCTCTATCACACATGTGAACAGCGATAGTTGAAGTGCTGCCCCCTGTGTACCCATCAGGTACTATAGTAAAAATGACACACAAAAGTAACGTCGTCTTGTGAAATTGCGTTCTAGGGACCTTCATGTTTGTGTGGTTCAGTTATAGTAACACAGGCATACCAGGCAGCTACAATGCGATCACTGCTAGGTTAATGATGCTAGCATTGGAAGTCAGAATATCACAGTAATGAAGACTAAATAACATTGTATATTGGCATCATTATTTCACTTACTGTTCTGTAAGAGTAATTTTGTGGTCATTTGCTGCTGTTACCAGATAGTCTGAATGAAATTTGCAATTTTTAATTACTTAAAATTAAATAACTATGACTTCTGACTTCACTGCTACACACAAACTATATTTGTTTTAGGCTATGCCTAGAAGGCATTTTTCTATGCACTTTATCAAGGATGCATGTCAAATGATCCAAGAACTTAAGAGAAATCAAAGAATTATTTCCATAACTCAGTATTTGCAACATGATGCAGGATTTGCTATGATCCTTTATGAAGCCAAAACTTCACACAGAGCTTTATAAGGATTATATCACTTTAATATTCATGATATTTTTTATCATAGGTCAGTTCCAATGACTTCTGTGTATGATCATTCACTATCTTATATACAATTACATTTTTATGACATCGATGCTGCTCTTTGCTATAGACTGAATGAAGAATCATCAGTCATGCTATACTAATAACAATGTAATACTAAAATTCCTGTTGAATTATAACACACCAATCCTTTTTGTGAAAGCGTGGAGAATGAAAATAGAGAAATTTGTATGGTTACTGTATTTACTAAAAAATTAGACATCTAGCTTTACAATGAGACAATTCAAACAGATGTGACTGGTGGAACTATTTGAAGGAAATGCAGTGTGTTTGAAAAAAAAACACCAGTGCAGTCCATAACACTCTGCTTTAGATTCCTCACTAGATCAATTATCTTCTAATGGAGACACTGAATGGCATGCTAATTTGTTCCATAACACATCAAATACATCCGCTACCCTGAAATAAAATGACTGTGTTGCAATATACATGATATTGCCTTTCAATTAAAGACGATTTCAGCCTTTTACATCATTCACAAAAATTATTTCTCCAGAGCATTTTTGTAATGTATGTACATATTTAAGGTAGGAGGCTATTTTGTAAGAAAAATCAGTCTGTCCTAAGGTCAGAAATTTATATCAACTTACATTATTGTTTACTACTAAACCTGATTGATACTGCAAATATTGCAAGAAGAGATATTTTGCCTCCTTCATTTAATGGTTCTCCAAGATATTTGTATCAGAACTACTTGGATGTCATATCCATTGCTCAACATTTTGGGAAAACATTTTTTACAATGACTTGCAATCCTAGTTGACTGGAAATTTATCAGCATAAATCTGATAATTTCCATTCAGAAATTATTGTGTAAGTATTCAAGGCTAAAATAAAGGAATTAACTGAGACATTGGCGACAAAACACATTTTTGGTAAAGCTTAGGCAATCATTTACACTACTTAATTTAAAAGAGAGTGTTGCTTCTTGCCCATATTTTAATCATTTTAAGTGAAATCTATAAAACAGTAAACAATTGTGATATTGATGACGTCCTATGTGCAGAAATTCCTGATATTCAAACACACTGTAAACAATGTGTGTATGTTGCGAAAGATTTGCTGCTTCAACTATATGGTGCACTTAATCAAAATCCTGTGTGTATGAGAGATGGCAAATGCACAAAAAATTTCCTAAATATTTTTATCAAATCACATGACAAATTATTGTGCAAGTATTGAAGGCTAAAATAATTGAATTAATTGAGCCATTGGTGACAAAATATATCCAATATACATTGTACAGAGGGTGTCTTAGTGGTATTAGCATTAATGTTTGAGGACAATCACTTGACAATCGTTATTTTGTACCGTACGATCCATACTTCCTAAATTTGATTGCCATTTGAATGTTGAAGTTTGCATGACAGTTTAAAGTGTTAAATACATTTATAAATACATATATAAAGGATATGGTAGTGCAGCTATAGAAGTAGGGGATGAAAGAACACATGGTAATAAAGAAGTTCAGATTGATTAAGTACCCAAATTTGAGAAAGGCCATTAAGTTGGATCAATTTAAGCAACAATTTTTTTCTTAAAAATGAATCTTCATATTTGCATTAAATGAAACTGATTTTTGTCACATCTTTAACAATATACTGACATGTCTTTGCACTATGTTTGGGTAAATGCTGAAGAAAAAATGTAAGAGGGTATGGGGTGGTGATAAAATGATTACATGCATGTATGTTATGTATCCAAAGGATGTAGATTTCTCAGTTGTACTGAAATTATTCACTTTTGTGCTCCTAAATCATTTGAAGATGTTAGAACTTTTAATGCACTTGTTTACAATACAGTTGTAACATCACACACGTCGGATGTAGTTTGTTGTTATGAAGTATTACGTGGTCTTCGTTATAAAGCCTTTGACACATTTTGTTGTTGGCTGGCGTTTGTATGTGCAGTATATTTTGTTGTTGTAAATGGCGCATTTCCTTTCCAACGTAAGTTTTATTCATTTACGTTTTACCTCTTGTTTCTGTTTCGTTGCTGCAGTATTCTTTTAAAGAGTATCAGTTGTTACCAGTCAAAGTTATAAAAATCCCATTGTTTTCCTAGATTTCTCCCGGATGAGAAAATTCGCAGGATATTGCCAGGTGTCCCAGGGTGTATACACCATAAACAAAAGTTTATATATTAAAAAAATGCGTTTCTGAATGTAGGAAGCAGCAGTAGCTGGATCAGAGACATAAACAAAATGTTTGTTGTATGGCAGAGCATGTAGCGAGCTACATTCTGGAAAAAGATATCAGTTAGTAATAATGCGTTCACACGTATTGTGTGAACAAGATCGCCTAATGTATGTTTATGCAAACACGTAAATTTTTCCTGTATTATTCCTGCTTACAACTTAACAGGGATTCCTGAATACCTCTGTTCCTTCACGCTCCTCTTCCCACTCTATAAATAATTTCAAAGAATAGAAATTGCGTCAACTCCTTCGGCGTATTGCGATATTGCAATGAGAGTAGCCTGTGCACTAGGAGCGATTACACTGACCAGAGCGCAATTTTGTGAATGAAATTACGGTGGGTTGGCACCATTGAGTATGCTGTATTGTTGCAATGACTGATGGCGGGCATGACTCTCCAGCAGTCCTAAAATTGACCAGGTCAACATTTAGTGAACGAAATTATGCTCTCTTGGCACATTGTAAGTTGTGTATATGGGCAGCGTATCTTGGTGCCGATATAGTGCTTCCTGGAGGCATACAGCGAAAGCTTACATTCGTCTTGTAGGGCAAAAGACTGTTTAATTCATTCCACACGTAATCGAAAATTGATAATTATTTAAGTTTTTAATCTTGTGTAGGTAAACACAATCTTCAGAATGTGCCCAAGTACCGAAGCTGCTTATGCAGTTTTCTGGACCTACAGTTCACTTTACAATAAAGTCCTCGAAAATATACCCTTTAACTGTAAACGTAGTTAAGTTTATATTCTTCCCGAATTACAACTAATTTTTTATGACGAGAATGTTCTAGTTCTTATTACCTTCACTGACTATTTCTGTTAGTTTCTGGATGTAGGGGGCTGCGCAGATAAATTGGTGTAAATCTCGTGTTTATCACCGATGTTCGCACCATCGAGGATGCTGGTTTTCCTTCATTAATGTGGAGCTGAATTTTATCTTTAAGTAGCGGAGCTTTATATACTTCTCTCGAGAAGTTCATATCCAACTCAGCAGTTTACAAACAGCTATATATTTTTATATCCATTCTTTTCAGCAGACAATTTACCAATAGCACAAAGACTATTGACATTATATTTCACATTTCTGGAGGAGGGGGATATTTACTAATGTTCTGGACTGGATTGGATAATCAGAAACAGCTGACAGGTATTATGATATAAGCTACTTCGCTTAATAAGTTTATTATTAGAGAAAGATCTACAGAATATCACGTATTTTTTGACGTGTATGGTATGTTTCGAAAACTGGACGAAGTGTTTATACAATCCACAGTCTCAGTAGTAGTAGTAGTAGTGACGTAGAAAGTTTTGTTAAAGATGTTTCTCATGACGGAAATGCCTATAAGAATCACTGTGTTACAGTAATTCCAGATTATTGATATTCAGACCACTTTAGTACAACGGTCCGTATTTGGAATAAAAACTGCTGATTACCATTAGTGATTTGCTTTTAAAGGAAAGGCAAATGAAAATTGTTACTGCTAATGACATTTTTTTTTTTTACTTTATTGTTATTTTAAAACCTGTACAACAGGCAGGCTGTCAGCAGCACACTACGCTGCTCTTCAGCCATAGAAGACACAAGCAGCAAAAACAGTGAGAAGACACATAAGTCACAGAGCGGTGGGCAAGCTAATGACAGTGAGTTAAAGAAGTAGAGCAAACTGTCAAAACATATTTTTATGGGGACAATCATGATAACATACGTCGGACTACTTGCAACAACTTGTTCAATTAGCGATATTGCCAGTCATCCCGAAATATTGCCGTTTATTGCAGCAACTCTTGCGGCCATACGTTGCTGAAAAATTTCGCCCGTTTAAAAACACCTCAGGACGGGGTGGGCGTTGGCTAGCAATGCAGAAAGCACAGAGCGAACTACGACACTGCAGATATGCGAAAGCAGCAGGGCCATCTGTGCGTGCCAAGGCGTATTACATTGCGACTATGGGCGTGGAGTGCATGAATGTCATTCAGAGACATGAGAAAAGCTTTTAGATAAAAAACTAACTGCCTTTGTGAAAATACTAGTAGTTGGAATAGAAAAAGAGACAAACCTGTCTATTGTATGGCATCAAGCGTAGTGAGCTAGAGTCTGATAAACATACTAGCTAGTAAGACTGCGCTCACATATTGTATGAACAAACTTGTTAGATAAAGAAGACAAGAACAATTCGTGGGCAAAATCATCATAGGCCGTACCACTCGCTCCTTTCGCCTCCAAGATTTCTACCTCACCCTTTATGGTCGTCCTATCCAACTCACCCCCACCCTGAAATACCTTGGCCTTACCCTTGACCGACACCTCACCTGGACCCCTCATCTCCTGACCATCCAGCAGAAAGCCCATTCCCGCCTCCGCCTGCTGAAACTCCTGTCCGGCCGGACATGGGGATTGCATCCTTCTACCATCCTCCACACCTACAAATCCCTCATCCGTCCTATCCTCTGTTATGCCAGCGTCGCCTGGATCTCCGCCCCCACCCGCTTTTACAAGGCTCTCCAAATCCTTGAACGCCATGCGCTCCGCCTTGCCTTCCGTATCCGCCTTCCTTCCCCCACACGGCTCCTGTATGAACTGATCCCCTTCCCCCACCTCCTCTTGTTCCTCCAACATCTCCGCATCCTTCCAACATCTCCGCATCCTTTACATTGTTCGCAGGCTTGATCCCCCCCACCCTCTGGTTTCCTCCTTCCTCTCCACCCCCCGCCCGTTGCCGCGCCTCTATCGCTGTATCCCTCCCTCTCTCCACCTCCACACCCTCCATCTCCTTCATCAGGGCAATTTCCAACGCCTTCCCCTCCCGGATGACGAACTTCGCCATGACATATACCCTTCCTTCCAACTATAACCCGGCCTTGTTCCCCCCCCCCCCTCCCCAGGGCCCCCTTCTCCTCTTTCTTCCTTCTCCCAGAGCGGATTTTCCTCCATCCCCCCCCTCCCCTGAGACCCTGCCCCCCATACTTGCCTCTCTCCTTCCCACATCCCTCCCTACCTGGCCCTCTTCCGAGCGCCCCCCATTCCCCTCCCCCATCTCTTCCCCTCCCTCCCTTCTTCAGGTCTCCCTCATCTCCTTGAACCTGGCAGATCCTCTGTATTGCTCATCAACAGTGTGCCACGTCAGTGTTGTGTTTCGTGCTGTTTCCCGTGTGCGTCAAGAGGTGTGATTTTAATTGTGTACTGCCTTGAGGTTCGCCGTCAGTGTTACGCTGTGTGCTATGCCATCCGTCAACACCTTTATGCTCCAGTCATACTGTGCCTTGTGTTCTTTTAATCGTCGCAGTGTGTGGCTTTTTTGTGTGTGCTACTTTTAAACAGTTTTTTATCTCCATTTTGCAGTCACCCCGTTTTTTTGTATATTGCCTTCCATGATGTTCTCCCTTTTTATATCTATGTTCGCCTTCTTCTCTCCTTTGCTGTTTTTAAATGTCTTCTCTTGTTTTGTTCTATGTCTTTCGGCTGAAGAGCAGCGCATATGCTGCTGCCAGCCCGCCCCGATGGGGAATTGAAATACAATAAAGAAAAAAAAAAAAAAAAAAAAAAATTCGTGGGCAAGCTAAATGTACGTGGTAGTGATGGGCTAAACTGCGATTTTCCGATATCAGCGATTTCTGTGAATGCTACTTTTCGGTATCTGTTATTCTTAACTGTGATTTGTCGCAGTAAGGAACCTAAGTCGCATATCCCTCCGCCACTGCTATTTCTGCGACTTCTGCTACTTCTGCGATTTCTGTGACTCCTGCGATTTCTGTGACTCCTGCGATTTCTGTGACGTACCACCGTATGAAAAAGTTACATCTGTCCACACAGAAAATTGCATCTCAACAAACCTGTCATTTGTATGTATGTTTTACGTTTATTCTTCCGTTGGCTTTAATTTTGTGTTAAAGAAACAACTGTGAAAATATTAATAGTGTAATTAATATGTAAGTAGCCGCACAGTACCGTAATAGTTCGTGTTTAGAAAATGAATTCTAACATATTGTTATGTTCATAGGTACCTGAACTACATTTCAGTCACTCAGTAAAGTGATAATTCAAAATATCATTGTCAACAGATCTGAAGAAATTGCCAGTCTTTAGACCGTTTTCGTCAGACGAGAGGTTAGTTTCTAAGCGTTTTGATGGACTTGATTACTTCAGTGAGATCGTTCTTGCGAATGTGATATAGCAAATATTAGCAAATGTGATATAGCAAATATTAGCAATCTACTCTGTCAATTATATTGCAAGTAATTAGTGACAGCAAAAATTGTTTAATAATCCTTGTGTTTTTGCAGACGCAGTTCTGACTGATTACTGGTTGCTGTACATATCTATCCACATCAAGGCTGTTGAGAGAGACTCGTGAAGATTCAAGACAGCTCTTAGAGGATTTGCAGTTTAAAAGTGAAATAATTATGAAATAAGTGTGTGACTGATTAAAGTGTTTTATTGAAGTTGTTGTGCGATTTTAAAGGAATAATAAATGTTAAATACATTAAGTGAATAATAAAAATCTCATTTTCCACATGTTAAGCCGTCATATACCCGTAATTTTCCGCCACTTATTTATTGGTAAACACTTGTTGGATACCGACGTGCCGCCCCCCCCCCCCCCCCCCCCCCCAGCTTTCTCCACAATCTTGGTGTGACACTGACCTGTAACATACCCTGAAGTCTACAATGTACATTTTGAGGCTGTTGATATGAAAGTGGGAAGTACAGATCTTCCAGTTAAATCAGGAATAGCTTAAGGGCATTACTTGAAAGTGACACAGGAAAAGCTTACTTATGTAGGTGGTAGTAGTGTCGGCAAAAAGTTCTTGTGTGTGAAGTTGCCATGTAGAACACCAGGTGTAAAACTTTTCTCCCGAGTCTTGAACTGTGTCGGAACAAAAGTGAGGCATTCATATGACTGTTTTCATTTCTCTACACTTATACAGATGTCTGAGTTCTTCTGTGTTAACATTGCAAAGTCCTGTAGGCATGTGGAGTATTAACCAAAACTGTCATATTGGAAGCAGAATCAAACACATTTGTTACGTTACTTGATATTTTCAGGAGAAAAAGGCAATGTTGCTTCTTATTAATATAATACATTCAGAGTCACAGCAGTATTTGACCAACCATAACTGATGCTGAATGTGCATGTCGTCATGATGTTGAGTCCTTCCAAAGTCATGTTTTTGAGGTTCCAACATTAGAACAGAAAAATTTTTTCCAAAACCTGTTCTAGTGGTGACCAAAGTGTATAAATTTTAAAGACGAATATTTTGAGAAACAATGAAATAATTTGTACAAAAAAAATGTTGATGACAATATTTTCGTAAGAAACCTAAAAGGCTGCCCTCAAATTTTGCTGACTGCTGGTATTGCTGTCTCCCATGATCATTACTGTGGAGTAATGTAAACATTAATTTAAATGTAAAAGGCGCTACCATAATCAGTCTATATATGGTTTCAAAAGGAAGGAGCTAAAAGTACAATTACTCTAGAAAGTATAATGTCCAAAGTAACAGATGTAATGGGTTATGGAAAGGGAGAGAACATATTTAAATACACAGAGTACCACTTGTTTCTGAACTGTTCTTTAATGTCCTTCATTGCAACCATACTGAATACAACGAAAGCATTTAATTTGTGTTCTTTATGCAATGTTCCACAGAAAGCCCTGTCATCCAAAAAGCAAACAAACGTTGACACACATTCCTCCACATAGACAGTGCAATTAAACTTAGGATGACTACATGAGAGTGGATGCTATAAATTAAGTACTACAGATTTCTAGTATGCTGTAAAAAGGCTCAGTATCAAAAAGTGTAAAGAACACTTAAAAAATAAAGATATATTCTAGTCTTTTTTTCCGGGTGACTTGTGCAAACATTGTTTTAAAAAGCTAAGCACTCTCAAAAATATGACTACACACATACTCTCGGTAACAAAACAAACAGTACCAAAATATTAAACTTTGGTGTGTGAAGAAACTACCTGATTCAGACACTTTGGTTAAACATTGTAAGCATCTGAATCACAAAAGGCAGCAATGAATAAATAAATTTGTAGATAAAAGAAACAAATTGACACTCTTGTGCCCCATTGTTCCTTGGTATGTTGTAATGCAACCGAATAGTCTAGCACAATATGATTTAACATTTCTCATATCAGTCAACAACTAACAATGAACAGTAAATAGTTCCTCTTAAGTAACAATGTCAAACAATCACTTCCATTAGTATTTCATTCCCCTAGTCAGCATATTTCAATCTGCAACAACCGTGCATAAAAACTGCAACCAACACTGACTCACTCACTCACTCACTCCACATGTCACACCAGCCCTTTTCCAAAAAATAAAATGAACACATTGCACATTGTTGCATAAACATTTGCCAAAAGGCAGCTAAACACTACCAGAGCCAAAATAAGTGACCTCATTTACACATTTCAGACATTTCCTAAAAAGCTGGAATACTTTTCAGAGAAAATTTAAGCATAATTGCTTTGTTAAGTTAGCATTTGTACTGTTAATATAAAGCAAAAGGAACAGTGGCCGAGACACGGCAATTCTTGCTCGCATTCCCTCGTAACGTGAGCAGCGACAGGAAGATGTTGCAGCCTTCAGCCCACCAGAGATTATTTTCACTTCTTATCATTTCCGTCATTTTATTAAGAAGCCACTAAAAACAGAAATATTGAATGACTAATTACAATACAGTAAGTCTAATACAGTTACAATATTTATTAACACATGAAACAAAGTCTTAAGGAATTAAAGTTGTTCAGTCTCTGAAAATTTTAGAAACCAATCTTCTACAGAAATCTAAAAAACTGACTGATACAATTACAGTGATGCAACAGTTTAAGAGACAACAAATAAACAAAAACAGGGCTACAAACTATATGCAAGAAGAGAAAAGTACCAATAAGAATTCTAAAATGTTGAAGATGACAAAATTTTAGTGACCTACATTGTGGAGTTCCTTTGTCAGCCACTGCTGTACACTGGCAAGAACCAGGAACCCTGATATTGGGCAGGTTAAAAGCATATTTACACCAGGATGCAGGTTAAAATGTGTGTTTTTTACATAAATACTGTTTCTAAACATGGCCACTGCAAAGCTGCAGACAATGATGCAAACTGAGTGCTTGCAAGTGTTAGCTATCCTCCAACACCATTCTGCAGATATTTCTCCGAGTATGGTGAATTGTGTGGAGAAAATGCTACAAGTAATCGAATGCTAAGAAAATGGCTTAAAGTGTTCAAATGTTTGCGATGAAGTGCAACATGGGCTACAATATGTCATCACTGATGGTTCAGTGCAAAAGTTCGAGAAAATAGGCTCTTTACGATTCTGTCCTTATCTAAAGAATTTCCTCAAACTCGAGAATTTTTCTTTACGAGATTCTTACAGAACACTTGAACTACCAGAAGTTGTATACATGCAGTTTCGAAAATGCTGGGTGAGGCACACAAAAGTGATCAAGTAGCCAATACTCTGAATTTTCTTGAGCAGTATAGTAATAAAGGTGTTGAATGTTTAAATTCAGTTGAAGCTGGAGACAAAATATGGATGGCTCATATTAAACAAGAATCCAGACAATAACTCATGGAATGAAGGATTTCAAGGTCACCAATAAAAGTGGATTTCAATTCAACAATTGGAGGGCAAAAAATTATGCACACACTACTTTCTGACGGGGTATTGTTGCTTGTGTAGTTTTTTGCCACAGGCTAACATAATTAAATCAATATTGTACGACAAACACCAGACCTCATTGTTTATACAGCTAGGAACAACTTGATTACCTACAATCTCATCTGGTGCCTAGTGATTATCACTAGTTCCTGAATACAAAAAAAAAAAAAAAAAAAAAAAAAAAAAAAAAAAAAAAAAAAAAAAAAAAAAAAAAAAAAAAAAAAGATTCAGAAACCAGTTTTGTGACAATGGCATTTAGCAATACTTGCCAAACCAGATGGTTGATTTTTTTTAAATGGAATTCAGGAGCCAGTTTTTCAGTATCATAAACACACTGTACAGACAAATTAAGTCACCCCCACATATATCACATTAATACTGTGTAACACCATGCCCAGACCCAATAATGTCCCCAGTTGGAAGTAAGAGCATTTGCAAGTACAGGGTTTCCACAAATACTTTTACTAACTTTGGCAACCGGTTCCTTTAAAAAAAAAATGGTAAGTAAGTAAGTTCATAGAAATATGTAGGATGTATCACGATTAATAGTATAAATGCATAAAGTCGAAAGTACACGATCCTAGAAGCACTGAAGTCTCAGTAAACATAGGTCTGCAAAAATGAACCATTTGCAATACAATTGCGACTTTGTTATTACCAGTCACTACTGTCATGATTCTGTGTAAACATCACATGATGTTCTGTGTAAACAACACATGCTGTTCTGTGGTGTGGTCTTTGTTTATATACTTGAGATGTGGAACTGTAAACAGAATGCATATGACAGTACAGTACACAGTCAGAGTGGCACTCACGACAGCTGTCTACCGAGCGACAGTTGCATCGTACGTGTTGCTGGTAACGTGGAAAATTATACTAATGAGGAATATGTAGACACGAATTTCCCATATGGTAGGGCTAACAGCAATGCACAGGAGGCTGCACGCTTGCACCGAGACACATATTCTGCTCTAAGGCACTCCAAGAGTCAAACGTTTACGTGGGTGCATCAACATCTCCGAGAAACTGTTAGCTTCGCACATGCAGTGGGAGTGGGTAGGTCCGCACACATTACATCTGTGCTTGTAAACAGCTGGAAACAGCGCCACATTCTACAGGAGTCCCGACAAGAAGGCTTTACCGTCCTGTCAGTGGATGCAACAACATTCTGTATGCAATCCTACATTTGACAAAAACATTTTATTTACAGCTGAAGTAGGATGTGCTCATGATAGTGTGTTCCATTATCACAACTTCAAGTTTGGAGTCATCTGGTCTCCAACCCCGTGCACGACTCTTGGGCCATGAATGTTACCAAACAATCTCAATGCATAGAATTACTTTAAATTTCTGTGGTGTCATCTTGCAGAAGTATTTGAGGATGTTTCCTTAGAGCGACATCAGATGATATGGTACATGTATAATGGAGCACCAGCATGTTTTGCTGCTACGGTGAGATGACCAATGCACTGATATGGCCAAAGATGTGGTTGGGTGAGGAGAACCTGTACTGTGGTCTCTAAGATCCCCTTCTGTGAACCCCACATATTTCTGTGTTTGGAGCCACCTTAAGGGTACAGTGACTGCCACTTGGTAACACAGATGAAGTACTGGAGTAGATAGTTGTCAATGCTTGTCAAGAATTTCAAAGTGATCCAGATGCATTTGAAAGGACTTTAAATTCTTTGTGGGGATGGGTACCGGCCTGCATCTGGGCAGAAGGACAACACTGAACGCCACCTTTAACTACGAGTAGTCGTGTTCATTCAACACACTTATACTTCAACTAAACTGTTTCTAATAACTTTTCTTCATGTTGTACAGTATTCTTACCTTTTCATAACCTGGATGATGATTACACAGAATCAAGCTAGTGGTACCTAGTGGCCACAAAGTCACAATTATCTTGCAAATCTGTTGTTTACAGACCTATATACTTAAGATTCTTTGCTACTAGTATCACATACCTTCAACTGCATGTGTTTACACCATTAATTATGATACATCCTTTACGTCTGAAAATCCTTCATTTTTGAGTTATTAATCAACTTATACAATTTAGGTGACTGGAGCTCAGCAACGAATAAGCTAATAATAAATGCTCGAAATGTCCAACTTTTGCTTTTAAAAATGCATGCACTCATTGCATTGGCTGTTAGACCTTATCAAACAATCGCCGACCATTCTAAATGGTTTCACAGGTTTCTACAAGATGCCAATGAAAAGTTTCTGCATCTAGATGTTCTGCTGCATAGACCAATTCTTTAAGGTGCCGCCAGAGATAATAATCCACTGGATTGAGGTCAGGGGAATATACAGGCCACAGAACTGGTACTCCTCTACCTATTCATCTGTCGTCATCGACGGAACCTCTACAGCAGAGCGGTATGTCGACAAAATTCTACGCCCAGTTTTGTTGCCCTTCGTGACGAGCCATCCCGGACTCACATTTCTGCAAGATAATGCCCACCCGCACACAGTGAGAGATTCTACTATTTGTTTTGGCGTTCATTAAATCCTACCTTAGCCAGCAAGGTCATCGGATTCTCCCTCCCAACTGAGAACGTTTGGAGCATTATGGGCAGGGACCTTCAACCAGCTAAGGATTTTGATTACCTAATGCATCAGTTGGACAGATTTCGGTACAATATCCCTCAGGAGGATATCTAACAACTCTATCAATCAAATGTTCAAATATGTGTAAAAAACATTAAAAAAAATTGAGATTCGAGCACTGATTAAGTACTTCGTAAAGAAAGGTATGAAAGCAAAGGACATTCATGCTGATTTCCACAATACACTGGGGGTCTCTGCTCCTTCATATTCAACTGTTGTCAAGTGGACAGATGAATTTAAATTTGGTCAGGATAGCTTCGATGATGATCTGCACAGTGGTCAGCCGAGATGTGTCACTACTCCCGAAATCACTGCAAAAGTGAACAAAATGGTCACGGATGCTCACCAATTGAAAGTGCATAAAATTGCTCATGCTTGCCAGATGTCATCCAGAATAGTTTATCACATTTACTGTTCGGTTCACACACCTTCAGATTATTTGACTTGTCGCTCTAACGAAGTGGGCGAGTGTCAGCAGTATGTCTCGTGTTTATCTTCTACCGTTACGTCAGACGATAGAAATGCCACTTGCACGCTTAGAGTAGCAGATTGACGGTGACCAACTTTAAACAGAACTTGATTAATTTTTACACACGTTTATTAAAATAATAACAAGCATAAAAATACTTACCTTAGCTCTCAATGCTATTTACAATCGAAAATCTGAAGTTCCTTTGGTATTGGTACGTTAATCTTATTCTCACACATACCTCAGACACTTGACAAAAGTGTCTATACACTTATCTTCATGGCTATATAAAGGAATATGGTAATCTTATTATCTGCAGACTGAAACTAGACTATAGACTGGTACAGAAATCTGTAGAACTCGTGCAGACTCATAAAGACCAATGCAGACCGGTACAGACTGGTGCCAACAAATGCAGACGGACTAATCGGAGGTCTGTACACTCATTATTTTACCTCGCGCGTTCATGTATCACTGCACGAGTGTGATCCGCGAGGAGAAAAGGCTCTTGGAAGTAAAATGCTACATTCTTATATGAACTTGGAGGACCAATTTTTAAACATTATCAAGCCCAAGTACATACCAATAGAAGATCAACTTCTCCTCTTCCCCCTCCCTCTCGTGGACATCATGCTGCTGATGGTGTGTCATTTCCACCAAAAGACCAGTTGATGGGCAAATAAAAATTGCAGCCTTGTAATGCGAACAACCTGCTGTAAGAAAACAAATATTTACTACATTTTGGAAGTAAAATGCTACGTTCTTGAGTGAACTTGAAGGAACAATCTGTAAAACACTACAAAGCCTGAGTACATACCAATAGAATAACAACTTGTCCTGTCCCCCCCTCCCTCTCATGGACATCATGCTGCTGGTGGTGTGTTGTTTCCATCAACAGCCCAGTTGATGGGCTAATAAAAATTGCAGCCTTGTAATGCGAACACCCTGCTGTGAGGAAACAAAGATCTACTACACTTTGGAAATAAAATGCTATGTTCTTATATTAACTTGAACGAACAATCTTTAAAACACTATAAAGCGAGAGTACATACCAATAGAATAACAACTTATCCTCTTCCCCCACCCCCATGCCCCTCTTATGAACATCATGCTACTGGTCGTATGTCATTTCCACCAAAAGCCCAGTTGATAGGCGTATAAAAATTGCAGCCTTGTAATATGAACACCCTGCTGTGAGAAAACAAATATTTACTACACCTTGGAAATAAAATGCTACGTCCTTATGTGAACTTGAACGAACAATCTTTAAAATACTATAAAGCTTGACTACATACCAATATAATAACAACTTGTCCTCTTTCCTTCCCCCCCCCCACCCCCCACCCCCCCCCGCCACAATCTTGTGGACATCATGCTAGTGGTGGTGTGTCATTTCCACCAAAAGCTCAGTTGATGGGCAAATAAAAATTGCAGCCTAGTAATGCGATCATCTTGCTGTGAGAAAACAAAGATTTACTACTCCTTGGAAATAAAATGCCTCGTTCTTATATGAACTAGAGCGAACAATCTTTGAGATACTATAAAGCCTGAGCTCATACCAATAGAATAACAACTTGTCCTCTTCCACTCCACCCCCCACCTCTCGTGGACATCATGCTGGTGGTAGTATGTCTTTTCCACCAAAAGCTCAGTTGATGGGCTAATAAAAATTGCAGCCTCGTAATGCGATCACCCTGCTGTGAGAATATAAAGATTTACTACACCTTGGAAATAAAATGCTACGTTCTTATATGAACTTGAAAGAACTATCTTTAAAACACAATAAAGCCTGAGTACATAGCAATAGAATAACAACTTGACCTCTTCCGCTCATCCCCACCTCTCTCGTGGACATCATGCTGCTGGTAGTGTGTCATTTCCACCAAAAGACCACTTGATGGGCAAATAAAAATTGCAGCCTCGTGATGCGATCACCCTGCTGTGAAAGAACAAACATTTACTACATCTTGGAAATAAAATGCTATGTCCTTATATGAACCTGAACGAACAATATTTAGAACACGATAAAGCCTGAGTACATACCAGTAGAATAACAACCCGTCTTCTTCCACTTCCACTCCCCCCCCCTCCCACCCCCCGCCCGCCATCATGTGGACATCATGCTGCTGGTCGTGTGTCATTTCAACCAAAAGTCCACTTGATGGGCAAATAAAAATTGCAGACTTGTAATACGATTACACTACTGTGAGAAAATTAAGATTTACTACACCTTGGAAATAAAATGCTACGTTCTTACATGAACTTGAACGAACTATCTTTGAAACACTATAAAGCCTGAGTACATACTAGCAGAATAACAACTTGTCCTCTTCCATTCCCCCCCCCCCTCCCTGGAGGACATCAAGCTGCTGGTGGTGTGTCATTTCCACCAAAAGGCCACTTGATGGGCAAATAAAAATTGCAGCCTCGTAGTGCAATCACCCTGCTGTGAGAAAACAAAGATTTACTACACCTTGGAAATGAAATGCTACGTTCTTATATGAACTTGAATGAACAATCTTTAAAACACTATAAAGCCAGAGTACATACAAGTAGAATAACAACTTGTCCTCTTCCACTTCCCCGCCAACCCTCTTATCGACATCATGCTGCTGGTGGTGTGTCATTTCCACCAAAAGCCCACTTGATGACAAATAAAAATTGCAGCCTTGTAATGCGATCACCCTGCTGTGAGGAAACCACGTATTACTACACCTTGGAAAGAAAATGCTACGTTCTTATTTGAACTTGAACAAACTATCTTTAAATCACCATAAAGCCTGAGTACATAACAGTAGAGTAACAACCTGTCCTCTTCCACTTCCCCCCCCCCCCCCCCTCGTGGACATCATGCTGGTGGTGGTGTGACATTTCCACCAAAAGCGCAGTTGATGGGCAAATAAAAATTGCAGCCTAGTAATGCGATCACCCTGCTGTGAGAAAACAAAAATTTACTACACCATGGAATTAAAATGCTACGTTCTTATATTAACTTGAACGAACTATCTCTAAAATACTATAAAGCCTGAGTACATACAACTAGAATAACAACTTGTCCTCTTCCGCTCCCCCCCCCCCCTTTTCTCGTGGACATTATGCTGGTGGTGGTGTGTCATTTCCACCAAAAGCTCAGTTGATGGGCAAATAAAAATTGCAGCCTAGTAATGCGATCACCCTGCTGTGAGAAAACAAAGATTTACTACACCTTGGAAATAAAATGCTACGTTCTTATATGAACTTGAAAGAACTATCTTTAAAACACAATAAAGCCTGAGTACATACCAATAGAATAACAACTTGACCTCTTCCGCTCATCCCCACCTCTCTCGTGGACATCATGCTGCTGGTGGTGTGTCATTTCCACCAAAACACCACTTGATGGGCAAATAAAAATTGCGATCACCCTGCTGTGAGAAAACAAAGATTTACTACACGTTGGAAATAAAATGCTACGTTCTTATATGAACTTGAACAAACTATTTTTTAAACACTATAAAGCCTGAGTACACATCAGTAAATAACGACTTGCCCACTTCCACTTCCCCCCCCCTCTTGTTGACATCGGGCTGCTGGTGGTGTGTCATTTCTACCAAAAGGCTACTTGATGGGCAAATAAAAATTGCAGCCTTGTAATGCGATCACCCTGCTGTGAGAAAATACAGATTTACTACACCTTGGAAATAAAATGATATGTTCTTATATAAACTAGAACGAACTATCCTTAAAACACTATAAAGCCTGAGTACATACCAGTAGAATAACAACTTGTCCTCTTCCACTTCCCCGCCACCCCTCTTGTCGACATCATGCTGCTTGTGGTGTGTCATTTCCACCAAAAGCCCACTTGATGGGCAGTTAAAAATTACAGCCTTGTAATGCGATCACCCTGCTGTGAGGAAACAAAGTATTACTACACGTTAGAAAGAAAATGCTACCTTCCTATATGAACTTGAACGAACTATCTTTAAATCACCATAAAGCCTGAGTACATAACAGTAGAGTAACAACCTGTCCTCTTCCACTTCCCCCCCCCCCCCTCTCCCCTCGTGGACATCATGCTCCTGGTGGTGTGTCATTTCAACCAAAAGCCCACTTGATGAGGAAATAAAAATTGTAGCCCTGTAATGCGATCACACTGCTGTGAGATAAATAAGATTTACTGCACCTTGGAAATAAAATGTTACGTTCTTATATGAACTTGAACGAACAATCTTTAAAACATTATAAAGCCTGAGTAAATATCAGTAGAAAAACAACTTGTCCTCCTCCACATCCCCCCCCCCCCCCCCTCTCGAAGACATCATGCTGCTAGTGGTGTGTCATTTCAACCAAAAGCCCACTTGATGAGCAAATAAAAATTTCAGCCTTGTAATACGATCACCCTGCTGTGAGAAAATATAGATTTACTACACCTTGGAAATAAAATGCTACGTTCTTATATGAACTTGAACGAACTATCTTAGAAACACTATAAAGCCTGAGTACATACCAGTAGAATAACAACTTGTCCTCTTCCACTCCCCCCCCCCCCCCCCTCACATGGACATCATGCTGCTAGTGGTGTGCCTTTTCCACCAAAAGCCCAGTTGATGGGCAAATAAAAATTGCAGCCTTGTAATGCGAACAACCTCCTGTGTGAAAACAAAGATTTGCTACACTTTCAAACAAAATGCTACGTTCTAATATGAACTTGAGCGACAATCTTTAAAACACTATAATGCCTGAGTACATACCAATAGAAGAACAACTCGTCCTCTTCCCCAACCTCTCGTGGACATCATACTGCCGGTGGTGTGTCATTTCTCCCAAAAGCCCAGTTGATGGGCAAATAAAAATTGTAGCCTTGTAGTGCAGTCACCCTGCTGGAAGAAAACAAAGATTTACTACACTTTAAAAATAACATTCTACGTTCTTATATGAATTTGAACAAACAATCTTTATAACACTATATAGCTTGAGTACATACCAATAGAATAACAACATGTCCTCTTCCACTTTCCCCCCCCCCCCCCCCCCCCCCCGCCCTCCATCGCCCCGCAAATGGACATTATGCTGCTGCTGGTGTGTCATTTCCACCAAAAGCCGAGTTGATGGGCAAATAAAATTTACAGCCTTGTAGTGCGTCACCCAGCTGTGAGAGAACAAAAATTTACTACACCTTGGAAATAAAATGCTACGCTCTTATATGTACTTGAACGAACAATCTTTAAAACACTATAAAGCCTGAGTACATACCAATAGAATAACATCTTGTCCTCTTCCCCTTCCCCTGACCCCCCCCCCCCCCCCCCCACTCATGGCCGTCAAGCTGCTCGTGGTGTTTAATTTCCACCAAAAGCCCAGCTGATGGGCAAATAACAATTGCAGCCTTGTAGTGTGGTCACCCTGCTGTGCGAAAACAAACATTTACTACAACTTGGAACCAAAATGCTACGTTCTTATATGAACTTGATCGAACAATCTTTAAAACACTATAAAGCCTGAGTACATACAAATAGAAGAGCAACATGCCCTCTTCCCCCATCCCCTCTCATGGACATCATACTGGTGGTGGTGTGTCATTTCCAGCAAAAGCACAGTTGATGGGCAAATAAAAATTGCAGCCTTGTAATATGATCACACTGCTTTGAGAAACAAAGATTTACTACACCTTGGAAATAAAATGCTAAGTTCTCATATGAACATGAACGAACAATCATTAAAACAGTATAAAGCCGGAGTACATACAAATAGAATAACAACTTGTCCTCTTCCCCTTCCCCCCCCCCCCCCCACCCCCCCAACTCACCCATCTCGAGGACACCATTCTACTGGTGGTGTGTCATTTACACCATATATCCAGTTGATGGGCTAATAAAAATTGCAGCCTTGTAGTGCAGTCACCCTGCTGTGCGAAAACAAACATTTACTACACCTTGGAACAAAAATGCTACGTTCTTATATGAACTTGAACAAACAATCTTTATAACACTATATAGCCTGAGTACATACCAATAGAATAACAACTTGTCCTCCTCCCCTTCCTCTTCCTACTGTCATGGGCATCACACTGGCGGTGGTGTGTCATTTCCGCCAAAACCCAGTTGATGGGCAAATAATAATTGCAGCCTTGTAGTGCGATCACCCTGCTGTGAGAAAGCAAAGATTTACTACACCTTGGAAATAAAATGCTATGTTGTTACATGCTCTTGAACGAACAATCTTTAAAACACTATAAAGCCTGAGTACATACCAATAGAATAACAACTTGTCCTCTCCCCTTTCAATTCTCCGCCACCCACCCCCCTCCCATGGACATCATACTGGTGGTGGTGTGTCATTTCCACCAAAAGCGCAATTGATGGGCAAATAAATATTGCAGCGTTGTAGTGCCATCACCCTGCTGTGAGAAAACAAAGATTTACTGCACCTTGGAAATAAAATGCTACGTTCCTATATGAACTGGAACGAATAATCTGTAAAACTCTATAAAGCCTGAGTACATACCAATAGAATAACAACTTGTCCTCCCCCCTTCCACTTCCCCCCCCCCCCCCAACTCATATGGACATCATACTTGTGGTGGTGTGTCATTTCCACCAAAAGCCCAGTTAATGGGCAAATAAAAATTGCAGCCTTGTAGTGCGATCACCCTGCTGTGGGGAAAACAAAGATTTACTACACCTTGGAAATAAAATACTACGTTGTTACATGAACTTGAACGAACAACCTTTAAAACACTATAAAGCCTGAGTACATACCAATAGAATAACAACTTGTCCTTTTCCCCTTCCTCTGCCGCCCCCCCCTCTCTCATGGACATCATACTGATGGTGGTGTGTGATTTTCACCAAAAGCCCAGTTGATGGGCAAATAAAAATTGCAGCTTTGGAGTGCGATCACCCTGTTGTGAGAAAACAAAGATTTACTAAACCTTGGAACAAAAATGCTACGTTCTGCTATGAACTTGAACGAACAATCTTTAAAACACGATAAAGCCTGAGTACATACCTATATAATAACATCTTGACCTCTTCCGCTTCCCCCTTCCTCTTCCCCCCCCCCCCCCCCCCCCACCGACATAATACTGGTGGTGGAGTGTCATTTCCACCAAAAGCCCAGTTTATGGGCAAATAAAAATTGCAGCCTTGTAATGCAATCACCCTGCTGTGAGAAACAAAGATTTAGTACACTTTGGAAGTAAAATGCTACGTTCTTATATGAAGTTTAACGAACTATCTTTAAAACACTACAAAGCCTGAGTACATACCAATTGAATAACAACTTGTCCTCTTCCCCTTTCCTCTTCCCCCCAACCCCTCTCATGGACATCATACTGTTGGTGGTGTGTTTTTTTCCTCCAAAAGCCCATTTGATGGGCAAATAAAAATTAAAGCCTTGTAATGCGATCACCCTGCTGTGAGAAAACAAAGATTTACTACACCTCGGAAATAAAATGCTACGGTCTTATATGAACTTGAACGAACAATCTTTAAAACACTATGAAGCCTGAGTACATACCAATAGAATAACAACTTGTCCTCTTCCGCTTCCCCTCCCTCCCCTCCAACCCTCCACCAATCATGGACATCATACTGGTGGTGGTGTGTCATTTCCACCAAAAGCCCACTTGATGAGCAAAGAAAAATTGTAGCCTTGGGGTGCGGTCACCCTGCTGGGAGAAAAAAAAGATTTACTACAAATTGGAAATATAATGCTACGGTCCTATATGATCTTGAACGAACAATCTTTAAAACACTATACAGCCTGAGTACATACAAATGGAATGACAAAATGTCCTCTTCCCCTTTCCCTTCCCCCATCCCCCCTCTCATGAACATCATACTGGTGGTGGTGTGTCATTTCCACCAAAAGCCCAGTTGATGGGCAAATAGAAATTGCAGCCTTGCAATGCGATCACCCTGCTGTGAGAAAAAAATATCTACTACTCCTTGGAAATAAAATGCTACGTTCATAATTGAACTTGAACGAACACTATTTAAAACACTATACAGCCTGAGTACATACAAATAGAAGAACAACTTGCCCTCTTCGCCCCTCCCCTCTCATGGACATCATACTGGTGGTGGTGTGTCATTTCCACCAAAAGCCCAGTTGATGGGCAAATAAAAATTGCAACCTTGTAGTGCGATCACCCTGCTGTGAGAAAACAAAAATTTACAACACCTTGGAACTAAAATGCTACGTTTTTATATGAACTTGAATGAACAATCTTTAAAACACTATAAAGGCTGAGTACATACATATAGAAGAACAACTTGCCCTCTTCCCCCCTCACTCTCATGGACTTCATAATAGTGGTGGTGTGTCATTTCCACCAAATGCCCGGTTGATGGGCAAATAAAAATCACAGCATTGTAATGCGATCACCCTGCTGTGAGAAAACAAAGATTTACTACACCTTTGAAATAAAATGCCACGTTCTTATATGAACTTGAACGAACAATCTTTAAAACACTATAAAGCCGGAATACATACCAATAGAATAACAAGTTGTCCTCTTCCCCTTCCCCTTCCCCCCCCCCCCCCCCCCCAACCACTCTGATGGACATCTTTCTTGTGGTGGTGTGTCACTTCCACCAAAAGCCCAGTTGATGGGCAAATAAAAATGGCAGCCTTGTAGTGCGGTCACCCTTCTGCGAGAAAACAAAAATTTACTACACCTTGGAAATAAAATGCTACGTTCTTATATGAACTTGAACGAACAATCTTTATAACACTATAAAGCCTGAGTACATACCAATAGAATTACATCTTGTATTCTTCCCCATCCTCTTCCCCCCTCCCCCTCTCATGGACATCATACTGGTGGTGGTGTGTCATTTCCACCAAAAACCCAGTTGATGGGCAAATAAATATTGCAGCCATCTCGTACAATCACCCTGCTGTGAGAAAACTACGATTTACAACACCTTGGAAATAAAATGCTACGTTCTTATATAGACATGATCGAATAATGATTAAAACACTATAAGGACTGAGTACCTACCAATAAAATAACAACTTGTCCTCTTCCCCTTCCTGTTCCCCCTCCCCCCCCACCTCATGGACATCATATTGGTGGTGGTGTGTCATTTCCACCAAAAGCCCAGTTGAAGGGCAAATAAAAATTGCAGCCTTGTAGTGCGATCACCCAGCTGTGAGAAAACAAAGATTTACTACACCTTGGAAATAAAATGGTACGTTCTTACATGAACTTGAATAAAGAATCTTTAATACACTATAAAGCTTGAGTACATACCAATAGAATAACAACTTGTCCTCTTCCCCTTCCCCTTCCCCCCCCCCCTCCCTCCCACCAATACTTCTCATGGACATCATACTGGTGGTGGTGTGTCATTTCCACCAAAAGCCCAGTTGAAGGGCAAATAAAAATTGCAGCCTTGTAGTGCGATCACCCTGCTGTGAGAAAACTAAGATTTACTACACCTTGGAAATAAAATGCTACGTTCTTATATGAACTTGAATGAACAATCTTTAATACACTATAAAGCTTGAGTACATAGGAATAGAATAACAACTTGTCCTCTTCCCCTTCCCCTTCCCCCCCGCCCGCGAATCTCATGGTCATCATACTGGTGGTGTTGTGTCATTTCCACCAAAAGCCCACTTGATGGGCAAATAAAAATTGCAGCCTAGTGGTGCGACCACCCTGCTGTGAGAAAACAAAGATTTACTACACCTTGGAAATAAAATGCTTTGTTCTTATATGAGCTTGAACGAACAATCTTTTAAACACTATAGAGCCTGAGTACATACCAATAAAATAACAACTTCTCCTCTTCCCCTACCTCTTCCCCCCCCCCCCCCCTCCCTCTCATGGACATCATACTGGTGGTGGTGTGTCATTTCCACCAAAAGTCCACTTGATGGGCAAATAAATATTGCAGCCTTGTAGTGCGATCACCCTGCTGTGAGATAACAAAGATTTACTACACCTTGGAAATAAAATGCTACGTCCTTACATGAACTTGAACGAATAATCTTGAAAACACTATAAAGCCTGAGTACATACCAATAGAATAACAACTTGTCTTCTTCCTCTTCCTCTTCCCCCCCCCCCCCCCTCTCATGGACATCGTAATGGTGGCGGTGTGTCATTTCCACCAAAAGCCCAGTTGATGGGCAAAAAAAAATTGAAGCCTTGTAGTGCCATCACACTGCTGTCAGAAAACAAAGATTTACTACACCTTGGAAATAAAATTCTACGTTCTTATTTGAACTTAAATGAACAATCTCTAAAACAATATAAATCCTGATTACATACCAATAGAATAACAACTTGTCCTCTTCCCCCCCCCCCCCCACCCCCCCCCCCCGCGCCACTCATGGACATCATACTGGTGGTGGTGTGTCATTTCCACCAAAAGCCCACTTGATGGGCAAATAAAAATTGCAGCCTTGTGGTGCGATCTCCCTCTGCTCTGAGATAACTAAGATTTACTACACCTTGGAAATAAAGTGCTACATTCTTATATGAACTTGAACGAACAATCTTTAAAACACTATAAAGCCTGAGTACAAACCAATAGAATAACAACTTGTCCTCATCCCTTTCCTCTCCCCCCCTATCATGGACATAATGCTGGTGGTGGTGTGTCATTTCCACCAAAACTCCACTAGATGGGCAAATAAAAATTGAAGGCTTGTAGTGCGATCACCCTGCTGTGAGAAAACAAAGATTTACTACAAGTTGGAAATAAAATGCTACGTTCTTATATGAACTTGAACGCACAATCATTAAAACACTATAAAGCCTGCGTACATACCAATAGAATAACAACTTGTCGTCTTCCCCTTCCTCTCCCCCCCCAACCACCACTCATGGACATCATACTGGTGGTGGTGTGTCATTTCCACCAGAAGCCCAGTTGATGTGCAAACAAAAATTGCAGCCTTGTAGTGCGATCACCCTGCTCTGAGAAAACTAAGATTTACTACACCTTGGAAATAAAATGCTACATTCTTATATGAACTTGGATCAACAATCTTTAAAACACCATAAAGCCTGAGTACATTCAAATAGAATTACAACTTGTCCTCTTCCCCTTCCTCCTCCCCCCCTCCACATCATTTACATCATGCTGGTGGTGGTGTGTCCTGTCCACCAAAATCCCAGTTGATGGGCAAATAAAAATTTCAGCCTTGTAGTGCGATCACCCTGCCGTGAGAAAACAAAGATTTACTACACATTGGAAATAAAATGCTACGTTCTCATATGAACTTGAATGAACAATCTTCAAAACACAATAAAGCCTGAGTACATACCAATAGAATAACAACTTGTCCTCTTCCCCTTCCTCTCCCCCCCCCCCCCCTCACTCATGGATTTCTTGCTGGCGGTGGTGTGTCATTTCCACCAAAAGCCCAGTTGATGGGCAAATAAAAATTGCAGCCTTGTAGTGCGATCACCCTGCTGTGAGAAAACAAAGATTTACTACACCTTGGAAATAAAATGCTACATTCTTATATGAACTTGAATGAACAATCTTTAATACACTATAAAGCTTGAGTACATACCAATAGAATAACAACTTGTCCTCTTCCCCTTCCCCTTCCCCCCCCCCCCCCTCTATCACTCTCATGGACATCATACTGGTGGTGGTGTGTCATTTCCACCAGAAGCCCAGTTGAAGGGCAAATAAAAATTGCAGCCTTGTAGTGCGATCACCCTGCTGTGAGAAAACAAAGATTTACTACACCTTGGAAATAAAAAGCTACGTTCTTATATGAACTTGAATGAACAATCTTTAATTCACTATAAAGCTTGAGTATATACCAATAGAATAACAACTTGTCCTCTTCCCCTTCCCCTTCCCCCCATCCCTTTACCATCCAATCACTCTCACGGACATCATACTGGTGGTGGTGTGTCATTTCCACCAAAAGCCCAGTTGAAGGGCAAATAAAAATTGCAGCCTTGTAGTGCGATCACCCTGCTGTGAGAAAACAAAGATTTACTACACCTTGGAAATAAAATGCTACGTTCTTATATGAACTTGAATGAACAATCTTTAATACACTATAAAGCTTGAGTACATACCAATAGAATAACAACTTGTCCTCTTCCCCTTCCCCTTCCCACCCCCTCACCAATCAATCACTCTCATGGACATCATACTGGTGGTGGTGTGTCATTTCCACCAAAAGCCCAGTTGATGGGCAAATAAAAATTGCAGTCTTGTAGGGCAATCACCTTGCTGTGAGAAAACAAAGATTTACTACACCTTGGAAATAAAATCCTACGTTCTTATATGAACTTGTATGAACAATCTTTAATACACTATAAAGCTTGAGTACATACCAATAGAATAACAACTTGTCCTCATCCCCTTCCCCTCCCCCCCCCCTTTACCCGCCAATCACTCTCACCGACATCATACTGGTGGTAGTGTGTCATTTCCACCAAAAGCCCAGTTGAAGGGCAAATAAAAATTGCAGCCTTGTAGTGCGATCACCCTGCTGTGAGAAAACAAAGATTTACTTCACCTTGGAAATAAAATGCTACGTTCTTATATGAACCTGAATGAACAATCTTTAATTCAATATAAAGCTAGAGTACATACCAATTGAATAACAACTTGTCCTCTTCCACTTCCCCTTCCGCCCCCCCTTGCCCCTATCACTCTCATGGACATCATACAGGTGGTGGTGTGTCATTTCCACCAAAAGCCCAGTTGAAGGGCAAATAAAATTTGCAGCCCTGTAGTGCGATCACCCTGCTGTGAGAAAACTAAGATTTACTACACCTTGGAAATAAAATGCTACGTTCTTATATGAACTTGAATGAACAATCTTTAATACACTATAAAGCTTGAGTACATACCAATAGAATAACAACTTGTCCTTTTCCCTTCCCCTTCCCCCCCCCCCCCCCCCTATTTCACTCTCATGGACATCATACTGGTGGTGGTGTGCCATTTCCACCAAAAGCCCAGTTCAAGGGCAAATAAAAATTGCAGCCTTGTAGAGCGATCACCCTGCTGTGAGAAAACAAAGATTTACTCCACTTTGGAAATAAAATGCTACGTTATTATATGAACTTTTATGAACTATCTTTAATACACTATAAAGCTTGAGTACATACCAATAGAATAACAACTTGTCCTCTTCCCCTTCCCCTTCCCCCCCCCCCCCCCTCCCTATCACTCACATGGGCATCACACTGGTGGTGGTGTGTCATTTCCACCAAAAGCCCAGTTGAAGGGCAAATAAAAATTGCAGCCTTGTAGTGCGATCACCCTGCTTTGAGAGAACAAAGATTTACTACACCTTGGAAATAAAATGCTACATTCTTATATGAACTTGAATGAACAATCTTTAATACACTATAAAGCTTGAGTACATACCAATAGAATAACAACTTGTCCTCTTCCCCTTCCCCTTGACCCCCCCCCCCCCCCCCTCCGCCCACCAATCACTCTCATGGACATCATACTGGTGGTGGTGTGTCATTTCCACCAAAAGCCCAGTTCAAGGGCAAATAAAAATTGCAGCCTTGTAGTGCGATCACCCTGCTGTGAGAAAACAAAGTAGTACTACATCTTGGAAATAAAACACTACGTTCTTATATGAACTTGAATGAACAATCCTTAATACACTATAAAGCTTGAGTACATACCAATAGAATAACAACTTGTCCTCCTCCCCTTCCCCTTCCACCCCCCCCCCCCCCCCCTATCACTCTCATGGACATCATACAGGTGGTGGTGTGTCATTTCCACCAACAGCCCAGTTGAAGGGCAAATAAAAATTGCTGCCTTGTAGTGCGATCACCCAGCTGTGAGAAAGCAAAGATTTACTACACCTTGGAAATAAAATGCTACGTTCTTATATGAACTTGAATGAACAATCTTTAATTCACTATAAAGCTTGAGTACATACCAATAGAATAACAACTTGTCCTCTTCCCCTTCCCCTTCCCACCACCCTTTACCGGCCAATCACTCTCACGGACATCATACAGGTGGTGGTGTGTCATTTCCACCAAAAGCACAGTTGAAGGGCAAACAAAAATTGCAGCCTTGTAGTGCAATCACCCTGCTGTGAGAAAGCAAAGATTTACTACACCTTGGAAATAAAATGCTACGTTCTTATATGACCTTCAATGAACAATCTTTAATACACTATAAAGCTTGAGTACATACCAATAGAATAACAACTTGTCCTCTTCCCCATCCCTTCCCCCCCCCCCCCCTTTCACTCTCATGGACATCATACTGGTGGTGGTGTGTCATTTCCACCAAAAGCCCAGTTGAAGGGCAAATAAAATTTGCAGCCTTGTAGTGCAATCATCCTGCTGTGAGAAAACAAAGATTTACTACACCTTGGAAATAAAATGCTACGTTCTTATATGAACTTGAATGAACAATCTTTAATAAACTATAAAGCTTGAGTACATACCAATAGAATAACAACTTGTTCTCCTCCCCTTCCCCTTGACCCCCCTCCCCCCCACCACCCACCAATCACTCTCATGGATATCATGCTGGTGGTGGTGTGACATTTCCGCCAAAAGCCCAGTTCAAGGGCAAATAAAAATTGCAGCCTTGTAGTGTGATCACCCTGCTGTGAGAAAACAACGATTTACTAAACGTTGGAAATGAAACGCTACGTTGTTATATGAACTTGAATGAACAATCCTTAATACACTATAAAGCTTGAGTACATACCAATAGAATAACAACTTGTCCTCTTCCCCTTCCCCTTCCCCCCCCCCCCCCCCCCCCTATCACTCACATGGACATACCACTGGTGGTGGTGTGTCATTTCCACCAAAAGCCCAGTTGAAGGGCAAATAAAAATTGCAGCCTTGTAGTGTGATCACCCTGCTGTGAGAAAACAAAGATTTACTACACCTTGGAAATAAAATGCTACATTCTTATATGAACGTGAATAAACAATCTTTAATACACTATAAAGCTTGAGAACATACCAATAGAATAACAACTTGTCCTCTTCCCCTTCACCTTCCCCCCCCCCCCCCCCCCCCTTACCCACCAATCACTCTCATGGACATCTTACTGGTGGTGGTGTGGCATTTCCACGAAAAGCCCAGTTGAATGGCAAATAAAAATTGCAGCCTTGTAGTGCGATCACCCTGCTGTGAGAAAACAAATATTTACCACACCTTGGAAATAAAATGCTATGCTCTTATATGAACTTGAATGAACAATCTTTAATACACTATAAAGCTTGAGTACATACCAATAGAATAACAACTTGTCCTCTTCCCCTTTCCCTTTCCCCCCCCCCCCCAAAATCACTCTCATCATGGACATCATACTGGTGGTGGTGTGACATTTCCACCAAAAGCCCAGATGATGGGCAAATAAAAATTGCAGCCTTGTACTGCGATCATCCTGCTGTGAGAAAACAAAGATTTACTACACCTTGGAAATAAAATGCTACGTTCTTACATGAACTTGAAGAACAATCTTTAATACACTATAAAGCTTGAGTACATACCAATAGAATAACAACTTGTCCTCTTCCCCTTCCCCTTGACCCCCCCCTTCCACCCACCAATCACTCTCATGGACATCATACTGGTGGTGGTGTGTCATTTCCACCAAAAGCCCAGTTCAAGGGCAAATAAAAATTGCAGCCTTGTAGTGCGATAACCCTGCTGTGAGGAAGCAAAGATTTACTACACCTTGGAAATAAAATGCTACGTTCTTATATGAACTTGAATGAACAATCTTTAATTCACTATAAAGCTTGAGTACATACCAATAGAATAACAATTTCTCCTCTTCCCCTTCCCCTTCCCCCCCCCCCCCCCCAACCACCAATCACTCTCACGGACATCATACTGGTGGTGGTGTGCAGCCTTGTAGTGCGATTGCCCTACTGTGAGAAAACAAAGATTTACTACACCTTGGAAATAAAATGCTACGTTCTTATATGAACTTGAATGAACAATCTTTAATACACTATAAAGCTTGAGTACATACCAATAGAATAACAACTTGTCCTCTTCCCCTTCCCCTTCCCCCCATCCCTTTACCATCCAATCACTCTCACGGACATCATACTGTTGGTGGTGTGTCATTTCCACCAAAAGCCCAGTTGAAGGGCAAATAAAAATTGCAGCCTTGTAGTGCAATCACCCAGCTGTGAGAAAACAAAGATTTACCACACTTTGGAAATAAAATGCTACGTTCTTATATGAACTTGAATGAACTATCTTTAATACACTATAAAGCTTGAGTACATACCAATAGAATAACAATTTGTCCTCTTCCTCTTCCCCTTCACCCCCCCCCCCCCCACGCCCCATCTCACTCATGTACATCATACTGGTGGTGGTGTGTCATTTCCACCAAAAGCCCAGTTGAAGGGCAAATAAAAATTGCAGCCTTCTAGTGCGATCTCCCTGCTGTGAGAAAACAAAGATTTACTACACCTTGGAAATAAAACACTACGTTGTTATATGAACTTGAATGAACAATCCTTAATACACTATAAAGCTTGAGTACATACCAATAGTATAACAATTTGTCCTCTTCCCCTTCCCCTTCCCCCCCCCCCCTTACCCACCAATGACTTTCATGGACATCATACTGGTGGTGGTGTGTCATTTCCACCAAGAGCCCAGTTGAAGGGCAAATAAAAATTGCAGCCTTGTAGTGCGATCACCCTGCTGTCAGAAAACTAAGATTTACTACACCTTGTGAATAAAATGCTACGTTCTTATATGAACTTGAAAGAACAATCTTTAATACACTATAAAGCTTAAGTACATACCAATAGCATAACAACTTGTCCTCTTTCCCTTCCCCTTCCCCCCCCCCCTATCACTCTCATGGACATCATACTGGTGGTGGTGTGTCATTTCCAACAAAAGCCCCGTTGAAGGGCAAATAAAAATTGCAGCCTTGTAGTGCAATCACCCTGCTGTGAGAAAACAAAGATTTACTACACCTTGGAAATAAAATGCTACGTTCTTATATGAACTTGAATGAACAATCTTTAATACACTATAAAGCATGAGAACATACCAATAGAATAACAACTTGTTCTCTTCCCCTTCTCCTTCCCCCCCCCCCCCCCCCCCTTCCCTATCACTCTCATGGACATCATACTGGTGGTGGTGTGTCATTTCCAGCAAAAGCCCAGTTGAAGGGGAAATAAAAATTGCAGCCTTGTAGTGCAATCACCCTGCAGTGAGAAAACAAAGATTTACTACACCTTGGAAATAAAATGCTGCGTTCTTATATGAACTTGAATGAACAATCTTTAATACACTATAAAGCTTGAGTACATACCAATAGAATAACAAATTGTCCTCTTCCCCTTCCCCTTCCCCCCCCCCCCCCCCCCATCAGTCTCATGGACATCATACTGGTGGTGGTGTGTCATTTCCACCAAAAGCCCAGTTGATGGGCAGATATAAATTGCAGCCTTGTAGTGCGATCACCCTGCTGTGAGAAAGCAAAGATTTACTACACATTGGAAATAATATGCTACGTTCTTATATGAACTTGAATGAACAATCTTTAATACACTATAAAGCTTGAGTACATACCAATAGAATAACAACTTGTCCTCTTCCCCTTCCCCTTGACCCCCTCCCCCCCACCGCCCACCAATCACTCACATGGACATCATACTGGTGGTGGTGTGTCATTTCCACCAAAAGCCCAGTTCAAGGGCAAATAAAAATTGCAGCCTTGTAGTGCGATCACCCTGCTGTGAGAAAACAAAGATTTACTACACCTTGGAAATAAAACACTACGTTGTTATATGAACTTGAATGAACAATCCTTAATACACTATAAAGCTTGAGTACATACCAATAGAATAACAATTTGTCCTCTTCCCCTTCCCGTTCCCCCCCCCCCCCTTACCCACCAATGACTTTCATGGACATCATACTGGTGGTGGTGTGTCACTTCCATTAAAAGCCCAGTTGAAGGGCAAATAAAAATTGCAGCCTTGTAGTGCGATACCCTGCTGTCACAAAACAAAGATTTACTACAACTTGGGAATAAAATGCTACATTTTTATATGAACTTGAAATAACAATCTTTAATACACTATAAACTTGAGTACATACCAATAGCATAACAACTTGTCCTCTTTTCCTTCCCCTTCCCCCCCCCCCCCCCTCACGATCTCTCTTATGGACATCATACTGGTGGTGGTGTGTCATTTCCAACAAAAGCCCGGTTGAAGGGCAAATAAAAATTGCAGCCTTGTTGTGAATTCACCCTGCTGTGAGAAAACAAAGATTTACTACACCTTGGAAATAAAATGCTACGTACTTATATGAACCTGAATGAACAATCTTTAATACACTATAAAGCTTGAGTACATACCAATAGAATAACAACTTGTTCTCTTCCCCTTCCCCTTCCCCCTCTCCCCCTTCCCAATCACTCTCATGGACATCATACTGGTGGTGGTGTGTGATTTCCACCAAAAGCCCAGTTGAAGGGCAAATAAAAATGGCAGCCTTGTAGTGCGATCACCCTGCTGTGAGAAAACACAGGTTTACTACACCCTGGAAATAAAATTTTACGTTCTTATATGAACTTGAATGAACAATCTTTAATACACTATAAAGCTTGAGTATATACCAATAGATTAACAACTTGTTCTCTTCCCCTTCCCCTCCCCCCCCCCCTATCACTCTCATGGACATCATACTGGTGGTGGTGTGTCATTTCCACCAAAAGCCCAGTTCAAGGGCAAATAAATATTGCAGCCTTGTAGTGCGATCACCCTGGTGTGAGAAAACAAAGATTTACTACACCTTGGAAATAAAATGCTACGTTCTTATATGAACTGGAATGAACAATCTTTAATTCACTATAAAGCTTGCGTACATACCAATAGAATAACAACTAGTCCTCTTCCCCTTCCCCTTCCACCCCCCCTATCACTCTCATGGACATCATACAGGTGGTGGTGTGTCATTTCCATCAAAAGCCCAGTTGAAGGGCAAATAAAAATTGCAGCCTTGTAGTGCGATCACCCTGCAATGAGAAAGCAAAGATTTACTACACCTTGGAAATAAAATGCTACGTTCTTGTATGAACCTGAATGAACAATCTTTAATACACTATAAAGCTTGAGTACATACCAATAGAATAACAACTTGTCCTCTTCCCCTTCCCCTTCCCCCCCCCCCCCCCCCCTATCACTCTCATGGACATCATACTGGTGGTGGTGTGTCATTTCCACCAAAAGCCCAGTTGAAGGGCAAATAAAAATTGCAGCCTTGTAGTGCGATCACCCTACTGTGAGAAATCAAAGATTTACTACACCATGGAAGTAAAATGCAGCATTTTTATATGAACTTGAATGACCAATCTTTAATACACTATAAAGCTTGAGTACATACTAATAGAATAACAACTTGTCCTCTTCCCCTTCCCCTCCCCCCCCCCCCCCCCCCCCCCCCCCCCGTAACCCACTAATCACTCTCATGGACATCATACTGGTGGTGGGGTGTCATTTCCACCAAAAGCCCAGTTGAAGGCCAAATAAAAATTGCAGCCTTGTAGTGCGATCACCCTGCTGTGAAAAAACAAAGATTTACTACACCTTGGAAATAAAATGCTATGTTCTTATATGAACTTGAATGAACAATCTTTAATACACCATAAAGCATGAGTACATACCAATAGAATAACAACTTGTCCTCTTCCCCTTCCCCTTCCCCCCCCCCCCCCCCCCCCCCAACCACACACCAATCACTCTCATGGACATCATACTGGTGGTGGTGTGTCATTTCCACCAAAAGCCCAGTTGAAGGGCAAATAAAAATTGCACCCATGTCGTGCGATTACCCTTCTGTGAGATAACAAAGATATACTACACCTTGGAAATAAAATGCTACGTTCTTATATGAACTTGAATGAACAATATTTAATACACTATAAAGCATGAGTACATAGCAATAGAATAACAAATTGTCCTCTTCCCCTTCCCCTTCCCCCACCCCTCCCCACTCTATCACTCTCATGGTCATCATACTGGTGGTGGTGTGTCATTTCCACCAAAAACCCAGTTGAAGGGCAAATAAAAATTGCAGCCTTGTAGTGCGATCACCCTGCTGTGAGAAAACAAAGATTTACTACACCTTGGAAATAAAATGCTACGTTCTTATATGAGCTTGAATGAACAATCTTTAATACACCATAAAGCTTGAGTACATACCAATAGAATAACAACTTGTCCTCTTCCCCTTTTTTCACCCTCCCCCTTTCACTCTCATGGACATCATATTGGTGGTGGTGTGCAATTTCCACCAAAAGCCCAGTTGAAGGGCAAATAAAAATTGCAGTCCTGTAGTGCGATCACCCTGCTGTGAGAAAACAAAAATTTACTATACCTTGGACATAAAATGCTACGTTCTTATATGAACTTGAATGAACAATCTTTAATACACTATAAAGCTTGAGTACATACCAATAGAATAACAACTTGTACTCTTCCCCTTCCCCTTCCTTCCCCCCCCATACCCACCAATCACTCTCATGGACATCATACTGGTGGTGGTGTGTCATTTCCACCAAAAGCCCAGTTGAATGGCAAATAAAAATTGCAGCCTTGTAGTGCGATCACCCTGCTGTGAGAAAACAAAGATTCACTACACCTTGGAAGTAAAATGCTACATTCTTATATGAACTAGAATGAACAATCTTTAATACACTATAAAGCTTGAGTACATACTGATAGAATAACAACTTGTCCTCTTCCCCTTCCCCTTCCCCCCCCCCCCCACCCTTCATCCATCAGTCACTCTCATGGACATCATACTGGTGGTGGTGTGTCATTTCCACCAAAAGCCCAGTTGATGGGCAAATAAAAATTGCAGCCTTGTAGTGCAATCACCCTGGTGTGAGAAAATAAAGATTTACTACACCTTGGAAATAAAATGCTACGTTCTTTTATGAACTTGAATGAACAATCTTTAATACACTGTAAAGCTTGAGTGCATACCAATAGAATAACAACTTGTCCTCTTCCCCTTCCCCTTCCTCCCCCACTCTATCACTCACATGGTCATCATACTGGTGGTGGTGTGTCATTTCCACCAAAAGCCCAGTTGAAGGGCAAATAAAAATTGCAGCCTTGTAGTGCGATCACCCTGCTGTGAGAAAACAAAGATTTACTACACCTTAGAAATAAAATGCTACATTCTTATGTGCACTTGAATGAACAATCTTTAATAGACTATAAAGCTTGAGTACATACCAATAGAATAACAACTTGTCCTCTTCCCCTTCCCCTTCCCCCTCCCCCCTCCAATCACTCTCATGGACATCATACTGGTGGTGGAGTGTCATTTCCACCAAAAGATCAGTTGAAGGGCAAATAAAAATTGCAGCCTTGTAGAGCGATCACCCTGCTGTGAGAAAACAAAGATTTACTACACCTTGGAAATAAAATGCTATGTTCTTATATGAACTTGAAAGAACAACCTTTAATACACTATAAAGCTTGAGTACATACATATAGAATAACAACATGTCCTCTTCCCCTTCCCCTTCCCCCCCCACCACCTTACCCGTCAATCACTCACATGGACATCATACTGGTGGTGGTGTGTCATTTCCACCAAAACCCAGTTGAAGGGCAAATAAAAATTGCAGCCTTGTAGTGCGATCACCCTGCTGTGAGATAACTAAGATTTACTACACCTTAGAAATAAAATGCTACATTCTTATATGAACTTGAGTGAACAATCTTTAATACACTATAAAGCTTGAGTACATACCAATAGAATAACAACTTGTCCTCTTACCCTTCCCCTTCCACCCCCCCTATCACTCTCATGGACATCATACAGGTGGTGTAGTGTCATTTCCATTAAAAGCCCAGTTGAAGGGCAAATAAAAATTGCAGCCTTGTAGTGCGATCACCCTGTTGTGAGAAAACAAAGATTTACTACACCATGGAAATAAAATGCTACGTTCTTATATGAACTTGAATGAACAATGTTTAATACACTATACAGCTTGGGTACATACCAATAGAATAACAACTTGTCCTCTTCCCCTTCCCCTTCCACTACCACCCTCCCCCCCGAATCACACTCATGGACATCATACTGGTGGTGGTGTGTCATTTCCACCAAAAGCCCAGTTGAAGGGCAAATAAAAATTGCAGCCTTGTAGTGCGATCTCCCTGCTGTGAGAAAACAAAGATTTACTACACCTTGGAAATAAAATGCTACGTTCTTATATGAACTTCAATGAACAATCTTTAATACACTATAAAGCTTGAGTACATACCAATAGAATAACAACTTGTCCTCTTCCCCATCCCCTTCCCTCCTCCCCTTACCCGCCAATCACTCTCATGGACATCATACTGGTGGTGGTGTGTCATTTCCACCAAAAGCCCAGTTGAAGGGCAAATATAAATTGCAGCCTTGTAGTGCGATCACCCTGCTGTGAGAAAACAAAGATTTACTACACCTTGGAAATAAAATGCTACGTTCTTATATGAAGGTGAATGAACAATCTTTAATACACTATGAAGCTTGAGTACATACCAATAGAATAACTACTTGTCCTCTTCCCCTTCCCCTTCCCCCCCCCCCCCCCCCTCTATCACCCTCATTCACATCATACTGGTGGTGGTGTGTCATTTCCACCAAAAGCCCAGTTGAAGGGCAAATAAAAATTGCAGCCTTGTAGTGCGATCACCCTGGTGTGAGAAAACAAAGATTTACTACACCTTGGAAATAAAATGCTACGTTCTTATATGAACTTAAATGAACAATCTTTAATTCACTATAAAGCTTGAGTACATACCTATAGAATAACGACTTGTCCTCTTGTTTAAAAACAAGGAAAAGGCTGTAGACATGGATTTAGAAGTTGACGGAACAAGGCTGGAAGAAGTAGAATCTGCTAGATTCTTAGGTATTCTTGTGGATAATGAACTGAAATGGAAAAAACATATTAATAATGTCTGTAAGAAACTGAGCTCTGTCATATTCTTAATGATGCAGCTATCACAGTATTCAGACAAGAACATTCTGTGTACAGTGTATCATGGACTTTTCGAACCATACTTACAGTATGGAGTGACGGTGTGGGGAAACTCAAACAAACAAGAGACAAAACGAGTGTTCACATTACAAAAAAAAGCAATTAGGACCATTTTAAGAAGAAAGACCTCTGAAACATGCAGAAACTGTTTCAAGAATTTAGGTATCTTAACTTTTTCATCATTATATATATACAAAACAATAATGTACATCACAAAAGGTAGTGAGGACAGGATTACAAATGCTAGTGTACACACCCACAATACAAGAAAGAAGAATGAAGTACGGAGCATACCCCACCGACTGGCAATGCTAGAAAAAGGACCCCAGTACTCTGGTATCAGACTACTAAGAAGTCTGCCCAAAACCTTGCAAGATAGTGTACTTCACAATGAATTTACAAAGAAACTTAAAGACTATCTCATTGAAAAAGAGTTTTACAGTGTTGCAGAATACTTATGCCATTAAATTTGTATACATTGTTACTCATTATCAGTGATGTAAAAATGTAAGCTAAAGGTGTAGAAAAATAATTGATAAAGAATTTTAATACTTTGACATGTCCTATATTACACGTACATTTACTGTACATGATGTAATCTTACAGGATCAAATAAAATTCAATTCAATTCAAAAATTCTTTCCCTTCCCCTTCCACCACCCCTATCACTCTCATGGACATCATACAGGTGGTGGTGTGTCATTTCCACCAAAAGCCCAGTTGAAGGGCAAATAAAAATTGCAGCCTTGTAGTGTGATCACCCTGCTGTGAGAAAGCAAAGTTTTACCACACCTTGGAAATAAAATGCTACGTTCTTATATGAACTTGAATGAACAATCTTTATTACACTATAAAGCTTGAGTACATACCAATAGAATAACAACTTGTCCTCTTCCCCTTCCCCTTACCCCGCCGCCCCCGCCTACCGATCACGCTCGTGGACATCATACTGGTGGTGGTGTGTCATTTCTGCCAAAAGCCCAGTTGAAGGGCAAATAAAAATTGCAGCCTTGTAGTGCGATCACCCTGCTGTGAAAAAACAAAGATTTACTACACCTTCGAAATAAAATGCTACGTTCTTATATGAAATTGAAAGAACAACCTTTAATACACTATAAAGCTTGAGTACATACCTATAGAATAACAACTTGTCCTCTTCCCCTCCCCCTTCCCCCCCCCCCTAACCCCTTACCGACCAATCACTCTCATGGACATCATACTGGTGGTGGTGTGTCATTTCCACAAAAAGCCCAGTTGAAGGGCAAATAAAAATTGCAGCCTTGTAGTGCGATCACCCTGGTGTGAGAAAACAAAGATTTACTACACCTTGGAAATAAAATGCTACGTTCTTATATGAACTTAATTGAACAATCTTTAATTCACTATAAAGCTTGAGTACATATCAATAGAATAACAACTCGTCCTCTTCCCCTTCCCCTTCCACACCCCCTATCACTCTCATGGACATCATACAGGTGGTGGAGTGTCATTTCCATTAAAAGCCCAGTTGAAGGGCAAATAAAAATTGCAGCCTTGTAGTGCGATCACCCTACTGTGAGAAAGCAAAGATTTACTACACCTTGGAAATAAAATGCTACCTTCTTATTTGAACTTGAATGAACAATCTTTAATACACTATAAAGCTTGAGTACATACCAATAGAATAACAACTTGTCCTCTTTCCCTTCCCCTTCCCCCCCCCCCCCCCCTATAACTCTCATGGACATCATACTGGTGGTGGTGTGTCATTTCCACCAAAAGCCCAGTTGAAGGGCAAATAAAAATTGCAGCCTTGTAGTGCGATCACCCTGCTGTCAGAAAACAAAGATTTACTACACCTTGGGAATAAAATGCTACGTTCTTATATGAACTTGAAAGAACAATCTTTAATACACTATAAAGCTTGAGTACATACCAATAGAATAACAACTTGTCCTCTTTCCCTTCCCCTTCCCCTCCCCCCCACCCCTATCACTCTCATGGGCATCATACTGGTGGTGGTGTGTCATTTCCACCAAAAGCCCAGTTGAAGGGCAAATAAAAATTGCAGCCTTGTAGTGCTATCACCCTGCTGTGAGAAAACAAAGATTTACTACACCTTGGAAATAAAATGCTACCTTCTTATATGAACTTGAATGGACAATCTTTAATACACTATAAAGCTTGACTACATACCAATTGAATAACAACTTGTCCTCTTCCTCTTCCCCTTCCCCCCCTCCCCCCCACCACACACCAATCACTCTCATGGACATCATACTGGTGGTGGTGTGTCATTTCCACCAAAAGCCCAGTTGAATCGCAAATAAAAATTGCAGCCTTGTAGTGCGATCACCCTGCTGTGAGAAAGCAAAGATTTACTACACCTTCGAAATAAAATGCTACGTTCTTATATGAACGTGAATGAACAATCTTTAATACACCATGAAGCTTGAGTACAATCCAATAGAATAACAACTTGTCCTCTTCCCCTTCCCCTTCCCCCCCCCCCCCTCTATCACCATCATTCACATCATACTGGTGGTGGTGTGTCATTTCCACCAAAAGCCCAGTTGAAGGGCAAATAAAAATTGCAGCCTTGTAGTGCGATCACCCTGGTGTGAGAAAACAAAGATTTACTACACCTTGGAAATAAAATGCTACGTTCTTATATGAACTTAAATGAACAATCTTTAATTCACTATAAAGCTTGAGTACATACCAATAGAATAACGACTTGTCCTCTTTCCCTTCCCCTTCCACCACCCCTATCAATCTCATGGACATCATACAGGTGGTGGTGTGTCATTTCCACCAAAAGCCCAGTTGAAGGGCAAATAAAAATTGCAGCCTTGTAGTGCGATCACCCTGGTGTGAGAAAACAAAGATTTACTACACCTTGGAAATAAAATGCTACGTTCTTATATGAACTTAATTGAACAATCTTTAATTCACTATAAAGCTTGAGTACATATCAATAGAATAACAACTTGTCCTCTTCCCCTTCCCCTTCCACCCCCCCTATCACTCTCATGGACATCATACAGGTGGTGGAGTGTCATTTCCATTAAAAGCCCAGTTGAAGGGCAAATAAAAATTGCAGCCTTGTAGTGCGATCACCCTACTGTGAGAAAGCAAAGATTTACTATACCTTGGAAATAAAATGCTACCTTCTTATTTGAACTTGAATGAACAATCTTTAATACACTATAAAGCTTGAGTACATACCAATAGAATAACAACTTGTCCTCTTTCCCTTCCCCTTCCCCCCCCCCCCCCCCTATAACTCTCATGGACATCATACTGGTGGTGGTGTGTCATTTCCACCAAAAGCCCAGTTGAAGGGCAAATAAAAATTGCAGCCTTGTAGTGCGATCACCCTGCTGTCAGAAAACAAAGATTTACTACACCTTGGGAATAAAATGCTACGTTCTTATATGAACTTGAAAGAACAATCTTTAATACACTATAAAGCTTGAGTACATACCAATAGAATAACAACTTGTCCTCTTTCCCTTCCCCTTCCCCTCCCCCCCACCCTATCACTCTCATGGGCATCATACTGGTGGTGGTGTGTCATTTCCACCAAAAGCCCAGTTGAAGGGCAAATAAAAATTGCAGCCTTGTAGTGCTATCACCCTGCTGTGAGAAAACAAAGATTTACTACACCTTGGAAATAAAATGCTACCTTCTTATACGAACTTGAATGGACAATCTTTAATACACTATAAAGCTTGATTACATACCAATTGAATAACAACTTGTCCTCTTCCTCTTCCCCTTCCCCCCCTCCCCCCCACCACACACCAATCACTCTCATGGACATCATACTGGTGGTGGTGTGTCATTTCCACCAAAAGCCCAGTTGAATCGCAAATAAAAATTGCAGCCTTGTAGTGCGATCACCCTGCTGTGAGAAAGCAAAGATTTACTACACCTTCGAAATAAAATGCTACGTTCTTATATGAACGTGAATGAACAATCTTTAATACACCATGAAGCTTGAGTACAATCCAATAGAATAACAACTTGTCCTCTTCCCCTTCCCCTTCCCCCCCCCCCCCTCTATCACCGTCATTCACATCATACTGGTGGTGGTGTGTCATTTCCACCAAAAGCCCAGTTGAAGGGCAAATAAAAATTGCAGCCTTGTAGTGCGATCACCCTGGTGTGAGAAAACAAAGATTTACTACACCTTGGAAATAAAATGCTACGTTCTTATATGAACTTAAATGAACAATCTTTAATTCACTATAAAGCTTGAGTACATACCAATAGAATAACGACTTGTCCTCTTTCCCTTCCCCTTCCACCACCCCTATCAATCTCATGGACATCATACAGGTGGTGGTGTGTCATTTCCACCAAAAGCCCAGTTGAAGGGCAAATAAAAATTGCAGCCTTGTAGTGCGATCACCCTGCTGTCAGAAAACAAAGATTTACTACACCTTGGGAATAAAATGCTACGTTCTTATATGAACTTGAAAGAACAATCTTAAATACACTATAAAGCTTGTGTACATACCAATAGAATAACAACTTGTCCTCTTCCCCTTCCCCTTACCCCCCCCCCCCTCCCCCGCCTACCGATCACGCTCGTGGACATCATACTGGTGGTGGTGTGTCATTTCCAACAAAAGCCCAGTTGAAGGGCAAATAAAAATTGCAGCCTTGTAGTGCGATCACCCTGCTGTGAAAAAACAAAGATTTACTACACCTTCGAAATAAAATGCTACGTTCTTATATGAACTTGAAAGAACAACCTTTAATACACTATAAAGCTTGAGTACATACCTATAGAATAACAACTTGTCCTCTTCCCCTTCCCCTTCCCCCCCCCCCTAACCCCTTACCGACCAATCACTCTCATGGACATCATACTGGTGGTGGTGTGTCATTTCCACAAAAAGCCCAGTTGAAGGGCAAATAAAAATTGCAGCCTTGTAGTGCGATCACCCTGGTGTGAGAAAACAAAGATTTACTACACCTTGGAAATAAAATGCTACGTTCTTATATGAACTTAATTGAACAATCTTTAATTCACTATAAAGCTTGAGTACATACCAATAGAATAACAACTTGTCCTCTTCCCCTTCCCTTTCCACCCCCCCTATCACTCTCATGGACATCATACAGGTGGTGGAGTGTCATTTCCATTAAAGGCCCAGTTGAAGGGCAAATAAAAATTGCAGCCTTGTAGTGCGATCACCCTGCTGTGAGAAAGCAAAGATTTACTACACCTTGGAAATAAAATGCTACGTTCTTATATGAACTTGAATGGACAATCTTTAATACACTATAAAGCTTGAGTACATACCAATAGAATAACAACTTGTCCTCTTCCCCTTCCCCTTACCCCCCCCCGCCCACCAATCGCACTCATGGACATCATACTGGTGGTGGTGTGTCATTTCCACCAAAAGCCCAGTTGAAGGGCAAATAAAAATTGCAGCCTTGTAGTGCGATCACCCTGCTGAGAGAAAACAAAGATTTACTACACCTTGGAAATAAAATGCTACGTTCTTATTTGAACTTGAATGAACAATCTTTAATACACTATAAAGCTTGAGTACATACCAATAGAATAACAACTTGTCCTCTTTCCCTTCCCCTCCCCCCCCCCCCCCCTATAACTCTCATGGACATCATACTGGTGGTGGTGTGTCATTTCCACCAAAAGCCCAGTTGAAGGGCAAATAAAAATTGCAGCCTTGTAGTGCGATCATCCTGCTGTCAGAAAACAAAGATTTACTACACCTTGGGAATAAAATGCTACGTTCTTACATGAACTTGAAAGAACAATCTTTAATACACTATAAAGCTTGAGTACATACCAATAGAATAACAACTTGTCCTCTTTCCCTTCCCCTTCCCCTCCCCCCCCCTCCCCTATATCACTCTCATGGGCATCATACTGGTGGTGGTGTGTCATTTCCACCAAAAGCCCAGTTGAAGGGCAAATAAAAATTGCAGCCTTGTAGTGCCAGCACCCTGCTGTGAGAAAACAAAGATTTACTACACCTTGGAAATAAAATGCTACCTTCTTATATGAACTTGAATGGACAATCTTTAATACACTATAAAGCTTGACTACATACCAATTGAATAACAACTTGTCCTCTTCCTCTTCCCCTTCCCCCCCTCCCCCCCACCACACACCAATCACTCTCATGGACATCATACTGGTGGTGGTGTGTCATTTCCACCAAAAGCCCAGTTGAATCGCAAATAAAAATTGCAGCCTTGTAGTGCGATCACCCTGCTGTGAGAAAACAAAGATTTACTACACCTTGGAAATAAAATGCTACGTTCTTATTTGAACTTGAATGAACAATCTTTAATACACTATAAAGCTTGAGTACATACCAATAGAATAACAACTTGTCCTCTTTTCCCTTCCCCTCCCCCCCCCCCCCCCCTATAACTCTCATGGACATCATACTGGTGGTGGTGTGTCATTTCCACCAAAAGCCCAGTTGAAGGGCAAATAAAAATTGCAGCCTTGTAGTGCGATCACCCTGCTGTCAGAAAACAAAGATTTACTACACCTTGGGAATAAAATGCTACGTTCTTATATGAACTTGAAAGAACAATCTTTAATACACTATAAAGCTTGAGTACATACCAATAGAATAACAACTTGTCCTCTTTCCCTTCCCCTTCCCCTCCCCCCCCCCCCCCCCCATATCACTCTCATGGGCATCATACTGGTGGTGGTGTGTCATTTCCACCAAAAGCCCAGTTGAAGGGCAAATAAAAATTGCAGCCTTGTAGTGCCAGCACCCTGCTGTGAGAAAACAAAGATTTACTACACCTTGGAAATAAAATGCTACCTTCTTATATGATCTTGAATGGACAATCTTTAATACACTATAAAGCTTGACTACATACCAATTGAATAACAACTTGTCCTCTTTCCCTTCCCCTTCCCCCCCCCCCCCCCCCCCCCATATCACTCTCACGGACATCATACTGATGGTGGTGTGTCATTTCCACCAAAAGCCCAGTTGAAGGGCAAATAAAAATTGCAGCCTTGTAGTGCAATCACCCTGCTGTGAGAAAACAAAGATTTACTACACCTTGGAAATAAAATGCTACGTTCTTATATGAACTTGAATGAACAATCTTTAATACACTATAAAGCTTGAGTACATACCAATAGAATAACAACTTGTCCTCTTCCCCTTCCCCTTCCCCTTCCCCCCTGCCCCCCCACCCCCCACCACACACCAATCACTCTCATGGACATCATACTGGTGGTGGTGTGTCATTTCCACCAAAAGCCCAGTTGAATCGCAAATAAAAATTGCAGCCTTGTAGTGCGATCACCCTGCTGTGAGAAAACAAAGATTTACTACACCTTGGAAATAAAATGCTACGTTCTTATATGAACTTGAATGAACAATCTTTAATACACTATAAAGCTTGAGTACATACCAAGAGAATTACAACTTGTCCTCTTCCCCTTCCCCTTCCCCCACAACCCCATCCAATCACTCTCAAGGACATCATACTGGTGGTGGTGTGTCATTTCCACCAAAAGCCCAGTTGAAGGGCAAGTAAAAATTGCAGCCTTGTAGTGCGATCACCCTGCTGTAGGAAGACAAAGATTTACTACACCTTGGATATAAAATGCTACGTTCTTATATGAACTTGAATGAACAATCTTTAATACACTATAAAGCTTGAGTTCATACCAATAGAATAACAACTTGTTCTCTTCCCCTTCCCCTCCCCCCCCCCCCCCCACCCTATCACTCTCATGGACATCATACTGGTGGTGGTGTGTCATTTCCACCAAAAGCCCAGTTGAAGGGCAAATAAAAATTGCAGCCTTGTAGTGCGATTACCCTGCTGTGAGAAAACACAGGTTTGCTACACCTTGGAAATAAAATGCTACGTTCTTATATGAACTTGAATGAACAATCTTTAATACACTATAAAGCTTGAGTACATACCAATAGAATAACAACTTGTCCTCTTCCCCTTCCCCTTCCCCCCCCCTTTCAGGCCAATCACTCTCACGGACATCATCCTGGTGGTGGTGTGTCATTTCCACCAAAAGCCCAGTTGATAGGCAAATAAAAATTGCAGCCTTGTAGTGCGATCACCCTGCTGTGAGAAAAAAAAGATTTACTACACCTTGGAAATAATATGCTACGTTCTTATATGAACTTGAATGAACAATCTTTATTACACTATAAAGCTTGAGTACATACCAATAGAATAACAACTTGTCCTCTTCCCCTTCCCCTTGACCCCCCCCCCCCCCTCCGCCCACCAATCACTCTCATGGACATCATACTGGTGGCGGTGTGTCATTTCCACCAAAAGCCCAGTTCAAGGGCAAATAAAAATTGCAGGCTTGTAGTGCGATCACCCTGCTGTGAGAAAACAAAAATTTACTACACCTTGGAAATGAAACGCTACGTTGTTATATGAACTTGAATGAACAATCCTTAATACACTATTAAGCTTGAGTACATACCAATAGAATAACAATTTGTCCTCTTCCCCTTCCCCTTCCCCCCCCCCCCCTTACCCGCCAATCGCTCTCATGGACATCATACTGGTGGTGGTGTGTCATTTCCACCAAATGCCCAGTTGAAGGGCAAATAAATATTGCATCCTTGTAGTGCGTTCACCCTGCTGTCAGAAAACAATGATTTACTACACCTTGGGTATAAAATGCTACGTTCTTATATGAGCTTGAAAGAACAATCTTTAATACACTATAAAGCTTGAGTACATACCAATAGAATAACAACTTGTCCTCTTTCCCTTCCCCTCCCCCCCCCCCCCCCACCCTATCACTCTCATCGACATCATACTGGTGGTGGTGTGTCATTTCCACCAAAAGCCCAGTTCAAGGGCAAATATAAATTGCAGCCTTGTAGTGCGATCACCCTGCTGTGAGAAAACAAAGATTTACTACACCTTGGAAATAAAATGCTACGTTCTTATATGAACTTGAATGAACAACCTTTAATACACTATAAAGCTTGAGTACATACCAATAGAATAACAACTTGTCCTCTTCCCCTTCCTCTTCCCCCCCCCCCCCCCCTATCACTCCCATGGACATCATACTGGTGGTGGTGTGTCATTTCCACCAAAAGCCCAGTTCGAGAGCAAATAAAAATTGCAGCCTTGTAGAGTGATCACCCTGGTGTGAGAAAACAAAGATTTACTACAACTTGGAAATAAAATGCTACGTTCTTATATGAACTTGAATGAACAATCTTTAATACACTATAAAGCTTGAGTACATACCAATAGAATAACAACTTGTCCTCTTCCCCTTCCCCTTCCCCCCTGCCCCCCCACCCACCACCACACACCAATCACTCTCATGGACATCATACTGGTGGTGGTGTGTCATTTCCACCAAAAGCCCAGTTGAATCGCAAATAAAAATTGCAGCCTTGTAGTGCGATCACCCTGCTGTCAGAAAACAATGATTTACTACACCTTGGGTATAAAATGCTACGTTCTTATATGAGCTTGAAAGAACAATCTTTAATACACTATAAAGCTTGAGTACATACCAATAGAATAACAACTTGTCCTCTTTCCCTTCCCCTCCCCCCCCCCCCCCCTATCACTCTCATCGACATCATACTGGTGGTGGTGTGTCATTTCCACCAAAAGCCCAGTTCAAGGGCAAATATAAATTGCAGCCTTGTAGTGCGTCCACCCTGCTGTGAGAAAACAAAGATTTACTACACCTTGGAAATAAAATGCTACGTTCTTATATGAACTTGAATGAACAATCTTTAATACACTATAAAGCTTGAGTTCATACCAATAGAATAACAACTTGTTCTCTTCCCCTTCCCCTTCCCCCCCCCCCCCCACCCTATCACTCCCATGGACATCATACTGGTGGTGGTGTGTCATATCCACCAAAAGCCCAGTTCGAGGGCAAATAAAAATTGCACCCTGGTGTGAGAAAACAAAGATTTACTACAACTTGGAAATAAAATGCTGCATTTTTATATGAACTTGAATGAACAATCTTTAATACACTATAAAGCTTGAGTACATACCAATAGAATAACAACTTGTCCTCTTCCCCTTCCCCTTCCCCCCCCCCCCCCTTGCCCGCCAATCACTCTCATGGACATCATACTGGTGGTGGTGTGTCATTTCCACCAAAAGCCCAGTTGAAGGGCAAATAAAAATTGCAGCCTTGTAGTGCGATTACCCTGCTGTGAGAAAACACAGGTTTGCTACACCTTGGAAATAAAATGCTACGTTCTTATATGAACTTGAATGAACAATCTTTAATACACTATAAAGCTTGAGTACATACCAATAGAATAACAACTTGTCCTCTTCCCCTTCCCCTTCCCCCCCCCCTTTCAGGCCAATCACTCTCACGGACATCATACTGGTGGTGGTGTGTCATTTCCACCAAAAGCCCAGTTGATAGGCAAATAAAAATTGCAGCCTTGTAGTGCGATCACCCTGCTGTGAGAAAAAAAAGATTTACTACACTTTGGAAATAATATGCTACGTTCTTATATGAACTTGAATGAACAATCTTTATTACACTATAAAGCTTGAGTACATACCAATAGAATAACAACTTGTCCTCTTCCCCTTCCCCTTGACCCCCCCCCCTCCGCCCACCAATCACTCTCATGGACATCATACTGGTGGTGGTGTGTCATTTCCACCAAAAGCCCAGTTCAAGGGCAAATAAAAATTGCAGGCTTGTAGTGCGATCACCCTGCTGTGAGAAAACAAAAATTTACTACACCTTGGAAATGAAACGCTACGTTGTTATATGAACTTGAATGAACAATCCTTAATACACTATAAAGCTTGAGTACATACCAATAGAATAACAATTTGTCCTCTTCCCCTTCCCCTTCCCCCCCCCCCCCTTACCCGCCAATCACTCTCATGGACATCATACTGGTGGTGGTGTGTCATTTCCACCAAATGCCCAGTTGAAGGGCAAATAAATATTGCATCCTTGTAGTGCGTTCACCCTGCTGTCAGAAAACAAAGATTTACTACACCTTGGGTATAAAATGCTACGTTCTTATATGAGCTTGAAAGAACAATCTTTAATACACTATAAAGCTTGAGTACATACCAATAGAATAACAACTTGTCCTCTTTCCCTTCCCCTCCCCCCCCCCCCCTATCACTCTCATCGACATCATACTGGTGGTGGTGTGTCATTTCCACCAAAAGCCCAGTTGATGGGCAAATAAAAATTGCAGCCTTGTAGTGCGATCACCCTGCTGTGAGAAAACAAAGGTTTACTACACATTGGAAATACAATGCTACGTTCTTTTATGAACTTGAATGAACAATCTTTAATACACTATAAAGCTTGAGTACATACCAATAGAATAACAACTTGAGCTCTTTTCCGTCCCTTTCCCCCCCCCCCCCTATCACTCTCATGGACATCATACTGGTGGTGGTGTGTCATTTCCACCAAAAGCCCAGTTCAAGGGCAAATATAAATTGCAGCCTTGTAGTGCGATCACCCTGCTGTGAGAAAACAAAGATTTACTACACCTTGGAAATAAAATGCTACGTTCTTATATGAACTTGAATGAACAACCTTTAATACACTATAAAGCTTGAGTACATACCAATAGAATAACAACTTGTCCTCTTCCCCTTCGTCTTCCCCCCCCCCCCCCCTATCACTCCCATGGACATCATACTGGTGGTGGTGTGTCATTTCCACCAAAAGCCCAGTTCGAGGGCAAATAAAAATTGCAGCCTTGTAGAGTGATCACCCTGGTGTGAGAAAACAAAGATTAACTACAACTTGGAAATAAAATGCTGCATTTTTATATGAACTTGAATGAACAATCTTTAATACACTATAAAGCTTGAGTACATACCAATAGAATAACAACTTGTTCTCTTCCCCTTCCCTTTCCCCCCCCCCCCCCCACCCTATCACTCTCATGGACATCATACTGGTGGTGGTGTGTCATTTCCACCAAAAGCCCAGTTGAAGGGCAAATAAAAATTGCAGCCTTGTAGTGCGATCACCCTGTTGTGAGAAAACACAGGTTTGCTACACCTTGGAAATAAAATGCTACGTTCTTATATGAACTTGAATGAACAATCTTTAATACACTATAAAGCTTGAGTACATACCAATAGAATAACAACTTGTCCTCTTCCCCTTCCCCTTCCCCCCTGCCCCCCCACCCCCCACCACACACCAATCACTCTCATGGACATCATACTGGTGGTGGTGTGTCATTTCCACCAAAAGCCCAGTTGAATTGCAAATAAAAATTGCAGCCTTGTAGTGCGATCACCCTGCTGTGAGAAAACAAAGATTTACTACACCTTGGAAATAAAATGCTACGTTCTTATATGAACTTGAATGAACAATCTTTAATACCCTATAAAGCTGGAGTACATACCAAGAGAATTACAACTTGTCCTCTTCCCCTTCCCCTTCCCCCACAACCCAATCCAATCACTCTCAAGGACATCATACTGGTGGTGGTGTGTCATTTCCACCAAAAGCCCAGTTGAAGGGCAAGTAAAAATTGCAGCCTTGTAGTGCGATCACCCTGCTGTAGGAAGACAAAGATTTACTACACCTTGGATAAAAAATGCTACGTTCTTATATGAACTTGAATGAACAATCTTTAATACACTATAAAGCTTGAGTTCATACCAATAGAATAACAACTTGTTCTCTTCCCCTTCCCCTTCCCCCCCCCCCCCAACCCTATCACTCTCATGGACATCATACTGGTGGTGGTGTGTCATTTCCACCAAAAGCCCAGTTGAAGGGCAAATAAAAATTGCAGCCTTGTAGTGCGATTACCCTGCTGTGAGAAAACACAGGTTTGCTACACCTTGGAAATAAAATGCTACGTTCTTATATGAACTTGAATGAACAATCTTTAATACACTATAAAGCTTGAGTACATACCAATAGAATAACAACTTGTCCTCTTCCCCTTCCCCTTGACCCCCCCCCCCCTCCGCCCACCAATCACTCTCATGGACATCATACTGGTGGTGGTGTGTCATTTCCACCAAAAGCCCAGTTCAAGGGCAAATAAAAATTGCAGGCTTGTAGTGCGATCACCCTGCTGTGAGAAAACAAAAATTTACTACACCTTGGAAATGAAACGCTACGTTGTTATATGAACTTGAATGAACAATCCTTAATACACTATAAAGCTTGAGTACATACCAATAGAATAACAATTTGTCCTCTTCCCCTTCCCCTTCCCCCCCCCCCCCCTTACCCGCCAATCACTCTCATGGACATCATACTGGTGGTGGTGTGTCATTTCCACCAAATGCCCAGTTGAAGGGCAAATAAATATTGCATCCTTGTAGTGCGTTCACCCTGCTGTCAGAAAACAAAGATTTACTACACCTTGGGTATAAAATGCTACGTTCTTATATGAGCTTGAAAGAACAATCTTTAATACACTATAAAGCTTGAGTACATACCAATAGAATAACAACTTGTCCTCTTTCCCTTCCCCTCCCCCCCCCCCCCCCCCTATCACTCTCATCGACATCATACTGGTGGTGGTGTGTCATTTCCACCAAAAGCCCAGTTGATGGGCAAATAAAAATTGCAGCCTTGTAGTGCGATCACCCTGCTGTGAGAAAACAAAGGTTTACTACACATTGGAAATACAATGCTACGTTCTTTTATGAACTTGAATGAACAATCTTTAATACACTATAAAGCTTGAGTACATACCAATAGAATAACAACTTGAGCTCTTTTCCGTCCCTTTCCCCCCCCCCCCCCTATCACTCTCATGGACATCATACTGGTGGTGGTGTGTCATTTCCACCAAAAGCCCAGTTCAAGGGCAAATATAAATTGCAGCCTTGTAGTGCGATCACCCTGCTGTGAGAAAACAAAGATTTACTACACCTTGGAAATAAAATGCTACGTTCTTATATGAACTTGAATGAACAACCTTTAATACACTATAAAGCTTGAGTACATACCAATAGAATAACAACTTGTCCTCTTCCCCTTCGTCTTCCCCCCCCCCCCCCTATCACTCCCATGGACATCATACTGGTGGTGGTGTGTCATTTCCACCAAAAGCCCAGTTCGAGGGCAAATAAAAATTGCAGCCTTGTAGAGTGATCACCCTGGTGTGAGAAAACAAAGATTAACTACAACTTGGAAATAAAATGCTGCATTTTTATATGAACTTGAATGAACAATCTTTAATACACTATAAAGCTTGAGTACATACCAATAGAATAACAACTTGTTCTCTTCCCCTTCCCTTCCCCCCCCCCCCCCCACCCTATCACTCTCATGGACATCATACTGGTGGTGGTGTGTCATTTCCACCAAAAGCCCAGTTGAAGGGCAAATAAAAATTGCAGGCTTGTAGTGCGATCACCCTGTTGTGAGAAAACACAGGTTTGCTACACCTTGGAAATAAAATGCTACGTTCTTATATGAACTTGGATGAACAATCTTTAATACACTATAAAGCTTGTGTACATACCAATAGAATAACAACTTGTCCTCTTCCCCTTCCCCTTCCCCCCCCCCCCCTTTCAGGCAAATCACTCTCACGGACATCATACTGGTGGTGGTGTGTCATTTCCACCAAAAGCCAAGTTGATAGGCAAATAAAAATTGCGGCCTTGTAGTGCGATCACCCTGCTGTGAGAAAGCAAAGATTTACTACACCTTGGAAATAATATGCTACGTTCTTATATGAACTTGAATGAACAATCTTTAATACACTATAAAGCTTGTGTACATACCAATAGAATAACAACTTGTCCTCTTCCCCTTCCCCTTGACCCCCCCCCTCCGCCCACCAATCACTCTCATGGACATCATACTGGTGGTGGTGTGTCATTTCCACCAAAAGCCCAGTTGAAGGGCAAATAAAAATTGCAGCCTTGTAGTGCGATCATCCTGCTGTGAGAAAACAAAGATTTACTACACCTTGGAAATAAAATGCTACGTTCTTATATGAACTTGAATGAACAATCTTTACTACACTATAAAGCTTGAGTACATACCAATAGAATAACAACTTGTCCTCTCCCCCTTCCCCTCCCCCCCCCCCACCCAAATCACTCTCATGGACATCATACTGGTGGTGGTGTGTCATTTCCACCAAAAGCCCAGTTCAAGGGCAAATATAAATTGCAGCCTTGTAGTGCGATCACCCTGCTGTGAGAAAACAAAGATTTACTACACCTTGGAAATAAAATGCTACGTTCTTATATGAACTTGAATGAACAATCTTTAATACACTATAAAGCTTGAGTACATACCAATAGAATAACAACTTGTCCTCTTTCCCTTCCCCTCCCCCCCCCCCCCCCCCTATCACTCTCATGGACATCATACTGGTGGTGGTGTGTCATTTCCACCAAAAGCCCAGTTGAAGGGCAAATAAAAATTGCAGCCTTGTAGTGCGATCATCCTGCTGTGAGAAAACAAAGATTTACTACACCTTGGAAATAAAATGCTACGTTCTTATATGAACTTGAATGAACAATCTTTAATACACTATAAAGCTTGAGTACATACCAATAGAATAACAACTTGTCCTCTTCCCCTTCCCCTTTCCCCCCCCCCCCCCCTTTCACTCCCATGGACATCATACTGGTGGTGGTGTGTCATTTCCACCAAAAGCCCAGTTCAAGGGCAAATAAAAATTGCAGCCTTGTAGAGTGATCACCCTGGTGTGAGAAAACAAAGATTTACTACACCTTGGAAATAAAATGCTGCATTTTTATATGAACTTGAATGAACAATCTTTAATACACTATAAAGCTTGAGTACATACCAATAGAATAACAACTAGTCCTCTTCCCCTTCCCCTTCCCCCTCCCCCTTACCCGCCAATCACTCTCATGGACATCATACTGGTGGTGGGGTGTCATTTCCACCAAAAGCCCAGTTGAAGGCCAAATAAAAATTGCAGCCTTGTAGTGCGATCACCCTGCTGTGAGAAAACAAAGATTTACTACAACTTGGAAATAAAATGCTGCATTTTTATATGAACTTGAATGAACAATCTTTAATACACTATAAAGCTTGAGTACATACCAATAGAATAACAACTTGTCCTCTTCCCCTTCCCCTTCCCCCCCCCCCCCCCCTTGCCCGCCAATCACTCTCATGGACATCATACTGGTGGTGGTGTGTCATTTCCACCAAAAGCCCAGTTGAAGGGCAAATAAAAATTGCAGCCTTGTAGTGCGATCACCCTGCTGTGAGAAAACAAAGATTTACTACACCTTGGAAATAAAATGCTACGTTCTTATATGAACTTGAATGAACAATCTTTAATACACTATAAAGCTAGAGTACATACCAAGAGAATTACAACTTGTCCTCTTCCCCTTCCCCTTCCCCCACAACCCAATCCAATCACTCTCAAGGACATCATACTGATGGTGGTGTGTCATTTCCACCAAAAGACCAGTTGAAGGGCAAATAAAAATTGCAGCCTTGTAGTGCAATCACCCTGCTGTGAGAAAACAAAGATTTACTACACCTTGGAAATAAAATGCTACGTTCTTATATGAACTTGAATGAACAATCTTTAATACACTATAAAGCTTGAGTACATACCAATAGAATAACAACTTGTCCTCTTCCCCTTCCCCTTCCCCCCTGCCCCCCCACCCCCCACCACACACCAATCACTCTCATGGACATCATACTGGTGGTGGTGTGTCATTTCCACCAAAAGCCCAGTTGAATCGCAAATAAAAATTGCAGCCTTGTAGTGCGATCACCCTGCTGTGAGAAAACAAAGATTTACTACACCTTGGAAATAAAATGCTACGTTCTTATATGAACTTGAATGAACAATCTTTAATACACTATAAAGCTGGAGTACATACCAAGAGAATTACAACTTGTCCTCTTCCCCTTCCCCTTCCCCCACAACCCAATCCAATCACTCTCAAGGACATCATACTGGTGGTGGTGTGTCATTTCCACCAAAAGCCCAGTTGAAGGGCAAGTAAAAATTGCAGCCTTGTAGTGCGATCACCCTGCTGTAGGAAGACAAAGATTTACTACACCTTGGATAAAAAATGCTACGTTCTTATATGAACTTGAATGAACAATCTTTAATACACTATAAAGCTTGAGTTCATACCAATAGAATAACAACTTGTTCTCTTCCCCTTCCCCTTCCCCCCCCCCCCACCCTATCACTCTCATGGACATCATACTGGTGGTGGTGTGTCATTTCCACCAAAAGCCCAGTTGAAGGGCAAATAAAAATTGCAGCCTTGTAGTGCGATTACCCTGCTGTGAGAAAACACAGGTTTGCTACACCTTGGAAATAAAATGCTACGTTCTTATATGAACTTGAATGAACAATCTTTAATACACTATAAAGCTTGAGTACATACCAATAGAATAACAACTTGTCCTCTTCCCCTTCCCCTTCCCCCCCCCCTTTCAGGCCAATCACTCTCACGGACATCATACTGGTGGTGGTGTGTCATTTCCACCAAAAGCCCAGTTGATAGGCAAATAAAAATTGCAGCCTTGTAGTGCGATCACCCTGCTGTGAGAAAAAAAAGATTTACTACACTTTGGAAATAATATGCTACGTTCTTATATGAACTTGAATGAACAATCTTTATTACACTATAAAGCTTGAGTACACACCAATAGAATAACAACTTGTCCTCTTCCCCTTCCCCTTGACCCCCCCCCCTCCGCCCACCAATCACTCTCATGGACATCATACTGGTGGTGGTGTGTCATTTCCACCAAAAGCCCAGTTCAAGGGCAAATAAAAATTGCAGGCTTGTAGTGCGATCACCCTGCTGTGAGAAAACAAAAATTTACTACACCTTGGAAATGAAACGCTACGTTGTTATATGAACTTGAATGAACAATCCTTAATACACTATAAAGCTTGAGTACATACCAATAGAATAACAATTTGTCCTCTTCCCCTTCCCCTTCCCCCCCCCCCCCCCCCTTACCCGCCAATCACTCTCATGGACATCATACTGGTGGTGGTGTGTCATTTCCACCAAATGCCCAGTTGAAGGGCAAATAAATATTGCATCCTTGTAGTGCGTTCACCCTGCTGTCAGAAAACAAAGATTTACTACACCTTGGGTATAAAATGCTACGTTCTTATATGAGCTTGAAAGAACAATCTTTAATACACTATAAAGCTTGAGTACATACCAATAGAATAACAACTTGTCCTCTTTCCCTTCCCCTCCCCCCCCCCCCCCCCCTATCACTCTCATCGACATCATACTGGTGGTGGTGTGTCATTTCCACCAAAAGCCCAGTTGATGGGCAAATAAAAATTGCAGCCTTGTAGTGCGATCACCCTGCTGTGAGAAAACAAAGGTTTACTACACATTGGAAATACAATGCTACGTTCTTTTATGAACTTGAATGAACAATCTTTAATACACTATAAAGCTTGAGTACATACCAATAGAATAACAACTTGAGCTCTTTTCCGTCCCTTTCCCCCCCCCCCCTATCACTCTCATGGACATCATACTGGTGGTGGTGTGTCATTTCCACCAAAAGCCCAGTTCAAGGGCAAATATAAATTGCAGCCTTGTAGTGCGATCACCCTGCTGTGAGAAAACAAAGATTTACTACACCTTGGAAATAAAATGCTACGTTCTTATATGAACTTGAATGAACAACCTTTAATACACTATAAAGCTTGAGTACATACCAATAGAATAACAACTTGTCCTCTTCCCCTTCGTCTTCCCCCCCCCCCCCCCCCCTATCACTCCCATGGACATCATACTGGTGGTGGTGTGTCATTTCCACCAAAAGCCCAGTTCGAGGGCAAATAAAAATTGCAGCCTTGTAGAGTGATCACCCTGGTGTGAGAAAACAAAGATTAACTACAACTTGGAAATAAAATGCTGCATTTTTATATGAACTTGAATGAACAATCTTTAATACACTATAAAGCTTGAGTACATACCAATAGAATAACAACTTGTTCTCTTCCCCTTCCCTTTCCCCCCCCCACCCCCACCCTATCACTCTCATGGACATCATACTGGTGGTGGTGTGTCATTTCCACCAAAAGCCCAGTTGAAGGGCAAATAAAAATTGCAGCCTTGTAGTGCGATCACCCTGTTGTGAGAAAACACAGGTTTGCTACACCTTGGAAATAAAATGCTACGTTCTTATATGAACTTGAATGAACAATCTTTAATACACTATAAAGCTTGTGTACATACCAATAGAATAACAACTTGTCCTCTTCCCCTTCCCCTTCCCCCCCCCCCCCCCCCCTTTCAGGCAAATCACTCTCACGGACATCATACTGGTGGTGGTGTGTCATTTCCACCAAAAGCCCAGTTGATAGGCAAATAAAAATTGCGGCCTTGTAGTGCGATCACCCTGCTGTGAGAAAGCAAAGATTTACTACACCTTGGAAATAATATGCTACGTTCTTATATGAACTTGAATGAACAATCTTTAATACACTATAAAGCTTGTGTACATACCAATAGAATAACAACTTGTCCTCTTCCCCTTCCCCTTGACCCCCCCCCTCCGCCCACCAATCACTCTCATGGACATCATACTGGTGGTGGTGTGTCATTTCCACCAAAAGCCCAGTTGAAGGGCAAATAAAAATTGCAGCCTTGTAGTGCGATCATCCTGCTGTGAGAAAACAAAGATTTACTACACCTTGGAAATAAAATGCTACGTTCTTATATGAACTTGAATGAACAATCTTTAATACACTATAAAGCTTGAGTACATACCAATAGAATAACAACTTGTCCTCTCCCCCTTCCCCTCCCCCCCCCCCCCCCAAATCACTCTCATGGACATCATACTGGTGGTGGTGTGTCATTTCCACCAAAAGCCCAGTTCAAGGGCAAATATAAATTGCAGCCTTGTAGTGCGATCACCCTGCTGTGAGAAAACAAAGATTTACTACACCTTGGAAATAAAATGCTACGTTCTTATATGAACTTGAATGAACAATCTTTAATACACTATAAAGCTTGAGTACATACCAATAGAATAACAACTTGTCCTCTTTCCCTTCCCCTCCCCCCCCCCCTATCACTCTCATGGACATCATACTGGTGGTGGTGTGTCATTTCCACCAAAAGCCCAGTTGAAGGGCAAATAAAAATTGCAGCCTTGTAGTGCGATCATCCTGCTGTGAGAAAACAAAGATTTACTACACCTTGGAAATAAAATGCTACGTTCTTATATGAACTTGAATGAACAATCTTTAATACACTATAAAGCTTGAGTACATACCAATAGAATAACAACTTGTCCTCTTCCCCTTCCCCTTTCCCCCCCCCCCCCCCCCCCCCCTATCACTCCCATGGACATCATACTGGTGGTGGTGTGTCATTTCCACCAAAAGCCCAGTTCAAGGGCAAATAAAAATTGCAGCCTTGTAGAGTGATCACCCTGGTGTGAGAAAACAAAGATTTACTACACCTTGGAAATAAAATGCTGCATTTTTATATGAACTTGAATGAACAACCTTTAATACACTATAAAGCTTGAGTACATACCAATAGAATAACAACTTGTCCTCTTCCCCTTCGTCTTCCCCCCCCCCCCCCCCCCTATCACTCCCATGGACATCATACTGGTGGTGGTGTGTCATTTCCACCAAAAGCCCAGTTCGAGGGCAAATAAAAATTGCAGCCTTGTAGAGTGATCACCCTGGTGTGAGAAAACAAAGATTAACTACAACTTGGAAATAAAATGCTGCATTTTTATATGAACTTGAATGAACAATCTTTAATACACTATAAAGCTTGAGTACATACCAATAGAATAACAACTTGTTCTCTTCCCCTTCCCTTTCCCCCCCCCACCCCCACCCTATCACTCTCATGGACATCATACTGGTGGTGGTGTGTCATTTCCACCAAAAGCCCAGTTGAAGGGCAAATAAAAATTGCAGCCTTGTAGTGCGATCACCCTGTTGTGAGAAAACACAGGTTTGCTACACCTTGGAAATAAAATGCTACGTTCTTATATGAACTTGAATGAACAATCTTTAATACACTATAAAGCTTGTGTACATACCAATAGAATAACAACTTGTCCTCTTCCCCTTCCCCTTCCCCCCCCCCCCCCCCCCCTTTCAGGCAAATCACTCTCACGGACATCATACTGGTGGTGGTGTGTCATTTCCACCAAAAGCCCAGTTGATAGGCAAATAAAAATTGCGGCCTTGTAGTGCGATCACCCTGCTGTGAGAAAGCAAAGATTTACTACACCTTGGAAATAATATGCTACGTTCTTATATGAACTTGAATGAACAATCTTTAATACACTATAAAGCTTGTGTACATACCAATAGAATAACAACTTGTCCTCTTCCCCTTCCCCTTGACCCCCCCCCCTCCGCCCACCAATCACTCTCATGGACATCATACTGGTGGTGGTGTGTCATTTCCACCAAAAGCCCAGTTGAAGGGCAAATAAAAATTGCAGCCTTGTAGTGCGATCATCCTGCTGTGAGAAAACAAAGATTTACTACACCTTGGAAATAAAATGCTACGTTCTTATATGAACTTGAATGAACAATCTTTAATACACTATAAAGCTTGAGTACATACCAATAGAATAACAACTTGTCCTCTCCCCCTTCCCCTCCCCCCCCCCCCCCCAAATCACTCTCATGGACATCATACTGGTGGTGGTGTGTCATTTCCACCAAAAGCCCAGTTCAAGGGCAAATATAAATTGCAGCCTTGTAGTGCGATCACCCTGCTGTGAGAAAACAAAGATTTACTACACCTTGGAAATAAAATGCTACGTTCTTATATGAACTTGAATGAACAATCTTTAATACACTATAAAGCTTGAGTACATACCAATAGAATAACAACTTGTCCTCTTTCCCTTCCCCTCCCCCCCCCCCTATCACTCTCATGGACATCATACTGGTGGTGGTGTGTCATTTCCACCAAAAGCCCAGTTGAAGGGCAAATAAAAATTGCAGCCTTGTAGTGCGATCATCCTGCTGTGAGAAAACAAAGATTTACTACACCTTGGAAATAAAATGCTACGTTCTTATATGAACTTGAATGAACAATCTTTAATACACTATAAAGCTTGAGTACATACCAATAGAATAACAACTTGTCCTCTTCCCCTTCCCCTTTCCCCCCCCCCCCCCCCCCCCCTATCACTCCCATGGACATCATACTGGTGGTGGTGTGTCATTTCCACCAAAAGCCCAGTTCAAGGGCAAATAAAAATTGCAGCCTTGTAGAGTGATCACCCTGGTGTGAGAAAACAAAGATTTACTACACCTTGGAAATAAAATGCTGCATTTTTATATGAACTTGAATGAACAATCTTTAATACACTATAAAGCTTGAGTACATACCAATAGAATAACAACTAGTCCTCTTCCCCTTCCCCTTCCCCCTCCCCCTTACCCGCCAATCACTCTCATGGACATCATACTGGTGGTGGGGTGTCATTTCCACCAAAAGCCCAGTTGAAGGCCAAATAAAAATTGCAGCCTTGTAGTGCGATCACCCTGCTGTGAGAAAACAAAGATTTACTACACCTTGGAAATAAAATGCTACGTTCTTATATGAACTTGAATGAACAATCTTTAATACACTATAAAGCTTGAGTACATACCAATAGAATAACAACTTGTCTTCTTCCCCTTCCCCTTCCCCCCCCCCCCACCCCCTTACCGACCAATCACTCTCATGGACATCATACTGGTGGTGGTGTGTCATTTCCACCAAAAGCCCAGTTGAATGGCAAATAAAAATTGCAGCCTTGTAGTGCGATCACCCTGCTGTGAGAAAACAAAGATTCACTACACCTTGGAAATAAAATGCTACATTCTTATATGAACTTGAATGAACAATCTTTAATACACTATAAAGCTTGATTAGATTAGATTAGATTTACTTTCATTCCAATTGATCCGTAGTGAGGAGGTCCTCCTGGATGTGGAACATGTCAGAAAAACAACAATACATGACAAATATTTACAACTAAAACAAATAAGCTAATGTACCATTCCACAGGTCCCAAGTGGAATGATCGTCATTTTTAATGAACACTAAGAGTCATTTTACAAATATTAATGCACTGAATTTAAAATAAAAAACGTTTTTTATTTATTTATAAGGTAATAAACATGTAATACAACTACTGTAATACTTATTTACAATGAACACATTACTGCACTGAAATGGTGCAGAAGTTAGATTATACTTACACACACACACACACACACACACACACACACACACACACACACACACACACATACACACACACACACAAATTTTCAGTGAACACATTGCTGCACTGAAATTGTGCAGAAGTTATGTTTTACTTATATACAAATCAGTTGGTTTTACTAAGAAATTCATCAATGGAGTAGGAGGAGTTGGCCACCAATAAATCCTTTAGGCTTCTCTTAAACTGAATTTCATTGGTTGTTAAGCTTTTTATGGCTGCTGGCAAGTTATTGAAAATGTGTGTTTCTGAATAATGCACACCTTTTTGTACAAGACTAAGTGACTTTAAGTTCTTGTGAAGATTATTCTTATTTCTAGTATTGATTCCATGAATTGAGCTGTTGGTTTGAAAAAGTGATATATTTTTAATGACAAATTTCATTAAGGAATAAATATACTGGGAAGCTGTAGTTAGTATCCCTAGTTCCCTAAACAGGCTTCTGCAGGATGTTCTTGAGTTCACACCACATATAATTCTTACTGCACGTTTTTGTGCCCGGAGAACTTTAGCTTGGCTTGATGAATTACCCCAAAAAATAATCCCATATGACATTATGGAATGAAAGTAAGCATAGTATGCCAGCTTTTTCATTTCTTTATATCCCCTACATCTGACAAAATTCGCATTGCAAACAGAGATTTGTTAAGACGCTTCAGCAGTTCTGTGGTGTGCTCCTCCCAATTGAATTTATTATCAAGCTGTAATCCCAAGAATTTAACACTGTCCACTTCTTCTATCTTCTTGTCATCATATGTTAGACATATACTCTTGGGACACCCCTTACAAGTTCTGAACTGCATGTAGTGTGTTTTTTCAAAGTTTAGTGACAAAGAATTGGCTAGGAACCAGTGATTAATGTCCACAAATATTTTATTGGCTGATCTTTCTAAGACTACACTTGATTTGCTATTTATTGCAATGTTTGTATCATCGGCAAACAAAACAAACTTGGCATCTGGTAATGTTACTGATGAAAGGTAATTGATATACACAAGAAAAAGTAAGGGCCCCAAAATGGAACCTTGTGGGACCCCACATGTAATTAGTTCCCAGTTGGATGATGCCTGATAGACATGTATCAAGCTCTTTCCTAATAACACCCTTTGTTTCCTGCCAGAGATATAAGATTTGAACCATTTTGCAGCATTTCCTGTTACACTATAATATTCTAGTTTACTTAAAAGGATATTGTGATTTACATAGTCAAATGCCTTTGATAGATCACAAAATATACCAGTTGCCTGCAATTTTTTGTCTAATGAATTAAGCACATTTTCACTGTAAGTGAAGATAGCCTTCTCAATATCAGAACCTTTTAGAAATCCAAACTGTGACTTTGACAGTATGTTATTTGAGATAAGATGGTTATAAAGACGACGGTACATTACTTTTTCGAAAATTTTTGAGAATGCTGGTAACAGTGAAACTGGACGGAAATTTGATGCTATTTCTTTATCTCCCTTCTTAAACAGTGGCTTAACTTCAGCATATTTCAGCCATTCAGGAAATATTCCACTGATAAACGACTGGTTACACAGATAGCTTAATATGTTACTTAGCTCAGAATCACATTCTTTAATTAACTTTGTTGATATTTCATCATACCCACTAGATGTTTTTGATTTTAAAGATTTTATGATGGACATTATTTCTGTTGGGGTAGTGAGGGTCAAATTCATATTATGGAAATTACTTGAAATGTCTGGTCTAAGGTAATCCATAGCAGCATCTACTGAACCTGACAACCCCATCTTTTCAGTAACAGTTATAAAATGTTTGTTAAAAAGTTCTGCAACACTATACACATCTGTCACCAATGTATCATTTACTCTTAATGCTATTTGTTCCTCTTCATGTCTGGTCCTACCGGTCTCCTCCTTCACTATATCCCATATTGTCTTTATTTTGTTATCTGATATGACTATCTTTTCCTTGTAATATATTTGCTTTGACATCCATATTACAGTCTTTAATATTTTGCAGTATTTCTTATAATGTGCTATAGCATCAACATTGGAAATGTTTCGGATTGACAGATACAGTTTTCTTTTTGTTTTACAAGATACCCTTATTCCTCGAGTAATCCATGGCTTCTTTGTAGATTTTCCTCTAACCTTGGTAAGTTTTGGGGGAAAGCAGTGTTCAAATAAGGTAAGCACTTTATTAGCAAAAATGTTATATTTTTCATTCATGCCATGAGCACTGTAAACATCAGTCCAGTGAATGTCTCTGAGGAGTGTCCTAAAATAATCAATTTTTGGCTTACTGATTACCCTCTTGAGCTCAGATTTAACAGATTTTATATCCTGTTCAGTATTAACATTTAACAGAAGGAACTGCATGTCATGGTCTGAGAGGCCATTGGCTATTGGTTTTGTAATATAATTTTGTTCATTGGACTTTTCTATAAAGATATTATCAATAGCTGTTTGTGAGCAAGTGGCTATCCTAGTGGGGAACTTTACTGTGGGAATTAAGTTGAATGATAGTGTTACTAACTCAAATTAGTTCTTATTCGGAGAGTCTTTAAGGAAATCTACATTGAAATCACCAGCAACCACTATTTCTTTGTTTTTGGTTATTAAATGGGCCAGTACAGCTTCAAGGTGGTTTACAAACAGATTAAAGTTACCTGCAGGTGCTCGATATACACTTAATATTATGAAAGATTTTTTGTGAAAATCTAATTCTGTTGCACATGCTTCCATATGCTGTTCTAGGCAAAATTTATGAATGTCTATGTTCTTAAATTTATGACAGTTCCTGATGAATGTGGCAACTCCTCCTTTCTCCATTTCTGATCTACAAAAGTGAGATGCTAACCTAAACCCTGTAACACTTAAAAGTTCTATACCAGTGGTCACATGATGATCAGAGAGGCAGATTATGTCAGCTGGGTTTGAAGACTCTAATTCATCTATGCATATAGTTAATTCATTAATTTTATTTCTCAGTCCTCGAATATTTTGATGCAATAAAGATAGCTGACATTTCACATTGTCTGAGTTAAAATTGGGTGGAGTTAAAATATCTGCTGACAGTTGAAAATTCTTAACCAATGGCTGTTTATGCTGATGTAATAAGCTGGAATTATGTTTTTTGATTTCTTTTTCAAACTGAAGGTTTGTCTCAGTTCTAACCTCTCTTAAAATTTCCTTTTTTCTGTCCTCCCTACCCTAAAAAAGGGTCTTTTCTGAATCCTATAACCACTGGTATTTTACCACTCATGACAGTGCCTCCCCCCTTTAACTTTCCTGCTATTTCCCCAGCCAATTTACCCTTCCCCTTCCTGTTGAGGTGAAGGCCATGCCTAGTATAATCCCACCTACTGAGAGAATCAACATGAACCACACCAATGTGTGACCCCGCACCCGACATGAGCAGCCGTTCCAGCTCCAAATTAACTCTCTTGACAGAAGAGTTCAAATGAGGTCGGTCATGGCGCCCAAGAACAGATACAAACTCAACACTAGTATGGTTCGATGCTGATGCAATCTCCGCCAGGTCACACTCTATACTGTACCCAGGATTTCTGTCAATACTGTTACCTGCCCCACCCACTATAACCACGGTGTCTTCCTTAGTGAAATCTTTGCAAAGTGATCCTAAATCCTCTGTCACCTGCTCCAGACCAGCACTAGGTTTAAAAAAATTGGTGACCTGGTATTCTGATCCTAGTTCATCCTGCAAGAGTTGGCCAACACCTCTTCCATGGGAACTACCTAACAACAACACTTTCTTTCTCTTTTCTGATTTCCCTACATTCTTACTTTTCAATCAGCTGCTGAAAGTTTGTTGTGCCCTGTCTACACCTGCAACTGCTTGAGGCTCACCAGCATCTAACTGAAGCAACAGGTCAAATCTATTTTCCACATTCACCATAAAGCTGTCAGACAAAGTTCTAGGCCTGTTCCTCCTGTTGCCTGTTGCCACTTCCCACCTCTCTTTACCCTTCTCCCTCCTTAACCTGTCAAGATCTCCCTTGGCCTTGTCTAATTCAGCCTGAAGGGCAGCAATTTTCCCCTCCTGTTCCAGTATCTTCCTATCTCTACTACAAATCCTACAAAACCACTGATGAGTCTCATTTACTTCCCCTATTCCCATGCCACTACAGTCACCCACATGGAAAAAACTACAGCACCCATCACACCAAAGCCCCGACCTAACAATTCTACGGCAAGTCAAGCAGTTTTCACTCATGATAAACGTAATAGTTGATTAAGAATAAGTCAGTTAAATTACAGATAAACACGAAAATATGGTCACACAAATTTGGCCTATACGCAACTGTGTGTAAACAAAAACAAAAGTGCAAAGTTTCTGAAACAACAAGTTAAACTTCACGCTACTTTCTGGAAATGCTAGTTAAATAATGAAGAGGTAAGCTAAGTTAAATTGCTGGAGAGAGCAAGGAACAACTAAGCGAAATTCTATAGATTTGTTGCAGCAGAACGTAAACAAAAAAAACGACTGTACGGTTTTTTCGCGTTTTCTGCTATATTACATAAAGAAAAGTGAAACCTTTAATGGTACACTTAAACGGCACACTAATACACTTATTTACCACGTAATCAGTACTAATCTATATGTTTTATAATCTAAAATAACTTATCTTTACGAGAACACCAAAACTCGCGCTAGTCGCCTGGCTGAGTTCATACCAATAGAATAACAACTTGTCCTCTTCCCCTTCCCCTTCCCCCCCCCCCCCCATCAATCAATCACTCTCATGGACATCATACTGGTGGTGGTGTGTCATTTCCACCAAAAGCCCAGTTGATGGGCAAATAAAAATTGCAGCCTTGTAGTGCAATCACCCTGGTGTGAGAAAATAAAGATTTACTACACCTTGGAAATAAAATGCTACGTTCTTTTATGAACTTGAATGAACAATCTTTAATACACTGTAAAGCTTGAGTGCATATCAATAGAATAACAACTTGTCCTCTTCCCCTTCCCCTTCCTCCCCCCCCTCTATCACTCACATGGTCATCATACTGGTGGTGGTGTGTCATTTCCACCAAAAGCCCAGTTGAAGGGCAAATAAAATTGCAGCCTTGTAGTGCGATCACCCTGCTGTGAGAAACCAAAGATTTACTACACCTTGGAAATAAAATGCTACGTTCTTATATGAACTAGAATGAACAATCTTTAATACACTATAAACCTTGAGTACTTACCAATAGAATAACAACTTGTCCTCCTCCCCTTCCCCTTCCCACCCCCATCCGCCCACCAACCACTCTCATGGACATCATATTGGTGGTGGTGTGTCATTTCCACCAAAAGCCCAGTTGAAGGGCAAATAAAAATTGCAGCCTTGTAGTGCGATCTCCCTGCTGTGAGAAAACAATGATTTACTACACCTTGGAAATAAAATGCTACGTTCTTATATGAACTTGAATGAACAATCTTTAATACACTATAAAGCTTGAGTACATACCAATAGAATAACAACTTGTCCTCTTCCCCTTCACCTTCCCCCCCCCCCCCCCCCCCACCGCCAAATCACACTCATGGACATCATACTGGTGGTGGTGTGTCATTTCCACCTAAAGCCCAGTTGAAGGGCAAATAAAAATTGCAGCCTTGTAGTGCGATCTCCCTGCTGTGAGAAAACAATGATTTACTACACCTTGGAAATAAAATGCTACGTTCTTATATGAACTTGAATGAACAATCTTTAATACACTATAAAGCTTGAGTACATACCAATAGAATAACAACTTGTCCTCTTCCCCTTCACCTTCCCCCCCACCCTCACCGACCAATCACTCTCATGGACATCATACTGGTGGCGGTGTGTCATTTCCACCAAAACCCAGTTGAAGGGCAAATAAAAATTGCAGCCTTGTCGTGCGATCACCCTGCTGTGAGAAAAAAAAGATTTACTACACCTTAGAAATAAAATGCTACATTCTTATATGAACTTGAATGAACAATCTTTAATACACTATAAAGCTTGAGTACATACCAATAGAATAACAACTTGTCCTCTTCCCCTTCCCCTCCCCCCCCCCCCCCCTCCAATCACTCTCATGGACATCATACTGGTGGTGGTGTGTCATTTCCACCAAACGCCCAGTTGAAGGGCAAATAAAAATTGCAGCCTTGTACTGCGATCACCCTGCTGTGAGAAAACAAAGATTTACTACACCTTGGAAATAAAATGCTACGTTCTTATATGAACTTGAAAGAACAACCTTTAATACACTATAAAGCTTGAGTACATACCTATAGAATAACAACTTGTCCTCCTCCCCTTCCCCTTCCCCCCCCCCCCCCCCTTACCCACCAATCACTCTCATGGACATCATACTGGTGGTGGTGTGTCATTTCCACCAAAAGCCCAGTTGATGGGCAAATAAAAATTGCAGCCTTGTAGTGCGATCACCCTGCTGTGAGAAAACAAAGATTTACTACACCTTGGAAATAAAATGCTACGTTCTTATATGAACTTGAAACAACAACCTTTAATACACTATAAAGCTTGAGTACATACCTATAGAATGACAACTTGTCATCTTCCCCTTCCCCTCCCCCCCCCCCCCCCCTCACCCTCCAATCACTCTCATGGACATCATACTGGTGGTGGTGTGTCATTTCCACCAAAACCCAGTTGAAGGGCAAATAAAAATTGCAGCCTTGTAGTGCGACCACCCTGCTGTGAGAAAACAAAGATTTACTACACCTTAGAAATAAAATGCTACATTCTTATATGAACTTGAATGAACAATCTTTAATACACTATAAAGCTTGAGTACATGCCAATAGAATAACAACTTGTCCTCTTCCCCTTCCCCTTCCACCCCCCCCCTCCCCCCCGAATCACACTCATGTCATTTCCACCAAAAGCCCAGTTGAAGGGCAAATAAAAATTGCAGCCTTCTAGTGCGATCACCCTGCTGTGAGAAAGCAAAGTTTTACTACACCTTGGAAATAAAATGCTACGTTCTTATATGAACTTGAATGAACAATCTTTAATACACTATAAAGCTTGAGTACATACCAATAGAATAACAACTTGTCCTCCTCCCCTTTCCCTCCCCCCCCCCCCCCCCCCTCTATCTCTCTCTTGGTCATCATACTGGTGGTGGTGTGTCATTTCCACCAAAAGCCCAGTTGAAGGGCAAATAAAAATTGCAGCCTTGTAGTACGATCACCCTGCTGTGAGAAAACAAAGATTTACTACACCTTGGAAATAAAATGCTACGTTCTTATATGAACTTGAATGAACAATCTTTAATACACCATAAAGCTTGAGTACATACCAATAGAATAACAACTTGTCCTCTTCCCCTTCCTTTCCCCCTCCCCCTTTCACTTTCAAGGACATCATACTGGTGGTGGTGTGTCATTTCCACCAAAAGCCCAGTTGAAGGGCAAATAAGAATTGCAGCCTTGTAGTGCGATCACCCTGCTGTGAGAAAACAAAGATTTACTACACCTTGGACATAAAATGCTAGGTTCTTATATGAACTTGAATGAACAATCTTTAATACACTATAAAACTTGAGTTCATACCAATAGAATAACAACTTGTCCGCTTCCCCTTCCCCTTCGTCCCCCCCCCCCCCTCTATCACTATCATGGACATCACACTGGTGGTGGTGTGTCATTTCCACCAAAACCCAGTTGAAGGGCAAATAAAAATTGCAGCCTTGTAGTGCGATCACCCTGCTGTGAGAAAACAAAGATTTACTACACCTTGGAAATAAATGCTACGTTCTCATATGAACTTGAATGAACAATCTTTAATACACTATAAAGCTTGAGTACATACCAATAGAATAACAACTTGTCCTCTTCCCCTTCCACTTCACCCCCCCCCCCCCCCCCTATCACTCACATGGACATCATACTGGTGGTGGTGTGTCATTTCCACCAAAAGCCCAGTGGAAGGGCAAATAAAAATTGCAGCCTTGTAGTGCGATCACACTGCTGTGAGAAAACAAAGATTTACTACACCTTGGAAATAAAATGCTACGTTCTTATTGAACTTGAATGAACAATCTTTAATACACTATAAAGCTTGAGTTCATACCAATAGAATAACAACTTGTCCTCTTCCCCTTCCCCTTCCCCCCCCCCCCCCCCTATCACTCTCATGGACATCATACTGGTGGTGGTGTGTCATTTCCACCAAAAGCCCAGTTGAAGGGCAAATAAAAATTGCAGCCTTGCAGTGCGATCACCCTGCTGTGAGAAAATAACGATTTACTACACCTTGGAAATAAAATGCTACGTTCTCATATGAACTTGAATGAACAATCTTTAATTCACTATAAAGCTTGAGTACATACCAATAGAATAACAACTTGTCCTCTTCCCCTTCCGCTTCCAAACCCCTATCATTCTCATGGACATCATACAGGTGGTGGTGTGTCATTTCCACCAAAAGCCCAGTTGAAGGGCAAATAAAAATTGCAGCCTTGTAGTGCGATCACCCTGCTGTGAGAAAACAAAGATTTACTACACCTTGGAAATAAATGCTACGTACTTACATGAACGTGAATGAACAATCTTTAAAACACTATAAAGCTTGAGTACATACCAATAGAATAACAACTTGTCCTCTTCCCCAACCCCTTCCCCCCCCCCCCCCTTTACCCTCCAATCACTCTCACGGACATCATACAGGTGGTGGTGTGTCATTTCCACCAAAAGCCCAGTTGAAGGGCAAATAAAAATTGCAGCCTTGTAGTGCGATCACCCTGCTGTGAGAAAACAAAGATTTACTACACCTTGGAAATAAAATGCTACGTTCTTATTTGAACTTGAATGAACAATCTTTAATACACTATAAAGCTTGAGTACATACCAATAGAATAACAATTTGTCCGCTTCCCCTTCCCCTTCCCCCCCCCCCCCCCCCCCGCCCTTGCCCACCAATCACTCTCATGGACATCATACTGGTGGTAGTGTAACATGTCCACCAAAAGCCCAGTTGAAGGGCAAATAAAAATTGCAGCCTTGTAGTGCGATCACCCTGCTGTCAGAAAACAAAGATTTACTACACCTTCGAATAAAATGCTACGTTCTTATATGAACTTGAAAGAACAATCTTTAATACACTATAAAGCTTGAGTACATACCAATAGAATAACTACTTGTCCTCTTTCCCTTCCCCTTCCCCCCCCCCCCCCCCCATATCACTCTCATGGACATCATACTGGTGGTGGTGTGTCATTTCCACCAAAAGCCCAGTTGAAGGGCAAATAAAAATTGCAGCCTTGTAGTGCAATCACCCTGCTGTGAGAAAACAAAGATTTACTACACCTTGGAAATAAAATGCTACGTTCTTATATGAACTTGAATGAACAATTTTTAATACACTATAAAGCTTGAGTACATACTAATAGAATAAAAACTTGTCCTCTTCCCCTTCCCATTCCCCCCCCCCCCCCCTCCCCCCCCCCGTCACCCACCAATCACTCTCATGGACACCATACTGGTGGCGGTGTGTCATTTCCACCAAAACCCAGTTAAAGGGCGAATAAAAATTGCTGCCTTGTAGTGCGATCACCGTGCTGTGAGAAAACAAAGATTTACTACACCTTAGAAATAAAATGCTACATTCTTATATGAACTTGAATGAACAATCTTTAATACACTATAAAGCTTGAGTACATACCAATAGAATAACAACTTATCCTATTCCCCTTCCCCTTCCCCCCCCCCCCCCCCCCCAATCACTCTCATGGACATCATACTGGTGGTGGTGTGTCATTTCCACCAAAAGCCCAGTTGAATCGCCAATAAAAATTGCAGCCTTGTAGTGCGATCACCCTGCTGTGAGAAAACAAACATATACTACACCTTGGAAATAAAATGCTACGTTCTTATATGAACTTGAATGAACAATCTTTAATACACTATAAAGCTTGAGTACATACCAATAGAATAACAACTTGTCCTCTTCCCCTTCCCCTTCCCCCACAACCCCATCCAATCACTCTCAAGGACATCATACTGGTGGTGGTGTGTCATTTCCACCAAAAGCCCAGTTGAAGGGCAAATAAAAATTGCAGCCTTGTAGTGCGATCACCCTGCAGTGAGAAAACAAAGATTTACTACACCTTGGAAATAAAATGCTACGTTCCTATATGAACTTGAATTAACAATATTTAATACACTATAAAGCATGGGTACATAACAATAGAATAACAACTTGTCCTCTTCCCCTTCCCCGTCCCCCCCTTCCTCTTAATCCACGAACCACTCTCATGGACATCATACTGGTGGTGGTGTGTCATTTCCTTCAAAAGCCCAGTTGAAGGGCTAATAAAAATTGCAGCCTTGTAGTGCGATCACCCTGCTGTGAGAAAACAAAGATTTACTACACCTTCGAAAGAAAATGCTACGTTCTCATATAAACTTGAATGAACCATCTTTAATACACTATAAAGCTTAAGTTCATACCAATAGAATAACAACTTGTCCTCTTGCCCTTCCCCCCCCCCCCCCCCCCCCCCCCCACCACACACCAATCACTCTCATGGACATCATACTGGTGGTGGTGTGTCATTTCCACCAAAAGCCCAGTTGAATCGCCAATAAAAATTGCAGCCTTGTAGTGCGATCACCCTGCTGTGAGAAAACAAAGATTTACTACACCTTGGAAATAAAATGCTACGTTCTTATATGAACTTGAATGAACAATCTTTAATACACTATAAAGCTTGAGTACATACCAATAGAATAACAACTTGTCCTCTTCCCCTTCCCCTTCCCCCACAACCCCATCCAATCACTCTCAAGGACATCATACTGGTGGTGGTGTGTCATTTCCACCAAAAGCCCAGTTGAAGGGCAAATAAAAATTGCAGCCTTGTAGTGCGATCACCCTGCAGTGAGAAAACAAAGATTTACTACACCTTGGAAATAAAATGCTACGTTCCTATATGAACTTGAATTAACAATATTTAATACACTATAAAGCATGGGTACATAACAATAGAATAACAACTTGTCCTCTTCCCCTTCCCCGTCCCCCCCTCCCTCCTAATCCACGAACCACTCTCATGGACATCATACTGGTGGTGGTGTGTCATTTCCATCAAAAGCCCAGTTGAAGGGCTAATAAAAATTGCAGCCTTGTAGTGCGATCACCCTGCTGTGAGAAAACAAAGATTTACTACACCTTCGAAAGAAAATGCTACGTTCTCATATAAACTTGAATGAACCATCTTTAATACACTATAAAGCTTAAGTTCATACCAATAGAATAACAACTTGTCCTCTTCCCCTTCCCCTTCCCCTTCCCCCCCCCCCCCTATCACTCTCATGGACATCATACTGGTGGTGGCGTGTCATTTCCACCAAAACCCCAGTTGAAGGGCAAATAAAAATTGCAGCCTTGTAGTGCGATCACCCTGCTGTGAGAAAACAAAGATTTACTACACCTTGGAAATAAAATGCTACGATCTTATATGAACGTGAATGAACAATCTTTAATACACTGTAAAGCTTGAGTACAAACCAATAGAATAACAACTTGTCCTCTTCCCCATCCCCTTCCCCCCCACCCCCTTAACCCGCCAATCACTCTCACGGACATCAGACTGGTGGTGGTGTGTCATTTCCACCAAAAGCCCAGTTGAAGGGCAAATAATAATTGCAGCCTTGTAGTGCGATCACCCTGCTGTGATAAAACAAAGATTTACTACACCTTGGAAATAAGATGCTACGTTCTTATATGAACTTGAATGAACAATCTTTAATACACTATAAAGCTTGACTACATACCAATAGAATAACAACTTGTCCTCTTCCCCTTCCCCTTCCCCCTTAACCCCATCCAATCACTCTCAAGGACATCATACTGGTGGTGGTGCGTCATTTCCACCAAAAGCCCAGTTGAAGGGCAAATAAAAATTGCAGCCTTGTAGTGCGATCACCCTGCTGTGAGAAAACAAAGATTTACTACACCTTGGAAATAAAGTGCTACGTTCTTATTTGAACTTGAATGAACTATCCTTAATACACTATAAAGCTTGAGTACATACCAATAGAATAACAATTTGCCCGCTTCCCCTTCCCCTTCCCCCCCCCCCCCCCCCGCCCTTACCCACCAATCACTCTCATGGACATCATACTGGTGGTGGTGTGTCATTTCCACCAAAAGCCCAGTTGAAGGGCAAATAAAAATTGCAGCCTTGTAGTGCGATCACCCTGCTGTGAGAAAACAAAGATATACGACACCTTGGAAATAAAATGCTACGTTCTTATATGAACTTGAATGAACAATCTTTAATACACTATAAAGCTTGAGTACATTCCAATAGAATAACAACTGGTCCTCTTCCCCTTTCCCTTCCCCCCCCCCCCCCCCCCCCCATCTATCACTCTCATGGTCATCATACTGGTGGTGGTGTGTCATTTCCACCAAAAGTCCAGTTGAAGGGCAAATAAACATTGCAGCCTTGCAGTGCGATCGCCCTGCTGTGAGAAATCAAAGATTTACTACACCTTGGAAATAAAATGCTACGTTCTTATATGAACTTGAATGAACAATCTTTAATACACCATAAAGCTTGAGTACATACCAATAGAATAACAACTTGTCCTCTTCCACTTCCTTTCCCCCTCACCCTTTCACTTTCAAGGATATCATACTGGTGGTGGTGTGTCATTTCCACCAAAAGTCCAGTTGAAGGGCAAATAAAAATTGCAGCCTTGTAGTGCGAACACCCAGCTGTGAGAAAACAAAATCTTACTACACCTTGGCCATAAAATGCTACGTTCTTATATGAACTTGAATGAACAATCTTTAATATACTATGAAGCTTGAGTACATACCAATAGAATAACAACTTGTCCTCTTCCCCTTCCCCTTCACCCCCCCCCCCCCCCTTACCCGCCAATCTCTCTCATGGACATCATACTGGTGGTGGTGTGTCATTTCCACCAAAAGCCCAGTTGAATGGCAAATAAAAATTGCAGCCTTGTAGTGTGATCACCCAGCTGTGAGAAAACGAAGATTCACTAAACCTTGGAAATAAAATGCTACATTCTTACATGAACTTGAATGAACAATCTTTAATACACTATAAAGCTTGAGTACATACCAATAGAATAACAACTTGTCCTCATCCCCTTCCCCTTCCTCCACCCGCTCTTTCACTCTCATGGACATCATACTGGTGGTGGTGTGTCATTTCCACCAAATGCCCAGTTGAAGGGCTAAGAAAAATTGCAGCCTTGTAAGTGCGATCACCCTGCCGTGAGAAAACAAAGATTTACTACACCTTGGAAATAAAATGCTACGTTCCTATATGAACTGGAATGAACAATTTTTAATACACCTTAAAGCTTGAGTATATACCAATAGAATAACAACTTGTCCTCTTCCCCTTCCGCTTCCTCCACCCCCCTATCCAATCACTCTCATGGACCTCATACTGGTGGTGGTGTGTCATTTCCACCAAAACCCAGTTGAAGGGCAAATAAAAATTGCAGCCTTGTAGTGCGATCACCCTGCTGTGAGAAAACAAAGATTTACTACACCTTGGAAATAAATGCTACGTTCTTATATGAACTTGAATGAACAATCTTTAATACACTATAAAGTTTGAGTACATACCAATAGAATAACAACTTCTCCTCTTCCCCTTCCCCTTACCCCCCCACCCACAATCACGCTCATGGACAACATACTGGTGGTGGTGTGTCATTTCCACCAAAAGCCCAGTTGAAGGGCAAATAAAAATTGCAGCCTTGTAGTGCGATCACCCTGCTGTGAGAAAACAAAGAATTACTACACTTTGGAAATAAAATGCAACGTTCTTATTTGAACTTGAATGAACAATCTTTAATACACTATAAAGCTTGAGTACATACCAATAGAATAACAATTTCTCCGCTTCCATTTCCCCTTCCCCCCCCCCCCCCCCCCCCCCCGCCATTACCCACCTATCACTCTCATGGACATCATACTGGTGGTGGTGTGTCATTTCCACCAAAAGCACAGTTGAAGGGCAAATAAAAATTGCAGCCTTGTAGTGCGATCACCCTGCTGTCAGAAAACAAAGATTTACTACACCTTGGGATAAAATGCTACGTTCTTACATGAACTTGAAAGAACAATCTTTAATACACTATAAAGCTTGAGTACATACCAATAGAATAACAACTTGTCCTCTTTCCCTTCCCCTTCCCCCCCCACCACCCCATATCACTCTCATGGACATCATACTGGTGGTGGTGTGTCATTTCCACCAAAAGCCCAGTTGAAAGGCAAATAAAAATTGCAGCCTTGTAGTGCCATCACCCTGCTGTGAGAAAACAAAGATTTACTACACCTTGGAAATAAAATGCTACGTTCTTATATGAACTTGAATGAACAATCTTTAATACACTATAAAGCTTGAGTACATACCAATAGAATAACAACTTGTCCTCTTCCCCTTCCCCTTCCCCACAACCCCATCCAATCACTCTCAAGGACATCATACTGGTGGTGGTGTGTCATTTCCACCAAAAGCCCAGTTGAATGGCAAATAAAAATTGCAGCCTTGTAGTGTGATCACCCTGCTGTGAAAAAACGAAGATGCACTAAACCTTGGAAATAATATGCTACATTCTTATATGAACTTGAATGAACAATCTTTACTACACTATAAAGCTTGAGTACATACCAATAGAATAACAACTTGTCCTCTTCCCCTTCCTTTCCCCCTCACCCTTTCACTTTCAAGGACATCATACTGGTGGTGGTGTGTCATTTCCACCAAATGCCCAGTTGAAGGGCAAATAAAAATTGCAGCCTTGTAATGCGAACACCCTGCTGTGAGAAAACAAAATCTTACTACACCTTGGACATAAAATGCTACGTTCTTATATGAACTTGAATGAACAATCTTTAATATACTATGAAGCTTGAGTACATACCAATAGAATAACAACTTGTCCTCTTCCCCTTCCCCTTCACCCCCCCCCCCCCACCCTAACCCACCAATCTCTCTCATGGACAGCATACTGGTAGTGGTGTGTCATTTCCACCAAAAGCCCAGTTGAATGGCAAATAAAAATTGCAGCCTTGTAGTGTGATCACCCTGCTGTGAAAAAACGAAGATGCACTAAACCTTGGAAATAATATGCTACATTCTTATATGAACTTGAATGAACAATCTTTACTACACTATAAAGCTTGAGTACATACCAAGAGAATAACAACTTGTCCTCTTCCCCTTCCCCTTCCCCTCCCCCCCAACCATCAATCACTCTCATGGACATCATACTGGTGGTTGTGTGTCATTTCCACCAAATGCCCAGTTGAAGGGCTAATAAAAATTGCAGCCTTGTAAGTGCGATCACCCTGCCGTGAGAAAACAAAGATTTACTACACCTTGGAAATAAAATGCTACGTTCCTATATGAACTTGAATGAACAATATTTAATATACTATAAAGCTTGAGTACATACCAACAGAATAACAACTTGTCCTCTTACCCTTCCCCTTCCTCCCCCCCCCCCCCCTCTATCACTCTCATGGACAACATACTGGTGGTGGTGTGTCATTTCCACCAAATGCCCAGTTGAAGGGCTAATAAAAATTGCAGCCTTGTAAGTGCGATCACCCTGCCGTGAGAAAACAAAGATTTACTACACCTTGGAAATAAAATGCTACGTTCCTATATGAACTTGAATGAACAATATTTAATCCACTATAAAGCTTGAGTACATACCAATAGAATAACAACTTGTCCTCATCCCCTTCCCCTTCCTCCCCCCCCCCCCCCTCTATCACTCTCATGGACGTCATACTGGTGGTGGTGTGTCATTTCCACCAAATGCCCAGTTGAAGGGCTAATAAAAATTGCAGCCTTGTAAGTGTGATCACCCTGCCGTGAGAAAACAAAGATTTACTACACCTTGGAAATAAAATGCTACGTTCTTATATGAACTTGAATGAACAATCTTTAATACACTATAAAGCTTGAGTACATACCAATAGAATAACAACTTGTTCTCTTCCCCTTCCCCTTCCCCCCCACCCTATCACTCTCATGGACATCATACTGGTGGTGGTGTGTCATTTCCACCAAAAGCCCAGTTGAAGGGCAAATGAAAATTGCAGCCTTGTAGTGCGATCACCCTGCTGTGAGAAAACAAAGATTTACTACACCTTGGAAATAAAATGCTACGTTCTCATATGAACTTGAATGAACAATCTTTAATTCACTATAAAGCTTGAGTACATACCACTAGAATAACAACTTGTCCTCTTCCCCTTCCCCTTCCGCCCCCCCTATCACTCTCATGGACATCACACAGGTGGTGGTGCGTCATTTCCAGCAAAAGCCCAGTTGAAAGGCAAATAAAAATTGCAGCGTTGTAGTGCGAACACCCTGCTGTGAGAAAACAAAATTTTACTACACCTTGGACATAAAATGCTACGTTCTCATATGAACTTGAATGAACAATCTTTAATTCACTATAAAGCTTGAGTACATACCAATAGAATTACAACTTGGCCTCTTCCCCTTCCCCTGCACCCCCCCACCCTTACCCACCAATCTCTCTCATGGACATCATACTGGTGGTGGTGTGTCATTTCCACCAAAAGCCCAGTTGAATGGCAAATAAAAATTGCAGCCTTGTAGTGTGATCACCCTGCTGTGAGAAAACGAAGATTCACTAAACCTTGGAAATAAAATGCTACATTCCTATTTGAACTTGAATGAACAATCTTTAATACACTATAAAGCTTGAGTACATACCAATAGAATAACAACTTGTCCTCTTCCCCTTCCCCTTCCCCTCCCCCCCATCCATCAATCACTCTCATGGACATCATACTGGTGGTTGTGTGTCATTTCCACCAAAAGCCCAGTTGAAGGGCAAATAAAAATTGCAGCCTTGTAGTGCGATCACCCTGCTGTAAGAAAACAAAGATTTACTACACCTTGGAAATAAAATGCTACATTCTTATATGAACTTGAATGAACAATATTTAATACACTATAAAGCTTGAGTACATACCAAAAGAATAACAACTTGTCCTCTTCCCCTTCCCCTTCCTCCTTCCCCTCTATCACTCTCATGGACATCAGACTGGTGGTGGTGTGTCATTTCCACCAAATGCCCAGTTGAAGGGCTAATAAAAATTGCAGCCTTGTAAGTGCGATCACCCTGCCGTGAGAAAACAAAGATTTACTACACCTTGAAAATAAAATGCTACGTTCCCATATGAACTTGAATGAACAATATTTAATCCACTATAAAGCTTGAGTACATACCAATAGAATAACAACTTGTCCTCATCCCTTTCCCCTTCCTCCCCCCCCCTCTATCACTCTCATGGACATCATACTGGTGGTGGTGTGTCATTTCCACCTAATGCCCAGTTGAAGGGCTAATAAAAATTGCAGCCTTGTAAGTGCGATCACCCTGCCGTGAGAAAACAAAGATTTACTACACCTTGGAAATAAAATGCTACGTTCCTATATGAACTGGAATGAACAATTTTTAATACACCTTAAAGCTTGTGTATATACCAATAGAATAACAACTTGTCCTCTTCCCCTTCCGCTTCCTCCACCCCCCTATCCAATCACTCTCATGGACCTCATACTGGTGGTGGTGTGTCATTTCCACCTAAACCCAGTTGAAGGGCAAATAAAAATTGCAGCCTTGTAGTGCGATCACCCTGCTGTGAGAAAACAAAGATTTACTACACCTTGGATATAAATGCTACGTTCTTATATGAGCTTGCATGAACAATCTTTAAAACACTATAAAGCTTGAGTACATACCAATAGAATAACAACTTGTCCTCTTCCGCTTCCCCTTCCCCCCCCCCCCCCCTTACCAACCAATCACTCTCATGGACATCATACTGGTGGTGGTATGTCATTTCCACCTAAAGCTCACTTGATGGGCAATTATAATTTGCCGGCTTGTAGTGAGATGACCCTGCCGTGAGGAAACAAAGATTTACAACACTTTGGAAGTAAAATGCTACATTCTTATACAAAATTGAACGAACAAACTTTCAAACACTATAAAGCCTGAGTACATACCAGTAGAATAACAACTTGTACTCTTCCACTTCCCCCCCCCACCCTTTCGTGGACATCATGCTGCTGGTGGTGTGTCATTTCCACCAAAAAACCACTTGATGAGCAACTAAAAATTGCAGCCTTGTAATGCGATCACCCTGAAGTGAGAAGACAAAGATTTACTGCACCTTGGAAATAAGTTGCTACGATCTTATATGAACTTGAACAAACAATCTTTGATACACTATGAAACCTGAGAACATACCAGTAGAATAACAACTTGTACTCTTCCACTTCCCCCCCCCCCCCACCCTTTTGTGGACATCATGCTGCTGGTGGTGTGTCATTTCCACCAAAAAACCACTTGATGAGCAACTAAAAATTGCAGCCTTGTAATGCGATCACCCTGCCGTGAGAAAACAAAGATTTACTACACCTTGGAAATAAAATGCTACATTCTTATACGAACTTGAACGAACAAACTTTAAAGCACTATAAAGCCTGAGTACAAACCAGTACAGTAACAACTTGTCCTCCTCCTCACCCCCTCACCCCCCCCAGCCTGCCAACCACTGTTATGGACATCATTCTGCTGGTGGTGTGTCACTTCCACCAAGAGCCCACTTGATGACCATGTAAAAACTGTAGCCTTCTAATGCGATTACCCTGCCATGTGAAAACAAAGATTTACTACACCTCGGATATAAAATGCTTCGTTTTTATATGAACTTGAATGAACAATCATTAAAACACTATAAAGCCTCAGTATATACCAGTAGAATAAAGAATTGTCCTCTTTCACCCCCCCCCCCCCTCTTCACGGACATTATGCTGCTGGTGGTGTGTCATTTTCACCAAAAGCCAACTTGATGGGCAAATAAAAATTGCAGGCTTGTAATGCGATCATCCTGCCGTGAGAAAACAAAGATTTACTACACCTTCGAAATAAAACGCTACGTTCTTATATGCAGTTGAACGAACAATCTTTAAAACATAATAAAGAATGAGTACATACAAGTACAATGACATCTTGTCCTCTTCCACTCCCCCCCCCCCCCCTATCGTGGACATCTTGCTGCTGGTGGTGTGTCATTTCCACCAAAAGCTCACTTGATGGGCAATTAAAATTAGCAGCCTTGTAATGCGTTCTCCCTGGCGTGAGATAACAAAGATTTACTACACCTTGGAAATAAAATGCAATGTTCTTATATGAACTTGAACAAACAATCTTTAAAACACTACAAAAGCCTGAGTACATACCAGTGGAACAACAACTTGTCCTCTTCCACTTCCCCCCCTTCCTCCCTCTCGTGGACATCAGGCTGCTAGTGTTGTGTCATTTCCACCAAAAGTCCACTTGATGAGCAAATAAAAATTGCAGCCTCGTAATGCGGTCACCTTGCTGTGAGAAAACAAAGTTTAATTACACCTTGGAAATAAAATGCTACGTTCTTATATGAACTTGAACGAACAATCCTTAAAACACTATAGAGCCTGAGTACATATCAGTACAGTAACAACTTGTCCTGTTCCACTTCCCCCCCCCCCCCCACCCCCTGTTATGGACATCATGCTGCTGGTGGTGTGTCATTTCCACCAAAAGCCCACTTGATGGGCAAATAAAAATTGCAGCCTTGTAATGCTACGTTCTGATATGAAAATAAACGAACAATCTTTTAAACACTATAAAGCCTGAGTACATACCAATAGAATAACTACTTGTCCTCTTCCCCCTCCCCCCCCCCCCCCTGGTGGACATCATGCTGCTGGTGGTGTGTCATTTCCACCAAAAGACCACTTGATGGGCAAATACAAATTGCAGCCTATTATGCAAACACCCTGCTGTGAGAAAACAAAGATTTACTACACATTGAAAAAAAATGCTACGTTCTTATATGAACCCTGATGAACAATCTTTATAACACTATCCAGCCTGATTCATACCAATAGAATAACAAGTTGTCCTCCTCCCCCACGCTGGTGGACATCATGCTGCTGGTGGAGTCATTTACACCAAAAGCGCAGTTGATGGGCAAATAAAAATTGCAGACTTGTAATGCAAACACCCTGCTGTGAGAAAACAAAGATTTACTATACCTTGGAAATAAAATGCTACGTTCTTATATGAACTTGAACAAACAATCTTTAAAACACTATAAAGTCTGAGTATATTCCGATAGAAAAACAACTTCTCCTCTTCCATCCCCCCACCTCTCGTGGACATCATGCTGTTGGTGGTGTGTCATTTGCACAAAAAGCCCAGTTGATTGGCAAATAAAAATTGTAGCCTAGTAATGCAAACTCCCTGCTGTGAGATAACAAAGATTTACTACACCTTGGAAATAAAATGCTACGTTCTTATATGAACTTGAACTAACAATCTTTAAAACACTATAAAGCCTGAATACATACCAGTAGAATAACAACTTGTCCTCTTCCACGTCCCCCCCTCTGGAGGACATCGTGCTGCTGCTGGTGTGTCATTTCCGCCAAAAGACCAGTTGATCCTCAAATAAAAATTGCAGCCTTGTAGTGCGATCACCCTGCTGTGAGAAAACAAAGATTTTCTACACCTTAAAAATAAAATGCTACGTTCTTATATGAACTTGAATGAACAATCTTTAAAACACTATGAAGCCTGAGTACATACCAATAGAATAACAACCTGTCCTCTTCCCCCCCTCTGGTGGACATCATGCTGCTGGTGGTGTGTCATTTCCACCAAAAGCCCAGTTCATGGGCAAATAAAAATTGCAGCCTTGTAATGCAAACACCCTGCTGTGGGAAAACAAAGATTTACTACCCCTTGGAAATAAAATGCTACGTTCTTATATTAACTTGAACGAACAATCTTTAAAACACTATAAAGCCTGTGTACATACCAATAGAATAACAACTTGTCCTCTTCCCCCCCTCTGGTGGCCATCATGCTGCTGGTGGTGTGTCATTTCCACCAAAAGCCCAGTTGCTGTGCAAATAAAAATTGCAGCCTTCTAATGCAAACACCCTCCTGTGAGAAAACAAAGATTTACTACACCTTGGAAATAAAATGCTACGTTCTTATATGAACTTGAACGAACAATCTTTAAAACACTATAAAGCCTGATTACATACCAATAGAAGAACAACTTGTCCTCTTCCCCCCCTCTGGTGGCCATCATGCTGCTTCTGGTGTGTCATTTCCACCAACAGCCCAGTTGATTGGCAAATAGTAATTGCAGCCTTGTAATGCAAACACCCTGCTGTGAGAAAACAAAGATTTTCTACACCTTGGAAATAAAATGCTACGTTCTTATATTAACTTGCACGAACAATCTTTAAAACACTATAAAGCCTGATTACATACCAGTAGAATAACAACTTGTCCTCTTCCCCCCCCCCCCCCCGCCCCCCCCTCTGGTGGCCATCTTGCTGCTGGTGGTGTGTCATTTCCACCAAAAGTCCAGTTGATGGGCAAATAAAAATTGCAGCCTTGTAATGCAAACACCCTGCTATGAGAAAACAAAGATTTACTACACTTTGCATATAAAATGCTACGTTCTTATATGAACTTGGACGAACAATCTTTAAAACACTATAAAGCCTGAGTACATACCAATAGAGTAACAACTTGTCCTCTTCCCCCCCTCTGGCGGCCATCATGCTGCTGGTGGTGTGTCATTTCCACCAAAAGCCCAGTTGATGGCCAAATATAAATTGCAGCCTTCTAATGCAAACACCCTGCTGTGAGAAAACAAAGATATACTACACCTTGGAAATAAAATGCTACGTTCTTATATGAACCTGAACGAACATTCTTTAAAACACTATAAAGCCTCGGTACATACCAATAGAATAACAACTTGTCCTCTTCCCTTCCTCTGGTGGCCATCATGCTGCTGGTGTTGTGTCATTTCCACCAAAAGCCCGGTTGATGGGCAAATAAAAATTGCAGTCCTGTAATGCAAACACCCTGCTGTGAGAAAACAAAGATTTACTACACCTTGGAAATAAAATGATACGTTCTTATATGGACTTGAACGAACAATCTTTAAAAAACTATAAAGCCTAAGTACATACCGATAGAAGAACAACTTGTCCGCTTCTCCACCCCACCCCCCCCCCCCCACCCCACCCCCCTCCACCCACCCACACCACCACCACTCGCAGACATCATGAAGGTGTTGGTGTGTCATTTCCACAATAAGCCCAGTTGATGGGCAAATAAAAATTGCAGCCTTGTAATGCTACGTTATGGTATGATGTTGAACAAACAATTTTTAAAACACTATGAAGCCTGAGTACATACCAATATAATAACAACTTGATCTCTTCCCCCCCCTCTGGTGGACATCATGCTGCTGGTGGTGTGTCATTTCCACCAAAAGCGCAGTTGATGGGCAAATAAAAATTGCAGTCTTGTAATGCAAACACCCTGCTGTGAGAAAACAAAGATTTACTACACCTTGGAAATAAAATGCTACGTTCTTATATGAACTTGAACGATAATCTATAAAACACTATAAAGCCTGATTACATACCAGTAGAATAACAACTTGTCCTCTTCCACTCCCCCCACCCCCCTCTCGTGGACATCATGCTGCTCGTGGTGTGTCATTTCCACCAAAAGGCCACTTGACGGGCAAATAAAAATTGCAGCCTTGTAATGCGATCAGCCCGCCGTGAGATAAAAAAGATTTACTACTCGTTGGAAATAAAATGCTACGTTCTTTTATGAATTTGAAGGAACAATCTTTAAAACACTATAAAGCCTGAGTACATACCAGTAGAATAACAACTTGTCCTCTTCCACTTCCGCCCATACTCTCGTGGACATCATGCTGCTGGTGGTGCGTCAATTCCACCAAAAGCCAACTTGACGGTCAAATAAAAATTGCAGCCTTGTAATGCGATCACCCTGCCGTGAGAAAACAAAGATTTACTACACCTTGGAAAAAAATGCAATGTTCTTATATGAACTTGAACGAAGTATCTTCAATATACTATAAAGCGTGAGTACATACCAGTAGAATAACAACTTGTGATCTTTTCTTTCCCCCCCCCCCCCCCCCCCCCATCCCTCTCATGGATATCATGCTGCTCGTGGTGTGTCGTTTCCACCAAAAGTCCACTTGATGGGCAAATAAAAATTGCAGCCTTCTAATGCGAACACCCTTACGTGGGATAACAAAGATTTACCACACCTTGGAAATAAAATGTTATGTTCTTATATGAACTTGAACGAACAATCTTTAAAACACTATAAAGCCTGAGTACATTCCAGTAGAATAACAACTTGTCCTCTTCCGCATCCCTCCTTCCCTACCCAACCACCCCGTCTCGTGGACATCATGCTGCTGGTGGTGTGTCATTTCCACCAAAGGCCCACTTAATGGGCAAATAAAAATTGCAGCCTTGTAATGCGATCACACTTACGTGAGAAAACAAAAATTTACAACACCTTGGAACAAAAATGCTACATTCTTATAGGAGCTTGAAGGAACTATCTTTAAAACACTATAAAGCCTGAGTACATACCAATAAAATAACAACTTGTCCTCTTCCCCCCCTCTGGTGGACATCGTGCTTCTGGTGGTGTGTCATTTCCACCAAAAGCCCAGTTGATGGGCAAATAAAAATTGCAGCCTTGTAATGCAAACACCCTGCTGTGTGAAAACAAAGATTTACTACACCTTGGAAATAAAATTCTACGTTCTTATATGAACTTGAACAAACAATCTTTAAAACACTATAAAGCCTGAGTACATACCAATAGAATAACAACTTGTCCTCTTCCCCCCCTCTGGTGGCCATCATGCTGCTGGTGGTGTGTCATTTCCACCAAAAGCACAGTTGATGGGCAAATAAAAATTGCAGCCTTGTAATGCAAACACACTGCTGTGAGAAAACAAAGATTTACTACACCTTGGAAAAAAAATGCTACGTTCTTATATGAACTTGGACGAACAATCTTTAAAACACTATAAAGCCTGAGTACATACCAATAGAATAACAACTTGTACTCTTCCCCACCCCCCACCCCCCCCATCCCCCCACTCGCGGACATCATGACGGTGTTGGTGTGTCATTTCCACAAAAAGCCCAGTTGACGGGCAAATAAAAATTCCAGCCTTGTAGTGCTACGTTCTGATATGATGTTGAACAAACAATTTTTAAAACACTATTAAGCCTGAGTACATACCAATAGAATAACAACTTCTCCTCTTCCCCCCCTCTGGTGGACATCATGCTGCTGGTGGTGTGTCATTTCCACCAAAAGCCCAGTTGATGGGCAAATAAAAATTGCAGCCTTGTAATGCAAACACCCTGCTGTGAGAAAGCAAAGATTTACTACACCTTGGAAATAAAATGCTACGTTCTTATATGAACTTGAACGAACAATCTTAAAAACACTATAAAGCCTGAGTACATACCAGTAGAATAACATCTTGTCCTCTTCCACTTCCCCCCCCCCCCCCCTCCACCCCACCCCCTCTCAAGGACATCATGGTGCTAGTGGTGTGTCATTTCCACGAAAAGCCCACCTGAAGGGCAAATAGAAATTGCAGCCTTGTAATGTGATAACCCTGCCGTTTTTTACTACACCTTGGAAATAAAATGCTACGTTCTTATATGAACTTCAACGAACAATGTTTAAAACCCTATAAAGCTTGAGTACCTACCAATAGAATAACAACTTGTCCTCTTCCCCCCCTCTGGTGGACTTCATGCTGTTGGTGGTGTGTCATTTCCACCAAAATCCCAGTTGATGGGGAAATAAAAATTGCAGCCTTGTAATTCAAACACCCTGCTGTGAGAAAACGACGATTTGCTACACCTTGGAAATAAATTGCTACGTTTTTATATGAACTTGAACGAACAATCTTTAAAACACTATAAATCCTGTGTACATACCTATAGAATAACAACTTGTCCTCTTCCCCCCCTCTGGTGGACATCATGCTGCTGGTGGTGTGTCATTTCCACAAAAAGCCCAGTTGATGGGCAAATGAAAATTGCAGCCTTGTAATGCAAACACCCTGCTGTGAGAAAACAAAGTTTTACTACACCTTGGAAATAAAATGCTACGTTCTTATATGATCTTGAACGAACAATCTTTAAAACACTATAAATCCTGAGTACATACCAATAGAATCACAACTTGTCCTCTTCCCCCCCTCTGGTGGACTTCATGCTGTTGGTGGTGTGTCATTTCCACCAAAATCCCAGTTGATGGGGAAATAAAAATTGCAGCCTTGTAATTCAAACACCCTGCTGTGAGAAAACGATGATTTGCTACACCTTGGAAATAAATTGCTACGTTTTTATATGAACTTGAACGAACAATCTTTAAAACACTATAAATCCTGTGTACATACCTATAGAATAACAACTTGTCCTCTTCCCCCCCTCTGGTGGACATCATGCTGCTGGTGGTGTGTCAATTCCACCAAAAGCCAACTTGACGGTCAAATAAAAATTGCAGCCTTGTAATGCGATCAACCTGCCGTGAGAAAACAAAGATTTACTACACCTTGGAAAAAAATGCAATGTTCTTATATGAACTTGAACGAAGTATCTTCAATATACTATAAAGCGTGAGTACATACCAGTAGAATAACAATTTGTGATCTTTTCTTCCCCCCCCCCCCCCCCCCTCCCTCTCATGGATATCATGCTGCTGGTGGTGTGTCGTTTCCAGCAAAAGTCCACTTGATGGGCAAATGAAAATTGCAGCCTTCTAATGCGATCACCCTTACGTGGGAAAACAAAGATTTACCACACCTTGGAAATGAAATGTTACGTTCTTATATGAACTTGAACGAACAATCTTTAAAACACTATAAAGCCTGAGTACATTCCAGTAGAATAACAACTTGTCCTCTTCCGCATCCCTCCTTCCCTACCCAACCACCCCGTCTCGTGGACATCATGCTGCTGGTGGTGTGTCATTTCCACCAAAGGCCCAGTTGATGGGCAAATAAAAATTGCAGCCTTGTAATGCAAACACCCTGCTGTGTGAAAACAAAGATTTACTACACCTTGGAAATAAAATTCTACGTTCTTATATGAACTTGAACAAACAATCTTTAAAATACTATAAAGCCTGAGTACATACCAATAGAATAACAACTTCTCCTCTTCCCCCCCTCTGGTGGACATCATGCTGCTGGTGGTGTGTCATTTCCACCAAAAGCCCAGTTGATGGGCAAATAAAAATTGCAGCCTTGTAATGCAAACACCCTGCTGTGAGAAAGCAAAGATTTACTACACCTTGGAAATAAAATGCTACGTTCTTATATGAACTTGAACGAACAATCTTAAAAACACTATAAAGCCTGAGTACATACCAGTAGAATAACAACTTGTCCTCTTCCACTTCCCCCCCCCCCCTCCACCCCACCTCCTCTCAAGGACATCATGGTGCTAGTGGTGTGTCATTTCCACGAAAAGCTCACCTGAAGGGCAAATAGAAATTGCAGCCTTGTAATGTGATAACCCTGCCGTTTTTTACTCCACCTTGGAAATAAAATGCTACGTTCTTATATGAACTTCAACGAACAATCTTTAAAACACTATAAAGCTTGAGTACCTACCAATAGAATAACAACTTGTCCTCTTCCCCCCCTCTGGTGGACTTCATGCTGTTGGTGGTGTGTCATTTCCACCATAATCCCAGTTGATGGGGAAATAAAAATTGCAGCCTTGTAATTCAAACACCCTGCTGTGAGAAAACAAAGATTTGCTACACGTTGGCAAAGATTTGCTACACATTGGAAATAAATTGCTACGTTCTTATATGAACTTGAACAAACAATCTTTAAAACACTATAAAGCCTGAGTACATACCAATAGAATAACAACTTGTCCTCTTCACCCCTCTGGTGGACATCATGCTGCTGGTGGTGTGTCATTTCCACCAAAAGCCCAGTTGATGGGCAAATAAAAATTGCAGCCTTGTAATGCAAACACCCTGCTGTGAGAAAACAAAGTTTTACTACACCTTGGAAATAAAATGCTACGTTCTTATATGATCTTGAACGAACAATCTTTAAAACACTATAAATCCTGAGTACATACCAATAGAATAACAACTTGTCCTCTTCCCCCCCTCTGGTGGACATCATGCTGCTGGTGGTGTGTCATTTCCACCAAAAGCCCAGTTGATGTGCAAATAAAAATTGCAGCCTTGAAATGCAAACACCCTGCTGTGAGAAAACAAAGATTTACTACACCTTGGAAATAAAATGCTACGTTCTTATATGAACTTGAACGATCAATCTTTAAAACACTATCAAGCCTTAGTACATACATGTAGAATAACAACTTGTCCTCATCCACTTCCCCCCCCCCCCCTCCTTCCCACCCCCACTCATGGACATCATGCTGCTAGTGGTGTGTCATTTCCACCAAAAGCCCACCTGAAGGGCAAATAGAAATTGCATCTTAGTAATGTGATCACCCTTCCGTTTTTTACTACACCTTGGAAATAAATTGCTACGTTCTTATATGAACTTCAACGAACAATCTTTAAAACACTATAAAGCTTGAGTACATACCAATAGAATAACAACTTGTCCTCTTCACCCCTCTGGTGGACATCATGCTGCTGGTGGTGTGTCATTTCCACCAAAAGCCCAGTTGAAGGGGAAATAAAAATTGCAGCCTTGTAATTCAAACACCCTGCTGTGAGAAAACAAAGATTTGCTACACGTTGGCAAAGATTTGCTACACATTGGAAATAAATTGCTACGTTCTTATATGAACTTGAACAAACAATCTTTAAAACACTATAAAGCCTGAGTACATACCAATAGAATAACAACTTGTCATCTTTCCCCCCCCCCCCCCCACCACCACCACCACCACCACCACCACTCATGGACATCATGCCGGTGTTGGTGTGTCATTTCCACAAAAAGCCCAGTTGAAGCCTTGTAATGCTACGTTCTGATATGAAGTTGAACAAACAATTTTTAAAACACTATGAAGCATAAGGGAGAGCATAAGGGAGCAATTGACAGGAATGAGGGAAATAAATACAGTAGAAGAAGAATGGTTAGCTTTGAGGGATGAAGTAGTGAAGGCAGCAGAGGATCAAGTAGGTAAAAAGATGAGGGCTAGTAGAAATTCTTGGGTAACAGAAGAAATATTGAATTTAATTGATGAAAGGAGAAAATATAAAAATGCAGTAAGTGAAACAGGCAAAAAGGAAAACAAACGTCTCAAAAATGAGATCGACAGGAAGTGCAAAATGGCTAAGCAGGGATGGCTAGAGGACAAATGTAAGGATGTAGAGGCCTATCTCACTAGGGGTAAGATAGATACTGCCTACAGGAAAATTAAAGAGACCTTTGGAGATAAGAGAAAGACTTGTATGAATATCAAGAGCTCAGATGGAAACCCAGTTCTAAACAAAGAAGGGAAAGCAGAAAGGTGGAAGGAGTATATAGAGGGTCTATACAAGGGCGATGTACTTGAGGACAATATTATGGAAATGGAAGAGGATGTAGATGAAGATGAAATGGGAGATACGATACTGTGTGAAGAGTTTGACAGAGCACTGAAAGACCTGAGTCGAAACATGGCCCCCGGAGTAGACAATATTCCATTGGAACTACTGACGGCCGTGGGAGAGCCAGTCCTGACAAATCTCTACCATCTGGTGAGCAAGATGTATGAAACAGGTGAAATACCCTCAGACTTCAAGTAGAATATAATAATTCCAATCCCAAAGAAAGCAGGTGTTGACAGATGTGAAAATTACCGAACTATCAGCTTAATAAGTCATAGCTGCAAAATACTAACACGAATTCTTTACAGACGAATGGAAAAACTAGTAGAAGCCAACCTCGGGGAAGATCAGTTTGGATTCCCTAGAAACACTGGAACACGTGAGGCAATACTGACCTTACGACTTATCTTAGAAGAAAGATTAAGGAAAGGCAAACTTACGTTTCTAGCATTTGTAGACTTAGAGAAAGCTTTTGACAATGTTGACTGTAATACTCTCTTTCAAATTCTAAAGGTGCCAGGGGTAAAATACAGGGAGCGAAAGGCTATTTACAATTTGTACAGAAACCAGATGGCAGTTATGAGGGTCGAGGGACATGAAAGGGAAGCAGTGGTTGGGAAGGGAATAAGACAGGGTTGTAGCCTCTCCCCGATGTTGTTCAATCTGTATATTGAGCAAGCAGTAAAGGAAACAAAAGAAAAATTCGGAGTAGGTATTAAAATTCATGGAGAAGAAATAAAAACTTTGAGGTTCGCTGATGACATTGTAATTCTGTCAGAGACAGCAAAGGACTTGGAAGAGCAGTTGAATGGAATGGACAGTGTCTTGAAATGAGGATATAAGATGAACATCAACAAAAGCAAAACAAGGATAATGGAATGTAGTTTAATTAAGTCGGGTGATGCTGAGGGAATTAGATTAGAAAATGAGGCACTTAAAGTAGTAAAGGAGTTTTGCTATTTGGGGAGCAAAATAACTGATGATGGTTGAAGTAGAGAGGATATAAAATGTAGGCTGGCAATGGCAAGGAAAGCGTTTCTGAAGAAGAGAAATTTGTTAACATCCAGTATTGATTTAAGTGTCAGGAAGTCATTTCTGAAAGTATTCGTATGGAGTGTAGCCATGTATGGAAGTGAAACATGGACGATAAATAGTTTGGACAAGAAGAGAATAGAAGCTTTCGAAATGTGGTGCTACAGAAGAATGCTGAAGATTAGATGGGTAGATCACATAACTAATGAGGAAGTATTGAATAGGATTGGGGAGAAGAGAAGTTTGTGGCACAACTTGACCAGAAGAAGGGATCGGTTGGTAGGACATGTTCTGAGGCATCAAGGGATCACCAATTTAGTATTGGAGGGCAGCGTGGATGGTAAAAATCGTAGAGGGAGACCAAGAGATGAATACACTAAGCAGATTCAGAAGGATGTAGGTTGCAGTAGGTAATGGGAGATGAAAAAGCTTGCACAGGATAGAGTAGCATGGAGAGCTGCATCAAACCAGTCTCAGGACTGAAGACCACAACAACAACAACATGGAGCCTGAGTACATACCAATAGAATAACAACTTGTCCTCTTCCCCCCTCTGGTGGACATCATGCTGCTGGTGGTGTGTCATTTCCACCAAAAGCCCAGTTGATGGGGGAAAAAAATTGCAGCCTTGTAATGTGATCACCCTGCCGTTTTTTACTACACCTTGGAAATAAAATGCTACGTTCTTATATGAACTTGAACGAACAATCTTTAAAACACTATAAATCCTGAGTACATACCAGTAGAATAACAACTTGTCCTCTTCCACTTCCCCACCCCCTCTGTTGGACATCATGCTGCTGGTGGTGTGTCATTTCCACCAAAAGCCCACTTGAAGGGCAAATTGAAATTGCAGTCTTGTAATGTGATCACCCTGCCATTTTTTACTACACCTTGGAAATAAAATGCTACGTTCTTATATGAACTTGAACGAACAATCTTTAAAACACTATAAAGCCTGAGTACATACCAATAGAATAACAACTTGTCCTCTTCCCCCCCTCTGGTGGACATCATGCTGCTGGTGGTGCGTCTTTTCCACCAAAAGCCCAGTTGATGGGCAAATAAAAATTGCAGCCTTGTAATCCAAGCACCCTGCTGTGAGAAAACAAAGATTTACTACACCTTGGAAATAAAATGCTACGTTCTTATATGAACTTGAACGAACAATCTTTAAAACACTATTAAGCCTGAGTACATACCAATAGAATAACAACTTGTCCTCTTTCCCCCCCCCCCCTCTGGTGGACATCATGTTGCTGGTGGTGTCTCATTTCCACCAAAAGCCCAGTTGATGGGCAAATAAAAATTGCAGCCTTGTAATGCAAAGACCCTGCTGTGAGAAAACAAAGATTTACTACACCTTGGAAATAAAATGCTACGTTCTTATATGAACTTGAACGAACAATCTTTAAAACACTATAAAGCCTGAGTACATACCAGTAGAATAACAACTTGTCCTCTTCCACTTCCCCCCCCCCCACCCCCTCTGTTGGACATCATGCTGCTGGTGGTGTGTCATTTCCACCAAAAGCCCACTTGAAGGGCAAATTGAAATTGCAGCCTTGTAATGTGATCACCCTGCCATTTTTTACTACACCTTGGAAATAAAATGCTACGTTCTTATATGAACTTGAACGAACAATCTTTAAAATACTATAAAGCCTGAGTACATACCAATAGAATAACAACTCGTCCTCTTCCCCCCCTCTGGTGGACATCATGCTGCTGGTGGTGTGTCTTTTCCACCAAAAGCCCAGTTGATGGGCAAATAAAAATTGCAGCCTTACAACGCGAACACCCTGGTGTGAGGAAACGAAGATTTACTACATCTTAGAAATAAAATACTACGTTCTTATATGAACTTGAAAAAACGATGTTATAACACTATAAAGCCAGAGTACATACCAATAGAAGAACTACTTGTCCTCTCCCCCCCCCCTTTCACTTGACATCACCAAACCAAAAATGGGGGTGTTTTGGGGTCAGTGGAATACACGGTACAGGACGCCTGGCTTTGAGCTGTCCCTGGAGTAACAGATCTGTAACAGTTGGCTGTGTCACTGTGGTGGCAACTGCTGCTCAAATTGCCGCTACAGAAGCAGTACGATTCGCTAGAGCCGTGTGCTGATCATGATGGCCTCTGCTGTCGGTAATGAAAGGCCATCTGGAGCCCGGTCTTTTTGCGAACGTACAGTCTCATGACCAACGCTGCCAGCAATCACGTACAAAGCCTACATTCCTACCAAGTATTTCTGCAATATCGTAGAAGGAACATCCAGCTTCTCGTAGTCCAATTCCACGAGCGCGTTCATATTCAGTAAGGTGTTGATGATGGCATCCTTGTCACCTTAAGGGCGTTTTTGACTAACTACAACTCTTCACGTCCCATCTCGAAGCTAACTAATGTTCCCGACCATTGTAGCGCGTATTTCAAGCGGACATGATTTGCACTCTCCTGCAGCCCGTTTACATGGGACGCCCAAAAACTAGTTTCGTACATCAACTTCCCAATAACGATTTCGGGTGGTCATGTATACGCTTCAAAGTCGATTGTGGAAATCTACATCTACATCTATACTCCGCAAGCCACCTGATGGTGTGTGGCGGAGGGAACCTTGACTACGTCTATCGGTTCTCCCTTCTATTCCAGTATCGTACTGTTCGTGGACAGGATTGTCGGTATGCCTCTGTGTGGGCTCTAATCTCTGTGACTTTATCCTCATGGTCTCTTCGCGAGATATACCTAGGAGGGAGCAATATACTGCTTGACTCCTCGGTGAAGGTATGTTCTCGAAAACGAGCTACTGAGAGTCTGTCTTGCAGAGTCTTCCACTGGAGTTTATCTATCATCTCCGTAACGCTTTCACGATTACTAAATGATCCTGTAACGAAGCGCGCTGCTCTCCGTGGGATCTTCTGTATCTCTTCTATCAACCCTATCTGGTACGGATCCCACACCGGTGAGCAGTATTCAAGCAGTGGGCGAACAAGCGTACTGTAACCTACTTCCTTTGTTTTCGGACTGCATTTCCTTAGGATTCTTCGAATGAATCTCAGTCTGGCATCCGCTTTACCGACGATCAACTTTATATGATCATTCCATTTTAAATCACTCCTAATGCCTACTGCCAGATAATTTATGGAATTAACTGCTTCCAGTTGCTGACCTGATATATTGTAGCTAAATGATAAAGGATCTTTCTCTCTATGTATTCGCAGCACGTTACACTTGTCTACATTGAGATTCAATTGCCATTCCCTGCACCATGTGTCAATTCGTTGCAGATCCTCCTGCATTTCAGTAGAATTATCCAATCCGCTTGTCGTTGTCGGTTTTCCAATTCCGCAGTCGATTTTCGCTGCCATGTAAACGCAACTGGTTTTGAAATGTGCTTGGGCTGTCAGGTTTCGTATTGTTTCTGAAAATTTTCAGTTTATAAGGACGAAGTGGCTTTTCGTGCAGTGAATGATAAGTAGAAATATTGCCCTGGAGCTGTTTACGCCTCGTCTAACTGAAGAGAAGCAGTAATTGTGCTGACTAAATCATAACCGCCGGCCGCGGTGGCCAAGCGGTTCTAGCCGATTCAGTCCGGATCCGCGCGAATCCTGCCTCGGGCGTGGATGTGTGTGATGTCCTTAGGTTAGTTAGGTTTAAGTACTTTTAAGTTCTAGGGGACTGATGACCTCAGATGTTAAGTCCCATAGTGCTCAGAGCCATTTGAACCATTTTTTAAATCATAAATAGTAACAGCTGTTTTCCAGGAGTCATATTTAACTGCACTAGCAAATTCGCTTCAGACAATAAAATTTAAACACGACAGCCAAAAACGGTTTCCGAAATTCGGCTTTCGTCTTTCGGAAGATGTCGCGTGTAAACGCAGTGATTTTGGCGCTACTATCGCATCTCTTATGCGCCTGGCAAGAAACTGGAATAGACATCATTTTTCAACTGGAGAAACACGCCTACCAAGAATCTTTTATGTCGCACAACTCCTTCTTGGTGTTGCGATTTTTTTCCGTCAGTGTGTTTAGCGAGTTGAAGTTTGTGATATCGCAGTTCAGTAATTTAGATCATGTATTCACTGATTACCCAGACATTAAGTAAAGCAGAGTAGCTGCACAGAAGAGAAAATGACGGTTTACGACCTTATCTAATGTAAGCTTGATCACCAGAGAAATTTTGTTGAAATATTATTACTGAATTATATTACCGGATTAAATTGATAAACACGTCTCACTTTCGCCTGAAATGCTGCCTTTTAAGGTGAATTAGTCCCTGTCACTAATTTTTTCTTTCTCAGTAGAATGATGGTCGTGTTTAGTGATCTTGACAGAGTGCTCAAAATCTGCGTTGATTCTGGTACTGTCTTCTGGGTTGTCTTAGTCGAGGAGGAAACAAATGTATGCATGATGTTTACGTATGAAGTCAGGAATTTTGTGACTTGGAATGCATACACATATGTTGAGAACATTTCGCCCCGTGGTGACTGTTGTAGCTCAAAGACGCAATAGTGGGATATTTCATAACGACCTACAGTGTCCAGATGTTCGATTATGAAACGAATTTCACTCACCGAAGGGATCGCACACCCGTAGCCTCAAAAGTGGTTGGAGCCCATTGATCATCTGGATCATCTGCTGCAACCCTGTTTCAAACAATTATTTCTTGTACAGTAAACTAGATTTTACAATTGCAGAAAGTTGACTCTACTTCCATGAGGACGTATTCGTACCTGAAAGTTTGCTGCTTAAAAACGCTGCCTCATTCTTTTTTACGATCTCGATTTTCTTGCCTGGTTTTTCACAGGCCCTGCCGCGTCTGCTGTAAATAAGGGAGCTCCTAAAGTATCTGATAATCTGCAGTTTAGAATTATGAAGAAGAAGCTGTTCTATGATCATCAGGTCACATGAAAGGTTTCGCTACGATTGTGATCAGTAAATACTGCAGAGGGACGGTTTACATTGTGTTGTAACTGTGAGCTAGAGGCGCGATCTGCACTTAATGCCAAGGCACCAACTCTGCTGTGTCTGTATTGAAAGATTCCGTCGGACTTTCGGCACAGATCGGGTGTATTTGAATATCTGTTCAGAATCGTTGTATGGATCAGTGGACAACTGCTGAGAAAAACGGTTACTAAATCAGAATGACTAAACAGAGCAGGCAGAGTAGGCAGTTTGGATGGAGGTAAAGCACAATTTGTAGGCCAATAATTCTCACTATGTAATCTACAACTCGACACAAACAACTCAAAGTGCAACCACATATTAACATTTACAATCTCAGAAATGATCACTAAACGTAAGACATCTACTATTTATTTTATTATGACAAGAAACTGCGTAAGTCTATAAAAATTGACATGGATTTCGCAGACTGAGATCTTGCGAAACTGAACTCGTTCTGTTCCTCCATGTGATCCACAGCGCTCAGATTGGTACCGTGTTCCTTGATTTCAGTAAGGCATTTGATACCGTCCCGCATTGCCGTTTAACGAAAAAAAATACGAGCTTGCGGAGTATCGGAGCAAACTTGCGATTGGATTTAAGACTTTCTTGAGGATAGAACACAACATGTCGCTCTTAACGGGACAAAATAGACAGGTGTAAAGGTAATATCCGTAGTACCATAGGGAAGTGTGACAGGTCCGTTGCTGTTCAAAATATACACTCCTGGAAATGGAAAAAAGAACACATTGACACCGGTGTGTCAGACCCACCAAACTAGCTCCGGACACTGCGAGAGGGCTGTACAAGCAATGATCACACGCACGGCACAGCGGACACACCAGGAACCGCGGTGTTGGCCGTCGAATGGCGCTAGCTGCGCAGCATTTGTGCACCGCCGCCGTCAGTGTCAGCCAGTTTGCCGTGGCATACGGAGCTCCATCGCAGTCTTTAACACTGGTAGCATGCCGCGACAGCGTGGACGTGAACCGTATGTGCAGTTGACGGACTTTGAGCGAGGGCGTATAGTGGGCATGCGGGAGGCCGGGTGGACGTACCGCCGAATTGCTCAACATGTGTGGCGTGAGGTCTCCACAGTACATCGATGTTGTCGCCAGTGGTCGGCGGAAGGTGCACGTGCCCGTCGACCTGGGACCGGACCGCAGCGACGCGCGGATGCACGCCAAAACCGTAGGATCCTACGCAGTGCCGTAGGGGACCGCACCGCCACTTCCCAGCAAATTAGGGACACTGTTGCTCCTGGGGTATCGGCGAGGACCATTCGCAACCGTCTCCATGAAGCTGGGCTACGGTCCCGCACACCGTTAGGCCGTCTTCCGCTCACACCCCAACATCGTGCAGCCCGCCTCCAGTGGTGTCACGACAGGCGTGAAGGGAGGGACGAATGGAGACGTGTCGTCTTCAGCGATGAGAGTCGCTTCTGCCTTGGTGCCAATGATGGTCGTATGCGTGTTTGGCGCCGTGCAGGTGAGCGCCACAATCAGGACTGCATACGACCGAGGCACACAGGGCCAACACCCGGCATCATGGTGTGGGGAGCGATCTCCTACACTGGCCGTACACCACTGGTGATCGTCGAGGGGACACTGATTAGTGCACGGTACATCCAAACCGTCATCGAACCCATCGTTCTACCATTCCTAGACCGGCAAGGGAACTTGCTGTTCCAACAGGACAATGCACGTCCGCATGTATCCCGTGCCACCCAACGTGCTCTAGAAGGTGTAAGTCAACTACCGTGGCCAGCAAGATCACCGGATCTGTCCCCCATTGAGCATGTTTGGGACTGGATGAAGCGTCGTCTCACGCGGTCTGCACGTCCAGCACGAACGCTGGTCCAACTGAGGCGCCAGGTGGAAATGGCATGGCAAGCCGTTCCACAGGACTACATCCAGCATCTCTACGATCGTATCCATGGGAGAATAGCAGCCTGCATTGCTGCGAAAGGTGGATATACACTGTACTAGTGCCGACATTGTGCATGCTCTGTTGCCTGTGTCTATGTGCCTGTGGTTCTGTCAGTGTGATCATGTGATGTATCTGACCCCAGGAATGTGTCAATAAAGTTTCCCCTTCCTGGGACAATGAATTCACGGTGTTCTTATTTCAATTTCCAGGAGTGTGTATCTAGTAGAAAGCGTCAGAAGCTCTTTAAGGCTATTCGCTGTAATTTCCAAGAACGATTGTCTATCGAAGTCGCTGAATCGATACGATACATATCGAACGTGCGATCGTAAACCGATCATGCAACTCTGGTGGCGGGCGTTATGGGTATGTTGACGATGCTCACTACAGCAACGACAAAAGAAGAGCGTTACAAAAAAACTTGGAATTGCAAAGGAGACGTTTTACCCTACTCGTCGTCGGCGTCGCCGTCATGTTACAGTCCATTACGGTGGTCTGGATGGAAAATTTGGAAGAGTCGAAACATGTATTCTTCCTGATACTCGTTCGTTTCCCACACTGTCCGCAATGAAATTGTAACAGTATTTCAGCATTGAAACTGATCTTACGAAGTTTTACACACTTCGCACCACCGCACTCCAAAGCAGCCCTTCTTCTCTCGTCTGGTAGTACTCCATACTTGCGACAAGAAGTCAAACAATTTTCTACGCTGGATAAACATGGAATTAGATTTTTCCATGTGAGAGAACCCGCCTAAGAAACATCAAGAACACCAGACATCCCACTCACTAACGACATAAATCGTCTAGGTTTCACTAGCAACTCACAAATAATTCGCCGAGGTATGTCATTCAGAGCAACTACGGGAATTTTTTTTTTTTTGGGGTTGGGGGGAGGGGGGGGAGGGGGCTCAACTACTAAGGGCATTGGCGCCCAGTCACAAACGTTAGTGCACTAATAGCGTAGAAAAACGCAAGGGGGCAACATCAGAAAGTACTTATAAAGACGCAGAGAAACAAAATAAAAGAGTTAGATCTTTTTTGGACAAGTCCGTGAGTGTAATAAAACGGAGGACATGAGCAGCTGCTCGAGCGTCATCAGCTAAAAGTTCGTGTAAGGTAGACGGCAGGCAGAGGACAACACGAGAGTGAATAAAATGGGGACAGGACAATAAAACATGGCGCACCGTCAATGGATGACCACTGGGGCACTGCGGGGTGGGGTCACCGGACAACAGGTAGCGGTGGCTAAATCGGCAATGTCCAATCCGCTACCTGGCCAAATGACCTCCTCTCGCTGGGAAGGGCGTGAGGAGGTTGTCCGAACCGGCGGGATCGGTTTCATGGCCCTAAGCTCATTTTCACAGAGAGAGGACCAAGCCTCGTGCCACAATGATGAAACGCGCCGGCTAAGAACCCCACTAACATCAGTTGATGGGACACAAAAGGAAGCTGTCCGAGGCAGGAGGACAGCAGCCTTGGCCGCAGCATCAGCAGCTTCGTTCCCAGGCACACCGACGTGGCCAGGAATCCACAGAAAAAGGACACGAGCGCCGGTATCTGCTAGCGACTGAAGGGACCGGTGAATTCGTTGCACTTGAGGGTGGTCCGAATGTGGGTCACGGAGACTCTGAATGGCGCTCAAAGAATCAGAGCAGACGGCAGAGGGAGAATGACGATGGCGGCGGATACACTGAGCAGCCTGACAGAGAGCAAGAAGCTCAGCTGTAAAGCTTGAACACTGGTCAAGGAGCCGGTACTGAAAGGTATCGTCTCCAACGACAAAGGCACATCTGACGCCAGCAGTAGTCTTAGAGCCAGCCATCTGTGTAAATAAAGACGTTATTAGCGGGCCTCGAACGAAGTTCGATAAACCCCGAGCGGTATATCGAATCCGCGGTCCTCTCCTTTGTGAACGAGCTGAGCTGAACCGAACCTGAGCCTGGAGCCAAGGTGGCGTCGGGCTCTCACCCACTCGAACAACCGGAAACACGTAAAAATGACGATCACAATTAATTGATCACAACGCCCGCCACAGGAGTCGCATGATCGATTTACGATCGCATGTTCGATATGTATCGTTTGGACCCAGCACCTTGGATAGGCAATCATTGTTGGAAATTACCCTATTCGCAGATAATGCCTTTGTCTATACCAAAGTAGCAACGCCAGATGGTAATAAGATTTTGCAGAACGACCTTCAGAGAACTGATGAATGACGCATTCCCTGACAGTTGACCCTGAACGTAAATAAATGTAACATATTGCGCATACATAGAAAAAGAAATCCACTACTGTACAGCTACACTACTGATGAAAAACAGCTGGAGACAGCGTCTGCCATAAAATACCCAGGCGTAACTATCCAGAGCGACCTTAATTGGAATGATCATATAATACAGATAGTGGGGAAAGCAGGCAACAGACTCAGATTCATCGGAAGAATCTTAAGGAAATGTAAGTCATTTGCGAAAGAAGTGGTTTATAAGGCGTTTGTTCACCCGATTCTTGAGTACTGTTCATCTATCTCGGATCCCCGCAAGGTAGGACTGACAGAGGAGATAGAGAAGATCCAACGGAGAGCAGCGTGTTTCGTCACGGCATCGTTTAGCTGGCGAGAGAGCGTTACGGAGATAGAAAACAAACTCACATTGAAATTTAGGGACAGCACTATTCAGGAGATTTCTGACAACTCATTACTTCCCCCCACATACATCTCGCGTATTGACCACGAGGGAATTCGAGAAATTAGAGTCAATACAGAGGCTTACCGACAATCATTCTTCCCACGCACTATTCGCGAGTAGAACTGGATTGGAGGGATTAGATGGTGGTGCCGAAAGTAGCCTCCGCCACACACCATTAGGTGGGTTGCGGAGTATGATGTAGATGTTGATGTAGATGAACTGTTAGAAACCTGCGTCATATTTGTGGCTTTAAAGTTGTAACAGAGGAATCCGAATTTTTTATTTAAACACCGTTGGAGTCGAAGCTAATTTTAGACCGTGAAGAGTGGGCGATGGGAGAGGGGGGCGCAAAATAATATCTTTCGATCCCGAGAAAAACACACACACACGCAGTATACACTGTCAAAAATGAACACATGAAACTTTTACGCAACCTGCTAACTAATAATTTACATTTATTGCACATAGTGCCAGGACTGACTAAACGCATTCCAGAAACTATTGCACCAGTTGTATGGTAGGAAACGTAGAAGGCAGTCAGTGCCATCAACAGAATGTTTACAAGTTACGATCATTATCTAGTGAAGCAATAGATTGTGAACGTAAAACCAACCAGAAATATACTATGGCGCGGCGATATTAAAGACGCACGCTGCCAGCTTGTTGTCTATTCCAAGCCACTGACAATCAAAAGAAAAACCATTTCAGTTACCATAGGGATTTTGACTATGGGTGATTGTGAAGGAAATGACTGTCGCAGAAACTGCAAAACACGAGAAACTGCGAGCGGTTCATATGTGCTGTCATGTCTAATAAAAACAGAAGAACCTTAACATCCTCGAAGAACGCAAACATCACACATCACACATTTTCCCAACTACCTATGAACACATCGCTACTGATCACGATTCAGTTACAGAAGTTGAGTATCTCTTACCTTTTCGCCGAGAAAACTTCCTGCTGGACGCTGGAAACCCAGAATAACAGCTTCTCTTGTAAAACTCTTGTATAGAATACTGGAAGCTTCAAATTCGCCTCGCATGTAACTGTCGAAGACGGAGCAAACACCACAAGTGTCGCGAAGGCACAGCTGCTTGTATACATAGGCCGTTCAAAGAACAATTATTCGTCGCGGAAAACGCTCGGAGAGTAAACAATACGTGGCGGGAAAAACAATCTCGTAGCGGACGCGACTGAAAGTTGCGCATCAGTCGTACAGAATTTTGACATAAACTAAAAATAAAATTTATTAACTGAAGTAATGGATTGTTTTGTAAATAGCAACGTCGATTGCCCTAGCCCTCTGTCAAGCTGTATCTTTACAGAAATAATCCCCCAAAATTTTCCACCCAATGATACGACACTATTTACAAAGGTCAAAGGTTCGACATTCGAACTTGTGGGACTGAGCGCTGCAACCTTAATTTTTTCGCAGACAGTTTGTCATACAGATAGCTGGCAAAAGAATCGTGAATATTACTTTTTCTTTCTCCGTTACAGATCTGCATATTAAAGAAAGAAATTTGTTTGTTTATTCGCATAAAAATCAATATTTACACGTGATTCGTGTGGATCTGGAACATTCATGATTTATTCCTATTGGGTATATGGTTTTTAAAAGTAGTCTCACGACAAGGGGTTTTTATCAGTAATTAGGAAATGTGTCAAAGACAAAAGAGAACACTCAGCAGTCCACATCATTCACAATCGACATTTGTTTACCAAATGGGATCTCAATAAGTTTAAATGATAACGCAGTGAACGTCTTACTGAGGGCTCACATTAATTTCTTGTTTACAATGTACAGAGTATGTGCTGTGTTGTAGTTAGCCAACATCAACGAGAACGAGAAATATCCCACCTCTACGGAAAATTGTGTTTATACAAGGTCCGATCAAAAAGGTTACGCTTGAAGGCGTTACTGCAGCGCATATGCAACGTAGCACAAGGCCGATGCGGGTATATAAGCACCGACAAGTAGGCGAGGGCTGGTGTGATACTCGTGTCTTTCCGACATGCGTGTAGTAAATGCCGAAACGTGAACTATGACGACGTTATCACCAAATGCGTCCAAACAGGAGCAATCTGTAGTTATTCTTTTCTTCGCTACCGAAGGACAAACAACGGTAGACGTCCTTCGGAGAATGAAAAATGTCTACGGGGAAGCATGTCTATTGAAAACTTCTGTTGTGAAATGGTACAAGTTCCATGCTGGTCGCGATTCTACTCAAGATACGGGTGGATCTGCGAGGCCAGACTCATTTCAAGGAACGGGGCGTCTCCTTCACTGTGGACCGGTAGCTACCCATCGCAATGTGTAGGATTTGTCTCCGATGGCTGTTCTACAATGGCAGGCAGAGAGAGCAGTATACAGGCCATTTTCAGAAAGAAATATTATCGATCCTCACAATTTCTTTGCTCAAGCCACAAACTCAACCTTGTGGGAAAAGATGCAAACGCATTGCCAGAAATTACAGACACTGTTGTCATTGTAAACGACGCTACAAACTCTTTTTAGAAAATCGACTACACGCGGAAAATATGCTTCCACTTTATCACGAATGTGTGAGACGAGATGGTCTGAAAATTATAAAACCGTCAGACTATTTTCTCAACATTTCCCAGATGCTGCGTGAGCTCTAGAGAAATTGTCTACAGACAGAAATTATGCAACGAGAATATCTACGTATCAGTTGAATTCATCCGTTACAAAACCAATGCTCATTTTACCTTTACATACAGTAGCCAAGTACTCAGCAGTTTTGAAATTAGTATTTCATTCGGTATTGCAGCTCCTGTATTATTCTGAATTACGACTCAGTGTTCCTTCGGACATGCAATGCAGCGGCTACAGAAGTTATGAAATACATAAAATGTATTCGCATTTGTGAATATGGGTAACCATCAGCTGTATAATGGAATGATGATCATGAAAATTTGTGCCGTACCGGGACTTGAACCCATATTTCCCGCTTAACGCGAGCGGTTGCCTTAACCTTTTTTTTTTTTTTTTTTGTTCCCATGTTGTTCGTAGTTGATCGTTGTGTTTGGTCGTTGCGGACGTCACATGACATCCGTTCAAGTTCGTTTGTTGATCCTTTCACTCAGTTTTTTTATTACAGAGGCCAACCAGCTCTGTGGCCGAACACGCTGAGCTACCATGCCGGCTGTACCATTTGCCTATCTGTGCACGACTCACAGCCAGACCCAAACTTCCATTTGTCAGCAACCATGTGTCTACAACCTGTACTCGTACATCCATTATGTATAGTTCCGTACAGGGAAGACATTTTACTTGAAAGGTGCTTGCCCAGAATAAGCGGTCAACGATAGTGACGTGCCTGTGTTATTCAGAAGGCGCGGAGAGTCATCGTCGGATGTAAACGTAACTTCAGGTGAACCCTAGGGATGTGTGTTGGAACCCTTGCTGCTCATGTTGTGTATTAATGACCTTGTATACAATATTAATAGTAATGCGGCGCTTTTTGCAGATGAAGCAGTTTTGTATAACAAAGCACTTTCTGAAAGACGCTGCATGAATATTCAGTCAGATCTTGATAAGATTTGAATGTGGTGCAGGGATTCGCAACTTGCTTTAAATGTTCAGAAATGTAAAATTGTGCACCTCACAAAAGAAAACAAAAAAAGTAGTATCCTATGACTGTAATATCAGTGAGTCACTGTTGGAATTGGCCAACTCATACAAATACCTGGGCTTTGTAGGGACATGAACTGGAATGATCACATAGGTTCAGTCGTGGGTAAAGCAGATGGTAGACTTCGGTTTATTGGCAGAATTCTAGGGAACTGCAATCAGTCTACAAAGGAGATTGCTTACATATCACTCGTGTGACCGGCCTGCGAATATTGCCCATGTGTGTGGGACTCGTACCAACCAGGGATAAGAGGGGATATTGAACGTATACGGAGAAGGGCAGCACGAAAGATCACAGGTTTGAAACTTCCTGGCAGATTAAAACTGTGCGCCCGACCGAGACTCGAAGTCGGGACCTTTGCCTTTCGCGGGCAAGTGCTCTACCATCTGAGCTACCGAAGCACGACTCACGCCTGGTCCTCACAGCTTTACTTCTGCCAGTATCTCGTCTCCTACCTTCCAAACTTTACAGAAGCTCTCCTGGAACCTTGCAGAACTAGCACTCCTGAAAGAAAGGATACTGCGGAGACATGGCTTAATCACAGCCTGGGGGATGTTTCCAGAATGAGATTTTCACTCTGCAGCGGAGCGTACGCTGATATGAAACTTCGTGGCAGATTAAAACTGTGTGCCCGACCGAGACTCGAACTCGGGACCTTTGCCTTTCGCGGGCAAGTGCTCTACCATCTGAGCTACCGAAGCACGACTCACGCCTGGTCCTCACAGCTTTACTTCTGCCAGTATCTTGTCTCCTACCTTCCAAACTTTACAGAAGCTCTCCTGCGAATCTCGCAGAACTAGCACTCCTGAAAGAAAGGATACTGCGGATACATGGCTTAGCCACAGGCTAAGCCCCAGGCTGTGGCTTTTTTTGTTAAGCTGCTCACCTTATTCAAATTTGTGTCTGTATAATGGCACAACGTCCGTTTGCAACAGCGAGGTGTAAGGAAGCGTCCTATAATTACAGTTGATGCTGCCTAACCACTTTATTAGCAGCCGAAAGGAAATGGCTTTCAACCTCGCAGCGGACTTCAGAGAAAGGCGACTAAAATTCCACGTCCACGTAAGCAGACTCCCACAGACCAGACGCATCAACAGAATACTCAAGATACAAACAGAGGCTCAAAACCACTACACCTTGGATGGCACAAGTCAAAACTGATCTGGAAGAAGCACAGTTTAATTCAGCGGACATCACAGACAAAAGCGTCTGTAGACACAAAATACACAATTGGGAAGTAATGTCAGAGAAGACAGCACCTAAAACCGAAAGATCAAAGTGGACCGAAGAAAGGAAGAGGGCCTTTAGCGAACGAATGAAAAAGTACTGGAAGAACAGGAGGAACAAATAGTCATACATGCTTCGCGTGGTCAGCTAAAGGCCTGTGAGGTGTGTAATAATAAGAATGATAAATATTAAACTATATTAATAGGAAATATGGGATGTTAAAAAAAATCACAGCTATGAGACTGGTGGTTTCCCAACAAATTTGATTTTCACAAATATCTGTTTTTCCCTAAACTTTGCAAATGTGCTTTGGGCACTTATGGTTCTCAGTGCCTGAATTATTGTCATATTTTACGCCAGTAAGTGAAAGAACCGGAGACTACCTTTACAGTTCACTGCAGCACCAAGCATAGTAAACTCGTAGTATTATGGAATAGCGGCAGTTCTTAATAACAAGTATTGAATCTTAGGGGGGGTGTGGGTTTTGAAAGGGCACAAACCAAAATCTAACACAACCACTGCAAAATGAAAGAAATGGTAACTCATGGGAAACGTAAGCAGGACATAAGCCGGAAAAAAGTTGTAAGCAACACAGAATTTCTAAAAGAGAAAACACTACACAAATAACGAAAAAATAACAAATCTTGGGATCGATAACCAGAAGTGAGCTGTATAGGTCAATTCTAATTGTCGATTCCATTATCGCTTTTTTGTAGTAGTACAGGAAGCGGTACCATATAGGTAAATCCTAAAGAGATTAAGGGCCCACACCTAATGAAAATGGCGTAATAAAGGAACGTGAAGTCGACAATTTGAGCGTACGACACATGAAAATTCTAAAAGAATGCACTGTAGGATTATGCAGTGGTTCGTTATGTGATTTCTGTTTTAGTATTACTTTCTATATTACTGTTGTTGCTGTAGGTGTGTGCTGTGCATTCTTTGAGAATTGCCATGTATGGTATCACTCTAATTGTTGATTCTGTGTTCCGTAATATTTTGATTGGCTGTTAATTATTTCGTCAAAGATTTAACTTTTTCGCATCACTCGCTAAGCTTCTGGAAGAAAGAGAAACATAAGTAACGTTGGAATAGACAACTAGGCTTGACCTTCGGTATACAGAGACAAAAAGTAAATAAATTATCCTAAAAGAAATAACAACAAACAATGAAAAATCACGAATAATAACGAACCGTGGTATGAAGAACTAGAATTGACCTATATAACTGTCCTCTTAAGTAGCTGCCTAATCTCACCCTCGGCAATCGTGGCACATTCGGAAAAAAACAGCCATATATTTGTGAGAAGCAAGATTATATGAACCGGTAATTGCAGACAGTCTCACATGCAGAAATTTCAGTTGACCTCTATAAGTATCTGACCAACCCTGCCTTCGGAAATGGTGCCATATTCTGAAAAAAGTAGTCATATATTTACGAGAAATAAAATTATAAATACAATTGCTACTTGATTCACGAGCAGCAACTTAAGCGTTGCACTTAGGTTCCTGCCTAACCACAACCTGAGAAAATGCGATATATTTTTGTAATGAACAGCATCGTTTACGTCAGTTACGGACACAACCACAGATAAAATTTAATGACAGCCACTACCATCCTTCGCATCGTAAACTCATGGCGTCCTTCGATCGGGAATCGGACACTAGATTTGACTAAAAATAGAACTTAATGCCTGAAATTCATCTACAATACGTTAGAAAGTCTTATAAAACATATTATGTCATACGACAGGGCCAGGGAAAACGTGAGTTTCACGGCAGCAGGACGATGTACTAAACCTGTCGAATGTTATCTACACGAGTGAATACATTAAGCAATTGGCATGGGAATCTTTGCAGGACCGTGTATAATTTGTAGTATTCCGATCTTACTCTAATTAAAAAGTTTGTGAACTTAATGGTTCTCCAACACAATATGCTTTAGACAATCCGTGATAAACAGTCTGGACGAGCGATTTGCAAAATAAAATTACCTCGAATATAACTGCTGTGATGAAGATCTTCATATACATTCAACATACGTGATGTGAGAATTAATGTTATGCATCCTCAAAAAGGTGCAATCGGTTTAACGCCTGTGTTATGGCTGCCAAGGATAGGCGGAAATCACATGCTGGTAAATGACTTACCAGAGACCGCCACCGTTGCGCGTGCCCCTATTTCACGATTTCTTAAGGTTCTGAATGTGGACAGGACCATTCACGTTGCTCGCCATTCGACTCGAATCAAACTGTTGCTAAGAAACGACACGGGACGTCGAAGAGACCCCTGTATTGTTGAAAACTGCGTCACGTCGCGATTGCTGTTGTTTACTGCAAGACGGTATGTGGACAATTATCGCCGTGTAATTAACGGAACTGTACACCGATAATAACAGGAGCGTAAATGGGCTGTGGTGTCCGGAGTGGCCGAGCGGTTCTAGGCGTTACAGTCTGGAACCGCGCGACCACTACGGTCGCAGGTTCGAATCCTTCCTCGGGAATGGAGGTGTGTGATGTCCTTCGGTTAGTTAGGCTTAAGTGGTTCTAAGTTCTAGGGGACTGATGACCTCAGCAGTTAAGTCCCATAGTGCTCAGAGCCATTTGAACCATCTGTCCGGGGCAATTCCGCCGAGAAAAACATCTCCACAGCCTTACTTCCGGCGGTACCTCCTCTAATACACCGAAGAGCCAAGGAAACTGGTACACCTGCCAAATATCGTGCAGGCCCCCGCGAGCGTGCAGAAGTCCCGCAACACGACGTGGCATAGACTCTACTAATGTCTGAAGTAGTGCTAGAGGAAACTGACATCACGAATCCTGCAGGGCTGTCCATAAATCCGTAAGAGCACGGGGGGGTGGAGATCTCTTCTGAACAGCACGTTGCAAGACATCACAGAAACGTTTAATAATGTTCATGTCTGGAGACTTTGGTGGCCAGCGGAAGTGTTTAAAGTCGGAAGAGTGTTCCTGGAGCCACTCTGCTGCAATTCTTGAGTGTGGGGTGTCGCATTGTCCTGCTGGAATTGGCGAAGTCCGTTAGAGTGCACTCTTGACATGAATGGATGCAGGCGATTAGGCAGGATCCGTATGTACATGTCACCTGCCAGTGTTGTATCTAGACGTATCAGAGTTCCCATAGCACTCCAACTATACACGCCCCATACCATTACAAAGCCTCCACCAGCCTGAACAGTCCCCTGTTGACATGCAGGGTCTATGGATTCATGAGGTCGTCTCCATACCCATACACGTCCATCCACTCGATATAGTACAGGTGTGCTCTATATTAAGCTGCTGGAGCAAGAACCGAAATCGAACTCCAGAAGAAGGACGTGCCCCAGACTGGTGGCTCAAAGGAGTCATCGAAGAAGGAGGCATAGGATGGGCGGCCATGCATGGCACACAAACGACACGGGTTTCTGTTGAGGAGAAAGTTATGGTGGTAGGACAGTGGTAGTTCGGCAGCTTCAGCACACAGACTCTCAACTGGGCAGGGCAGGGCCTAAATCCTCGCACAAACGAAAAAATTGGCTCACATCGAAATAAGTGACCAAGGAATAGAAAACAACCGGAATCACTCAACAGAGGAAAGTCTATTGGACCTGACGGGATACCAATTCGATTCTACACAGAGTACGCGAAAGAACTTGACCCCCCCCCCCCCCCCCTTCTAACAGCCGTGTACCGCAAGTCTCTAGAGGAACGGAAGGTTCCAAATGATTGGAAAAGAGCACAGGTAGTCCCAGTCTTCAAGAAGGGTCGTCGAGCAGATGCGCAAAACTATAGACCTATATCTCTGACGTCGAACTGTTGTAGATTTTAGAACATGTTTTTTGCTCGCGTATCATGTCGTTTCTGGAAATCCAGAATCTGCTCTGTAGGAATCAACATGGATTCCGGAAACAGCGATCGTGTGAGACCCAACTCGCTTTCTTTGTTCATGAGACCCAGAAAATAGTAGATACAGGCTCCCAGGTAGATGCTATTTTCCTTTACTTCCGGAAGGCGTTCGATACAGTTCCGCACTGTCGCCTGATGAACAATGTAAGAGCCTACAGAATATCAGACCAGCTGTGTGGCTGGATTGAAGAGTTTTTAGCAAACAGAACACAGCATGTTGTTCTCAATGGAGAGACGTCTACAGACGTTAAAGTAACCTCTGGCGTGCCACAGCGGAGTGTTATGGGACCATTGCTTTTCACAATGTATATAAATGACCTAGTAGATAGTGTCGGAAATTCCATGCGGCTTTTCGCGGATGATGCTGTAGTATTCAGAGAAGTTGCAGCGTTAGAAAATTGTAGCGAAATGCAGGAAGATCTTCAGCGGATATGCACTTGGTGCAGGGAGTGGCAACTGACCCTTAACATAGACAAATGTGATGTATTGCGAATACATAGAAAGAAGGATCCTTTATTGTATGATTATACGATAGCGGAACAAACACTAGTAGCAGTTACTTCTGTAAAATATCTGGGAGTATGCGTGCGGAACGATTTGAAGTGGAATGATAATATAAAATTAATTGTTGGTAAGGCGCGTACCAGGTTGAGATTCATTGGGAGAGTCCTTAGGAAATGTAGTCCATCAACAAAGGAAGTGGCTTACAAAACACTCGTTTGACCTATACTTGGGTATTGCTCGTCAGTGTGGGATCCGTACCAGATCGGTCTGACGGAGGAGGTAGAGAAGATCCAAAGAAGAGCGGCGCGTTTCGTCACAGGGTTATTTGGTAAGCGTGATAGCGTTACGGAGATGTTTAGCAAACTCGAGTGGCAGACTCTGCAAGAGAGGCGCTCTGCATAGCGGTGTAGCTTGCTGTCCAGGTTTCGAGAGGGTGCGTTTCTGGATGAGGTATCGAATATATTGCTTCCCCCTACTTATACCTCCCAAGGAGATCACGAATGTGAAATCAGAGAGATTCGAGCGCGCACGGAGGCTTTCCGGCAGTCATTCTTCCCGCGAACCATACGCGAGTGGAACAGGAAAGGGAGGTAATGACAGTGGCACGTAAAGTGCCCTCCGCCACACACCGTTGGGTGGCTTGCGGAATGTAAATGTAGATGTAGATGTGTAAAAGGTGACCATGGCCAAACGCACTCCACGATTGTGGGCAGTATTGAGAGGACATAAGAAGGACGGACCTGCAGATGCTTAAACAAAACACCCATAGTCTAGTGTTGAGCGGATAAGGGACCAGTCCAAAGGGGGGAGGGGGGGGAGGGTGGTTCAATGGCTCCCCAGGAAATACGACTGAGGACCCGAAGGACGTTGAGGGACTGCATACAGCGGGCTGCCAGGTAAGACATGTGGGAGGACCAAGAAAGTGTCCTATCGAGAATGAGTCCCATTAATTTCGTATTTTCAACGAACGGAAAATCAACAGGGCCAAGATGTGAAGACAGTGGAAGAAACCAGTTGCGCCCCCAGAAATTCATACAAACGGTTTTGTCAGTGGAAAAACGAAAGTCGTTGTCGATGCTCCATGAGTAAAGACGATCGAGACAGCTTTGAAGACACCGCTCAATGAGACAGGTCCGTGGAGAAATGCGATGGATGGCAAAATCTTCAACGAAAAGGAAGCCAGAGATGCCTGGCATTTATTAAATTTATGGAAAAACGAATGAGCCGTTGTATTTTAAACATCATGTTTAGAAAAAACACAAATTTTATAGTTAATTACCTCAATTTTTACCATAGTTTTTAATAGATTTGGAAAATTCTAGAGTTTCATACACCTTTAAGTATTGTTTGCATGCTGTGCAAAACTCATCGAAGAATCTCTCTTACTTATGAAGAAAAGTGTACCTATAGCAACAAATGCTGTCATTAGTAAGTGAGAAAAATGATGAAATTTCGCAAGTAAAAAAATTATTTCGTTATGTTTTCGAACATCCACTGGTAAGAGTGTGAATTCTGAATCCTTCCTGGTCATGCTGACAAAGTCTTATAAATTTATTTGTAGAAGTATAGACAGTGGAAATTGAAATGTCCAGTGGTGCCTCTCCTGCTCCAAGTCGGGCCGTTTGACGTCCTACCCCCCTCAACGATGTTAGCAAAGAGGACGACGCTCAGGATAGAACCCTGAGCACATCGTTATGCTGGATAAAGGAGTCTGACAAAGCACAACTCCTCGCCATCAGTATTTCTTAATAGGTGCAGATATCTATACAGTGATGTTTTATGGTGGTTTTTCCGACTTTCGGAAAACGTTTTCAGCAGCGTAAAACGACCGATGACATTCATTAAAAGACTTGTGACGCTAAGGTGCCAGGTTCCTTAAATTAGATTTATTCCATAGTGGCTTAATCATATTTGTGTCTCTGAACTATTGTTCCTATAAAGATGATATGTAATTCGAAATTTGTGTCGAACAGTGTTGCAATGTAGTGCTTAGGTACATCAGGCTATTGAAAGCACACTGACGGGAAAAAATGCAACACCAAAAAATAATTAAAGTAGAGTAATGAAATTTCGCGAATACATTTGTCTTCATAACATATGTAAGTGATTTGCAAGCTCACATGGTAATGTAAGTTTTTTTTGTGGTCTTACGGCGCACAACTACCTTGGTCATTAGCGCCCAGACTAAGTTATGAATGCACTGCGAGGTACAATGTTAAAGCAGCAGCTAAAAAGGACAACACTATAAAAGGCACATTAACAGGCAGGGGGTTAAAAGAGAAAGCATAATCAAATGTCCTTAGACAGGTTTGTCAAGTGGATAAAACGAGGAACGCGAGCAGCTGCTCCCGGGTCATCCGCTAAAATGTCATCCAGAGTACGTGGCAGGCCAACATCAACGCGCAGTCTATTAAAATTCGGACAGGACGTTAAAATGTGGCGTACCGTTAGCACTTTGTCCACACGGGCAGAACGGCGCCGGCGCAGCCGTCAGCAGATGGCGGTGGCTGAACCGGCAGTGTCCGATCCGTAACCGGGCGAAAACGACCTCCTCCCGCCGAGAAGGGCGTGAAGAGGTCGTCCTAGCCGCGGGGAGAGGTTTCGAGGCCCGAAGCTCGTTTTCAGTAAGTGTAGACTAATCGGCACGCCACAGTGATAAAATGCGCTGACAAATGACCCTGCTAAAATCAGATGAAGGCACACAACAAGAAGCTGTCCGAGGCTGGAGGACCGCAGCCTTGGCCGCGGCATCTGCAGCTTCGTTCCCAGGGATACCGACATGGCCAGGAACCCACATAAAGGTAACCGGAGAACCGTCGTCCACCAGCTGCTGAAGAGAGCGTCGGATCCGGTGCACGAAAGGGTGAACCAGGTACGGATCACTGAGGCTCTGGATGACGCTCAGGGAATCAGAGCAGATGACGTAAGCAGAATGTCGTCGGCGGCAGATGTAAAGAACAGCCTGGTAGAGGGCAAATAGCTCAACTGTCAAGACCGAACAATGGCCACGGAGCCGGTATTTGAAACTGTGTGCCCCGACAATAAAAGAACACCCGACACCGTCTTCGGTCTTAGAGCCATCAGTATAAATGAAGATCGTATTAGTGAACTGCGAACGAAGTTCGACAAACCGTGAGCGGTATACCGAAGCTGGGGTAATGTAAGTGCGAGATGAGCCATTGCAAATGTGAAATGCTAGTACATTAACAACCAGTATATGCGCCAGAATGTTGCATGCAAAAATGCACACTCACATGCAGTATTTTGTGCAGCTGCCGTATGTCAGTTTGTGAGGTAGAGTTCTATCCATGCCTGTTGCACTTTGTCGGTCAGTACAGGGACAGTTAATGCTATTTGCAGGTAACGCTGAAGTTGTTGTCCGATGGTGTCATTACAGACTGATCTGGTGATTGAGCAGGCCAAGGCAACATGTAGACGACCATCTTGGTTTACAATAACGGAATGCCGGCGAGCGTTATCCTGTTGGAAAATACCTGCAATACTGTTCAAGACTGGCAGTACAACAGGTCGAATCATCAGACTGGCATGCAGATTTGTTGTCAGAGTGCGTGAAATAATCACGAAAGTGTTCCTGATGTCGTACGAAATCGCACCCAAGATCATAACCCCAGGAGAAGGTCCAGTGTGTGTAGCATGTAGGCGACTTGGTTGCAGGACACAACTGGCTCCCTTCTGTCCAACACACGGCCGTCACTTGCACCGAGGCAGAACCGACTTTCTTTGACAAACACAATATACCTCCACTCTTGCCTCCAATGAGCTCTCGGTTGACACCACTGAAGTTGAAAATGGCGGTGGTTTGGGGTCAGTGGAATAAACTATACAGCGCGTCTGGCTTGGACCTGTCCTGAAAGTAACCTACGAAAGTACGAGCACGTAGCAACCATCAAGATTAATAGTAAACGTGGATGGGAAAGAGGTTAAAAAAAGAGATAAATGGCTCTGAGCACTATGGGACTTAACATCTGAGGTCATCGGTCCTCTAGACTTAGAACTACTTAAACCTAACTAACCTAAGGACATCACACACATCCATGCCCGAGGCAGGATTCGAACCTGCGACCGTAGCGGTCGCACGATTCCAGACTGAAGTGCCTAGAACCGCTCGACCATATCGGCCGGCTGCACAACAGAAAATGATAGTTTATGACTTTGGCTGAGGTACGCTTGATCACTACAGAAATCCTGTTACAATATTATTACTGAATTATATTAGTGGATTAAATTGATAAATACGTCTCACTTTCGTTCTGAAATGCTGCCGTTTAAGGTTAATTAGTCCCTGTCACAAATTTTCCCTTTCTCGGCAGGAAGATGATCGTGTTTAGTGATCATGACGTTAAATGATCCTGACGGACTGCTCAAAATCTGCGTTGATTCTGGTACTGTCTTCTGGGTTGTCATAGTTGAGCATAAAACGAGTATATGATGTTTACGTATGAAGACAGGAATTTTGTGATTTGGAATGCATGAACATATATGGTGTAGAGACGTTTCGCCCCATGGTGACTGTTGTAGCACAGAGACGCAATAGTGTGGGTATTTCACATTGACCTACATGACACAAATGTTCGAGTTTCAAACGAAGTTCACTCACCGAAGGCGGCGCACACCCGTCTCCTTCAAAAGTGGTTGGAGCCCACTGAGCATCTGGGACAGTTGCCGCAACCCTGTTTCAAACATTTATTCCTTGAAAAGTAAACTAGATTTTACAATTGCAGAAAGTTAGATAACGGCGAATGTTCTTCGACTATACTTCCAAGATTGCGTATTCGTACCTGAAAGATCGCTGCTTCTTACGTCGTCTCATTCTTTTCTGCGATTTCGATTTTCTTGCCGATTTTTCACATGCCCTACCGCATTTGCCGTAAATACGGGAGCACCTAAGGTTTCTGATAACCTGCAGTTTACAATTATTAAGAAGAAGTTCTTCTACGTTCATCAGGTCACACGAAGGATCACGATTGTGATCAACAAATATTGCAGAGGGACGGTTTGCATTGTGTTGTAACTGTGAGCTAGAGGCGCGATATGCACTTATTGCCGAGTTATCAACTCTGCTGTACACGTATTGAAAGATTCCATCGGGCTTTCAGCAGAGATCGGGAGTATTTGAGTACCTGTGCAGGATGGTTGTATGGATCAGTGAACAACTGCTGAGAAAAAGCGGGCACTAAATGAAAGTGACTAGACAGAGCAGGCAGTTTGGATGGAGCAAAAGCAGAATTTATAGGTCAATCATTTTCACGATGTAATCTACAACAACACAATTGCAACCACACATTAACATATAGAGTCTCAGAAATGATCGCTAAACATAAGGCAACTACTATTTATTATATTATGGCGTGAAACTACGTAACTGACGGAAACTTGCGTTATATTTGTGAGTTCAAACTTGCAACAGAGGAACCTATATTTTTTATTTAATTGGAGTCGAAACTAATCTTACACACTGAAAACAGGTCGGGGTGAGAGATCAAAATTAATATATTACGACCTTGAGAAATACACACACATATGCGACCCATGCGCGTTCGTATACGCTGTCAAAAATGAACACATGCAACTTTTACGTAACCTGCTAACGAATAATTTGCATTTATTGCACATAGTGCCAGGACTGACTAAACGCATTCTAGAGAAAACACTTCACGGGACTATTGTACCAGTTCAGCGGTACTAAATGTGCTAGGCAGTTAGCACCATTAACAGAATGTTTGCAAGTTACGACCATTAGCTTGTCAGGCAGTACATTATGTGCGTAAAACTATGGAGCAGTGACATTAACAACATTGTCATTTATTCCAAGCCACTGACAACCGAAAGAAACAGCATTTCAATACCATAGGTATTTTGCCTATGGGATGATCGTGAAGGAAATGAGTGTCTCAGAAGCTGCAGAACACGAGAAACTGCACGCAGTTCGACCACGTAATGTTTTTCTTATATGTCCAATAACAACACAACAACCTTAACGTCCTCGAAAAACACAAACATCACACATTTTCGTAACAATCTATGAGAAAAATCGCTACTGATTACGCGTCACTCTCATTCTGGGAAATACAGAAGCGTCCGATCTTACCCGTCGGCTTTGACCCATGACGTCACAAATACCGTGGAAACGACCATAAACAACAATTCCAATATGGCGGATATAAAAACATCGAATACGTATTGTAAATCAATATTTTCGAATCATAGGCGGCCGCTGCCGCGGCCGCATTCCAAAAAAGAAACTCCCAACCTAACCTCAAGTGGGCTACGCTACAGATCAATATGTTCATCAAATTGCTTCATATTACGTATACATGTTCTTTAAACAAGAGTACATCAAACCATGTATTAGGTTTTCCGCGCCGTAATGACGTCACACACCACAACACGCTTACGTCACGGGTCAAAGCCGACGAGTAAGATCGGACCTTTCTGTTGACCCTCATTCTGCGCTACAAAAGTTAATTATCTCTTACCTTATCGCCAAGAGAACTTTCTGCTGGACGCTGTAAACCGAAAATAAAAGCTTCTGTTATAAAACTCTTGTAGAGAATACTGGAAGCTCCGAATCTGCCTCGTATGTAACTGTCGAAGACAGACAAAACAAAACAAGTGCGGCCAAGGCACGGCTGCTTCTATACGTACGCCGTTCAGAGAGCAATTATTCGTCGCGGAAAAACAGAGAGTAAACAGTACGTGGCGCGAAAACAATCTCGTGACTGAAATTTGCGCATCAGTCGTACAGATCTTTTCCATGAGCTAAAAATAAAATATTTAAACTGGAGTAGTGTACTGTTTCGTAAATAGTAACATCGATTGCACTAGCCCTCTGTCAACCTGTATGTTTACAGAAATAATCCCCCAAATGCTTGCAGCCATTGAGATGACTGTATTTATAAAGATCAAAGATTCGACATTCGTAGTTTCCAAGAATGATTACCTATCGAAGTTGCGGTGTCCAAACGATACACATCGAACGTGCGATCGTAAATCGATCATGGGACTCTGGTGGCGGGCGTTGTGATCAATTATATGTGATCGTCATTTTCATCTGTTTTCCGTCGTTACCTCCTCCGCGAATTATTTGTGAGTTGCTAGGGAATCCCAGACGATTTATGTCTTTAGTGAGTGGGATGTCTGGTGTTCTTGACGTTTCTTCAGCGGATTCTCCCACATGGAAAAATCTAATCCATGTTTATCCAGCGTAGAAAATAGTTTGACTTTTGTCGGGAATATGGAGTACTACCAGACAAGCGAAGAAGGGACTGTATAGACCGTGGTGGTGCGAAATGTATAAAACTTCGTAAGAACAGTTTCAATGCTGAAATACTGTGTCAATTTCATTGCGGACAGTACGGGAAACGAACGAGTATCAGGAAGAATACACCGTTCGACTCTTCCAAATTATCCATCCAGGCCACCGTAATGAACTTTCACAAGATGACAACACCGACGACGAGTAAGGTAAGTCGTCTCCTTTGCAATTACAAGCATTTTTGTAACGCTCTTCTTATGTCGTTGCTGTGGCGAACGCCGTAAACATTCTCAATACTCCCGCCACCATAGTCGCATGATCGATTTACGATCGCACGTTCGATATGTATCGTTTGCACACCCCAACTTCGATACGCAATCATTCTTGGAGATTACCCGACCTTCGAACTTGAGGGACTTAGCGCTGCAGCCTGAAGTTTTTAGCAGACAGTTTGTGATACCGATAGCTAAACGTGCAGCCAAAAGAACCGTGAATATTACTTTTTCTTTCTTTGTTACAGATCTGCGTATTAAAGTTGTAATCTTCCGCTAAACCCTTTGTTTATTCATATAAAAATCAATATTTACACAAGATTCTTGACCATTCTTGATTTATTCCTGTTTGGTATGCGGTTTTTAAAAGTAGTCTCACGACAAGGGGTGTTATCAGGAATCAGATAATGTGTCAATGACAAAAGAGAACACTCAGCAGTCCACATCATTGACAATCGACATTTGTTTACCCAGTGGCACCTCAAGTTTAAATGATAACGCAGTGAAGGGCCTACTAAGGGCTCACATTGATTTCTTGTCTGTAACGTTCAGAGTATGTGGTGTGTTGTAGTTAGCCAGCATCAACAAGAACGAGAAATATCCAACATCCTTATACAAGGTCCGATCAAAAAGTTTCCGATTGAAGGCTTTACTGCAGCGTATATGCATCGTAGCGCAAATCCAATGCGGGTATATAAGCACCGACATGTAGACGAGAGACTGGTGTGATACTCGTGTCTTTCCGACGTGCGTGTAGTAAATGCCGAAACGTGAACTATGACGACGTTATCACCAAATGCGTCCAAACAGGAACTACGTGATATTGTATTTTTTTTTGTTTTTTTTTTTTAGCACTATGGGACTTAACATCTATGGTCATCAGTCCCCTAGAACTTAGAACTACTTAAACCTAACCAACCTAAGGTCATCACACAACACACACACATCACGAGGCAGAGAAAATCCCTGCCCCCGCCGGGAATCGAGCCCGGGAACCCGGGCGTGGGAAGCGAGAACGCTACCGCACGACCACGAGCTGCGGACTTAAGCGGGAACGTTTACACACATAATTATAGAATTTGGTGCAGTAAAAATCCACATCGAACATTGCAACATGTTCGTGATAGCCCTAAACTCAACGTTGTTTGTGCATTGGGCAAGAACGAAGTGTACGACCACTTTTTTTCCGTCAGAGAACGATCAGAGGGATAGTGTACCTGGATATGCTACAATTTTTAATACCATAGATCGATGAAGATGACCAAGAACGAAATGTTTACTTCAGGCACTATCTGCCTGACGTCCGGGATTTTCTCAGTTACCGCTTTCTAGGTCAATGGACTGGCCGTGATGCGCCAATTGCATGGCCCCTACATTCCCCAGACCTAACAACACTCGATTTCTTTTTTAATGGCAATTCATCAAAGATATCGTGTTTGTACCTCATGTGCCAGCTTCTCTACCTGAACTTAGAGCAAGAATTTACACCACCACTGAGCAAGTTACACCTGCAATGCTACAGCGAGTTTGGGAAGAAATTGGCTTCCGATGGGATGTCTGCAGGATAACCAACGGAAGCCACAAACAACATCTTAAGTTTAAGGTAAAAAAAACCTTCATATATTTGGCTACAAAATAACACTAAACCCAGTTCTATATCTTCTTTCAATAAATTTATATGAATTTTTAAAGCTGTAAAGTCCTTTCTGAAACCCCCTCTATATGACGGTTGCGAAAATCTGGCAAAGCACAAATTTTCATTGCTGTAGTCACGTTCACCGGCTACTCTGACGCCCATTTCTTCATAAAATCTGGAAGCTCTTGAGGAGATGCCCCACCATAAAATCATGCTCCATGATTTCAGCATTCCAGTTTGTAAAGCGGACGATGGGGATTTTAGAACCTTTAAGAGTGTTATCGACCACACTACCAAACCAAAAACTGGCGTTCGACGTAGCAACGTACTTTAAAGAAATTTTGAAACGATGACATTTTCAACAGATTTCCGTGAACAGTTGTTTAACGTATTCTTGACTGTAATTGTGGGAGTCCACCATTTTCTTCAAGTCATATCGAGGGAGACCACAATTTCTTATTTCTCCACCGTCTGTAGATTCCTTGCAAATTTCAGTGCCCCAACACGGAGGTAGAAGGCAAGTACCAACCTTCAAACACTAACACTTAAGAATATACTGTATCAAACATGAAACACATAGACTACTAGAGTACTAGATTTCATGCCTAAAGTGAACAGATAGTTTTAGCCGAACCTCAAGTCAAAGAAGGTGCTTAATGAAAATGATGATAATGGAGGGTGTTACAAAAAGGTACGGCCAAACTTTCAGGAAACATTCCTCACACACAAAGAAAAAAAAATGTTATGTGGACATGTGTCCGGAAACGCTTACTTTCCATGTTAGAGCTCATTTTATTACGTCTCTTCAAATCATATTAATCATGGAATGCAAACACACAGCAACAGAACGTACCAGCGTGACTTCAAACACTTTGTTACAGGAAATGTTCAAAATGTCTCCCGTTAGCGAGGATACATGCATCCACCCTCCGTCGCATGGAATCCCTGATGCGCTGATGCAGCCCTGGAGAATGGCGTATTGTATCACAGCCGTCCACAATACGAGCACGAAGAGTCTCTACATTTTGTACCAGAGTTCCGTAGACAAGAGCTTTCAAATTCCCCCTAAATGAAAGTCAAGAGGGTTGAGGTCAGGAGAGCGTGGAGGCCATGGAATTGGTCCGCCTCTACCAATCCATCGGTCACCGAATCTGTTGTTGAGAAGCGTACGAACACTTCGACTGAAATGTGCAGGAGCTCCGTCGTGCATGAACCACATGTTGTGTCGTACTTGTAAAGGCACAACACAAGCACCGAAGTCAACATTACCTTCCTTAAATTGGGCCAACTGGCGGTGAATCGAGACGAAACTAAAATGAGCTCTAACATGGAAATTAAGCGTTTCCGGTCACATGTCCACATAACATCTTTTCTTTATTTGTGTGTGAGGAATGTTTCCTGAAAGTTTGGCCGTACCTTTTTGTAACATACAAATTTTGTAGATTAAGTTTACTACTGATAATATTAAATATTAAACTATTTTATGGGAAATATGATATGTTAAAAAAAAGTCAAACATATGATACTGCTGATTTCCCTACAAATTTGATTTTCACAAATATCTGTTTTTCTCTAAACTTTGCATATATGGTTTGGCCCCTTATTGTTCTCAGTCCCTGCATCATTATCATAGTTTACGCTAGTAACTGAAAAATCCACAGACTACCTTTAAATCTCAATGCAGTGTCACGCATAGTGAACTCGTAATATTATGGAATAGTGGTAGTTCTTAATAACAAGTACTGAATCTTAGGAGGGGGGGTTTTGAACGGCCACAAAGTAAAATCTAACACAACTGCAAAACGAAATAAATAGTAACTCATAAGAAACGTAAGCAGGACATTAGCGGGAAATAAGGAGAAAGAGACACAGAATGTCTAAAAGAGAAGTCACTACACATGTAACGAAAAAATAACAAACCTTGAAATCGATAACCAGAAGTGAGCCGTATAGGTCAATTCTAGTTGTAGAATCCAAGGTTATTTATCGCAGCAGTACAGAAGGCGATGATATAATAATGGAACGTGTCGACAACTACACGGTATCACGCATTCTAAAAGAATGCGCAGTTACACGATTTTTGTTTTGGTGTTACTTTCTGTACTACTGTTGTTACCGCAGTGGTTCAAATGACTCTGAGCACTATGCCAGTTAGGATCTGAGGTCATCAGTCCCCTAGAACTTAGAACTGCTTAAACCTAACTAACCTACGGACATCACACACATCCATGCCCGAGGCAGGCTTCGAACCTGCGACCGTAGCGGTCACGCGGTTCCAGACTGAAGTGCCTAGAACTGCTCGGCCACACCAGCTGGCTGTTACCGCAGTGTGTACTGTGCATTCTTTGAGAATTGCCATGTATGGCATCATTCTAATTGTTGATTCGCGTTCGGTTATTTTTCATTATTTTTATTGGCCGTTAATTATTTTGTCAAAAGTGTAACTTTTTGGTGTCACTCGCTATACTACTGGAAGAACGAGAAACATAACTAACGGTGACACAGAGACAAAAAGTAAATAAATAAATAATCCTAAAAGAAATAAGAACAAACACGCAATGAAAAAAAAACACGAAAAATAACGAACCGTGGGCCGAAGAACTAGAATTGACCTATATAACTATCCTCTTAGGTTGCTGCCTAATCTCACCGGCGGCAATCATGGCACATTCGGAGAAAAACAGCCAAATATTTGTGAGAAGCGGGATTATATATACCGGTAACTGCAGATACTCTCACACGCAGCAGTTTCAACTGTGCTCTTAAGTTTGTGGCCAACCCCGCCTCTGGAAATGGTGCCATAATCGGAAAAAAAGTAGTCATATATATTTACGAGGTTATCAATACGATTGCTACTTGATTCAGGAGCAGAAACTTAAGCTGTGCACATAGGTACCTGCCTAACCACAACCTGAGAAATCCCGATATATTTGTAATAAACAGCATACCTTACGTCAGCTACTAAGACAACCACAGATGAAATTTAATAACGAGCCACTTACAGCCTTCGCATCGTAACCTCATGGCGTCCTTCACTCGAAATGTCATTGGTCAAAGCTCACAGGTGGAATCGGACACTGAAATTCATCTAAAATACGTTAGAAAGTCCTCTAAAAATATATTATTTCTTACGACAGGGCTACGGAAAACGTCTGTTTCACGACAACAATGCTATGTACTAAACTTGTCGAACGTTACCTACATGAACGAATAAAGCAAGCAATTGACATCTTCGTAGGAACATGTGTAATTTGTAGGATTCCGATCTTACTCTAATTACAAGATTTATGAAGTTAATGGTTCTGGAACACAAACTGCTTTACACGAATCGTGATGAACAGTCTGGACGACTGATTTGCAAAATTAAAATGCCTCGAATATAACTGCTGTGTTGAAGATCTCCGTATTCATTCAACGTACGTGAAGTGAGAATTAATGTTACGCGCCCGCAGAAAGATGCAATCGACTTAACGCCTGTGTTTTGGGTGCCAGGGATTGGCGAAAATCAGATGCTGATCAACGACTTACCAGAGATCGCTGTCGTTGCTCGTGCTCCCACTGAATTTGACGATTTAATTAGGTTTTGCCGAATGCAGACAGCGCCATTCACTTTGCTCGCCATTCGACTCGACTCAAGACTGTTGCCAAGAAACGTCATGGGACGTCGAAGAGAGCCCTGTGTTGTTGAAAACTGCGTCACATCGCGATTGCTGTTGTTTACTCTTAAGAGTGTATGCGACATTTATCGCCGTATAATTAAAGGAACTGTACACCGATAATAATAGGGGCGTAAATGGGCTGTGGTGTCCGGGGCAATTCCGCCTAGAACACCACCATCACAGCCTTACTTCCTGCAGCACCTCATCTTATACACTGAAGAGCTAAAGAAACTAATATCATGCAGGGCCCCCGCGAGCATGCAGAAGCTCCGCAACACGGCGTGGCATAGACTCGACTAATGGTTGAAATGGCTCTGAGCATTGTGGGACTTAACATCTGAGGTCATCAGTCCCCTAGAAACCTAACTAACCTAAGGACATCACACACATCCATACCCGAGGCAGGATTCTAACCGGCGACAATAGCTGTCGCGCGGTTCCAGACTGAAGCGCCTAGAACCGCTCGGCCACCCCGGCCGGCCGCTCGACTAATGTCTGAAGTACTGCTGGAGAGAACTGAAATCAGAATGCTGCAGGACTGTCCATAAATCTGTAAGAGTACGTGGGGCTGGAGATCTCTTGTGAACAGTATATTGCAAGACATCCCTGTGTTTAAACTCAGAAGAGTGTTCCTCGAGCCAATGTGTAGGAATTCTGCAGGTGTGGGGTGTCGCATTGTCCTGCTGGAATAGGCCAAGTCCGTCGGAATGCACAATGGACGTGAATGGATGCAGGTGATCAGACTGGATGCTTACATACGTGTCACCTGTCAGAGCCGTATCTAGGCGTATCAGGGGTCCCATATCACTGCTACTGCGCATCCCCATACCATTACAGAGCCACTGCCAGCTTGAACAGCACCCTGCTGACATGCAGGGTCTATGGATTCATGAGGTTATCTCCATACCCGTACATGTCCATTCGCTCAATACAGTTTGAAACGACGTCCAAACAGGCAACATATTTCCAGTCATCAACAGTTGACGGGCCCAGGCAGGGAGTAAATCTTTGTCGTGCAGTCATCAAGGGTACACAAGTGGGCCTCCGGCTCTGAAAGCCCATACCAATGATTTTTTTTTTTTTGAATGGTTTTCACGCTGACCCTTGTTGATGGCCCAGCATTGAAATCTGCAGCAATTTTCAGAAGGGTTGCACTTATGTCACGCTGAACGACTCTCTTAAGTAGTCGTTAGTTCTGTTCTTGCAGAACCTTTTTCTGCCCGCAGTGACGTCGGAAACTTGATGTTTTCCGGGTTCCTTCTATTCACGGTACACTCGAGAAATGGTCGTATGGGAAAACACCCACTTCGTCGCGACCTCGGAGATGCTGAGCCCCATCGCTCGTGCGCCGACTATAACACCACGTCCAAACTCACTTAAATCTTGGTAACCTGCCATTGTAGCAACAGTGACCGATCGAACAATTGCCCAGGCACATATAGGAGTTGCCGACTGCAGCACCATAGTCGGCCGGTGTGGCCGTGCGGTTCTACGCGCTTCAGTCTGGAACCGCGTGACCGCTACGGTCGCAGGTTCGAATCCTGCCTCGGGCATGGATGTGTGTGATGTCTTTAGGTTAGTTAGGTTTAAGTACCTCTAAGTTCTAGGGGACTGATGACCACATATGTTAAATCCCCTAATGCTCAGAGCCATTTGAACCATTTTTTGCAGCACCATATTCTACCTGTTTACGTATCTCTGTGTTTGAATACACACGTGTGTACTAGCTTCTTTGGTGCTTTAGTGTAAAAGGATATTACGGAGATGTGGCACTGCTTTCCAGGAAGCGTGTGGCGCGCAAATTATTCTCGGGGCTGATACCTGGCTGAACCGTGAGATAGGAAGTTCTGAAATATTTAGTGAGGGTTGGAACGTGTATCGGAAAGACAGATTAGACACCGTAGGAGGTAGTGTCTTCATTGCAGTTGACAAAAATATTGTGTCTACTGAGGTCAAGGTAGAGGGTGATTGTGCAGTTATCTGGACACGTTTAACGTTTGACAGTTCTAGAATCATTCAAAGGGAGTCTACATTCTGTATCGCAGAAGTACCTGGATCATGCTATATTAGTCGGAGGCGACTTCAACCTACCTAGTATAGACTGGGATGTCTATGGATTCATTACAGGTGGTACAGACAAGCCGTCGCGTGAATTACTTTTGAATACATTATCCGAAAACTGTCTTGAGCAGCTAAATCGACAGCCAACGCGTAATGGAAATATTTTGGATCTAGTAGCCACGAACAGACCAGACCCCATCGACGGTGTCAGTGTTGAGACAGGGATAAGTGATCACGATGTTGTCATTACGACTATGTTTACGAAAGTTAAAAAGTCGTCCAAGAAGGCTAGACAGTATTCTCACTAGAAAGAGCAGATAAGCAGTTGTTAGCATCCCACTTAGTAAATGAATCGACTTCATTTACTTCCGGTACGATGGACGTGGAAGAATTATGGGCAAATTTTAAACACATTGTAAATCACGCATTGGACATGTATGTGCCGAAAAAGTGGGTTACGGACGGAAAAGACCCACCGTGGTTTAACAGCGCAATTCGGAGAATGCTCAGGAAGCAAAGGCAGTTGCACTCCCGGTACAAGAAAGATCGGGAGAATGAGGACAGGCAAAAGTTAGCAGAGATTCGTGCTGCTGTGAAAAGAGCGATGCGCGAAGCATTCAACCACTACCACCATTATGCCTTAGCAAAAGATCTGGCTGAAAACCCAAGGAAATTGTGGTCTTACGTAAAATCGGTAGGCGGATCGAAGGCTTCCATCCAGTCACTCACTGATCAGTCTGGCCTGGCATTGGAAGACAGCAAAACGAAAGCTGACATTTTAAATTTAGCATTTGAGAAATCTTTCACGCAGGAGGGCGTACAAACACATCGCCGTTTGAGTCTCGTACGGATTCCCGTATGGAGGGCATAGACATCCCTGGGGTTGTGAAGCAGCTGAATGAGTTGAAAATAAATAAATCGCCAGGTCCTGATGGAATTCCAATTCGGTTTTACAGAGAGTACACTACTGCATTGGCTCTTGACTTAGCTTGCAATTATCGCGAATCTCTTGCCCAACGTAAAGTCCTGAGCGACTGGAAAAAAGCGCAGGTGACGCCTGTATATAAGAAGGGTAGAAGGACGGATCCTCAAAATTACAGACCAATATCCTTAACATCGGTTTGTTGCAGGATTCTAGAACATATCCTCAGTTCGAATATAATGCATTTCCTTGAGGCAGAGAAGTTGCTGTCCATGCATCAGCACGGCTTTAGAAAGCATCGCTCCTGCGAAACGCAACTGGCCCTTTTTTCACATGATATCTTGCGAACCATGGATGAAGGGTATCAGACGGATGCCATATTCCTTGACTTCCGGAAAGCGTTTGACTCGGTGCCCCACTGCAGACTCCTAACTAAGGTACGAGCATATGGGATTGGTTCCCAAGTATGTGAGTGGCTCGAAGACTTCTTAAGTAATAGAACCCAGTACGTTGTCCTCGGCGGTGAGTGTTCATCGGAGATGAGGGTATCATCTGGAGTGCCCCAGGGAAGTGTGGTAGGCCCGCTGTTGTTTTCTATCTACATAAATGGTCTTTTGGATAGGGTGAATAGCAATGTGCGGCTGTTTGCTGATGACGCTGTGGTGTACGGGAAGGTGTCGGCGTTGAGTGACTGTAGGAGGATACAAGATGACTTGGACAGGATTTGTGATTGGTGTAAAGAATGGCAGCTAACTCTAAATATAGATAAATGTAAATTAATGCAGATGAATAGGAAAAAGAATTCTGTAATGTCTGAATACTCCATTAGTAGTGTAGCGCTTGACTCAGTCACGTCGATTACATATTTTGGCGTAACATTGCAGAGCGATATGAAGTGGGACAAACATGTAATGGCAGTTGAGGGGAAGGCGGATAGTCGTTTCCGGTTCATTGGTAGAATTTTGGGAAGATGTGGTTCATCTGTAAAGGAGACCGCTTATAAAACACTAATACGACCTATTCTTGAGCACTGCTCGAGCGTTTGGGACCCCTATCAGGTGGATTGAGGGAGGACATGGAAGCAATTCAGAGGCGGGCTGCTAGATTTGTTACTGGTAGGTTTGATCATCACGCGAGTGTTACGGAAATGCTTCAGGAACTCGGGTGGGAGTCTCTGGAGGAATGGAGGCGTTCTTTTCGTAAATCGCTACTGAGAACCAGAATTTGAGGGTGACAGCAGTACAATTTTGCTGTCGCCAACTTATATTTCGCAGAAAGACAACAAAGATAAGATAAGAGAGATTAGGGCTCGTACAGAGGCATATAGGCAGACATTTTTCCCTCGTTCTGTTTGGGAGTGGAAGAGGGAGAGAAGTTGCTAGTCGTGGTACGAGGTACCCTCCGCCACGCACCGTATGGTGGATTGCGGAGTATGTATGTAGATGTAGATGTAGATGTAGATGTAGATGTAGTCCCAGGTTTTAGCCAAGCAATGCCTCTGCAAATTTCTTTCTTCCAGGTTTGGCAGGAGAGCTTCTGTGAAACCTGGAAGATAGAAGACGAGTAAGGTCATGAGTCCTACTTGGGTAGCTTAGCTGGTACAGCAAAGGTCCTGAGTTCGATTCTCGTTTCGGCGCGCACACCTTTAATCTGCCAGGAATTTCGTATCAATGCACGTTCAGCTGCAAAGTGCAAATTTCTCGTTGGAAAGTAATTTATTTATTTTTATTTTATTTTACATGTCTAGTTCATTAGGACCAAACTGACTAGCAAATCTCTGTGATCATGGAACGAGGAAGTACATGAAATTAACACCAGAAACCTTAACTGCAGATAGCGTTTACACGAATCGTACGAAAATTACAAGCTGGTGAGCAAAAACTGGCATAATCCACAATGTAACACGCGAATTTTATTTCTTTTATCCAGGAACTCCCCGACACACTAGAAGGAGTGAGCTGTTTTCTTCATGCCTTATTGAAAATAGGAGGATCGGAATAATGCATGCCTTTCTGCACAGGAGTAAAGGAGATGCGATCCAAATGCAGATTGGATTTCTCCCTAGTATTAACCGAGCGGAAAGCTGCTACCTCCTGGGAATAAGCTCATACTGTTAACAGCGAATGGAATTGGAGAAAATATCTATTGAGAGGTCAGTGTCAGAATTCGAAGACTGCTGAACCGGAGACGACAAGAGGTTTCCGTTCATATACCACATTTTGCTCGTACTGCCTGTTTCTGAGTCAAAAACATCCTTTCAGAATGGGAAGAGTTACCCCAGAAAGTAATAATGTATGCTATAAATGAACGAAAATAAACAAAGTAGACTAATTTCCAAGTCCTTTGCTGTCTCTGACAGAATTACAATGTCATCGGCGAACCTCAAAGTTTTTATTTCTTCTCCATGGATTTTATTACCTACTCTGAACTTTTCTTTTGTTTCCTTTATTGCTTGCTCAATATACAGCAAATACAGCCATATGCAAGAGACAGCAAAGGACTTGGAAGAGCAGTTGAACGAAATGGACAGTATCTTGAAAGGACGGTATAAGATGAACATCAACAAAGGCAAAACCAGGATAATGGAATGTAGTCGAATTAAGTCGGGTGATGCTGAGGGAATTAGATTAGGAAATGAGACACTTAAAGTAGCAAAGGAGTTTTGCTATTTGGGGAACAAAATAACTGATGATGGTCGAAGTAGAGAGGATATGAAATGTAGACTGGCAATGGCATGAAAGCGTTTCTGAAGAAGAGAAATTTGTTAACATCCAGCATTGATTTAAATGTCAGGAAGTCGTTTCTGAAAGTATTTGTATGAAGTGTAGCCACGTATGGAAGTGAAACGTGGACGATAAATAGTTTAGACAAGAAGAGAATAGAATCTTTCGAAATGTGGTGCTACAGAAGAATGCTCAAGATTAGATGGGTAGATCACATAACTAATGAGGAGGTATTGAATAGAATTGGGGAGAAGAGAAGTTTGTGGCACAACTTGACTAGAAGAAGGGATCAGTTGGTAGGACATGTTCTGAGGCATCAAGGGGTCACCAATTTAGTATTGGTGGGCAGCGTGGAGGGTAAAAATCGTAGAGGGAGACCAAGAGATGAATACACTAAGCAGATTCAGAAGGATGTAGGTTGCAGTAGGTACTGGGAGATAAAGAAGCTTGCACAGGATAGAGTAGCATGGAGAGCTTCATCAAACCAGTCTCAGGACTGAAGACAACAACAACAACAACAGACTAATTTCCATGTTCGACTATCACTTATTGCAGATAATGTTGTAATAGTAAATATAGCAGCATTATGTTTTTGAATAGGATCCTGAATGAGGGGCTTCCATGTCAGCTTTTCTTTAGCAACTATCCAAACTCCTAGGAATTTGGAGTTTTCAGATTCACTTACCATACGCCCATTCTGTGTAATCAGAACAACAGTTTCGATTATTGTCTGATAGAAACTGTAAAATCTGAGTCTTATTGTGATTTAGCATCAGTTTTGTTTCTACAAGCTATGAACTTACTTCTTGAACTGTACCATTTGACGAAACTTCCTGGCAGATTAAAACTGTGTGCCGGACCAAGACTCGAACTCGAGACCTTTGCCTTTTGAGGGCAAGTGCTCTACCAACTGAGCTACCCAAGCACGACTCACGCCCCGTCCTCACAGCATTACTTTTGCCAGTACCTCGTCTCCTGCCTTCCAAACTTTATAGAAGCTCTCCTGCGAACCTTGCAGAACTAGCACTCCTGAAAGAAAGCAGTGAGGACGGGGCGTGAGTCGTGCTTGGGTAGCTCAGTTGGTAGAGCACTTGCCTGCGAAAGGCAAAGGTCTCGAGTTCGAGTCTCGGTCCGGCACACAGTTTCAATCTGCCAGGAAGTTTCATATCAGCGCACACTCCGCTGCAGAGTAAAAATCTCATTCTGGAAACATCCCCCAGGCTGTGGCTAAGCCATGTCTCCGACATATCCTTTCTTTCAGGAGTGCTAGTTCTGCAAGGTTCGCCAGCCGCGGTGGCCGAGCGGTTCTAGGCGCTTCAGCCCAGAACCGCGCGACTGCTACGGTCGCAGGTTCGAATCCTGCCTCGGGCATGGATGTGTGTGATGTCCTTACGTTAGTTAGGTTTAAGTAGTTCTATGTCTAAGGGACTGATGACCTCAGATGTTAAGTCCCATAGTGCTCAGAGCCACATGAACCATTTTTTTTATTTTGCAAGGTTCGCAGGAGAGCTTCCGTAAAGTTTGAAAGGTAGGAGACGAGGTACTGGCAAAAGTAAAGCTGTGAGGACGGGTCGTGAGTCGTGCTTGGGTAGCTTAGTTGGTAGAGCACTTGACCGCGGAAGGCAAAGGTCTCGAGTTGGAGTCTCGGTCCGGCACACAGTTTTAATCTGGCAGAGAGTTTCATATCAGCGCACACTCCGCTGCAGAGTGAAAATCTCATTCTGTACCATTTGATACTTTGCCTATGTTGCACTCAGCATCCTTCACTATTAAACTAGTGTCATCTGTAAACAGAAATATCTCACAATCACCTGTTATTTAAAAAAATATCATTTAGATATCTAAGAAACATCCCCCAATCAGAATCCATGTCATACCTGTCCTTATTGTTGTGACGTATGATCTTTTGCTGTATGTCCTTAACCCCAATACCACTAGGGGGAGGGGGGGGGGGGCAAAAATTGCCTACAGTATTCGTTTTATTTGTTTAATTTATCAATTTGTTGGAGTTAAGAAGCAAGAATTTAGGTAATTGTAGAAAAATATCTAGCGTATGTGCTGTCATATAATTTTTGTGAAGTATTTAAATCTGCCTATTACATTTAATTTAAGTGCGGGCAGATTTTGCCCCCCCCCCCCCTCCCCCTTAGACGTAAGTGAGACAACTTTTCTCATTAAAATAATTCTCAATAAGGCAGATATAAATGCAGTTTCTGACTGTTGGTACCGCTGTATTGTGTTGCCATTGTTGTTTTGAAATAAATGTCCTTTCTTGTTCGAGCATTTGTACACTACTCGCAGTTCTAATAAAATGTCTCGTCAGTACCAGAGGTTTCTTACAGATGAAGAGGTGTCAGCTATAATAAATGACGCAAGTGAAGTTGATGAAATTGATCCAGAAAAAGATGATATAGTTGTGACATACAATAGTGACACAGCAATTGAAAATGAGTGACGTTCATGGAGTTCATCCCCTGATAAACAGCATGTAGGTGCTTCCGGCATCATTGTTAAGCGAAAAGCGGTAGGGAATATATTAATGTGCGTCCAAGGCAAGTACGCAGGTCAGTACAAAATGTAGTGAATTTTCGTCAAGGCTTGACTCATGAAGACGTGACCTCTAGTGTGTAAGAATCTTTCAAAACGTTTGTAACTCCCGAAATAATGAAGATTATCGGGGATTATACAAACCAAGGATCTCGTAATAAGAACTTAAAACTTACAACCATAGAAGAAATGTACACCTTCATTGGTATTTTGATACTCGTGGGCACAAATAATGACACTACGCTGCCTCTTGACGACTTATGGGGGAAAGTACTGGGAAAGAATATCTACGTAGCTACAATGAGCAGTGGTGTAGCGTGGGGGGAGACTTTGAGACTTAGTCTCCCCTGTATTCGTGCTTAAAAAAGATTCAATGGTAATCCATAACAAAAATATAACTAACTGTCTGCTAAGAGCTCTAAATGTGCAAAGACATCATCTGAGTATTGGTGTATTTACCTGCTTGACACTCGACTGCTCCCAGTCTCTGCATCCCTTCCCTTACCTGGCTGTGTTGGTGGCATTCTCGCCTACCCTCCACTTCCCCTCTTCCACGAAGGCCGGTGCGCTGCACTTGCTAGCAGGTATCGAGACTAGTCTCTGCCGCTTCTATGCTGGCTTTTAACACGGAAGTGAACAGTCGCGCGGTTTGTGTTCATAGTCATTCTTGTGTGATTTTAGTGCATATTTTCGTTGTGTTGCCATCATAAGTGAGCCAGCAACTGAACACCTTATAGAATTTATATTAAAAACGCCTTTTTCTACATTCTTGTTGTTGTGGTCTTCAGTCCTGAGACTGGTTTGATGCAGCTCTCCATGCTACTCTATCCTGTGCAAGCTTCTTCATCTCCCAGTACCTACTGCAGCCTACATCCTTCTGAATCTGCTTAGTGTATTCATCTCTTGGTCTCCCTCTACGATTTTTACCCTCCACGCTGCCCTCCAATACTAAACTGGTGATCCCTTGATGCCTCAGAACATGTCCTACCAACCGATCCCTTCTTCTAGTCAAGTTGTGCCACAAACTCCTCTTCTCCCCAATTCTATTCAATACCTCCTCATTAGTTATGTGATCTACCCACCTAATCTTCAGCATTCTTCTGTAGCACCACATTTCAAAAGCTTCTCTTCTCTTTTTGTCTAAACTATTTATAGTCCACGTTTCACTTCCATACATGGCTACACTCCGTACAAATACTTTCAGAAATGACTTCCTGACACTTAAATCTGTACTGGACGTTAACAAATTTCTCTTCTTCGGAAACACTTTCCTTGCCATTGCCAGTCTACATTTTATATCCTCTCTTCTTCGACCATCATCACTTATTTTGCTCCCCAAATAGCAAAACTCCTTTACTACTTTAAGTGTCCCATTTCCTAATCTAATTCCCTCAGCATCACCTGATTCGACTACGTTCCATTATCCTCGTTTTGCTTTTGCTGATGTTCATCTTATATCCTCCTTTCAAGACACTGTCCATTCCGTTCAACTGCTCTTCCAAGTCCTTTGCTGCCTCTGACAGAATTACAATGTCATCGGCGAACCTCAAAGTTTTTATTTCTTCTCCGCGGAATTTAATACCTACTCCGAACTTTTCTTTTGTTTCCTTTATTGCTTGCGCAATATACAGATTGAATAACATCAGGGACAGGCTACAACCCTGTCTCACTCCCTTCCCAACCACTGCTTCCCTTTCATACCCCTCGACTCTAATAACTGCCATCTGCTTTCTGTACAAATTGTAAATAGCCTTTCGTTCTCTGTATTTTACCGCTGCCACGTTCAGAATTTAAAAGAGAGAATTCCAGTCAACGTTGTCAAAAGCTTTCTCTAAGTCTACAAATGCTAGAAATTTAGGTTTGCCTTTCCTTAATCTTTCTTCTAAGATAAGTGTTCCAACATTTCTACGGGATCCAAACTGATCTTCTTCGAGGTCGGCTTCTACCAGTTTTTCCATTCGTCTGTAAAGAATTCGCGTTAGTATTTTGCAGTTGTGACTTATTAAACTGATAGTTCGCTAATTTTCACATCTGTCAACACCTGCTTTCTTTGGGATTGGAATTATTATATTCTTCTTGAAGTCTGAGGGTATTTCGCCTGCCTCATAAATCTTGCTCACCAGATGGTAGAGTTTTGTCAGGACTGGCTCTTCCAAGGCTGTCAGTAGTTCTAAAGGAATGTTGTCTACTCCCGGGGCCTTGTTTCGACTCAGGTCTTTCAGTGCTCTGTCAAACTCTTCACGCAGTATCATATCTCCCATTTCATCTTCATCAACATCCTCTTCCATTTCCATAATATTGTCCTCAAGTACATCGCCCTTGTATAGACCCTCTATATACTCCTTCCACCTTTCTGCTTTCCCTTCTTTGCTTAGAACTGGGTTTCCATCTGAGCTCTTGATATTCACGAAAGTGGTTCTCCTTTCTCCAAAGGTGTCTTTAATTTTCCTGTAGGCAGTATCTATCTTACCCCTAGTGAGATAAGCCTTTACATCCTTACATTTGTCCTCTAGCCATCCCTGTTTAGCCATTTTGCACTTCCTGTCGATCTCATTTTTGAGACGTTTGTATTCCATTTTGCCTGCTTCATTTACTGCATTTTTACATTTTCTCCTTTCATCAATTAAATTCAATATTTCTGCTGTTACCCAAGGGTTTCTGCTAGCCGTCTTCTTTTTACCTATTTGACCCTCTGCTGCCTTCACTATTTCATCTCTCAAAGCTACCCATTCTTCTTCTACTGTATTTCTTTTCGCCATTCCTGTCAATTGTTCCCTTATGCTCTCCCTGAAACTCTGTACAACCTCTGGTTCTTTCAGTTTATCCAGCTCCCATCTCCTTAATTTCCCACCTTTTTGCAGTTTCTTCAATTTTAATCTACAGTTGATAACCAATAGATTGTGGTCAGAGTACACATCTGCCCCTGGAAATGTCTTACAATTTAAAACCTGGTTCCTAAATCTCTGTCTTACCATTATATAATTTATCTGATACCTTTTAGTATCTTCAGGATTCTTCCATGTATACAACCTTCTTTTATGATTCTTGAACCAAGTGTTAGCTATGATTAAGTTGTGCTCTGCGCAGAATTCTACCAGGCGGCCTTCTCTTTCATTTCTTAGCCCCAATCCATATTCATCTACTATGTTTCCTTCTCTCCCTTTTCCTACTCTCGCATTCCAGTCACCCATGACTATTAAATTTTCGTCTCCCTTCACTACCTGAATAATTTCTTTTATCTCATTATACATTTTATCAATTTCTTCATCATCTGCAGAGCTAGTTGGCATATAAACTTGTACTACTGTAGTGGGCGTGGGCTTCGTGTCTATCTTGGCCACAATAATGCGTTCACTATGCTGTTTGTAGTAGCTTACCCCTACTCCTATTTTTTAATTCATTATTAAACCTACTCCTGCATTACCCTTATTTGATTTTGTATTTATAACCCTGTATTTACCTGACCAAAAGTCTTGTTCCTCCTGCCACCGAACTTCACTAATTCCCACTATATCTAACTTTAACCTATCCATTTCCCTTTTTAAATTTTCTAACCTACCTGCCCGATTAAGGGATCTGACATTCCACGCTCCGATCCGTAGAACGCCAGTTTTCTTTCTCCTGATAACGACGTCCTCTTGAGTAGTCCCCGCCCGGACATCCGAATGGGGGACTATTTTACCTCCAGAATATTTTACCCAAGAGGACGCCATCATCATTTAATCATACAGTAAAGCTGCATGCCGTCGGGAAAAATTACAGCTTTGAGCCGTTCGCAGTACCAGCACAGCAAGGCCGCTTTGGTTAATGTTACAAGGCCAGATCAGTCAATCATCCAGACTGTTGCCCCTGCAACTACTGAAAAGGCTGCTGCCCCTCTTCAGGAACCACACGTTTGTCTGGCCTCTCAACAGATACCCCTCCGTTGTGGTTGCACCTACGGTACGGCTATATGTATCGCTGAGGCACGCAAGCCTCCCCACCAACGGCAAGGTCCATGGTTCATTGGGGGGGGGGGGGGGGTGTTCTACATTAACGAACGAAAAACAGTACGAATTGAAGGACGAACGACCTACTCCTACACTCAGTGTAGTTTAAAGCGAAGCCAAACAAAAACGCACTTTTCAGACAGCCTGGTACGAAAAGTATGCTTGGCTGACTGCGAATGCAGTTAATAACAGATTATATTGTTATATATATCTTATGTTTTGTGGTGAAAAGGAATGGTGCAATGAGGGCATTTGTACAATAAAGAACTTTGACAAGAAAGCACAAAAGCATTAGATATCAAAACGTCACCTGCAGAACAAAGAATCATTTCAGTTATTGGGCAAAAGTAGAATTTAGCACGCCCTTTCTGAAGCCGCTCGTCTCACAGCAATAAAATACAACAAAGACGTTGCATCCCGCAAGAGAGTATTGGCTTGTTTTATTCAGGTTAAAAAAAATGGTTCAAATGGCTCTGAGCACCATGGGACTTAACATCTGTGGTCATCAGTCTCCTAGAACTTAGAACTACTTAAACCTAACCACCCTAAGGACGTCACACACATCCATGCCCGAGGCAGGATTCGAACCTGCGACCGTAGAGGTCACGCGGTTCCAGGCTGAAGCGCCTTGGTGTCTTCAGAGGCCCAAAGTGATTGTAAGCTTGACACAGTACCCAAAAAATTGTACTCTAGATATGGTTTTTTACAGCTTTGTTTTCGTCTATTTTAAGTATGTACCATAGTTTTATCATTACTTATACAGTTGGATCCCAGCAGGGGAGTGCTCCTGGTTGTTCCGTGGTTTTCCCTGATAGGGGTTTTAAAGTGCGTCTTCCAGAACAATTTACAAATTATGATGCGGAGTTACACGACATCTAATGGCACAGGAGAGGGTTCACAGACATCACCGTACGAGTTTTCTTGTCTGTTCCAACTCTCTTAATGCACTGCAAGTGCTTCACCAAATGTATCCGGTAGACCCGCTGATTCATCTCATCCATTACTGCTTACAGTGGCTCCAATGCCGTGGCAAGAAGGTGGTCCTTTGCTGGGTACCTGACCACGTTGGGATTCGGGGTAAAGACATGGCTGATAAAGCTGCAAAGGAAGCATGTTGGGATGGTGCTGTCCATCAATGTCCCATCCTGTTGCACGCCATTATCTCATTTTCTGACAGATGCAACATGTCAGTGGGAGACTGAATGGTTGCAGGTGTCGGACAACAAACTGCAGTCGCTCAAACCGACTACTAAAGCTAGGCGGACTTCGTGTCAGCCTCGCCGTTGGAGACTGCGCATCGGGTATAGCCCTTTCACACGTGGCTTCCTCCTCCGGGGGGGATCCACCTTTCTGTGAAGTTTGTGGCGTGCTGCTTTCAGTTCAGCATATTGTGGCTACGTGTGTCCTGTATACTGACGTTAGGGCAGCCCTCGGTCTCACGGGAGATCTGCCCACCATCCTCGCAGATACCGATACCGGTGTTAACGGTGGTGAAATTTTGTGAACTATCAGACCTGATCCCTAAACAGGTGGGGAAGTGCGGCAGACCTTAGTACGTTATAAACTGCTCTGCATGTGGGGACATCCTTCGTCCCCACCCGTGAGCTTTCACGTTGACTTTTCGTCAGGGCGCTGGTGACCGTGATGTCGAGCAGGCCCCTCAACCCATCGAGCCCTCATCATCATCGTCATCTGATCTATCTTCCCTTTCAGCAGATGACATCAGCTCAGCCGATCACGTCCTTGAGTTTTATCAGTGTCAGTGAGATGACAGCAGTCATTTGAAGCTCTTTTTCGGGGAAAACAACCCCCCCTTAAATTGCAGTTCTCTTGGATTGCCTTTCATTTTTAGTTCCCCTCCTTCGAGAGTTTCGGTCCCATTGCTGCCAATTTAAAATTCGATTTTTTAGCCTTCACTAAGCCATGGAATGGGCACTTATGACCGTAGCAGTTTTGCGCCCTAAAACCATAATTATATATATAAAATTATCGAAACTCTCTTTTTGTCATTCACAATTGAAATGTTACCCCTAAACAAGATGTTTCTTTCTTCTGCAGCTACTGTGACTGTCTCCTGAAGATCAGCTTCATTCATAGCTTTGACAGACAGACTGGTGTCATTGGCAAACAATACTGTATCTGCTGCTGATATATAGGTGGCATGCCATTTATAGATTTTAAGAGCAGCAGTGGTCCCTGTAGGGTGTCCTGTGACACTCCGTATCTGACTCTTTGGTATGCTGATGAGTAATTTTTTCATGTATCTCTACCATTTGGTACCTGTTAGAGAGAGAAGATTTGAACCATTCATATTCTACGCCATGAATCCCCTAGCACATAGCAATATAGTTCTCTCTCTTTCTCTTAAAAAAAAAAAAAAAAAAAAAAAGTAAGACAAGTTGAAGACATCTCTCTATCCCCCTCCCCCTCCTCCTCCTCCCCCTCCTCCTCCTCCTCCTCCTCCACCCCCCCCCCCCCCCCCCCCCGCCTGTCATAATGGATTATATAGGGTTATTACAAATGATTGAAGCGATTTCACAGCTCTACAATAACTTTATTATTTGAGATATTTTCACAATGCTTTGCACACACATACAAAAACTCAAAAAGTTTTTTTAGGCATTCACAAATGTTCGATATGTGCCGCTTTAGTGATTCGGCAGACATCAAGCCGATAATCAAGTTCCACCCACACTCGGCGCAGCATGTCCCCATCAATGAGTTCGAAAGCATCGTTAATGCGAGCTCGCAGTTCTGGCACGTTTCTTGGTAGAGGAGGTTTAAACACTGAATCTTTCACATAACCCCACAGAAAGAAATCGCATGGGGTTAAGTCGGGAGAGCGTGGAGGCCATGACATGAATTGCTGATCATGATCTCCACCACGACCGATCCATCGGTTTTCCAATCTCCTGTTTAAGAAATGCCGAACATCATGATGGAAGTGCGGTGGAGCACCATCCTGTTGAAAGATGAAGTCGGCGCTGTCGGTCTCCAGTTGTGGCATGAGCCAATTTTCCAGCATGTCCAGATACACGTGTCCTGTAACGTTTTTTTCGCAGAAGAAAAAGGGGCCGTAAACTTTAAACCGTGAGATTGCACAAAACACGTTAACTTTTGGTGAATTGCGAATTTGCTGCACGAATGCGTGAGGATTCTCTACCGCCCAGATTCGCACATTGTGTCTGTTCACTTCACCATTAAGAAAAAATGTTGCTTCATCACTGAAAACGAGTTTCGCACTGAACGCATCCTCTCCCATGAGCTGTTGCAACCGCGCCGAAAATTCAAAGCATTTGACTTTGTCATCGGGTGTCAGGGCTTGTAGCAATTGTAAACGGTAAGGCTTCTGCTTTAGCCTTTTCCGTAAGATTTTCAAAGCCGTCAGCTGTGGTACGTTTAGCTCCCTGCTTGCTTTATTCGTCGACTTCCGCGGGCTACGCGTGAAACTTGCCCACACGCGATCAACCGTTTCTTCGCTCACTGCAGGCCGACCCGTTGATTTCCCCTTACAGAGGCATCCAGAAGCTTTAAACTGCGCATACGATCGCCGAATGGAGTTAGCAGTTGGTGGATCTTTGTTGAACTTTGTCCTGAAGTGTCGTTGCACTGTTATGACTGACTGATGTGAGTGCATTTCAAGCACGACATACGCTTTCTCGGCTCCTGTCGCTATTTTGTCTCACTGCGCTCTCGAGCGCTCTGGCGGCAGAAACCTGAAGTGCGGCTTCAGCCGAACAAAACTTTGAGTTTTTCTACGTATCTGTAGTGCGTCGTGACCATATGTCAATGAATGGAGCTACAGTGAATTTATGAAATCGCTTCAATCATTTGTAATAGCCCTGTACAATGAACTTTTCTCTGAGGGGGAACTCCTTCAGGCTCTTGACTAATCACACAGTGTGGCCCCAGGCCCTGGTTCAGTTCATCATCAGATGATCCAACATTTGAATGTTACTCAAACACTCTCATCTACTCAGGGGCTGCAACCTTATCTGGCCAGAAAGTATTTTCCCTTTACAGTGTCGACATAGTATTCCAATCTTTAAGCCAGACAAAATCCAGACATTCATTGACAGCTACTGAACAATTAGCCTCATGAATGTGCTCTGAAAACTGCTCAAAAAGATGGTAGCCCAACGTTGTTGTGGTTTCTTGAATCGCTGGGCCTTTTGTCCCCCAGTTTCCAGGAGGAACAATCCTCAATCGATGATGTGGTTAGGTTGGAAACAGCAATCTGACAGGGTGTTTGTAAATGGTGAAGTCTCATTGAAGCCTTTTTTATCTCTACAAGGTGTACAACACTGGTCGGTGTGATCACACTTTACTTACCCTAAATGATGGGGGCTTTAGAGACTCTCTGCAGGTTTTTATTTGTCAGCTTTTGCTACACTGATTGTTTCGTGTTACAGTTGGTACACTGCTCAGCCCTGCACGCGTCCAAAAGAACAGCAGGGCTCCATGGATTTCACACTTAATCACCACCATAAGCGGGCTAGTTACCTGTCATACCCTACGTCATACTCACGCTGTGTCAGCTTTTGCATCTGTAACAGGTCACAGTCAGTAGCCTCGACTAAACACCACTTTCGAGGTGCCATCCGAGAGGCCTCTGCTGGGACCCTTTCCTACGACTCCCAATTCTCTTTTACAAAAACTGGAGACATGCATTTTTTGTTGTCATGCTGCAGTCCATCTGGACCCAGAACTCAACTTATGTTCTCAGTGCTTGGACGTTGTTGCACAGTCCCAATTTGAGGGACTCCTCTGTGATAAAAAGCTGATACAGCTCTCCCATATTTGTCAACTGAAGACCAGTTGCATGCCTAAGCTTAACCCTCTTCTCTTCCTTGTCCACACCTCTCAGGGAGCAGATTGCGCTGTTTGACTCCGTATGTACTGGCCCCAGTTTCGACGCAACTGAACTGTGATTACCAGGTTTACGATTTAGGGGCACCTTGAAATGACTGCACCCAATCCATCATAGCGGAATAAGTCAGTCGCTGGTGCCATTCTAACTGCTTCCTTTGACAGTCTGTGATATAGCGTGGTTCTCCTCTCCCATCTGCTAAATTTTTGACATCTGCTGATGGTTAATTTTTTTTCTTTCCTATAATTTTTTGCCATATTTCTGTTTTGTAAGTGACATATGGCATATGTATTGCTTTCCCCAGAGGTGTAATTGGGCTTTCTGCATTTAGATTTGTTGTTCAGTTTATTCTTCTCATTATGCTGATTGCACTGATAGCATTGCTTTGGCTACAGAAAGTGTTGGGTGTTACAGTCAATTGGGCTTAATGCCATAGTTCGATACCTGTAAAACTTGGTGAGCTAATTAACGTAATTCCATTTAGTGACTCACACTGACAGAATTCTAAGCATTCTGACTTTCCTCTAAAGTACTCTAAATTACCAAAAACTGATTAATTGAAGAGACAGTTTACTTTCAAGTACATAAGCAGTCCCATCTTCCACTGCAAAATTCTATGTATCGACTGTTAGATCCTGACTTTTGACTACTTATTTCTGTTGCTTTAATTTTTGTGTGTTAAATGATATGCAGTATTGATTAACCAACTTAATAACTAATAATTTCATATTATTTACCCTGAAACATGTAAATAAAGGATCTGTAGTGTGTAAGCATAATAGCACTCGTGTATTTTTCTAAATTTCTGTCCAGGAAAATTGTCTATGAGCCAAAATCATATTTCTAGTACCTTCCGCCGTGGAAGTCGAACACGCAGCAGAACAAATGGACGTGGTCAGCCCATAGAGGGCTCCGCCTCTGCGGCGGCTATTCCGCGCAGTGAGGGCGCAGCCGCTAAGCCACGTGCAGACAGCGGCCAATAGCCGCTCCCTCCGGATTCGTATATAGGGACCCGCTCTGCCCTAGTCCACAGGGCCCCCTTCTCCTCTTTCCTCCTTCTCCCAGAGCGGATTTTCCTCCATCCCCCCCACCCCTGAGACCCTGCACCCCCTACTTGCCTCTCTCCTTCCCACATCCCTCCCTACCTGGCCCTCTTCTGAGCGCCCCCCATTCCCCTCCCCCATCTCTTCCCCTCCCTCCCTTCTTCAGGTCTCCCTCATCTCCTTGAACCTGGCAGATCCTCTGTATTGATCATCATCAGTGTGCCACGTCAGTGTTGTGTTTTGTGCTGTTTCTCATGTGCGTCAAAAGGTGTGATTTTAATTGTGTACTGCCTTGAGGTTCACCGTCAGTGTTACGTTGTGTGCTCTGCCATCCGTCAACACCTTTATGCTCCAGTCATACTGTGCCTTGTGTTCTTTTAATCGTCGCAGTGTGTGGCTTTTTGTGTGTGCTACTTTTAAACAGTTTTTTATCTCCATTTTACAGTCACCCCGTTTTTTTTTGTATATTGCCTTCCATGATGTTCTCCCTTTTTTATATCTATGTTCGCCTTCTTCTCTCCTTTGCTGTTTTTAAATGTCTTCTATTGTTTTGTTCTATGTCTTTCGGCTGAAGAGCAGCGCATATGCTGCTGCCAGCCCGCCCCGATGGGGAATTGAAATACAATAACGAAAAAAAAAAAAAAAAAAACCTAGTCCAGTTGGCAGGTCCCCAGACTCGCACGCACATAGTGAACATTCGCGCGCCGGAGATCGTCGACATCAGTATCTCGTGTGTGTGCTTCGTTTTGTGTTTCGTGCAGTTACGACTCCACTGTTCACATGTGCCTTCGCCGTTCTCCGTGTTTTGTGCGCCGTGTCCACAAGTGTTAGTGTTTTCATCGTCCACCGTGAACGGCTTCATGTTTATTGTTTTTTTGTATCTCCATTTTTTTGCCCGCCGTTTTTTTTTTTTTTTTTTTTGTATTGTCTGTATCACCTCTATGTCTTGTTGTTGTTCCAGTTAAGGCTGAAGAGCAGCGTACTGTGCTGCTGCCAGCCCGCCTGTATAGGTGATTAAAATTACAATAAAGGAAAAAAAAAACCCTAGTCCAGCCAGTCTGGTACTCGCTCTGGATTTCGTTTCTATCTCAGCGGTACTGCATTCTGGTCGTTGCTCGTTGTTGATATTTGCCTGGCTCTGGTTGCGAGTGGATTTACGTTTGGTGTTTGGTGTTGTGGTTTCCACAAGCCTCCGTTGTTTATCTCTTCCTTGTTGTGTCGGTCATAGTCGGCTGTTGTCAGTTGTCGTTGGTCTGCCGTCCGACTCGTGCTGTGTTTACCCGGTGGTGCGTGCTCCACCGCCGACGGCTTCCCCACCTGGCGGCTCCGATCCGCAGCCCAAGGCATTCCTGCTGTTGCTTGTGGTTACTACAATATTAGTTCTTGTAATACAGGAAAATCAGAAAAATCCAATCTAGCCATTTTTAAACCATTATGTAGCTCTCAAAATAAGTTTGTTCTTATGCCCATCTACAAAGAGTCAGACGTCACCCAAAATTGGCAGTTTGTCGTTTGAAAGCTCGCAAGACCTATGTCGGGAGCACTCCCAATGTCAAATCGTGCCACTACTGTGTGTCCTCAGCAAGCAAAAATTTGTGCACCAACAGCAGCAAAGCTGAGGACTTGAATCGTTAATAATTTTTGACTGATTTCTGTAACCTAAATTAATGAACATCTTTTACTAAACTGTGTTGTGAATAAAAAGTGATGTGAAATCTTATTGTAACCAAAACTGCTGATTGTTGCATGCTGAAGCTCATTATGGATTGAATTGAACTACCAAAGTGGAATGTTTTCTGCAACACAAACCGTTGCTCTTCTGCAACACAAACCGTTGCTCTTCTGCAACACAAACCGTTACTCTTCTGCAACACAAACCGTTGCTCTTCTGCAACACAAACCGTTGCTCTTCTGCAACACAAAAATGTTGTACTGAAATAAAATATCAGTGGTCTTAATGAAACACACATACCATTTGGCTTGCTAATTTTTTTTTTTTTTTTTTTAGGTATTTCCTCATTTACGCTATTATTTCTTGTACCACAGCTGCAAAGACAGATTGTCAACTTACATCTTAACTTACACCCTTGAAATCTCAAAATTTGTCAGGGAAAAATGCTAAAACTTGTCTGAAAATCAAAGAATTTTACTTGGGGAAACTTGTGGCAACCCCAGTCCGATACCTCGCCATTAGTCCCTCAATCCTCACCGACCAACCGACATGTTTCTTTGCAGTGCCCTGCTTCTGTAATTGTAACTTCTCCACATTTTCAACTGTGCGAATGCAAGCAATGAAGATCGCAAAAAAGCTGATGGTTGCCAGGATATTAGATATAACACGTAACATCTGAGAACAAATATGTAGTCCTGAATTCTATAAATTTTGGTACTACTATGTGCAGTGAATAGTGACACTGTGTAGCATTATTTGTCAATGCACGATGTAAACTCTCAAGCATAAATTTGAATATTCGTGCGAGCTACTCTTTCCATGTAGCAGAATTAGTACAGCTCTGTTTTTCTGCGCTAATGTGTTTCCAGTTAGTTGCACGTCGAGAGACACCCACTCTGCAGCAATAGTACCCAGAAAACAGCATTCGGTGAAATCGGAAAAGCATATGAGCACTTTGCAAAGTGTCTGTTGCACCCAAATAGTGCTCCCTTTACTGCAACAACAAAAGTAAAGAACATTAACAGTTTGTGTTATACTCGCCCAATAGTGATCACAGTCCTGTGCTGTGATCTTGACAGACCCCTTAGTCATTTGTATCCATTGTGACTAAAATGTTTGTAATGTACTTGAGAATTCAGTTTCTTATACAAATAACCTCCTCAATTCTCATATTTACTATTGTAACTCAAAGCATTAAACTTACTAAATATACTGCTCACTCTCAAAATTAAATACAAACCAACTCGAATCAGTTTGCAGTTGTAGTGTACAGAATGTAATGGTAACACTGCAGGGACTTCCTGTTAAGTTACAGCTGTGTGCTGGAGTGGGACATTACCTTCTGCCAACTGAGCAGTCAGAGCATGACTCACGACCTGTCCTCACAGCTTTACTTCTGCCAGTACCTCATCTCCTACCTTCCATACTTTACACAAGTTCTGTCATATTCCTTGCAGTCTCAACACTCCCTAAAGAAATGATCCTACCTCGAAATGGCTCAGCTGTAGCCTTTACGAAAGTTTCCAGAATGAATTTTGACTCTGCTGCATAGAGTACACTGGTTAATAACTTCCTGGCAGGTTTGAGTCTTGGTCAGCCATATACTTTTATTCTGCCATGAAATTTCAAATTGGTGCACACTGTCCTTGAGGGTGAAAATTCATTCAGAGTAACAAAACCACATGAACTGGAAAAAGAAAAAAATAACAAATTACAATAAATTAAAAGCTCATTTTTGGTCTCACTGACAGTTCAGTGAGTCTTTCTCAGCAGCAACAGTACTTAAATACGAAATTACATAAAACCACAATAAAAGTCCAACACATTTTCATTAAACAGTCACAGAATAATTAATTATGTAGAAAGGCTGACCTCTACTTACTTTTTAAAATAATATTCGTTTATGTATTGTTAATAAGAGATAGTGATACATGTTAGCTCTAAGAGCTATAATGAGAAAGACAGATCACATTTTATTCAAGTTTATGTGCCCTGTCTCGTATGTAAAATTTTTCAACGTTAAGAAAAGCAGATACATATGGCTAAATTGACAGTGAAATTAGTCTATTCTTAGTATGCATATACAGAAAGAATTATTGCTACATGTGATCTTTGTCTTGTCATGACAACCATATCACCACTGGAATTAGTTCAATGTGGACAAATGGCAGATGCTGTATCTGACATACCCATGACATGCAGGATCACAGAAGATTGTCAATAACAAACCCACTGAATTTTGCATAAAACTAGAAGTATAAAATTTATAGCTGATGTTGTTCGTGCCCGTTACATATAACTTACTTTGTAGAAGGTACTTGTAAAAGAAGTACACAAATTAAAGAAAAAACCTTAGTGGACAGTCTCCAAACATTTGTGCTATGCACAAAGGAAAGTGTGTTTGTTTCTGTGTTCTATCAACATATCAACGCTTTCGTTTGGTAAGTTACATCGTAGAGAGAGAGAGAGTGTGTGTGTGTGTGTGTGTGTGTGTGTGTGTATATATATATATATATATATATATATATATATATATATATATATATATATGTATTCCTCAAATCCTGCCCTGAAATGAGATCCATCCTTCAAGAAATCCTCCCTACTCCACCAAGAGTGTCTTTCCGCCGTCCACCTAACCTCCATCCATAACCTCTTAGTTCATCCCTATGAAATCCCCAAACCACCTTCCCTACCCTCTGGCTCCTACCCTTGTAACCACCCCCGGTGTAAAACCTGTCCCACGCACCCTCCCACCACCACTTACTCCAGTCCTGTAACCCGGAAGGTGTACACGATAAAAGGCAGAGTCACATGTGAAAGCTTTCTATGTGGGAATGACCAGCAACAAACTGTCCATTCGCATGAACGGACACAGGCAGACAGTGTTTGTTGGTAATGAGGATCACCCTGTGGCTAAACATGCCTTGGTGCACGGCCAGCACATCTTGGCACAGTGTTACGCCGTCCGGGTTATCTGGATACTTCCCACCTATCCGAACTCTGGAGATGGGAACTTGCTCTTCAATATATCCTCTCTTCCCGTTATCCACCAGGCCTCAATCTCCGCTAATTTCAAGTTGCCGCCACTCATACCTCACCTGTCATTCAACAACATCTTTGCCTCTGCACTTCCGCCTGGACTGACATCTCTGCCCAAACTCTTTGCCTTTGAATATGTCTGCTTGCATCTGTATGTGTGTGGATGGATATGTGTGCATGTGCGCGAGTGTATTCCCGTCCTTTTTTCCCTCTAAGGTAAGTCTTTCCGCTCCCGGGATTGTAATGACTCCTTACCCTCTCCCTTAAAACCCACATCCTGTCGTCTTTCCCTCTCCTTCCTTCTTTCCTGGCGAAGCAACCATTGGTTGCGAAAGCTAGAATTTTGTGTGTATGTTTGTGTTTGTTTGTGTGTCTATCGATGTGCCAGCGCTTTCATTTGGTCAGTCACATCATCTGTGTTGAGAGCGGGGAGTTGGAGAGAGGGGAGTGCGGAAAAGGAGAGACTTTGGGTACATTGGTGGAATAGAAGGCTGTGTAACGCTAGAGTTAATGACAATTATTAACAAAGGTTGTGGTGAGGGGACTAGAACGTAGGATATATTACAAGAGTTCCTAGCTGTGCAGTTGAGGAAAAGCTGGTGGTGGTGGGAAGGAACCAGGTGGCACAGGCTGTGAAGCAGCCATTAAAGTGGAGAGTGTTGTGTTGGGCAGTGACTCTACAAAAGCCTCCAAACCTCCCACGCATCCCCTCATAGCTGATAAACCCTGCCTTGCTGACCTCACCCTCAAAAACTCCCTCCCACTGTCATCGAGAATTGAGAACCTAATAGACCCGAAACACAGTCATGATCTTCCTCCAAAAGCCTTAACCCCAGAAAGTATCAGTCCTTTCTAAACACCTTACCTCTTCCCTGACTTCCAAATACAGTCGTGCTGGACTTTTTAGAGAATTTCTCTCCTCCTGGTCCCTACAGTGGAAAAATACGTTTGCCACCCACTGGATTCGATCGAAGTTCGATGTCAGACCTGGCTGACTTGGTTCACTCCTTCATTCGACCGTGATCCACCCAAATTGCACCCAAACCACCCTCTGTTAACTTTCCAGAATTTCTTAAGCTTGAACCTTGCCTCACCGCCATTCCCCAAATCCCTCAACGTGTAAACTAACTCATTATCCAGAAAAAGAACACAATCTGCCACATAAAAACAGATCCTGACCTTGGAAGCCTACCTGCTGGTAAGGGCTCCAACATTGTGGCCTTGAAGCAGGCAGAAGGACTCCACCAGCTGTCTGATTTGTCCACCTACAAACTTGTGCCACATTGACCCCATTCTAGAAATCCAGCAGGCTCTCCAGACACCCCTGAAATCTTCAGGACCGTTGCAGGACCTCTGTCCCACCCCCTCCCGCCCTCCCCGTCCACAGCTCGTGGTCTCATGGTCGCACTCTCGCTTCCCGAGCATGGGGTCCCGGGTTCGATTGCCAGCAGGGTCAGGGATTTTCACCTGCCTCGAGATGACTGGGTGTTTGTGTTGTCCTCCTCATTTCATCATCATTCATGAAAGCGGTGAGCTTGGACTGAGCAAAGGTTGAGAATTTGTACGGGTGCTGATAACCATGCAGTTGAGCGCCCCACAAACCTATCATCATTATTATCATCATCATCATCATTATCATCATCTCCCCCTCCCCCCTCTCCCCTTCCTTCTAAATCCTCCCCTCCCCCTCCCCCTCCCCCACCAACCACCACTCTCCCAGTCACTGCACTCCTACCTTCTACATGCTTCCTAAAGTCCATAAACCTAACCACACAGGACACCCCATTGTGATCGGTTACTATTCTCCCACAGAGAATCTCTGCTCTCGAAGACCAATACCTTCAGCCGATTACTCACAACCTACACTCTTATACTAAGACAACGACCATTTCCTCCTCCAACTCTCCACAGTTTATTGCACGGTGCCTGCTCGTCACTATTGGTGCCACCTCCTGTTACATTAACATTCCTGATGTCCACAGCGTAGCCAATAGTGAACTCTGTTATTCCCAACACTTGACAGATTCCAGACCTCTTCAACTTCATTCCTGGTCACCCTGACCACTTTCGTCTGGCACTCCTCAACCCAACAAGCCACCTTCCTGGATGTTGTCCTCCACCTCAAATACAGCTACATCAGCACCTCTGTCCACACGAAACTTACCGACCACCAGCAATACCTCCACTTAGGCATTCCCTATTGAGAAGTCCCTTTTGTACAGCCTAGCCACTCGTGGCCATCGCACCTGTGGTGACAAGCAGTGCCTCTCAAAATATTCCGAGGGTCTCCCTGACGCCTTCACGGACCGACCTTGTACAGAAACAGATATCCCGTGCCTTATTTCTCCAGTCACCCACCACCTTCCAAAGTCCCACTGTCCAACCACAGAGGAGCATTCCTCTTGTGACTCCATACCTCCCAGGACTGGAGCAAGTGAATCACATTCTCCGCCAGCGTATCGGCTACCTCTCGCTGTGCCCTGAAATGAGGAATGTCTCGCGCACTACCCTTTCCACCCCTCCCACAGTGGTATTCCGCCGTCCACTGAACCTACACGATATCCTAGTCTGTACCTAGACGACCTCAGCTCCCTACCCTACGCCTCTAGCTTGTTGTTGTTGTTTTCAGTCCTGAGACTGGTTTGATGCAGCTCTCCATGCTTCTCTATCCTGCGCGAGCTTCTTCATCTCCCAGTACCTACTGCAACCTACATCCTTCTGAACTTGCTTAGTGTATTCATCTCTTGGTCTCCCTCTGCGGTTTTTACCCTCCACGTTGCACTCCAGTACTAAATTGTTGATCCCTCGATGCCTCAGAACATGTCCTACCAAATGATCCCTTCCTCTAGTCAAATTGTGCCACAAACTCCTCTTCTCCCCAATCCTATTCAATACCTCCTCATTAGTTATGTGATCTACCCATCTAATCATCAGCATTCTTCTGTAGCACCACATTTCGAATGCTTCTATTCTCTTCTTGTCTAAACTATTTATTGTCCATGTTTCACTTCTATACATGGCTACACTCTATACAAATACTTTCAGAAACGACTTCTTGACACTTAAATCCATACTCAATGTTAACAAATTTCAATTCTTCAGAAACGCTTTCCTTGCCATTGCCAGTCTACATTTTGTATCGTCTCTACTTCGACCATCATCAGTTATTTTGCTCCCCAAATAACAAAACTCCTTTACTACTTTAAGTGTCTCATTTCCTAATCTAATTCCCTCAGCATCACCTGATTTAAATCGACATCATTCAATTATCCTCGTTTTGCTTTTGTTGATGTTCATCTTATATCCTCCTTTCAAGACACTGTCCATTCCGTTCAACTGCTCTTCCAAGTCCTTTGCTGTCTCTGACAGAATTACAATGTCATCGGCGAACCTCAAAGTTTTTATTTCTTCTCCATGGATTTTAATACCTACTCCGAACTTTTCTTTTGTTTCCTTTACTGCTTGCTCAATATACAGATTGAATAACATCGGGGAAAGGCTACAACCCTGTCTCACTCCCTTCCAAACCACTGCTTCCCTTTCATGTCCCTCAACTCTTATAACCGCCATCTGGTTTCTGTGCAAATTGTAAATAGCCTTTTGCTCCCTGTATTTTACCCCTGCCACCTTCAGAATTTGAAAGAGAGTATTCCAGTCAACATTGTCAAAAGCTTTCTCTAAGTCTACAAATGCTAGAAATGTAGGTTTGCCTTTGCTTAATCTTTCTTCTAAGGTGGGTCGTAAGGTCAGTATTGCTTCACATGTTCCAATATTTCCACAGAATTCAAACTGATCTTCCCCGAGGTCCGCTTCTACCAGTTTTTCCATTTGTCTGTAAAGAGTTCGTGTTAGTCTAAGCCTCTAGCATATATCTGGGTAAAAAAACCAGATGCAGGACCTGTTCCATACATTCTCCCATCAATACCTACATTCTGGTCACAAGCATCACCTATGCCATCGAAGGCGGGGCTACCTGTGAAACCGATCATGTGATTTAAAAGCTAAGCTGCAACCACTTAGCTGCTTTCTAAGTGGGCATGACAACTGTCAAACTGTCTGTCTGCACAAATGAATACCGGCAAACTGTGGCCGAGAAACATCTGGACCGCCCCCCCCTCCCCCCCCCCCCCCCCCCCCCCCCCCCAAGTTGCTGAGCAGGCTGCTCGTCAGGACATTCTCCATTTTAATTATTACTTCACTGATTGTGCCATCTGGATCCTCCCTGACATGTGTCCTTCCTTACAACACCAGCTTTTCTGAATTTTGCAGGTGGTAACTCTTCCTGCAATACCTCCTATGTACCAATAACCTTCCCAGCCTCGAGCTTCTTTAGCCATTGTCCATTTTCCTTCACCCACCTATCTCCTTCCTCATTATCTCTCAGTGCTACACAGTCTTCTGTTCCACCGACACACCCACAATCTTTTTACTTCTTCCTTTTTCACTCCCTTTCCACATCCTCTCCCCCACCCACTGGCCCCTCTCTACTCTCCCAACTGCGCCTAGCTGCCTTACCCTCTCCCCACCTCGTCCCTGTATGCTCCCACAAGCAGCACTTTACAATCCCCCACTCATATCCTGCCATCCCTTCCCATTTCATCCACATCGACATCTACATTTATACTCCGCAAGCCACCCAACGGTGTGTTGAGGAGGGCACTTTACGTGCCACTGTCATTACCTCCCTTTCTTGTTCCATCCGCGGAAAGCCTCCATGTGAGCTCGAATCTCTCTAATTTTACATTCGTGATCTCCTCGGGGGGGTATAAGTAGGGGGAAGGAATATATTCGATACCTAATCCAGAAATGGAACCTCTCGAAACCTGGACAGCAAGCTACACCGCGATGCAGAGTGCCTCTCTTGCAGAGTCTGCCACTTGAGTTTGCTGAACATCTCCGTAACGCTATCACGCTTACCAAATAACCCTGTGACGAAACGCGCCGCTCTTCTTTGGATCTTCTCTATCTCCTCAGTCAACCCGACCTGGTACAGATCCCACACTGATGAGCAATACTCAAGTATAGGTCAAACAAGTGTTTTGTAAGCCACATCCGTTGTTGATGGACTACATTTTCTAAGGACTCTCCCAATGAATCTCAACCTGGCACCCGCCTTACCAACAATTAATTTTATATGATCATTCCACTTCAAATCGTTCTGTATGCACACTCCCAGATATTTTACAGAAGTAACTGCTACCAGTGTTTGTTCCGCTATCATATAATCATACAATAAAGGATTCTTCTTTCTATGTCTTTGCAATACATTACATTTGTCTATGTTAAGGGTCAGTTGCCACTCCTTGCACCAAGTGCCTATCCGCTGCAGATCTTCCTGCATTTCGCTACAATTTTCTAATGCTGCAACTTCTCTGTATACTACAGCATCATCCGCGAAAAGCCGCATGGAACTTCATTTATATATATTGTGAAAAGCAATGGTCCCATAACACTCCCCTGTGGCACACCAGAGCTTACCTTAACGTCTGTAGACGTCTCTCCATTGATAACAACATGCTGTGTTCTGTTTGCTAAAAACTCTTCAATCCAGCCACACAGCTGGTCTGATATTCCGTAGGCTCTTACTTTGTTTATCAGGTGACAGTGCGGAACTGTATCGAATGCCTTCCGGAAGTCAAGGAAAATGGCATCTACCTGAGAGCATGTATCTGATATTTTCTGGGTCTCATGAACAAATAAAGCGAGTTGGGTCTCACACGATTGCTGTTTCCGGAATCCATGTTGACTCATACAGAGTAGATTCTGGGTTTCGAGAAACGACATGATACGCAAGCAAAAAACATGTTCTAAAATTCTACAACAGATCGATGTCAGAGATATAGATGTATAGTTTTGCGCATCTGCTCGACGACCCTTCTTGAAAACTTGGACTACCTGTGCTCTTTCCGAATCATTTGGAACCTTCCGTTCCTCTAGAGACTTGCGGTACATGGCTGTTAGAAGGGGGGCAAGTTTTTTCGCTTACTCTGTGTAGAATCGAATTGGTATCCCGTCAGGTCCAGTGGAATTTCCTCTGCTGAGTGATTTCAGTTCTTTTTTTTTATATTCCTTGGACACTTATTTCGATGTCAGCCATTTTTTCGTTCGTGCGAGGGTTTAGAAAAGGAATTGAAGTGCGGTCTTCCTGTGTGAAACATCTTTGGAAATAGGTGTTTAGTATTTCAGCTTTACGCGTGTCATCCTCTGTTTCAATGCCATCATCATCCCAGAGTGTCTGGATATGCTGTTTTGATCCACTTACTGATCTAGACTAGAACTTCCTAGGATTTTCTGTCAAGTCTGTACATAGAATTTTACTTTCGAATTCACTGAACGCTTTATGCGTAGCCCTCCTTACACCAACTTTGACATCGTTTACCTTCTGTTTGTCTGAGAGGTTTTGGTTGCATTTAAACTTGCAGTGAAGCTCTTTGCTTTCGCAGTAGTTTCCTAGCTTTGTTGTTGAACCACAGTGGGTTTTTCCCGTCCCTCACAGTTTTACTTGGCACGTACCTGACTAAAACGCATTTTACGATTGCATTGAACTTTTTCCATAAACACTCAACATTGTCAGTGTCGGAACAGAAATTTTCGTTTTGATCTGTTAGGTAGTCTGAAATCTGCCTCCAATTACTCTTGCTAAACAGATAAACCTTCCTCCCTTTTTTTATATTCCTATTTACCTCCATATTCAGGGATGCTGCAATGGGCTTATGATCGCTGATTCCCTGTTCTGTGCTTAGAGTCGAAAAGTTTGTGTCTGTTCCCACCCCCAGCTTCCTTCTCGCTCTCACCACTCAGCTTCTCTCCCATTTCACGCAGCAGTAGCTTGCAGTCTGGCCCGAGCAGCTCAAGACAGCGGTCGTGTGCGAGTGAGTTGCATGTGCATGGGTGGGATGGATGAGTGTGGGAGGGTGGGTGCCTACTTCAGAAAGAGGCCTTTTGACCAACACCTTCTTACTTGTTTAGCAGCCTTTTTGTTGTGCCCATCTGCAACTCATCTCCACTATATGCTGAGTAGAAGTCTATCCTTTTCAAAATTTTGTCATCTTTATATTAAAGTCTTCACTTTGTACTGGTGGTTATCTCTCTAGCCACTCTTCCATCTTATAAATATCTGCAAGCAAGTAAGCCAACCAATGGTTACACAGTGGAACCATTCACTTCTTAGGAGATATTTAACTTTTTTCCCGGACTTCAATAGCGCAATAATCGTCTGCTTATAATTTGGTCAGCTGCAGAGAGAGACAAGCAGTGGACACAGTTGTCTCCAATGGTATGGTTTCAATATGGGATACTTCAAAATTTCTGCTGGTGAAGATTTAAGCCTATTCACTTTTGAAATTGGTAATTGGCAGAGAATTTAAGTTCCAGAGTCACTGTACAACATAGCTGGTGTGGTGTCACAAGGCTTAGGCCTGTCCTACCCTTCATTAAATCGACCGAGACTTACATGAATAATTGTAAGAACAGTTATTATTATTATGTTCTTTAAGTTTGTTTTTGGGTTTTCAGAAATACTGTGCGAAGAAAGTTATTGTATGTTGCAGATAACGTGGAAGACATTGCCCAATGATCACCACAAAAGTTTGACGTAGCGGCAGGTGGGCAAGGAATAAAACAAATGCTGCAAACTACCGCGAGCCACGGAAGAGCCCGGGCCGTGAGGGCGTCAAGCTTCCTAGGTCATCGTCGGACAACGTCAAAGGAAGAGATATTGTGCTTTCTCTTTGTAAACAGATCGATTGAGTCTTGAAAGGTACAGGTGGGTGATACATTAGGTGGGACCCGATGCCTGTAATACATCCACAGTTATTAAAAACTTGTTAAAAACCAATACTTCATCATTTATACAGATAAAAAGTAGTTAAGATATAGGAAAGGAAGAGTTGCGGCATCAGAATGAAAAGTGATACATTGCTCAGCAATGGAGGAGGATGTAAACAGTGGGCGTTACGTGGTGAAAACAAATCAACTGATAAAATAGTAAGTCTGTAATTAAGCATAAAGCCACGTAACACTGCACTGGGTACAAATCATTATGCCAATATTGTGCCTAAATTCTCCTACACTACACTACACTACACTACACTACACTACCACGACCACAAAAAAAGAAAAGAAGTTCTCAGCCTGCTAGTGAAAATGAGAATTTATATCTTCAAAATCTTTTTGTATTTCAACATAATCTCCTTTGACATTAATACTCTTTAACCAGTAGTGTTTCAGTGATGGTATGGCATCTGTGGGTGTTCCTCTCGAACTAATGTAAAATGCTAGTTACAGCTGTGTTTGCTTTTCGGTTGGACAAAATATACTAAGCAGCGGGGAGAACTTGATGTTATGGGAAGAGATGGCGTTCTGAGGGAGCCAAGTGTGGGAACAAGGTGGGCACTGCAAGAGTCCACGGTGCAGATCACTCAGTTTTCTGCTGCGGTGATACTTTACTGCACACGTGAATGTCTTAAGGAAAACCTGCTCTCTCTTCTCAGATATTTGCATCCAGATGCATTAGAAAGTTAGAATATTACTCCACAGTTATTGTTTTATCCTTTTAACAATACTAGATTAACTGATGCTATGCCCCTTCCTGTTGATGACATCATCTTCCCCTTCTTTGGAACTGAAGAACTGCCTTCTGTTGTTTCTGTTTACTGTTGTGATTCTGGTGTACAGTGGTGAAGGTATCTTTCATCCATTTCACACACTAACACACAAAATCACTTTATTATTATTTTATGAATGTTTGGAAATTGTGATATGAATTCATTTCTGAATCACTGTGAACGCGTTGAGCAACAGTCTTAAACAAAGTTTTCTCAAGCAGAATTCATCTGACAAAATGTAGCTGACACATTCTTCTGAAATCCTTACAACTTAGCAATTTTACGCCTCTCGGTACACTGATCTACAGAGATCGTATCGTGTCATTCTTAAACAGTTTCCGGTGTATTTGCAGATTTCGGGTGTCCATCTACTGGATTATCTCAGAAACTCTCCCGGCCTCATTTAAATTCGGCAGGCGAGTCACTGTACACTTTGGTGAAACGAATTTTGTTGGCTTCGAGCCTTCTTTAGCAAAACAACTGTAGCACTGCACGATACCTGACTCTGTATTACTGAGAATTCACTCACCACGACTAGTTCAGACAGCTGTCTACAGACAATTACTGGTCTGAGTTGCTTTGCAGTTTCACACAGAACTTCTTAAGTTCTACCGATCTCCAGAGAGCAAAAAGTGTGCACCTAGTGCTGCGATATAATGATTAGGCAGACAATTTTTCAGATCACCTTACTAAGTGTCTTCTTCTGCTAGTTTCGTACATTTGTGACCCACTTTGGAGGCCCATGTTGTAGGGGACAGTTTTGCAAACAGTCGTACAAATTTGTCACCTGTGATAAAATCCAGTTAGTAATGACTTACTTCACGTCTTCATCAAAACACGGTCCCAAAAAACATGAACGGGGATGTGTGTAGAAATTGTGGGTTAACAGATCAGCTCTTTAGGAAATTGGACTTTCTCTCAACAGAAAACGACTACTGTACACATGTGCCTGGGCATTATCATGTTGGAAAGTAGTAAAACAGACTGCTGTTTAAACATACAGTGTATACATGTCTTGTTTGCAGAGACTATTAGCTTTCTCTTCACCTTTCTGTCACATTTTCTCTGCTTGCAAATGACCATGTTGGATATTAGGAGCCAAAGTAGCCAGCTTTGCCTTTCTTATGCATAAATAGGTTGCTGTGTTGTTTTGTGGATGAAACATAGTTTATGGTTGGCTTATTACAAATATCTGTGGCATTGTTTTTTGCTTGCTTTAATTCAAAAATGTTAGTGCCCTATATTACGGCCACGAAACTTGTAGCAATGTACGCCGAAGTTGGGCCTCTGCTGTCAGGTCTCACATGGCAGTGGTCCCCATTGCAGATAGGCTGCCTAACAGCTTACAGGAGCAAAGGACATTTGATTTACAGTACTACATGTAATTACTGTCTGAACTTAAAACAAAATGCTGTCATAATATACTCATTGAGAGGTACAATCCTAAGTCAAAGATTTAACGTAATAAAACAAGTATTTGAGTTCAAAATTATGCACTTTTTGAGGCTGCATAACACACAGCACACAAATTACCCAGACTGCGCGCACACACACACACACACACACACACACACACACACACACACACACACACGTGTTTTCGGGTACCAGACCCCAACAGGTGTTCCCGGTGTTAACATTAAAGGCTTGTTATCTACCGACGCAATCGCAATTGCCTAGCACTTTGCTGAGCACTATGCTTAAGCCTCTCTGTCAGAGAATTACCCCCCACCCTTTCGCACTCTCAAACGGCAGCTGGAATGGAAAGTCCTCTCATTTGCTACACGCCACAGTGAACCCTATAATGCCCCATATACAGAGTGGGAGCTCCTCATTGCCCTTGCATATTGCCCTTGCATACTGCCCTTGCATATTGCCCTTGCACATTGTCCCAACACTGCTCCTTGGCCAGATCAGATCCACAGTCAGATGATTAAACATCTCTCATCTGACTACAAGTGACATCTCCTCGTCATCTTCAACCGGATCTGGTACGATGGCATCTTTCCATCACAATGGCGGGAGAGCACCATCATTCTGATGCTCAAATCTGGTAAAATCCTGCTTGATGTGGACAGCTATCGGCCCATCAGCCTCACCAACGTTCTTTGTAATCTGCTGGAACATATGGTGTGTCAGCGGTTGGGTTGGGCCCTGGACTCACGTGACCTACTGGCTCTGTGTCAGGGCGGCTTCCACCAGGGTCACTCTACCACTGATAATCTTGTGTCCCTCGAGTCTGCCATCTGAACAGCCTTTTCCCAATACCAACATCTGGTTGCTGTCTTTTTTGATTTACAAAAAGTGTGTGACATGACCTGGTGACCCCATATCCTTGCCACATTATACGACTGGGGTCTCCGTGCCCCACTCTCCATTTTCATCCAAAATTCCCTGTCATTTTGTATTTTCCGCACCCTCTCGAAAACTGGACAGCAAGCTACATCGCGATGCAGAGCGCCTCTCTTGCAGAGTCTGCCACTTCAGTTTGCTAAAAATCTCCGTAACGCTTACCAAATAACCCTGTGATGAAACGCACCGCTCTTCTTTGGATCTTCTCTGTCTCCTCCGTCAACCCAACCTGGTATGGATCCCACACTGATGAGCAATACTCAAGTATAGGTCGAACGAGTGTTTTGTAAGCCACCTCCTTTGTTGATGGACTACATTTTCTAAGGACTCTCCCAATGAATCTCAACCTGGTACCCACCTTACCAACAATTAATTTAAATGATCATTCCACTTCAAATCGCTCCGCATGCATACTCTCAGATATTTTACAGAAGTAACTGCTACCAGTGTTTGTTCCGCTATCATGTAATCATACATTGCCTTTGTTTTACTTTTTATCTTATCTTCTCTTTATAAGACACTATCCACTCAGTTCAACTACTCTTCTAAGTTCTTTGTTGCCTCAAAGTATTATTTCTTCTCCCTGAACTTTAATTCTGTTGTGTTGACAGAAGAGCCAACACCGTGTTACTAGGGGAGGCCGAAATGCATGCGTTGTAGCTCACGCAGGCTGGCGTGAGGAGGGAAGAACTATACTGACGTGAGGTCTGGACCATGACAAGGAATGAGAATTCAGAGAGCGGACGAAATTAGTTTTATACTTAACTTTAATCCATTAATGATGAACGTCACTCTTGACGGTACATGATTCACAATATCAATATCAATAGTAATTGAATATGGTGCCTTGCTAGGTCGTAGCAAATGGTGTAGCTGAAGGCTATGCTAAACTGTCGTCTCTGCAAATGAGAGCGTATGTAGTCAGTCAACCATCGCTAGCAAAGTCATCTGTACAACTGGGGCGAGTGCTAGGGAGTCTCTCTAGACTAGACCTGCCATGTGGCGGTGCTCGGTCTGCAATCACTGATAGTGGCGACACGCGGGTCCGACTTATATTAACGGACCGCGGCCGATTTAAAGGCTACCACCTAGCAAGTGTGGTGTCTGGCAGTAACACCACAAATTCCTACTCCAATTCTGTAGTTTTCTTTACTGATTGTTCAGTGTAGAGACTGAATAACATCGAGGATAGGCTAAAACCCTGTCTCACTCTCTTTTCGTGCCTCGCAATTCATAACTGCCACCTGGTGTCTGTACAAGTTGTGTACAACCTTCTGCTCCTGATGTTACACCTGCTATCTCCAGAACTTCAAAGAATGTATCCCAATTAACATTGTCAAAAGCTGTCTGCAACTCTACAAAAGCTATAAGAGTAAGCTTGCCTTTCCTTAATCTATCTTCTGAGGTAAATCATAGTCAGTATTGCATTGGGCATTCCTACATTTCTCTGGAATCCAAAAATATGTTCCCTGAGGTTGAGTTCTACCAGTTTTTCCATTCATCTGAAAAGAATTTGTGCTAGTATTTTTGAACTACAACTTATGAAACTGATAGCTTGGTAGTATTCAGACCTGTCAGCATTTGATTTCTTTGGAACTGGAATTATTATATTTGTCTTGAAGTCTGAGGGTACTTTACCTGTCTCATATATCTTACATACTAGGTGGAATAGTTTTGTTATAGCTGGCTCTCCCTAGGATATCATTAGTTTAGAGGGAATGTTGTCTATTCCAGGGGCCTTGTTTCCACTTAAGCCTTTCAGTGCTCTGTCAAATTCTTCTGGCAGTATCACATGATATCTCCCACCTCATCTTCATCTGTATCCTCTGCTTTACCATAATATCGCCTTCAAGTTCATTTCCCTTGTGTAGACCTTTTGCATACTCCTTCCACCATTCACCTTTCCCTTTTTGCTTAGGACTGGTTTTCCATCTGACCTGTTGTTACTTCTACAGATGCATTCCTTTTCTGAAAATGTCTTTCCAACTTTCCTTCACGTGGTATCTATCTTTCACCTGGTTTTATATACTTCTGTATCCTTGCATTTGTCTTCAAACAATTCCTGCTTAGCCATTTTGGATTTTCTGAATCTCATTTTTTAGATATTTGTACTCCCATTCAGCTGCTTCATTTGCTGGATTTTTATATTTTCTCCTTTTGTCAACTGAATTAAACATATCTTGTGATATCCAGAGAGATATGTGAAAAACTGCCTTTTGCTTAAAACGGAAAAAAGTTATCCAAACAGTACTCCTCCAGTGTTTGATAATTAGAACAATCAGTGACTTTCAGCATACTTCAAACATAATTTCAAACCTTTTCTAAACTTTTTCTTGTTTACCTGCTGAACATTACATATTTAACACATTAACTCATATGTAATCAGACATTTGATGCTGTTTTCGTACACAATACTTTGTTTCTTAAAATAACGGGTGTTGCATTGGTATCATATTACAGCTTAAAACAACTCAAATAAAAACCATTAAATAAACCATAATGGACCTAAATGAACCTTTTGGATAGTAAGCATTTATTCCAGTTATCACTGTCGTTACAAAAGATTCCTTCTGAATGCGGGAAATTCCACTAATATATTTCCATTCTAATCTATTGAGCTTTTTCCCAGTAACTACTTTATCTCAATGTACGAGGGGGGACCCAAAACAAACTGGATTGTTGTCATAAAAAATTTATTGATGAACCTTTTTACAAAATTACTTCAGTCACCTTCAAAATACTCTCCATTACATGCGATGCACTTGTCAAGTCTCTTTTCCACTGTTGTAAGCATGTTTGCAACTCTTAAAGTTTTATATTGTCCAGTGCCCTTTGAGAAGCTGTTTTTACTGCCTCTGCATCATCATAACGCCCCCCTTTTAGCGTTTTTTTTCATTCGTGGAAATTGGAAGAAGTCGCATGGGGCTAGGTCCAGCGAATACAGAGCATGGGGAACGACAGACCACCTGGAAGAGATGCCAAATAGTGGGTAACTAGTAAGGCCGTGTGTGCTGGAGCGTTGTCGTGATGCAGAAACTAGTCACCTGATCACCAAAGTTCTGGGCGTTTCCTCCTCACATCCTCTTGCAGACGTCTTAAAACATCCAAGTAAAAGTGCTGGTTAACAGTCTGGCCAGGGGGTACGAATTCCCAATGCACAATTCCACGAACATCAAAAAAGACAATGATCATCATCTTCACATTTGACCTCACTTGCCTTGCTTTTTTGAGTCTGGGAGAGTTGGGAGTCCTCCACTGGCTTGACGCTTGCTTGATTTCTGGGTCATACTTGTAACACCAACTTTCATCCCCTGTAATGACTTTGTTCAAGAAATTTGGATCACGTGCAATCTGTTTTCAAGTCCTGACACACATTCATTAGGATTGTTTTTTGCTCCTGTGTCAGAAGGCGTGGAACAAATTTAGCAGCAACACGTCTCGTGTGCAAATCCTCACTCAAAATCCGCTGGCACGAGCTCCAAATGATTCCTGTCTCTGCTGAAATTTGGTCAATCGTTTGGCAACAATCCTTGTCAATCTTTTGGCAGGCCTTTTCAATGTTCTCCTCTCTTCGCGATGTAGAAGGGTGTCCAGAACGAGCTCTGTATTTAACACACATCTCACCACTTTTAAAGGCCCAAACCACTCAAAAACCTGTGTGCGGCTCATAGCGTCCTCTGGAAAGCTTCCTGAAGCATTTGGTGTGTCTCCGTCACAGTTTTTTTAAGCAGGAAACAAAATTTCACACACACTCTTTGTTCTTTTAAAGTTGCCATAATGACTTCGCAGAGGTAACCCGCTAACAGTCAGAGAAACACAATACCGCACTTGCACGTCCAGCTCTACACTGACGCCGTCTGCACAGCTGTTTCATGAAGGTCTCTACTAACACCATCTAGCAGAAGAACCCTGCACTATGTCCACGAGTGGCAGCGCCCTCGGAGTCAGGTTTATTTTGGGTCCCTCCTCATATGTATGATTACTGGGGTGGCACATAGTCAATTAACAACAAGGAAAAAAGAGTAGAGTTTAGTTGTTCTGAAATGTAGGCCGTTCAGTGTGTTTTCTCGGATCGAAAAAGACACACGGTGGTACAAGCAGCTGTGACATTGACAATACAAATCAACTTTGGAGTCATCAGAAGGTAGGAAACCTGTTTGCAGTGAAGCAGCCTTCTGTTAGCTGACAAGATGTCAGTTTGGTGAGTGTGGATGATGTGGGTGCTTTCCTTTTATTCATCACAATTACTGTCTTCCCTTGTGGCCGTCTATTTTGTTGCTGTGCAACTTCTGTTGCTGGAAATTGGTTAGGTGCTTCAGAAGAGACAGGAAGCATCTGTTTAAACAACCATTAATAGTGCTTCTTTTGTTTCAGTGTATCCCACTCCTTAGCTCATAAGTGTTACTATACTACAGGAACTGTGCGGTTGCAGATGGTGATGGATTTGGTCGAGCAGTGCTCCAGGATACAGATGCTGAGGGCATCTGACAATCTGCTGATGACCGACATAGCTTCAGTGACAGTATCTCGTCTACAGCACCTCCGTGTGCTGCGTCTGCAAGAGAGACATGTGTTAAATACTCGTGTCATGCGCCCCTTTGTGCTGCGACCTTTGGCTGACGGGTGCCCCCAACTAGTAGAGATTGACTTCGGGCATTTGTCTGTCAATATGGATGATCTGAAGTATTTTCTGAATGCCAAGAAGAACGCCCTCAAGTCCTTACGAATAAAGTGGTCAATGGATGGAATGAGGTGAGTGCTATTACCTCTCCTCATATGATTGTATTTTCAATATTTTCACACTACATAATAGAAATTTGGCTTATTTCACCCTTACATATGCATAGGGACACGAAATACAAAAGGTTAAGAAGACATCTAATTATTACTACAGTGCTTTTAGGATAGGTGTAGTTCAGTAAACATATCTAGGTCTTCAAACATCTTCTGTCATGTTTTTTTACAAAATTACTTCCACTCGTAGCTAATAGTGCCATTGTATTTAACGGTTGTGCCCAATTCAGTTCTGTGCGATTCAGCAGTACCCGGCAGAACTGTCTCACTCGCACATGCCACTGTCGATTGATTGTGTACACACAGCCTGTAGAAGAGGAAGTTTTTGAAACAAGCTTCCCTTGGTGCACAATTCTGGTCCCATTACATTTACATTTGCAATATTGTCATCATTTATTTCCCTTCTACTTTTTGCTGCTCATTATTGAAACTTAGCAACTCATATGCGAGGGAACTGCGCCTGCTACAGTGCGAGCTTGTAGTGGAATGTATACTTCGGTACTACATAATTTTATTGTGAAACAGTTGCCAAAAATGGCTTTCTACTGCAGCTCGCATACGAAAGTGTGACCGTGTGAATGTTGCACTAAACTCACAAAAATAAATACAGTAAAATCCTGTTTTTTCACATTCTCCCATTTTACATTTTCCTGCTTTCTATGTTCATTTTTGTCGGTACCACCAGGAGTCACATTCTCTCAATTCAGTACTTTCCTGTTGTTAATGATTTTGTGTTACAACATTTCCCACATTTTAAGTTTTCTTTGACATTATCACAACCTTTAACATTGTTTTTCATACAGATATCTGCAAAAAGTGCATTGTATTCCTGCTCAGTCAACCTCGGAACAAAGCAGAAAATGCAGACTATACACGAAGTTAATAATCATGTAACACAGTGTTAGCATAGTAAGCAAGATTTTCATTGTCATCATGTTGGGGGGTCACAGCCACCTGTATTATAGGTTTGCAGTGTTTGGAAGGGTGGGAGAGTATGCTGATCGTGATCTGACAATAGTAGCAAGCTTCCTTCTGCAGATTGTCTTGTATTTCTACAGCTTTGATTTAATTTCAGTTATTTATACAAACAAGACACCACTTTTGAAGATGATATGAAGATGGAATCTGTTCTTTCAGACATTTCCAATTGAACAGATACCATCTCCATATTGTTTTAGGCTAACTGGCTGATGACCTCCTTCAGTGGGGATGCACACAATTTGCCTGAACTCTTATGGTGGATTGTCTACTGCGAGCAATGGGTATAATGGCAGGGGCACTACGAATGCAGTGCGTGGACTTTAAGTTGAGGTTGTGGTTCTCACAGGGAGACTGCCAGCAATAAATTCGTGCAGTCACACTATCCTCTGTGCCCTCGGTGGCTCAGATGGATAGAACATCTGCCACGTAAGCAGGAGATCCCAGGTACGAGTCCCCGTTGGGGCACACATTTTCAAGTGTCCCCATTTATGTATATCAATGCCCGTAAGTAGCTAATGTTATTGATTTAATTGTAATTTCACTTTTGAAGACTCTATAATGAGCTTTCAAAAACTGTTGTTTCTTGAGTGTAAAATACACTAATCCGTAGTAGGCATGCAGTCTTACGTCAATACGACTTCACGTCAGACACAAGTATTGCCCCTCGAGATGCTCCATAACATTACAATTTCCATCCTCTTCCTTGCCCAGGATGTCCCTGAACTGAGTGACCTCCTTGTCGACAACAAGCTGTAGATTTTGTGTCTGTTGTTCTCCATTTATGAAAGACTCCCAACATTAGTGTTTCAACCAGTATTGTGTTACAAGTTTTATTTACCACAGTTTTATAATGATTTACAGTAATAAGTCTCACACTGTAATGTGAATGCTTTTTTAATGTGGTTTCATGAAAGAGTACAGCAAATTGCTGTTAGAAAGAAACAAAAACAATTATTTCAGTTTTTTTTTAAATATGCAAATTTTAAATCATTATAATTTCTTATTTTGAACACTATATAGAGAATGACAGTGAGATAAATTTATTCATTTTTACTTGTTGTGTTTCCAGTGCTTTCCTGTATTTTGCACTTTCCAGCATCTTACACTTTTTTTGTGTCATTCCATTGAAAATTGTAAGCAGGGGTTTAACTGTATGTCAAGAGCTGGTTCCACCACTTGGGTGTAAAAATTCAGTATACTAAAGTTCAGTTACACACTTCAGAGTCTTTTTGTCTCTGATACATTAACTATTGTCCACAATTAAGCATTATTACGAGCACTGTGGCCTGGACTGCCATTGTTTCATTGTTATGCAAACACGAAAAGACACAAAACTATATAAAATAACTCCCTGTGGAATATGCACACAAAATCAACAATTAAATTCAGTAAAGAATTTTCCATAGATAGTGTTAAGTGAGCACATGTATTTGCAGTGATGGTTGGTAACACTGACACATGGGGCAACAATATCTGAATGAAATAAACCTCACACTTTGGCGGGGGGAGGGGGGGGGGGGGGAGAGAGAGAGAGAGAGAGAGAGAGAGAAGAAAACCATAAACACCTTTTGTTCATGGATTCACGTCAGCATAAATGTATATTTTATATCTTGCAATGACACATTGAACTCACAAAAATTTAATTAAATTATTTAGATATTATTTAGATAAATACCGATATAAGATGACAGATGGTCATAATATGACTGTATAATAATAGTGGTAGTAGCAGCAGCAGCAACAGCAACAGCAGCAATGACTCGTGGTCTTGGCTATTATCCAGTATTGAGGAACAGATATCAAGCAGTGGTACAAGCTTCACACTGAAACACAAACTTACTGCAAACACTGCGTTCTCAGATTAAGATTTGTAAAGTTGCATAGTGGTGAACTTTCAAACTGATCAGGCTCTAACTGAACTACAGAAATCAGTTAAACGTTAGCACAGTTGCCATGTCACAGGAGAAGCTGCCCTTGCTTCCAGTTTTGTCTTACAAATTCTCCAGTACTTGTGTGGGCATTTTACCAGGGTGTATACATGGACAAGGAAAAAAATTTCCCGGATTTTCCCGGATAAAAACACACTTTCTCCCGGGTGAAAATACACTTTTTCCGTGTTAAGTGACACTGTACTCATCCTCGGCACTGTAAAACTCATCAATTCTTTGAATGTTTATGGTTTTATATACAGACGTAGAATTTCCCGCCACTTTAGGAAACTAAACTCAGGGGGGGAAAACATGTTTAGAAAGACCTTTGATGTGCACCAACATGTACGCTGCATATTTCCGTGTTATGAAGGTATAAATTTGAATTCCACCATACACCGCATATCATTTTCCGAAGCATTGAAATCGAGATTGCGATGCACTTTTGTAAGCCAGTCATAGCTCATGTCACGTGATCTCACCAGCTGATGACAGCATAGGACACGTGATGTAGTCAGCCAATAGCAACATCACTCTTAAGTTGCGCAAACACACAAATAAGAAAATTTAGTGGTTTAAATTAATATACATAGCATTCACATATAATGTTGGTCTCAAAGATTAATAAGCTGGAAGAGAAGCTAAGCTTCCACATACAATGTTGATCTTTTTTGCACGTGTTACACTTCAAGATACAGCATACAAATGTGCCAGCAAATTTTTAATAACTTCATTTCAAATAAAGCAGAAAAGATTAATGAAAGCCAAACCTCTTTAGCAAACCAACAAAAATAACTTTATTGTTCTGCAAGGCAATTAATGCTTGACTGTCAGGAAGGTGGAAATAAAATATAAAACTAATAACATATTTTAGCCTTCTGTAATCATGGGAACATATTTTAATTCATTTGATAACTCCCGGCCGCAAAAATCCATTTGTTATCATTTAACGTGAGAACAATAAATGAAGAGGAAACAACAGAATGACAACTTAAACACAGTTCACGTGGATACGACCCACCTACCCACCACAACTCAGACTACTCCGGGCATCAGCACCAGATTTACTATATTTCTGGTGCAATATTAAGTAGTGGCGCCCAGCCATACTAATTTCTAATGTTTTTGAAGACTAAGAGTGTGTGAAGTGTGTGTGAAAACTCCCCACTTCTCTTACACGAGTCGACTTACTTGGGAACGCGCAGCTGATCTTCTTCTCTGGACAACTGGCTTCTGGAATCTCTATAAAGTTCTTATCTGAAGAATGATGCTAGTTACAGGAACCTTAAAGACTCTCTCTCTACTTGCGAAATAATTAGGTACTCGAAGAATACTTTTAGTTCGCTGTCGGTATATTTCAAATTTCGTAAAGAATACATTGCCATTTCTCACATAAATATTTGACTTCTTGTAAGCAGCCTGTGATGCCTCACATTAGACACAATTAAGACACATTTACTACAGAGTTGGTTCAACAACCATAGAAATCATAAACAAATCTTGCTTCTAGTCTGTGTTAAAAGTTACTAAAAATCTTTTTCGACTCAATTGTTCTTTCGTCACTAACAATAGTCACAGTTGCAAAACAGCACAGAATAACACAGAAGTTCCTCGGTGTTGCCGTGTGGTTTCATTACGACTTCCGTGTACTGACAGAGAAGTACTTGCCGGTGTCGTTCGACCGCTGTGTCTACAGTCTTCTCGCGATAAACTTCTGACCTGCACACACAGACAGGTGATGCGCAGTACATAGTTTTCCTTTCTCCCCACTCACATCTAAAATATCGTGTGTTCTAGGCGGCGGAAGGCCGAGTGGTTCTAGAATTTACACAAAAATTCTCGAAGCACTATGTATCGCCCCTCTTAGATCGAACACGTGATATTTTATTCAATCATTATGTACATTAATATCACATGTAATAACAATTCACATTTCAACAGTATACATTTTTTTCTTTTAATAATTGTGAGGACTATAATTTTTTTTTTCCTTTTTTTTCTACTGTATTTCCAATTGTAAACTCCAGGTGTTCATGACACATGAGTAACCTACTTTCTGTTCTCACCTTTTGTACTACCTTTCCTAAGTATGTACTAATTGTAGTATTTTTGTGTAGTTTGGAGGAACTCTGGGCAAAATGAAAGTGTTCTTTTGACACTCATAAACTTCCATAAAATGTAATAATGCTAGTTATGCATGGAATTCAAACTTACCAGAATAATCCCCATAAAATGTGTGACTTCAGTCTCAATACTGTCCCCTTCTCCTAGGATCAGTACCTATACGTTGCATGTGGGTTGACCTTCGAGAGCACTTCCTCTTTCCGTTCTGGTACGTATGCCCCTTTATAAAACATTCCTATTTTTCAGGCCGCAGGTCATCCTATCTCCATATAGGTGCACCTGCCCTGTATACTTACAAAATGCAGGGTACGCCCCCCTTATCCTTTCCGAGTAGGCCTCATGGTTCATTACCCTCATATACATTTCTATGTATACTATAATTAAATATTTTCTGTTGAGCTACAAATCTATTTTACGCTTCACATTCGCTTTTATAATACATCATCGGAGTCCTCCTCCACCTCTCAACTCCTATATCCTTATTATATACTATGTTTGTGTATAAATGTAATTTTGTGTGTATGTAGATGTGTGTTCTTGTTGTCCAATTCTTCAGCCTTCTTATCTGAAGATAAGGTTATTGGAAACCATGGGAACCAGGAAGGACTTCTGTGATAGAAGTAGATGAATATGGAAAGAGGGAAAAATTAGGTAGGTCCTCAGATGAGAAGTAAGAAAGGAAATAAATGGAAACGGTTGCTGAGATTGGAGAAGAGAAAGAAGAAATCCCCAAAGACAGGAAACCCTTACACCTCCCCTCCCCAGGATCCCTACCCCTCAGATACTTGAGTGAGATGCCGGAGGAGGTTTGGTATTAAATCGTCTCCTACAGAACAGACATTCCCACCTTCACCCTCAAGGTCCTCAAAGGAAATCTTAGCAACCTTATGAACACGGCTAATGGTAAAGAATCAGTCACACTTGTTTGTGAGAGTTGTTTGAAAGGTGTGGTGTGTGTTTTGTGTTAGTCACGATTTATGTGTTCTCATAAACCACGCTTTTATCTAAAATACCCAACCCTCCCATCTACATCACATCTTAGAAAAGGTATGAAATATTCTGTACAAAATAGAAAATTATACCCTACAGTCTGACAGTCGTTCAGTTTGGCACATTATATTACATTTTCCACAGACATAATAGTCTTATTCTGTTTATTTCATGTCTAGAGATCACTTTCTTTTGTATCCCATGATTCTCCTAAGTTGTAGTCATATCCAGTTTTCTAGGTAATAAGATTGTAGGATAGTTTAAGATTTTAGGAATAGATGACAATAGTTTAAGATCTGAAGGGAATTCAGTGTGAGAAAACTATTTTGGAAGAAACAACGAAAACAACTCTGGATCTGACGATCGTCACTCTGCCCGTCAACTCAGAATGTTAACATCCCTGGGGGATATATGACTCCACCCGGGTCCCATCAATCTGACATTAACTTTTCTCGTGCATTGGCAGACCAGTATTTCTCTTTAAACTTCTTTTGAAAGTCTCCCCACTGCAAATCAGTCACCACTTCACTAGTCAACACAACATAGGGTGAAGGTCCTCATTTTTCTACTTGTTCCTGGAAAAGTTTGACTTCTTTCCAGAGTTCGTCTATACCCTTCCCGGTATCAGTAAGTTCGGAAGAAGCCATAGGCGATGCATTCCTGAATGTTATTCTCTCAGTGAGTTTCCAATCTATAATTTCTTCTATCTGTTCCTCCAGACTACTTACATTTATGATATCAGCACTTGCTGTGTTCTCTTTCAAGCTTCTTTCTACACTGTCTACTCACGTACTTACACCATTAATTTGCGATTGAGTGGCAGGCATTAATTCGCTATGCTTATCAACACTCTCTTTCAAAGTATGCCATCCCTACTTTACAGCATTAAACTTAGCATTGTGTACATTTTCAAATTATGGTAACTTTTCATTGATTTCTGATTCTACAGTATTACATTTTTCCTCAATATCAATTTCTAAATTTTTTGCTAAATCTTGTAATTGATCATTCTCTTTCTGACTAAAGTCAGTGAACAGTTGATTTACATGAATGTCCAAGGAATTGGTTAATTTTTTCTTTACGTCTAATTTCAAATCCTCTTCTTTACTATTCAAGGTTTCAAATTCAGTCTTTAAAACTTCCACGCCTTCTCATAGATTACTAAATTCTTTGCTCTGTGCATCAATTTCAGCATTCAACAAATTTGAGAGTCTACTGAGCCTAGTTCTTTCCTTAAAGCTTCGCTCTAGGCATCTATTTTTTCACTTAGTCACACTTAAAGTAGCATTTTGAGCTTTGATTAGATTTACTATCTAAGACCAGTGTGGCCCTTCTTTACTAATTTTCATAGCCATGACTGGTTCTCAAGTTTCCCCAACTTGCTGTTCCTGATCCATAATTTAACAAGCTTTAGACCTTGTGAGCATCTAAAAATTAACTTTCGTTATAATAACTACACTAATAAAGTTCATTCAACAGTTTATATCACGTTGTATTAAAACAATAAAGTTCTGTTTTGCACTCACTCGGCATAGAATTTGGGCTGCGTCAATGAGCGGACATGTAATCATCCCCAGTGAACAGCAACTGGTGCCGTGGTGTCGGTTGTTGGTTTCCACGTCTGCATCCCCTCGATGTGTGTGAGAGCTATCCACTCCCTGCACCAGATCTTCTTAGTCAAAGTGATCTCGGTGTATTTCTTCTTAGAGAAACACACTGGAACTTCACTATTTCTCAATTCAAATTTTTTCTCTTTTGAATACTCAAGCATGTTCCAGAGTCTCGGAGCAAATCCTTTATCCAGTTTGGTTTAGTTGCTATGGTAACATACAACATCCACTTTTCTCGTTTTTTGGTCTTAAAATTACCGTGTTTTTGTGTCCTTTTTCACTGGTTGCCATGTTCTAACATTTTGTGACAACTTTTTTAATAGGCCTTCTCTTCTAAAACTGTGCTCTTTCAGCAACACCATTGGTATATTTGGACTCCATGCACAAGAACAGATTCACACTTTCAATATAAACATTAGACTTCTTGTAAGTCACCCATGTTGTCTTAAATTAGACACAATTAAGACACGTGTACTACAGAGTTGGTTTAACAACGACAGAAATCGTAACCATGTCTTGCCTCTAGCAAGTCTGTGTTAAAAGTTACTAAATATCTTTTCCACGCAATTGTTCTTTCGTCACTAACAATAGTCACAGTTACTAAACAGCACAGAATAACACAGAAGTTCCTCGGTGCTGCCGTGTGCTTTCATTATGACTTAGGTCTACCGACTGAACAAGTACTTGCTGGTGCCATTCATCTGCCGTGTCTACAGTCTTCTCGTGATAAACTTTGGACCTGCACACACAGACAGGTGACGCATAGTAGATGGGGTTCCTTTCTCCCCACTCACATCTAAAATATCATGTGTTCGAGTCGGCAGAATTCCGAGAGGTTCTAGAATTTACGATAAAATTCTCGAAGCACTACACATTGTTTGTGTCAAACATGTATTTTGATAAAAATTTGACAGAGAGCTGCCTGCTGGTAAACAAATGTATGAGTACCGTTGAAAATCACAGAAAATGGGTGCATCTGCAAATGGAAAAGTGTGCGTCATCCTTGCACACAGAGTGAAGATGTCAAAGGTGTCTGTGCAACTTACAAAAGGCACCCTAGAAAATCCGTGACATGAGCAAACAATAAACTTAAGACCCTTCAACTAGAGATATTGTGAGTTAGGAAACTGTCTGCATCAGAAATTGTATACACCGGAATTGTTGCAAGCATTCCATTCTGATGACCACACCAAAAGATTTGAATTTTGCACAGAAATTCTAGAGGAAATGGAAGAGGATATTTTTTTTCTGAACAATTATATTTTTTGTATGAATTCACTTTTCATCTTTCTGGTACAGTTGATTGACATAATGCTAGATTTAGGTTTCAGGAGAGTGAAAATCCTATGGTAGTAGTTCAGCACAAATGAGACTCACAAAAAGTGAAAGTCTTCTGTTCAGTTGCCATAAACAAAGTTTACAAAGCATTCTATCTCCCCCCCCCCCCCTCCCCCCCGTCCTCCTATTTTTAAAATTGAACACTGTTGTAGGAATCTTGTATCCAGATATGATAGAAAACTGGCTGTTTCCTCAACTTAAAAGTGATTCATGTAAAGTCGTCCTCCCATAATGTCACATGTGCTTCTTCTCCAACTGTGTTCGATGTCAATGAATAGCACCACTCTAGGATGCTGGTTGAAGGACGAGGAGTGGGTGATCAGTTTATCAGCAGCCTTCTTGGGCCACCAGACCTTATGGCCCTGAGATTTTTATGCATTGGTCTAAACAAGGCAGTTTTTTCGCCTTACATGTGCCTACTTCACTCTAAGATGTGAAATTGTTGAAGGTGTGAATCCGATAGGGACCAGCTCATTGGTCTGTGGGCAGAACTTCATTTTGATGTAACAAATGGTGCTCACATTGAATCAGTGCATAACTGTTGGAACATTGAAATCTAAACCTTTTCCTGTCTCAGGATCATTCAAATTGTGCTTGTACTGTTTGTAGTTTGTGAGAAGTAATTTTTTAAAATCTGCTCCTTCTTTTTGAATAACCAAGTATGTGTTTCTTCAGTTAAAACTTTTTAGGTGAAAGAGCGTACCAATCATAGATTTACCTCTGAAGATACCTTCCACAGTTGGAAACGAAATGTCAAACAATAGTTTTACATGCCGAGCACAGCCTTTCGGCGTTGAAGTTTCGACTTGGGTACATCTGCACCTACATCCGTACTGCACAAGCCACCCAACGGTGTGTGGCGGAGGGTACTTTCAGTACCTCTATCGGTTCTCCCTTCTAAACACCGGCTTTGAAAACCTGTGTTGTATGGTCTGTATGTATTGTTAATGAAGATATTTTATACAAAGATTTTCATTTTGGCTGCATATTCTCATGACCATTTGCCTATATACATCAACAATATTTTAAGTTGGTACTGAGTTGCAGGAGCAGTCAACAGATGGCAGCCACAAACTTGTCAGGTGTTGCATATACGTCATAAATATTGAATGCTCACTTTTGTAAAGTCAAAAAGTACTATTTATGTTGAAGCCTTAGGAGCATTAAAAACTGTCCACTGAAAACACTATTTTGTACCAAATACCTAGTGCCCTGACACTCATCATTGTGTCTTATGTAAAGCAGTACAATTTGTCACTCACGGGTATACTTTCGATGCAAATTAATGTGTTGATAATATCAATGATGTCATATTTCAGTGGCAAGTGATGTAAATGTGACAGTTGAACATGGAAATGTTACAAATACAGGATAAGGACCATTAATTTGGAGTTGGAATAGAGGGTACACTGTTTGTTTGGTCTTCTGAAATGTGGCAGATGATGAATAATTCTAACGAGCCCCATTTCTGTTACACAGGAGTCTCTTATCGTTGCTGCCAGTATACGCTGACAGCTTGGAATGTCTGGAACTCTAAGAGTACGACATAACCCGTGACTTAGCCAGAGAGGCGTTCACTACCGTCGGAAGCTTAAGGAATTTGCAGGAACTCTGGACGTCTGTCCCCGATCAAGTACCACCCGGAGCAGCTGCTCTGGCTTTTACGTAAGTCGTGTGTCGAACACGTAGAGTTCTTACGAATGTATGCAGTATTGGGTTGGAGACGCAGTTTAAAGAGGGGGTGAGAGAAGCAGAGAAGGAAAATGGCTACCGTATTTTCTTGAATCTAAGCCGCATTCGAATCTAAGCCACACATGAAAAATGAGACTCTAAATCGAGGAAAAAAAAAATTTCCCGAATGTAAGCTGCACCTCAAATTTGAGGCTCGAAATTCAAGGGGAGAGAAAAGTTTTAGGCCGCACCTCCAAATCGAAACAAAGTTGGTCCATTATAATATGAGGCATAAATTAGGTTGAATGAATGATGATGCAGCTACAGTAGTTTGGTTTGAGTCGTAAGCTTAGCAGTTAAGCTTTACCAGGTAGCCATTGCTATGTGTCAGGTGCTCCGTCCATATTTATATGGGTACCCTTCCTTTTTCACGTGCTTCATCTGGTTTGAATTGATTGCTTATTTTTCTTTGATCTGATAAGTGCTGTTCTCTTTGTTATAGGTGTTTACGTCACTCTAAGCTGAAAATGCATTACTGTACTGTGTCAATGAGTGTTTTACGACCTATCGCCACTCGCAGCATGGCTTGCTTTTGTACACGCTACCGTCGCTTACAATTTAAAAAAAGAGAGAGAGGAATTGTCTCATTAGCGAAACAATGGCAAGAGACTGCTATTTGTTGTTACTTACACTGCTGCTTTCTTTGATTATGATCAACAAGAACCAAATAATAGACAGTGTATGACAGAAGATGTTCTGAACCAGAGTTAAGCGAAAATTTTTCTCTGTTTGAAAATCTTTGTAGACGCCTCTTTAGTACATTACATTCTGCACTGAAATTAGTCATCTTAGATTTAAAAATCTAGTCAATTGCCGTGCTTCATTTCTGAGTGCATCACAATTAGGCATAAGAATAATACAAATACAAACATGACACGATATGTATACTCTTCCGCATTTGCTGTTGTCTCACTCTAGATTCATAGTTTATTAGGCGGACAGGATTTAAATGAGTTAGCAGCAAACACGAAAGCATACATGGCAAAATGTTTATATTTGTATTATTCGTATGGTGAAGAGAATACTGCATGTGATTCACAATTCATAAAAGTTCCTATTAGCAACCATATCTTCTCACAGGTAGGAAAAAATCAGAAAGTAGATTTGGCCATATTGACAAACATCCCAAACAGTTTTGCCAGTCGGATTTTTGTAGTACATTGAAATGCTGCTACATCCGAAGATGAACAATACAAAATTTGTATTTACGTCGTTAGATAATGTATGAAAATGCAGTGGTTGAAACTCGTCTCGGAGAAAAAAGATAGTCTTCCACCTTTTTTTTTAAATTTATTTACTGACGCAGAGGTTTTGGCGCCAGTATTTATCTTTGTGCCTGCAAAGCATGCCTGTGTAGCGCTACATATATTCGACGGCAGAAGTTAGTTGTGGCGGCACCTACCAACATTTTTAAGAACTTCCGCTTACTTTGCATTTGATTCTAAGCCACAGGCAGTTTTTTGGATTACGAAAACCAGAAAAATAGTGCGGCTTGGATTTGAGTAAATATGGTATGCAGGTGCTCTGTAGGGATAAGAAGCATGTGTGAGGCTGGAGTGAGAGCATTGGAGGGTATAGAGGCTGACAGAGGGAGGGGCCAGCAGACTTACAGGAACAAAGAATATATTGCGAGTAGAGTCCCCGCCTGCAGAACTGAGGAAAGCGGATGTTGGTAGGAAGAATCCAGGTGGCACGAACATTTAAAAAACCACACAGAGTGACCCACTGAGTAGGTAACTACTGTATTTACCTGATTATAAGATGAGGTTTCTTCCCAAATTTACCGTTCAAAACATACAAGATCATCTTATATTCACAGATTAAACTGCTGCTGCTGAGATTAACATTTTAACATTGTTTAACAGAGTACATAGGGGGCATCTTACATTTACAGATGAAGCTTTGCCAGCAGAGGTCACGTAAAGTTTTATTTTGAAGAATTCAGAAGAGCAGGGCCGGGCAAATGATATTTGCATTGAAAGAGTCTCCAGATTTCCCAATAGAAACATTAATACTAATTTTTAAGTAAACGTAACATTCAGAAGTGGAAATGTTGTCATCCAAAAAACAATGCTCGATTCTGAACCCAGACCAATATTTTATTTGATTGGGAGAGACTGAAATGATTTATTAAGTGCATTGAAGGTGAGAAATTCGCTTGCTGTTCATGTATTAGAAGAATGGGTAAAAACATTACCAGCTTTTAATCAGCTTTAGAACATGGTGACATTCAGATGAAAAACGAGGAAAATTAATCGAGAATTAGATTTCTAATTAAGAAAATAAATCATATTAGATTGACTGTAATTGTTACTGCAAGAATAAATTACAGTGGCAAGACTCGTCAGGAGACACTGCTGACAGACATCAATAGGTCGTGGGACGAGCAATAGTTTAAGAATTGGACTGAATCGTAATGGAAAACTATATTTATGTATCGGTTGTGGTTGTCGTTGTTGTTACATCTGACTTGCACTCTGGGAGATATTGTAGTCTGTGTTTTGTAGTATCTCAAGCAGAGTTCTACATGAGGCTTAGTGGGGGAACAGCTTGGTGGAGAACTAGGATGAGTATGGGATGGGGAGTGGAGTAGTGAGCACATGGGAAATTATGTTGTGTTGCCAACCGTGGTAATCTGTACCACGTACTCTGTCATTTTATGTACATCTGGCATGTTTAAACTGCAGTTTGCCTGAATCCTTTCATATTCGGAACTGAATTGACTTTAAGACTGGACAAACACAGAGCAGTAGTATTCATTTCTGCAGCAGACAGTAAGTCTGTGTAGGGGCCAGTGGAGTAGTTGTGTGTTTCACAATGTAGGGTTATCGATGTTCACTGTGATGTATGACGGGCATGAAAGGATATGTGTCAGCTGCCTGTTCTGTGTAGCTAATGAGAGAGTGGTGGGCAGATGGTGTGCTTGTGAGAGACACTGCAAAATCCCCACATCTGTACAAAAGCAAAATCCTACATGTATTTGGATGAAAACAACTGTATTCTGAGATCCCACGGTAATCACATCAGAAATTGCAACATATTTGGAGGAAACAGTGAAATATTTGTGAGAATGTAGATATAAATGTTGCGCTTGTGTTATTAGCATGATGATGATTAAAAGTACTGATACCGCAGATGGCAAATTAGTAAATGGAAAAATGTAGAAAAGAATACAGACTGCAAGTTAATGGAAACCATTTCTTTTAGTTTGTTTATTTCTCCTTGCATTATCAAGATGTAGTCAATCAATAAATAGCATAAATTGACTAAACGAACACTGTTCTTAGCCCTGTCTCACAATTTATTACGAATGTTATTGCACGACCTAGATTTCGGGTTATAAACCCATTTTCGAGTACAGTACTGATTCCCAAAGATGATAATACATCGATAAACGTGATTACGAGGCAAAGATAATCTCAACTACCTGGGTATCAATCCATAGCTTAATGTACACTTGCATCAATGACCATTTTTTTAAACAAATTACATCCATTATTACACATTCACCAATTATACTACAATGACTGGACTAAAGTTATGCATCAGGTAAGACTTTTTTAACTACGATGGACTGGGGCCCAAAGTTGTGCTTCCATCCTGGGGTTGTGATCTCATCTAAAAGTGGTGAATAGTTGCGATCATGACCCCAGGATAGAAGCAAAACTTTGGGCCCCAGTCCATCATAGTTAAAAATGTCTTAGCTGATGCATGACTTTAGTCCAGTCATTGTAGTATAATTGGTGAATGTGTAATAGTAGATAGTCGTTAAAAAAATGGTCATTGATGTAAGTGTACATTAAGCTATGGATTGATACCCAGGTAGTTGAGATTATCTTTGCCTCTTCATCACGTTTATTGATGTATTATCTTTGAGGATCAGTAATGTACTTGAAAATGGGCTTATAAACCGATACCTAGGTTGTGCAATAACATTAATAATAAATTGTGAGACAAGGCTAGAAACAGTGTTTGTTTAGTTAATTTACAATGTTTCAATAAGGACTCACAGTTAATTCAATTAAAATGGCATAAATTTAGAACAGGTATAATGTTAACTTTTTAGGCAGATACTTTGTCAATAAAATAGTTGTAATTTTGATTGCTCAAGAATATGTTAAAAAATTTTTTCTTAAGAAGCCACTTGAATAAAAGGGGCTCACCATAAAATCAGGGTCATCTTACCCTCATGTAAATATGGTATGGTGGGCTGTTTGTTATTAGAAACATGTACTGAGCCAGCAGAAGTTAGGTCTCTCAGCCGTCATGGCTACTCAAGTTTGGTGGCTTCAAATGAACCAACCAACCAAAGATCTGGCAGTTCTAATGTAAATGTTATAAAGTAAAGGAGGCCAGAGAGCAGAAGTGTAGGGTTTTCAGAAGAAACCCTTTGGCGAGCTAGAGAACACACACACACACACACACACACACACACACACACACACACACACACACACACACAGACAGAGAGAGAGAGAGAGAGAGAGAGAGAGAGAGAGAGAGAGAGAGAGAGAGAGATGTGCCTATATTGTGTAGGCTGGACACATGTCATGTATCTACATCTACATCCATACTCTGCAAGCCACACCTGACGGTGTGTGGCGGAGGGTAACTTGAGTACCTCTATTGGTTCTCCCTTCTATTCCAATCTCGTATTGTTCGTGGAAAAGAGGATTGTCGGTATGCCTCTGTGTGGACTCTAATCTCTCTTGATTTTATCTTCATGGTCTCTTCGCGAGATATACATAGGAGGGAGCAAATATACTGCTTGACTCCTCTGTGAAGGTATGTTCTCGAAACCAACAAAAGCCCGTACTGAGCTACTGAGCGTCTCTCCTGCAGAGTCTTCCACTGGAGTTTATCTACCATCTCCATAACGCTTTCGTGATTACTAAATGATCCTGTAACGAAGCGCGCTGCTCTCTGTTGGATCTTCTCTCTCTCTTCTATTAACCCTATCTGCTACAGATCCCACACTGCTGAGCAGTATTCAAGCAGTGGGCGAACAAGCGTACTGTAACCTACTTCCTTTGTTTTCAGATTGCATTTCCTTAGGATTCTTCCAATGAATCTCAGTCTGTCATCTGCTTTACCGACGATCAACTTTATATGAGCATTACATTTTAAATCACTCCTAATACGTACTCCCAGATAATTTATGGAATTAACTGTTTCCAGTTGCTGACCTGCTATATTGTAGCTAAATGATAAAGGATCTTTCTTTCTATGTATTCACAGCACATTACACTTGTCTACATTGAGATTCGATTGCCATTCCCTGCACCATGCGTCAATTTGCTGCAGATCCTCCTGCATTTCAGTACAATTTTCCAATGTTACAACCTCTTGATATACCACAGCATCATCCGCAAAAAGCCTCTGTGAACTTCCGATGTCATCCACAAGGTCATTTATGTATATTGTGAATAGCAACAGTCCTACGACACTCCCCTGCGGCACACCTGAAATCACTCTTACTTCGGAAGACTTCTCTCCATTGAGAATGACATGCTGCATTCTGTTATCTAGGAACTCTTCAATCCATCACACAATTGGTCTGATAGTCCATATGCTCTTACTTTGTTCGTTAAACGACTGTGGGGAACTGTATCAAATGGCTTGCGGAAGTCAAGAAACACGGCATCTACCTGTGAACCCATGTCTATGGCCCTCTGAGTCTCGTGGACTAATAGCGCGAGCTGGATTTCACATGATCGTCTTTTTTGAAACCCATGCTGATTCCCACAGAGTAGATTTCTAGTTTCCAGAAAAGTCATTATACTCGAACATAATACATGTTCCAAAATTCTACAACTGATTGACGTTAGAGATATAGGTCTATAGTTCTGCACATCTGTTCGACGTCCCTTCTTGAAAACGGGGATGACCTGTGCCCTTTTCCAATCCTTTGTGTGTGTATGTTAGTTGAGTACATGACAAAATTAATCACCAAGACTACTGTCTTCATGAGTCTTCGAGGAATATAGTGTGTGTGTGTGTGTGTGTGTGTGTGTGTGTGTGTGTGTGTGTGTGTGTGTGTGTGTGTGTGTGTGTGTGTGTAACATTTTAACATTTTTGCTTTTCATATTTATGTTTCCAAAGAAAAAAAAAACACTTAAAGAAAGATTTTCACAATTCCTGTTAGAGGTTCCTAAGGGTTGTGAAGGTGACTTGTCAGATAAAATCTGGTAAGGAACCCATGTCTCCACGTCTACAAATTTACCATTTGGACGCAACAGAAGTTTGAATGTTGGATCACTTTTGTGTTCTTCACTTCACCATATGCAGACACGCACACAGTGGAGGTAATGAGCTCTGACTTTTTGTAGGTGCATGCATTACAGTCAGTGTTTAGAGTACTCATTCTATGTAGTGAAGGACATTCTCTCCAAAGTCGAGAGTTTGGCCAGTCTGTGAAGCACCACATAAGATTGCTATGGTTGTAAATGTACCAGTTTCTTGGAACCATTGCTGTAGTCGGAGGAAAATGGTACACGATGTCATTATTACAACAGCTTGTGACAACAGCACACTCTTCTCGGTGGCTGTGTGTGCTGTGAAGTGGAGGAGACTGATGACCTCAGAAGTTAAGTCGCATAGTGCTCAGAGCCATTTGAAGTGGAGGACTCAAAAGTTTCTGATCTTCAAACTTATTTTACATTCAAAGAGACATGGGCTCATTGTGAAAAACTTGTATACTGAGTCCCCTACAAGTCCCCTACAAGTCCTACAAGACTGCAATAGGAATTGTAAAACACTCTGTTGCCAGAAAGCAGACTCTGGACCAAGGATGAAAGATGAATTGTCAAAGTTTGTAATCTCTACAACATATAAGTTGACAAGTAAACTAATAATGTGAACACAGGTCTTGTACCAGTTGGTCACAGTCAGCAAGGCTTCCACCACAAAGCATATCTGTGGTAATGGGTGATACTTCCGCGTGAGATGTGCCACAGATGTATACATTTTAAGAAACTTTTATTTTCACAATCTGTTGTATGACATAAATGACTGAGTAGTTTTGGTCATATGTAAGACAGAGAAAAACGATGTGACTGATCAATTCGGAGCACAGAAGAGGGCATAGAATTGACAAAAAATTTCTGAATAACTGTAGTTCGTAACTGCATCGTTGAGGAACTACAGCTGATCGGTGATGAGAACATGGAAAAGTGTGTGCATTTGAACTAACTTTCTGCAGCATAATTACCTTTTACACTAAAGAGCCCAGTTACTATTTAAATTAGCTGCAGATGACAGTTTCAGTAGATCTGTCAAACTTGGTAAAACAATTCATATCCACAGCTAGTTACTCGACACGTGAATTTTCTGTTATGTTTACTGGGTAATGGTAGACTACTAAATCCAATTATGCTAACAGTACTGTAATGTCATTAATTTGTGAAGATACTAATTGGTACTGGAGAAACAGCACTGCACTAAGGTAGATTAAAACTGTGTGCTGGACCGAGACTCGAACTCGGGACCTTTGCCTCTCGCAGGACATGAGTCGTGCTTGGGTAGTTCAGATGGTAGAGCACTTCCCTGCAAAAGACAAAGGTCCCGAGTTCGAGTCTCGGCCGGCACACAGTTTTAATCTGCCAGGAAGTTTCATATCAGCGTCCACTCTGCTGCAGAGTGAAAATCTCATTCTGCACTAAGATAGTTGACATGAGGTACTGTAAGTTTCAGTGTTGTTAATACTGAAATGTAAAGGCTATACGTTCTTTTTTTTTTTCTAATGTAGAGATAGCCTGAATTAACTTTTATTCTAACAAGTTCAGTAGCACTTTATTCTGACAAAATTACACTGCTAGACACATCCTCGTATCAGACACACTTCTGTGTGCTTGTAGCTGATCGGCTGCTGTTTTACAGCGGGCGCTTCCCAACAGTGAAATTTTGCTCAAATCGAGGTTGCCTATGTCGCTCTGATCTCGTGTTCTGGCCGGTTTTATTTTCCAACCCTATATAATGATCACCTCGATATCCGAGTGTCCCCACAGCCTGTGATCAGTCGAGCATATCTGAAACAAATTGAAATTAGGATTTTAATATCTGGAAAATTAATATAGTTACAATTTCCTTATTTTAGTGTTCTAAAATTGTACTTGCTCCAAATCACATAGCGCCTCGGGTCATTTGACTTGGATATTTCCAAAAAATGTAGTGTTGTGACCTATATCCTTTCAAAAGAGTTACTTTCTTGTGGCACCCGATTAGCATCCTAAAGTTATAAAAACTGGTGAGCAGGGTGTGTCCTGTCATTGTGAGCAGAACGTGTTAGATTGCTGTCTCTTATTATTATTATTATTATTATTTTTCATTATAAAGACAAAATAATGTGGCACAACATAAACTGTGTACTCGATTGTGTTTTTAAGGAATGGAGGACTACAAGAACTGAAAGTGCTGAGTCTGCCGTATGGATATGGCGTGGAAGATAACACAGTAATTGCCAACAGCCACGGATGTCCCTCTTTGCTGCAGCTCTCCATCACTCACTCTAGGAAGCTGTCGCCTGCTGCCTTCTCGGAGATCGACCGTCTGGAACATCTCGAAGTGTAAGCAGCGTAGTGCAAACAGAGTAATTGGCTGGGTAATGAAACCGTAACTGGTGAAGTAGCTGAGAACTGTGTGAGTCACTCGTAAATGTCATGACTGAAATTGAGTTAAAAAAGAATCGTAAGTCCAGACATTAAATAAAATATGCAGCTGTCTATTAAAACTGCAATATCACAGAGGTAGAATGGAACAATTGTCAAATCTGCACAAAGTTTACTACTGTTTCTCCCCAAGTATAAGACAACCCTGAATATGAGATGATCTCCCCAAACCCCTGCACTCTGCTCATCTGTGAAGCTTCTTTAGAAACATTTATTTTAACATACCCTGACTAATCAGAGTAACAAACTGTTTTATTACAATGAAATGAACACCCTTAACTGCTTACAGGCGTTGACATACGTCAATGGGGACAGATGAAAATGTGTGCCCCGACCGGGACTCGAACCCGGGATCTCCTGCCTACATGGTAGACACTCTATCCATCTGAGCCACCGAGGACACAGAGGATAGCGCAACTGCAGGGATTTATCTCTGGCACGCCTCCCGCGAAACCCACATTCTCAACATATTGTCCCGCACTACATTCGTAGTTCCACCGCCCATTATACTCATTACTCGCATTGCCGATTCCCGTAAGAGTTCGGGCACTGTTTGTGCATTCGCACAGAAGAAGAAGATGGTCAAGTGGCCGGTGAGCCTTAACTATATATTTACTAAGATGGTATCTGTTCTTTCGGACATGTCCGAAAGAACAGATACCATCTTAGTAAATATAAAACTGTTTTATTGACATAATGTTTCTGTCTCAAATGTTAGCATTGTACCTATTCTAAACTTATTCCATTTGTGACTGTCTATATTTTGATAATACAAGGAGCATGAACCCCTCAACAATTTTTTTTTTTTTTTTTTTTTTTTTTCCAAATTATGTTGCAAAAAATAATAATTTTATATTAATGAAAAACATTACATACTGAAATATAAAGATGGCTTTTAGAGCTCAAAACTATAAGTTACAAAATTTTTAAAATCACCAATAATACAATCCCGAGCATACTCAGGCACTAGACTTTGACTAAAATATCTGAAACTTGAAATCATTTTTTAGTTTCTGTGTAGCTGTCAATTCTAAGCACGTATTTCACAATGGTTTCCTGTGAACAGAAATCTCGTAGGAGCTGCCCAGAGCACATTTGACGTATTTATCTCATACCACCAGTGCGTACTTGTCACTCGACTGACGAACTGTCGTCACTTTCAGTCTCTAATGAAGTAACGTCACATTCTTCTTCACTTTCTAAGCTGCTTTAATTTGATACCAAACTCAGGATCACTGTAGTAATCCTTTTTAAAAGCATTGCATAAACAATACAGGAGAAAGGCTGAGAAGCACTTGTTTCACTGTTGAGCATCTAAAGCTGCACACAGTTAAGACGATACCTAGTGGCAACCACCTCAAACAAAACACGATGGCCAGGTACAAATACAATACCACGTGCCCTGTAGTGGCTGAACACTCAATTATCAGTGCTGAAACAGATATAAATGGAGTTTTATTCTTTCAGAGGTCTATTTTGAAGCTGCCCAAGTACACTAGCGATTTTAAGTATGTGTCAAATTAATAAAATTGAGGTAACTCAGGGTTTTATGATAAGGAGTTAAAATAAAGGAAAAGATATGGTTTTCATTAACATGTGGACTGTTTTCTTTTCTACCTCTTTTGCCTCTAACCCTGTTTTCTGTGGTACCACTGTTTGTAATCATCATCCTAATAGTACAACTGTGAAATTTATATATTTGCTATCACAATTATTTGTCTGTTTATCAGAATACATTACAATTTCGAAGGTTTTGATGGGAACTGAGAACACATCTGCCATCCCCCTTTCCCCTGCCCTTCCAAATTCTTCAAAACTGATCTGCATGTGACCTCAAAGCTTCATCTCTAAATGTATTATGACCTTTATATGCACTACTAAACAATGTGAAAATGTTGACTGCATCAGCAACAGCTTCATCTGTGAATGAGATGAGATGATCCTGCAGTTTAGGAATGATGAGTTTAGGGAAAGCCTCATCTTATAATCAAGTAAATACAGTAAATGTTTGTATATGCAGACAATCAGTATTTCAGCGCAATCTCACAAAATGCTATCTTCTTTATGTAAGGAAATATTACACTGTGGGTTTCTCATTAAGAAATTGCACTAGATGTCATTTGCGAAAAGACCACATTATACCTCTAGTAAGATGGAGAAATGTAAACTGGGATGTGTCAGAATACAACAGCAGCAGGCTCATGGCTTGTAGACTCTGTAGTGTGTCATTCAGCAATATTACAGCTCACATTGGTTGGGATCCCACAACTGTAGTGTGAATACAAAAATGACAGTTTTGGAGATCTGTACTAGAGCCGATGCAGGATCTCGACAGAGACTGTCACCTGAGAGGACAGACACATTGTTCCCTCAGCTGTGCAGGATTGTATAGCCGTGTTATGTTCATAGTCAGGAAACAGGTTGTTTGCAACAAGACAAGTATACGACGTGGACCGTCTGACGATATCGGCAGCATCGATGGCTGTTGGCACAGCGACAACTGTTGCAGCTTCCCTTCACATGGCACCAGAGAGAGTTCTCGCCACCCACCTAGCCTTAATTTAATGTCTTCCATCTCAGCATTTCTTCACAGTAACTGCTCTTTTCTTCAGGCCGTTTTATTTTTCTACATGTTTCATTTTCTTACCCGTCTACTTTTCACTGCCCAACCCCACCTCTGTTACGTACAATGCACTTATCTTTTCACTCTTATTAACTCTTGCACAATGTTCTCTGTATTGCATATTACCCCATCTTCCATCTTTAAGCTCTTGGTTTTCAAATCTCGCCCGGTGCAGTCCCCAAAAGTCTGTCTTTTCGTCTCATCCTGTGCAGAAAGTCTTCCCTGAACCACATTTCTGGGTGACTTTTCCAAAATGTATCTCTTTTCCTAGACCTCTCCAGTGCGTTTTCTTCACACCTCTTCCATCCCCTTCAACCATTACGACTGAAGGAGGAGCTATTGGTTGAAAAAGCATGCCTAATTAAAACCCTCTTTTATGTGTCTGTTCCGCCACTACTCGGTGAGTAGATTTTTTATATATCCAAAAATATATTGCTGTACAAAAGATATTTCAGGTGGTATCGAGTCAAATACTGAGATGAGTGCTGCATTGTGCATGATGTTTTAATTTACTGCTTCTTTACTACTCACTGTATTCACAACACACTTCACTTGTGTGACTGGATTCGTGATTTCCTCTCAGAGAGGTCACAGTTCGTAGTGATAGACTGTAAATCATTAAGTAGAACAGAAGTGATATCTGGCGTTCCACAAGGTAGTGTCTTAGGCCCTCTGCTGTTCCTGATTTACATAAATGATCTAGGTGATAATCGGAGCAGCCCCCTTAGATTGTTTGCATATGACACTAATTTACCGTCTAATAAAATCATCAGATGATCAATTCCAATAACAAAATGATCTAGATAGAATTTCTGTATGGTGCGAAAAAGTGGTAATTGGCATCAATGAAAATTGAGGTCATCCACATGGGTACTAAGAGAAATCCGATAAATTTTGGGTATACAACTAATTGCACAAATCTAAGGGCTGTCAATTCGAACTAAATACGTAGGAATTACAATTATGAGCAACTTAAAGTGGAAAGACCGCATAGATAATATTGTGGGGAAGGTGAAACAAAGACTGCGCTTTGTTGGCAGAACACTTAGAAGATGCGACAAACCCACTAAAGAGACAGCCTACATTACACTTGTCTGTCCTCTGCTGGAATACTGCTGTGCGGTGTGAGATCCTTACCTGGTAGGATTGATGGAAAGTGCAAAGAAGGGCAGTTCGTTTTGTGTTATTGCACAATAGGGGTGAGAGTGTCACTGATATGATACGTGAGTTGGGGTGGCAGTCATGGAAACAAAGGCGGTCTTCTTTGCGGTTAGATAGATTTACGAAATTTCAATCACCAACTTTCTCTTCTGAATATGAAAATACTTTGTTGACACCCACCTACGTAGGAAGAAATGATCATCATAATAAAATAAGATAAATCAGAGCTAGAACGGAAAGGTTTAGGTATTGCTTTTTCCCAGATACCATTTGAGAGTGGAATGGTAGAAAAGTAGTATGAAAATGGTTCAATGAACCCTGTGCCAGGCACTTACATGTGAATTGCGGAGTAATCATGTAGATAGTAGATGTAGATGCAGACAGTACCTGCAAAATTATATCATTGTACGACAAAGAGGACACATTGTCATAAACATTGACCTGTGTGTAATTCACCAGAGATACAGGTATCTGGGAAATATGTTACGAGTAAATATATGTAAAATATATTTGAATGTGTGTACATGGGCATGACCACAGTTAAAAAGTTCATCCTAAATGCCTGGAAGCTTTTTTTCCATTTCCGTTTTTCCCACATCACTGATCTTTTTTAGCCGCTTCCCACAGGTTTTAACGTCATTATTTCTTCATCAGACAATTGTTACCCTCATTTTCACAATCTGCCACCACAAAACCACTCCTTTTAATACATTTACACGCAGTTTTTTCGAAATTTTCCCGAATTGCTCCACCTTTAACGTGTTTTGGCGGCAACACAACCACCTAACCTTTGTGCACATCGTTGTCCACCAACCCAAGTTCACCACAGGATCAACATAGCCCAGCTATAACCAACACTTTTTCTCCTTTTTTCAGACCAGATCTCCAGTTGCTTTCTAGTTCACCTTTATCTCTCCCCATATATTTTTATTTTCATTTTCATTTCAGCCTCATGTTACACTTTCCACCTTCTAATACCATGTCACCCTCACAACATCCCCACAACGACCCCATTAAGTTTTATTTACATTCCCTCCACAAACATGCCTTCGCCCTAGCCAGATTACACTCCCATATTTTATTTTCTCAGGCTTGTCTGACATTTGGCATTACCCCCAAAGGCCTCACACTTAAAAGTTCCCATCTCTGGCTGTAACCCTTCTTTCAATCAGTCCCTATACCAGTTCCAAACTGAACAATCCATTGCCCTCACCCACCTAATCCTTCACCTACTCATCAACTCAGCCAATGAACACACCTGTCAACTCCTATCCTTATTAAAAGTCCTCAATCTTTCCTCTCCCACATCCACACCGGCTGTTCAGAGCATCCTCCTACAGGCCAACCGCAAATTAGAACAGCATGCCACCCTCCATCTCAAAAAACTATCCAATCTCCTGGTTTCCCACCTCCGGAAAGGCAACTCACTCACCCTTCACAACCTTTCCAGCAAACCTCAACCTCCTCTCATTGCACACAAACCCAGTCTCTCCCATCTGCTCAATCTCCCACTTCCAGCTCCACCCCCCCAAAACCTCAAAATTCCAATCAACACAATCTGGAACCACAACACCGTAATTCAGTAGTTAACCTTTCCTCCAAACCTCTCTCCCAGTCTGACACCTCTGTCCTATCCAAAGGCCTCACCTTCAGCGCCACTCCAAGATTCAAACCAAACAGCCCTTGTCAAAGATTTACTGTCCTACACCCGTACTCTCTGCTGGAAATATCACTTTGCCACGAAGAAAAATGATCCTAATCCTACTCCTAATGATCCAACTCCCCAGGACACTATCCAAATTGAACCCTGCCTGGAACAGTTCCATCCTGTGTCACAGCGGGACCCACCTCCTCTTCCTCAAAATCACCCTCTCCGAACCTTCCAGGAATTACTGACTTCCAGCCTTGCCTCTCAATCTTTCTTAAAAAACCTCAATCCTACTCCCAACATCACCACTGCTGAAGCCCAGGCTATCCGTGATCTCAAGGCTGACCGATCCATCGCCATTCTTCCGGCGGACAAGGGTTCCACGACTGAGGTACTTGATCGACGGGAGTATGTGGCTGAGGGACTGCGTCAGCTTTCAGACAACACTACATACAAAGTTTGCCAAGGTATCCCATTCCTGATGTCCAGGCAGAGCTTCAAGGAATCTTCAGAACCTTAGGCCCCCTATAAAACCTTTCACCTGACTACATCAACCTCCTTATCCCACTGACACCCCGCACCCCTACCTTCTACCTTCTTCCTAAAATTCACAAACCCAATCATCCCGGCCGCCCCATTGTAGCTGGTTACCAAGCCCCCACAGAATGCATCTCTGCCTACGTAAATCAACACCTTCATCACATGCAGTCTCCCATTCTTCATCAAAGACACCAACCACTTTCTCGAATGCCTGGAATCCTTACCCAGTCTGTTACCCCCGGAAACCATCCTTGTAACCATTGATGCCACTTCCTTATACACAAATATTCCGCATGTCCAGGGCCTCGCTGCGATGGAGCACTTCCTTTCATGCTGATCACCTGCCACCCTACCTAAAACCTCTTTCCTCATTACCTTAGCCAGCTTCATCCTGACCCACAACTTCTTCACTTTCGAAGGCCAGACATACCAACAATTAAAAGGAACAGCCACGGGTACCAGGATGGCCCCCTTGTACGCCAACCTATTCATGGGTCGCTTAGAGGAAACCTTCTTGGTTACCCAGGCCTGCAAACCCAAAGTTTAGTACAGATTTGTTGATGATATCTTCATGATCTGGACTCACAGTGAAGAACAACTCCAGAATTTCCTCTCCAACCTCAACTCCTTTGGTTCCATCAGATTCACCTGGTCCTACTCCAAATCCGATGCCACTTTCCTTGACATTGACCTCCACCTGTCCAATGGCCAGCTTCACACATCCGTCCACATCAAACCCACCAACAAGCAACAGTACCTCCATTATGACAGCTGCCACCCATTCCACATCAAACGGTCCCTTCCCTACAGCCTAGGTCTTAGTGGCAAACGAATCTGCTCCAGTCCGGAATCCCTGAACCATTACACCAACAACCTGAAAACAGCTTTCGCATCCCGCAACTACCCTCCCGACCTGGTACAGAAGCAAATAACCAGAGCCACTTCCTCATCTCCTCAAACCCAGAACCTCCCACAGAACAACCCCAAAAGTGCCCCACTTGTGACAGGATACTTTCCGGGACTGGATCAGACTCTGAATGTGGCTCTCCAGCAGGGATATGACTTCCTCAGATCCTGCCCTGAAATGAGATCCATCCTTCACGAAATCCTCCCCACTCCACCAAGCATGTCTTTCCGCCGTCCACTTAACCTTCTTAACCTCTTAGTTCATCCCTATGAAATCCCCAAACCACCTTCCCTACCATCTGGCTCCTACCCTTGTAACCGCCCCCGGTGTAAAACCTGTCCCATGCACCCTCCCACCACCACCTACTCCAGTCCTGTAACCCGGAGGGTGTACAGGATCAAAAGAAGAGCCACGTGTGAAACCACCCACGTGATTTACCAACTGACCTGCCTACACTGTGGCGCTTCCTATGTGGGAATGACCAGCAACAAACTGTCCATTCGCATGAATGGACACAGGCAGAGAGTGTTTGTTGGTAATGAGGATCACCCTGTGGCTAAACATGCCTCGGTGCACGGCCAGCACATCTTGGCACAGTGTTATACCATCCGGATTATCTGGATACTTCCCACTAACACCAACCTATCCGAACTCCGGAGATGGGAAATTGCCCTTCAGTATATCCTCTCTTCTCGTTACCCGCCAGGCCTAAACCTCTGCTAATTTCAAGTTGCCACCACTCATACCTCACCTGTCATTCAACATCATCTTTGCCTATGTACTTCCGCCTCAACTGACATCTCTGCCCAAACTCTTTGCCTTTACAAATGTCTGCTTGTGGCTGTGTATGTGCAAATGGATGTGTGTGTGTGTGTATGCGAGTGTATACCTGTCCTTTTTTCCCCCTAAGGTAAGTCTTTCCGCTCCCGGGATTGGAATGACTCATTACCCTCTCCCTTAAAACCCACATCCTTTCGTCTTTCCCTCTCCTTCCCTCTTTCCTGATGAAGCAGCCATTGGTTGCGAAAACTAGAATTTTGTGTGTATGTTTGTGTTTGTTTGTGTGTCTATCAACCTGCCAGTGCTTTCGTTTGGTAAGTCACATCTTCTTTGTTATTTAGATATAGTTTTCCCACGTAGAATGTTTCCCCTCTATTTTTTTATATATATATACAACAAGGAAATGTGAGAAAAGTGTGGAAATTTTTTCACCTGCCAATTTTTTAGAAGTCTGGAAATTTTTCGTTGTTATAGTTTTCAGGTAAATTACTGTAATATTTTTGACTGGTAAGAACTGCTTCTCCAACAAAGAATATTACTTTAGCCAATTACTGCGGGATATTGCTGCAGCAGTAAAACATTAACAAGAGAATAACACAAAAATAAAACATTAGTTGCAAAGAAAATGCCCCATTGAGAACAACTAAACGCAGAGCAGAAACATGCAGAAAAATGCATGGAAGGCTTTACAGTGAAGATTTTGTGACAACAAACTGCTTTTGATGAGCATGATGTCACAACTGTTTACATTTCTAACAGGTTGCAGAAAAATATTGTGAACAGCACTTGAGAATCATTGCTTTCATAGTAAATTTTCTTTCACACAAGATGAACTATCCCCCTAGGGCATCCACAGCTCGTTCATGCACACACATCATGGCGGGCACGGGACCCCGAGCTAGTGCAGCTCTTTTTCCTTTCCGGGCTGCATACCTTCCTTTTCCACATCCTTCCCCGTCCCCCCCCATCCTTTGACCTGCCCCCCCCCCCTTCTCCCGCTTCTTCCTTTCCCCTTCCACCTCTTTGGAAGTTGGTTTTGTGCCTACGTCTGGAGACGGATGCTTTTAACTGTAAGACGTAGCTTCTCTCCTTTCCTCTCTATGCTGGAAAGTCTCTGTCCTTCCTTTGTCCTTCTCTTTTCCTTGGCTCTTCTCTTTACCCTCTTCTCTGCTGTCACATTTGAGACCTCTCTTCTTTCCTTTTCTTTGTTCCTCCCTTTCTCTTTCTTTCCTCCCGGTGCGTGTCTGAAGGCCGACCCACGCGTAGCCGGTGACTGGGTAACGTGTAATTTCCCACCCCAGGTAGCCAGGTAGGACACGTACGTACCCCCTGGTAAAGACCAGGCCCAGGGAGGGGTGATTACCCAAGTTGATACCTTCCAAATGTGCCAATTGGTCCCTCTGTCTGTTCCTCGGGAGATATGACCTGAGGTGTGAACAGTCACCTAAGTTGGGAGTGCCCTCTGAGAGGGTACCACAAGGAAGGACTGCACTATCGGAGATGCTGGTAATAATGGGGGATACTTTTGGAATGGTTTCCTCTACGTCTACAACTTCTGCTCACAAGCAAAAGTTTTATGAATCTCAGCCACAGACAATTCTTCAGTCAGTGCCACAGTTCCTAGTTGTTTATCGGTCTGATGAAGGTCGAGACTTCTCCACAGTCAGTCCTTTCATTATTCAGAAAGGTGTTGACGCAATTGCAGGTCCGGTGAGGTCTTGTTCTTGATAACGAAACGACACTGTGGCACGTGCGCCCGGACTCCAACCACGTGCTGATGTGGTCGACGCCATAGAGCTGCTACTGCCATAGCTCTGGCGGCAGAGCAGAGACATGATGCGATATAATGTAGATTAACGGGAGGAAAAAAAATCTGAAAAACTTCCGAAAAGGCATTCCTCGCATAGTCGTCAAATCTCAATTACAAGTCCACAGCATTTCCACTTATGCGAACTCGTATAATTAATGCTTTTTATTATTAATATTGTACTGTTAATTGCCCGCATTTGCAGTAGTTATTAATTCTTCTCTCATTCGCATAGCACACACCACTGATTGCAAGGAATTATTTTAGTTAACAGTTTCTTCTTACGCTATTGTCTCATTGCTATGGAATTATTGTGCTGGTATGCAGCGAGATCCAGAGATACTCTTTGATTCAGTCTTTGTAAGATTGCATTGTAATACAAAAATATTTTAAAGTTCACTTCTCAACTAATGACATGAATATATGCACTTCAATGAAATAGTCTTTCATGAGTAGTTGTTGATTTAGTCATTTATCAAACATTGGGTATTTAACTGGTAACGAACAGTTCTCTGTTATTTTGTCACTAAATACTTATAACTCCCACACCACATGCACACGGAATAGTTTAGTTAAGTCAGACCAATTGAGTTATAGTTTCTTGGCAATTACCACAACTCAACACTTTAGTGTACTTGTTTTATCTTCACGATTTCGTGTACTTGGGGACTACTCAAGACTAATTGCATGTATTCTTTCATAGAATGTTCACTTCTCCTTAAGGTCCAACTAATTTAAAGTCAAGTCTAATGTTCACTAATTCCGTTATTAGATTTCAATTAACCCATAGTGCACAGTTCAATGAGTTTATCTGTTCCTGTCTCAGTTCATAAAATCAGTTTCTTAAGCCGTCAATCCCGTCAGGCAACAAGCGCTTCTAAACTCGAAAACAATTTCATCATGATTCGCAATCTCAGTAATTCAGATCAGAACTGCTCTTGTACGTCTGCACTGGGTGAGTTCTAGCAAGCGACTTCTTCTGTGGAAGAGCATTGTAGGTGCATTGAATTTCTTTGTTGCGCTTACAACTCTCTTCCACATAAAATTTATCTCTGATGACATTACTTTGGACAAGCTTTGAGATATTAATTTCACGTTTGTCACACGGATATTTGTCCATTGCTGAAATACGATGTTTCTTCTTTCTCTTTCGCTAACAAATATGCTGAGTGGTGTACAGTGTAGTTGTTGACAAAACTCTTTCGCATTAGCTCATCGGCAAAGATGTCATAACTGCCAAGATAACTTTCCCTACTTCATGTTCTTTCTTAACTGACTTTAAGGTGGTCATTGGGGCATTACAGCACCTCGTTCTTAGAAGCAGTCAGTGCCCTCCAGGGACAAAAATTACTGCACACTCCACTGCTACACACCTTCCTTGCCTGGGTGGACACGCACCGCACTTTAAATTCATCATGTGGGGTGGTTTATACATGCTCACGTGATGGATTGTCCAATGAGGACATTCAAAACTACCTGTCTGACCAGGGCGTAACAGCTGTACATAGTCATGAAAAGGGTTAACAAGGACTTGGTACCAACCCGCACTCTCTTCTTGATGTTTGACAGAGTTCAGCTCCCATCAAACATTAAAGCAGGATATGAGATAATTTCAGTTTGTCCTTACATCCCCGACTCTACGCGTTGCTATTGGTGTCGGCAGTTTAATCATACCAGCCAGTCATGTTCCAATCTGGCCAAATGCGTTACATGTGGCAGGGATGCCCATGAGGGTTATTGTCCACCTCCATCCCCTCATTGCATCAACTGCATGGGCGGCCATGCTGCTTCCTCTAGAGATTGCCCTGCACCGTTTTCAAAGATGAACGAATTATTTGGGAAATCCGAGTGAAGGAAAAGGTGTCTACTTTTGGTGCTCGTAAGTTATTTGCCAGTCAAAAGCCCACTGTGCCCCCAGCAGGTAAATGTAGCACTGCCCTTGCCTCTCCTCAGCTTACTAAGGAGGTAGCCAAGCAGACTTGCGATCTCACCTTTAGTGCCATGATCGTCAGATCGGCCAGCCCAAAAAGCGCCCATTCAACCTCCACACTGTCACCTGCTCACTCTCCGGTTCAGCCTTCATCAGCTCCTGCTAAATCACGAGCCCCAAAATTGGTCGCCCCACAGCGTGTCTCATCTACAGTGCCACCCAGCGGTAACCACCCTCAGCCATCTTCCGTGTCACCAATGCACACCACTGGCGGCCGATCCCTGGTGGCAGGAACTGCCTCCTAAACAACCTATGGATCAGGATCTTCTACCTTCAGCTGAATGCTGATCCTCGCTGTCGGCCGCCAGCTCTCAGCAGTTGTCGAGTTGACAGTAACCGTGGTAAAATTCTTCCCTTTTCTCTCCACACTGTGTCAATTACCCATTGGAATATCTGCGGCATTCGAGCCAATCAGGATGAATTGTCGATCCTCTTATGATCCTACTCCCTGGTTGTCTTCTGTCTTCAGGAAACAAAGCTGCATCCCCATGATCGCTTTGTTTCCCCTCATTTCCAATCAGTCTGGTTTGATCTCCCCTCTGTTCATGGCACTCTGGCACATGGGGGCTTATGATTCTACTCCATGATACTGTCCATTATCACCCAATCCCCTTAAACAGTCCCTTCCAAGATGTCACTGTCTATCTTTCCCTTTCTGGATACACCTTCTCTCTTTGTACTATATATATTCCATTGTGCACACCAATGGCAAGAGCTGATATTCTTCATCTCCTTGGTCAGCTCCCGGCCCCCTATTGGTGGTTGATCGTGGGGATCTGTGTCTTTGTCTGTGAGGCTCTCTATTGACTGACCTCTTATACCAAGCGGATCTTGCATGCCTCAACACTGGGGAACCTACATCTTTGTCTGCCTCCACAACAATTTCTCTCATTTGGACCTCTCGGTCGGTACTGTTCAGCTAGCTCGGCACTTTGAATGGTTTGTTCTTGCTGATACACACTCGAGTGACCATTTTCCGTGTGTCCTTTGATTACAGCCACAACTGCCATCTATGCGCCCAAGACACTGGAAGTTTTCCCAAGCCGATTGGATACTTTTCTTCTCTCTAGTGACACTTGATGACCGTCACTTTCCTAGCATCGTTGATCAGATCACTCGTGTTACCTGAAAGCATCCTTCTCCAGTTGACCATCTTGTTGCTCTCTCCACTTATATCATGAACAATTTTCTCAGGAAACGCCAAATGGTAGCAATAGTTTCTGACGTGGAGAGAGGACACAATACCTGTTGGAGGACAGGCATCCTCCGCACACTGTTCTATTGGGGCTTTCGAGGTTGACTACCCCTTTTTATTTGTGAATTTATGACAGAGCGCTCATTTAAGGTGCGGGTGAACACTACTCTCTCCCGTACTTTCTCCCAAGAAAACGGGATGCCCCAGGGCTCTGTGCAAAGTGTCGTACTGTTTGCCATCGCCATAAATCCAGCTATGGATTGTCTCCTCCCTGATGTCTCGGACTCTCTCTTTGTCAACAATTTTGTGATCTAGTACAGCTCTCAATGTACCAGCCTTCTTGAATGACAACTTAAAGGAGTCTCGACCGCACTCCACTCGTGGAGCTTCGAAACTGGCTTCCACTTTTCTCCCAGTAAGACCGTCTGTCTAAATTTTTTGCATCATACGCAGCTTCTTGTGCATTCCCTACATCTAGGCCCTGTCAACCTTCCATTTTCGGACATCGCTAAATTCTTGGGTCTTATGTTTGACAGAAAACTGTGCTGTTCCTCCCACATTTCATGTCTTTCGGCTCACTGTCTGCAATTTGGCAACACTCTCCATGTTTTGAATGGTACATCCTGGGCAGTGGACCGAGGGGTCCTTCTCCACCCATATTGTGCCTTAGTGCGCTCAAAATTCGTCTGTGGAAGAATAATTTACTCCTCTGCACGACCATCTATTCTTCGGCATCTCGACTCTGTCCACCACCATGGATTGGGTTTAGTGTGAGGAGCTTTTTACACCAGCACACCAGCCCCGTGGAGAGCCTTTATGCTGAGACTGCTGAACCTCCACTGTCCAATTGGTGAGCTGTCCTTCTGAGTCGTTATGCTAGTTGTCTGTCTTCAATGCCTGCTCATCCTGCCCATAACCTTTTTTTTGACGCCTCCTTGGATTTACAGTAGACCGCCCTTCCTATCTACTACCTCCGGGAGTCCGCTTCTGTCAACTGCTACATTCTCTTTCCTTCCACTTTCCTAAAACTAAAGAAAGTCAAGAGACAACTGGGGGTATGGCACCATCTCGGCTTCACCCCCAGACCTGCTTGCTGTGTGACCTTTGCCACCTTCCCAAGGATAGTACCACTCCCCTCATTTATCATTAGGCATTTGCTGCTCTATGTGCACAAATGGAGGATGCCACATTTATTTACACTGATGGCTCGAAAACAACATTTGTTGTTGGGAGTGCCTATATTGTTGGCGACACCCTTATTAGGTTTTGGCTTCCCGACCAGTGTTCGGTTTTTACCGCGGAGCTTTACACTGTTCTCCAGGCTGTCCAATACATCCCTCGCCATAAGCAGGTACAGTATATTATATGCTCGGATTTGCTCAGCTCTCTCCTCAGCCTCCAAGCTCTTTATCCTGTCCATCCTCTGGTCCACTGGATTCAGGACTGCCTCCACTTGGGGGGCGTCTCCGTGGCATTCCTCTGAGTCCCAGTGCATGATGGTATCCACAGAAACAAGGTAGCCAATATAGCGGCCATGGCTGCAGTCTCTCTTCTTCAGCCTGCTATTCGCATGATTCCCTTCACCGATCTGCGGAGTGTTTTATGTCATTGTGTTGCTCTTTTATGGCACGCACATTGTTCTACACTTCCCAATAATAAATTACAGGACGTGAAACCTCATCCCTGTGCTTGGACCTCTTCCTCCTGACCTAGTCGTCGGGAGGAGGTAATTTTAACTAGACTCTGTATAGGGCACTGTCTTTTTAGCCATCAACAACTTTTAAGTGGTGATCCACACCCGCTTTGTCCCCACTGCTCTCAACTGTGGACGGTGATACATCTTTTACTTCAGTGCCCCCGTTTTAATCCGGTACGCTCTCATTTACATCTGTTGCCTGATATATCTTCCATTTTACATTTTAGCAGATACACATGCTCAGCCGATCACATCTTTGAGTTTATCAGTGTCAGTGAGATGACATCGGTCATTTGAAGCTCTTTTTTGGGTAAAACACCCCCCCCCCCCCCCCCCTTTTCCTTATGTGGTAGATTTCTAAGATTTCCTTCTGCTTTGTTTCCCCCCTTTTTGAGTTTCGGTCCCATTGCTGCTGATTTCCCATTCAGTTTTTACCCTTCCCTAAGCCACAGAATGGGCGCTTATGATCATAGAAGTTTTGCGCCCTAAAACCATAAAAAAAAGAGATGAACTACGTTACATGTGATAATATCTGATGAATTTTGTAACACTCAGAGCATTTGACTCTGGTTCAAAACTAACATATTTAGAACCTGCCACTTAGAAAAATTTTGGTCCTAGAACACTAGAAAATTGTGATATTATTTAAAATTTTTTTTGGTATATTTCCGTTCGGTATCTCGTAAAGGATAAGACACAGTAAAAAGCACCGAGCTTTAAGGTTACTTTTTCATATTTAATTTAGTTCTTCCATAAATTACAAACTATGCTATAACAATGGCAAAGTATAATTATCCTTAAAAAAGTAATGCGAGTTCTTGAGCAATTTGACACATAGCTGGCTTAAAATGTCGATGTTCAACAAAACACATATTCGGCTGCATAATCTATGAAATATTTGGTGGACCGCAGTGACATTTATAATTGTGCTCGTCAGAAATTTTCAGCTCGTGCAATTAAGCTGTACTCTTAAGATTGTTCCCAGCCAAATCCTCAGAAAAAACTAAAAAAATTTGATGACCATTATTATCTGTGAAAGTATAGCTTTACTTGTAGCTGTATTGCATATATGCATATAAATTTAAACATTAATATTTCCTGTTTGTGGATTCATGCTACTTAGCAGTGATGTTGCTATTGGCTGACTACATCACGTGTCCTATGCTCTGAATACCAGCTGCCATTGGGAGCAAGATCTTGTGACACGAGCTATCATTGGCTCACAAAAGTGCATCATGGTTTCCTAAAGTGCCAGGAAGTTCTACGCTGGAGCATAAAACCTGTACAGTTCCCAGGACTGATAAATTTTATAGCTCAGTGAGAAAGTATATTGTCACTTGACATGGAAAAAATGTATTTTCACCCAGGGTATAGTATGTTTTCTCTTGGGACAAAGTGTGTTTTTGTTAAGGAAATCCTGGAAATTTTTTCTTGTCCATGCATAACCCTAAAATTTCTCTTTGTGAGATGGTGGTGAACGTATAATTTTGCTCTTTTGCACTGTGTTAACAATGGCTTACAGATTATAAACCTGATATTTAGGCTTTCTCAAGGAGTAGGATATTATCATCAATGCTGCAATTCTTTGATTCAGAACTTGTGTAAGGTATTGTTTTCATGACTTTTCCTTTGTGACAGTTGTGCCACTTCGTAGGTATCTTTGTCATCCCTCTCACCTTAGATTTAAGTTTAATTTTGTGACAATTTTACTTGAAGATGTTCATTGTCTTATTTTTATTTATACTTTGACAAAGTACATTGTATGGATCAACATATATTTTCATTTCATGCACCGACAGGTACTATGATGTACCATGCAGCGTAACTTGCTGTGACAGTGCGAGAGTGAGACAAAGATATTGTTTATTACTCTGTGGTGGTCAGCGCTCACATAATTATTCTTAGGATATAGAGTTTTTTTGTTCTTGTTAAGAGTAATTTTGAGGAGAGGAGAGCCATTCTTGTGATGTAAAAAATCGACGCCATTGAGAGTTTTTGATTCACATTGTAAAATATAAGGGCATATGGAAGGAAATCAGTTAATAGAACAATAAAATATTGTTCATTTCAAGAAGATACATCTTATTATACACCCAGCGATATACTGCTATTGTGATTTACTAATAAACAACAGCTGAGCACAGTTCCGACGGGAGCGTTCAGTTCTAGTGAAATAGTTCGATGTTTTCTTCGGAAAAGAAGTAACTTCATGGATCATTCAAATCCACAATAGTAACTGGACATTTCTCAGAACTGAAAGCAATCTGATTGCTATGCAACAGAGCCCCGAAGAATATTTCTCCGTACTTTGGTTACCACTTTCAGCTCAACACGGTATCTGCAGATTTCTACAACAGCGGAAGAGTGTAATCGCTATCAGTTTCACACACTGCCCTGTGTACGCTGTATGTATTTACCCACAACAGTGAACATACAGTTACTTACACACATAGAAAGACAATACTAGGTGGTGTGGGGAAATATTTCAGTATAAAGGCCCTGTAGAGCTAAACAGTAATTAGCCTAGTAATAAATGGAGTCTTTATAGATGGCGACTGTGACAGGACACGATCCTGATACAACACTCATAGTGAACCTGCAATATAAATATGTTAGTAATTTAGTAATTAATGTTTCATTGTGTATATATATATCTAGTTTTATAGAGTAACTACATTATGGTCCTTTGTATGTTTCACGCTAACTGAACGTGCAGGAGTATCTCGTGAAGAGAACGAGTGCGCTGTCCCAGCAGCCGAGCAGAAACTTCAAAAAGGCCAGAACATTTGAATTACTAGCTTTCTTGAGCATTTATGCATTGTAGTGACCTTTCATGTATTAATTTTCTAAGTATAAATAGTGTTGCTATATTTCTTTTACTAGAATTCCAGTATTTCAGTAGATATAGTAAGACAATATTTTATGTGTTATCTATGTACTTTTTTGTGTCACATTGTGAAGTGTACATTAACAGCATTAGGACATTAACGCTTTTTGCATGTGTAAAATTTTAATAGTCACTTTTGTAGGACTTATTTAGAGGAGAAACTGTCAATTGCTCATTTACATGGTGACAACTAGATCTATGTTCAAAGCCAATAAGCAAGCACGCATCACAATGCCACAAAATGAATTAAATAGTGTGAATGCATCGTCAACTAGTGCCACAGAATTTAATACCGCCGTAGTTAGCGATATGTCGATTACGGCTGAGCAACCAGTAACAATTAATGCTGCTCACGCCGTTGACACAAACGGTTGCCAGTTCCAACATTCATATGTTGAAAGATGTCCAGAGAAATATGCAGCAACCAACAAACATGAATTTCATCTCTGACACAGACGCGTGCGAAAACGAAATGACTGTACCGAAAATTGTGTCGGTACAATCCTCATTAAGCCCAGTGCAATCGCCAATTGCTGAGAATACCGATTTGTTATCCCAGCTGATGTCAAGTTTGACTGTCATAACACAAGGGATTAAGGCATTGGAAACATCGCAATCTAATCTTGCAACGGCACAATCCACATTTGCAAACGACATGAATCGTAGATTCCAATCATTGGAAACTACGCAATCCACTATTGCAAATGGCATGAATCGTAGATTCCAAGTATTGGAGAGTGCGCAATTTAATTTGGCTCAGGAGCAATCTAATAAACTAAAAGAAATAAATGATAAGATTACTGAAAAACTCCAGAGTTTGGAAACAAAGCAGAGTCACTTGATTACCAGTCAGGCACAACTCATAGTTACACAAGAACAACAGTATCAGGAATTAACAAACAAATACAAAGACATCTTATGTCGTCAAGATACACTAAATCATCAAGTGCAGGAAGTTATTCATGTACAGAACACTATTGCGCAAGACGTGAATACAATTAAGCATGATAACGAGCAAGCTGTCATTGAGCTTACTCAGAGGATAGACACTCTCAGTCTCGAAGGTGAGAAACACATAGAGAAACTTTTCAATGAACATAAGATCGCATTCTCTAAGGACATTGAAGATTGGGCGAAAGAGCAAACCGAGACAGTGCGAAATTATGTTGACAAAACCTTGAAGAAACGGTTTGTAACGTGCAAGTTAACAACGAAGCTGCACAAGAACAACTTAAAGCAGAAGTTAAAGAGATTAAGGAGAATATAGGAGATGAATTTCCTGCTTGGAAAGCAAAGATAGAAAATACATTAAAAGCATGCCAGCAAGGTCTAGTTAATACTAGAGGGGCACATACTACTTGCAGTTTATCAAAAGCAGACATTATTCCTGATGAAACCAGTGAAACCGAATCCATGCAACAATATCCATGTATTGGTGCATATTTACGTAATCAACCAGAAACAAATTATCGAGATTATCATTCGCCGCGAAGTAGCCACCAGAATACACCTGTGACTATGAATGAAGAAAAAATGCTTAAATATCGTCAATTCCAGATGTTTATTCCCGAAAGGAAGTCGATCAATCCCGTGGTATTTATCAAGCAATTTAAAAGGATATTGCCGTGAATGTGGACTGAGCAACAAAAAATTATGTACGTTGCAGGATTCATACATGGAGATGGATCGATGTGGGCGACAGAAGCATCCGATTGGTGTCAAGATTATGACCAATTTGAACGCGCTTTCTTGCACAAATACTGGAATAAGGGAGTACAAGAAAGACTACGTAAGGAAGTTTTTGACCCACAGCCTTTTTCTTTCAAAAATGGATCTTTAAGAAAGTATTTCGATAAGTATATAAGTAAAAGTAAATACTGGAATGAACCAATCCCGACGCAGGATATAATTCGAATATTAAAGGGCAAACTTCCACTTGAAGTTAAGGAAAAACTTCTACATGTGCCTGAACAACATGTGGAAGATTTTCTAGCCACATTGGATTCAATAGACATTCCGTTCGAAGAATCACGTATGCGCTATAACCAGCCAAGTTACCAACCTAACAAATACAATAGTAACAACAAACAGTATGGAAACAAACCTTTTGCACACAATTCACCAAACCCACAGGTGAATTATTTCCAGAAAAACGTGAAATTTGGTAACGAAAATCCCGACCAGTGTAATCATGACCAACAGTGTGAACAAACATATAAACAGAAATGGAGGAAGAATAATAAGAAGAGGAAAGGATACTATCAAGAAGCGAATTATCAGCAAAAACGCCGATATCAGCAACCAACCCAAGAATATCACAACCAACCACAAACTTCAGGTTGGGTACCAAATCATAATGCAAATGAATGGAGAAATCAACCACCAATAATAACCGATGTAACGGAGCAGACGTCTACTAATAATGGACAATCGTCAAACTAAACTCGACTGTCAGAATCCCTGACGGTGCAGTCGAGGAAGTTTTCAGGGGCGAAAATTCAAGGGTCAATTTCTTTCGGTACAATGATGCCAATTTATTAATAGAAGAACTTCAGCAGGATATGATGCCTTGTCAAGAGGAACATATCACTGAACCTGTTGTGAAAATTCAGGCGGCAATTGAAGGCATTACTGTGCAAGTTACTTTAGATACAGGAGCAGTAGTAAATGTCGTTTCTGAGAAGTTATTTCAAAGAATACTTCAGAAAGCAAATCCACCAATTTTTCCTGTTCAGTGTTGTAGAATTGTAGGTCCTACTGGTCATAAGTCTTCTCAGGTTAAAGTGCAGACTCAACTCCAGTTAGATATAGGAAATGTAGCTATAAATTGCACGTTCCTTGTAATAGAAAAACTGGTTGAGGACTGTATCCTGGGTATAGATGAATTTAGAGACAGAAATTGGCATATCGATTTTTCTCTAGGCTGTGCCAGTTTTACAATAATGGATCAGAAACATCAAGTGAATCTTCTCAGGGAATATAGTACCCATGGAAAGTATTGTCAGGGACGAAAGCTGCAAATAAAGTGGATACATAGCAAACCTGTACGGTATTACCAAATTAATTACTTGCAACCAGTTTTAAACCCTGAAGATATGGTATATAAAAAGGTACAAGAACCTGAATATTTGCAACAACACCAAAGAAAGCAATTATATGATCTTCTACAGGAATATCATGAAGTCTTTCAAGAAAGACCTGGTGTAATCAAGGGATACACATGCCATTTAGATGTGATACCACACCAAGTTTTCTGCCGTATTTTTTATCCAGTACCGTGGCACCAACGAAAGGCAGTTGATGTGGAAATCCACCAGATGCTTGAATGGGATCTGATCGAACCTAAGACGAGTCCATACTGTAGTCCGCTTCATGCTGTCTCGAAAAAGGAAGGAAAAGTTCGTCTCGTGCTAGACGCACGGCAGATAAATAAGATTATCGCGCCCGTGCGAACTCATCCAGAAAATATCGATGAGCTAATTCAAAAGTTCGAGGGGATGAAATACTTAACAAATATTGATTTGAGAAGTTCATTTTGGCAGGTGGCTCTAGACGAACCATCAAAAAAGTACACCGCATTTGTACATGCAGGTAGAAGCTATCAATTTAAGGTTTTACCTTTCGGGCTAAACGTGAGCTCAGGAGTTTTTATAAATGCTCCAGATTATGCATTGGGACCTGCACTTCGAAGCAATTTAACTTTGTTTGTGGATAACATGCTCATAGCTACGACCACATGGAAGGAGCACATTGATTTATTGAGAAGAGTGTTAGAACGTTTCAAGGAAGCAGGCATAACCACAAATGTGCAAAAGTCCCACTTTGCTCGAGATAAAATCAAATTTTTGGGTCATCTTATAAATGGAAAAGGCATCTTACCGGACTCCGAGAAACTAAAGGCAATCAACAACTTTGCACTTCCAACAACAAAAAGGCAGTTCAAGGGCTTCCTCGGAGTTCTCTTTTTTCAGGCGTTTCATTCACGACCACTCTATTAATGCAGAACCGTTGTACAGCTTGTTGCGCAAAAAATACTCCGTGGGTGTGGACGCAACAATGTCAGAATGCATTTGAAGCAATAAAACATGCCTTAGTCAATTCACAAATATTATATCATCCAGATATGAGCCAAAAATTCGGTTTAATGGCAGATGCTTCAGAAATTGGAATAGGTTCATGCCTCTTCCAAGTAAAGATGATAGATAGAAAATCAACTTTTTGTCCAATAGCTTTTGCTAACCAACTCTTAACTGCTTGTGAAAGAACATATACGACTACCGAAAGGGAAGCATCGGCCGTAGTCTGGTCATTTAAGAAATTTTACTATTACTTATATGGAGCGAAGAGAACAGTATACTGTGACCACAAAGCGTTAAGTTTTTTGCAAACATGTAAATTATTACATCCAAGATTAGCAAGATGGACGCTCTCACTCCAAGAGTTTCAATTTGAAATTAAATACCTAAGCGGACAGGATAATTTCATCGCTGATGCACTGTCTAGAATGCCAGATGGAGATTTGCCAACTATCAACATCACGGACAATCCGTCCGAATTTAATGTTCTTATAATGACTGATAGAATATATAGGAAACATTTTCTTGACATGTGTAAGAACATGGAAAAACTACAGAATGAAGATCCTCGTTGGCATTCAATAAAGGAAACTTTAGCAAAGCCTGGAAACGATGATCTGAAGAGACTGTACAAAGTTGAGGACGATGTCTTATTTTTCAAAGGGCATCTTGATTCAGATAATTGGAAGGTGTGTATTCCCGAGAAGAATGAGAATGACTTAATTTTGCACACGCACATCACTTGGGGACATTTTGGAGTATTAAAGTGTGCTCGAAAGATTCAAGCATATTGCTACTTCCCAAACATTCACAGGAAAGTGCACAGACAGTTAAGGAAATGTAAAATTTGTCAGCTAGCCAAACCAGGAAATTTTTGTGTGAAAGATTTCCTACATCCTATTGTACCCACTAAACCGCTGTCAATCATTTCGGTCGACGTCTGTGGTCCTCTACCATCATCAAGGGGAGGATGCAAATATATTGTAGCTTTTCTTGATATATTCACTAAGTATGTCAAACTTTATCCATTAAAATCAGCTACTGCTGCATCCATAGCCAAGAAGCTGGTCAATGATTATATAGTCAAGGTAGGCAAACCAGAGGCTATTCTTTCTGACAATGGGCCAATGTTCACTGGATTTCGTTGGAGGCAAACATTAGCCAGTTGTGGTATAAAACAAATTCTAACATCAGTGTACCACCCTTCGGCGAATCCCGTGGAACGAATTTTTCGTGAATTAAACCGGTTCATGAGAACATATTGCCACAACCAACAACCCAAATGGATTGATTATCTTCACGATTTTCTGGAAATTGTAAACAATATGTCACATACTATGACAGAATACACCCCATATGAACTGATGTTTGGAAAACAGGAACAGAATGACTGGATTCGACCAATTCCTAAAGTAGCTATTAACACAATAGACCTACAAAATAAAGTACGACAATCCTTACGTAATATAATGGACAAGGCAAGAAAAAGGAAAACATAATTTGACAATCGACTTGGAAAAATAAAAACATATAAAGTGAAAGACCAAGTTTTAGTAAAAACTCATCCTAAGGCTTCACTTATACAGAGGAAGAACACAAAATGGCAATTATTGTTTCAAGGACCATTTGTGATTACCAAAATACCCCATCCAGGAACTTATGTTTTGAAGGATGTGAAGCATGGAAAGGTGAAAGGAATGTATCCTCATAACTTGTTAAAGCAATTTCAGGATGACTGAAGATTCTGAAGATTGAAAATACTATTCTTATCAAATAATATTGATTAGAGAATTTTCATTAAACCTATGAATCATACTTAGGATAGTTTCTTTCTTTTTGCAATTTAGTAGTTAGTTTTTCTTTTCAGGCATAATGTATGAGAGATATGCAGACATTATGTATTTGTTTTCCACTGTAAAGATAAGTTTTCTTTTCAGTATGCAGAGAATTTAGCTATGGTATGAATGATTTCTTTAAAAAAAATTTTTATTTAGTTGATAGTAACTTCAATCAGGTTTCACAATGCATAATGACCATGGGTTAGTGACTCAAATGAATCTGGTCTATGGCAAGATATTTTTTCTTATGTCAATTTAACAATCTCAATGTATGTTTGTATTTGCTTTTTTACTCACTGAGCTGAAGTCATGCTGTTCGTAAGGGGCAACACGTTCTCAGTTTTAAAAGGATGCCTATCACTTTGTTTCAATCTTTTGTGATGAACATTGTCTTTAGAATTGTACTATTGTTGTAACATACCTGTGTATGTAAATTACGTTATATCAATTGTTGCTCGCGAAGTTACCAACTGAGCGGATGCCTTTCAGTTATAAGCACATCAACAAGTGTTAAAGTCCATCTGAAAGATGACGAGCATAAGTTGACACGGCAGCACCAGTTGGATTTGTGTATAGTGCATTCTAGGGTTGTTGATAGAAATGAAGAACACCTTACGACTTCCGAATATTTTGAATTCAGGACAGAGAATTATAAAGAACTTTAGATTAGATTCTATTTCAGCTCAGCATAGATCAAACACCTTTTCCACAGAACTTACACTGACTCTTATTTAAATGTTAACCATATGCGGAAAACCATAATACCCACACGGAGACGGTGAAATGGGAATAGAATTCAATCAGTTACCCGAAGATGACAGATAGAAGGGAATCATAGATGGACGTAAACCAATGCGTTGACGGTTCACCTCAAGACACAGAAGATTAACAGTGTTGTGTTTCTTTTGTGAACAGTGTTTAAATTCATTCAAAACAAAAATCCATATTGTAAATATTTTTTTTTTATTTTCCATTGTAATTCAATTAATTATCTTTGCAAATGAGAAATAGGAGGATGGTAAATCTACCCCAGGGTTTTCCTTTGTGGGGCTTGGCCGAATGGCTAGATTATCCATTTGAGACATCCCAAGGCAAGTGACGGAAGCTTTGAGTGATGATAAAAAAGGTTTCTGATCACATCTCATGCCATCCTCGACAAATGAATAAAAGCAAGCATGTAAGCTATGCATATATGCTGCATCAGGAATTCAGCACAGGCTTTGTCAGCAGTATATGCACCCAAATCTATAACTTACATTTTAGATAGTCATTCACTAATACCAAAATATCATAAGAAATACAGTGGACATTAATACTCTAGTGGACATTAATACAGCATCATAAACAATCACTGATATAGTGTTGTGTGAACGCTCATGTTTGTTTTTGCCCAAAAACGTTCGTCCACAAGAGGGGCATATATGATGTACCATGCAGCGTAACTTGCTGTGACAGTGCGAGAGAGAGACAAAGATATTGTTTATTACTCTGTGGCGGTCAGCGCTCACATAATTATTCTTAGGATATAGAGTTTTTTTGTTGTTGTTAAAAGTAATTTTGAGGAGAGGAGAGCCATTCTTGTGATGTAAAAAATCGACGCCATTGAGAGTTTTTGATTCACATTGTAAAATATAAGTGCATATGGAAGGAAATCAGTTAATAGAACAATAAAATATTGTTCATTTCAAGAAGATACCTCGTATTATACACCCAACGATATACTGCTATTGTGATTTACTAATAAACAACAGCTGAGAACAGTTCCGACGGGAGCGTTCAGTTCTAGTGAAATAGTTCGATGTTTTCTTCGGAAAAGAAGTAACTTCATGGATCATTCAAATCCACAATAGTAACTGGACATTTCTCAGAACTGAAAGCAATCTGATTGCTATGCAACAGAGCCCTGAAGAATATTTCTCCGAACTTTGGTTACCACTTTCAGCTCAACACGGTATCTGCAGCATCTGGAGCAGATTTCTACAACAGCGGAGGAGTGTAATCGCTATCAGTTTCACACACCGCCCTGTGTACGCTGTATGTATTTACCCACAACAGTGAACATACAGTTACTCACACACATAGAAAGACAATACTAGGTGCTGTGGGGAAATATTTCAGTATAAAGGCCCTGTAGAGCTAAACAGTAATTAGCCTAGTAATAAATGGAGTCTTTATAGTACATAGTTTTTACTGTCTACTGTTTAACAAAAATATAATTTATTACAAAATTATTCTAGGACTATTTCATATTAAATTAGATTTTTACAATTTTTCTTTTGATACAATAATGGTATTGCAATTGTTTTGAACTGTAGTGCACATAAATTCATTAACACTGTAATACCAGTTTCCTATTAGTAAATTTTTGAGACATTTTTTGAAAATGTTTTTATTGTTTATTTCTCTCAAGAATGAAGGGAGTTTTTCAAGGGCTTTTGGTCCAGCATATGATGTGTCGTGTGTAAGCTCATGGAAGAGGTTCCGTTTTCTTGTGTCATGGTTGTGTTCTGTGTTGTTAGCTCTAGTATCGGTAGAATATTTGAATTTTATCCAACAGAGGAGTTCGTATAGGTATATACTGGGTAATGTTAATATTCTGAGACCTTTAAATGCTGATTTACACATGAGTCTTTCCATTTAAGGTTGGCTATCATTCTTATGGCTCTTTTTTGTAATTTAATTATTTTATTAATGTTTGTTTTCGAGGCATCTTCCCACAAAATTATGCTGTAATTTAATGTCATATGAATTAATGCATAGTATATTGTTTTCATAATGCCTGTATCTTTTAGGTAGCTGAGTTTGTGCAGCACATATAGGTTTGCTGTGCTGAGTTTCCCCCTTATATATTCAACATGCTTATCCGAGTTTACATGTTCATCGATAATTATCCCAAGGAATTTTGTATATTTGGTGTTCTCTGCTATGCACTCATCTATGCATACATTGATATCTTCACTGCGAAAGTTTCAAAGTCTAAACTTTACACAAAGTGTTTTAGCAATATTGTTGTGCAGGTTTAATTCAGTAAATCTTTGGGTGGCATTATTTACTTCTACATTGGCTTTTATTTCTAGCTTTTCTGTGTCTTTATCCGTGAACAGAAGAGTTGTGTCATCCGCATAGGTAGCTACACTACTATACCTAATCATATTTGGGATGTGATTTGTGTATAAAATGAAGAGTATTGGGCCAAGAATGGAGCCTTGCGGCACAGAGAAGTGTTAAATTCTTGTTTTAGATTTTATTTTTTCACCAATAGTTTTTGTAATTTCAGTATATTGGCTCCTGTTTGTCAGGTATGAGAGAATCCAGTCTCCTGCATTTCTTCTTGTGCCATGTGCTCCTAATATTTCTACTAAAGTTTTGTGGTCTACACAGTCAAATGCCTTTGTTAGACCCATAAATACACCTACACATTTACTTTTAGAGTCCAAGTTTGTTATGACATTTTCGATGAGATCTATTACTGCATCGATGGTACATTTATCTTTCTGGAAACCAAATTGATTCTTGTTGCTTTTCTGATGAAATATGAAATAATCAACAAGTCTCTGTGCACAAGCTCGTTCAAATATTTTTGATATGACTGGTAAAAGAGCTATAGGCCTATAATTTTCTGGATTGTATTCATTCCCCTTTTTGTGTATTGGTTTTATCAGAGCTGTCTTTAAGCACTTTGGAAAAGTTCCTTCCAGGAATGATGAATTGATTAGTTGTGTAAGTGGTTTCTTGAGTTTCTGCATACATTGTTTAATTTCTGTACTTGATATTCCATCAATTCTACATGACTTTGTTTGCTTTAGGTTTTTTATTATCTTTAGTGTTTCTTCTTCTTGTCACTGGGAAAAGTGCCATTGTTTTTCCCTGGGGATTAATAAATGTTTTTTTTTTATTATTTGTTTTTTTCTACTGTGGCAAAATAGTCATTGAAGAGATTTATGATTTAATTCTGTTCAGTTATAGCTTTTTGCTGATCATGAGCTGTAGTTTGCTGTGTTCCTGTGAGTTGGAGGGTTTGCGATTTGTACTTATAACAAGCCTTGCTTTTATTAGCAGCACTATTTATGTACTTTTTTTGTTTCTAGTCGTCTCGCTGCTTGCAGTACTTTAGCACACACTCTTTTATATTTTCTGTAGTACTCTTTAAAGTTTTAATCAGTGCTAGTTTTATATATTCTGTGCACCATTTTTATCTTGTAACATTTGATTTACATGAAAAATGCTCTGTCTAAAAGGTGACAGGTAGGAGTAAAATTCATCACATTTATAGCTATGGACCAAAGCCTCACACACACACACACACACACACACACACACACACACACACACACACACACATTGGAACCAGCCAGCACACCTCATTACTGTATTTACTTGAATTTAAGCCACACTCGAATATAAGCTACACCTGAAAAATGAGACTCGAAATCGCGGAAAAAAATTTTTTCCCAAATCTAAGCCGCAACTGAAATCTGGGACTCGAAATTCAAGGGGAGAGAAAAGTTATAGGCCGCACCTCCAAATCGAAACAAAGTTGGTCCATTAATACGAGACACAATTTAGGTTGAATGAATGATGATACAGCTACAGTAGTTTGGTACGAGTCGTAAGCTTAGCAGTTAAGCTTTACCAGGTAGCCGTTGCTATGTGTCAGGCACTCCGTCCATATTTGTATGAGTACCACTCCTTTTTCATGTGCTTTGTCTGGTTTTAATTGATTGCTTTTTTTTCTTTGATCTGATAAGTGCCATTCTCTTTGTTATAGGTGTTTACGTCACTCTAAGCTGAAAATGCATTACTGTACTGTGTCATGCATTGTTTGTCGCATTCTGATAATGAGTGTTTACGACCTGTCGCCGCTCGCGGCATGGCTTGCTTTTGTGCGCGCTACCGTCGCTTACAATTAAAAAAAGAGAGAGAGAGAGGAATCATCTCATTAGCGAAACAATGGCAAGAGAGTGCTATTTGTTGTTACTTACACAGCTGCTTTCTTTGATAATGGTCAACAAGAACAAAATAATAGACAGCGTATGATAGATGATGTTCTGAACGAGAGTTTCGCTAAAATTTTTCTCCGTTTGAAAATCTTTGCAGACACCTCTGTAGTACATTACATTCTGTACAGAAATTAGTCATCTTAGCTTTAAAAATCTAATCAATTGCTGTGCTTCATGTCTGACTGTATCTCTATTCGGCATAAGAATAATACGGATATAAATATGACACGATCTGTATATTCTTCCGAGTTTCCTGTTGGCTCACTCCAGTTTTGTAGTTTATTAGGCATACAGGATTTAAATGAGATAGCAGCAAACATGAAAGAATACATGGCAAAATGTCTATATTCGTATTATTATTATGGTGAAGAGAATACTGCATGTGATTCACAAAAGTTCCTATTAGCAACCATCTCTTCTCACAGGTAGGAAAAAATTCAGAACGCAGAGTTGGCCATATTGACAAACATCCCAAACAGTCTTGCCAGCCAGATTTTTGTAGTACATTGAAATGCTGCTACAATTGAAGATGAACAATATGGAATTTGCATTTACTTCATTGCATAATGTATGAAAATGCAGTGGTCGAAACTCAGGGCGGTGAAAAAAAGCTCGTCTTCCACCTTTTTTTTTTTAAATTTATTTACTGACACAGAGATTTTGGTGCCAGTATTTATCTTTGTGCCTGCGAAGTGCTACATACATTCGACGACAGAAGTTAGTTGTGGCAGCACCTACCAACATTTTTCAGAACTTCCGCTTTGCACTCGATTCTAAGCCGCAGGCGGTTTTTTGGATTACAAAAATCAGAAAAAAAGTACGGCTTAGATTCGAGAAAATACGGTACACACATGCCCGCTGCCACCGGCAGGTCTGACTGGAATGCAACTGTAACATTAATAGTAATCTGATGCAGGTGGGAGGAGAGAAGAAGACTGTCTGGCGGGGCATGCGGGGACTAGATAGAGGTACTGCCAGGTGCAGTGTCGGGAGTTGGAGGGGAGGGGGAAGGGGGAAGAGTGGAAAAGAGGAGAAGGCAAGGGGAAAGGATGGTCAGGTGCATTGGCAGAGGGCAGCACACAATGGGGGTGAGAGGACATGAAAAGGGAGGGGATGATAGGACAGAGTTGATGGAAACTGCAAGGTGGAGGGTGTACGGACAATTGGTTACCGTATGTTCAGGCCGGGATAATTTTGGGAGTGGAGAATGTCTAGTAAGGATAATTCTCATTTTTGCAGTTCAAAAAAGCTGGTAGTGGAGGGCAGGATCCAGATGGCTCGAGTAGTGAAGCACCCGTCGAAACCCAGCACGTTACGTTCAGCTGCACGTTGTACTGCGTGTTGCTCTGCTTTGCTCTCGGCCCCAGTTTGGCGGTGCCTGTTCGCCCTGGTGGATAGCTGGTTTGTACTCGTACCAGTATAGAAAGCTGTGCAGTGATTGCAGCGGAACTGGTAGATGACGTGGATGCTCTCTCAGATGGCCTGGCCTCTGATGGGCTAGGACAGGGCTGTGACAGAACTGGAATTGGAAATGCTGGGTTGTGGATTGGGCTGATCTTGTACCAGGGTCCTCTACAGTGATGCGATCCCAGTAGCTAGGGCCTGGGATGCGGAGTGGCATAAGGATGGACTAAGATGTTGTGGAGGTTGATGGGTGATGAAACACCACTTTAAGAGGAGAGTGAAGGATCTCGTGTAGGATGTCCCACATTTCAAGAGGCTTTGACCGAAAGCTTTAACATGTAGCAGTCTTCTAGTTGTGCCTGTCTGCAACTCAACACGTCATATTTATGGTGAATAGTAATCTATCCTTTTCCTGCATTTCACATTTGTTTGGCGAAGGGTTCAGAAATATAGAAGCACTTAGGCTTTCTCTATGTTCCATTCTAAGATAGCATGTGGGGAAAATGAATAACTTCTCTTGCAGTTCTGTACCCATGTTAAATATGGATAAATGGAAGATAATTACTGTGTGTGTGTGTGTGTGTGTGTGTGTGTGAGAGAGAGAGAGAGAGAGAGAGAGAGAGAGAACAAACTGTGTAGTATCTGCTTACAAGATTAGTAGCAAACGTCTTTAGTGTATCACATTATGTATGCATTAATCGATAATAGTAAGAAGTGATATGCAATATGGTTATCAGGCAAAAACATTATTAGGAAAGGTGCGCGGAAGGCTTAGATTTGTGGAAAGGGGGCTGGGAAAGTGATTTGTGTCTGCATAGGAAATTGCACACAACGCGCTAGTGCATCCATTTATGCTCCTGTAGATGTTCGTAGAAACAGAACCGTCCCAAAGTGTCGCAAGTGTTGATGACGTACTCATCCAGTTCCTGCACACAGAGTGACCATTCGATGGAATGTCAGTCTGAATTACTGCTACTTCTCTGAATTACAGCCCCAGGATAACCAGGAAATCTAGAAAAAATGGAACTTTTTCATCTGGGAAAAGTCCAGCAATTTCTTAGAATTTTTGGAATTTTTCAGTGTTCTAATTTTCAGTTCAATTTTTGTAGTTTTGATTGATAAAAACTGATACTCTAACAAATAATTTTACTTTAGCCCATTCCTGCAGGATAATACTGCAACAATAAAACATAAACCAGACAATAACACCAAAACAAAACTTAAGTTGCAAATAAAATGCACCATTTACTACAAAATGCAATGCACTCACAAACGTCTGATGACAGCAAAATGTGTCAAAGGCTTGAGGACGAAGACTGTGAAAACTCTAAGAACAAACTGCTTTCAATAAGAGTGACATCACGGGTGTTTACATTTCTAACAAGCTGTGGGAAAATATTGCAAATAGTGATATGAGAAGCATTGCTTTCAAAGTGAATTTCCTTTTACACAAGATGAATTATGTCATGTGTGAGAATATGCGATGAATTTCTTAAATTGTGGAGTGTCTCACTATTGTTCAAAACTTAAACATTTTGAGAGTCAGCCACTTTAAAAAAATTGGGGTCCAGAAGGCCAGCCATTTATGACATTATTTAAAATTTTAAAGGTGCATTTGTGTTTAAAGATTAACACATGCTAAAAAAAGACCAAGGTTCAAGGTTACTTTTTTAATACTTATTACAGTTCTTTCATAGATGACAGATTATGCAAAAACAATGGCAAAAGTATAATTATCCTTGTTGTTGTTGTTGTGGTCTTCAGTCCTGAGACTGGTTTGATGCAGCTCTCCATGCTACCCTATCCTGAGCAAGTTTCTTCATCTCCCAGTACCTACTGCAACCTACATCCTTCTGAATCTGCTTAGTGTATTCATCTCTTGGTCTCCCTCTATGATTTTTACCCTCCACGCTGCCCTCCAACGCTAAATTTGTGATCCCTTGATGCCTCAGAACATGTCCTACCAACTGATCGCTTCTTCTAGTCAAGTTGTGCCACAAACTCCTCTTCTCCCCAATTCTATTCAATACCTCCTCATTACTTATGTGATCTACCCATCTAATCTTCAGCATTCTTCTGTACCACCACATTTCGAAAGCTTCTATTCTCTTCCTGTCCAAACTATTTATCATCCATGTTTCACTTTCATACATGGCTACACTCCATACAAATACTTTCAGAAACGACTACCTGACACTTAAATCTATACTCGATGTTAACAAATTTCTATTCTTCAGAAACGCTTTCCTTGCCATTGCCAGTCTACATTTTATATCTTCTCTACTTTGACCATCATTAGTTATTTTGCTCTCCAAATAGCAAGACTCCTTTACTACTTTGTGTGTCTCATTTCCTAATCTAATTCCCTCAGCATCACCCGACTCAATTCAACTACATTCCATTATCCGTTCAACTGCTCTTCCAAGGCCTTTTGCTGTCTCTGACAGAATTACAATGTCATCGGTGAACCTCAAAGTTTTTATTTCTTCTCCATGGATTTTAATACCTACTCCAAATTTTTCTTTTGTTTCCTTCACTGCTTGCTCAATATACAGATTGAACAACATCGGGGAAAGGCTACAACCCTGTCTCCCTCCCTTCCTAACCACTGCTTCCCTTTCATGTCCTCGACTCTTGTAACTGCCATCTGGATTCTGTACAAATTGTAAATAGCCTTTCGCTCCCTGTATTTTACCCCTGCCACCTTTAGAATTTGGAAGAGAGTATTCCAGTCAACATTGTCAAAAGCTTTCTCTAAGTCTACAAATGCTAGAAACGTAGGTTTGCCTTTTCTTAATCTATCTTCTAAGATAAGCTGTAAGGTCAGTATTGCCTCATGTGTTCCAATATTTCTACAGAATCCAAACTGATATTCCCCGATGTCGGCTTCTACCAGTTTTTCCATTCGCCTGTAAAGAATTCATGTTAGTATTTTGCAGCTGTGACTTATTAAACTGATAATTCGGTAAAAGCGCTGGCAGGTCGATAGACACACAAACAAACACAAACATACACACAAAATTCAAGCTTTCGCAACAAACTGTTGCCTCATCAGGAAAGAGGGAAGGAGAGGGGAAGACGAAAGGAAGTGGGTTTTAAAGGAGAGGGTAAGGAGTCATTCCAATCCCGGGAGCGGAAAGACTTACCTTAGGGGGAAAAAAGGACAGGTATACACTCGCACACACGCACATATCCGTGTGGCCATGTATACAACCTTTTTTTATGATTCTTGAACCAAGTGTTAGCTATGATTAAGTTATGCTCTGTGAAAAATTCTACCAGACGGCTTCCTCATTCATTTCTTAGCCCCAATCTGTATTCACCTACTACGTATCCTTCTCTCCCTTTTCCGACACTCGAATTCGAGTCACCCATGACTATTAAATTTTCGTCTCCCTTCACTATCTGAATAATTTCTTTTATCTCATCATACATTTCATCTATTTCTTCATCATCTGCAGAGCTAGTTGGCATATAAACTTGTACTACTATAGTAGGCGTGGGCTTCGTGTCTATCTTGGCCACAATAATGCATTCACTATGCTGTTTGTAGTAGCTTACCCGTACACCTATTTTTTTTATTCATTATTAAACCTACTCCTGCATTACCTCTATTTGATTTTGTATTTATAACCCTGTAATCACCTGACAAAAAGTCTTGTTCCTCCTGCCACTGAACTTCACTAATTCCCACTATATCTAACTTTAACCTATCCATTTCCCTTTTTAAATTTTCTAACCTACCTGCTCGATTAAGGGATCTGACATTCCACGCTCCGATCCCTAGAACGCCAGTTTTCTTTCTCCTGATAACAACGTCCTCTTGAGTAGTCCTCGCCCGGAGATCCGAATGGGGGACTATTTTACCTCCGGAATATTTTACCCAAGAGGACGCCATCATCATTTAATCATACAGTAAAGCTGCATGCCCTCGGGAAAAATTACGGCTGTAGTTTCCCCTTGCTTTCAGCCATTCGCAGTGCCAGAACAGCAAGGCCGTTTTGGTTATTGTTACAAGGCCAGATCAGTCAATCATCCAGACTGTTGCCCCTGCAACTACTGAAAAGGCTGCTGCCCCTCTTCAGGAACCACACGTTTGTCTGGCCTCTCAACAGATACCCCTCCGTTGTGGTTGCACCTACAGTACGGCCATCTGTATCGCTGAGGCACGCAAGCCTCTCCACCAACGGCAAAGTCCATGGTTCATGGAAAATTAAAAAAAAGTGAAAAATGACTTCAGCAATTTCACACGTAATTGGGTTTCCAATGAAAAGGTCAAAGTTTTCTGGCACATAGGGAGATATGCTGTAATTGTAGCAATACCTGTTTGCTTCATTTCTGCTCATTTTACCAGTGAATTGCCTCATCTTCTCCGTACCATGCTCTGAATATCTGCTGTCATCAGCTGTTTAGATATTGTGACACAAACTATGATTGGCTACCAAAAGTGCATTTTGCAGTACAGTCTAAATTTCATTGCTTCAGAAGCTACCGTACTGTATTTGCTGGAATTTGTATTTATATATGTTTCCCCGTGTTAAAGAATTTTTTAGACACATTGTTTTCTTGCTGGATTTTGTTTCCTAAAGTACCAGAAGTTCTGTGCTGGTGTATAAAACCTTTACCATTCAGAGAATTGAAAAGTCTTACAGCTCCGAAGGAAACTATACTGTCACTTAAGAAGGAAAAATGTACTTTCTCTCACAGTATAGTACATTTTCACCCAGAAAAAGTGTATTTTTAATGGGGAAAAATCCATATTTTTCCTATTTTTTCCAAATTGTCCGCATGTACACCCTGTGTAATAGTGGGCCTGGTGCATCTCCATAATGCTTTGTGTCATGAATACAAAGCCCCAAAGGAAAAAAAAATCACTTAGATTGAGGTCAGGTGAATCTGGAGGCCAGTGGAAGAGTGTCCTTGTCATATTGATCATTAGCAACAGTGCAACAGTTGAAGACCTCAGTGTTCAACTGTGCTCGTACAAAAACATACCAATGGATAGGGACCCAATGTTGTTGCCAAATAACGTTTTCAGTGTCACCTTTTAACTGATGAAAGAGCCATTCTGGAAACATATCCAGATAAGCTACACCCTACATGGTAACTTCAGGAAAAAAAAAAAGTCTGTACACCTGACATTGGGACACAGCACAGAAATAGTTTTATTTTGGGATTTCACATATACTTTCAACTGCTTAGTTCTGTGCATCTTAATTGTCACATTGGATATGTCTAATGCAACACTTTGTACGGTCCACAGAATTGTGCAGCCAGCTTCTTAGAATGATACCTTCTTACGGATTCGTCAAACAAAAGAAGCATCCTAAATGGTCTTCGATTCTCCAATTTGTCATGTGAGCCTTACTGGTTTCCTCAATTTCTTTTATCCTTTTCAAGCTACTGGGTGTGCTACTTGCATTCTAGTTGGCTGATCTACATTGTTGTTGTTGTGGTCTTCAGTCCTGAGACTGGTTTGATGCAGCTCTCCATGCTACTCTATCCTGTGCAAGCTTCTTCATCTCCCTGTACCTACTGCAGCCTACTTCCTTCTGAATCTGCTTAGTGTATTCATCTCTTGGTCTCCCTCTATGATTTTTACTCTCCACGCTGCACTCCAATACTACAATGGTGATTCCTTTATGCATCAGTACGTGTCCTACCAACCGATCCCTTCTTCTAGTCAAGTTGTGCCACAAACTCCTCTTCTCCCCAGTTCTATTCCATACCTCCTCATTAGTTATGTGATCTACCCATCTAATCTTCAGCATTCTTCTGTAGCACCACATTTCGAAAGCTTCTATTCTCTTCTTGTCTAAACTATTTATCGTCCATGTCTCACTTCCAAACATGGCTACACTCCATACAAATACTTTCAGAAACAACTTCCTGACACATAAATCAATACTCGATGTTAACAAATTTCTATTCTTCAGAAACGCTTTCCTTGCCATTGCCAGTCTACATTTTATATCCTCTCTACTTCGACCATCATCAGTTATTTTGCTCCCCAAATAGCAAAACTCCTTTACTACTTTATGTGTCTCATTTCCTAATCTAATTCCCTCAGCATCACCCGACTTAATGCGACTACATTCCATTATCCTCGTTTTGCTCTTGTTGATGTTCATCTTATATCCTCCCTTCAAGACACTGTCCATTCCGTTCAACTGCTCTTCCAAGTCCTTTGCTGTCTCTGACACAATTACAATGTTATCGGCGAACCTCAAAGTTTTTATTACTTCTCCATGGATTTTAATACCTACTCCAAACTTTTCTTTTGTTTCCTTTACTGCTTGCTCAATATACAGATTGAATAACATCGGGGAGAGGCTACAACCCTGTCTCACTCCCTTCCCAACCACTGCTTCACTTTCAAGACCCTCGACTCTTATAACTGCCATCTGGTTTCTGTACAAATTGTAAATAGCCTTTCGCTCCCTGTATTTTACCCCTGCCGCCTTTAGAATTTGAAAGAGAGTATTCCAGTCAATGTTGTCAAAAGCTTTCTCTAAGTCTACAAATGCTAGAAATGTAGGTTTGCCTTTCCTTAATCTTTCTTCTAAGATAAGTCGTAGGGTCAGTATTGCCTCACGTGTTCCAACATTTCTACAGAATCCAAACTGATCTTCTCTGAGGTCAGCTTCTACCAGTTTTTCCATTCGTATGTAAAGAATTCGCATTAGTATTTTGCAGCTGTGACTTATTAAACTGAAAGTTTGGTAATTTTCACATCCGTCAACACCTGCTTTCTGTGGGATTGGAATTATTATATTCTTCTTGAAGTCTGAGGGAATTTCGCCTGTCTCATACATCTTGCTCACCAGATGGTAGAGTTTTGTCAGGACTGGCTCACTCAAGGCTGTCAGTAGTTCTAATTGAATTTTGTCTACTCCCGGGGCCCTGTTTCGACCTGATCTATGTAGCCATTACAATTATTCTTAATAGTTCATTCCTCTGTCTGTAGGACTCCTGGAATGTGTACTTGTCTTCCGTAAATTTATGCAAACAATGTGTACCCATTGCTACTGTGAAAATATAAGTAATTTGATAGATTAGTTTTCCACTTCTTTCATTTTCTAACCTGTCTATTTTTTGCCATTCCCATTCCACCTCTATCACATACAGTGCAATTAGCATTCCGCTTTTATTAGCTCATGCACAATGTTCTAGCAGTAATCTCTGTTTCACGTATTACCATGTCTGCCACGTTTAAACTCTCAGATTTTCGAATCTTGTCCGGTGCAGTCTGTAACAGTCAGTCTTTCCTTCTCATCCTGTTTGGTAAGTCTTCCACTAACCAGGGGTTCTGCATGACTGCTGCAAACTCCACCCCTTTTCCTAAACCTCACCAGTCCTCATCCTTCACCGCTCTTTCTTCCCCTTCAACTCTTCTGCTAGGAGAACGAGCAACTGTCTCCAAAAGCTTGCAAACTGTAATACCTTGAAACTTCCTGGCAGATTAAAACTGTGTGCTGGACCGAGACTCGAACTCGGGACCTTTGCATTTTGCGGGCAAGTGCTCTACCAACTGGGCTACCCAAGCACGACTCACGCCCCGTCCTCACAGCTTCACTTCTGCCAGTACCTCGTCTCCTACCTTGTTTGGCCCACGAAAGGCAAAGGTTCCGAGTTCGAGTCTCGGTCCGGCACACAGTTTTAATCTGCCAGGAAGTTTCATATCAGTGCACACTCCACTGCCGAGTGAAAATCTCATTCTGTAATACCTTTTTATACATGTATTCTCCTGCCACCGCTTGATGAATAGATTTTTTATCTATCCGATTACTTATATTTTCAAAAACTGATTATTTTCACTGACACTTTGCTACTGTGAGGCATATTAAATACAAAAACAGTATGTGGTTCCCATATGCTCCAATTACAGTGGTCCCCTCTAATGAAGTGCCATAAATATTCCGTTAGTGTCCTACAAGTTCTCTCAAGCACCCCGTTTGTCTGTCAGTGAAATGCTGTCGTCGCGGTTTTCCGGATCGTTAATAATCTTCTCTGCATGAACTTATTCCTTTGACTTTTTTAATACTTCCTAATGTGTTCCTCTTTTCATGCCTTTCCACTAAGTATAGTTTTTGATTTGGCCTAAGGTTCTGTGCATCCTCTGATGACTGTCTGACGTGATTTTGGCCTTTTCCTCTGTGTTTAGTTCATTTTCTTCGCACATTCTTAATTTTCCCTAACCACCTCTGTACTTTCGTGCCCTCTACATCATCTGACCGCATTTGGCTCAATGCATCACAGTGGTGGTGCATGTTATTGTTGCAATGTTGCTCATCTCCCAGTAATTTTACACTTCATATGTCCACCTTTCTTGTATATTATTTGGTTTAGGAAGCCTAATATATACCGTAGTAGGTGTTACAATATACTGTCTTCGGTTACCCGACATCTTATTGCGTCGATAATGAACGCAAGACTGCTGCAAGGCTCGAAGCAAACTCGGGGTTCTCTCTCTTACGGCAACTCCGTGGCAGCCATCAGATCTGGAGTGGGTGCGAGTCGAAGCCCTTCTGTGGCAACAGGTGGCTCGAGTGCCAGTGACGTCGGAGAGTACTGCAGTTGGCACGCAAAACTCCCTGACTGGAGACAGTTCTGAATGTCCCGTTAGGTGGCACCGCTCTACAGATGACGTGTCTGCCAGCTTTCTCTCATTAATTTGTTATCAAGGCCACTTAAGCGTGTCATTCCACCATGCACAATATTACCAGTACTGATCTTTTGACAGCATTCGTGATAGTTTTGTTCCATTGACATAGTAGTTTTGAGGGTAAAAATTAGGAGTAAATGTTTTCTCATCAGCATAACTGGATTTTATAGTTTTTCAATTGTAAATAGAGTGCAGATTTAATGTAGCGGTGTTTGGAAAAATGGCTGGAATATCACAGTTGTCAGTCCTAATGATTTTGTTTATTACTTGTACAAATATTATCTCTGAGCACCTCGTGTGTATAAGTCGTGGCGTTTCGAGGTGATAGTGTATTGGTTCTCAATACTGCATTTTTCTGTGCACTGTTGTGTATAATACGTCCTGTACAGTGAGATTTAGCTTGTCACGCAGTGCCTAGTTTGCGGAATGTGAATGAAAACGTATAGTGTAAATACTTTACAAACTACAGACTTTTCCCACGTTTCTGATGAGGAGAAGCTTGCTGTAAAGAGACTAGGATGGTGTTACCAGTTTTAAACACTGTGCAAAGTATTAATACTGGAAATCAACAGTTTTGGACGGCGTTTAAAATGGATATTTATAAAAACAGTGATTGGTTATGTGGCTGTGAATTTAAAAATGCATTATTTTGCTTTCTATGCCTGTATGATGATGAATCCTTGTGGACAAAAGTGAGAGTTACAGACATAAACCATCTCAATACCAAATTGTAGATGCAAGATCTTGAATTACTCCGATACAAAATTGTTTGAGACTGGCACTTTTTGGAACTGTCAGTGTAGCCGAACAACTGAGTAGTCCATCAAGAAGAAAAATTGCCGAGAATGATGCGTCCGAAAGAACAGACGTCACACATTCGTATAACCGATCTGCTGTGATGGGCATTGAAATTACAACTTTCAGTGCAGATGTACATTTATGTTCGATCTCCAGCAGGAATCTAAACTTAGTGAACGTGGAGGACATGGGTGGGGGCTGTGGATAGGTGGCACTAGGTGGGGATGCAGGTCAGCTAAGATAGTCTATTTGTGATAAACGGTCTGTCCGGGTGACGCAGTGGTTAATGTGACTGCCTAGTAAGTGAGAGATCCCAGGTTTGAGTCCCAGTGGTGTGCACATTATCCCTCATCACCACTTATTTTGCATAAAGTCCTGATGCGACTGACATCTTAGTACCTTCCCCGTATGTTCTTTTCTCTCCCCTCCACCATCAGTTTGCATAGTAGGAGAAGTTAGGCATAATAGGTCTGGGCTAAATATATTAATAAATATATTCGTTTCCGTGTTTCCTTTAATTGGCCTTAAGGGATTGTGATGAAACTGAATTGTTATCAAACCCTGGTGTTTTCAGAGGACTGGCTAATTTTAGCTCTGGGTTGAATGCAGCACTAAAAGATAATTTGGGTAAGGCAACTGTTTTCAAAGGAATCTTCAAAACTATTCAAAATGAACTTTTCCAAATTATGTTGGATGTATGCCAAGAAGAAGTTTGAAAGCAAATAAGGAATTGGAATTTTTAGCTGTTATAGCAGATGAAAATGAATAGACAGCTTCTTGAGTTTCCTATCTCCTTGCAAACGCGGTGCTGCACAGATGTTAGCTGTGACTTTGCTAGAAGAATTGAATAGGCAAAAAGTAAATCAGACTCCCCAAAACTTACTTGCACAGACCTATGATGGGGCTTCTGTTCTGGCTGTTTCCTCTGGTGGGGTACAATATGTTGTGAAAAAATTGTCCTAATGCAAAATATGTACATTGCAATGCCCATGAAGTTAATGAATTATTTATTTATTTAGAGTTCTCAGGGAATATGTCCTTGATGACTTAGTGAGAAAGCATTTCCCTCAATCTTATCCAGAGGAATTTTCAGTCTCAATTTGTAAACACAGTTAATTACTGCAAGAATTTATAAATCACATACTGGAAGGTGAGCCTATATGAAGAGAAACTCAATTTTCCAAGCTCTTGGTCATAAAAATGTTCTTTTCAGTCATATCTTAAATTATTAGTGAGCACAGACATTTGCCTGCAGGGGAACAGCAACTGGTTATAAATTAAAATTGTAGAGCTGCAACAAGTTTCAATTGACTTTTTATTTATTTTACATGTTTCACTTGACCAATGCGAGCTCCTTCAGAACTTACGTAGCCGGGGGCCACACGGTACCCGTTTCAGTTATTGGTTAGAATTATTTAGTTAAGTTATGCCATTCACCAGAGTTCTCTTTGGTCAGTTACAGTATGGAGAATCAATGTGTGCTGGCCCATAACACAATTTCAGCATTTAAAATAAATGTTATCAAGATTTGAGAAGTAATTGGCATCACCATTGACAATGAATCTACTGATTACTAATGAATCTACTGATTGATTAGTGAAGAAAAGGAAGTTGAAACAGACTGATGTGGTTCAAATGGCTCTGAGTACTATGCGACTTAACTGCTGAGGTCATCAGTCGCCTAGAACTTAGAACTAATTAAACCTAACTAACCTAAGGACATCACACACATCCATGCCCGAGGCAGGATTCGAACCTGCGACCGTAGCGGTCACAGGGTTCCAAACTGAAGCACTAGAACCGCAAGGCCACACTGGCCGGCAGACTGATGTGAGTAGAAAAGAAGAGCAAAGGTGGTGTGCAACATGATAATTTTTTATGCTATAGATCCCTGTAGTTTTTCAGGTCATCTTGTAGCTGCTTCATTCTTTCTTCCAGAAAAGTTCCCCTTGTATTTTTGAAGATATCCTAAAGATATCTTAAAGGAAGTGTGTTCAGTATCAACCTTTTTGGATAAACTGAAACTATATTGTGAACTATCTTCTAACTACCTAGCACAAGAATGCAGATCACTGTCTGATGCACTTAGTTTAGTTGACTTTATCACAACTAACTACCTAGGGAAGATATTCACTAAGTACTCTAAACTGTTGTAGGTAATTCTCACAATTCCCTTGATGTTGGTCAAACCGAAAGGCTGCTTTTCAACTTTGAAAATAATAAAATTATTCTTACATAACTCTGAGTGAGGAAAGATTGACGGCCTCAGTGACACTTTCCGCTGAAAGAGCCCTCACGATGCAGATTACAGACTCCAATCGGTGTGTGACTGACAAGTTTGTCAGTGAAAAACAGAAGGGCAGAGTTTCAGTACAAGTAAGACAAGTCCTTTAAGGGGGGGTAAGACATCAAACGGGCCGACTTGGAGCAGGAGAGGCACCACAGGACATTTTATTTTCTACTGTCTATACTTTTGCAAATAAATTCATAAAACTTTGTCCACATGACCAGGAAGGATTCAGGATTCACACTCATAGCAGTGGAAGTGCAAAAACATAACAAAATAAATTTTGTTTTAGATATGAAATTCCATCATTTTTTCACTTACTGTTGGCTGAATTTGTTTGCTATAGGTACATTTTTCTTCACAAGTAAGAGAGATTCTTTGATGAATTTTGCACAGCATACAACCATATTTACAGGTGTACGAAACTCTAGAATTTTACAAATCTATTAAAAACTGTGGTAAAAATTGAGGTATCGTAGAGTTTCAGACACCTGTTAGTATGGTTTGTATGCTGTGCAAAATTCATCGAACAGTCTCTCTTACTTATGAAAAAATGTGCCTATAGCAACAAATGCAGCCAATAGTAAGTGAAAAAATGATGAAATTTCACATGTAAAAAAAAATATTTTGTTATGTTTTTGAACTTCTGCTGTTATGAGTGTGAATCCTGAATCCTTCCTGGTCATGCTGACAAAGTTTTATGAATTTACTTGTAAACGTATAGACAGTGGAAATTAAAATGTCCTGTGGTGCTTCTCCTGCTCCAAGTTGGCCCATTTGACGTCCTACCCCCTTAAATGGTGATTGTGTTTCAGTTCTACTAGTAATTTAGCTCATTCAATAGTTTTTCTAGATATTTGATAAATCATTGCACGCTCTTTGCTACAGATTTTGTCAGATATACTTCTCACTTTTTGCAGGACATAACTTGGGATTTAAAAAATTGAATTTTCTGGCCTCCATACAGCACTAATTATCAGGATGTTTAAATTGTAATGAATGTCGGGAGGCGAGGCACTGATAAAAGAATTTTCTTCCTTGTAACTGTCTCATATAAAAATGCAACATTGAAACTTTGTGCAACACCCAGCTTCAGATACCACCATCCACCACTGATGCATCGGCATGTGCATTGAGATTTCTGGGTTTATACACGATGTCTTAAGAACATTCTTCTAGTTTCAACCATCATTTCAGTAATCTCGGGACAGGTCTTTGACGCCAAAAGTCCGTGTCTGTGTCAGTGGCTTGCGATCTGTTACTATGGTAAAATCCTCCTAGATGTGTGGTCTGCACTGCTTTGTGACCATACAATTGCTAAGCACTCTAGTTTCAGTCTTATTCAACAACTGTGGAGCACAGTTGACTGGCAAATCTGCACCTATCATCCCTTGTGACAGAACTGCTCTGCACTGGTATCTGTAGCACCAGTGTTATGGTTTCTTGAAATCTGGGTATCTCAGTATGGGAGGATTTACTAATCTCTCAGTTCCTTAAATCCTGCTTGTGGCAGATCTCCCAGTTTGTGTGGCACTTTAGTCTTCAACGATTTATATAATGGAGTCACAGTTTTAATATCCAGCCACTCCTAAATATCATTTAAACCCTGTCATGGGTTTCAGAACTGTTCTCCACCTCTTCACATTATGCTCACCTGGTTCCACATCTTTCTTTGTTATTTTGTGTCCTTAGAATATTACCTCTCTCTCAGAAATTCACACTTATCTAGTGTAACTTTAACCTAGGTGCCCTTAACCCATCCAATATTTTCCTGCAGCTTCTCATTACATCCTTTCCTGAACTACCTTAGCAAATTATGTCATCCAAGTACATTAAAACACTTTGTCCCTTGCAATCTTGCTAAAGCAATGTTCATTAGTCTCTGAAATATACTTGATGCACTGTTTAGCCCCATTGACATCCTTTTGCACTCATAGTGCTGATAATTGTAGTAAATGCTGTGTTTTCCACTATCTGCTGAATCTATTAAAATCTAATAATATCTGCTGGCCAAATTTAAAGTGGATACATAGTTGGCTTTCCCCAGTTTGTCTAGTATCTTCCTTATGTTGGGGATGGGGAAGGGTTTCCCCACTGAAATTTTGTTCTATCCCTATACCACGGGTGTCCATGGGTACTTTTCAGGGACTCTGAACGATTATATTCCCATTAAATATTTTCTATATTTGCTCCTGTAATATCACCTTCTGTGCTCCCAGCATTCTGTATGGATGTACCTTTCCTTTGTTTTTTTGGCAATATAGCTTGTGCATGCCATACTGTTTCTGTGTATGCCAAATTGTCACCTTATAGATAAAATACCTCACCATATGCCGTACAATTCGTATCAGTCTTCTTTATCCAGATGACCTCTCAGATCATTTCTCTAACTTATTTCCTTATGTGCTCATGCCGTTCATTGCTTCCTGTGTGGCTCATATTGGTGTCACATTGTCTATTAGTTCCCATAAGACTTTCATTGTACTCAGATTCCACTTGGCGTCACTTGTAATCAGTACACTGAGAATGTATTTCCCTTGTTCTGTTAGTACCATAAATTTGACTATATGCACACTTCTGACTTGCGACATTGCTTCAGTCTTGCTTATTGTCAGTAGTGGAATATTTCAAACTGTATTTGAATGGTGCTCTCACCACAGTTGATAATAACTTTTTGTTTGATTTCTCAGGTAGTCACTCCCTGCTAGACCTTCATAAGGAATATCCATTCCTGCTCCTATGATATGGAACTTGTGCTTCACTGTCATTTTCCCTGTTAGTAATTGCAGATCAATGGTTTCCAATTTACCTATTGTACCTTGCATTACACCCTTTAGTACATGGATGTCTTCCCTGCTAATTACTACTTACTTTGTGAGCCTCTCTTGTTGTGTAAGGCCGTTACAAAGGTGGTTTGATAAGTCTGGTAAATATCCAGGATGGAAAAATTTTTGTTGCACGTTCATGTTGATTATTCCAAGGATCAAATAAAGAATTTCAGCAATGGTCAAATGTTCAAATGTGTGTGAATTCCTAAGGGACCAAACTGCTGAGGTCATCAGTGCCTAGTCTTACACACTACTTAAACTAACCTATGCTAACAGCACCACCACCACCACACACACACACACACACACACACACACACACACACACACACACACACAAGCCCAAGGGAGGACCCGAACCTCCGGCAGGAGGTGCTGCGCATTCAGTGACATTACGCCTCTAACTGCACGGCTTCAGCAATGTACATTGTACAGTTCAATGTTGCCAGCTGTCTCAGTTGGTCAGTGTCTTGACTGCAATTGAAAATGCAGAAAACAAAGTTTTGTGCTGTTATTAAACATTTTCATTTGAAGAGTTGGACTGCTGCACAGATCAAAACAGAATTGGATGAAGCTCACATGACTCTTCACCATCATTAAAGACCACTTACCTTTGGATTAATTAATTTCAATGTGGTCAGGCAAGCACCAAAGACAAAATGTGCTCCAGTCATCCGATTGAGGTAACCACAAAGGAAACCATTGACAAAATCCATGACACAGTAATGCAAGATGGCCTAATAAAAATTTGTGTGACTGCTGAGACTGTAAGCATCTCGACTGAGTGAGTGCCTAATATCCTGTACAGAGAATTTGCTACGAAGAAGCTGTGTGCGAGGTGGGTGTCGCAATTGCTCTGTCGACTGAAGGCACATCTGGGACATTATTATGATGCAGTGCCTGGCTATGTTTAATCACAATCTGCAAGAATTTTTCCCAGATTTGCAATTAGTGATGAAAGCTGGATCCATCATTACACTCCAGAGTCAAAATGGCGGAAAAAACAGTTGACAAAAGGCTGGTAACAGTGCACTGAAGAATGCAAAGACCATTTTGTCAGATGGTGAGGTGATGGTCACTGTTTCTTGGGATTCCCAAGGATTAATTGGATTACTTGGAAAAAGGCAGAACCATAGCTGGACCTGTTTATGTTTCGTTGTTGCATCATCTGAAACTTGTGTTGGCTGAGAAAAGATCAAAGTTTGCTCACAAAAAAAGGGTCCTTTCACCAGGATAATGCACCACCCCATCCATCAGCGGTAACAATGGTGAAAATACATGAATTAGACTTTGAATTGCTTCCTCATCCACCCTACTCACCAGACTTAGTCCCAAGTGACTTCACCTTGTTCCCTTACTTGACCCTTTGGCTCGCTGGGAAGAAATTTTCATCAAATGAGGAAGTGATAGTTGCAATCAACAAGTATTTTGCAGTGGGATGAAAAAGTTGGTGGATCACTGGACCAAGTGTATATCCCTCAAAGCAGAATATGTTGAGAAGTAAGTTGAGTTGTTTATGAAAAAAACATTTTTTCTTGCTTTTTTACCTGACTTATCAAACCAACTTTGTATGTGCTCTGATATCTATTGATAACTGTAACTGCCTTCCTAATTCATAGCAATATTCCACTGCAATTTCGTTTCTTGCTTCAAAATCTGTGACTCTTAACATTTGAAACAAAACTAACAAAGAGATAGAGGGGCTGGCTAGTACTTACCTCAGCTCAGTACAGCTGATAAATTCACAAAACAGAACAGAAAATTTACATTCCTAGCTTTCGGAACATTGTTACTTCATCAGGGAGGAGAGAGGGGAAAGGAAGGAAAGTGGATTCAAAAATGGCTCTGAGCACTATGGGACTTAACTTCTAAGGTCATCAGTCCCCTAGAACTTAGAACTACTTAAACCTAACTAACCTAAGGACATCACACACATCCATGCCCGAGGCAGGATTCGAACCTGCGACCGTAGCGGTGACGCGGTTCCAGACTGTAGCGCCCTTAACTGCTTGGCCACACCGGCCGGCAAAAGTGGATTCAGTTACTCACAACCCAGATTATGAAGCAACAGGGAAAGGTAAACAGGGAGGGTAGCAAGGATGGAGGCATGGTTGTCAGTGGGAAGCCAAAGATATTCTACTGTTAAGTACTGTGCCAGCTTCAAACCAATGAGGATGCATACAGGAGTAAAGAGGTATATAGTATAAAGATAAAACACAACTATGTAGGATGAAAAGATGCGTGAATGGCTAAAGAGGAGAGTGAAAAAGGAGAAGACTGAAGAGTAAATGGGAGTGAGGTTAGTTAACGTAGGTTGAGTCTAGGGGGATGAAAGGATGTGTTGGAGTGCAAGTTCCCATCTCCGCTGTCCCGAGGGACTGGTGTTGAGTGGGAGAAGCCAAATGGCACGTACGTTGTAGCAGGTTCCTAGGCCCCTAGAATTATGCTGGACGGGGTGCTCTGCTACTGGGTATTGGACATCTCCTGGGCAGACAGTTCGTCTGTGCCTGTTTGTGCACTCAGCCAGTTTAGTTGTCATCATACCCATGTAAAAGGCTGTGCAGTGCAGGCATGTCAGCTTATAAATGACATGTGTTGTTTCACAAGTGGCCCTGCCTCGAATTGTGTATGTTTTACCAGTAGCGGGGCTGGAGTAGGTGGTTGTGGGGGGATGCATGGGGCAGGTTTTGCAGCGGGGTCGGTTACAGGGGTAGGAACCGCTGGGTTGAGAAGGTAGTCTGGGAATATTGTAGGGTTTAACAAGGATGTTACGGAGGTTAGGGGGGTGACGAAAGGCAACTCTGGGTGGTGTGGGAAGAATTTTGTCAAGGGATGATCTCATTTCAGGGGCTGACTTGAGATTGTCATATCCCTGGCGGAGTAATTTGTTGATGTTTTCGAGGCCAGGATAATATTGGGTGACAAGGGGGATGCTTCTGTGTGGTCTGGGGGTAGGAACATTGTTGTTGGACGGGGAGGAATGTATTGCTCGGGAAATCTGTTTGTGGACAAGGTCTGCAGGATAGTTGCGGGAGAGGAAAGCACTGGTCAGGTTATTGGTGTAATTGTTGAGGGATCGTCACTGGAGCAGATACGTTTGCCATGAATACCTAGGCTGTAGGGAAGGGAGCGTTTGGTGTGGAAAGGATGGCAGCCATCAAAGTGAAGGTACTGTAGTTTGTTTGTGGGTTTGATATGGACAGAGGTGTGGATGTGAGCTTCAACAAGATGAAGGTCAACATCCAGGAAGGTGGCTTGGGTTTTGGAGAAGGACCAGGTGAAATTCAGATTCGAAAAGGAGTTGAGGTTATGGAGGAAATTAAGGAGTGTTTCTTCACCATGAGTCCAGACCACAAAGATGTCATCTATAAACCTATACCAGGCCAGGGGAAGCAGCGGTTGGGTCTTCAGGAAAGCCTCCTCCATGCGGCCCATGAAGAGGTTAGCTTCCATAGACTTACTCACTCCACCTGAGCCACATACCCCCACCTTCTACCTATTACCCAAAATCCACAAAGAGAACCATCCTGGCCGTCCCATTGTAGCAGGCGTCAAATCCCCAACCGAACGTATCTCAGCTCTGGTAGACCAGCACCTACAACCTATCACCCGCAGACTCCCATCCTACATCAAAGACACAAACCACTTCCTAGAACGCCTCAAATCCATTCCCACTCCTCTCCCACCTGAAACCTTTCTTGTCACCATAGATGCTACATCCCTTTACACAAACATCCCACATACCCATGCTCTCTGCCCTTGAGCACTACCTCTCCCAACGCCCACCCGAAGATCTTCCAAAAACCTCGTTCCTCAACACACTTACCAACTTCATCCTCACCCATAATTACTTCACTTTTGAAGACCAGACCTACAAACAAATCAGGGGAACGGCCATGGGAACCAGGATGGCTCCCTCCTATGCCAACCTCTTCATGGGCCGCATGGAGGAGGCTTTCCTGATGACCCAACAGCTGCTTCCCCTGGCCTGGTATATGTTTATGAATGACATCTTTGTGGTCTGGACTCATGGTGAAGAAACACTCCTTAATTTCCTCCATAACCTCAACTCCTTTTCGAATCTGAATTTCACCTGGTCCTTCTCCAAAACCCAAGCCACCTTCCTGGATGTTGACCTTCATCTTGTTTAAGCTCACATCCACACCTCTGTCCATATCAAAACCACAAACAAACTACAGTACCTTCACTTTGATAGCTGCCATCCTTTCCACATCAAACGCTCCCTTCCCTACAGCCTAGGTATTTGTGGCAAACGTATCTGCTCCAGTGACGAATCCCTCAACAATTACACCAATAACCTGACCAGTGCTTTCCTCTCCCGCAACTATCCTGCAGACCTTGTCCACAAACAGATTTCCCGAGCAATACATTCCTCCCCGTCCAACAACAATGTTCCTACCCCCAGACCACACAGAAGCATCCCCCTTGTCACCCAATATTATCCTGGCCTCGAAAACATCAACAAATTACTCCGCCAGGGATATGACAATCTCAAGTCAGCCCCTGAAATGAGATCATCCCTTGACAAAATTCTCCCCACACCACCCAGAGTTGCCTTTCGTCACCCCCCTAACCTCCGTAGCATCCTTGTTAAACCCTACAATATTCCCAGACTACCTTCTCTACCCAGCAGTTCCTACCCCTGTAACCGACCCCGCTGCAAAACCTGCCCCATGCATCCCCCCACAACCACCTACTCCAGCCCCGCTACTGGTAAAACATACACAATTCGAGGCAGGGCTACGTGTGAAACTACACATGTCATTTATCAACTGACATGCCTGCACTGCACAGCCTTTTACATCGGCATGACAACAACTAAACTGGCTGAGCGCATGAACGGACACAGACGAACTGTCCGCCTAAGAGATGCGCAATACCCAGTAGCGGAGCATGCCCTCCAGCATAATTCTAGGGACCTAGGAACCTGCTACACCGTATGTGCCATTTGGCTTCTCCCACCCAACACCAGTCCCTCTGAACTGCGGAGATGGGAACTTGCACTCCAACACATCCTTTCATCCCGCCATCCCCCTGGACTGAACCTACGTTAAACAACCTCACTCCCATTCACTCTTCAGTCTTCTCCTCTTTCCCTTTCCTCTTTAGCCATTCACGCATCTTTTCATCCTACATAGTTGTGTTTATCTTTATACTTTACTTCTGTATGCATCCTCTTTGGTTTGAAGCTGGCACAGTACTTACAGTAGAATATCTTTGGCTTCCCTCTGACAACCATGCCTCCATCCTTGCTACCCTCCCTGTTTACCTTTCCCTGTTGCTTCATAACCTGGGTTGTGAGTAACTGAATCCACTTTCCCTTCTTCCCTTTTTTTCCCTCTCTCCTCCCTGATGAAGGAACAAAGTTCCGAAAGCTAGGAATGTAAATTTTCAGTTCTGTTTTATGTGTATCTGTCGGCTGTACTGAGCTGAGGTAAGTACTGGCCAGCCCCTCTATCTCTTTGTTAGTATTTGTTTCACATTTTGTATGAGATTTTCCATTAATCATTTAGATCACCTATATGGTCCACATCCTTCATTGTTTTGTCCCTTTTTGTTCCTATTATCTTGTTCCGTTTATAGTCCTCTTCTCTTTTTTATTTATTGATTTATTTATTCAACATTCCATAGTTTTAACGTTCGTTATTCGCTGTTTCCCAGCCAACAATCACTGCCAACAATCTCTTCCACACCTACAAGTCTCATCCATTTTCGTCGATTTCTTGTTGCTGGCGATAATTTTGTGCCATTGGCTATCTTTCTCTGCCACAAGAAAATTTTTTTGGGACATTTCTGCGCCACCCGCGATTTTTTTTGCGGAACACGCGATCTTTTTTGCGGCCCGCGCGATCGCTTTTCCGGCACGCGCGATCTTTTTTCGCCACTCGCTATCTCTGTTTTTGAGCAACGTGTGTTCTTTTCCCCTGATCTGGACATACTTGCTTGGTCGGGTCAACTTTTTCCGTATTTTTCTTATTTAGTGGTCTTCCTTTGGTATTGAACATTACCAACACAATTTCTTTCCTTCTCGTCCTTCCCTCCGTGTTTTACTCCTTCTTATGATTACTATTTCAACTTTAGTTATTTAATTTCCCTCCCCACCAGTTACCCACTATGTACCCTAATCCTATACCACATTATTTACATTCATTCCGGAAACATGCATTCACCGTAGCCAAACTGCAATCCCACATACTTTTCCTCCAGTCCTGCTTAACCTTTGGAATTACCCCTAAAGGGCTTACCTTAAAAGTTCCCATCTCCGGGTGCAATTCCTCCTTCCACCAGTCTCTCCTGGACGTCCAGAACCTTCAATCCTTAGCCCTTACCCAACTTGTCCTGAATCTCTACACTACTTCATGTAACCACCACTCCCAACAGCTCCTATCTCTCTTCAAAGTCCTCCACCTCTCAAACCCTTGCTTGGAGAACACACTGAGGAACATCATCCTAGAAGCCAGCTGCAAACTTGAGTTCCGTGCCACACACCACCTGAAAAAACTATCCACAGTGCTAGTGCAACACCTAAGAAGTGGGGTTCCTCTCCCTATCCCTCACAAACACCAACCACAACAGAACCTTCAACAAACCCCCCTCATAGCCAACAAACCTAGCCTAGCCACCCTACTCAATCTCCCCATCCCAGCACACACCCCACACAGACCAAATCTCAACTATAACCACAGTCAAATGCCACATATCACCAGTCCCAACTCAGTCCTAAACCTCTCATCCAGATCCCTCTCTCCTCCAGAGACATCTGTTCTATCAAAAGGCTTAACCTTTAGCCCCACACCTAAATTCAACCACACTGCCCTGGTTAAAGATCTCTCATTCACCCGGAACCTCAACTGGAAATATCACTTCACTACCCAAACACAGCCCCCAAATACTAGACCCAGTGTTGAACCCTGTCTAGAACAGTTCCGACTGCCTTCTCAAAGGGATCCTCCTCCCCTCCCCCAAAACCATCCCTTGCAGACATTTCAGGAATTCCTCACATCGAGTGTTGCCTCCTAGTCCTTCATGAAGAACATCCCGACAACCCCCAACATCACCCCAGCTGAATCCCGTGCCACTAAGGAGCTGAAAATAGACCGCTCTATTGTCATCCTCCCGGCGGATAAAGGCTCCACAACTGTCGTACTTGACCATGTGGAGTATGTGGCAGAAGGACTGCGTCAACTCTCTGACACCTCAACCTACAAAGCTGTTACCCAGGATCCCATTCCCTCCATCCAGACTGAGCTGCAAAAAATCCTAAAAATCCAAGGTCCCTCACAAGGCCTCACAACGGCTTCCATAGACTTACTCACTCCACCTGAGCCACGTACCCCTACCTTCTACCTATTACCCAAAATCCACAAAGAGAACCATCCTGGCCGTCCCATTGTAGCAGGCTTCAAATCCCCAACCGAAAGTATCTCAGCTCTGGTAGACCAGCACCTACAACCTATCACCCGCAGACTCCCATCCTACATCAAAGACACAAACCACTTCCTAGAATGCCTCAAATCCATTCCCACTCCTCTCCCACCTGAAACCTTTCTTGTCACCGTAGATGCTACATCCCTTTACACAAACATCCCACATACCCATGCTCTCTGCCCTTGAGCACTACCTCTCCCAACGCCCACCCGAAGATCTTCCAAAAACCTCGTTCCTCATCACACTTACCAACTTCATCCTCACCCATAATTACTTCACTTTTGAAGACCAGACCTACAAACAAATCAGGGGAACGGCCATGGGAACCAGGATGGCTCCCTCCTATGCCAACCTCTTCATGGGCCGCATGGAGGAGGCTTTCCTGAAGACCCAACAGCTGCTTCCCCTGGCCTGGTATAGGTTTATGGATGACATCTTTGTGGTCTGGACTCATGGTGAAGAAACACTCCTTAATTTCCTCCATAACCTCAACTCCTTTTCGAATCTGAATTTCACCTGGTCCTTCTCCAAAACCCAAGCCACCTTCCTGGATGTTGACCTTCATCTTGTTGAAGCTCACATCCACACCTCTGTCCATATCAAACCCACAAACAAACAACAGTACCTTCACTTTGATAGCTGCCATCCTTTCCACATCAAACGCTCCCTTCCCTACAGCCTAGGTATTCGTGGCAAACATATCTGCTCCAGTGACGAATCCCTCAACAATTACACCAATAACCTGACCAGTGCTTTCCTCTCCCGCAACTATCCTGCAGACCTTGTCCACAAACAGATTTCCCGAGCAATACATTCCTCCCCGTCCAACAACAATGTTCCTACCCCCAGACCACACAGAAGCATCCCCCTTGTCACCCAATATTATCCTGGCCTCGAAAACATCAACAAATTACTCCGCCAGGGATATGACAATCTCAAGTCAGCCCCTGAAATGAGATCATCCCTTGACAAAATTCTCCCCACACCACCCAGAGTTGCCTTTCGTCACCCCCCTAACCTCCGTAACATCCTTGTTAAACCCTACAATATTCCCAGACTACCTTCTCTACCCAGCAGTTCCTACCCCTGTAACCGACCCCGCTGCAAAATCTGCCCCATGCATCCCCCCACAACCACCTACTCCAGCCCCGCTACTGGTAAAACATACACAATTCGAGGCAGGGCTACGTGTGAAACTACACATGTCATTTATCAACTGACATGCCTGCACTGCACAGCCTTTTACATCGGCATGACAACAACTAAACTGGCTGAGCGCATGAACGGACACAGACGAACTGTCCGCCTAAGAGATGCGCAATACCCAGTAGCGGAGCATGCCCTCCAGCATAATTCTAGGGACCTAGGAACCTGCTACACTGTATGTGCCATTTGGCTTCTCCCACCCAACACCAGTCCCTCTGAACTGCGGAGATGGGAACTTGCAATCCAACACATCCTTTCATCCCGCCATCCCCCTGGACTGAACCTACATTAAACAACCTCACTCCCATTCACTCTTCAGTCTTCTCCTCTTTCCCTTTCCTCTTTAGCCATTCACGCATCTTTTCATCCTACATAGTTGTGTTTATCTTTATACTATATACCTCTTTACTTCTGTATGCATCCTCTTTGGTTTGAAGCTGGCACAGTACCTACAGTAGAATATCTTTGGCTTCCCTCTGACAACCATGCCTCCATCCTTGCTACCCTCCCTGTTTACCTTTCCCTGTTGCTTCATAACCTGGGTTGTGAGTAACTGAATCCACTTTCCCTTCTTCCCTTTTTTTCCCTCTCTCCTCCCTGATGAAGGAACAAAGTTCCGAAAGCTAGGAATGTAAATTTTCAGTTCTGTTTTATGTGTATCTGTCGGCTGTACTGAGCTGAGGTAAGTACTGGCCAGCCCCTCTATCTCTTTGTTAGTATTTGTTTCACATTTTATATGAGATTTTCCATTAATCATATATATATATATATATATATATATATATATATATATATATATATATATATATATATATATATATATAATGGAAGGAAACATTCCACGTGGGAAAAATTATATATAAAAACAAAGATGAGGTGACTTACCGAACAAAAGCGCTGGCAGGTCGATAGACACACAAACAAACACAAACACACACACAAAATTCAAGCTTTCGCAACAAACTGTTGCCTCATATATATATACACACACCTGTCCTTTTTTCCTCCGTAAGGTAAGTCTTTCCTCTCCCGGGACTGCAATGACTCGTTACCCTCTCCCTTAAAACCCACATCCTTTCGTCTTTCCCTCTTTCCTGATGAAGCAATCTTGGGTTGCGAAAGCTTGAAATTTGTGTGTGTGTTTTTTATTGTCTCTGTCAACATACCCACGTTTTTTATATCTCTGTGATCCCATGAACCAAAGCATGCCAATTTCTTTTTTCCTGCACTTACCCCTGTAGGCTTTCCAGGTTGGAGCACATTATTTCTGTGATGCCATTGATTCATTTCATCCTCTGACATCCTCTTTTTCTAGTGCCTTCGATCTTGCCCAGCATTAGAGATTTTTCCAGTGAAACATATCTTCTCATCATGTCTCCAAAGTAGGTCAGCTTTTGTTTCAGCATCAGACCCTTCTGGGAGTGCTTTGGTTTTATTTGTTCTAATATTAACCTGTTCATTCCCTTTGAAGTCCATGGGTATCTAAGAAGTTTCCTCCAACACCACTATTCAAAGGAGTCTAGTCTTCTCCATTCATTCCACATTTCTAATGGTCCATGTCTCACATCCATACATGACAACTGGAAAGACTGTAGTCCTTACAGTACAGATCTTTGTTGCTAAAGTCATAACTCTACACCTTAAAACCTCGTCAAGGTCTGACTTCGCCTTTTTATCAAACAGCAAGCATGTCCCGATTTCGTGGAGACACTTGCTGCTCGGTAAAAAGACAGTGTCAAAACTTGACGAGGTTTTAAGGAGTGGAAATATAACTTAAAGCCTTCAGTAGTGTTGTACAAACAGTCGCAGCATAGAGGAATCTCAGTATGTTGGTCACATTGTCACAGTAACAGCAATGCTCCTGTTCTTTCACAGGGAGCTGAGTGTCGAAGGGTGCCAAGGTGACCCCAAAGCCACAGACAGGCTGACCGAGCAGATGCCTAATCTCGTAATTCGTGGCAACATCCATGCTAGACTACAGATTTTCTGCTTTGGGGCACCTGAAGACAACAGGGTCAATGCAGACGAACATTCGGAGAGTGACGAAGACAGCGACAGTGATAGTAGCGTCGGCGGCAGTGGCAGTGAGAGAGGGTGAGAGAGGTGTATCTGTGTGTATAAAAGTGTTGTGGAATTTATAGGAAAGTACAATTGTCAGTACTGATTACATTCCTTGTCAACATAAGCAGAAACTGTTTTGAAGGAATATAACAAGTAATTTTGGAAATGTATAGAAGAAACTGTAATGTTGTTTGAATACTTGCAGCAATAATCTACAGTTACGTTTGATTCTTGTTGTAACAGCAATGGATTTGCAATGACACAATTTCTTTAAATTATAAAATGGCAACACAGATCAGGTAGCAATTTGTAAATAGCACTGACAACGTTTTTTTGCAGTGAGTCAAATTTAAAAACTTCTGTATTATTATGAACCTGTGAAACAATAATAAATGGGGACTGATATCCTGTTATTTTAAGTTTTAATTATATTTATCAGGATACTACTAGTTACCATTTTTAAATATTAAATTTCACCTGGAGGAGCCCACCTTGTGATTAAAAATACATGACAGACTGTACTTTATGAGTGAACCACACAGAACTGGTGTAATATTCTACAGTATTTATTATTTGTTACACAAACCAGTTTTTGGCTGTAATGCCATTGTCGGGTATGAACATAAGTAAGTGGTAAAGTGAAATTGCTTGGATCAAAGATTTTAAACTAGTGCATGTAAAGAGTACCTCCATTTCAAGAGGTGAAAAATGTTAATGTTAGAAATAGGAACAGTAGTAGTAGTAGTAGTAGTAGTAATATGGTATTCTGCCTTGCAGGCCTTGTCATGGGTTAAGACTCTTCCACTTTTGTCTGTACATAGCCAGTCTTTTCATTTCTGAATACTTGTCTCCTTTGATATTGTCCAGCATTTGATATCTTCTTTTTCCTCTTCCCCTTTTTCCTTCCACCATTCCTTCTACTCCTACCTTCAATAATCAGTCCCTCCTCAAACAATGCCCAGTACAGTTCCACTTTCTCTTTCTGATGACTTTCAGCATGTTTCTTTCTTCTCCAAGCCTTCTTAATACTTCTTCATTCCTTACTCGGTCTTCCCATTTCACTTTTTCCATTCTTTTCTGTATACACATCTCTAGTGCCTCCAATCTTCTTTAATCTTCCATCCTCAATGTCCAGGTTTCCGCACCATACACTGCAATGCTCCAGATGTAACATTTGGCAAGTCTTTTTCTCTTTTGTGTAGTGGTCCCCAAAGTAATTTCTGTTTCCTCTTGAATCCTTCTTTTGCCATTGCAATTCTTTTTCTAATTTCTTTTGAGCAATACATATCATCCATTATTACACTTCCCAAATAATTGAAGTTATTCACTTGCTCAATTTCCTCTCCCCCTATTTTCATACGGAATTTTCTCCCCTTTCTTCTAATTACCATGCTTTTCATTTTCTTCTTATTAATCTTCATTCCATATTCTTCTAAATTTGTGTTAAGATCATCTAACATTTGTTCCATCCTCCTGCCATCTCTGCCATCACAACCATGTCGTCTGCAAATCTTATACACTCTACTGTCCGACCCCCTACACAAACTCCAAACGGACAATGAGAAGAAGAGAATTGTGACTGTCACTGGCAGTTTGTATGCCACATACTTGTATAATTCTTGAAATACCTGTAAAATAACAGATGTAATGCAGTGGGTAATAATAGACAATAACAAACCTAGTAGAACTGACATTTTATTGGTGGTCACCTACAGTGCTGATTTACAATATTCTTCCTCTTCTTATACATTTATTTCAAGAGGCCTACTTTTTTCTGAGGTTATTTCTGAAGTCAGTGAAGGTATTTTAAATCTGACTTGCAACTCCAAGGAAATGCGTATCTTTGTCACCAGATGTGTTTCACTTCATTGAAATGAAATAATATTAGTGGTCTTAATAAACACACATACCATGTGACTTGCTTTCTCCATCTATAAACAGTTCATGTAAAAGATGTTAATTTTAGTACTTAAGATTTTTGCTGACATCAGGAAATGCCATCTGCTTGCAAGCTTCTTTTACATATTTCTTCATTTACACTATTGTTTCTTGTACCATTGCAGCAAAGACAGGTTGTCAACTTACATTTTAACTTACCCCTGAAATCTCAAATTTTCTCAGGGAAAAAATGCTAAAACTTGTCGGGAAATAAGGAAAAGATCAGGGAATTTCACTTGGGGAAGCTTGTGGCAACCTTGGATGCAGTTGGCCAGGAACTTGTGTAGTACGTCTGCCCCCACATTCCCACGCACTCGGACGTCGGGCCATGGTCGCACATGACTGATCCACAAATCTCGATATTTCACAACTTGACTGGCCAGCCAGATGCAGTTTCTTTCAGAATTAGTCAGGTGCTGACATCGCTGCCTCACAGGACCTGTGTCCTCCTCAGAGATAACTCAATACCTCACACACTTCACGCCCCTCACATATCCTAACAGGCTAATAACAACACGAAACACGAAAAAGACTGACGCTCGCTGGTGGCTCTTTGTCTGTCACAGAGAATCGCAACTCTAATTATTTACGTAACTGCCAGTGGTGTGTAAGTGTCCGTGTTACTCTTCTGGATACTTCAGTTGTCGGGCAGCGTATTTGAGGTCAAGATGCAGCATACGCGTTAGAGGTGGTTTGTTACTGTAGTTCCATTTACAGCAGATTTTATGATGGAAAAACTGTTAATGAAGGTGAATTTTATAGTAATTTAATTTAGTTTATGTTCTGAAATTGGTTCTGAGATGTGCAGAAATCATGTCACCCTCTTTATTGATTGTAACAATGTTATGATAAGGATAGTTGCTACTCACTGTATAGCGGAGATTCTGAGATTCGATAGGCACAACAAAAATACTAGCAGAAAGTGAGCTTTTGACCAACAAGGCCTTTGTCAGAGATAAAACACCACCCCCCCCTCTCTCTCTCTCTCTCTCTCACACACACACACACACACACACACACACACACACACACACACACACACACACACAAGCAGCTCGCTCGCACGAGGCAACAGCCAGAGACTGCAGTCATGTGTGTATGAGTTGCGTAGTTGCACGAGTGCTTCTGTGTGTGTGTGTGTGTGTGTGTGTGTGTGTGTGTGTGTGTGTGTGTGTGTGTGTGTATTCTATCTCTGACAAAGGCCTTGTTGGCCCATAGCTTACTTTCTGGTAGTCTTTTTGTTGTGCCTATCTGCACCTCAGCATCTCTGCTATATGGTGAGTAGCAACATTCCATTCTGATTATTGCTTGTTCTCTTAAAATCTGTAGTAAAATAGTTTCATATTACATGAAAAATCATAATGTTGTCATGTACTGGGAAGTTTATCTAGGAAGAGGTTCAACATATTACTTGTAGGTAGAACGGTTGTCTGATCATTTAATATTAAAAGACTATGGACAGGGCCAAGGAATTGACATATCAGACATGATTTAACACGCAAATAATTTATTCATAACATACAATACATAACACCAACTACGTAAATCCTGCTTCAATGCTTACAACTGCCCAAAATGGGAGGGCCACCACTTTCGAATTGGAAAGGCTTTAATTTAAGAAACTAAAACGCCTATTATAATTTTTAAAAATAATAATAACACAACACATAAATAAGCACTAAGTGAACACACTCTTAAATCTTTTATTATTAATCACAAAGATGGGTTTACCACATTTAAATTCTCATTGCAATATAAAACATAAATACATGAATTCACAACACAGCATGGCTTCAAAATTTCTACCTGGACAACCTATGGTCCTAAAACTTTCGTATTATCTTCCAGCCAATCACATTAATAACTTATAAGCACAGTTGGTAAAATACAAACGTTTACACTATAATCAATTTTAATAATCCACAATCACTCAAAAAAACAACATCAGAAGTTCGATATGGAGCATGTAAGCCTGTTTATACAAACTTTTGGACCAAAATAGGCACGAGGACCACCATAACAGAAGTGCGCTAGTTGATTTTAGGATAGGTGCTCCCATTAGCTTAATCACTGAGCAGATATTTACTTAAGCGACAGGTTAGATAGTTAATGCAAATAGAAAGTATTTCTACAGTTTTTTTTTTATTCCTCCTTTTTAACAACAGGGGGCTCATCGCTCTTTGGCGAGTTCATGCTTGGCTACCACGTGGCTTTGCGACATCTTCTCCTTTCCGTGCTGAATGTCTACCCTCTTGCTGTTCCTTTTCCTCTCCCTTACGGATCATGTCTGGGGTGTTATTGGGAACGTATTCTGCATTTTCAGGATCTGACATCTGAACTGTCTCATGCAATAGCAATCTAGCAGGCAGCCTTCATGAGGATGCCATGCCACTACACACGTACTAAACTAGCCGCGTATCCACTGTTCAAGCCAAACATTAACAACACAGTTCCATATTCCTGACACCAAAATAGTAAGGATCAAAACAAAACCAAAAATCTCAAGAGCGCAAGATCCAGCATAGCTTCAGAACAGATCTTCATGCGGTTGCCTTCACAAATACAGGTATCAAAATGAAGACAAGAATGTGTAACAACATCCCCTAAGCAGCACAATGTTCTTCTTTAGGTCCCGGTAGTGCTAGACAATGCTGATATGCCGATGTTAACAAACCTCTAAGACAACGCCCTCCAACTGACAAGCCGAAACCAAAGTGACCCCTTATCAGCTCCGTGACAGGACTTGAACCCCCAACTACTGTCAGTGCAACTCACTTAGAATAAATACAGCGCAAATAGTATGGCAGACACATATACCCAGGGATTAACAGAACACTAGACTGAATTAGAATTAACCTTAATAATACAGCACTAGATCTTGGGAGACAAGGAACTAACTCCCCACCCGAAATTCTGTAACCACAGGGCGGGAGGATGAACTACCAAAACATAGAAGTGCAAACGTACACAAATAACTACCAAAATACACCACTACACCGGTTAGCAATGATGTGTGGTGGAATCTGCACTGTCAGAATTACACCAGTGAACAGAACAGAGGATTGCCACGGTGGTGGCCACAAGGTGGGAAAGACGACTGGATGAACTCAACACCAAAGGACAATCAACTTGAAACGTTCACACTTAACTTCTTTTCTCCTTTCCCTCACTGCACTTCTTTGTTTGTCCAGGACTACTGTGCACAATTCTGAGCCATCCCCAGTTGTCCCGGCAGACACCGACCCTGCCAAACTGCTCCCGTACTCAAACCCTCGCCGAACGCCGGCTCCACCGCCCCATGATGGTTACTGTTTGTTTGCCTTCGTCGACGCAGGCGATGCTTAGACTGCCATCCGCCTCCAGCGGACAACCAGTGAAGAGTGAACAGAGGGGCCCAACCAGGCTGGCGTTCCTCCACGGGTAGAAGTGCGGGTTCAATAACAACACCCGTACATGGAAGGCAGGATGTCGACGTCACCAGAGCAGACACGAAGGCCACTCCGCGAAAACCTCCTCCAGCATGACCACGCTCGCCTATAAATAGTACAGGCCAAAGAGTCTGCTGCAATAAACACATGAGTCAGTTGTGTTGCCAACCTACGGCTTCTAAGTACACCAAAGACAGAACTCTCAATTGATAGTGGGTACACTACGGGCGGGAGTTCAAACAAAAGAGCTTCATAAAAGACCAACCCTGAACAACCGTGGAAAAATGAAATAGGAGCGAAGCAATAAAAGACCACAACGAGATGCTAGAGCCCAATTGCACCCAAACACTGTTGATTACCAAAAAATATTGGCTCCACATGACGCTCAGGAAACGAGCCATGGAAAGATGGAAGTACACACGTCTCAGTAGGTATTATACTTGATTTACACTGATAACTGCTCCGTGGAAATCAAGGTATCTTATTTACTGATTATATATGTGTTGTTTTCTTTGTTTGTTTTCATTGACTAGGTGAGAAGCTTGGTGTTGTCCACATATGTATTTTTTACTTGTAAGATTTTTTTTTTTACAATGTTTGAAGCAGTGTGATTGGGGACATGCACAAAGAGACTGTTTGCTTCACTAACAGGAGAGAGCCACATAAAGCTGCCCATGCAAAAAGCATCTGTCTCCAAGGTCCATGCCTGCAACACACAGCATCTGGCATTGTGTTGCAATATGTCAATTGTACATGTTTAAAGGGACGTGATAAACTGATAAGAATAAGTGGGATTTTTGGTGTAAGATGTCCCTCATTTGTGCTGATTTCCACCAAATTTTCTGTTTGTATGATGATATGTTGGAGAGAAGTAACTTAAACCCTGTGTGAGTGAAGAGGTCTGAGGAGTGAAATGATGTGTGACATTCCCGATCGGAGCTATGTTGTGCCTCACTCTTGAAAGAAGTTTCGAAAGAGCGAGTCAAAACCCAATGTTCCCGATCTGAAGCAAGTCCTGCCTCATGATTTTTATTGGATTATTTAGACAGCATAGACCTCAGTCTATTAGCCATTCTGGTGTAATCAGAAAAACTTGACTGTTTTCTAGGCAGTTTTATGTGCAAACAAAATGGGATTGGAGTGTAGTGAGTAGGCATTCAAATGAAAATGCAGATTTAACAACTCGTTTTTTCCTAGCAAAGAATATAAATAAAACCTATTGAAAGAAGTGCACCACTGTTGTTTTACAATACACAAAGCATAATCAGTAAATCTGGATATCCTAGCAAAGCAATTTCGCAATTAGTTTGTATACCTAAAGACGAGGTTGCAGTGCTTAATTCTGTCACCGAGGTAAACTTCCTCTCATGCACTAGTCATGTAGTTAACAAAAACTAACTTTGTTCTCTGGTGTACTACACTGTAATGATTAACATCCAGACTACTAAGCTGCGCAGACAATTTAAGACAAAAGTTTGTTACAAAATATATATAGGGTGAGATTTTCACTCTGCAGCGGAGTGTGCACTGATATGAAACTTCCTGGCAGATCAAAACTGTGTGCTTGGCCGAGACTCGAACTCGGGACCTTTGCCTTTTGCGGGCAAGTGCTCCACCAACTGAGCTACCCAAGCACGACTCACGCCCCGTCCTCACAGCTTTACTTCTGCCAGTACCTCGTCTCCCACCTTCCAAACTTTACAGAAGCTCTCCTACGAAACTTGCAGAACTAGCATTCCTGAAAGAAAGGGTATTGCAGAGACATGGCTTAGCCTCAGCCTGGGGGATACTTCCAGAATGAGATTTTCACTCTGCAGTGGAGTGTGCACTGATATGAAACTTCCTGGCAGATCAAAACTGTGCACCGGGCCGAGACTTGAACTCGGGACCTTTGCCTTGAGTTCGAGTCTCGGCCCGGCACACAGTTTTGATCTGCCAGGAAGTTTTATATATATGGTGTTTTAAAATGTTTCAAATACTTTGAGAAAAATAAGTCCAATAAACACGGGTCCACAAGCGCATATTTTCTGAGATACAAGTGTTTGTAGGAATGGCTGTGAGATTCTCAGTTGTGGACTATACGCTGCCATTGCTTTGGTGCTTTGGCAAATGTTTCAGCAGGGTATTATGTCTTACCGTTACGTGATTTGAAGTCAGTTGTGTGGTTAGAGTTGTGTTGTAGGCTGCATTAGTTTTCATAATGTTCGTGTTCCTTATTGTCAGTACACTCAACCCTGCGAACAAATGTGGATTCACTTATGTATTTGCTGTTATTGCACTGTTTGTATGTACAAATGGTGTAGTACATTTACATTTTCTCACTTCCACCACTTGGCAATGGACGCGTACTACTCGACAAGTGAAATGGCTGAGACGATATTCTGCTACGGTTTAGCAAACGGATTTAGCCTCTGAGCTCCTGCCCTCGATGCTGAAATGCGTTCACAGTGAAGAATGGCTTCTGATAAGCTGTTTGACAGACTTTTGCAGCCCCTAAGGGGCACAGGTACCCTTGTGCCTCAGAATACTGACAGTGGAAAGCCGCACAGTGTGTGAATACCTGTCAAGGAGGAGCTTGTGCCAGGTTCGATGGAAGAAACTCCTGTGACTAGTTGCGATGATTAGCTGCAGCAGAAAGCACCAGCTGAATAATGTTTTTCCTGTTAAACCCATATAAACTTATACTCTCTTATCTGGGGAGTACTTCATGAACAATTGCTTTACCCATATTGTCTACAGCACATTCAGGCCCTATGGCCACAGGATCAACATGATTGACAGCAGTTCTGTCATTGGCTTTTATAGAAGTGTGCCGCATATCCACTGTTCACATCAGAGATTTTATTTACGGATGAGGCATGGTTCACAAGAAATGGTGTTGTGAATTTCCATAAGCAGCATGTATGGGCATGTGTGAATCCTCAAGCAATTCAGGAAAGAGGGCATCAGCACCAATTCTCAATCGAGTTACGGGCAGGCGTGCTTGGCAATAGATTAATAGGGTCATAAGTGCTGCCACAAAGGTTAACTGGAGCGCATTATCTGGACTTTCTCATTAATGTATTGCCTGCCTTGCTGGAGACCGTGCCATTGCAGCAACAAATACAAATGTGGTTCATGCACGATGGCTCTCACTCCCCCCTCCCCACAGGGGGCTCACCGCTCTTTGGCGAGTTCATGCTTGGCTACCACGTGGCTTTGCGACATCTTCTCCTTTCCGTGCTGAATGTCTACCCTCTTGCTGTTCCTTTTCCTCTCCCTTACGGATCATGTCTGGGGTGTTATTGGGAACGTATTCTGCATTTTCAGGATCTGACATCTGAACTGTCTCACCACTGTTTTTTGTCCCTTTTTTTGCTTTCTTTGTTCAGCTTCTCCTGTCCTTCCTCCGCTTCAGCGTTTGTGGTTCCTCTTTCTCTTCTTCCTCACTGTGCACTCCTAAGGGCCGACCCACACGTCTGATGCGTAACATGTGACTTAGTAACACACAATTCCCAGCCCCAGGGTGACAGGTAGGGTTTGCATGTATGCCCTGGTACAGGCGAGGCCCAGGGAGAGGTCACTGCCAGGGCTGCTACATCCCAAATTGCCGATTGGTCCCCCTGTCAGGTGCTGTTGCACGATAACGCCTGTCCTCCACATTGCCAGTTGGACAAAGGCTGTGCTTCAGTGATTTGGTTGGGAAACACTGCAACATCCTCCGCACAGTGCTGTTCTTTCATCATAGGGGTTTTCACTTCTTTGGCAACCTGAAGAAAGACAAACGAGGACACTGGTTTCAGTCGGCTGAGGAAGTCAATCCATCACCAGCCAACTGCAGGAACTGATCATCTCACATCCCTGTGGGATAATCTCTTAATGTGTGGGGTGCTTAGTTTTGAATTGTATGGTTCCATGGTCCCCACTGTGCCTTACACAATGATCCATGGAGAAGTTATGCAGTGTTCCAGTCATCTTTGGAATACTTCTTATTCCCCAAGGTCGCAAGGATAGTACAGCGATGACTGGTTTCAACCAGTTAAATGGCCATTTTCGTATCACATAACAGAAAGCAATTTACAATGGTTAGTAAAGGCGATACTTTGCCACAATCATGTAATTACGATTTTTTAGTTTGGAACTGTAAACATGACTTTGACAAAGTGTCTCACTTCAATAACCAATGCCGACACTGCATCCTATTATGTGATCTGATGATGTCCACTTAAACTAGGAATATTTTTATCTTCCCTTGCAGATTTGGCACTTACATAGTTTTCCAAAAGGTGATGAACACTATATTTAAAGATCACCTCGTACAACTCGGGCAATTTCAGGTACCGGTAATTAGAAGAATTTTTTGTGTGTTCGAGAGAGTTTGGACTTATGTTCTCAGCCTCAAGATTTCAGTCAACAACAAGAATAATCACGATATGCTTCTACAGAAAGGAATCTCAGGTGATCGTATTATGTTTTCTGTACCCTTTCGACTTTAACTGTAGATCTAACTATAATTTAGCTGAGGGGTAACACAGGAAACACTTCAATGATTACTATTGTTTCCTTATGATAAAAAGTGAGTCTCACAATTGCATTGTACATGTTCACTTCTCGTATTAAAACTTGCTTTTAATGTATTTCAGTGAGTAAATATTTTTTTTCTGCACAAACAAAACACGTATTATCTCATTTTTTCCGATCCCAATCCTGATACAATTCAATCTCATTTTTACCTCTGGTTTGTCTCATATTAGACGTTTTCTTTGGTAAAAAGAGAGACAGATTTTCTCCTTCTCTTTTTACACATTAACAGATCTGGGCAGACTGATTCCAAATATGCCAGTAATGGACATGAGGTGCTTTCATGACATGGAAACAAAGACAACCTATTTTCAACCTCTTCAAGATGCCATATTGCTTATGTTTCAAATGCCAAATGGAAAATCAGGATATCGATTGGGCACCTCACATAATTGTAAATTAACACAATGCCTCAGAACCATGTTGTTACTACTGTTTGATCACTGTAACTGGTTTTTCATCACCCTTGGTGATAGATCCATTCCCTATCATGAACACCAGCCCATGCTGGCTGCTCCATCCATGTGGGAAAAAGTTCCTAATCCTGACCGTGAATATACAGACCCCGAGGAAGCAGAGTGCTATTTCCAGTCTTAAGACCACATTTAGTGACAAGCTGACATAAACGACCTAGTTCATGATATATACACTACTGGCCATTAAAATTGTTACACCAAGAATAAATGCAGATGATAAACGGGTCTTCACAGGACAAATATATTATACTAGAACTGATATGTGATTACATTTTTATGCAATTTGGGTGCATAGATCTTGAGAAATCAGTACCCAGAACAACCACCTCTGGCCGTAATAACGGCCTTGATACGCCTGGGCATTGAGTCAAACAGAGCTTGGATGGCGTGTACAGGTACAGCTGCCCATGCAGCTTCAACACGATACCACAGTTCATCAAGAGTAGTGACTGGCGTATTGTCACGAGCCAGTTGCTTGGCCACCATTGACCAGACGTTTTCAGTTGGTGAGAGATCTGGAGAATGTGCTGGCCAGAGCAGCAGTCGAACATCTTCTGTACCCAGAAAGGCCCACACAGGACCTGCAACATGTGGTTGTGCATTATCCTACCGAAATGTAGGGGTTCGCAGGGATCGAATGAAGGGTAGAGCCGCGGGTCGTAACACATCTGAAATGTAACGTCCACTGTTCAAATTGCCTTGATACGCCTGGGCATTGAGTCAAACAGAGCTTGGATGGCGTGTACAGGTACAGCTGCCCATGCAGCTTCAACACGATACCACAGTTCATCAAGAGTAGTGACTGGCGTATTGTCACGAGCCAGTTGCTTGGCCACCATTGACCAGACGTTTTCAGTTGGTGAGAGATCTGGAGAATGTGCTGGCCAGGGCAGCAGTCGAACATCTTCTGTACCCAGAAAGGCCCTTACAGGACCTGCAACATGCGGTTGTGCATTATCCTAGCGAAATGTAGGGTTTTGCAGGGATCGAATGAAGGGTAGAGCCGCGGGTCATAACACATCTGAAATGTAACATCCACTGTTCAAAGTGCCGTCAATGCGAACAAGAGGTGACCGAGACGTGTAACCAATGGCACCCCATACCATCACGCCGGGTGATACGCCAGTACGGCAATGATGAATACACACTTCCAATGTGCGTTCACCACGATGTCGCCAAACATGGATGCAACCAGCATGATGCTGTAAACAGAACCTGAATTCATCCGAAAAAATGACGTTTTGCCATTCGTGCACCCAGGTTCGTCATCGAGTACACCATCACAGGTGCTCCTGTCTGTGATGCAGCGTCAAGGGTAACCGTAGCCGTGGTCTCCGAGCTGATAGTCCATGCTGCTGCAAACGTCGTCGAACTGTTCGTGCAGATGGTTGTTGTCTTGAAAACGTCCCCATCTGTTGACTCAGGGATCGAGACATAGCTGCACGATATATTACAGCCATGCGGATAAGATGCCTGTCATCTCGACTGCTAGTGATAGGAGGCCATTGGTATCCAGCACGGCGTTCCGTATTACCCTCCTGAACCCACCGATTCCATATTTGGCTATCAGTCATTGGATCTCGACCAACGCAAGCAGCAATGTTGCGATACGATAAACCGCAATCGCAATAGGCTACAATCCGACCTTTATCAAAGTCTGAAACATGATGGTATGCATTTCTCCTCCTTACATGAGGCATGACAACGACGTTTCTTTCACCAGGCAACACTGGTGAACTGCTGTTTGTGTATGAGAAATTGGTTGGAAACTTTCCTCATGTCAGCACGTTGTAGGTGTCGCCACTGTTGCCAACTTTGTGTGAATGCTCTGAAAAGCTAATCATTTGCATATCACAGCATCTTCTTCCTGTCAGTTAAATTTCATGTCTGTAGCACGACATCTTCGTGGTGTAGCAATTTTAATGGCCAGTACTGTATTTATCCAAGAAGCATGCTGCAATTTTATCTTTAAATCTTCAGGAATGGGGCTTATTTCATGGCGAAACGTATATTACTCACATTAGATGACCTAATACAGATCTTCTGTATGGTAAGCAACATTTGTGCTTTTAGTGATGTTGTATGTTTAATGAAACAGTCTTAACATATCAACCTGCAAAGTAGTGCTTGTTTATAGATGCCTGCAAGACACCTGAAGATTGTAACCTATAATGGCAAAAGTTTCAATCTAAATCTGTAGGTTACTCTATGACAACTGAAGAGAATTACATAAATTTATTGCATATTTGTAGCTATTAATTATGAGGGGTCCTCAAGAAGTAATGCAACACATTTTTTTCTCTGCCATTTTCGGCTGAAGAAAAATGCAGAATTCATTGTGGGACACGGTGGAATATTCCTACTTCAGCCCTTACAGTCTCATGAAGCCCCAGTATGTGACAGCACTATACGGAGCCTTCAAAATGGCACCTGCAACAGAGGTGTGTTCCAAGTAGAGAGCTGCCACTGAGTTTGTTTTGGCAAAAAATCAGTGCAATGCAGATATTCATAGGCACTAGCTGCATCTCTGTGGAGGTTTGGCAGTGAAGAACAGCACAGGGAGTCGTCAGGTGAGGCTCTGTCACCATCGCAACAAGATTACTCAAACCTGCTTGATCTGCCACATGCCAGACAGTTGTGCACAACTGTGACTTCTGCAGTGTTGGTATGTGTGGACAGCCTCAGTTAAGGTGGTAGATGGATCACAATATAACACCTCACTGCTCAACTGCACATCTCTGTTGGCAGTGCTCTGCACCCAAGAGGAAGCCACATAACTTCACTGAACTGTTTCTTCCTCAACCACACTGCAGCACCTTCCGACTTCCATCAGTTTGGACGGATGAAGGATGCACTGTTCAGGAGCAGTTTGGGGACAATTGGGAGGTTACCAATGCAGCAACACAATGCCTCTTATATCAACCAGTAGAATAGTACCGTGCAGGCATACAAGAACTCCAAATGGCTCCAAGCACTGTAGGACTTAACATCTGAGGTCATAAGCCCCCTAGACTTAGAACTACTTAAACCTAACTAACCTTAGGACATCACACACATCCGTACCCGAGGTAGGATTCGAAACTGCGACTGTAGCAGCAGTGCGGTCCCGGACTGAAGCGCCTAGAACTGCTCAGCCACAGTGGCTGGTCGGCTTACAATAGCTCCCAGGAATGTAATGTAAGGCCATTGCACTGACTGGTGATTATATTGAAAAATGGGGTTTTGTAGCCAAAAGAGTGGGGAATAATATGGCGTACTGGAATCCCGAATAAAACCACCTTGCTTTCAGGGGGAGAAAAAATTAATATTTCACTGCTTATTGAATGTCCTCATATAAAGAGAAACAGCTGGAAAATGTGGTGATCTTAATGTAATTGGTTTATTAACTTCTCTCCAGAGTGATTTCAGAAAGCTTCACTGTTTCTTTCGTCTTCAGGATAGCTCTGCAACAGACAGACACTGGACAGTAAACAGTGGTCACCAATAAGGGAACTGGCTTACTGAAGGGAAAGAAAACAAGAAATATGTACCTTTGGCTGATTCTCAAAGTGTCTTGCTTCCCCTGCTGCATATAAAGCTCGGACTTACCAACGATTATGTGAAAAATATGGACAGTGGTATCACTTTCATGCAGCTATGAGAAATTGTAACGAAGCAGGGTTGCCCACTGCTATCCTGTTTTCGTTTTACACTTCTTCAGTAACTTCATTAAGCAATGAAGTTTTATTTATTTATTTATTTATTTTTTTTTTTTTTTTTCATTTTCACTGCTCAGATTCTGACTACAGATTCTGTGGCCTTCAGCCTCATAGTACAAAATTCAGAAATAGTTTAAATAAAATTCCCCTTGTAAAATTTATTATTTCAGTACATTCTAATGTCCATTCTGAAAGAAATGAGCTAATCAGTTTTATTGGAAATGCATCATATTAACAGTTATGAACAATGACGTATATAGCACAATACATATTAAGAAAAATTCGAGTGAGCTAATAGTGTAATTCAGCTATAATAATGCATCCAAAAGAAAGCCTAAATTGTACTTATTCCAGCAAAGTGTTTAAATTAACCTAAAGTCTGTTAGTTAAATAGATATTAAGACTTAAAATCTGTAGCCTGTATGACTTTCAGTGCCAATTGTGACCAAACTACCAAATAATTCTGAGATCTGTTTCGATACTTTTGCTACCTTTATTTTTCTACGTAAAATAACTCCAGTCTCAACTTTGTAAGTGCATTAATCAAGTATTAAGTAAATTTGAATATGTAAAAATTATTGTTCAAGAGGGCTGCCATGGTTATAAGTCGGGAATTCCCATGGCGGATGTATGCATATGTAAATTGATACAGCTCACTCGTGTTATTTAAATAATAAAACCCAATAGTTAACTTCAAAACCAGTTATAAAGGATCATTTTAACCCTGGGAAATTGTAAACTATAATATATTAACAGAAATAGTCAAATATTCAAGCGCTCGTCTATATAAGGTCTGAGCTGCGGCAGTTCTAAGTTAGTTCTCTGTCAGATTCTCTTGGAGCAAAAGTGCGGCAAGTTGGTTAATTTTTCGGTAATTGTAATTGTGAACTTTGTTAAAGACTGGAAGTTTTTAACCTACCTAATGTGATGATTAAGTGTAAGAATGGCTTTCAAATGGCTCTGAGCACTATAGGACTCAACTGCTGTGGTCATAAGTCCTAAGTGTTAGAGGCCTGGTCACATGAATATTGTGTGTGTGAGTGATAACAAATAAATCGTACTGTGGTTGGCATAAATGTTCAACAATGAATACAATCTTCTTAATTTCAGTGTGATTTAGGTGAGACAGATGCAGCTACTGGGAAGACAATATTGAATAAACAAAGCAAGGTAGGTTGAGAATACTGCGCACTATCTACTGGGTGAGGAAATGTTTCAATACCAGTACATCTGGTTGTGACGTGAACTTTAAGTGGCATTAAAATAAGGACATGTCCCGGCACGTTACATGTGGTGCCCCGGGTGAGGATATAACCCAGCACGTTACAAAATGATCCCTGAATTGTGTTATAAAAAACTGAAAGAAAAGGGTTTTTAAACAGCCACAGATTATGAAGTTAACACACAAGAGCTTGCAGCTTGGTGTTCTTTTATGAGTGTCACCGACAGTTTCATAGAGAACACAAGACCAGAAAACAGTCACATTAGTGGGAAATTTTAGAGAGAATTATAAAAAACCTTGGGTGCAGTTGAAACACTGGAATGTTAAGTGATTACTGATGGGTTTTGAAGTGTAAAGGATCTACATCCCAAAGAAGGAAGTCTTTAAAAAACTCAACCATCCACCATCAACATCACCACCCAGAAAATGGATGTTGCAATATCATAAATATCTACATTAGGCCTTTGACGCCACTGTAACTTGGTTTCATGACATTAAGTAAGTTATAATTGTCCAAATTAAATGTAGGACTTACACAGACCACTGTAGTCTCTGATTTTACACATAGGTATCTTAAAACAACCACATGGGAGAGTGATGTCAAAAAAATAACTGGATCTCCATGTCGGGAAAAAAAATTCTTTTTGTTTACCAGTCTTATAGTAAAATCAAATGAAACTGTATGGTTCTAGAAACCTTTTTACATTTCAAACACTTATGATGTATATCTGCAGACTGAAGTACAAACAAAAATGAAAATTTGTACGAAGGCTGTGATTCACATACGGTTCTCCTGCTCATTATGCCGCCCTGGCCCAGTGGCTTATCCTAGCATGCCTCCATCCTCGATCCAAATTCACAGTTGTAGAGCCTCTGCAATGTTGTTTGAGTTTAGAGGGAATACCAACGAGTGTGCTGAGGTGTCAGTGGGAGTTCAGACTGACAAGGGATGTATGCTAAGGTAGTCCGTGCAGTTCTGCAAAGCCAGGGCAGCTCAATGGTTAGTGAGCAGGGGATCCAGGTTTGAAACCTGTTCTTGGTACAAGTTTTCATTTGTCAATTCAGTCTGCGTATATGCATCTTATAGTAAGAGATTGGTCAAGGGAAAAGGGGGGAGGTTTCAAACTGCATGGTGACTTCAGCCTCTTGCTGCTTCAAAAACTTGCATTGTCCATCTTTTAACAAATTCACAACTCATGACTGACAATAACCTCAGAAATATTCCAACACAACAGATTACAACACTATTGCTCTCTCTCTCATTTTCATTTTACATTTTGCAGATTCATAACAACAAATCTCAAGTTATGAAATGTACTAACTTAAGACCAACGTTCTTGACAATCATAATGCAGGAAGGCCCATCAGCTCACACAGATGTGTATCGAGCAGGGATGCAGAGGTTACATGTGACCCAGGTTCTCTCAAGTACACCAAACTGATGGGCTTGATTCACATAAAAAGTATACAGAGTACAGGTTTGGACCAACAAATGAATACAAATGGTGATATGTGAGTGCATTAACATAATACCAGATATCCTGGCTAAGGAACAGTCCACTAAAATCATACTTCTAGATCTATCAGTCAAAGGCTTCTGATACAATAGATCTTAAAACAGCAGTCATAGAAACTGAATAGCAGAAGTTTGTCAGTGTGGAGGGATATTTTTATGTTGTGTGGTGTGAGAAGATTTGCAAGTTGATATGACACTTTGTCAAGGAATGGAAGACAGACAATTTTTGGCATTTATTTCTTAATTTGTAATGGTGATGGTGGCTGCTTCATTTTACTTTGGATTCTTTCACCTAGGGTGTTTATCAAAGAGGCATTATAACCATTATTTTGGGCTATAGATTTAAGTATGTTCATTTCTTCTTCACTGATGGGGATGTAGAGCATACAGTTTACAGGAGTTCAGCTGCGAATTTAATATTTGGGTGCATTTTATTCATTTCATCTGCTAGGTTATTTAGTTCTTCTTTTGGATCATTGAAAAGTATTATTGTGTCATTCACATATCTTTTATAATAAAGCATTCTGTCAGTGAATTGTGGTTGTGTTAAGAAGAACTCTTGTTCTAGATTGTGTATAAATATGTCAGCAAGCAAGCCTGCAAGGCTACTACCCGCTGCCAGACCATTGTTTTGCATGTAATATTTGCCACTGAATGAAAAATAGTTACCGTATTTACTCAAATCTAAGCCGCAGCTGAAAAATGAGACTCGAAATTAAGGAGAGAAAAAAAAAAAAAAAAAAAAAAAATTCCCAAATCTAAGCCGCACCTGAAATCTGAGACTCGAAATTCAAGGGAGAGAAAAGTTTTAGGCCGCACCTCCAAATCGAAACAAAGTTGGTCCATTGTAATACGAGACACAATTTAGGTCGAATGAATGACGATACAGCTACAATAGTTTGGCTCGAGTCGTAAGCTTAGCAGTTAAGCTTTACCAGGTAGCCATTGCTATGCGTCAAGCGCTCCGTCCGTATTTATACAGATACCTTCCTTTTTCACGTGCTTTGTCTGGTTTGAATCGATTGCTTATTTTTCTTTGATCTCATAAGTGCTGTTCTCTTTGTTATAGGTGTTTACGTGACTCTAAGCAGAAAATGCGTTATTGTACTGTGTCATGCATTGTTTGTCGCATTCTGATAATGTGTGTTTACAACCTGTCCGCTCGCATCATGGCCTGCTTTTGTGCGCGCTACCGCCGCTTACGATAAAAAAAAGAGAGGAATTGTCTCATTAGCAAAACAATGGCAGGAGACTGCTATTTGTTGTTACTTACACTGCTGCTTTCTTTGATAATGATCAACAAGAACCAAATAATAGACTGCGTATGATAGAAGATGTTCTGAACAAGAGTTTCGCTAAAATTTTTTGCCGTTTGAAAATCTTTGAAGACGCCTCTTTTGTACATTACATTCTGCACTGAAATTAGAGTCATCTTAGATTTAAAAATCTAGTCAATTGCCGTGCTTCATTCCTGACTGTATCACTATTAGGCATAATAATAATACGAATATAAACATGACACGATATGTATATTCTTCCGCGTTTGCTGTTGTCTCACACTAGTTTTGTAGTTTATTAGGCAGACAGGATTTAAATGAGATAGCAGCAAACATGAAAGAATACATAGCAAAATGTTTATATTCGTATTATTCTTATGGTGAAGAGAATACTTCATGTGATTCATAAAAGTTCCTATTAGCAACCATCTCTTCTCACAGGTAGGAAAAAATTCAGAATGTAGAGTTGGCCATATTGACAAACATCCCAAACAGTCTTGCCAGTTGGATTTTCATAGTACATTGAAATGCTGCTACATTCGAAGATGAACAATACGGAATTTGTATTTACTTCGTTGAATAATGCATGAAAATGCAGTTGTCGAAACTCGGGGCGGAGAAAAATGCTCGTCTTCAACCTTTTTTAAAATTTATTTACTGACTGTGCGGCTTAGATTAGAGTAAATACAGTACCGTATGTGAGAGGACTAATTCAAGCAACATCATGAGTTCATAAATTTCTGGATTGCTTAGCTTTATGTATTTGATTCGATTCTTTTGTACTATTGTGAGAGTGTCTTTCCAGACGATATTGATGTAGAGGTTTACTATGTCAAAGGAGGCAAATAATGGTGTGTCTGTCACTATTAGACCTTTAATGTAGTTGATTAACTCAAAACTGTTGTTCTGTTTTCAATGGTGTAATTTTTCTTCAGTAGATCATGAAGTTTTCTGGTAATTTTGTATCCTGGCCTGTTAATAATCAATTGGATGTAAGGGACAACCAAATTTGTGAATCTTTGGCTGAGACCTTAATGTGTTGGCCTGTGGATTCGCAGTTCTGGAGAGACAAGTTGCACACGGTGCAAAATGGATTGCCCAAAAGGCTCGCGAGCAAACTAAGACAGCAACCTTTGTCAGAAAAAAGGAACTGACTAAACTGAAACATAGCCTCGACAAACTGGCAGAAGTTGTGGGAAAGTCATCACAGATTAAAGTTGAGGAAGTAGTTGAAGAGAGAGATGCGGCGGATGGAATATTCGATCGACAAAAGGGTCGCACAGATTGTGCAGCAAGAACGCGAAAATCTTCACACGCAGATAACTGGGGACACGGTGCAATCGCAAGAGAGCACAGGATAGGTAACACAGCTGACAAGGGACACAGCGGAGGCAGCACGGGACAGAAGCAGTCAGGTCCTCCACCTCCCACAGGCAGCGAGACAGGTCCCGATGGGGCGAGGTACGGCGGCACTCGCGGTTGCAGAGCCGAAGTCGGTATGAAGCAGCCACGAGAACTGTTTACCACTGCAATGGTGCAACTCACAGAGTGGAGATTCCAGTAGTACAGAAACACAAAACAGTAAGAATGGAGGAGACAGTACACCGCTGAAATGGTTCAAATGGCTCTGAGCACTATGGGACTTAACTACTGAGGTCATCAGTCCCCTAGAACTTAGAACTACTTAAACCTAACTAACCTAAGGACATCACACACAGCCATGCCCGAGGCAGGATTCGAACCTGCGACCGTAGCGGTCACGCGGTTCCAAACTGACGCGCTTAGAACCGCACGGCCACACCGGCCGGCTACACCGCTGGCACATTACAGTATACGGTAGGGTCATGGAAATGAACGTGCTCCAAGATATGAGGAACAATTCAACCATGAAAAGTACTTAAGCCTACAAAGATTCCAACACTAAAAAGAGGAGAACAATGTTATGCACTCACGGACTTTTATCCACCAATTCACAGAAGCACTGCCACGACACTGGCAAACAGATCGACTTCGTATGTGCACAGGGTTGGTGGCAGAAATGATGCTTAAATATGGGAAGTCTTGCAAATCGTTCGAAGAATTTCAGTCAATATCTCTCATTCGATACTGGTCATGAAGTACTCAGACCAGAATGAAACAGAAAATGATGATGGCTAAAGACATGGAAACTGCGGGCTTCAAAAGTGCAGTGAAATTTTTCAACCAGATGGTCAAGAAAAATCAATTCCTAGATAACCCGTCTATAAATAGCAAGATTATCTGTATTTAAGACAGGAAGCTACCCACACATTACCAACAAAATCTGATAGGTAAATGCAAAATCTGATAGGTAAATGTGGAGACATTGTGGAGGGCTTCAGGAATATACTGAAAGAAATCGAATTGGTGCTAGATGGGAAGCTGACGCATAGCTGTAAGAAAGATAGAGAAACAAAAGTCGTGTCACAAAATTTGAATGCACAAGCAGAGCAAAAACGGGTGAACCAATGCCATAGTAGTAACAGCTGGTAAACGCGTAATGGTCAACAGGAAGCAAAAACGAATAACAGTAATAAACGGAGGAAAGAAAAGTGAGGGAATAACCAACTGTGGTTGTAAGGACACCCACAACCTAACTTTGCATCTCACGAAAGATGAGAAAACAATCCGCAGACAATAGATATTAGGGGACCAAATCCTCGGCATGCACGGATAGAAGAGATGCACGAAGAGCCATCACTAGCCAACGTTGCGGGGACGGTGGCACAAAAAACACACACCCATGTCAGAAACCACCACAGCTACATGCTCGAGTATGAGGGTATTAGAGAATCACTCTTAGAGGAGAGGGAGGAAGGTCTGCACCCAGCTGTTAAGATTAAATTAGGTGACATATGAGCTTAGGCTATATTAGACAGTGGGAGCCAAATTTCAGCGATCTCGGAAATCCTATTTGATAGATGCAACATGTTGTTGAAACCTCTGACACTAAAGGTCCAGAAGACTAAAATCCGAGTTGCCGTCAGAGGGAAATCCATTGAAATTAAGCATCAGACAAGACTGGTGTTTAGTTGTCAGGGGTATGTACCCCAATGAAATTTTTTCATCATTCCACACCTCACAGCTCAGATGATGATTGGGACTGATTTTATGACCCAATACAAAACAATCATCAATATGGGGCTAGGCACACTGACGTTGGGCGAGAAGGACAAAATTTGCATTAGGTTTGCAGAACAAATGATGGAAGATGAACTACCGGTGGATTGTCTGAATCTAAGGATTACTGGAGACCAGAGTCAGGGTGTGCAACCACACTCTTCACAGGACCAATTACAAACAAGCTGTCAGGATAGAGACAAAACACTGACAGAAATCCATGAGGCAATACAATCAAAACTGGCAATACTGGAAGACATAGCCACTGCAGAGAGAATAGAATTAAAAACAGCCCTAAGAATAAATACGGAGGTATTTCTTCCAAAACTGGGAGCCATAATATTGTTTCAATGTAGGTTTAGAGTAAGGACACTTGTTCCCTATCCCATACCACTGGGAAACATGTGGTGCTCGAACTTCAAGAAATGCTATGAGATGGAGTAATGGAAGAGGCTACTTACACTTACAACACCACTTTGTGTAGGGAAAACGAATGGAAAAATCCACCTGGTCCTAGACTCATGCCAAATTAAAACCATAATCATTCCAGAAACGCATAGACCAGAAACGTTAGAAGAGCTGTTGCAAAAGTCTGATGGCAAATCAATATTTTCTTCAATCGACTTACAAAGTACTTTTTGACTAACAGAGTTCGCACCAGAGTGTCGCAAATACACAGCCTTTCTAGCATTCGATCAATTTTACCATTTCCGATGTTTACCTTTCACGCTAAATGTGTCTTCAGCAGCATTCATTCATGGTCTGAGAATGATAGTGAACTAACACATTGAAGGAACGCGTCATGTGCTATGTAGACAACATTTTGATAGGGGACAGTCCCTGAGGATGGTGCAACAAGGTGTTAGGCATGTTTCTGGACAAACTGCGTGAGCATGGCATCATGGCAAATATCGAGAAATTGTGTTTCGGAACTGATGAAGTGGACTTCCTAACGCACATCATTTCAGCACATGGGATCACCCCAGTTCTAAGAAATTGGGAGCAATAGCCCAGTTGGCTCCTCCAAACTCTCGGAAGAGTCTACGTAGGTTCCTCCTCAGGCTCCCCGGAGTGGTTAGCTCTTTTAAACGATTCATACACATAGAGAAGTTAGCCATACACCGGTTATGTGCACCAACAGGGAAGAATACGCCTTTTGTGTGGGATGAGGTAGTCGATAGGGAATTTAGGAGTCTGAACCAGGCACTCCTTGAGTTTCCTATTCTCGCCCATCCCAATCTTGAACAGGACTTCTGCATGGCCAGTGACTCGGAGAAGATGAGTCTCAGAGTCATGACTATGAGCAGGATGGTCGGAGGATACACAAAACCATAGCTTTCCAAAGTTGTGTGCTCAGTGAGAGCAAGCAGAACTATTCCACAATGGAACTGGAAGCTTTGGCGATAGTTTATGGGATTCCAAAAATTTCGGTACTTCTTGTTTGGCCATAGAACCTGTGTGTATATGGTCCACTGAGTGCTCGAATTCCTCCAAACAGCAAAGCTCACGCAAGGTCCACTGGCTCGGTGGACTTTGTTGTTACAAGAATTTAATTTTAAACTATTTATGTACCGGGGCCATCAACTATCATCGCTGACATGTTATCATGATTGCTAATTGGTGGAAAAGACACCCAGCTACGGGACAGAGATGATGAACAGATTTCTCTCTACTACATGAAGGTGGTGTTTGAGAACTACGTGGCTGTTTCTATGAAAGATAGTTAGAACGAACAAGATAAGGATCCACACCTGTTAACAATCAAATAAAAATACCACGATGCAACCCAAGTAGAGATTAGGTAGCACTACTCGATGCGCAAGAGTGTGCTTTTCTATCGGAGGAACATCGACAGCTCCCTACGGGTAATATGTGTGCCGGATGAGCTGATCAACAAGGTCACCTGGTACACGCATTTTACCTATGCCCACTTCGGCGCTCGAAAGTGTTCAGTTGCGGAGCGTATACCACTCCCAGAACTTGGAGAGGAGAGTACGGGCAGTGTTGCGTTACTGTAAGGTTTGCCAGAAAGAAAAAACTAGCACTATCACCATGCAGGCACCAATGTATCCTATCTTCCCTACAAAACCACTAGAGACTGCAGCATCAGACTTAACGGGGCCTCTATACAGGACTAGGAGAGGCTGCTGCCACTTACTGGTAGTAATTGAGCTGGACGTCAAAGTAAGTAATGGTGACACCTTTGGAAAGGGCTACGGGTCTCACTGTCAATCAAGCTTTGCAGCGAGACTTTTTAAAGCAAGTTGGGGGTGTCGACCAGATTATATCTGACAACAGCCCTCAGTACAGGTCAAAACAGTGGCAGGCAATCCTTCAGGAATACAATATCAAGCTATTTACATCTCTAGGTACAAACCAAGTTGTAACCTTGCTGAACAAATGACGAAGGATATGGGAGCGATGTGCCACGTGTACTGTTTGAGAAGACATGATACATCAGATGTCTTTCTTGAAGACTTTGAGGAGGCCATCAATGAAATGCCCCACAGCACCACCCTTCTTCCCCTGGTGACAGTGCTTAGGAACACCTATCTGCCGGACAGAATTCAGGAGCTTGTAGATTTTCCCCCACTCCCAAGATTACGACACAGGGAGATTGTACGCCAGGCATTGCGAATCATTCAGGTGGCTGCACACTCGCATAAGGTGAGAGCGGACAAGTCGGCAGCAGTGAGGACAGTTTCAGTCAATAACAAAGTGTTGGTAACATCTCACTGCTTGTCTAACAAACAGAAGAAAGTGTGCAGAAAGTTCTTTGCTCTGTGTCATGGCCCCGTGCGGGTGTGGCGAGTTCCCCATCCCAATGCTGTGGAGGAGCTACAGAGCCTGAACACCGGAAAGTCCTTGGGAGTGGACCATACGCATGTGAAGCCCTATGTGGGATAGGACGAGACCATGTTGTTCCGTTTTTGTAAATAATGTTAGTGTTAGTTGTATGTTAGAAATATTATTGTTGTGGTATGTTCTTGTGAATATTGTTGTTTAGTAAATAAGGAGTACATACGGGCAAACATGGCCTGCAGTTCTGTCCATAAGAAGTCAGTGATTTGCGGTTCAAGTGACGTTATCATCGTCAGTAAATGTGTAGAATGTTGAGTAAACAATGGAGAACTTAACAGTTACAGTAAAGCACAAAAATGGCTAGGTAACTGAGTCTGTGGCGAACATCTTGAAAAGCGAGCTTGTTGAAACAGATGTGAAAAATGCGATGAGCATTGGTTCAAGGGGTTAGCGAACAGATTTTTCATGACGCTGTAGTTAGTTATTTTTTATGCATTTGGTACCTACTAGCAGAGTCACGGTGACCTGCAAAATTATGTGAAGAAGTTCATCGTGAGGGTGACATGAACGGGGGAAGTATGTGTTGCGAGGGCTGTGCGCAGTTGCGAGAGTGGTGTTTTATTTGTGGTTGATGGGATAAAGCTCTGCACAGTTGCAAGAGTACGGTTAATCACCTTTTATGTTCATCACGTCCAGCCATGCACAATTACAGTAACAAATTTATATGAAGCCACGTTGGCTTCCATTTGAGGAAATTTTGAAGGAGAACTAAATAACACAAAAAAAAGTTTTTGAAGTAACAGCAAGGAAAAAACGGTAACAATCACAATCGGCAAGAAATGAGAATAACTAAAATACTACTCAAGGAATTCTGCACAAGTGAGAGATGATGTCTGTGCTTGATTTTTTTGTTCACAGGAAGACCTTGGTGACATATCATCACTTGCACGAAGATCCTATAAACCCTCATTCCTCTTCCTGCATAATAATAACTTCATAATAACTACACCTCCTCATGCGTGCTGCTACCCTGGCCCAGGTCCTGCCAACAAATGCTTACATCGGCCACTGTGCCACCACCTCCTGCAGGCAACCACCCTGGCAGAGATCCTGGCAATAGAGCCTCAATCAGCTTCCACTTCACCTCCTCGTACCTGCAGCCACGCTGGCCCTTATACTGACAATAGATGCAAATATTGGCCACTGCGCCACCTCCTTCATCCTGCAGCCACTCTGGGCCAGGTCCTGGCAATATTCACTCACATCAGCCACCACTCCACCTCATCTTGCCTGCTGCCGCTCTGGCCCAGGTCCTCGGAATAGGTGCTCACTTCCGCTACCACGCCACCTCCCCACAAAGGTTGCCACCCTGGCTCAGGTAATGACAATAGGAACTCACATTGGCCCCCGTGCCACCTCCTTGCTCCTGCTGCCACATTGGCCTATGTCCTGCCAAGCCACATCTGCCACCGTGCCACGTCCAGACACCAGCTTCTCCACAGGCCCAGGTACCGGCAATAAACACTAACATCGGCCACCGATCAGCAGTGGCTGATGTGAGCGACTACAGCCACGATCTGGGCAAGGGTGGCAGCAGGCTTGAGGAGGTAGAGTGGAGAGGTAGAGCGAAAATCGCCAGGTCCTGGGCCAGGGTGGCAGCAGGCATGAAGAGGTGGCTCTGTGGCCGATGTGAGCATTTATTGCCAGGACCTGGGCAGCAGGCGTGAGGAGGTTCCCTGGTTGCCAATGTGTGTGTATTGCCCACTCCAGGGCCAGGGTGGCAGCAGGAAGGAGGAGGTGGTGTGGTGGTCCATGCGAGTGTTTATCGCCTGGACCTGGTACAGATTGGCAGGAGGGCCAGGACCTGGCGATGGACACTCAAATCAGCCACCACCCCACCTAATCATGGCTGACGCCACCCTGGTCCAGGTACTGACAAGAGGCGTTCACATCGGACACAGCGCCTCCTCCTCACACATGCATTCGCCCTAGCCCAGGTCTTGGCAGTAGACACTTAAATCAGCCACCACTCCACCTCCTCTCACCTGCTGCCACCCTGGCTCAAGTCCTGGCAATAGACAATCATATCAAACACCACTCCACCTCCCCACGCATTCTGCCATCTTGGTCCAGGTGCTGGCAATAGACACTCACATCGGCCACTGCTCCATCTGCTCATGCCGGCTGCCACCCTACCCCAGGCCCTGGCTATAGATGCTCAAATCGGCCACTGCACCACCTCCTCACGTCTGATATCACCCTGGCCCAATACCTGGCGATAGACGCTCACATAGGCAACAACGCAACCTCCTCACGCCTGCTGCTACCCTAGACCTGAGTTCTCACAGTAGACACCACATCGACCACCGCTACACCTCCTCGCACCTACTGTTCCACTAACCCAGGTCCTGGCAATAGTCAGTCACAATAGCCACTGCTACACCTCCCCACACCTGCTGCACCTGTGGCCAAGGCCCGGCTACGGTCACTCACATCACGTCACTTCCCCACACCTGCTGCCACGGTGGCCCAGGTCCTGGCAATAAACACACACATCAGCCACCGCTCCATCTCGATGTGCCTGCTGCCATCCTGGCCCCGAGTCATGGCAACAGACACTCACATCGGCCACTCTGAAACCTCCCCACAACTTGAAACATACCCTTTGAAAAATTAGTGAACTGCTGTGCTTTTAAACCTCTACATTATTTGATTTTGAAACAGATGAGCAAAACTGAATGTACTCAATCATTCCTCTCTTTACTTACTCTGATCAAAACTAAACTGACACACAATATTTTAAGCACAATGCATTCCAACTTTCCAAAATCCATACAAAAGAATGGCCTTGACTAACAATAACCTATACCTTTTTTGAATTACTTACCTCACAAAAATCTTCGTTACTCGAACTACTGCAATACAGCAAGAGCCAGTACCGTCAGCTAAATAGAAGGTTCTAGCTAATGAAGGCACTAACTACTGATAGGCATAGTCAGATAGAGAACCATCAATGTATTTACCTTAACAATGTTCAAAAGTTATAATACATATATATCACTTCATGATATCCAGTATTACAAATTTACACTTTCTGGTGGACACACGTACAGATTGTCCGTACTTAAAATTCTGCCATCTCTCTCCCCACATCCACCACTGCTGGTGGCTCACCTCCAACTGTGCAATGCTACACACTGTTCACATTCCGCTGCCCAACAGTACAATAGCAAATATTCGAACAATTCAATCCAGCCACAAGCTGCACATAGCACAGTCAGTGACTTTCATACATAGTGCTACGTGGCACTACCAACATAAAAACCTAAACAGCGTACTTACATAGCCCCCATGCTCCACATAAAAAATTTTACAAATTGTTTTGGGCAGTGGCCAATAATGATTTGATAAATGTTTTCATAATTATAAGAACAAAGATGTCAAATTCACACACTTATTGATGCAATGTTGGTCAAAAGCAAAAATTTTTCTCATAAAGACAGTCCCGATCATTCATCACAATAGTAATTACAGTTCTTTTTTTTATTTTTTTATTTTTTTGTTCTCAAAGTGTGAGCAATAAAAGAAAATGCACACGGAAGTAGTAGATTTCCATGCAGTCTTGAAGAAGTAGTGTTGTCCTTCCAACAGAAAGAAAGTGCTGACTCTTGACATGCAGACAGGTAACGGGCCACAACTGAGCAAACCCACAATAGAGTCATTCGAATTTTTGAAGACTATTGGAAGGTAAGTCATCACAGAGCAGACCCACTGCAGTCCTGGTAGAGAGTATGCTATTGGTGGGCCATCAAAGGTGCAGACCAACTGCAGTCCTTGTAGAGATGGCCAGCAGCCATCTATTGCGGCTGTGCAGGTCCACAATCACCAACGAAGAGTCTTGCGGACAATATAGCAAGTCCATAAACCACTACCTTTGCACTCACAAAGTTTTTGGAATTGTCCTTAGAACCAACAATGCTGTTAACCAGTCCCTTGCTGAACTATTAACACACGTGCAGACACTAACAGCACCAACTTCTCACATATTGTGCATATACTACAACCAACAGAAATGTGTGCACTGAAATGAATGCTTACAAGTTACATAATTTGATGAACTGGTGTCAATTACTAATTTATAGGATGAAAATACGATTACAAAGGTACAGAAAATATCATTAAAACATAATAGTACAGATAACGTTTGTAGTAATACAGGTTCTACAAAAGAACAGAAATAAACATACATATCAGTGCTACAGGAATTATGACGTAAGTAAATACATAAAAGATCAGAATAGCTATCGAAAACAATGTCTACCAATCTTTATAAGGTAAATAACATATTATTAATGCAAATTATATTTGAGGATAACAGTATTCCTCATCATTGTGTATGTAGCTTAGCATTAGAAAAATTCTACAACATAAATATTGTTAGCTAAACACATAAAGACAGGAAAAACACAAATACACAATGGTACACAAACACATAGGAGAATAACACAAAAGGAAAGGATAGGGTTTGTTTTCAGTGTAACATTTGGTACTGCAGTCCAAACCAATACTTCATTCCATAGATCTTTCCTCTTACTTCAACATTTGTTCACACACCAAAAAAATCCTATTAAAGCATGCTTTATGTATTTACATGTTCACATGTTTCTCACCTCATAATTTATTTTCCAATATCTTACATCATCATTTACTTCAGAAGAAATCCTACCCAAGCCTGGCAATAGACACTCACATCAGCCATTGCCCCACCTACTCTGCTACCCTTGGCAAGGTCCTGGCAATAGACACTCACATTGGCCCCCGCACCAAATCCCAACACCTGCTGCCACGCTGTCCCAGATCCTGGCAATAGATGATCACATCGACCACCAGACTACCTCCTCGAGCTTGCTGCCACCCTCGCACACATCGTCGCTGTAGACGCTAACATCAACTACAAAACGCACCTCATCATGCCTGCTGCCAGCCCAGACCTGAGACTTGGCAATAGATGCTCACATCGGCCACCGTACCACCTTCACACAAACGCTGCCACCCTGGAAACGTCCTTGCAATAGACGCTCAGATTGGTCACTGCTCCAGCCGGTTGTGCCGGCTGCCGTCCTAACCGAGGTCAAGGCAATAAATGCCCACATCGGCCACCGCACCACCTCTTCTCACATGCTGGCATATGACCTGGCGATACAGGCTAACATCGGCCAACATGCTTCCACCTGCTTCCACCCTGGCCCACCTCCTGCCAATAAATGTTCTCATCGACCACCGCACCACATCCTCACACCTGCTGCCCCTCTGGCCTAAGACCTGGCGATAGCCACTAACATCGGCCACCATGCAACCTACTCGCACCTGCTGCCACCCTGGCCCAGGTACTGCCAATAAATGTTCTCATCCGCCACTGCGCCACCTCTTCTCACATGCTGGCATATGACCTGGCGATACAGGCTAAAATCGGCCACCACGCAACCTCCTCACGCTTGCTTCCACCCTGCCCAAGGCCCTGCCAATAAATGTTCTCATCCACCACCGCGCCACATCCTCACACCTGCTGCCACCCTGGCCTAAGACCTGGTGAAAGACGTTAACATCGGCCACCATGCAACCTCTTCGCGCCTGCTGCCACCCCGGTCCAGGTCCTGCAAATAAATGTTTTCATCCGCCACTGCGGCACCTCTTCTCACCTGCTGCCACCCTGGCCTAAGACCTGGCGATAGATGCTAACATCGGCCACCCTGCAACCTCCTCACACCTGCTTCCACCCTGGCCCACATCCTGCCAATAAATGTTCTCATCCACCACCGCGGAACCTCTTCACAGCTGCTGCCACCCTGCCTAAGACCTGGAAATAGACGCTAAATCCAGCTACCATGCAACTTCTTCACGCCTGCTGCCTCCCTGGCCCAGGTCCTACCAATAAACGTTCTCATCCGCCACTGCGCCGCCTCTTCTCGCCTGCTGCACCCTGGCCTAAGACCTGGCAATAGATGCTAACATCGGGCAACACACAACCTGAATGAGATTTTCACTCTGCAGCCGAGTGTGCACTGATATGAAATTTCCTGGCAGATCAAAACTGTGTGCCCGACCGAGACTCGAACTCAGGACCTTTGCCTTTCGCGGGTAAGTGCTCTACCATCTGAGCTACCAAAGCACGCCTAGGACCTGGTGACAGATGCTAATATTAGCCACCATGAATCCTCCTCGCGCCTGCTCAGACGGTTGCCCAGGTTCTGCCAATAAATGTTCCCATCCGGAATCGCACTACCTCTTCATGCCTGCTGCCACCCTTGCCTAGGACCTGGCCATAGATGCTAAAATCGGCCACCACGCAACCTCCTCGTGCCTGCTGCCACCCTCTCCGAGGCCCTGACACTAAATGTTCTCTTTCACCACCGCGCAACCTCTACATGCCTGCTGCCACACTGGCCTAAGACCTGGTGGTAGACGCTATCATTGGCCACCATGCAAGCTCCTAGCGCCTCCCGCCGTCCTGGAACAACTGCTGCCAATAAATTTCCTCATCCGCCAACATCCCACCTCTTCACGACCTCTGCCACCCTGGACTAAGACCTAGCGATAGAGGCTAACATTGGCCACCACACAACCTCCTCACGCCTGCTTCCACCCTGGCTCATCTCCTGCCAATAATAGTTCTCATCCACCACCACGCCACCTCTTCACATTTGCTGCCATCCTGGCCTAAGACCTGCAGATAAATGCTAACATCGTCTACCATGAAACCTACTCATGCCTGCTACCACTCTGTCACAGGCCCTGCAAATAAATGTTCTCATCCAGCACCGCACCACCTCCTCATCCCTGCTGTCACACTGGCCTAAGACCTGGACATAAACGATAACATCGGCTACCATGCAACATTCTCGTGCATTTGTGCCACCCTGGCCCAGGCCCTGCCAATAAATATTCTCATCTGTCACCCCGCTACCTCTTCACGCCTGCTGCCTAACCTAGCCTAGGACCTGACGATAGACACTAACATCGGCCACCACGCAACCTCCTTGCGCCTGCTGCCACCCTGGCACAGACTATGCCAATGATTATACTCATCCGCTGCCATGCCACTTCTTCACGCCTGCTGCCACCATGGCCTAAGACCTGGAGATAAATGCTAACATCAGCCACCACGCAACCTCCTCAAGCCTGCTTCCAAACTGGCCGAGGTCAAGCCAATAAATGTCAGCCCCCACCGTTCCACCTCTTCATACCTGCTGCCGCCCTGACCTGAGACATGGAGATAAACGCTAACATTGTCTACCATGAAACCAACTCGCGCCTGCTGTCACACTGGCACAGTCCCTGCCAATGAAAGTTCTCATCCACCACCGCACCACCTCTTCACACCTGCTACCACACTGGCCTAAGATCTGGCGATAGACGGTAACATCGGCCGCCATGCAACTTCCACTCGCCTGCTGCCACCCTGGCCCAGGCCATGCCAATAAATGTTCTCATCCACCACTGGGCCACCTCTCCACACCAGCTGCCACCCTGGCCTATGATCTGGCGATTGACACTCACATCAGCCACAATGCAACCTGCTCGCACCTGCTCCCTCTCTGGCCCAGGCCCTGCCAATAAATCTTCTCATCCACCACCGTGCCACCTCTTCACACCTGCTGTCACCCTGGCCTAAGACCTGGAGATAAAAGCTAACATCGGCTGCCATGGAACCTACTCGCGCCTGCTGCCAGCCTTGCTCAGGCGCTGCCAATAAATGTTCTCTTCCGCCACTGCACCACCTCCTCAAAATTGCTGCCACCCTGGCCTAAGGCCTGGCATTACAATGTAACATTGGCCACAATGCAACCTCCTCCCGCCTTCTGCCATACTGGCCCAGGCCCTGCCAATAAATGTTCTCATCCACCATCGCATCACCTCTTCATGCCTGCTGCCACCCTGGACTATGACCTAGTGATAGACGATAACACTGGCCACCATGCAAACTCCTCGTACCTGCTGCCACCCTCTCCCAGGCCATGACATACAATGTTCTCTTTCGCAACTGTGCCACCTCTTCAAGCCTGCTACCACCCTGGCCTAAGACCTGGAGATAAAAGCTAACATCGGCTGCCATGGAACCTACTCGCACCTGCTGCCCCCTGGCCCAGGCCCTATCAATAAATGTCCTCATCCACTACCGCACCACGTCTTCCTGGCTGCTGCCAACCTGCCCGAAGACATGACGAAAGGCGCTAACATCGGACACCACGCAACCTCCTCTCACCTGCTTCCACACTAGCTTACCTCCTGCCAATAAATATTCTCATCCACCACCACGCCACCTCATCACACCTGTTGCCACTTGCCCTCAGACGTGGACATAAATGCTAACATTGGCTACCATGCAACCTCCTCGTGCCTGCTGCCATCCTGTCCCAGGCCCTGCCCATGAATGTTCTCTTTTGCCACCACACCACCTCTTCACACCTGCTTCCACCCTGGCCACGACCTGTCGATAGATGCTACAATCGGTCACCACGCAACCTCCTCGTGCCTGCAGCTACCCTGGCACAGACCCTGCCAATAAATATTCTCGTCCGCCACCTCGCCACCTCTTCAAGCCTGTTGCCACCCTGCCCTAAGACCTGGCGATACACGCCAACATTGGCCAACATGCAACCTTCTTGCGCCTGCTGCCACATTGGCCAAGGCCCTGCCAATAAATGCTCTCATCTCCCACTGCGCCACCTCTTCATGCCTGCTACCACACTGGTTATAGATCTGGCGATATATGCTTACATAGGCCACCAAGCATTTGCTTCCACCCTAGCTCACATCTTGCCAATAAATATTCTCATCCACGGCCGCACCACATCTTCACGCCTGCTGTCACCCGGGCCTAAGACCTGGTGACAGACGCTAACATCGGCCGCAATGCAACCTCCTTTCGTCTGCTGCCACCCTGGACCAAGCACTGCCAATAAATGTTCTCATCCGCCACAGCACCACCTCTTCAAGACTACTGCCACCCTGGCCTAACACCCGGCGATAGACATTATCATCAGCCACCATGCAACCTCTTCACTCCTGCTGCCATTATGGCCCAGATTATGACAGTAAATGTTCTCATCCACCACCGCTCAAACTCTTAACTCCTTCTGCCACCCAGCCTAAGACCTGGCTTGAGACGCTAACATCGGGCACCACGCAACCTCCTTGCGCCTGCTCCCACCCTGGCCCAGTCCCCACCAATAAATGATCTCATCTGCCACCGCACCACCTCTTCACACCTCCTGGACCCCTGGCATAAGACCAGGCGATAGACGATAACAGCGCCCACTATGCAACCTTCTTCACCTGCTGCCACCGTGGCCCAGGCCAGCCAATAAATGTTCTCATTCGTCACTGAGCCACCTCTACACACCTGCTGCAGACCTAGCCTAAGACCTGGTGATATACTCTTACGTAGGCCATCACGCAACTTCTTCTCATCTGCTTCCACTAGCTCCCATCCTGCCAAAAAATATTCAGATTCACCACCGGGCCACCTCTTCACGCCTGCTGCCACCCTGGAATAAGGCCTGGCGATACACCCTACCATCGACCACCTTGCAACCTCCTCTTGCCTTCTGCCATCTTGGCCCAGGCCCTGCCAATAAATGTTCTCATCCACCACCGCGCAACCTCTTCACACCTGCTTCCACCCTGGCCTAAGACCTCGCAAGATTCTACCATCAGCCACATTACAACCTCCTCGTGGGTGGTTCCACCCAGGCCTAAGACCTGGCGATAGACTCTAGCATTGGCCACATCGAAAATCTCTTCGTGTCTGCTGCTACCCTGGCAAAAACCCTGCCATTAAACGTTCTCATAAACCACCGCACAACCTCTAACACCTGCTGCCACCCCGGCCTAAGACCTGGCGATCGACGCTAATATCGTGCAACATGCATCCTCCTTGCGCCTGCTGGCACCCTGGCCCTGGCCCAGCCAATAAATGTTCTCATTCGCCACCGCGCCACCTCTTCACGCTGTGCTGCCACCCTGGTCTACTACCTGATGATAGGCTCTAACATCGGGCACCTCGCAACCACCTCGCACCTGCTGCCACCCTGGCCCAGGTCCTGTCAATAAATCTTCTTATCTGCCACCGCGCCACCTCTTCACACCTCCTGGCACACTGGCATAAGACCTAGCGATTGATGCTAACAACGTCCACCGTGCAACCTCCTCGCACCGGCTGCCATCTTGGCCCAGGCCCTGCCAATAAATGTTCTCATCCACCACCGCACCACCTCTTCACACCTGCTGCCATCCTGGCTCAAGACCTGGAGATAAACGCTAACGTCGGCTACCACGCAACCTACTTGCGCCTGCTGCCACCCTGGCACAGGCCCTGCGAATAAATGTTCTAATCCATCACTGCGCCACATCTTCACACCTGTTGCCATCCTGGCCTAAGACCTGGCGATAGACGCTAACATCTGCTACCACACAACCTTCTTGCGCCTGCTCGCACCCTCGCCCTGGCCCCACCAATAAATGTTCCCTTCCACCACCGTGCCACCTCTTCACACCTACTGCCGCCCTGGCCTACGACATGGTGATAGACGCTAGCATCAGCCACCATGCCACCTCCTCGTGCCTGGTTTCACCCTGGCCTAACACCTGGCGATAGACTCTAGCATCGGCCACCACGAAAACCTCTTCGCACTGGCTGCCACCATGGCATAAGCCCGGCCAATAAATGTTCTCATACACCACCGCACCGCCTCTCCACACCTGCTGCCACCCTGGCATAAGACCTGGTGATGTATGCTAACACAGTGCAACACGCAACCTCATTACGCCTGCTGCCACCCTGGCCCTGGCCCTGCCAATAAATGTTCTCATCCACCACCGTAACACCTCTTCACACGTGCTGCCACCCTGGCTCAAGACCTGGAGATAAACGCTAATGTCGGCTACCATGCAACCTATTTGCGCCTGCTGCCACCCTGGCACAGGCCCCACCAATAAATGTTCCCATCCACCACCGTGCCACCTCTCCACACCTGCTGCCACACTGGCCTAAGACAAGGCGATAGACGCTAACATCGGCCACTAGGAAACCTACTTGCGCCTGCTCCGACCCTGGCCCAGGCCCTGCGAAAATTGTTCTCATCTGACACCGCACCACCACTTCGCACCTTCTGCCACCCTGGCCACAGACCTGGTGATAGAGTGTAACATTGCCCACCACGCAATTTACTTGCACCTGTTGCCACCCTGGCCCAGGTCCTGCAAATAAATGGTCTCACCCACAACCGCGCCACCTATTCACACCTGCTGCCACCCTCGAATAAAACCTGGAGATAAACGCTAACATTAGCTACCATTCAACCTCCGCGTGCCTGCTGCCACCCTGGCCCAGGTCCTGCCATTAAATGTTGTCATCCACCAATGCGCCAACTCTTCACACCCGCTGCCACCCTGTCCTAGTTACTGGCGATAGTCACTAACATCGGCCACTACACAACCTCCTTGCACCTGGTGCCACCCTGGCTCAAGCCCTGCCAATAAATGTTCTCTATCGCCACAGCTCCACCTCTACACATCTGCTTCCAACCTGGCCTAAGACCTGGCGATAGACACTAAAATCATCCACCACGGAGCTTCGTCACGTCTGCTGCCACCCTGGCTCAGGTCCTGCCAGTAAAGGTTCTCATCTGCCACCGCACCACCTCTTCATGCCTTCAGCCACCCTGGCCTTAGACCTGGTGATAGACGCCAACATCGGCCACAGCGCAATCTCCTCACAACATCTGCGGCCCTGGCGCAAGTCCTGAGAATAAATTTCTCTTCAACCACTGCGCCACCTCTTCACACCTACTGTCACCCTGGCCTAAGACCTGGAGATAGAAGCTAACATCAGCTACCATGGAACCTAGTCGCGGCTGCTGCAACCATGGCCCAGGCCATGCCAATAAATGTTCTCATCTGCCACCTCGTCACCTCTTCACACCTGCTGCCAACCTGGCCTAAGTCCTGGCGATAGTCGCTAACATTGGCCACCACAAAACCTCCTCACACCTGCTGCTACCCTGGCCTTGGTCGTGCCAATAAATGATCTCATCTTCCACTGCACCACCTCTTCACACCTGCTGCAACCCTGGCCTAACACCTGGCGATAGACCTTAACAACAGCCACCATGCAACCCACTCGCGTCTGCTGCCACCCTGGCACAGGTCCTGCCAATAAATGTTCTCATCAGCCACTGCACCACCTCTTCAAGCCTGTTATCACCCTGGCCTAAGGCCTGCCGTTACACCCTAACATCAGCCACAATGAAACCTCCTCGTGCCTTATGCCATACTGTCCCAGGCCCTGCCAATAAATGTTCTCATCCACCACCGCACGACCACTTCATGCCTGTTGCCATCCTGGCCTATGACCTGGCGATAGTTGCTAAAATAGGCCACCATTCATGCTCCTTGCGCCTGCTGACGCCCTGGCCCAGGCCCTGCCAATAAATTTCCTCATCCACCACTGCGCCACCTCTTCACAGCTGCTGCCAACCTGGCCTAAGACCTGATGATAGGCGCTAACATCGGCCACGATGAAACCTCCACGCACCTGCAGCCACCCTGGTCAAGGACCTCCCAAAAAATGATCTCATCTTCCACTGCGCCACCTCTTCACACCTGCTGCAACCATGGCCTAACACCTGGCAATATACCCTAACAACGGCCACCATGCAACCCACTCGCACCTTCTGCCACCCTGGCACAGGCCCTGTCAAAAAATGTTCTCATTCACCACCGCACCACCTCTTCACGCCTGCGGCCACCCAGGCCTAACATCTCACGATAGACGGTACCATCGTACAGCACGAAACCTCCTTCTGGCTGCTGCCACCCAGGACAAAGCCCTCCCAATAAATGTTCTAATCCTCCACTGCGCCATTCTTCAAGCCTGCTGCCACATTGGCATAAGGCCTGGCGTTACATCCTAACATCGGCCACCACGAAATCTCCTTCTGCCATCCTGGACCAGGCCCTGCTAATAAATGTTCTCATCCACCACCACACCACTTCTTCATGCCTCCTGCCACCCTGGCTTATGACCTGGCGATAGACGCGAACATTGGCCACCATGCAAATTCCCCATGCCTGCTGCCACCCGGGACCGGACCCTGACAATAAATGTTCTCTTTCGCCACAGCGCCACCTCTTCATGCCTCCTGCCACCCTGGCATAATACCTGATGATAGATGCTATTATCGGCCACCACGCAACCTCCTTGCACCTGCTGCCCCCCTGGCCCAGGCCCTGCCACAAAAGTTCTCATCCACCATCGCGCCACCTCTTCACACATTTTGCCACCCTGGCATTAGACCTGGTGATAAACGCCAACATCGTCCACCATGCAACCACCTTGCACCTGGTGCCACCCTGCCTCAGGCCCTTCCAATAAATGTTCTCATCCACCACCACACCACCTCTTCACATCTGCTGCCACCCTGGCATAAGACCTGGTGATAGACGCTTACATCGGCCAACATGCTAACTCCTATGCATGCAGCCACCCTGGCACAGTCCCTGCCAATAAAATTTCTCATCTATCAACGCCCCATCTCTTCATGCCTGCTGCCGCGCTGGTTTAAGACCTGGCGATATACGCTTACATAGGCCACAATGCAACCTCCTCTCACCTGCTTCCACCCTAGCTCACATCTTGCCAATAAATATTCTCATCCACCACCGCACCACCTCTTCACACCTGCCTTGGCCTAAGACCTGGAGGTAATTGCTAACTTTGGCTACCATGCAACCTCCTTGCGCCTGCTGCACATCCTGTCCCAGGCCCTGCCCATAAATGTTCTCTTTCCCCACCACACCACCTCTTCATGCCTGCTTCCACCCTGGGCTCCGGCCAACCTGGCACAGGCCCTGCCAATAAATACTCTCATCCACCACCACACCACCTCTTCACACCTGCTGCCACCCTGGCTAAGACCTGGCGATAGACGCTAACATCCGTCACCACGCAACCTCCTTGGCCCAGATCTGCCAATTAATGTTCTCATCCCCCACTGCGCCACCTCTTCATGCCTGCTGCCACCCTAGCCTAAGACTTGACAATAGACGGTAACATTGGCCACCATGCAACCTCCATGTGCCTGCTGCCACCCAGGCACAGGTACTTCAAATGAATGTACTGATCAGCCACCAGGCCACCTTTTCGCACCTGATGCCACCCTGGCCTAAGACCAGGAGATAAACACTAACATTGTCTACCATGTAACCTCCTAGTCCCTGCTGCCAACCTGGCCCAGGTTCTGCAAATAGATGTTCTCATCTGCTACCGCACCACCTCTACTGGCCTGCTGCCACCATGCCCTAAGACCTGGCGACAGACGTTAACATAAGCCACCACGCAACCTCTTCGCGCCCGCTGCAACCAGTTTCCAGGTCCTGCAATAAATGTTCTCATCCACCACTGCGCCACCTCTTCACACCTGCTGCCACCCTGGCTTAAGACCTGGAGACAAACGCTAGCATCGGCCAGTACACAAGCTCTTCGCTTCTGCTTCCACCCTGGCCCAGGTCTTGCAAGTAAATATTCTCATCCACAACTGCGCCAACTCTTCACGCCTGCTACCACCCTGGGCTAAGACGTGGCGATAGACGCTAACATCGGGCACCACGCAACCTTCTTCTGCCTGCTGCCACCCTGGCCTAGGACCTGCCAATGATTGTTCTCATCCGCCAACGTGCCTTCTCTTCACGCCTGCTGCCACCCTGGCCCAGGCCCTGCCAATAATTGTTCTGTTTTGCCACCGCACCACTTCTTTAAGCCTGCTGCCACTCCGTTCTATGACCTGGCAATAGACACTAACATCGGCCACTATGCAATCTTCTCGTGCCTGCTGCCACCCTGGCCAAAGCCCTGCCAATAAATGTTGTCATCCGCCACCGCGCCACCTCTTCACACCTACTGCCACCCTGGCCTAAGTCCTGGCGATAGACACTAACATCGGCCACCATGCAACCTCCTCTCGCCTGCTGCCTTCCTGGAACGGACCCTGCCAATAAATGTTCTCTTTCGCCACCGCACCACCTCTACACGCCTGCTGCCACAATGGGCTATGACCTGGTGATAGACGTTAACTTTGGCCGCCACGCAACCTCCTCACACCTGATTCCACCCTGGCTCAGGTCCAGCCAAAAAATGTTGTCATCTGCCACTGCGCCACCTCTTCATGCCTGCTACCAACCTAACCTAAGACCTGGTCGTGAATGCTAACATTGTCTACTATGCAACCTCCTCGTGCTTGCTGCCACCCTGGCCAAGGCCCTGACAATAAACATAATCATCTGCCACTGCGCCACCTCTTCATGCCTGTTGCCAACCTAGCCTAAGACCTGGTGGTAAATTCTAACATTGGCTACCATGCAACTACCTCGCGCCTGCTGCCACCCTGGACCAGGTCCTGCCAATAAATGTTCTCATCTGCCACCGCGCAACCTCTTCACGCCTGCTGCCACCCTGGCCTAAGAGCTGGAGATAGATGCTAACAATGGCCGAAATGCAACCTTCTCGCGCTTGTTGCCACCCTGGCCAATGCCCTGCCAATAAATGTCTCATCCACCACCGTGCCACCTCTTCACACCTGCCGCCACCCCGGCCCAAGTCCTGGCGATAGACGCTAACATCGGCCACCATGCAACCTCCTCACGCCTGCTGCCACCCTGAACCAGGCCCTGCCAATAAATGTTCTCATCCGCCACCGTGCCACCTCTTCACGCCTGCAGCCACCCTGGCCTAAGACCTGGCGATAGACGCCAACATCAGCCACCGCTCCATCTCGTTGTGCCTGCTGCCATCCTGGCCCCGGGTCCTGGCAATAGAAGCTCACATCGGCCACTTTGCCACCTCCACACAACTTGAAACATACCCTTTGGAATATTATGTAATTACTGTGCCGATAAACTTCTACGTTATTTCATTATCAAACAGCTGAGGAAAACTGAACGTACTCAGACATTTCTCTCTTTGCTTATTCTGATCAACACTAAACTGGCACACAATATTTTTAGTGCAACGCAATCTGACTTTCAAAATCCCTACAAAAAAATAGCACTAACTAACAATAACCTATACCTTCCATGAATCACTTACCTCACAAAAATCTTCATTACTCGAACTACTGCAATACAGCAAACGCCACTACTGCCAGCTAAATAATAGGTTCTAGCTACTGAAGGCACTAACTACTGTTAGGCATAGTCAGCAAATGAAAGATTTTGATAGAGAACAATCAATGTATTTACCTTAATAATGTTCAAAAGTCATAATATATGTTTCACTTCATGATATCCAGTATTTCTAATTTACTATTTGTGGCGGACACACGTCCAGATCATCCGCTCTTAAAATTCTGCCATCTCTCTCGCCACATCACAGAACTGCTGAAGCGTCTTAACAAATCTCTGTTTGCAATGTGAATTTTGTCAGACATAGGGGATATAAAAATGGAAAAGCTGGCATACTATGCTTACTTTCATTCCATAATTTCATATGGGATTATTTTTTGGGGTAATTCATCAAGCCAAGATAAAGTTTTCCGGGCACAAAAACGTGGTGTGAATTCAAGAACATCCTGCAGTAGCCTGTTTAGGGAACTAGGGATACCAGCTACTGCTTCCCAATATATTTATTCCTTAATGAAATTTTTCATTAAAAATATATCACTTTTTCAATCCAACAGCTCAATTCAAGGAATCAATACTAGAAATAAGAATAATTTTCACAAGGATTTAAAGTCACTTAGTCTTGTACAAAAAGGTGTGCATTATTCAGCAACACACATTTTCAATAACTTGCCAGCAGCCATAAAAAGCTTAACAACCAATGAAATTCACTTTAAGAGAGGGAAAAATTGCACATGGGAAAAATACCACCTACTCCAGTCCTGTAACCCGGAAGGTGTACACGATCGAAGGCAGAGCCACATGTGAAAGCACCCACGTGATTTACCAACTGACCTGCCTACACTGTGAAGCCTTCTATGTGGGAATGACCAGCAACAAACTGTCCATTCACATGAATGGACACAGGCAGACAGTGTTTGTTGGTAATGAGGATCACCCTGTGGCAAAACATGCCTCGGTGCACGGCCAGCACATCTTGGCACAGTGTTACACCATCCGGGTTATCTGGATACTTCCCACCAACACCAACCTGTCAGAACTCCGGAGATGGGAACTTGCCCTTCAGTATATTCTCTCTTCCTGTTACCCACCAGGCCTCAACCTCCACTAATTTCAAGTTGCCGCCCCTCGTACATCACCTGTCATTCAACAACATCTTTGCCTCTGCACTTGTGTGTGTGTGTGTGTGTGTGTGTGTGTGTGTGTGTGTGTGTGTGTGTACCCTCTCCCTTAAAACCCACATCCTTTCGTTTTTCCCTCTCCTACCCTCTTTCCTATTGAAGCAACCTTTGGTTGCGAAAGCTTGAAATTTGTGTGTGTGTGTTTGTGTGTTTTTTATTGTGTCTATCTACCAGTGCTTTCCCGTTCAGTATATATATATAGTACAATATAACTTCTGCGCAATTTCAGTGCAGTAATGTGTTCATTGTAAATAAGTATTATAGTAGTTGTATTACATGTTTATTACCTCATAAATAAATAAATAAACTTTTTTATTTTAAATTCAGTGCATTAGTATTTGTAAAATGACTCTTTCACATAGTGTTCATTAAAAACTGATGATCATTCCACTTGGGACCTGTGGAATGGTGCGTTAGTTTATTTGTTTCAGTTGTAAATATTTTTCATGTATTGTTGTTTTTCTGACATGTTCCACATCCTGGAGGACCTCCTCACTACGGATCAATTGGAATGAAAATAAATCTAATCTAATCTGGAAAGTGCCACCCAAATACAGGCTAAGCGTGTGCATCGTATGGCGTTGAGAGCCCTCTCTATCGAAGACTATTTGTGGTGCCTGTACAGCGGTGTTTGCAATGTGTACCGCAGGTGCGCGTAAGGTACTGAATTTTGGGGAAGGCTGTATCATTATAACCGTACACAGCCTTCATCTGTAAATACTTTTCACGGCCTCCACCACCAAAAATTGAATCACTCCTCGCTGTTCCTACTCAAACACCTGCATGTTCGCTAGTGGATGATAACTTGTGTGACCACCTTCTCTTCACCACACTTATGCTATGCAACATCAAATGGTGCGCATGCATCAGTCTGTCTACCAATAGATGGTGCCACCATACCCGCAGTTACGTGGTGCCACCTTACGTGTAAGGGAAAAGTAGACGCACTGACCAGGTTTCATTTGAATGAACCTCATACAATTACAAGTTTTATGGTAGAAGGTGCAGGGCTACACGTTCATTTATTAAAAAGACAATGAATGTAATTTACTTAGTGATGCATTAAAAGTAATTTTCTCAAGCCATATGTAACCACAGATAAGCAGGATGATCAAATGGTGGGGACAGAGAATTTCCTGGGTTCACAAATCATTTATCTCATAAATTCGTCAAAGTGGTGTAGAACTGCTGAAGATCCAGTGGTCATAGGTTTAAAAATCCATGCCCAGGAGACATTTGAGCGGAGGGCACCAGTCTCTCTGATGGACAGATGCCTGGTGGCACTCCAGTAACTCCAACTTGTGTGTGGGCAGGCAAAATAGTTTCTCAGCTGAAAGCCTGACCTACTGTAGGCATTTCCACCCTCGTTCGTGTCGCAGTGGCGTCTTTTTGCCATCGGAGGAAGTCTACAGTGTTTGAGGACCCAAGGTTACAGAGCTACTGAGTCACCATCTTGCTCTCAGTTCACGGCAGTGCTTTGTAAGCTCAGGTTGCGACAGCACACATATTTTGCAATCAGCAGTCTTACGACAGTGTATGCCATTTCTGTGCTGCTTGTGATCATTTCCATTGCTGTAGAAGCAACCGATCACCATTATGCTAAAATTTTGATCAAGTCATTCACAGTAGAATGCTTATAGTAAAGCCAACTGTGTTTAAGATGGAGATATTCGGTTTGGACCACAAGAGATCAACCTCCTGCTTTTACCAGTGTTATTGCTGTAGTCTTTGTCACACTGCCTGTGTCTGTGTGCTCACAATTTGTTCCCACTTGTGGCTCTATACCATAACTTGTGATTTGAATCTGGAGTTCTTCTGTGTTAAGTTGCATCAGAGATCTCTCTAGCAACTGGAATAGTTATTACGAACTTCCAGCTTGCCGGAGTAGCTTGGGTCAGCAGCTTCTGTTAATCAGTAGAACGAAAAACCAGTCCAAACCACAAATTTTTACTTTGTATGCACTGTAAATGTTCATTGCACATTTTTGACATCTTCAAAACGCTATTTTCCACTATATGGTAATGATTTGTGTGGTGTCACCACCAGACACCACACTTGCTAGGTGGTAGCCTTTAAATTGGCCACAGTCCAGTAGTAAACGTCAGACCCGCGTGTCGCCACTATCAGTGATTGCAGACCAAGCGCCACCACACGGCAGGTCTAGTCTAGAGAGACTCCCCAGCACTCGCCCCAGTTGTACAGCCGACTTTGCTAGCAATGGTTCACTGGCTACATATGCTCTCATTTGCCGAGACGACAGTTTAGCATAGCCTTCAGCTACGTCATTTGCTACGACCTAGCAAGGCGACATATTCAGTTACTAACAGATAGTATTGTGAATCATGTACCGTCAAGAGCGACGTTCATCATTAATGGATTAAAGTCAAGTATGAAACTAATTACGTCCGCTTTCTGAATTATAATTCCTTGTCATGTTCCAGACCTCACGTCAGTATAGTCCTTCCCTCCCCACACCGGCCCGCGTGAGCTAAAACACATGCATTTCGGCCTCCAGTAGTAACATGGTGTTGGCTCTTCTGCCAACCCAACAATTTGAAAATGAGTCTTGACCTGAGACTAGTCATCAAATGAATAAAAAGCAAAAATTTGCAACTTCGAGTGGTTTTTCATTCTACAGAATAGTTATTGTTTGTTCATATTTTGTGTCTTTCCCCCACACACTTGGCCCACAGCAAGCCAGTGGATCGCCTGTGTAGTCCAAAATTGTGGACTGGCTAGTTACCACCTACTTGTATTGAGAGTACTTCTCATTTAATTGTGTTTACAAGAATATATCTACTTTTCTTTTAGTTAACTGTTAATGATCTGTAACCTTCGCTTCTTCCCTTCATTAATCAGTTAATTTCAGTCAGCAATTGATATACTTGCAGTACATGAGGAAGAATCCAAAGCCATCATGATCTGGAGAGCAGATCACCAGATTAGGTTCTTCTGATCTGGTGGTAGAGAAGATGGTGACAGGCAGAACTCATTTATTTGTTTCATTTTGATGTCTCTAAATCCAAAAGAAATAACAAGTTACACTGCAGGGGTGTATTACATCAGTTTTCAAGTTCAAGAAAACATCATGTAGTACATCTCTACTCCCTTGGTTGTAAAATAACTTTCCATTTAGGTTTTTGGTTGTTTGTAACATTTTTGTTTATTTTTCTCATTAAGCATCCTTTATTATCAAATAGATGCTCTCTTGAGCAATTTTATTTCTGTTGTGTCATTTTCAATTGTCTTAAAGTAACTGGATAAAGGCAGAACTAATTTTGGCTTCTCCTGGTAGTCATGAAGCTGATCGGATGCAAATACTCAAGTTTTGTTAACAGGTTTGCTAAAATAAATGTTGAGTTTCATAATACATTGGAGCTGATCACATTATTCATTAACCTGTTTAACTGTTTTATATTTTGATTATCAAAGAGAAGAAAGAGAATATTGGCACAAAACAACTGAAACATTTCTTCTATATCAACAAAAATAAGCAATTTTTGAAAATGTAATATAATTGGATTGATAAAAATCTACTAACCAAGTGGCAGCAAGAGACAACTGTTAAGGATATGTGCAAGTTTTCAGTGGCTCCTTCTTCTGGCAGAATGGTTGTTGGTTTTCCCTAACCTGGGGTTCTGGGCAACTTTTCTATAACTCTCCCATTTCCTCAACCTTGCCAGTCCTTTTCCTCACCACTCTTCCTTCCCCCTCAAATCTTCTGCCAGAAGAAGAAGCCAACAGCTCCAAAAGTTGACACATTTCTGTAACTTTTATGTGTGTGTTATCCTACCATCACTTTGTGAGTAGATTTTTTTATCACTCCAATTATAAAATATTTCTTCTGCCAGTCACAGCAGAAAAAGCTATGTGAGAAACAACAACAACATTAATAAGTTTACTGAGATTACAATTTTTTCTCCTTTTTTTTTAAAAAAAAAGATTGTTGTTGTTGTTGTTGTTGTGTTCTTCAGTCCTGAGACTGGTTTGATGCAGCTCTCCTGTGCAAGCTTCTTCACCTCCCAGTACCTACTGCAACCTACATCCTTCTGAATCTGCTTAGTGTATTCATCTCTTGGTCTCCCTCTACGATTTTTACCCTCCACGCTGCCCTCCAGTACTAAATTGGTGATCCCTTGATGCCTCAAAACATGTCCTACCAACCGATCCCTTCCTCTAGTCAAGTTGTGCCACAAACTCCTCTTTTTCCCAATTCTATTCAATACCTCCTCATTAGTTATGTGATCTACCCATGTAATCTTCAGCATTCTTCTGTAGCACCACATTTCGAAAGCTTCTATTCTCTTCTTGTCTAAACTATTTATTGTCGATGTTTCACTTCCATACATGGATACACTCCATACAAATACTTTCAGAAACGACTTCCTGACACTTAAATCTATACTCAATGTTAGCAAATTTCTCTTATTCAGAAACGCTTTCCTTGCCATTGCCAGTCTACATTTTATATCCTCTCTACTTCGACCATCATCAGTTATTTTGATCCCCAAATAGCAAAACTCCTTTACTACTTTAAGTGTCTCATTTCCAAATCTAATTCCCTCAGCATCACCCGACTTAATTCGACTACATTTCATTATCCTTGTTTTGCTTTTGTTGATGTTCATCTTATATCCTCCTTTCAAGACAATGTCCATTACATTCAACTGCTCTTCCATGTCCTTTGCTGTCTCTGACAGAATTACAATGTCATCGGTGAACCTCAAAGTTTTTATTTCTTCTCCATGGATTTTAATACCTACTCCGAACTTTTCTTTTGTTTCCTTTACTGCTTGCTCAATATACAGATAGAATAACATCGGGGAGAGGCTGCAACCCTGTCTCACTCCCTTCCCAACTGTCGACTCTTATAACTGCCATCTGGTTTCTGTACAAATTGTAAATAGCCTTTCGCTCCCTGTATTTTACACCGCCACCTTCAGAATTTGAAAGAGAGTATTCCAGTCAACATTGTCAAAAGCTTTCTCTAAGTCTACAAATGCTAGAAACGTAGGTTTGCCTTTCCTTAATCTTTCTTCTAAGATAAGTCACAGGGTCAGTATTGCCTCACGTGTTCCAACATTTCTATGGATCCAAACTGATCTTCCCCGAGGTCTGCTTCTACCAGTTTTTCCATTTGTCTGTAAAGAATTCATGTTATTATTTTGCAGCTGTGACTTATTAAACTGATAGTTCGGTAATTTTCACATCTGTCAACACCTGCTTTCTTTGGGATTGCAATTATTATATTCTCCTTGAAGTCTGAAGGTATTTCGCCTGTCTCATACATCTTGCTCACCAGATGGTAGAGTTTTGTCAGGACTGGCTCTCCCAAGGCTGTCAGTAGTTCTAATGGAATGTTGTCTACTCCCGGGGCCTTGTTTCGACTTAGGTCTTTCAGTGCTCTATCAAACTCTTCATGCAGTATCATATCTCCCATTTCATCTTCATCTACCTCCTCTTCCATTTCCATAATATTGTCGTCAAGAACATCACCCCTTTATAGACCCTTTATACACTCCTTCCACCTTTCTGCTTTTTCTTCTTTGCTTAGAACTGGGTTTCCATCTGAGCTCTTGATATTCATACAAGTGGTTCTCTTTTCTCCAAAGGTCTCTTTAATTTTCCTGTAGGCAGTAACTATCTTGCCCCTCGTGATATAAGCCTCTACACCCTTACATTTGTCCTCTAGCCATCCCTGCTAAGCCATTTTGCACTTCCTGTCGATCTCATTTTTGAGAAGTTTGTATTCCTTTTTGCCTGCTTCACTTACTGCATTTTTGTATTTTCTCCTTTCATCAATTAAATTCAGTATCTCTTCTGTTACTCAAGAATTTCTACTAGCCCTCGTCTTTTTACCTACTTGATCCTCTGCTGCCTTCACTACTTCATCCCTCAAAGCTACCCATTCTTCTTCTACTGTATTTCTTTCCCCCATTCCTGTCAATTGTTCCCTTATGCTCTCCCTGAAACTCTGTACAACATCTGGTTCTTTCAGTTTATCCAGATCCCATCTCCTTAAATTCCCACTGTTTTGCAGTTTCTTCAGTTTTAATCTACAGTTCATAGACAATAGATTGTGGTTAGAGTCCACATCTGCCCCTGGAAATGTCTTACAATTTAAAATTGGTTCCTAAATCTCTGTCTTACCATTATATAAACTATCTGAAACCTTCTAGTATCTCCAGGGTTCTTCCATGTATGCAACCTTCTTTCATGATTCTTGAACTAAGTGTTAGCTATGATTAAGTTATGCTCTGTGCAAAATTCTACCAGGTGGCTTCCTCTTGCATTTCTTAGCCCCAATCCATATTCACCTACTATGTTTCCTTCTCTTCCTTTTCCTACTGTCAAATTCCAGTCAACCATGACTATTAAATTTTCGTCTCCCTTCACTACCTGAATAATTTCTTTTTTCTCATCATACATTTCATCAATTTCTTCATCAGCTGCAGAGCTAGTTGCCATATAAACTTGTACTACTGTATTAGGTGTGGGCTTCATGTCTATCTTGGCCACAATAATGCGTTCACTATGCTGTTTGTAGTAGCTTAGCCGCACTCCTATTTTTTTTATTCATTATTAAACCTACTCCTGCATCATCTCTATTTGATTTTGTGTTTATAACCTTGTATTCACCTGACCAAAAATCTTGTTCCTCCTGCCACCAAACTTCACTAATTCCCACTATATCTAACTTTAACCTATCCATTTCCTTTTTTAAATTTTCTAACTTAGCTGCCCGATTAAGGGATCTGACATTCCATGTTCCGATCCATAGAACGCCAGTTTTCTTTCTCCTGATAATGACGTCCTCTTGAGTAGTAGTAGATTAAAAGTAATATAAATAAATAATCACTTAGCAATCAAGTTCAGCCTCCATTGTTAGTGATCGATTAGTCTGACTGGGATGTGGGCTCAGATTCCGTTCCTAGTGCTGCCAGTAAGTTTACCTGTATGGGAGGGCTGGAACAAGCTGCATTCAGTGGTACTGAATGAGAAGTAGTGGCTTCAACATTCAGAAAGCTGACAACAGCTGAGAAGGTAATGTGCTTACGCCATGTCACTACATACCACAGCCATGTGAATTAGTTTATTATTGCTTGATTTTGTACATTGCTGTCATAGTTTTTTCTGTGTCTACATTACTTTAGAAAATAAAAAACAACTGCCTTCAGTCACCAATGAGATTTTATTTCAATTCAGAATGCATTTTGAGTTCTGGGGGATCACCTTCAAGTGCTTTGACAGTCTACATCAATTTTTTTTCCAAATTTATGTTAATTCTGGTCCTTTTAAGATTACACTGATATATCATAAAGCACACTTTGTGAACATAAGTTTGTAAAACTGAAACAAATCAACATATAACTTACTGTTTCCAGTAGTGGATACATTGTTTCAAAGTAGACTATGAATAGTGATGTTCATGTATGAGTGTCATTCAATAAGTAATGCCCCACATTTTTTTCAGAATGTATTTGTTTTTAAGAGTCAGAATCTGGTGACAATATACATGAACATGTCTTTTTCATGTCCTATTTTTCTACTTAGTCTCCATCACATTCTATGACGATATGCCAACATTGTAGAAGCACACGTATACCCTGTTGGTGAAAGATCTTGTCCTGTAATCATAGCCATGTTTTCACTGCATGACTAGCACTCTCATCATCTTCAATGTGTGTTCCCCATAGAGAATCTGTAAGCGGCTCAAAGAGATGGAAGTGTGAGGGTGCCAGGTCTGGACTGTAGGGTGGATTAGGCAGTGATGTCCAACCCGATTTGGTGATGTCTTCCCGGGTTCTCAGACTTGTGTGTGGGCATGCATTATCGTGTTGGAGCAAGATTTCTGCTGGATTCTTGTCCGATTGAACACATGAGAAACAGTTCTTGAGTTTATTCAGATATTCATGTATGCCTCTGAATTGATGGTTGACCCTCTTGGCATCACGATCAAGAGAATGGTGCAATCACAATCCCAGAAAACTGTCACCATGACTTGCGGCAGAGAGGTTGTCTTGCATTTCTTCTTCAGTGGTGAATGAGGATGATACCACACCATGGACTGCCGTTTTGTTTCTGGCGCAAAGTGGTGCTCTTATCTTTTGCCCCCCGTAACAATCCATGACAGAAAGACCTCTTCGTCGGTCTCAAAATGCTCCAACAATTCAGATTCAATGGCCTTTCTTTGAATCTTGTGGTCCACTGTGAGCATCTGCGGAAACCATTCAAAGCATCTCTTTGAATACTTGAGTGTCTTGATCATTGCAGATGCACTTCCAATGCCGAGCGACAACTGTAGAGCTTGTGATGCGCTGGTTGGCAAGAACAATAGTCTGGTGTCACGCACCGCAGAATTTGAATCCCTGCCAGACGTCACGGACGTCGAAGACCCCTAGAGATCTCTGCACCATCGCGCCGTAAGCTGTGGCGGTGGGCGCCACCTGGCCCGTATTTAGTGTGAGGGCACCACAGTGGAATACGTGGTTCCAGCGGCCAATAGTGGCACACCCAATAGAGTACTTAAGCGCCTGCCTCTCGCTCAGCCAGACAGTCTAATCTTGCGTACATCTCTGGACACATCGCCTCACGTTAGACAGCTTACTTACTTTCCTGTTCTGTGTACAACTGGATGTGGTTGTTAGGTTTCATTGTGACTCCATTGTGTCTATCTTGTTGTTGTTCGTTCTGTCGTTTGTTGGTCTTGTCCATCCACTCCCGTTGTGTTGTTGTTCTTGGGCCACTCCACGGGTCCCGCTGCACTGTCTGTCACTTCAGCCCTGCGACCGTTCCGGTTGCAGTTACAACAAATAGTATATGCACGACTCAGCTCGTCTGGAGCAGTGGCTGTGACAGGAAATCCCGAGCATGGCTGATCATGGAGCTCTGTTTCTACGTTTCCTGAGGCTGTAACTTTCTTTACCCATGGCTCAACTATACTCCTATCAACTGCAGCATCGCCATACATTGCACACAAATGTTGTTGTCTGCCGTAGTTTCTTTTTCTGCACACAAGAATTCAATAACAGCACATTGCTTCTAATGTGAATAGCATGAAGACACCATTTTGATGCTGTACTGCAGCCCTGCCATCTGCCAGAACAGTTCAAAATTTCACCGGCACACAAAACAAAAATCAAATGTGAAGCAACAAGGGTGTTTGTCTATGTATATTAACGGTTTTTTTTAAATCCATTATTACATCATGGCAGTTGTAGGTGGGGAATGTTTTGAACTGTGGTTACATAAGGCATCGGTCCAACTACCACTGCCAACTGCAGCAAACAACTGCGCTGTGACCATTAACAAATGCTTTGTATACTCCAATTTGCTTTGTGTTGTGGATTGCTTGTTCTTTTATTATTATTTTGAAATGAGTGAAGACAATAATCCTGGTGCATTTGAATGCAACTGTCGCCACAACTAAAGGAATTCCATGAACTCTGTGACCGTAATGTTGTCTCTCCTTTTCATGGAAGCACAGAATGTAGACAGGGGGTGGCAGCCCTGTGAGAGAGGGGAGGTGCTTATTCCCCCAACTCCGCTCCTCTGCCCTCAAGCAGTCTAAGTTCTCATTTGTTTATGGACGCGCCCAGCAGTCATGATATACTGTCTGCATAACATACGGCACATTTGTAAACACAAGTCAAAGAATTGCAAATGTAAAGTTACTGCACGTCTACAAATACAGAAGTACAGACGTATATGTGGATGGATTATCATTTCAAAGAAGATAAAAACTGTTGCATTAATAATTATACGTAGACACGTTTTATAAAACAAATATTTGTGAATATGTCAAATGTGCCTGTATGTTGTCAAATGTTTCTGCTATTAGATATTTGTTAACTTAGAATAAAATAAACTTTTAAAATTATTGAAAAAACTGTGGTTGCTGAGCTACATTCATTCATTCAACATGTTATTAGAAGATTTTTCTTTGTGCAACACTATTTCTAATTGTTCTAGCAGATTAAGTTTTTACCATTGTTTTCCATGTGGAGTACAGTTAGGTCGTTATGGATGTCACTTAGTCTTTGTCCATTAAAGTACATTGGTTGAGAATCTTGTAAAAAAATTTTCAAGGAACTACATATCATGACTCTACCATGTATCTATATTTATGAAAGTATATGTTTTATGAAGGCACACCAGGAACATTCATTGTTAAACAGTCAAGTTCGTAACTACAAAATGAGAAATAGAGACGACTTTCATAGAGAAAGTCACACAAAAGCTGTGTATCAAAGAAGTGTTCTTTATCAGTCAAAAATCATATTTAGTGCACTACCAAAGGAAATTAAAAGTATACCAAAATGCCACATATTCAAAAAAAACCTAAAAAAAGTTAATTAGCAAGAGTTTTTATAGTGTCAAGGAATACTTAAATCACCAGCATTCAATATACAGTAGCTTATTGCCTTCATCGTAATGACCCAGGTGTTCATTGAAAACTAAATTGTATTCATCTACTATTCTAATTTAGCATATTATGAATGTTGTTACACATATGGTTTCATGTTATATGTAATAATATTTTATTTGTGGGCATATAATTGTAAATCTTTCCATGTCCTATTTTCTATGTAAGGCAATGTATGACAAATCCTATATCATTTTTATAATGATGAGATACAAGGATGCTAAGTAAATAAATAAAAGCAAGTGTGTTCTTTCAAATGTGCATGGGAAGGCCTTCCTGTTTTGGCTATGTAGAATGCAGGGGAAATGTTACATTGTAATTTATATATTCCACTGTATTCTGTTATTAGGATGTTCGTGTTTACTCTGTGAAGAAAGTGGTATCAAAGTTTGTTGTTTGCGGAAAAGGATATTTTAATATTGGCATTAGTAAATGAGTCAGCAATTTTTTGTGATGCAGGGCTCAAATAGGGAATGCTTGAGAAGATATGTGTTGACAGCAGTCATTTCTCTACTGCTTCTATTACTGATGTTGGCCTGTATTTTGTTGAATAGTTTGGCAATTGATTTTTCAGAGTACCCATTACTTATTGCAGTTGCTTTGATTATATCAATTTCCTGTGTTAATGCTTTGGGTTTTAAGCATAATGTGTGTGCCCTCTTTAGCATGGCTCTAAATGTAGCATACTTGTGCCTATTTGGATGGCGAGCATACTTGTGCCTATTTGGATGGCACAATGACATTTATTGCTGTATCAGTGCACATTGGCTTCCTGTAAATGTAAAACTTGCATTATTGCTGTTCATTGACAGTTTTGACGTCTAAGTCTTTTATGGATTGATTTGTTTCATGTTCAATAAAATCACAATGGTGACTTAAGGCAGCTGTTCTTTATTTTAGAATAGTTCATTGTTGATTCTTGTCAGTTGTGGACATACTGCCTCAAGTTCTTAGGGATGAGCAGATGAAATTTAAGTTATCTTAAGTATAACATGCCACTGGGCCCCAGCTTAAATGCAAGCATGTAGCAAAAACAAAATGTATGTCTTCTGGCTTTTGGTGAAATTTGTGTAGCTGACAATTAAAAAATAACAGCAACCTTATAAACTATATCATTAATGTGTTAAGATAAACATATAAACTTAACCTCTGAGGAGCCTCGTCACAGTCTGTGCAGCTCCCCACGTCGGAGGTTCGAGTCTTCCCTCGGGCATCAGTGTCTCTATTGTCCATAGCGTAAGTTAGTTTTAAGTAGTGCGCAGGCTTACGGCCCGATGACCTCAGCAGTTTGGTCCCATAAGATCTTACCACAAATTTCCTTAACCTCAGCAATGTGTGGTTCATTTCACACTTTACAGAAATGTGAACAAACAATCCTGCCAGCAAGCACCTCATTTTAGGATTGTTTGTAGAAAGCAGAGTAGTGTGGAGTCCACTCATGAGAAATAGTCACACAGCCTGGTGGTTACGTCAGTGGAAATTATCCTCACACAGCTGGGTCCTGTATAGAGTTTTAATCTGGTGTAGGAAACTCAGATCTCTACTGGTCATTCCTTAAGAGCTTTACAGTTCTGACATTGTCTTCACTGAGGTGTAGCACACTGGTGCAGTTTTATAAAAGGAACAGGATGAGGATTCAACATAATATTTGTTTTAATGTTTTAGGAAGGATCAGAAATAAATAATAAAACTTCATTTTTATATAACATGAATACTTTAATATCAGTGTTTTTTAATTATTTTATATTAAAAAACTATAAAAATTTACATATAAATACAACACTAACATGTACAGCAGAGATACATGACATGAAGTTTATTTTCTTTGGATACAAAAGACACTGTGATGGAATGTAGCTGGCTCATGATTATATGAGATATGAGACTGCTAAAAATGGTGGCAAACTTTTATTTCTAAAATGAAATTTTATTGTTGTGCAAGGAAAACAATGAGTTTGTTTTGACTTTTAAAAAATTAAAAATAATTTTTAAATTTTCCTTTTAAAATCAAACACTATGTAAAAAACAACTTTTCCTGTTACAATGACTAGTCATGAAACATGAACATATTCCAAAAAACAGACAACATACTAAGTGTTCATTACAAAACAGTTTTAGACATTTACTCTTGTCCCAAAACAAGCCCAATGTTTAAGAGTGATCTGCACCACCAATATAAAATTCTAGTTTAGGAGTATTTTTAAGCACCAAATGACAGCGGTCCAAATGGACATAAATTTGTTGAAAGAGACCTCTTGTCTCTTACATTTTACTTGAAGAGCAACATGGCCCACACATCTCAAACTGTTATGATAAGTGATGGTTCAAGTAAATGTAATTAACAGCTAATATATATTATTGCACTGAGATCAATATTGCTATTCTCCTCAGGTCTCCACTCAAAAACACAATTTTCTTGGAATCAATGAGCCATCCTATACACACATAGTCCTCACACAAACAAAATTAAATATGCAAAGAAAGTGTGCAACACACGCAATGTCCTTGTGCACTATTTTGACACACTGTGCCACTCTATGAGTAACACACTTTCAAAATCTACTTTTCTTCGCCTGTCTGGCTCAGAAAACAAATACAGCTATGGTAATGGCACAAATTAATCAGTGTACAAAAATATGTTTCATCAGATGAGTTTCTTGATGCAGTCTTTTATGTCATTAAGAGTCTTTTATAAAGGATCTGCACAATAAATAAATGTCTCTGTGTGCATTGTCAAAATTCAGTCGTTTTGCGAACATGTCGCAGTTCACACGGTATTCTCGTTTTCTTTCCATGCGGACAGATCCAGTTGTGGGATTGCCTCAGTATCAGTGCACTGCTTCAGTGGATTACTGTTTAAAGAAATAAAAACAAAAATTAGTTTTTATTAAGGGCCAAATGGCACCAAATATAATAAGTTTCAAACTCACCAAGCAAAACACTAGTCACATGGTGAATTAAAGCTAATAATTACGTCGTTTATCCATACACGGCATAGACTGAGGTGATACGGTTACATTCAAAACGGAGACCTAATGTTCACATCTTAGAGTATATTCACTGTTTTGTTTGCTGTGTGTAACAAAGGACAATAATGCTGTCGTGCAATGTTGGCAGCATGGTACAAAATTGTCTCTGGGCATTCTGGTAAGGAATGTAGCAATGTGCACTGTCCTAAAGATTTAATTAATAATGATAGGCATTCATTTACAAGGAACTCATGTCAAAAGATGATCCAGAGGACTAGGTTAGCAGTACAGACTCATTCAAAAGGACCTGTTGCATTCACTCAGTGAACATAAAGACAGAAAAATGATTTTCACTTAGGTAACATAGGTTTCACCATTGTATAGGGAGGTCTTCACTATTCTACAGATTTCATTTTTAGTAGACTTCCAGGAGAACTGAAAAATGTGATTGACAAACTTTGAACCTAGTCTGAAAGTCTTCCTTATAATACTTTCCTTTTATTGTATACAGTTTAAAGCCTTGCACTGCAATTACCCGTATATAGTAATACTAATTGTTTTTGTTTCTTAACATTTTCTTTTTTTACTTTTTAAATTTTGTAATTTGTTTTCTGCAAATTTGCAGTGACTCACACTACAATCAACTACCTTTTGCAAACAGAACCTGATGAAAGAAAAATTTCAGAAGAAAGCAGATTTATGATTGACAATGTGGTTAAAAATTGCTTTTCTACAATGAATTGTTTCAAGATGTAAAGATCAGTCCTCCTCAACTTATTTCCAAATTAAGTCTACAGAGGAACCTGTGTTGCATGAATATCTGATACATAGCTTCACATAAGAGCACCACATTGACTTCTTCACACAAAGATTCCGACTCACTGCAAAGAAGATGCAAAAAATGGAATGTGGATCACAGACAGAAGATTGACCAAACAAAGCACATCTTTTGTACATGCGTGACTGTTGTGTGTTGTATGGATCTCATGATGGCTTCCAGAATCAATACATTCTAAAGCTGGTAGGTCGTTTGTTGGCCTAATAAGGAAGACAGGGAATCAAAGAAACAATAGTTGGGGCACATATTGCGAGATCAAGTCATTGCTGAAAACTGAACCTCAAGGGATGAAGGAAGGAGACAGCTGTATGATAAATATGAGTATACAAGACAGACTGTTGAAGTTGAGAGAATAGCTAGCAAGTGACTTGCATGGAAAACTGCATCACACCAGGGTTGATGACCAACACAAATAATTTTTGATGGTCTGATGATGTTTTAATCATGCAAAATATAAGTTCTTTGGGTGAAGTGACAAGTGACTCAAAAAGAAGCAGTCACCCTGATCTGTTAGGCAACTGCTTTTCTCTGCTTGACTATCATGTAAAAATCACTATCTTCCAACATGACAATTCTCATGTCTACCTGGCAAAAATTGGGACTGCAGCACATGAAGAACAACTGTGCATTCAGTGTGTCCCAGATTTGAACTGTGTGAGAAACTGGCAAACATCAGCGATGGTAAGTGCACATTCTGTCAAATCTGTGCTGAGTGGCTGTAGTAGAAATGATAGGATACTGATGTCTCCTGTATCTAGAACTATTTTTATTGTCCTGCAATGACTTACAGCTGCTAATTTGGCTCTGCGGCCTGATACACACTATTTATGTGAAGGTGACTAACTCATTATGCAGTTAGCTTCTATTTCCAAATTTTTTTGAGATAGTAACTTACCTTTCTGATGGCTTGTGGAAGACATCAGCCTGTATCTGCTGCACTCCATCACTGTTATCACAGAGGATTCTGGCAAGTGAGGTTTTGCGAATCTCACACAGCTGGTCTGTAATTGAAACAAATACAACCAATCAAAAGAGTGATTCAGTGGGCTGTGCTTTTCTCAAGGAAACTTAAAATTTGGTAGTTATGATGGTATAATAGCTTTTCTCAAACTGCAATCAAATTATTCTCTTACGTATAGTTGAACTGCAAAGATACACATAAATGCTTTTAGAAACACTATGAGTTAGGACCTAGTTGATGCTTGCTTAAATACATTGAATGTGGAGATCAAGTAACCATCCTATTTTCCTGATATTGTTTTCCATTGTGATTTCATCAAATCTTTGCAACAGAATGCCGACTGTTTAACTAAATAGCCCTAACCACCTTTTTTCACATCATATTCATCTGACACAAACTAATGTTCCATCTCCAACAATGATGAGACATCAAGTTATAGTCTTCCTTCCCTTACTGTTTAATCCCAAATTTATCTCATCTTGTTAAATTCTTTCCTATTTCTTTCAGCATAGCAGATTCCGGAAAAGATTTTTTTTCTATAAACTTTTGTTTGCATCCAAACCTTCTGCTAAATAGTATGTAGAAACTTCTTGTATCTTTACGGGCTGGTAATTTATATTAAATTTCTTGATTCTAAAGAAACACATTTTCTGTGCTAGTGCATACACATACTGAGACAGATATGAACAGCAAGACAGTACCCCAATGTTAAAATGTATGCAACAGATTAAAGATCCTTTTTGTGACATTTGCTATTGTCTTATTCCAGACCCCTAGTTTATTAGTAGTCGCTAACTAGCAATTTCCAGCATTAACTCAGCAAACACAAAATGTGTAACAGCAACTGAGAATGATGCTATAATACTGTCACATCTCAAATATTTCAAAACTTGTTTCCTCTTTAGGGAATACTTAATATACATTCCCTGTGTTGGGTCTGATATGTTTCTTATTACCACTTGTAGGAAAATAATAAATAAAGAAAATAAACAGATTTACTGTGAGCGAATAAATCCAAACACTTTTGGATGAGGAGCCTATTCGAGCTCAAATAAGTGAAATGTAATTGTACATCATTATGTTTACAAAATACAAACATGAATATTCATGCCAGCAATTAGAATAAAAGAGACATCAGAGCTGAAATATATTTACCGGCAGTGAATGATGACTGCCTTCCTGAGAGATCGTAGAAAAAGGCGTCTCCCCTCCTGGTACGCCCCATCTGCTCAGCGACAATGCAGCGGAATGTGGGGCCCAGCAGGGAGTCGTCAGACGCTGGGTGCTCGGCCAACCCTCCAACCACCAAATCCACTTCGTCCGGAGAGCTGTAGAGCTCCCTCAGCTTTGACACGACCTGCATGGCACAAACCACAGAGGTATCAATCACCACCCTCTCGCACGCCAGCCAGTGTTTGCAATGTATTTCCAAAATATGACAGTTCGAAAGCACCAGATAATCTGTTATCAACACACGATCCCCATCTACTGTCTACCTGTACTGCTATGTTGTATTTATTTTAAACTTCCAAGTCTGTAGCACTTTCTATCATTTCATTACTTGACTATTAATGCAATCAGTGTCTAGTGTTAAGACATGTAGAGCACTTATTGAATACCACCATCCTTGCCTCTCTACTACAAGTTATTTCTTTTATTTCAAAGTAAACTACACATTTCAGACTTGCGTCCACTTTCAACTGTCTCCTACATAAAAATGTGAAACGCATGATGTAAAAGATCAGAGTATGTTCAGACTAAATAACAGGTCTGTTACTTTTTATGTAGAAGACAGCTGAAAGTGTACAGAAATCTGAAACATGTCCTGTTCTTTGAGGTAAAATAAATAAGTTGCAGTGGAAGCACAAGGATGGAACCTAGAAGCCACACAGACAATGCAGTTTCCTAACTTTTATCCACCAAAAAATCGCTTTATCAAAGGCCTACTAATTATTTCCAATTACTTTGTGTTTTACAAAATTACATGTACCTTTCACTGCACCTCACACAAAAATTTCAACACAGCAAAACCACATTTGATGTTGCTGGGTGGATGGAAGGCTCACCTCTTGTGGCATGTAGTCAGCAAATCCAGAGAAGTCTGTGACTTTTGGGAGACCACACCGCTCTCTGAATGCGTTGTAACCGGGAAGCCCGTGGTCACGTCCACGCTGGATATCCAGACTCAGGACGTCCAAGCCGTAGCTGCCGTCGTTGCGGAAGAGGTTTTTCAAAACCTGGAGCAGAAAGAACGAAATCAGTTGTATAATGACCTCTCACACTGGATTAAATTTTTGTTTAGCCACATCACATTTGCAGGATAAAGTAAAGTAGTTTCATTGAGTTCCTGTGTATGACTTGCAGGGTTGATATTATTAGTTTGGTATTACAGTGTGCCTGACATAGCTTTACCAGTGTCAGTGATAGAAGCTAACCATATGAACTCTGAGGGAAAGAAAAAAAATTCTTTTTTGGGGGCGAAGGGGAGAAACTGTCTGAATGTACGGCAGGGACAGTCCCTTTCCCTTCTCCTTCAGCAATGACCAAAATGAGACAGTTTATGCTGTAGGGGTCCATGGTATTCATAAAATTGTTAAACATTGTAATCTCCACTTATGACAGTCAAATATGTTATTTATTGCAAATTCAATTCTGAGTATTACTTATCTTCTGGCAGAGATCTCAAATGCAAATGTGCGCACAGGCATAAACATAGCCATTAGTCTAAACATGCAGTAAATACAAGAGATGTCCAAGTGATACGGTGAAAATAAAACTAAAGATGATGTCTTGTGCAAGGAAGAGTTCTCTTCCATTTTTTGGTAAGGTTGGCAAATAATTACAAAATCAGGTAAAAGTCACTACAGTAACATGTTTCTCATTGTCAAGTGGTACCAAACAAATAAAAAAACATGCTACTGTCTTGTTTTTGTCTGATTTTGTGATGTGTCATGTAACTAATGACTTGGACACTGTTCGTACTTTCTTGTTGTTTGGACTGGCGGCTACATTTGTAGCTGTAAGCATAGTTGTATCTCTGGGAGGAAATGAGTAATACTCGAAATTGCAATTACATTAAATAAAATTATGTCTGACAGCCATAAGCAAAATGAAGATGCTCTTTTTGTGGGGTCACAACAATCAGCAATGAGTAATATGACATGTGACGAAGTGGAAATGATCACGATCAGTCAATTTCATTATCTTAACATTTCATGTCTGCCTATGGTGAACTATAATTTACTATATGCTATTGAAGTTTCTCCATAATGCAATTTTCAAGCACAATGAACTGCAACAGGGCATAATAAAATAAAGGCACCGTAGGTGGACTTGACCTCATTCAAACAATTTTTACAGGCTCAATACATTCGCCACGAAATTCAAAATCAGTCTGATAACTGCTGTGCAGCAAAGACTTGCCTAGTGAGCAACACTGACCTGCTTGAACTATATCCAGTTATTGTGAGAACCGACACGTCGGGAGAAAGTGGAAGAAATTAGGCTTGCTGTTGTAATAGTGGTACAGGAGGGAAGCCACACTTACCGAGTGAGAGAAGTGCAGATCCCTGCGGTGGGCCTCCTGCGTGGCCATGCCCCTCAGCAGGTTGTCGAGGCCATCCTCCGACTCGACCAGCGCCGGCCGGTTGAAGTGCTCGTGCAGCTGGTGGCGTGCGGCGACCGAACGGTTCTCAGCTATCAGTCTGTGTAACACAAACACTGGCCTTAGACTACAGACAAAACCCAAAGACATTTACATGTCAATATGAGTGTCAACTATTGTACTGGAAAGGGAAACTTTTACACTACTGGCCATTAAAATTTCTACGCAACAAAGATGACGTGCTACAGACACTAAATTTAACCGACAGGAATAAGGTGCTGTGATATGTAAATGATTAGACTTTCAGAGCATTCACACAAGGCTGGCACTGATGGCGACACCTACAACGTGCTGATATGAGGAAAGTTTCCAACCGATTTCTCATACACAAACAGCAATTGACCGGCGTTGCCTGGTGAAATGATGTTGTGCTGCCTCGTGTATGGAGGAGAAATGCGTACCATCACAATTCCGACTTTGATAAAGGTCAGATTGCAGCCTATCGCGATTGCGGTTTATCGTATCACAACATTGCTGCTCGGGTTGGTCAAGATCCAATGACTGTCAGCAGAATTTGGAATCGGTGGGTTCAGGAGGGTAATATGGAATGCTGGATCCCAGGGTCGTCGTATCACTAGCAGTCGAGTTGACAAGCATCTTATCCGCACGGCTGTAACGGATCGTGCAGCCACGTCTCGATCCCTGAGTCAACAGATGGGGACGTTTGCAAGACAACAACCACCTGCACGAACAGTTCGACGTTTGCAGCAGCATGGACTATCAGCTCGGAGAGCGTGGCTGCGGTTACCCTTGACGCTGCACCACAGACAGGAGTGCCCGCGATGGTGTCCTCTTTAACGACGAACCTGGGTGCACGAACGGCAAAACATCATTTTTTCGGATGAATCCAGGTTCTGTTTACAGCATCATGATGGTCGCATCCGTGTTTGGCGACATCGCAGTGAACGCACATTGGAAGCGGGTATTCGTCATCGCCATACTGGCGTGTCACCCAGCATGATGGTATGGGGTGCCATTGGTTACACGTCTTGGTCACCTCTCGTTCGCATTGATGGCACTTTGAACAGTGGACGTTACATTTCAGATGTGTTACGACCCGTGGCTCTACCCTTCATTCGATCCCTGCGAAACCCTACATTTCAGCAGGATAATGCACGACCGCATGTTGCAGGTCCTGTACGGGCCTTTCTCGATACGGAAAATGTTCGACTGCTGCCCTGGCCAGCACATTCTCCAGATCTCTCATTAATTGAAAACGTCTGGTCAATAGTGGCTGAGCAACTGGCTCGTCACAATACGCCAGTCACTGCTCTTGATGCACTGTGGTATCGTGTTGAAGCTGCATGGGCAGCTGTACCTGTAAAGGCCATCCAAGCTCTGTTTGACTCAATGCCCAGGCGTATCAAGTCTGTTATTACAGCCAGAGGTGGTTGTTCTGAGTACTGATTTCTTAGGTTTATTCAACCAAATTGCGTAAAAAGGTAATCTCATGTCAGTTCTAGTGTAATATATTTGTCCAATGAATACTCGTTTACCATCTGCATTACTTCTTTGTGTAGCAATTTTAATGGCCAGTAGTGTATGTACTGCACAGTCTTAAATGAATGTTGTGAACAATAAAGCTTCAAAATTGCATCATGCAGGAACTACCATATCTCAGTCCAGTTCATTTTATTTTAGAACTTTTTCCAATTCATGACGGGGTGATACGGCAATCAGTGATAAGTGTTCCGAAGAGATAAAGAGTCTTGGCTGCAAAACAGGCTTCATTACTTTATATTTTGTCAATAGCACATTTCGCTTTGTTTGCTTGGCTCAAACAGGTGTTAAACATACTAAGCTGCCATCTGTGCAAATTTCTTAGCAGGCAAACAGCATTGTCAGTAAGTTAACCCTGTGGTGCATAGCGTCCACTACAGCTTCTTTGGCATTTACAATCAGTCCCGAGACTGCAAATGTACACGGTTCACTGCAATGGGCACTCCCTACTGGTGTTGTGTCCCGTATGCATTTGCAGCCTCGTGACTGATTGAAACCGCCAGAGAACTGACCATTAAAAGTTGTCCACTGCAGTGAAATTGATGCACCACAGGGTTAAGAGCACTGCGTAGTGCCCCGTTATAAAAAGTGTCGAGTACACAGGAGGTAGCGTTTAAAATACATAAAAGACCTCAAAGAACAAAAAGTGGAAAGCTCACCTCAGTTCCCCGTCCACGAGTGAGTGCACAAAGCGCATGGCTGCCGTCGCAAAGCTGTTGGTGACGGAGGGGTCCACGTTGGTGTCGAACTGCTTGCTGAAGCCGCTGTTCCTCACTTCGAGGTTCATCTTCTTGATGTACGTCTTGCCTGAATTGACAGAAGAAAATCAGAGTGAGGAATTGCACATATCGACGAACCTAGACTAAAACGTAAGGACGCCTGTCGCTCGGTACGAGTCGAGGCAGAGCGCGGCGGTGCCGTACGTACCCAGCAGCAGCGGCAGCCACTCCTTGTAGGTGACGTGCTGGATCTGCGCGACGACGACGCGGCGCGCCTCCTGGAAGAGGCGCTCGTCGTCCCACCGCGGGTTGAGCGCAGCGAGCTGCGCGGCCAGGCGGTTGTGCTGGCGCAGCCACACCGTGTGCAGCGCCGCCAAGTGTGGGTGCTGGTTGACGCGCGAGTCTCCTGCGGGGCACAGGAAGGACGGGAAAATGCATTAGACGAACCACTGAGTATGCAGGTCTATTACTATCTCCCTGTCACACAATATGACAGTTTTCAAGAAATATTGCAGCTCCTCTGTACTGTGGCTGTGGATAACCTAATACCTGCGTGGAAAAACTTTAACAAAAAGGTGATCAAGCCTTTGAGATATTCGAGAGAAAAATACTACACAGATTTTGGTACCATTGAATGGTCCTGACACTGGAGAATGACAAATGCAAAAAAACGTACCACTAGTAGACTCATAAAGAACCAAACACCGTGGTAAAAATAACAGCTGAAAACAATATCGTTATGGGAAGTTCTGTTGAAACGTAAATAATTTAAGGAGTGGAGTTGCTGAGTTGTCAGAAGGCACGGGACAAGAACTTTGCTAGCTTCCTGACAAATCCTTTTCAGAAAGCAAGCAAAGCTCTCATCCTCATTTACGTGCCCTTCGAGGTTTGAGCAGCTCTACTAGCCAGCGAGTTGTTACCTTTACTCCCTAAATTTTTTAGCTAAAATCGTGAAATTGACCAAGAGTGTGGTAGAAACTACCCAGATGGAATAAGCCCACAAGGATTCCCACAGATACAATTTTTTGACGATTAGGAAAATTACTTTTATTTTTTGGAGATTACTAACAAGCGAGAACACTGTAAAAACAGGAAAGTTCGGCAAAATCTTAATAAACCAGCAGTAAAGAGTTTACAATAGCTTGTAACTGCTTAGTAATCGTAACGATAGTTATAACAATAGTGGACAGTGCAATTCAGTTTGTGACAGGGAAGTTGAGAGGAAATAAAGTGAAGTCAGTGCTGTTTGCAAATGACCTGATATGGGAAGCTATTTGAATGTGATCAGATACGAGCTAGGTTCACGTCGAGGAAAAGTTCTGCGTTAAGAAATGAGATTCTCGGCGTACAAGAGCAAAGTAGTAATAACAAGAACAGACTCGATAGTCGAGTTCTGTTAAGAAGAGAGATACTGTAAAATGCTGAGAGCTTCATGTATCTTGGTAATGTGATTGAAGAAGTTGAGATAAACATTACGTGCTGAACAAAAAGGCAGAATAGTGTGAGAATTTTCCAGAATGTACGAAAGTCTGGTCTGTAATACGTAAGTGCCACAAAAGCTCAAAAATATAGTATATCAAGATGCACAATGTAACCATTTAAGTTATACTGAAGAGAAGTGGACTATAAAGGGAAAGGATATAAGCACAATGCAGGTGAGTGCAATGAAGTTTAAGAGAAGATTTGGAGTGATACAAGCTGATGGGTTGAGAAATGGAGGAGTGAGAGATGTATGAGGAGCCTGTACAAGACAAAACACGAGGATTGACACTGCAGTGATTCCACATGAGAGAAATGGAGTGAGAGGCAATGCCAAAGGAACTTTCCAAAATGAGGTTTCAAGGAAGGAGACTGAGGGAGAAATGGCTGAAAGAAGTGCAAGAAAGGAAAGGAAAGAACTAAAATGCGGAGGAAGATGAGGGGAAAAAAAAGAAATAGAGGACATTGGAGAGGATTGCATTTGCAGCAGACCAAACCCAAGACTGGAAACTGTTAAGAATGAAGACTATGACATGGTTACAGCAAAGCTGAGGGCAAGTCATTGTAAGATACACACCTGCATGGTAACAGACTTCACTGTCGGACTCCACTTGGCAGGCCTCGGTGGGAGAGCTGGAAGCTGGTAGGAAACCCTTCTCGTTGCCCCCCTTAACCTGGACCTTCAGGCGACCTCCGGTGCCCTCACGAAGCGCTCTGGTACGGGCCACTGTAGAGCCGTACACTGCCGATCCGTCGAGGTAATGTGTGGCCGCATTCATCTGTAAAACAAGACGCAGGATAGTGTGTTAAGCTACTGTGAAAGCAGTTAGTTAAAGACATTCTCCACACTGCTTCGAGCCTGCTTCAACTGTGGCAGAAACAAAAGAGTTTTGAAATTTTTACACTCATTCTCAATGGGGTGAGAACATTGAGTCACTAAGAGCTTGTCAAAGACAACACAGGTTGTTTTTAAGTGCCCAAGGGGATGAAGTCACTCAGTCGCAGTGATTTCTATGTAGCTTATAATGGAACTTGTCTGCACAATTTTTGATTGAGAAATTAATGGTCACAAATTGCAACAATTTCAATGGCTCTTACAATGACCACACAATTTATTTATTGGTTCTTCCTAAAATGTGTTGAAAAACGATATGATACAATATGAGTGCTTCATAATATGAGTGAAGTTTTTCTTTACTGTTTTCCGAAGAGCTGCAGATAGTGGAGAGGGAACTCTATCCACTAGTGCTGTTTGAACTGATGCAGTGCCAGAAAGGGGATAAGTTTTGTCTCGCATATCGCGAACGAAGGAAGTAGTCACTGACTTCTTTGCAGTGCTGGTGTAAAGTTACGAAAGATGGAAACAAGTTGTCCAAGTGATATGCTATTTATTTTCCTTTATTCACAAAATTTATTTCCCACTAACAATTGTGACCATGACAATCAAATATTCAAATGTAGTTGGTGTCAAAGTCGTTAAATTCAACTATCAGACCACTTACGAAATGTCGCAAAATTGTCAATGTTGTTCTGAAGCAAAAAAATGCTCGTGCCTCAACATGTTAGGAATTTACCACTAGAGAAGGGAAAAATGCCTGTTTGGCTTTAGTGACTTTCAGACAAGTTGAACCTTTTCTGTAAGTGTTTGTTCCTGAATCTAGAATTCAGCTGTATTGTTAACCTGTTCAATTCATAGCAAGCACTTCTCAACTTCTGGTATGATATTTAAGGTTTCCTTCAGTCATTAGTTATGACTGCATACCAGATATTTATGTATTTGGAATCTGAATTAGTGGAATTACTGGCATTATTTTGAGACTTGTTCTGAAATAGATTTACCTAAAAAAAAGCTGATTTACATAAAAGTGACTGACCCTTACTTTGTCCTCCAAAAGTCGATATTTAATCGATGTTGCACTTTTCCAAGATTGCAGTAATAATACTATAACATCACTGCTAAAACCCTAAAGCCAGTGTTTTTTAAGTCGATATTTAGTTTCTAATGTCTCTGTTGCCATGGTCCAAAGACTACAATAACAATAATGCAACACTGGTATCCTACAAATTTAGTTTCTAATACTCACACTGCCACATTTCAAATGCTACAGTAAAGATACAACAATATCGATGTTTAAACTTCTGTCACAGATACGTGTAGAGTTTATTGCTCACCTGTTCGAGGGGGCCGAGCCGACAGTCGGGGCGCATGGCGGGTGCAGAGCGCGCGTAGTGGATGCAGCGCACTTCTCCTTTCCAGTACTGCTGGTTGAGTTCGCCGTTAGGCAGCCGGTCGGTGAGGTCCATGGCCATGCAGGACGGGTGGTGGTGTCGTGGGCTGAGGGAACCTCCATCAGAGCGGCAGCAGGCCACATTGTTGCCGTAGTTCACTGTAATCGTCGAATAGGCACCGATTCAGTACGAGTAGTAAACAAATAAATAGAAAGCAGTAATGACTGACCAAGGACTTAAAAGTTTGAGGATAACAAGAAGAATAAAGCAAAACTATAGTAAATGAGACACTGATTGGAGAGCAGCTGAAAATAGAGGAAAATTTCAAGTTCCTGTAGGGTATAACACAGGAAAATGCAAGGAATGATGAAAAGAGACAGATGTGCAAGTCAAGAAATGAATCTACGCTCTTTGCCTTTCGTGGGTAAATGCTCTAACAACGATGCTATCTGAGTGCAACTCGAGGACAAAAAGCAAAGATCTAGGGTTTGAGTATTGTTGGCACACAGTTTTGATCTGCCAAGCAGTTTCAAATCAGAGTACATTTGGCTGCCGAGTGAAAATGCATTCTGAAAGTGAAATTAAATTTTGTAACAGAAATGGAAAATTGGGGAATGGAAGATACCACATGAGCAACTTCTAAAAGGGAAGATTGGAAAAAAGGGGGGGAGGGAGAGAGAGAGAGAGAGAGAGAGAGAGAGAGAGAGAGAGAGAGAAATTAAAATGGTATGGGCATATGAAGGGAACCAGATGAGGATGTGTAGAAAGATGCACAAGACCGAGAGGAAGGCTACGGGACAATTTATTAAAAGCAGAGGAAGAAAGCACCAAGAAGGAAGGAGAAGTGTGGGTCAGAAGAGTGAAAGAGAGATGAGGGTACGGCAGGAGAAAATGGAGAGGCTGGTGTTCGAAGCATACCCTGCCAGTGATGATGATGATGATGATGATGATGATGATGACAATGACAATAAAAGCCCAATTATTGCACAAATGTAATCACATGTGATCAGTAGCCCTACAAAGTCTATTTTACTGGTTCCTACTGTATTTGAAACTTAATGATTTTTACTTAGTGGGTAATATTACTTACACATCCGGCTAAAAGGTGTCTGGGTCATATCGTGGGCCACGAACTGGGACCAGAAGGCCAGAGAGAGCGTGCGTGCGGGTTCTGGGAGGGTAGCATTTCCTGCGAGGTTGTAGCTGATGTATCGAGGGTTCGGCAGGATGGTGCTCACAGATGCAATACCTACAACACGGAACATTATCAAATGCATTCATATTAGCAATGCAATATTTCAAAGGAAGTTTTAACTACAGACAGACGCACTGAAGCCGAACATGACAGTATGTGAGGAGAAGTGTCAGGCTGGCTCACCGTCTAAATAATCGGCAGGCAGGAGTCGGCGGTAGGCCGTGTGCACGCGCCCCCACGTACGCTGCAGAGCATCCGCGCTGGCGGCGTGGTTGCAGGATCCGTCAGCCGAGCGGTATTTTGCATCTGGGGGACAGAGGAGGGTCGTCTCGCCCCTGCGCTCCTGACAGCGCTTACCCAGGTCCGTCGACGGCAGTGCGGCCGACGCGATGAAACGCAGGCAAGCGTCGCGCTTGGGGTTTGCTCTGAAAGCAGATTAAGTGCCATTTAGATAAGCAGCTTGTCTCATTTTTTCAGTGGATAATACTCTCACTTTTAACATGTATGGCTTCTGCGGCTCACATTTACAGCCCAAATAATTTACCTTTGGTACACAGTACTCCAGTCTGTCTGGCAGACTAGACTGCAGTATCCTCCTAAAGACTTTAAAAAAGGTTGGTGTAGACTGGAAGGATAAAAGATTTAGACATGAACTCTACACAAAGTGCGATTGGGAACACGGACTGGCGATAGAGAAATACTGAAATGTAGACTTTCACAGCTGGAAATGTCATGTCCATTATAGTTATCCAGGTTGTTATGCCGTAGCTGGTTGATGAGTTCTGTGTTGTTTCCCAACGTTTCGTCCCCGTCTGCGGGAGACATCTTCAAGGGGGTCCGTAGCTCGATGAAGGTCCAACACACCCGCTGGCTCGCTACTGACTGCCGCTGAATTCCGTGTCCGCACACTCCCGCACCGCAGCGTGACGTCACGTGTTTTGAAAACGTCAGTGCAATTGGCCGCTGTCCGTCGCCATCAATCGCCGTTGCCATCACCCAGTCCGTGGACGGGTGGCACACATCTTCTTTAACACCAGCATCCATATACCGTTTAATTTCATACCCTCCTCCTTTCGATTGAAATTATTAGGGTGTTTAGCGATTTCAATTGCCTCCCTGTAGAGCCTTTCATAATATCCATTTCTGGCCCCTAGTACTTGCGTCTCCTCAAAACAAATATGGTGGTTCCTTGGCTGGAAAGCATGCTCCGCAGCAGCTGATCGTTCCGTTTCTCCTCTTCTACAATTACCCTTGTGCTCTTCCCCAAACGTTTTGAAGCAGTTCTTTTATTGGTAGATGAGGCAGGTACAGGAAAAGGTATTAAACAATGCTACTGTTCATCATCAACATTTTAAATATAAAGCATTAGAGCTGGAGTCATTATAGTAGGAGGAGAAATGAGTAAGACAACTATTGAGATGATCTAGCAGTGCCAAATGAATAAGGGAAGAATTACAATATACAGATGCGGCAAAACAGTACAGAAGAAGGATAAAAACAGGAAAAATCAAAGCAATTAGAATCACAAAACATGAAGGTTCCATAAAAATGTCATTGGAAACACAAACTTTGGGAAAAGTTTGCTGCTACCAAGTTTCATGACATAAAATGGGAGCTGTGAGGAGGGAACAAGAAGCAGAATACATTTGTGTGAAAAAGATAATGAAAAGGTGAAACGTTGACGGTTCAGTACCTGCTGCAGGTTCCACGTGCAAGGTACTGGGCCGCTGTGTTGGCGAGTGCAGCATCCTTGGACCTTTCCCAGACGTCGAGCCAGTCTTCGTTGGGACCAGCCTGTCCGGATTCGATCAGCTGCCCCTGCAGTGGGGTGTTGGGTTTGATCTGGACGTCAGAGGCTACGAGGTTGTGTTCCAGGCGGCCAAGTCTTCGGGTGTGGTCAGTAGCGAAGTCGATGGCATCAGTCGGATCCGGTCCGGGCTGTGATGAGCCGGGCCAACCTGCATGAGATTATTTGTTAGTGTGCAAGACACTGGCAGATTAAGGACAAAAAGTTATAGCAACATAAGACAGAAGTATGTTGTTTATTGTATGTTATTTAGTTCGTGTTTATTTTATTCTTTTACTCTGTCCTTGCAAATCCTGTGGATAAATTTATGTTTTATTGATTTCATAACCAAGTTTCTCCTTCATTACCTTACAAGGATGCAAGTATGTACTTAAATTTTTCATTTGTGTCACTTGCTGACAAAAAGCAAGACAAAACTATTCCCCATGTACCAACTTGTTGATGCACATTCCGTCTTATTGATAAATGGAAAACAGTCATCCCTATATCATAGGCCATAAATTACAGATTTAAATTGACTCCTGCAACCTTGTAAGGCGCCAGAAGAAGTAAACATTTTGCTGTGCAGCAGAGAGGACCAAGAAAAAATAGCGAAAAGAATTCAGTTTTCCAGCATGGAGCCTCAATCAGCTATATATCGATTATCGACAATTTCGACTATGGCTGTATATTGATCTCATGTAACTTCAATGTTGACTCCTCTTGACAACGATAGCGTGGTGGAAAATGAAAGTGGCGCTGTATATCTTCATCAATATCGCTACCATCTTATATGATACCGTTCTAGAAACCAATTTTGGCGGGCGTTTCAATAAGTCATTGTTATGACTGGTTAAAAAGATGTGCGATAAATCAAATACTTGGCTCAGGTATTTTAGCAGTACGCCGTTGATGCTTGGGGGAAAAAAGTGGTGTGTCTCGATTTGTTAGGTGTTCCTAGGTATCCTTGACAATTCACAATTCGTATTAAGGAACAGGCAATAACACCTCACGCTATGATGCGGGAAATTCCATTATAGGCGATCACACAGCAAAAAGTAAATGTGATGTGATTTACTTTGCAGTCGTTACACAATTAGCCAAATCAGCCGACATTGTTTCGCAACAATTTGGAAAGGTTAGGTGTAATTGTTACGCAGAAGTGTCAATCAGACTGAACAACTTACCGGCAATAGAGCCCAGGTATGACTGCAGCGACACAGGGATCTTGATGGCAGCGGCTGTATTCAGCTGAGAACCGAACTGTATGCTCATCCACACGCCGAGGCATAAAACCATCATTGAGCACGTCATCTTGACGCTTCCTGCAACAAAAGGAAACAGAATTCATCACCTTAGTAATTCATCATTTAGCCCATACATCAGTATCAGCTAGAAATTTTATTGTCAAATGCGATATTTTATTCATTACTGGTTTAATTATAACTTGTACCACAAATTCTTGAGCAGCTGCGAGTAGGTGCAAGCGAGGCCGATAAATATTCTACTTGAAAGTGCGGTCTGTTGTTAACGCAGTAACCGTTTCCCTATCCGCAGGTTTATTTCACGTTGATGACAATCAGAACCATTATTATTGTTGTTGTTATTTTGGAGAACAGTGCGCTAATAAACTGAAGACAAGATGCGGCAACAATGAGGGGCAAATGGGCACCAATGGCAATAACAATAGGGATGTCTATAACGGGACCCATTGCTTATCACGGATAACAATGCACCACTGGAATATCTAGTGCGTGGTGAACTGCGGTTCCAAATGCTAGAGCTTTATTGATCGATTTATATAACACCGCCGTCGTTAAAGGGGAAAGACCACACAAGAGTCCCAGCTTCGTTGCGAGGCATATGTTTGCATTATTACATAAAAATATCCTCCCTTTAATTCTTACTCTTTATTCAGGGGTCCTTAATGACTTAAGGGACAGCTAAACGGGCACGCGCTGTTGTCTAGTCGTCTTCCCTAGCATATCTGATAAGATGGCATCTTCTCTTAATTTATGTAGGTATCAGAACCCTGTGGGTAAATATATGACGGCAAGTTTCGTAATCTCGTAAACTGCATTACCACGTCAAAAGCCCCTTTAAAGGCACTGGCATTGTATCCATTATTCATGCACAAAACTCCGGTATTATGGCGTTTTTACAACGTCACAATAACTTTTGTTATTGTACAAACAAATGTCCGCGACAATAAATTATACTGCTTTCTGCTTCTAGTGACACAATTCGCAAACATAGGTAGATGTCATTTTAAAAATCACATATGCTGCGCGCTTTCACATGATAAGGGTAGTAGCACAATCCGTCTCACCACACCCATCAACAACAGACAAGTGTTATAAATAAGAATTAAATACATATTATGCTTGTAAGTGATATATGGTTGAAAATAGTGATGTTTCAGAACGGCCACGAGCTGCTAACGAAATAAATTCTATCAGCTACCTTGATTATCATTGGTTACATATTTCAACGAAATCTGTCGTATCATAAATACTGGAAAACTGCTTTTACTCTGTTTCACAGTACGTCATGCATGAAAATGCGTCATTCATCCACTTAATTGTTCAAGTAAGTTGTAAGTGAACGTAATATGCAAACCAATTCTTACTTAAATTTGCAACTATTCTTTACATGGTATCAAACTCCATAAAAATTTAAATGGCATACACTTACAAAACAACAATGAAAAAATATTTTCTGTCAAACACCTTGCGCACGATGCACGTACCGCAACAAAATTATTTACATGGCATAATTATGACTGTGGAGTAAAAAACAATCCTTACGTCACAGCAAGAACATCGCCATACGATAAATGATTTTATGATGGCCAAATGATTGAAAGCGGTAGTAGATGATGATCCATTTCATCAGCAGCTGTTGGCAGTTCTTAAATGTTATATTCTTTTTCAAATATCTACGAGCTATCGGTCACCACATGCAGAAAATAATCTGAAATATGACTATTTCTACGATATATGCAACTAATTGATCCACTGAAGAGGTGGAAAAAGGCATAAAGCAGCAAAGAGAAAAAAAATCGTCTGAGGCGGAAGTTGAGGTTACCTGGCACAAAATCCAGCGGTTTGTGCAGCTCCTTGCAGGTCAACAGCACTTTCTTCGCCGCAACTTGGTGGTTAGCCATCTCTGTTGATTGTAGCTGACTAGTTTCAGAATCTGTAGGAGTACTACGAAATACTGTTCACGAAAGACGAAGCGGATCGTAAAAGAATCCTTATAAAATTAAGGACTCCTTTCAGTCTTTTTCACGACAGGAACACTCGTTTCCTGATGTGCGTTTTTTTCTTCTAAAGCTAACTAGAAAACTAATGTTGTTTCAGGTACTGGTATTTGTAAACAGACTTGTGAGAAAAACAAGAGAGGTGAATGACTTCTTGATACAAGATAACGAGGGCAACTTTCTCTCGGCGAGAAACTGAGGAATACTGATAGTTGAGAGAGGGTGTAGAGAAGGAGATCGGGGCTTAGTGTCAAAGCCTGTGTATGGGGTAGGCGACCCTAGACAGCGAGAACCTTCTGACGATGATGACGAAGTCGTCGCTCCCGGCTCGAGGCATGGGCGCTAGCAGCGTGCCGTACGTCTGTTCGGCCCGTTGCAGACTGACGCGCGCAGCCGACCGGCCGCAGAGTTAACCGGGTCTGCACGCGGCGAGCACGCCGAAACCATGCGTCCAGCGCGTGATCACCCCTCCCTACCCCTTCGTGTGTCCCCTCCACGCCGCCACGAAAAAACGACTTCTTGCCCGCCCCCGCCTTTGCCCGCTGCTGCCATGTCACCTCCACCCCCCCCCCCCCTCAATCAAACACGCTCTCACGCCCCTTCCCTCCCGCCCCTCTCTCTCACTCTCTCTCACTCTCTCTCTCTGTGTGTGTGTGTGTGTGTGTGTGTGTGTGTGTCACGCAGCTGGCCGAGTCGGTCTGCGCTGTCATAATATTACCCCAACGGCCTTCGCGAGTGCTTTAGCGTCACACAGCTGACACGGTAGCCACCTCCACAGAGCCCCATGAGCGACCTTTTGCAACCGCGCATTTTCTGCCACCTTTCGGTCAATGACACTCCCTTGTTTCTCACCCGACCAAAACATCAATGCAGATGTAACGCCAACACGCCTTCGCTACAGAGATGTCGTTTTGTACAATAAATTTTGAGATTACCTCCTGTCAGTGAAATTCTCCTGGTTCCCAGCTGACTGAGAGTACACTGAAGCCTTATTCATCGACATGTTTTCATTGTTGTTGTTTGATGCTGCTCTCCATACTACTCTACCCTGTGCAAGCTTCTTCATCTCCCAGTACTTGCTGCAGCCTACATCCTTCTGAATCTGCTTAGTGTATCCATCTCTTGGTCTCCCTCTACAATTTCTACCTTCTACACTGCCCTCTAATGCTAGATTTGTGATCCCTTAACGCCTCAGAACATTTCCTACCAACCGATCCCTTCTCCTTGTCAAGCTGTGCCACAAACTCCTCCCCAATTCTATTCAGTACCTCCTCATTAGTTATGTGATCTACCCATCTAATCTTCAGCATTCTTCTGTACCATCACACTTCGAAAGCTTCTATTCTCTTCTTGTCTAAACTATTTATCGTCCACGTTTCACTTCCATACATGGCTACACTCCATACAAATACTTTCAGAAACGACTTCCTAACACATAAAACTATACTCAATGTTAACAAATTTCTCTTCTTTAGAAACGCTTTCCCTTTCATTGCCAGTCTACATTTTATATTCTCTCTACTTCGACCATCATCAGTTATTTTGCTCCCAAAATAGTAAATCTCCTTTACTACTTTAAGTGTCTCATTTCCTAATCTAATTCCCTCAGCATCACCCGACTTAATTCGAACACATTCCATTATCCTCGTTTTGCTTTTGTTGATGTTCATCTTATATCCTCCTTTCAAGACACTGCCCATTCCGTTCAACTGCTCTTCCAAGCCCTTTGCTGTTTCTGACAGAATGACAATGTCATCGGCGAACCTCAAAGTTTTTATTTCTTCTCCATGGATTTTAATACCTACTCCGAATTTTTCTTTTGTTTCCTTTACTGCTTGCTCAATATACAGATTGAACAACACCGGGGAGAGGCTACACCCTGTCTCACTCCCTTCCCAACCACTGCTTTCCTTTCATACCCCTCGACTCTTATAACTGCCACCTGGTTTCTGTACAAATTGTAAATAGCCTTTCGCTCCCTGTGTTTTACCCCTGCCACCTTTAGAATTTGAAAGAGAGTATTCCAGTCATCATTGTCAAAAGCTTTCTCTAAGTCTACAAATGCTAGAAACGTAGGTTTTCCTTTCCTTAATCTTTCTTCTAAGATAAGTCGTAAGGTCAGTATTGCCTCACGTGTTCCAGTGTTTCTACGGAATCCAAACTGGTCTTCCCAGAGGTTGGCTTCTACTAGTTTTTCCATTCGTCTGTAAAGAATTCGTGTTAGTATTTTGCAGCTGTGACTTATTAAACTGATAGCTCGGTAATTTTCACATTTGTCAACACCTGCTTTCTTTGGGATTGGAATTATTATATTCTTCTTGAAGTCTGAGGGTATTTCGCCTGTCTCATACATCTTGCTCACCAGATGGTGGAGTTTCGTCAGGACTGGCTCTCCCAAGGCCGTCAGTAGTTCCAATGGAATGTTTTCTACTCCCGGGGCCTTGTTTCGACGTAGGCCTTTCAGTGCTCTGTCAAACTCTTCACACAGTCTTGTATCTCCCATTTCATCTTCATCTACATCCTCTTCCACTTCCATAACATTGTCCTCAAGGACATCGCCCTTGCATAGACCCTCTATATACTCCTTCACCTTTCTGCTTTCCCTTCTTTGCTTAGAACTGGGTTTCCATCTGAGCATTTGATATTCATACTAATGGCTCTCTTTTCTCAAAAAGTCTCTTTAATTTTCCTGTAGGCAGTATCTATCTTACCCCTAGTGAGATAAGCCTCTACATCCCCAGCCGCGCGCACCCCCAGCCGCGGTCAACTCTGAATAATTCCCTGGAATAAACCTGCCTCCAGTAAATCGACCCTTTCCGCAAAGTTTTCATGTCGCGTGAATTACTTTAAAACCATCACCCAACATTAATTATTCCAATACGTCCATACTACAGCCTCTACAAGATACATTGTGCTTTGTCAGTCATTTTTGTTCAGCACTACTGTTTGCTCAACGTGAGTTCGATGATCTTTAATGACTTCATGTAAGGGGCATAGTTCTTGCCATCTTACACACGAACAACGTTTTATGGTGCTTCTTCACCACTATCCACATGCTCACATTTCACTGCCTTTACTGAAAAGTTCAATGCGCACATACTGTACAACTGGTGACACACAATACCTCAGGAAACATATCCCAGGTGTTAGAATGGTCGCCATGGAGTCATTTCTTAGCCACTGAGATCACACAATTTCTGTTTATGGAGGAACTTCTCTCTTGTATTTTATATGTGAGTGCTCAAGTAAAGGACCATACGAAGGTGTTCCGATCAGCAACACAGTGGCTGTCTACAAAGAGTTGCAAAATGCACTGCAGTTGACGGTGGCTCTTTTGAACATCTTTCTTGAGGAAATGTACACAATTAAACGAAACATCAGATCACAATGTCGCATTTACTCTCACCTACATTTGACCTGTTCCGTATTATTTTCGACAGTTTCCTCTGAAAGTGTTCAGAACAGGACATATGTTCATAGGACGTTCTTTGTCGAGCATCACTAACACTATCACCCATCAAAGCATGTATCTTTCCTCCTGATTCACCCTGTATGTCAACACGCCACGATTAGAAGTGTGTCATTTTGAACATCGATGTTTCAGACTACCTCCGGTCATTGAAACTCTCATTGTTTTCAGCCGATGTCAGTGACATTATTTATAGTACCAAGTTGACAAAAATAACTTTGGAGGTGTATACATCAACGCGTCTCCACCACAAAGGCAAGACACTGTCAACATCCTTTCGGTACCCCAAATTTTGGGACTATTTTTCAGTCAGTGACATTTTTTCGGTTGTCATCTGACCAAAACAGTACAGGAGCCACATACATTAACACACACCCACTAAAAAGGCGCAACCACCACCACTTAACGTTGTCAGCTTCTGTGACATGTTCAGTCTTCCATTTCCGGACATTTGAACAAGTTGCAACTTTTTGCAGTACTTTGAATTCTTATCGAAATGTGATTAATACTGGTGTAGCTTTTTCAACAAACTTTTTTGCTACAGATGACTGATGTTTCTTAGCGGTTGACTATTGTACTGTACAACATGGACATCAAGGGTTTCAACAGACTTCGAACAATGCTGTCAGTTAGAAACTAGCAACACGCACATGTCGTAAGAATCTGTACAGAACTGCTGAGATAATAACGCGCTGTTGGTAAATGGTGCGTCCAGTTAGACGATGGATGTGCACGTCCAGTGTCCACCTGATCTAACACTGATGAAGACAATAATTCACTCACCGTTTACAATAAAATTAGAAAATCGCTGATCTGAATCATGGGGCCGGCGGTGTGACCGAGCGGTTCCAGGCGCTTCAGTCTGGAATCGCGCAGCTGCTACGGTCGCAGGTTCGAATCCTGCCTCGGGAATGGATGTGTGTGATGTCCTTAGGTTAGTTAGGTTTAAGTAGTTCTAAGTTCTAGGGGACTGATGACCATAGATGTTAAGTCCCATAGTGCTCAGAGCCATTTTTGCATCCTGTGTCTATATACCTTGCTTTTTCCTGCCAGTAGCCAAGTAACTTCACGAAAAATACGGTTCTGCCTTACCTTTCGCCCTTCAGCACTGACTGTCTGTAATGTCGAAACAGTGGTACGATCCTCGATTACAACTTAATTTCTGAGCAGAGTTTCAAAAAAATTACATTTTTTGCCGCATTCAGCCCTTTTTTAACTTTCGAGAAAAGCTACGAACAGCGGACTGCCAAAGTTTTTTTTAAATATATAGATTATACATATCTTGAAATAAATAATGCAAAAATCTGAAGAATTTTTCAGTGTATGCTCGATGTCTACGTTTATTACTGGAAATGACAGAAATAAAAAATCGGAAACCGGTTTGAGCTGTTATAACATCCAGGCTAAACTGGAGATGAAAACAAAAATGGTATAGCCCAAAACAGATTGATTCAGCGATGAATGCCAACCATGGAAGAGAATCTGTATTCGTGGGCAGCGTCTGCGACTGGAACAGAAAGGGGAGGAAATAATTCCGGTTTTACAATGTATCGCCTATCACACACTGTACGAGGCTTCCGAAGTACAGGAGGTGGCAATCATACGTCGCTATACGTGCTTTCGTAGTCTGTGCACAGAAATTGTTTATCGACAGTTACAAACTAGGTGTACGTTACTTAGAACGTTTCAGCTTGTTATTAACGTGCAGTTCGCCACATATAACCCCAATTTCTTGGATAAATAATTGCGGGCTGCATCTCCGGGGAGTGCGTTACCATTCTCCCAACTTGTTTTTCCCTTGACGAGAATCTTTCCATCTTGCTACCCCCCTTCCCTCACAGACCTACTTTCACAGCCATCTGTCTTCCGCTCGATTCATTTCATGACAACTTCTGTTTTGGTGTTGATGAATGCGCTGTACCACACGCGATGTTGCCTGCACTGAAACTTGCCAAAAAGTTTTTGATCACCTCACAACGCAACATCTGTGGAGCTTCCTGTGTGTGTGTGTGTGTGTGTGTGTGTGTGTGTGTGTGTAGCAAGCAGCTGGTCGCTCAAAGTTTGTTTTCATTCACTCAAGAATGGGGAAGCCAACCTTAGATGCTCAAACCGAAGAAGCATACACTATGTACGCAGATGACCTACACGAAGAAAAAATTACAGAGACAGTTAGGGCCTATACCAGGGAAGTGGCACGTACAGATGATACAGTTTTTTTAAGTGTGACGGTTCGTGTTTGCAGCAAAAACTGTAACGTTTACTCAAAACGTGCGTGATAATCAGTATCATTCTATATCACGGTCTTACGCCTATATTTTTCCCAAAGGGGGTTGAGACTCTAAAATTATTGTTTTCTGTATAGAACAGTTGGTTAATTTCGAGACGTGTAACGCCACAAGAACTTAATTTCTTAGCAACACAAAAAACTTATTAGATCCCAGAGAATTGATGGTTATCCATTTATTTCTAAAACTGTGTGAGAATTCTATAATGAATCAACTCCGTACTTCAGATCCAAGAGAAACGACTGCCCCCTCTTCCCCTACACCACAACACAGCGACGAAATTTTGTTATCCGTTGCGACAACAGTGCATCAGGCGTTCTGTTGGATACGATATCTGGTGAACAGTAACGATTATCTCGATTTCTAACGCAATTTTTACACAAGCGAGCGTGTGTGGGCGAGTTCATTTCACAACAGAGAATTAGCGTCACTCAGCTCTAATCCTGAACCGGTCGCAGTATGCTTCGGACGCGACAACGTGATTCAGCTCGACTAACTTCCATCACCCCTTATTCTACATTTATTGCAGCTCATGATATAGGTTTTTTTTCCGAAGTATTTGCAACTGTTATGAGCTATTAACAGAGGCAAGCAATATTCACGGTCCAGTGGTATTAATGTGATCACCGGCAATGTTCGGCATCGACGTGCAACAACCACTCACAGACGACAGGTCAAAGCACTATGAGTGGAACAGCCAAAGAAATTGGTACACCTGCGCAATATCGTATAGGGCCCCCACGATCACGCAGAAGTGCCGCAACACGACGTGGCATGGACTCGACTAATGTCTAAATTAGTGCTGGAGGGAACTGACACCATGAATCCTGCAGGGTTGTCTATAAATCCGTAAGAGTACGAGGGGGTGGAGATCTCTTCTCAACAGCACGTCGCAAGGTGTCACAGATATGCTAAAATGTTCATGTTTGGGGAGTTTGGTGGCCAGAGGAATTGTTTAAACTACTCTGTAGCAATTCTGGACGAGTGGGGTGTCGCATTGTCCTGCTGGAATTGTCCAAGCCCATCGGAATCCACAATGATCATGTATGGACGCAGACGATCAGACAGGATGTTTACGTACTTGTCACCTGTCAGAGTCGTGTCCAGACGTATCAGGTGTCACATATTACTCCAACTGCACACGCCCCACACCATTACAGAGCCTCCACCAGCTTGAACAGACCCCTGCTGACATGTAGTGTCCATACCCGTACAAGTCCGTCTGCTAGATACAATTTGAAACGAGACTCGTCCGACCAGGCAACATGTTTCCAGTCTTCAACAGCCCAGTGTTGGTGCTGACGGACCCAGGCGAGGCGTAAAGCTTTGTGTCGTGCAGTCATCAAGGGTACATGAGTGGTCCTCTTGCTCTGAAATCCCGTATCGATTATGTTTCTTTGAATGGTTCGCACGCTGACACCCGTTCATCGCCCAGCATCGAAATCTGCAGCAGCTTGCGAAAGGGTTGTATTTCTGTCAAGTTGAACGATTTTTAGTCGTCGTTGGTACCGTTTTTGCAGGATCCTTTTCCGGCCGCAGCGATGTCGGAGATTTGATGTTTTACCGGATTGGCTCTGAGCACTATGCGACTTAACTTCTGAGGTCATCAGTCCCCTAGAACTTAGAACTACTTAAACCTAACTAACCTAAGGACATCACACTCATCCATGCCCGAGGCGGGATTCGAACCTGCGACCGCAGCGTCGCGCGGTTCCAGACTGTAGCGCCTAGAACCGCTCGGCCACCCCGGCCGGCTATACCGGATTCTTGATATGGTCGTACGGAAAAATCCCCACTTCATCGCTACCTCGGAGGTGCTGTGTCCCATCTCTCGTGCGTCGACTGTAATCCCACGTTCAAACTCACTTAAATCTTGATACCTGCCATTGTAGCAGCAGTAACCGATGTAACAACTGCGCCAGACACTTGTTGTCTTACATAGGCGTTGCCGACCGCAGCGCCGTATTCTGCCTCTTTACGTATCTCTGTATTTCAATACGCATGCCTTTACGAGTTTCTTTGGCGCTTCAGTGTATAATGTTCTTAACTTTTGGCGAATGTTCTCAATATTACCCAATGTTTTCGAATGTTCTAGAATAGTCCCGAATGTTTCAGAATGCAACTTGGAAACGACGCATAAAGACATAGGAATAACTCATGGATGAAGTGTACCCACCTGTAGAGGGAAACGACGTAAACAAATAATGATGTAATTCTACAAACGAATCAGGGCATTCGGACTGAGATGAGAGCAAGGAAAAATACTTATATCTATTGATGCAATGATGAACTAAGACGAAAACGTAAACTTTCGAATATAATTCCTAAATTCGCAAAGGGTTTCCGGTATGCCCTCTCAAAAAATTGAAAATAAATAAATAACAACGAAGAAAAATGCCAGATTTATTGAAAAAATTCTAAATAACATTACAAAAAAGAAAAATATTAACTAAAAACCACAAAGTCAGTATCCATATCACGAACTCCACTCATCTCATTCCAACTGACTTATAATAATTCCAGAGTTGCGGAGTGAATTTAAAAGAATCATGTTGCTCGCGCGTTCAATTACACGTAGCATGTCAGTGTGTCAGACAACCACAAAAATTATTCGTCTACGCACGCAAAGGCAAAATACCAAACGTAATTTATTACTATATGCTTTGAAAAAGTTAGATGCTGTACAAAAGAAATGATTAACTGCACTTTTTTCCTATTCAGAAAACAAACAATAAAAAAGACCAAGACAAGTGGATCCTTTACAGCCAGTAAGTGAATAACACTTTAACCAAAGTTCGAATGTGTGCTTTTCTTCGCTTTTTCTTGTTTACTTTCGTCACTGTCATCGCTGAGTGTCAGCGAATACGTGTTTCCGCATTTACGATACGTGTGGGTCGATCGCTCTCGGCTTTACCCGTGAATCGCGCGTCTCAAAGTTGCACAATAATCTCTGACGAAAAATCTCTTGCGAAAAAGACGATTCACGTTGGCAGAACAAGGCACGAAATAATATCGGTCCTAGCAACACTGCTCTGAAAGAGATGGGCGACACACTGCATGAATCGAAGTCTACCATCTGCTTTACCTACGCCTGAGCCTATGTGATAGTAACAATTTCGTCTCGCCACAAATTGCTATACCCAGGTATTTGTATGACTAGGCTGATTCCAACTGTGACTCACTAATATTGTAGTCACAGTGCAGTGCCGATGGTACTGTTCCCGACGACTGTGCCGCTAAAGCGGAGTTATTGAACGCAGTTTTCCGAAATTCCTTCACCTGGGAAGACGAATGGAATATTCCAGAATTTGAAACACGAACAGCTGCTAGCACGAGTTTCTTAGACGTAGATACCTTAGCGGTTGCGAAGCAACTCAAATCGCTTGACACGGGCAAGTCTTCAGGTCCAGATTGTATACCGATTAGGTTCCTTTCAGATTACGCTGATACAATAGCTCCCTACTTAGAAATCATATACAACCGCTCGCTCACCGACAGATCTGTACCTACAGATTGGAAAATTGCGCAGGTCGCACCAGTGTTTAAGAAGGGTAGTCGGAGTAATCCATCGAACTACAGACCTATATCATTGACGTCGGTTTGCAGTAGGGTTTTGGAGCATATACTGTATTCAAACATTATGAATCACCTCGAAGGGAACGATAGATTGATACGTAATCAGCATGGTTTCAGAAAACATCGTTCTTGTGCAACGCAACTAGCTCTTTATTCGCACGAAGTAATGGCCGCTATCGACAGTGGATCTCAAGTAGATTCCGTATTTATAGATTTCCGGAAAGCTTTTTACACCGTTCCTCACAAGCGACTTCTAATCAAGCTGCGGGCCTATGGGGTATCGTCTCAGTTCTGCGACTGGATTCGTGATTTCCTGTCAGGAAGGTCGCAGTTCGTACTAATGGACGGCACATCATCGAGTAAAACTGAAGTGATATCAGGTGTTCCCCAGGGAAGCGTCCTGGGACCTCTGCTGTTCCTGATCTGTATAAATGACCTGGGTGACAATCTGAGCAGTTCTCTTAGGTTGTTCGCAGATGATGCTGTAATTTACCGTCTAGTAAGGTCATCCGAAAACCAGTATCAGTTGCAAAGTGATTTAGAAAAGATTGCTGTACGGTGTGGCAGGTGGCAATTGACGCTAAATAACGAAAAGTGTGAGGTGATCCACACGAGTTCCAAAAGAAATCCGTCGGAATTCGATTACTCGATAAATAGTACAATTCTCAAGGCTGTCAATTCAACTAAGTACCTGGGTGTTAAAATTGCGAACAACTTCAGTTGGAAAGACTACACAGATAATATTGTGGGGAAGGCGAGCCAAAGGTTGCGTTTCATTGGCAGGACACTTAAAAGATGCAACAAGTCCACTAAAGAGACAGCTTACACTACACTCGTTCGTCCTCTGTTAGAATATTGCTGCGCGGTGTGGGATCCTTACCAGGTGGGATTGACGGAGGACATCGAAAGGGTGCAAAAAAGGGCAGCTCGTTTTGTATTATCACGTAGTAGGGGAGAGAGTGTGGCAGATATGATACGCGAGTTGGGATGGAAGTCATTAAAGCAAAGACGTTTTTCGTTGCGGCGAGATCTATTTACGAAATTTCAGTCACCAACTTTCTCTTCCGAATGCGAAAATATTTTGTTGAGCCCAACCTACATAGGTAGGAATGACCATCAAAATAACATAAGAGAAATCAGAGCTCGAACAGAAAGGTTTAGGTGTTCGTTTTTCCCGCGCGCTGTTCGGGAGTGGAATGGCAGAGAGATAGTATGATTGTGGTTTGATGAACCCTCTGCCAAGCACTTAAATGTGAACTGCAGAGTAATGATGTAGATGTAGATGGTTTTGTGAAGGTCAGTATCTTACATTTCTTAACATTAAAAGCAAGTTGCCAATCTTTACACCGCTTTGACATCTTATGAACAATATTTGTACCGATCTATTGGGGTTTCGTCATAGAGGGTATCCCAGAAAAAAGATCAATATTCAAGGATATGAGGGGAACGACCATTCGAAGCAGAAAACTTCATACGGACACCTGTCCTGTTCAGACAGAACACATTTAATGTCGCTTTTATATGCTTTTCTTGAATAACTCGAAGATCGCGGCCTATTGCGAAAAAGTGTCTCAGTACAAAATTAAACTACATTAAATTTTCTTGAAAAAGCTCCTATTCATTTCTCCCTCTGGGACTAACAGTTAGAAAAATGGTTCAAATGGCTCTGAGCACTATGGGACTTAACATCTGAGGTCATCAGTCCCCTAGAACTTAGAACTACTTAAACCTAACTAACCTAAGGACATCACACACATCCATGCCCGAGGCAGGATTCGAACCTGCGACCGTAGCGGTCGCCCGGTTCCAGACTGAAGCGCCTAGAACCGCTCGGCCACACCGGCCGGCCTAACAGTTAGATATCCACATGAAGTTCATTGCTTCAAATGATCGTTTCTGTTTTATCCTTGAATATTGACCACTATTCCTGGGACACCCTGTAGATAACTGCATAACGGCGAAAAAATTTAGGTATACTAACCTAAATTTCTGCCAGGTCACTACTATACAACATGAACGGCTATGGACCCAGCGCACTTTTCCTGATGCTCACCTGAAGCTTCTTCTACATTTGTAGATTACTCTCCATCCCTATTTTTGATTGTTTGAAATGCTTGCTTTGCCTTTCACCATTTGTTTTATGACCGAAGTAACGAAATAGTTCAGTCCCCAATGAAAATACGTCTACATTACACAAAATAGATCGAATTTATTTTACCTCCAGTATTTGTATAAGCTACCAAATTCTGAGTGCTCAGTATTGTGACATAGGCTCTGTCGTGCGTAAAGCAGGTGGTAGACTTCGACTTATTGGTAGAATACCAGGGAAGTGCAATCAGTCTGCAAAGGAAATTGCTTAAAAATCGCTCGTGCGACCAGTTCTAGAATACTGATCAAGTTTGTGGAACCCATACCAAGTAGGACTAACATGGGGCATATATAGAGAAGAGTAGCACGAATGATCACAGGTTTGTTTGATCCGTGGGAGACTGTCACAGAGATACGGAAGAAAATGAGCTGCCCGACTCTCCTGAGAAAGCCTACTTACAAAGTTCCAACAACCAGCTTTGAATTGTGACCCTTTTCTGCCGTAGGTTCGTGAGGACTTGATTAGATTAATTACAGCACGCACGGATGCATTTAATCATTCTTCCCGCGCTCCATGCATGAGTGGAACATGAAAAACTCCTAATTACTGGTGCCATGCGACGTACCCTCTCCCATGCACTTCACAGTGCAAAGTATAGGTGTAGATATAGTGTTACCGTGGCGAATCTTCTTCGGAAATTAACGACTACTCGGTGAAGAGAATTTCGTGCGCGCAAGCTGCGATTTGCTTCGGTCACGAACATCGCTTCCCCCCCTGCAGGACATCGTCAACAATGCCAGCAAACTGCAACATGAAAGTTTTCGCTTCTGGCGTGTGCAAGGAATACAGCGAAGGGAAGTTTCCAGACCTCAGACTCTTTCCGGAGCGAGAGATAAGGAATGAAAGCAGGAAACGACGCAGCGGATAGGAAACCAACTCTTTTATCTCGTATTAAAATAAGCAACTCTTCACGACTGTTTTGTTTCCAAACCAGAGCTATCATAACATAAGACGTATTATGTCTCCCTCGACTTAACGACGTACGACAAAGACGGAAAGACTTCAGTATCCTGCTGTTTTCTGTCGCGAAGAGTACATTATGTACATCTACATCCATACTCCGGAAGCCACCTGACGGTGTTTGGCGGAGGGTACCTTGAGTACCTCTATCGGTTCTCCCTTCTATTCAAGTCTCGTATTGTTCGTGGAAAGGATTGTCGGTATGCCTCTGTGTGGGCTCTAATCTCTCTGATTTTATCCTCATGGTCTCTTCGCGAGATATACGTAGGAGGGAGCAATATACTGCTTGACTCCTCGGTGAAGGTATGTTCTCGAAACTTCAACAAAAGCCCGTACCGAGCTACTGAGCGTCTCTCCTGTAGAGTCTTCCACTGGAGTTTATCTATCATCTCCGTAACGCTTTCGCGATTACTAAATGATCCTGTAACGAAGCGCGCTGCTCTGCGTTGGATCTTCTCTATCTCTTCTATCAACCCTATCTGGTACGGATCCCACACTGCTGAGCAGTATTCAAGCAGTGGGCGAACAAGCGTACTGTAACCTACTTCCTTTGTTTTCAGATTGAATTTCCTTAGGATTCTTCCAATGAATCTCGCATCTGCTTTACCGACGATCAACTTTATATGATCATTCCATTTTAAATCACTCCTAATGCGTACTCGCAGATAATTTACGGAATTAACTGCTTCCAGTTGCTGACCTACTATATTGTAGCTAAATGATAAGGGATCTTTCTTTCTATGTATTCGCAGCACATTACACTTGTCTACGTTGAGATTCAATTGCCATTCCCTGAAAAAAGAATGTGTAGACTGTACTACAAGTTACTTGTAAGAAGGATACTAAATGAGGAAACAGCCATCTTTATTGAGGTCATTTGCCCAGGCTCTTTGCTTTTCCACAGCGGAAAATGCATGCCCCGTATGGTCCAGATACGCACACGCCAAAAAAGTCTGTACAAGCCTAAACGACACATGAGGCTAACAACAGGACGCATGAAACCGACACCACTTGGGAAGCTATATAAAGCGGCCGGTTTCTCACATCCTGAATCCCGAAGAACTGCACAAGAACATAGAGAAAACTTTAAATACCGGGTGATCGAATAGTCAGTATAAATTTGAAAACTGAATAAATCACGGAATAATGTAGATAGAGAGGTACAAACTAACACACATGCTTGGAATGACATGGGGTTTTATAAGAACCAAAAAAACACAAAGGTTCAAAAAATGTCCGACAGATGGCGCTTCATCTGATCAGAATAGCAATAATTAGCATAACAAAGTAAGACAAAGCAAAGATGATGTTCTTTACAGGAAATGCTCGATATGTCCGCCATCATTCCTCAGCAATAGCTGTAGTCGAGGAATAATGTTGTGAACAGCACTGTAAAGCATGTCCGGAGTTATGGTGAGGCATTGACGTCGGATGTTGTCTTTCAGCATCCCTAGAGATGTCGGTCGATCACGATACACTTGCGACTTCAGGTAACCCCAAAGCCAGTAATCGCTCGGACTGAGGTCTGGGGACCTGGGAGGCCAAGCATGACGAAAGTGGCGGCTGAGCACACGATCATCACCAAACGACGCGCGCAAGAGATCTTTCACACGTCTAGAAATATGGGGTGGTTCTAATAAAACCCCATGTCATTCCTAGCATGTGTGTCAATTTGTACCTCTCTATCTACATTATTCCGTGGTTTATTAAGTTTTCAAGTTTATACTGACTTTTGGATCACCTGGTATATTTTCGATGAGATTCCTGCCCACTCTGTCCGCCAGATCAGTTATGTACATAGAAAATAACAGCGGCCTTATTACAGTTTTCTGGGGCACTCCTGATGCCGTTGTCTCTCAAGAATATTCGCCGTCGACAACAACATACTGGGTTCTACTGGCCATTAAAATTGCTACACCAAGAAGAAATGCAGATGATAAACGGGTATTCATTGGACAAATACATTATACTAGAACTGACATGTCATTACATTTTCACGCAATTTGGGTGCACAGATCCTGAGAAATCAGTACCCAGAACAATCACCTCTGGCCGTAATAACGGCCTCGACACGCCTGGGCATCGAGTCAAACAAAGCTTGGATGGCGTGTACAGGTACAGCTGCCCATGCAGCCCGTACACGATACCACAGTTCATCAAGAGTAGTGACTGGCGTATGGTGACGAGCCAGTTGCTCGGCCACCATTGACCAGACGTTTTCAGTTGGTGAGAGATCTGGAGAATGTGCTGGCCATGGTAGCAGTCGGAGATTTTCTGTATCCAGAAAGGGCCGTACAGGACCTGCAACACGCGGCCGTGCATTATCCTGCTGAAATGTAGGTTTTCACAGGGATCGAATGAAGGGTAGAGCCACGGGTCGTAACACATCAGAAATATAACATCCACTGTTCAAAGTGCCGTCAATGCGAACAAGAGGTGACCGAGACGTGTAACCAATGACACCCCATACCATCACGCCGGGTGATACGCCAGCATGGCGGTGACGAATACACGCTTCCAATGTGCGTTCACCGCGATGTCGCCAAACACCGATGCGACCATCACGATGCTGTAAACAGAACCTGGAGTTATCCGAAAAAATGACGTTTTGCCATTCGTGCACCCAGGTTCGTCGTTGAGTACACCATCGCAGGCGCTCCTGTCTGTGATGCAGCGTCAAGGGTAACCGCAGCCACGGTCCCCGAGCTGATAGTCCGTGCTGCTGCAAACGTCGTGGAACTGTTTGTGCAGATGGTTGTTGTCTTGCAAACGTCCCCATCTGTTGACTCAGGGATCGAGACGTGGCTGCAAGATCCGTTACAACCATGCGGATAAGATGCCTGTCATCTCGACTGCTAGTGATACGAGGCCGTTGGGATCCAGCACGGCGTTCCGTATTACCCTCCTAAACCCACCGATTCCATATTCTGCTAACAGTCATTGGATCTCGACCAACGCGAGCAGCAATGTCGCGATACGATAAACCGCAATCGTATAGGCTACAATCCGACCTTTATCAAAGTCGGAATCGTGACGGTACGCATTTCTCCTCCTTACACGAGGCATCACAACAACGTTCCACCAGGCAACGCCGGTCAACTGATGTTTGTGTATGAGAAATCGTTTGGAAACTTTCCTCATGTCAGCCACCGGCGCCAACCTTGTGTGAATGCTCTGAAAAACTAATCATTTGCATATCACAGCATTCTCTTCCTGTCGGTTACATTTCGCGTCTGTAGCACGTCATCTTAGTGGTATATCAATTTTAATGGCCAGTACTGTACTTACGAAGGCTTCGAACCTTTAAATCTAATTAAATGGAGCTTCAAAGACTATTCGGATAAGAAATGCAAATGTCGTGAAGTCCAGAGAATGGAACATTTCCTGCAATATGCCAACTGCCCCATGAGACGCACCATTGAGCGCCTATTGTCCCCATATTGTGCTGAAAAACTTCAAAAGAAAGTTTCTGGACACAAAAAAGTAAGCAAGTGTAAGATGGCAGCTGAGAGCTCAGTGGGCCTAGCACATTGCAGAGAACGTGGGGTCGATCCCCGGTTCTGTCAAAGATCACCCATTAGGGCGTTAAGTGGAACAGTGTTCTCTCAATGGACATTCAAATAACGACTTGAACGAAGAGTTGCGGCACCTTTCAAAAACAGAATGACGGCATATAACATGTAATCTACACTGCCTGACTGCAAAAAAGTGAAGTGGAGTGGAAGAAAGCAAATAAAATTTCAGTGGTTGAGAGGGTAAGTGATTTTATTGCAATGATTACAGAATCGAGTCAAATATACGTATACACTGCAGAGCCAAAGAAACTGGTACACCTGCCTAATATCGTGTAGGGCCCCCGCGAGCACGCAGAAGTGCCGAAGAAGGACGTGGCATGGACTCGACTAATGTCTGAAGTAGTGGTGGAGGGAACTGACACCATGAATCCTGCAGGGCTGTCCACAAATTCGTAAGAGTATGAGGGAGTGGCGAACGCTTCTGAACATCACGTTGCAAGACATCCCAGATACCGGGTGATCAAAAAGTCAGTATAAATCTGAAAACTTAATAAATCACGGAATAATGTAGACAGAGAGGTACAAATTGACACACATGCTTGGAATGACATGGGGTTTTAATAGAACCACCCCATATTGCTAGACGCGTCAAAGATCTCTTGTGCGCATCGTTTGGTGTTGATCGAGTGCTCAGCCGCCACTTTTGTCATGCTTGGCCTCCCAGGTCCCCAGACCTCAGTCCGTGCGATTATTGGCTTTGGGTTTACCTGAAGTCGCAAGTGTATCGTGACCGACAGACATCTCTAGGGATGCTGAAAGACAACATCCGACGCCAATGCCTCACCATAACTCCGGACATGCTTTACAGTGCTGTTCACAACATTATTCCTCGACTACAGCTATTGTTGAGGAATGATGGTGGACATATTGAGTATTTCCTGTAAAGAACATCATCTTTGCTTTGTCTTACTTTGATATTCCAAATTATTGCTATTCTGATCAGATGAAGTGCAATTTGTTGGACATTTTTTACACTTTTTTTTGGTTCTAATAAAACCCCATGTCATTCCAAGCATGTGTGTCATTTTGTACCTCTCTATCTACATTATTCAGTGGTTTATTAAGTTTTCAAATTTATACTGACTTTTTGATCACCCAGTATATTCAATAATGTTCGTTTCTGTGGAGTTTGGTGACCAACGGAAGTGTTTAAAGTCAGAAGAGTGTTCCTGGAGCCACTCTGTACCAGTTATGGACGTTTGCTGTGTCACATTGTCCTGCTGAAATTGCTCAAGTCCATCGGAATGCATAATGGACGTGAATGGAAGCAGGTGACCAGAGAGGATAGCCTTGTAAGGAAGTGAAATGTGGACTACGAACAGCTTTTGAAATGTGGTGCTACAGAAGAATTTTGAACCTTAGATGGATGGATCTAATAATTAATGAAGAGATATTGAATCTAAACACATGTCCTGCCATCCTGTCACTTCTTATCAGTGTTTTCCATGAATTCGTTTCTTCGCCGATTCCGCGCATCACCTCAGTCCTTACCTTACCATTCTACCCTATGTTCAACAACTTTCTGTAGCACCACATCTCAAATGCTACGGTTCCCCTCTGCTCCGGTTTACGCACAATCTAGGATTCACTACCATATAATGTGCGTTCCAAACGTACATCCTTAGATATTTCTTCTTTGGATTAAAGCCGACTTTTGATACAACCAGACTTCTCTTGGCGAGGAATGCCTCTTCGCCTGTGCTAGATTCCTTTTTTGCCCTCTTTGTTTCGTTCTTCGTGTCTTCCAAGACATTAATTTCATCTACACTACTGGCCATTAAAATTACTACACCACGAAGACGACGTGCTACAGACGCGAAATGTAACCGACAGGAAGAAGATGCTGTGATATGCAAATGATTAGTTATTCAGAGCATTCACACAAGGTTGGCGCCGGTGGCGACACCTACAACGTGCTGACATGAGGAAAGTTTCCAACCGATTTCTCATACACAAACAGCAGTTGACCGGCGTTGCCTGGTGAAACGTTGTTGTGATGCCTCGTGTAAGGAGGAGAAATGCGAACCATCACGTTTCCGACTTTGATAAAGGTCGGATCGTAGCCTATCGCGATTGTGGTTTATCGTATCGCGACATTGCTCCTCTCGTTGGTCGAGATCCACTGACTGTTAGCACAATATGGAATCGGTGGGTTCAGGAAGGTAATACGGAACGCCGTGCAGGATCCCAACGGCCTCGTATCACCAGCAGTCGAGATGACAGGCATCTTATCCGCTTGGCTGTAACGGATCGTACAGCCACGTCTCGATCCCTGATTCAACAGATGGGGACGTTCGCAAGACAACAACCATCTGCACGAACCGTTCGACGACGTTTGCAGCAGCACGGACTATCAGCTCGAAGACCGTGGCTTCAGTTACCCTTGACGCTGCATCACAGACAGGAGCGCCTGCGATGGTGTACTCAACGACGAACCTGGGTGCACGAATGGCAAAACGTCGTTTTTTCGGATGAATCCAGGTCCTGTTTACAGCATCGTGATGGTCGCATCCGTGTTTGGTGACATCGCGATGAACGCACATTAGAACTGGAGTATCACCCGGCGTGCTGGTATGGCGTGCCATTGGTTACACGTCTCGGTCACCTCTTGTTCGCACTGACGGAATTTTGAACAGTGGACGTTACATTTCAGATGTGTTACGACCCGTGACTCTACCCTTCATTTGATCCCTGCGAAACTACATTTCAGCAGGATAATGCACGACCGCATGTTGCAGGTCCTGTACGGGCCGTTGTGGATACAGCAAATGTTCGACTGCTGCCCTGGCCAGCACATTCTCCAGGTCTCTCACCAATTGAAAACGTCTGGTCAATGGTGGCCGAGCAACTGGCTCGTCACAATACGCCAGTCACTACTCTTGATGAACTGTGGTATCGTGTTGAAGCTGCATGGGCAGCTGTACCTGTACACGCCATCTAAGCTGTGTTTGACTCAATGACCAGGCGTATCAAGGCCGTTATCACGGCCAGAGGTGCTTGTTCTGGGTACTGATTTCTCAAGATCTATGCACCCAAATTGCGTGAAAATGTAATCATATGTCAGTTCTAGTATAATATATCTGTCCAATAAATACCCGTTTGACATCAGCATTTCTTCTTGGTGTAGCAGTTTTGATGGCCTGTAGTGTACTTTGTGGTCGGTAATTTCATTTCTGCCACTCCTGGTTACTTTCGTCTTACTTCCATATTGTGCACTCATTAGAGTGTTTATTCTATTCAACACGTCCTGTAATACTTCTTCGCCTTCATCGAAGATAGCAGTGTCATTCAAGCCCTAACCAGACTAAATGAAGAGAAAAATTGACAGGTAAACATCAGGCGCCAGGGAATTGTCAGTGTGGTGTAAGGAAGTGCGGGGGTTAGCAGCTGCATTGGTTGACGAATAAATGAAAATGGTTCAAATGGCTCTGAGTACTATGGGATTTAACTGCTGTGTTGATCAGTCCCCTAAAACTTAGAACTACTTAAACCTAACTAACATAAGGACATCACACACATCCACGCCCGAGGCAGGATTCGAACCTGCGACCGTAGCGGTCACGCGGTTCCAGAAAGTAGCGCCTAGAACCGCGCGGTCACTCCGGCCGGCCACGAATGAATGAATATAGTACGTAGGTTGCGGTATTTATGAAGAGCTGAAGACGTCTGCTCAGGATAGACTGGCGTCAACAAACCAGACTTATGTCTGAAGGCAACAACAACATTATCATCGCCGGCCGAGGTGGCCGAGCGGTTCTAGGCGTTTCAGTCTGGAACCGCGCGACTGCTACGATCGCAGGTTCGAATCCTGCCTCGGGCATGGACGTGTGTGACGTTCTTAGGTTAGTTAGGTTCAAGTAGTTCTAAGTTCTAGGGGACTGATGACCACAGATGTTAAGTCCCATAGTGCTCAGAGCCATTTGAAGAATTTTTTATTAATGTACATCGTGTGTATCTTTAAGGGTTCCACGTGTTCGACAGGCAGTCATTCTTCGGACTAACAACAACAGCATCAACATGATACCTAGTTGGTAAGTATCACTGGTTTCTCTTAAGGGGCTCCGGAAAGGCTCAAAATCATGAAAAGTTCAATTTTTTACTTTTTTGCGTTTTCTGAATCTGCAGACTATTACCTTTTAATAGATATATAATTTATTCAATTCCGAAGACTACAACTATTTTTAAATTTTTTTTGAAATGTATTCTACATGGGCGTGACCCACTGTGGCGCTGGTAAACTGCTGTCAAATGGTGTTATTATTGGCTGGCTCTGAGCACTATGGGACTTAACAGCTATGGTCATCAGTCTCCTAGAACTTAGAACTACTTAAACCTAACTAACCTAAGGACATCACACAACACCCAGTCATCACGAGGCAGAGAAAATCCCTGACCCCGCCGGGAATCGAACCCGGGAACCCGGGCGTGGGAAGCGAGAACGCTACCGCACGACCACGAGCTGCGGACGTGTTATTATTAACGTCCGTGTTCATCAGGTACATTTTAGTGATGTGAGATAAAGTACGTGTTGTGGCTAACCTGTGATGGTTCAATATATATCGCTGGTGTGATTGTCGATTGTTTCATGTTTATTTACTCTGTCGTTATCTCGAAAATATTCGTAATTAATTCTGTTTCTTGAGTCTCTGTTTGGTTGAAGTATAATAATGAGTAAAAGTAAAGTTATTAGAAATCCTCTGAAGGCTTTTAAGAAAAGGAGAAATGTTGGAAAGCCAAAGGTATGTGTTATTACTGTAAACAATAAAGACGATAACCAAGTGAGTGAACCTAACCTCTCAAGTACACCTGCCCATAGCAGTCAAAGTGGGAAAGAAAATACTTAAAGAAGAAGCTTGGTTCAATGAGTGAAAACTATGAATGTTTTATGGACGAATCGGATGTGAATGAAATATTTGATATGTCGGTCCTCAAAGGAATTTTTTCAAACTGTGTAAGATGTATTCATTGTAGTGAAGTTGGTCTGGAGCTCTCCATAATAAAGCACGTAGGACTTGCTAGTGAAATACAACTGAAATGTGATAAGTGTTCAAACATGACCACCTTTTGGAACAGTGTTGCAGTAACTGCAACTGAAGAAAATGGTAGCAAAATCTACGAACACAACAACGAGCGATGCTTGCTTTAGACAAGGAACGCCTTCGGGCTGCAGACAGGGCTGTAAAAAGTCTAGAAATTCAAGCAAGAGTAAACAGGAGGAGGAACAAGAGGAAGCTGGAGGAGGAGTTTGCAGAGGATGAAGATAATCCATCCTATGGACCTGGAATGCACTAAAAAGTTAATCCAATCTTTGTCGCTCGATTCCCAAAACTTTTATTTTCTCATACTAATTACATGATTTCTAAGGATCTTCCAAACGTATTTGTTTCAAACTTTCAGTAAATGTTACACAGTACCTTCTGCATAATTTAACACAGTCTTTTTCCAAAAAACTGTATATTTTTGAATATATAAATAAAAAATTGCAAAAAAATGTTGTGTATTTTCATTACAATTGAAAAAAATCATCTTTAATAACTGAACTAAAATTTTGTAAAATTCCTGTGTTAAGTTGTAGCCCATATTCCAATAAATAATCTGTAAAAAGTTCAACTTCCTACCTCAAATACTTTGTGAGGAAAGATGTAATTTATAAGCGTTATTTTAACATTGCAAGTATAGGGCGTTCCGGAGCCCCTTCAACAGTTTCACGGACGAGAAAGAAAGTCTCGAGGAGCAGGCTGTCTTAGCACGCTGTTGGGTAGGTGATGGACAGGTCCGCAGCGGCCTTGGCGTGTCCGGTACACGTCGTGAGTCATTTGGGCACAAGGAAACCTGCTGCAGACCTGACCGCTCACCGCTTATGCAGCAGCAACTGCGAGCCTTTGCAGCGCCCCTCAGCTCTGGCTGAGTGCGCAGTTTCCCCCACTCACTACTAAGAGCGCTCCAGCCAAGCAGCGCGGGTGTAACGCCCCAACAGGCCGGCGTGTCCTCTGGAACTTTCCGAGTGGCCCCATTCTACACGCGCCGCTGCAGCCCAAAATAAGCGGACCGCCGCTCTCCAGCTGCGCCGCTACGAATCGCGGGCTGCGACTGTGCGTAATCTCTGCTAAAGGGGCAGGCCGTAAAGTACAGCAAACGGCTACTGTCGTTACTGTATACACGTAGGGGGCAGTTTTGCTAAGTGGGGACGAACTGCTGGGAACGAGGATAAATAGCAAAAATGGTCATACACCCATATGACAGGAAATGCGTTCCAAGGGAGGTACACTCATTTCAAAGTGGAGATTAAAAACTGTGATGGATTAGGTTTAAATGACGGAAAGCACACATGACAACACACCAGGCAAGAGGAAATGTTAGCTACACACTTAACTGGTCGGTGAGATAGAGAACCACCATGTAGTAACCACACTATCCCTTGTAACACCAGAGACAGGGTCACCCACAGGTGCAGACATCCCTCACTTCTGAGGCGTTGTGGTAGGTTGACTGTCCCACGAGGCAGTCGCCACTAAGGCCGGTATTACACTTTCAAATTTCTTTCAAATTTCTGGTGTAATAGGGAACTTTGTCAAACGTCGTCCAATATTTGATCAAATCTAAGGCGTCGCTGTAGATTTGATCAAAGAAGTCGCTTGTCTTCTGTTCACTGCAATGTGACATGTTACCACATGGAGCGCTAGCATCGCTGCATTCTGTCGTCTGTAGTGTTTTTATAAACATTGCCGGTAAATACAGTTGGTGTGTGCCGACAACTGCAAAATTAATAGAGATGTATGAAGCTGATGAGGCGCTTTACAACGTGAGGCACGCTGAATACAAAAATAGATTACGAACGTTGGAGACCTGACCTGACCTGACCTGACCTGACCTGACCTAACCTAACCCAACCCCAGCCCTCTCCTGTAGCAAGGAATCGCAGTGTTACAGTGAGCCTGTCTTATGCAGATGTAGCAGTTCTTAAGTGAATATTGTGCTTTGCGATATGAGGATACACTTCATTGAGCACATACAGAAATGCATGCTCATTCATTCTTAAGTAATTGATGTACGACTTCACGTCCCCCACTATAAGCTCACGTCACAAGTTTTGTCGAATGCTTTTATCGTGTCGTCGTAAAACCCACGGCTTCACCCAGGTTTGTTCCCTTTTTTTTCCCCCGCTTCTCTTCCGCATGTGCACACAGTGCAATTGTGGTAGATGCAACTGCTGCGGTTAATGACAAGTTGTTGTTGTCAGCCATCTTGAACTTTGACGAAAAATATGATGACACTGTAATACCCCTTCTAGCGCTTCGTCAAAGATCTTTGTCAAATATATTTGAAGGAATATTTGATCACATCTTTGATCAAATGTTTGACAAAGAAATTTGATAGTGTAAAACCGACCTAATCCCTGCCCAGATACTGTGGCTGAACCGGCGCTGAAGGTTCGCTACCACTCGTAAGGGCTGCCTCTTCTGTGACTGGGATGGACGGCGGGAATGCCAGCACGGTTGTGGCCTGTGCCACGAACCACCGACAAATCCGTCGCCACAGAGGCAAGTCCGTAGGTAAGAACACCTGCACGCTTTCTGACAACCGACTGCGTCGATTATCGTAGACAATGTTCCGTACGGTCGTCTGGCTTACGCCACCTGCCTGGTGTTGATAAAGGGGCCAGTCACAGATCTTTCATCTCCACCCCCATGTGGGTTTATGTCTCTTGGAAATATCCACATGACCTGCTCCATTCCTTATCCTTTGCCGGCCATTGTGGCCGAGCAGTTCTAGGCGCTACAGTCCGGAACCACTCTGCTGCTACGGTCGCAGGTTCGAATCCTGCCTCGGGCATGGATGTGTGTGATGTCCTTAGGTTAGTTAGGTTTAAGTAGTTCTAAGTCTAGGGGACTGATGACCTCAGATGTTACGTTCCATAGTGCTTAGAACCATTTGAACCTTATCCTTTCAGGGATCGTTTCCTGCAGTTTATCCCCATTTAGCAAAATCTCCCTGCCAGTGTGATTCAGAACGTTAAGGAAAAACTGAAGGAGCTCATACAGGAATCCAAATACGAGAGGGTTCATTATGTAATGCAACACATTTTTTTCTCGGCCAACTTCGGCTGAAACAATGCGGAATTGTTTGTGGGTCATCGTGGAATATTACTCCTTCAGCCCTATTAATATCATGAAGCTTACACGTAGAGTTCAAAAAGGCGTCTTCAAAATGGCGTCTACAATTGAGGTGTGTTCCAAGCAGAGATCTGGCACTGGGTTTCATTTGGGGGAAAATCAGAGCTTGGCAAATACTCATAGGCGCTTGATTAATGTTTGTAGAGACCTGGCAGTCAGTGGTTGGGCGAGGCGCCTGTCACCATCACAAGTTCGTCCAAACTTGTTCGATCTCCCGTGTGCTGATTGACCGCACTCAGATATGACTCCTACAATGTTGCAACCTGCGTATTCTCCATTCGAGGTGATCGACGGATCACAAACACACACCTCGCTCTTCAACTGGACATCTCTGTTGGTAGTGCTCTGTTGGTAGTTCGGGTACTCAAAAGTCCAAGCCCACTGAGTTCCGGCTAACAGACGACCATAAAGAACGACAGATAACTATCTGTGCGGAATTGCTTGTGTGTTACTAAAATGTAGACTTTCACGGCCGGAAATATCATGTCCATTATAATTATTCGGGCTGTTATGCCGTGGTCGGTTGATGAATTCTGTGGTGATTCCCAACGTTTCGTCCCCGTCTGCGGGAGACATCTTCAAGGGGGTCCGTAGCTTAATGGAAGGTCCAACACACCCACTGGCTCGCTACTGACTGCCGCTGAATTCCGTGTCCGCGCGCTCCCGCGCCGCGGTGTGACGTCACGTGTTTTGAAAACGTCAGTGCAATTGGCCGCTGTCCGTCGCCGTCGATTGCCGTTGCCATCACCCCGTAGTGGACGGGTGGTACACATCTTCTTCTGTAACACCGGCATTCATATACCGTTTAATTTCACGCTCTCCTCCTTTCAATTGAAATTATTTGGGTGTTTAGCGATTTCGATTGTCTCCCTGTAGAGCCTTTCGTAATATCCGCTTGTGGCCGCTAGTACTTGCGTCTCCTCGAAACGAATATTGTGGTTCCCTGGCTGGAATGCATGCTCCGCAACAGCTGATCGTTCCGTTTCTCCTCTTCTACAATTGCCCTTGTGCTCTTCCAAACGTTTAGAAACTGTTCTTTTAGTGGTTACGAGACAGACCGTGACAATTTTTTGCCGAACATTGTCACAGGCGCGCTGAATTGTGTGCTACGAAAGACTCGTGCTGGCACCAAAATTGCACTCTATCATCAGATCTGCCACAATCGCCGCCTATCCCATTTTATAGAGCGGAGATGCGTCCCACTTCCAGGACCAGTGATAAGGCATGGACGTCCTACACTTACCTCCCGCACGAGGTTCACAGTCCTTCGAACACTCCATAGAGCCGGCCGGTGTGGCCGTGCGGTTCTAGGCGCTTCAGTCTGGAACCGCGTGACCGCTACGGTCGCAGGTTCGAATCCTGCCTCGGGCATGGATGTGTGTGATGTCCTTAGGTTAGTTAAGTTTAAGTAGTTCTAAGTTCTAGGGGACTGATGACCTCAGATGTTAAGTCCCGTAGTGCTCAGAGCCATTTCAACTCTCCATAGATGCTCACGACAGCAGTACGTGAGCGGCTGACCAGCTCCGCTGTTTCCCAGACGTCGCACCATAACAGACTGCCCTTTGTCGAGACCTTTATGTCAGTGGATTTCCCCATTTGTTGCTCGTATCATTGCTAGAATCATACCCCGCGTTCCTCTGCTTTCCTTGGCATGTCACGTGCTTACAACGCCACCATGCGGTATGGAATCTCTCGCTGGGCAACGGTCATAGTGTTTTGGACCATCAACATATATCTTTCCTTTTTTAGAATTAAGTGAGCTGCGTTTTCGGTTAAGCGATAGACCGTTTACCGGGAGAACTAGTGTTACACCATCACCCTTGCTGTCTAGTCGGATGAGTAGCAATTTCAGAAGAAACCCCGTCAGCTTAGCACTGTTCTCTCTCAGCTGAAAGGCGAGACCCATTCGCGCTAAACATTTGGCTGCTCGCCACACTGCACGGTGTGCACCCTGGCGACTGTCTTGGGTCGCGAGCCGTAAAATTAGTTTACAATGGAGTGACAGCTGGGCACATCTCCAGCTGACGAGACACTGCGTCCGGAAGTTTCCACGCTGCCCACTCATTCACTGCAACCCCCAAATGCGTCACAGATTATCTGGTTCCAAACTACAGCCGTCTTTCCAACGATTTCACATACTATATGCGTTCTCACACCTCGGGGAGGATCAGTTTGGGTTCCGTAGAAATGTTGGAACACGTGAGGCAATACTGACCCTACGACTTATCTTAGAAGAAAGATTAAGGAAAGGCAAACCTACGCTTCTAGCATTTGCAGACTTAGTGAAGGCTTTTGACAATGTTGACTGGAATACTCTCTTTCAAATTCTGAAGGTGGCAGGCGTCAAATACAGAAATCAGATGGCAGTTATAAGAGTCGACGGGCACGAAAGGGAAGCTGTGGTTGAGAAGGGAGTGAGACAGGTTTGCAGCCTACCCCCGGTGTTATTCAAATGGTTCAAATGGCTCTGAGCACTATGGGACTGAGGTCATCAGCCCCTAGAAGTTAGAACTACTTAAACCTAACTAACCTAAGGACATCACACACATCCATATTCGAGGCAGGATTCGAACCTGCGACCGTAGCAGCAGCGCGGTTCCAGACTGTAGCGCCTACAACCGCTCGGTTACCCCGGCCGGCCGGTGTTATTCAATCTGTATGTTGAGCAAGCAGTAAAGTAAACAAAGGAAAATTTTGGAGTAGGAACTAAAATTCATGGAGAGGAAATAAAAACCTTGCGGTTTGCTGATGACGTTGCAATTCCGTAGCCGGCCGCTGTGGAAGAGCGGCTCTAGGCGCTTCAGTTCGGAACCGCGCTGCTGCTACGGTCGCAGGTTCGAATCCTGCCTCGGGCATGGATGTGTGTGATGTCCTTAGGTTAGTTAGGTTTAAGTAGTTCTAAGTTCTAGGGGACTGATGACCTCAGATGTTAAGTCCCATAGTGCTCAGAGCCATTTGTAATTCCGTCAGAGATAGCAAAGGACCTGGAAGAGCAGTTGAACAGAATGGACAGGGTCTTTAAAGGAGGATATAAGATGAACATCAACAAAAGCAAAACGAGGATAATGGAATGTAGTCGAATTAAATCAGGTGATGCTGAGAGAATTAGGCCGGCCGAAGTGGCCGTGCGGTTAAAGGCGCTGCAGCCTGGAACCGCAAGACCGCTACGGTCGCAGGTTCGAATCCTGCCTCGGGCATGGATGTTTGTGATGTCCTTAGGTTAGTTAGGTTTAACTAGTTCTAAGTTCTAGGGGACTAATAACCTCAGCAGTTGAGTCCCATAGTGCTCAGAGCCATTTGAACCATTTGAGAGAATTAGATTAGGAAATGAGACACTTAAAGTAGTAGATGAGTTTTGCTATTTGGGGAGCAAAATAACTGATGGTGGTCGAAGTAGAGAGGATATAAAATATAGACTGGCAATGGCAAGGAAAGTGTTTCTGAAGAAGAGAAATTTGTAAACATCAAGTATACATTTAAGCGTCAGGAAGTCTTTTGGGAATGTATTTGTACGGAGTGTACCCATGTAAGGAAGTGAAACATGGACGATAACTAGTTTAGACGAGAAGACAAGCTTTCTAAATGTGGTGTTACAGGAGAATGCTAAAAATTAGGTGGGTAGATCACGTAACTAATGACGAGGTACTGAACAGAATGGGGGAGAAGAAGATTTGTGGCACAACTTGACTAGAAGAAGGGATCGGTTGGTAGGACATGTTCTGAGGCATCAAGGGATCACAAATTTAGCATTGGAGGGCAGCGTGGAGGGTAAAAACCATAGAGAGAGACCAAGAGATGAATACACTAAGCAGTTTCAGAAGGATGTAGGTTGCAGTAGGTACTGGGAGATGAAGAAGCTTGCGCAGGATAGAGTAGCATGGAGGGCTGCATGAAACCAGTCTCTGAACTGAAGACCACAACAACAGCAACATGCATTGTGACTTCAATGGGAACATATCAGCCCTTCACTGTGCGATACTGCGAAGTGGCTTTTAAGTGTGAAGTGGTGTAACCGACGATGCAGCACGTGCCCAACTAGGGCTAGTAGTCGTGCAGTGTCACGAGAATTGTCCATCCCATGGTCAACGGTACAGGTGTTTTACAGCCTATCTTACACTGGTACCCGTACAAGATCCAGACGGTGCCGCAACTAGAACCTCGTTATCCGGAGCAACGTTCTGAATTTGCTCTTCCATTTATGGCTCGAATCGGAGATCATGACCCTTATCCAGGCTATATTCTATGGAGTAGGCACATTTTACACTACAGAGTGTAATGAATACAGAGCACTGCCGAATTTGGGGCACTGTTAAATCGCGTGTTGTGCATTGCACTCTCCGTATGTGACTGTTTGGTGTGGACTATGAAGCACCTTTATTCTCGCTCTGTTCTTCTTTGAAGGCAACACATCCAGAGAGTATGTTATTTGTACCGTGACGTCAGTGCATTATCGAGACCTCGTTGTACACCATTTGGTTCCTTTTTCGGAAGAACGCAGCAGTGTGAAAACCACTTTTTTCATGGAAAATCCCATATTGCTCGTCCAGTGAAAGAGCTAAACGCAACGTTCCACGAACATGTTATCTGCAGGTGCTTTCCAGATGCACAGCCTACAAGATCACATGATCTGTATCCATGTGGTTTTTGGCTCTGCGGATATATGAAAGAACGCGTTTACCAGGGACACGTTCGGTCTCTACCTGATCTGAAGGCCAGTACACAGGGGCACGGTGTTCAGGTTCCACCGGAACGGCTGCGAGCAACTGTCGATTGCGTCGTTTTACGGATGCATCTCATCGTCATCTCCGGTGCTCATATTGAACAAATTGTGTAAGCGGCGGTTAGTAATAAAACCAGCATTATGCCTTTTTCTCTTGTTTGAACTTTTCTTCCCACGTCTCATTCGTAATCCATCTCATAAGAAAACACGGGGTCAGGGATTTTCTCTGCCTCGTGATGACTGGGTGTTGTGTGATGTCCTTAGGTTAGTTAGGTTTAAGTAGTTCTAAGTTCTAGGGGACTGATGACCATAGGTGTTAAGTCCCATAGTGCTCAGAGCCATTTGAACCATAAAATACTCGTACTTCCCCAGTTTTCGCAGTACCGGAATGTTTTTCCCTCAAAAATATCCCCAACGTTTAGCCAGAAACTATTTTTCCCTAAAACCGCGAAGGAACCCTCCAATCTGGAGTCGTTGCCGTCGGTCGATCTCAGCTCAATGGAGCATCCCAGGTTTGCCAACCAGAGCGTTACCCAGGTCTACCGAAAATGTCCCCGCGAGCTACTAACAGCTCGCTATCGACGGTTGGTCTACAATTTGATAATGGGCCCATGTCTTCCCGAAACATATCGCGTTTTTAAACTAAATAAATCTCACACTTGGGCAACTGGTGCCTTGTGATCTCCGCATTGAGAGTTGGACTATGGCTTCACACCGGAATCCCTCCACCACATTCGAGAGGACGACGGTTCAGTCCCGCGTCCGGCCATCCTGATTTAGGTTTTCCGTGATTTCCCTAAATCGCTCCAGGCAAATGCCGGGATGGTTCCTTTGAAAGGGCACGGCCGGCTTCCTTCCCCGTCCTTCCTTAATCCGATGAGACAAATGACCCCGCAGTTTGGTCTCTTCCCCCAAACAACCCAACCCAACCGACCAACCTCCACCACACACCGCATGCAGATGGAAATAAAATCAATGAAAAAATCTGGGAAGCTGCATAGCGTATTCCTAGTTTCCTCCGGTCTGTTATCGGATCGTAAAGTCGTGACTCGATGTGTCGGCAATCCATCTACTCACCATCTTCAGGAGAGATCAGAATTCGGCGTGACCCAGTCCTAAGCAAAGAAGGGAAAGCAGAAAGGTGGAAGGAGTATATAGAGGGACTATACAAGGGCGATGTACTTGAGGCCAATATTATGGAAGTGGAAGAGGATGTAGATGAAGATGAAATGGGAGACACGATACTGCGTGAAGAGTTTGACAGAGCACTGAAAGACATGAGTCGAAACAAGGCCCCGGGAGTAGACAACATTCCATTGGAACTACTGACGGCCTTGGGAGAGCCAGTCCTGACGAAACTCTACCATCTGGTGAGCAAGATGTATGAGACAGGGGAAATACCCTCAGACTTCAAGAAGAGTATAATAATTCCAATCCCAAAGAAAGCAGGTGTTGACAGGTCTGAAAATTACTGAACCATCAGTTTAATAAGAAACGGCTGCAAAATACTAACACGAATTCTTTACAGACGAATGGAAAAACAAGTAGAAGTCGACCACGGGTAAGATCAGTTTGGATTCCACAGAAATATCGGAACACGTGAGGCAATACTGACCCTACGACTTATCTTAGAAAATAGATTAAGGAAAGGCAAACCTACATTTCTAGCATTTGTACACTTAGAGAAAGCTTTTGACAATGTTGACTGGAATACTCTCCTTGAAATTCTGAAGGTGGCAGGGGTAAAATACAGGGAGCGAAAGTCTATTTACAATTTGTACAGAAACCAGATGGCAGTTATAAGAGTAGAGGGGCATGAAAGAGAAGCAGCGGTTGGGAAGGGAGTGAGAAAGGGATGCAGCCTCTCCCCGATGTTATTCTATCTGTATATTGAGTAAGCAATATAGGAAACAAAATAAAAATTCGGAGTAGGTATTAAAGTCGATGGAGAAGAAATAAAAACTTTGAGGTTCGTCGATGACATCGTAATTCTGTCAGAGACAGCAAAGGGCTTGGAAGAGCAGTTGAACGGAATGGACAGTGTCTTGAAAGGAGGATATAAGATGAACATCAACAAAAGCAAAACGAGGATAATGGAGGACAATGGAATTAAGACGGGTGATGCTGAGGGAATTAGATTAGGAAATGAGACACTTAAAGTAGTAAAGGAGTTTTGCTATTTGGGGAGCAAAATAACTGATGATGGTCGTTGTAGAGAGGATATAAAATGTAGATTGGCAATGGTTAGGAAAGTGTTTCTGAAGAAGAGAAATTTGTTAACATCGAGTATAGATTTAAGTGTCAGAAAGTCGTTTCTGAAAGTATTTGTAGGGAGTGTAGCCATGTATAGAAGTGAAACATGGATGATAAATAGTTTGGACAAGAAGAGAATAGAAGCTTTCGAAATGTGGTGCTACAGAAGAATGCTGAAGATTAGAAAGGTAGATCACACAACTAATAAGGTGGTATTGAATAGAATTGGGGAGAAGTGGAGTTTGAGGCAGAACTTGACAAGAAGAAGGGACCGGTTGGTAGGACATGTTCTGAGGCATCAAGGGATCGCAAATTTAGTATTGGAGGGCAGCGTGGAGGGTAAAAATTGTAGAGGGAGACCAATAGATGAATACACTAAGCAGATTCAGAAGGATGTAGGCTGCAGTAGGTACTGGGAGATGAAGAAGCTTGCACAGGATAGAGCAGCGTGGAGAGCTGCAACAATCCAGCCTCAGGACTGAAGACCACAACAACAACAACGGCAGCAGTGTTTCTTCCGAAGATGACGGATAGGCGGGTCGCCGCAATATCGAGTCATGTTTGTTGTAGGTTTGGGCAGCAAGCCGGAAGGGACCAGCAAGAGCCATAGCGTCAGAAAAGGCTACGCGGCCGCACAGCACATCGCTCTTACCTTACCTAGTCGGCGTGACGCCCGGATATGACGGTGTGTGCACGGCAGAAGGTCGGTAGTCGCAGCTCCACCACCGCATGTGGTCCATCTCGAGCGGCCGCTGCCTTTATACCCTCACATCAGCCAGAACGTTCGCCGGCGCCCGCATACGCTGTACGCAGTAAGTCCAGGAAAACCGTCCTCGTTCAGTGGAAGCGCTATCGTCACCACCTCTGTCTGGCTCAGCCTTTGTGGGTGGCCGATCACGAACCCGCCGCGTGTCTGCGGGATGCGCTGCGTTCGTTCGCGGCCGACCCCTGCACTATTTCTGGGCTGTGCCGGAATAGCCGGCGACGCGAAAACGAAAGGGACGCCAGGCAGCGCTGAAAGGTGACGCGAGTGCATCGGCGGGTAGTACTCAGATTTGGCGGAGATGTGCGCCTAAGGACGGAATACTGTGGCCTAAGTCACGTGCGGGTACTACACTACCGGCCATTAAAATTGCTACACCAAGAAGAAATAAACAGGTATTCATTGGACAAATATATTATACTAGAACTGACATGTGATTACATTTTCACGCAATTTGGGTGCACAGATCCTGATAAATCAGTACCCAGAACAACCGCCTCTAGCCGTAATAACAACCTTGATACGCCTGGGCATTGAGTCAAACAGAGCTCGGATGGCGTGTACAGGTACAGCTGCCCGTGCAGCTTCAACACGATACCACAGTTCATCAAGAGTAGTGACTGGCGTATTGTGACGAGCCAGTTGCTCGGCCACCATTCACCGGACGTTTTCAATTGGTGAGAGATCTGGAGAATGTGCTGGCCAGGGCAGCAGTCGAACATTTTCTGTATCCAGAAAGGCCCGTACAGGACCTGCAACGTGCATTATCTTGCTGAAATGTAGGGTTTCGCAGGGATCGAATGAAGGGTAGAGCCATGGGTAGTAACACATCTGAAACGTAACGTCCACTGTTCAAAGTGCCGTCAATGCGGACAGGAGGTGACTGAGAAGTGTAACCAATGGTAGCCCATACCATCATGCCGGGTGATGTGCCAGTATGGTGATGACGAATACATGCTTCCAATGTGCGTTCACTGCGATGTCGCCAAACACGAATACAACCATCATGATGGTGTAAACATAACATGGATTCATCCGAAAAAATGACGTTTTGCCATTCGTGCACCCAGGTTCGTCGTCGAGAACACCATCGCAGGCGCTCCTGTCTGTTATGCAGCGTCAAGGGTAACCGCAGCCACGGTCTCCGAGCTGATAGTCCGTGCTGCTACAAACGTCGTCGAACTGTTGGTGCAGATGGTTGTTGTCTTCCAAACGTCCCTACCTGTTGACTCAGGGATCGAGACGTAGCTGCACGATCCGTTACAGCCGTGCGGATAAGATGCCTGTCATCTCGACTGCTAGTGATACGAGGTCGTTGGGATCCAGCACGGCGTTCCGTATTACCCTCCTGAACCCACCAATTTCGTATTCTGATAACAGTCAAATGGTTCAAATGGCTCTGAGCACTATGGGACTTGACATCTGTGGTCATCAGTCCCCTAGAACTTAGAACTACTTAAACCTAACTAACCTAAGGACATCACACACATCCATGCCCGAGGCAGGATTCGAACCTGCCACCGTAGCGGTCACGCGGCTCCAGACTGAAGCGCCTAGAACCGCACGGCCACACCGGCCGGCTGGTAACAGTCATTGGATCTCGACCAACGCGAGCAGCAATGTCGCGATACGATAAACCGCAGTCGCGATAGGCTACAATCCGACCTTTATCAAAGTCGGAAACGTGATGGTACGCATTTCTCCTCCTTACACGAGGCATCACAACAACGTTTCACCAGGTAACGCCGGTCAACTGCTGTTTGTGTATGAGAAATCGGTTGGAAACTTTCCTCATGTCAGCACGTTGTAGGTGTCGCCACCGGCGCCAACCTTGTGTGAATGCTCTGAAAAGCTAATCATTTACTTATCATAGCATCTTCTTCCTGTCGGTTAAGTTTCGCGTCTGTAGCACGGCATCTTCGTCGTGTAGCAATTTTAATGGCCAGCAGTGTATGTGAGGGGGTTGCTGCAGCGTAGCGCGACTCTGGTGCGGGCATATTGGTACCGACATGTCTTTCCGACGTGCGAGCGGTAAATGCGAAGACCAGAATGTGACGACGTTATTATCTAGCGCGTCCAAACACGACTAAAGTGCTGGCGAAGGGCAAACACTGGTGGCCATTGTAGTCTTACCCACCCACACATCACCATTTAATATCTCTTAGTCTCTTCATTAATTTCAAAAGCTTCGAGAGGCGTAAGATATACAAAAGAAAAAAATTTTTACTTATCTTCATTTTCTCTTCTTGTTGTTGGCTGCAGTTATTGCGTCTAGGGGTACATTCTTACGGCTGAAATTTTGATTTATTACTTTGTGGGTTCCTGATGACTAAATAACTGATCAAGATTTGCCTGCATTATTCTTCGTCACATTTTTCAATTTCCACTTTATCGCACCAAAAATGACACTATTGGCCAAAAAAATTGCTGCACCACGAAGATGACGTGCTACAGACGTGAAATTTAACCGACAGGAAGAAGATGCTGTGACATGCAAATGATCAGCTTTTCAGAGCATTCACACAAGGTTGGCGCCGGTGGCGACACCTACAACGTGCTTACATGAGGAAAGTTTCCAACCGATTTCTCATACGCAAACAGCAGTTGACCGGCGTTGCCTGGTGAAACGCTGTTGCGATGCCTCGTGTAAGGAGGAGAAATGCGTACCATCACGTTTCCGACTTTGATAAATGTCGGATTGTAGCCTATCGCGATTGCGGTTTATCGTATCGCGACATTGCTGCTCGCGTTGGTCGAGATCCAATGACTGTTACCAGAATATCGAATCCTTGGATTCAGGAGCGTATCACGGAACGCCTTGCTGGATCCCAACGGCCTCGTATCACTAGCAGTCGAGATGACACGTATCTTATCCGCATGGCTGTAACGGATCGTGCAGCTACGTCTCGATCCCTGAGTCAACAAATACAAGATAACAACAATAATTGTATATACCTTTTATGTTTATGCATATAAATTGTATTTGGAACGAAAAAAATGGTTCAAATGGCTCTGAGGACTATGGGACTTAACATCTATGGTCGTCAGTCCCCTAGAACTTAGAACTAGTTAAACCTAACTAACCTAAGGACATCACACAACACCCAGTCCTCACGAGGCAGAGAAAATCCCTGACCCTGCCGGGAATCGAACCCGGGAACCCGGGCGCGGGAAGCGAGAACGCTACCGCACGACCACGAGCTGCGGACTTGGAACGAAAATAATTGCTTTAGTTACATAAAAGCGCATAAGTTGCGTGATCAGCTAATTTTTATTCCTTATAAAATGCAATTTATATTCTACAAGGATGTAAAATACACTAACTCCGAATAAAGAACGGTTCTAATCTTGTGCAAAAAATAAATAAATAAAAATAAGAGTGAGAGAGGGAGGGAGAGGGAGAGAGAGAATTCGTCGGCTTCCAGTTCCTCTCACATTCATTTATGTTTCTTTACCAACGCTACCATTACTACCGGAAATTGTACTATTTACAACGTCAATTATGTATTGTACCAAAACTACCGAACCATAGTTTTGGTAGGGCGCAACTCAAAATTATCACGAACAACAAGGACGTCACGCTGCGTCGCTTTCCTATCACGAAATGTTGTAGCATTTCAAAATGAAAGGGAGAAACACATTTTAGAGGAAGGATGTGTCTGTAAAGTCTGAAATGTCCAAGGTGGAGCGCCGGTGACGCAGCCAGCGACGTAATGACACGTGCGGTGTGTAGCAGGGCGCCCTCTGACTTAGCCGTCCACGCATTCTCCGATGACCTCTGCGGGTAATTTCTGAGACGCGGAGCAGTCGCGGGCTTCAGAAATCCCCGCTCTTGTACGGCGTGGCTCACCAATAAACGACCCAATTTCTCACAACAGTTGTAGGAAACGCAAAACTGCCGAATAAACCAGAGCGGAAATTTCAACTCATGACTCGAGAAGAAATCCTAAGTACAGAGGTCTTAGAGGATCAAAAAGAAACGGAAAATGTTTTGTGGACTGATTTGTCTCAAGGTAAAAAGAATAGAGTAGAGAAACATTTGGTGAGCCTTTGAATGATGGTCAAAATCATATACAGCAAATCAGAAGCCAACAGACAATTTAAGGTCCAATTCACATTTCTAATTTCATTCCATTTTTTATATTCACTTTTTTTTTGTCAAGAAAGTACGCAAGAACAATGATGTCGACAGCAATTGTAAGGCAGACATTATGTATTGCACCACACACATTCTCTTTTCTGAAATTTTAAGGATCCTCCATCGAAAAATTTATGGGATTGAAAAAATGTTGGAACTTTTTTTACACCGTCGAGCGAAGATGACAGAAAATATGTCAAGGCCACATTACAGCAGACTGCAGGGTCAATACAACCCACCAGACAAATATCTTCTTTAAAATTCTATGATTCTGTGTTAAGCAATGAAATTTAAATTCTAATGTAGAGGCTTGTCTAATGTTCCTCTAACCTACGTTATTTCTTACCTTTGGGCAAATCATTTCACAAGACTCGAGATAAATTTTTTCTAATTCTTTGTTATTTTTAAAATTTTTGACAGTTAAATGTCACACCAATGTAACTTTTTCTGCGCGAAACGGACGAACTTTTTGACACGTCATTTGCCTTTCTAGCGTTGCTGATTCGAAGAAAGTATTTTTGACAGTTAAACACCCCACCCATATAAGTTTTTATGTGTAAAATAGTTAGGCCTTGAAGAGATGAAATTTTTTTGACGCTTCATTTATATAGCCAGCAGCAGCTATTCGTGAAATATTTGGATTTTTCGATCAAATCACTAATTACGCTTCTCGTAATCACCGTGATCACTTTCACGCATGTGTTCTTTTTTTAGAACTAGACATCATTTCCCATTCTTCGTTAGATTATGAAAATTTGGGCAAAGATTTTTCCCTCCTATCTCTAATTAAACTTTTCTGAATCACCCTAAGTACTTTTAAGCATTAAAACCTTTTTAGCCTTCTGTACCTCAATCTGTAATAACTTCTCCCTCCGCCGTTGAAGACCCCTTTTCTTAGCACCTGGTAGAGGTGCCAAGTTGAAATTTATGTAAAATATCATGGTATACGGTGCCTTGGATGTGTAAAACGTCGAAGCTACTAAGTCAACGCAGTCAAAAGATACCGCCATTTATATCATATGTTTTGATACGCGTAAATTCACTCATCAAAACCTATAGGATACCTAGAATCGTGTAATTAGGCAAGAAACAAGGTTTTAAAGTACAAGTAAAGGAAATAAATCGGAAATGGTTACTTTGTAATCATATCACACCAAAACGATGTTTTTTATCAGTTGTTATCCGACTGTGTCTGTCTTGCTGTTAAGAATCCTTTTTCTCAGGAATTCGTAGATTTACGATATCTTGGCAATAGCGATATCGATAACAGGCAAAAACTGTCGAGATTCTTGATTTCCGGGATGGATGAACTATCTGTGTACCGGTACCTAATTAAGTTTATACGGATACCCTTGATGCGAAAGTCCTATTCGTATTCATCCGAACTTTTTTTACGCTGGTCAATTTGAAACCCTGCTTCTCACTCTTCCCGGTAGCTGAGTGGCCAGCGTGACAGAATGTCAATCCTAACGGCCCGGGTTCGATTCCCGGCTGGGTCGGAGATTTTCTCCGCTCGGGGACTGGGTGTTGAGTTGTCCTGATCATCATCATTTCATCCCCATCGGCGCGCAAGTCGCCGAAGTGGCGTCAAATCGAAAGACTTGCACCCGGCGAACGGTCTACCCGACGGGACGCACTAGCCACACAACATTTCATTTCATTTTACTAAGAAAATTCGGACAATAGTCCACTGGGTAATTTCTACTGTTTTCTCTCCACTCAAACAACAGACCACAAAGAAATTGCAGTTTTGCGCAAAACTTCGCAGCTTTTCTTGAAGAGAACTGGATGTCAAACATATAAAGAAAATTCTTATACAAAAATTTGTCCCTATAAGATTGGCTCCTAAAAAGTACCAGCAAAATGGGGTCATCGCGCACAAGCGAGATGACCTAGTTTCCAAAAACGTATACAGCTTTAGATTTGTACGAAAATATGGTGGGAATTAAAGCGACCAGTGATTTATCCAGACACATTATAATGTGCGCTGGACCCCCTTTCAGTTCGTCCTCTATGTTAATGAATTGGCAAATAATACTAATGGAAACCTCAGGCTTTCTGCAGATGATGTGGTTATATCTAATGAAGCAATGTCTGGAAAAAAATCTGCATAAATACTGAGAGATCTTGATAAGATTTAAAAGTGATGCAAAGACTGGCAACTTGATCTGAATGTTGAGAAGTGTAAAGCTGTGCCCTTCACAAATCGAGAAGAAAGTTGTATATTATAAATACTATATCAGTCTCTATATATAAAAGGAAATATCCTGACTGATTGACTCATTATCGCCCAGCCCAGAGCCATACAACAGAAACATGAAATTTGGAGAGGGTGTTGATTTTACACTGTAGGCATCGTTTGTATGGTATTGCCCGAAATTCCATCCCTAAGGTGGAGCAGTAGGGAATGAAAGGTTCGTTGAAAAATGTCGCTATTACGGCAATACTGGAGCTAGAACTACGAAAATTCGTAATTGGTTTCTCGGCCAGAAATAGGAAAACACGTGTTTCAGTGTTTTTGGAAATTCAGCCCAATAAGGGGGTGAAATAAAGGATGAAAATTTTTATGAAAGCATTTCATTATGAAAGCATTTTAAAATTAATGTAAAATAAATTTTATATGGCTTGTCGGTTATAAATAAAAGGTTTTAATGTTTTTTGGATAACGGGACCCCTATCGAACGACCACATAGGCTCCGTCGTAGGCTGGGCAAGAGGCAGACTTCTTTTCATTGGTAGAACAAATTCTGCAAAGGAGATTGCTTATAAATGTCTCGTAGCCATCCCAGAATTTGTTTGTGTTTGTGGGGCGCGCAGCAAATAATACTGACAGAGGAAATTGAACGCGTACAAAGAAGCGCTGCACGAATAGCCACAGGTTAGTAGGACTCACGGCACAGTACCAAAAACGTGCAGATAAAATGAAGTGGAAAACACCTGAAGGCGGAAACTATCCCGTGATAGAGTAGCTACAAAGTTTCGACACTGCCCAGCGCAGTAGTTGCGCGGTCAGCGTGGCGCATTTCAAACCGAAGGGTCCCGGGTTCCATTCCCGGCCGGGTCGGATATTTTCTCAGCTCGGGGCCTGAGTGTTGTGCTGCCCTTACGTTCGGCAGTGTGCCATTTCTTGTTGTGGTCTTCAGTCCTGAGACTCGTTTGATGCAGCTCTCCATGCTACTCTATCCTGTGCAAGCTTCTTCATCTCCCAGTTCCTACTGCAGCCTACGTCCTTCTGAATCTGCTTAGTGTATTTATCTCTCGCTCTCCCTCTACGATTTTTACCCTCCACGCTGCCCTCCAGTGCTAAACTGGTGATCTCTTGATGCCTCAGACCATGTCGTACCAACCGATCACTTCTTCTAGTCAAGTTGTGCCACAAACTCCTCCCCAATTCTATTCAATACCTCCTCATTAGTTATGTGATCTACCCATGTAATCTTCAGCATTCTTCTGTAGCACCACATTTCAAAAGCTTCTATTCTCTTCTTGTCCAAACTATTTATCGTCCATGTTTCACTTCCATACTTGGCTACACTCCATACAAATACTTTCAGAAACGACTTCCTCACACATAAATCTATACTCGATGTTAACAAATTTCTCTTCTTCAGAAACGCTTTCCTTGCCATTGCCAATCTACATTTTATATCCTCTCTACTTCGACCATCATCAGTTATTTTGTTCCCCAAATAGCAAAGCTCCTTTACTACTTTAAGTGCCTCATTTCCTAATCCAATTCCCTCAGCATCACCCGAGTTAACTCGGCTACAATCCATTATCCTCGTTTTGCTTTTGTTGATGTTGATCTTGTAAGTAGGCTGTTTATGTTTTCTCTATGTAAGTAGGCTGTTTATGTTTTCTCTATGTAAGTAGGCTGTTTATGTTTTCTCTATGTAAGTAGGCTGTTTATGTTTTCTCTATGTAAGTAGGCTGTTTACGTTTTCTTATTGGCAACGTTACGTAGCGCTCAATATGAAAATCACTGGCTGTGCTGTGTGCAGTCTGTGGCTAGTTTGCATTGTTGTCTGCCATTGTAGTGTTAGGCAGCTGGCTGCGAACAGCGCGTAGCGTTGCGCAGTTGGAGGTGAGCCGCCAGCAGTGGTGGATGTGGGGAGAGAGATGGCGGAGATTTGTAATTTGTCATGAACTGATATATATATTATGACTTGTGATGATATTAAGGTAAATACATTGTTTGTTCTCTATTAATATCTTTCATTTGCTAACTATCCCTATCAGTAGTTAGTGCCTTCAGTAGTTTGAATCTTTTATTTAGCTGGCAGTAGTGGCGCTCGCTGTATTGCAGTAGCTTGAGCAGCGAAGATTTTTGTGAGGTAAGTGATTTGTGAAAGGTATAGGTTAATGTTAGTCAGGGCCCATTCTTTTGTACGAATTATTGAAAGTCAGATTGCGTTGCGCTAACAAAATATTGTGTGTCAGGTTAAGCACAGTCATGTATAAATTGTTCAAAGGGGACGTTTCATATGGCGACCCTTAGCCTAGGATACCTCACTGGAATCTTCTGATTTTTCTTGTAGTTTGTGTATTTAGTGTAGCTTTTGTTTATTGCTAGCGCGTAATTGTAGAGAGAATCTCCTTTGTAGTTGTAGCCTTTCATTGTTGTACAGTAAAACAGTTGTGGCATGCATATAGATTTGCACCAAGTATTTCGCAGCTGTAATTAACTAGATATTATTTTCAGTGTTATGTTAATGTGTTCTCTTATTTTTGCTCTTCAAATTGTGTTTTTCTGTGTTGTCGTGTGAAATACTGTGACAATAATGGCGTGTGAAAAACGTAATACTAGGCTCCAAAGTAAACTGAGAAATGACAGTGAAAATGAGAGCAGTGTGTTAGCGCCACCGAGTTATGAATTAACTGATGTTCAAAGTAGTAATTTGGTAATCGTGCATAGGGAAATGGAGCGGGCGGCAAACAATGGCACGGACAGTGAAACAATTAGTGAAGAGGGAAGCATTATCGATCGATCGGTCGGCAACAGCTCGCCTCAGGAATCCGAAATGACAGGACACAATTTCGCAAATACTGTAGATTCAGGTTTTGGGTCATCACCGTTTTCTCAAATAAGTCAAGACACATTTTCTGCTTGTCAAAATGTGAATGTTGTCGGTGCAAATGCACTGCCGAAAAGCGTAGAGAAACAGATTCCAGACACTAATACATTATTATTGCAATTAATGCAACAAATGGAACAAAATCAGAGACAAACACAGCAACAGTTAGACACAGTGGAACAAAATCTCAAAAAGTTAGACACAATGGAACAAAATCTTCAAAAGTTAGACACCACACTTGAACAAACACGTGAAGATTTAACTAGTGAGTTACATAACATTGAATCGAAATGTCAAAAAGTCTGTAATGACGTAAAATCACAAATTTGTGAGCATTTCCAACCTATTTTTTCGCGGCATGAAAATGCATTACAGAATCATGAAGCAGCCATAAAAGAACTGCAAACTATTTTTCATGAAAATCACAACACCTTGCAAGCTAAAATTGACTCAGTTGCATCTACCGATTCGGTTACGCAACTTGCAAAAACTCAGGAAAACTTAAAGGTCACAGTAGAGACGATTGCAACACAAATGGACACTCTGAAACTTGGTTCAGAAAAACATACAGAGGAAATGATTTCACTATCGGATAAAGTAGCCGAACTTTCAGATCAGTTCACTAACTTATCTATAAAGGTAGATGATGATCTGAATGACACAACACCTGTAGCCTTCACTGACACAGAAGAGTATGAACGAATTAGAAAATTCAAACAAAATCAAAATCAAATCAATACACAGTACAAAAGAGAAATCCGGGAAGTGCAAGATCAGTTGGCACAAGTAGTACAAGAATTACGTATTTCTGAGGACACTCGCGCCCCAATACGGGAAGAGGGACATACAAATACGGAACAGACACAAAATAATAACACAGGGCATTTCGGAAGTTATGAAAGAAATTGGCAAGGCGCATTGGATTTTGAGATGGAACCGCCGAAACGAAGTAACAATGACCGACATGCGACTCGCCGACATGACGATTTTGACTATAAGCTGTTCATTACTACACGTAAATTCAAAACATTTAAGAATTCTGGCAACGACATTCATCCACAAGCATGGCTCCATCAATTCTCTCATTGTTTTCCTCCCAACTGGTCGTTAGAACACAGATTAGAATTTATGTGTGGCTACTTGGAGAATGAACCAGCTGTAAGAATGCGATCGGTAATTCACGATTGCCACAGTGAAGGAGAGTTTTACCATGCCTTCCTCTCAGCATATTGGTCTCAAGCCACACAAGACCGTGTAAAACATAGCATCATAATGATGAAACGTTTCGAACAATCTGAATTTTCCAGTCTTATGAAATATTTTGAAGACATGTTGCATAGGAATCAGTATCTTTCAAACCCATACAGCCCCTCAGAACTCATCCGCATTTGCTTAATCAAACTGCCTGAACATTTACGACATATTATTTTGGCAGGACGTTGCAAAGACGACATTGAAGCATTTCAGGGACTCTTACAAGAATTAGAAATTGACACTGACAATCGCGGAACGCGAAACCAGGAACACAGCAATTACAGGTCACATCCGTCGCAATTCCGCGATGAAAGAAGTAATAACTTTACACGACAAGGCTATTCTCACAACACAAATCGTGACCAAAACAGACACCACCCGTATGACAACCGTTGGCAGAGTAGTAATAACTACAGGGAAAGATCACCTCTCCGTGGTAATGACTATCACAGAGACAATAAGAGAAACAGACAATATGGGAACCAAAATAAATACTATCAAGGGAGACAGAATAACTTTAGACGCAACGGACCAGCGCGCAGTTACGATTCAGGGAGAAATTCTCCACCATGTGACCGACAAGAAAGAAACTATGGAATCTACCGACGGTGAATTTGTAGAAGTTAGGTCTCCTAATCCCAATAACGACGCGCGCCAACAAAGAAACAGACAATGACTCACACCGCAGGCAGCCGCGTGCGCCGGCTGGCTCAGAGAAAAATAACATTGACGCTAACCTTGAGCAAGATTCCAGTATTCTTTACGGACGAATACCGCATGATAATTGCATTCAAGTTGAAATTCTGCGTACTAGGAAGAGTAAAGGTTTACACCATATTTCACATGTAAAACCGTTTATTGAAAGATAATCTGCCTTTTAACTTTGTCTTTGCCATAAAACTTTTCACTTCACATTTCTAGTATGCTTTGTCAGATTTAGAATCTGTTAACATGTAACAATGTTTGAAGTTAAATATCCAGTCTAGAACCTAGGGAACATTTTTAAACAGAAATTACGAATGCATTGTGATAATGAACAGACGACACAGTGTTGTTATTTGTACATTCTTGCTTGTTAGTTGCACGATTATGTAACGTCTATAAGGCTTACATACTTAGGACATATACTGGTACTGCTAATGAGATTTTAATGCAACATTTTGGTTTACTTGAAAATACATTCCGGATTTAAAGTACTTTCTGAGAGATACCAGATGACACAGAGGTTAGTTTATGTGACAGCTACACGATTTTTATCACGACGCTACTAATGAGTGACAATTTACAATGTTGATTTTGCGGTGTTTCTGTTTTATATCTGCACAGTTTTTCTGTATTATTCTGGAAAGTAAAACATGTTTTAGTAGTAACTTTTGTAGTATAGCTACAATGAGACAGGGTTTTCCATAGCACAACAATACGTTACAGCACAGTACGTTCTTCAACACAACAATAAGCGTAATAACTAAGATATCTATACGCAAAGCATTTCACTTTCGTTTATCATGAGGTAAGTACATTGTCTTCTGCAGAACTTAGCTTACAGAGGACGATAACTACGACACTTCCACAGAGATTATCTTACAACAAGATGCACATTTAGCGCTACAGGACACGCATTTCAGTGATCAATTTTATACTTAAAACATTTATTTTTAAAGATTTTTGAATTACAAAGAAAGTTTTCCGTGATATATTTCATTTCATTGCTGTAATCTGTAACACCTGAGGGTATAATTACATAAATCCTCAGGGGGGTACATGCCTACTTTGTGTACCATGTGTGTGGCAACCACAAGGAACCCTAGCTAATATGGTATTTGCTTATACAACTTTACACATCGGTACCATATTTCTCTAACACACAAATTACACAGCTATCTGATCATTTAACTGAGAGAGACAAACATTTATTTTACTATATCAGTGACAGATGTTTACGTAATTACACAGTTGGATAACTTCACACTTATGAAACTGTATTTTGTCTGTACTTTGTAAACTGTTCATATTTTTTTTTTGGAACCATTGTGATACTATGAGAGCTTTGAATGATGTATTTGGTATGGATTCATGATTTTTAAAGTACGTTTGAGGCAGCTGACACTTTTGACATGAGCAGAGAATTTTTTTAGGCTTGGAAATTATTGGAGGAAGTTACGACGATTTTGAGATTTGACTGAGGTGTTATGATGTTATTATTACGACGACGATGTGTATTATGTTGTTGAGGAATGTTTATTATGCTACGTATTTCTCATGATGAAATATTGAAGAAGTGTCGACGAATATGTTTATGTATAATGAGGTAAGGAATAATGAGTAGTGTTTAGGGACTCTGATTTATGAAAAGGATGTTGGAAACCAAGAAACGTACTTTAAGAGTTATGAAATGTGTGTGTATATTCGTGAATGTATTACAATGCAGACGAAAATTTTTTTGGACACTGTTATATCAATAGCATTTTGTTTCTACAGATTTGTAACGCAAATTCTTGACCTGTGAAATATCTTTATATGCGACTGTCTCTGTAGCGGAAACTGCTGTCGTAAATATTTCCGTAAGAAAGTTAACGGACCACCTACACATAATGCGTCGTGGGCACCCAGCTGTGTCAGACGCCTGGAGAAAAAGCCATTAGCGCGTGCCTTTCAGAGCACAGGAAAACACCTGGAGAACAAGCCATTAGGGTGTGCCTTTCATCGCTAATGCGACACCCTCGTTACTTGAAAACAAATGATTACTCGCACTTTGTGCTAATTGCTGAAATGCTTATGAATTGATGGGAAATATTCGTACATCTGCAAACCTGATAATGACAAGTGTCTTTCTATGAGAGTTGAGAGCTACTGACTTCCGAAATGCCACATGACTATTGAATGATGTTTTTATGCTTTGGTTTGCGTAATTGCTTATTTCACTTGATATCTGGTTTCCAGCTGTGTTGCAGCATTGCTTTTATAAAATGAAATGCATTTGCTAATGTGAACACTTTCTGTCAACAGATCTATTAAATAATTATTTTATGATCCACATTCTTTAAAAAAGGAGCACTTGGAAAGGAAAGAACAATAAGAAGGAACTAGTAACTGCATTCATAATTTTCATTTCAAGTAATTGGTAACTTTTTGGTAGAATAACTTCTTGTGGTGCACCACTTTAATTACATAGACATTAAGATGTGAATATACATTTCCCTTATCTGCATTGTTGTTTTTACTGTAATATTTTTTCTTCTTGAGCTATGTCATGTTTAGATATAAGCTGCTGTTTGCCAGGCATAGTGCTACTGAACTTTAATTTGTGTTACTCTGCTAAGCCAATTTTACTACTCATTGATTTTTCATGTTGCTGCACATTGGCTCATATTAGTTGTAATTTTGCATTTTATCTGTTAATTTAGATTTACGGTAGCTTGCTTTGCAATTTTCCAATTTTTTGGTAATTGCTGTTTATATTAATTGTTATGTGATGCTGCATTGCCTCGTCCCTTAGTTTAGCATCTGAGCTCAGTAGATTTAAGTTAGCTTAAGAGGGGGTAGCCTCTAAGAGAATGAGTTGCGATGAATTGGAAGAAATGCATTGAGAAAACAGGTTTAGGTAGAATTTTCTTGGAAATAAATGTTGAGGTAAGAAATGTGTGAACATATAAATACAGAAAGCATGCTTAGATAGAATTTTTTTTGGTGGAAACAAAGGATGAAATAAGACGAAAGATTTATGAAGTTTTGGGTTGGACTGCAGTACCAAATGTTACACTGAAAACGAACCCTGTCCTTTCCTATTGGTGTTATCCCACTATGTGTTTGTGTACCCTTGAGTATTTGTTTTCTTCCTGTGTCTGTGTACTGTTTCATAGAATTTTTTTCTCTTCTAATACTAAGCTATATTCACTATGAGGAGGAATACTGTTATCCTCAAATATAAGTTGCATTAATAATATGTTATTTTCTTTGTAAAGTTGTTTACAATTCTGTTCTGTTTCAATGTTCATGTGTGAAATTAATGTTTCGAAAACTATTCTCATTATTTCATGTATGTACTTATGTCACTATTTTTGTAACACTCATGTATATGTTTATTTCTATTCTTTTGTAAAGCCTGTACTACAAATGTTATCTGTATTATTATGTTTTTAATGATGTATTTTGTACCTTTGTAATTGTATTCTTATGTTATAAAATTGTAATTGTCACCAGTTCATGACATTATTAACTTGTTAGTTACATTTCACTGCACACGTTTCTGTTGGTCATAGTATGTGGACAATATATGAGAAGTAGGGACTGTTAGTGTTTGCACGTGTGTTAATAACTCGGCAAGGGACTGGATAACAGCATTGCTGGTTCTAAGGACAATTTCAAAAACTTTGTGAGTGCACAAGTGGTGGTTTATGGACTTGCTATATTATCCGCAAGACTCTTCAATGGTAATTGTGCACCTGCACAGTCACAACAGATGGCTGCTGGCCATCTCTTCAAGGACTACTGTGGGTCTACATCTTTGATGATCCATCAATACCATTATTTCTACAAGGACTGCAGTGGGTCTGCACCTCTGGTGGCCCACCAATACCATACTCTCTACCAGGACTACAGTGGGTCCGCTCTGTGATGACTTACCTACCAATACTCTTCAAAACTTCGACTGACTCTGCTGTGGGTTTGCTATGTTGTGGCCCATTACCTGTCTGCATGTCAAGAGCCAGCACTGTCTTTCCGTTGGAAGGACAACACTACTTCTTCAAGACTGCATGGAAATCCACTACTTCTGTGTGCATTTTCTTTTACTGCTTAGACTTTGAGAAAAACACTGCTATTTTACTGTGATGAATCAGGACTGTCTTTATGGACTGTGACAAAATTTTAGCTTTTGACCAACGTTGTATCAATAAGTGTGTGCATTTGATATCTTTGTTATTGTAATTATGAAAAATTTTTTTCAAATCTGTATTGGGCACTGCCCAAACCAATTTGTAAAAATTTTTGTGGGGAGCATGGGGGCTATGTAAGTAGGCTGTTTATGTTTTCTCTATGTAAGTAGGCTGTTTATGTTTTCTCTATGTAAGTAGGCTGTTTATGTTTTCTCTATGTAAGTAGGCTGTTTATGTTTTCTCTATGTAAGTAGGCTGTTTACGTTTTCTTATTGGCAACGTTACGTAGTGCTCAATATGAAAATCACTGGCTGTGCTGTGTGCAGTCTGTGGCTAGTTTGCATTGTTGTCTGCCATTGTAGTGTTAGGCAGCTGGCTGCGAACAGCGCGTAGCGTTGCGCAGTTGGAGGTGAGCCGCCAGCAGTGGTGGATGTGGGGAGAGAGATGGCGGAGATTTGTAATTTGTCATGAACTGATATATATATTATGACTTGTGATGATATTAAGGTAAATACATTGTTTGTTCTCTATTAATATCTTTCATTTGCTAACTATCCCTATCAGTAGTTAGTGCCTTCAGTAGTTTGAATCTTTTATTTAGCTGGCAGTAGTGGCGCTCGCTGTATTGCAGTAGCTTGAGCAGCGAAGATTTTTGTGAGGTAAGTGATTTGTGAAAGGTATAGGTTAATGTTAGTCAGGGCCCATTCTTTTGTACGAATTATTGAAAGTCAGATTGCGTTGCGCTAACAAAATATTGTGTGTCAGGTTAAGCACAGTCATGTATAAATTGTTCAAAGGGGACGTTTCAATCTTATATCCTCCTTTCAAGACACTACCCATTCCGATCAACTGCTCTTCCGAGTCCTTTGCTGTCTCTGACAGAATTACAATGTCATCGGCGAACCTCGAAGTTTTTGTGACTGAAACGGGAAGTGCCCTCTGCGATGCACCTCGCAGTGGTTTGCAGAGCATACAGCGTGTAAACGATAACTGTTTACAGCATATCATTGCGCCGTAGGTGAAGTCGAGACGAACAGTTTGATACACTAGTACACTTGCGGCCTAGCAAGCCTGCAAAAGGTACCAAGTACAACGCATACAAGAAGTGCGAGATTTTCGATATCGTTTCCCGACAGCTCATAGCTTCCGTGCTGGCAAATATGCGCGGTGTGTACTATGGGACTTAACTTCTGAGGTCATCAGTCCCCTAGAACTTAGAACTACTTAAACCTAACTAACCTAAGGACATCACACACATCCATGCCCGAGGCAGGATTCGAACCTGCGACCGTACGTCGCGAGGATGCAGACTGTAGAGCCTAGAACCGCTCGGCCCCTCCGGCCGGTTGTGTACAAGACAATCTCCTGTTTCCGACTCGTTGAACGACTTCAGCTGACTGTTACAGCCACTCAAAGTAACCGAGTTTCGGTTTCTTATTCCTATTATTTACCAATAAACGTAGAAACCGCACGAAGGTGGAAAAATTTTGACTCCCTCAATTTCAAGATTCTCAGACACAAAATATTAAATTTAACATGCAAATGAAACAATACTTAGTCCATCTAATGTTCGCTGCTTTTCTCCAAAAGTGATATGTGGTTGAATACTACAAAATATCAGCATTATCCTCTCGTTGATTGCAATTTTTTTAAACTCTGTTCAAAAATCATGTTGTAATCGAGGATTACGCCGCTGTTTGAGCATTGCTAACAGTCCGCGCTGAAGGGTGAAAAATAGATCAAATGGCTCTGAGCATTATGGGACTTAACTGCTGAGGTCATCAGTCCCCTAGAACTTAGAACTACTTAAACCTAACTAACTTAAGGACATCACACACAGCCATGCCCGAGCCAGGATTCGAACCTGCGACCGTAGCGGTCTCGCGGTTCCACACTCTAGCGCCTAGAACCGCTCGGCCACACGGGCGGCGCTGAAGGGTGAAAACTGAGGTTGAAGAACAATTTTTCGTAATAATTTGTCCGTTTTCAACAGCTACAAGCAAATAAAGGCAAATTACGTAGACACAGTCAGCATATCTGTATTTTTTACGTAGACTATAAATGAATTCTCGGGCTTTAATATTTCTCCTCATACGACGTCGCAAGTTTGTTGTGGCTCCTCCCCTTTTTAATCTTTTAAAGCAAATGGAGCACTGTACGTCATTGATACCGCACTTCATAAAATACTTCCAGATTAGGAATGATGCCATTTTGTAACACAATTCCGATGACGACAGAGAGAAACTACGACACAGACAAGTCTGACACACTGCACGTTCACGTGTACTGTTACAGTATTGTCTCAGCAATGTTGTATTAATTCTTATGCCACGTGTTTGTTAGTCGTGTCTATCGGCATTGTTGTTAAAATAGCAGTGATCGCTTTTCCCATTTTCTATTACAAACCTATAGGATATCTAGAATCATGAAATTTGGCAAGAAACAAGGTTTTAAAGTACAAGTAAAGGAAAGAAATCGGAAATGGTTACTTTGTAACTACACCACAACAAAACAATGTTTTTTTATCAGTTGTTATCCGACTGTGTCTGCCTTGCTGTTAAGACCCTTTGTTCTCAGGAATTCGCAGAATTACGCTATCTTGCCTGTGTCGATATCGACAACAGGCAAAAACTATCGAGATTCTCGATTTCCGAGATGGATGAACTATCTGTGTGCCTAATTAAGTTTGTACGGAAATCTTGATGCGGAAGTCCTATTCGCATTTATCCGAACTTTTTTTACGCTGGTCAATTTGAAACCCTGCTTCTCACTTTTCGTTTGACTATTAAAATTCGGACAAAAGTCCATTGTGTAATTTCTACTGAGACTTGTTTTCTCTCCACTCAAACATCAGACCAAAAAGAAGTATCAATTTTGCGCAAAACTTCGCAGCTTTTCTTGAAGAGAACTTGGTGTCGAAGACACTAAGAAAATTCTGATGCAAGGATTTGTCCCTATAAGATTGGCTCATAAAAAGTACCAGCAAAATGGAGTCATCGTGTACGAACGAGATGACCTAGTTTCCAAAAAGGTATACAGTTTTAGATTTTTACGAAAATATGGCGTGAATTAAAGAGACCAGTGATTTATCCAGACGCATTATAATGGGCAATGGACCCCTTTCTGATCGTCCTGTATGTTAATGAATTGGCAAATAGTACTAATAGAAACCTCTGGCTTTCTGCAGATGATGTGGTTATATCTAATGAAGCAATGTCTGAAAAAAAATCTGCACAAATACTGTGAGATCTTGATAGGATTTAAAAGTGATAGAAAGACTGGCAACTTGATTTGAGTCCGCAGCTCGTGGTCGTGCGGTAGCGTTCTCGCATCCCACGCCCGGGTTCCCAGGTTCGATTCCCGGCGGGGTCAGGGATTTTCTCCGCCTCGTGATGACTGGGTGTTGTGTGCTGTCCTTAGGTTAGTTAGGTTTAAGTAGTTCTAAGTTCTAGGGGACTGACGACCATAGATCTTAAGTCCCATAGTGCTCAGAGCCATTTGAACCATTTTTTGAACTTGATTTGAATGTTCAGAAATGTGTATTTGCAAGCAATGGAGCTTCTGCTTTAAAAAAAATGTTTGTTTAACTCCGTCCGAACAGGCGAAGATGGCGCAACGGTACCGACTGGCCGCCGTGTCATCCTCAGGCCACAGGTGTCACTGGATGGGTATATGGAGGGCCATGTGGTCAGCACACCGCTCTCCCGGCCGTATTTCAGCTGACGAGACTGGAGCCGCTACTTCTCACTCAAGGAGCTCCTCAGTTTGCCTCACAAGGGCTGAGTGCACCCCGGTTGCCAACAGCGCTCGGCAGACGGAATGGTCACCCATCCAAGTGCTAGCCCAGCCCGACAGCGCTTAACTTCCGTGATCTGATGGGAACCGGTGTTACCACTGCGGCAACGCCGTATGCTGATAAATACCGGTTATTCATAACTAAAATATCGGTTCGGTTTTAACCGGTCGGTTTTTCCCATCCCTACCACAAACCTCGAAAGTAATTGTACGGCCGCCTATGGTCTATGGACTACTGAAACAGAAGCTGCTCGAAAGCCTAGAAATGCCGCGTGAACCTGTCTCCCCGCTAGAGCCAGGGCATGGCTGGTTTGTAGGAATCGTTAGCGCTAGGATTTCACCCGGATCAAGTCCCACCCACTGACCCCTGGTTTCTCCGGTCTCTGTTCGGCGCCTGGGCGTCGTTTCAGTTGACCCACGTGGTTTGCCGCGTTCGGCTGCAGTTGGAGTGAATGTTAAATTAATATCTTGCTAGGTCTTAAATTTTGCCACATAGTTAAAAGAAACGTTACAAAAAACGTGCCCAATTGGCCTCAGCTATGCCACAGCAAACATAAGAGAAAACAATATAGCACTGAATTCTTTAAATACGAGAACTCAGTATTCAGATAAATAGCCTATGAAGAAACATACTTCTGTGTTAGAAAAAGCACCCAAAGCTACACTACTGGCGATTAAAATTGCTACACCACGAAGATGACGTGCTACAGACCTGAAATTTAACCGACAGGAAGAAGATGCTGTGATATGCAAATGATTAGCTTTTTACAGCATTGACACAAGGTTGGCGCCGGTGGCGACACCTACAATGTACTGACATGAGGAAAGTTTCCAACCGATTTCTCATACACAAACAGTAGATGACCGGCGTTGCCTGGTGAAACGTTGTTGTGATGCCTCGTGTAAGGAGGAGAAATGCGAACCATCACGTTTCCGACTTTGATAAAGGTCGGATTGCAGCCTATCGCGATTGCGGTTTTTCGTATCGCGACATTGCTGCTCGCATTGGTCGACATCCAGTGACTGTTAGCAGAATGTGGAATCGGTGGGTTCAGGAGGGTAATACGGAACGCCGTCCTGGATCCCATCGGCCTCGTATCACTAGCAGTCGAGATGACAGGTATCTTATCCGCATGGTTGTAACGGATCGTGCAGCCACGTCTCGATCCCAGAGTCAACAGATGGGGACGTTTGCAAAACAACAATCATCTGCACGAACAGTTCGACGACGTTTGCAGCAGCAGGGACTATCAGCTCGGAGACCATGGCTGCGGTTACCCTTGACGCTGCATCACAGACAGGAGCGCCTGCGATGGTGTACTCAACGACGAACCTGGGTGCATGAATGGCAAAACGTCATTTTTTCGGATAAATCCAGGTTCTGTTTACAACATCGTGGTAGTCACATCCGTGTTTGGCGACATCGCGGTGAACGAACATTAGAAGCGTGTGTTCGTCATCGCCATACTGGCGTATCACCCGCCGTGACGGTATGGGGTGCCATTGGTTACACGTCTTGGTCACCTCTTGTTCGCATCGACGGCACTTTGAACAGTGGGCGTTACATTTCAGATGTGTTACGAGCCGTGGCTCTACCCTTCATTCGATCCCTGCAAAACCCTACATTTCAGCAGGATAATGCACGACCGCATGTTGCAGGTCCTGTACGGGCCTTTCTGGATACAGAAAATGTTCGACTGCTGCCCTGGCCAGTACATTCTCCAGATCTCTCACCAATTGAAAACGTCTGGTCAATGGTGGCCGAGCAACTGGCTCGTCACAATACGCCAGTCACTACTTTTGATGAACTGTGGTATCTTGTTGAAGCTGCATGGGCAGCTGTACCTGTACACGCAATCCAAGATCTGTTTGACTCAATGTCCTGGCGTATCAAGGATGTTATTACGGGCAGAGGTGGTTGTTCTGGGTACTGATTTCTCAGGATCTATGCACCCAAACTGCGTGAAAATGTAATCATATGTCAGTTCTAGTATAATGTATTTGTCCAATGAATTCTGCTTTTCTTCTTGGTGTAGCAATTTCAATGACCAGTAGTGTACAACAGGAAAAACCTACCCTCAAAGAATAATTTGCTTGGAGAAAGAGGAACCACAGTATACTTGACAATTGAGTTTCAGAAAAAAATGGTTCAAATGGCTCTGAGCACTATGGGACTTAACTGCTGTCGTCATCAGTCCCCTAGAACTTAGAACTACTTAAACCTTACTAACCTACGGACATCACACACATCCATGCCCGAGGCAGGATTCTAACCTGCGACCGTAGCGGTCACGCGGTTTCAGACTGTAGCGCCTAGAGCCGCACGGCCACTCCGGCCGGCTGAGTTTCAGAACTCAGACAGTATATGTGAAACAAGAACCAACGTTCGCTATACTTCCAGATGGCATCAAGATTACTTTCTTCTTGCTAGATCGATCCAAGCTGTTTTTGCGTCTTATTCACTGAATAGTTTTGCTGAAAAGTTTTAGGGTGGAAGAAGCGGTAGCACGGCATGAAGGACGTTTTACAGCCGTGAAAGAATGCACTGTGCGGCTGGTCCCGGTGGAGGTTCGAGTCCTCCCTCGAGCATGGGTGTGTGTGTGTTTGTCCTTAGGATAATTTAGGTTAAGCAGTGTGTAAGCTTAGGGACTGATGACCTTAGCAGTTAAGTCCCATAAGATTTCACACACATTAGAACATTTAAAACACTGCAGCATTTATATCCTCCATAACTGCTCTGTGACAAACATACACATCATCATTATTATTTTTAAAAAGTGGTTTGAATGAAATTTACGAAATTAATAAATCTTTTGGTTAAAAACAGACAGGGGAAAGAATAACGACAGATTATTTTCCTTAGACGTTTGCAACAGCATATAGGACACTAATCACACAGAAACAGCCACAATTCTTTATAACCTCGTTTATAATGCGCAGGTATGGCATTGGAAGAATTTACAAGTTAAAATTCATCCATTACCTATGCAAATACTAACGAAATATGGCATATAAGCAAATATCTTACTGCTTTCATTAGGCATTTCTACTTTATGGCATTCCTATATTCTTTAATTTTCGTGATCTTCTATGAGGGCCTACATAAACAAAACGACTTTCACTTATTTCTATACAACGTCGATTTTAGACAACAGTCGACTGCATCCGTGGCTTTACTACCGCCGTGACAGATTCAACACCATTGTTTTCGCACTGTGTGTTTGCTCTGTTGTTTCCCTCAAATAAACGTGTTATAACAAGTGAATTAGTTTATGAAAATTTGTCCTTATTGCCCTTAAGTAACATCACGTTATTTTTTGTTTTCTATTGCTGGCGATGCTTTCAATTCTCTATAAATATTTTTATTTCTTTAATAATGCACGTTCATATTATATTACTATCCAGAAAAACTTAAATTTCTTATCATAACTGAATCTCGTCACAGTTGTAAGTAGGCTGTTTAGGTTTTCTTATTGGTAACGCCACGTAGTGCTCTGTATGAAAATCACTGGCTGTGCTGTGTGCATTCTGTGGCTAGTTTGCATTGTTGTCTGCCATTGTAGCGTTGGGCATCGGGATGTGAACAGCGCGTAGCGTTGCGCAGTTGGAGGTGAGCCGCCATCAGTGGTGGATGTGGGAAGAGAAATGGCGGAATTTTGAGAGCGGATGATCTGGACGTGTGTCTATCAGAAACAGTACATTTGTAAGGATGGATCTCATGAACTGCTATATATATTATGACTTTTGAACACTTTTAAGGTAAATGCATTGTTTGTTCTCTATCAAAATCTTTCATTTGCCAACTATGCCTATCAGTAGTTAGTGTCTTCAGTAGTTTGAATCTTTTATTTAGCTAGCAGTATTAGCGCTCGCTTTATTGCAGTAGTTTGAGTAACGAAGATTTTTGTGAGGGAAGTGATTTGTGAAACGTATAGGTTAATTTAGTCAGGGCCATTCTCTTGTAGGGATTATTGAAAGTCAGATTGCGTTGCGCTAAAAAATATTGTGTGTCAGTTGAAGCACAGTCATGTATAATTTTTCTAAGGGGACGTTTCACAGTGTAACGTGTGTTGGACTGTGACGATAACAACTTTGTGGAACTGGCGGCTGTTTAGGGGAGGGGCTTACGCTACGGATAGGCGTGGAGGGGGGTGAATGGGCGGGACTCGTTCCGGGTGAAATCCTAGCGCTAAGGGCACGTCTGGCTTGTGGCCAGCCTCTGCCCTTTGCGCAACGCTCCCCCAAGTGAGGCAACGCTGACGCAAAGCGACGCGGAAGTTTCCCCCGGTCGATACCCCCGCCGCTGCAGCTGAGCTCTGCATGGAAGGTCCCCCGGGTCGATAGCGCAGCCTGCATCCCCTGCCAAATACCCGCATAACTCGCCTGCATCTGGCTGCACTGCCGTGACCTTGACCTCGTGTGTACCCGCACGCTAGGATAGCACGTCACCTGCCCGCATACGTCGTTCTATACCGAGAGGTTGTAACAATGGAAAATTGTACTGAAATGCAGGTATGTAGACTGGCAATGGGAAGGAAAGCGTTTCTGAAGAAGAGAAATTTGCTAACATCGAGTATAGATTTAAGTGCCAGGAAGTCGTTTCTGAAAGTGTTTCTATGGAGTGTAGCCATGTATGGAAGTGAAACATGGAAGATAAATAGATTAGACAAGAAGAGAATAGAAGCTTTCGAAATGTGGTGCTACAGAAGAATGCTGAAGATTAGATGGGTAGATCACATAACTACTGAGGAGGTATTGAATAGAATTGAGGAGAAGAGGAGTTTGTGGCACAACTTGACTAGAAGAAGGGATCGGTTGGTAGGGCATGTTCTGAGGCATCCAATTTAGTATTGGAGTGCAGCGTGGAGGGTAAAATTGAACCTCAATGTAGACAAGTGTAATGTGCTGCGAATACATAGACAGAAAGATCCCTTATCATTTAGCTACAATATAGCAGGTATGTAGACTGGCAATGGGAAGGAAAGCGTTTCTGAAGAAGAGAAATTTGTTAACATCGAGTATAGATTTAAGTGTCAGGAAGTCGTTTCTGAAAGTATTTCTATGGAGTGTAGCCATGTATGGAAGTGAAACAAGGACGATAAATAGATTAGACAAGAAGAGGATAGAAGCTTTCGAAATGTGGTGCTACAGAAGAATGCTGAAGATTAGATGGGTAGATTACATAACTAATGACGAGGTGTTGAATAGGATTGGGGAGAAGAGAAGTTTGTGGCACAACTTGACTAGAAGAAGGGATCGGTTGGTAGGGCATGTTCTGAGGCATCAAGGGATCACCAATTTAGTCTTGGAGGGCAGCGTGGAGGGTAAAAATCATAGAGGGAGACCAAGAGATGAATACACTAAGCAGATTCAGAAGGATGTAGGCTGCAGTAGGTACTGGGAGATGAAGAAGCTTGCGCAGGATAGAGTAGCATGGAGAGCTGCATCAAACCAGTCTCAGGACTGAAGACCGCAACAACAACAACATAGCAGGTCAGCAACTGGAAGCAGTTAATGCCATAAATTATCTGGGAGTACGCATTAGGAGTGATTTAAAATGGAATGATCATATAAAGTTGATCGTCGGTAAAGCAGATGCCAGACTGAGATTCATTGGAAGAATCCTAAGGAAATGCAATCTGAAAACAAAGGAAGTAGGTTACAGTACGCTTGTTCGCCCGCTGCTTGAATATTGCTCAGCAGTGTGGGATCCGTACCAGATAGGGTTGATAGAAGAGATAGAGAAGATCCAACGGAGAGCAGCTCGCTTCGTTACAGGATCATTTAGTAATCGCGAAAGCGTTACGGAGATGATAGATAAACTCCAGTGGAAGACTCTGCAGGAGAGACGCTCAGTAGCTCGGTACGGGCTTTTGTTGAAGTTTCGAGAACATACCTTCACCGAAGAGTCAAGCAGTATATTGCTCCCTCCTAAGTATACCTCGCGAAGAGACCGTGAGGATAAAATCAGAGAGATTAGAGCCCACACAGAGGCATACCGACTTCTTTCCACGAACAATACGAGACTGGAATAGAAGGGAGAACCGATAGAGGTACTCAAGGTACCCTCCACTACACACCATCAGGTGGCTTGCGGATTATGGATTAGATGCAGATACCTCTCCACTGGTTTGATGCAGCTCTCCAGACTAGTCTATCATGTGCAAGTGTCTTCGAGTAACTACTGCAGCATACATCCTTCTGCTTAGTGTAGTAAAACTTCGGTCTGCCTCTACAATTCGCACTTTTCCCTCCTCATACACAGACACACACACTTCATTCCCTCACCAATGATTCCCTGATGCCTCACGACGTGTCAGCCGATCCCTTTACTGACGTCGTTCATAAATTTCTGTTCTCCCCCGTTCGGTATAGTACGTCCTCGGTTATTTGATCTTTAAAAGCAGCCGTGTACTGGACTGAAGAGCTTCTAGCAAACAGGGCATAGTATGACATTATCAACGGAGGGAACTATCTTCGGGTGTACCCCAACACTGTGTCATAAGACCATCACTTTTCACAATGTACAGGGTGATTATCACTGACGTTTAAAATCCTCCGAAGCGACATACATGTCACGGAGACAGGTAATTTAATATAAGCCACTGGGGTCACATACGTCGGGAGAAATGTTGAACATGTGACGAACCTGCAGCAGTTGGGAATGAAGGGGTGATTGAGCGGTGCTTTCCAGAAAACGGTACAAATTTCGATGGCAGAACGGTTCTAGGCGCTTCAGTCCGGAACCGCGCGACTGCTACGGCCGCAGGTTCGAATCTTGCTTCGGGCATGGATGTGTGTGATGTCCTTAGGTTAGTTAGCTTTAAGTAGTTCTAAGTTCTAGGGGACTGATGAACTCAGCTGTTAAGTCCTATAGTGCTCAGAGCCATTTGAACCATTTTTTGGATAAATCGAAGAACGGACAAAGACGTACTGTATTGGGGAGAAAAGAAATTTACGACACAACTTGACTAGAAACACTAAAACGGACCTGTTGACATCACACGTCCTGAGGCATCAAATAATCGTGAATTAGGTGACGTGAAATGACGCGCTTAAAAACAGTAGTAAGTGATAAAACTTTACTAAAGGAAACAGGGGCAAGTGAATGTAGGTTGCAGTAGTTATTCAGAGATGAAAAGGCTTACACAGGACAGACTAGGGTGGGGAGCTTTATCAAACCAGTCTTTGGACTCATGGCCACAACAGTTACAAACGTCGTAACAATGGAAGTCAGACTCGGTTGGAATCGAGTGAAAAAGCTTGTTCACAATCTTTGAATCGATAGCACAGAGGTAAGGCGTACTCAGTGATTAGCGTAGGTTTTCGGCAGCTCTAGATTACGTACTGCCAAATACGCACGGTGTGTACAATAACGTTGTTTACCACTCGCTGAACGTCAGCGAACACCTGTCCCTACGACACACATGTTTGTGTTACTCTTTCTCTGCCTCCTTTGTTCATCTGTAAGAATAATTTTGCAGCACTCTATACATTAGCTTTTCAGAGCGCTACTCCACGTCACATTACGTTTCATAGTTGATAAACAAACCACACATACCGAAATCCTTCCTTTAACGTCCGGATTCAGGATGCAAATGGAGCGTGAGGCGCGGAAATGTGTTTCTGGCCGTTTTCAAGTTTCAGTTACTAGTGGTTAACTAGCTAAAGAGGTATTTCTAAATGCTAAAACGGGAGAAATTAGTAACGTCATTTGTTTATTCGACGCCTTATACAAACCCGCAAAGAGAAAAAATACCTGAGAAAATGTACATAAAAAATTGCAAAAGGCAGAAATAATTACGAGAACGGTTTGTAATGTTAATTTATCATCTTATGTTAATTTTATTCATTGCAAGTAAAATTATTGGAAGTACCCAAAAATACAAGCATAGGCTCAAAAGGAGGCATCTTTTGTCTGCGACCCGACTCGCTTCAAAGATTTCTTCCCATTGTCAAGAGAGCTGAGGTCTACAGTACATATGTGCGTACAGTGTAAGAGTGTTCTGCATTTTTGTGGAGTTGTCTTTCGTATTGACGATACTTTTTGCTTAACACTGTCCCCCCTCTCAAAGAAAACACGCCTGCTTCGTGTAGCCTTGGTACATTTCACTCAAACTAGCAACGCTTTCAAGTGGCCTCGTATTTTCCTTTTGTTTCCATTGCACTGCATTGAATTTAGCGTACCTTCTAAGCCAAGCCCTGACAACTCTTTTTTAGTCGAAATTGTGTAGGTAAATTACATTTTTTAATTCCCGTCGTGTTTTAGGGGCAGGAGGCGATCTGTCGGTGGTACAAACATCCCGCAGTTCTGCTAAATGACTTCAAAATACTTAAACACGTATAGAATAATGAAAAAGTACTGCTTTTACGTCTGTTTTAACAAACTGAAAGCTTTTGTTGATTGTATTGAAAATGTCAATGTTTATTTTTATTGCTCGTTTTTAAATAAATGGATGTCATTAAAGCGCTGCTTGAAATAGTAAAGGCATAGTTCCGCAGTGAGCGTGTCGGGCCGCTGTGTAGAGGAACCTGGGTTCGATTCACGCTACCGCCGATGCTGAGTGAGTGAGTGAGGGCAAATAGCGAAGGTCATCAGTTTCCATTTCACCTCTCAAGACAGCAGTAGTGTGCCCATGTGTCTCTTTGTACAAGTGTGAGAAGGTGTTCTAAATGATTGCATAGCACGTATCTGAGACCGAACATGGGAACCAGACCGGTATTCATCAAGTGGGATGTGGGAAACCGCCTAAAAACCACATCCAGGCTGCCTGGCACACGGACCCCTCGTTGTGAATCCGCTGGGCGGCTTCGATTCAGAGCCTGCATACCTCCTCGTCGCGGAAGCGGTCGCGTTAACACGCGCGGCTACCCGATTTCGATTCCTGGTACTGCCACAGATTTTTTTCTCTGATGAGAGGACTGGAACGAGGTGTACTCAAGCTTGTGATGCCTTCTGAAGACTACTTCAGTGACAAGTAGCGGCTCCAAAGTTTACAAAGGACACTTCAAATCGTTCCGTACGCATACTTCCAGATATTTTATAGAAGTAACTGTTACCATTGTTTGTTCCGCTATCATATAATCATACAATAAACGATCCTTCTTTCTATGTATTCGCAATACATTACATTTGTCTGTGTCTACGGGTCAGCTGCCACTCCCTGCACCACGTGCCTATCCGCTGCAGATCTTTCTGCATTTCGCTGCAATTTTCTAATGCTGCAACTTCTCTGTATACTACAGCATCATCCGCGAAAAGCCGCATGGAAGTTCCGACACTATCTACTAGCTCATTTATATATATTGTGAAAAGCAATGGTCCCGTAACACTCCCCAGTGGCACGCCAGAGGTTACCTCAACGTCTGTAGACGTCTCTCCATTGACAACAACATGCTGTGTTCTGTTTGCTAAAAACTCTTCAATCCAGCCACACAGCTGGTCTGATATTCCGTAGGCTCTTACTTTGTTTATCAGGCGACAGTGCGAAACTGTATCGAACGCCAGTCAAGGAAGAGATGGCAGCTACCTGGGAGCCTGTATCAGCCGGCCGGTGTGGCCGAGCGGTTCTAGGCGCTACAGTCTGCAACCGCGCGACCGCTACGGTCGCAGGTTCGAATCCTGCCTCGGGCATGGATGTGTGTGATGTCCTTAGGTTAGTTAGGTTTAAGTAGTTCTAAGTTCTAGGGGACTGATGACCTCAGAAATTAAGTCCCATAGTGCTCAGAACCATTTGAACCATTTTTTTGAGCCTGTATCTAATATTTTCTGGGTCTCATGAACAAATAAAGCGAGTTGAGTCTCACACGATCGTGTTTCCGGAATCCATGTTGATTCCTACAGAGTAGATTCTGGGTTTCCAGAAATGACATGATACGCGAGCAAAAAACATGTTCTAAAATTCTACAACAGATCGATGTCAGAGATATAGGCCTACAGTTTTACGCATCTGCTCGACGACCCTTCTTGAAAACTGGAACTACCTGTGCTCTTTTCCAATCATTTGGAACCTTCCGTTCCTCTAGAGACATGCGGTACACGGCTGTTAGAAGGGGGGCAAGTTCTTTCGCGTACTCTGTGTAGAATCTTCCTCAACGGCGCTGGACTCTTCCAGCAGGAAAACTGTAAGAGGGCCAGAATTTTGCTACAATGGTTTGAGCATCGTTGAAGTGAGCACACGATGATATCTTGGCCACCAAATTCGCGTGATCTGAACACGATGGAGCTCACCTGGGATGCTATGACGCGCCAGTAGTATTACTGATGTGTAGCAGGTGTGCAATGGTCAACAGAAATAGTGCTGCGTGTAAAGGTAATTGAGAGTGGAATCTTTACCGGTCTGGGGCGACATGAAGGGATAACTCGAGATCCGCGGCAATCGTTGAGACCACTCCCAGCGTGAGCTGTCCAGGTGTCTGGCGACCGCTGCCTCATCGAGGAATTAGCCGTAATCCTGATCACGCAGGAGACACGCGACAACCACGTGCTGTTGTCAGCCACTGGCGTCTCCCTGCCGCGGTGCACGGCATCGCCGGCGCCGTTTTCTTGTTGTCCGCGTCACGACACACGAGCCGCGTGCGGCGAAGCTTTGTCTCGGCAGCCGACGTCAAGGCTGGCGCAGAAGCTGCGCAACAGTCCACACCTGGAGGTGGTCCCTTCTTCGAGTGTGTGCTCACACCCTGATGATTTTCAGAATGGATGTACAGGGTGATCAAAAAGTCAGTATAAATTTGAAACCTGAATAAATCACGGAATAATGTAGATAGAGAGGTACCAATTGACACACATGCTTGGAATGACATAGGGTTTTATTAGACCCCCCCCCCCCAAAAAAAATACAAACGTTCAAAAAATGTCCGACAGATGCCGCTTCATCTCATCAGAATAGCAATAATTAGCATAACAAAGTAAAACAAAGCAAAGATGATGTTCTTTACAGGAAATGCTCAATATGTCCACCATCATTCCTCAACAATAGCCGTAGTCGAGGAATAATGTTGTGAACAGCACTGTAAAGCATGTCCGGAGTTATGGTGAGGCATTGGCGTCGGATGTTGTCTTTCAGCATCCCTAGAGATGTCGGTCGATCACGATACACTTGCGACTTCAGGTAACCCCAAAGCCAATAATCGCACGGACTGAGGTCTGGGGACGTGGGAGGTCAAGCGTGACGAAAGTGGCGGCTGAGCACACGATCATCACCAAACGACGCGCGCAAAAGATCTTTGACGCGTCTAGCAATAACATCTGCGGTCATCGGTCCCCTACAACTCAGAACTACTTAAACCTAACTAACCTAAGGACATCACACACATTCATGCCCGAGGCAGGATTCGAACCTGCGACCGTAGCGATCGCGCCGTTCCAGACTGAAGCGCCTAGAACCTCTCGGCCACACCGGCTGGCCGGAACGGGGTCCACATAGCGTCGTGATTTCATTTGCGGAGCTACTTTAATTTTATTTATTTGCTGCAAAATTAAAGACCTGTTACCTGATGTTTAAAAGCACACAGTACATTTCACAGGTTTCGTTTGCGAAATGTGGTGCTACAGAAGAATGCTGGAGATTAGATGGGTAGATCACATAACTAGAGGTATTGAATAGAATTGGAGAGAAGAGAAATTTGTGGCACAACTGGACTAGAAGAAGGGATCGATTGGTAGGGCATATTCTGAGACATCGAGGGATCACCAATTTAGTACTGGAGGGCAGCGTGGAGGGAAAAATCGTAGAGGGAGACCAAGAGATGAATACACTAAACATATTCAGAAAGATGTAGGTTGCAGTAGGTACTGGGAGATGAAGAAGCTTGCACAGGATAGAGTAGCATGGAGAGCTGCATCAAACCAGTCACTGGACTGAAGACCACCACAACACACACAATAATTTTTGTAGCTTTTTTTATCAACAACATTTTAAAAAAAATAACAATACTTTAGGCTGAAGTACAAGTAAAATTTTGTTGTTTTAAGAGTAATGTAATAAGATGATGGAATAGAGGAGAGATTTGTTTGTGGCATCACCGACAGTGACGGGCGATGAATGCCTCGGAATGGTTTCTTCGAGCTGACCGTCAGTCGCAACAAAAACGTTTAGCCAGTAGTACAGAAAAACACTGAAAAGCCAAAGAAACTGGTACACCTGCCTACGAGAACACACAGAAGTGCCGCAACACGGCGTGGCATGGACTCTACTGATGCCTGAAGTAGTGCTGCAGGGAACTGACGGTATCAATCTTGCAGGGCTGTCCATAAATCCGTAAGAGCAGAGGGGTTGGAGATTTCTGAATAGCAAGTTGCGAGGCATCCCATATATGCTCAATAATGTTCATGTACAGGGAGTTTGGTGGCCAGCGGAAGTGTTTAAACTCAGAAGAGTGTTCCTGGAGCCACTCAGTAGCGATTCTGGAAATGTGGGGGTGTGGCATTGTCCTGCTGGAATGGGCCACGTCCGTCGGAATACATAATGGACATGAAAGGATGCAGGTGATCAGACGGGATGCTTACATACGTCTCACCTGTCATAGTCGTATCTACACGTATCAGAAGGTCCTATATCACGCCAACTGTACACGACCCACACCATTACAGAGCCTCCATCAGCTTGAACAGGTCCCTGCTGACATGCAGGGTTCATGGATTCATGAGGTTGTCTCCATACCCGTACGCGTCCATACGCTCGAGGCATTTTTAAATCAGACTCGTCTGACCAGGCAACATGTTCATATAATCATGGACAGAATTAAAAAAGCTAAAATGCTGTCATAGCCAACTCATTAATACAGGCTATTACAAACGATTTAAGCGATTTCATAAATTCACTGTAGCTCCATTCATTGACATGTGGTCACGGCACACTACAGATACGTAGAAAAACTCATAAAGTTTTGTTCGGCTGAAGCCGCGCTTCAGGTTTCTGCCGCCAGAGCGCTCGAGAGCGCAGTGAGACAAAATGGCGACAGGAGCCGAGAAAGCGTATGTCGTGCTTGAAATGCACTCACATCAGTCAGTCATAACAGTGCAACGACACTTCAGGACGAAGTTCAACAAAGATCCACCAACAGCTAACTCCATTCGGCGATGGTATGCGCAGTTTAAAGCTTCTGGATGCCTCTGTAAGGGGAAATCATCGGGTCGGCCTGCAGTGAGCGAAGAAACGATCGAACGCGTGCGGGCAAGTTTCACGCGTAGCCCGCGGAAGTCGACGAATAAAGCAAGCAGGGAGCTAAACGTACCACAGCCGACGGTTCGGAAAATCTTACGGAAAAGGCTAAAGCAGAAGCCTTACCGTTTACAATTGCTACAAGCCCTGACACCCGATGACAAAGTCAAACGCTTTGAATTTTCGGCGCGGTTGCAACAGCTCATGGAAGAGGATGCGTTCAGTGCGAAACTTGTTTTCAGTGCTGAAGCAATATTTTTTCTTAATGGTGAAGTGAACAGACACAATGTGCGAATCTGGGCGGTAGAGAATCCTCACGCATTCGTGCAGCAAATTCGCAATTCACCAAAAGTTAACGTGTTTTGTGCAATCTCACGGTTTAAAGTTTACAGCCCCTTTTTCTTCTGCGAAAAAAACGTTATAGGACACGTGTATCTGGACATGCTGGATGCTGGAAAATTGGCTCATGCCACAACTGGAGACCGACAGCGCCGACTTCATCTTTCAACAGGATGGTGCTCCACCGCACTTCCATCACGATGTTCGGCATTTCTTAAACAGGAAATTGGAAAACCGATGGATCGGTCGTGGTGGAGATCATGATCAGCAATTCATGTCATGGCCTCCACGCTCTCCCGACTTAACCCCATGCGACTTCTTTCTGTGGGGTTATGTGAAAGATTCAGTGTTTAAACCTCCTCTACCAAGAAACGTGCCAGAACTGCGAGCTCGCATCAACGATGCTTTCGAACTCATTGATGGGGACATGCAGCGCCGAGTGTGGAACTTGATTATCGGCTTGATGTCTGCCGAATCACTAAAGGGGCACATATCGAACATTTGTGAATGCCTAAAAAAACTTTTTGAGTTTTTATATATGTGTGTGCAAAGCGTTGTGAAAATATCTCAAATAATAAAGTTATTGTAGAGCTGTGAAATCGCTTCAATCATTTGTAATAACCCTGTAGGTGTAATCTTATGTTAAAAGTTAAGCACAAGAATCCAAGTCTTAAAGTTGGAAACAGGTAGGATAAATCACGACGCGCAAATTATCCACGCTGCATTCCTCCACTTTTTGAGAATGACCGCACTTAGCGACTTCCAGCAAACTTTACATATAATTTCAAACCTCAACGAAACACTTTCTCGCGCCACACCACACAAATTGATCAAAGGGGAAACTTTATCGCTAAGTACATTTTCGCTCTTCATGGAGTATTTACGTAAAGCGCTGAATGTACCTGGAAGATTATCCCACTGTACGGCGATTAGGAGAAGTGATGTTTTATACATTCGATTTCAGTTGGAGGGTTACTAGTGAATTAGAAGCTGACAAGAGACGCCGTATATCACCTTGTGGCGAGAGCTGAGGCTTTCTCTCCTTATCTCGGCAGAAATATTGGCAATAAATCTTACAGGCAGGTTGTTGCGCACTGTCAAGGCAATGCTGAAGCCCCAGTGCTGTTACACACGTGCTCTGCCGTTCCTAGTATTGTTCCCGCAGATCTTTCCAGATTACCACGCTATTGTCCGTACGAAGAACAGGAAACAACATAATTTTATTTTCGTCACAATAGCAACGACGTTTATAGCGATTAACGGTTTCGACGTTAATATCGTCTTCAGGTAGTCTTTCATCTGTCGGGGGATGTCGTTTTTATTACTGTAAATTTCCATCGACAGTACAATAATACACTAAAACGCCAACGAAACCGGTGTGCCGACCGCTTTGGCCGAGCGGTTCTAGGCGCTTCAGTCCGGAAACGCACGACTGCTACGGTTGCAGATTCGAATCCTGTCTCGGGCATGGATGTGTGTGATGTTCTTAGGTTAGATTTAAGTAGTTGGACGTCCTAGGGGACTGATGACCTCAGATGTTAAATCCCATAGTGCTCAGAGCCATTTGAACCATTTGAAACTGGTGTAGGCGTGCGTATTCAAATACAGATATCTAAACAGGCAGAATACGGCGCTGCGGTCGGCAATTCCTGTATAAGACTAATCTCTGGCGCATTTGTTAGATCAGTTATTGCTGCTACAATGACAGATTACCTAGATTTAAGTGAGTTCGAACGTGGTGTTTTAGTCGGCGCACGAGCGATGGGACACAGCATCTTCGAGGTAACGATGAAGTGGGGATTTTCCGGTACGACGATTTCACGAGTGTACCATGAATATCAGGAACCTGGTAAAACATCAAATCTCCGACATCATTGCGGCTGGAAGGATATCCTACCAGGACGGCACCAACGACGCCTGAAGAGAATCGTTCAAAGTGACAGAAGTGCAACTCGACATCAAAGTTTTCTGGGTATGGTAGCGCGTCATAATATATAAAACTACTGCTGCTGGAGAAAAACCAACGTTTCAGTCTACACAGTCATAAAGTGCAACTCTTGCGCAAAGTGCTGCAGATTTCAATGCTGGGCCATCAACAAGGTCAGTGTACGAACCATTCAACGGAACAACATCGATATTGTCTTTCGGAGCCGAAGGTCCATTCGTGTATTCTTGGTGACTTCTCGACACAAGGCTTTACGCCTCGCCTGGGCCCGTCAACAACGACATTGGACTGTTGATGGCTTGAAACGTGTCGCCTGGTCGGACGAGTATCGTTTCACATTGTATCGAGCTGATGGACGTGCAAGGGTATTGAAACAACCTCATGAATCCATGAACCCTGCATGTGACTAGGGGTCTGTTCAAGCTGTTGGAGGCTCTGTAATGGTGTGGGGTGTGTGCAGTTGGAGTGATATTGGATCTGTGATACATCTAGATACGACTATGGCAGGTGACATGTCTGTCTGATCAGCTGCATCCATTCTTGTCCATTGTGCATTCCGACGGACTTGGGCAGTTACAGCAGGACAGTGTGACACCCCACACGTCCAGAATTGCTACAGAGTGTCTCTAGGAACACTCTTCTGAGTTTAAAAACTTCCGCTGGCCACCAAACGACCGAAACATGAACATTATTGAGCATATCTGGGATGTCCTGGCCGGCCGCTGTGGCCGTGCGGTTCTAGGCACTTCAGTCAGGAACCGCGTGACTGCTATGGTCGCAGGTTCGAATCCTGCCTCGGGCATGGATGTGTGTGATGTCCTTAGGTTAGTTAGGTTTAAGTAGTTCTAAGTTCTAGGGGACTGATGACCTCAGATGTTGAGTCCCATAGTGCTCAGAGCCATTTGGGATGTATTGCAACGTGCCGTTCAGAAGAGATCTCTACCCCCTCCTACTCTTACTGATATATGGAGAGCCCTGCAGGATTCATGGTGTGAGTCCCCTCCAGCACTACTTCAGACACTAGTCGAGTCCGTGCCACGTCGTGTTGCGGCACTTCTGCGTGCTCGCGGGTGCCCTACACGGTATTAGGCACATATACCAGTTTTTTTGGCTCTCAGTGTGAAACAGGCACCGTAACAGACGTTATATGCAGGGTGAATCATCTAAAACTTGCACCGCAGATATCGTGGAAATGGGAAGTGCTATTGATGTGCGGTTTTCTCAGAATGGATTGTTACCCAGGGGCTAGTATTGTTAGCTAATACAGAGATTATAATAATACTTAGACAGTGTATTTTTTGTGCAAACATACACGTTTTTAAATAGAACCATGCCTATTAACATTAAACTACAAGTAGGATATTTTAGAATATTAGCATTCTAGTGCGAGTCGTTTAGCAGATATCATAGTTGGGTAATTTGCACTCTGTTTCAAGCAAAATATCATTGTTCGCGCTTCTAAATGTTTATTATGTCATACATCCTGAACTATGTGTCGTACAATGACATAATTTTTAAGGTACATTCAGAGTTAAATGTGGATATCTTCTGCAAACTGTGTTACCAAAGGAGTCGGTAGTAACGAAGTAATAAATTAAAACGTCATCCTAAAGCTGAAGTTTCAATGCATGAACAGCGGAAATGTGCAAAGCGATAAACTTGTTTCCTTTCATCATTTTGTGAGGAGTGTCAGCGAGAAAAAGTTTCGTAAGGATTTGAAATTACCTGTAGCGTTTGTTGGAAGTGTGCTCTTTTTCTCAAATACTGGATGACTAAAACCATTGTGTTTGTGCGCCATCACTTACGCTGCGTCCAGGCGAAACACGCATTTGCTAACTGAAGTATTTGTCTCACTGTGTTAAACTTTTAACATTAACACTATGCCTCTTAATGAGTAGATTATGAAAGCGATTTAAGCTTTTATATTCGCTCAGTAATTATGCGAAATATAGAAAATAAATTTTTCTTGCACGTGGGAGGCGTTAGATAGGCAACCCGCAACCAGAACCGGGCATTGCAGCCGTATAGGGGTCATCCATGCGTCACACGAATTTCGTGATTTTTGAAGCCCCCCCCCTCCCCCCCCCCCTCCTTGTCACAGGTGGTCACATTTGAGTGATATTTCTCCGTTTTAAATTTAGAAATTATTAAATTTAGACAGCACTTCCAAAATTAATTATACATTTCTATATTAAAAGTTTTTTTTTGATAAAACCAAGACTAAATAAAACGTTTTGGAAAATTTACGAAACATATCTAATGAACAACACAAAATTCAATCATCTAGTGTGCAAGGACTTCGAACCCATTCCTTTATATTGCTAGGGGGGTTTGAAAAGTTCTCGGTATAACCACGAGAGGTTAGCGCTAGCGCAACGAGTTGTTCACGTGATATTCACTGGACTGTTCCCATAAACACTTGCTACGTCAGTGCTCTTGGACGAGAGCTGTGGCGGTGACATGGTTCTGTCGTTGTTCTCGCGTAGTGATTTGCGAAGATGGTAAAGATCGAGAATCGAGCACTGATTAAGTACTTCGTAAAGAAAGGTATGACAGCAAAGGACATTCACGCAGATTTACAGAATACACTGGGGAGCTCTGCTCCTTCATATTCAACTGTTGCCAAGTGGACAAATGAACTTAAATTTGGTCGGGAGAGCTTAGATGATGATCCGCGCAGTGGTCGGCCAAGATATGTCACTACTCCAGAAATCATTGCAGAAGTGAACAAAATGATCATGGAAGATAGCCGATTGAAAGTGCGCGTAATTGCTCACGCTTGCCAGATGTCATCTGAAAGAGTGAAGAATTTTAAGAATTGTAAGTGAAGAAGTAGAAATGAAAAAATTATCTGCAAGATGGGTGCCGCGACTCTTGACTCACGCCCGCACACATGTACCGTCGCCATGGCAAAATTACACGAACTTAGATATGAATTGTTGACACACCCGTCTTATTCACCTGATATGGCTCCGTCAGGCTTCCATCTCTTCCCGAAACTGAAAATTTTTCTTGGTGGACGAAGTTTCACTTCGCACGAAGATTTGATAGCCGGAGTTGACAACTATTTTGCAGACCTGGAGGAAACTCTTTTTCGAGATGGGATCGAAGCACTGGAACATCGTTGGACCAAGTGTATTAATCTACAAGGAGACTACGTCGAAAACTAAACAAGATTTTTTCTATTCCCTTCCGAGAACTTTTCAAACCACCCTCGTGTTTATGATTGGTTTAGCACTCGCTTCGTTCTTAATGTTAGGGACATTCGATGTGGCAACACCATCTTCATCCAACAATACAGCGTCATCGCTTGTCGAACAAAGAACTTCCCTGGCATGTCCAGCTGCAATTCTCTGAGGATGAATCTTCCTGATGGGCCAAATCTCTTGTTGGCTCTTCCGTAATTGCATGTGCTAGTTACTGGCTTTGTATGATGATAAATATAGGCCAATCACAAAGTAGTAGTACCAAGAAAAACACATTCGCCTCTCACGAAAGCCAAGTTCCGACTGAATGATGTAAACAATTCAACATAGACGAAGTCAGAGGGCCCTCTCGCCGGAGATTCGAGTCCTCCCTCGGGCATGGGTTGTTCTTAGCATAAGTTAGTTTAAGTAGTGTGTAAGTCTAGGGGCCGATGAGCTTAGCAGTTTGGTCCCTTAGAAATTCACACACATACATACGAAGTCAGAGCGGTGGCGATATCTGTCAAAGCCTCAAAAGCTTTATCGGCCTTTCGGCGTATGTCAAAGGTGGTGCCGAATTTTAACGATCAACATTAGGGCCGGCGGCCAAGTTATAGCTCCCTTAGTATGTCAAATTTGGCCGGCGGCCAAGTTATAGCTCCCTTAGTATGACAAATTTGCGTACGTTCGACTTCTAATGGATAATGGGGCAGCAGTTGTTTTATTTATGTGTAGCAACAATAACAGCACCAGCCGAGTGTATTAGTTTTACTTAACAGTAACTAGTTTCAGTGCTACAATTCACAACCTTCAGGCTACTTCGCAACATAGGGTGATCACGCTTTCAGCGGGCGTCATCACTATGCCCCTAATAAACTGAGCAGAAACCAGTGGCGTCCGCGGAACTTACTGTTTATACAGCAGCCAACATGCATCAGAAACATCATGTACGATACATTCTGTGGACGCGAGTGGTTTTCGCTCATTTTATTATAGACTAGCTCAGTGCCCGCTGTCTCACCCGCGTAGACAATATGGCCTGCAGAGATATTTTTGTTTTTATTTAATCGAATTTTCATGTTGTTCACAAACTGTAACACCTTCTAAGACTTACACGCTAATTAGGGCCATATAAGCATGATCTTTTCCGAATATACTTCTGCCCAAAAAGTGACTTTGGTGGCTGAAGTCCGAAGTTTTTGTTAATCATACCTTTTGCGTTCTTGTGGAGATGTTTCCACAGCAAGTTTCATCCACTAACAAAAATTCATTTTTATCCAACCGAGAAGTGAAATACCAATTTTCATATATTTAACTTTAAATTTTTTAATGTAACGAAATATTTTCATAAAAACTTCCGTCCCCTAATGCACTCCTTCAGGTGCTGAATTTCTAGAAACATTGAAACATGTATTTCTTTTATTTTTAACCGAAAAGTCAAATACCAATTATCTTAAATGTAACTTTAAAAATTCTTTACTAGTTCTTTAGTAATTATTTATGTTCAAATAGTTTTCACCCACTATTTTACCTCTATAGTGGGTGATTTACAAAAACGCTGAAACAGTTATTTTTTTCTTTTCTGACTGAGAAAGCAAATACCAGACTTCGTAGTTCTGGCTTCAAAATTCTCTTAATATGGTCATACTTTCAAAAAGCCTTTAATCTCCTGTTTCACCCCCTTAGGAGTGGAACTGCGGACAATTTCTTCTTAAACGATGTCTACAGTACAAGATCCACACCTTCTCCAAACTTCAAGTTTCTATCGTAAGTGATCTGCGCAATTTTCAAAGATTTAGCTTTAAAAATGTTTTCGCAATGCAATATTTTCATAGAACGTTTCACCCCTTATTTCACCGTCTTAGGAGTTGTTGTTGTTGTGGTCTTCAGTCCTGAGACTGGTTTGATGCAGCTCTCCATGCTACTCTATCCTGTGCAAGCTTTTTCATCTCCCAGTACCTACTGCAACCGACATCCTTCTGAATCTGCTTAGTGTATTCATCTCTTGGTCTACGATTTTTACCCTCCACGCTGCCCTCCAATACTAAATTGGTGATCCCTTAGGAGTTAAATTTCCAAAAACACTGAAGCGCGTATTTCTTTTATTTGTGACCGAGAAGTCAAATGTCAATGTTCACAGATGTATCCTTAAAAATACTTTAGAAGTCATCAGTCCCCTAGAACTTAGAACTACTTAAACCTAACTAACCTAAGGACATCACACACATCCATGCCCGAGGCAGGATTCGAACCTGCGACCGTAGCGGTCTCGCGGTTCCAGACTGTAGCGCCTAGAACCGCACGGCCACTCCGGCCAGCCCAAATACCAATCATCGTAGGTCTAGCTTAAAAAATTGCCTTCATAGCGATATTTTTCAAAATACTCTTCATTTCCTATTTCACGCCCCTAGCGTTAGGATTGCGAAAATCAGTGTTTGGATAGTTGCGGACCTTCACACTTAAGTGAGGAGGTGGTCCGTCATGTCGAATGGGTTTCTTGTTGATTCATAGCACGTTCTGTCATGGGGCAGTCTAAGTACGATACAACAGAGCCACCTTATGGACACGAAAAGTAAACAAAACCTGAATCATGACTTCCCACTAATCAGGCTCGTCTTTCTTGTTTCCTTGCTGGAAATAAAGAATGTCCATTTAAATAAACAGCACAATACGTGTAAACTTGCACTCAAGTTCGTTGTAAATAATCTGGAAAACAGTAGTGTTAGACAAAGCGGTACACAAGTTTACTTCCATATTTCCTTAAGCTGACTTCTCCGACCCCAGGTTCCATACTTCAAATTGTTCAGTGGAGCATTCTCTACAGGGTGAAAAGTATTTGTTTACCGATGAAGCAACGTTCGGGCGTGATGGAGTCTTCAACATGCACAATTCGCAAGTTTGGAGTGAGGATAACCCACATGCCACAGTTACTAGCGCTCATCAAGTTCGGTTCTTCGTTAATGTGTGGGTCGGTGTTGTTGGAGACTGTTTAATTAGTATCTGCTACCTTGTTGTTGTCACTTGGTCATAAAAAATGGAAAAGTGTTAGTTGGTTTAATTAATGTGCCGCCAGAGAAATCTTCCTCTACTGGTTTAAATACTCCTCATAGGAAAAAATGACATTAGGGGAAAATATTTGTTTTGATGTCCCCTACAACCTCCCAGAGTTGGTCGGTTTAAATACTTTTCACCCTGTAAGTCCTGTTACATTTTTGCACGATCATACGGAAGCAGCCTATAAGAGATATGGTGATGATGACCGTTGAAAAAAGTGAGTAGCCCAAGGGGCCCGAAGGTTTCGGATTATATGAACGAAAACAGTTGCAATTAAATAAAACTAATACATATGGCTAGTGTTGTTATTGTTGCTGCACAATATAGCTAGTCTATTCGGGGCTCATTACACACTAATTTATACGAGGTGCATTCAAGTTCCAAGGCCTCCGATTTTTTTTCTCCGGACTGGAAAGAGATAGAAACATGCGCATTGTTTTAAAATGAGGCCGCTTTCATTGTCAATACGTCCCAGAAATGGCAGCACCGTACGGCAGATGGAATTTTACCGCCAGCGGCGAGAATGAGAACTGTTTTAAATACTTAAAATGGCGACGTTTTCCTTACTTGAACAGCGTGCAATCATTCGTTTTCTGAATTTGCGTGGTGTGAAACCAATTGAAATTCATCGACAGTTGAAGGAGACAGGTGGTGATGGAGTTATGGATGTGTCGAAAGTGAGTTCGTGGGTGCAACAGTTTAATGAAGGCAGAACATTGTGTGACAACAAACCGAAACAACCTCGGGCTCGCACAAGCCGGTCTGACGACACGATCGAGAAAGTGGAGAGAATTGTTTTGGGGGATCGCCGAATGACTGTTGAACAGATCGCCTCCAGAGTTGGCATTTCTGTGGGTTCTGTGCACACAATCCCGCATGACGACCTGAAAATGCGAAAAGTGTCATCCAGGTGGGTGCCACGAATGCTGACGGACGACCACACGGCTGCCCGTGTGGCACGTTGCCGAGCAATGTTGACGCGCAACGACAGCACGAATGGGACTTTCTTTTCGTCGGTTGTGACAATGGATGAGACGTGGATGCCATTTTTCAATCCAGAAACAAAGCGCCAGTCAGCTCAATGGAAGCACACAGATTCACTGCCACCAAAAAAATTTCGGGTAACCGCCAGTGCTGAAATAATGATGGTGTCCATGTTCTGGGACAGCGATGGCGTAATCCTTACCCATTGCGTTCCAAAGGGCACTACGGTAACAGCTGCATCCTACGAAAATGTTTTGAAGAACAAATTCCTTCCTGCACTGCAACAAAAACGTCCGGGAAGGGCTGCGCGTGTGCTGTTTCACCGAGACAACGCACCCGCACATCGAGCTAACGTTACGCAACAGTTTCTTCGTGATAAGAACTTTGAAGTGATTCCTCATGCTCCCTACTCACCTGACCTGGCTCCTAGTGACTTTTGGCTTTTTCCAACAATGAAAGACATTCTCCGTGGCCGCACATTCACCAGCCGTGCTGCTATTGCCTCAGCGATTTTCCAGTGGTCAAAACAGACTCCTAAAGAAGCCTTCGCCGCTGCCATGGAATCATGGCGTCAGCGTTGTGAAAAATATGTACGTCTGCAGGGCGATTACGTCGAGAAGTAACGCCAGTTTCATCGATTTCGGGTGAGTAGTTAATTAGAAAAAAAATCGGAGGCCTTAGAACTTGAATGCACCTCGTATAACTTACCAATTAATAATGAGATCTGTACACACGCGCCCCGAGATACCTCCATACAACGTCGTTGACGACCGCTGTTGCACACAGTCATATAAACCTCTGCAATGCATGTTTGTATTTCGTATGCATTTCGGTGGCAGGATACGATGTTGGGAATCTTTATTGCGACCATTCTGGGTCGTTCGTGTATTGAAAGCTACAACTATTGCGCAGTACAAAATACGGTGATGTCAGTGCAAGGCAGTAGCGCCTCGGTAGCTTTTCGTCACGCGGTGTCGCTGTTTACCGAAGCTGTCCTTCAAGACTCTATCGGCACCAGACTTTTTGTTTGCACTGGCGCTGCCGCTCGCTGTAGCCGCTGCTTATGGAGCCGCCGCCAGGAGCCGGCAAAACAGTCAACAGCGGCTGTTCTGTTTCCCCACCTGCTGCCGAGAAAAATAAGGCTCAGCGCGCTATTCATTTCCCAAATCCTTTTACAGCCCACGAAGCGGAAATCTTGTTTTCAACTGCGCTTTCCATTGTACTTACTATCCCAGCTTGACATACCTTTTGAAGCGGAACCAAACTAACCCTTAAAGTTACCCCCACAAATCCTAAGCCTTCACTCAGTCGCAAAAGTACTCGGACAGCACGTAACGGCGCATAATTTTGCAGTTTTCCGCATGAACAAATACAGAAATTGCACTTTGTAATGTATTTGGGACTCTGGGTACGATGTCGCTACGTGAAACACGCGTCAAATACGAAGAATTGTTGTTGGACATGTGTCTGTTACGTAATATTTCATGAAAAAGGCATGGGAAGGTGCAACAAAAGTATTCGGACAAAGGCGGACAACGTGAGAGAATAGTTCACTCCGAGACGCACAGAGGGTGAAGCGACTGCAGTGTGTCCGACATTTCCGCGAGACGATAGCGATGATTAGTAAACACGTATCGCGAGCCTGTGCGGGTCGACGATGGGACGCAGAGGGAAGTGTTCTATGGTGGTGGTGGTGTGTTGGGGCTTATGGGCGCTCAATATCGAGGTCATCAGCGCCCTGACACACATTAAAAGGAACGAATGTGGACAGACCTAAGAAAACTAAAGCACACACTCAAAGAAAGCAGGAAAAGAAGGAAAATGCTACCTAAGAAAGTAAAACCTAAGGAAAGGGGAAACATAGCAACAAGAATGTCACAGGAAATTGTTATTGGCTGGCCACTTACATAAAATATGGGCGAGCTTGTCACACAGTGAGCAAATTAAAATCCTCTCCCTAAAATCTTTGTAAAAACGTTTGACAGGGCACAGAACTTTAAAACTTTAACCACATTCGTCCGAGTGTTGCCTAAAAGAGATTGCAGGTCCGCTGGCAAGTCAGCCGCGACCCGCTGGTCAGAAAATAAAACGCAGTCCAATAAAACGTGGCGCACAGTGACCTGGACGCCGCAAGCACGACACATTGGAGGCTCCTCTCGCCGGAGCAGGAAGCCGTGCGTAATAGGGCTGTGGCCTATCCGAAGCCGAGTGAGGAGAACCTCGTCCCGTCGATGGGACTGAAAGGAAGTACACCACACACGCGTTGTGGGCTCGACTACACGGAGCTTACTGTCAGCCACTTCCAGCCACTCATCCTCCCACCGACGCATGACCCGTGAGCTCAACAGCGAGGTGAGTGGGTGCAAGGGGATACCACACTGAGGTACTTGTGGGGCGAGACACGCCTCCTTGGCTGCGAGATCTGCCCTTTCATTCCCAGCAATGCCAACATTCCCCGGGAACCCAGCAGAAAGCTACAACCTTCCCCAGTCGCTGTAGTCGGAGGAGGGCATCCTGGATGGTCTGGACAATTTTGTCTGCCGCATACAAACGTTGCGATGAGTGAAGGGCACTGAGTGAATCGGAACAGAAAAGAAATTTAGGAGAGGAAGAATGTCTCATCTGCTCCAGTGCCCGCAAGATCGCAAACAATTCTGCATCAAAGACAGTAAAAGTCTGAGGCAGTCGGACCTTGAGGACACGATATGGAAAAACAACTGAGCAACCAACAGAATTCCCTTGTTTCGACCCATCCGTAAAAACAGCTACATAGTCGTGGTGCTCAGATAAAATGGCAGAAAATGCTGCATTAAAAACGGTGGCAGGATTGCAATCTCTCTTGTACTACAATAAATCTAAAATCACTCCAGGCCTCTTCAGTAACCAGGGTGGCAGGCGGTTAAAACCTTGGCGTTCGAGAAAAGGCAACTTGTCGTTTATCATCACGCGAAGGCGAAAACCTGCAGGGAAATTGCCGCAATAGCGAACATGAAGAAAAGTACAGTTCACGACATTATTAAACGGTTTGAGAAAGAAGACCGATTGGAATTCCGTTGCAGTACAGGACGGCCACGGACATTTTCACAGAGAGATGAACGTGTGAAAGGTGCAACAGAATCCGAAAATATCTGCCACACAAATTACAAGTGAGGTGGAGGGAGACCTTGGTATAAAAGTTCATCCAGAAACCGTGCGGAGAGTACTACGACGATCGCAGTACCGTGGTCGAGTGGCACGGCGCATAAATGCAGTGAACCAGAAGAAACGTATGCAGTTTGCGAAGGAACACGCCGAATACGATCAGGCTTGGTGGAATCGGGTGATATTTTGCGACGAATGTAAATTTACATCATGGGAAAGCGACGGAAAGGCAAACGTGTGGCGAAAGACCAATGAAGAGCTGAATCCCAGGAACGTCAAACCAACAGTAAAGTTTGGAGGTGGGAGCATCATGGTGTGCGGATGCATGTCCGGCAGTGGTGTGGGTGATTTAGTGTTCATTGATGATACGATGAACGAGGAAGCGTATTTGAATATACTGCGAGGACATTTGAAGCAGAGTGCACGACATCTAGGTATTGCGAACAACTTTCATTTTTATCAGGATAATGATCCCAAGCATACCGCGCATATTGTACAAATGTGGTTGCTCTTCAATTGCCCGAAAGTATTGCAGCCCCCTCCCCAATCACCAGACCTTAACCCAATCGTACATTTGTGGGATAAATTGAACGGACCTTCCGCGAGTACATCTATACGAAGGAGGCCTCGAAAGAGAAAATGCGCCAAGAATGGGCAAATATAGGCCCAGATTTCACGAAAGAACGTGGAAAGTATGCCTAGTAGATTGGAGGAAGTATTGAAAATGAAAGGTGGACCCACAAGGTACTGATATTTTCGTCGTACAACTTATGAATATTTATTGGACATGTCCGAATACTTTGTAGCAACAGGGTGTGCAGGATGTTTCATTTTTGTTGTTAATTTTTCTGTTATTTATGTTTTGGAAACGAAATAATATGATAATTCTTTTGTAATTAATGTTATTCCGCATATACATTGCTAATAAATATGTTTGGGTTTCATAGTTAGTGTTTCTCCAGTACCCATTGTGAAACTTCCCACTGTCCGAATACTTTTGCGACTGAGTGTATACAGAGTACCCTAAACCTTTTGGACCAAAATTATATGGATCGTAATGGATCCTTAACTGTACGTAATTTGAAACTTCGTGGCAGACTAAAACTGCGCGTCAGAGTGGGACTGGAACCTGGGACTCAGCAATGCTTTGCCTCGATGCATTTTTTATTTATTTTATTTTTTTTCTCCGAGATTTCTTTCGGCGAACGTTTGTCATACTCATTAGGTTACTTTTTACTGTGTAATTACAGGGTGATTCACGAAGATATGCAGATATTTTAATATGTTATTCTACTAGTAAAACTAAAGAAAAAAGTTCATATAAACATAGGTCCGCAAATGTTTAGTTACGGAGTTCGGCAATTTCGCTAATATGGAGCCATCGCAAAACTGTACGAGGTTAAAGTAAGGCATGATTTCCATTTATTTTCTTGTTATTGGTCTGGTGAACCTAATAAAACATGTTCCAGACGAGTATCTGCAGTAGTTTTCCAGAACATCCAGAGCCGGCCGAAGTGGCCGTGCGGTTAAAGGCGCTGCAGTCTGGGGCCGCAAGACCACTACGGTCGCAGGTTCGAATCCTGCCTCGGGCATGGATGTTTGTGATGTCCTTAGGTTAGTTAGGTTTAACTAGTTCTAAGTTCTAGGGGACTAATGACCTCAGCAGTTGAGTCCCATAGTGCTCAGAGCCATTTTTGAACCAGAACATCCAGAGAAGCGAAGATTATTATTATACAAGTAAATTTGTTTACTTTCTATTAAGAATGTAGAAACGTTTATCTCATTGTTGGCAACCGTTGGTGAGTTGTTTCAGTCGTTTCCTAACCTTGAAACGAGTTACTTTTCTGTATTGTTCAGTGAAAGAACACAATAACAACGGTTTAACACGAATTCACGTGTGCTGTGGTATTAATAAAAGCACATTATCTGACACATTCATACAGTTTCAGTTAACGTTATTACCATCATTTTTCCAAAATTAAATTCTCTAAAACTTTTGTTGAAAACTTTGTGCAATTGTCTGGAATTTAAAAAACAAATAGGGCTGAGTAGTTAATGAATTAAAAATTTTACGAAATTGCTACCTTTGCTTCTCTGGATGTTCTGGAAAATTACTGCAGATACACGTCTGGGACATGTTTTATTAGATTCACCAGACCAATAACAACAAAATAACTGGAAATCGTGCTTTACTTTAACCTTTTACAGTTTTTAAGATTACTTCATATTAGCGAAGTTGCTGAATTTCAGGCAAAATCTTTTATTAGCCATAACGCCGTCACAACACATTTGCGGACCTATGTTTAAATGAACTTTTTTCTTTAGTTTTACTTATACAATAACATATTAAAATATCTGCATATCTTCGTCCATCACCCTGTATATAAAACGTTACATACTTATTTTTAAATATTGTTTCGGATTAGTTAAATATACGAGAGGTATGCAGCAAATGAAGGAGCCAAAAAGGAATACAAACGTCTCAAAAATGAGATCAACAGGAAGTGCAAAATTGCTAAGCAGGGATGGCTAGAGGACAAATATAAGGATGTAGAGGCTTATCTCACTAGGGGTAAGATAAATACTGCCTACAGGAAAATTAAAGAGACCTTTGGAGAAAAGACAACCATTAGTATGAATATCAAATGCTCAGATGGAAACCCAGTTATAAGCAAAGAAGGGAAAGCAGAAAGGTGGAAGGAGTATATAGAGGGTCTCTACAAGGGCGATGTACTTGAGGAAAATATTATGGAAATGGAAGAGGATGTAGATGAATATGAAATGGGAGATAAGATACTGCGTGAAGAGTTTGACAGAGCACTGAAAGACCTGAGTCGAAACAAGGCCCTGGGAGTATACAACATTCCATTAGAACTACTGACGGCCTTGGGAGAGCCAGTCCTGACAAAACTCTACCATGTGATGAGCAAGATATATGAGACAGGCGAAATACCCTCAGACTTCAAGAAGAATATCATAATTACAATCCCAAAGAAAGCAGGTGTTACCGAACTATCAGTTCAATAAGTCACGGCTGCAAAATACTAACGCGAATTCTTTACACACGAATGGAAAAACTGGTAGAAGCCGACCTCGGGGAAGATCAATTTGGATTCCGTAGAAATATTGGAACACGTGAGGCAATACTGACCCTACGACTTATCTTGGAAGCTAGATTAAGGAAAGGCAAACCTACGTTTCTAGCATTTGTAGACTTAGAGAAAGCTTTTGACAATGTTGACTGGAATACTCTCTTTCAGATTCTGAAGGTGGCAGGGGTAAAATACAGGGAGCGAAAGGCTATTTACAATCTGTACAGAAACCAAATGGCAGTTATAAGAGTTGAGGGGCATGAAAGGGAAGTAGTGGTTGGGAAGGGAGTGAGACAGGGTTGTAGCCTCTCCCTAATGTTATTCAATCTGTATTTTGAGCAAGCAGTGAAGGAAACAAAAGAAAAATTCGGAGTAGGTATTAAAATCCATCGGGAAGAAATAAAAACCTTGAGGTTCGCCGATGACATCGTAATTCTGTCAGAGACAGCAAAGGACTTGGAAGAGCAGTTGAACGGAATGGATAGCGTCTTGAAAGGAGGATATAAGATGAACATCAACAAAAGCAAAACGAGGATAATGGAATGTGGTCGAATTAAGTCGGGAGATGCTGAGGGTATTAGATTAGGAAATGAGACACTTAAAGTAGTAAAGGAGTTTGCTATTTGGGGAGCAAAATAACTGATAATGGTCGAAGTAGAGAGGATATAAAATGTAGACTGGCAATGGCAAGGAAAGCGTTTCTGAGAAAGAGAAATTTGTTAACATCGAGTATTGATTTAAGTGTCAGGAAGTCGTTTCTGAAAGTATTTGTATGGAGTGTAGCCATGTATGGAAGTGAAACATGGACGATAAATAGTTTAGACAAGAAGAGAATAGAAGCTTTCGAAATGTGGTGCTACAGAAGAATGCTGAAGATTAGATGGGTAGATCACATAACTAATGAAGAGGTATTGAATAGAATAGGGGAGAAGAGGAGTTTGTGGCACAACTTGACCAGAAGAAGGGATCGGTTGGTAGGAGATGTTCTGAGACATCAAGGGATCAGCAATTTAGTACTGGAGGGCAGCGTGGAGGGTAAAAATCGTAGAGGGAGACCACGAGATGAATACACTAAGCAGATTCAGAAGGATGTAGGATGCGGTAGGTACTGGGAGATGAAGAAGCTTGCACAGGATAGAGGAGCATGGAGAGCTGCATCAAACAAGTCTCAGGACTGAAGACCACAACAACAACAACGAGAGGCTTTGAAAAAGAAACGCAACACATATATTTTTTTCGGGCGCTTTCGGTTTAAAAAATTCGAAATTTGTTGTGGACATCGTGGAACAATCCCTTTTCAGCCCCTATAGTTTTATAAAGTTCCGACAGGTGGCCGAGCTATATGTAGCGTTCAAAATGGCGTCTGTAACGGGGGGTGCGTTTCAAGCTAAGAGCTGTCGTTGAGTTTCTTTTGACGGTAAATCAGAGTATTCGAGATTCTCATAGGCACCTGCAGAATGTGTACTGAGCCTGGCAGTGAACAAAAGCACGGTGAGTCGTTGGATGGGATGTGTATCTTAATCGAAGCAATCTCGGGCAAATGTGTTCGATCTTCCGCTTGCCGTTTGGCCGCACACAGCTCTGTCTTGCAATGTTGGAACGTGCGGACAGTCTCATTCGAGGTGGATCAGACATCTCGCTGCTCAACTGGACGTCTCTGTGCTGACACACTCGTCCACCAGTTACGGTCTCAAAGGAGTGTGCCCGTTGGGTTTATCGCCGCCTAGCGGAAGACCATAATGAGCAACAAAGGACCGTCCGTGCGGAGTTCCTTACGCGTTACGTTGACTGATCGTGCCTCTCCTACGAATAAAGCTCAAAGCCGCTCCCTCAGCTGGCGAAGTCATGGCGACGATTTTCTGGGGCTCTGAAGGGATTATTGTGTTTGATGGTGCAATGGTGAACTCGGAAATTTATTGGCTACCCTCAGGAAACTGAAGAAACGTCGCCACAAAAACGCAGACGAGCTTCTCCAAGTCTGCGTACCCGAGAGCAGTTCACAGAACTTCATTGGAATTTTCTTCCTCATGCACCCTACAGCCCAGATCTTGCAGCTTCCTACTTCCACCTGTCTGGCCCAATGAAGTGTGCACTGCGCGGGAAGTAATGATGGGAACGCTGTTGAAGCGTTTATCGACTAATAAAGTCATCAGAAGATCAAAACACATTGCAAAACGGTTTAGAAGAAATATCGAAATGGTGAGAAAAGTGGCAGTTGGCCTCAAATAAGGAAAAGTGTGAGGTCATCCACATGAGAGCTAAAAAGAACGCGTTAAACTTCGGTTACACGATAAACCAGTCTACTCTAAAAGCCATAAATTCAACTAAATACCTAGGAATTACAAGTACGAACAATTTAAATTGGAAGGAACACATAGAAAATGTTGTGGGGAAGGCTAACCAAAGACTGCGTTCCATAGGCAGGACTCTTAGAAAATGTAACAGACCTACTAAGGAGACTGTCTACACTACGCTTGTCCGTCCTCTTTTAGAATACTGTTGCGCGGTGTGGCATCCTTACCAGATACGATTGACTCAGTACATCGAAAAAGTTCTAAGAAGGCCAGCACTTTTTGTATTAGCGCGAAATATGGGAGAGAGTGCCACAGAAATGATACAGGATTTGGGATGGACATCATTAAAAGAAAGGAGTTTTGCGTTCCGACGTAATCTTCTCACGAAATTCCAGTCACCAATTTTCTCCTCCGAATGCGAAAATATTTTGTTGACACCGATTTACATACGGAGGAACGATTACAAAGATAAAATAAGGGAAATCAGAGCTCGTATGGAAAGATATACGTGTTCATATTTCCCGCGCGCTATACGAGATTGGAATAATAGAGAATTGTGAAGGTGGTTCGATGAACCCTCTGCCAGGCACTTAAATGTGATTTGCAGATGGAGATGTAGACGTTGGCTTCGACTTGGAGTGGTACCATGCAGGCATACAGGCCCTCAGTAGAGTGGAGAATAATACAGTGTATTGGGATCCTGAATAGAACCAACTTTCTTTTAGAGAAAAAATGTGCTGCACTACTTATTGAACGGCCCTCGCACTATCAGGTGTTAAGTTGTACATCTCAATAAAAAATCTGTATTCATTTCCGACCATCAATTATATATCTCATTGCAGTGAGTTTCGTATCCTCTACAGTTTGTGTAATTTTGACCGCAAAGTTTTGTGGATATCGTGCAGTTACTACAATTTTTTTAAGACTGCAGGATGAGTTGTCTGTAAAAGTATATTGCTTTGTTTATTTCTAATTTCTTCGACTAGTTTAAAATAATCACTTGATAGTAAGCTATGTCAGTTCTTCAAAAATGTTTTCGTCCTATTGCTAACTGACGTCCCCGTTTTCAAGAAGGGACGTCGAACAGATGTGCAGAACTATAGACCTATATCTGTAACGTCTATCAGTTGTAGAATTTTGGAACACGTATTATGTTCGAGTATAATGACTTTTCTGGAGACTAGAAATCTACTCTGTAGGAATCAGCATGGGTTTCGAAAAAGACGATCGTGTGAAACCCAGCTCGCGCTATTCGTCCACGAGACTCAGAGGGCCATAGACACGGGTTCCCAGCTAGATGCCGTGTTTCTTGACTTCCGCAAGGCGTTCGATACAGTTCCTGACAGTCGTTTAGTGAACAAAGTAAGAGCATATGGACTATCAGATCAATTGTGTGATTGGATTGAAGAGTTGCTAGATAACAGACCGCAGCACGTCATTCTCAATGGAGAGAAGTCTTCCGAAGTAAGAGTGATTTCAGGTGTGCCGCAGGGGAGTGTCGTAGGACCGTTGCTATTCACATATAAATGACCTTGTGGATGACATCGGAAGTTCACTGAGGCTTTTTGCGGATGATGCTGTGGTATATCGAGAGGTTGTAGCAATGGAAAATTGTACTGAAATGCAGGAAGATCTGCAGCGAATTGACGCATGGTGCAGGGAATGGCAATTGAATCTCAATGTAGACAAGTGTAATGTGCTGCGAATACATAGAAAGAAAGATCCCTTATAATTTAGCTACAATACAGCAGGTCGGCAACTGGAAGCAGTTAATTCCATAAATTATCTGGGAGTACGCATTAGGAGTGATTTAAAATGGAATGATCATATAAAGTTGATCGTCAGTAAAGCAGATGCCAGACTGAGATTCATTGGAAGAATCCTAAGGAAATGCAATCCGAAAACAAAGGAAGTAGGTTACAGTACACTTGTTCGCCCACTGCTTGAATACTGCTCAGCAGTGTGGGATCTGTAGCAGATAGGGTTGATAGAAGAGATAGAGAAGATCCAACGGAGAGCAGCTCGCTTCGTTACAGGATCATTTAGTAATCGCGAAAGCGTTACGGAGATGATAGATAAACTCCAGTGGAAGACTCTGCAGGAGAGACGCTCAGTAGCTCGGTACGGGCTTTTGTTGAAGTTTCGAGAACATACCCTCACCGAAGAGTCAAGCAGTGTATTGGTCCCTTCTACGTATATCTCGCGAAGAGACCATCAGGATAAAATCAGAGAGATTAGAGCCCACACAGAGGCATACCACAATCCTTCTTTCCACGAACAATACGAGACTGGAATAGAAGGGAGAACCGATAGAGGTACTCAAGGTACCCTCCGCCACACACCGTCAGGTGGCTTACGGAGTATGGATGTAGATGTAGATGTAGATGTAGAAGGTAGCCTTCCTCGTCTGAATACATGGTTTTCATGTATAGACACGAGTGAGAAATGAGATTACCTGATACGCGAAGCAGCTCGGGAACCGGCGACTTGATGCGGAATGTGATACACACGTGTTTACCACTCCTTTTAACTATTCGTTTCTCTTCAAAACATTCTTTTAATTCCTAATGCTGTAACCACAAGTTGCTAATATTCTGCTGTTGGAAAATATTATTCACCTGCAGTTTGCGGTCAAAATGTTTATTTCTGTTGGCTTCTGCAAGTATACAGTTTATTTTTTACCACACTGGACATGCACGTTCCCAAGCTTTTCCAGACGTCAAGGTCACAACCGTCGCGTCAGAAACTAGCTCCGTGCAAAATGCATATTAATAGCCGACATGTCTGCGGCACGTTGCAGTAGCCTAGGAAGAATTGTGTTGCGTAACACATTGATTTGTGCTTTTGTTTTTCTGCGACAAAGCTGTCTTTATTGCGTCATTCGCACTGAGTTCGCTTCGTTATAGCAATTTGATTCTGCCACAGTATAACATAACAGTCGCAAAATTTCGTCATTTTTTGTTACCCACAGCAATATTAGCGCTCGAAGTGGCCAGCACGAAACACTTCTGAATATGATATCGGATGAGTGCAAATACCAACGTTGTATTGATTTATAGCATAGGTTTTCCAATAGGTTGTGTATGTAGTGCCTTAAAAGTAGACAATAACCAAAAATTACACCACATTTCTCATTCTTTGGTTTCCTAAGGGCCCTGGGAGGCACAAAATGGTACCTTCCAATACAGTATTTACGATTCTGATCAGATGTTTACTGAATAATGTCATTTTTGCTTTAATAACAAAAAATTGCTAGTATACATCAGAAGACATGACCTTTTACAGAAAGACGTCGTATATCTACCCAACAAAGCGGAGTTTTGTTCACTACACTTTCAGCCAAATCAGTGAATGTAGAACGTAGGAAACCTATATGGAATGTAATATTACATTATTCAACGTTTCAAAGGTGCCACCATATCTATAGCTTAAGGAAAAACCACACAAACGTGGTAATAAATCGTTAAAAGCAAAGAAACTGTTTCCCAACACAGAAGAAACCAATTCAAGAATTGTTGCTAATGTGACCCACATACGGCAAAAATCTTCAGCACATTCGCCTTTGAAGTAAAAGTAATTACATCTACAAAAATATTCGAATATTAGAAAGTCGAGTGAAGTCCAAGAATAGATGACTCATTAGACTCCACAAAAAATTCTAAGTGTCAAGAAAAATGCCAATCACAATAACAACAGAAATATGTTCTTCTCATACATTACATACGTGTTTATATTCTCTTGTTCTCAGTGGAATAAGCTGCAAATACACATATATTCGGAAGTATTTCTTCATGAATAAGTTGTTGCTTATCAGTGTAATTCGGCTGTTTTTAAATGTATTTCACGATAATTCATAAATCTTGTTTACCAACGGATGGGAACGAATAAATATAAAAACTATATTGTTAATTAAGTAGAAAATAATGAAAGACAAATACTTTCCCTATGACGCATGTGAGTGCTTTGTAACGGCTTTGAGCGCTAGTGGTGTTCCACCTGTCGAACGGTATCCCAAGAAAGAGTCTGACACTCTATATATTAGTCTGTGGTTCTGCTTGATTGTACAAAGAACTAATATTATAATTGCCTGATTATGTTTCACCAGATTTGTGACATTATCACTCGGCGACATTTTGTTCGGGTCTAGAATGTACATGCTTTACGCAACAGTTATTGCAATGACAGGAAGTCGTACAAATGTTTTTATATGTTGTTGTTGTTGTGGTGGTGGTCTTCAGTCCTGAGACTGGTTTGATGCAGCTCTCCATGCTACTCTATGCTGTGCAAGCTTCTTTATCTCCCAGTACTTACTGCAATCTACATCCTTTTGAATCTGATTAGCGTATTCATCTCTTGGTCTCCCTCTACGATTTTTACCCTCCACGCTGCCCTCCAATGCTAAATTCGTGATCCCTCGATGCCTCAGAACATGTCCTACCAACCGGTCCCTTCTTCTTGTCAAATTGTGCCACAAACTCCTCTTCTCCGCAATTCTATTCAATACCTCCTCAATAGTTATGTGATCTACCCATCTAATCTCCAGCATTCTTCTGTAGCACCACATTTCGAAAGCTTCTATTCTCTTCTTGTCTAAACTATTTATCGTCCACGTTTCACTTCCATACATGGCTACACTCCATACAAATACTTTCAGAAACGACTTCCTGACACTTAAGTCTATACTCGATATTAACAAATTTCTCTTCTTCAAAAACGCTTTCCTTGCCATTGCCAGCCTACATTTTATATCCTCTCTACTTCGACCATCATCAGTTATTTTATTCCCCAAATAGCAAAACTCCTTTACTACTTTAAGTGTCTCATTTCTAATCTAGTTCCCTCAGTATCACCCGACTTAATTCGACTACTGTACTATACTTATATGTACTGCGAGCATTATTTTACTCTCTAGAAGGTTAGCTTTCATCTTTCCTTATTTACATGCCACTTTTAACAACATGATGTTTTTGTGAAGTTAGTGTACGAGTTTCGTAAATCAGGTACTAAAGAACCTTATCTTCCAGACTAGAGAATAAGGTAATGATCATAGCAGATGTAACGTCGTTTTATGCCTAATTGGAGTTTCAATATAATGTTACAAAAACATGAATAAAATATGACACTCTGATGATTACTCCGTCTGATAGTGCAACAGGAAACGAAATGATGACGTGTGTATTTTGTTATTTTTTATTGACAAGCGCAATGTGAGCCATTATGTGTGTCTGCATTGAGATTTACTGACATCACATTGTGTTGTAGGTAGTGGGGAGCGGATGTGGTAATTAAGATGATAAATAATCACTCGTACTTCCGTCACTTACTATGAATACTTTTATTCTTGCAGCGTATACGCAATGCGTGTAGCATAGAGCGTGTACTACAGAGAACTGATCTGGCAGAGAGAGTTGCTCTTCCTGCAGTAGGGCAGTGATATTATTGGGAAGGGGGGAGGGGAGGGGTAGAATCAATGGTGCTAAGTTCCCACAGTGTCATAGACAGTAGACTTAGGTGGTATAGAAGCTCTCCATAGTTTCCTAATTTCCTTCAGCCCTCTATTTTATTTGACACATTTTACATTACTTCTCGTTTGTTGAGGTGTATGTTGGCTAATGACACATAACTGATAACGTAATATCTTTTACAAATGTGCCAACGAAATGAGCTTAGCTAACAGTCAAATAAATTTGTACAGCCTGACGTCGTAACGTACACAGCAATCTGTATCGCTTCGTCGACTTGCGCATCAATAAAGATAAGATGAAAGAATTACGACAGCAGAAACACCCGATCAATCCGACACTGTTCAACATGATGACAGCAGAAATCACGAAGATCATTGTAGACAGCTCAGCAACGTTCATACTAAGGGTTGCCATTTCTAGCTGGGATTTCGTCGGGACACTCTCAGATGGGGGTGTCGAAATTAAGTAAAAGATTTATTTCATATAATTACTTTTTATTTATAACGCAATTACATGGAACCTATTGCGCCACGATATTTTTCGGCAAGTTTTCAGCAAGTTCTTTTCCCCTTTTACGTATTTATAAAACTGCGTGGAAGTCAGCTTGTAGTTAAACTGGTACTGTAAGATTGATTCCATTGTTTCTGGCAGCGGTTGATTTCTTTCTTCAGTCGACTGGGCCGACATCAGCGAAAATACTCTTTCTACCTTGGCGTCGTGTGCGGGAATAGAAAAGAAATAGTCGCATAATTTTAACAATTGTCGTTTGCATTCAGGATTTTCGGTTTCCCTAAAAAATAAATTCACCTTTCTTCCAGGAAGTATTTAGAATTCCATTCTTAGGAGTCACGCTTAGTTTTCAAAAAGCTCTTCCTGCAAATAATAGTCGCCGGAAATCTTCACACTATTTTTAGTGAGGTATATAACAGTATTTTCAGTCGTCACCCAATCTGGGGTTTCGTAGAGCGTCATCCACTCAAATGCTTGATATCTGTTAGAAGAAATAGCTAATTCCTCTAAGTAATCAAATGCTATGGTGTAGAAAGCCACTGTATCTTCCTCAAATATCTTAATCATATTAATTATTTCTTAGGATTCTCATTCTTTAATTTGTTCAAATTCATCTTGGTTTGCACGCCAATAAAATTGCCAGTCTTCCTTTCATTCAGACATTTTTGAATGCTGATCAATGTATTTCTTGAAACTTCCTGGTAGATTAAAACTGTGTGCCGGACCGAGACTCGAACTCGGGACCTTTGCCTTTCGCGGGCAAGTGCTCTACCAACTGAGCTACCCAAGCACGACTCACGCCCCGTCCTCACAGCTTCACTTCTGCCAGTAACTTGTCTCCTACCTTCCAAACTTTATAGAAGCTCTCCTGCGAACCTTGCAGAACTAGCACTCCTGAAAGAAAGGATATTGCGGAGACATGGCTTGGCCACAGCCTTGGGGATGTTTCCAGAATGAGATTTTCACTCTGCAGCGGAGTGTGCACTGATATGAAACTTCCTGGCAGATTAAAACTGTGTACCGGACCGAGACTCGAACTCGGGACCTTTGCCTTTCGCGGGCAAGCGCTCTACCAACAGAGCTACCCAAGCGCGACTCACACCCCGTAAAGTTCGGAAGGTAGGAGAGAAGGTACTGGCAGAAGTAAAGCTGTGAAGACGGTAGAGCACTTGCCCGCGAAAGGCAAAGGTCCCGAGTTCGAGTCTCGATCCGGCACACAGTTTTAATCTGCCAGGAAGTATCATATCAGAGCACACTCCAATGCAGAGTGAAAATCTCATAATGTATTTCTTATCTGAATTACCGAGACTTTATTCTTCTCCATGCTTTTTTAGTATTTTTTTCAAACAGAGCCAAGTTTGATTGCAGGAACATGAAGTAAATTTCACTGGTCGGACTACTGAAAAAATCTGTAATTATTTTAGGTGGTTTGTCTTTGGCGTCAAAAAATTGTTAGGCGACCTCGTCAATAGAAACTTGTTGACATAAATAAAAGTAACTGAGGGTGCATTTACATGTTGCGGTAACAGATGGCGCCACTTCAGTACTTGAGCCAAGCTTGTAACACCATTATGCAAAGTTTGGACTAAATTATGTCTGGTCGGAATGTCGGGACAAAACCACTCCGTCTATAGGCCACAAGTGCCCATCGGGACCATCCGACCGCCGTGTCATCCTCAGTGGAGGATGCGGATAGGAGGGACGTGTGGTCAACACACCGCTCTCCCGGTCGTTATGATGGTATTCTGGGAAGCCGCTACTATTCGGTCGAGTAGCTCCTCAATTGGCATCACGAGGCTGAGTGCACCCCGAAAAATGGCGACAGCGCATGGCAGCCTGGATGGTCACCCATCCAAGTGCCACCCCGCCCGACAGCGCTTAACTTCGGTGATCTCACGGGCACCGGTGTATCCAATGCGGCAGGGCTGTTGCCAATGTCGGGACAAGAAGGTCCATTACGGCGACGGTCCCGATATATTGGGACGAATGGCAACCCTGCTTTATGCTGATGGCACGGTAACAGGTTCAGAAGACAAAGAAGAGCTACAAAAGGTGCTAAACTGACAAACCACTAGAAGTAGTAGAAAAGTACGTCGGTCACTCTGAAAACAGCGCCGATGTTATTCAACGCATATGTGAAAGAAAGAGCAACAGCAGCAGTAAAGGCAATTTATAACATCCAACGGCCTGAAAAACTCTCAATAAGAACGACGAAGGCACTACTTAAAACGGCCGTAGCACCAGTAGCAGCTTACAGGATCCACATAATTTGGGACAAACTGGAAATAAATTACTTAGTAACACTAGAGAAAGTCAAATCCCGCTATATGAAACGAATCCTGGGCGTTGACATGACAGCGCCTTCTACACTGAACTTCACATGAAATCTTGCGAACCATGGATGAAGGGTATCAGACGGATGCCATATTCCTTGACTTCCGGAAAGCGTTTGACTCGGTGCCCCACTGCAGACTCCTAACTAAGGTACGAGCATATGGGATTGGTTCCCAAATATGTGAGTGGCTCGAAGACTTCTTAAGTAATAGAAACCAGTACGTTGTCCTCGATGGTGAGTCTTCATCGGAGGTGAGGGTATCATCTGGAGTGCCCCAGGGAAGTGTGGTAGGTCCGCTGTTGTTTTCTATCTACATAAATGATCTTTCGGATAGGGTGGATAGCAATGTGCGGCTGTTTGCTGATGATGCTGTGGTGTACGGGAAGGTGTCGTCGTTGAGTGACTGTAGGAGGATACAAGATGATTTGGACAGGATTTGTCATTGGTGTAATGAATGGCAGCTAACCATAAATATAGATAAATGTAAATTAATGCAGATGAATAGGAAAAAAAATCCCGTAATGTTTGAATACTCCATTAGTAGTGTAGCGCTTGACACAGTCACGTCGATTAAATATTTGGGCGTAACATTGCAGAGCGATATGAAGTGGGACAAGCATGTAATGGCAGTTGTGTGGAAGGAGGATAATCGTCTTCGGTTCATTGGTAGAATTTTGGGAGGATGTGGTTCATCTGTAAAGGAGACCGCTTATAAAACACTAATACGACCTATTCTCGAATACTGCTCGAGCGTTTGGGATCCCTATCAGGTCGGATTGAGGGAGGACATAGGCGGGCTGCTAGATTTGTTACTGGTAGGTTTGATAATCACGCGAGTGTTACGGAAATGCTTCAGGAACTCGGGTGGATGTCTCTAGAGGAAAGGAGGCGTTCTTTTCGTGAATCGCTACTGAGGAAATTTAGAGAACCAGCATTTGAGGCTGACTGCAGTACAATTTTACTACCGCCAACTTACATTTCGCGGAAAGACCACAAAGATAAGATGAGAGAGATTAGGGCTCGTACAGAGGCATATAGGTAGTCATTTTTCCCTCGTTCTGTTATTGGGAGTGGAACGGGGGGAGAAGATGCTAGTTGTGGTACGAGGTACCCTCCGCCACGCACCGTATGGTGGATTGCGGAGTATCTATGTAGATGTAGACACTGGTTTACGTCTTAAACACAAAAAGCTTCCTCATAGAAGACATCAGAATGAAGATACTCCTGCCCAACACCACGGCCAGGGAAAGCACACGCCAAATACTCACAGAAAAACACAACTCTTACCTGAAACGACTTCCAGCCGGCGCTGTCATAACAGAAGAGTGAAAAAAGACAAATTACGAACTACGACAACGTGGTAACACGATATGCAACTCGTGGGTTCCACCACAAGTTCTGCCAAAACAAGAGATTTCACAATCTTAATAAAGACTGCGTACGTTAACTGTGCAATGAACACTGTGAAAGATGCCATGCAAAAACTGCAGAAAAAGACCAGTGTCAATAATAAAACTAGGACTAGAGTAATGTAGGTCAGCTTTGTATTTGTATTGGGTTTTGCATTTGTATTTGTTTGTATTTACACACTGTGCGCATTTTCATTAATAAGGCGAAGAAAATCTTAGAACCCAGCAGGAATGGAACCCTGGACCGCGCGATCTGGAGCCAGCGAAACTAATCGCTGGACCATAAGCTGGAATCAATGCTTGTAGCTTTTAATAGTACTGATCGCAATAAAATGTGATTACAATTAGATGATGAGCGATTTAGGTTCACTAGCAACCATCTTCAGGTGTATGGAAACAAACAGAAAAATTACCTTTCATTTAACGTCGAAAACAACCTAACAATATTTAAAAAATATACACTTTTCATGAAAGTATTAATACATTAAAAACTGTGAATAACGACTTGGGGTAAGGTGTATTTTTAAAATTTTTGAAGGCGAATAGCGACTTATAAGTAGCCATATAAAAGTTGCAGTTGCGACCCTATTAAAAACCTACGTAACACCGACTTCTAATCATTTTCTTGAAAGAAAGTCACCTGGCTGCAATGTTTTATTTTCTTTTCCTTAAGAGCTATTGGGGAGGGGGGGGGGGAGGCGGATCCCCCTTGCCCCGGGTTTTGGCGCCCTTGTACGCCAAGTACAGTGTAAATCACTACATGGGTACTAAGCGTAGCTTGTCAGTATTAACACATTGTAAGTAGGCTGTTTAGGTTTTTTGTTGGTAACGCCACGTAGCGCTCTATATGAAAATCACTGACTGTGCTGTGTGAAGTCTGTGGCTGGTTTGCATTGTTGAAATATTTGCTATTGTGCAGTCTATGGCTGGTTTGCATTGTTGGAATTTGCTATTGTAGTGTTGGGGAGTTGGATGTGAACAGCGCGTAGCGTTGCGCAGTTGGAGGTGAGCCGCCAGCAGTGGTGGATGTGGGGAGAGAGATGGCGGAGTTTTGAGAGCGGACGATCTGGACGTGTGTCCATCAGAAAGAGTAAATTTCTAATATTAGATATCATGAACTGAGATATGTACGATGACTTTTGAACATTATTAAGGTAAAAAAATCTTTCATTTGCTAACTATGCCTATCAGTAGTTAGTGCCTTCAATAGTTAGAATCTTTTACTTAGTTGGCAGTATTGTCGCTAGCTGTATTGCAATAGTTCGAGTAACGAAGATTTTTGTGAGGTAAGCGCTTCATGAAAGTTATAGGTTATTGTTAGTCAGGGCCATTCTTTTGTAGGGATTATTGAAAGTCAGATTGCGTTGCGCTAAAAATATTGTGTGTCAGTTTAGTGTTGATCAGAATAAGTAAAGAGAGAAATGTCCGAGTACGTTCAGTTCTGTTTAGCTGTTTGCAAATCAAATAACGTAAGAGGTTTATCAGCACAGTCATTCATTAATTTTTCGAAGGGGACGTTTCAACATCACTGCGCTGTTTTGTAGATGTGAAAAGCAAAGCTTCAGTTCTCTTTTCATCGGTGTCCTTGACGTTTAACACTGAAAACTGGATTTTACAGATGAGCAGTGTTGCTCTATGAAGATGGTTGAAAAGGATCTAAAGCTAGAACGAGTTACTGAGCTCACGGCGTGACAAACTATGCTGCTCCGTGTCTGGCGCTTTCTGCCCTCTTTTGATGGTGATTGTTGGTACTCGCGAGCAAGAATTGAACGCAAAAGATGTTTCATGCTTCTATAGCCTTCCCACAGTATACTGTTCAGTTCAGCTTTTATTTCTGCTAATAAATACGGAAGTACTACATGAATCAATATTATTTGCATATGTGCAGTGCAGTAATGTTGCTACCCAAACTCAAAAAATAACAAATTAGTGTTTCCTTCATTATGCCTTCTTCTAATTTCTCATGCTGGTTCGAGTGTTGTCATTGCCGTATTTTGAACATAGATGACGTAAAGTGATGACTCAAGTAGATTTATTCATGACCCTAGATTGTCTGTCTGACGGTGAAAACGGCTTTGATTTGACGATTCGGATGAAGATACTAGTATAACTGTGAATGTTCTGAAATCTGCAGATAGTGGTAGCGAGCCTGATGTTACTCGAGGGGCTACATGTAATTCAAATAATTTTTCGGACGATGATGATAATGGACTTTGTAAAATCGCATATTATTACGGAAGTAACTACCGTATACTGTGCTGTGTGTAGGAACCAAAGACGTTTCTCCTTCCATATTAAAGTAAATGTTATCATTCCATTATTTCTGCTTTTTATTGTCCCTGTTGTTGTGTATAAAGTAAATAACTCTGCTTTTGTTCTTGCTCTCTTAAAGACTAAGGGAATTTGTGAATATTACGTTTTACAACTCGATAGTAAGAGCAGAAGTTGTGTTTCGCGAACAAATAAACGAGTTCTCATCTCTGATAAATAATTACGTGAGACTCGAACGTAAATATTACTCTTTCTAGTCATTCAGTTTCAGATACACAACGTCGACCTGGAGTTGGAAGGACGCTGGGGAGATTGCGAAACGAACCTGCAAATAAACACGGCGACTTTCAACAGACTCGAGAGCACACCACGAAAAATCTTCCACAGCTCTCTACTAACGTATTACCACTCGACGAAACACACACAAGGTGTGTGTATTGAAATTTCAATGGACATTTCAATAGACCATTTGAAAACCAAGAATACATGCTAATCTGGTCTATAAAACCATACAAAACAATAAAAATAACAATATAACTTGTTGCTGATATACTAAAAGTTTCTAAAATCACTCAAAGCTACATAAAAATCGAATCATTTGAAAAAAAGGAAAATGTACAGTGCTTCATTTCATAATGAACCAGATATGGCAGCATTTGGAAACGTTGTGATTCATTTCTTAACGGAATTCCATACGACCAGAAATCCAGGATCTATTTTGACAGAACTCTCTAGATCTGGTTGTATGCCTATTCAAGCTGGCTATTCATTTTGTGGGAACGATCCAAAGGAACAGAATACGGAAGTGCTTGTATTCTGAGAAACACATTAATAACGTTGGCAAAGCGGAAATTTCCTCGATTTTGTATTGACAATATATCGTCTATTTTCTGTCTACTTCTGTCGGCGAGCTGCCAAAATCTGCAATGAAAATGTTTGACAGGAAGAAGAGAGAATGCAGAATGACAGAATGTACTGCTGTAGTTTCTATTTACGACTCACATATGGGAAATGTAGATTTATTATGTAGAACCTTGCCAGATGTCATGAAAAGATTAAGTCCAAGCGATGTCATTTATGTTTGATTCTCCATGTGATTTATATGATTGTAATATATTTCATCGATTCTCTACAGAAGGCTACTCACTGAAAGAACAACAGCAGACATGCCAATGAACCAGAAGTTTAGAACTAAATTGGCTCATGATCTTTACCAGATTGGTTCTGGAGCAAAATAGCGCAGTAGACCACGCAGCACAGACCAAATAGAGATCAACGGGCGTAAACACCGGGGAACATCGTTACTTCCAAAGAATATAAGATTAGATTCCTTTGATCACTAGCCGGTGTAGAACGAGGAGTGAATAATGTGCAAACGCCCCAACTGCAACGGCCATACCTTATGTTTAAATAAAGACAAAAACCGGCGATTTATCTAGTAATAAAAACGCAACCAGTCGCTTTTTTTAACTCTTTATTCAACCATGAACATGTTTTCGAGCCACTGTATATGATGGATATCTAACATGTCCATATTCCTTGTAAAAACATCCAGTGTTTACTTTCTGTGAGTCAGTGTAAAACCAAGTGCAGCTAAATACTGTGTATATTTGTGTATGAAGCTTAATAATGTACGCTATAAGAAGCTATCTGATATGGATACCAGAAGACAGTACACTGTAAATACCTAAAGCATGAAAGACTTCCGGGTTCGTGAAGTTTCGTCACCGATTGCTAAGTTTCCCTCATTTCCGCCAGCAGCATCACACTGCATATGATTACACTTGGTCCACAACATAATGTTCTTGTAACACCTTCATCTACGTCAACATCTATACTCCGCAAGTCATCCAACGGTGTGTGGCAGAGGGCACTTTACGTGCGACTGTCATTACCTCCCTTTCCTGTTCCAGTCGCGTATGGTTCGCGGGAAGAACGACTGCCGGAAAACCTCCGTGCGCGCTCGAATCTCTCTAATTTTACATTCGTGATCTCCTCGGGAGGTATAAGTAGGGGGAAGCAATATATTCGATACCTCATCCAGAAACGCACCCTCTCGAAACCTGGACAGCAAGCTACACCGCGATGCAGAGCGCCTCTCTTGCAGAGTCTGCCCCTTGAGTTTGCTAAACATCTCCGTAACGCTATCACGCTTACCAAATAAACCTGTGACGAAACGCGCCGCCCTTCTTTGGACCTTCTCTATCTCCTCTGTCAACGCGGCCTGGTACAGATCCCACACTGGTGAGCAATACTCATGTGTAGGTCGAACGAGTGTTTTGTAAGCCACCTCCTTTGTTGATGGACTACATTTTATAAGGACTCTCCCAATTAATCTCAACCTGGCACCCACCTTACCAACAATTAATTTTATATGATCATTCCACTTCAAACCGTTCTGTACGCATACTCCCAGATATTGTACAGAAGTAACTGCTACCAGTGTTTGTTCCGCTACCATATAATCATATTATAAAGGATTCTTCTTTCTATGTATTCGCAATACATTAAATTTGTCTATGATAAGGGTCAGTTGCCACTCCCTGCACCAAGTGCCTATCCGCTACAGATCATCTTGCAGCATTAGAAAATTGCAGCGAAATGCAACTTCTCTGTATACTACAGCATTATCCGCGAAAAGCCGCATGGAACTTCCGACACTATCTGCTTCATCTGATGATGAGCCTTCATTGTCTGGAAAACATGTTCATGGTTGAATAAATATTAAAAAAACGACTGGTTGCATATTTATTGTCAGATAAATCGCCAGTTTAAATTACAGTTGCAGTTCGTCATCCAGAACGAAAAAAAGACAAAAACTGCTTTTTTGCATTCTATAGTATCTAAAGCCACGTGCCATACGTCCGTTTTCGATAGTACCATTAATTCTGTCATAAATACTGTTCATCTGGTATTTAAAATAATGTTTTTATACTTAATAGACGTTTATTAATGGGATGATTTTCACAGGGTTCTGCGTAAGTGCAAAGTGTCACGTAACAGTGAGTATGATAAGTTTCTCACAGTTTTCTATTAACATAAAAAAGATTTTGTCAATTTAAGACTGTATTATTTTTTTCAATAGCCTTGAACAATTTAAAAAAAAATGGTGTTTTAAAATAAGTGCAGAATGACGGATTAAAACGCTGGTTAAAGCATAGTTAGCTGTTGTTACAAGCGTTTCGCATTAACTGAAAGGCAATTTTTCTGTTTGTTTCAATATATACGAGGATGGTTGCTAATGACCTGAAATTGGTTATCATCTAGTTGTAACCACATTGTGTTGCGACAAGACCAGTATAATATCTAACAGCCAGATAGGTGCAGCTATACGTACTTACCCACTGAGCAGGGCGCACAGTCCAACTCTTGTACCTCTGGTGCAATCTGGAATAAAAGAAGAGATACGTCTTTTAATGCTATACAACAGAGAATTCGTTCTGAGAAATTACAGGGAAACTGAGAATATGAAAACACGTCCAGTGGAAAACAGGACTACCCGGTATAATGGAAACATACTAGACCACATGTGATCTTTTCCCGTATAGTATGAACACATGGCCCTACAAGGTTGTTGACTGATGATACACATGGATTTTCGGCTATACATAAGTAAACTGCCTCTATAAAATCACAGTCAGCAAACTAAGTTTATATTCTCTACTCACGCGTGACCAAAAAAAATCTAGACGAGTTCCTTGGCAGAAACTGTATGCATTGCATTTTGTGTCAATTACGCGATTACATTGTTTGCTAAGTCGTTTAGAATAGTACGTACCGTGTCTTCGACAACGACACTTCTGTTATTTTCGAACCGATTTTTTTTAATTTCCTGCAATGTTTAGTGTCAGATCACTCTCATATTTAGCTCTTGGATGCTTAATGGGGGTCTTCCAGAACCGGCTATATTTCATTTCCACGAGAAATTCTCTTAAAATTTGTTTATTTTAGTTTCTGTCCTGTATACTCCTAGGAAATACAGTTGATTTTCTTCGGAAGGAACATTGTTTGTTTCAAGGCAAATTAATCACTTTATTTTATGAATCTTGTAATCCTTCACGCATAATGCATGACAGGAGACTTTAAGACGCCTTGGCTAACCAGGCGTCTTTCCGATACTGGATTTAACTTTTACCTGAAAGAAGTGTTCAAGTAGCTCGAGTATGGATACCGTAAAGCGGGGTGACTTTGAACATTTTAAATTCATTTTCGTAAATTAAACAGGAACTACTGAAAATATTGACATGAAACGTTTTGAGATGTTGCAAGAGGTGTTAATGAATACTGTAAAGCAGATTGTACATTTTTATCCCCTCTGTCTAGTTTTTTTTTTTTTAATTTTTCAGTGTTCAATTTCAGCCCATGGATCCGGGTCACTTTGAACATGGAAACATTTGCCTGTTCTGTGGGAGTCATGTCAATTACTGTTAAATGACACCCCTATCATATGAAACAGCATGATATTTTGTATGTAAATATAGTTTTCAAAGTAACTTATTTAGAAAAATTTGAGTATTTTTTATGAGTTTTCTTTAATCACTTGAAACTGTTCTTATGATTACGCTTAACTTTGCTAATAATGGAAATGGGTGCTGAGCTAGTTATGAAATAAGAAAATTATTTAAAAACAAAAAACGGTTCAAATGGCTCTGAGCACTATGGGACTTAACATCTGTGGTCATCAGTCCCCTAGAACTTAGAACTTACTTAAACCTAACTAACCTAAGGACATCACACACATCCATGCCCGAGGCAGGATTCGAACCTGCGACAGTAGCAGTCGCACGGTTCCGGACTGCGCGCCTAGAACCGCTAGACCACCGCGGCCGGCTATTTAAAAACAGATCTTTCCAAAACAGTCTGTATGACTTTAACAAAAAAATGACAGAAAAGTTATCACATTTCAAAGAAATACATCTGTAAACACTCTACAGGAAAGGAAATTGCCACGAAAGAGTTTACGCTCTAGCAGATGCCATAGACATCAAATTTAAACTCAAAATGGAGCCTTCTCATTCTATCTACCTTAGAATAAGGTAGTATCCTACAAATGTCATCTTTCTCAAAATCTGACACATTGGGAACATTAGGTCACACAAAAAAACTTCATCTAAATTCCACCTTGGAATGCCATTTCCTCAGAAGTGTTATTCCATCATCAGTAATAACATTTCCAACACTATTTTACACATTTCTCTGAATGAAACTTCACTAAAACATGTTTTCTATGGAGTTGATGTGTCAAAGAATAGGGAAAGCTCTCTTCAAATCACCCCTTGAAAGACAAGCCTTCATATTTTATTTTTTTACGTCGCCAAAGAATAAATCTAACATTTTATGCATTCTGTAAATGTTCACTCAAGTGTTAAACTTGCCTAAAAAAGCTCATTTCAAATTCTAAACTCAAAAATGCTTCTAATAATAGGCAAATATTTTTGGAGTTGTGAAGGAACTTACATGTCCAGCAAATTATTTTATTTCTGGCTTTGGTATACAATGTTATTTCATATCGACTGTCATGTCATCGGAAAGTCTTGATTGTTGATAATATTTAACGCTCTGGCCTTAGTTCCATATTTACAGACTAAAGAGCAGCATTTATTTTTAAAAGACGCTAAATTGCTGTTCAAAGTCACCTCACCGTTCAAAGTCACCCCGCTTTAGGGTAACAATTATTAGTTTCGCTCAGTTACACTCTTTGTTCAGAGGTCAGAAATACTGTAGAAGACACGTATAAGTACTGAATTGAAGGTAAGTCTGCTTCTCATTGTTCCCATTCAGATGAACATAAGTTTCGTATCATAAACAGAATTGATATGTACGACACTTTTAATCGTTACTTAGGACATAGATACTATACCACCTGCAAGCGACAGAAGAACATCAAAAGTCAGTTCAAGTGACCAAAACTTTCAATCAACTGTTAATGAAGATTTCTTTGATCAAGGAAAAATTCAGTGCTGATGGTTGTCAGCATTATTAACCCACTCCTTCTAGCACCCAAGTTGTGAAGAATCAGACGACACAGAGTACAGAATTGCTGGTTTCCTTAGTGATCATTATGGAACCCAATACAGTGTATGCCAACAGTGAGCAGAATACAGGTGTAAGATGTCATGAAAATTCCACCAGGCCCAGTAAAAGATACTGTAACCAAACGAAAAGAAAAATCCACTCGAAATGAAGAGTTCCACATCCAGGGAACTTTCATTATCATCATTTTCGTCCGAAAGACAATTTTATGGTTATGTGTTGTGTGGCCAAAAAGAACAAATGCGTTACAATGCTAAGTCTCTGTAACAAAGCACCACTGTAGATTAGGGACGTAACAAGTGAGAGAAAGTTTGGCTACAAGATACTATATACACTTGAAAGGGATAGTCAAGAGGATCGTATTTCATCTTACGGACAAACTATTGGATGTATTAGCAAGAAATAATTTGTGGTTATTTCTGCAGTAACATCTGAACTACATGGAAGGCAGATATGATAAAAGCAGAACTTTTCTCATATGGAGAACGTTGCGAAATTACTCGGAAACAGACGAAAATTGAGGAAACTGAAAGATAACCAAAACGCAGATGCTCCATATGCCCAAATCTAGCAGACAGGAAGGTGGTCAAACATTCTGCAAATGCACAAATGATATATGCAAAGAACGTAATGAAATTATTTCTGCAGAGTGTTATTTTTAATGAGCAAATATTCTGGCATGGATCAGTAAAACTGACAGTTATTCGACTGTGGAAAGTTATATTGTAATATGTAATATTGTATTTCACATAATAATAAAACAAATTTCACACTATCATATTTAATACCTTCTTTTTCATTCTGTGTCCCCAACCAGTTCAAAATTTGATAATATTTCTTTCAATGCCAATATTTAGTATTTGTTTTAAGCTAATGGTCTCACAGACGCCTCTCGTGGATTTTTGTCAGTCCAGCCACTCTTGCATCCAAAGGTTAAAAAAGCAGTGGACTCAGAACAGAGCCTTATTGAACCACCCCTCCACCCCCCCCCCCCTCCCCCACCATGCCTTCACCACTTTACAGTCTACCTGTCAGAAAACAATCTGTTTCCGTTTATAGCCAGATAAGCTCCTGCTTCCTATTTTCTAGATATGAATAAATGAACATCGACCTTTTATCCCATCCCAAAGAAAGCAGGTGTTGACAGATGTGAAAATTACCGAACTATCAGTTTAATAAGTCACAGCTGCAAAATACTAACGCGAATTCTTTACAGACGAATGGAAAAACTGGTAGAAGCCGAAGATCAGTTTGGATTCCGTAGAAATGTTCGAACGCGTGAGGCAATACTGACCCTACGACTTATCTTAGAAGAAAGATCAAGCAAAGGCAAACTTACATTTCTAGCATTTGTAGACTTAGAGAAAGCTTTTCACAATGTTGACTGGAATACTCTCTTTCAAATTCCAAAGGTGGCAGGGGTAAAATACAGGGAGCGAATAGCTATTTACAATTTGTACAGAAACCAGATGGCAGTTATAAGAGTCGAGGGACATGAAAAAGGAAGCAGTGGTTGGGAAGAGAGTGAGACAGGGTTGTAGCCTCTCCCCGTTGCTATTGAATCTGTATATTGAGCAAGCAGTAAAGGAAACGAAAGAAAATTTCGGAGTAGGTATTAAAATCCATGGAGAAGAAATAAAAATTTTGAGTTTCGCCGATGACATTGTAATTCTGTCAGAGACAGCAAAGGACTTGGTAGAGCAGTTGAACGGAATCGACGGTGTCTTGAAAGGAGGAGATAAGATGAACATCAACAAAAGCAAAACGAGGATAATGGAATGTAGTCGAATTAAGTCGGGTGATGCTGCGGGAATTAGATTAGGAAATGAGAGGCTTAAAGTAGTAAAGGAGTTTTGCTATTTGGGAAGGAAAATAATTGATGATGGTCGAAGTAGAGACGATATAAAATGTAGACTGGCAATGGCAAGGAAAGCGTTTCTTAAGTGGAGAAATTTGTTAACATCGAGTATAGATTTAAGTGTCAGGAAGTCGTTTCTGAAAGTATTTGTATGAAGTGTAGCCATGTATGGAAGTGAAACATGGACGATAAATAGTTTGGACAAGAAGAGAACAGAAGCTTTCGTAATTAGTGCTACAGAAGAAAGCTGAAGATTAGATGGGTAGATCACATAACTAATGAGGAGGTAATGAATAAAATTGGGGAGGAGAGGAGTTTGTGGCACAACTTGACTAGAGGAAGGGATCGGTTGGTAGGACATGTTCTGAGGCATCAAGGGATCACCAATTTAGTACTGGAGGGCAGCGTGGAGGGTAAAAATCGTAGAGGGAGACCAAGTGATGAATACACTAAGCAGATTCAGAAGGATGTAGGCTGCAGTAGGTACTGGGAGATGAAGAGGCTTGCACAGGATAGAGTAGCATGGAGAGCTGCATCAGAGCAGTCTCAGGACTGAAGACCACAACAACAACATGTTTCCGTAGTTACCTTTACTGTACGTTGCGAGAGGAAACAATCAGGCTGTGATCACAATCGCAACAGTCAACACACCCACTGGCTCAGTTCCCTGGACACCTCTATCCATACGGTCGCAACACCTTCTTCGTGGTCCGATGCGCGAAGGATGCTGTCCGTGTGCGTGGCTGTTGGAGGATGAACTAAAGGAATCTGCGCGCAGCCTTTATTTAAAACCGTGCCGGAAGCTTCCAGAGACGCTTCCGAGAAAGGAGCTGGAGCGACGCCGCCGTCAGAGGACCTCTAGTGCCGCTCTGGAGTCCCTCCGCTTCCGCCGAGCTGTGTCGCGTCGTTATCGCCACACACGTGCCTCCACTGTTTCCCTGGAAAGCGGGGGTGGCCGGAAGCAGAGGACGTGCCCGAAATTCACTCGCGTCAGACATTCTGCCACTTTGACCAATGCCGCCCCCTGCGACATTCTTTTTACGGATCTCTCCCTCAGTCGGTAAAAACTGAAGAGCCAATGAAATGTGTAGGCGTGCGTATTCAAATACAGAGGTATGTAAACAGGCAGAATACCCTGCTGCGGTCGGCAATGCCTAAGGGAGGGTGTTAGAAAAAGGTACGACCAAACTTTCAGGAAACATTCCTCACACACAATTGAAGAAAAGATGTTGTGTGGAAATGCGTCGGAAACGCTTAATTTCCATGCTAGAGCTCATTTTAGTTTCGTCAGTATGTACTGTACTTCCTCGATTCACCGCCAGTTGGCCCAATTGAAGGAAGGTAATGTTGACTTCGGTGCTTGTGTTGACATGCGACTCATTGCTCTACAGTACTAGCATCAAGCCCATCAGTACGTAGCATCAACAGGTTAGTGTTCATCACGAACGTGGTTTTGCAGTCAGTGCAATGTTTACAAATGCGGAGTTGGCAGATGGCCATTTGATGTACGGATTAGCACGGGGCAATAGCCGTGGCGCGGTACGTTTGTATCGAGACAGATTTCCAGAACGAAGGTGTCACGACAGGAAGACGTTCGAAGCAATTGATCGGCGTCCTAGGGAGCACGGAACATTCCAGCCTATGACTCGCGGCTGGGGAAGACCTAGAACGACGAGGACACCTGCAATGGACGAAGCAATTCTTCGTGCGGTTGACGATAACCCTAATGTCAGCGTCAGAGAAGTTGCTGCTGTACAAGGTAACGTTGACCACGTCACTGTATGGAGAGTGCTACGGGAGAACCAGTTGTTTCCGTACCGTGTACAGCGTGTGCAGGCACTATCAGCAGCTGATTGGCCTCCACGGGTACACTTCTGCGAATGGTTCATCCAACAATGTGTCAATCCTCATTTCAGTGCAAATGTTCTCTTTACGGATGAGGCTTCATTCCAACGTGATCAAATTGTAAATTTTTACAGTCAACATGTGTGGGCTGACGAGAATCCGAACGCAATTGTGCAATCACGTCATCAACACAGATTTTCTGTGAACGTTTGTGCAGGCATTGTTGTTGACGTTTCGATTGGGCCCCACGTTCTTCCAGCTACGCCCAATGGAACACGTTATCATGATTTCATACGGGATACTCTACTTGTGCTGCTAGAACATGTGCCTTTATAAGTACGACACAACATGTGGTTCATGCACGATGGAGCTCCTGCACGTTTGAATCGAAGTGTTCGTACGCTTTTCAGAAACAGATTCGGTGACCGATAGATTGGTTGAGACGGACCAATTCCATGGACTCCACGCTCTCCTGACCTCAACCCTCTCGACTTTCATTTATGGGGGCATTTGAAAGCTCTTGTCTACGCAACCCCGGTACCAAATGTAGAGACTCTTCGTGCTCGTATTGTGGACGGCTGAGATACAATACGCCATTCTACAGGGCTACATCAGCGCATAAGGGATTCCATGCGACGGAGGGTGGATGCATGTATCCTCGCTAACGGAGGACATTTGGAACATTTGCTGTAACAAAGTGTTTGAAGTCACGCTGGTACGTTCTGTTGCTGTGTGTTTCCATTCCGTGATTAATGTGATTTGAAGAGAAGTAATAAAATAAGCTCTAACATGGAAATTAAGCGTTTCCGGACACATGTCCACATAACATATTTTCTTTATTTGTGTGTGAGGAATGTTTCCTGAAAGTTTGGCCGTACCTTTTTGTAACACCCTGTATAAGACAACAAGTGTCTGCTGCAGAGGCAGGTTACCAGGACTTAAGTGAGTTTGGACGTGGTGTCTTAGTCGGCGTCCGAGCGATGGGATACGGCAGCTCCGAGGTAGTGATGAAGTGGGGATTTTCCCCTTACGACCATTTCACGAGTGTACCGTGAATATCAGGAATCCGGTAATACGTCAAGTCTCCAAAATCGCTGCGGCTGGAAACAGATCCTGCAACAACGGGACCAACGACCACTGAAGAGAATCGTTCAACGTGATAGAAGTGCAACGCTTACGCAAATTGCTGCAGGTTTGAATGCCGGGCCATCAATAAGTGTCAGCGTGTGAACCATTCAACGAAACATCATCGATATGGGCTTTCGGAGCCGAGGGACCACTCATGTGCCCTTGGTGGCGGCACGGCACAAACGTCTAATCCTCGCCTGCGCCCATCAACACCGACATTGGACTGATGATGTCTAGAAACGTGTTGCCTGGTCGGACGAGTTGCGTTTCAAATTGTATCGAGTGGATGGGCGTCTACGGATATGTAGACATCGTCATGAATCCATGGACCCTGTTCAAGCTGGTGGAGGCTCTGAAATGGCGTGGGTCGTGCGCAGTTGAAGCGATATGGGACCTCTGATACGTCTCGATACGACCCTGGCAGATGACACGTACGTAAGCATGCTGTCTGATGACGTGCATCCATTCATGACACCGACCTACATAGGGAGAAACGATCACCACGATAAAATAAGGGAAATCAGAGCTCGTACGGAAAGAAATAGGTGTTCGTTCTTTCCGCGCGGTATACGAGATAATAGAGAATGTGAAGGTGGTTCGGTGAATCCTCTGCCAGGCACTTAAATGTGATTTGCAGAGTATCCATGTAGATGAAGACACAAAAACATATTCGAATAAATTTTAAAATTTATTTTTACGAAAAAACGCATTTAAACAAATAACTGCACAAAATGAACGTAACGTTACATGATAATGTTAATGCTATGACTGCTCAAACACCCTGCAATCTAAATTTTACTTTTCGCTATATTTATATTTTTTATCATACATGTAATAATAAAAACATAAAATATTAAAAAAACGAAAATTACATTAGCAATTTTCAAGTTTTTAGTTTTCTTGTCAGAGGTTTACTTTGCACTGGTTGGAAATTTTTGTAGAGAAATCAAGCTGGATTGGCTTCCTGCAATAATGATAAATATAATACGTCTGTCTTGGACCGCAGTTTGAGCAGTTGTTGCGTTTTTCCAATCGTTCTACAATGACCTCTACTCTTGGTTGTGCTACACCCAAAACACAGTGAATGGATACACGAAGTTCACGGGCATTTGACAGCCGTGGACTCGCTTTTTATCTCTGGTGTCACCCACGAGTTTGCAAACTTGTTTAAAAAATTGAAGCACATCACCTGAGTATTTGTAGAAAGTACAAACTCATTCATCCCCCCACCCCCACCCCACTTATGTGCAACGTGCCGTAAAATAATGCCATTGGCCATAGATAGAAGAGGCTTCGACGACAAGCTATATTTGTTTCAACGAAATATTTTTCTTGCAGAACCTTTAGCTAAAGATCCAGCCTCTTCAATTCTGTCTTCATCACGTTGATCACCCATTTCATTCAAAGATTTCATAACAAATTCGTCTTTACATCCTGTTCTGAACTACGTCCACTTTCTGTTTCGTTGTCACTATCTAATGCGACATCACTTCCTAAACTAGCCTCAAACCATTTTAAAACAGGATCCTCAAAGTGTGGCTCCGTAACATGAAAAGCAGATGAAGACTTGGCCACTGACTCCGTAACGAAAAGTCCCAGTTGCGGTCTCGCAGACTGGTAGCAGGAAAGAAGAAGTAATAGTATAGGTTCAGGTCACATTGAAGTGGCTACTGAAAAAAAAAAAAAAAAAAAAAAAATTACTGCAACTTCGGTAAAGCCGGCCGCGGTGGTCTCGCGGTTAAAGCGCTACGGTCTGGAACCGCGCGACTGCTACGGTCGCAAGTTCGAATCCTGCCTCGGGCATGCATGTGTGTGATGTCCTTAGGTTAGTTAGGTTTAAGTAGTTCTAAGTTCTAGGGGACTGATCACCACAGATGTTAAGTCCCATAGTGCTCAGAGCCATTTGAACCATTTTTGAACTTCGGTAAAGAACAACTAGATAACGCCGTAATCTCCTATCCCACACATTAGCAACACAGTAACAATAAACGCCGGCCACGGTGATCGAGCGGTTCTAGGCGCTTCAGTCAGGAACCGCGCGATTGCTATGGTCGGAGGTTCGAATCCTGCCTCGGGCATGGATGTGTGTGATGTCTTTAGGTTAAGTAGGTTTAAGTAGTTCTAAGTTCTAGGCGACTGATGACCTCAGATGTTAAGTCCCATAGTGCTCAGAGTCATTTTTGAACAATAAACCCTAGCGGTCTGTAAGACCGTACCTGGGTTAACAACTTATATGCCAAACAGAATATAACACTTCAAATTAATCAAGTTTCTTTGAATTTTGGTCATGGAATAGCTTTAACATCTTCACTCAGTTGAGTAATATATATATATATATATATATATATATATATATATATATATATATATATATATATATATATATATGGTGTTACAAAAAGGTACGGCCAAACTTTCAGGAAACATTCCTCACACACAAAGAAAGAAAATATGTTATGTGGACATGTGTCCGGAAACGCTTACTTTCCATGTTAGAGCTCATTTTATTACTTCTCTTCAAACCACATTAATCATGGAATGGAAACACACAGCAACAGAACGTACCAGCGTGACTTCAAACACTTTGTTACAGGAAATGTTCAAAATGTTCCCTGTTAGCGAGGATACGTGCATCCACCCTCCGTCGCATGGAATCTCTGATGCGCTGATGCAGCCCTGGAGAATGGCGTATTGTATCCACAATACGAGCACGAAGAGTCTCTACATTTGGTACCGGGGTTTCGTAGACAAGAGCTTTCAAATGCCCCCATAAATGAAAGTCGAGAGGGTTGAGGTCAGGAGAGCGTGGAGGCCATGGAATTGGTGCGCCTCTACCAATCCATCGGTCACCGAATCTGTTGTTGAGAAGCGTACGAACACTTCGACTGAAATGTGCAGGAGCTCCATCGTGCATGAACCACATGTTGTGTCGTACTTGTAAAGGCACATGTTCTAGCGGCACAGGTAGAGTATCCCGTATGAAATCATGGTAACGTGCTCCATTGAGCGTAGGTGGAAGAAACTAAAATGAGCTCTAACATGGAAATTAAGCGTTTCCGGACATGTCCACATAACATCTTTTCTTTATTTGTGTGTGAGGAATGTTTCCTGAAAGTTTGGCCGTACCTTCTTGTAACACTCTGTATATATATAGTTTACGTACGTTAAGATGACTCAGGGAACAGTTGCAGAAAACGTCGCTGTTGGCAGATGTTTCCGGCACAATTTGTGATAACAGTTTTGTAGCTAGGAATGAAACCCATAAAGCTGCGACAATGCTTCATCTCAGCTCTTTATGTGCTGCGTGCCGGCGTTTGTTATTGCATCGCTACCATAGGACGACAAATGACTCACGTCGTCAAAGACAATATAGTACCTAGGATGGCGTTAAGGTAGACTTTAAAACTGAAGAGATGGTCGTGACGATACTACTGTGCCGTGTGGAACAAAAGTAATCCCTGTCAGTAAAAGAAAATGACGCAGAGGACAATAGCACAGCATGTCTGACATCACTGCTGTTCTGTGGAATTCTGCTTCTGTCGGACCCCGCGCACTAAAGCCCCACGTATCGCTGTCTGTTGTGCTGTCTTCTTGCTTTTGACTGCGGCAATTACGTGACGATAGTCTCGCAAGCTGGCGAAGTCTCGCAACCGACGTAAACTGCGGCAGTTTCACCGTTTTCACTCTTAAAAGTGCAATTTACCACGACTCCTAAACGGATTTCAGCACCTTGCTAAATCCCTGTCACCGACGTCTTCGGGATAAATGTGCGGCTCCACGTAATACAGAAATGGCTGGAACGTAGAAGGAATAATGACGCTGAATAAAGTATGTGACGTTTTTTAACTTAGTTTACCGCATTTTGAACCGGAATAACACCGACAAAATTTAGGAGTTTTTTCTGAGTATTTTGGTATAAGGAACCAATGATCTTCGATGGCTGTTCGTGGAGTAATTTCATTTCGTTTCATTTCCTGCCCGCATTAACCGTTGTATGTGTGTTGCAATGAAAATATTTGATTAATAGTGCAGATGGCGGCGTATTGGACATGTGCCTTGTTTGCGAAACAAAATTGTTCCACTCACTCACGGTACTTTCTGTTGATGGTAGTAATGCACAGTTTACTCTTCGGCCAGAATCTGTATTCAGTATTGTTCCGTTCTGTTTAGGGTTTGTTTTTCCGTCAAGGTAGCTGTACGCAAACAGTGACACGCAGCGGTATGGATAGGTTTACTGATGAATAGTTGACCGATATGCACATCGTGGTTCACTGAATTAGGGATAAAAAAAACGGTCCCGTTGATACCGAAACCGGTGTTTTAGTTCTGAATAACTGGAATTTTTCGGTATCTTTTTGGTCTCGGTTATAACTGGTGACTTTTATTTTTTGCTGGCCAGGGTGGCCGAGCGGTTCTAGGCGCTATAGTCAGGAACCGCGCGACCGCTACGGTCACAGGTTCTAGTCCTGCCTCGGGCATGGATGTGTGTGATGTCCTTAGGTTAGTTAGGTTTAAGTAGTTCTAAGTTCTAGGGAACTGATGACCTCAGCAGTTGAGTCCCATAGAGCCATTTGAACCATTTTTTTTAATTTGTTGCTAATAACGAAGTAACATAAAAAGTCGAAACATCAATTATCCATAGCAATAGTGCTGTTTTTTTTTTCGTTTCCAAATAAACCTCTGTTAAAAGACGAGTAATTTTTATTCGTAAAATTTGCATTGGTCTGAAATATTGGGTTATTACAGAGAATGGGAAAAGCAATCAGTGCTATTTTAATGACAATTTCGACAGGAACGAGCGACGCAATTTCTGTGTTGAATCGTTAATGTGAGGGTGCAATGGATACAGCAAACTGGCAGTGGTGCAACAAACCCAGAGCATAAAATTGGTACAACATTGCAGGGACAACAATGTAAAGGGTGACAATTATTGAACTATATGAAATAAAATCGTGATACTTTTGAACCGGCCGCTCGGGATTAGCCGAGCGGTCTCAGGCGCTGCAGTCATGGACTGTGCGGCTGGTCCCGGCGGAGGTTCGAGTCCTCCCTCGGGCACGGGCGTGTGTGTTTGTCCTTAGGATAATTTAGGTTAAGTAGTGTGTAAGCTTAGGGACTGATGACCTTAGCAGTTAAGTCCCACAAGATTTCACACACATTTGAACTTTTTTTTTTTTTAACGGTTTGCGTTGGGACGTTCAAACTGCTCGGTTGATCGCGGGCATGACGCGAATTAGTGTGCGTTGTATGGTTTGGTTTAGCGACGAAGCCCACTTTCATCTACTACATCTACATTTATACTCCGCAAGCCACCCAACGGTGTGTGGCGGAAGGCATTTTATGTGCCACTGTCATTACCTGCCGGCCGTTGTGGTCGAGCGGTTCTAGGCGCTTCATTTCGGAACCGCGCGACTGCTACGTTCGCAGGTTCGAATCCTGCCTCGGTCATAGATGTGTGTGTGTGTGTGTGTGTGTCAGTCTAGGGGACTGCTGACTTCAGATGTTAAGTCCCATAGTGCTCAGAGCCATTTGTCATTACCTCGAGAAGTTTCTTCGCCTTCAAGAGGTGACTGTGTGGTGTGCAATGTCCAGTCACGGAATAACCGGTGCGATATTACTTGATGGCACCGTGACTACCGAATGGTACCTGAAGGTTTCTGAAGATGGTTTCATTCCCATTAACCAAAGGGACCCAGATTTCGACACGATGTGGTTCATGCAAGACCCATCGAAGCAGGAGAGTGTCTGATGTCCTGGAGGGGCACTTTGGGGGTCGCATTCTGGCTCTGCGGTATCCAGAGGCCACTGGCATGGACCTCGGTTGACCGGCATATTCTGCGGATCTGATCACGTGCGACTCCTTTTTGTGGGGCTATGTTAAAGACAAGGTGTATAGCAATAACCCCAAAAGCATTGCTGAGCTGAAAACAGCCATTGAGGAGGTCATCGACAGCATCGATGTTCCGACACTTCAGCGGGTCATGCAGAATTTCGCTATTCGCTTGCGCCACATAATCGCCAATGATGGCAGGCATATCGAATATGGCATAATCTAAAGCCGAATATCTGTAGTGACGATAACATGTTGAATAAGGAGTGTGCATTCCGTAGTTTGTAACTAATTTAAGTTTTTTTCATATACACTGCTGGCCATTAAAATTGCTACACCACGACGATAACGTGCTACAGACGCGAAATTTAACCGACAGGAATAAGATGTTGTGATATGCAAATGATTGGCTTTTCAGAGCATTCATACAAGGTTGGCGCCGGTGGCGACACCTACAACGTGCTGACACGAAGAAAGTTTCCAACCGATTTCTCATACACAAACAGCAGTTGTCGGACGTTGCCTGGTGAAACGTTGTTGTGATGCCTCGTGTAAGGAGGAGAAATGCGTACCGTCACGTTTCCGACTTTGATAAAGGTCGGATTGTAGCCTGCGCGCGTTGGTCGAGATCCAATGACTGTTAGCAGAATATGGAATCGGTGGGTTCAGGAGGGTAATACGGAACGCCGTGCTGGATCCCAACGGCGTCGTATCACTAGAAGTCGAGATGACAGGCATCATATCCGCATGGCTGTAACGGATCGTGCAGCAACGTCTCGATCCCTGAGTCAACAGATGGGGACGTTTGCAAAAAGACAACCATCTGCACGAACAGTTCGACAACGTTTGCAGCTGCATGGAATATCAGGTCGGAGACCGTGGCTGCGGTTATCCTTGACGCTGTATCACAGACAGGAGCGCCTGCGATGGTGTACTCAACGACGAACCTGGGTGCACGAATGGCAAAACGTCATTTTTTCGGATGAATCCGGATTCTGTTTACAGCATCATGATGGTCGTATCCGAGTTTGACGACATCGCGTTGAACGCACATTGGAAGCGTGTATTCGTCATCGCCATACTGGCGAATCACCCGACGTGATGGTATGGGTTACACGTCTCGGTCACCTCTTGTTCACATTGACGGCACTTTGAACAGTGGACATTTCAGATGTGCTACGACCCGTGGCTCCACCCTTCATTCGATCCCTGCGAAACCCTAAATTTCAGCAGGATAATGCACGACCGCATGTTGCAGGTGCTGTACGGGCCTTTCTGGATACAGAACATGTTCGACTGCTACCCTGGCCTGCAGATTCTCTGGATGTCTCACCAATTGAAAACGTCTGCTCAATGGCGGCCGAGCAACTGGCTCGTCACAATACGCCAGTCACTACTCTTGATGAACTGTGGTATCGTGTTGAAGCTGCATGGGCAGCTGTACCTGTACACGCCATCCAAGCTCTGTTTGACTCAATGCCCAGGCGTATCAAGGGCGTTATTACGGCCAGAGGTGGTTGTTCTGGGTCCTGATTTCTCAGGATCTATGCACCCAAATGGCGTGATAATGTTAACACATGTCAGTTCTAGTATAATATATTTGTCCAATGAATACCCGTTTATCATCTGCATTTCTTCTTGGTGTAGCAATTTTCATGGCCAGTAGTGTAGTTCAACAATTGTCACCTTGTACCTTCTACCATGCGGCGTGGCCTATTAGATGGTACGTGTGTACATGCATTGTGCAACATTTTCCCCATCTGGTCTATATGGCAATTTCTCGCTGTCGTTGTCGGACATCAGTTGCATTACAGAGTTGCAACATGCCTAGTCAGCAAGTATTTTGCCAAGTGCTGTATCAATCAAGTACAATGTTCCGTTTGCTTTAGAAGATTAAAAACTAGGAGTGGCGACAGCGTAATAATGAGATAACTTTAAACTTATCAACTGTTTCATAGCTTTGTCTGTGTCTACGTAATATGTCTTTATCTGAATGTAGTCCTTGACGACGGACAAATTAGCCCGAAAAATATTCTTTAACCTCGGTTTTCATCCTGTAGCACTGATATTGGTATCGCCCAAATAGTCGTACTGTCTTCGACTACAGCATGATTTCTGAGTAGAGCTTAAAAAAATTTGAATTAATAGGAGAAGGCGACGTTCTTTTCGAGAAACACTATGGAGAACATTTAGAGTCCCGGCATCTGAAGTCGACTGCAGAACGATCCTAATGACACCAACGTACATTGCACATAGGGACCAAGGAGATGTTGTTCTTGTGGTCTTCAGTCCTGAGACTGGTTTGATGCAGCTCTCCATGCTGGTCTATCCTGTGCAAGCTTCTTGATCTCCCAGTACGTACTGCAGCCTACATCCTTCTGAATCCGTTTAGTGTATTCATCTCTTGGTCTGCCTCTACGATTTTTACCCTCCACGCAGCTCTCCAATACTAAATTGGTGATCCCTTGATGTCTCAGAACATGTCCTACCAACCGGTCCCTTCTTCTTGTCAAGTTGTGCCACAAATTTCTCTTCTCCCCAATTCTACTCAGTACCTCCCCATTAGTTATGTGATCTACCCAACTAATCTTCAGCATTCTTCTATAGCACCACATTTCGAAAGCTTCTGTTCTCTTCTTGTCTAAACTATTTATTGTCCATGTTTCACTTCCATACATGGCTACACTCCACACAAATACTCTCACAAACGACTTCCTGACTCTTAAATCTATACTCGATGTTAACAAATTTCTCTTCTTCAGAAACGCTTTCCTTGCCATTGCCAGTCTACATTTTATATCCTCTCTAATTCGACCATCATCAGTTACTTTGCTCCCCAAATAGCAAAGCTCCTTTACTACTTTAAGTGTCTCATTTCCTAATCTAATTCCTTCAGCATCACCCGACTTAATTAGACTACATTCCATTATCCTTGTTTTGCTTTTGTTGATGTTCATCTTATATCCTCCTTTCAAGACACTGTCCATTACATTCAACAGCTCTTCCAAGTCCTTTGCTGTCTCTGACAGAATTACAATGTCATCGGCGAACCTCAAAGTTTTTATTTATTCTCCATGGATTTTAATACCTACTCCGAATTTTTCTTTTGTTTCCTTTATTGTTTGCTCAATATAGAGCACTCCCTTCCCAACCACTGCTTCCCTTTCACGCCCCCTGACTCTTATAACTGCCATCTCGTTTCTGTACAATTTGTAAATAGCCTTTCGCTCCCTGTATTTTACCCCTGCCACCTTCAAAATTCGAAAGAGAGTATTCCAGTCAACATTGTCAAAAGCTTTCTCTAAGTCCACAAATGCTAGAAATGTAGGTTTGCCTTTCCTTAATATATTTTCTAAGATAAGTCGTAGGGTCAGTATTGCCTCACGTGTTCCAACATTTCTACGGAATACAAACTGATCTTCCCCGACGTCGGCTTCTACCAGTTTTTCCATTCGTCTGTAAAGAATTCGTGTTAGTATTTTGCAGCTGTGACTTATTAAACTGATAGTTCGGTAATTTTCACATCTTTCAGCACCTGCTTTCTTTGGGATCGGAATTATTATATTCTTCTTGAAATCCGAGGGTATTTCGCTTGTCTCATACATTTTGCTCACCAGATGGTAGAGTTTTGTCAGGTCTGGCTCTCCCAAGGCTGTCAGTAGTTCTAATGGTATGATGTCTACTCCGGGGGCCTTGTTTCGACTCAGGTCTTTCAGTGCTCTATCAAACTCTTCACGCAGTATCGTATCTCCCATGTCATCTTCATCTACATCCTCTTCCATTTCCATAATATTGTCCTCAAGAACATCGCCCCTATATAGACCCTCCTTCCATCTTTCTGCTTTCCCTTCTTTGCTTAGAACTGGGTTTCCATCTGAGCTCTTGATTTTCATACGTTCTCTTTTTTCCAAAGGTCTCATTAATTTTCCTGTAGGCAGTATCTATCTTACCCCTAGTGAGATAAGCCTCTACATCCTTACATTTGTCCTCTAGCCATGCCTGCTTAGCCATTTTGCACTTCCTGTCGATCTCATTTTTGAGACGTTTGTATTCCTTTTTGCGTGCTTCATTTACTGCATTTTTATATTTTCTCCTTTCATCAATTAAATTCAATATTTATTCTGTCACCCAAGGATTTCTACTAGCCCTCGTCTTTTTACCTACTTGATCCTCTGCTGCCTTCACTACAAGACACGAGAAACTAGGGCTCATACGGAGGCGTATAGACAGTCGTTTTTTCCTCGCTATAATCGTGGAACAGGAAAGGAAATGACTAGTAGTGGTGTATAGTACCCTTAGCCACGCACCATACGGTGGCTTGCGGAGTATCTGTGTACATGTAGATGTAGAACTGGGGTACCCACACAAACCACTGAATGTAGCTGCAAAGCAGTACCATTGTACGACATTCCGGAGATATGGCGCCATAAACATTTGATTGCGTAGAAAAGTAGCTCTTCTTAAAGTGGGGCGCAAATTACCCAGGCAGTGCTAATCCAGTGCTTGATAATGTGAGCACGGCTTCCAGCAGACTTAAAACGTAATGGCAAACCTTTACTAACCTTGTCGTTAGTCTGTGACTGAGTAATCCGAAAGCAGTAAAACGGTCTTAATTAGGTTTTAGCGCCTCCAGTCATAAAAGCTTTACACGTTTAACGTCAAATATGTAACACAGTAACTCATCTGGAAAGTGATCAGACGTTTCAAGCTGGGAATTGGATCACTTGCCCGCGAACGGCAAAGTTCCCGAGTTCGAGTTTCGCCCCGGCACACAGTTTTAATCTGTCAGGAAGTTTAATACCCTCTTTGCCTGTGCTAGTCTGTTAAGTTTCTCGCTAATCCCATTTCAGCTATTCCTCATAACTTTCGTCTTTCCTCGGTTTGCTGTCAGTTTGATCCAGGAGTCTATAGATTCTAAACAGGACCTATCATCTTCAACCGTACTCCGCAGTCCAGCTTATGACGTAAAGATGGTGGAATTTAGCTGCTCGTAACATAGCAACTGCTGGTTTAGTGCAGAACTACCGCGCAATAGCACTCCTGTCCCATCTGTACAAACTGTACGAACGAATAATCCTAAACCGCATAGCAAATATCGCAGAGCAAAAGCTCATTCCCCAACAGGCTGGATTCAGACCCGAGAAATCATGCACCAGTTAAATCCTAGCACTCACAGAACACATAGAGGAAGGGTTTGAAAACAAACAAATAACAGGTGTAGCATTGATGGACTTAAGTTCTGCATACGACACCGTCAACCACAGAAAGCTCATGGAAAAACTGTACTGTACATTTAAGGATCATCAGTTCACGAAAATCATTGAATCTCTGCTGCAAAACAGACAGTTCTATGTAATGCTGGACGGAAAAAAAAGCCGATGGCGTCGACAAAAGAACGGTCTCGCCCAGGGCAGTGTGCTGCCCTCCCCTACTATTTAACCCATACACCAATGATCAACCAACACCGGAACGTACTACCCATTTCTTGTATGCCGATGATCTGGCCATTACAGCGCAAGGAAATAGCTTCGAGGAAGTAAAAGGGAAATTAGAAAGCTCGCTACACGTAATGTCTGAATACTATAAAGAGAACTCTCTCAAACCAAATCCATCTAAGACACAGGTTAGCGCTTTCCACCTCCGCACAAAACAGGCAAACAGGAAGCTGAACTTTATTGATTGGCGACTCCATGGAGTGTCCTGTGGACCACGACCACATAATGGATATACTTAGAAGGAGAGACAGCATTGGTCGTATTTTTTGTTTTATTAACCACAAAATCGATTTTCGGTCACAGCACTGAGGATGGGCACTAAGTGACCGAAAATCGATTTTGTGGTTAATAAAACAAAAAATACGACCAATGCTGTCTCTCCTTCTAAGGAAGCTGAACGTCACCTGGAATGGCAACAAACTGTACCATACGGACAAACCAAATACCTCGGTGTCGTGCTGAATAGATCACTGACGTACAGATATCGCTGTGAAAAAACCTGCCAAAAAGTTGCTGCCAGGAACAATATTTTAAGACAACTGACGAACAGTAAATGGGGCGCTAGTCCCACTGTATTACGAACAACTGCTCAAGCACTTTGCTTCTCCACGGCAGAATATGCATGCCCTGTATGGTCCCGATCCACACATGCCAAAAAAGGCACTACAGTCCTTAATGAAACATGCAGGCTAACAACAGGATGCATGAAACCCACTCCACTTGGGAAAATATACAAAGCAGCTGGATTCTCATCTCCTGAATCCCGAAGAATTGCGCACGAACATACAGAAAAATTTAAACAGATTTTCGACGAGCGCCACCCGCTGCATGGCTCTTCATGTGGACGTAGCAGACTCAAATCCCGCAAGAGATTTCTCACTAGTGAACTGAACGAGCCTCCGTGAAATACCCAGCGGCAGTACATCAAGCTGGAAGATTTGGAGAACACTGAACCGCATCAGAACAGGCGTAGCACCAGTTAAAGCAAACCTAGTCAGATGGGGCTTCAAGGACGAAGGAGACAACAAATGCGACTGTGGTGAAGTTCAGGATATGGAACACCTTCTACAGTGTTCCATCTGCCCCACAAGGTGTACCCTTGACGAACTATGGCTTGAGAAGAGAGAAACATTGGGCTCGGCCCGACATTGGGCTGAAAGGCTTTGAAACAAATCTCCGGACACGAAAGAGTAAAGTAGTGCAGTATACAGGAGAGCAGGTGAGGCGAGGTTTGCGCCGCTGGAGACTTCAGGGCCGCGTCAGCAGCGTGAGAAAGGCTCGATCACGTTGCCGGGTCAGTTTGCGTGAGGAAGGGGTGGGGAAGGGGGGAAGGAGAGAAGGGAGGGAGAGAGGAGAGGTGTGTTGTAAACAGCGTACGTAACAGGTTTGGAGGCTCGGCACGTTGCCTCTCTCCACCCGAACAGGGCCTCGTGCGCCCGTCGCAAGGTGGGCGAGGTGCTCGTCGGGTTCGAGACGGGAATAGCTGCGAAAGAGCGAGGCGCGCTGGAGGAGGTGGAGGAACAACACGTGCGCCGCGAACCGCCGGAGAAGGCCAGCCTTGTTGACTCTGATAGGACTGCCGGTCACGGGCGAAGCAAATCGCCGGTGTTCCACAGGGGTCTATTCTGGGACCAGTTTTATTTGGATCGATAAGTGTTTACCGGAGTTCTGATCTGACAAACAATGAAGGGGCCAGTACAGGTGACCTCTTTGATGCTTTTCAAGGACGATGCTGCTCACTGCGTCGTGGTCCCTTCATTGGAGATTTGTTGCGACACACAGGAACAATATTTGAAATGGATGGTGCTAACAAGGGAACCTCCCCCCCCCCCCCCCCTCAGATTTAGTTATAAGTTGGCACAATGGATAGGCCTTGAAAAGTTGTGTGAAACTGAAAAAAAAAGCAAAATATACAAACTGAGTAGTCCATGCGCGGATAGGCAACATCAAGGATAGTGTGAGGTCAGGAGCGCCGTGGTCCCGTCGTTAGTGTGAGCAGCTGCGGAACGAGAGGTCCTTGGTTCAAGTCTTCCCTCGAGTGAAAAGTTTAGTTTTTTATTTTAACAAAATTATGATGTGTCCGTTCGTTCACTGACGTCTCTGTTCACTGTAACAAGTTTAGTGTCTGTGTTTTGCGACCGCACCGCAAAACCGCGCGATTAGTAGACGAAAGGACGTGCCTCTCCAATTGGAACCGAAAACATTTGATCGCAAGGTCACAGGTCAACCGATTCCTCCACAGGAAAACACGTCTGATATATTCTGTACGACACTGGTGACGCCATGTGATCGTGTGTCACTTACCAAAGTTCAGGCACTCACACATAATTAACTTCGCTCTCCAAAATTCCAGGACATCTTTAGATTTGCTTAGACATGTGCAGGATTTGAGGGTCTACACACGGAAAAATTTGAAAACATTAAAAATATATGTTTTGACAGAGCACCGAGAAAACTGTGCGACTGTGAAACTGTTGCATTCATTTGTTGCAGTTTATGTGACAAACTCTTATGTTTTCATCACTTTTTTGGGTGTGATTATCACATCCACAAGAAAACCCAAATCGGGCAACGTAGAAAAATCTTTTTACTCAATTCCTGTCATGTGACGCACATCCTGTCACCAGTGTCGTATAGAATATATCAGACGTGTTTTCCTGTGGAGGAATCGGTTGACCTATGACTTTGCGATCAAATGTTTTCGGTTCCCATTGGAGAGGCACGTCCTTTCGTCCACTAATCGCACGGTTTTGCGATGCGGTCGCAAAACACAGACACTAAACTTATTATAGTGAACAGAGACGTCAATGAACGAACGCACAGATCATAGCCTTGCGAAAATAAAAAAAGTAAACTTTTCATTCGAGGGAAGACTTGAACCACGGACCTCTCGTTCCGCAGCTGCTCACACTAACCACGGGACCACGGCACTGCTGATCTCACACTATCCTTGATGTGGCCTATCTTGCGCATGGACTACTCAGTTTGTATATTTTGCTTATTTTTTTCGTAGTTTCACACAACTTCCTCCTGTTTTCTCGATTGATCTGTGTTCAGTTTTTCAAGGCCTATCCACTGTGCCAACTTGTAACTGAGCCGGCCGCGGTGGCCGAGCGGTTCTAGGCGCTTCAGTCCGGAACCGCGCGACTACTACGGTCGCAGGTTCGAATCCTGCCTCGGGCATGGATGTGTGTGATGTCCTTAGGTTAGTTAGGGATAAGAACTAGGGGACTGATGACCTCAGCTGTTAAGTCCCATAGTACTCAGAGCCATTTTTGAACTAAATCTGAGGGGGTGCCATGGGGAGGTTCCCTTGTAAGATACGATTGGCAGAAAACGCACACACGCACGCACGCACGCACGCACGCACACACACACACACACACACACACACACTCACACACACACACACACACACACACACACACACACACACTCACCCACTCACACACACACACACACACACACACACACACACACACACTACCTCTCTCTTAGCCCTCCCTCCCCCCTCTCTCTCTCACGCTTTCTCTCTTCATCTCTCTTATTTATACTTTACTCCAAGAACGGCGCACCACAAAGGAACTATCCGAATGGGATAGGTATCGTTAGACATGACGTACATGTAGAGACAAATAACCTCAGAAAAATTGGATGATTTATTCGGGAGAAAGAGCGCCACAAACCGAGCAAGCCAATAACCTGGTGGTCCACCTCTGGCCCTTATGCAAACTGTTATTCGGCTTATCTCTGGTTGATAGAGTAGTTGGATTTTCTCCAGAGGGATATCGTGCCAAAATCTATCCAACTGGCGCGTTACGTCGTCGAAATACCGAGCTGGTTGGAGGTCCCTGCGTCAAACGTTCTCAACTGGTGAAGATCCAGCGATCTTGCTGGCCGATGTAGGGTTTGGCAATCACGAAGACCAGCAGTAGAAACTCTCAGTCTGCAGGTGAGCATTATCTTAGAATGAAATTTTCACTCTACAGCAGAGTGTGCGCTGATATGAAACTTCCTGGCAGATTAAAACTGTGTGCCGGACCGAGACTCGAACTCGGGACCTTTGCCTTTCGCGGGCAAGGTAGGAGACGAGGAACTGGCGGAATTAAAGCTGTGAGGACGGGGCGTGAGTCGTGCTTGGGTAGCTCAATTAGTAGAGCACTTGCCCGCAAAAGGTCCCGAGTTCGAGTCTCGGCCCGGCACATAGTTTTAATCTGCCAGGATGTTTCGAGCATTATCTTGCTGAACTGTGAGCCCAAGACGGCTTGCCACGAAGGACAACAAAATGGGATGTACAATACCGTCGAAGACCCGCTGTGCTGATGAGAACCAAAGGGATGTCCCGCTATGAAATGGAATGGCACCCCAGATCATCACTCATGGTTATCGAGCCGTAGGGCGGGCGACAGTTAAATTGGTATCTCACTGCTCTCTGGGGTGTCTCCATACATGCCTTTGCTGGTCATCATGTCTCAGTTCGAAGTGGAACTCATCACTGAAGACAATTCCAGTCAATGAAATAACAAGCCAGATGCGTGTCTTGAGACACCGTGGACAACGACGGGATACCAAACCTGGACCGAGCGAAGTGGTGCAGTGGTTAGCACACTGGACTCGCATTCGGGAGGACGACGGTTCAATCTTGCGTCCGACCATCCTGATTTAGGTTTTCTGGGATTTCCCTAAATCGCTCCAGGCAAATGCCAGGATGGTTCCTATGAAAGGGCACGGCCGACTTCCTTCCCCGTCCTTCCCTAATCCGATGAGACCGACGACCTTGCTGTTTGGTCTCTTCCCTCAAACAATCCAATCCAAATCCTCACCCAGCCAGGAAGGTACCAAACCTGACTGCGGCCCACCATATGGCCCGACAAGGCATATGACATCTTCGCTTAGTAGGAAATGTCTGGCAACTTTGCATACCGAATGGTCTTCGCATTGTAAACAAAAATATACAATTTAAAGCGCCAACGTGACGAATATTTTGAAATGTTTGAGTACCACTATGATTTGTTCAGAATATTTGTGCCGTTTGCATTGCAATAGTTTGTACACTGTCATGAAACAGCGTAAGGACCAAAGCAAGACGTAACAGCGTCCTGTGGGACATATACAGGGCTATTACAAATGATTGAAGCGATTTCGTAAATTCACTGTAGCTCCATTCATTGACATATGGTCACGACACACTACAGATACGTAGAAAAACTCATAAAGTTTTGTTCGGCTGAAGCCGCACTTCAGGTTTCTGCCGCCAGAGCGCTCGAGAGCGCAGTGAAACAAAATGGCGACAGGAGCCGAGAAAGCGTATGTCGTGCTTGAAATGCACTCACATCAGTCAGTCACAACAGTGCAACGACACTTCAGGGCGAAGTTCAACAAAGATCCACCAACTGCTAACTCCATTCGGCGATGGTATGCGCAGTTTAAAGCTTCTGGGTGCCTCTGTAAGGGGAAATCAATGGGTCGGCCTGCAGTGAGCGAAGAAACGGTTGAACGCGTGCGGGCAAGTTTCACGCGTAGCCCGCGGAAGTCGACGAATAAAGCAAGCAGGGAGCTAAATGTACCACAGCGACCGTTTGGAAAATCTTACGGAAAAGGCTAAAGCAGAAGCCTTACCGTTTACAATTGCTACAAGCCCTGACACCCAATGACGAAGTCAAACGCTTTGAATTTTCAGCGCGGTTGCAACAGCTCATGGAAGAGGATGCGTTCAGTGCGAAACTTGTTTTCAGTGATGAAGCAACACTTTTTCTTAATGGTGAAGTGAACAGACACAATGTGCGAATCTGGGCGGTAGAGAATCCTCACGCATTCGTGCAGCAAATTCGCAATTCACCAAAAGTTGACGTGTTTTGTGCAATCTCACGGTTTAAAGTTTACGGCCCCTTTTTCTTCTGCGAAAAAAACGTTACAGGACACGTGTATCTGGACATGCTGGAAAATTGGCTCATGCCACAACTGGAGACCGATAGCGCCGACTTCATCTTTCAACAGGATGGTGCTCCACCGCACTTCCATCATGATGTTCGGCATTTCTTAAACAGGAGATCGGAAAACCGATGGATCGGTCGTGGTGGAGATCACGATCAGCAATTCATGTCATGGCCTCCACGCTCTCCCGACTTAACCCCATGCGATTTCTTTCTGTGGGGTTATGTGAAAGATTCAGTGTTTAAACCTCCTCTACCAAGAAACGTGCCAGAAGTGCGAGCTCGCATCAACGATGCTTTCGAACTCATTGATGGGGACATGCTGCGCCGAGTGTGGGAGGAACTTGATTATCGGCTTGATGTCTGCCGAATCACAAAAGGGGCACATGTCGAACATTTGTGAATGCCTAAAAAAACTTTTTGAGTTTTTGTATGTGTGTGCAAAGCATTGTGAAAATATCTCAAATAATAAAGTTATTGTAGAGCTGTGAAATCGCTTCAATCATTTGTAATAACCGTGTACTAGCATGTTCAAAAGTATGTAAGAGATTGATAGGCGCCGCGGGGGATTAGCCGAGCGGTCTGTGGCGCTGCAGTCATGGACTGTGCGGCTGGTCCCGGCGGAGGTTCGAGTCCTCCCTCGGGCATGGGTGTGTGTGTTTGTCGTTAGGGTAATTTAGGTTAAGTAGAGTGTAAGCTTAGGGACTGACGACCTTAGCAGTTAAGTCCCATTAGATTTCACACACATTTGAACATTTTGATTGATAGGCAGTGTTCCCCCACTCACTTATCGTACGCCCCAGTCCTACATCCGGCCCACACAAATACACTCACACACGCACCTGCCAGATGCACAACTGCCCTTCAGTTCTCCATCCTCAATTTCCTATTCTCACAGCATCTACTGGAAGACGATCTCAACAGACTTTCCGGGAGCACTATCGTCATCATCATCATCTTAGCACCAGCCACACCATCGTCACCTGTGTTTCTACAATGAATCATCTCACTCACTGCCCAACACATTTATCCCTTAACGGTTCTTGTTGGTAATAATAAAAAACAAAGTTGACCTAAACTGTTATGTACACTATCACAATAGAAGACACGCAAATAATTTTCATACAGATTTTCGATCTTGTTGCTGATAATAAAAGCAAAGTTGATCTAAACTGTTACCTACACAATCACAATAGAAGAGACGCAAATAATTTTCATACAGATTTTCACTCCTTCTCAAGGGTTCAGAATGAAATTATGTAGGCTTACTGTGCTGAAAATATTTCCAAAAGCAAGAAATTCAGAATCCTTAGCAATTTAAAAGAAATTTAAAAACATATAATACGTCATCACGCATACTTTCTACAAATTATCAGACCAAGAACCGAGACGTACTGAACAGTTCTCTTAGCTACGGCAGCATCTGTTGTAAAAATGAATGGCAAATAGTAATGTACTAGAAACAGGGCTCTGTGTTTACAGATATAGGTAACTATTTTCTCTTATAAATACCAGTGTAGTCAAGTAAATATAAAGCTATCTAACGCAACCCTTATGGAAAAAAATAAGAGAAGAAAGAAATGAATTGCTAATGGTTGTCCTTGATTCTTCCGAAAGCTAATTATTCGGAAGTGGGATACATCACAGTGGCCACAGGAGTTCAATTTTGAATAAACTCAGACCTCCCACTTGACCAAAATAAAACTCCTAAGTAACTTGTTTTCTTTGTACGATATTGTAGTGCCTACGTTGTTCTGAATTACGATGCAAAGTTCCTTTGGACATGCATCATGTGCAAATGACCTTTCCATCGTAATTCGGAATAACACAGGCACTGAAATATCGTATTTATCCGCTGACTCCGGACAAGCAACTTTCAAGTACAATGTCTCCCCTGCACGTGAATATACATAACACATGAACGAGTACAGATGTAGACGCCTGGTTGACGACATATAGATGTCCGGGTCTGGCCGTAGACGTGCAGTGATAGGCGAATGCTAATGTGAGCGGTCGTGATAAGCGAGAAATCCGGGTTTTAGTCCCGGTCCGGCACAAATTTTCACTGTGTTCATTCCATTTTACAGGTGAGGGTGGTCCATTTTCGCAACTGCGAATACATTTATTGTTTTCTCTGTAGACAAGTGCAGAGTCGTTGTTGGGAGGAGAATACCTTGGTGACGGCAGACCGTGATAATATGACGTATAAGGCAAGGGAATCACGTGCACCACACAAACAAAAACAGTAATCGGGATTCGTGACAAAAAGCTCAGTCTGCAATATTCGGCTTCTAAAGAAAACAAATGTGCATGCAGCGGCGCGCGGATGGCGCGTAATGGACACGCCACCAAACCAATCGCTTCACAACATTATTAAAATACCGAATCACAGATAAATACTTTATATATTATTAGTAAACGATAGTGGTACTTTTTCCAATATATAAAACGTAGATCAAAGTCAATTATTTCTATTATTAATGATAAGCTCACAAAGAGAAAGAAAATGGCGTGCTAGCATGGTGCAAGACAGGAGAGATAGCGCCTCAACAAGGAGGCTAAGCTCCGTATTTTGTTTTAAAACATTAGATAAACGAGATTCAGTCACAGATACATTCGGTACAATGATATGAGTTAGACAGAACCTCAAAAAAAGATGAGATCGCTGACCTTACTGCGTACATTATTTTCATTGATTGGCGACTCCATAGAGTGCTGTGTGCACAACGATCATGTACGTGAAATTAGACGTAAGTTCAGCGTTGGCCGTAATTTTGATGGTTTATTGACAGCAAAATCGATTTTCAATCACATAATGATCATCTTCAGTGCTGTAGTGTACAAATTAAAACTCATAGGCACTGGTGTCAAGTTATTATCAGTATCCAAAGCTATGAAACGATCACAATAACATTAATTTCTTACACAGCCAATAGCAGATAAAGGCCAGTTATTTAGTATAGGTGCGAAGGCAGCATGTTTCTTCAAAAAAGTAGCTTTCTTACCAGTTTAGTCGATTAAACTGAGATGACATAAGAGCGGACTTCACTCCACCTAGAGGAAGTTCGACGGCAACTGAAGGAAATAAATGAACCTGTGGTGGCAACAGTCAGCTACTGATAGAGAAGACGATGGATATCTTGAAGTCTCGACTTTGAACGAAACCTGCTACGACTTGTAAACCTAGAACATTTTACACTAATTGAGAAAAGGAGAAAATATAAAAAGAAGAAAATATAAAAATGCGGCAAATGAAGCTGGCAAAATGGAATAAAGACATCTAAAAATATTGACAGAAAGTGAAAAATGGCTAAGCACGTATGGCTAGAGAACAAATGTAAAACTATAGAAGCATGTACAACTAAGCGAGAAATAGATACGTTTGGAGAAAATACAATAAGCAACTGATATTCAGACGCTTGCTTATTTTTTTCTCCAAACGGTTCTATTTTTCGCTTAGTTGTACATGCTTCTATAGATTTGCATTTGTCCTCTAGCTCAGACGGAAAACCAGTTCTTATGGAAAGCTGGAAGGTGGCAGGAGTGTACAGAGCGTGTATACAAGGGAGATGAACATTGAAGGCAATATTGTAGAAAGGAAAGTGGATGTAGGTGAAGATGATATGATACAGCGAGAAGAATTCGACAGAGCCCTGATAGTTCAAATGGTTCAAATGGCTCTGGGCACTATGCGACTTAACTTCTGTGGTCATCAGTCGCCTAGAACTTAGAACTAATTAAACCTAACTAACCTAAGGACATCACACACATCCATGCCCCAGGCAGGATTCGAACCTGCGACCGTAGAGCCCTGATAGTCTTGGGAGAGCCACCCATGACTAAATTATTCCATCTGGTGTAAAAGATGTATGAGACAGGCGAAATGCCCTCAGACTTAAAGAGGAATGTAATAATTCCAGTATCAAAGAAAGCAGTTGCTGATAGGTGTGTAAATTACCGAACTGTCAGTTTGATAATTGATGTATATTTACAAAATACTAGCACGAATTCTTTACAGAGGAATGGAGTAACTGGTAGAAGTCGACCGCGGAGGTCAGTTTGGATTTCGTAGTATCGACCCTACGGCTTATCTTAGAAGATAGGTTAAGAAGAGGTAAACATACACGTTTGGCATTTGTAGACTTGCAGAAAGCTTTTGATAAAGTTGAGTGGAATAGTCTCTTTGAAGTTCTAAAGGTAGCAGGGGTAAAATACAGGTAGCGAACGGCTGTTTACAACTCGCACAGAAACCAGACGGATTTTATAAGAGTCGGGTGTTGTTTGATGTCCTTAGGTTAGTTAGGTTTAAGTGGTTCTAAGTTCTAGGGGACTGATGACCATAGATGTTAAGTCCCATAGTGCTCAGAGCCATTTGAACCATTTTATAAGAGTCGAGGCGTATGAAAGGGAGATGTTGGGAAGGGAGTGAGATATAGTTGCAGCCTATCACTGTTTTTCGTGTTATTTACACTATACATTTAGCAAGCAGTAAAGAAAACCAAAGAAAAATTTCGAAAGGTAAATAAAGTCGAGGGAGAAGAAATAACAACTGTAAAGTTTGCTGACGACCATTGTAATTCTGTCTGAGACAGCAAAGGACTTGAACGAGCAGTTGAATGGAATCGGCAGTGTACTGAAAGGAGGATAGAACATGAACATCAACAAAAGCAAAACAAGGGCAATGGAAAGTAGCGAATTAAATGAGGCGATAATGAGCGAGTTAGATTTTTAGACAAGTCACTAGAAGTAGCAGAAAAATAACTGATGATGACCGAAGAAGAGATGATATAAAATGTAGAGTGACACTAACAGGAAAAGCGATTGTGATGAAGAGAAATTTGTTAACATCGAATACAGGTTTAAGTGCTAGAAAGTCTTTTCTGAAGGTATTTGTCTAGAACGTAGCCATGTCTGGAACTGAAACATAGGCGATAAAGAGTTTAGGCAAGAAGAGAAAAGAAGCTTTTGAAATGTGGTACTACAGAAAAACGCTGAAGATTGGTTGGCTAGATGCGTAGCCAAGGAAAAGGTACTGCACTGAATTGAGAGAAAAGAAATTTCTGGAATCACTTAACTAAAACAAGGGATTGGTACATAGGACATATTCTGAGACATCAAGTAATTTTAAGCTCGTCTTTAGATCGAATGACTTCTGCATTTCCCTATGACAACAATAAACAGTAAATAGTAACATCTGAAGCCCGTGTTTGCTGCTGCGGAGTTAACCTGCGCGCTATCTTATCTGCCCGTTGTGTAACGCTATCTGCTGGCTTTTTCCACTGCAGCCTCATTTCTAGCCCCTGATATCACCGTCTCATCCACGAGCTGCGTTTCGCTGCTATAAATCTCGCATTCTTTGCCTGCTATCGTTCTGGATTATCAGCATATCCTAATCAGTTAAGTAGGCGAGGCTTTACTGAATGCGCTGCGACAATCTTATCTATTCCGTTACACAACTGCGAGGATTAACCTTGTCCCGCTATTGGTCGACAGTGGAAATGCAGGAAGATTTGTGTTTAACGTCCCGTCGATGATTCGATCGCTACAGATGGAGCCCTATCTCGGGTCGGGGAAGGGTGTGGAAGGGTGTACTTGAGGTGTCCTTTTTAGAGAACCATCCCAAAAAATAAAAAATAAAAAATGGTTCAAATGGCTCTGAGCACTATGGGACTTAACTTCTGAGGTCATCAGTCCCCTACAACGAAGAACTACTTAAACCTAACTAACTTAAGAACATCACACACACCCATGCCCAAGGCAAGATTCGAACGTGCGACCGTAGCGGTCGCGCGGTTCCAAACTGTAGCGCCTAGAACCGCTCGGCCACTCCGGCCAGCGAACCATCCCAACATTAGCTTTAAGCGATTTCGTGTCTCCGCAGAATTGGCGAGCAGCACAGCATATGGAGACATCGACATGAAGAACGAACAGGGTCTGTACAACACTGGAACCCTGTCATCAGCTCTTACCAACTGAAATAGGGACTCTTCTGACCAGGGCACGGTTTTCCAGTCGCCTAGGGTCCAATCAATATGGTCACCATCCCAGGAGACACGCTGCAGATGCCAGACTGAGATTCATTGGAAGAATCCTAAGGGAATGCAATCCGAAAACAAAGGAAGTAGGTTACAGTACGCTTGTTCGCCCACTGCTTGAATACTGCTCAGCAGTGTGGGATCCGTACCAGATAGGGTTGATAGAAGAGATAGAGATGATCCAACGGAGAGCAGCGCGCTTCGTTACAGGATCATTTAGTAATCGCGAGAGCGTTACGGAGATGATAGATAAATTCCAGTGGAAGACACTGCAGGAGAGACTCTCAGTAGCTCGGTACGGGCTTTTATTGAAGTTTCGAGAACATAGCTTCACCGAGGAGTCAAGCAGTATATTGCTCCCTCCTACGTATATCTCGCGAAGGGACCATGAGGATAAAATCAGAGAGATTAGAGCCCACACAGAGGCATACCGACAATCCTCCTTTCCACGAACAATACGAGACTGGAATAGAAGGGAGATGCAATAAAGGTACTCAAGGTACCCTCCGCCAAACACCGTCAGGTGGCTTGCGCAGTATGGATGTAGATGTAGATGTCGTGCTGTTAGCAAAGCCACTCGCATCGATCATCTGCTGCCATTGCCCATTAACGTCAAATTTCGCCGCGCTGACCAATCGGATACGTTCGTGGTACGCCCCACGTTGATGGGTCAAATGGCTCTAAGCACAATGGGACTTAACATCTGAGGTCATCAGTCCCCTAGAACTTAGAACTACTTAAAGCTAACTAACCTAAGGACATCACACACATCCATGCCCGAGGCAGGATTCGAACCTGCTACAGCCGCTCGGCCACAGCGGCCGGCCCCACATTGATTTCTACGGTTATTCCACGCAGTGTTGCTTGTCTGTTAGCACTGACAACTCTTCCCAAAAGCCGCTTCTCTCGGTTGTTAAGTGAAGGCCGTCGGCATTGCGTTGTTCGCAGTGACAGGTGATGCCTAAAATGTTTCCTCTGCGCACTCTTGAAACTCTGGATCTCTGGATATTGAATTCGCTAACCATTTCCTGGCAATGGCAAGGATAGAATTTCTGAAGAAGAGAAATTTGTTGACATCGAGTATTGATTTAAGTGTCAGGAAGTCGTTTCTGAAAGTATTTGTGTGGAGTGTAGCCATGTATGGAAGTGAATCATGGACGATAAATAGTTTAGACAAGAAGAGAATAGAAGCTTTCGAAATGTGGTGCTATAGAAGAATGCTGAAGGTTAGATGGGTAGATCACATAACTAATGAGGTGGTATTGAATAGAATTGGGGAGAAGAGGAGTTTGTGGCACAACTTGACTAGAAGAAGGGATCGGTTGGTAAGACATGTTCTAAGGCATCAAGGGATCACCAATTTAGTACTGGAGGGCAGTGTGGAGGGTAAAAATCGTAGAGGGACACCAAGAGATGAATACAGTAAGCAGATTCAGAAGGATGTAGGCTGCAGTAAGTACTGGGAGATGAAGAAGCTTGCACAGGATAGAGTAGCATGGAGAGCTGCATCAAACCAACCTCAGGACTGAAGACCATAACAAGAACAACAACCATTTCCTAATTGGAATGTCCCATACGCCTAGCTCCAACTACGAGGGTAATCCCAAAAGTAAGGTCTCCTATTTTTTTTCTAAGTGCATAGTCCTGTTTATTTCTACAATGGTTTACATCAGTTTACACCTGGAACATTAAGCTATTTTTCGATGTCATCAGCATTTCTGTCGATGCATTTTTGTAGACGCTGTGGCAGTTTTTGTGTGCCCATGTCATACCAGCTCTCCGCCATGCTGTTCAGAAAGTTATGAACCTATTCTTTCACCTCGTCGTCGGAGGTGAATCGCTGGGACCACAATTAACGCTGACAGGTACTGTGAGACTCTGAATAAACTCAAACGGGCAATTGAGAACCGGAGAAGAGGAATGTTGAGCTAGGACGTACACATTCTCCTTGACAACGCTCGCCCACACATCGCTCGGCAAACCGTTGCTCTCCTGCAACAGTTTCAGTGGAGCATAATCACCCAACCACCCTGTAGTCCTGACTTGGCGCCCAGTGACTATCACCTCTTCCCTAGGTTAAAAGAACATTTGGCCAGAAAGAGAAAAACTCCGTCGACGAGGTGAAAGAAGAGGCTCATAACTTTCTGAGGAGCATGGCGGCGAGTTGGTATGACATGGGCATACAAAAACTGCCACAGCGTCTACAAAAATGCATCGACAGAAATGGTGATTATGTCGAAAAATAGCTAAATGTTCAAGCTATAAACTGGTGTAAACCACTGTAGAAACAAACAGGTCTACGTAGGGGAAGGCGGGGCAAGACGGAGAGGTGGGGTAAGACGGGGAAGGGCTATAAGCTACAGTTAGAGTGCTGCCATCTGTGGACATCTACGTCAACATCATCAATACACAGGTCCCAACGTGTTGACATTGCTGAACCTTAGTTTCGCGGCGGTTTCTGTGAGCTTTGCAAGGTACGTACATTTGTTATACTGATTTGCAATGTTTTACACCTTTCGAGGTCCTAAAACATGTGTTTCGTGAACGTTTGTCCAGACTATATATATAGCACTGAATAGTAAGTCTTATTAACAGTAAACTGCTGTGTCAGTAGTCGGTGTTCACTACATAGTGTTCATGTAGGCGTAACATAACCTGACAGCATGGTAGGAGGCATGACGGGGTGGGGAAAGATGGGGAGTTTCCCTGTCTCGTCCCTAGTATTTGTCCAACCATTACGTTCTTATCGTCTCATGTGTTTACCTTGCTGCGGGTTTTGAACACGTACATTATACACTGAATACAATTGTAAATAGAATGCTATTCGTTATTCCAGCGCTTCCCAATTAATTACAAACTATGCCTTAGGCTATATGGTGAATAAAAATACACAAAACGTCCAAAGTCAGTATTCTTGCTATGCTTTGACGACGGACTATTGGAAATATGGTATTTACTATATAATACAGATTACGAGGAACGATCTGACTCATAGTACGTTCCACGTGTTACTTCAGGTGGTTCGCAAGTATCGGCCGCAAATGTCTAGGCGAGATTGGTCATTGGAGTCAATGGAAGGCGATTAAATGCTGTTATAGAAGGTCATATGGGTTCTTTCAGGGGTGCTCTACCGGTCAACGTGCCACAGACAACGATTGAACGACATGTGGCACAGAAACGTGCTAATCGTGGCTATACAGTTGTGAAAATGTTAGGACCAATCACTAGTGTGTTTACCATCTAACAGGCGTGGAAAACCCGATGTTTTAACCGAATCTCCTTATGGGAGTGAACTATCTGAAGAAATTAAACGAAAAGGAGTCCCCAAACGTGCTGCAGGTAAACGAAAACTCTTCTCAAAGACGTTTAATAAACCTGGGATACCACCAAAAGGACACAATGACAACGAAAAAGTGACCAACGCTACTGACGTCTTAACCACCCCTTGTCCGCCCCCGGTAGCTGAGTGGCCAGCGCGACAGACTGTCAATCCAAAGGGCCCGGGTTCGATTCCCGGCTGGGTCAGACATTTTCTCCGCTCAGGGACTGGGTGTTGTGTTGTCCTGATCATCATCATTTCATCCCCATCGACGCGCAAGTCGCCGAAGTGGCGTCAAATCGAAAGACTTGCACCAGGCGAACGGTCTACCCGACGGAAGGGCCTCGCCACACGACATTTCATTTCATACCACCCCTCCATGCTCAAGGGATAATAAACTGAGGTCGAATGACAACGAGGAAGAGAGTCAAGAATGTTTACACTGCTATGACTTCTCTGAAGCAGGCTGGATACTGTCTATAAGCTGCGGAAGCTGGACCCACGACACTTGTGCAGGGATAGGAAGTGATGATAACGAGGCTGTCCACACTTGTGTACTATGTGAAAGTAAGAGGCCTAAATAAAACGTAATACCTGATTCTACAATTCGCAGAACCGTGTTTCGAAACCTTATCGTCACATGATTTCGTTATTCCAGTCCTTATTTAAGCTTCAGAGATGAATTCATGCTAGTTCCTCATCTTACCCCGCATATGGGACAAGACGGGGAATTGGTAGTTTACGTTTCAAATCTAGATATTTCTAACTACGAGGTGCATTCAAGTTCTAATGCCTCCGATTTTTTTTTCTAATTCACTACTCACCCGAAATCGAAGAAACTGGCGTTACTTCTCGACGTAATCGCCCTGCAGACGTACACATTTTTCACAACGCTGACGCCATGATTCCATGGCAGCGGCGAAGGTTTCTTTAGGAGTCTGTTTTGACCATTGGAAAATCGCTGAGGCAATAGCAGAACGGCTGGTGAATGTGCGGCCACGGAGAGTGTCTTTCATTGTTGGAAAAAGCCAAAAGTCACTAGGAGCCATGTCAGGTGAGTAGGAAGCATGAGGAATCACTTCAAAGTTATTATCACGAAGAAACTGTTGCGTAACTTTAGCTCGATGTGCGGGTACGTTGTCTCGGTGAAACAGCACACGCGCAGCCCTTCCCGGACGTTTTTGTTGCAGTGCAGGAAGGAATTTGTTCTTCAAAACATTTTCGTAGGATGCACCTGTTACCGTAGTGCCCTTTGGAACGCAATGGGTAAGGATTACGCCATCGCTGTCCCAGAACACGGACACCATCATATTTTTAGCACTGGCGGTTACCCGAAATTATTTTGGTGGCGGTGAATCTGTGTGCTTCCATCGAGCTGACTGGCGCTTTGTTTCTGGATTGAAAAATGGCATCCACGTCTCATCCATTGTCACAACCGACGAAAAGAAAGTCCCATTCGTGCTGTCGTTGCGCGTCAACATTGCTCGGCAACATTCCACACGGGCAGCCGTGTGGTCGTCCGTCAGCATTCGTGGCACCCACCTGGATGACACTTTTCGCATTTTCAGGTCGTCATGCAGGAGTGTGTGCGCAGAACCCACAGAAATGCCAACTCTGGAGGCGATCTGTTCAACAGTCATTCGGCGATCCCCCAAAACAATTCTCTCCACTTTCTCGATCGTGTCGTCAGACCGGCTTGTCCGAGCCGGAAGTTGTTTCGGTTTGTTGTCACACGATGTTCTGCCTTCATTAAACTGTCGCACCCACGAACGCACTTTCGACACATCCATAACTCCATCACCACATGTCTCCTTCAACTGTCGATGAATTTCAATTGGTTTCACACCACGCAAATTCAGAAAACGAATGATTGCAGGATGTTCAAGTAAGGAAAATGTCGCCATTTTAAGTATTTAAAACAGTTCTAATTCTCGCCACTGGCGGTAAAATTCCATCTGCCGTACTTCAAAGTTATCTCTGGGACGTATTGACAATGAAAGCGGCCTCATTTTAAAACAATGCGCATGTTTCTATCTCTTTCCAGTCCGGAGAAAAAAAATCGGAGGCCTTAGAACTTGAATGCACCTCGTAAATGTGACAAGTTTGCAGGTTTCTTTGCATGCTATTGTAATTCAATGGTTAAGTGAACAAATGATAATCAAACTTACCTGAATTTGTTTATTTTTGTCCCTTTGTAAGGGTTCAAACTTAGCTTCCACATCTTGCCCCGCCTTCCCCTACTTATAAAATAATACGAGACCATACTTTTGGGATTACCCTCGTACCGTTCCATGTTCAGAGCTATTAACTCCCGTCGTGCGGGCGTAATCACGTCGGAGAGCTTTACACGTGACTCGCCTGTGTACAATGTCAGCTCCACCGACGCACTGCCCTTTTATGTAGATACTACAGCCATCCGTATATGAGACTATCGCTATCCCGTGGCTTCTGTCGCTTCATTGTTTATCGCTACCGTTGGCACACTATGAGATGGACGGCGACTGCTCTTCCGCCGGTTTGGTTTGCCAGCCAGGCTTTCTGTAGGCGGAGCTCAATACGGGGGCGGACAAAAGGCGGACTTCCTGCCGTTCGCCGTCTCGCCCCGATTACGGCCGTAGCGGTCTGCAGCTGACGCGTGGCGGAAGGATAGTGACCAGCAAGCCAAACATTAGCAGCGGCACAAACCACAGTCAGCCACCTAACGAGTTGGACGACAATACTTTTCGGCAAGCCAGATGGTTCAAATGGCTCTGAGCACTATGGGACTTAAACACTTGAGGTCATCAGTCCCCTGTAACGTAGAACCACTTAATTCTAACTAACCTAATTGCCCGAGCCAGGATTCGAACCTGCGACCGTAGCGGTCGCGGGGTTCCAGACTGAAGCGCCTAGAAACGCTCGGCCACAGCGGCCGGTTCGGCAAGCCAGTTAAGCGTCTACAATTCGCAGTGTTTTAACTGCTCGAATGGAATAAACTTACAGATAATTTTAAAAAAGAAACCTGAATGCCTGGAAAGGAGTGGACTGCTGGTTTCCAGAAAAGGTTTCCAAGTGCCCAAAATATGCACTGTGGGTCTACAAACAGTGCGCCGTTATTCGTGACGCAAGAAAACGACTATTTCTTCGAAAACTGAGTCTAAATTTTTTGAATCACTTTGCCTCCTATTTTTCTTCAAAAACTAAACAGTAATTGTATAATGTGATGAATTTTTTACTCTCTATATACTCTCTTTCAAATTCTAAAGGTGGCAGGAGTAAAAAACAGGGAGCGAAAGGCTATTTACAATTTGTACAGAAACCAGATGGCAGTTATAAGAGTCGAGGGGCATGAAAGGGAAGCAGTAGTTGGGAAGGGAGTGAGACAGGGTTGTAGTCGCTCCCCGATGTTATTCAATCTGTATGTTGAGCAAGCAGTAAAGGAAACAAAAGAAAAATTCGGAGTAGGTATTAAAATCCACGGAGAAGAAATAAAAACCTTGAGGTTCGCCGATGACATTTTAATTCTGTCAGAGACAGCAAAGGAGCAGTTGAACGGAATGGACAGTGTCTTGGAAGAAGGATATAAGATGAACATCAACAAAAGCAAAACGAGGATAATGGAATGTAGTCGAATTAAGTCGAGTGATGCTGAGGGAATCAGATTAGGAAATGAGACACTTAAAGTAGTAAAGGAGTTTTGCTATTTGCTGAGCAAAATAACTGATGATGGTCGAAGTAGAGAGGATGTAAAATGTAGACTGGCAATGGACAGGGAAAGCGTTTCTGAAGAAGAGAAATTTGATAACATCGAGTATAGATTTAAGTGGCAGGAAGTCAGTCCGCAGCTCGTGGTCGTGCGGTAGCGTTCTCGCTTCCCACGCCCGGGTTCCCGGGTTCGAATCCCGGCGGGGTCAGGGATTTTCTCTGCCTTGTGATGACTGGGTGTTGTGTGATGTCCTTAGGTTAGTTAGGTTTAAGTAGTTCTAAGTTCTAGGGGACTGATGACCATAGATGTTAAGTCCCATAGTGCTCAGAGCCATTTGAACCATTTGAACCAGGAAGTCATTTCTTAAGGCATTTGTACGGAGTGTAGCCATGTATGGAAGTGAAACATGGACGATAAATAGTTTTCGAAATAGCTTTCGAAATGTGGTGCTACAGAAGCATGCTGAAGATTAGATGGGTAGATCACATAACTAATGAGAAGGTATTGAACAGAATTGGGGAGAAGAGGAGTTTGTGGCACTACTTGAGAAGGAGAAGGGACCGGTTGGTAGGACATGTTCTGAGGCATCAAGGGATCACCAATGTAGTATTGGAGGGCAGCGTGGAGGGTAAAAATCGTAGAGGGAGACCAAGGATGAATACACTAAGCAGATTCAGAAGGATGTAGGTTGCAGTAGGTACTGGGAGATGAAGAAGCTTGCACAGGATAGAGTAGCATGGAGAGCTGCATCAAACCAGTCTCAGGACTGAAGACCACAACAACAACAACAAGGGCTGAATTTCCGCAAACAGTGAAAAATGCATTTTTTATTTTTCATTTCTAATGGGGAAGCCAAATACCAATTTTGAAAGCGAAATGTTTTCATAAAACATTTCATCCCTGTTTCACCCCATAAGGGTTGAATTTACAGAAATACTGAAACACCTGTTTCTGACCAAGAAACCAAATACGAATTTTAGTAGTTCTAGGACAAAAATTGCCTTAATAGCGACATATTTTCAAATAACTTTTCATCTCCTATATCACCCCGTTAGGAGTGGAATTTCGAAGTATGCCTCGTTACACGACGCCTACACTAGAGGATCAACAGATCAGCAACTTTTAAAGTGTCTGTCTTAAGTGGTGTGGGCTGGGCGATGATAAGTCAGTCGGTGTCTGGCCATTTCACTCACTTAGGGGCTGAATTTCCGAAAACAGTGAAACACGCATTTTTTTCATTTCTATCCTAGAAAAATGATTCAAATGGCTCCAAGCACTATGGGACTTAACATCTGAGGTCATCAGTCCCCTACAGCTAACTAACCTAAGGACATCACACACATCCATGCCCGAGGCAGGTTTCGAACCTGCGACCCTACGGTAGCGCGGTTACGGACTGAAGCGCCTACAACCGCTCAGCCACAGCAGCCGTCTTTATCCGAGAAGATAATACCAGTTTTCAAAGTGAAATATTTTCACCAAACATTTCGTCCCCTATTTTACACACAGAGGTTGAATTTACGAAAATGCTGAAGCAAAAAATGGTTAAAATGGCTCTGAGCACTACGGGACTTAACTTCTGAGGTCATCAGTCCCCTAGAACTTAGAAGTACTTAAACCTAAGTAACCTAAGGTCATCACACACATACATATCTGAGGCAGGATTCGAACCTGCGATCGTAGCGGTCACGTGGTTCCAGACTGGTGCGCCTAGAACCGCTCGGCCACACCGGCCGGCAATGCTGAAGCAGATATTTCTTTATTTCTGTCTGAGAAATCAAATACCAATATTCGTAGGTCTAGCTTCAAAACTGTCTTAATAACGACACATACTTTTTAAAAAGGCCTTCATCTCCTATTTCACCCCGTTGGGAGTACAGTTTCGAAAAATCCCCTCTTAAACAACGCCTACACTAAAGGATCAACACCGTCTGCGAATTTCATGTTTCTATCCTTAATGGTTTGGGCTGGGCGATGCTGAGTCAGTGACTCATCCGGACGGGGCATTGACTTTTATGTGTAGAGATTTACCTGCTTTCTTTTGTCCAACGAAAATTGTAGTAAGATAGGCTGACTGTACGCTCTGCGATTTTGGAGTAGCTAGATCGGCACTTTTCTAACAATGCATGAGGATATTCCACAACGCCCTGGCGTCAGCGATGTAGGCCTGTAAGCAAGTTCTGCGCAGACAACCGTAAACTCCGTGGACACCTCCGCGGCTGGTGTGAATGGCCACGGGAGGCGTGCTGGTATGATGAGTAGTGGAGGGGAAAGCAGACCGGCTGCCGACGCAGCGCTTTCCCCGTCCTGGCAAAGAGACGGACGGCTGCACGATTGACAGCGCGAGGCGTTGCGAAGGAGGGAGTCGCTGACCACAGCCTTCTCCAAACACCTGCTCAGTCGCTTGCCGGCGTCTCCATATCGAGACCTGGGGCAACGAGATATACGGGCACTATGGCGTACGTTACAGTACGTGACGCTACACTGAGGCAGCGAAAGTAGTGGGATAGCGATATGCACACATACAGATGGCTGTAGTATAGCGTACGCAAGGTATAAAAGGATGGTGCAATGGCGAAGCTGTTATTAGGATTCTTGTGAAAAGGTTTCTCATATGATTATGCCCGCACAACAGCAATTAATAGACTTTAAACGCCGGGTGGTAGGTGGAGCTAGACACATGGGACATCCCACTTCGGAAATGGTTAGGGAATGAAGTATTCGGAGACCCACAGTGTCAAGAATGTGTCGAGGATACAAAATTTCAGGCATTACCTCTCAGCACGAACAACGCAGTTGCCGACGGAATTCACTTAACGACCGAGAGCAGCGACCTTCGCGTATAGTTGTCAGTGCTACTAGACAAGCAACACTGCGTGAAATAACCGCAGAAATCAATGTGGGACGTATGACTTACGTATACGTATGATATTATGACTCAAAAGAAGAAATTAATGTTTCTATGCTGGTAATATTAAACTGGATTGAACTAGTGTGTGTAATGTCTCTGTATGTCTGTGAAGGATAATATCAATTTGCAGAGCGACGTCGACTCCTCTCACAGCGTACGTAATTTCGTACACGTAGACAAGCTACTCTTGTGGTGTAGAAGCAGCTGCTTACTCCGACGGTCACCTGTAAAGTTCTTGGAATGTAAGAGAAGGAAAACTTGTATAGGATCTTCTCGAACCGGCCGCTGTGGCCGAGCGGTTCTAGGCGCTTCAGTCCGGAACCGCACTACTGCTACGGTCACAGGTTCGAATCCTGCCTCGGGCATGGATGTGTGTGATGTCCTTAGGTTAGTTAGGTTTAAGGAGTTCTAAGTTCTAGGGGACTGATGACCACAGATGTTAAGCCCCATAGTGCTCAGAGCCATTTGGACCATTTCATCTTCTCGAACTGGAATACCGCCATTCGCATTTGATCATTCGATGATTGTCTGCGAGTGAAATGAGTTCGTTTTAGCAGAGAAAACTTTCTCTATGCTTTTCACTGAGTTATTGAAGCAGGTTCTGCAGCAAACATCGACCACCAAATGTCCCAAGTCCTATACAAGCTTGTCGTACATTACAGTTCATCCGAGTATCTTTTGATAAAAAATAAGTACGCGAAATCACCTTTGAAATACACCAGGCTGTATTATGGCTGTTACTGAACTCCACATTAATGTTACATATGGCTTGAGTATCTCAAAAAACACAAGTTATACAATATGGTGGCTAACAATGATTGTTTCACTGCACACGCTTCATACACGTCCTCTAGGTATCCTGTCTCGCAACAAAGTCAGGCCACATACTGAATTTCTTCGCTCGCCAAGGAGCAACGCTAAAGTCAAGGAATAAATATCTCGCTCTCGCATGCGAAACGCGCCGCAAGCGATATATAGTAACTTTGAACGAACAACAACAGTAAGGTCGTTATAACGGTTATCTAACCAAAGATCAACACCTCCTACCTTCCAAACCCTTCAGAAGCTTTCCTGCGAAACTTGCACCTTCTACCCTCCAAACCCTTCAGAAGCTCTCCTGCGAAACTTGCAGGACTAGCACTACTGGAAGAAAAGATATTGCAGACATGGCTTAGGCACAGCCTGGGGAATGTTTCCAGAACGAAATTTTCAGTCTGCAGTGGAGTGTACGCTGGCCTCGAAACCTCCTCGGTCCGAGACTCGAACTCGGCACCTTTACCTTTCGCGGGCAAGTGCTCTAACATCTGAGCTACTCCACTGCAGAGTGAAAATTGCATTCTGGAAACATCCCCCAGGCTGTGGCCAAGCCATGTCTCCACATTATCCTTTCTTCCAGGAGTGCTAGTTCTGCAAGCTTCGCAGGAGAGCTTCTGTAAAGTTTGGAAGGTAGGAGACGAGGTACTGGCAGAAGTAAAGCTGTGAGGACGGAACGTGAGTCGTGCTTGGGTAGCTCAGCTGGTAGAGCACTTGCCCGCGAAAGGCAAAGGTCCCGAGTTCGAGTCTCGGTCCGGCACACAGTTTTAAACTGCCAGGAAGTTTCTAGTATACAGTTGCAGAGTAACAGCCATGTCTGAAACTGCACATAAATTTAGGTCCGTTATAACCCACAAATAACTTTTTATTTGTTCTTTTTTTCACAATTTTTCTCCATTTCTGAAAACCGACGTTGTCAGACGTTTCTGTCACCTGCTGTCCATTCAATGTGGGGTAACCTCTCTCCCGCCGTAATTCCCGAAATAAAGTTTTTGTAACCCCGTCTTTATACGAATCCTACTGCAGTCTGGAACCGCGCGACCGCTACGGTCGCAGATTCGATCCTGCCTCGGGCATGGATGTGTGTGATGTCCTTAGGTTAGTTAGGTTTAATTAGTTTTAAGTTCTAGGGGACTGCTGACCTCAGAAGTTAAGTCGCATAGTGCTCAGAGCCATTTGAACCATTTTGAACGAATCCCACTACAGGAACACTGCGTGCTGCGTGTTCCATGTTTCCTTCTGCGACGTCCTTGGCTTTCTTACATCAGAGAGCCTCAACCGAAGCGCACACGAGACCTGCCCACGTGTCTGACACTCTTCAAAGCGTCAGCCTGGAGCGAGGTCGTCTTACTGCGTACGACTCCTCAGCTTTCCACTGACTCCAGCGCATCTTACTAGTCCTTTCAATGGGAGTTATGCGTAAGGAAAACGCTAACTCACATCTTTTGCAATTTCGCTTATTGTTAGCCTGATTTACGCTGTATTTTTTATCCAGCTAAACATGTCAATGAAGTCAGAATTACAAGATCGGGAAGTTATCTTAGATAGTTAAACAGCAACATGACGTATTGCCTGCATCTTGCGAGATTATGGTATGTTGTTCAAATTTTGTTCAGCTTTTTGCACTGTTTATATCATACTTTATTGTACAAAATTTTATTAGGCTACTTTTCCTCTACTTGTCTGGAGCGTCTCCAAACGTATGTTCGCTGGTGATCGAAGCTGAGTTCGATGTGGGACTCATCACTGAAGACAACTCCAGGCAGTGAAATTCCAGGCTGAAGAAGAATCTGGAGACGCCCACGATACCGGTGGGATACGAACGTGTCTCGATTCTGACGATCTAACGCGTCAATTAGACAAAAATTGACACGATATCTCTCAGGAGGACATTCAACAACTATCAATCAATGTCAACCCGAATAAGTGCTTACGCAAGTGCCAGACGCCAATTGACCAAAATTTTCAATGCCAACCTGAATAAGTGCTTATGTAAGTGCCAGACGCCAGTTGGACAAAATTTGACACGATATTTCTCAGGAGGACATTCAACAACTCTATCAATCAATGTCAACCCGAATAAGTGCTTACGCAAGTGCCCGACGCCAATTGAACAAAATTTTCAATGCTAACCTGAATTAGTGCTTAATTAAGTGCCAGACGCCAACTGAACAAAATTTTCAATGCCAACCAGAATAAGTGCTTACGTAAGTGGCAGACGCTAATTGGACAAAATTTGACACGATATTTCTCAGGAGGACATTCAACAACTCAATCAATCAATGCAAACCAGAACAAGTGCTTACCTAAGTGCCAGAAGTGCTACAATGCTATTGGCTTCATCAGTTTTTATGTAGCTCATTTTCTTGAAAAATCAACCCATTTTTCTGAAAGTGTAATCATTTGTTTGTCTGTATGTGTGCACAAAATTTACTAATTTCCGTCCCATTCAGATAATTCCTTCGCGGAGTGTACTATTTTTTGTATCAGACTCTCTAACAAAAAAATTGCGGTCTGGAATTAAAAGTGTTTTTTTTTACATTAAGAACTTTTATTTATAAAAAAAAATTACATTAAAGCTGCTGTGCCCGTCCAAGCAATGTCAGACTTCGTAACTAGAATTCTTTCCAAAAAACAAAAACAGTATTCCCGTTATTTTTTGAACACATCACGTATATCGAACGGAATCAAATCTGAAAAGAGAACGACACACATTTAATGAAGATATGATTGCACATTGTTGCTCAGTTAGTTGTGCTAATCTCTTGGTCACAAGACTAAGACAAGGACCTCGTGGGCTGAATAAGGAAGGAAAGAGCAACAGTGGAAGTAGAGGGGTGGGGGGGGGGGGGGGGGTGGGGAGGGTGGAGGGAGTGATGGGGTAGAGAGGAAGAGGATGGAGAGAGAAAGAGAGAGAGAGAGACGCACAGCTGGTACTTTTCCACTCGCCCTTATCTGTCGGTGGCGTGATTCGCGACCGTTATCTGGAGCAGCTCTCGAGATAAACGTTTGGAGAGGTGTGGAGCGGGAACAGGGTGGAATGGGGCGGGGGGGGGGGGGGAAGGTGACAGTTGTGAGAGGCAGAATTATCTGGAACGTGGATAGCGAGCAGGGCCTTGTGCGATGCTCTGGCTGGTTTGCAGAATCCGGTTACTGCCTGTTGTCGATGCACTCTCCACTTGCTTACAACTCTGTTGACAGTATTTGTCAATAACCTCTGCAGACATACAGAGATAAGTGGTTCGTCACATTTTATTTGGGAGCTGTATGGTGACTGGGAATCGATTACCGACCGTTGCTCTGATACAGAGGCCAGCTTGAAAGTCGTTAGGCGGTTTTCCGCGGTCTTTTAGCAAACGACCGGCTGGTCAATAACCTTCGCCTCAGGAAGTACATCACACGAGCTGCTAAAATACGATAACACACTGAATAAAGCTTACTCGATTCACCTACACGTTCCGTATACGAGATCCATTCCTCCCATGTTGAAATAAAATAAATTTCCAAAATCATGAACACGGCGACTGTGTACGACCTAATAAACGCCAAGACAGAGAGCTGCGTAGTGCCGGCCACTGTGGCCGAGCGGTTCTAGGCGCTTCAGGCTGGAACCGCGCTGCTGCTACGGTCGCAGGTTCGAATCCTGCTTCGGACATGGATATGTGTGATGTCCTTAGGTTAGTTAGGTTTAAATAGTTTTAAGTCAAGGATACTGATGACCTCAGATGTTAAGTCCCATAGTGCTCAGAGAAAAAAGGAAAAAAAAGAGGTGCGTAGTGACTGGTTCGAATCAGCCGAGCAACAGCGTCATCTGATCGCGCCTCTACAAGGTCTAAATTTTACGGCAATATTTGGCCGCGATGGCGTTGCCGTCAACAATGCTGCAATGTGGCCGCAATACATGGCAATTTCACGGCATGGTCGAGCACTGCTGCTGATGCTGCTGGCAGTTGCCCAGGTATTGCCGAATGGTTGCTGCTGTTGTCCACCGAGGATGGAGACTGTTTCCTATTTCAGGGCAGTATCTTCCTCTGTCCCTTTTCTGTAAACACTTACCTCTCGCTCGCACCTTTGTTTCCTACTCCTCACACATGTAACTAGCTATTCTGTCAGTAGTTCGTTCTCGTTAGTTTGTTGTGTACAGCAGCTGAGAAGTAGAAGACAGAAATGAATGAATTTCATAAATGCGATTCAACTATGACGAAAGATACGGGACGTCGAAATTCCGACCATAATGGAGTAACTTAGGGAATGGAATTCTTATCGGAAAAATGTAGCTATTAAAGCAATTTTGAAACTAGACCCACGAAAATGGGTATTTCTCGGTCAGAAATAAGGAAATACGTGTTTCAGCATTTTCGGAAACGTAGGTCTATGGGGCTGATGTGGGTGAAAGCTTTTTTTTTTTAAATATATCATTATTAAAAAACTGCTACAGTATTTTTAAAGCCACGTCTATGAATATTGGTACGTGACTTCTCGGTACAAAAAAAAAAAGTGTTTCATTGTTTTTGGAAGGCGAAATGTTTTATGACAATATTTCATTGTGAAAGCATTTTTAAACCTGAATCTATGAAAATTTTAATAATGACGTGTTTCACTGTTTTTGCAAATTCAAGCCCTATGGGCATGAAACCGGGGATGAAAGTTTCCGTGGAAATATTTCAAATGGTTCAAATGGCTCTGAGCACTATGGGACTTAACATCTATGGTCATCAGTCCCCTAGAACTTAGAACTACTTAAACCTAACTAACCTAAGGACATCACACAACACCCAGTCATCACGAGGCAGAGAAAATCCCTGACCCCGCCGGGAATCTAACCCGGGAACCCGGGGAAATTCAGTCTCTAAGGGAGTGAAATGTGGTCGCCCTTAAATAAATAAATAAATAAATAAAGTTATACGCTAAATGGTTTTCCCTCTAAACTTGCTCAAATACTGCAAGTTTAATTACAACCACCCTGTATATAGTAGCAGTTAGCAAGAGCAAGTATTTTGGATGATGTTGCACACTAATCTTTATTTGTACAGCCAGACGCGTTTCGCCCTTTTAACAAGCTGTCCTCAGTGAGTGTCCTGGAATATTACATCGCTTTTCGTTTTCAGATATTCCTTTACTTTTGAATGACCGTGTAAAGAAGGAGCAGGGTCAAGAAGTGCAGGTCAGTGAAAGTTTTCATACTGTGGGACTTTGTGCCCATAACTGATAACAAAGGAACCGGTGCACGCATAGAAAATAAGAATTAGGAAACCTTGAAGATCCCCAAAAACAGGTTTGATTAAATAAACTTCTGTTACAAAACACAAGTCATAATTTCTCTTCTACGATACAAATATTAAGAAATTGTAAGTAGGCTGTTTATGTTTTCTTTATGTAAGTAGGCTGTTTAGGTTCTTATATTGGTAACGCCGCCGCCAAGTAGCGCTCTCTGTATGAAAATCACTGGCTGTGCTGTGTGCAGTCTGTGGCTGCTTTGCATTGTTGTAATACTCGCCATTGTAGTGTTAGGCAGCTGGCTGTGAACAGCGCGTAGCGTTGCGCAGTTGGAGGTGAGCCGCCAGCAGTGGTGGATGTGGGGAGAGAGATGGCGGAGTTTTGAAATTTGTCATGAACTGCTATATTTATATATGATGATATCGAGGTAAATACATTGTTTGTTCTCTATTAATATCTTTCATTTGCTAACTATCCCTATCAGTAGTTAGTGCCTTCCATAGTTTGAATCTTTTATTTAGCTGGCAGTAGTGGCGCTCGCTGTATTGCAGTAGCTTGAGCAGCGAAGATTTTTGTGAGGTAAGTGATTTGTGAAAGGTATAGTTTAATGTTAGTCAGGGCCATTCTTTTGTAGGGAATTTTAAAAGTCAGATTGCGTTGCGCTAACAAAATATTGTGTGTCAGTTTAAGCACAGTTATGTATAATTGTTCAAAGGGGACGTTTCAAAATTTACCACGACGGCAGAATTAATCGTCGAATCGCCTTATGAATTAATAAGTAAACATTGCGATTACGCGTGTAAAAATTACGATAACGCGCATATTAATTCTCCTTTTAAATTGTGTAGTAAATTACTTTGTTTGGAAGATTTATTGGTAGCCAAAATATCTGAATTAGAACAGACATTTGCAAATTCCTGTCGGTATGTTTACTAACCGAGGTAGGACGTGATTAATGCACAGAATGTGAACTGAAGGAGGCTTCAAACATACGATCTCCTACCCAGATTTGGGTTCTCAGAACACTTCACAAGAGCAAAATCACTTGGCGAAGTGGTTCTTCAACAAAGCTTTCAAAATGTCTGTCCAACTGGGCGAATACTGCGTCCCTAACAACCATTTCGTGGACGGGTCCTAAACTACATCATTCTTTCTATCTTCCCTCCCTTTCCGATACAATGGACAAGGATGTCTGAAGATTTTTAAGTGCCCATGGCGCAAGAATTCAGTGTCGAGGCATTTTTTGAATGCCGAAATCAGCTGCTGAGTTGCGATGTTTGGCCATCTGTTGTCTGCAGACACAAAGTAGAGCGGACGTGACTGCCGGAAATAACAGAGAAAGTGGAATGTCTGAACTGCGTTTTCAGTTTGAACTTAGCAGCGGCCAGCGCCAGACAAACCGTGAAGGATTATACAGTATTGAGAATTGATGTCTATAAACTTCTCACTGAATTGTTTTCCATTCTACAACCGCAACCTCGTACCAGAGGTTATGCGATCGCGAAGTTCTGACCAGTCGCTTCACGTAAGGCTTTACACGTACTTTACTAATAGCGCATGTTATGTAGTGAGTTACGTTACATGCTAGTGAGATAGACGTCCTGGGTTCGATAACCGCTAAAAAACTCAGATGTTTTTGTATCCTGAAAATATCTTTGTCTTCATCTCAGATTTCTGGAAACCCAGAATCTACTATGTAGGAATCAACACGGATTCCGGAAACAGCGATCGTGTGAGACCCAACTCGCATTATTTATTCATGAGACCCAGAAAATATTAGATACAGGCTTCCAGGTAGATGCCGTTTTCCTTGACTTCCGGAAGGCGTTCGGTACAGTTCCGCACTGTCGCCTGATAAACAAAGTAAGAGCCTACGGAATATCAGACTGGCTGTGGGGCTGGATTGAAGAGTTTTTAGCAAATAGAACACAGCATGTTGTTCTCAATGGGGAGACGTCTACAGACGTTAAAGTAACCTCTGGCGTGCCACAGGGGAGTGTTATCGGACCATTGCTTTTCATAATATGTATAAATGACCTAGTAGATAGTGTCGGAAGTTCCATGCGGCTTTTCACGGATGATGCTGTAGCAAAAAATGGCTTTGAGCACTATGGGACTTAACTTCTTTCATCATCAGTCACCTAGAACTTAAAACTACTTAAACTTAAATAACCTAAGGACATCACACACATCCATGCTCGAAGCAGGATTCGAACCTGCGACTGTAGCGATCGCTCGGTTCCATACTGTAGCGCCTAGAACCGCTCGGCCACTCCGGCCGGCGATGCTGTAGCAGCATTAGAAAATTGCAGCGAAATGCAGGAAGATCTGCAGCGGATGGGCACTTGGTGCAGGGAATGGCAACTGACCCTTAACATAGACAAATTTAATGTATTGCGAATACATAGAAAGAAGGATCCTTTATTGTATGATTATATGATAGCGGAACAAACACCGGTAGCAGTTAGTTCTGTAAAATATCTGGGAGTACGCGTACGGAACGATTTGAAGTGGAATGATCATACAAAATTAATTGTTGGTAAGGCGGGTGCTATTTTAAGATTCGTTGGGAGAGTCCTTAGAAAACGTAGTCCATCAAGAAAGGAGGTGGCTTAGAAAATACTCGTTCGACCTATACTTGAGTATTGCTCATCAGTGTGGGATCCGTACCAGATCGGGTTGATAGAGGATATAGAGAAGATCCAAAGAAGAGCAGCGCGTTTCGTCACAGGGTTATGTGGTAAGCGTGATAGCGTTAACGGAGATGTTTAGCAAACTCAAGTGGCAGACTCTGCAAGAGAGGCGCTCTGCATCGCGGTGTAGCTTGCTGTCCAGGTTTCCAGAGGGTGCGTTTCTGGATGAGGTATCGAATATATTGCTTCCCCCTACTTATACCTCCCGAGGAGATCACGAATGTAAAATTAGAGAGATTTGAGCGCGCAAGGAGGGTTTCCGGCAGTCGTTCTTCCCGCGAACCATACGCGACTGGAACAGGAAAGGGAGGTAATGACAGTGGCACGTAAAGTGCCCTCCGCCACACACCGTTGGGCGGCTTGCGGAGTATAAATGTAGATGTAGATGTAGATGTAGATGAGAGAAGCTGCTTCATAAAAAATTTAAAAATAAAAAAAAAATAAAGAAATTGAAAGAGAATAGAGAGGATGGCACTGTAGGAAATACTTGTACGAGCTGCGATCAGCTTACTGTTGTTATAGCAGAAAACATAGCAAATGAGTTTCCTTTGCGGGTTTTCGTATTTAATCTATAGCGGGACACTCCCAAGCGTCTAGGGCTGTGCGATGTATCGGTGGATAAATCGGGCGGATCCCACGTAAATTGGCCTTTAAAGTTGAAAGATGTATATTTAATTCATGCCAATGGTTTTCAACTGCCTACTAAGATCTTCTGGCACCGCTTCCATTGTTGCTGAAATACTAGGGCCACTTTCTCTGTTTTAGGCCAGAGTCACTAGAATTAGATTTTCAAGTCATCGTGGCGAGTTTTACTACCAACACCAGCGACGGCTGTGTGAATTCCTTCTTCTCCAGAACTGTGATGTGGTTTCCAGCAGCTGATCTGTCTGAAGTTGGAAGTTCGCCAGTAATTTGGTATTATTGGGTATAACGGCCTGGTGTTATGCAACACACTTCACTTTTCGAATAAACCCAAACATGTTTCATCAGCACCTATGTGCCGTCGCCGTTGGGTGTTTTTTATTCGGTTCTGAAAAATCTAAATAAGTTCAAAATGGTTCAAATGGCTCTGAGCACTATGGGACTCAACTACTGAGGTCATAAGTCCCCTAGAACTTAGAACTACTTAAACCTAACTAACCTAAGGACAACACACACATCCATGCCCGAGGCAGGATTCGAACCTGCGACCGTAGCGGTCGCACGGTTCCGGACTGTAACGCCAGAACCGCTCGGCCACCAGCGGCCGGCAATCTAAACAAGCTTTAAGTGATAATTATTCCAACGATAGTTAGCCCTATTAGCAGTTTTTATGTTCTCATTATCTTAACTTTTCTGCATTATTGAGTTACCTGCTGTAAATTACTGCATATTGGTAGCTCGTCATCTGCAATTAAATGATGTTCCTGCGAGCTTGGTGAGTTTACAAATCAGTTTAGCCATAAACGTAATTTTTTTATGCGAAAGTATTCCGTTACTGTATTTTACGACTTCTTACGGTTAGCTTACGAAAATCTTTTTTCATCTGCATTCTCGTCAGTTTTTCAGGTGCACCCACAAACATTAGTTATCTTACAGATCTTCACTCGAAAATAACATTTTTTCACTGCACATAACACACTGTTAATTTTGTTGCTGTCTCTGCAGTCCCTGCAGTTCACTTGTTATCATATCGCAGCGTGGCGCCGAATTTGAACTGTGTTTACTTTCTCCGTCGCTGTGTGTACGTGTGTGTGTGTGTGTGTGTGTGTGTGTGTGTGTGTGTGTGTGGTCATTCCTGTGGAGTTTCTTTAATGTATTAAACAGTGTGCCCTTGCATGGTGTATTGTAGTCGCTAATCATTTGTTTTCGTTCTACTAATGCCTTCTGCACGTAGAAGTTTTCTTCTGTTGTAAGTGCATAGTGTAGGCTACATTTGGATTTTATTATTTTTTAATCTATCCATATTTTAGTTGGGTCATATCCGTGCGATATTAGGGCCGTGTTCTCATTCAAAACGGACGAAAATTCGATTTTTGTATTGCATTTTATGAAGGTATATGTGTCTAGAATGTTGGGGCGAAAAGGTTTATTTAATCCGTGCGTTACAAAAGCATACGGCCGCCGTGGGATGCTCTTAGCGAGAGACGCTCGGCTCAGGTGGAAAACTTGTGCCGTGACGCACAGTTCACCCAAAATGATTTATACTGCAGTACGCATGCAAACATATTCGTCGGAAAAGCTGACGGACAACGGGTGCAGGCTGCCAAACACAGCAAATCCAGCTCAGCCAGATCGGCTGTTCTCGACAAGAAGAACGAGGGAATCGCTCTTCATAAACAATTCGAGTTAGACGAAGGGTTGTTGTAAGTCCTGGAATTGCAGATAAGCGTAACTAACAAAAACACTTTTTTTGGTAAAATTTTGATCAAAACCGGCCAAAACATGATTTTTGGTTCGCCCTATTGGATTAGCCACTTTGAATTTTCAAAATCTAACCTCAGATTTGTGTACAGCGACGTCAAAAATGTATAATAACACGTAGTTTTCATGCAGATTGAACTAATAATACATATAAAAGTTTTCCATAAACTTAAAATACTTTTTTCTCGGGAACGATTTTTCAAAACTGCATTCAGCTTAAAATAAAAACGGTTCAACCAGTTAACTTCTGCCTTTGCCCCCCCCCCCCCCCCCAAAAAAAAGAAAAATAAATACTTTTCTCCACGGCTTGTACCTGTAATATATTAAATTGTTAATATTAACTATTTTGTGTAAAGCCATAAAAAGTGTAATAAATCCCCAAAAATCGAACTCACATTTCAAGTTAGCACCATATCGTTAAATTTAAGCTTATTTCATTGTGGTTAGATATAAGCTCCCATAAATTTTATGTAGTATCGACCGATGTTATCCATTCTCGATTTAAGACAACCCCTCAAGCGTTACACTGCACCCAGTTTGCGCACTTCAAACTCGCAGGCCCTTGATCAAACTATAATTACAAGCGGGAGTTTGATTTAGTGTTTTGTATTGAAAATCTGAAATAAAATTCAAAGTATGATCAATCATAATAGCAAAACAGATAATTTGTATTTTTCACTACCTCAAAAAAAAAATTCCAAAATTTAGCCTATGTTTTGCTCATTTGAATGAGAACCTTGCCGCCGGCCGGATTGGCCGAGCGGTTCTAGGCGCTACAGTCTGGAACCGCGCGACCGCTACGGTCGCAGGTTCGAATCCTGCCTCGGGCTTGGACGTGTGTGATGTCCTTAGGTTAGTTAGGTTTAAGTAGTTCTAAGTTCTAGGGGACTGATGACCTTAGAAGTTAAGTCCCATAGTGCTCAGAGCCATCTGAACCAGAACCTTGCCTTATTAGCAATATGTCATGTGCTATGGGAGCTATAAACAATAACACTTTCACTGTTTTATACACGCCAGATCACACTAGCAATTACTGGAAGAAAGCAGTGGATGTCGCTGAGAGACACTTACTATTCTTTGTACAGGACTGCTTCATCAAATTGATCCGTCACACCTGTTTGTGATGGTTGGCACTAACCGAATAGCACAATACTGATTATGTGAGGAGAATTGTCCTGTTCCAGACGCAGGCTGTCAGTACGTGCACCTCAATGGGGTGAAATATGCATATTGACAAATGTTGAATTAAAATATTAATTGCCCAATGAACATTCATCAGTATAATATCAGTGCCACAAAAGAACTAACCTTAACACACAAGTGAATGACATGTTTCAGTGAATTATGTCGATAATACTAAAAGTTCATAGAAAAAAAGTAGATGCTGAAAATTTTTGGTAATTAGTGCCTCACAGCTGTCATATACACTGACGAAAAAAGATCATAAAACCAAAAATTAATTAATGTACAGCACTGACATTTCGGGAGTAGATTGGCTAGGTAACATATTTCATTAACATTGTAAGATAACACATTAATGTAAGTGCAGGATAAGCCGTTACAAATGTGAAATGCTGGTACGTTAACACCAGGTGTAACCTGTACTGATATGTTTTTTTTTGCTTAATTCAATTTTACCTATTTTTGAAGGAATTGCATTTTTTAGTGCTCTATGATGTCTTTGTATTTTTTTAATTTTTACAACAACATCCTTTTGTTAATGTAACAAATCTACAAATTTCGAATAAAAGCTGAAATTAACAATGACAATTACAGTTTCGGTATAAATACTATTTTTTAAGTAACAAGAAAGAGGATAACAACATGGAACGAAAATATTCCACAGGTTACGTGGCCCTTTTCACATGCACATTGTTTCCAGATGGTTCCCCACTTCTGGCTTATAGGGGAATCTAATAAGAGACTGATTTTTCTATCTTTCTTTCTTTGTGCTTTCTCCCGCACCAACAGGGAGTCGTCCTTGTTATTACGTATTTGGCAGAGTTGGTTGCAGATGGTGGCCAGCTGCCCTTCCTGCTGCCATACCGAACCCCCCCCCCCCCCCCCACCCTGGGATGTAAGTAGTGTACCCCAGCTGTCTGCACCTAGTGTAAGCCATGAAATAGTGCAAACGTGTTCAAATATCTGTGAGCTGTGTGACTGAGGTGGAACGTGGGGACCAGCCCAGTCTTCACCTAGCAGCATGTGGAAAACCGCCTAAAAACCACATCCATGCTGGCCGGCATACTGACCTCCGTCTTTAATTCGCCAGGAGGATTCGATTTGGGGCCGATGCGCCTACACGAGTCCAGGAAGCATCACATTAGCTGTCACGGCGACCCTGGTGGGTTAGTAAGACACTGATCACATACGCAAACAAAGTGATCGAAATGAGGTAACGCCTCACAGTTATGCAACACACCTTACATACAAGTAATGGGGTTACGATGTTAACTGATCAAAGCTTACTTCAGACAGTCTACGACAGCCTACGGTCAACAACTCTAGTGAGAATATCTGTATCTCTTAAGAGTGAGACGACAGAAAACAAAGTGCCAGACGGAGAGAATGGCGGAGAGAACACCACAACTGTTGGACTACGCATGTGCCTTCGTCTATGGCGAAACTCTTGTGCCTACGCAAAATCAGAGACAAGCGGGACTTTGAATTGGTACGCCTTCCATCTCGCCTCGTGACATAGCGCGTGTAGAAAAGTGAACAGGTGCGAACGTAGGTTAGGCTAGCTGACGACTGTGGCACCCGACCACAAAGTTAAAATAACAATAAACTTGCCGGAGAGAGACAGATAGCGGAGCGCTAGTATAGAATAAACTTGCCGGAGAGTGACAGATAGCGGAGCGCTAGTATAGAATAAATGTTAGGAAAGAGAGTGAGAACAGTCATGCAGTGGACTCGCAACTCTGAAATACGCAATAGATTGTGAGTACGGTATATTAGGTGACTGTGCCCAGGCACATTTCTGCGCTTGAAGCGTTTGCCAGATTCATCTCACAAGCGGCTTCTAATCAGTATGCTTGCCTGTGGACCATTGTCGCAGTTGTGTGACTGGATTCTTTATTTCCTGTCAGAGAGGTCGTAGACAGTAGTAAATGACAGAAAGCCGTCGAGTAAAACAGACGTGATATTCGGCGTTCCCCAAGGAAGTGTTGCAGGCCCTCTACTGTTCCAGATGTATATAAACGATTTAGGAAACAATCTGAGTAGCCCTGTTAGACAGATTGCAGATGATACTGTGATCTACTTTCTTGTGCAGTCATCAAAAAATCAAAATGATTCAAACAAGATATCTGCATAGTGTTCTTTCTTTCTTTCTTTCTTCTGCTACCGCCTTTATCCCGCATTGTGCGCAGGGTCGGCAGGGTTAAGTACGGATTTGGCGTGGTTAATTGTAAGGGGTGGCCGGATGCCCTTCCTGCTGCCACCCCGTACCCCCCTGGGATGGAAGTAGTCTGCGAGTCGTGTAAGTGAGCCAAGACGTGGGGACCAGCCCGTTATTCACCTAGTAGGATGTGGAAAACCGCCTGAAAGCGACATCCAGGCTGGCCGGCACACCGGCCGTCGTCGTTAATCCACCCGGCGGATTCGATCCTGGGCCAGCGCGCCTACCCGAGTCAAGATATCTGCATAGTGTGAGAGGTGGCACTTGACTTTAAGAATGATAAGAGTGAAGTCATCCATACGGCTACTAAAAGACACCCGTTAAATTCCGGTTACACGATCGATCATACTACGCTAAAGGCAGTCAATTCAAACCGAGCGAGGCGGCGCAATGGTTAGCACACTGGACTCAGGTTCGGGAGGACAAGGGTTCATATCCACTGTCCAGATTTAGGTTTACCGTGATTTCCCTAAATCGCTCCAGGCAAATTCCGGGTTGGTTCCTTCGAAAGGACACGGCCGATTTCGTACCCTATCCTTGACACAAAACGAACTTCGTCTCTAATGACCTAGATGGCGACGAGACATTAAACACAATCTTCCTTCCTTCCTTCTGTCAATTGAACTAAATGCCTCGGAATTAGAATAACGAACGAGATAATGTTGTAGGGAAGGCGAAGAAAAGTCTGCGTTTTATTGACAGATCAGTTAGAAGAAGCAACGCGTCTTCTAGAGTGCCTACGCTAAGCTTGTCCGTTCTCTTCTGAAGTATTGCTGCCTGGTATTGGATCCTTACCTGATAGAATTGACGGAGAGCATCTAAAACGTTCAAAGAAGCGGTGAAATAGAGGAGAGATTGTCAAGAGTATGATACGCGAGCTGGGGAAGAAATCATTAAAACAAATCCCGTTTTCGTTGCTTTTCAGGAAATTTTAATCGCCAGCTATCTCCTCCGAATGCGTATATATTTTATTGACTCCCACCTACATAGTGACAAATGATCGTCCATAAAAATAAGAGAAATCGGAGCGCGCTCGGAAAGATTTAACCGTTTTCTGGCGAGCTACTCTGGAGTAGAGCAGTCGAGAAATGGTCTTGAAGTGGCTCTATGAAGTCTCTGGCAAGTAGTATGTGTGAATTTCAGAGTAGTCCTGTAGATGTAGGTATTTCGATGTGTGCCTAAAAACCTGAGGAGATTACGGTAAGGGGAAGACAGAGTGAAGTACAGAACGTGCGAGCGGTTGTTTCGAAACGGCTTTAGCGCTGGGGGGTCTATCGCTTTTGTGTCGGAGCGGAGCGACGTGGGCTTATCAGAGATAGAGAGAGACAGATACACGTAGATAAACATCGCAGTGACCTCAGGGACTGGAATGTCCGCCCCCGCATTATCTGCGAACACATCAGGGTAGGCGGGGCAGCGAAAGAGATAAGCCGGCGCGTGGGCTGTGTGCGGGCGGAAGCGCAGACACATGCCTTTCATCTCGAGAGCCCTGTTTACCCGCCGCCGTAAACAAACACGCCCCCCAGCGGCCGCCAGTTCTGTTTTGTTTACTTCCCACCTGACACTCCCCCGCGGACGTGCAGCTCACCTTGTGGCGAAAGCGGAGCATATCCGAGCTTCACTGAGTCATTGCCCCGCAGCTATGTCTTTCTTTCAGGAGCGCTAATCCTGTAACACTTTGGTGACGTTTGAATAGTGCGACAGAGGTACTGGCAAAAGCACTGCTCTCAGGTCGGGTGCCTGTATACTTCACAAGGAAACCACATGGAAATCGAATTTTTGTAATCTTTTTAGTTCATCGGTAAAAGCGAAACCTTCACAGAATCCCGGCTGCCTGTTCAACTGTTGTTGTTGTTGTTGCTGTGGTCTTCAGTCCTGAGACTGGTTTGATGCTGCTCTCCATGCTACTCTATCCTGCGCAAGCTTCTTCATCTCCCAATACCTACTGCAAGCTACATTCTTCTCAATCTGTTTAGTGTATTCATCTCTTGGTCTCCCTCTACGATTTCTACCCTCCACGCTGCCCTCCAGTACCAAATTGGTGATCACTTGATGCCTCAGAACATGTCCTACCAACCAATCCCCTCTTCTAGTCAAGTTGTGCCACAAACTCCTCTTCCCCCCAATCCTATTCAATACCTCCTCATTAGTTATGTGATCTACCCATCTAATCTTCAGCATTCTTCTGTAGCACCACATTTCGAAAGCTTCTATTCTCTTCTTGTCCAAACTCTTTATCGTCCATGTTTCACTTCCATAAATGGCTACACTCCATACAAATACTTTCAGAAACGACTTCCTGACACTTAAATCTATACTCGATGTTAATAAATTTCTCGTCTTCAGAAACGCTTTCCTTGCCATTGCCAGTCTGCATTTCATATCTTCTCTACTTTGACCATCATCAGTTATTTTTCTCCCCAAATAGCAAAACTCCTTTACTACTTTAAGTGTCTCATTTCCTAATCTAATTCCCTCAGCATCACCCGACTTAATTCGACTACATTCCATTATCCTCTTTTTTTATATCAACACATATGAACTGAACTCTCCTGCTCGCTTCTTTTTGTTTGTCCGGACTAGTCTGAGAAACTACTGCAGAGATTCTGACACGGGGCTGATATCTAGTCAGTATCGATACTGAAAACAGGCAATAATGGTTGAGATTCTCGATTCTCGGTATGGATAAACTAACACGCCCCACACGCACACATACACACACACACACACACACACACACACACACAGACATACGATTAAGTTCGCGCGGAACCCTCCGCATTTGACCAATTTTTTAGGAGTCCATGCCTCAGTCGATACAAAAGAATCTCTTTGTTGTCAGTCTCTTTGTCTATCCGACTGCTAAGACCCCTCAACCGCAGGAACGGCTAGAAGAATCAAGTTGAAATTTATGCATACACTAAGGTCTACAATCCCTTGTCGAACTAAAAAGAATTAAGTTTCTATATCAATGCAGTCAAAAGTTAAGGCCATTTATGTCATATTTTGAGACACTGCCAGAATCGATAGCGCTAACAGGCAAAAATATTCCAGATTCTGGATTCCGAGGATGGAAGAACTGTCTATATGTGTCATTAAGTCTGTACGGAACCCTCCCAGTTATCCTGATTTTCATATTTATGGTACAAAAAAAAATTCAGAGCACAAACATTAACCCTCCAAAATAGTTCGACGCAACTCTCAAACAGTGTCCAGAAAATCGACTCTGACGTTTTCTGACAGTCTTTAATACGCTAAAGCAAGGCCATTTTTTCTCCACATACCATGTGGCTGTGCGGTAGAATGCTCTCCTGTCATGTAGGTTCGATTCCCGGCTGACGCAAATTTTTAGAGAGGGATGCCCGTCCTAGCACTTCCGTGAAATGCAATTCCGTGAAGTAAAGATGAAAAAAAATCAGCAACGCTCGAGGTTGGTAGTCGTTGGTTCGGTCATTATTTTTTCGTTAACTTCGAATAGCTACGTCATTTAAATATATTATTCATCAAATATATACTATTTTATTAAAAAAACCACGTAGTCCTATTTCTGATTACATACTGCAAGCAAAAATCCAATTTTCTTTGCAAGTATACATTCCTAAAAAATGGTCACTTATAAAATATGGTTTACATTTGAACAAATTACAAATTAAATTCTTTTTCGTCATCCTTGTGTATTTTAAGCTTCACGTAAATTGTTCATGGGACAAGGAGTCTCTGTTTAAAATTTTGGCACCGCTAGGAATCGAAACTGTTCCACACGCGTAGTAGGTAGGCATTCTACGACAGTGGCGCAAGACCCAGAGAAAAAACTCAGTATTGCTTTTAGGATATTAACGTCGGTCAGAATGTATCAAAGCTGATTCTCGAGAGAATTTCTGAGAGTTGCATCGAACTGCTTTACATCTACATCTACATACATACATACTCCGCACTCCACCATACGGTGCGTGGCGAAGGGTACCTCGTACCACAACTAGCATGTTCTCGCCCTGTACCACTCCCAAACAGAACGAGGGAAAAATGACTGCCTATATGTCCCTGTACGAGCCCTAATCTCTCTTATCTTATCTTTGTGGTCTTTCCGCGAAAAGTAAGTTGGCGGCAGTAAAATTGTACTGCAGTCAGCCTCAAATGCTGGTTCTCTAAATTTCCTCACTAGCGATTCACGAAAAGAACACCTGCTTTCCTCCAGAGACTCCCACCCGAGTTCCTGAAGCATTTCCGTAACACTCGCGTGATTATCAAACCTACCCAGTAACAAATCTAGCAGCCTGCCTCTGAATTGCCTCTATGTCCTCCCTCAATCCGACCTGATAGGGATCCCAAACGCTCGAGCAGTACTCAAGAATAGGTCGTATTAGTGTTTTATAAGCGGTCTCCTTTACAGATGAACCACATCTTCCCAAAATTCTACCAATGAACCGAAGACGACCATCCGCCTTCCCCACAACTGCCATTACATGCTTGTCCCACTTCATATCGCTCTTCAATGCTACGCCCAAATATTTAACCGACGTGACTGTGTCAAGCGCTACACTGCTAATGGAGTATTGAAGCATTACGGGATTCTATTTCCTATTCATCTGCATTAATTTACATTTATCTACATTCTTTACACCAATCACGAATCCTGTCCAAGTCATCTTGTATCCTCCTACAGTCACTCAACGACGATGCCTTCCCGTACACCACAGCATCATCAGCAAACAGCCGCACATTGCTATCCACCCTATCCAAAAGATCGTTTATGTAGATAGAAAACATCGGCGGACCTACCACACTTCCCTGGGGCACTCCAGATTATACCCTCACCTTCGATGCTTGATATTTGCGCCCTGAACTTCATGTGCCATAAATATAAAATATTTCACAAAAATGCGACTGCCACGTGGTGCTCTCGCCAGTTGTTAAGTGCATTCCCCGCGAAAGGCAAAGGCTCCGGGTTCGAATCCTGACGAGCACTCAGTTTTAACCTGCCAGGACGTTTCAGATCACCGCACACTCCACTCCACAGGATGGTAAAAGCCAAGGAAACGGCGTAATTTGGAGCTACTCTCACAAATAAAACGAATTCATAACTTTTAGCGTTCAAAGCAAACAGTAAGTATTTTTCTTCCGTCAGTCTTTTACTGGTTTAATGCGGTCTACTACTGCTTCTTCCCTTGTGGCGAACCTCTTCGTCTCAGAACGGTACTTACACCGTTAAGTCCCCAATACTGTTTGCTAGATATCTTCCCACTTCGGTATTTTCCTCCTCTTTCTACCTTCTACAGCTCCCTCTAGTACAATGGAAGTTATTCCCTGATGTCCAAACATATGTTCTACGATACTGTTCCTTCTTCTTGTCATCATTTTTCACACACTTCTTTATTCTTCCATTCTTCAGAGGACCTCATATCTTACACTATGCCCACCTAATTTTCAGCATCCTTCTATATCATCGCATCTCAAATGCTTCGATTCCCTTCTGTTCTGGTTTTCCCACAGTCCACGATTCGCTACCAGGCAATGCTGTACTCTAAAACCACATTCTTAGGAATTTCTTCCTCAAATCAAGGCTACTGTTGAATGCCCTCTTTGCCTTTTATAGCCTGCTTTTTCTGTTCTCTTTGCTTTCACCGTCATGTTATTTTGCTTCCAATATAGCAGAATTTCTTCACTTCCTATACCTCTTGCTCAGTCTCATTTCTGCCACTCCTCATTATTTCGTCTTTCTTCTTGTCACTAGACTGTTCATTCCATTTAACAGGTACTATAATTCTACCTCACTTTCAGTGAAGGTAGCAATGTCATCAGTGAATCTCATCACTCATATCCGTTCAACACGAAGTTTAATCTTACTTCTGAAGATATCTTCTACTTCCGTCAATACTTCGTCGATGTATATACTGAACAGTAGAGGCGAATGATTACACCCCTGCCTTATATTCTGTTTAATCTGAGCACTTAGTTCTTGATCTTCCATTCTTATTGGTCTCACTTGGTCCTTGCATATGTTGTATAGTATTCTCTGTCTTTCCGTATAGCTTATTCGTATTTTCCTAAGAATTTAAAACATTTTGCACCGCTTTACACTGTGGAAGATTTTTTTTTAAGGTCAACAAATCCTATGAGCGAATCTTGATTTTTCTTTCGTCTTGCTTCTATTGCCAAATGTCAGAACTGTCCTTGTGTCATTACCTTCCCTAAGGCCAAGCTGGTCGTCATCGATTAGATTACCTAAATACATTCTTGACTGAAATTCAAAATATAAAAGAATAAGACTGTATGTTGTCCAAGCCGTGCGGTTCTAGGCGCTACAGTCTGGAGCCGAGCGACCGCTACGGTCGCAGGTTCGAATCCTGCCTCGGGCGTGGATGTGTGTGATGTCCTTAGGTTGGTTAGGTTTAATTAGTTCTAAGTTATAGGCGACTGATGACCTCAGAAGCTAAGTCGCATAGTGCTCAGAGCCATTTGAACCATTTTTATGTTGTCTAAACAAACAATGCCAGCATTAACATAAAATAGCTTCTGGAGCACAAAAGCTAAATCTGCATAACTGGATGGCATTTCAATGCTACCGCTTCAATACATGTATGCAATGGCCGAAGTTGTGAATATGCTGGTGTTCCACAAGGTTTAATACTGGATCCTCTGTTATTTCTCATATTTATCACTGATTTTACATTTTGTATACATGCAGCAGTAGGAGTACGTTCTGTAGTTGTCAGAAGAATTGTAACCAATCCTAGTAGACGTAGAGATACGATAGAAACTCTATATAAGGTGTTTAGAACGGTTATTGGCTGTCTTTCTGCAAATGATCCCTCCCTCAAATTTAAGAAAACTCAGCATATTCGATTCTGCATATCGACATCTACATCTACATCATTACTCTGCAATTCACATTTAAGTGCTTGGCAGAGGGTTCATCGAACCACAATCATACTATCTCTCTACCATTCCACTCCCGAACACCGCGCGGGAAAAACGAACACCTAAAACTTTCTGTTCGAGCTCTGATTTCCCTTATTTTATTTTGATGATCATTCCTACCTATGTAGGTTGGGCTCGACAAAATATTTTCGCATTCGGAAGAGAAAGTTGGTGGCTGAAATTTCGTAAATAGATCTCGCCGCGACGAAAAACGTCTTTGCTTTAATGACTTCGATCTCAACTCGCGTATCATATCTGCCACACTCTCTCCCCTATTATGTGATAATACAAAACGAGCTGCCCTTTTTTGCACCCTTTCGATGTCCTCCGTCAATCCCACCTGATCGCAGGTAATAATTTTGGTGGTTGACATAATGCGGGGTTTGCTAAGCACGGCAGATTCTTAAAAATGTTATCCTGTACATATTGCTCAGAATTTAAACTGCAGATAAAGCTTTATAGACATTCTCGAACGACTCAGATGAGCCACTTTTACACTTTTCTGTACTAGACAAAGCGGTAGACAAGTTTACTTCGATATCTGCTTAAGCTGGTTTCTCCGATTCCAGATTCCCTACCTCAAATTGTTCAGTGGAGCATTCTCTGTGTCCTGTCAACAATTTTGCAAGCTCTTACGGAAACACGCTGTATGTGTCGGGAAACGTGACGATCGTATAGCGCTCGTTGGGGAGTACACCTGAGCCTACTTTCGCTTCTGAAGACTTCTTTTCACCGAGAATGACATGCTGTGCTCTGCTTGCTAGAAACTCTTCAATCCAATGACACAGCTGATGTGATCTTCTGTGTGTTCTAATTTTCTTCGTTAGGCCGCAGTGTCCCCCAAGTCAGCTGGACGCATTTTCGTACCAAACTCCGCAGCCGCTTTGCTTGTACACGTCTGGCTTCCCTGTTAGAAGAATATGGCATGCTGAGGTCGGTATTACACTATGAAATTTCTTTGTCAAAGATTTGATCAAAGATGTGATCAAATATTCCGTCAAATATATTTGACGAAGATCTTTGACGTAGCGCTAGAAGGGGTATTACACTGTCATCAAATTTTTCGTCAAAGTTCAAGATGGCTGACAACAATAACTTATTATTAACCGCAGCAGTTGCACGTACCGCAATTGCATTGTGTGCACATGCGGAAGAGAAGTGGGGGGGGGGGGGGGAGGGGGGGGGAAAGGAACCATACATACGAGGTTGACGGTCTTAAATTCCTGGGATTACAACTTGATAATAAATTCAGTTGGGAGGAGCACACCACAGAACGGCAGAAACGCCTTAACAAATCTGTATTTGCAATTCGAGTGTCAGCAGACATAGGCGACATAAAAATGAAAAAGCTTGCATACTTTGCCAACTTTCAATCCATAATGTCATATGGTATAGTATTTTGGGATAAATCTTCAAGTCAAACAAAAGTTTTCAGAGCCCAAAAGCGTGTAATACGTATTATTTGCAGAGTAAATTCACGGACGTCCTGCAGAAACCTCTTCAAAGAACTGGGTATACTAACTACTGCCTCACAGTATATTTACTCCTTAATGAAATTTGTCCTAAATAATATATCTCTTTTTCCAACAAACAACTCAGTTCATACATATAATACCAGGAACAAAAATGATCTGCACAAGGACTTAAAAGCACTTACTTTAGTTCAAAAAGGAGTCCACTACTCAGGAACACTCATATTCAATAATTTGCCAACAAACATAAAAAATTTAGTTACAAATAAAGATCAGTTTAAAAGGAGCCTGAAAGACTTACTAGTGGCCAACTCCTTCTACTCCATTGACGAAATTTTTAATAGAAACTAATGATGTATTGTATATATTCACACTATTAGTATTGTTATTTCAGCTTAAAAAAATTGACATGTTCCACATCCACGAGGATCTCCTCAGCTCGGATCTATGGGACGAAAAACTAATCTGATCTGGGCGAAGCCGTGGGTTTTACGACGACACGATAAAAGCATTCAACAAACCTTGTTACGTGAGCTTATAGTGGAAGACGTGAAGTCGTACATCAATAACAATGAGCATACATTTCTGTATGTGCTCAGTGAAGTGTATCCTCATATCACAAAGCACAATATTCACTTAAGAACTGCTACATCTGCAGAAGACAGGCTCACTGTAACACTCCGATTCCTTGCTACAGCAGAGGGTTTTGTTATGTTAGGTTAGGTTAGGTCAGGTCAGGTCTCCAATCTTTTTAATCTATTTTTGTATTCAGCGTGCCTCACGTTGTAAAGCGCCTCATCAGCTTCATACATCTCTATTAATTTTGCAGTTGTCGGCACACACCAATTGTACACTCCTGGAAATGGAAAAAAAAAACACATTGACACCGGTGTGTCAGACCCACCATACTTGATCCGGACACTGCGAGAGGGCTGTACAAGCAATGATCACACGCACGGCACAGCGGACACACCAGGAACCGCGGTGTTGGCCGTCGAATGGCGCTAGCTGCGCAGCATTTGTGCACCGCCGCCGTCAGTGTCAGCCAGTTTGCCGTGGCATACGGAGCTCCATCGCAGTCTTTAACACTGGTAGCATGCCGCGACAGCGTGGACGTGAACCGTATGTGCAGTTGACGGACGAGGGCGTATAGTGGGCATGCGGGAGGCCGGGTGGACGTACCGCCGAATTGCTCAACACGTGGGGCGTGAGGTCTCCACAGTACATCGATGTTGTCGCCAGTGGTCGGCGGAAGGTGCACGTGCCCGTCGACCTGGGACCGGACCGCAGCGACTCACGGATGCACGCCAAGACCGTAGGATCCTACGCAGTGCCGTAGGGGACCGCACCGCCACTTCCCAGCAAATTAGGGACACTGTTGCTCCTGGGGTATCGGCGAGGACCATTCGCAACCGTCTCCATGAAGCTGGGCTACGGTCCCGCACACCGTTAGGCCGTCTTCCGCTCACGCCCCAACATCGTGCAGCCCGCCTCCAGTGGTGTCGCGACAGGCGTGAATGGAGGGACGAATGGAGACGTGTCGTCTTCAGCGATGAGAGTCGCTTCTGCCTTGGTGCCAATGATGGTCGTATGCGTGTTTGGCGCCGTGCAGGCGAGCGCCACAATCAGGACTGCATACGACCGAGGCACACAGGGCCAACACCCGGCATCATGGTGTGGGGAGCGATCTCCTACACTGGCCGTACACCACTGGTGATCGTCGAGGGGACACTGAATAGTGCACGGTACATCCAAACCGTCATCGAACCCATCGTTCTACCATTCCTAGACCGGCAAGGGAACTTGCTGTTCCAACAGGACAATGCACGTCCGCATGTATCCCGTGCCACCCAACGTGCTCTAGAAGGTGTAAGTCAACTACCCTGGCCAGCAAGATCTCCGGATCTGTCCCCCATTGAGCATGTTTGGGACTGGATGAAGCGTCGTCTCACGCGGTCTGCACGTCCAGCACGAACGCTGGTCCAACTGAGGCGCCAGGTGGAAATGGCATGGCAAGCCGTTCCACAGGACTACATCCAGCATCTCTACGATCGTCTCCATGGGAGAATAGAAGCCTGCATTGCTGCGAAAGGTGGATATACCCTGTACTAGTGCCGACATTGTGCATGCTCTGTTGCCTGTGTCTATGTGCCTGTGGTTCTGTCAGTGTGATCATGTGATGTATCTGACCCCAGGAATGTGTCAATAAAGTTTCCCCTTCCTGGGACAATGAATTCACGGTGTTCTTATTTCAATTTCCAGGAGTGTATTTAGCGACAATGTTTATAAAAACACTACAGACAACAGAGTGCTGCAGCGATGGTAGCTCTCCATGCGGTAACATGTCACATTGCAGCGAACAGAAGACAAGCGATTTCTTTGATCAAATCTACAGCGAGGCCCTAGATTTGATCAAATATTGGACGACATTTGACAAAGTTCCTATTACACCATCAAATATCTTTGACAAATAAATTTGAGAAAGAAATTTGATAGTGTAATACTGGCCTGAGAGAGAGAGAGAGAGAGAGAGAGAGAGAGAGAGAGAGAGAGAAGCATTTGGCAAGGCTCTCGCGGAAGGCGCCAGACCCAGCTGCTGACATATGGCCTCCAGGTGTTTCCAGCTTTCTCCAGCCGCTCCGCTTGTCTGGCTGGTCACAGTAGCAGGTACGCGCCCTTAGCCCCTATCTCTACCAGTCGCGGCTCTGCTGACTGCGAACCAGTCCCGGCCAGATCAGAGAAACAGTAGACCGGCATGTGGGACACGAGACATACTACTCGACCACAGTATTTCCACAATGAGATTTTCACTCTGCAGCGGAGACTGCGCTGACATGAAACTTCCTGCCAGATTAAAACTGTGTGCCGGACCGTGACTCGAACTCGGGACCTTTGCCTTTCGCGGGCAAGGTAGGAGACGAGGTACTGGCGGAATTAAAGCTGTGAGGATGGGGCGTGAGTCGTGCTTGGGTAGCTCAATTAGTAGAGCACTTGCCCGCAAAAGTTCCCGAGTTCGAGTCTCGGCCCGGCACATAGTTTTAATCTGCCAGGATGTTTCGAGCATTATCTTGCTGAACTGTGAGCCCAGGACGGCTTGCCACGAAGGGCAACAAAATGGGATGTACAATACCGTCGACGACCCGCTGTGCTGATGAGAACCAAAGGGATGTCCTGCTATGAAATGGAATGGCAGGCCAGATCATCACTCATGGTTATCGAGCCGTAGGGCGGGCGACAGTTAAATTGGTATCTCACTGCTCTCTGGGGTGTCTCCATACATGCCTTCGTTGGTCATTGGGTCTCAGTTCGAAGTGGAACTCATCACTGAAGACATATTCCAGTCAATGAAATAACAAGCCAGACGCGTGTCTTGAGACACCGTGGACAACGATGGGATACCAAACCTGGACCGAGCGATGTGGCGCAGTGGTTAGCACACTGGACTCGCATTCGGGAGGACGACGGTTCAATCCCGCGTCCGCCCACCCTGATTTAGGTTTTCCGTGATTTCCCTAAATCGCTCCAGGCAAATGCCAGGATGGTTCCTTTGAAAGGGCACGGCCGACTTCCTTCCCCGTCCTTCCCCAATCCGATGAGACCGATGACCTCGCTGTCTGGTCTCCCCCCCCCCCCAAACAATCGCCCGCATCTCGTGGTCGTGCGGTAGCGTTCTCGCTTCCCACGCCCGGGTTCCCGGGTTCGATTCCCGGCGGGGTCAGGGATTTTCTCTGCCTCGTGATGGCTGGGCGTTGTGTGATGTCCTTAGGTTAGTTAGGTTTAAGTAGTTCTAAGTTCTAGGGGACTGATGACCATAGATGTTAAGTCCCATAGTGCTCAGAGCCATTTTTTGAACCCAAACAATCCAATCCAAATCCTCACCCAGCCAGGAAGAAACCAAACCTGGCTGAGGCCTACCATATGGCCCGACAACGTATATGAGATCTTTGCTTAGTAGGAAATGTGTGACATCTTTGCTTTCCGAATGGTCTTTGCATTGTAAACAAAAACATACAATTTAAAGCGCTAACTTTATTTTATTTATTTATTTATTTATTTACGTCTCAAGTTCCGTAGGACCAAATTGATGAGCAAATCTCCAAGGTCATGGAACGTGTCAGTACATTAACTTACAACATAAAACTAATAACAGATAAAAATAAATGTTCATGAACCTGAAAGAAAATCAGTCCATAAGTTTAACCAAACGCTATCAGCAATACAATGAGAATCAGCTTAATTTTTCAAGGAACTCCTCGACAGAATAGAAGGAGTGACCCATGAGGAAACTCTTCAGTTTCGATTTGAAAGCGCGTGGATTACTGCTAAGATTTTTGAATTCGAGAGGCAGCTTATTGAAAATGGATGTAGCAGTATACTGCACACCTTTTTGCACAAGAGTTAAGGAAGTCCGATCCAAATGCAGGTTTGATTTCTGCCGAGTATTGACCGAGTGAAAGCTGCTAATTGTTGGAAATAAACTAATATTGGTAACAAGAAACGACAATAAGGAATATACATATTGAGAGGCCAATGTCAAAATACACAGACTCGTGAACAGAGATCGACAAAAGGTTCGTGAACTCACACCACCCGTTTCTGAGCCAAAAATATCCTTCTAGAATGGGAAGAGTAACCCCAAAACATAATACCATACGACACAAGTGAATGAAAATAAGCAAAGTAGACTAATTTACGTGTCGAAGTATCACTCACTTTCGATACCGTTCGAATAGTGAAAATGGCAGTATTAAGCCTTTGAACAAGATCCTGAACGTGGGCTTTCCACGACAGCTTACTATCTATCTGAACACCTAGCAATATGAACTGTTCAGTTTCACTAATCATATGCCCGTTCTGTGAGATTAAAACGTCAGATTTTGTTGAATTGTATGTTAGAAACTGTAAAAGCTGAGCCTTACTATGATTTAACGTTAGTTTATTTTCTACAAGCCATGAACTGAGGTCATGTACTACTTGAAACCGAGTCAATGTTGCACACAACATCCTTTACTACCAAGCTAGTGTCATCAGCAAACAGAAATATTTTACAGTTACCCATAATACTACAGGGCATATACGAATATTTAGAAATATTTGAGTACCACAATGATTTGTTCAGAATATTTGTGCCGTTTGCATAGCAATAGTCTGTACACTGTCATGAAAGAGCATAAGGACCAAAGCAAGACGAAACAGCGTCCTGTGGAACATATACTATCATGTTCAAAAGTATGTAAGAGATTGATAGGCGCCGCGGGGTTATTAGCCGAGCGGTCTGAGGCGCTGCAGTCATGGACTGTGCGGCCGGTCCTGGCGGAGGTTCGAGTCCTCCCTCGGGCATGGTGTGTGTGTTTGTCCTTAGGGTAATTTAGGTTAAGTAGTGTGTAAGCTTAGGGACTGATGACCTTAGCAGTTAATTCTCATAAGATTTCACACACATCTGAACATTTGCGGCCCGTGTAGTTTCACTGGTTCCGTAATGGAGAGAGTCATAAAGCCATTGTCTCCCCTCCTGAGGCAAGTTGGAACAAAACTGTTCCAACTGGTTCCTAGCATCCTGAATTGGGTCAGCAAAGTAGGCGACTGGCGCTCATACTCTGAGGGCATGCCTTAAGCGTAGCAATACCACCGTATTTACTATAACACGTATCACAATGGATGAGGGAGGGTGCGTTATGTCCACCACAAAAAACTTAAAAACATTTAATTAATTATTAATAAATTTTGTTAACATCATCGATTTAAATAGGTATCGATGTATAACCACACTAAGTCATCAAAAGTATCCGGACACCCCCAAAAACATACGTTTTTCATATTAGGTACATTGTGCATTGGATACAAGATGACTTGGACAGGATTTGTGATTGGTGTAAAGAATGGCAGCTAACTCTAAATACAGATAAATGTGAATTAATTCAGATGAATAGGAAAAGGAATCCCGTAATGTTTGAATACTCCATTAGTAGTCTAGCGCTTGACACAGTCACGTCCATTAAATATTTGGGCGTAACACTGCAGAGTGATATGAAGTGGGACAAGCATGTAATGGCAGTTGTGGGGAAGGCGGATAGTCGTCTTCGGTTCATTGGTAGAATTTTGAGAACATGTGGTTCATGTGTAAAGGGGACCTCTTATAAAACACTAATGCGACCTATTCTTGAGTACTGCTCGAGCGTTTGGGATCCCTATCACGTCAGATTGAGGGAAGACATAGAAGCAATTCAGAGGCGGGCTGCTGGATTTCTCACTGGTAGGTTTGATAATCACGCGAGTGTTACGGAAATGCTTCAGGAACTCGAGTGGGAGTCTGTGGAGGAAAGGAGGCGTTCTTTTCGTGAATCGCTACTGAGGAAATTTAGAGAACCAGCATTTGAGGGTGACTGCAGTACAATTTTACTGCCGCCAACTTATATTTCGCGGAAAGACGACAAAGATAAGATAAGAGAGATTAGGGCTCGTACAGAGGCATATAGGCAGTCATTTTTCCCTCGTTCTGTTTGGGAGTGGAACAGGGAGAGAAGATGCTAGTTGTGGTACGAGGTACCCTCCGCAACGCACCGTATGTTGGATTGCGGAGTATGTATGTAGATGTTGGTGTAGATGCTGCCACCTACTGCCAGTTACTCCTATCAGCGACCTCAGTAGTCATCAGGCATCGTGAGAGAGCATAACGGGGCACTCCGCAGAACTGATCGACTTCGAACGTGGTCAGGTGATTGGGTGTCACTTGTGTCATATGTCTGTACGCGAGATTTCCACACTCCTAAACATCCTTAGGTCCACTGTTTCCGATGTAATAGTGAAGTGGAAACGTGAAGGTACACGTACAGCACAAAAGCGTACAGGCCGATCCCGTCTGTTGACTGACAGAGACCGCTGATAGTTGAAGAGGGTCGTAATGTGTACCAGGCAGACATCTATCCAGACCACCACACAGGATTTCCAAACTGCTTCAGGATCCACTGCAAGTACTATGACAGTTAGGCGGGAGGTGAGAAAACTTGGATTTCATGGTCGAGCGGCTGCTCATAAGCCACACATCACGCCGGTAAATGCCAAACGATGCCTCCCTTGGTGTAAGGAGCGCAAACATTGGACGATTGAACAGTGGAAAAACGTTGTGTGGGGTGACGAATCCGGTACGCAATGTGGGGATCCGATGGCAGAGTGTGGGTATGGCGAATGCCCGGTGAACGTCATCTGCCGGCGTTTGTAGTGCCAACAGCAAAATCCGGAGGCGGTGGTGTTATGGTGTGGTCGTGTTTTTCACGGAGGGGGCTTGTGCTCCTTGCTGTTCTGTGTGGCACTATCACAGCACAGGCCTAAATGGTTCAAATGGCTCTGAGCACCATGGGACTTAACTTCTGAGGTCAGCAGTACCCTAGAACCTTAGAACTAATTAAACCTAACTAACCTAAGGACATCACACACAACCATGTCCGAGGCAGGATTCGAACCTGCGATCGTAGCGGTCGCGCGGTTCCAGACTGAAGCACCTAGAAGCGCTCAGCACAGGCCTACATTGGTGCTTTAACCATCTTCTTGCTTCCCACTCCTGAAGAGCAATTCGGAGATGGCGATTGCATCTTTCAACACGATCGAACACTTGTTCATAATGCACGGCCTGTGGTGGTTACACGACAATAACATCCCTGTAATGGATTGGCCTGCACAGAGTCCTGACCTGAATCCCCTAGAACACCTTTGGGATGTTTTGGAACGCAGACTTCGTGCCAGGCCTCACAGACTGACATCGATACCTCTCCTCTATGCAGAACTCCGTGAAGAATGGGCTGCCATTCCCCAAGAAACCTTCCAGGACCTGATTGAAAGTATGCCTTCGGGAGTGGAAGCTGTCATCAAGGCTAAGGGTGGGCCAACACCATATTGAATTCCTGCGTTACCGATGGAGGACGCAGCCAGGTGTCCGGATAGTTTTGATCACATAGTGTAGGTTCCAGAAAATAACAATTTCAGCACATTTTCCGTTACGTGTTCAGAGAGAGGCCCGGTACCTTATAAACAGTATAACAAAAAGTAAAAAAAATACAGATTTATTTAACTGTCGTAAAGTTTAATTGGCAACATACGGTTTAAAGTTATATAGGCGTGTAATAAGTGTCCATAACTTGAAAATATGAGTATGACATTTGTTGCGAATAGTCACATTCGCAACTAAGACTTAACGTTTTAGGTTATGTTTTAGTGAAAAATTCGAAACAATTACAGAATTGGTTGAAATGGTTGTGAGCACTGTGGGACTCAACTGCTGAGGTCATCAGTCGGCTAGAACTTAGAACTACTTAAACCTAACTAACCTAAGGACATCACACACATCCATGCCCGAGGTAGGATTCGAACCTGCGACCGTAGCGGTTGCGCTGCTCCAGACTGTAGCGCCTGGAACCGCTCGGCCACTCTGGCTGGCCAATTACAGAATCGCTATAAGGAATAATTCAAAACAAGTATTTTTTCAGACTTTTAAGTTGTAAATTATACGACTAGATCACAATATTTTCAGACAGTGGGCACAAAGTACCTCTTTCCTCCCCCCACCCTTCATATTGCGAGGGTTAAATGATGCATCGGTTGTTACGGAATGTATTCAAGGGTTTTGTTTCACATCATTTTTGTTTTTGTTGTTGTTACAATGAAACAAACACCCTTAGCTGCTTACAGGCGTTGACCTACGTCAACGGGGACAGATGAAAATGTGTGCCCCGACCGGGACACGAACCCGGGATCTCCTGCTTACATGGCAGACGCTCTATCCATCTCAGCCACCGAAGACACAGAGGATAGCGCGACTGCAGGGATTTATCTCTGGCACGCCTCCCGCGAAACCCACATTCTCAACGTATTGCCCCGCACTACATTCGTAGAGCCCCCGCCCATTATACTCAACACTCGCGGCCCTTTGCCGATTCCCGTAAGAGTTCGGGCACTGTTTGTGCATTCTCACAGAAGAAGAAGATGGTCAAGTGGCCGGTGACCCTTAACTATATATTTACTAAGATGGTATGTCCGAAAGAACAGACACCATCGGTGTCCAAGCAGCTCGTTAGAATGAAATTACAATGAAATAAACACCCTTAGCTGCTTAGAGGCGTTGACATACCTCGACGGCGACAGCTAAGGGTGTTTATTTCATTGTAATTTCATTCTAACGAGCTGCTTCGACACCGATGGTATCTGTTCTTTCGGACATACCATCTTAGTAAATATGTTGTTGTTGTTGTGAAGTGCCAGCCATGATGGCCGAGCGTGTTTAGGGGCTTCAGTCTGGAACCGCGCGACTGCTACGGTCGCAAGTTCGAATCCTGCCTCGGGCATGGATGTGTGTGACGTCCTTAGGTTAGTTAGGTTTAAGTAGTTCTAAGTTCTAGGGGACTAATGACCTCAGGTGTTAAGTCCCATAGTGCTCAGAGCCATTTGAATTTTTTTGTTGTGAAGTGTTTGCATTACTCGGTGTGCCTTGCGTACTCTTCGTGGATGCGTTTTTAGTCACGAACGTGTCAAGCGGGACCTCAGGGAAGTGTTTCTGATATGGGACGGTGTTGGCCGTTTCGTCAGCCGCGCCGTCTGAGAATCGCTTTCGCGGACGTGCATCATGCAGCTATCTATCCGCCTGCCGCTTCTGGGTGCGAGTTTTGAGAAGCGCAGTTTCCGCCAGGCGGTTGCGGAGCCAGCAGCAACAGGTGGGTGTGCGGGGTCGGGGGAAGCACGATCAGCCGCTGTCCACGTGATCGCCGAGCAAGCGACCTCGTCTTGCGGCTCGCGGGGGCGTGGTGGTGGGGGCGGAGCTCCGGTGGTGGGGGGTCCTCTCAGCTGCAGCGGGGGCCAGCGCGGGTGACCCGCTGAGAAACGCCGCGTAATAACTCCTCACCTGTATGTACGCAAAACCGGCGAGGGCATGGCGCTCTCACATTGACACTGAAGACTACGTTGATGGTATTAGGACAGCAACCAGCCACAAATTTACTTTGAGTTCCTTTATTCAAAGGAAACCGTTACCGGTTTCGAATCGTTGTGATTCATCATCAGACGGTTTACACGCTTTCTTTCTGACATTTGGCGCGTTTTTATAGATTAATTGTCCTAAAATATAAATGAAACATAATTATAAACACGCCACACACAGATGGTTGCGTTACAGATTTTCGTTGCATGTGACTTACGTGAAACGTCGGTTTCGAGTGTTTGTTTTCATAACGTTCGTCCAATCGATGTAAATGCATTCCCACTGCATCCTCGTTGTTGCACAGCTAATAGTTCTCACTGTACACTTTAGATTTGTCGCTGAGATCATTTCAACCACGCACCACATGTTTTGATACATGCAACCGTTCAAGACCTTTATGTTGCCAATCAATGATGAAATTCTTATGGATTACCATGCGCCATGACACCAGACCACAATTATTCGCGATTGGTTTGAATCTGCACAGTTTCGAGAGAATGGTCTCGGCACCCAAAATGCCCAACATGAACAGTTATGGGATATAATCGAGAGGTGAGTTTGTGCACAAAATCCTGCATCGCAACTCTTTCGCAATTGTGGACGGCTATAGGGGCAGAATGGGAAAACTGGTAGAAGCCGACCTCGGGGAAGATCAGTTTGGATTCCGTAGAAATGTTGGAACACGTGAGGAAATACTGACCCTACGAATTATCTTAGAAAATAGATAAAGGAAAGGTAAACCTACGTTTCTAGCAATTGTAGACTTGGAGAAAGCTTTCTACAATCATGACTGAAATACTCTCTTTCACATTCTGAAGGTGGCAGGGGTAAGATACAGGGAGCGAAAGTCTATTTACAATTTGTACAGGAACCAAATGCCAGTTATAGGAGTCGACGGCTGGGAAGGGAGTGAGACAGGGTTGCAGCCTCTCCCCGATGTTATTCAATCTGTATATTGAGCAAGCAGTAAAGGAAACAAAAGAAAGGTTCGGAGTAGGTATTAAAATCCATGGAGAAGAAATAAAAACTTTGAGGTTCGCCGATGACATTGTAATTCTGTCAGAGACAGCAAAGGACTTGGAGGAGCAGTTGAACGGAATGGACAGTGTCTCGAAAGGAGGGTATGAGATGAACATCAACAAAAGCAAAACGAGGATAATGGAATGAAGTGAAATTAAGTCGGGTGATGCTGAGGGCTTAAAGTAGTAAAGGAGTTTTGCTATTTGGAGAGCAAAATAACTGATGATGGTCGAAGTAGAGAATGTAAACTGGCAACGGCAAGGAAAGCGTTTCTGAAGAAGAGAAATTTGTTAGCATCGAGTATAGATTTAAGTGTCAGGAAGTCGTTTCTGAAAGTGTTCGTATGGAATGTAGCCATGTATGGAAGTGAAACATGGATGATAAATAGTTTGGACAAGAAGAGAATAGAAGCTTTCGAAATGCGGTGCTACAGAAGAATGCTGAAGATTAGATGGGTAGATCACATAACTAATGAGGAAGTATTGGATAGGATTGGGGAGAAGAAGAGTTTGTGGCACAACTTGACTAGAAGAAGGGATCGGTTGGTAGGACATGTTCTGAGGCATCAAGGGATCACCAATTTAGTGTTGGACGGCAGCGTGGAGGGTAAAAATCGTAGAGGGAGACCAAGAGATGAATACACTAAGCAGATTCGGAAGGATGTAGGCTGCAGTAGGTACTGGTAGATGAAGAAGCTTTCACAGGATAGAGTAGCATGGAGAGCTGCATCAAACCAGTCGCAGGACTGAAGACCACAACAGCAACATAGGGGCAACATGGCCCAATATATCTGTAGGGAGTTTCAACGACTTGTTCAGTCCAAGCCGTGTGGAGCAGCTTCACGACCCCGTGCAAAAGGAGGTCCGACACGATATTAGAAGGTAACCAGAAGCTGTCTTATAGACGTACACTTGAAGATGTGATCTGATATCACGAAACCGGTCGTGCTCTTGTAAGTTCAAGTTCATATACTACTACTACTACCACCACTACTACTACTTGATCAGGCCCAGTGGACCGCACGCATCTACAAGTTTCCTCCTCCACTGTATTCTGTCCATTGGTGCTATCCGTCTTGCGTTCACAGCTTTTGACACTTGGTTTAAATCTTCATGGAGTCCATCCCTCCAACGCTTCCGGGGTCCCTGGCGGTCTCTTTCCTGTAGGTGTGAAATCCAGGAGCTTCCGAGGCCATCTGTGATCCTCCACCCGGGCCACATGGCCGGCCCACTGCATTCGTTCAACAATTCCTGCTATGTTGGGATGCTGGTATAGTTCCTCGAGCTCATGGTTGTATCTGATCCCCCATTGCCCTGTATCTGGATCCAGAACCGGACCGAACATCTTCCGAAGCACTTTTATCTCAAAAACAGGGAGCTTATGGAACTCCTGTTTCCGGATACTCCATGTCTCACAGCCATATGGAACAACAGGCTGGATCAGGGTTTTGTACAGTCGAATCTTGAACTGTCTGGAGAGATATTTGGATCGAAGCAGTTCGGTCAAGTTCATATACAGTTCAAAACTATTTCTGGAACGTAGATAGTGATACTTCGTTGGATTAGAATTAATCTCGTGATTAATGCACGTCAAAGGCGATTTGGTTACTGATGGAACATCGTTTGGGGGAGTGGGAAGAGGTGGGGCTAGAGGCAGCAGGAGGTGACGAGCTGGCATCGAGCAGTAGGAGCGTCACTGACCCGACCTTGCGGGAAGGTCTCCTTCCGGAGGACCGCCGCGCCACAGAAGGAAGGAAGGAAGGAAGCCTTGCGTGAGGTCAGCAAGCGAACTGGGTCACTGCCGCTTCGGGGGCGGACCTTGGCAGGAAGTAGTGGTCGTGACAGCCTTCAGGCTCCACAGCCCGTTCACCGTGGCTACGGAACGACCGTAATCTGTAGCTAAAACATTGTCGGGTCATTAAACCTGCAGAATCATGGCGATTAAATAAGAAATAACGAAATTTTAGCCGTCCGGTATGGCCAAGCGGTTCTAGGCGCTTGAGTCTGGAACCGCGCGACCGCTACTGTCGCAGGTTCGAATCCTTGCATAAAAAGTTCTCGGTTTACTTGCCGCGTCAAATTTGGATAACATCCCGAGCTTTCGATGACTACCTCCGTCATCTTCGTCAGGGGTAAAACTGACTGTCGTGGAGCTCTGAGGCTTCCGCTTTTATAAGCAGTGGACGGCTTCTCATTGGCTGGATGACGTCACGGTGAAAACGTCCACAGATTTTGTTTGCGCGCTTTATCCAGACTTCTTACATTCCTCGCAGCTCTCCCCCTGTTGCGATGGATGGCGCTGCAAGCAACTCTGGATAAAGCGCGCAAACAAAATCTGTGGACGTTTTCACCGTGACGTCATCCAGCCAATGAGAAGCCGTCCACTGCTTATAAAAGCGGAAGCTTCAGAGCTCCACGACAGTCAGTTTTACCCCTGACGAAGATGACGGAGGTAGTCATTGAAAGCTTGGGATGTTATCCAAATTTGACGCGATAAGTAAACCGAGAACTTTTTATGCAAGGACTCCGTCGTGAAAGACTTCGTAACCATATTAGGTTCGAATCGTGCCTCGGGCACGGATGTGTGTGATGTCCTTAGGTTAGTTAGGTTTAAGTAGTTCTAAGTTCTAGGGGATTAGGGACCTCAGAAGTTAAGTCCCATAGTGCTCAGAGCCATTTGAACCATTTGAACGCTCTAGCAAGTGGGTATGGCCAATACTAAATTGTAACAGGAGTGCTCGAGGAACATAAATGTGATTTCTTGAAAGAAAGACAACACAGTTCTCCTGAAACCCTACTGTGTAAATTTATAGAAGCTGTGTTGCAAAAAGACTGTGCGACGATCTTACACCTTGCCTAGTTATGATGAGTAATCGTGATTAATGCGCTTATACGTACGTGAAGACATTCAGTTTTCCGTCGTTTGATATGTGAGTGAAAAACGAGAAAAAAATCAATGTACTGCTACGAGGTACCCTCAGTCAGCACGTATGTTGTAGATGTACAGTACAACGTCAGTTGTCACCTTCGCGCCGCACAAGGACATTACAATCTTCATGAGCCATTGTCATTGAATATGTATGATTCCCAGTGAACCAGGCGCGTAGTTGACCATTCGGAAGTGAGATAACATGTTGGTGTTTACCGTACGACACTCGCTCATTCACACAAGCCACACCCTCTTCGTTAAACCAACGAAAAACAACGTAGATAAGGTTGAAATGCAGTACACAAATTTAGCACTGCCGTACAGAGGGACGATAATTTTGTAACAACGATGCGGCCTTCTGCGCGTGAGAAGTAAACAGCCACACCTCCACGGGAAAATGGTAAACATGTCGATATGAGCAACGGCGGGTTCAATGCGAGACGGCCGGCACGTATCTCCGTGGTTTATTTCTGGCCGCGGCAGATAAACCGGCTCATATATCGGCCTCCTGTTGCGCTGGCAGGCGATAACAGACAGCTGCACACAAATGCTTCCTGATGCATCTCGGCCCTCCGCAGCTGGACATCATCATGTAAACACCCGACACTGAAATATGTTATCCGCAGCATGTTTTCTGCTTCATCTCAAATGCAGTGGTATATTTTATTTTCTGCTATGCTATTTCTAAAAATGCCTCGTCACTAGCAAGTCTGTGATCGAAGCGATGCCGTCACTCCGTGTGGTAAAATCGTTGTCGCTTAATGTTCATAGAATTCTCATCTAAGTACACGTGATATTCTGCAAGTCACATGCAGTTATGTGTCGGGGGGTACTTCAGGTAGCACTAACTAATCCCTTCTTCCCCGTTCCACATGAGAATGGCGCGTGGGAAGAATGGTTGTCCGGTAAGCCTCTGTATTAGCTCTAATTTCCCGAATTTTCTCGTTATGGCCATTATGCGATGTGTATGCGGGAGGAACTAATACACTACTGGCCATTAAAATTGCTACACCACGAAGATGACGTGCTACAGCCGAGAAATTTAACCGACAGGATGCTGTGATATGCAAATGATTAGCTTTTCAGAGCATTCACACAAGGTTGGCACCGGTGGCGACACCTACAACGTGCTGACATGAGGAAAGTTTCCAACCGATTTCTCGTACACAAACAGCAGTTGACCGGCGTTGCCTGGTGAAACGTTGTTGTGACGCCTCGTGTAAGGAGGAGAAATGCGTACCATCACGTTTCCGACTTTGATAAAGGACGGATTGTAGCCTATCACGATTGCGGTTTATCGTATCGCGACATTGCTGCTCGCGTTGGACGAGATCCAATGACTGTTAGCAGAATATGGAATCGGTGGGTTCAGGAGGGTAATACGGAACGCCGTGCTGGATCCCAACGGCCTCGTATCACTAGCAGTCGAGATGACAGGCATCTTATCCGCATGGCTGTAACTGATCGTGCAGCCACGTCTCGATCCCTGAGTCAACAGATGGGGACGTTTGCGAGACAACAACCACCTGCACGAACAGTTCGACGACGTTTGCAGCAGCACGGACTATCAGCTCGGAGACCGTGGCTGCGGTTACCCTTCACGCTGCATCACAGACACGAGCGCCTGCAATGGTGTACTCAACGACGAACCTGGGTGCACGAATGGCAAAACGTCATTTTTTCGGATGAATCCAGGTTCTTTTTACAGCATCATGATGGTCGCATTCGTCTTTGGCGACATCGCAGTGAACGCACGTTGGAAATGTGTATTCGTCATCGCCATACTGGCGTATCACCCGGCGTGATGGTATGGGGTGCCATTGGTTACACGTCTCGGTCACCGCTTGTTCGCATTGGCGGCACTTTGAACAGTGGACGTTACATTTCAGATGTGTTACGACCCGTGGCTCTACCCTTCATTCGATCCCTGCGAAACCCTACATTTCAGCAGGATAATGCACGACCGCACGCTGCAGGTCCTATACGGGCCTTTCTGGATACAGAAAATGTTCGACTGCTGCCCTGGCCAGCACATTCGCCAGATCTCTCACCAATTGAAAACGTCTGGTCAATGGTGGTCGAGCAACTGGTTCGTCACAATAAGCCAGTGACTACTCTTGATGAACTGTGGTATCGTGTTGAAGCTGAATCTCGTGGAGGAACAGAGCGAGCTGAGTTTCGTTAAGATCCCTGCTTGCGGAATCCATATTGATTATTACAGAGGAGATTTTCGTTATCCAAAAACGTGATAGTTCTTGAGCATAGAACAGTACCACGATTGTACAACAAACAGGAAACACGTCTAACAAAACCGATGTAAAAAGTGTTTTGCTAAATAATTCAGAACGGTGAGAAAATTTTGATGGCAGGAAGAAATAACGGAGTCTTACATGGTTCAGTTTTGTCTTCACTCCTATCCGATATACAAGTGAATGACCTTCCAAGTATGGTTGTAGCTTCTGCATACGTAACAAGCGTTAATGCGCTTAAGTAGAAAGCACTAGAAGGAATTGCTAACAAAGTTTTTTCAAATAATAGAGAAGTGTTTCCCAACAAACAGATGCCACTTCAGAAAAAAACGTATACTGTGTACTGTACAGTTAGAAAACACTAACAATTGCGGGATTGCAGTCAGCGAATGAGACAGAATATTCCACATTACTTTTTAATATGAATATTGATGAGAATTTCAACTGATTTTGTAAAACAAGTAATTATAACAAGTTCTGCTCTTTGTATAATTGCTAATACTGGAAGCAAACCAACCAACATAGCTCCACTCATTTGTGTCTTATATTTTTCTAGGGTAAGTTATCGCTTAGAAAGTGCGTTCTGAGTACACAAAAGCAACTGGCGAGAGTAGTGGGCGGTGTTCACCCACATTCACTTTGTAGGCACTTCTCCAAGGATTTAGGCAAATTAACTGTAGCTTCACCAGCCGGCGAATGCGGGCTGGTTCCCATTATTCCGCCTCCGTTACACTATGTCGGCTATTGCTGCTCAAACACTGTCTCCACGTACGCGTACACCATAATTACTCTACCACGTAAACATTGGGGTTACACTCGTCTGGTATGAGGCGTTCCTGGGGAGAAGGGAGGGGGGGGGGGGGGGAGCGAGGCGTCCACTGGAGCCCGAACCGTACAATAACACTGCGTTTGGTGTGGGGCGGCGGTGGGGTGGGTAGACTGCTGTGGCCTGTTGTGGGGTTCTCAACTGCCGAGGGCTACGGCGCGACGAAGCCTCTCTGTTGCTTCTATGTCCCCCGTTTAATACACACAATACACATGTCTGAGCGTAGACATCGTTTCAAAGATGGACAAGCAAGCTACACTAATGACCATTAAAATTGCTACACCAAGAAGAAATGCACATGATAAACGGGTATTCATTTGACAAATATATTATACTAGAACTGACATGTGATTACATTTTCACGAAATTTGGGTGCATAGATCCTGAGAAATCAGTACCCAGAACAACCACCTCTGGCCGTAATAACAGCCTTGATACGCCTGGGCATTGGATGGCGTGTACAGGTACAGCTGCCCATGCAGCTTCAACACGATGCCACAGTTCATCAAGAGTAGTGACTGGCGTATTGTGACGAGCCAGTTGCTCGGCCATCATTGACCAGAGGTTTTCAGTTGGTGAGAGATCTGGAGAATGTGCTGGCCAGGGCAGCAGTCGAACATTTTCTGTTTCCAGAAAGGCCCGTACAGGACCTGCAACATGCGATCGCGCATTATCCTGCTGAAATGTAGGGTTTCGCATGGATCGAATGTAGGGTAGAGCCACGGGTCATAACACATCTGAAATGTAACGTCCACTGTTCAAAGTGCCGTCAATGCGAATAAGAGGTGACAGAGACGTGTAACCAATGGCACCCCATACCATCACGCCGGGTGATACGCCAGTATGGCATGACGAATACACGCTTTCATTGTGCGTTCACCGCGATGTCGCCAAACACGGATGCGACCATCGTGACGCTGTAAACAGAACCTGGATTCATCCGAAAAAATGAAGTTTTGCCATTCGTGCACCCAGGTTCGTCGTTGAATACACCATCGCAGGCGTTCCTGTCTGTGATGCAGCGACAAGGGTAACCGCAGCCACGGTCTCCGAGCTGATAGTCCGTGCTGCTGCAAACGTCATCGAAATGTTCGTGCAGATGGTTGTTGTCTTGCAAACGTCCCCATCTGTTGACTCAGGGATCGAGACGTGGCTGCACGATCCGTTACAGCCATGCGGATAAGATGCCTGTCATCTCGACTGCTAGTGATACGAGGCCGTTGGGATCCAGCACGGCGTTCCGTATTGCCCTCCTGAACGCACCGGTTCCATAATCTGCTAACAGTCATTGGATCTCGACCAACGAGATCTGCAGTGTCGCTATACGATAAACCGCAATCGCGATAGGCTACAATCCGACCTTTACCAAGGTCGGATACGTGATGTTACGCATTTCTCCTCCTTACACGAGGCATCACAACAACGTTTCACCAGGCAACGCTAGTCACCTACTGTTTATGTATGCGAAATCGATTGGAAACTTTCCCCACCTGAGCACGTTGTAGGTGTCGCCACCAGCGCCAACCTTGCGTGAATGCTCTGAAAAGCTAACCATTTGCATATCACAGCATCTTCTTCGTGTCGGTTAAATTTCGCGTCTGTAGCACGTCATCTTCGTGGTGTAGCAATTTTAATGACCAGTAGTGCATTAAGCAGGTACGTAGCGGTATGTCTAGAGTTAAGCAATCATTGTTTCGTCAGTCCATATGTGAATGGAACGAGAAGAAGCCGTCATAGGTGGTACAATTGGAAGCTCCTGCTAATTAAATAGTAAACTAGCTGCAGACTCGGTAGGAAATTCCGATATGGCTCACGTCCAAGAAACTATTAGCGGCAGATTCATCGTTGCAATCGTATCCTACCGCACGTCAACGCGACGCAAGGAAGTGAGCAGCGGAAGAGATGACACTCACTTCTTCGCGGAAATCACTCTCGCGCCACGAGCAGACTGCGTGGAGAGCTGCAACATGAATTTCCTTGTGACTAGCGAAGCGGTGACTGTGGGCAGGCGCGTAGCTCATCTTTTCCACAGACTTGTCACACAAACAGCAGACTCAGATTTGGCGCGAGAAAACAAAAATGTTTCACTAGAGTCACTACAGGACGGAAGCGTTCAGACAAGCTTCATCGGCAGCCCAGTTGGTAAACAACCCAGTACCTCGCATCAGACAGATTAATCACCTGCCATTTCACTATTGCAATACGTCATCTCATTTATCTAGTACCCCAGCCAAAGGAAAATATTAGCAGGCTACTTCCCTGTTGCCGTCGTACGCCCCCACTCTCTGCTCACACTTCAGTGTCCCATAGCATTTAAGAAGCAGCTGACCATTTCTCTAAGACATTAACGTATCTCGCCAGTTTTTGCCTGTCAAACAGCACACCAAACGCATCCACACTCTCCAATCTGCGCTTCTCTCTGTTTTCGTTTCTAAACATTTCCCCCTCACCCACCACTTGTTTTCAGTCACGTTCCTGATTCTCTCAATCTACCACCCTCTCTCTCACGTTTACTGCTGCCAGTGCGTCTCAGTTTATATGAAGCTGCCTACGACTGAACTTTCTTCTTCTGCTTTAAATCATCCATTCTTTTCTCTGCTATAACTACTACTATTTGCCGGCCGAAGTGGCCGTGCGGTTAAAGGCGCTGCAGTCTGGAGCCGCAAGACCGCTACGGTCGCAGGTTCGAATCCTGCCTCGGGCATGGATGTTTGTGATGTCCTTAGGTTAGTTAGGTTTAACTAGTTCTAAGTTCTAGGGGACTAATGACCTCAGCAGTTGAGTCCCATAGTGCTCAGAACCATTTGAACCATTTGAACTACTACTATTTACGCTGTTTACGTTTTTGTTGTGGTCTTCAGTCTAAAGACTGGTTTGATGCAGCTCTCCATGCTACTCTATCCTGTGCAAGCCAATTCATCTCCATCTGAATCTGCTTAGTGTATTCACCTCTTGGTCTCCCTCTACGATTCCCCCGCCCCCTTCCCCCCATGATTCCCTCCACTACTAAATTGGCGATCCCTTGATGCCTCAGAATGTGTCCTACCAATCGATCTCTCCTTCTAGCCAGGTTTACCACAAATTTCTCTCCTCAATTCTGTTCAATAGCTCCTCATTAGTTACATGATCTACCCATCTAACCTTCAGCATGCTTCTGGAGCATCACATTTCAAATGCTTCTATTCTCTTCATCTCTAAACTATTTATCGTCCATGTCTCACTTCCATAAATGGCTAAACTTCCTACTTATATTTCAGAAAGGACTTCCTGACACTTAAATCTAGCCGGCCGTTGTGGCCGAGCGGTTCTAGTCGCTTCAGTTAGGAGCCGCGCTGCTGATACGGTCGCAGGTTCGAATCTTGCCTCGGGCATGGCTGTTTGTGATGTCCTTAGGTTAGTTAGGTTTAAGTAGTTCTAAGTTCTAGGGGACTGATGACCTCAGATAAGTCCCATAGTGCTCAGAGCCACTTAAATCTACACTCGATGGTAACAAATTTCTCTTCTTCAGAAACGCTTTCCTTGCCATTACCTCCGATCCGTAGAACGCCAGGGCCGGCCGCTTTGGTCGAGTGGTTCTAGGTGCTTCAGTCCGGAACCGCGCTGCTGCTACGATCGCAGGTTCGAATCCTTCCTCGGGCATGCATGTGTGTGATGTCCTCACAAGTTGAGGTGCTTAGAGCCATTTGAACCATTTTGAGAACGCCACTTTTGTTTCTCCTGAGTAGTTCCCAACCGGAGATCCGAATGGGGGACTATTTTGTACTCAGCATACTTCATTTTATTTGCACTTTAGTTCAAAATTGTTACGGTCTTCGTGATCCCTTGTTGACAAATTGTCTGTTGGTTTCTGTCTATGGTTTTTCGGCCGACGTTTCTTTTATGATGTTTTTGACGTTTCGCCATCGCACATGGCTGGCATTGTCACAGCTTCACCCGATACGCTTCTCGAAGTCTCCCGCCAGCAACAGAAGGTGAAGCTTTGACAACGCCAGCCACTCGTCTTAGCGAATTGTCAGAAAAATCATCAAAGAAGCGTCGAAGAAAACATTGCAGTTACTTCTGAGTATTGGATTTCGTATGAAACAAACTTTTCAAATAAACAGGATGTTTCGCTGCTATAGGTACAAACGAAAGGAACGAGTAGAGGATAATCATCCCAGTAAACATAGGTCCAGAAACCAATGGTTTCCCCGACACCGCGTACCACGAGAGGGTACATGAACACCTCGTAACGGAGTCCCCGTGGATTTGAAACACAGATACGCGTTCTGGGGAAAGACATTACGAGAAGTGACCCACATGGCAACCGTTCAAAGTCAGGTTTCAGCGCGTCTTCTCATCGACGCTAGTCCGCGTTCGAAAAATTCGAGGCGTGTTCCTTGATTGACAACCACTCACAATGCTTTCCTGGAGCTCATCGACACTATCAACAATGCTGGAATATACCAAAGCTTTTAAAAACACCCAAAGAGAGAAAATCCACCGGGTTCAATTCAGGGGGCCTTGGAAGCCGTGGTATTGACAGCCGCTACCGATACACTTGCTCAAAATTCGTGCTACGTGTTCCCAAACAGTCAGATGACGGTGCACCATGACCCATGTACCACATACGCGTCCTTTAACCGCAACGAAGGTAATACAAAACCTAGCCTTAGACGTTAACAGTGTTGTTAACACTGGCACGGCAGCTCTTGAGCATCTTATCAGAGAAAGCATTGCTTTGCGGACCTGTGTTTATTAGGATTATTTCCTTCTTTCACTGTCTAGTCGCCAGTTTCGTTTGTACCTATAATAGCCAAACACCTTGTGTATCTCCTAATGAGCATAAAAACAATGTGCTGACTGACTGACTGATCATCGCCCAGCCCAAAGCAGTAAAGATAGCAGCACGGCTGGTGAACGTGTGGCCACGGAGAGTGTCTTTCATTGTTGGAAAAAGCCAAAAGTCACTAGGAGCCAGGTCAGGTGAGTAGGGAGCATGAGGAATCACTTCAAAGTTGTTATCACGAAGAAACTGTTGCGTGACGTTAGCTCGATGTGCGGGTGCGTTGTCTCGGTGAAACAGCACACGCGCAGCCCTTCCCGGACGTTTTTGTTGCAGTGCAGGAAGGAATTTGTTCCTCAAAACATTTTCGTAGGATGCACCTGTTACCGTAGTGCCCTTTGGAACGCAATGGGTAAGGATTACGCCCTCGCTGTCCCAGAACATGGACACCATCATTTTTTCAGCACTGGCGGTTACCCGAAATTTTTTTGGTGGCGGTGGAATCTGTGTGCTTCCATTGAGCTCACTGGCACTTTGTTTCTGGATTGAAAAATGGCATCCACGTCTCATCCATTGTCACTATGGGACTCAACTTCTGAGATCCTTAGTCCCCTAGAACTTAGAACTACTTAAACCTAACTAACCTAAGGACATCACACACATCCATGCCCGAGGCAGGATTCGAACCTGCGACCGTAGCGGTCTTGCGGTTCCAGACTGCAGCGCCTAGAACCGCACGGCCACTTCGGCCGGCAGTAAAGATAAAAGCTTGAATTTTGGATAGGGTATGGATCTTATACTGCAAGCAACGTTTAAGAAAGGTCCGAAATTCCATTCCTAAGGATATGGAATAGGGGATGAAAGGTTTTTTGAAAGTATGTCGCTATTAAAGGAATTTTGAAACTAGAACTACGAAAACAGGTATCTGGTTTCTCAGTCAGAAAGTAAGAAATACGTTTCAGCATTTTTTGAATTTCAATTACTGTGCGGGTAAAATAGTGGGTGAGATTACTCGTATGTCGGAAATTAAATAATTACTGAAGAACTAACGGGGTGCAATAGAGGTGAAATTTTTTTTTAAAATACTTCTGTACGTTAAAAAATTTTAAAGTTAAATTTACGGAAATTGGTATTTCACTTTTCGGTTAGATATAAAGAAATATTTGCTACGCGATGCAAGTTGCTATGGAAATATCGCCACGCCAAAGGGCTGATTGACAAAAACTTTGACTCAAGATACGAGAATCGCTTTTTGGGTATAAGTACATTCGGAGAAGACCATGATTATACGGCCTTAATTAGCGTGAAAAGCTTAGAAGGTGTTGCAGTTTGTGAACAAAATCAAAATTCGATTAAACAAAAACGAAGAAATCTCTGAAGGCCATACAGTCTACGCGAGCGAAGCAGCGGACGCTGAGCATGTGTGAGGTATGAAGAATGCCTGGTTAGGTGTATGACAAGGATTTTGACACTGTTCTTTCCAGAATAAATAAAATAAATGGTACGTATTTTTAATGTTCTATGTACGTGTTTACGGTTTCGGACTTACCCAACAGGTCTGTACGATGTCCTCGGTGTTGACGTAGAGTGAAGTAGCAGCGATCTGAAACACAAGAAATAACGTTAAGTTGAAAAATAGGCAGTGCAGTTGGGTTCGTGTGTACATACAAAGAAGGTTCGCTGTGTGTTAACATTAACGCAGTCTGCTGTCAACACACACATCATTGCAACTTAAGTGTTGTCTTTCTGCTATCTTCGTGTAACAGGTTAATCTTTGATCAAAATACTGTATATGAACCCTAGAGAAAGAGGTAATGAGACTAATTTTTCCGTTCCTTACGAAAAGGATGAATCACGTGAGACATAGACACCCCTTTTAATTCCTGAACTGTTACACATTTCAAAACCCAGTTTTCGGCAAATGTTAAAGGTTCGAGGGGAACGTGTATTTTTGTTTGGTTAATGTTTTTAGCGCTGGTATAAACGTGTATATTGAAGCAAATACGTTTTCCAAAATGGAACGGCATTAAACAGTAAAAGACCTTGGAATAATCTTGGATGAACACCTAAACTGGGAAGAACAAACAGTCACAGCTTGCCGGAAATCGCTCTCCTCCCTACATGCAATTCAAAAATTTAGAAAAATATTTCCAACCCATGTTAAACAAAAATTAGTCCAAACACTAGTCTTGCCTGACCTTTACTACTGTGATGTAGTTCAACACGGCACAAATAGTGAAAATTCGAGATGCCTCGAGCTAGTGATGAATGCTTGCTTTAGATACGTATGCAATATACGGTTGTATGATCATATCAGTCCTTCATCCTCCCAGCTACGGTGGATACGCCCACATAAGGCACGCGATCTCCACACGATGCGCTTACTTCATCGATTTCTTAGCCACTAGTGCCCCCAATACTTATCTTCTCACATTAAACACCTATCATCATTCCACAACCGCAATACCAGATCGGATACGTCTAGCATCTTGGCTGTACCTTTACATAACACAAAATCTTTCTCCGTGTCATTCTACATCTCATCCATACGACTATGGAACGCGCTCCCCTGTGATCTGCGTCTTATCCCGAACCACTCAACATTCAAGAGGGAACTCAAGACTTACATATTAGGGACGGTATAGCCACCATTGTTGTGCCCCTCTCATCTTTTTCTTTCTCCTCTCCATCATAGCTTCGAATTTTACCATTCTATTTCTCTTCCTCTAACCTGTCTACCTCTTCTACATCTCTTTCACCCCATTCTATCGTCTTATGTCTCTGCTTCATGAGAATAACTGACAAGCTGCAAGATAATAACGAGAAAATTCCCAACTAGCAATAGGACTGACATTCATAAAAGAAAAATATGTTTACTTTCATATACATAGTCATTACTATTATTATTATTATTATTATTATTATTCTTGATTGTTATAATTATTTTTTGATTGTTATAATTATCATTGTACTACTTTTATAATCTCTATTTTTTTCTTTAACATAAATACTGTATAACATCTTATATGTCCTTAATGTTCTGTAGAAACTGAAATTTGTTGAATCTGAGTATGCCTGGTTAGGTGTAAGAGAGGGCCTCAAAGGCCCTAATCTTGCCAGGTAAAATAAATGCATAAATAAATAAATAAATAAATAAATAAACAGGTGTTGAGGAGACAGTTAGTGATAAAGGGTTTATTAATGTTGACGTTGAAAGCTGTCGTAAAAAAAAAAAACGAGAAATGTTCTAGAATTTGAGAGCACGGTGACTGGGATCAGCCTTTGCGGTGAAAACACTGCGAAGCAGAGCTCTCGTGCTACGCTGCGTCAGAATGTCAACACATTCGCCAGTCTACTTGTCTGCGCTGCATGCACATTCGCTGCGTGCAGACGTGTACACCAATGAGGAGAAATGGATTGCAACTATTATATGGTAAATGTTAAAGAAAAGCAGTAAAAGCAGTACAGGCCTATCTATCCGGATCGGCAATGTCCGTCGCGCCAGGCAATTGCACGAATTATTAAGACGCTAGTACGGGTAGCCTGTTTGGACGTCAAAAAAAGGACAAGAAAGGAGACTGCAACTGACAGAGAACACGAGGGAGCCGTTCTGGCTACGACGCTAATGAATCCGCACAGTAGTGCAAGACACATTTCCAAGGAACGTGGAATCAGCATCCTCCATTGACAGATCTCCCATCCCTGTCATCTGTCACTACGTCAGACACTCGACGAGCGTGATTTCGAACGTCGTACACAGTTTTATCGGTTTGCCCTTAAGCAACTGAGAGACGACCCTACGTTCTTCAAACGTGTGCTCCTTACCGATGAGGCGAAGTTTACTAACCACGCTAATGGAAATTTCCATAAAGTGCACCACTGTGCAGCCGAAAATCCACACTGGCTTCTTCAGGCGCAACGTCAAAGGCCGTGGAGTGTGAACACATGGTGCGGTATCATACGAAATTACATTGTGGTACTTTACTTCATGTCAGGCATTTGTACGCACAATTTCCGACGAAAATTCTGCCGGTTCTTCTAGAAGAGTTAACCTTGGATGTTTGACAGGGTATGTGGCTGCAACGTGACAATGGCCAGCTTACTCGTCCCGTGTTGCTATGCAAATACTGAATCAGAACTTTCCTGGACGTTGGATAGGACGGAGTTCTGTTGTCAAATAGCCTGCGAGGTCCCCCTGTTCGACTCACCTTGATTTCTTTCTTTGGGGAGCAATCAAAGATGCAGACTATGATGGAGCTTCGACTACGCCAGATGATATGTGTCGTCGAATCGTCAGTGCATCTTCTACCATATCATCCACTGTAATTCATTGCTCTCTCGAACGGCGGTTGCAAATGTGCCTGCCTATCTGTCTATGGTCAACAGTTTGAACACATGCTTAAATAAAGGATTTTTTTTTTTGAAAACAAAATTTATGTTATGTGATTTGTGTGCTTACCAAACCATTGTTAGAAAATTATTTATTTGACTTACGTGCTCTGCACTGTCAAATAAGTCGACATCGTGTATTGCACGTAGCTGATAATACTGTCATTACGCGATTGCGTTTCGTTAAGGAGAATATTTATTTTGCGGTGTACAGGTGGTAACCAAAGTAATTTTAATAAAATGTTTAGTTAGACTAATGTATCCCACACGATATAATTTAGAGCAGTGTAGGAGGACACACTTGTCCGACAGCATGTATTTCACCTCTTAAGAAGCACGCAGCCACGTACAGGAAAAGATATGTCAGATCTTCCTTCTAACATTTAGATATTTAATACTGTGGTTGCTTTTCGCAGCTTATAAGACCTCTTTATTTTTGAAGAATGAACAATTGATTTGCCGGCCGCCGTGGTCTCGCGGTTCTAGGCGCGCAGTCCGGAACCGTGCGACTGCTACGGTCTAAGGTTCGAATCCTGCCTCAGGCATGGATGTGTGTGATGTCCTTAGGTTAGTTAGGTTTAGGTAGTTCTAAGTTCTAAGGGACTGATGACCACAACAGTTGAGTCCCATAGCGCTCAGAGCCATTTGAACCATTTTTGAACAATTGATTTCACTATTTCATCTCACGTAAATCTGACAAGATACACAAATGTGAAATAGTTTTCCTAGGCCCTTTGTGATACGCTAGATTCGAGCCTATGGCGTATTTCCATATGCAACATGCGTAGGCGAAGCTGCACCTAGGTCGTAAGTTGGTTCAAGGGGAAATACAGCTTTATTCTCGTAGCGCAGGCCTACATTACAGTGTAGAACTACGCAGGCTGGTCCGAAACGCCAGCTTGGCAGTTTTGCAGCGCAAATATCGTTTCCGGCCTCCGTGCTCTCACATCCTAGGATATTTCTCGAATTTCTTACGACAGTTCCCATCGTTAACATTAACAAACGCTATATGTCTGTAATTTTCTTCTCAAGAGCTATCGAATGCAGTTATAAAAAGTTCGACTTAGGAAAACGTACTTGATTTAATATCTCCGTTGATACCAGCGCTAAATACGTTACCCAAACAGAAACATACGTGCCCCTCAACACTCTAATAGTTTACGAAACCCGCATTTCGATATGTGTAACCGTTCACGAAATAAAAGGAGTGTTACGTCCTAAGTGACTCACGCTGTTTATAAGAGGGTAATCCCAAAAGTAAGGTCTCCTATTTTTTGATAAGTACATATACCTGTTTATTTCTGCAATGGTTTACAGTCTGAACATTTAGCTGTTTTTCCACAAAATCACCATTTCTGTCAATGTATTTTTGTAGACGCTATGGCAGTTTTCGTATGCTCACCAGCTCGCCGCCATGCTGTTCAGAAAGTAATGAACCTCTACTTTCACCTCGTCGTCGGAGCTGAATCGCTTTCCGCCCAAATGTTCTTTTGAACTAGGGAACAGGTGATACTCAATGGCCGCAAAGTCAGGATATTATGGTGGGCAAGTGATTATATTCCACTGAAACTGTTGCAGGAGAGCAACGGTTTGCCGAGCGATGTATGGGCGTGCGTTGTCATGGAGAATGTGTACTCCCTTGCTCAATATTCCTCTTCTCCGGTTCTGAATTGTCCATTTGACTTTTAGCAGAGTATCACAGTACCTGTCAGCGTAAATTGCGGTACAAGCGATACAGCTCCGACGACGAGGTGAAAGAAGAGGTTCATAACATTCTGAACAGCATGGCGGCGAGCTGATATGACATGGGCATATAAAAACTGCCACAGCGTCTACAATAATGTATCGACAGAAATAGTGATCATCTACATCTACATCTACATGATTACTCTGCAATTCACATTTAAGTGCTTGTCAAAGGGTTCATCGAACCACAATCATACTATCTCTCTACCATTCCACTCCCGAACAGCGCGCGGATAAAAACGAACACCTAAACCTTTCTGTTCGAGCTCTGATTTCTTTTATTTTATTTTGATGATCATTCCTACCTATGTAGGTTGGGCTGAACAAAATATTTTCGCATTCGGAAGAGAAAGTTGGTGACTGAAATTTGGTAAATAGATCGCGCCGCGACGAAAAACGTCTTTGCTTTAGTGACTTCCATCCCAACTCGCGTATCATATCTGCCACACTCTCTCCCCTATTACGTGATAATATAAAACGAGCTGCCCTTTTTTGCACCCTTTCGATGTCCTCCGTCAATCCCACCTGGTAAGGATCCCACACCGCGCAGCAATATTCTAACAGAGGACGAACGAGTGTAGTGTAAGCTGTCTCTTTAGTGGACTTGTTGCATCTTCTAAGTGTCCTGCCAATGAAACGCAACCTTTGGCTCGGCTTCCCCACAATATTATCTGTGTGGTCTTTCCAACTGAAGTTGTTCGTAATTTTAACACCCAGGTACTTAGTTGAATTGACAGCCTTGAGAATTGTACTACTTATCGAGTAATCGAATTCCAACGGATTTCTTTTGGAACTCGTGTGGATCACCTCACACTTTTCGTTATTTAGCGTCAACTGCCACCTCCCACACCATACAGCAATTTTTTCTAAATCACTTTGCAACTGATACTGGTCTTCGGATGACCTTACTAGACGGTAAATTACAGCTTCATCTGCGAACAACCTGCTCGAAAAATAACTAAATGTTCAAACTGTAAGCCGGCCATTGTGGCCGAGAGGTTCTAGGCGCTACAGTCTGGAACCGCGCGACCGCTACGGTCGCAGGTTCGAATCCTGCCTCGGGCATGGATGTGTGTGATGTCCTTAAGTTACTTAGGTTTAAGTAGTTCTAAGTTCTAGGGGACTGATGACCTCAGAAGTTAAGTCCCATAGTGCTCAGAGCCATTTTTCAAGCTGTAAACTGATGTAACCCATTGTAGAAACAAACAGGTCTATGTACTTATAAAAAAAAATCTTACTTTTGGGATTACCCTCGTATTTACATGCTGCTATTAACTGTGACGATCTTCTACATCGGGTTTTTGTATCCATCGTGCTGAGAGAACAGTGAAGGATAAATTGCAGTAGTTTTGGAGCAGGCTGCTGTGTCTTAGTTAGTGACAGAAGCAACAAGACAGCCGCAGAACAAGGTGACACATGACAGGGTGGCACGAGCATCTCCAAGATGGCGCACGGTTAGCGACACAGTGTTACGGCAACAGCGTCCCTGCCCAGCGTGTGCTAAACGTCTGTTTACGGCCCCACTAACAGCCATTAATCGCCTTCGCTCGTCTGCGAGCACTGCTGTTACTGGGTGATACTCGCTCCTAGTCACTACTAATAACGTTACATCAGCGGCATAATAAAGTATGTCTCGCTCGAAAAGCAATCGCGTTGCCATCTGCGCCACAATGATACTCAAGGACGTTTTACTAAACTAGGGTCTTAAATACTGAGGAATATAAGACGATGTAAAGGGAAGTGTACAGCTAAAGATCGCAGTACATTAACGATACTCGTCCGACCAGGCTACATGTTTCCAGTCACCAGCAGTCCAATGTCGTTGTTGACGGGCCCAAGCTAGGCGTAAAGTTTTCTGTTGTGCAGCCATAAAGGGTACACGAGTGGGCCTTCGGCTCCGAAAGCGCATATCAATGTTTCGTTGGATGGTTCGCACACTGATACTTGTTGACGGCTCAGCATTGAAATCTGTAGCAATTTGCGGAAGGTTTGCACTTCTACCACCTTGAACGATTCTCTTCAGTCGTCGTTGGTCCGTGCTTGCAGGATCTCTCCGAGCCCGCAGCATGCGCTGTTGTACTTCCGATGCATACAAAGGTGGAGTCATTTGCGAGTGGAATCAGTTATCGGCGAGACCAGCGTAGCTCTTCTCACCTGATGATGGCGGCCAGGTGGAATGCTGAAACACAGGCGAGTCAAAAGTCCTTGGACACCTTCATAAGTTGGAAGATTATAGGGAAAATTGAAATGTGATGATGGGAACATAGGTTTGATGTGGGGCCGCAACTTTTGGAGTGAATGTCATTCATGGGCGCCATCTTGAAATCCGCCATTTTGGATTCAAGTCATCTTTTTTTTAAATGGGAAAGGAGATGTATGACACATCAAATAACACTCGCTTGAGCTCTGGAATTTAGTCCAAGGACTTTTGACTCGACCTGTATTATGATTGGTTCAAATGGCTATGCGACTTAACTTCTGAGGTCATCAGTCGCCTAGAACTTAGAACTAATTAAACCTAACTAACCTAAGGACATCACGCACATCCATGCCCGAGGCAGGATTCGAACCTGCGACCGTAGCGGTCACTCGGCTCCAGACTGTGGCGCCTAGAACCGCACGGCCACTCCGGCCGGCTGTATTGTGCTCAGATGACAGTTTGATCCGGCTGGAAACCCGACAAGAATTTGATATGTGACGGTGGGAAAGTCTACATAGTCACATGATGTTTTACTGGTTTGCTAATATTCACGGTACACTCGTGTAATGGTCGTATGTGAAAATCCTCCCTCCATCGCTACCTCGGAGATGCTGTGTCCTATGGGTCCTGTGCCGACTATAACACCACGTTCAAACTCACTTAAATCTGGTAACGAGCTACTGTAGCAGCATTACCGATTTAAGAACTGCGCCACACACTTGTCGCTTATATAGGGGATGCCGACCGCAGCGCCGTATTCTACCTGTTTACATTTCTCTGTATTTGAATACGCATTTCTATACAAGTTGTTTTGGCGCTTCAGTGTAAATGCCTTAAGAGGGGTAGGACGTCAAACGGGCCGACTTGAACCAGGAGAGGCACCACAGGACATTTTAATTTCCACTGTCTATACTTTTAGAGGTAAATTCATAAAACTTTATCAGCATGACCACGAAGGGTTCAGGATTCACACTCGTAGCACCGGAAGTTCAAAAACATAACAAAATTATTTTTTTTACATGTGAAATTTCGCCATTTTTTAACTTACTATAGGCTGCATTTGTTGCCATAGGTACACTTTTCTTCATAAGTTAGAGAGACTGTTCGATGAATTTTGCACAGCATACAAACCATACTTACAGGTGTCTGAAACTCTGGAATTTATTTAATTTATGAAAAAATGAATGAGCTGTTACGTTTTAAACTTTGTGTTTCGAAAAAAAATCAAATTTTGCAGTTAATGATCTCAATTTTTACCACAGTTTTTAACAGATTTGGAAAATTCTAGAGTTTCATACACGTGTAAGTATGGTTTGCATGCTGTGCAAAATTCATCAAAGAATCTCTCTTAGCCGGCCGGAGGGGCCGAGCGGTTCTAGGCGCTACAGTCTGGAATCACGCGACCGCTACGAATTTATTTGTAAAAGTATAGACAGTAGAAAATAAAATGTCCTGTGGTGCCTCTCCTGCTCCAAGTCGGCCCGTTTGACGTCCTACCCCCCTTAAATGAATCTGTGATCAATCTTAATTTTTGGTAGTAAATTTGCCTGTATCGCTTAATATCTTTTTATTTAGGGTGACGTTTCAGCTACTGTCACTGTCAGATTAGACCTAGTAAAACGGTGTTCATAGTCTGTCTCCGATAAAACCGATCTGTGCCTTCGCGAAAGTGTGTAGCGTCGGCCACTTCCCCTCTCTACGTTACCACAATTGAAATTCATGAAGGCTATCTGGAATAGCTGCGGCGCTTACTAGAAGGTAACAAGGCGAGTGGGTATGAGTAGTGGGTGACGCAACTCGGCGGGTCCCGGCAGCGTTGCTGTGTCCCGTACCGCAACTCAGTGCGCTGTGTGTGGAAAAACAAGACCGTGCTTATGCAAGCCGCTGCCCGACCGCAGAGGCGGAAAGACTGCGAGGAAACAGCCCAGCATTTGCGGGAACCACTGGCTGTCCACGCCGTCTGCTCGTGCCACTAACCACGACACAGCCGTCTCCACAGAGTCTGCGCGTCATTTCTGCCTACACTCACTTCTTACCATCTCTTAGACTTGCAGTAGAAATATTCGCTTCTGAAAAATATTCTGATGTGAGTGCGTAAAAGACATAATAAGGGTTTCTCCAAATTACTGCAGCCAGTCGGCTTTTCTTTTCTTCTACAATTTTTACTATCTCATTAACGGTTTCGAACCATCAGATGGTACATAACTACTAGCCATTAAAATTGCTACACCACGAAGATGTGCTACAGACGCGAAATTTAACCGACAGGAAGAAGATGCTGTGTTATGCAAATGATTACCTTTTCAGAACATTCACACAAGGTCGGCGCCGGTGGAGACTCCTACAACGTGCTGACATGAGGAAAGTTTCCAACCGATTACCCATACACAGTTGACCGGCGTTGCCTGGTGAAACGTTGTTGTGAGGCCTCGTGTAAGGAGGAGAAATGCGTACCATCACGTTTCCGACTTTGATAAAGGTCGGATTGTAGCCTATCGCAATTACGGTTTATCGTATCGCGACATTGCTGCTCGCGTCGGTCGAGATCCAATGACTGTTAGCAGAATATGGAATCGGTCGGTTCAGGAGGGTAATACGGAACGCCGTGCTGGATCCCAACGGCCTCGTATCACCAGCAGTCGAGATGACAGGCATCTTATACGCACGGCTGTAACGGATGGTGCAGCCACGTCTCGATCCCTGAGTCAACAGATGGGGACGTTTGCAAGACAACAACCATCTGCACGAACAGTTCGATGACGTTTGCAGCAGCATGGACTATCAGCTCGGAGACCACGGCTGCGGTTACCCTTGACGCTGCATCACAGACAGGGGTGCCTGCGATGGTGTACTCAACGACGAACCTGGGTGCACGAATGGCAAAACGTCATTTTTTCGGGTGAATCTAAGTTCTGTTTACAGTATCGTGATGGTCGCATCCGTGTTTGGCGACATCGCGGTGAACACACATTGGAAGCGTGTATTCGTCATCGCCATACTGGCGTATCACTCGGCGTGATGGTATGGGGTGCCATTGGTTACACGTCTCGGTCACCTCTTGTTCGCATTGACGGTACTTTGAACAGTGGACGTAACATTTCAGATGTGTTACGACCCGTGGCTCTACACTTCATTCAATCCCTGCGAAACCCTACATTTCAGCAGGATAATACACGACCGCATGTTGCAGGTCCTGTACGGGCCTTTCTCTATACAGAAAATGTTCGACTGCTGCCCTGGCCAGCACATTCTCCAGATCTCTCACCAACTCAAAACGTCTGGTCAATGGTGGCCGAGCAACTGGCTCGTCACAATACGCCAGTCACTACTCTTGATGAACTGTGCTATCGTGTTGAAGCTGCACGGGCAGCTGTACCTGTACACGCCATCCAAGCTTTGTTTGACTCAATGCCCAGGCGTATCAGGGCCGTTATTTCCGCCAGAGGTGGTTGTTCTGGGTACTGATTTCTCAGGATCTATGCACCCAGATTGCGTGAAAATGTAATCACATGTCAGTTCTAGTATTTTGAAGTATACAATGTTGCTAGCCTAATAGATGAGTGATGACGAGCGTGTGTGTGTGTGTGTGTGTGTGTGTGTGTGTGTGTGTGTGTGTGATCAGTTTAGTTACATACGTTATTTTATTCCCCGGCAAAGTATAAATTGAAATACAATTGAGGAAAAATATTAACTGTTGCTGAGTGATAGGAGCAACAAGTACAGAAAACTCATTTTATTAATGTTAGTGGGAAAAAAATTGTTTGAAATCGTCGGCAAAAAGCTTCCATGTCTGGGAAATACAAAGGCCTACCTGAAAAATGGATGCAAACGCGCACGAAGCACGCAACCATGACCAGGCAGCCGGGGTGGCCGAGCGGTTCTAGGCGCTACAGTTTGGAACCGCGCGACTGCTACGGTCGCAGGTTCGAATCCTGCCTCGGGCATGGATGTGTGTGATGTCCTTAGGTTAGTTAAGTTTAAGCAGTTCTAAGTTCTAGGGGACTGATGACCTGAGAAGTTAAGTCCCATAGTGCTCAGAGCCATTTGAACCATGACCAGGCAGCACAGAACGCACAACTCGCAGGTGCTGTGCGAAACCAAGTAAAAATCTTATATTGATCAGCTGTTGTTCTGCATCCATTTTGGACTGACGCATTCACATTTGAGCTACGCTACGGTTACTGCATTACAGTATTATTAACACTGATTTGAAAGTGTTGGAAAAGCTGGGAATGCAATAAAGAAGAATATTACGGAAAATAATGGGTTCAACCCAGGTTAAAAATTTTTTGTATGTCCATTCTTTTGGCAGGAGGTCTCTGGGATGACGGCCGTTTACTATCGTGACAAAATAAAACACCTACAGTCGTCCTTATGATTTTATTTTATTTTATTTTGTCGTAACCAGTTTCAACGCTTCAACGCGTCATCTTCAGGCCTGTATGCATAAAACAGCAACGATAGCATTATCAGTTTATCAATCAAGTTAGACAGAAACAGATTAAAACAGAATGAGGAACAATGGAACTCTCTACAAGTGAATTTACACCGAACATTTCATAGAACGAACAGATACATCCATTGTCACGTATCTAAAATATACCATCACTAATTTCCACTCTACATTGTACAATTATACTATCTATTAAAAACTTCTTTAAATAACTATTCATGATTTTTATTGGACAGTCGGACATACATTATCTGCATAACCCTGAAATAACTTACTGTTAGACAAAATAGCTTTAGAAGGTGATAAAAGGAAGGAAACAATACCTCACAAACAAGTAAAAAGAAGGAACATGACCTATGTATCGTGTCCAAGTATAAAATGCTTAATTGTACACAGATGAGGGGCATAGACTATGTCATATATGTAAAATGAACGTCCAAGATGCGTTATAAACCGAATGTAGGACTCACCTCAGATCATAACATATGTACAACGTATGAAAGACGCCCACAAGGTAACTGTCATGATGAAAATATTCATATGCGAATGCATCATATATCGTGTACTGCCGTGAAACAATGACACACAGGGATACTAAGTAGCCAGTGTATCATAAAGGATGACTCAACAATATATGTCTGGAAACTTCGGAGCAACAATGAAATCTACAAAAATGTAGGGAACATCTTGGAGACCACGAAAAAGAGGAGGTTATCATTTCTGGGACAGTTGTACAGAATGGACAAAACCAGACTAAGCAAAAGGATACTCGGCTACCTCTGGAAAAAGAAGACAACAACGACATGGATTGAGGAAGCTCGTTAAGATCTGGAACGGTTCAACATTCAGGAAGTTCAGAAGTTAAATAGGGATACATTTCGGACCGTGATTCAAAATTTGGTAAGGTTTCAAGTGGAAAGAACTAAGAAGACTGGAAGAGCCTGGACGGATAAAAAAAAAGCAAAACACAGCATCCATATGAAGGAGTACTGGAAAAAGAGGAAACCTCAGACAAAGAGGTAATGAAATTGTAGCGTGATCCTTAGTGGTCAATTCTCCCAAGAAGGAAAATTTGATTCACTTCAAAAGTTTGCTTCGAAATTAAAACGAACAAAACTTTTCACATTTGGGAATATGTGCTTATAATACTCTTAATATATTTGTACCTGATAATTTATTTATAAAAAAGAAAAGCAGAATCTATATGATTTCTCAAGTATTTTTGTGCACTGCGTAATCTGGTTGTCAGAGTGAATCGGCGACTGTATTTTAGTATATCGAGTTCTCCGATTGTTCGCGTGCATCGCTTGTCGCAGTTCGTGGCGAAAATAGTGTCACTGGCCAGTTCCATTACGAATTCAACGGCGCCCAGAGCGACGGAACACTGATGATGATGATGATGATGATGATGATGATGATGATAATAATAATAATATTCCAGGGCTGCAGCCATGGTTTTATAGTGGTAAATTGATATTTCCGGGGAGACTTTTTTTTCGGCTCCTAGAAGCGGTGGCTCAGCTGAGTCAAACTATAAAAAAAAAAAGCTCTTGAACTTGGACCTCTCCCGCTGCAATCCTTATTCAGACTGTCAAGGAAGGGAGCCGAAACAAGGTGCGGATATCTAACAAGGGGACGCCACGACGTTTGGAACGCGGATTTACTGCAAACTTCGTACACTCGTAGTACTCCATTTGGACAACAAAATGTGTAAGCAGTAGCGCGTACTTCTCAAGCGTTATTGAGAAAATCGCAAGATAATTTCGGTAGTCAAATATATACCTGTGCATGGCAGTTATTATCACAAAGCGGCGGTCGTTATTAACACGAAGCGGCGGCAGCTAAGTGGTTAGCGTCCAAGCCCCGTAGTCGTAGGTAGTTGGTCGCTGGATCGAGTCCCATTCGTTACCCTTTTTTTTACAACACTGTCATATTCTTTACTATATATGTACTGTCTGTAGGGAACAAGTAGTTTCGGGCTCCTTCCAGGTATAAGGGATTTCTCAAATCACGGACAAGCAAACATTTTCAGTGTCACTTTATGCGTTTATATGGTTTATATGGTGCAGAGACCAGGACATTGAGGAATGAAGATGAAAGAACATTGGCGGCACTAGAGATGTAGATATGGAGAAGACTGGAAAAAGTGAAATGAGAGGACCGAGTAACGAATGAAGAAGTATTAAGAAGGGTTGGAGAAGAAAGAAACATGCTGAAAGTTATCAGAAAGAGAAAACAGAACTGGATTGGACATTGTTTGAGGAGGGACTGTTTACTGAAGGAAGGAATAGAAGGAATAGTGGAGAGAGAAAAGGGGAAGAGGAAGAAGAATATATCAAATGCTGGACAATATCAAAGGAGACAAATATTCAGAAATGAAAAGACTGGCTATGAACAGACAAAAGTGGAAGAGGCTAACCCATGACAAGACCTGCCGTAAGGCAGAATACCTTACTACTACTACTTATGCGTTTGGGCGTTTACTAGTCGGTAGTTATGAATATTATATTATCTGTGATAATAAAATTTTGTAGACTGCCAAATAACATTGTAAATGTAATAAAAGTTCTTCTGATTACACGTATTTTTCCCGTGATATCAACTGTAATATAAATAGTAAAGAATATGACTGTGTTGGAAAGAAAAGAAAAAAAATCACGAACAGGACTCGATCCAGCGACCAACTACCTAAGATTACGGGGCGTTTTTTTTTTTTTTAAATCTCATTTTGTTCGTTTTTGTTCGTTCTATCTGCTAGGTGCGGACGTCGAAAGAGACCCGTTTCAGTTCGTTGTTGATCGATTAGCTCAGTTCTTTTTATTACAGAGGGTAGCTACCCCTCTGACCGAACACGCTGAGCTACCGTGCCGGCTGTAGCTGCCGCCCCTTCGTGTTAATAACGACCACCGTTTTGTGGTAATAACTGCCATGCACAGGTACATATTTGACTACCGAAATTATCTTGCGATTTTCTGAGTAACGCTTGAGAAGTACGCCCTACGGCTTTCACATTTTGTTGTCCTCATGGGGTACTAGGAGTGTACGAAACTTCGCAGTAAATCTGCGTTCCAAACGTCGTGGCGTCCCCTTGTAAGTATGCAGCTCGCACGCGCGCCGGAGATTTGCGAGGTCGGCCGGTGCTGCACGAGCTGAGGTGAGCTGACGCAGAGAACGTCCTTTGCCTTCCAGGAACTGACGGGTTTCGCACCTAGGCGGCGCTGCCTGCTGGCTGTCACACGCGGGAAGATCGTACCCAACATACTCCACCAGCACAAATACAGGGCAATTCGAGATGAATATCTGTGATAATGACTGGAGCAGAAGAAATGGGTTAAAATTTGTGGTGCGGCCGGGACTCAAACCCAGGCCTTCAGCTTAATTTTTTATGGCAAGTTTTTTAATTTTTTTCTTTTTTTAATTGTTCTATTTTTTTTGCTACCCTTACACCACTTTTTTATTATTTCCTAACATAAAAAATCGACAGGAAGTGCAAAATGGCTAAGCAGGCATGGCTAGAGGACAGATGTTAAGGATGTGGAGGCTTATCTCACTAGGGGTAAGATAGATACAGCCTAGAGGAAAATTAAAGAGACCTTTGGAGGAAAGAGAGCCACTTGCATGAATATCAAGAGCTCAGATGGAAACCCAGTTCTAAGCAAAGAGGGGAAAGCAGAAACGTGGAAGGAGTATATAGAGGGTCTATACAAGGGCGATGTACTTGAGGACAACATTATGGAAATGGAAGAGGATGTAGATGAAATGGGAGATTCGATACTGCGTGAAGAGTTTGACAGCGCACTGAAAGACCTGAGTCGAAACAAGGCCCTGGGAGTAGACAACATTCCATTGGAACTACTGACGGCCTTGGGAGAGCCAGTCCTGACAAAACTCTACCATCTGGTGAGCAAGATGTATGAGACAGGCGAAATACCCTCAGACTTCAAGAACAATATAATAATTCCAATCCCAAAGAAAGCAGGTGTTGACAGATGTGAAAATTACCGAACTATCAGTTCAACAAGTCACGGCTGCAGAATACTAAAACGAATTCTTTACAGACGAATGGAAAAACTGTTATAAGTCGACCTTGGGGAAGATAAGTTTGGATTCCGTAGAAATATTGGAACACGTGAGGTAATACTGACCCTACGACTTACCTTAGAAGCTAGATTAAGTAAAGGCAAACCTACGTTTTTAGCATTTGTAGACTTAGAGAAAGCTATTGACAATGTTGATTGGATTACTCTCTTTCAATTTCTAAAGGTGGCAGGGGTAAAATACAGGGAGCGAAAGGCTATTTACAATTTGTACAGAAACCAGATGGCAGTTATAACAGTCGAGGGGCATGAAAGGGAAGCAGTGGTTGGGAAGGGAGTGAGAAAGGGTTGTAGCCTCTCCCCACTGTTATTCAATCTGTATATTGAACAAGCAGTAAAGGAAACAAAAGAAAAATTCGTAGTAGGTATTAAAATCCATGGAGAAGACATAAAAACTTTGAGATTCGCCGATGACATTGTAATTCTGTCAGAGACAGCAAAGGGCATGGAAGAGCAGTTGAACGGATAGGACAGTGTCTTGAAAGGAGGATATAAGGTGAACATCAACAAAAGCAAAATGAGGATAATTGAATGTAGTCGAATTAAGTCGGATGAAGCTGAGGGAATTAGATTAGGAAATGAGACACTTAAAAAGTAGTAAAGGAGTTTTGCTATTTGGGGAGCAAAATAACCTGATGATGGTCGAAGTAGAGAAGATATAAAATGTAGAGTGGCAGTGGCAAAGAAAGCGTTTCTGAAGAAGAGGAATTTGTTAACATCGAGTATTGACTTAAGTCTCAGGAAGTCGTTTCTGGAAGTATTTGTATGGAGTGTAGCCATGTATGGAAGTGAAACATGGACGATAAATAGTTTGGACAGAAAGAGAATAGAAGCTTTCGAAATGTGGTGCTACAGAAGAATGCTGAAGATTAGATGGTTAGATGACATAACTAATGAGGAAGTATTGAATAGAATTGGGGAGAAGAGGAGTTTGTGGCACAACTTGACGAGAAGAAGGGATCGGTTGGTAGGACATGTTCTGAGGCATCAAGGGATCACTAATTTGGTATTTGAGGGCAGCGTGGAGGGTAAAAATCGTAGAGGGAGACCAAGAGATGAATACGCTAAGCAGATTCAGAAGGATGTAGGTTGCAGTAGGTAATGGGAGATGAAGCTGCTTGCACAGGGTGGAGTAGCATGGAGAGCTGCATCAAACCAGTCTCAGGACTGAAGACCACAACAACAACAACGTTGGAAGCTGACAATATAAGGGGAGATGTGAATTGGATTTTGTGTTGGGGAGGGTAGTTGACTGGGGTGGTTCGTGCAGCTCTGCGTAGTAAGCAAGAAGACCTGTGTTCGAGACCTGGCCGCAGCACTTCACTTCTTCAGTTTCCAACGTTACTGTAGATAGATTAGAGACTTAAATGTCTCCGGGAAATATTAATTTATGATGTTTTTTTAAAAAAAGAGGAGTTTGAGTTAAGACTGCGGCACTGTGCAGCTAGTTTGTCGAAACGATTATTGTCAGACAATTAACTACTCGCTCAGAGCTGAGAGAAAGACCACCCCACTTCCCTGAGTCGTGCGTAACATATCAACTGATTATGCTGTTTGGTTATTGTAGAAATTCTCTGTTAACATTGCGCCCTCTTTAAATCATTTCTCACTTTGTTAAGCATAGCCTTGTACGGACCAAAGTTATGCGTGAAGATCACACAAAGTTTTACGCCGTCTCTTTGAATACATACTTCATTATAAAATCGTTGTCTTCGAACATCATTTCATTGGAATAGTTACTCTCCCTATCTCACTGTTTGAAGGATGTTTATGATTACGCGTTACCACACTGCACTATGTGGTATGGAGCAGTTTGAATATTGTTTAGAAATTTTATGTAATACTAGAAATCTAGGTTAGCCGTTGCCTGCTTGCTGTTTGACGTTGTGCTTTCGAGAAATCAATAACAACGTTGTCAAGATGCGAGGTAAGTGAAAAATTTTGATCAGGGCCAGAGAACTGTTTAATTCAGTTGCACATTTAATATAAAGACAACATGTGTTCAGACCAGTTACAGTTCAATTCAAATTAGGTTCTGTTTAGTCGAAGGTTAGCATACGGGTATAAGTTGGGTAACATTTTGTGGGTACATAGGTTTGGTAATACGTAGACATTTTAGAGAGTGGGAGATACATTTGAGCTAAATTTCATACAGGAACACATAGTGGAGAATTTACAATATATAAATCATGGATGTTTGAGATTTGGGACTTTTCACCTAGCACATGGGTCGTTTTCGAGGAAACTGCACAGACCACATCACATAGTTTTATGTTACCTTCAGGAATGTATGGATCCTTGACTGATATGTCCTGATTAGTCAACCTTAGAGCATATCTGGGAAGTGATGGGAAGAAGCGATGGGAAGAAGCGGTGGGAAGAAGTTTTCTTTCATACCCGCCTTCGGTCAGCAATCTTCATGAAGTGACACATTGTGTGTGTCAGGCAGGGGAAGTCGATGCCACCAACGCAGGCAGAGTGGTTAGCAGTTGGTCAGTTGTAGCACGGACATATGTTCGCTTTACCAATATTAACTTTGCAAATAGAATATCTTTTTCGTAAGGTGTGTCGTTTTCGAGGTATTTAGTTGTCTCTCGTTCACACAAACACCCTGTTGTACTCGGATGTATCATCGGGCCAGTATTGATAGCACGAATATTGGTTGCATGTTGGATGCAGTGTTCCCTGCGTTGCAGAGCCAGTAAACATTCGAGGAAGCTGTGCAGACTGTGACATCTTATTGCATTACGTTTAGGAAGCAGATGCCCCGAAAAAATCGCGCTACGTACTTCCACGCAGAGCACAAAGTTTTGATGATTATGATGATAATGTGTGGTTTATGGGGTACTCAAGGACGCGGTTATCAGCGCCCGCACAAATTCCCAATCTTTGCTCTGTCCAGTCGCGTCTTTTTACCGAATGATGACAACACAGACACTCTAGCCCTCGAGCAGAGAAAATCCGCGACCCGGTCGGAATCGAATCAGGAACCCTGTGATCGAAAATCAGCAACGCTAACCACTTTTTTTTCCACTGGACACCAGCTGCGGACCAGAATGATTTTTTTTATTAAGGTGTATCAAATTAACTGTTCCTAATTTTGTGACAACGTAGAGGACATGAAGATAAAACAGTTATTGGTATTACCGTGTCAGCAAATGCTTTGTTTTCTATGAAAGAACCAGCGCCCGTCATTCAGATTTTAGATGGTTTTGTTTCAGCTATTCTTCTAACCATCGGAAGAAAGAACTACCGAAAATGCTTTATTATACGTCACAGAATATCTTCAATTATATATGTTCTCTTGTTTCACTGTTTCAACAGCCTCTGGTTATAGCTTCTGGCACCGTTACAGTTGCGTGTTCTGCGTCCTGTCAGAACGTAAAATTCAGCCGCGACTGGATTCGCCTGGATGGCAGGCTACCCGCCAAGCCGTTTCAGCGGCGCGCCATGTTGACTTTGGTGCACACCGTGAAAGTATGAACAACGTCACATCTGTTACGACAGCAGAGCACAGACTGACGAGCTACAAGCGTATTGTTTAACAGACGAACCATACCTGAGGTGCTTCTGGGTACACACTGTGAACCCGAACTTCACCGACAAAATTTCGGAGGCTGTTGAGCAATATAGTCTGAGTATTCTGGTATAATGGGGCCAATGGTCTCTGCTGACTCGTTACAAAAAATGGTTCAAATGGTTCTGAGCACTATGGGACTTCTGAGGTCATCAGTCCCCTAGAACTTAGAACTACTGAAACCTAACTAACCTAAGGACATCACACACATCCATGCCCGAGGCAGGATTCGAACCTGCGACCGTAGCGGTCGCGCGGTTCCAGACTGAAGCGCCTAGAACCGCTCGGCCACTCCGGCCGGCTTGACTCGTTACAGATTAATTCCATTTCGTTTGGTTTGTACTTGTATTCGATCATTATGAAGTACCTCGAAGAAAGCGATTTACTGACACATAGTAAGCACGGTTTCAGAAAATATCGTTCTTGTGAAACACAACTAGCTCTTTATACTCATGATGTAATAAGTGCTATCGACGGGGGATGTCAAATTGATTCCATAGTTTTAGATTTCCAGAAGGCTTCCGACACCGTTCCTCACAAGCGTCTTCTAACCAAACTGCGTGCCTACGGAGTATCGCCTCAGTTGTGCGACTGGATTCGTGATTTCCTGTCACAGTTCGTAGTAACAAACAGAAAGTCATCGAGTAAAACAGAAGTAATATCCGGCGTTCCCCAAGGAAGTGTTATAGGCCCTCTATTGTTCCTGATCTATATTAACGACGTAAGAGACAATCTGAGTAGCAGTCTTAGATTGTTTGCAGATGATGCTGTCATCAGATGATCAAAACGACATGAAAAATGATTTAGATAAGATATCTATATGATGCGAAAAGTGTCAATTGACCCTGAATAAGGAAAAGTGTGAAGTTATTCACATGAGTACTAAAAGAAATCAGCTAGATTTGGATTACACGATAAGTCACACAAACGTGAGGTCTGTAAATTCAACTAAATACTTAGGGATTACAGTTACAAATAACCTAAATTAGAACCATAACATAGATATTGTTGGTGGTAGAGCAAACCAAAGACTGCTATTCACTGGCAGAACACTTAGAAGGTGCAACAGGTCTACTACAGAGACTGCTTACACCACGCTTGTCCGCCCTATTCTGGAGTACTGCTGTGCGGTGTGGGACCCGCATCAGGTGGGATTGGCGGATGACATCGAAAAAGTACAAAGAAGAGCAGTTCGTTTTGTGTTATCGCGAAGTAGGGGAGATAGTGCCACAGACACGATACGTGAATTGGAATGGCAATAATTAAAACAAAGGCGTTTTTCGTTGCGACGGGATCTTCTCATGACATTTCAGTCACCAGTTTTCTCCTCCGATTGCGAAAACATTCTGTTGGCACCCACCTACATAGGGAGAAATGATCATCACGATAAAATAAGAGAAATCAGGGCTGGCACAGAAAAATTAAAGTGCCATTCGAGAGTGGAACGGTAGAGAGACAGCTTGAAGGTGCCAGAATGAGATTTTCACTCTTCAGCGGAGTGTGCGCTGATATGAAACTTCCTGGCAGATTAAAACTGTGTGCCGGACCGAGACTCGAACTCGGGACTTTTGCCTTTCGCGGGCAAGTGCTCCCCCAGGCTGTGGCTAAGCCATGTCTCCGTAATATCCTTTCTTTCAGGAGTGCTAGTTCTGCAAGGTTCGCAAGAGAACTTCTGTAAAGTTTGGAAGGTAGGAGACGAGATACTGGCAGAAGTAAAGCTGTGAGGACGGGGCGTGAGTCGTGCTTGGGTACCTCAGCTGGTAGAGCACTTGCCCGCGAAAGGCAAAGGTCCCGAGTTCGTCTCGGTCCGGCACACAGTTTTAATGTGCCAGGAAGTTTCAGCTTGAAGGTGGTTCATTGAACCCTCTGCCAGGCACTTTATTGTGAATAGCAGAGTAATCACGTAGATGTAGATGTATTGCACTGAAAATGTCTGCGCAATAGCACAAATGTCGACGTTATACCCTGTTGTTTGTTTGGAAACAAACTTGTTCCAGTCGCCCACGGTACTTGCAGTTAACAGTAATGGCTCTTCGCCCACAAGCCTGCTTTCAGTACGGCTCGGCTATATGTCGTGTTTGTTGTCCCGCCGGTGTTAACTATGGGTAGGTATACTGAAGAAGAGGTGACAGTTACGCACCGCATGTATGGTCTTGGTAAATGCTACAGCTACGCCATGTTGAGCCCTTTCCCGCAAACACATCACTGCGCTTTTACCGGAAAACGATCCTTCCCTGTTAGACAGACTGCACATTCCTGGCTTTTTAATTGTTGTGAAGATATTTTCACAGAAACAAAGGTAACAACAGGGGCAACAAGAAGTAATAGTTACACTGTTTTGTTTTGAGTCACCAGTCTTCTGACTTTTCTTACGAGGCCGGCCACGAATTCCTGTCCTGTGGCAACCTCTTCATCTCGAGAGTAGCACTTGCAACCTACGGCTTCAGCTATTTCGTGGATAAATCTCTCTCTTCCCATACAGTTTTCACCGTCTGCAGTTCCCTCTAGTACAGTGGTTCGCAACATTTCTTAGAACATCACCCCTGAGTGCAATCAGTCATTAGCTTATACCCCCACCCTGCCATCGTATATCGCGGGAAATGGTTGACAGCTTATCGAAGTTTGGGTGTGGCCGTGGGTCGTGCACGGATACTCACAGGGTTTCCGGGGCGGTAGCTCAGTGTGTTCGATCAGAGAGCTGACTCATCTCTGTAATAAAAAAAAAAAAACTGATAGAGAGGATCAACAACGAAAAAAAAAAAAAGGTTAAGGCGACCGCTAACGCTAAGCGGGAAATCTGAGTTCGAGCCCCGACCCTACACAAATTTTCAATGTCGTCATTCCATTCTACACACACACTCACTGGTCATACCGGACTCGAGAGTCCATTACCACGGCAACGTATTTTCGCCATCTGTCCCTGTCTTGGGCTATTTCCTTCCATTCACCTTCAATACCTAGGCTCCTCAAATCAGCCTTCACATTGTCCTCCCATCTACACCTCGGTCTCCCCACAGGACGTTTTCCCTCCAGGTGCCCTACCAGTACTCTGCGCGCTGCCCTGCCCTCATCCATTCGAGCTACGTGACCCGCCCATCGCAGCCTACGTGATTTAATAATACTGATTATGTCAGGGTTTGAATAGAGTTAGTGAACCTCTTCGTTATGCAGTTTTCGCCACTCTCCGCTAATGTCATCCCTTTTTGCTCCGAAAATTTTCCTCAAAATTTTGTTTCCTAATACTCTAAACAGCCTTTCATTTTGCACAGTGAGAGACCAAGTCTCACACCCATACAGCATAACTGGTAGAATAATAGTTTTGTATATTCTACTCTTTAAATTCCTGGACAATTTCCGTGATGAAAGTAATCTATTCAGTGAGAAGTAGCACGCATTTCCCGCCCGTAATCTCTTCTTCAGTTCGGATTCAATCTCATTTCTCGAAGTGATGTCCACGCCTAGATACTTAAATGTGTATTTTTTTCAAACTGCATGTCTCCAACTCTTAACATTTCCTGATTTACTGCTGTTGGCATTCTAGTAGTAACCAGGTATTTAGTTTTGTCTTCACTTATCCTTAGACCTACATCTGCACTAGCCTTGATTAACGCATTCGTATTTGCTGTTACAGAGTCTTTCCTATCGCTAATGATGTTTAGATCGTCTGCATACCCTAATATCTTAATATTTCCTTTTAACTGCACACTCTCTGAATTATCTGCTGCCATTCGTACAATATATTCTAGCACTAAATTAAAAAGTAGCGGAGACAGGGCATCTCCCTCCGTTCTTTATTACAAATTCTTCTGACTACAGTTTCCCCACTCGTACTCTAGCTTTTGTGTTTTCCACACTCGCTCCTATAAGTCTAACATACTTCTTTGGTATTCCAAGTTCCAAAAGAATTCTGTACAATTTTCATTGCAATACTGAATCATATGCTTTTGTAAAATCTATGAAAAGATTATGAACTGGTTTATTGTATTCCCATTTCTTTTCCAAAATTTGACGCAGGGTGAATATTTGGTTGATCTGTTCCTCCGAAAGCCAGCTTAGTAATCTTCCACAGTTTCATCTGCATATGGTGTAAGCCTACTTAGGAGAATATTCGAGAAAATTTTGGAACATACTGGTAATAGCGATATCCTTCTATAATTACTACAATCCATTTTGTCGCCCTTCTTAAAAATTGGGATCAGAATCGACTCCTGCCACTCTTCAGGTATCATCTCCCATACTTTAGTTATCACTTTGTGAACTGCTTCCACCAATTTCTGTCCCCCATTTTTAACTAATTCTGCACTTATGCAATCTGATCCTGGTGCTTTATGGTTTTTCAATTTGTTGATTGCGTCGCTTACTTCCTTTAACGTTGGCTCAGGGCCGGCCGCTGGTGGCCGAGCGGTTCTAGGCGGTCAGTCAGGAACCGCGCGACCCCTACGGTCGCAGGTTCAAATCCTGCCTCGGGCATGGATGTGTGTGATGTCCTTAGGTTAGTTAGGTTTAAGTAGTTCTAAGTTCTAGGGGACTTACGACCACAGATGTTGAGTCCCATAGTGCTCAGAGCCATTTAAACCAATTTTTTGTTGGCTCAGGTAGCTGGGGCTCTGCTGTATGTATTTCGTACGCCTGCTCATTTCCTGCTTCCTGGTGTACATTTAATAGATGATCAAAATACGCCCTCCATTTACTTAATATAGCACTGGGGTCTGTCAATTTTCCCCCGGCATCCCCTCGAAGTGCATTTGTCCTAGCCTTGAAGCCCTTCCTATACCCATTTATGTCTAGGTAAAGTTCCCTAATGTTTGTTGTTTTCTGTTTGTTTCCATTTTTTAATTTGATTGTTCTAATAATCCCTCTTCTTTGCCCGTAGCCTGCGACCAACTTCTCTTCTCATGTTCAAGAACTCGTCTCGTTTTCTGTCTCCCATTCTATCCCAATCTAACGGCGCTTTTCTCCTTTGCTCTACCAACTTTCTTTCATTCCTCATTAAGCCACGGTTTCCTCCTGTTCTTCTTAATTCTACCTATTGTGACCTTCGCTGCCTCTTTGATTTTATTCCTCACAGTAATCCATTGTTTATTTACATCCTCGTCTTGATTTTCGTGTGTCCTGAGAGCATCAAACCTATTTGAAATTTATATCATGTACCTTTTTGTAAAGTTTTCATCATTTAGCTTGTCAGTGTCGAACCTAACAAGTTCTGTATCGTGACACCTTGATGTTGCTGTAGATAGCCGTTGGTGAACTTTGGCGACTACAAGAAAATGATCAGAATCGCAGTCTGCTCTCCTGAAAGTCCTAACATTTTCTATACTAGTGTGCCATCTCCGATTTACAAGAACATGATCAATTTGGTTTCGGGTGTGTCCATCCGGAGGGACCCAAGTTGCTTTATGAATGTTCTTCCTTTTGAAATACGTGCTCTCAACAATCACGTATTTTGAAACAGCAAAATTAAACACGCTTGTGACATTATCATTCGAAATGCTATGCAAACTTTCTTTCCCAATTGTAGGCCGGAATGGTTCCTCCTTTCCTCTCTTCGCATTAAAATCACCTATGATTAATTTTGTATCGTACGAGGAGAACTCATCCCACAGTTGGTCTAGTTCTTCATAAAAGCCGTCTTTAACAACCTCTTCAATGTCCTCAGTTGGTGCGTGTACATTGATTACTACTAGTCTATTCCACCTGCCGGACAACACTATAACTGATAGTCGGTCACTAATGAACCTTATATCTCTGAATGCGAAACTGTGAGCTTCCGCACCTCCATAGAAAAATGTATAGTTACCCCTCTTTATGCTACCCTCCCCCTGCCACCGAGTTTCTTGAATAGCTGTGATGTCTACATCGTATCTATCTAATTCGTCTAATAATGTCTGGAACGTTCGTGGCCTGTTCAAACTTTCAACGTTCCATGTTCCCAGCCTGAAAGTTCCTTTCGGCCTGAATCTCTTCGAAGTAGGTTCCAACCGGACATCCGAATGGGAACCTAGCTTACCTCCGGAATATTTTACTTCAAAGGGACCCACGCCCATTAATTCGCAACTGCGAATTCATGTCATGTGTTTAGTAACGGCTGTGGTCGCCGCAGAATAACACCCTCACTGCAATATTGTATTCTTTCATTTAGTTTTTTATCTTCTATCTTACACAAGTATTGTAATGTGGTGTTGAGTTACGGGGCTGTTCTAACTACTTATAAAAGAAGAAACCAATTTTATTAATAAAGTGTGGATTATATTAATAGTGATTAAATGTGAAACACACCCTGTAGTTGCTGCTAGGGTGTCGTATGGTTAACCAGCAAGAAACACGCTTAAGCGAAATGCGCGACAGTATTACGGATATGTTCAACACACTGCACTGGCGGACACTACATGAAAAGCGTTGTATATGTCGAAGACGCGTACTTACGAAACTGCGAGAGCGACCATTCCCAGAAGACACGCGATACATCCTCCTACACACATTTCTCGAAACGGCCACAGCGGGGAAAAAAAATAGGGAAATAGAGCTCATACGGTTCGTTAACGACTGTCATTCTTCCAGCTCACCATTTGCGAATGTAACAGGAAAGGAGGACTTAAATGTGGTGCCGGGAGTATCCCCCGCCATACACCATCGTGCAGTTCTCCTCGTAGTTCGTCATTTCAGTGTACGGCCGCCACAGTGCGATCGGCGTGTAGCGGGACTTTGAATTTCGCCGCGCTACACTCGTCCGCTCAGATATAAATTATACCGGCGCAGCTGTATGGGCGGTAGACGGCAGAGAAAATATATAAGAAAATGAAGGTACAAAAATTGTAACTCTTTTTGTTTTCTACCCGCTCTTGTCTCTTGAGAGCGGAAGCTTAACTTACTTATTAGCGAGTCTTGGTCGAATTAAGACGAAAAAACTTATTGATGTGCAGACGTATTGTGGACGTTTGTATGAAATTTGCAGGTTGGAAGCAGCAACGTAAGATACATTGCATTCAATATCAAGAAGGTTTTAATTTGTTCTAACAACCCTACGACAACAAAGGTCAAAATTTAATAATGATTGTGGTGTTGCTCACGCTGCTAAATACTGCATTTTCGGGCAACAACAAAGTTATTATGTGGCAGGTGTCATTAGAGCACAGTTAATAAAGTCATTTCATGAAATAATGGATAAACTAGGCACTCATCTTTTCGTGTTTTCCACGCTGGTCTCGTTGTGAACTCATGGCTCAATCGTCGAAAATCTAGGTGGTGATGATTCCAAGCTCGGATGCAAAGAGGCCTAGCTTTTATTATGCGATGTTCAAAAGTTTTGTAGATGCGCTTCACAAACCATTCTTGATGATTAAACCTTTCAAAGTTAGCACAATGGTGATGTAAAAAATAAACAGCACTCCGAATTTAAGTTACACTTCTTTTTTATTACTTTTGCTGCAATATCAGGTAACACATAAAATATCACTTCACAATACAAAACATACTTGAAAACATCTTCCTCACTGTTAAAGTTCACATTTATAAGCTGACTACGTTATGCGTCTTTCCAACATGACGTCCAAGACTTGACTTTTTCAAGGTCCGACTCTCTAACAACTAACTAATATTCGCTTACGCGTCCAAAGTTACAAGTACGTCAAAGATCATAGTGACAAAAGAAAGAATACACATAAGAATAATATCATTGCAATATAAACATATCAATGTATCAAAGTACCTCTACATTAATGAAATCAAATCTGAATGTTGTCTCAGAAATATGTTAACTACTTTACAGAAACACAGTAGAATACTGCTGGTATCGAAAGGTTCAGGTGAGCCGCCGTAATGGTTACGTAATTCAAGTACCATTACATTGTATACATTAGTAATTCCTGGACAATGAAATTTATTGCAAGATTTCGGAGCAGCTACGACTTTTCACGCAGAAATGAAGAAGGAGATTTTTGGAGAGCAAGACCTGGACGCCGCACGAAAGAAGACATGTTAACGTGGTAAAGAATGAACTCTTATCTACGCCATTCCCCCCTGTTAATCACAGTTTGTTATTCTCTGTTCTCTTTTAAATAATTTTTGTAGCGAAAATTGGTTTGACTTTTGCTCACAAGGGAACCTCCCCGTCGCACCTCCCTCAGATGGCTAGGCCTCGAAAAACTGAACACAGATCAATCGAGAAAACAGGAAGAAGTTGTGTGGAACTATGAAAAAAATAAGGAAAATATACAAGCTGAGTAGTCCACGTGCAAGATATACAACATCAAAGACAATGTAAGCTTAGGAACGCCGTCGTCCCGTGGTTAGTGTGAACAGCTGCGTATCGAAAAGTCCTTGGTTCAAGTCTTTCTTCGAATAAAAAGTTTACTTTCTTTATTTTTGCAAAGTTATGATCTGTCCGTTCGTTCATTGACGTCTCTGTTCACTGTAATGAGTTTAGTGTCTGTGTTTTGCGACCGCACCGCAAAACCGTGCGATTAGTAGACGAAAGGACGTGCCTCTGCAATGGGAACCGAAAACATTTGATGGCAAGGTCATAGGTCAACCGATTCCTCCACAGGAAAACACATCTGATATATTCTATGTGGTGTCACCGGCAGACACCACACTTGCTAGGTGGTAGCCTTTAAATCGGCCGCGGTCCGTTAGTATACGTCGGACCCGCGTGTCGCCACTGTCAGTGATTGCAGACCGAGCGCCGCCACACGGCAGGTCTAGAGAGACTTCCTAGCACTCGCCCAGTTGTACAGCCGATTTTGCTAGCGAAGCTAGACTGACAAAATACGCTCTCATTTGCCGAGACGATAGTTAGCATAGCCTTCAGCTACGTCATTTGCTACGACCTAGCAAGGCGCCATTACCAGTTTATATTGAGCATATTAATGTATCAGCAAGAGCGATGTTCTCCAATTGTGGATTAAAGTTAAGTATTCCCAGAACTACGTTCTTTATTTATTAGACTCAACTCCATTAATTGTTCCAGACCTCACGCCAGTCTGCGTGAGCGTAAACGCGTGCATTTCGGCCTCCTCTAGCAACACGGTGTTGGCTCTTCTGCCAACACATCATTCTATACGACACTGGTGACGGCATGTGCGTCACATGACAGGAATATACTGTTGACCAACCTAACTTGTACATTTGGCGAATGGGTAAAAAGATTCTTCTAGCTTGCCCGATTTAGGTTTTCTTGTGGATGTGATAATCACTCCCAAAAAAGTAATGAAACATAAGAGTTTGTCACATAAACTGCAATAAATGAATGCAACAGTTTCCCTGTGCTCTGCCAAAACATGTGTTTTTCACGTTTTCAAATTTTTCCGTGTGTAGACCATCAAATCCTGCATATGTCCAAGCAAATCTGGACATGTCCCGGAATTTTGGAGAGCGAAATTGATTATATAAAAAATTAAAATTTTCAATTGAAGGAAGACTTGAACAATGACCTCTCGTTCCGTAGCTGCTCACGCTAACCACGAGACCACGGCGTTCCTGAGTTCAAATGCTCATTAATGTTACCTATGTTGTGCATGGACTACTCAATTCGTATATTTTGCTTATTTTTTTCATAGTTCGACACAAGTTCTTCTTGTTTTCTCAATTGATCTGTGTTAAGTTTTGCAAGGCCTATCCACTGTGCCAACTTATAGCTAAATCTGAGGGGGTGCGATGGGGATGTTCCCTTGTCAGAAACGCCACAAGGACCACCCCAACAATAGCTTTTCCGCATCACGAAGTCCGATAGCTTTTCTGTAATACGAAGTCCGATTTGCATTTCGTTCTTTCCCTATTTCACGGTCATTAACGATTTTAAAACCCCCCTTTTTATTCACCATTTCTTCCTACATTTTCAACCTTTTCTCTTCTTTTCTTCTCTTTTTCTTTTTTATTAACCACTACAGGCGCTGCTTGCTTCCGGCCAGAAGACGTCACGTAAGGCTTCTCCGTCGCGTATTTGACGCAATAAGGGCATAATTGCCGGTTTTCGTACTGTCGGCAGCGGCGCGAGAAGGTAGAGCCTGCGAGGTCAGGGCCACGCCTCTTGGAAGTACAGTAACGCGCTGCGTTCGTCCTAGAGCGCTATCTGCCCTGATTCGCTGAGCTCGGAGACTATCGCCCGTCTAAAGGCCGTGACACCAAAGCGCTTCGCGGCCGTGGGCGTGTCTAAACACACACACACGTGTATGTGCAAGCCAGGTTACTGATCTCATTAAGCACTGCTAACAAGAGCCACGTCTCAGCTTAACCGTGACCCACTGATAAATTCGGCCTGTACGCACTCTACGTGCGATGCTCCGTCTCTGGCCCTTTCTAGACGATGCATAGCACTCATATCACAGCCATCATTCATATCATCATCTGTCTTCGAACAAGCCTAGAGGTGGCATGCATACAGGAGTAGATCTGAAATCAATGAAGATAATGACGAATGCTTGAAAGGAGAATATAAGATGAACATCAACAAAAGCAAAACGAGGATAATGGAATGTAGTCGAATTAAGTCGGGTGATGCTGAGGGAATTAGATTAGGACATGAGACACTTAAACTAGTAAAGGAGTTTTGCAATTTGGGGAGCAAAATAACTGATGATGGTCGAAGTAGAGATGACATAAAATGTAGACTGGCAATGGCAAGGAAAGCGTTTCTGAAGAAGAGAAATTTGTTAACATCGAGTATAGACTTAAGTGTCAGGAAGTCGTTTCTGAAAGTATTTGTGTGGATCGTAGCCATGTATGGAAGTGAAACATGGACGATAAATAGTTTGGACAAGAAGAGAATAGAAGCTTTCGAAATGTGGTGCTATAGAAGAATGCTGAAGATTAGATGGGTTGATCACATAACTAATGAGGAGGTATTGAATAGAATTGGGGAGAAGAGGAGTTTGTGGCACAACTTGACAAGAAGAAGGGACCGGTTGGTAGGACATGTTCTGAGGCATAAAGGGATCACAAATTTAGCATTGGAGGTCAGCGTGGAGGGTAAAAATCGTAGAGGGAGACCAAGAGATGAATACACTAAGCAGATTCAGAAGGATGTAGGTTGCAGTAGGTACTGGGAGATGAAGAAGCTTGCACAGGATAGAGTAGGATGGAGAGCTGCATCAAACCAGTCTCTGGACTGAAGACCACAACATCAACAACTTGCCAGTATTGTCAGTATTCTTCTGTGGGATGTTTCCAGAATGAGATTTTCACTCTGCAGCGGAGTGTGCGGTGATATGAAACTTCCTGGCAGATTAAAACTGTCTGCTGGACCGGTTCTCGAATACTTGGTAGAGCACTTGCCCGCGAAAGGCAACGGTCCCGAGTTCGAATCTCGGTCGGGCACACAGTTTTAATCTGCCAGAAAGTTTCATATCAGCGCACACTCCGCTGAAGAGTGAAAATCTCATTCGGGAATGACGAATATGTTCGTGAATGTGAAACTATAACAAAAATTAAGAGTTGTTCTAATGAGGCGGACACGTACTCTGAGGGTTTCGTACAAACCTAATTGAGTACTGTATGGACAGGGTGAGAATTACTGAACTACATGAGATACACTACTGGCCATTGAATTTGCTACACCAAGAAGAAATGCAGATGATAAACGGGTATTCATTGGACAAATATATTATACTAGAACTGACATATGATTGCATTTTCACGCAATTTGCGTTCATAGATCCTTAGAAATCAGTACCCAGAACAACCACCTCTGGCCGTAATAACGACCTTGATACGCCTGGGCACTGAGTCAAATAAAGCTTCGTAAATTTAGGTTTAAATTTTTTTTTAATGTAACGAAATATTTTCTTAAAAAATTTCATCCCCTATTGCACTCCCTTAGTAGCCCTAAAAACCTGTTAGTAGTTGTTCAATTATGTATTTGCAAAAAAGGGTTAAATTTCTAAAGACAGTGAAACGTGTATTTCTTTATTTATGACCGAGAAACCAAATACCAATTTTCGTAGGTCCACCTTCAAAACTGCATTAATAGCGACATTCTTAAAAAAACGCTTCATCCCCTATTCAGCATCCCCTATTCAGCATTCTTCTGAAGCACCATAAAGGTTGCTACTTAGTTGTCAAGGGCTGTAATCTCAATATACAGGGTGTTACAAAAATGTACGGCCAAACTTTCAGGAAACATTCCTCACACACAAATAAAGAAAAGATGTTATGTGGACATGTGTCCGAAAACGCTTAATTTCCATGTTAGAGCTCATTTTAGTTTCGTCAGTATGTACTGCACTTCCTCAATTCACCGCCAGTTGGCCCAATTGAAGGAAGGTAATGTTGACTTCGGTGCTTGCGTTGACATGCGACTCATTGCTCTACAGTACTAGCATCAAGAAAATCAGTACGTAGCATCAACAGGTTAGTGTTCATCACGAACTTGGTTTTGCAGTCAGTGCAATGTTTACAAATGCAGAGTTGGCAGATGCCCATTTGATGTACGGATTAGCACGGGGCAATAGCCGTGGCGCGGTACGTTTGTATCGAGACAGATTTCCAGAACGAAGGTGTCCCGACAGGAAGACGTTCGAAGCAATTGATCGGTGTCTTAGGGAGCACGGAACATTCCAGCCTATGACTCGCGATTGGGGAAGACCTAGAACGACGAGGACACCTGCAATGGACGAGGCAATTCTTCGTGCAGTTGACGATAACCCTAATGTCAGTGTCAGAGAAGTTGCTGCTGTACAAGGTAACGTTGACCACGTCACTGTATGGAGAGTGCTACGGGAGAACCAGTTGTTTCCGTACCATGTACAGCGTGTGCAGGCGCTATCAGCAGCTGATTGGCCTCCACGGGTACACTTCTGCGAATGGTTCATCTGACAATGTGTCAATCCTCATTTCAGTGCACATGTTCTCTTTACGGATGAGGCTTCATTCCAACGTGATCAAATTGTAAATTTTCACAATCAACATGTGTGGGCTAACGAGAATCCGCACGCAATTGTGTAATCACGTCATCAACACAGATTTTCTGTGAACGTTCGGGCAGGCATTGTTGGTGATGTCTCGATTGGGCCCCACGTTCTTCCACCTACGCTCAACGGAGCACGTTACCATGATTTCATACGGGATACTGTACCTGTGCTGCTAGAACATGTGCCTTTACAAGTACGACACAACATGTGATTCATGGACGATGGAGCTCCTGCACATTTCAGTCGAAGTGTTCGTACGCTTCTCAACAACACATTCGGTGACCGATGGATTGGTAGAGGCGGACCAATTCCATGGCCTCCACGCTCTCCTGACCTCAACCCTCTTTACTTTCCTTTATGGGGGCATTTGAAAGCTCTTGTCTACGCAACCCCGGTACCAAATGTAGAGACTCTTCGTGCTCGTATTGTGGACGGCTGTGATACAATACGCCATTCTCCAGGGCTGCATCAGCGCATCAGGGATTCCATGCAACGGAGGGTGGATGCATGTATCCTCGCTAACGGAGGACATTTTGAACATTTGCTGTAACAAAGTGTTTGAAGTCACGCTGGTACGTTCTGTTGCTGTGTGTTTCCATTCCATAATTAATGTGATTTGAAGAGAAGTAATAAAATGAGCTCTAACATGGAAAGTAAGCGTTTCCGGACGCATATCCACATAACATATTTTCTTTCTTTATGTGTGAGGAATGTTTCCTGAAAGTTTGGCCGTACGTTTTTGTAACACCCTGTATATTGAGTTACAGCCCTTGACAACTAAGTAGCAACCTTTATGGTGCTTCAGGAGAATGCTGAATATAGGGTGGGTAGATAGTATAACTGATGAGGAAATACTGAATCGAATTAGGGAAAGAATGATTTCATGGCGCGACTGACCACAAGAAGAGATTTGGTTGATTAGACGGTTTCTGAGGCACCAAAGAATAATTAATTTTGTTAATGGAAGGACACCAAGGTATGAATACAGTAAGCAAGTCCAGATGGATGTAGATTGTTGTGGCTATGCAGAGATGAAGAGTCTTGCACAGGATCGAGTAGCGCTCAGAGCTGCGTCAGACCAGTCTCCGGACAGACAACAACTACGGAAAGATGAAGCACGAGCCATTTAAACTACGCACAGTCCGAATCTTTATGATGGAGAACCAAACAATACGTCGTGTGTAACTTTTATAGTGCGCTTGTCAAAATAGCCTGGAAGAAGAGTTCAAACGCTGTTGAAATTGCGCTGTTTCGCCACGGCAAATGTCACATCGTCGCAATAAGTAAACAACTAAGTATAGCACCGCTGTTGTGCAAAAGCTGCAGACTACAGAAGGGACAAAGATCTCCTATACATCCCAGCGTAGTTCGCGCTATTTTGTGAGTTAGTGGTAGGTTAAAACTGCGCACCAGCGCGGGATGTGAACCCAGACTTCCGCCTGTGGAGGGTTACGACCTCACCGGCTGATCTAGTCAGAGAGGGTTCGCGGGGCGGAGTCACGGCTTCATATCTGCCAGTACGAAACTCCTACTTCGCAAATTTCTTGCCGTTTCATCTTTAGCAAAGAATTAAGCAACTCAAGAAACATAACAACAGAAAACAACAGTGTACAGTACGGTCCAAAATAATATCCCCAGCAACCTTTTTCACTTCGTTTCAGCTGATGCTAAATTTATTAAGTAATTATTCAGGTTCTTGCTCCAGCACTTGAACTTTGATTCCAACTGCTTTAGGGGATTAGCATATTTATGAACTTTTGAAGGAGTCTCTATTCATGCCAGCAAATGTTTCAGTAATTACTGAACAAAAGCTGTACTCTACAGATCTGTAAAAAAAAGGCAGTTTTTTTATTTACGAGGATTGAAATGCAATACACTTCAGTTAGTTACAATAACTGCTATCAGATGAGACTTACATACTTGGAAGTTTCATTACACCCCTCCAGATGTCTCTAGTTTATCTTCCCTCCACTTTTGTTTCAGCTGTTGTTTGCTTCGGAGAATTGGTGCATTTTGTGAAAAATTGTGTGGAAAAATAATTTGGTAATTATCCAGACAGTTTTTGTATTTAACTATTGTGCTACAACAGCATACATAACAATTGAAAGAAAATCAACGCTAGGTCTCTATTTATAACAAATTAACCTGGTTTCGACACTGCTAGGAGTGTCTACCTCAGAATTTCAAACAAAGAATGGTCTATATTCTATAACATGTCACAGAATTATGACTAAAAATATAGACCATTCTTTGTTTTAAATTCTGAGGAAGACACTCCTAGCAGTGTCGAAACCAGGTTAATTTGTTAAAAATAGTGACCGAGGGCTGATTTTCTTTCAATTGTAACTATTCACGGTCTCTGAACGTGCAGCCATGTACAAGATTTAGCATAAGTAACAATAACTTTTCGCTCCCATAGTTATACGTATATTTGGTTTTGCACGTTATTGGAAAGAGAAAAGCCATTTCTCCAAGAAATTAAGAGATGGTTTACGGACTCAAGGCTGAAGGACACTCGGATACTGAAGCTGCTAGGAAACTATCAATTGACCACAAAACCCTGGGAAATGTATTGAAGAAAAAAGCTGAAACTGGAAAGTAAAATTTTAGGTAACAAATGTGGTCGGATGGAAATCTACAGTCCCATCTACATCTACATCTACATGACTACTCTGCAATTCACATTTAAGTGCTTGGCAGAGGGTTCATCGAACCACAATCATACTATCTCCCTACCATTCCACTCCCGAACAGCGCGCGGGAAAAACGAACACCTAAACCTTTCTGTTCGAGCTCTGATTTCTCTGATTTTATTTTTATGATCATTCCTACCTATGTAGGTTGGGCTCAACAAAATATTTTCGCATTCGGAAGAGAAAGTTGGTGACTGAAATTTCGTAAATAGATCTCGCCGCGACGAAAAACGTCTTTGCTTTAATGACTTCCATCCCGACTCGCGTATCATATCTGCCACACTCTTTCCCCCAATTACGTGATACTACAAAACGAGCTGCCCTTTTTTGCACCCTTTCGATGTCCTCCGTCAATCCCACCTGGTAAGGATCCCACACCGCGCAGCAATATTCTAACAGAGGACGAACGAGTGTAGTGTAAGCTGTCTCTTTAGTGGACTTGTTGCATCTTCTAAGTGTCCTGCCAATGAAACGCAACCTTTGGCCCGCTCTCCCCACAATATTATCTATGTGGTCTTTCCAACTGAAGTTGTTCGTAATTTAACACCCAGTTACTTAGTTGAATTGACAGCCTTGAGAATTGTACTATTTATCGAGTAATCGAATTCCAACGGATTTCTTTTGGAACTCGTGTGGATCACCTCACACTTTTCGTTATTTAGCGTCAACTGCCACCTGCCACACCATATAGCAATCTTTTCTAAATCGCTTTGCAACTGATACTGGTCTTCGGTTGACCTTACTAGACGGCAAATTACAGCATCATCTGCGAACAACCTAAGAGAACTGCTCAGATTGTCGCCCAGGTCATTTATATAGATCAGGAACAGCAGAGGCCCCAGGACGCTTCCCTGGGGAACACCTGATATCACTTCAGTTTTACTCGACGATTTGCCGTCTATTACTACGAACTGCGACTTTCCTGACAGGAAATCACGAATCCAGTCGCACAACTGAGACGATACCCCATAGGCATCGTGCAATGCAATGAAAATGATAGCACTGCCATCGTACATTTCGCGTAAGGGCCACACAGATAAGACAATTTAGGACTCTTAGGCGACACATGGTCGTTTTACCCTCACTCCATTTACTAGTGGAATGCTTGCTAGTAGTTTGTATATCCTTCACTTTAGCCACCGTCAGTTATTTTGGTGCCAAAATAGCGATACTCTTCCACTACTCTGAACGTCTAATTTGCTGATCTAATTCCCTCGGCATGTCATGATTTGAATCGCATGTACCAAGAAAGATTACGCAGAATGACGGAGGGATAAAATGTTTTTATTATTTTGGTGGTCTGTCCTTTTATGTCAGAAGCCAGTAAAACGTTTGATATCATTAGATGGTTAACTCTGGGAAGGAATGGAGTTCATGTAATGCTTTGTTGGAGCCAGTATTCCAACCAAACGACGAGGACGTTAAACCTCCCAGCCTTGTTCATTAAGTTTGCGCTACATTAATTAGCCAATGCCAGTTTTAATCTGCCAAGAAGTTTCAATGCTACAAAGGCAAAATGTAAGAAATGCGAAGGTTAGTCAGCTATCCTCCGTGATTTCTTGATGATTGGGCCTGCAGTGAAATATATGTCTTGAAAGGACATTGTAAGCCAGGTTCTAGTATTACTGCTTAAAACACTTATTGATTATTACGACAGCTGTTTCGGGAGATTTTCATTTAGTCCGTCTACGTTGTCCATGAAGGGCTTATTTCAATAGTGGTACAAGTCCATTACCTCCGCTTTTCTGCCCATAATGCTTCTGAAATTAACGATCCAAACAAACAGAAAGAAAGGTTAATCTCTAGCAAGAAGCTATATGCTTCAATATTTCTGATATCTCAACTGCAGATTTTTCAGCGCTCATTTAACTTTAGGACTCTGTATCTCAAAGTGAACAAAAATGGACTTGTACCAATATTGAAATAAGCCCTTCATATAACGTCTGGTGTGACTGTATTGGGTCACTGTTCTAGTTATGCTTAACGTGAAATTCTAAAATATAGATTTCACGTCAATTTTGCACGGTTTTATACAGTGTGGCGTAATATTTTGGCGTAATATCGTAGACCATAGTCTCTAACTATGTAAATATAAAACATCTGTGGTGTGAACTGTCAAAAATGACAGGAAATATCTACAATGTTACAGCAATATTATATCGAAATATTTAGCCACGCTGTTTAAAACAATACAAATTCAACGTGAAATCGATATTTTAGAATTTGACGTGAAACATAACTGGAACAGTCAACAGATACAGTCACACCAGATGTTACATATACGTCAGGACAAAGTAGGTGTACTTGAAAATGGAAATCTTCCGAAACAGCTGTCGTAATAATCAAGAAATGTTTCAAGTTGTGATAGTGGAACCTTACTAACAATGGAAATGATCGTATGGCATTGTTTGCTGGGAGGCCCCATTCGGGGGAGTTCGGCCGCCGTATTGCACGTCCTTTTTAGTTGACGCCACTAGCGCGACTTGCGAATCAATAATGATGAAAGACACACAACACCCAGTTCCCTGCCCGAAATCGAACCCCGGGACCCCTGCGGGGTAGGCGGTAACGATTCCGCTACGCTACGGAGGCGGACCTCGCTTACAATATTCTCCGTGGGCTTGACGGTGCTCGGTACTACGAGAATGTACGCCTGAGTCAGCGCAATCACAACTCAGCTCCGTCAGAGTCGAAGGTCTCGCGCAGTAACGCGGTGACGTAAGCCCCCAGCGTCCTTTATTGTTCCGTCAATGGCGAACAAAACACGAACTGGTCGTGGACGGAGCAGGAAGGTTCTATTTATAGCTATCCAGGGTAGCGGAGCGAATTTATTTCGCTAATTCTCCTTGTAGCTCGTATTTAACACAATGGACAAATGGATCTCTGACATTTCCTTAAGCCTCGGCACACGGACCGTGCTTTCGAACGTCAACGTTGAGTCTTCAGTGTGCCGCCTGTAACGGGTCATCCTCCTCTAGCATTACTTCTCCTCAACAGTAGTTGTCGATACCAGCATTATTTTTCGAATTTTGGACAGGTCAATATTATCGCAGTTCCTTTTCTGAAAGCTGTAATATAATTTTCTACGCAGTATTTTATATTTGGGAGTGAGACACGGGTGTAGCCACTCCCCGATGATATTCAGTCTGTATACTGAGCAAGCAGTGAAGGAAACAAAAGAAAAATTCGTAGTAGGTTTTAAAATCCATGGAGAAGAAATAAAAACTTTGAGGTTCGCCAATGGCATTGTAATTCTGTCAGAGACAGCAAAGGACTTGGAAGAGCAATTGAACGGAATGGACAGTGTCTTGAAAGGAGGGTATAAGATGAACATCAACAAAACCAAAACGAGGATAATGGAATGTTGTCGAATTAAGTCTGGTGATGCTGAGGGAATTAGATTAGGAAATGAGACACTTAAAGTAGTAAAGGAGTATTGCTATTTGGGGAGCAAAATAACTGATGATGGTCGAAGTAGGGAGGATATAAAATGTAGACTGGCAATGGCAAGAAAAGCGTTTCCGAAGAAGAGAAATTTGTGAACGTCGAGTATAAAGTGTCAGAAAGTCGTTTCTGAAAGTATTTGTATGGAATGTATGGAAGTGAAACGTGGACGATAAATAGTTTGGACAAGAAGAGAACAGAAGCTTTTGAAATGTGGTGCTACAGAAGAATGCTGAAGATTAGGTGGGTAGATCATATAACTAATGAGGAGGTACTCACTAGAATTGGGGAGAAGAGGAGTTTGTGGCACAGCTTGACTAGAAGAAGGGATCGGTTGGTAGGACATGTTCTGAGGCATCAAGGGATCACCAATTTAGTATTGGAAGGCAGCGTGGAGGGTAAAAATCGTAGAGCGAGACCAAGAAATGAATACACTAAGCAGATTCAGAAGGATGTAGGCTGCAGTACGTACTGGGAGATGAAGGAGCTTGCACAGGATAGAGCAGAAAATGAAAATGAATTACTTTATAAAAAAAATTAGTCTCGTTGATATAATCTATAAGTCAGTTCTGAATGTACAGTTAAAATTATTTTTTTAGAAAAATTTAAAATTACGAAATATTTGTACACTTAAAATTTCTATTACTAATTACGCAATTCTGTACTGTTTATTATATTTATTTCTGGATTCATTTATGAAATAATAATCGAAATTAATATTGTAGCAGAAAATAGTAGAAAGTCATTTGTTAAGAAAAATTACAAACCCTTTGGGATATTGTCATTTCCGCAGAGTGTGAGAGTCGTAAGCATACCTCTGATGTGATCGGACATATGTTTGTATTTTATGAGAACATTGTAGTTTCGGATGAAATTACAATGAAATCACTAGTTTGGACATACAGGCGTTCATATACGTCAACGGGGACAGTCGAAAATGCGTGCCCCGACCTGGACTCGAACCCAGGATCTCTTGCTTACATGCAGACGCTCTATCCATCTGAGCCATTTTTTTTTCTTTGGATTTTGCTCGTTATTGTTCGTTGTATTTCGTCGTAGCGGACGTCACATGACATCCGTTGAAGTTCGTTGTTTATCTTTTCACTCAGTTTTTTTTTTTTTTTTTTTTTTTTTTTTCGGAGGAGACCGTGCCGGCTAGTCATCGAGTACACAGAGGACAGTGCGACTGCAGGGACTTATTTCCGGCACGCCTCCCGTGAGACCTACATTCCCAACATATTGTCCTGCATTACTGGGTGGATCAAAAAAATGTATGCACACTTTGAACTGTCATAGACAATTTATTTCCCGTTCTACAAGGTTAAATATCTGTGAGAAAGTAACAGGTGGCAGCAGTGGCAAGGAAGTAACTGCAACAGCTAAATGACGATCCAGATCTAAGGTTAGAATTTTGTGAATGGGTTCAGGAGATGGTGGTCGGATGAAGCCCAATTCAAACTCAATGGAACTGTCAATAGGCACAATTGTGTGTACTGGGCTGAAGATAATCCTCACATTACAGCTGAAAAGGCTGTGAATTTGCCTGGTGTAAATGTGTGGTGTGGTTTGTCTGCAAGGGGACTCATTGGGCCTTTTCCGCTTTGAAGCTACTGTTACTGGAGAAACGTACCTAACAGTGCTTGCTGACTCCATATTCCCTGCCATTCGTGCATTATACGGGAATGATGAGTTTTATTTCCAACAAGATGGCGCCCCGCCGCACTATTATAGGAACGTACGAGCGTACCTGGATCACAATGTGCCAGGCCAGTGGATAGGACGCAGGGGACCAATCGAGTTTCCTGCACGCTCCCCAGACCTCAACGCCGCTGGGTTTCTTCTTATGGGGCACAGTACAAGATGAGGTGTACAAACGTAAACCACGTAACCTGGACACACTTTGGAATCAGATTCAGGCGGTGTGCGCAGAAATCTCATTGGACACTTTGGTACGACGTACGGAATCAGTGGTGACTCGTACTCAGAAATGTATTGATGCTGAAGGCCACCAGTTTGAACATTAATCACATTTGCAAAGTACATTTATTTTTCCCAATTGTACTTCAAGCTTTCCATTTCCAGAAATTTAACGTTGTAGAACAGGAAATAAATTTTCTATGACGCTTCAAAGTGTGTATACACGTTTTTGACGCACCCTGTATATTCATGGTGCCCCTCCTCATTATACTCATTACTCACGATTTTTTGCCGATTCTCGTAAGAGTTTGGGCACTGTTTGTGCATCCGCACAGAAGAAGATGGTCAAATGGCCGGTGAGCCGAAAAAATAGATACCATCTTCATATATAAATGTAATTTTGGCTTTGTTAATGTAAAAAAATCAAAAGACTGTATGATATACTGAAATGTGAGAAGCTTTATTAACGTAACAACAAGAATTCTGCAACAACAATCTTCAGATTTATTTAGATCAATCGCAGCCGTGAGGATCTAAAATGTGACATTTTCAGCTTCAAGAATCAGACCCCTAGGCAAGAAGAACTGGAGCCAACTCTACGTGAAAAGCTGTAAGTAAACTAGAAAGTTCATTGTAATCTTCACCCCTCTCAAATCATCATAAAAGACGAATATGGAATTAGGAAGGAAGGGGCAGATTACACGCTGAACGCTCAGAAACTATGCGACGTGGATACGCGATTGCAGCGCGCTCCAGCGTCAGTTATCGGCTGTAACTGCCTCGCGAGTCACATTTTGCTAACAAAATGGACAGGCGTACAATCCCTACGCCAGCACTATTAAACCGCGCAGTTCTTCCTTGTCCGCTAGTTGTTCTGTCTGCATTATACATAAATAAAAACATTAGTATCCATGATCTACATCTACAAGGATATTAAAAACAAATCACACTTAAATGTTTCAGGAATTACTGCAACCAATCGCCGGTTTTTCTTCAATTTTTATTTATTCATGGCTGGTTTCGAATTCCCTGGCGATTTATCATCAGATGATACAATTTAGTTTGGAGTATTGTGGGGGTCGTGCATCTGTGGCAAATACAGAGACGAAAAAGTGGGCATTGTATGTGGGAGGAATATTAAGGTTGTAAGATTATATGTTATTACTCACTATTTTTATTCATGTTGCAAGCACTGCTCTGGAAAACATAGTGTATGCTTTCCAGTATCGTTAAATACCAAGTGAAACAGGCACTTTTCCGCCGTTGGCGACTCCCACATACTTTACAAAATATAAACAAACCAAAGAGTGTGGCTGTTGTTGTCTCCAAAGAGTTTTGTGGGGGCTGAGATTTCCTTTGCTCATTTTTCGTTTTGTGTGGCATTCGTAATAAAATGTATACTTTCTTTACCGGTCATGGATAAATAAAAATTGATGAAAAAACGGCGATTGGTTGCAGTAATTGCCGAAACCTTTAACAAGACAGTCACAGTGTTCCAAATCCAGAAAGGATAAAAGTTTCAAATCACACTTAAGCGCCTGGCGGAAGGTTCATCGAAAAAAAATTCAGAATAATTCTCTATTATTCGGCTCCTGAACAGCGCGCTGGAAAACGAACACCTATATCTTTCCGTGCGAGCTCTGATTTCCGTTATTTTGTTATGATGACCGTTTATCCCTGTGTAGGTCGGCGTCAACAAAATATTTTCACATTCGGAGGAGAAAGTCGGCGACTGCAAAATTTAGTGAGAAGATTCTGCAATAGCGAAAAAGGCTTTTGCTTTAATGGTCTCCACGGCAAATCCTGTATCATGTTAGTGACACTCTCTCCCCTATTTCATGATAATACAAAACGTGCTGCTCTTGTTTCAACTTTCTCGATGTGGTGTGGTTAGTGTTTAACGTCCCGTCGACATCGAGGTCATTAGAGACGGAGCGCAAGCTCGGGTTAGGGAAGGATTTGGAAGGAAATCGGCCGTGCCCTTTTAAAGGAACCATCCCGGCATTTGCCTGAAACGATTTAGGGAAATCACGGAAAACCTAAATCAGGATGGCCGGAGACGGGATTGAACCGTCGTCCTCCCGAATGCGAGTCCAGTGTGCTAACCACTGCGCGACCTCGCTCGGTTTTCTCGATGTACTCCGTTAATTCTACCTGTTACGGATCCCACACGGCGCAGCAGTACTCCAAACGAAATCGGACAAGCACAAAAAAAAAAATGGTTCAAATGGCTCTGAGCACTATGGGACTTAACATCAGTGGTCATCAGTCCCCTAGAACTTAGAACTACTTAAACCTAACTAACCTAAGGACATCACACACATCCATGCCCGAGGCGGGATTCGAACCTGCGACCGTAGAAGTTGCGCAGCTCCGGACTGAGCGCCTAGAACCGCGAGACCAGGACAAGCATAGTCTAAGCAGTCTCGTTAGTAGAGCTGTTACATTTCCCAAGTGTCCTGCCAACAAAACGCAGTCTTTGGCTTGGAAATTATTTGCAAAGCACGTTACTAGCCCTACTGGGGAGGGGGCGGGGTTAAGTGACAATGTTATGATTCTGCGTGTGTGTTTGAAAAAAGTCTTGGAAGAACATCAGGACAACTTTGCGTAATGCACCTCCTTTCGATGCCCAGCTTCTCGTCTCCGTCGCCGATATGGGACTGAAAGCTACGCCATCGTGGGACTGACGTCGTACTGGGCATTCACATCTTCCACAACACTAGACACACTCGTTCGTTATCCACGTCGACGCTCCTATGGTGATGCTGTGCAGGATGGGAGGGGTTCTGTAATTTCTCTTTTTCATGCCGGGAAATGGTGTTAGCAACATTATCCGCTACTGCCCACCAATAATTATTTCTCTCATCTTCGTATAGCGATTAATTTTTCGTGACCGTGAGAGAAATTCATTCTAGTTCGGTCGCCTAGTGTGTAGACTGTTTTCCGTTCAGTCGTCACTCTTCAGCCTATACACCAGTGACATGCTAGCAACTACATCGCAAAAATTCTGCTATGCAGATGACATTGCAATAGCCACTCAGAGCAAGACATTCGAAGAGGAGGAAGCTACTCTGTCAACGGACCTTCAACTTCTTAACCAGTATTATACGAAATGGAGGCTCTGCTCAAATCCAAATAAAACTGAGGTTAGCGTATTGCACCTGAACAATCATGAGGCAAGACGAGAGTTACAAGTAACATTCTGCAGTGAGCGATTGACGCACAACAACCATCCAAAATATCTAGGAATCACTCTTGATCGGTCACTAACATATAAAGAACAAATAGAAATAACCTGTCAAAAGATAAAAAATCGAAATAACATATTAAGAAAGCTGACTGGAACTTCCTGGGGAGCTCAAGCTAACAAACTACGCACCGCAGCACAATCTCTTGTTTACTCGGTGGCAGAATACTGCGCCCCAGTCTGGTACAAGAGCACACACACAAAGAAAATAGATGTCCAGCTTAATACCACCACGAGGATTGTCTCAGGAACTCTGCAATCAACTCCACTTCCCTGGCTTCATTCCCTTTGCAATATAGCTCCTCCCTCCCTCAGAAGCAGCTATCCGAGAATGGAAGAAAATTAATGACCCCTCTGTCTCTGAAGATATACCTATCCGAAAAATATTGGACCATTTACCAACAACCCGCCTAAAATCCAGGAAACATATATGGGAAGACGAAGTCCTCAATTCCCAGAAAGGTACGACATAGCAATGGAATGGAGGCAATACTAGTCGCTGAATAATCACCATCTTCTCATCAGTGATTCCGATCCTTCGATGCCGGTGGAAGGAATGCAAATGCCCAGAAGAACTTGGTGCAGACTTAATCGTGTGAGGACTAACCACGGCAGGTGTAAGGCCATTCTCCACAAATGGAAACTCACTGATGACCCACGATGCGACTGTGGTGCAGAACAACAAACAATCCCTCACCTGATCTTCGAATGTGCTGCGAGGAGGTTTGAAGGAGAATGGAGGGATGTCATGAATGCTACTCCACGTGCTGTTCAGTGGGTGACCTGCTTAGATGTGGAAATAATTGGAAGGAGAAACAGCCTTGGTCGTACTTTTTGTTTTATTATCCGCTCTACGCTTGCTAATACCAGTGCCTAAAAATTTTAATTGTATCTTACAGCACTGAGGATGGTCACTAAGTGACCGAAAATCGATTTTGCGGATAATAAAACAAAAACAAAAAAAATACGACCAAGGCTGTTTCTCCTTCCAATTATATCCATTATCTGGTCGTGGTGCACATAACACTCCATGGAGTCGCCAATCAATAAAATTCTGCCTAGATGTGGATTTGTAATAGCTGTCTCCCTAATCTTTCGCATATTGTTGTTTGCACTCAGTCATTTAATAATGTATTTGTAATTCGTTTATTACATTAATTAATAGTATGTGTGCAGTTTTACTCTGTAGATGCCATACGCTAAATAAAATAAATAAATAAGTGGTTAATTAGTCTACTGGTTCCGTAAGAGCTGCTGGAACAACAGAATTCGAGGAGACCTTGTTAGAACAAGCTGGATGTGTAAGAATTAATGAATAAACATCGGATCCTTTGCTGGTCATTTTGTAATTCGCCACAGTATTGTTCTCTCGCAACTTCTCTGTATTCAATAATAACACCTCCAAAAATACAACGTATGACACAAGTGGCACCCAGTCATCTGACCACCTTTCGAAGTCCGTGAGTTCCATGGAGCTCCCCATTCTGCTCTCTCACGATGTCTGATGACTACTGAGGTCGCTGATATGCAGTACCCGGCAGTAGGTTGCAGCACAATGCACCTAATATGAAAAACGTATGTTTTTGGGGGTGTCCGGATACTTTTGATCACATAGTGCGTATTCGCACTACAATCAGAGCACCAAATGTCGGATATTACCCCACCATTCAGCGTGATATGTATGACAAACACGCAATCATGGAGTTCACCTAACAGTTATTGAAACAAACAAAATCAGAAAATACAAAAAAATGGAAAGTATCTCAGGAAACATCACTAATGAAAGCTGCCCATTTTTATGGTGCCTATAGGAAGAAATTATTTCGGTTAGTGAGCGTAAAACAGTTGAGAAACACAAAACATTTGAGAAACATGTTATGCCGGCTCGGTGGTTGCATCTGTTAAAACAGTCCACGTCTCCGATTCCCAGGAGTTGGCTGCATTCAAAACGTCATTCACCGGGGCCTGGATCCGACATTTACAATTACTCAATACAATTTCTGTGAAAATTATATAGACAGTGGAACGGTGTCTCTTCGCACTAAGTGTATTACTGACGTCAGACAAAGACTTTTTTTCATTCATTTCTGCGTCACCGTAACTGTTGCTCACAATTTCAACATAGAATTAGCTGTTGTCTGAAATAAGAGTCGTATCAATTTTACCTAGTTTATAGATCAGGCACTTGTGTTATATTTGTCGTGCTTGTTTTTGATTAGTGTTTCATCGTATATTAATACGATGTGATTAATTAAGAAGAAGCAGAACAGAAGTACCGAAGCGTGTCGAATCAAACCAGCAAATAATGGCAACGCTAACGCAGTACTGCGCACTGCTGATCTCACCGCGCTGCACGCCAGCACCATCTGTTAGTCAGCGAACGCAGTTGTCTGTCAGAACTGCCGCCAGATGGCAGCAGTCATCAGCCACACTGTGCCGACTGCTGACAAGCTAACTACGATTTCGTTACCAACGTTCTGACACGAATGTCTGATGTGCACACAAGAAAGAAAATGTATCTAACATCATCCCATAAATTGTTCACTATTATGGTTTCAAAATACGCACCATAAACGAATGTGCGTTTCAATTGAAACAACGGTAATTAAAGAAGTGAATCAAGTAATTTTTATCTACGTCTAGAGCCATACTCTTCACTGTAAAGTGGATGGCAAAGGGTACTTTCCATTGTAGCAGTTTATTATTGCTTCATCCCGTTCCATACGCGCACGGAGCGCAGGAAGAATCTGTGGGCGGTGTAATTATTTGTGGTATATTTATAGAGTCATCATTTAAACTCTGTTCTTGTAACTTCGTAAGCTCGCTAGTTTGCCTCTCATGTCTATTTGTATAATCAAATACTGTAGTGTCTGGATAGATTCAAGAAGTACGTGACATACTGTCTAAATATGACGATAAACATTATGGTGAAGCACTTTGAACTTTTTTAATAAGTTTACATGGCAGTCTTCCGCAATAGCTGTTACAATAAATCATTATTGGTTTCACCGTCTTTAACTGAGTAAGTGAGTATTTCTCACTAGACACGTGGTCATTCTGGATATATGGATGCATAACGTGTTCTTACATTTTAGAATTTAGATATTAAAAACAGTATTAACTTACAGAAGTGGCCTACAATTTACAATACTCAAGTCTTTTTTGCCTGTTCCTTACATAGTCTGGAAACCACTACATTTTCCTTCGTTGTTAGCGAAAGTTGAGATGCACAGAAACTATGTTGCATATCAACAATTAGCAAATTTTTTCGTTTTGGACCTCACTTCTTACGCTGCGTTGGTGTTATTTCCACTTCACGTGGAAAGATATTTTTATTTTCTGGAACCTACACTATGTGTTCAAAAGTATCCGGACACCTGGCTGAAAATGACTTACAATTTCGAGGCGCCCTCCATCGGTAATGCTGGAATTCAGTATGGTGTTGACCCACCCTTAGCCTTGATGACAGCTTCCACTCTCGCAGGCATACGATCAATCAGATGCCGAAAGGTTTCTCGGGGAATGCTGCACTGACGAGAGGTATCGATGTCGGTCGGTGAGGCCCTACACGAGGTCAGCGCTCGAAAACATCCCAAAGGTGTTCTACAGGATTCAGATGAGGATTCTGTGCAGGTCAGTCCACTACAGAGATGTTATTGTCTTGTAACCAGGCTGTGCATTGCGAAGAGGTGCTCGATCGTGTTGAAAGATGCAATCGCCATCCCCGAAATGCTCTTCAACAGTGGGAAGCAAGGAGGTGCTTAAAACGTCAATGTAGGTCTGTGCTGTGACAGTGCCACGCAAAACAAGGGGTGCAAGCCCCCTCCGTGAAAAACACGGCCACACCATAACACCACCGCCTCCGAATTTTACTGTTGGCGCTACACACGCTGGCAGATGACGTTCACCGGGCATTCGCCATACCCACACCCTGCCATCGGATCGCTGCATTGTGTACCGTGATTCGTCACTCCACACAACGTTTTTCCACTGTTCAATGTTTAGGCTCTTTACACCAAGGGGGGCGGGGGGGGGGCGTCGTTTGGCATATACCGGCGTGATGTGTGGCTTATGAGCAGCCGCTCGACCATGAAATCCAAGATTTCTCGCCTCCCGCCTAACTGTCATAGTACTTGCAGTGGGTCCTGATGCAGTTTGGAATTCCTGTGTGATGGTCTGGATAGGTGTGCGCCTGTTACACATTACGATCCTCTTCAACTGTCGGCGCTCTCTGTCAGTCAACAGACGAGGTCGACCTGTACGATTTTGTGCTGTATGTATCCCTTCACGTTTCCACTTCACTATCGCATCGGAAACAGTGCACCTAGGGATGTTTAGGAGTGTGGAAATCTCGCGTACAGACGTACGACACAAGTGACACCCAATAACCTGACCACGTTCGAAGTCGATCAGTTCTGCGGAGTGCCCCGTTCTGCTCTCTCACGATGCTTGATGACTACTGAGGTCGCTGATAGGAGTAACTGGCAGTAGGTGGCAGCATCTACACCAACATCTACATACATACTCCGCAATCCAACATACGGTGCGTTGCGGAGGGTACCTCGTACCACAACTAGCATCTTCTCTCCCTGTTCCACTCCCAAACAGAACGAGGGAAAAATGACTGCCTATATGCCTCTGTACGAGTCCTAATCTCTCTTATCTTGTCTTTCTGGCGGCAGTAAAATTGTACTGCAGTCAGCCTCAAATACTGGTTCTCTTAACTTTCTCAGTAGCGAATCACGAAAAGAACGCCTCCTTTCCTCCAGAGACTCCCACCCGAGTTGCTGAAGCATTTCCGTAAGACTCGCGTGATTATCAAACCTACCAGTAACAAATCTAGCAGCCCGCCTCTGAATTGCTTCTATGTCCTCCCTCAATCCGACCTGATAGGGGTCCCAAACGCTCGAGCAGTACTCAAGAATAGGTCGTATTAGTGTTTTATAAGCGGTCTCCTCTACAGATGAACCACATCTTCCCAAAATTCTACCAATGAACCGAAGACGACTATCCGCCTTCCCCACAACTGCCATTACATGCTTGTCCCACTCTGCAATGTTACGCCCAAATATTTAATCGACGTGACTGTGTCAAGCGCTACACTACTAATGGAGTATTCAAACATTACAGGATTCTTTTTCCTATTCATCTGCATTAATTTACATTTATCTATATTTAGAGTTAGCTGTCATTCTTTACACCAATCACAAATCCTGTTCTCGGTCCAGTCGAGAAGCTGGCCGGACGAAAGCGTGTGGCAACTACACTGAAGCGCCAAAGAAACTGGTATAGGCATGCGTGTTCAAATGCAGAGATGTGTAAACAGGCAGAATACGGCACTGCGGTCGGCAACGCCTATATAAGGCAACAAGCCACCAAACTCCACAGAGACATAAATTATTGAGCATATCTGGGATGCCTTACAACGTGCTGCTCAGAAGAGATCGCCACCCCCTCGTACTCTTACGCAATTGTGGACAGCCTTGCATGATTCATGGAGTCAGTTCCGTCCAGCACTGCTTCAGGCATTAGTCGAGTCCATGCCACGTCGTGTTGCGGTACTTCTGCATGCTCGCGGGGGCCCTACACGATATTAGGCAGATGTACCAGTTTCTTCCGCTTTTCAATGTAAATCCGCTCCTCGCTTAGCCTTCTGTGAATGGGTGTGCAGTGAGGTGAAGATGACGACTTTGCGACGTGGGAGGCGGAGCACTAATGTTATAGTTTTTGTTGTTGTTTCCATTTCTGTTGGGCTGTAGCCATTCAGAGAGTGCGGCAGAGATACTGGGCGGTTCGCGACCTCTGCAGATACGGCCTGACGTCAGACGCCGCATATCTGCCGTTGCGTAAGGAAACGCCCCACCGGTTTTTGCAATACGTCCAGGGTACTACCCTGACGCTGCCAGGGATATATGTCCGTGGGTCTTCGTAATCCACTCTAACTGCAGTTGCAGGAATTTCTTTCTCCGCATTGCTAGGCAGTTTCATCCGGAAACGCTCCGACCCCGGAAGCTGAGTGGTCAGCGCGACAGAATGTCAGTCCTAACGGCCCGGGTTCGATTCCCGGCTAGGCCGGAGATTTTCTCCGCTCAGGGACTGGGTGATGTGTTGTCCTAATCATCATCGTTGCGCTTCGATGGGGATGAAACGATGATGATTAGGACAACAAAACACCATCCAGTCCCTGGCCAGAGAAAATCCTCAACCCGGCCGAGAATCGAACCGTGGACGCCGTGTTCCAGAGATAGCAGTACGGGGTAAGCCAGAAGACCGTGTGGAACATTCCCAATGACAATTGTTACTACTATTATCGCTTTCAGGGTGTGGAGGGCCTACTAGCGACAGACTTTCCACATCGGAAGCACTTTTGTCAATGGTTTCTTCAACAGGCAAACACGATTCCTGAACTAGTGTCATCCATCCTACTCACAGATGAGGCCGCCTATACGCAGAGTCGTATCTTGAGCTTCCGTAACAGTCATCTGTGTGATAGTCTGCAGAACTCGCATGGGTATGGTGACAGCGAATCATCAGCATCGGTCCAGCCGGAACGTGCGGGCCGTGATAACAGGCGACCGTATTTTGGGATCAGTCTTCCTTCCACGTCGCCTAACAGGACGGAAGTATTGGCGTTTCTTACGGGTGACTTTGTCTCCGCTGCTGGAATAAGTGTCACTGATGATTCGATGGGTTATGTGGCTGCTACGTAATTAGGCTCCAGCCCACTTTGCCGTTAACGTCCGGATGCATCTCAATCGTGTCTTCCCTGGCCGATAGATCGGAGCAGGGGGTCCAGTTGCGCGGCCTGCTCGTTCACCGGACTTCAACTCGTGCGATTTCTGGTTATGGGCCCACCTCAAAAGTATCGTGTGTGCACAGCCCATTCCAGATATGGAGAGACTGGGGCAGCGAATTCATGCTGCCTTTGACACTGTCCGGATGCAGCCTGGGCGATGTGGACGTGTGGGACAGAACGGCGCATAGCGCATGCGTCGAACCACATGGAAACCATTTTCAGCACATGCTGTAACTGTCCCTGCATGGTGCAGTGCATTAGGCCGCAGTCTCTGTAACAATGTATGACTGAATAAATGGTCTCTAGCACGAAACCATGCATTTACCGGACATAAGTCCAATAGACTTTGTTTGTTCCGTATCTTCTCATCGATCAGTCACTAGAGTTTGTACACGGTAGAAAAAAAAAATCACGCTGTATATGACCATGTATAAAGTACTTGTACATTTTTCGACTCTTAATCGCTGAATTTTTATTACTCACCCAACGCAGTAAACTCTCTGCAGCTGTCGCAACAGACTCGATCTGAAACAAGAAGGAATAAGAATAATTTTCATTGTTTTAGCTTATATTTGTGCATTTGTGCACCATGTAGAAATATATTGTTGTAAAAAAAACTGCCTATCCACACACACACACACACACACACACACACACACACACACACGCACACACACATACATCCCCCCCCCCCCCCCCCCACACACACACACACAGTCCGGAACCGCGCGACTGCTACAGCCGCAGGTTCGAATCCTGCCTCGGGCATCGATGTGTGTGATGTCCTTAGGTTAGTTAGGTTTACGTAGTTCTAAGTTCTAGGGGACTGATGACCGCAGATGTTAAGTTCAATAGTGCTCAGAGCCATTTGAAGACACACACACACACACACACACACACACACACACATCCTGTCGAATGTAGAATTTATTTAACAGCAAATGATTTAAATTTAACCAAACTTTGTCTGCCATGATAAATGACCATATTTGTGCTTATGAACATGAACTACGGGCCCTGATGTATGCATATCTCACTTTGAGGACAAGAAGGCAGTCAAAGAGGTGCGAAAATAGCGCAGAACCATGTCAGTGAAGTTGAATGAGATACGAGCAGGGGAGGGGGTAGATATATATATATATATATATATATATATATATATATATATATATAGAGAGAGAGAGAGAGAGAGAGAGGAGGAGGGAGGAACAGAGGGGGGAAAGAGAGGGGATAGTGTGGAAGGCAGAGGAGAAAGGGGGGGGAGAGGAGCAGAGGGGAGAGAATGTAGGTTTGTCTCGTCGTCGACTACATCATTAGGGACAGAGAACGAGCTCGGATTGTGAAACACTGGGGAAGGATATTAACTGTGTCATTTTCGAAGAAACTATCCCGACGTTAACCTTAACAGAGCCGTAAATCTTAACTGCCAGTCGGGGATTAAAATCGTTGTCCTCACGAATAGCAGTCCAGTGTCTCGTATACGGAAGAGAACGTACCTTGTGAAACCGGAAGTTTAACTTGTCAACTATTTGTGGATAGCGCTGTCTTTCGTCCTTCTCTTCAAGTAGACCGGTCACATACGAGGAGAACGTGCTTGAAGTTTAGTAGGCTGGAAGTAGAAACTGTGAGGGTGTGTCGTGAGTTGTGCCCGGATAGCTCAGGCTTAAAACACTGCCCGCAAAACGTGAGGGTTTCGGGTTCGAGTCCCGGCCTGACATACAATTTCAAATTCTCAGGAAGTTTCACAACAGCCGAAACCCCGTTGCAGTGTGGAATATTCGATCTCAAATATGGTTCCTGATTTGTACATTTGTTTGATGAATAAAATGGTTGAAATGGCTCTGAGCACTATGGGACTTGACTTCTGAGGTCATCAGTCGCCTAGAACTTAGAACTACTTAAACCTAACTAACCTAAGGACATCAACACATCCATGCCCGAGGCAGGATTCGAATCTGCGACCGTAGGCGCCGCGCGGTTCCAGACTGTAGCGCCTAGAACCGCTCGGCCACCCCGGCAGGCTATGACTAATGATTTGTAGTAATCGACATGCCAAGTTGCTGAAAATCCTCACATCGCCTGTTGAGAATTACACTGCGCAACAAAATTAAAGGATCACTTATTAGAAACTCTGTAACTGTCACCGAGTGCGATGTATAAATTTGAAATTTGAGTCAAAGGTGCCTACAGCCATCTTCCGTAATGGTACAAATGCGTGGCGTCCTGCGACATCACCCTAGGTCTCTGCGATGCTTCAAACAGCAAGGTGCGGACACTTGCGGAAAAAAAGACCACAGCTCAGAAATTCATGCGAGCTGTAAGGTGGGTTAGTGATGTCACATTAGCACCAAATTTCAACACAATTCTGCTCAGCGCCACCGTGGACGTGTCATACGATGAGAAGGTTGTCACGTGTCCACTTACCCAACATTCCATCTCTTCTTTTGAGACCTCTGTGAAGGAATTCAGAACCGGGACACCCAGCGTTGAAATCGAAGGGGGGAGGGGTGGGGGGTTCTTATGGCGGCCCGAGGAAAACATTTCAAACAGGCAACTGCTCAGAATCGACATGAAAAGGCCTCAGGGGGCGGCTTACAGGGTCTCAATGAAACCACCCCTTTCTTTCGGGCGTTGATTCCGACGCATTTAGCGGGTCTAAAACGACAGTTCGGAGTGCGACGACGAAGACGAAGATGTTCTTGATGATCTTGCGACATTTCGTGATTGAAAACGACAGATCATGGGTGATGAGCAATAGTAAGTTTTTGACAACTTTCGACACTAGTGCCAGTCTCTGGGCACTTGAATCTCATCTTAAGGACATCGTCGGGCTGTAATCCTATTGAACGTGATTTAATACATTTTGAGTGTAATGCGACCACAATTTTTGCCCCGCTTTACAGAGTGGAACCTCTAGAGACCGTTCAAAACCATTCGATGGAATCTGAATGCGATCCAAAGCAGCGGAACGGTGTTTCTGCTTTTCCAGCCCCCCTGTTTTTCGCCCTCCTGTGGGGTGATTTTGGGGGGGGGGGATGGGGGATGCAACATTAAGATATGCGTGAGAGACCAGTTCGGCCACCGACATACCTTCGTTGAGACGGAAAATAATGTGCCTGTCAGGAGCTTCGGCAGTAATTCAGCCTCGTAGCTGCTCTAGCGCCTAGGGGTTAGGCAGCTCCTTAGACATCTCTTAGCTGCGGATTGCATATCTTCAGGCGGTAGAGCAGCCGCGAGGTTGAATTTGTGTCGAAGTTTCTGACAGGTACATTTGTAGTGTGCACAACAAAAGTGAGGTAGTCTTACTAGTAGAGGGATCTTCGAAAAAGTATACTGTTTTCGGATAATAATTTAAAATTCAGTGCTTGGAAGTCCGAGAGGAGGAGATTAGTGTTTAACGTCCTGTCGACAAGGAAGTCATTAGACAGGGCGCAGAACCTCGGCTTAGGGAAGGATGGGGAAGAAAGTCGGCCGTGCTCTTCCAAAGGATGGATTCCGGCGCTTGCCTGAAGCGATTTAGGGAAATCACGGAAAACATAAATCAGGATGGCTGAACGCCGGATTGAACCGTCGTCCTCCCGAATGCGAATCAAGTGTGCTAACCACTATGTCACTTCGCTCAGTACTTGGAAGACATTTCTATGAACCGTTTACATCGATGAATGGAAATATAGTATCCATCTGGTAATTAGCGTATTGGTCGACCCCTGGAAAGCAATACATCAGCGATTCTGTGTAACATGGTTCGACAGGTCCTTGGTAGTTTTCAGGAGGAATCTGGCATCAGATGTCTACGCGCAGGTCACGCAATTCACATAAATTATGCGTCGGTGGTTTGTGGCTCAAATGGCTCTGAGCACTAAGGGTCTTAACATCTATGGTCATCAGTCCCCTAAAACTTAGAACTACTTAAACCTAACTAACCTATGGACATCACACAACACCCAGTCATCACGAGGCAGAGAAAATCCCTGACCCCGCGGGAATCGAACCCGGGAACCCGGGCGTGGGAAGCGAGAACGCTACCGCACGACCACGAGCTGCGGACGGGTGGTTTGTGGACGTGGAGCTAACGACCGATAGTGTCCCAGACGTGTAATGTTACTTAAAATCCGTCTTGTTCCTTGGGTTTCACATCAGGAGAATTTGGTGGTTAAGACATCGACGTCAGTTCACCGTCGCGTGTCACAGGGAATTATCCTGCTGGGAGCTGCCATCGGCGTTGAGGAAGACATCAAACAGGAAGGGTTGTAGGTGGGCCACAGAAATTGTCAGGTACTGCATAGCAGCCATGGTGCCATTGATTATACGACAAATTCCATAGAAGCACATTTGAATATTGCCCGTAGCAGCATTCTGCCCGCACCAGCCCACTCCTGTGGCAAGGTGCATGTTCAGAGTGGGTATTTGCTTGAATGACGCCATAACCAGCCACGACCCTCGACCTGGTATTACAAGAAGCGTGATTTATCCGCCGAGGTGACACATTTCCATTGATCAACATTCCAATCTCTGGGATCCCGTGCCCACTGAAAACGTAATTGATGATGTCGTCAGGTCATATAGGTGTAATGAACGAATCATGAATGGACTGTGAACGAAAAAAATCGAGAAATAGAGTACTTGACACTTTTGCTAGACCAATATGAGGTCGCCAGCATTAAGAAACCGCCGATTTAACCTGGCTAATTGCGAATTGCAGGTAAAAATGCGACGCAGTCACGTACCATCTGTAAGCAAACAGCCCCAACGCTGTACAAAGAGACCACTAATTGACGAACAGGGCAGAGTTCAATTGTTCGAGAGTTCCTGACAGCAATCGACAGCAGAATTATGAAAGAATCTGTTAAGTTAAGGTTGTACACTAAGAAGGACTTGCATTCTTGCTTTACGTATCTCTAAACTGTTGGTAGTTAGTCTATCAGGACTTAACATACCAATGATTACAGTGTGATGTGTAACGTAACCTCAATGTACGATTTGAGCAATAATAAAGAGGCTTCTTTTTATGTTTCGAGTCAAAGTGATAGGGCAGGCAGGCTATTTTTTCTAATTATTTCAGTATCTTTCAGTATCTAGTAAGCCTCATCTACGTCCTACACTCATTGAAACTACACTACTGGCCATTAAAATCGCTACACCACGAAGATTACGTGCTACAGACGGGAAATTTACCCGACAGGAAGAAGATGCTGTGATATCCAAATGATTAGCTTTTCAGAGCATTCACACGAGGTTGGCGCCAGTGGCGACACCTACAACGTGCTGACATGAGGAAAGATGCCAACCTATTTCTCATACACAAACAGCAGTTGACCGCCGTTGCCTGGTGAAACGCTGTTGCGATGCCTCGTGAAAGGCGGAGAAATGCGTACCATCACGTTTCCGACTTTGATAAAGATCGGATTGTAGCCTAATGCGATTGCGGTTTATCGTATCGCGACATTGCTGCTCGCGTTGGTCGAGATCCAATGAATGTTAGCAGAATATGGAATCGGTGGGTTCAGGAGGGTAATACGGAACGCCGTGCTGGATCCCAACGGCCTCGTATCACTAACAGTCGAGATGACAGGCATCCTATCCTCATGGCTGTAACGGATCGTGCAGCCACGTCTCGATCCCTGGGTCGTTACATGGGGATGTTTGCAAGACAACAATCTGCACCAACAGTTCGACGGCGTTTGCAAATGGCTGAAATGGCTCTGAGCACTATGGGACTTAACTTCTGTGGTCATCAGTCCCCTAGAACTTAGAACTACTTAAACCTAACTAACCTAAGGACATCACACACATCCATGCCCGAGGCAGGATTCGAACCTGCGACCGTAGCAGTCGCGCAGTTCCGGACAGAGCGCCTAGAACCGCTAGACCACCACGGCCGGCACGGCGTCTGCAGCAGCATGGACTATCAGCTCGGAGACCAGGGCTGAGGTTACCCTTGACGCTGCATCATAGATAGGAACGCCTGCGATGGTGTACTCAACGACGAACCTGAGTGCACGAATGGCAAATCGTCATTTTTTCGGATGAATCCAGGTTCTGTTTACAGCATCATAATGGTCGCATCCGTGTTTGGCGACATCGCGGTGAACGCACATTGGAAGCGTGTATTCGTCATCGCCATACTGGCGAATCACCCGGCGTGATGGTATGGGGTGTCATTGGTTACACGCCTCGGTCACCTCTTGTTCGCACTGACGGCACTTTGAACAGTGGACGTTACATTTCAGATGTGTTACGACTCGTGGCTCTACCCTTCATTCGATCCCTGCGAAACCCTACATTTCAGCAGGATAATGCACGACCGCATGTTGCAGGTCCTGTACGGGCCTTTCTGGATGCAGAAAATGTTCGACTGCTGCCCTGGCCAGCACATTCTCCAGATCTCTCACCAACTGAAAACGTCTGGTCAATGGTGGCCGACAAACTGGCTCGTCACAATACGCCAGTCACTACTCTTGATGAACTGTGGTATCGTGTTGAAGCTGCATGGGCAGCTGTACCTACACACGCCATCCAAGCTCTGTTTGACTCAATGCCCAGGCGTATCAAGGCCGTTATTACGGCCAGAGGTGGTTGTTCTGGGTACTGATTTCTCAGGATCTATGCACCCATATTGCGTGAAAATGTAATCACATGTCAGTTCTAGTATAATATATTGCCGGCCGCGGTGGCCGTGCGGTTCTGGCGCAGCAGTCCGGAACCGCGGGACTGCTACGGTCGCGGGTTCGAATCCTGCCTCGGGCATGGGTGTGTGTGATGTCCTTAGGTTAGTTAGGTTTAAGTAGTTCTAAGTTCTAGGGGACTAATGACCTAAGATGTTGAGTCCCATAGTGCTCAGAGCCATTTGAACCATTTTTTATAATATATTTGTCCAATGAATACCCGTTTATCATCTGCATTTCTTCTTGGTGTAGCAATTGTAATGGCCAGTAGTGTAGTTTGTGTTAATTGTTACAGTGGTTTCTGAAATACAGGAACGCCAATTAACGAAATTAAACATAGTCGATACAGGGCACTCCAAGTCTCCTTAAAAGAGGTGCATAAGGATCCACTGCCTTGGACGCACAGACTCGACGGGTAGCCTATCTTCTTAGGCGCATCCGAATTCGGCGCGCTCCACATTGCTTCCTTGGCTGCCGTTACGTCTGCGCCTCGCGCTAAATTGAATTCATTTCTACAGATATCAGAGTAACCTATAAGATCGCTGGCACAGCAAGTCAACAAGTGGAGAAAATATAACTGGCTGTACATTGTACACATCTGCAACTTGGTTGGCTTGGTCGTTCCAACCTACAAGAATACTCGCAATACCTATACGAAGAGTTGTAAACTTACATTCATTTTTTTCTTGGCTTTTTTCTCATCATCATACTGATTTGAAGAGGACCGCCATACCTTCCTGTTTGGTCCAACCGCATCAGCTCAGAGTAGCTCTTGCACACAGTCTGCTCAGTTACTCGTTGGATACTTTCCTATATTTTTGCCCTACAGCTTTTGCCCTCTACAGGTCTCTCTACTGCCAGGGAAGTTATTCCCTTGTGTCTAGATACATGTTCTAACACCCTGTCCCTTCTTGTTCTCGCTATTTTCCACTTAATCCTTTTCTTACCGATGCACCAGGGAAGTACTTCATTTCTTACTCTTTCAATCCGCTTAAGTTTCAAGATCCTTCTGCATCTACATATACATCTACATGTATACTCTGCAAATCACACTTACGTGCCTGGCAGAGGGTTCATCGAACCATCTTCACTATAATTCTCTATTATTTCAATCCCGTACAGCGCGCGGAAAGAAAGAACACCTACATCTTTCCGTGTGAACTCTGATTTCCCTTATTTTATTATGATGATCGTTTCTCCCGATGCAGGCCGGCGTCAACAGAATATTGTCACATTTGGAGGAGGGAGTTGGTCATTGAAATTTCGTAAGAACATTCCCCCGCAACGAAAAATGCCTTTGTTTTAATGATGTCCACCGCAAATCCTGTATCATTTCAATGACAATCTCTCCCCTATTTAGCGATGATACAAAACGTGCTGCCCTTTTTTGAACTTCCTCGATTTACTCCGTTAATCCTATCTGGTAAGGATCCCACATCGTGCAGCAGTATTCCAAAAGAGGGCGGACAAGCGTAGTGTAGGCAGTCTCTTTAGTAGATCTGTTACATTCTCTAAGTTTCCTGCCAATGAAACGCAGTTCTTGGTTTACCTTCCACACAACATTTCCTGTGTGAATGGTGGGCTCCATGTGGTTCCCAAGTTGTGGAGCGACCGTAAACCATAACATTACCAAATAAGCAGCAACCAGTAAATAAAGAAAACATGATTTGCGAGTGCTTGCTGCTTATTTGGTAATTTCCTGTGTGTTCTTTCCAATTTAAATTGTTCTGTGTTGGAATTCCTAGATATTTAGTTGAATGTACGAGCTTTACATTTGACTGATTTATCACGAAACGGAAATTTAAGATTCCTCTAAGCGCTCATGTGGCTGACCGTACACTTTTCGTTATTTAGGGTCAATTGCTAATTTTTGAACCATACAGATATGTTTTCTAAATCGTTTTGCAGTTTGCTTTGATCTTCTGATGACAGCGTCATGTGCATACAACCTACGACGGCTGCTCAGATTGTCTCCCAAATCGTTTCTATAGAAAGAGAACAGCAAAGGGCGTACAGCACTACCTTGGGGAACGCTAGAAATCACTTCTACATCTACATCTACATCCATACTCCGCAAGCCACCTGACGGTGTGTGGCGAAGTTTACCTTCAGTACCTCTGTCAGTTCTCCCTTCTATTCCAGTCTCGTATTGTTCGTGGAAAGAAGGATTGTCGGTATGCCTCTGTGTGGGGTCTAATCTCTCTGATTTTATCCTCATGGTCTCTTCGCGAGATATACGTAGGAGGGAGCAATATACTGCTTGACTCTTCGGTGAAGGTATGTTCTCGAAACTTCAACAAAAGTCCGTACCGAGCTACTGAGCGTCTCTCCTACAGAGTCTTCCACTGGAATTTATCTATCATCTCCGTAACGCTTTCGCGATTACTAAATGATCCCGTAACGAAGCGCGCTGCTCTCCGTTGGATCTTCTCTATCTCTTCTATCAGCCCTATCTGGTACAGATCCCACACTGCTGAGAAGTATTCAAGCAGTGGGCGAACAAGTGTACTGTAACCTACTTCCTTTGTTTTCGGATTGCATTTCCTTAGGATTCTTCCAATGAATCTCAGTCTGGCATCTGCTTTACCGACGATCAACTTTATAGTATCATTCCATTCTGTTTTACTCGATGACATTCCGTCAGTTACTACGAACTGTGACCTCTCCGACAGGAAATCGCGAATCCAGTCATATAACTGAGACGATATTCCATAAGCACGCAATTTCACTAAAAGCTGCTAGTACGATACAGTGCCAAAAACATTCTGAAAATCTAGAAATACTGAATCAATTTGAAATGCCTTGCCAACAGCACTCAACACTACATGCGACAAGCTGGTGTTTGTGCATGGCCGAGCAGATGGAAACCGCTCGAGAGGCAACACGGCTATGCCAGAACAAGTTCCCTCACAGACACCAATCACATTACACAATATTTCTAGCCCTTTTTGGGCGTTTGTGAGATCGTGGGTCCATTCAGACAGACGTAAGTGTAGCGAGGTGTCCGACTGTACGTAAACCTATATTTGGAGGACCGGGTTGAGACGAGCGCAAGTACAAGCCCCAGGAAATTGACCCTCCAAGATGGTGCAAACCGAAGTACGATTACGTGCAATCCCACTTGCATAGCATTGATGCAATGCAGCTCTGTACTGTGTTTTGGGGGCGATTTCTTGTCTTGCAAATGCATTACTTATTTCCTGATACACACTACTGGCCATTAAAATTGCTACACCAAGACGAAATGCAGATTATAAATGGGTATTCATTGGACAAATATATTACACTACAACTGACATGTGATTACATTTTCACGCAATCTGGGTGCGAAGATCCTGAGAAATCAGTACCCAGAACAACCACCTCTGGCCATAATAACGGCCTTGATACGCCTGGGCATTAAGTCAAACACAGCCTGGATGGCGTGTATAGGTACAGCTGCTCATGCAGCTTCAACACGATACCAAAGTTCATCAAGAGTAGTGACTGGCGTATTGTGACGAGCGAGTTGCTCGGCTATCATTGACCAGACGTTTTCAATTGGTGAGAGATCTGGAGAATGTGCTGGCCAAGGCAGCAGTCGAACATTTTCTGTATCCAGAAAGACCCGTACAGGACCTGCAACATGCGGTCGTGCATTATCCTGCAGAAATGTAGGGTTTCGCAGGGATCGAATGAAGGGTAGAGCCACGGGTCGTAACACACCTGAAATGTAACGTCCACTGTTCAAAGTGCCGTCAATGTGAAGAAGAGGTGACTGAGACGTGTAACCAATGGCACCCCATACTATCACGCCGGGTGATATGCCAGTATGGCGATGACGAATACACACTTCCAATGTGCGTTCACCGCGATGTCACCAAACACGGATGCGACCATCGTGATGCTGTAAACAGAACCTGGATTCGTCCGAAAAAATGACGTTTTGCCATTCGTGCACCAAGGTTCGTCGTCGAGTACACCATCGCAGGCGCTCCAGTCTGTGATGCAGCGTCAAGGGTAACCGCAGCCACGGTCTCCGAGCTGATAGTCCATGCTGCTGCAAACGTCGTCGAACTGTTCGTGCAGATGGTTGTTGTGTTGCAAACGTCCCCATCGGTTGACTCAGGGATCGAGACGTGGCTGCACGATCCGTTACAGCCGTGCGGATAAGATTCCTGCCATGGTTCAAATAGGTCTGAGCACTATGGGACTTAACATCTATGGTCATCAGAAGTACTTAAACCTAACTAAGCGAAGGACAGCACACAACACCCAGTCATCACGAGGCAGAGAAAATCCCTGACCCCACCGGGAATGGAACCCGGAAACCCGGGCATGGGAAGCGAGAACGCTACCGCACGACCACGAGCTACAAGATGCCTGTCATCTCGACTGCTAGTGATACGAGGCCGTTGGGATCCAGCACGGCGTTCCGTATTACCCTCCTGAACCCACCGATTCCATATTCTGCTAACAGTCATCGCATGTCGACCAACGCTAGCAGCGATGTCGCGATACGATAAAGCGCAATCGCGATAGGCTACAATCCGACCTTTATCAAAGTCGGAAACGTGATGGTACGCATTTATCCTCCTTACACGAGGAATTACAACAACGTTTCAAATGGTTCAAATGGTTCTGAGCACTGTGGAACTTAACATCTGTGGTCATCAGTGTCTTAGAACTTAGAACTACTTAAACCTAACTAACCTAAGGACATCACACACATCCGTGCCCAAGGCAGGATTCGAACCTGCGACCGTAGCAGTCGCGCGGTTTCGGACTTCCAACAACGTTTCACCAGGCAACGCCGGTCAACTGCTGTTTGTGTATGAGAAATCGGTTGATAACTTTCCTCATGCCAGCACGTTGTAGGTGTCGCCACCGGCGCCAACCTTGTGTGAATTTTCTGAAAAGCTAATCAGTTGGATATGACAGCATTTTCTTCCTGTCAGTTGAATTTCGCGTCTGTAGCAAGTCATCTTCGTGGTGTAGCAATTTTAACGGCCTGTAGTGTCTGTTGATGGGAACTTTTTTCTCCATTTCCAGTGAGAAATCAGTCGCAACAGTTTGTGGGGTTTTATTTCGTTCTCGGAGGCTACCTAAATGGATTATCTCCGAAGGTCACCAATGAAATTTGTGCAGTGTAGTGCTTCGCGGAAGGTACTTCAAACAGGTATTACCGATTTTCGACGGCAGTGTCCAGAGAAACGTCACTGGACGGTTACTCTGCGGTCGCGGCGGCAGCGTTCTTTGCCGTGCCTCTGTGTTGTGCTCTGGTGTTAGTGGGCCGCGGGGGGGTGGGGGGGGGGGGGGCGTGACCCCGCACCGGTCGTCCTTGGGAGGCTCGCGTGGGCGTGTTTGTGCCTCGCCGGAGTTGGCGGCGCTCCACGGCTCGTGGGCCGACGACCCCAGCGCCCGCCGACGGCGGCTCGTGTTTGTCTCCACCACTGTGGCGGCTCAGACACCCGCCGTGTAGACGCGTGCCTTAACCACCTTCTCCCCGGGACGGGGAGGTGCGCCGGTCCTGGGGAAATCTGCAGCTACATCGATACTCCGCAATCCGCCTTACGGGCGTGACTGAGAGCATCCTGTGGCACTATTACCAGTTTACTTCCCTATTCCACGTGAAAAAACAGAACGACGGAAAACCTATTATCTATACGCCTCAGTGTGAGAACCTAATTTTCTGTATCTTATCGTCGTGGCCCTTATGTTGGAGGCAACAGTATTGTTCTGCGCTCAGCTTCAAATGGCGGTTCTCTAAATTTTCACAATACTACCCATGAAAAACAACGTCACCTTCCCTCCAGGAATTTCCATTTGACTCCCCGAAGCATCTCCTTACAACTAGCACGTTCCCAAAATGAGATTTTCACTCTGCAGCGGAGTGTGCGCTGATGTGAAACTTCCTGGCAGATTAAAACTGTGTGCCCGACCGAGACTCGAACTCGGGACCTTTGCCTTTCGTGGGCAAGTGCTCTACCAACTGAGCTACCCAAGCACGACTCACGCCCCGTCCTCACAGTTTCACTTATGCCAGTGCCTCGTCTCCTACCGTCCAAACTTTACAGAAGCTCTCCTGAGAGTTCGAGTCTCGGTCCGGCACACAGTTTTAATCTGCCAGGAAGTTTCACATCAGCGCACACTCCGCTGCACAGTGAAAATCTCATTCTGGAAACATCCCCCAGGCTGTGGCTAAGCCATGTCTCCGCAATATCCTTTCTTTCAGGAGTGCTAGTTCTGCAAGGTTCGCAGGAGAGCTTCTGTAAAGTTTGGAAGGTAGGAGACGAGATACTGGCAGAAGTAAAGCTGTGAGTACCGGGCGTGAGTCGTGCTTCGGTACCTCAGTTGGTAGAGCACTTGCCCGCGAAAGGCAAAGGTCCCGAGTTCGAGTCTCGGTCGGGCACACAGTTTTAATCTGCCATGAAGTTTCAAACTAGCACGTTGTTCGAACCTACCAGTAACAAATCCAGCAGCTCGCCTCTGGATTGTTTCGATGTCGTTCTACGATCTGATATACTTTTTTTCACAGAAATTTCGAGAGCTGTGAAAATCTAGCAAGAGAAGATATTGATATTCAGTTCCACAGGTGTTTCTAATAATGGGGTATCAAACTTCGTATAAAAATACATTAAATTCGTTCTGACAGATTTTTCAGAAAAGGAACATTTGTACTCACTTTGTAGAAAAAATTTAAACTGTTTGTAATTAAAAACTTCAATAACCATGAAAAGGTATGTGTGTATCCATGCAACATTCCTTAACAACTGTGCCAAGTTTCGTTACGCTTTCTTGAAAGCTTTGAACTTTCTAACGTTTTTTTCAAAGTATTGCAACTTCACATACGTCCCCCTTAAGAGCTGTCGGGCTTGGTTAGCACCGAGATGGGTGCAGTCCGGGCCTACCGAGTGCTGTTGACAGTGGGATGCTCTCAGCCCTTGTCAGACAAACTGAGGAGCTGCTTGACTGAGAAGTAGCGGCGTCAGTCACGAAAACTGACTACATCGGGGAGAGCGGTCTGCTGACCACATGCCACTCTGCATCTGCATCCACAGTCGTGTATCGGCAGAGGATGACACGGCGGCCGGTCGGTACCATTAGGCATTCCGAAATCTGTTCGGACGGAGTTTATGCATTATATTAGTTGCCAACCAGTAACGTCCGGTTCTTTAAAGAATCGAACTCCCACGCAGAAAACAGCTTTGAAACTTCTGATTACTTTACAAATTACACTACTGGCCATTAAAATTGCTATACCACGAAGATGACGTGCTACAGACGTGAAATTTAACCGACAGGAAGAAGATGCCGTGATATGCAAATGATTAGCTTTTCAGAGCATTCACACATGGTTGGCGCCGGTGGCGACACCTACAACGTGCTGACGAGGAAACTTTCAAACCGGTTTCTGATACAGAAACACCAGTTGACCGGCGTTGCCTGGTGAAACGTTGTTGTGATGCCTCGTGTAAGGAGAAGAAATGTGTACTATCACGTTTCCGACTTTAATAAAGATGGGATTGTAACCTATCGCGATGGCGGTTTATCGTATCGCGACATTGCTGCTCGCGTCGGTCGAGATCCAATGATTGTTAGCAGAATATGGAATCGGTGGGTCCAGGAGGGTAATACGGAACGCCGTGCTGGATCCCAACGGCCTCGTATCACCAGCAGTCGAGATGACAGGCATCTTATCCGCATGGCTGTAATGGATCGTGCAGCCACGCCTAGATACCTGAATCAACAGATGGGGACGTTTGCACGACAACCATCTGCACGAACAGTTCGACGACGTTTGCAGCAGCATGGACTATCAGCTCGGAGACCGTGGCTGCGGTTACCCTTGACGCTGCGTCACAGACAGGAGGGCCTGCGATGGTGTACTCAACGACGAACCTGGGTGCACGAATGGCTAAACGTAATTTTTTCGGATGAATCCAGGTTATGTTTAGAGCCATGATGGTCGCATCCGTGTTTGGCGACATCGTGGTCAACGCACACTGGAAGCGTGTATTCGTCATCGCCATACTGGCGTATCACCCGGCGTGATGGTATGGGGTGCCATTGGTTACACGTCTCGGTCACCTCTGCTTCACATTGACGGCACTTTGAACAGTGGACGTTACATTTCAGATGTGTTACGACCCGTGGCTCTACCATTCATTCGATCCCTACGAAACCCTACATTTCAGCAGGATAATGCACGACCGCGTGTTGCAGGTCCTGTACGGGTCTTTCTGGATAGAGGAAATGTTCGACTGCTGCCCTGGCCAGCACATTCTTCAGATCTCTCACCAATTGAAAACGGCTGGTCAATGGTGGCCGAGCAACTGGCTCGTCACAATACGTCAGTCACTACTCTTGATGAACTGTGGTATCGTGTTGAAGCTGCACGGGCAGCTGTACCTGTACACGCCATCCAAGTTCTGTTCGACTCAATGCCCAGGCGTATCAAGGCCGTTATTACGGTCAGAAGTGGTTGTTCTGGGTACTGATTTCTCGGGATCTATACACCCAAATTGCGTGAAAATGTAATCTCATGTCTAGTATAATATATTTGTCCAATGAATACCCGTTTATCATCTGCATTTCTTCTTGGTGTAGCGATTTTAATGGCCAGTAGTGTATCTTCACAGCACAATGACTCTTTCATAAAATTTCGGGCGCGCAGCCGCATAAGTTTCACTTCTTCTTTTGCTATTTCGGCTGTGTATCGTCAGCCATTTTCCAAGTGAGCCCAGGTGTCAGTCCGTCGCTGCGGCAGGAAGTACGGGTGGGCGGTTATTGAAGGCTCCTGCCAGCAGGGATTGTCGTTCGTCTGATTTTATGGCGAGCAGCATGACTCACCCCGCGAAATACGTGGCGTGAAGACGGAACGAATACTTGTGACAATAAAAAAAAGTGTATGTTGTAAAGACGCCGCAAATCCAAGGGCTCGTTTAAATACTGCCCTGCTCCGCTCGGGAAGGTTCTATCGGAGCTGGTACGCCTTACTGCAAACTCTTACTTGGCTTACACAATTGTTGGGGGACCTACACGTACTCCGAACGACGGTACAACTTCCCATTTTTCAAATACACATACGACGGCAAGTGAAGAAAGCAACAATAACGACTGAACACAATCGTAGAACAGACTGGCAATTAAAACACGGCTGTTCCAATTTGTAGTCTAGCAGCTACTCAATTTTTCCCTTCATTTTACGCGGTCTGCTGTTGGCATTTAAAAAAAGAATATACGCCTCGAATAAGAAACGAATATCGTAATGTAAGAATCTACACTTCACATTGACTTTTTTCTTGATTTCTTAACGTTTTAGTTTCAATTGATACGCTTTTCGTTTTATCTCCCCTGTGTTTTATTTATTAATTTTTACTATTTTATGTCACTTTCTTTTCATTTTTTTTGGGCTTCCATCCTCCTCTTACAGACCGTCCATAGGTCGCTTTAATCGACTTAATCGGGGTCAGTTTCTTCTTCATTGCAGACAATTTCAAGCAGAGTACTTGCCTACGCTATTTAAGAGTACGTATTGTTAATCCATACAATTTGTTGAAGAACAGAAGTAGTTAAAATAAGTTAGCAGATAGTTCTCTACTCCAAAAAGCTGCATTCCTTGTTAAATGAAGCTAGTTTCTTACTCTCCAATATTTATAATTCACTGAAAGTTACTCTCAAAAACTAGCCGGCCGCGGTGGCCGAGCGGTTGTAGGCGCTTCAGTCCGGAGCCGCGCGACTGCTGCGGTCGCAGGTTCGAATCCTGCCTCGGGCATGGCTGTTGTGTGATGTCCTTAGGGTAGTTAGGTTTAAGTAGTTCTAAGTTCTAGGGGACTGATGACCTCAGATCTTAAGTCCCGTAGTGCTCAGAGCCATTTTTGAACTCTCAAAAACTAAGTCCTGGAAATGACTATGGACTGAAAAGAATTTACCCACGTTTCCTTTCTTCGCCAACGAGAGAGGCGGGCAAGGTGGTCTCATCCTAGCCCATTTTTTTAAAAATAATGTAACTCCTGTTTTCATCTTAAACAAAAATAATAATTCTTGCCCAGAAGCGCCGTTGCTGTATAATCTCCGTAAAATAATTACCAGAGCGAAGTTGGAGCGATAAGGGACGCCTGACAGGTGTCACAGGTTAAAAGCGACCAGAACGATGAAACCTCGCCTTTCGCAAGGCAGTCGATGCCTGGACACCTCATTTGGTAAGAGCAAGCCTTATTCTTCGAATCCTGGTCCGGCATACAGTTTTAATCCACGAGGACGTTGCTAAGGTTTGAGCCTGTAAGAAGCCAACTACAGTGAAATGGGGTTGTTGGGTTGGGTTGGGTTGTTTGGGGAAGGAGACCAGACAGCGAGGTCATCGGTCTCATCGGATTAGGGAAAGATGGGGAAGGAAGTCGGCCGTGCCCTTTCAGAGGAACCATCCCGGCATTTGCCTGGAGAGATTTAGGGAAATCACGGAAAACCTAAATCAGGATGGCCGGACGCGGGATTGAACCGTCGTCCTCCCGAATGCGAGTCCAGTGTCTAACCGCTACCTCGCTCGGTTTCAGTGAAATGATATATAGGAAATATGGGGTTCGGCGCAGTCAGCCGAGAATTCCGGTAAGACGTTAAATACGAGTTAATTATGAAGTCCACGAAACATTTTAAAACATCGGTTCAGGGAAATGGACACATAAAGTAGCAAATGATACAGTACGAACCCTCAAAGCTTGTTTCGAACGTTGTGCCGCCAAATTAGTATGCAAAACCGCTTACAGGGGTGTCACCGACCGTAGTTGCTGAAAATGGTGGCGAAATAGAAAGAGAATTTACACGCCAGTGTTCAATACGTCCGATATAGTAGAATGTTCGGTGCCATGGCCAATAAGACAGTCTGAAGAATCTTTATTTTCGCTGAGAGGACTTTCAGTGGTATCAGCAATCTCTGAATGCTGCACTTGAGGCTCATGGGTTAATGCGTTACATTACGTTATGGTTAGCTATTTACCTGCGCCGAGTTTTTGTTATGTTTCATGGCTATAACTGAAGCGCCCAAGATACTGGTATATGCATGCGCATTCAAATACAGAGATATGTAAACAGGCTGAATACGGCGCTGCGGTCGGCAACGCCTATATAAAAGTGTCTGGCGCAGTTGTTAGATTTGTTACTGCTGCTAAGAAGATTTAAGTGAGTTTGAACGTGGTATTATAGTCGGCGAAGTAGCGATGAAGTGGGGATTTTCCCGTACTACTATTCCACGAGTGTACCGTGAACATCAGGAATCCTGTAAAACATCAAATCTCCGACATCGCTGCGGAAGGAAAAGATCCTGCAAGAACGGGACCTACGACGATTGAAGAGAATCGTTTAATGTGACAGAAGTGCAGCCTTTCCGCAAATTGCTGCAAATTTCAATGCTGGGCCATCAACAATTGTCAGCGTGATAACCATTCAACGAAACATCACCGATATGGGCTTTCTTTGCCGATGGACAACTCGTGTAACCTTCATGACTGTACGACACAAAGGTCTTCGCCTCGCCTGGGTCCGTCAACACCGACGTTGGACTGTTGCTGACTGGAAACATGTTGCCTGGACGGGCGAGTCTCGTTTCAAATTGTATCGAGACGATGGACGTGTAGAGATATAGAGACATCTACATCTACATGACTACTCAGCAATTCACAATTAAGTGCTTGGCAGAGGGTTCGTCGAACCACAATCATACTATCTCTCTACCATTCCACTCCCGAACAGCGCGCGGGAAAAACGAACACCTAAACCTTTCTGTTCGAGCTCTGATTTCTCTTATTTTATTTTGATGATCATTCCTACCTATGTAGGTTGGGCTCAACAAAATATTTTCGCATTCGGAAGAGAAAGTTGGTGACTGAAATTTCGTAAATAGATCTCGTCGCGACGAGAAACGTCTTTGCTTTAATGACTTCCAGCCCAATTCGCGTATATCATATCTGCCACACTCTCTCCCCTACTACGTGATAATACAAAACGAGCTGCCCTTTTTTGCACCCTTTCGATGTCCTCCGTCAATCCCACCTGGTAAGACAATCTTATAAATCCATGGACCCTGCATGTCAGCAGGAGACAGTTCAAGCCTGTGGAGGCTCTGTAATGGTGTACGGCGTGTGCAGTTGGAGTGATAGGGGACCCCTGATACGTCTAGATACGACTGTGACAGGTGACACGTACGTAAGCATTCTGTCTGATCACTTGCATCCATTGATGTCCATTGTGCATTCCGAAGGACTTGGGCATTTCCAGCAGAACAATGCGACACCCCACACGTCTAGAATTGCTACAGAGTGGCTCTAGGAACACTCTTGCGAGTTTAAACACTCCCACTGGAGACCAAATTCTGGAGCCACGAACATCTGGGATGCCTTGCAACGTGCCGTTCAGAAGAGATCTCTACCCCCTCGTTCTCTTACGGATTAGTAGTCAGCCCTGCAGTATTCATCATGTCACTTCCCTCCAGCACTACTTCAGACATTAGTCGAGTCCACACCACGTCGTGTTGCGGCACTTCTGCGTGCTCGCGTGGGCCCTACACGATATTAGGCAGGTGTACCTGTTTCTTTGGCTCTTCAGTGTATTACCTTCGTTTTGTGTAGTTTTTTAAATGACCTTTTTTCGTAAAAATAAATTTCAAAATTTATTCGAATGTTTTGTGTGTGGTATTAATGTAACCTTTTACATAAAAAAGGAACTTTAATAATTTTTTTCCTAATGTGGGGCCACAGTCGTAATATATTTCTTTAAAGTCAGTACAGCCATTAGACTTTTTTATTTGCAGTGTTACATTTATACGATCATGATTTCGGCTTTACAGTGCCATTATCAAGTGTTTTAATATTATACAGTGCCTAAGATGGCATGCTGTCGTATTTGAAACACACCATTACACATATGGTCTATTCTGGTATATCTGGTGAAAGCGTACTGCTTTGTTTTGGTGTACTCAGTGATGAAACAAAGCAGTAGGCTTTTACCAGAAATACCAGAATAGACAATGTGTCTCATAGTGCACTTCAAATACGACAGCATGCCGTCTTAGTCACTGTATAACATTAAAACACTTGATAATTGCACTTTGAAAGCGAAATCATGATCGTGTAAATGTAACACTGCAAATAAAAAACAGTCTAATGGCGGTACTGACTCTGAAGCACAAAAAAGGGAACTGTTTCACTGAAAGTGCTGAATGCAATTTTTATGGCTATTTAAACATACTGGTCTGTCAGTCCGCATCCGGGGACAGGGCGTGACAAGAAAATGACCTCGGAAGCTCGGAGTTAAATAGTTTCCCAGTGAATGACGACTTCGCTGTGTAACGCTGTAGAACTTTGCAAGCTAGAGGGCCGGCCGTTAGCCATTTTATCATCTCCGGTCACGTGGGCAGCGGCGGTAAACAGAAGAGGCGCGAGGCCAAACAAACAGCGGACGATCGCTAAGCAGCGGCCACTGGGTCAGTTCGCTCCATTCTGGCACGGGGTCAAGTTAGCGCTAGCAGGCGCTCTCTCTGTTTACAGCCCTGCCCAAGCGTCTTAACAACTCGGCTTGTACTGCAAGCTTATAGGATCCACGTTGGTTAGGCCAGTATTACACTATCAAATTTCTTTGTCAAAGATTTGATCAAAGATATGATCAAATATTCCGTCAAATATATTTGACAAACATCTTTGACGTAGCGCTAGATTGGGTATTACACTGTCATCATATTTTTCGTAAGTTCAAGATGGCTGCCAACAGCAGCTTGTTATTAACCGCAGCAGTTGCATGTACCACAATTGCAAATGGTTCAAAATGGCTCTGAGCACTATGCGACTTAACTTCTGAGGTCACCAGTCGCCTAGAACTTAGAACTAGCCTAACGACATCACACACATCCATGCCCGAGGCAGGATTCGAACCTGCGACCGTAGCGGTCGCTCGGCTCCAGACTGTAGCGCCTAGAACAGGACTTCTGCCCAGGCGAATACAGGGTTATAAGTACAAACTCAAATAGGGGTAATGAAGGAGTAGCTTTAATAATGAATAAGAAACTAGCAATGCGGCTAAGCTAGTATGAACAGCGTAGTGAACGCATTATTGAAGTCAAGATAGACACGTAGCTAACACCCACCACAGTAGTAAACGTTCATACGCCAACTAGATCTGCAGATGTTGAACAGATTGAAGAAATGTGTAAAGAGATAAAAGAAATTGTTCAGATAGTAAAGGGAGATGAAAATTTAATAGCGATGCGAACTGGAATTCGGCAAGAGAACGAAAAATAGTAGGTGACGTGGACTGGCAGAAACGAATGAAAGAGGAAGCCGTCTGGTAGAACTTTCCACAGAGTATAATTTAATCAGCGATAACACTTGTTTTAAGAATCATGAAAGAAGGTTGTACACATGGAAGAGACATGAAGAAACAGAAAGGTTTCAGACTCAATGTATAGAAATTTACGGACAAGATTTTAAATTGCAAGACACTTCCAGGTGCAGATGTGGACTCTGACGACAATTTATGGTGTTAGTTATGAACTGTAAACTGAAAAAATCGCAATAAGGTAGGAAGTTAAGCAGGTGGGGCTTTGGCAAGTTGAAACAACGAGAGGTCGCCGGGAGTTTCAGTCGGATCATTAGGCAACACTTGACAAGAGTATGGGAAAGAAAAGTGAAGGCAGCAGAGGATGAAGTAGGTGGACAGCACAAGAAATATTGAACTTAACTGATGAAAGAAGGAAATATGAAAATGCAGTAAAAGAAGGAGGAGAAGGGCAATATAAACCTCTAAAAAATGGGATTGACAGGAATTGCATAATGACTAAGTAGGAATGGCTACATGACAGATGTAATGATTTAGAAGCATATATCACTAGGGGAGAGATACATACCGCCTATAGGAAAATTAAAGATGCGTTTGGAGAAAGAGAAGCAGTTGTATGATTATCAAGAGCTCAGATAGGAAACCAATCATAACCAAAGAGGGAAAAGCAGAAAGATGGTAGGAGCATATAGAGGGTCTATACAAAGCAAATGAACCTTAAGGCAATACTAAAGATCCAAAAGAGAACGAAGATGAAGATGACATGAGAGATATAACACTGCGTGAAGAGACAGAGCACTAAAAGATTTAAGTCGAAATAAAGCCCCGGAAGTAGACGAGATTTTGTCAGAACTGTTGATAGCCTTGGGAGAGCCAGCCACGACAAAACTCTTCACACTTGTGAGCAAGATGTATGAGACTGGCGACATACCATCAGATTTCAAAGAAAGCAGGTGTTTACAGGTGTGAATATCATCGAACTATCAGTATAATAAGTCAAGGCTGTAAAATACCAACACGAATTCTTTACAGACGAATGGAAAAACTGGTAGAAGCCGGCTCAGGCGAAATTTGGTTTTGGGTTCCGAAGGAATGTAGGGACACACGAGGCAATACTGACCCTACGACGTACCTCAGAAGGTAGGTCAAGGAAAGCCAAACCCACGTTTACAGCATTTGTAGACTTAGGGAAAGCTTTTGAAAGTGTCGACTGGAAAACTCACTTTGAAATTCTGAAGATAGCAGGAGTAAAAAACAGGGAGCGAAAGGCTATTTACGACTTGTACAGAAACCAGATGGCAGTTATAAGCGTCGAAGGGCATGAAAGGGAAGCAGTGGTTCAGAAGGGAGTGAGACAGGGTTGTAACCTACCCCCGATGTTATGCAATCTGCACGTCGAGCGAGCAGTAAATGAAAGCAAAGTAAAATTTGGAGTGGGAATAAAACTTGAGAGAGAAGAAATAAAAACTTTGAGTTTTGTCGATGACGTAATTCTGTCAGAGACAGCAAAGGACTTGGAAGAGAAGATAAACCAGAATGGACAGGATCTTGAAAGGAGGATATAAGATAAACACCAGCGAAAGGGAAACATGGATAGTGGAATGTAGTCGAATTGAAACACGTGATAAATTAGATCAGGAAAGGAGACTCTATAAGTAAGACATGAACTTAGTTATTTGGGCAGCAAAATAACCGGCGATGGCCGAAGTAGACAGGATATAAAATGTAGAGTGGCAATGGCAAGGAAAGCGTTCCTGGAGAAGAGAAGTTTGTTAACATCGAGTATAGATTTAAGCGTAAGGGAGCCTTCTTGAAAGTATTTGTACGGAGTGTAGCCATGTATCGAAGTGAAACATGGACGATAAACAGTTTAACGAAAAAGACAATAGAAGCTTCTAAAATTTGGCACTGCAAAGGAATACTGAAGAGTAGATGGGTACATCACGTAACTAATGAAGAGGTACTGAACAGAATTGGGGAGACAATAAATTTGTGGCAGAACTTGACTCAAAGAACGGATCGGTTGGCTGGACACGTTTTGTGACATCAAGGGATCATCAGTTTAGTTCTGAAGGGAAGCCGGGAGGGGGGGGGGGGCAATACAGTAAGCACATCCAGAAGGAAGTAGGTTGCAGTAGTTGTTCGGAGATGAAGAGGCATGCAGAATTGTATCAGACTAGTCTTCGGACTGAAGAGCACAACAACAACAACATAATCTGCTGTAGGTCAGGGTCCTACTTATCACAACCCGCAACCAATCTCTCTAATGGGCCGTCGTTTGCGAGTAATCGACAAAAAAGTAATTTCAAAATTTTCTTATATTCCGGTGGAGCCTTAACAACATCTATATCTACATAGAGAGATACTCCGCAAGCCACCGTACGGTGCGTGGTGGAGGGTAACCTGTACTAGTGATTTCCTTTCCTGTTCCACTCGCAAATAGAGCGAAGGAAAAACGACTGTCTATATGCCCCCGTATAAACCGTAATTTCTCGAATTTTATCTTCGTGGTCCTTGCGCGCTATGTTGGCGGCAGTAGAATCTCTCAGCAGTCAGCTTCAGATGCCAGTTCTACAAACTTTCTCAATAGAGTTTTCGGAAAGAACGTCTCTCCTCTCCAGGGATTCACGTTTGAGTTCCCGAGGCGCCTCAGTAACACTGTTCGAACCTACCGGTGACAAGTCTAGCAGCCCGCCTCTGAACTGCTTGGAACAAAGAGCATCATTTCCAAATTGTTGACATAGCCTAGCGGTTAAGGTTTTTGCTTGGTACGCTGATGGTTAGTGGTTAGAATCCTGTCAGATGTTACCTGTTTTTGTTTACATCTCTATCGAAACGAGTCCGGTTTAATAACAGATTTAAATATAAATTTTTTTATTCGTAATCCTTTGACTCATATCGTTAATCATTGCTTTAACTTTTTATTTGCTCTCATTTTGTATTTATTCATTCTTTAATTTGAAATCTTAGCCCATGATACACTACTGGCCATTAAAACCGCTACACCAAGAAGAAATGCAGACGATAAACGGGTATTCATTAGACAAATATATTATACTAGAACTGACATGCGATTACATTTTCACGCAATTTGGGTGCATAGATCCTGAGAAATCAGTACCCACAACAACCACCTCTGGCCGTAATAACGGCCTTGATACGCCTGGCCATTGAGTCAAACAGAGCTAAGTTGGCGTGTACAGGTACAGCTGCCCATGCAGCTTCAACACGATACCACAATTCATCAAGAGTAGTGACTGGCGTATTGTGACGAGCCAGTTGCTCGGCCACCATTGACCAGACGTTTTCAATTGGTGAGAGATCTGGAGAATGTGCTGACCAGGGCAGCAGTCGAACATTTTCTGTATCCAGAAAGGCCCGTACAGGACCTGCAACATGCGGTCGTGCATTATCCTGCTGAAATGTAGGGTTTCGAAGGGATCGAATGAAGGGTAGAGCCACGGGTCGTAACACATTCGAAATGTAACGTCCACTGTTCAAAGTGCCCTCAATGCGAACAAGAAGTGATAGAGACGAGTAACCAATGGCACCCCATCCATCACGCCGGGTGATACGCAGGATGGCGATGAAAAACACACGCTTCCAATGTGCGTTCACCGCGATGTCGCCAAACACGGATGCGACCATCGTGATGCTGTAAACAGAACCTGGATTCATCCGGAAAAGTGACGTTTTGCCATTCGTTCACCCAGGTTCGTCGGTGAGTACACCATCGCAGGCGCTCCTCTCTGTGATGCAGCGTCAAGGATAACCGCAGCCACGGTCTCCGAGCTGATAGTCCGTGCTGCTGCGAACGTCGTCGAACTGTTCGTGCAGATGGTTGATGTCTTTCAATCGTCCCCATCTGTTGACTCAGGGATCGAGACGTGGCTGCACGATCCGTTACAGCCATGCGGATAAAATGCCTGTATTTCGACTGCTAGTGATACGAGGCCGTTGGGTTCCAGCACGGCGTTCCGTATTACCCTCCTGAACCCACCGATTCCATATTCTGCTAACAGTCATTGGATCTCGACCAACGCGAGCAGCAATGTCGCGATACGATAAACCGCAATCGCGATAGGCTACAATCCGACCTTTACAAAGTCGGAAACGTGATGGTACGCATTAATCCTCCTTACACGAGGCATCATAACAACGTTTCACCAGGAAACGCCGGTCAGCTGCTGTTTGTGTATGAGAAATCGGTTGGAAACTTTCCTCATGTCAGCATGTTGTAGGTGTCGCCACCGCCGCCAACCTTGTGGGAATGCTGTGAAAAGCTAATCATTTGCATATCACAGCATCGTCTTCCTGTCGGTTAAATTTCGCGTCTGTGGCGCGTAATCTTCCTGGTGTAGCAATTTTAATGGCCTGTAGTGTATTTTCTGTTTATTTTCTCGATTTCCACAGTTTTATATTTTCGTCCATATTATTAGTGTTGTTATTTCTGTCACTCATCTAGCTTGAATATAGTTTTATTTGTATTACATTGCTATCCTGAGTGAAAGTGAAGAAGAATTAAATGATCTGCTGAACGGAATGAACAGTCTAATGAGTACACAGTGTGGTTTGAGAGTAAATCGGAGAGAGACGAAGGTAATGAGAAATAGTAGAAATGAGAACAGCGAGAAACTTAACATCAGGATTGATGGTCACGAAGTCAATCAAGTTAAGGAATTCTGCTACCTAGGCAGTAAAATAACCATTGACGGACAGAGTAAGGAGGACATCAAAAGCAGACTCGCTATGGCAAAAATGGCATTTCTGGCCAAGAGAAGGCTACTAATATCAAATACCAGCCTTAATTTGAGGAAGAAATTTCTGAGGATGTACGTCTGGAGTACAGCATTGTATGGTAGTGAAACATGAACTGTGGGAAAACCGGAACAGAAGAGAATCGAAGCATTTTAGATGTGGTGCTATGTTGAAAATTAGGTGGACTGATAAGGTAAGGAATGAGGAGGTTCTACGCAGAATCGGAGAGGAAAGGAATATGTGGAAAACACTGATAAGGAGAAGGGACAGGATGATAGGACATCTGCTAAGACATGAGGGAATGACTTCCATGGTACTAGAGGGAGCTGTAGAGGGCAAAAACTGTAGAGGAAGACAGAGATTGGAATACGTCAAGCAAATAATTGAGGACGTAGGTTGCAGGTGCTACTCTGAGATGAAGAGGTTAGCACAGGAAAGGAATTCGTGGCGGGCCGCATCAAACCAGTCAGTAGACTGATGACCAAAAAAAAAAAAAACCTTCCTCCGTTTAAAACCTCGTCTGTCCAAGATGCGAAAAGAATACACGTTTCAAATATTTGTGTGACGATTACAGTCCACAGTCGTGTACTTTGTGAGAAAAACTAAAACTTTTGACACCACAGCACAGCCAATATAAATAGATTAGTTCGTCTTCTGTTTTTTAACGAGTAGATTGGGAATTTAAATATTACGGTAGACAAATAAAAATATTTCAAATCACGTGAACAAAGATACCAAATGAACAAGGAAAAAAAGGAAGACAAAATCAAAACACACAAAAAAGTTAGTATAATGATGAAAATCAGCCAGCGAAAGATTAGCAATGAATATATTCCTTCGATAGCAATGCACTACTTTCTCCAAGTGTTTCAGGCGTATGCTTACATGTTACTCTACCTCTCTTTCCTCTTCGGTAACAACAGTAGTTGCAACATTGTACTATTAGGAAGGCTCCAGTCCTCTACGCCATAAACGCCATTTTTTTTCTATATGCATGTCGGCCGATGGGAAAAACTATTTGCCGTTGGCGTTAACTGGGGAAGAGTGACGAAGTGGCGGGGAGGGGGAGGGGGGGGGGGGAAGAAAGCCTTCACAGCATCGTGGAGGTCGTAAACTAGGCGCTTATGAATCGTATTTTCGTCGGGCCTGTAGCAGTAAACAAGATCTCATCATCGTGAATCAGTAAGAGACTCGTATTTCAAAGACAGCCGCGTCCGCTTCTCCGTCAATAGCTACGCAACGAGTTCTAATAAGCGCTGTCCGCACACACGGACGCCTTGCGTTTACAGAGACCGAAGCTGTTGACTGTTGACTCGCAATCGGATACGCGTAGCCGAGGAAGGAAAGCCTTGCTATGGCCGTGTAAACAGGGAGCCATTCGCGTGTCCGAAACTGCGAGGTTCTGTTTACGGGCAACTCGCCTTGTAGGGCACACGCTGCAGCCGACAAGTGATCAATGTACCAGGTGGTTGCAATTAAACTGTCGCTACTTGAGCCGGTGTAGATGGGAAACTATTTAGCGTGTGGGTGCCCAACTTTATTGTAATGATGTTCAGACTGTGCGCTGCAGGATTTGCGTTGTTAGTAGTGACGCGACTCGCCGTTAAGCCGTCGGCACACGGACCGTGCATCCGAACGTTGAGCGTTGAGCGTGCCGAGTTTCTGACGTCATAGCGTGGAACAGCACGTTCGGGAGTCTTTCCGAACGTGCAGAGCAATATCTGGCGTGTCAGATATTCTGAGCGTGCGTCTGAGCGTTGACCAATGAGATGGCACAACGCCACCTACGTCACACGCACGCCGTCTCCCTTCAGTACAGAGTTGTGAGGCGCCATATTGGCGTTCATTTCAAGCCTATATGTATATATGCCGTTTCTGAGCACCAGCAAATTGAGAATCACTGGGAAACCCGTTGTTAGTTGTGTGATTCGTTCCAATAAAATAATGAGAAACATCATATTCGTGGCAAAAGAATTATTGTAACTTGCGTATTATGACAGTAGGTTATTTGAAGGCAGCGACACACTAAAGATCCACCAAAAACGTATTGTTCATGGTACAATTTGTTATAGTTAAATTTCTATTAGTAACATAATTATCTACGATTAACGTTTTTAGGGTAACACGATATGGTCAAACACAAGCCGCGAGTCGGTTGGTGTGTGTGGACGGGTTACTCCTGTAACCGAAATTGCAGGTACGTTCTGGTACATTTGATGTTGATTGGATAGGATGAAAAAGGTTCGCATTTGTGAAATAGTAAAGTAGTATCATTGTCGTTTCAGATCTGAAGATGGTTCTACATGAACCGAAACCGGTCATGTGAATAAATATTTGTGCAATCAAGACGGATTATAAGTAACATTATATAACCAGTGATTGCGGTATACCATAAAACATTATGTCTGTTTTTGCAAATATTGGTATTGTTTACCTTCTAGTACATTTACCAGCAATCCACCCCTCTCTCCCACTTCTTTTAAGGTATTGAACTCCCATACATAAAACGGAGAAGGTGATTTTTAGCGTTCCGCACCACAATTAACAACTTGTACAGAAACCAGACGGCCGTTACAAGAGTCGAGGAGTATGAAAGGGAAGCAGTCGTTGAGAAAGGAGTGAGACAGGGTTGTAGCCTATTACCTATGTTATTCAACCCGTGTATTGAGCAAACAGTGAAGGAAACAAAAGAAAAATTTGAAGTAGGAATTAAAGATCGGAGATTAAAATTCACGGACAAGAAATAAAAACTTTGAAGTTTGTCGATGACATTTTAATTCTCTCAGCGACTGTAAAAGACTTGGAATAGTAGTTGAACGGAATGGACAGGGTCTTGAAAGAAGGATATAGGATGAACATCAGCAAAAGCAAAACAAGGATAATGGAATGCAATCAAATTAAATTAGGTGCTGCTGAAGGAATTAGATTAAGAAACGAGACACTAAAAGTAGTAAACGAGTTTTCCTATTTGGGCATCAAAACAACTTATGACGGTCGAAGTAGAGACGCTATAAAATGTAGACTGGCAATGGCAATAAAACCGTTTCAGAAGAAGAGAAATTTGTTAACATCAAATATAGATTTAAGTGTCAAGAAATTTTTTCTTAAAGTATTTGTATGGAATGTAGTATGAAACGTGGCCGTGTACGGACGACAGTTTATACAAGAAGAGAATAGAAGCTTTTGAAATGAGTGCTACAGAAGAATGCTGAAGATTAGATGTGTATGTTACATAGCTAATGAGGAGCTACTCAATAGAATTGGGGAACAAAGAAATTTGTAGCATAACCTGACTAGAAGACGGAATCGGATGATAGGACATAGACATCAAGGGATCACCAGTTTAGTACTGAAGGGAAGTGTTTGGGGGGTAGGGGGGGGGGGGAGGAATCGTAGGCGCAGACCAAGAGATGAATACAATAAGCAGATTCAGAAGGATGTAGGTCGCATTAGTCATTCAGAGATGAAGAGTCTTGTACACGATAGAGCAACATGGACGGCTGAATCAAACCAGTCTTCGGACGGAAGACCACAATAGCAACGATTTCAGTCAGTGAAAACTGAACACTCAATGCGATTACTTTGTCTGTCTGTCCGGCATTTGCCTGGAGTGATTGTGGGAAATCACAGTAAACCTAAATCTGGATAAATTAATACGCCAAAGGTCCGCCTCAGTTGGGAAAAGTTACTGGTCTTTACCCAGGTTTCAGCTAGAGTAATCTAGCCTTCTTCAGAAGCATAAAATAAACTAATACATGTCAGAATAAAATGTTTGACCGTGCCTTATTCTGACATGTATTAGTTTATTTTATGCTTCTGAAGAAGGCTAGATTACTCTAGCTGAAACCTGGGTAAAGACCAGTAACTTTTCTTTGACGTATTAATTTATCACAGTTTCTGACAGGGCTGCAACATGTTAAAAATTCTTGTAAATCTGGATAGCCGGTCGTGGGTCTGAACCGTCGTCCTCCTGAATGCGAGCCCAGTGTGCTAACCACTGCGCCACCTCGCTCGGTAGAAAATAAGTAGCGAGTGGACTTTCTAAAGAAAGATTTCTATTTGCGGTACCCAGATATACAAGATAATCTCCTCCGTCCAATACGCAATCGTGACAGGAGTTCCGTCCTAAGGCCGGTGTTACACTATCAAATTTCTTTGTCAAATACCTTTGTGAAAGATATTTGATGGTGTAATAGGGAACTTTTTCAAATGTCGTCCAATATTTGATGAAATCTAGGGCCTCGCTAAAGATTTGATCAAAGAAGTCGCTTATCTTCTGTTCACTGCAGTGTGACATGTTACCACATGGAGCGCTAGCATCGCTGCAGCGTTCTGTCGTCTGTAGTGTTTTTATAAACATTGCCGCTAAATACAATTGGTGTGTGCCGACAACTACAAAATTAATAGAGATGTAGGAAGGTGGTGAGGCGCTTTACGACGTGAGGAACGCTGAATACAAAAAATAGATTAAGAAGACTGGAGACCTGAACTGACCTGACCTAACCTTACATAACCCTCTCCTGTAGCAAGGAATCGGAGTGTTACAGTGAGCCTGTCTTCTGCAGATTTAGCAGTTCTTAAGTGAATATTGTGCTTTGTAATATGAGGATACACCTGCTCTTCCATTCTTAAGTAATTGATGTACAACTTGACGTCCTCCTCTATAAACTCACATAACAAGTTTTGTTGAATGCTTTGATCGTGTCGTCGTAAAACCCACGGCTTCACCCAGGTATGTTCCCTTTTTTCCCCCGCTTCTCTTCCTACCACCGAACTTCCCTAATTCCGACTGTATCTAACTTTAACCTATCCATTTCCATTTTAAAATTTTCTAACCTACCTACCCGATGAAGGGATTTAACACTCCATTCTCCGATGCGTAGAAACCAGTTTTGTTTCTCCCGATGCCAACATCCTGGGTATTCCCCCCTCGGAGGTCCGAATGGGGACTATTTTACCTCCAGAATATTTTACCTAAGGGGTGCCATCACTTAACCATACAGTAGAGCTGCATGCCTTCGGCAAAAATTCCGATAAATATGTAAACAAAATACTCATAACACCGGACAGGATTCGAAACCACAACCAGCAAATATCAATCAAATAGCTTAACTGCTAGGCTACGAAGTCATTTTTGTTAGGGCTCTAGTGGCTTACAAGAAATTTTGAAATTCTTCTTTTTTTTTTTTTTTTTTCGATTACTCTCAAACGAGAGCCCGGGGTTGCGAAATTCCTGAGGAGCGACATTTATGAGGAGACCCGGCCGAACAGGTAGCGGGAGGTCTCCAGGCCCACCAAACAGGTAGCGCGCCGCAGTTAATTACTGCATCGTCACATCACTGCCGTCACACAGGAGTGCAAAGCGATCGCCGCAACGCATCAAGCAAAAAGCGTGGGATCTACACAAGATCCGACCGATGCTGCAGGAATACTTCTGCAAGAACATCATTTGCTAATGAATGATGGGAGCAAATTTTTACTTGTAGATGACGACAGAGGACCAAATGATATTGGTGTTCGCCAGCGAAAGGGGAAAATCCTGTTTAAGAGACTGCAATTCGTCCTTTGTCGATGGAACGTTCAAAAGCTCCAGCAAGCAGTTTGGACAGTTATTTGTTGTTCATGCCGATATTTCTAGCTCTGAGGAGGAAACAAACACAGTTCGGTGTACGCCTTACATTAATTTCGAAGTTCATCCAAATTTTTACTCCTTAGTAAAAATTCTCAGAGAAGACGCAGAATATCATGGGCACCGACTAATTTTAAATCTAGGTGGGAAAAGAAGAAAGAAGTCCGCAATTAAGACAGATGCCATAGTTTCTAAGGCCCTTACAAGACTCCAAGTTGACAGCAATGTAAAATCATTTCTTACTTGCGTGGCCTATGCACAGAAATTACAATGACTGAAGCTACAGCAACACTTGTAGATATTGAAAAGGGGTTCAGTTCACGCCGATAGCCCTATTGTAAGAATTGTAAATAAATAATCATCCTGTATATTGTAAATAAATATAATGCGGGACGAAGACAGACTACCTCCTCGTGGTGTTCCCTGGAAACGACACAAAGTCGGCTAAATCTCTCTTGCAAATTGTAAAAGATTCGCTAATGAAGTCTGAAAAGTCATAGCTTTTCTAACAATCACAATCAGCATTATTGTGCAGAGAATTTTAGAAACAATGCCTGTTTGAATCGACGATGAATACATCTTGTTTCAATACATAAATTGCATTCCTTAACGCTAATTGCTAGCAGGACTCACATTAGACCTCAGTACACTTAAAGAAAAAGTTTCTACCCAGAGCCAAATTCTTTAGTTGGCTCCTCTTAATACATGGTAAAAGGTTTTCTATCATATCAAATTTTGGGTGAGGGGTTGAAAGATGGAAAACATTTTCGGTTTCTGCAGTTTTTGTAAAATACATCGTTAAGTTGAGCGAAGATTATGCCCTACGTGAGATTAACCAGAACAAAAATTCCAAAGATAAAGGTCTTACGCATAACCCTGCTGCAACTAATGGTTGACATGATATCGTGTGGACAAAATCAGCTCCGATTTCTATTTTGACTAAGGCTACTCTTCCTTGCCCAAAAAATTGTAACACTCGGCAGTTGCCCGGGACGGCACAAGCCGAGCGCTCAGTCACAACCAAGCGGCAGCAGGTAGTGGTCGAGCAGGTAGTGGCGCAGCATTTGCGACACACCCTGTGCCGGTCCCTTAGCATCCCGGATTTCTCACAACTGTCGCCACATTCCAATTTCTCACAAGTGTCGCTTCTCACAAGTGTCTACAACTCGAGATCCCACCAGGAGTAATGACTGCAACGTGTGATATCTGGGACCTAGTCTGCACCAGAGTACGGGTGTTTTCGAAAAGTTGTAGCCATCCCTGAAGACCTATCTTTGCAAGTACCGAATACTGCCACGGACGAAAGTGAACGGTAATGGAAGCAACAGGTCCCACTAAAAGATGGATCCGCAAACGGGCTGTTTAGCGATATACAGGGTGTCCGAAAACTCTTTTCTCTGATTACATAAATTGATAACTCAGGCTAGAAGTAAGATACAAATATGAAACTGGTGTCTAATTGTTTACAAACTATCAAAGTTTTTTTTTCACACATCAGTAAACTTCGACTTCCATTGTTGCCCAATGACAGTACCCGTCGATATGACTTTGAGGTCGAAATGCTATCACGTGTTGAGGACGATGATGGTTATCTCAGACGAATTGCCTTTTCCGACGAAGCGACCTTTTTTGTCAGTGGAGTAGTGAATCGCCATGATGTGCGCATTTGGGGTTCACAACCCCCTGGCGAGGTCATGGAGTGCACCATAGGCAGTCCAAAGGTGAATGTTTGGTGCGCGCTACTGCACGATCGAATTATCGGGCCATTCTTCTTCGCTGAGGCTACCGTCACATCTGCAGTGTATCTGGACATGTTGCAACTGTATGCTGTTCCTCAGCTGCTTCAGTATCACCCCGATATCTTGTTTCAGCAAGACGGTGCACCGCCTCATTGGGGTTTGGACGACCGTGCCTATCTCGATACGACCTTTCCTGGGCGATGGATTGGTCGTGATGGGCCAACGGTTTGGCCTCCACGCTCTCCTGACATAACCCCATTAGACTTCTTTTTATGGCGTTCAAGGACGAGCTCTACCGAACACGTGTACCAGATCTTGAAACCCTGCGGCAACGGATAACCACCGTCGTTGAATCGATCCCTCCAGTGGTGTTGGCTAATGTGTGGACGGAAATTGAATATCGCCTAGACGAGCTACGTGCTACCAATTGTGCTCATATGGACGTTTACTGATGTGTGAAAAAAACTTTGATAGTTTGTAAACAATTAGACACCAGTTTCATATTTGTATCTTACGAGGTGCATTCAAGTTCTAAGGCCTACGATTTTTTTTTTCTCCGGACTGGAAAGAGATAGAAACATGCGGCCGCATTCACTGTCAATATGTTCCAGACATGGCAGTACCGTATGGCAGATGGAATTTTACCGCCAGCGGCGAGAATGAGAACTGTTTTAAATACTTAAAATGGCGACGTTTTCCTTACTTGAACAGCGTGCAATCATTCGTTTTCTGAATTTGCGTGGTGTGAAACCAATTGAAATTCACCGAGAGTTGAAGGAGACATGTGGTTATGGAGTTATGGATGTGTCGAAAGTGCGTTCGTGGGTGCGACAGTTTAATGAAGGCAGAACATCGTGTGACAACAAACCGAAACAACCTCGGGCTCGCACAAGCCGGTCTGACGACACGATCGAGAAAGTGGAGAGAATTGTTTTGGGGGCTCGCCGAATGGCTGTTGAACAGATCGCCTCCAGAGTTGGCATTTCTGTGGGTTCTGTGCACACAATCCTGCATGACGACCTGAAAATGCGAAAAGTGTCATCCAGGTGGGTGCCACGAATGCTGACGGATGACCACACGGCTGCCCGTGTGGCATGTTGCCGAGCAATGTTGACGCGCAACGACAGCACGAATGGGACTTTCTTTTCGTCGGTTGTGACAATGGATGAGACGTGGATGCCATTTTTCAATCCAGAAACAAAGCGCCAGTCAGCTCAATGGAAGCACACAGATTCACCGCAACCAAAAAAATTTCGGGTAACCGGCAGTGCTGAAAAAATGATGGTGTCCATGTTCTGGGACAGCGAGGGCGTAATCCTTACCCACTGCGTTCCAAAGGGCACTACGGTAACAGGTGCATCCTACGAAAATGTTTTGAAGAACAAATTCCTTCCTGCACTGCAACAAAAACGTCCGGGAAGGGCTGCGCGTGTGCTGTTTCACCGAGACAACGCACCCGCACATTGAGCTAACGTTACGCAACAGTTTCTGCGTGATAACAACTTTGAAGTGATTCTTCATGCTCCCTACTCACCTAACCTGGCTCCTAGTGACTTTTGGCTCTTTCCAACAATGAAAGACACTCTCGGTGGCCGCACATTCACCAGCCGTGCTGCTATTGCCTCAGCGATTTTCCAGTGGTCAAAACAGACTCCTAAAGAAGCCTTCGCCGCTGCCATGGAATCATGGCGTCAGCGTTGTGAAAAATGTGTACGTCTGCAGGGCGATTACGTCGAGGAGTAACGCCAGTTTCATCGATTTCGGGTGAGTAGTTAATCAGAAAAAAAATGGGAGGCCTTAGAACTTGAATGCACCTCGTACTTCTAGCCTGAGTTATCAATTTATGTAATCAGGGAAAGACTTCTCGGACACCCTGTAATTGCCGATGCGTGGTTACGAGCTGCTGTGTATCCTACTCGGTTCAGCTGTGGGGCGATGGCGGCCGCGAAAGTCACTGAGGAAGGAGCGATAGTGCTAACTAAGCGAGCGGGCTGGGCTCTCTCTCCTCCAAGTGTATGCCGGTTCGCGCTCTCCACTGACTCCCTGGAACCTTGCCCGCTGGACTCTCGACCGCGCAGGTACCGTTGTGGCCGTGTCAGGCCCGGAGTTCTCTGAACTTTCCAATGACTGTACGCAGCAAACAAACACCTAATCAGCTGATACAAGTCTTCGACAAACACGCGTCAACGCCCACAGAGCAACATTCACTTGTAACGCGTGTCCATTGGGACGATCTGTTTGTTCCTTTTTCCCGGCCCAACTTACGGAAGTGCAGTGCGAACCTGTTCGCCCAAGGAGGGAAATGTGCATTTGTTTTACAGGTGGGATAATTATCGAATTTATTGTGCGCAGGTCGCGCCGACAGCTCCTAAATACTTGAAGAAGGAGAAGGAGAAGGAAAGGTGATGTTTCAGAACCACCAAGAGCCGATGATGAAATAAAACTTTACGGACTACCACTAAATCTTCATCTGTACTCTGTAAGCCACATTGCGGTGTGTGGTGGAGGGTACTTTGTATACCCCTGAAGACAAATTCTATATTCTCTGCCGCTCGGGATCAGCCGAGCGGTCTAGGGCGCTGCAGTCATGGATTGTGCGGAGGTTAGAGTCCTCCCTCGGGCATGGGTGTGTATGTTTGTCCTTATGATAATTTAGGTTAAGTAGTGTGTAAGCTTAGGGACTGATGAACTTATCTGTTAAGTCCCATAAGATTTCACACACATTTGAACATTTTCTATATTCTCTGTGAGGTACTGGATTGATTAAGCAAAAGGTTTCGAACGCTAGACATATTTTTTTGATTTAACAAAGGCGTTTCATTGTGTTGATCACAAAATACTGCTCCAGGAGTTGGGCCATTATGGAATATGGGGAGTAGCTCACAATTGCTTCACCACTCACTTTAACAACAGACGGAAAAAGGTCTTTATTCACAGTATTGAGAATGGCTGCGATGTGGGGTCTGAGTGGGATACAGTCAAATAGGGGTTGCCCCAGGGGTCAGTGTTGGGACCACTCCTGCTCCTTATTTATATTAATGATATGCCCTCTAGTATTACAGGTAGCTCTAAAATATTTCTACATCTACATCTACATACATACTCCGCAATCCACCATACGGTGCGTGGCGGAGGGTACCTCGTACCACAACTAGCATCTTCTCTCCCTGTTCCACTCCAAAACAGAACTAGGGAAAAATGACTGCCTATATGCCTCTGTATGAGCCCTAATCTCTCTTATCTTATCTTTGTGGTCTTTCCGCGAAATATAAGTTGGTGGCAGTAAAACTGTACTGCAGTCAGCCTCAAATTCTGGTTCTCTAAATTTCCTCAGTAGCGATTCACGAAAAGAACGCCTCCTTTCCTCCAGAGACTCCCACCCGAGTTCCTGAAGCATTTCCGTAAGACTCACGTGATGATCAAACCTACCAGTAACAAATCTAGCAGCCCGCCTCTGAATTGCTTCTATGTCCTCCCTCAATCCGACCTGATAGGGATCCCAAGCGCTGGAGCAGTACTCAAGAATAGGTCGTATTAGTGTTTAACAAGCGGTCTCCTTTACAGATGAACCACATCTTCCCAAAATTCTACGAATGAACCGAAGACGATTATCCGCTTTCCCCACAATTTCTGTTTGCTGATGACACTAGCCTGGTAGTAAAGGATGTTGTGTGCAACATTGGCTCTGTTTCAAATAGTGCAGTTGATGACATAAGTTCCTGGCTTGTAGAAAATAAACTAACGCTAAATCACAGTACGACTCAGATTTTACAGTTTCTAACACACAATTGAACAAAACTCGACGTTTTAATTTCACTGAATGGGCATATGATTAGTGAAACTGAACAGTTCAAATTTCTATGTGTTTAGATAAACAGTAAACTGTCGTGGAACGCCCATGTTCAGGATCTTGTTCAAAGACTTTATGCTGCCATTTTTACTATTCGAACGGCGTCTGAAGTAAGTGATCGTTCTACACGAAAATTAGTCTACTTCGTTTATTTTTATTCGATTATGTCTTGCGGTATTATATTTTGGGGTAACGCTTCCCATTCTAAACGGATGTTTTTGGCTCAACAACGAGCAGTTCGGACAGTAAGTTAAGTTCACGAACCTCTTGTCGACCCCCTGTTGACGAGTCTGGGTATTTTGATATTGCCGTCTCAATACACAGGCTGTTACAAAAAGGTACGGCCAAACTTTCAGGAAGCATTCCTCACACACAAATAAAGAAAAGATGTTATGTGGACATGTGTCCGGAAACGCTTAATTTCCATGTTAGAGCTCATTTTAGTTTCGTCAGTATGTACTGTACTTCCTCGATTCACCGCCAGTTGGCCCAATTGAAGGAAGGTAATGTTGACTTCGGTGCTTGTGTTGACATGCGACTCATTGCTCTACAGTACTAGCATCAAGCCCATCAGTACGTAGCATAAACAGGTTAGTGTTCATCACGAACGTGGTTTTGCAGTCAGTGCAATGTTTACAAATGCGGAGTTGGCAGATGCCCATTTGATGTACGGATTAGCACGGGGCAATAGCCGTGGCGCGGTACGTTTGTATCGAGACAGATTTCCAAAACGAAGGTGTCCCGACAGGAAGACGTTCGAAGCAATTTATCGGTGTCTTAGGGAGCTCGGAACGTTCTAGCCTATGACTCGCGACTGGGGAAGACCTAGAACGACGAGGACACCTGCAATGGACGAGGCAATTCTTCGTGCAGTTGACGATAACCCTAATGTCAGCGTCAGAGAAGTTGCTGCTCTACAAGGTAACGTCGACCACGTCACTGTATGGAGAGTGCTACGGGAGAACCAGTTGTTTCTGTACCGTGTACAGCGTGTGCAGGCACTATCAGCAGCTGATTGGCCTCCACGGGTACACTTCTGCGAATGGTTCATCCAACAATGTGTCAATCCTCATTTCAGTGCAAATGTTCTCTTTACGGATGAGGCTTCATTGCAACCTGACACATCATACTGACGAAACTAAAATGAGCTCTAACATGGAAATTAAGCTTTTCCGGACACATGTTCACATAACATCTTTTCTTTATTTGTGTGTGAGGAATGTTTCCTGAAAGTTTGGCCGTACCTTTTTGTAACACCCTGTATATATATTCTTTACTGTCGTGTCTTGTTAAAAATGTCAAGTTATTCTCAAGATTTAGCAGCTTTCACTCAGTTAATACTCGGCATAAATCCGGTCTGCAATTGGTTCGCACTTTCTTAACACTTGTGCAGTAAAGGTGTGCAGTTTACTGCTGTATCCATTTTCAATAAAGTACCACAAGAATTAAAAAATCTTAGCAGGTAACCACTCGGTTTGAAAGCGAAAATGAATAGCCCACTCACAGGTCATTCCTATTCTGCTGAAAATTAGGCTGTTTCTTATGTTATATTGTTGATTGTGTTTACTTAAACTTATGACTTGACTTTTTTGGGTTCGTAAGCGATTTATTGTTTCTGTTATTACCTTTTTGTTGTAATTTCATGTGCTGACATGTTCCGTGACCATGGAGATTTGCTCCTCGATTTGGTCCTAGTAACTAGACGTGTAAATAATATAAATAAAACCTCTGATTATAATTACTGAATACTGCTAGCGAAGAAAGTGCACGATGATGGAAGGAAACAGGTCTGATCAGGTTTGATCTGCATATGAGCGGTTTACTGAGATAGCTGGCGACGCGCGGTTACGAGCACGTGTGTACACGTCCATGTATGCTTCTCGGTTCCGCTGTGGGACTATGGCGGCCGCGAAAGTCACTGTTCCAGTAGCGCAAGGTTCGCGGAAAGAACGTAGCGGAACATACTGGAAACTTTGGATCAAAGCAGTCAGGTAGATGCAGTATTTCTTGATTTCCGAAAAGCGGTTGACTCAGCGCCACATCCGCTCTTACTGTCGAAAGCTCGATCATATGGGGGCATCAAGTGAATTTTGTGACCGGATTGAGGATAGAGAAACAATTAAAATCGCTCTAAAGAGGAAAGGCCTCTGGACCTGATGGGATACCGTTTCGATTTTACACAGAGTACGCGAAGGAACTTGCCCCCCTTCTTGCAGCGGTGTACCGTAGGTCTCTAGAAGAGCGTAGCGTTCCAAAGGATTGGAAAGGGCACAGGTCATCCCCGTTTTCAAGAAGGGACGTCGAACAAATGTGCAGAACTATAGACCTATATCTCTAACGTCGATCAGTTGTAGAATTCTGGAACACGTATTCGAGTATAATGACTTTTCTGGAGACTAGAAATCTACTCTGTAGGAATCAGCATGGGTTTCGAAAAAGACGGTCATGTGAAACCCAGCTCGCGCTATTCGTCCACGAGACTCAGAGGGCCATAGACACGGGTTCACAGGTAGATGCCGTGTTTCTTGACTTCCGCAAGGCGTTCGATACAGTTCCCCACAGTCGTTTAATGAACAAAGTAAGAGCATATGGACTATCAGACCAATTGTGTGATAGGATTGAGGAGTTCCTAGATAACAGAACGCAGCATGTCATTCTCAATGGAGAGAAGTCATCCGAAGTAAGAGTGATTTCAGGTGTGCCGCAGGGGAGTGTCATAGGACCGTTTGAATTCACAATATACATAAATGACTTGGTGGATGACATCGGAATTTCACTGAGGCTTTTTGCAGATGATGCTGTGCTGTATCGAGAGGTTGTAACAATGGAAAATTGTACTGAAATGCAGGAGGATCTGCAGCGAATTGACGCATGGTGCAGGGAATGGCAATTGAATCTCAATGGAGACAAGTGTAATGTGCTGCGAATACATAGAAAGACAGATCCCTTATCATTTAGCTAGAAAATAGCAGGTCAGCAACTGGAAGCAGTTAATTCCATAAATTATCTGGGAGTACGCATTAGGAGTGATTTAAAATGGAATGATCATATAAAGTTGATCGTCGGTAAAGCAGATGCCAGACTGAGATTCATTGGAAGAATCCTAAGGAAATGTAATCCGAAAACAAAGGAAGTAGGTTACAGTACGCTTGTTCGCCCACTGCTTGAATACTGCTCACCAGTGTGGGATCCGTACCAGATAGGGTTGTTAGAAGAGATAGAGAAGATCCAACGGAGAGCAGCTCGCTTCGTTACAGTATCATTTAGTAATAGCGAAAGCGTTACGGAGATGATAGATAAACTCCAGTGGAAGACTCTACAGGAGAGACGCTCAGTTGCTCGGTACGGGCTTTTGTTAAAGTTTCGAGAACATACCTTCACCGAAGAGTAAAGCAGTATATTGCTCCCTCCTACGTATATCTCGCGAAGAGACGACGAGGATCAAATCAGAGAGATTAGAGCCCACACAGAAACATACCGACAATCTTTCTTTCCACGAACAATACGAGACTGGAATAGAAGGGAGAACTGATAGAGGTACTCAAGGTACCCTCCGGCACACACCGTCAGGTGGCTTGCGGAGTATGGATGTAGATGTAGATGTAGACTTTTGGTGGGGAGGACACAGTGTTTTGCATGGGATGGACAGTCATCGCGAGATGTGGAAGTAACTTCGGATGTACGTTCGGAAAGTGTGTTCGGACCCTTGCTGTTCATTTTGTATGTTAATGACGATGCATATAATATTAATAGTTGCATATAACATTGACAGTAATCTCATAATTTCTAGAGATGACGCAGTTATCTAGAATGCAGTACTGTCTGAAGGAGCTGCATAAATATTCATACGATTCCGAGATTGGCAACTTGCTTTAAGTGTTCAGAAATGTAAAATTGTGCACTTTGCAAAACTAAAAAAAAGTGGTAACCTGTGACTATAATTTCAATGAGTCACCGTTGGAATCGCCAACTCATTCAGATACCTGGGTGTAACACTTTGTAGGGACATGAACTGGAATGATCACATAGACTCAGTCGTGGGTAAAGCAGGTAGTAGACTTCGGTTTATTGGCAGAGTACTGGGGGTGTGCAATCAGTCTACAAACGAGACTGCTCACAAATCTCTCGTACGACCCATTCCGCGTGTGAGACACGTACGAGATACGAGTAAGAGGAGATATTGAACGTATACAGAGAAGGGCAGCGCGAATGGTCACAGGTTTGTTTAATACGTGGGAGAGTGTCACAGAGATACTAAAGGAACTGAACTGGATGACTCTTGAAGATAGCCGTAATCTATCCCGAGAAAATGTGTTAACAAAGTTTCAAGAATCGGCTTTAAATGATGACTCTAGGAATATACTATAGTCCCCTACGTATCGCTCACATAAGGCTCGTGAGAGTAAGATTGGAATAATTACTGCACTCACAGAGGCATTCGAACGATCATTATTCTCGCGCTTCGCACGCGAATGGAACAGGAGGAAATCCTAATAACTGGTAAAATGCAACGTATTCTGCCATGCACCTCACTGTGGTTTACAGAGTATAGATGCAGATTGTTAAAATCCATGGTGGAACCTTCCTCTGCCCTTTATTTCGCACAATTCGCTACTAGGTTCGGTCAACGACCATTATGAAGCTAAGTCATACCGTAATTTGAACAAAAGTAATTTGCTCTGTTCAAATTTGATTTGCTCAAATTACGGTATAACTTTCCTTCCGTTTATGCCAGCTTAACTTCGTAATGGTCGTTTGACCAAAACTTGTAGCGAATTGTGCGAAATAAAGGGCAGAGGAAGGTTCCACCATTATTTGGCGGCTGAATATCCCCACGTGCAAACATACGTCGATCTAGATTGCTGATAAGTTTGTGTGTGGTCTCGTATCTCTCTAATTTTATCTTCGTCGTCTTCTCGGAAGGTAAACGTAGGAGGAACAATATATTGCTTTTCACAGTTGGTCATACTGTGATGCAGAACGCCTCTTTTGCAGCGTCTGCCACTGGAGTAGGCTGAGCATTTCCATGACGCTTTCGCGGTCACTAAATGCACCTGTGACGAAACGTGTTGCTCTTCTTTGGATCTTCTCTGTTTGTTCTATCAGTCCTCTCTGGAACAGATCCCAGACTGACAAGTAATATTCAAGCGTTGGTTGCAGTAGTGTTTTGTAAGCTACTTCATCTACATCTACATTCATACTCCGCAAGCCACCTGACGGTGTGTGGCGGAGGGTACCCTTAGTACCTCTATCGGTTCTCCCTTCTATTCCAGTCTCGTATTGTTCGTGGAAAGAAGGATTGTCGGTATGCCTCTGTGTGGGCTCTAATCTCTCTGATTTTATCCTCACGGTCTCTTCGCGAGATATACGTAGGAGGGAGCAATATATTGCTTGACTCTTCGGTGAAGGTATGTTCTCGAAACTTTAACAAAAGCCCGTACCGAGCTACTGAGCGTCTCTCCTGCAGAGTCTTCCACTGGAGTTTATCTATCATCTCCGTAACGCTTTCGCGCTTACTAAATGATCCTGTAACGAAGCGCGCTGCTCTCCGTTGGATCTTCTCTATCTCTTCTATCAACCCTATTTGGTACGGATCCCACACTGCTGAGCAGTATTCAAGCAGTGGGCGAACAAGCGTACTGTAACCTACTTCCTTTGTTTTCGGATTGCATTTCCTTAGGATTCTTCCAGTGAATCTCAGTCTGGCATCTGCTTTACCGACGATCAACTTTATAAGATCATTCCATTTTAAATCACTCCTAATGCCTACTCCCAGATAATTTATGGAATTAACTGCTTCCAGTTGCTGACCTGCTATATTGTAGCTAAATGATAAGGGAACTATCTTTCTATATATTCGCAGCACATTACACTTGTCTACATTGAAATTCAATTGCCATTCCCTGCACCATGCTTCAATTCGCTGCAGATCCTCCTGCATTTCAGTACAATTATCCATTGTTACAACCTCTCGATACAACACAGCATCATCTGCAAAAAGCCTCAGTGAACTTCCGAAGTCATGTCTCCCTGATGATGGGCTACGTTCTTGATGGTCCTTCCAATGGCCTGTACCTTACTCGCGATTAATGTTACATCGTCCTTCCATTTCCCACCGCTCTCTACGCGAACTCCTAGGTATTTTATGCCAATTACTGCTTCCAGTGAGTGTTGTGCAGTCGTGTAATCATACAACAAAGCGTTTTTCCGTCTATGTCGTCCCAATGCGTTACATTTGTTTATGTTGAGGGTCAATTGGCGCGCCCTGCACCAAGCGCTGACCCTCAGCAGGTCTTCCCGCATTTCGCTACAGCGTCACTGCTTGTCTGCAGCGAAAAGCGTCATGGAACTTTCGCCGTTAAAGACTAGGTGAATTTCATATACAGGGTGTTACAAAAAGGTACCGCCAAATATTCAGGAAACATTCCTCACACACAAAGAAAGAAAATATGTTATGTGGACATGTGTCCGGAAACGCTTACTTTCCATGTTAGAGCTCATTTTATTACTTCTCTTCAAATCACATTAATCACGGAATGGAAACACACAGCAACAGAACGTACCAGCGTGATTTCAAACACTTTGTTACAGGAAATGTTCAAAATGTCCTCCGTTAGCGAGGATACATGCATCCACCCTCCGTCGCAAGGAACCCCTGATGCGCTGATGCAGCCCTGGAGAATGGCGTATTGTATCACAGCCGTCCACAATACGAGCACGAAGAGTCTCTACATTTGGTACCGGGGTTGCGTAGACAAGAGCTTTCAAATGCCCCCATAAATGAAAGTCGAGAGGGTTGAGGTCAGGAGAGCGTGGAGGCCATGGAAATGGTCCGCCTCTACCAATCCATCGGTCACCGAATCTGTTGTTGAGAAGCGTACGAACACTTCGACTAAAATGTGCAGGAGCTCCATCGTGCATGAACCACATGTTGTGTCGTACTTGTAAAGGCGCATGTTCTAGCAGCACAGGTAGAGTATCCCGTATGAAATCATGATAACGTGCTCCGTTGAGCGTAGGTGGAAGAAACTAAAATGAGCTCTAACATGGAAATTAAGCGTTTCCGCACACATGTCCACATAACATGTTTTCTTTATATGTGTGTGAGGAATGTTTCCTGAAAATTTGGCCGTACGTTTATTAACATCCTGCATATTGTAAAAAAATAGTTGTCCTGTAACACTGACTTGGGCTACAGCCGAAGTTATTTTACATTTGAAATCTTCATTGCTTTAAGAATGGTGTGCTGTTTGCTACAAACTCGCAAATTCAGTCATACAGCTTGTCCATTAGGCGGCCGTGCGGAACTATATCAAGCGATCATCATCACCATCATCACCATCATCAGGTAGAGCTACCATAAAATTACACTGCCTGGCAGAATAACTGAAGTACCGAAGACAGGAGATGAGAGCGAAATGAAACCATGCGTAGCGATATTATTTCAGTGATTACAAAATCATATCAGATTTATAAAGAACTTGGTGGTATGACCCTGTATGGCCATCTTTTCAGAGATGGTTGCGGGACTCGGCTGCTCAGTACAGAGTGCCAAATCAAACACCTTACTGAATACAGTAACGAACCTGTAGTCACTTCTTTCAGGGACAGTCGAAGCTAATTTCGCATTTGTTTCTCCCCGACGAGAACGACATCCAAGGAAACGGATGAAATGTCGTGTCAAATAACAAAACATCGATTTTGTTGCAGTTTATAAAAAGTAGTTTATCTGTCTCGTCGAAAAAGCTTCACAATATCTGTCTCTGCATTGGAGATAGAGAAGATCCAAAGAAGAGCGGCGCGTTTCGTCACAGGGTTATTTGGTAACCGTGATAGCGTTACGGAGATGTTTAACAAACTCAAGGGGCAGACTCTGCAAGAGAGGCGCTCAGCATCGCGGTGTAGCTTGCTCGCCAGGTTTCGAGAGGGTGCGTTTCTGGATAAGGTATCGAATATATTGCTTCCCCCTACTTATACCTCCCGAGGAGATCACGAATGTAAAATTAGAGAGATTAGAGCGCGCACGGAGGCTTTCAGACAGTCGTTCTTCCCACGAACCATACGCGACTGGAACAGGAAAGGGAGGTAATGACAGTGGCACGTAAAGTGCCCTCCGCTACACACCGGTGGGTGGCTTGCGGAGTATAAATGTAGATGTAGATGTAGATGTAGATGTAGGATGGAAAACGTCCGTTTCGGCACAAGACCGGCAGCAAGAATCCTTATCAGGTCATGGCAAACATCAAACGAAAATCTTCTTGTCTGCAGATTCCAGTACTTCCATGGTGTGGGAAGAAGATGTGGCTGTCAGCTGATAGAGAATTCGTCGCGGAAAAATAAATATATCTTGTTGAATTTATTGTTTATGAAGTCATTTCCAGAGAGGTATGGGCCGGTCGGAGTGGCCGAGCGGTTCTAGACGCTTGTCTGGAACCGGGCGACCAATACAGTCGCAGGTTCGAATCCTGCCTCGGGCATGGATGTGTGTGATGTGCTTAGGTTAGTTCGGTTTAAGTAGGGGACTGATGACCTCAGCTGTTAAGTACCATAGTGCTCAGAGGCAGTTGAACCAGAGAGGAGCATTGTTGAAAAGTTGGCAACACGTTACTTCCTGCCACATACGTCTCAAGAAGTTATCACAATGAAAAATCAGCGACATTAGAGCTCATGCAGTCATTTTTTTCATGCACCATTCTCGAATGGAGCAGACAGTGAAGAGAGGGGGGGGGGGGGAAGAGGGGGGGGGGGGGAGAGTCTCGCAGCACAGCCTCCGTCTCTCACCGTAAAGTGGCTTGGGGAGCTGGATGTGATTTGGCCAGCACTTGCATGGATGACCGCCAGATCTGCCGAGCGCTGTTGGCAAGCTGGGTGCACTCAGCCCTTGTGAGGCAAACTGAGGAGCTACTTGACTGAGAAGTAGCGGCTCCGGTCTCGTAAACTGACAACGGCTGGCACAGAGGTGTGCTGCCAACATGACCCTCCTTACTTGCATCCAGTGACGCCTGTGGGCTGAGGGTGACACGGCGGTCGGTCGGTTCCCTAGCGTCTCGAAGGCCTATTTGGACGGAGTCTGCGTAAAATATGCCATGTAAAAATAACAGTTCTGATAGTAAATTTCGAGTTTTTCGACTGAGAGTGTGCGTATTTTTTCTGTCTCACAATGGTGTAGTTTTTTCATGGTGCCGCAAGCTGCGTACACCGCGGCTGGCTTTTGTAGGCAGGAAGCGCCCGCATGTGTGACGAGCGGAACAGACACAGACACCTGTGATAAGGCCGTACTGGGTTTCACAGCGGTACGCGACCCGTGCGAGGGCGACGCGTTCCCTAGCAGTGCGTACATGCCTGAGGCGAGGCGATACGCCGCTGCGTACTTTCTGCTTTCTGCGTCCACACTGCAAGCTTTCACAGACGAATGGAAAAACTGGTAGATGCTGACCTCGGGGTAGATCAGTTTGGATTCCGTAGAAATAATGGAACACGTGAGGCAAAACTGACCCTACGACTTATCTTACAAGCTAGATTAAGGAAAGGCAAACCTACGTTTCTACCACTTGTAGACTTAGAAAAAGCTTCTGACAATGTTGACTCGCTTTGAAATTCTGAAGGTGGCAGGGGTAAAATACAGGGAGCGAAAGGCTATTTGCAATTTGTACAGAAACCAGATGGCAGGTATAAAAGTCGAGGGACATGAAAGGGAAGCAGTGGTTGGGAAGGGAGTGAGACAGGGTTGTAGCCTCTCCCCGACGCTATTACATCTGTATATTGAGCAAGCAGTAAAAGAAACAAAGGAAAAGTTCGGAGTAGGCATTAAAATCCATGGAGAAGAAATAAAAACTTTGAGGTTCGCCGATGTCAGAGACAGCAAAGGACTTGGAAGAGCAGTTGAACGGAATGGACAGTGTCTCGAAAGGACGGTATAAGAGGAACATCAACAAAAGCAAAAGGGGAATAATGGAATGTAGTCGAATTAAGTTGGGTGATGCTGAGGGAATTAGATTAGGAATTGAGACACTTAAAGTGGTAAATGAGTTTTGTTATTTGGGGAGTAAGATAACTGATGATGGTCGAAGTAGAGAGGATATAAAATGTAGACTGGCAATGGCAAGGAAAGCGTTTCTGAAGAAGAGAAATTTGTTAACATCGAGTATAGATTTAAGTGTCAGCAAGTGTTTTCTGAAAGTATTTGTATGGGGTGTAGCCATGTATGGAAGTGAAACGTGGACGATAAATAGTTTAGACAAAAAGAGAATAGACGTTTTCGAAATGTGGTGCTACAGAAGAATACTGAAGATTAGATGGGTAGATCACATAACTAACGAGGAGGTATTGAATAGAATTGGGGAGAAGAGATATTTGTGGCACAACTTGACTAGTAGAAGGGATCGGTTGGTAGGACATGTTCTGAGGCATCAAGGGATCACCAATTTAGTATTGGAAGGCAGCGTGGAGGGTAAAAATCGTAGAGGGAGACCAAGAGATGAATACACTAAGCAGATTCAGAAGGATGTAGGCTGCAGTAGGTACTGGGAGATGAAGAAGCTTGCACAGGATAGAGGAGCATGGAGAGCCGCATCAAACCAGTCTCAGGACTGAAGACCACAACAACAAACAGCCAAAAAAACTGGTACACCTGCCTAATATCGTGTAGGGCTCGCCAGCACACGGAAGTGCCGCAACACGGCGTGGCATGGACTCGACTAATATCTGTAGTAGTGCTGGAGGGAACTGACAATATGAATCCAGCAGGGCTGTCCATAAATCCCTAAGATTACGTGAGGGTGGACATTTCTTCACACAGCACATTACAAGGCATCCCAGATATGCTCAATACTGTTCACGTCTGGGGAGTTTGATGGCCAGCGGAAGTGTTTAAACTCAGAATAGTGTTCCTCGAGGCACCCTCATGAATGCACGGATCCTGAATGTCAGGAGGGGACTGTTCAAGTTGGCGGAGGCTCTGTAATGGTGTGTGGAGTGTCGCGTTGTTCTGCTGGAATTGTCCAAGTCCGTCGGAATGCACAATGGACATGAATGGATGCAGGTGATCAGATAGGACGGTTACGTATCTGCCACCTGTCAGAGTCGTGTCTAGACGTATCATGGGTCCCATATCACTCCAACTGCACACGCCCCACATCATTACAGAGTCTCCACCAGCTTGAACAGTCTCCTGCTGACATGTAGGGTCCGTGAATTCATGAGGTTGTCTCCATACCCGTACACGTCCATCCACTAGATACAATTTGAAACGAGACTCGTCCATCGAGGCAGCATGTTTCCAGTCATCAACAGTCCAATGTCGGTGTTCACGAACCCAGGCGAGGCGTAAAGTATCTGTCGAGCATTCATCAAGGGTACACGAGTGGGCCTTCGGATCCAAAAGCCTATATCGATGATGTTTTGTTGAATGGTTCTGACGCAGACACTTGTTGATGGCCCAGCACTGAAATCTACAGCAATTTGCTGAAGGATTGCACTTTTAGCGCGTTGAACGATTCTCTTTAGTCATCGTTGGCCCCGTTCTTGCAGGATCTTTTCCTGCAGCAGCGATGTCGAAAATTTGATTTTACCGGAGTCCTGATATTCACGGTACACTCGTACAATGGTCGTACGGGAAAATCCTCACTTTATCGCTACCTCGGAGATGCTGTGTCCCATCGCTCGTGCGGCGACTACAATGCCACGTTCAAACTCCCTTAAATCGTGAAAACCTGCCATTGCAGCAGCAGTAAGCAATCTAACAACTGCGCCAGACGCTTGTCGTCTTATATCGCCGTATTTTACCTGTTTACATAGAACTGTATTTGAATATGCATGCCTCTACCAGCACCTTTGGCGCTTCAATGAATTATCCCCCAGGTGGCATATGCCGGCATCGGATGAGGATCTACGTTGTCTTTCCAGGTGTACTATTTACTTTTTTTTCGGCAGTGGAGATTAGGAATAGTAGAGGGCCTGTAACCGCTTCCTTGGGGAACACCAGACATCTATTTCACTCGATGACTTCTCGTCAATTACTACGAACTGTGACCTTCCCGACAGCAAAGTACTAGTCGCACAACTCCATAGGCACAAATTTTGAAGTCGCTTGTGAGGAACTGAACCAAAACTCTTCTGGAACTCTAAATATGGAATAAATTAGAGATTTTTTCTCGACAGCAATGACTGATTCGTGTTAATAAAGCGCTAGCTGTGATTCACGAGAACGATATTTTCTCAATCCGTTTCGGCTGCTGGATGATAAATCATTTTCTTCGAGGTAATTCATAAAGATCGGACATAGTATTTGTTCAAAAACCCTACTACGAATCGTCTTTAGTGATGCTGGTGTATAATTCGGCCCATTGCTCCCATTTCCTACCTCTAATATTAGTCTAGCCTGTACAACATGTCTAAGTGCGGACTTTCATCGTGCGACCAGCTGTACACTGAAGCGCCAAAGAAACTGGTACAGGCATGCGTATTCAGAGATATGTAAACAGGCACCATATGGCGTTGCGGTCGGCAACGCCTATATAAGACAACAACTGTCTGGCGCAGCTGATAGATCAGTTACTGCTGCTAAAATGGCAGGTTATCAAGATTTAAGCGAGTTTGAATGTGGTGTTATAGTCGGGGCACGAGCGATGGGACACAGCAAATCCGGGGTAGCGATGAAGTGGGGATTTTCCGGTACGACTATTTGACGAACGTACCGTGAATATCAGGTACGGTAAAACATAAAATCTCCGACGTCGCTGCGGCCGGAAAAAGATCCTGCAAGAACGGGAACAATGACGAGGGAAGAGAATCGTTCAGCGTGACAGAAGTCCAACCATTCCGTAAACTGGTGCAGATTTCAATGCTGAACGTGCGAAGTATTCAACGAAACGTCGTCGATATGGGCTTTCGGAGCCGAAGGCCCACTCGTGTAGCCTTCATGACTGCACGACACAAAGCTTTACGCCTCGCCTGGGCCCGTCTACACCGACATTGGACTGTTGATGACTGGAAACATGTTGCCTGGGTGGACGAGTCTCGTTTCAAATTGTATCGAGCGGACGGACGTGTACGATTATGGAGAAACCCTTATGAATTCATGGACCCTGTATGTCAGCAGGGGACTGTTCAAGTTGGTGGAGTCTCTGTAATGGTGTGGGGCGTGTGCGGTTAGAGTGATACCGGACTCCTGAAATGTCTAGATAGGACTCTGACAGGTGACACGTACGTAAGCATCCTGTCTCATCGCCTGCATCCATTCATGCCCGTTGTGCAGTCCAACTGCCTTGGGCAATTCCAGCAGGACAATGCGACACCCAACACGTCCAGAATTGCTCCAGGAACGCTCTTCTGAGTTTAAACACTTTGGTCGGCCACCAAAGTCCCCAGACATGAACATTATTGAGCATATCTGGGATGCCTTGCAACGTGCTGTTCAGAAGAGATCTCCACCCCCTCGTACTCTTAGGGATTTATGGACAGCCCTGCAGGATTCACGCTGTCAGTTCCGTCCAGCACTACTTCAGACATTACTCGAGTCCATGCCATGTCGTCTTGCGGCATTTCTGCAGGTTAACGGATGCCCCACACGATATTAGCCATGTGTACCAGTTTCTTTGGCTCTTCAGTGTATATGGATACGAAGTAGCGAGGTACTGTATCAACATACTCTGGATGGAACCTAACTAATATGCAATCTGGACTGGAAACCTTGCCTTTATGAACAAATTTAAGCTGCTCTGCGACACCGAAGATGTCTACTTCTAAGTTGTTCATACCGGCAGCAATAAGAAGGGAAGGAAAACGGGAAGAAACACTGCAGACCATTCATCTCCATCTACATCGTTACTGCACAAGCCACCTAACGGTGTGTGGAAGAGGGTACTTTGAGTACGTCAATCGGTTCTCCCTTCTATTCCAGTCTCGTATTGTTCGCTGAAAGAAAGATTGTCGGCGTGCTTCTGTGTGGGCTCCAATCTCTCTGGTTTTATCCTCGTGAGATATACGTAACGAAGCGCGCTGCTCTCCGTTGGATCTTCTCTATCTCTTCTATCAAACCTATCTGGTACGGGTCCCACACCGGTGAGCAGTATTCAAGCAGTCGGCGAACAAGTGTATTGTAACCTACTTCCTTTGTTTTCGGATTGCATTTCCTTAGGATTCTTCCAATGAATCTCAGTCTGGCATCTGCTTTACCGACGATTGATTTTATATGGTCATTCCATTTTAAATCACTCCTAATGCCTACCCCCAGGTAATTTATGGAATTAACTGCTTCCAGTTGCTGACCTGCTATATTGTAGCTAAATGATAAACGATCTTTCTTTCTATATATTCGCAGCACATTACATTTGTCTACATTGAGATTCAATTGCCATTCCCTGCACCATGCGTCAATTCGTTGCAGATCCTCCTGCATTTCAATACAATTTACAACCTCACGATATAGCATCATCCGCAAAAAGCCTCAGTGAACTTCCGATGTTACCCACAAGGTCATTTATATATATTGTGAATAGCAACGGTCCTACGACACTCCCCTGCGGCACACCTGAAATCGCCTCGGAAGACTTCTCTCCATTGAGAATGACATGCTGCGTTCTGTTATCTAGGAACTCTTCAATCCAATCACACAATTGGTCTGATAGTCCATATGCTCTAACTTTGTTCATTAAACGACTGTGGGGAACTGTACCGAACGCCTTGCGGAAATCAAGAAACACGGCATCTACCTGGGAACCCTTGTCTATGGCCCTCTGAGTCTCGTGGACGAACAGCGCGAGCTGGGTTTCACACGATCGTCTTTTTCGAAAGCCATGCTGATTCCTACCGAGTAGATTTGTAGTCTCCAGAAAAGTCATTACACTCGAACATAATACGTGTTCCAAAATTCTACAACTGGTCGACGTTAGAGATATAGGTCTATAGTTCTGCACATCTGTTCGACGTCCCTTCTTGAAAACGGGGATGACCTGTGTCCTTTTCCAATCCTTTGGAACGCTCTTCTAGAGACCTGCGGTACACCGCTGCAAGAAGGGGGCAAGTTACTTCGCGTACGATGTGTAAAATCGAACTGGTATCCCATCAGGTCCAGCGGCCTTTCCTCTTTTGAGCGATTTTAATTGTTTTTCTATCCCTCTGTCATCTATTTCGATATCTACCATTTTTGTGCGACAATCTAGAGAAGGAACTACAGTGTGACAATCTAGCTGTAGAAGGCACTTTTGGACAGGGACGGGATGAACTACAAGGAGAAATGAGAAGCCCGAAGAAAAAAAAAAGAAAAAATCGGATGAGCAGTGCTCCCGAAAGGCGAGGTTATGGGTTCGAATCCCCGTCAGGCACACAGTCTTGATGTGAAGGGAAGTTTGAGTCCGCTGTACTGAGTCAGTCGACGAGAAGTTGTATCGGCAGATGACGCGTCGTCTTAGTGGACAGCGCAGGAAATGAAGGCCGTCTAAGAGAAGCGTTATCAGTCGTAGAGCGAGTAATGAGTCAGGGGATGCTAGCAAAGCGGAGGGACGGACGTGCAGAAACGCTTTCGTACGAGGACAATGTCGAGAGGCCGTGGTGACGCACATAAACGAAAGCGCAGTAACTCGGCGAGAATAACGAGTTTCTAGGTGGGCCCTGTAACAACGCGGTCTTTTGTAAAGACCCGCTCTTAAGATTATGGCCTCGGGAACATTAAAGTTCCTTTTAACCGAAGATGTGTCAGCACGAGCACTTTTAACAGCTTATGGTACTTTCCTGTTCTGCAAACGAGTACGCCCTTCTCGTATCTTGGGTTCGTCAAGCGACGCGAAGTGACTATACGTAGTCCTCAGTCAAAGTGGTTCCTGCCTGCTTGTCACAGACACACTGCCGAGAGTCACGCAACCAAAATAAATGTGCAACTTCTGAGCCTAGGAAATTCTCAAAAATTAGTTTATTGAAATAATGAAGGCGAGTTTGGAAAAGGTTCGAAAGCTAGCTTACTGAAACATTGAAGATCAACCTAAGTGAGGTTCGAATTTTCGTTTACTGAACTATTTAAGATGATCCTGAAAATGTCTCGAAAACTAATTTACTGAAATACTGAAATTGATCTTGAAAATGGCTCGTAAACTAGTTCATACTGAAGATCAGCTTGAAGGAGGCTCCAATATTCCTTTACTCAAGTATTTAAGATGAGCCTGAAAACGAAAACTAATTTATTGAAATACTGAAAGTGATCTTGAAAATGGATCGAAACGTAGTTCATTGAAATATGGAAGATGAGCTTGAAAAACGCTCGAAAGCTAGTTTACTGAAATGCTGAAGAACCCGAGAAAGGTTCGACAACTAGTTAATGAACAATTGAAGATCAACCCAAAATGTCTCGAAAACTACATATCAAAACGTTCGGACCATGGTTTAATAGATATTCAGGATGACTTCAATTAAAAAAGGCTATTATACCCAACGTCGTTGTACTTGATAATGGCTAAAGAAGCCTACGGGAAAGCCTACCTAATCACTTATTTTTTTATTTCTAATTGTGAACATAATTACAAATTTTCTTAGGTATCGCTTTCAAATTGCTTTCATAATCAGATATTTTAATAAAAATTTTAACCATTGTTTGACACCCATTGGATCTGAATTTCCAAAATCACTGAAACGTAATTTTTTATTTGTGAACGAGAAGCCAAATTCAAATTTTCATAAATTTAACTTTTAAGAAAAATTCATAAAACGTTACATCCCTTATTTCGACCTCTTAGGACCTGAATTTTCGTTCGTAAGCCGGCCGGGGAGGGCCGAGCGGCTCTAGACGCCACAGTTTGGAACCGCACGACTGCTACGGTCGCAGGTTCGAATCCTGCCTCGGGCATGGGTGTGTGTGATGTCCTTATGTTAGTTAGGTTTAAGTAGTTCTAAGTTCTAGGGGACTGATGACCTCACAAGTTAAGTCCCATAGTGCTCAGAGCCATTTCAACCATCACCCTGTGTGCATTCACACAGGTCTACTTCGTAGAATTAGGGGGATAGCAGGAAGCATTTGTAAAACGCACATCGCCGAATTCAGATGAAAGTATTTTTTTTATTTATTTTTTTTTCAAGTAATAGTCGGCATGCGGACATAAATAGCCACTTCATTTTCTATAGCAGAACTTTGCAACTCAGTGATGTTCATAAAAGTATGCGAAATTCCTTGCTAAATCGCTCGTGTGTAGTGGGTTTGAAGATAACAACCAACTGCGCTCTGGAAACACACAGATGATAGTGAGGTCTATGTTGGTTTTTGAGGTAGCTGGGAGCCAAAATAGCGGAGACTTGAGATGTGTGTATGCTATTCAGTGATGTACTGAAAACCACTGGGGGTGAAAGATCGATAATTAGAAAACAGGGAGTCGTTTCAGAGACATACCGCATTACCACACTATACCGCATCGCCGACACTATACTCATTCACCCATCAGCAGGTGTTCACAGCTCGATATTGCTTAAAACGCTGTAACGGTACACTTGAAGCAAATATACGTGGCGTGCTGAGAAGCTCTGTGCAAAAGAGCAGTAAAAATGCCTCATTGATAGTAAGCGTTTGTTCCTGCCGTAATTGGACGAATCACATCAGTGGGATGGAAAGCGAACAGATGTTCCCCTGGGAGGTAGGCAGACCACAATACTGTCGCGCATGAAGTGTCAGCTGATAGTTTGGCTATGTATGTCCCTATTGCTAAGAACTGCCGCGTAATGAACAACATACGTGCGTACGGAATATCAAACACATTAGAGATGTGGAGCACAAATTTAAAATAAAATTCAAGTAGTGTTGTTCCGTTTCTGTAGTGGGACGTAATGCTGTATTGTGCGCATGGTGGAAATGTTGCTCCTGAAATTCTTTTTTCTTCTGATGATGCACGGCTGTATTTATCGAAGAACCTACAACAATGGATACTTGATTTCTCAAAATACCAATCAGCTACATGAATAAACTGAGCTCGTCATGGAACCAGGTCAGAAATTTGTGCAACACAGATTACTGGACCGATCCATTTTCCGCCAAACCACTGAGCTACCTGGAGCGGACAACTGTGTGATATTATCCAAGTACAACCAAGGAGTTTAAAGGCGAGAAGCGAGTTTCCGTGTCCCGTGGTAACGCTGTCGGACACGTGTGCCCCTTTTGGTCAGACAGTAGACTGGCGCTGAGCCAGCCACAGAGTCGACAACAACAACAACAGCACGGGCCGGGCGGTGGGCTGCTATGCAAATGTGCGCCTCCCGCTCCTCTTGCCTGACGTGGCGAACAAATGTGGACAGCGGATGACCAGATCTGCGGATGAATAATTCATGAGCTGGCCGCAGAGCAGTGTTGTGCACGGCGTGCGGCTCTATAAGTCTACAAAATAAATGTCCTTACTTCACAGCTTCCGCAGTTCAGAGCCCGAAAAGGAGGGAACCTGCTTTGCGACGGCATCTTCAGCTACGACCAACAGTCCAGGGTTGGCACTCCACACGAGGTAGCGTCGTACACAAGGCTGCAACTTCGTATCTCTGAGAAACTAGGTCAAGGGCCACGTCCCAGCACTTCCTGCCAACTCCATACTTGCTCATTCCCAAAGAAACCTCGGACAGCTAGACCCTGGCAACCAGTTCCATTTCAATTTGTCCTCCACGTGTAATTACGTGTCTTCAACATTGGTTAAAAGATATCTTGCTGTAAAAATACACTGAAGCGCCAAATAAACTAATATGGGCACGCGTATTCAAATACAGAGATCTGTAAACAGGCAGAATACAGCATTGCGATCGGCAACGCCTATATGAGACAACAAGTGTCTGGCGCAGTTGTTGGATCGGTTCCCGCTGCTATAGTTGTAGGTTATCAAGATTTAAGTGAGATTGAACGTGGTGTTACAGTCGGCGCACAAGCGATTGGACCCAGCTACTCCGAGGTAGCGATGAAGCTGGAATTTTCCCTTACGACTATTTCACGAGTGTACAGTGAATATCAGGAATCTGGTAAGACATTAGATCTCCTACATCACTGTGGCCGAAAAAATATCATGCAAGAACGGGACCAATGTCGATTGAAGAGAATCGTTCAACGTGACAGAAGTGCAACCTTTCCGCAAATCGCTGCAGATTTCAGTGCTCGGTCATCAATAAGTGTCAGCGTGCGAACCATTCAACTAAATATGGGCTTTCGAAGCAGAAGGTCCACTCGTGTATCCTTTGACTGCACCATACAAAGCTTTACGCCTCGCCTGGACCCGTCAACACTGTTGACACATTGGACTGTTGATGACTGGAAACGTGTTGCCTCGTCGGACGAGTCTGGTTTCAAATTGTATCGACCGGATGGACGTGTATGGGTATGGAGACAACATCACGAATCCATGGTCCTTGCATGTGAACAGGTGACTGTTCAAGCTGATGGAGGCTCTGTGAAGGTGTGGGGCGTTTGCAGTTGGAATGGGTTGGAGTGTCATGGGACTCCTGATACGTCTAGATAGATTAGATTAGATTTACTTTCGTTCCAATTGATCCTTAGTGAGGAGGTCCTCCAGGATGTGGAACATGTCAGAAAAACAATACACGACAAATATTTACAACTAAAACAAGTAAGCTAATGTACCATTCCACAGGTTCCAAGTGGAATGATCGTCATTTTTTAATGAACACTAAAAGTCATTTTACAAATACTAATGCACTGAATTCAAAATAAAATCCTGACAGGTGACACGCAGGTAATCATCGTGTCTGATGGCTCAAATGGCTCTGAGCACTGTGGGACTTAACTTCTGAGGTCATCAGTCCCCTAGAACTTAGAACTGCTTAAACGTAACTAACCTAAGGACATCACACACATCCATGCCCGAGGCAGGATTCGAACCTGCGACCGTAGCATCAGTGCGGTTCCAGACTGAAGAACCTAGAACCGCTCGGCCATACCGGACGGCCATCGTGTCTAATCACCTCCATCCATTGATGTCCATTGTGCATTCCGACGGACTTGGGCAATTACAGAAGGACAATGCGACACCCCACACGTCCAGAATTGCTACAGAGTGGCTCCAGGAACACTCTTCTGAGTTTAAACACTTCCACTGGCCACCAAACTCCCCAGTTATGAACATTATTGAGTATATCTGGGATGCCTTGCAATGTGCTGTTCAGAAGAGATATCCACCCCCTCGTACTCTTACGGATTTATGGACAGTTCTGCAGTATTCATGGTTTCAATTCCCTCCAGCATTACTTCATACATTAGTCGAGTCCACGCCACGTCGTGTTGCGGCACTTCTGCGTGCTCGCAGGGGCCCTACACGACATTAGGCAGCTGCACCAGTTTCTTCGGCTCTTCAGTGCATCAGCGGTAAAGGCTATGCCACGATTTGTAACTTTTTATACTATATCCTGACTATGTACTACTTGTATTTTTTTAACGTTCATAACGGCTAGGAACTAGCGAAAATCTAGATTTGTTTAATAAAACCTAAAAGGACGACTAATTGCTATGCTCCATCATTCTGAAAATGCAGTGCAGGATTCATTGAGAGTTACTTGGGCTGCAATGATAATGTACAAGTTGTTATAATACGGGATGGTGGGCCCTATTGATGCGAAACACTTATGCTTAATTTATGTTCCAAACTAGTTGCACAGAAAATTTCGACATCATCAGTGGGTTTGCTTATTCTTTTTACATTTAAGTCACTGCGTGGGTTCTATGGGTGTTGCCGTTTCTTCGGCGTATTTTCTGTTTTGTTGCCTCTTTTTCTGCATACAACGTGTCATGTTCGTTGATGGGCTTGAAGTTGCTCTATGATCACAGACTAACATAACCTAACATATGGCAGTAATCAAAAATATTTTCTACATCTACATCTACATGGATAATCTGCAAATCACATTTAAGTGCCTCGCTAGGGGTCATCGAACCACCTTCACAATTCTCTATTATTCCAATCTCGTATAGCGCGCGGAAAGAATCTACGCCTATATCTTTCCTTACGAGCTCTGATTGCCCTTATTTTATCGTGGTGATCGTTCCGCCCTATGTAGGTCGGTGTCAACAAAATATTTTCGTATTCGGAAGAGAAAGTTGGTAATAGGAATTTCGTGAGAAGATTCCGTCGCAACGAAAAACGCCTTTCTTTTAATGTTTTCCAGCCCAAATCGAGTATCATTTCTGTGATACTCTCTCCCATATTTCGCGATAATTCAAAACGTGTTGCCTTTCTTTGAACTTTTTCGATGTACTCCGTCAGTCCTACTTGGAAAGGATCCCACACCGCGCAGCAGTATTCTAAAAGAGGACGGACAAGCGTAGTGTAGGCAGTCTCCTTAGTAGGTCTCTTAACATTTTCTAAGCGTCCTGCCAATAACACACCGTCTTTGGTTTGCCGTCTTGCTGTTATATGGTAATAATAGTGGCCATCCACTCAAGTGCACAACTAAAGCGTAAGATTCTGTGAAAGAAACTCGGTATGGGTTACGTATTGGTGTTCTGAAAATCGTGCGAGCTTTTTCGTACATTTTCTCATCATCCCTGTGCGGATTCATGGGAGACAAGTAGTCAGCCAGTGTATTCGGTTTTCCTAAACAGTTAAGTTCCAATACCATCAGGCTGGTGTTTATTAAGTTATCATGAACGAGTAAATTACTTTATTAAAAGTTGAAGAGGTTACGAATTAATGCGGTGATGCAACATTTTCAGCCACAATGATGATGATTGTTTGTTTGTGGTGTGCTCGACATCGTGGTCATCAGCGCCTTTAAAAGTTCCCAATTTGTCCTTTTCGAGCCTCGACCCCGGTCGAATTATGATGAGATGGTGAGGACAACACAAACGCCCAGTTCACGGGCGGATAAAATCTGCGATCCGGTCGGGACTCTAAACCGGTACCCTGTGATTCAGAAGCGGCAAGGCTAGCCACTAGACAACGATCTGCAGACTCGGCCAGAGTGAACACATAGGTTTGTATGCGAAATGGGACGAAGTGGATTTCAGTTTCCATAACGCCATGAACTGTAGATTAAAACTGAAGAAACTGCAAACAGGTGGAAATTTAAGGATATCGGACGTGGATAAACTGACTAAACCAAAGATTGTACAGAGTTTCAGGGACAGCACAAGGGAACAACTGACAAGAATGGGGGAAAGAAATATAGTAGAAGAAGAATGGGTAGGGATGAAGTAGTGAAGGCAGCAGAGGATCAAGTAGGTAAAAAGATGAGGGCTAGTAGAAATCCTTTGGTGACAGAAGAAATATTGAATTTAATTGATGAAAGGAGAAAGTATAAAAATGCAGTAAATGAAGCTGGCAAAAAGGAATACAAACGTCTCAAAAATGAGATCGACAGGAAGTGCAAAATGGCTCAGCAGAGATGGCTTGAGGACAAATGCAAGGCTGTAGAGGTTTATCTCACTAGTGGTAAGATAGATACTGCCTACAGGAAAATTAAAGAGACCTTCGGAGAAAAGAGAACTTCTTGTATGAATATCAAGTGCTCAGTTCTAAGCAAAGAAGGGAAAGCAGAAAGATGGAAGGAGTATATAGAGGGTCTATACAAGGGCGATGTACTTGAGGACAATATTATGGAAATGGCAGAGGATGTAGATGAAGATGAAATGGGAGATATGATACTGCGTGAAGAGTTTGACAGAGCACTGAAAGACCTAAGTTGAAATAAGGCCCCGGGGGTAGACAACATTCCATTAGAACTACTGACGGCCTTGGGAGACAAAACTCTACCATCTGATGAGCAAGATGTATGAGACAGGCGAAATACCCACAGACTTCAAGAAGGATATAATAATTGCGATCTCAAAGAAAGCAGGTGTTGACAGATGTGAAAGTTACCGAACTACCAGTTTAATAAGTCACGGCTGCAAAATACTAACACGAATTCTTTACTGACGAATGGAAAAACTGGTAGAAGTCGACCTCGAGGAAGATCAGTTTGGATTTAGTAGAAATGTTGGAACACGTGAGGCAATACTGACCCTACGACTTATCTTAGAAGCTAGATTAAGAAAAGGTAAACCTACGTTTCTAGCATTTGTAGACTTAGAGAAAGCTTTTGACAGTGTTGAATACTCTCTTTGAAATTCTGAAGGTGGCAGGGGTAAAATACAGGGAGCGAAATTCTATTTACAATTTGTACAGAAACCAGATGGCAGTTATAAGAGTCGAGGGACATGAAAGGGAAGCAGTGGTTGGGAAGGGAGTGATACAGCGTTGTAACCTCTCCCCGATGTTATTCAATCTGTATATTGAGCAAGCAGTAAAGGAAACAAAAAGTAGGTATTAAAATCCGTGGAGAAGAAATAAAAACTTTGAGGTTCGCCGATGACATTGTAATTCTGTCAGAGACAGCAAAGGACTTGGAAGAGCAGTTGAATGGAATGGATAGTGTATTGAAAGGAGTATATAAGATGAACATCAACAAAAGCAAAACGAGGATAATGGAATGTAGTCGAATTAAGTCGGGTGATGCTGAGGGAATCAGATTAGGAAATGAGACACTTAAAGTAGTAAAGGAGTTTTGCTATTTTGGGAGCAAAATAACTAATGATGGTCGAAGTAGAGAGTATACGAAATGTAGATTGGCAATGGCAAGGAAAGCGATTCTGAAGAAGAGAAATTTGTTAACATTGAGTATAGATTTAAGTGTCAGGAAGTCGTTTCTGAAAGTATTTGTATGGAGTGTAGCCATGTATGGAAGTGAAACATGGACGATAAATAGTTTGGATAAGAAGAGAATAGAAGCTTTCGAAATGTGGTGCTACAGAAGAATGCTGAAGATTAGATGGGTAGATCACATATCTAATGAGGAGGTATTGAATAGAATTGGGGAGGAGTTTGTGGCACAACTTGACCAGAAGAAGGGATCGGTTGGTAGGACATGTTCTGAGGCATCAAGGGATCACCAGTTTAGTATTGGAGGGCAGCGTGGAGGGTAAAAATTGTAGAGGGAGACCAAGAGATGAATACACTAAACAGATTCAAAAGGAAGTAGGTTGGGGTAGGTATTGGGAGATGAAGAAGCTTGCACAGGATAGACTAGCGTAGAAAGCTGCATCAAAACAGTCTCTGGTCTGAAGGCCACAACAACAACAACAATAACAACAACAATGCCATAAGAATTGAAAATGTACGGCCTGTTGTAGTTAGACGAGTAAGAGGGCTAGAGCTTATGAGAGGTATCTGAAACTGGCGTCTACATTACATTCCAGGTCTTTCAACCAGCTCCCACTAGCTTACTAGCAGGTCGATGGACGAATGGTGAGACATGACGTTTCTACGCAAGGACGGGGACCTTGGAAGGCAGCAGTAAAGTGGGACGAGCAGCCCGTCAGCAAATGTGGCGGCCCCCTCCACGCCCTGGTTGGCAGTGTTTTCCTCTGCTCCACTCCCTGCCAGCCACGGTTCAGAGCATCGGCCCGCCGTGACGAATGTTGTGTAAGCCGCTATCAGGGCGTCGAGCCGCTAATGACGCCAGCGCCACACATTATAGTCCAGCTATCGCCGTTTGTGGCTTCCAGTCCCAAGTGCTGGCGCAGGCGCTGCCAAAGGAGGGGAGAGTGTTCGCTTTCACACTTTGCGACGAAGATAACAAGAGCTTGCGCCGCATGTGAAGCTGCGGCAAGTGCCGTAACGGCGGGAGACGGGTTGAGTGGTGTGTAAACTATGACAAGGAGCTATATAATGTCCTGCTGCTGTGCTGTCCCTAGGAAAACGACGGAACATTCTCCGCTGTTTGCTTCCTGCGAGCACTATCAAGGCGTCAACAGCCTGAGTTAGTGAGGGAGTGGGGGGGGGGGGGGGGTGTCCTCTAACAGAATCTAAAAGCCGAAAGAGCTAAAACTACAATTTTGAACTGATAAGAACTTGGCCCGAAACTTACACTACTGGCCATTAAAATTGCTACACCAAGACGAAATGCAGATGATAAACGGGTATTCATTCAACAAATACACTATACTAGAACTGACATGTGATTACATTTTCACGGAATTTGGGTGCATAGATCCTCAGAAATCACTACCCATAATAACCACCTCTGGCCGTAATAACGGCCTTGATACGCCTGGGCATTGAGTCAAACAGAGCTTGGATGGCGTGTACAGGTACAGCTACCCATGCAGCTTCAACACGATACCACAGTTCATCAAGAGTAGTGACTGGCGTATTGTGACGAGCCAGTTGCTCGGCCACCATTGACCACATGTTTTCAATTGGTGAGAGATCTGGAGAATGTGCTGGCCAGGGCAGCAGTCGAACATTTTCTGTATCCAGAAAGGGCCGTACAGGACCTGCAACATGCGGTCGTGCATTATCCTGCTGAAATGTAGGGTTTCGGAGGGATCGAATGAAGGGTAGAGCCACGGGTCATAACACATCTGAAATGTAACGTCCACTGTTCAAAGTGACGTCAATGCGAACAAGAGGTGACCGAGACGTGTAACCGATGGCACCCCATACCATCACGCCAGGTGATACGCCAGTATGGTGATGACGAATACACGCTTCCAAAGTGCGTTCACCGCGATGTCGCCAAACACGGATGCGACCATCATGATGCTGTAAACAAAACATGGATTTATCCGAAAAAATGACGTTTTGCCATTCGTGCACCCAGGTTCGTCGTCGAGTACACCATCGCAGGCGCTCCTGTCTGTGATGCAGCGTCAAGTGTAACCGCAGCCACGATCTCCGAGCTGATAGTCCGTGCTGCTGCAAACGTCGTCGAACTGTTCGTGCAGATGGTTGTTGTCTTGTAAACGTCCTCATCTGTTGACTCAGGGATCGAGACGTGGCTGCACGATCCGTTACAGCCGTGCGAATAAGATGCCTGTCATCTCGACTGCTAGTGATACGAGGCCGTTGGGATCCAGCACGGCTTTCCGTATTATCCTCCTGAACCCGCCGATTCCATATTCAGCTAACAGTCATTGGATCCCAACCAACGCGAGCAGCAATGTCGCGATACGATAAACCGCAGTAGCGACAGGCTACAATCTGACCTTTATCAAAGCCGGAAACGTGATGGTACGCATTTCTCCTCCATACACGAGGCATCACAACAACGTTTCACTAGGCAATGCTGGTCAACTGCTGTTTGTGTATGAGAAATCGGTTGGTTACTTTCCTCATGTCAGCACGTTGTAGGTGTCGCCACCGGGCGAACCTTCCGTGAATGCTCTGAAAAGCTAATCATTTGCATATGACAGCGTCTTTTCCATGTCGGTTAAATTTCGCGCCTGTAGCACGTCATCTTTGTGGTGTAGCAATTTTAATGGCCAGTAGTGTAGCAGATACTAGTTTCAAGAGAAAAACTTGAGTTGCTGTAAGAAGTTTTAATATGCCAAACGCCCATTACAAAGGTGTTCCACCCAGTCGACCCACGACTGAGAATAACAAAACAACCGCGTCTACTCGCCATAAAAGATTTCGTTGAAATCTATGGTACACTCAAAGCTTGCCCCTCGAATGAAAGTGACAGAAAAGGGATGGCGAAGATTATAGAGAAAAAATTGTAATTCTGGGACAAAAGAAGAAAGCTAATCACCACATAGGAATTATCTGAAAGGGACGCAAATCGGTAGATGTGATGTACATGTGCGGACCAACAAATTAGGAGGACCTTCACAAATTGAGCAAGTCAATAACGCGTTGCTGCATCTCTCGCTCTTATGCAAACAGTTATTCGGTTTGGCTATGATTCAGAGAGATATTGGATCCCCTCCTGAGTGTTATCGTGCCAAATTGAAATGGTGAGTTAGATGGTCAAAATCTGGAGCTGGTAGCAGGGCATTATCCATAATGCTCTAAAGGTTCTCAAGTGGGGAGAGATCCGTCGACCTTGGCCAGGGTGGGGCGTGGCAAGCACGGAGACAAAGAGTAGCAACTCGAGCCGTCTCGGGACGGGCATTATCTTGCTGAACTGTAAGCCCAGGGTACCTTGCCATGGAGGGCTACAAATGGGGTGTGAATATCATCCGCGTGCTGTAGCGGCACCGCGGACGACAGCCAAAGAGGTCTCGCTATTAAGAGAAATGGTACTCCAGACAAATCACTCCTGGTTGTCGGGGCATGTAATAGGCGACCAACCTCTCTCTCGCGCGCCGTTAAGACCCGACAACCGTTTCGTGTGGTTGTCCTCTGCGGCACCCTTGCAACACAGTGGTCGACTATATTCTACGCCCCGTTTTGCTGCCCCTCATGGCAAGATATCCTTCGCTTGCATTTCAGCAAGATATTGCCCGCCCGCACACAAAAGTTTCTACGGCTTGTCTTCGTGACTGGCAAACCCTACGTAATCCAGAAAGGCGGCCGGATCTGTCTAGAGCTGAAAATGTTTGGAGCGTTATGGACAGGATCCATCACTAAGCTCGGGATTTCGTCGATACAACGCACCAGTTGGACTGCATGTGCGACGATATCCCTCAGGATGACATCGAATGACGCTATCAATCAATGCTCAGACAAATAACAGCTTGCATATGGGCCAGAGGTGGACCAACGATTTATTGACTAGCTCAGTTTTTCAAGCTCTCTCTCTCTCTTGAATAAATCGTGCAATTTTTTGAAATTTTAATCATTTCTTCGTCTGCACATCTACCGATTTACGTCTCATTCGGATAATTCCTTCACGGTTGGTAGCTTTTATTGTTTGTAGGCAACGTTTGGCGTAGCGGTAAGAGTTCAGAAAGCTAATACGAGGATCGCGGGTTCGAAACACCTACAATCTTTAAGTTATGAAACTTCCTGGCAGATTAAAACTGTGTGCCGGACCGAGACTCGAACTCGGGACCTTTGCCTTTCGCGGGCAAGTGCTCTTGCAACTGAGCTACCCAAGCACGACTCACGCCCCGTCCTCACAGCTTTACTTTTGTCAGTACCTCGTTTCCTACCTTCCAAACACTACAGAAGCTCTCCTGCGAACCTTGCAGAAGAGCTTCTCTAAAGTTTGGAAGGTAGGAGACGAGGTACTGGCAGAAGTAAAGCTGTGAGGACGGGGCGTGAGTCGTGCTTGGGTAGCTCAGATGGTAGAGCACTTGCCCGCGAAAGCCAAAGGCCCGGGGTTCGAGTCTCGGTCTAGCACACAGTTTTAATCTGCCAGGAAGTTTCATATCAGCGCACACTCCGCTGCGGAGTGAAAATCTCATTCTGGAATCTATAAGTTACTTACACGGCAAATACATCGAAATAAAAGGCAAAGGAAAATTTGGGATTGCGAATAGTTTTCCAAGGGAGTATTGCAATTACAGACTCTACAAAACACTGCAAACGACTGTGATTAATGCGCCCGGTTAGACACTATGTCGAGAATTGTCATTCGTCAATATCAGTCAAAATCCTCTTTTTAACGATATGTATAACAAACTATTTTAATTTGAATGTTCTCTTTCCAGGTTGCCCTTACGTACTGACTGACAGTGAGCTCCAGGATGAACTGCCACATCACCTTTGCCCACCGCACTTATCAGATCTCAACATTACTGAGACTGAGGTCTACTTTCGGCGAAGGGTGTATGATCGCTATCCATCTCCATCATTGTTACCTAAAATTATGACTATTTTGCTGGGAGAATGGTATAGGATTCCCTTGAAAACCATACCCGACCCGAGACAACTGGAAGTTATTCTGAATAACAATTTCTCCCCTACACACAGTTTTAGGTATGGTACTCTGTTGTTTTTCTAGTGTTTCCGCATTTTTGACCCCCCCCCCCCCTCCCCCAGTACCTTTGCCTAAAACTTGCTCAGACAGCATTGCGATGGAAAGGGAACTGATAACAAGCGAACATAAACTAATGAGCAAAACATTATCACCATCTGCTTAATAACTTTTTTGTCCGGCTGTGGAACGAAACACTTCACTGATTCTACGTCTACGCTTACATTTATAGTCCGAAAGCCACCAAACGGTGTATGGTGGAGGACACTTTACGTGCCACTGTCATTACCTCCCTTTCCTGTTCCAGTCGCGTATGGTTCGCGGGAAGAACGACCGCCGGAAAGCCTCCGTGCGGGCTCGAATCTCGCTAATTCTACATTCGTGATCTCCTCGGGAGGTATAAGTAGGAGGAAGCAATATATTCGATACCTCATCCAGAAACGCACCCTCTCGAAACCTGGACAGCAACCTAACCGCAATGCACAGCGCCTGTCTTGCAGAGTCTGCCACTCGATTTTGCAAAACATCTCCGTAACGGTATCACGCTTACCAAATAACCCTGTGACGAAACGCGCCGCTCTTCTTTGGATCTTCTACATCTCCTCTGTCAACCCGACCTGGTACGGATCCCACACTGATGAGCAATACTCAAGTATAGGTCGAACGAGTGTTTTGTAAGCCACCTCCTTTGTTGATGGACTACATTTTCTAAGCACTCTCCCAATGAATCTCAACCTGGCACCCGCCTTACCAACAATTAATTTTATATGGTCATTCCACTTCAAATCGTTCCGCACGCATACTCCCAGATATTTTACAGAAGTAACTGCTGCCAGTGTTTGTTCCGCTATCATATAATCATACAATAAAGGATCCTTCTTTCTATGTATTCGCAATACATTACATTTGTCTATGTTAAGGGTCAGTTGCCACTCCCTGCACCAAGTGCCTATTCGTTGCAGGTCTTGCTGCATTTCGCTGCAATTTTCTAATGCTGCAACTTCTCTGTCTACTACAGCATCATCCGCGAAAAGCCTCGCGGATCTTCCGACACTATCTACTAGGTCATTTATATATATTGTGAAAAGCAATGGTCCCATAACACTCCCCAGTGGCACGCCAGAGGATAACGTCTGTAGACGTCTCTCCATTGACAACAACATGCTGTGTTCTGTTTGCTAAAAACTCTTCAATCCAGCCACACAGCTGGTCTGATATTCCTTAGGCTCTTACTTTGTTTATCAGGTGACAGTGCGGAACTGTATCGAACGCCTTCCGGAAGTCAAGGAAAATGGTATCTACCTGGGAGCCTGTATCTAATATTTTCTGGGTCTCATGAACAAATAAAGCGAGTTGGGTCTCACACGATCGCTGTTTCCGGAATCCATGTTGATTCCTACACAGTAGATTCTGGGTTTCCAGAAATGACATGATACGCGAGCAAAAAAATGTTCTGAAATTCTTCAACAGATAGATGTCAGAGATATAGGCCCTACAGTTTTGCGCATCTTCTCGACAACCCTTCTTGAAAACTCCTCATGGTTTCCTCAAAAAGAGAAGTTCCACAACTCAGCTCGCTTTGTTCTTGTTGATTCAGGATCTGTTTTCAGACAGGACTCAACTCGTTCTTTTACTGATACGAAATCGATAGCTGATAAGGTTTCGCCAGTACCCCAAAGGACTCTATACAGTACACGAGGGGACTTCGAAAATTACGAGGGACGTGCAGTAATTAATGTAACACTTTTTGGTTGGAAAAATGAGGAATTTTGTGTGGGACATGGTGGCATATTCCTGCTTCAGCTCCTATAGTTTCATGAACTTCCAATAGTTGGCGGCGCCATACCTAATCGTCAAAATGGCGTCCCAGCTGCCACTGAATTTCTTTTGTCGGAAAACCAGAGCATCGCAGATATTCATATGCATCTGCAGAAGGTCTGCGGAGACCTGGTAGTGAACAAAAGCACGGTGAGTCGTTGGGCGAGGCACATAGCTGTGACTCCTGCAATGTTGGAACGTGCGGACAGTCTCATTCGAGGTGATCGACGGATCACAATCGAATACCTCGCTGCTCAACTTCTCTTTCTCCATGGCACTGCAAGGCCTCACGTAAATCGGCGCATCCGAGAGCAGTTCACAGAACCGTATTGGACTGTTCTTCCTCATCCACCCTACAGCCCGTAACTCGCACTTTTCGGCTTCCATCTGCTTGGACCAATGAAGTATGCACTCAGCTTGAAGTAGCAAGTGGACGATGGGAAGGCGTTGGTTCAGACGTCGACCAGTAGAGTGGTACTATAGGGGCATTGAGGCCCTCCTAGTAAGATGGCGTAAGGCCATTTGATTGAACGGAGATTATGCTGAAAAATAGTGTTTTGTAGCCAGAAGAGTAGGGAATCAAATAGTATACTGAAATCCTAAATAAAACTAATCTGCTTTCAGAAAAAAAAGTGTTGTATTACTTATTGGGCGCCTTCATATATTCTACATCTACATCTACATCCATACTCCGCAAGCCACCTGACGGTGTGTGGCGGAGGGTACCTTGAGTACCTTTATCGGTTCTCCCTTCTATTCCAGTCTCGTATTGTTCGTGGAAAGAAGAATTGTTGGTAGGCCTCTGTGTGGGCTCTAATCTCTGATTTTATCCTCGTGGTCTCTTCGCGAGACATACGTAGGAGGGAGCAATATACTGCTTGACTCCTCGGTGAAGGTATGTTCTCGAAACTTCAACAAAAGCCCGTACCGGGCTACTGAGCGTCTCTCCTGCAGAGTCTTCCACTGGAGTTTATCTATCATCTCCGTAACGCTTTCGCGATTACTAAATGATCCTGTAACGAAGCTCGCTGTTCTCCGTTGGATCTTCTCTATCTCTTCTATCAACCCTGTCTGGTACGGATCCCACAATGCTGAGCAGTATTCAAGCAGTGGGCGAACAAGCGTACTGTAACCTACTTCCTTTGTTTTCGGATTGTATTTACTTAGGTTTCTTCCAATGAATCTCAGTCTGGTATCTGCTTTACCGACGATCAACTTTATATGATCATTCCATTTTAAATCACTCCTAATGCGTATTCCCAGATAATTTATGGAATTAACTGCTTCCAGTTGCTGACCTGCTATATTGTAGCTAAATGATCTTTCTTTCTATGTATTCGCAGCACATTACACTTGTCTACATTGAGATTCAATTGGCATTCCCTGCACCATGCGTCAATTCGCTGCAGATCCTCCTGCATTTCAGTACAATTTTCCATTGTTAGAACCTCTCGATATACCACAGCATCATCCGCAAAAAGCCTCAGTGAACTTCCGATGTCATCCACAAGGTCATTTATGTATATTGTGAATAGCAATGGTCCTACGTCACTCCCCTGCGGCACACCTGAAATCACTCTTACTTTGGAAGACTTCTCTCCATTGAGAATGACATGCTGCGTTCTGTTATCTAGGAACTCTTCAATCCAATCACACAATTGGTCTGATAGTCCACATGCTCTTACTTTGTTCATTAAACGACTGAGGGGAACTGTATCGAACGCCTTGCGGAAGTCAAGAAACACGGCATCTACCTGGGAACCCGTGTCTCGTGGACGAATAGCGCGAGCTGGGTTTTACACGATCGTCTTTTTCGAAACCCATGCTGATTCATGCAGAGAAGATGTTAAAAGTAATTACTTTAAGGCTGTATAGAAATGCAGGAATACCTGTGGACGATAGATCATCCGGCCTCCGGCAGTTGTTCTCGAACGAAAATAAATGCTACCTATTGCGCATGAATAGGTGAAGGGATCCATTAATAATCGATTACTCTGTAGGCGATAAACCACTGTTAGCAGCAACTACGGTAAGGTACGTAGTTGTAACAGTACAGGGTGACCTGAAGTGGAATGACCACATAAAAGTAGATGTAGTAAAGCAGATTCTACGTCGAAATACGTGGCAAGAAACTTAAAGAAATGATGTAGTTCATCCACGAATGTAGTACCTTACAAGCCACTTCTTTGATCGAGTCCGTCTGAAAAGCGAAGAATTGTTCGTTAATGTCTCCAGTGGAACTTGCTACAAATGTGGCGCGCGGTGTTGCCGAATATAAGGGGCAAGGCTCGAGACAGTAGTTCCATCTATTACCATGTAAATATCGGTTTCGGATGGGTGCTTTTTGTTTCATGTAACTTTTAATGGTCTCGTAATTAACATGACGCTAAACCCTTAAACTTCCTTCTTTCCTTAACAGTTCTTTTGTGAAAAAAGCGCAGACTTTGGTGAAAGTTATATTACTGCTATCTCCTTTCCAAGACGTCTATAATGGTCGATACTGGATGAACAGCGCCAAGAGAAAAAGACTGCACATAGGGACGCAACCGCTTCCACATTTCGATTTCTTGGGAGTTTTAAACAGTAAATATGCCCTCTGAGTGTATTAGCATTTGAGAAACTTACTGTATCTTGAAACGATAGCAATTTATTTGAGATATCTACATACGATAGGTACAGCCAAACTGATTAGTTGCGAATGAGGACCGAGGTAATGAGGGTGGAAGGATGTTAAAACTAGATAAAATTCAGTATACATCAAACAACTCTAAAAACTGGAGATCAAAAGAAGTTTCACTGAATATCGTAAACAGTTAGAGTGAAGTTTGCTGTGGAAATCTACTACAGTCGTACAAGATATTTAGAGATGAATGAATTGGGGAGAACGGTTTTGAATAAAATTGGAATGTCGTATTAGACCACCACAAAATCTGTTGATGAAAAGGGATTTCAGTGCCTAAAATGTTCTCCAATGTGTAAAGTTGTGAGTTTGGAAAGGAATAAATTGCCCAAGAATTACTGTCGACCTCAAGAAATTAGGGGGTCGAAAATCTACCAAAATATTTTGACTGACATGTTTTTAGTTGCATACAAACGAAACTTGGCTTTTGATTTTAACTTTATAAGAACGAAGGTCACGCTTATGGGATTTATAGAAAGGACCCATAAGTTCACGTAATGTGTAGCCACATGCACACGTCTATGGAGTTTGGAACCAATGGAGCTTAAGAACTGGGAGATTTAGATGAGCTGTTGTGGTTTATACGTGGAGATGTAATAAACTGACTTAAACTGAGTTAAGCGTTTGGCGTGTCAAAGGGTGCAACGGTGATCCTTTAGGATTTGGATAAATTGGGAGAATAACCTTGTAAAATCAAAAATCCCGTTAGACAACTCCAGAAAAAAGTAGCTGCTGAAAAGTTGTCGAGGGAAGACAATAGCTGACCACAGAACTTGTTTGGATCGCAATTTATGTATTATTACATACATTAGTTCATGCGCCATATGCTGAAACTGTTGACGTAGATCGTTGTTCAGTCTATCTTCTACGTAGATTGTGGACAACGTGTTTTGCACAGTACGTGATTTTAAACTGGTGACGCTAGTGTGTTGTAATCCAGAATGAAATTTTCACTAGGCAGCGGAGTGTGCGCTGATATGAAACTTCCTGGCAGATTAAAACTGTGTGCCGGACCGAGACTCGAACTCGGGACCTTTGCCTTTCGCGGCAAGTTCTGGCGGAATTGAAGCTGTAAGGGCGGGTCGTGGGCCGTGCTTATGTAGTTCTGTTGGTAGAGAGTACTTTACCGCGTAAGGCAAAGGTCCCGAGTTCGAGTTTCGGTCCGGCACACAGTTTTAATCTGCCAGGAAGTCTCGTTAGTTGGAGTGTTTGAATCATACACTCAAACGTGCATCACATAAAACAAACACGACATTGAAACAAGTGAATACTTGTCATCACAGAATGATACTTAAAAACAGTCTAAAGCGTAAATTATGCACTGCCGCAGAAAAAAAACTAAAATTAAACAGTTCAGCCGCAATACAGCCAAGTAAGAAATTTATGGCTTCTGTGGATCTGGATTTAAAAAATCTGATCAGAATGAAACGAAGATTGGGTACAAGGTCTCTCGTCAACAACCGCACCTTACAGTGATAAGTGCAACACCATCACCACCATCCATTTCTGTAGCTGACGAGACAGCTCGTATCTGCTGACTCTAGTTTTCGTTTTGATTTCACGGTGGCTGTGACCGAAACAGTTCATGAGGAAGGATAAAGACGATGCGATGCAAACAAATTATGATTGTCAGTTTATATAATGATCGCCGACCTCTACACGAATTTCGAATCCTATGCTGTAGGAAAAAAAGTTTTTGAAATCCGTCGCGGATATTGCAGAACGCCGAGGTTATACATTAGTTGAAGGTAAATGTATGTGCAGAAGAATGGAAAAACTGGTAGGAGGCAACCTCGAGGAATATCATCTACATACATACTCCGCAATCCACCATACGGTGCGTGGCGGAGGGTATCTCGTACCACAACTAGCATCTTCTCTCCCTGTTCCACTCCCAAACAGAACGAGGGAAAAATGACTGCCTATATGCCTCTGTACGAGCCCTAATCTCTCTTATCTTATCTTTGTGGTCTTTCCGCGAAATATAAGTTGGCGGCAGTAAAATTGTACTGCAGTCAGCCTCAAATGCTGGTTCTCTAAATTTCCTCAGTAGCGATTCACGAAAAGAACACCTGCTTTCCTCCAGAGACTCCCACCCGAGTTCCTGAAGCATTTCCGTAACACTCGCGTGACGATCAAACCTACCAGTAACAAAATCTAGCAGCCCGCCTCTGAATTGCTTCTATGTCCTCCCTCAATCTGACCTGATAGGGATCCCAAACGCTCGAGCAGTACTCAAGAATAGGTCGTATTAGTGTTTTATAAGCGGTCTCCTTTACAAATGAACCACATCTTCCCAAAATTCTACCAATGAACCGAAGACGACCATCCGCCTTCTCCACATCTGCCAATACATGCTTGTCCCACTTCATATCACTCTGCAATGTTACGCCCAAATATTTAATCGACGTGACTGTGTCACGCGCTACTCTACTAATGGAGTATTCAAACATTACGGGATTCTTTTTCCTATTCATCTGCATTAATTTACATTTATCTATATTCAGAGTTAGCTGTCATTCCTTACACCAATCAGAAATCCTGTCCAAGGTTCCAGAGAGATGCAGGAATACTCAAGGCTATACTGACCGCATGGCATATCTTAGAAGATAAGTTGAAGAAAGGTAAACATACATTTCTAGCATTTGTAGATTTAGAGAAACTTTTTGACAATATTGACTGGAAGGCCACTGATGTCACAAATTTTAATATTGCTAAACTCACTCGTCAATACCTACAGGGTACTCCTCATTGACCTAGAACCATGAAAGCAAGATTTCTCAGTACAAGTAAAGGAAAAGATATTCGAAAGCCGTTAATCTGTAATTATATCACGTGAAAAAAATATTTGTTTTGTCATTTGTTATTCGACTTCAGATTTGAAATTAAAACGTTCCTGAAAGTTTTGGAATCGATGTGACTGATATCTTGCCAGTATCGCCGGCCGGTGTGGCCGAGCGGTTCTAGGTGCTTCAGTCTGGCACCGCGCGACCGCTACGGTGGCAGGTTCGAATCTTGCCTCGGACATGGATGTGTGTGATGTCCTTAGGTTAGTTAGGTTTAGGTAGTTCTAAGTTCTAGGTGACTGATGACCTCAGAAGTTCAGTCCCATAGTGCTCAGAGCCATTTGAACCATTTTTTATCCGCTAGGACAAACTTCGCTAACAGGACGACATCGCCTGCAGCGCCTCTCGTGGGCTCGTCACCATATCGGTTCGACGCTAGACTGGAAAACCGTGGTCTGGTACGATGACTCGTGTTTTCAGATGGTAAGACCTGATGGTAGGATTCAAGTTTAGCGCAGACCCAGGTTGTCAACAAGATACCGTCCAAGCAGGAGACGGCTCGATAATGGTGTGGACTGTGTTTATCTGGAACACACTGGGTGCTCTGGTGCAACTGAAGCGATAATTGGCTGGAAATGGTGACGTTGAGCTACTTGGAGACCATTTCTAGCCATTCATTCCAAACAATGAGGAAATTTTTGTGTTGATCACAATGCGCCAAGTTGCGAATGGTTTGAAGAACATTCTGGACAATTCGAGCGAATAATTTGGTACATTTCTAGCATTTGTAGACTTAGAGAAAGCTCTTGACAATGTTGACTGGATTACTCTCTTTCAAATTCTGAACGTGGCAGGGGTAAAATACAGGGAGCGAAATTCTATTTACAATTTGTAACCAGATGGCACTTATAAGAGTCGAGGGACATGAAAGGGAAGCAGTGGTTGGGAAGGGAATGAGACAGGGTTGTAGCCTCTCCCCGATGTTATTCAATCTGTATATTGAGCAAGCAGTGAAGGAAACAAAAGAAAAATTCGGAGTAGGTATTAAAATCCATGGAGAAGAAATAAAAACTTTGAGGTTCGCCGATGACATTGTAATTCTGTCAGAGACAGCAAAGGCCTTGGAAGAGCAGTTGAACGGAATCGACAGTGTCTTGAAAGGAGGGTATAAGATGAACATCAACAAAAGCAAAACGAGGACAATGGAATGTAGTCGAATTAAGTCGGGTGATGCTGAGGGAATCAGATTAGGGAATGAGACACTTGAAGTAGTCAAGGAGTTTTGCTATTTTGGGAGCAAAATAACTGATGATGGTCGAGGTAGAGAGGATATATAATGTAGACTGGCAATGGCAAGGAAAGCTTTTCTGAAGAAGAGAAATTTGTTAACATCGAGTATAGATTTAAGTGTCAGGAAGTCGTTTCTGAAAGTGTTCGTATGGAGTGTAGCTGTGGTCTCACCGCCAGACACCACACTTGCTAGGTGGTAGCCTTTAAATCGGCCGCGGTCCGTTAGTATACGTAGACTTTGCTAGCGATGCATCACTGACTATATACGCTCTCATTCGCAGAGAGAACAGTTTAGCATAGCCTTCAGCTACGTCATTTGCTACGACCCAGCAAGGCGCCATATTCAGTTACTATGTCTTCTGAACAGATAATATTGTGAATCATGTACCGTCAAGAGCGACGTTCATCACAAATAGATTAAAGTTAAATATGAAACTAATTACGTCTGCTTTCTGAATTCTAATTCCCTGTCATGTTCCAGACCTCACGTCAATATAGTCCTTCCCTCGTCACGCCAGTCTGCGTGAGCTAAAACGCGTGCATTTCGGCCTCCTCTAGTAACACGGTGTTGGCTCTTCAGCCAACACAACAGTAGCCACTTATGGAAGTGAAATGTGGACGACAAATAGTTTGGACAAGAAGAGAATAGAAGCTTTCGAAATGTGGTGCTACAGAAGAATGCTGAAGATTAGATGGGTAGATCATATAACTAATGAGGAGGTATTGAATAGAATTGGGGAGGAGCTTGACAAGGAGAAGGGACCGTTTAGTAGGACATGTTCGGAGGCATCAAGGGATCACCAATTTAGTATTGGAGGGGAGCGTGGAAGGTAAAAATCGTAGAGGGAGACTAAGAGAGGAATAAAAAGATTCAGAAGGATGGAGGTTGGAGTAAGTACTGGGGGATGAAGAAGCTTGCACAGGATAGAGTAGCATGGAGAGCTGCATCAAACCAGTCTCAGGACTGAAGACCACAACAACAACTACAATTTGGTAACCCAGATGGTCCGACATGAATCCTACCGAAGTTACTGTCGAGGGATCAGTTAATGCACAAAATCCTGCACCGCCAACAATCATGGAAGGCTACGGAGGCCGAATGGCTTGATATTTGCCGGCCGCGGTGGTCTCGCGGTTAAGGCGCTCAGTCCGGAACCGCGCGACTGCTACGGTCGCAGGTTCGAATCCTGCCTCGGGCATGGATGTGTGTGATGTCCTTAGGTTAGTTAGGTTTGAGTAGTTCTAAGTTCTAGGGGAGTGATGACCACAGAAGTTAAGTCCCATAATGCTCAGAGCCAGCTTGATATTTCTGCAGGGGAATTCCAACGAGTTGAGCCTACGCCGAGGTGCTGCACATATCCTATGACTTTAGCCAACACACTATAGAATGCATTTTAAGATACAAAAAAAAAAAAAAAGTTGCCGCGAATTTTTGTCCTCGACAATACATGCGCTGCTGTGGTAACACTGGACAGGTCGGAGACATCGCTTGGCGCCTGCAGATCTGCGTTAGCCGGCTTGCCTACCTCTGATGTCCGCTGGACGCTCGACCTTGAAGCTGGAGCCTTCAGCGACCTCGACTTCGGCTGTTGGGCGGCGAACACTGAGCGCGACCGGCGACGCGGCCCCGCTTATAAACGCGCGCGCGTCGTGGCCGGGAGGGGCGGGGGGGAACGGCGGAAGGCCCTGGTGGGGGTGGAGCGTGACTCACGGAGCTCGACCGTGTCCGGCGGCCGCTGTGTGGAGCACCCCAGCCGCCCAAGAGCGGCCGACGGAAGACCCCGGTTTCCTGGAACCGCCCCGGTATGCTCGCCCGCCCCGCAGAAACAAATCATCCTCTGCCACCTCGTCGCTCGGAGTTCAGTCGTACCGACATCCTGGGTCGAGCCTCCACCCGTTAGTCCGCGACTCCTCGTACGTCGTCCCGCCAGCTGCATAGGGAGCGCGGAACGGCTTCGACTCAAATACCGTTCTTTTTAGGACTGTTGATTTTTTAAAAATACCGAGAATCCGATATATCGATATCTAAAAAATATAATCGGCCGTCGATATATTGAAAAAAAATCATCGATGTACAGGGTGATTCACGAAGATAGGCAAATACTGGGTGATCAAAAAGTCAGTATAAATTTGAAAACTTAAGAAACCACGGAATAATGTAGATAGAGAGGTAAAAATTGACACATATGCTTGGAATGACATGGGGTTTTATTAGACAAAAATAGTTCACAAAATGTCCGACAGATGGCGCTGGACAGCAAAACTGCTACCTTGACGGGTGAGAGGTACGCCGATATGTTACAGAATCGCATCATTCCCAGCCTGGCTGATAAACACCTGCTGGAACGTACGATGTTTATGCAGGATGGCGCTCCACCCCATATTGCTAGACGCGTGAAAGATCTCTTGCGCGCGTCGTTTGGCGATGATCGTGTGCTCAGCCGCCACTTTCATCATACTTGGCGCCCCAGGTCCCCAGACCTCAGTCCGTCCCATTATTGGCTTTGGGGTTACCTGAAGTCGCAAGTATATCGTGACCGACCGACATCTCTACTGTTCACAACATTGTTCCTCGACTACAGCTGTTGAGGAATGATGGTGGACATATTGAGCATATCCTGTAAAGAACATCATCTTTGCTTTGTCTTACTTTGTTACGCTAATTATTGCTATTCTGATGAGATGAAGCGCCATCTGTCGGACAGTTTTTGAACTTTTGTATTTTTTTGGTTCTAATAAAGCCCTATGTCATTCCAAGCATGCGTGTCAATTTGTACCTCTCTATCTACATTATTCTGTGATTTATTCAGTTTTCAAATTTATACTGACTTTTTGATGCCCCAGTATTTTAATATGTTATTCTACAAGTAAAACTAGAAAAAAACGTTCATATGAACATAGGGCCGCAAATTTTTAGTTACCGAGTTACCGCTAATAAAAGATTTTGCCTAAAATTTAGCAACTTCACTAACATGAAGCCATTGAAAAACTGTGCGAGGTTAATGTAAAGCCCGATTTCCACTTAATTTCTTGTTATTCGTCTGGTGAGTCCAATAAACATGTCCCAGCCGCGTGTCTGCAGTAGTTTTTCAGAACATCCAGAGAAGCAAAGATTATTATAGAAGTACATTTGTTTCCTTTCCATTAAGAACGTAGAAACGTTTATCTCATTGTCCGCAACCGTTAGTGAGTTGAAACTTCCTGGCAGATTAAAACTCTGTGCCCGACCGAGACTCGAACTCGGCACCTTTGCCTTTCGCGGGCAAGTGCTCTACCATCTGAGCTACCGAAGCACGACTTACGCCCGGGACTTACAGCTTTACTTCTACCAGTACCTCGTCTCCTACCTTCTCCTAGCTTCTGTAAAGTTTGGAATGTAGGAGACGAGATACTGGCAGAAGTGAAGCTGTGAGTCCCGGGCGTGAGTCGTGCTTCGGTAGCTCAGTTGGTAGAGCACTTGCCCGCGAAAGGCAAAGGTCCCGAGTTCGAGTCTCGGTCGGGCACACAGTTTTAATCTGCCAGGAAGTTTCATATCAGCGCACACTCCGCTGCAGAGTGAAAATCTCATTCTCGTTAGTGAGTTGTTTCAATCGCTTCCTAACCTTGAAACGAGTTAGTTTTCTGTATTTTTCAGTGAATGAGCATAGTAACAATAGTGTATTTAAGGGAAACTACATAGTAACTGTGGTAGTTTGTAGGTTATTTATGAAACAGGAATGCCTTTCAAATTTACGACTGAGGAATAGGCCGATATGGTATTTATTTATGGCAAATATGATGGTTTCAAAACATAACAAAATAGTTTTTTTTTACAAGTGAAATCTCATCTTTTTTTTCATACTCTTGACTGTACTTGTTGCTATAGGTGCACTTTTCTTCATAAGTAAGAGGGATTCTTCGGCGAATTCTGCACAGCATACAAACCATACTTAGAGGTGTATGAAACTCTAGAATTTAGTTAATTTATGAAAACATGAATGAGATATGATATTTTAAACTTCATGTTAAGAAAAAAACTCAAACTTTACAGTTAATAATGTCAGTTCTTACCGCAGTTTTTAATAGATTTGGAAAATTCTTGACTTGAACGCCGGTCTTCTTACTTAAAGGCCGGGAATGTTAGTGATTACGGTAGCGCAGCACCGTACCTAAGATTGGTGCACGGAGTTTTCAAGCCATCCCTTTTTCCCCTCTTAGATCGTATTTTAACAAATTTTAATTCATTTCTTCAGCTTCCACCATGGTTGTTGTTGTTGTGGTCTTCAGTCCTGAGACTCGTTTGATGCAGCTCTCCATGCTACTCTATCCTGTGCAAGCTTCTTCATCTCCCAGTACCTACTGCAACCTACATCCTTCTGAATCTGCTTAGTGTATTCATCTCCTGGTCTCCCTCTACAATTTTTACCCTCCACGCTGCCCTCCAATACTAAATTGGTGACCCCTTGATGCCTCAGAACATGTCCTACCAACCGATCCCTTCTTCTAGTCAAGTCGTGCCACAAACTCCTCTTCTCCCCAATTCTATTCAATCCTTCCTCATTAGTTATGTGATCTACCCATCTAATCTTCAGCATTCAAAAATGAGAGTCAAATGTCTCGAGGCAGATTAACTATAAGGTGTGTTTTCCATCGCATTAATACGTTGGCGAAGTTACCACAATGTAATGTTAACACGTTCTAGTTTTGTGTAATATATGTTAGTTGTTTTTGGTCCCACGGAATTGGGAAACTGTTCACGGAATTAGGATGCCACTATCACGGATTTAAGAACTGTGTCAAGCATTTAGGAGACTTTGTCACATAATTTAGGTCTGCACCTTTTCACTACTTTTGTAAAACTTAACAATAGTCAGTGAAATAAAAAAAAAAGCGCTATAACGTTCGATCTGTCTGCCTGAGTTGTTATTTAAATGAGCTTTTTTCATTTATTACATTACGTTGCGCAACACTAGCTGAAAAGTGTCGGGGAATTACGCATCCACACCCCACTGGCTAGGCCATTCCCATGAGTATGACGAATCTGAGGTTGGTGACGGTGCAGTCGCTTCGCACTCGTTCCCCCTACCCCTCATTAAGACTGCGGTCACAACGCACCGACGTCGTACGAAGGCGGCCGTCCTTTATCAAACCAGTACCCCAGTACGTGCGCGCTCTCAGTTCAACAGACCTCAACGCCCCGACGTACGGTCTTCGGACGGCATTCGGCGAGACGCATATCATTTTGTTTCGTTCGGTGGTGCTGACCGATACCCTGTTCGCAAAAAAATGGATTGTGACAAAGCTTTAAGCTTAGCACTAGAATGTAAGTGCCGATTCCGGAGAAATGTAGGGACACGCGAGGCAATACTGGCTCTACGACTTCTCACCTACATCTGTAGCATTTGCAGACTCAGAGAAAGCTTTTAACAATGTTGACTGGGGTACTGTCTTTCAAATTGTAGTGGTGGCAAGGGGTAAAATACAGGGAGCGAAAGGAGTAGTTGAGAAGGAAAAGAGACAGGGTTGTAGCGCATCCACGATGTTATTCAATCTGTGTATCGAGAAAGCAGTAAAGGAAACAAAAGAAAAATTTGGTGTAGGGAGCAGAAATAAAAACTTTGAGGTTTGTCGATGACGTTGTAATTCTGTCAGAGACAGCAAAGGATCTCGAACAGCAAAATGGTTCAAATGGCTCTGAGCACTATGGGACTTAACAGCTATGGTCATCAGTCCCCTAGAACTTAGAACTACTTAAACCTAACTAACCTAAGGACATCACACAACACCCAGTCATCACGAGGCAGAGAAAATCCCTGACCCCGCCGGGAATCGAACCCGGGCGCGGGAAGCGAGAACGCTACCGCACGACTACGAGCTGCGGACCCTCTCGAACAGCAGTTGAACGGAATGGACAGTGTCTTGAAAGGAAGATGTAAGATGATCAACAAAAGCAAAACAGGGATAATGGAATTTAGTCCAGTTAAATCAGGTGATGCTCAGGGAATTTCATTAGGAAATGAGACACTCAGAGCAGCAGATGAGCTTTGCTATTTGGGAAGCAAAGGAACTGATTATGGTCGACGTAGGGGGGGATGTAAAATGTAGATTGGCAATGGCGAGAGAAGCCTTTCTGAGGAAGAAAAAATTTGCTAACATCGAGTATAGATTTAAGTGTCAGGATCTCTTTTCTGAAGTATTTGTATGGAGTGTAGTCATGTTTGGAAGTGAAATATGGATGATATACAGTTTAGACAAGAATTCAGACTTTTGGTGCTAGAGAAGAATGCTATAGATTAGACGCATAGTCACGTAACTAATGAGGAGATACTGAATTGGAGAGAAATTCGTGGTACAACCTGACTAGAAAAAGAGATGGGTTCGTAGGACAATTTCTGAGACATCGGGGAATCACCAATATAGTACGCAGGGAAGTGTCGGAGTGATGAATACAGTAAGCAGATTCGGAAGGATGTATGTTGCAGTAGTTACTCGGAGATAAACAGGTCTGCACAAGACAGAGTAGCATGGAGAGCTGCATCAAACTCATCTTCGGACTGGAGACCACAAAAACAACAACAAAAACTAGAATTCTGTGCCATCCTGAGGAAATGTCTTGGAATCTACAGTGTGAAATCGTCACTTTGTTGGAAACGACAAGTTTGCAAGAAGTTAAACATTTAATTATAATTAATCGAACGTTGCCTTATGCCATGTATGTTCTGTGTGGCTGTCGAGAAATCTCAGCCTCATGTTCAGTACAGGAAGGCATCTGCAACACAGGAAAAATCTGTTCAAATGGTTCAAATGGCTCTGAGCACTATGGGACTTAACTGCTGAGGTCATCAGTCCCCTAGAACTTAGAACTACTTAAACCTAACCAACCTAAGGACATCACACACACCCATGCCCGAGGCAGGATTCGAACCTGCGACCATAGCGGTCTCGTTGTTCCGGACTGTAGCGCCTACAACCGCCCGGCCACTCCGGCCCGCGAAAAATCTGTATAGGAAATTTCTAGCCTAGAGTATAACCTCAAAAAATTGTGGGTTCAGCTGAAAAAGGTGGCGCGTGTCTATTTTGAAGCTTAAAGTTACTGCAATGCATCTTGTGTGTTGTGGTAGGTGGACAATTATTATTAATGCTGACTGGTGTCTTTAAGCTAGTAAGCTGGATATAGTGTGTAACGGAACATATTAAAGGCTTTACTGTACCGAAGTATGCGATACCCTCCAAATTCAACCAGTTTAACGAGTATTTATGATTATAGAAAAGTTATTGTGTATGTTAACAATGATTGCATAACATGTCTCCATAAACAGTCAACCCATTAAATTATACTGAATAACTGACCCACACAAAAGTTTATATCACTTGATCACTGATACAGCAAATGTCATCATGTCCATCTTAAATAATTAATATGAAGTACGAAAAATAGTGGCCAACTTAGGTATTTTGGATCTCCTTAAATAAAAATCACCCAGTGAAACCTATTTGTTCACTAGGAGCGTTTTCACTCAGTATTCATGTAATCAATCCTATTTTAGACGAAAACCAATGTAATTCTTAATAATTCATGTTATTTACTTATTTATGCAAATTAGAGAAGTCAATTGACAAACTTCTAAAAAACGGCCTTTTTGTAACAAAGAATTATTCTGTCATCAAGTCAACAAATCTGTCTGTCATTTTAATAACATGTTAAATTATGTCACTCGATGCAAATTAATAACTTTTCTGCACAAATTATGATAACAGATGTACATGTGACTTATAAACTATATCTCTTTTTAGTAGTTCTTTGACAATGTTATAAATACAAGCAGCAAGAAGGGTCGGGGAGGCAGTCGGAATGTCACTTTGGTAAAGTGTGTTTATGTGTTATTGTTTGAGGTGGATAAACAATGCAAAGAACATGTAAAGGAAGTACTACTTTGTGTTGTGTCATGGTCTTTGGTAGACAGTGGAATTAAGATGGCCACCAGAGTAATAAATATTTGAAGTTTACATATTTGTTGGTTTCGCTCGTTCTTTATCATCAAAAGCATATAAAAAACACGGGACCTCATGTTTTTAACCCTAGACAACCAGATTTAGAGCCAGCATCAGCATCGAGACACAGCAGCGATCCAGCAAGTAACAGCGATTACCACAACACAATGCATTTTAATGGCGTCAACCTAACATCAAGTGCTAACAAGCTCCATAAATGCGAGTGAAATAGTGCGATTATAGCAATTAGCAATATCTACGACTAGGCGACCATTACAAGTGTCATGAGGTCGTTTGCAAATGTGGTGTATTTTTTCCCACATTTCATAGCTTTAGCTGTTCTGAGTCTCCGTTCTATAATTTTTGTTTCTCTTTTGCTCATAAGCTGCATGACAGTCATTGCTGATTAAATGATGTGTGTCTCTTTTGCCCACATACGCACATGTGACGTATACAGAGGGGTCCAAAAAATGTATCCACTGTTTAAAAGTCCATAACTTGTCTCATTTTTGGTGAAAGTGTATCTTAAAGTCCAACTTAAAGATATCACTGTAGGCGTTCGAAATTGTCACCATTAACATCCACACAGAAACGATGCCGCCGAACTGCAGCACGAACTACTGACTGCAACGTGTTCAGTTGCATATTTGCTCACGAATGTACGATGGATTCTCGAAGTTCCTCCAATGTGCGCGGCTTTTGTCGATAAACGACGTCCTTTAGTGTTCCCAACAGGTAAAAGTCCAGAGGAGTTGGGTCTGGGGAACGTGGTGGATACTCCACAGCACCTCTACAGCCTATCCATCTTGCTGGTAGATTTTCGTCGAGATACGCTCTAACACGATTTTGGTAGTAGGCTGTGGCACCATCTTGTTGAAAGTAAACTCTTCCGTCTCCATACAAGTTTCGCTTGGCAACCCACAGCACACATTTACTTCTGGCAAATTCACGCCTTTGTCTACATGGAAGTTCGGATTTTCGGCGGCGCAGTAGATGCAGTTGTGGCGATTTACTGTACCATTGAGTTTGCACTGTGCCTCATCAGACCACACAATCATCTCTGCAAACTCTTCATCGTTGCGCACCATGTTAGTAAACCACTCGCAGTACTCCATTCTACGATCTGGGTCGTCCTCGTTCATTGCGTGTAGCAATCGTGGGATGTAGCGCTTCCACTTTTCTGTCTTCAAAATTCGCCGAACACTTGAGCGACTCTCTCCAGTTTCTCGGGCACACTGTCTAACAGACTTCTGTGGTGAGCCAGTGAACTGTTGTAACATACGACGGGAGTTAGCTGGACTTGTTACTGTTACAGGTCGTCCAGATCGTTGTTTGTGTACATCTTTAACACAGCCTTCGGCTTCAAATTTGTCTCGAATGCGACGAATCGTTAAACGTGTCGGCGGCTCTGTTTGATACTCATTTTGCCATTGCTGTTGAACCTCATTAATGTTTTCGTACTTAAAGTACCACTTCAAAACCGACTTCCTTTCATCGAATGTAAGCCTTGCGCCAGCCATGTTTACTCGAGTAACAAGGTGCAACTAAGAACAAAACACTGACTATCTGGCGACTGTCATCTGACAAAACAAAACAACACAATACAACGATTATGTGGCGATTGCCGGAACTACGAACTATTACATTACCAAAGATCTGACAACTCCGTCAATTAGTTTGCCAGTTATGGACTTTTAAACAGTGGATACATTTTTGTGGACCCCTCTGTATATAAGATACATTTAATGTATTTGACATGTATTCCACGTGTCTCCCTAACGGATTTTACCTAGCAGTTCCGTTTACACGCTGCTCAGTGTGTGCGACACAATATCTCCTGAACTATGTATCGCAGAATGATACAATTTTGCAGGTATATTCACTGATGTATGAGAATACTGTCTGGCGACTGTTACACGACTGCAATTAGTAGTAAAAAAATAGTAAATTAAAACGTCGCGTTAGATACAGTAGTTTTACAGCATGAAAAGCGAAAAGTAGTAAGCAATAATTTTTTTTCCCTTTCATCATTTTGTGAAGATTATCATCGAGAAAAATTTCGTAAAGCAAAATTTTGAAAAACACAACCCTCAGTCGCGAACACAATTAATTTGTGACCTAGATTTCGGAGTCACAAGGGACACCTTCTTCGGACAAAATTAAAACTAAACGTTACACGATAACGTACCAAAGAATACGAAAGCTGCGGTCATACACATCGCAGCCTCAGATAGTCAGAATTAAAATAAAATGAAACAGAGGTGCAAGCCACTAGGGGCTGCCATGTGTATGACCGCAGCTTTCGTATTTTTTGGTACGTTATGCTGTAACATTTAGTTTTAATTTTGTCCGAACAATGTGTCCCTTATGACCCCGAAACCTAGGTCACAAATTAATTGTGTTCACGACTGAGGGCTGTGTTTTTTCAAAATTTTGTATTATACAACAGTCGCTGATTGACAGCCATGTTAAAAAACCTTAAGTTTCGTAAAGGTTTGAAATTATATGCAAAGTATTTTCTAAGTGCTCTTATTTTTAAATAGGCGCTGAAAAAAAGCTGGGAATTCCCACGTTGTGGGCTTCACTACTTTTCAACCCCCACCATTTGATAGGTATGGGGTTCATACTTCGTCCGCAGCTCGGGGTCGTGCGGTAGCGTTCTCGCTTCCCACGCCCGGGTTCCCGGGTTCGATTCCCGGCGGTGTCAGGGATTTTCTCTGCCTCGTGATGACTGGGTGTTGTGTGATGTCCTTAGGTTAGTTAGGTTTAAGTAGTTCTAGGGGACTGATGACAATAGTGCTCAGAGGCATTTGAACGATGTTTATTCATACTTCCCCAGCGATTCTCTCCAGACAGGAAGTGATATGTGTCCCAAGTATAGTTCAAATCGGTCTAGTGGCTTGGAAGGAAATGTTTAACATACATACACTGATCGGTCAGAACATTATGATTATCTACATGCGTGATAGCTGGTATGTTCACCTAGCCACGGGTAACAGCAGTGACACATTGTACCACGGAAGGAATGAGGCCGTGTTAGGTTGCTCGAGGGAGCTGGCACTACATCTGCACACGCAAGGCACCCAATTACCGTAAGTTCCGGAGAGGGCGCCGATGACCTTTGACGCCAAGTTCAATCGTATCCCAGATGTGTTTGATCGGATTCTGATCTGGCAAGTTGGAGGGCCAGCACGTTAACTGGAAATCGCCACTGTGTTCCTCGAGTCACTCCATCACACTCCTGGCCTCGTGACATAGCGCATTATCTTGCTGAAAAATACCACTATCGTCATGCAATGTGATCTTCAGGAAGGGGTGTACATGGTCTGGAACCAGTGTGTGATCCTGCTTGACCGTCATGGTGCCATGCAAGAGCGCCTCTGCGCCTGTGGATTCCCGCATCAATGTTCCTCACAGCATAATGGAGCCGCTGACAGCTTGTATCCATTCTCCAGTACAGGTGTCAAGGTGCTGTTCTACTGGAAGGTGACGGATTCGCGCCCTGCCATGGGCACGATGAAGAACGTATCGGGAGTCATTAGACTGTGTAACACACAGCCACAGCGCCAGCATCCAGTGCCGATGATCACGTGCCCATTCTTGTCGTAGTTGCCGATGTCGTGGTGTTAACATTGGCACGTCCACGGGTCATCGACTGCGGAGATCCTTCGTTAGGAGTGATCGGTCCGCCGTGTGCTCAGACACACTTGTACCCTGCCCAGCATTAGAGTCTGATGTTAGTTCTGCCATAGTTCGCCAGTCATCCTGTTTTACCGGTCTGCTCGGCCTACTCTGGTACCGAGTGCCCCAGGTTTCGAATCCGCGCCAGAAGCCATGGAACTCGATGACCACTACAGGTCTCTGCAGCAGTTGCCCTGTAAGCCATGGCTGCACATGCTCCTCTAATGTGAGGGCGCCACTGTGGAACACGTGGTCCCAGCGGCCAATAGCGACACACCCTGTCGTATATTGAGGCAGCTGCCTTAGCGAGCCTTCCTCTATCCTTTTCCTGGGCTCCTTCTCCCCCCCCCCCCTTCCATCCTCTTTTTTCCCCGCCTACCCTCTCTCTGCCCCCCTTCTCTCCCCCGAGTCCTTTTGCGTTTCCCTCCTCTGCCTTTCCCCATTCCCTCCTGCTTCTGCCTTGCCGCTACCCCTTTTGAGTCCTCTCCCTCCGTCGTTTCCCCCCCTTTCGTTTTTCCTCTTCTCCCCCCTTTTTTCCTCACTCATCTGTCCAGCCCCCCTCCCCTCCCTCCCCATCTGCCCTTGGCTGTGGTGTGTCATCTTCATGCCGACATTTTAGTGCAGTGTTTCCAGTGATTGTCACGTGTTGTGCGTCTTTTCCGAAGTGTTTCGAACGGACATCATACTGTTTGCTGGGTGTATTTTTAGCCGCGCGGGATTAGACGAGCTGTCTCGGGCGCTGCAGTCATGGTCTGTGCGGCTGGTCCCGGCGGAGGTTCGAGTCCTCCCTCGGGCCTGGGTGTGTGTGTTTGTCCTTAGGATAATTTAGGTTAAGTAGTGTGTAAGCTTAGGGAATGATGACCTTAGCAGTTAAGTCCTATAAGATTTCACACACATTTGAACATTTGTGATTTTTATATCTCTTGCGAACAGAAACCATACTGTCGCCGTGTTTTTTTAATTGTCTGTCTACTATTTTACCTGTCTTCTTCATGTGTATTTAATTAGCAACGCCCACCCTTTGTTTTATGTTTTAACTTTCCACAATTTTCAGCTGTTTTACAATTTACGTCGCCGTTTTATCGCCTGCTTTTATTGTTTTTTTGTCTTCTTATGTTTTAAAACTTCTGTAGGCTGAAGAGCAGCGTACTAAGCTGCTGCCAGCGCGCCCCCTTCGGGTGGAATAGAAATTCATTAAAGGAAAAAAAAAAAAACAAAACTCAGCGAGGCAGTCTGGTATTTGCTTTGAGTCAGTTAATATGTCGCTTACAGACATCGTGTTTACGTTGTGTGTGCTTACTTCCCATTTACGAGTGGACGTTGTTTTGATTTCGTGAGATTATCTCTTATGACCTCGTTGCTTAATACTTTGTTGTTGATCTTGGTGTCTTGCTCAGTTGTCTGTCGTCGTGCTTGCCCTTCCATTCCCGTTCGTCCGTCTTGTTTGTTCGCGGGTCGCTCCCATTCGGTCCTCCCACGTTTTCGTTAGCGGCAACTCGGCGACCGTTCCTGTCGCGGTTACAACACCGACGAACCTATGATGTCCGAGATCTGTAATGAGGGGCGGCCGCCCAAAAACCACGAAGTCTGGACGTCTGTAATTCTGTCAGAGACAGCAAAGGACGTGGAAGAGCAGTTGAACGGAGTGGACAGTGTGTTGAAAGGATGACACGGGATGGACATCAACAAAAACAAAACGAGGATAATGGAATGTAGTCGAATTAAGTCGGGCGATGCTGAGGGAATTAGACAAAGAAATGAGACACTTAAAGTAGGAGATGAGTTTTGGTATTTCGGCAGCAAAACAACTCATGATGATGGCCGAAGTAGACAGGATATAAAATGTAGCAAGAAAAAACTTTCTGAAGAAGAGAAATTTGATATTATCGCATATCGATTTAATAGGTAGGAAGTGTGTCCTCAAAGTATTTGTGTGGACTGTAGCCATGTGTGGAAGTGTAACATGGACGATAAATAGTTTAGGCAAGAAGAGGATAGAAACTTTTGTAATTTGCTGCTACAGAAGAATGCTAAAGATTAGATGGGTAGATCACGTAACTAATGAGGAGGTACTAAACAGAACTGGGGAGAAAAAAAATCTGAGTAGAAGAAGGGATCGGTTGACAGGACACATTCTAAGACATAAACGGACCACAAATTTTGTACTGCAGGGAAGTGTGGGTGGTAAAAATCGTGTTGGAGACCAAGATATGAATACAGTAAGCAGGTGAATACATAGATGACAATTATAATGCTTCGTTAACACATTTATCATACTCTTTGAGAGTTGCTTTCCATTAGAACGTTCTAGCAGTAAAAGGCAGCCTGGGTGGCTGACTAGTGGGATAAGGATATCATGTAGAACAAAGCGGGAATTATATCAAAATGTTAGAAGTAGTCACAATCAAGCTACAGTAGCCCATTAGAAACAGTACTATAAGGTGCTTGAAAATGTTATTAGGAATGCCAAGAGCATGTGGTACGCAAATAGGATAGCTAATTCACAGGATTAAATTAAAACGATATGGTCATTTGTGAAGGAAGTGTCTGGTGAGCAGAACATACTTGACGATATAAAGTCAGTTCGTCGTAAAAATATTTCTGTTACTGATAAGTCAGATGCATGTACAGTATTTAACAACCATTTTCTGAGCACTGTTGGAGAATTAAAGAAAAACTTAGTTTCTACAGGGAATCACACAACTGTCTTGGAAAATGCCTTTCCGAGATTGATGTCTGAAATACTCCTATGTGATACTGACAAGGGCGAGATTGCGTCAATAATTAAATCACTAAAAACTCTCACGTATATGATGAAGTGCCCAGCAGAATATTAAAGTACTTTGCTGCACATGTTAGCCCTGTACTCAGCCACATTTCTAGTTTTTCCTTTAGGAATGGTCTGTTTCCTGAGCGATTAAAGAACTCAGTAGTAAAGCCAGTTTATAAAAAGGGAGAAAGGGATACTGTAGACAATTTTAGACCTATTCCTAAGCCATCAGTGTTTGGTACAGGCTGTGTAAGTAAGGATAATTTATCATTTTATATCACAGTTCGGCTTTAAAAGTCGCTTAACAACTGAAATTGCTATATTCTCTTTTCTCTGTGAGGTACTGGATGGGTTAAACAAAAAGTTTCGAACGCTAGGCATATTTTTTGATTTAACTAAGGCGTTTGATTGTGTTGATCACAAAATTTAGCTCCAGAAGTTGGACCATTAAGGAATACAGGGAGTAGCTCACAATTGGTTCCCCTCTTACTTTAACAACAGACAGCAAAAGACCACTATTCACGGTGTAGAGAATGGCTGTGATGTGCAGTCTGAGTGCGGTACAATCTAATAGGTGTTGCCCCAGGGGTCAGTGTTGGGGCCACTCCTGCTTCTTATTTATATAAATGATACACTCTCTAGTATTACAGGTACCTCTAAAATGTTTCTGTTTGCTGATGGCACTAGCTTGGTAGTAAGGGATGTTGTGTGCAACATTGGCTCTCTATTTAATAGTGCAGTTCATGACATACGTTCATGGCTTGTAGAAAATAAACTAACGCTAAATCCCAGTAAGAGTCAGTTTTTACAGTTTCTAACTCACAATTCAACAACACCCAACGCTTTAATTTCGCAGAATGGGCATATTGTTAGTGAAACTGAACAGTTCAAATCACTAGGTGTTCAGATAGATAGTAAACTGTCGTGGAAAGCCCACGTTCAGGATCTTGTTCAAAGCCTTAATGCTGCCATTTTTACTATTCGAACGGCATGTGAAGTAAGTGATCGTTCGACACGAAAATTAGCCTACTTTACTTATTTTCATTCGCTTATGTCGTATGGTATTATATTTTGGGATAACTCTCCCCATTCTAAAAGGATATTTTTGGCTCAGTTCGGGCAATAACTGGTTTCAATTCGCGAACCCCTTGTCGATACCTGTTCACTAATCTGGATATTTTGATATTGGCCTCTCAGTATATATATATATATATATATATATCATTTACTGTCGTTTCTTGTTAACAATATCAGCTTATTCCCAAGAATTAGCAGCTTTCACTCAATTTATACTTGGCGGAAATCCAACCTGCATTTGGATCACGCTTCCTTTAACTCCAGTGCAGAAAGGTGTGCAGTATACTGCTGCATCAATTTTCAATAAATTACTACAAGAGTTCAAAAATCTTAGCAGTAATCCACACGCTTTGAAATCGAAACTGGAGTTTCCTCATGGGTCACTCTTTCTATTCTGTCGAGGAGTTCGCCGGCCGCTGTGGCCGACGCCGGCTCGGTAGCTCAGGGTGTTCGGTCAGAGGGCTGCGTACTCTTTGTATTAAAAAAACTGAGTCAACGAATCGACGATCAACTTGAACGGATGTCTTCTGACGTCCTCCCAGACCAAACGCAACGAATATTGTCGAACAAAATACAAGATAAAAAAAAGCGGTTCTAGGCGCTGCTGCTACGGTCTAGGTTCGAATCCTGCCTCGGGCATGGATGTGTGTGATGTCCTTACATTAGTTAGGTTTAAGTACTAAGTTCTAGAGGACTCATGACCTCAAATGTTATGTCCCATAGCGCTCAGAGCCATCTGAACCATTTTGTCGAGGAGTTCACTGAAAAATTGACCTGATTCTTACTTTGCATTGTTGTTGTGTTTACTTGAACTTATGGCTGGACTTATTTGTGTTCATAAACTTTGTATTTTTATCTGTTGTTACTTTTATGTTGTAATTTCATGTACTGACACGTACCATGATTTTGGAGATTTGCTCTTCAATTTGGACCTACGGAACTAGACGTGTAAGTAAATAAAAAAACTAAATAAAAAGATTAAGAAGAACGTAGGTTGCAGTAGTTGCTTGGAGACGAAGAGCTTGGAAAGGAGAGATGCATCAAACCAGTCTTCGTACTGCAGGCTACGACAACAACAACAACAACAAGAACAACAACAACAAGAACTTAACATGATTCATCACTGCAGACCATTAGTTTTCAGTCGTCCATAATAGCGTCCCTCTTTTTACACAGTTATCGCTTAACGTTGACTACAGCAGCCTCCAGTCGAAATGTTGTCACTGTAATTTGGAAGACGATAAAAAGGGCAATTTCCTGTGTGCGCTAGCTCATCACACAGCGGAATGTCGTGTTCAGGGAACATTTTTCAGTTTTTGTTTGTAAATTTTCGTAACTCGCATTGTTTGACTATTACGGTAGTCTTTCTTGTTTATCTCGGAAGTGCTTGAACTGTGGTTAGGGAGACATCACTTCTTCTTAAGTACAGAATGTAAATTTCGTTTGACGAATTAATTTGCATAAACGTTTTGTCGAAGAACTAACTTTGTAAACTTACTGCTTAATATTGTATTCATGGTTGTAATTTAATGCAAGTGCAGTATGTATTTTTGAGAATAAAAGTCAGGCGTCATTTGAAATGTATTTTTGATGTAATTTACGGGGTCCAACAAATTAGTCATTATCAGAAGCCTACAAGATCAGGGCATTACATACCTCTGGACGTCTGTCTTCACATTTATGCGACGTAGAAGAAGTATATTATAGAAAACTCACTTAGTACTGGTTTAGCAGATGTCAATATCTTCTTCATAGAAGCATAACGCCATGATATTCCCAGAAATGTACATACTGTTTGTGATTATTATAAACACAGATCAACAATGAAGATCATGGTGGCATATGCTAAAAGCATACTAAGTAAGTTTCTGTAATCTACTTCTTATAGTTAACATAAATGTATAGCCAAGGTCTAAAGATTTATAATATTCGTAATTTTTAGGCTTCTGAAGCTGAGAAATAAATTTTTCGAAACTGGTAAAGCACAATAATTATATGTTTGCAACTGATGACTGAAATTTATTCTTAAAACTACTGCTTATTTCCAAACTGTATCCACAATAACAATACTCAGTAATGTTGATACGTTTGTTCACACTTGTGAACTATGGGACTTAACATCTGAGGTCATCAGTCCCCTAGAACTTAGAACTACTTAAACCTAACCAAACTAACGACATCACACATATCCACGCTCGAGGCAGGATTCGAACCTGCGACCGTAGCGGTCGCGCGGTTCCAGACTGAAGCGCCTAGAACCGCTCGGCCACAACAGCCGGCTGTTCACACTTTCCAGTTTGGTTAAGGAATGGAAAAGTGAAGTTTAATCAGTCTACAAATTAGTCTACATTCTGCCACCACATTCCACTTGTTATCCAGAAGTTGTAAAGAAAAATATTCCGGACTCACACTGCAGTTCGCGAGATGGGACTGCTAACTTCAGCTGACGCAAGGTCTTGCACAGCAGAAGGTAAGATTGATTAAAAAATAGCAAGGAGCGTGATTTACTACAGGTAGGCAGTTTCAAGACAAAGCTGTTGGTCCGTTCGCGCACAGGTGAGCCTAAGTGATTATTAGAGCGAGAAGAGAGCGTTGTTCGTAGACTTAGGCTAGAATGATTACCCAAAAAATGTTCAAATGTGTGTGAAATCTTATGGGACTTAACTGTTGAGCTCACCAGTCCCAAAGCTTACACTCTACTTAACTTAAATTATCGTAAGGACAAACACACACACCCATGCCCGAGGAAGGACTCGAACCTCCGCCGAGACCAGCCGCACACTCCATGACTGCAGTGCCTTGGATTGCTCGGCTAATCCCACGCAGAGTAATTACCCTTTCAGATTATATCGCATCCCGGCAAGGACAGTGAAAGAACTCAAAAATGCAATACCTGAGAAAACTCGACTTAAAGAATTACTTCTATAAAACTTATATTGAAACAGTGTGAGATTCATTTAAATTTAAAATAAGTATTGTTGGCAGTAAATTTCATTATTGTTTTCGTGAACGTTGGGTCACTACAGACGTATTCTTCGGGGGAAAAACTAAATTTGCCGTTTACCGAATTAAGTCTCTTTTTTGCCAAGAGATATTCACTTTCTAATTTTGTTCACTGGCTTTATAATTGTTTTTCATTGCAATTGTAAGCACCGAGATGACCTGTAAAGTTTATGGAGAAACATAGTTTTGACGTGTGTTGGGTCAGATGCGTATTATTCATAAGATCTGCATGCTGCGTACGTGATAATGGACATAGGTACTTTAAATGCGGAAGAGTCATATGCAGTACAAGTAATAGCTGCATACAGGCACGGGGGAGCATAAAGTTGGATTATGTACGCAGTCATATTAACGTGTGAAGGTTTCATTATGATGCAAAAGTACTCGTAAAAACTTTGTTTTGAAATGTAATATTTCTGGCTTTACAGCCACATTATTTAGCTCAAAGAATCGCTTCTTATGCAGTTGAGATGGCAGCAGTGGGAAGATGACGTAACGTGGTGCGAGGTACCGATGACACATGGTTTTTTCGGCATGGGTATCGTGAGAAAGACCGCCTAAATTGTGATCCTTCTCAGCTACTGGCTGATGTGTTCGGAAATATCACGCCAAATTGATAAACTTCTGTTATTAATATTAGAAAAACTAAACAGTGAATTTACTAGCATTTCATATAGAAGCATTTCTCGAAGCAAGCTATCATTCTATTATTTCAAAAGTGTTAGTTAAAAGCAGAATAATAAACAAGCACTTTGGAGATCTTCGGAGCGTGTGTAACTCGGATAGCTGGCGAAGTGTTTCAGCTGTAAGATCAGAGCTGGATCTGCAGTCTCTGGGGGCAGACGTGTTGTCTGCCACGATCGGTATTAGTTAAGACTTAATTAGCAATCTTTGGTTTTTTGGACTTGTAACTGGAAACTAGTTTGATAGTAATTACGCAAACCTGCAGTTCATTATTTTGTTTGTTCTCTGTAAAAGTGTGAAAAACGTAAATTATTTGTGGTTAATAAAGTGGACTATAATCGTGCATTTTTTAGAAATCTGCTGATAAAACGCGAGTGGCATCCCCTATAAGGTGGGTAGGACGTCAAACGGGCCGCCTTGGAGCAGGAGAGGCACCAAAGGACATTTTAGTTTCCACTGTCTATACTTTTACAAATAAATTCATCAAACTTTGTCAGCATCACCAGGAAGGATTCAGGATTCTCACCCATTGCAGTGGAAGTTCGAAAACATAACAAAATAAATTTTTTTTGCGTGCGAAATTTCATCATTTTTTCACTTACTATTGGCTGCATTTGTTGCTATAGGTATACTTTTCTTCGTAAGTTAGAGAGATTCTTCGATGAATTTTGCACGGCATACATACCATACTCACAGGTGTATGAAACTCTAGAATTTATTTAATTTATGAAAAAACGAATGAACTGTTATATTTTAATCTTCATGTTTAGAAAACAAACACAAATTTTATAGTTAATTACCTCAATTTTTACCACAGTTTTTAATAGATTTGGAAAATTCTAGAGTTTCATACACCTTTAAGTATGGTTTGTATGCTGTGCAAAATTCATTGAAGAATCTCTCTTAGTTATGAAGAAAAGTGTACCTACAGCAACAAATGCTGCCATTAGTAAGTGAAAAAAATGAAGAAATTTCACATGTAAAAAAATATTTATTACGTATGTTTTCGAACTTCCACTGCTGAGAGTGTGAATTCTGAATCTTTCCTGGTCATGCTGACAAAGTTTTATGAATTTATTTGTAAAAGTATAGACAGTGGAAATTAAAATGTTCAGTGGTGCCTCTCCTGCTCCAAGGACGTTAAAAGGGTCGATTTGGAGCAAGAGAGGCACCACAGGACTTTTTAATTTCCAGTATCTGTACTTTGTCAGCATAACCAGGAAGAATTCAAGATTCACACTGATAGGAGTGGAAGTTCGAAAACAAAATTTTTTTTAAAATGTGAAATTTCATCGTTTTTTCACTTACTATTGGCTGGATTTGTTTTCTTCATAAGTAAGAGAGATTCTTCGATGAATTTTGCGCAGCATACAAACCATACTTAAAGGTGTATGAAACTCTAGAATTTTCGAAATCTATTAAAAACTGTGGTAAGAATTGAGATATTAAAGTATAAAATTTGAGTTTTTTCTAACCATGAAGTCTCAAATGTAACAGGCGATTCATTTTTTCATAAACGTGTTGTTGCGGCACTTTTGTGTGCTCACCGGGGCCCTATTCGATATTAGCAGGTTTACTTGTTTCTTTGGCTCTTCGGTGCATGTAGATGTCACATGGCTGCTACGATAGAAATGGCGGCAGCAGAATGGCCACCCGGTCTTCCTGGTGTCCACAGCGGTAGAGCCAGCGCTAGTGCACGGTAATTAGGGGAATAAAGAATTAAGTTCGACTGTCCTGACACACCTGCGACATTTCCGGTTCTTCTTCGGTTCGGCAGCCTTACTGAATGGCTGTCTGCAGTCGCGGAAGCCACCGGCCGATGGGCTCCGTTGTATTCAAAACTTCGCGCCGAGAGTTTAAAAACCGATCCGTGACCGATTTCTAACTTTTTCCCCTGTCGCCTCTGCTGTGATACGCCGCTTCACTGCCACCAGGCAGTCCGCTTCTTTTGCGTTTCCAGGTTCTGCACAGAGAGTCACTCAACAACGTCGTTCTTCGCCATTCGGACTTGCCTGCGCCGCCTAACAACTGTGTCATGTGAAGGGTCAAAATTTCGCATTTGTAGCTAGAAAGAAAAAAACCGTATATCTCTGTTTGGACACAACTGATTTCATATGTATACAGGGTGGTCCATTAATCGTGACCGGGCCAAATATCTCACGAAATATACGTCAAACGAAAAAACTACAAAGAACGAAACTTGTGTAGCTTGAAGGGGGAAACCAGATGGCGCTATGGTTGGCCCGTTAGATGGCGCTGCCATAGGTCAAACGGATATCAACTGCGTTTTTTAAATAGGAACCCCCATTTTTATTACATATTCGTGTAGTACGTAAAGAAACATGAATGCTTTAGTTGGACCACTTCCTTCGCTTTGTGATAGATGGCGATGTAATAGTCACAAACATATGGCTCACAATTTTAGTTGACAACAGGTAGGTTTTTTGAATTAAAATACGGAACATAGGTTCGTTTGAATATTTTATTTCGGTTGTTCCAATGTGATACATGTACCTTTGTGAACTTATCATTTCTGAGAACGCATGCTGTTAGAGCGTGATTACCTGTAAATACCACGTTAATGCAATAAATGCTCAAAATGATGGCTGTCAGCCACAATGCATTTGGCAATACGTGTAACGACATTCCTCTGAACAGCGAGTAGTTCGCCTTCCGTAATGTTCGCACATGCATTGACAATGCGCTGACGCATGTTGTCAGGCGTTGTCAGTGGATCACGACAGCAAGTATCTTTCAACTTTCCCCACAGAAAGAAATCCGGGGACGTCATATCCGGTGAACGTGCGGGCCACGGTATGGTGCTTCGACGACCAATCCTCCTGTCATGAAATATGCTATTCAGTACCGCTTCAACCGCATGACAGCTATGTTCCGGACATCCATCATGTTGGAAGTACATCGCCATTCTGTCATGCAGTGAAACATCTTGTAGTAACACCGGTAGAACATTACGTAGGAAATCAGCATACATTGCACCATTTAGATTACCATCGATAAAATGGGCGCCAGTTATCCTTCCTCCCACAATGCCGCCAAGGTCGCTGATATTCCACTTGTCGCAGCCATCGTGGATTTTCCTTTGCTCAATAGTGCATATTATGCCGGTTTACGTTACCGCTGTTGGTGAATGACGCTTCGTCGCTAAATAGAACGCGTGCAAAAAATTCTGTCATCGTCCCGTAATTTCTCTTGTGCCCAGTGGTAGAGCTGTACACGACGTTCAAAGTCGTCGCCATGCAATTCCTGGTGCGTAGAAATATGGTACGGGTGCAATCGATGTTGATGTAGCATTCTCAACACCGACGTTTTTGAGATTCCCGATTCTCGCGCAATCTGTCTGCTACTGATGTGCGGATTAGCCGCGACAGCAGCTAAAACACCTACTTGGGCATCATCATTTGTTGCAGGTCGTGGCTGACGTTTCACATGTGGCTGAACACTTCCTGTTTCCTTAAATAACGTAACTATCCGGCGAACGGTCCGGAAACTTGGATGATGTCGTCCAGGATACCGAGCAGCATACATAGCACACGCCCGTTGGGCGTTTTGATCACAATAGCCATACATCAACACGATATCGACCTTTTCCGAAATTGGTAAAGTGTCCATTTTAAGACGGGTAATGTATCACGAAGCAAATACCGTCCGCACTGGCGGCATGTTACGTGATACCACGTAGTTATACGTTTGTGACTATTACAGCGCCATCTATCACAAAGCGAAAAAAGTGGTCCGACTAAAACATACATATTTCTTTACATACTACACGAATAGCTAATAAAATGGGGGTTCCTGTTTTAAAGGAACGCAGTTGATATCCATTTGACCTATGGCAGCGCGATCTAGCGGGCCAACCATAGCGCCATCTGGTTTCCCCCTTCAAGCTAGACGAGTTTCGTTCTTTGTAGTTTATTCATTTGATGCTTATCTCGTGAGGTATTCGGCGCGGTCAATATGAATTGCCCACCCTCATTTCTTTGAGTCAGATATGACCATCAGTCCAGTTCTATAGCTGAATGGTCAGTGCAACAGAATGCAATGCGAGGGATGTGGGTTCGATTCCCGGCCACGTTGGAGATTTTCTCCGCTTACCGACTGGCAGTTGGATTGTCTTCATCCTCATTTCATCCCCATCGCCAGTCCAATCTCCGAAGTGGCGTCAACTGAAAAGACTTGCACCAGGCAGCCAAGACCCTCTATGTGGGGCACCCAGCATGCATTCAAAACTGACCGTCAGCTGATTCTAAACAAATCAGAGAGTAACTCGCCTCGGATGTATGTTACGAAAAAAAAAAAAAAGTAAAGATATGTCTTGTGCTACTACATGCATACAGTGTTTTATAGTATACAGTGTTGGAAGCCATCACTCGCTTTAATCATAAATATACCTCTGAGTGAAGTTACTCATGTACCTCCACAAGAAATAAAAACAGTGAATAGAAGAGGGAGTATGAATGAGATCAATGGCAAATTCAGTTTTACAAAATAATGAAAGTTTTATTAAACCTTTAGTAGCTACACTAGCTGACAAATCTTGCACAAAAATGACAAAAACAAATCACACAAGCCAAGGTTTTTAATAGACAAAGCGTACATTGGGGTAGAAGCTATGCAAATTCTCCGCTGAATTAATGCCTTTTAGAATGCAATCTCACTTTGTTTGCATGGATTCACTGTGAGGCCTGTAATCCCCCCCCCCCCCCTTCTTCCTTATTCCATCTATTATCCACGTTAGTCTTTTACGAAGGTTTGAGAGGAGCGAAAATTACAATAAGCTTTCTAGTTTACTTGGCTCGTCATGTAGAGTTGGCTCCAGTTCCTCTGGTCTAGGGCTCTGATACTTGAAGCTGAAAGCGTCACGTTTTAGGTCCTCACGGTTGGATTGACCTAAGTAAATTTGAAGATTGTTGTTGCAGAATTTTTGTTTTTACGTAAATATATTTTTTCTCATTTTAGTATACGATAGTCTTTTGATTTTTTGACATTAACAAAGCCGAAATTACATTGTTCGCATAAAACACAAAGGTACGTCCGGTCACATCAACAGCATGGTTACGACTCTCACACTCTGCCGAAATAACAATAGTCCAAAGGGTTTATAATTTTTCTGAACAAATGAATTTCTAGTAGCTTTAATTTCGATTATTATTTCTTAAACAAATCCAGAAATAAACATAGTAACCTGTACAGTATTGCGCAATTAATAACAGAAATTTTAAGAGTGCGAACAGTTCGTAATTTCAAATGTTTCTAAAAAAATAATGTTAACTGTACATTCAGAAGTAGGACTTATCAATTATAACATCGAAAATAAAGTAGTTTCTTTTCATAAATATTAGATTGAAATATATTAAAGTTTCCAGAAAAGCAACTGAGATAATATTCATCTGTACAAAATTCGAAAAATAATGCTGGTATCGACAACTACTGTTGAAGAAAAGTAATGTTAGAGGAGGATGTCCTGTAACAAATGGTTCAAATGACTCTGAGCACTATGAGACTTAACTGCTGAGGTCATCAGTCCCCTAGAACTTAGAACTAATTAAACCTAACTAACCTAAGGACAGGACACACATCCATGCCCGAGGCAGGATTCGAACCTGCGACCGTAGTGGTCGCGCGGTTCCAGACTGTAGCGCCTAGAACCGCTCGGCCACCCCGGCGGGCTGTCCTGTTACAGGCCGAACTCTATCCAAATGGAATCAACTACTAGCAACTATACCAGAAACTATGGTTCACCTGAGAACACTGTACTATGAATATAACAACCCTACGGCGGTGCAAGCAGTACTTTACCCCTTCACATGGACTCAAGCGGCAGCAGGAATCAGCGCGCTATGGGTGAGGAGCGGTAGTTGTGACGTTCTGACGCGTCCACGAAAATATCCGAACTATGCGGTCTTGCGTTCTGATTATCAGAACGCGGGGAACTTCACACTGAAATCTGCCTGAATTTCAGGACTCCGATAGGGAAGTTTTTTATTTAAGAAAATAAAATAAAAAGCTTCCCTGTCAGAGCCCTGAAATTCAGGCAGATTTCAGTGTGAGGTGCACCCATTCACCAGCCTGGCCAAACCAATTGATTCACAGACAACTGTGAAACGTCAGAATGGCGACTCAGCATTTTCGTGACATATGTCCGAGAGGTAAGCAGTTCTGCTGCCAGTACAGTTGAAAACTGCCTCAGGCTCGTAGTCCATCACAAGATACAGACCACAAATCTCACCCTTTAGGGAAAGACCTGATGTTTCCCACCAGGGGAGGACCAGAAGACGAAAGCCCTCAAACAGTCATAACCTCTCTCCACCAAGCCTCGGTACGGGAGCGGAATTAGCAAAACGAAGCCACCCCCACATTTCACATACCAATCGAACTACCCTCTACTCAATGAACTTCCCTTGTTGATTGTTCTGTTGGTTTGATGGCCAATCCAGACACAGCACTGGGTTCCCACGCTGGGGATGTAACCCTCTACTTTGCACATCCTGAGAGAAGCCAATCAGCGAATCCAATTCTCCCTTGACTGAAAAATGAAGATTTTGGACTAGGGAGGCGCCGTTCTCATGGTAATTATGGCCTCGTTGGGGCAAAAAACATGTACATAGATTTACAGAGTGATCTAACCTTTCCGCGCCTACCATTTCCAATATCTAAAAGAAGATTGTTAAACCTACCAGACAGTCATGTCCACGAAATAGATGTTTTTGCAGCTCACTAAAAGAACCTGGCAACTTCCTGGCAACAGGGGGTGGGGTTTTCGGTCCTGTCTCTAATAAACATAGAGGGTGTTACAAAAAGGTACGGCCAAACGTTCAGGAAACATTCCTCACACATAAATAAAGAAAAGATGTGTGTGGACATGTGTCCGTAAACGCTTAATTTCCATGTTAGAGCTCATTTTAGTTTCGTCAGTATGTACTGTACTTCCTCGATTCATCGCCAGTTGGCCCAATTGAAGGAAGGTAATGTTGACTTCGGTGCTTGTGTTGACATGCGACTCATTGCTCTACAGTACTAGCATCAAGAAAATCAGTACGTAGCATCAACAGGTTAGCGTTCATCACGAACGGGGTTTTGCAGTCAGTGCAATGTTTATAAATGCGGAGTTGGCAGATGCCCATTTGATGTATGAATTAGCACGGGGCAATAGCCGTGGCGCGGTACGTTTGTATCGAGACAGATTTCCAGAACGAAGGTGTCCCGACAGGAAGACGTTCGAAGCAATTGATCGGCGTCTTAGTGGGCACGGAACGTTCCAGCCTATGACTCGCGACTGGGGAAGACCTAGAACGACGAGGACACCTGCAATGGACGAGGCAATTCTTCGTGCAGTTTACGATAACCCCAATGTCAGCGTCAGAGAAGTTGCTGCTGTACAAGGTAACGTTGACCACGTCACTGTATGGAGAGTACTATGGGAGAACCAGTTGTTTCCGTACCGTGTACAGCGTGTGCAGGCACTATCAGCAGCTGATTGGCCTCCACGGGTACACTTCTGCGAATGGTTCATCCAACAATGTGTCAATCCTCATTTCAGTGCAAATGTTATCTTTAAGGATGAGGCTTCATTCCAACGTGATCAAATTGTAAATTTTCACAATCAACATCCGTCATTGACACAGATTTGGGCAGATATTGTTGGTGATGTCTAAATTGGGCCCCATGTTCTTCCACCTACGCTCAATGGAGCACATTATCATGATTTCATACGGGATACTATACCTGTGCTGCTAGAACACGTGCCTTTACAAGTACGACACAACACGTGGTTCATGCACGATGGAGCTCCTGCACATTTCAGTCGAAGTGTTCGTACGCTTCTCAACAACAGATTCGGTGACCGATGGGTTGGTAGAGGCGGACCAATTCCATGGCCTCCACGCTCTCCTGACCTCAGCCCTCTTGACTTTCATTTATGGGAGCATTTGAAAGCTCTTGTCTACGCAACCCCGGTACCAAATGTAGAGACTCTTCGTGCTCGTATTGTGGACGGCTGTGATACAATACGCGATTCTCCAGGGCTGCATCAGCGCATCAGGGTTTCCATGCGACGGAGGGTGGATGCATGTATCCTCGCTAACGGAGGAAATGTTGAACATTTCCTGTAACAAAGTGTTTGAAGTCACGCTGGTAAGTTCTGTTGCTGTGTGTTTCCATTCCATGATAAATGTAATTTGAAGAGAAGTAATAAAATGAGCTCTAACATGGAAAGTAAGCGTTTCCGGACACATGTCCACATAACATATTTTCTTTCTTTGTGTGTGAGGAATGTTTCCTGAAAGTTTGGCCGTACCTTTTTGTAACACCCTGTATACGCCAGCCACTTTGTCCAAGTCGTCCCAGCTTCGAGCATGAGAACGAACGTAGTTTATGACCTTCCCAATGTTTGCACAAAACGATAACTCCGGAAGCTGAAGAAGTGAATTAAAATTTGTGCTTGTTCCGTGACTCGAACCCGTTTCTTCTTGCTGACGAGGCAAATATGCTCACCATTACACCACCACAGCATTATGGTCGGCATAGCTGCACGAACTACCCACGTCAAATACCCTCCCCAACACAAATTCACATCTCCCCTTATATTGCCACTATTGCCAGGGCGCTCCGATATTGGAACAACACCCCAGCATTGGACACAATGGGGAAGCGCTGCACTACATGTGATCGTATAGATCTTGAAGCTCGTTTTACAGTAATCTCTCTTAAACGACTTCCTCCAACCCATTTCAGCCATCCTGCTGTCTTCTACAATGGACTGGCGCCTGGCCCAGTTAAAATATTTTGTGAACCTTTAGCGGACGGAGCAGACAACTTCGGCCAAAAGTCCTTCTGCAGGTAAGAACCACTGAACACTGTATCCCAGAATCACTCGCACGGACAGATCACTGCGCTCACCATATATAGCCCCCAGTTCATCTCGCTCCCTGTTCTGAATCACCTCTGCTACTGGTTACACATGCAGTTATTATAACATTCTGCCCACAATTTCCTTACGTGGAAAAAGTCTCGAGCCACATATAGCAAATGTAGAACAGGAGAACACGGGGATCATGCCCATGCCAAGATCGGTAAAATAATTTATTTATTTATTTATTTATTGATTTATTTAACCTGACAAGATTAGGGCCATCAGGCCCTCTCTTACATCTAACCAGGCATTCTACTTATTTTACATTCATATGTTTTAGTAGGCATGTTAAACTACATATAGTACAAAAAGTGAAATAAACAATTAGAAAGGCACACCTGGAAAAATACATACATGTAGAGTTTATATTCGTAGATCATAAGTACTGTTATAATTAGACATTATTGAAGAGACAGATTTTAGATAGGAGTGCTAGCAGCAGGGCGTATGAGGGAGACTCATGGTGAAGGGAGGAGAAGAATAGAGAGACATGATGAAGCATAATTAAGGAAATATAAGGAAAAAGAAGATTGCGTGACTAATAGAGATAGATGAAGAGGAAGGCATCTCAGAAGCAAGATAGGACAGATGAGAGGATTGGCCTTGTATATTAATTTTGTGAAGAACGTTATGAGGACGACAGTAGGAAATGCTTCAAGTTCTTCTTAAAAGCAGCAGGAGATTGAATTTTGCGCAAGATAGGGGGCAGTTTGTTCCAGAGGCGGACAGCGGCAACTGAGAAGGAGTTTGCAAAAGTTTTTGTTTTGTGAGTGGGCGCAATTAGGATACCAAATAAGAGTGACCTCGTGTTTCGATTATGATGGCATGACAGGTTTTTAATCTCTGAAGCAAGGTGCTGGGGTGCTTGCGCGACGAGGAGTCCGTGGAGTAGACATAGGGTGTGGTAGTCACGTAATTTGTCCGGCCGCAGCCACCCTAGCTCGGAGTATGAAGCACTAACATGGTCATATCGGCGAATGTTGCAGGTGTAATTTATTCGTACAGATGCCCAGATTCGGCAGTCATCTGTTGCCAACTCCCGATATGTTTACAACATCACATAATGTCCGCCATCAGTAAAGTAAGCGGTGCTACTCGGTATGTGTCCTTGTTGGTATCGTCAACCAATCTGAAAGTCGGCGGGTCAATTTCAGAATAATAGCTATCTAGACACGTGTTCTATGGAGATCTGTCAGTTGTAAAGTGGTGATGAATGTGAGCACTAATATGTGTGTACACGGCTGTTATTTTAAAATGGACAGGAAAATTTCTAGAGCAGCTCACGGTATCAAGATAGACATTCATTTTGTAGCACTACTTACTACACTGTTAGAGGAGATTGTGTAATGATGTAAACGCGGACCGGTAGGTGGCAACAGAGAATTCCCAAAATCGGTCATCTATATGAATAAATGATTAGCGATCTTCGCAGTTGAGAATTTATTGTGTTCATAATACTACAGATCGACCTCGCACTGACGATTTCACAAATTTATATATGTTGTAGCAACTTTCAATATTTAGTATATGAGGGAGTACTAAGTACATCTTTCTTTTCGTTTTTTTTATAACACACCTCAATGATCGATTACTCTTTGAACTGTTTACAACTGCACTAGACTCTTGCTAACCCGGCCACTCGTTGCACATATGGCAGTCGGATGCTCAATTATTGAGAATGTCTTAAATTTAAACACATAGGAACTATACCTCCCTCAAACCAAAGATACATTTTCTCCTTGAGTGTAGTATCATTCACTATGAGACATGTCGCATATTTTTAGTTGGCCCAATGATGATATGTGACTGGAGTATGCTTCATAACGGCTTCCTAAGCATTAAATCGGTACTTCCTGTTTCTGATCGTTGCAGAATGTACTCCAGGAAGATTTCTGCTTCAGCGCCAGCAGTGACAGAGATCTTCATCCTCTTTGCTCCTATGTCCTCTTTCTCACCACTTTCCTCGTAACGTCCCTTTCATTATTTCTTCGTCTGTTAAAGTTTGGTCATAAACAGTTGCTCGTCCAACAGCGTGCTCTGCAGCAAAGTCTTTCTGCGAAGAACCTCAGTTCAACTCATCTCCAATTACGAGCTTCTGCATTGATGTCTGCCATTAAATGTTTCCTTTTAGAAGCCAGGATACTGAACCGTAAAGAAAGCCGCAATTTCAGACACGTGTAGCATTTCAGGAAACATCATGCTGTAAATTTGTTACGTGTTTCTGGGAAGACTCTCTTGATAAAGAGAAGACACAACCAAATCGCTGAGGCGTGTAAATATTAAGGTGCCATATATAAAAATCTCTCCACTTACGCCTGTTACACCCTGTAAATACAGAGGGGTCCAAAAAAATGTATCCACTGCTTAAAAGTCCATAACTGACAAACTAACTGACGGAGTTGTCTCATCTTTGATAGTGTAATAGTTTGTAGTTCCGGCAATAGCCACACAAGCGTTGTATTGCGTTGTTTTGCTTTGTCAGATGACAGTCGCCAAATAGTCAGTGTTTTGTTCTTAGTTGCACCTAGTTACTCGAGTAAACATGGCTGGCGCAAGGCTTACATTCGATGAAAGGAAGTCAGTTTTGAAGTGTTGTTTTAAGTACGAAAACATTAATGAGGTTCAACGGCAATGGCGAAATGGGTATCAAATACAGCCGCCGACACGTTTAACGATTCGTCGCATTCGACACAAATTCGAAGCCGAAGGCTGTGTTAAAGATGTGCAGAAACAACGATCTGGACGACCTGTAACAGTAACAAGTCCAGCTAACTCCCGTCGTGTGCTACAACAATTCACTCGCTCACCACAGAAGTCTGCGAGAAAGTTTGCCCGTGAAAATGGAGTGAGTCGCTCAAGTTTTCGGCGTATTTTGAAGACAGCGAAGTGGAAGCGCTATATCCCACGATTGCTACACGCAATGAACGAGGACGACCCAGATCGTAGAATGGAGTACTGCGAATGATTTACTAACATGGTGCGCGACGATGAAGAGTTTGCAGAGATGGTTGTGTGGTCTGATGAGGCACAGTTCAAACTCAATGGTACAGTAAATCGCCACAATTTCATCTGCTGAGCCGCTGAAAATCCGAACGTCCGTGAATTTGCCAGAAGAAAATGTGTTGTGTGGGTTGTCTTGCCGGGGCTTGATTGGTCCGTTCTTCTTTGACGGCACAGTTATTTGTGACGTTTACCTTCAGAAGCTTCAGACATCCAATTTGCCTACCATCCGAGACTTGTATGGAGACGGAAGAGTTTACTTTCAATAAGACGGAGACCCAGCCTACTATCAAAATCGTGTTAGGACGTATTTCGACGAAAATCTACCAGGAAGATGGATAGCCCGCAGAGGTGCTGTGGAGTATCCACCACGTTCCCCAGACCTTACTCCTCGGACTTTTAGCTGTGGGGAACACTAAAGGACGTCGTTTATCGACAAAAGCCACGCACATTGGATGAACTTCGAGAATCCATCGTACATTGAGGTGCAAATTTCCAACTGAACACGTTGCAGTCAGTAGTTCGTGCTGCAGTTCGGCGACATCGTTTGTGTGTGGATGTTAATGGTGACCATTTCTAAAACCTACAGTGATATCTTTAAGTTGGACTTTAAGGTACACTTTCACAAAAAATGAGACAACTCCGTCAATTAGTTTGCAAGTTATGGACTTTTAAACAGTCGATACATTTTTTGACCCCTCTGTATACAAGTGATAGAACGAGAATTACATGCGGAATTCGCAGTTAAAATTATAATAGATAAGGGAAGTCGACAAGGAGAGTCATTAAGCCCATTCCCGTATGCCTAAAGAATGGACCACGTCATAGATGCTGTAAAAAAGAAACCAGCCTTTAAAATGGGAAATACAGTGGTAAATGTTATATGTTATGGCGATTCTGCTGCACTGATAGCAAATATTGAGGATAATTTACAGAGGTTACACCACCAATTTACTAAAACAGCTAAGCAATATAACATGGAAACCTTATCCAAAAACCTAAGGTATGGTAATAACGGAACCACCTGTAAGATGTAGTTGGAACTAGATGATGTGTCAACTGAAGAAATGATTGAGATTTAATTAGCTAGGGAGTGTTACCAACAGCTACTACGACTTAACCGCGGAAGTGAAAAACCAGGTGACAGAAGCAGTAAGGGTAGCCGGATGCCAGCAAAATAGTGTATGGAGAAATAAATTTATGGCGCTGAGGGGAAAATAGAAACATAAAAACAATGGTGCGTCTGCTTATGAGACATGCAGCAGAAACTAGAGCAGAAACGAGAGAGATAAAAAAAAAGTTAACACCCGTGGAAATGAAGGTACTAAGAGGGCCCAAGTAGTAACCGCGTGGGACAAAAGAACAGCTTGTAATGTAACGGACTACTGAAACTACCGATACCACCGGCTGGCGAGGTGTGTGATGCCGTCAATCAACTTGAAGGAGCAAGTGAACTTCAACCACGAAAAAATAAACTGAAATATTATTATTTTGTTACAAAACTGTTAATATGAGGACAATCATGAGGTATATTGCCACAGAACTATATTATAACATACTATGTTTTTCATATATGTATGCATGCGATGTGTAAAATATCGATATACAACCAAGGTTGGCAGTACTGCACAGTTTGTATGCTCTGTGAACAGGAGCCGTTGTTGGCGGGTGTAGAGACAATGGGCAGTTGGCGTTGAGACGTCTTGTAATACGCTTGCTTTGAGAAGGTCAAGGATAGAGGGAACGAAATGATGTATTGGAAAATCTGTTACATTGAAAATTATTGAATATCGTCACGATCAGAATTTATAAAACAAAAGTTGGAAGTTTAAATATGTGTCAGTTCTTACGCAGCAGAATACACACCCTGGACCTCAAATTGATTTAACAAACAGCGGATGGCGAGATTCATCACTGGACCACGAGCGTGCAACAACGATCAATAAAGGTAAGAAAGCTATATTACTCTAAATTCAAATTGTGATGATACCTTCCTTTCTCCGTGTCTTCAACCCTGTATGTACTCTGTTGTCAGAGTGAATGGCGTGACAGAGACTGGTGGTCGACTAGGCACACCAGGGAGACCACACAGGTTTAAAATGATAATTTGTAGCTTAATATAGTACTACTGATAATAATTAATATTTGTCCCCCGGAGAAAGAGGTGCATTACAAGCTGTACTCGAAAAGTGAACAGTGTGGAATATAAGATATAAATGGAAGAAGACAAGAAATTATAAGGATCATCTGGAAAGAATGGCTCTCTAAAGCTGAAATTTATAAACATGGACGACGACAAGGGAAATGGCTTCACCGACGATCACTCAAGGGATGGAATAGCATCTGATTCAGTACATCCACGGAATGAGAGGCACAAACATGAGAAACCACAGGCGGTGGTGGTAGCAGCAGCAGAAGAAGAAGGAGGAGAAGAAGAAGGAGGAGAAGAAGAAGGAGGAAAGAGCTCGTGCTGAAATACGCAAGTTTTCGTTTTTCCCCACACGCTATTCCAGAGTGGAATGCTAAAGGAGTCGAAAGAGCATCATAGAACTCTCTACCAAAAATGTAAGGATGTGTTAGAGGCCACTCACGTAGATGAAATGCAGATGATACCTTCAGAAAGGCTACCACACTTCGCCTCCCTTGGCAAGTCGTTGGTGCCTTGAAACCTCGATCCCTCTACTTTTTTTTGTCAACTGTCGAGGCAGATACCAACACATCGGAAGTGTCAAACCGCGAGTAGAACCGACGTGTGTAAAGCAGCTAGTACACTTCGGATTATTGGTAGAATAGTGGGGAGGTGCAATGAGTCTGCAAAGGACACCTCTTACAGAACACTCGTGTGATCAAAGCCGGAATACTGTTCAAGTGTGTGGATCCCATACCAAACGCAACTAACAGAGGATATTGAACGTATACAGAGAAAGTCAGCACGAATAATCTCAGGTTTGTTTGAGCCGTGGGAGAATGTCACAGAGATACTGAAGGAACTCAACTGAAGGTTCTTGAAGATAGGCGTCAACTATCACTAGACTCTCTACTAACAAAGTTTCAAAACCCGATTTCAAATGATGACTCTAGGAATATACTACGACCGATGCGTATCACATTCTCATAGGAATCGTGAAAACAAGACCAGAATAATTACTGTACGCCCAGAGGCTTTCAAACAATCATTCTTCCCGCGCTCCATACACGAATCGAATGGGAAGAAATCTCAATAACTGTTACAGTTGTACATACCCTCCGCCGTGCACCTCACGGTGGTTTGCAGAGTACAGATGTGGATGTAGATGTAGACGTAGGGTTTTGGTACAGAAAACTGGCAATAAACTGTCGCCGGACGCAGCTTTGTGGACTTAATTCATAATGTCTTTACGCGACTTATATCGATCTGCGAGCCCATTGGCAACAAAATTGCTTATTACAATCTTGAAAAATGATATAATGAGCACAGGAACAATGGCCTGAAAAAAAAACCAGTTTCCTTTCCTTCATACAACGGAGACGGATTAGATTTGCTCTCACAACGTGGGCATCATTTTGCGATTAAAGTTGCTTGCGGCTTTATTGCCAATGAGGCTTTCATATGCAGATGACACGATGCTATAGAAATCAGACGAGGTCATATGTTTGGCCTGTAGAGGTCTCATTCATTCTGCCGCTGTGCTCATCTAAGCTAAATCATTTTTAACGATATAAGGGTACGAGAGAGGCAGTTCTGACAATGTGACTGATAATGGATGCAAGACTTAAGAAGTATCGACACACGTCGCACAGCCTCTGTCGACGTGGAAAGAGCGCTCAGTAACGTGATATGGAGGAAAATGTTTAACATTCTTAGAAAAACAGGAATAGACTGGAGGGAAATATACAATACGATATGGTCCGAATGACGCGTAGGTTGGACAATAACAGACAATAACTGCAGCACTTCATTTAGAAATTCAGGAAAGATACTTCCCACAAGCAGGATCGGTTCAGCCACTGTTATGCGGTCATAAGGCATGATTTTAAATAGTTTCGTTAATATTTTTGTATAATTACGAATTGTTCAGGAATAATCATTTCAAAAGAATGAGTACTGTACATAGAACATTTGGCGTAAAAACTTATAGTTACGTTAGCTTTTTTGTATAAGTCTACAAATAGTCGAGACAATAGTGTCTCACTTTCATTTTGTCATTTTGTCTCACCTCATCTTGTCTTACGTTGCCTGTATTGTCTTAGCTCGTTTGAGAGCTTATGACTTAATTGTGAAAATGTATAAAGTGAAAGTATTCAAAACTTTAATTTCAGAAATACCATCCACTTCACCTGAAAATAATTATCTATGTGCGAGGGAAAAGTTTCATTATTAAAAAGAACAGATAATTAATTTTCAAAGTGATGGTTCAAATGGTTCAAATGGCTCTGACCACTATGGGACTTGACATCTGAGGTCATCAGTCCCCTAGAACTTAGAACTACTTAAACCTAACTAACCTAAGGACATCACACACATCCATGCCCGAGGCAGGATTCGAACCTGCGATTGTAGCGGTTTCAAAGTGAATTCAGGGAAGTGACATAGGGAGTTTTACAGAACAGGAATTAATTCAAAGCTGAAACTGTGAGAAATTGAATTATTTCCGATCGCTACATTACGCAGCGCAGCGCCGCCATCATTTTTTCGCCAAATCGAACGGAAGTTGACATAGGCTTATGATCTTTGACTGTCAGCATTAATGAACACTGACTTTATAATAATACGCAAAAATAACTTTTGACGTGAATCTAACCTACTTGTAAGAGCGTAGAATTAATTTGGGCAGGACTACATTAAAGATTATTGTCTTTATTCATTGATTAACCCATCAAAGTTAATGAGGCAAGGATACTACGAAACGTTCGGTTCCACTACGAACCCTGTTTTACGACGAATCTTAAAGACAGGAAGAATGTGGCGTCTTCTCGCAAAGAAAACAGTTACCACACCCTGAGATAAAAAAGAAAGCAGTATTAAACGACGACCAACCCCTACCAACTAGTCAAGAAATATTAAGGATACGAGAGCGGCATTCCCGCGGAACACTGGTTGTAATTCGTCCACATTGAGATCCACCAACGAAGGTACGTGAAATAGCTGACGAGATCTTTTGCTTTTTATCAGTTTCATGTCTAATGCATCAGTTACTCACTCTACCGTGAAAATAAAAATTCTTTATCTTTCTGCAGAAGATAATGTAACGTGCATAGCAGAGTGTATAAGGTCACAAGAAGTCCCAGTACCTGGAATTGCGCCACTAACGTATTTTAACAAACAGTCAGTCAAATGGTAAATAATATGTCCAATGCAGAGACTATTTTACTCATACATTTGATGCGTGTGTTTGTTTCACACAGGCGCGTCGACTTCTGACAATAATTTTACATTACATTTGGCAATTCTGAAATGATGACTTACATTAGTAAATTTATGCAAATGGGAAGTTTCTTTTACAGAAACACTGTATAGCTTTTAACGCAGTTTTTAAAATAGCCCGAGAACTTGTGAAGCGGCTTTACTCTAGAAAATCTTCTAAAAACACAGTGTAACGTACACTCCTGGCCATTAAAATTGCTACCGTTTTCACGCAATTTGGCTGCATAGATCCTGAGAACAACCACCTCTGGCCGTAATAACAACCTCGATACGCCTGGGCATTGAGTCAAACAGAGCTTGTACAGGTACAGCTGCCCGTGCAGCTCCAACACGATACCACAGTTCATCAAGAGTAGGGACTGGCGTATCGTGACGAGCCAGTTCCTCGGCCACCATTGACCAGACGTTTTCAATTGGTGAGAGATCTGGAGAATGTGCTGGCCAGGGCAGCAGTCGAACATTTTCTGTGTCCAGAAAGGCCCGTACAGTACCTGGAACATGCGGTCGTACATTATCCTGCTGAAATATAGGGTTTACCAGGGATCGAATAAAGGGTAGAGCCACGGGTCGTAACACATCTGAAATGTAACGTCCACTGTTCAAAGTGCCGTCAATGCGAACAAGAGGTGACCGAGACGTGTAACCAATGGCACTCCATACCATCACGCCGGGTGATACGCCAGTATGGCGATGACGAATACACGCTTCCAATGTGTGTTCACCGCGATGTCGCCAAACACGGATGCGACCATCGTGATGCTGTAAACAGAAACTGGATTCATCCTAAAAAATGACGTTTTGCCATTCGTGCACCCAGGTTCGTCGTCGAGTACACCATCGCAGGCCCTGCTATCTGTGATGCAGCGTCAAGGGTAACCGCAGCCCTGGTCTTCGAGCTGATAGTCCGTGCTGCTGCAAACGTCGTCGAACTGTTGGTGCAGATGGTTGTTACCTTGCAAACGTCCCCATCTGTTGACTCAGGGATCGAGACGTGGCTGCACGATCTGTTACAGCCATGCGGAAAAGATGGCTGTCATCTCGACTGCTAGTGATACGAGGCCATTTGGATCCAGCACGGCGTTGCGTATTACCCTTCTGAACCCACCGATTCCATATTCTGCTAACAGTCATTGGGTCTCGACCAACGCGAGCAGCAATGTCGCGATACGGTAAACCGCAATCGCGATAGGCTACAATACGACCTTTATCAAAGTCGGAAACGTGATGGTACGCATTTCTCCTCCTTACACGAGGCATCACAACAACGTTTCACCAGGCAACGCCGGTGAACTGCTGTTTGTGTATGAGAAATGGGCTGGAAACTTTCCTCATGTCAGCACGTTGTAGGTGTCGCCACCGGCGCCAACCTTGTGTGAACGCTCTGAAAAGCTAATCATTTACATATCACAGCATCTTCTTCCCGTCGGTTAAATTTCGCGTGTGTAGCACGTCATCTTCGTGGTGTAGCAATTTTAATGGCCTGTAGTGTATTTCTATTACTGATTTGTAACAATAACAGAGCTCTGATTGGTAGTCCAGTTCTACAAGACAAAGGATAAGATGGTCAGAACTTGTCCGTCTGTCTGTATCGCTACCATCAGAGGCTCTTGTTGGAGAGAGAGAGGAATGCCAATCGGCTGACATTTGTTAAAGGAGACACCTCGAAATACAGTGGCCTGATAACTGCTTGAAAATTCTGCTCTTACGACCTGCATGTCCTGTATTCTTTTGATTTGGTGAGCTGCATTACGGAGCAACAAAACGGCTCACAAAATGTATCGTGGAATCTGTCGTAGCACCAACACTACTTGTAACTGGCCTTTGCGGAGAGGGGAGGAGGGGGGGGGGGGAGGCAGGGAATGCTTCTTTGCTTCTTTCTGTATGACTTTGTCTAACACCCGAGAGAACATGGCGTACGTATTTCTACTGGTGTGCCAGGGCATGTCATTGTAATGGCTCTACTTTCTTATGCATACTGTGAAATAGTAAAGTGAAACAGAGTGGTTTAAGCACTGTTTGATGTAACTATCACTGCCTGGTTCTCTGGACCTGAAGATTGCAATATATGTTACCGAAACTAAGCGATCTAGGCTAATAAATTGGTTTTCGCAAAGAAGGCTACAGTACGAACAGAAATAAGTTTCCACCGAGCGAGGAACTGGGTTAATGTTTTCGAATACATATGCCTTAAACTCATGTAGTCTCTGTATAACGCTGATTAATTTTTTAAATTCACATTATTAAAAAAAAAAAAGATCTCGGATGTGTTACTTCACTTGTCTCTTCTTGCTTGCAATCATGGGACGAAATGCCTATGTAAGTGTTCCTGTGTTCCTGAATAGTAAGGAATGCTTTAGCAGACAGATGTATTGTAATTTTTTATTCCAGTACCATAACATGCCAACCAAATTTTGTTTATTGTTTTTAGTAGCTCATCTAACTCTAGTGGATGAGACGGTGAGTTTTTGTGAGTAGAATTAACCGACTTGGCCGCGATTTGCACAGCTTCCATTGTGTTCATCTCTCTGATGTAATTATCATTTAACTAAAGAGCCAAAGAAACTGGTACACCTGCTGAAAATCGTGTAGGGCCCTCGCGAGCACGCAGAAGTGCCGCAACACGACGTGGCATGGACTCGACTAATGTCTGAAGTAGTGCTGGAGAGAATTGACACCATGAATCCTGTAGAGCTATCCATAAATCCGTAACAGTACGAGGGGGTGGGGATCTCTTCTGAACAGCACGTTGCAAGGCATCCCAATGCTCAATAATTTTCGTATCTGGGGAGTTTAGCGGTCAGCGAAAGTGTTTAGACTCAGAAGAGCCACTCTGTAGCAATTCTGGACTTGTGGTGCGTTGCATTGTCCTGCTGAAATTGCCCAAGTCCTTCGGAATGCACAATGCATATGAATGGATGCAGGTGATCAGACAGGATGCTTACGTAAGTGTCACCTGTCAGATTCGTATCTAGACGTATCAGGGGTCCCATATGACACCAACTCCACACGCCCCACGCCATTACAGAGCATCCTCCAGCTTGAACAGTTCTCTGCTGACATGCAGGGTCCATGGATTCATATGGTTGTCTCCATACCCGCATAAGTCTATCCGATCGATGCAATTTGAAACTAGACTCGTCCGACCAGGCAACATGTTTCCAGTCATCAACAGTCCACTGTCGTAGCTGACGTGCCCAGGCGAGGGGTAATGCTTTGTGTGATGCAGTCATCAAGGGAACGTAAGTGGGCCTTCGGTTTCGAAAACCCATATCGATGATGTTTCGTTGAATACGAGGGACGTTCAGAAAGTAACCTCTGGTTGATTTAAAAAAATACACCAAGTTAAATAAAAATATTTTAATATATACATCTTACAACTACATCTTTGCACTATTTTTCTACATAGTCTCCATAGCGATTGAGGCACTTATCGTATCTCTTCACAAGCTTTGAAATTCCTTCTGCATAAAAATCACCCGCTTGTGCCTGGAGCCAGCCTGTGACCGCATCTTTGAGCTCTTCGTCGTCATCAAACCGCTGTGACCCGAGCCATTTCTTCAAATGCATGAAGAGGTGATAATCACTTGGCGCCAGGTCTGGGCTGTAAGGTGGATGGTTGATAACGTCCCACTTGAAGGACTCAAGAAGTGCCGTTGTTCTGCGAGCAGAGTGAGGACGGGCGTTATCGTGCAAAAAAACGATACCGGAAGTCAGCATACCACGGCGTTTGTTCTGTATAGCCCGTCGTAACTTTTTTATTGTTTCACAGTACACGTCTTGATTAACGGTCGTACCACGTTCCATGAATTCAACCAACAACACCCCTTTGGCATCCCAAAACACCGTTGCCATCAGTTTTCTGGCAGAAAAATCTTGCGAGGCTTTTCTTGGTTTGGTAGGCGAATTTGAATGTGCCCACATCTTTGATTGTTCTTTTGTCTCAGGGTTCACGTACTTAATCCAGGTTTCGTCACCGGTCACGATTCTGTTTAACAATGGTTCTCCTTCGTCTAAGACAGAAAGTCTAATGCAGAGGCCATTCTTTGAGTTTTGTGGTGGTCGGTAAGAATTTTGGGCACCCATCGTGCACAGAACTTACGGTAACCCAATCTTGCTGTCACTATCTCGTACAAGAGAGTCTTAGAAATCTGTGGAAAACCAGTAGACAACTCCGACATTGAGAAACGTCGATTTTCACGAACTTTTGCATCAACTGTCTGAACGAGTTCGTCAGTCACCAATGATGGTCTACCACTCCTCTCTTCATCATGAACGTTTTCTCGTCCACTTTTAAATAAACGTACCCATTCACAGACAACTCCTTCACTCATAACTCTTGGTCCGTACACGGCACAAAGCTCACGATGAATAGCTGCTGCAGAATATCCTTTGGCTGTAAAAAACCTTATGACAGCACGCACTTCACATTTGGCGGGGTTTTCTATTGCAGCACACATTTCAAACTGCCACAAAAACTAAACTAGCGCAGGTACGACGTTCAGTCGACCACGGCTTGATGCCGACTGACCTGTTGAGTGCGAGAACGCACAGATGGCGTCGCTGCTTCCCCCACAACCCGCACTGTGACCAATCGGAGGTTACTTTCTGAACCGCCCTCGTAGTTCGCACGGTGAAACTTATTGATCGTCCAGCTTTGAAGTCTGCAGCACTTCTGTTACACTGAACGATTCTCTTCAGTCGTCGTTGGTCCCGTTCTTGCAGGATCTTTTTGCCGGCCGTAGCGATGTCGGAGATTTGATGTTTTACCGGATTCCTGATATTCACGGTACACTCGTGAAATGTTCGTACGGCAAAACCCCCACTTCATCGCTACTTCGGAGACGCTGTGTCCCATCGCGCGTGCGTCGACTATAACACCACGTTCAGACTCACTTAATTCTTGATAACCTGCCATTGTAGCAGCAGTAACAGATCTAACAACTGCGCCAGACACTTGTTGTCTTCTATAGCCGTTGCCGACCGCAGCGCCGTATTCTCCTTGTTTACGTACCTCTGTATTTGAATACACATGCCTATGCCAGTTTCTTTGGCGCTACAGTGTAATACTTCGTTGTAATTACTGTCATAAAAAGTGTAATTTATTTTCGTCCAAATGCGTGTTTTTTGCGTTATCTTCTCCAGTATACTGCAGCAGTTCCTTCTATGTGTGCATCAAGTTTCATTGAGCTATGTTATTCGGCAGTGACACATAACGTAATAATTTCTTCCGGATAAGTTTTGCACACCAGTGCAAATTCATCAGTGCCCTGTTTGTGAAGATGAGTTTTTTAATAGCATAAAATAAATTCCAATCCCAAAGAAAGCAGATGCTGACTGATGTCAAAATTACCGAACTATCAGTTTAATAAGTCACAGCTGCAAAATACTAACGCGAATTCTTTACAGATGAATGGAAAAACTGGTAGAAGCCGACCTCGGGGAAGATCAGTTTGGATTCCGTAGAAATGTTGGAACACGTGAGACAATACTGACCCTACGACTTATATTAGAAAATAAATTAAGGAAAGGCAAACCTACGTTTCTAGCATTTGTAGACGTAGAGAAAGCTTTCGACAATGTTGACTGGAATACTCTCTTTCAAATTCTAAAGGTGGCAGGGGTGAAACACAGGGAGGGAAAGGCTATTTACAACTTGTACAGACACCAGATGGCAGTTATAAGAGTCGAGGGACATGAAAGGGAAGCAGTGGTTGGGAAGGGAGTGAGACAGGATTGTAGCCTATCCCCGATGTTATCCAATCTGTGTATTGAGCAACCAGTAAAGGAAACAAAAGAAAAATTCGGAGAAGGTATTAAAATCGATGGAGAAGAAATAAAAACTATAAGGTTCGCCGATGACATTGTAATTCTGTCAGAGACATCAAAGGACTTGGAAGAGCAGTTGAAGGGAATGGACAGTGTCTTGAAAGGAGGATACAAGATGAACATCAACAAAAGCAAAATGAGGATAATGGAATTTAGTCGAATTTAGTCGGGTGATGCTAAGGGAATTAGACTAGGAAATGAGATACTTAAAATACTAAAGGAGTTTTGCTATTTGGGGAGCAAAATATCTGATGATGGTCGAAGTAGAGAGGATATAAAATGTAGACTGGCAATGGCAAGGAAATCGTTTCTGAAGAAAAGGAATTTGTTAACATCGAGTATAGATTTAAATGTCAGGAAGTCGTTTCTGAAAGTATTTGTATGGAGTGTAGCCATGTATGGAAGTGAAACATGGACGGTAAATAGTTTGGACAGGAAGAGAATAGAAGCTTTCGAAATGTGGTGCTACAGAAGAATGGTGAAGATTAGATGGGTAGACCACAAACTAATGAGGAGGTATTGAATAGGATTGGGGAGAAGTTTGTGGCACGACTAGAAGAAGGGATCGGTTTGTAGGACATGTTCTGCGGCATCAAGGGATAACCAGTTTAGTATTGGAGGGTAGCGTGTAGGGTAAAAATCGTAGAGGGAGACCAAGAGATGAATACACTAACAAGATTCAGAAGGATGTTGGTTGCAGTAGGTACTGGGAGATGAAGAAGCTTGGACAGGATAGAGTAACATGGAGAGCTGCATCAAACCAGTCTCAGGACTGAAGACCAGAACAACAAAAAAATAAGTGAAACTCAATATACTCCAAACTGCTTCTTTGGGATACCGCTACCAAACGTGAGTTAATCGAACGATAGTGACTAAATGTATGCTACATTTCAGCATGTCGCCAGACTAGACAAATTGTTTTCATATAAACGCTCGTAGCCGTTTGGAAGATCGTCATGCATTGCTAGGGCGTCATCTTGATGGAAGGTGCAGTTAGTTAAGTTAGGGGTTTCCCCGAAGCGGCTGTTGCGTGTGGGAATTCCAGTGACAGTTGAGAACGAACGTAAACTTTTCCTCAACGTTAGATGTACGGGAGGTTCTGATGCGCAGATGTCACACTGCCTGAAAAAAAAGGGAGAGAGAGAGAGAGAGAGAGAGAGAGAGAGAGAGAGAGCGAGAAGAGAGAGAGAGAAGACGTGTTCGGATATCAATGTTACGAGAAGCCGTTGTGAATGAGGGGCAAAATGGTCTCTAGAGTCTAGAGTGCATATTAATGTCGTTCGTTGTCAGCGGTGTTACGTTGCACGGTAGCGTGTATAAGGGGCGTGAACTGCATGAGATGTTGAGTGATAACTTTGGACAAGAAGTAGTTGCGTACTTGTGTGAGATTGCGTTATCAGCACCTGGCACAGTTTGAAAGGGGCTCATTGTTGGTCTACAAAGTGGCCATCCGGTAGAACAGTGCAATATACAATGGTAAGCCAAAACTGCCCAACGCCACTTTGAGTGGCGCCTGGTGGTGTTGCGGACAAGTGACGTGGAAGTATGTAAGTGGAGCACACACCGATGGAGGATCACCCTAGCGAAGATGTAGGCTGCAAATGGGTAATCCATTGAGGTAAGAGACTGACAAAGGCAGATTATTATTGTGCACAGTCTGTGAACAAGTACCTGGAAAACGGCGAAGGTGGTCGATTGCTCACGTGATACTGTCGTGAGCATCTGCAGAAAGAGGTAGAACGACAGTGAAACTACCACTAGACGCTAAATGACTGGACGTCCACGACTCTTCACAGAATGTGGGGTTCGGAGGCTTCCCTGATCTGTAAAGTAGGACAGATGGTGATGTGTGGCATGTCTGCCGAAAGAACACAATGCTCGTGTACGCACGAGTGTTTCGGAGAGCATGGAGCTCCGCAACTGACCACCCCTACGTGTTCACATCTTGACCCAACTACATCATCAACTACGACTGCAGTGGGAGCGAGCGATATCACCGGAATTCGAATGTTGATCAATGGAAACGTTTCGTCTCTTCTAGTGAATCACATTTTTGCTACATCAGGTCGACGGTCATCTCCACATGCGTCGTCATCGAGGTGAACGGCGGCTCGAAACTTGGCTCGCATAATCGAGGACACGCTGACAGCTGTGAAGCACCTGCTTCCCTTTATGCCTGATGTCTTCCCCGATGTCGTCTTTCAGCAGTACAGTATCCCGTGTCTCGGAGCCAGAACCGTGCTACAGTGGTTTGAGGAGCGTTATAGTGAACTCGGAGACCAAATTCGCCAGATAGAAATCCTATGGAAACCACAATCTGGCATCATCGCCGAGTACACAAATCGGCGACCCGTTAATTACACCTGTTCGTAGTCATCCAATGCCATATACCTACACAAACCTACCAATTAACTGTATGATACGCAGACCCAGTGGTGTATTTCGTTGCAGAAACGGGCAGACAAGCTATTAAGCAGGTGGTCATAACGTCAGCGTATAAAATTTGTAGGGCGTTCGGATGAGACAGTGGCCCGATGTTCGACTGTTGGAAACGTTATGGCAGGCACACTCATTTTTGGGGGTCTGATCCGGCAATTCTGACCACCAAAAAGGAGAATGGTCGTGTTGTGTGCTAGGCACAAGGAATTCCCTTCACATATGCAGCTGCTATCTGAGAACAACAAATTAATTCCGTCCAACATTGCGTCATGCTGTGGCATTGTTAAGGGATTAGCAACAGACGTACTTACGGATTGTCGTCCCATATGTAGAAATTCATCAACCTCGTAACACAAGCGACTGCGTTCGGAGTGGTGCCGTGACCGGGAAAGTTGGACTGCTTATGAAAGGCGTAGCATTCTGTTCAGTGTCGAACAGCGGGTCTGTACTACTCTGGGTGACTCTTGTTGCCGAGTATGGTGGCTTCCTGGGAAGAGGTTCCCTTGTTTTGGAGAGGCAGAGTGGTGTCAACCCGATGTCATGGTGGGGTGCTGGTTGGTTGGTTGGTTGATTCGATGGAAGGAGACCAAACAGCGAGGTTTTCAGTCCCACATTGTGGGTTGAGCCATCGGGTATGACTTTAGGTCACAGCTGGTAGTGATAGAACAGCTGTAAATCAAGGACATGTTGAGTCCTCATATTTTATTTCTGATACGAGATTAGGATGGTGCCATTTTTCAACAGGATAATACTCGTCTGAATATGGAACGTGTCTCCATGGACTGACAGGCATATTATGTTGAGGTACTCCGTTAAACAGGATGATATGTCCCCAGTATTACATGTGTTGGAGCCACTCGAACGTCAGCTCTGTTCCACTGCCGATATCCAGGATGTCAAGGACCAGACAGTCATGGGCGAGCTAGCCTAAGGAAAGCAGACAAGGGTTTTATGACACGGTCACAACCGAATCAGTGCCACAGTAGCTGAACAGTTATACTGACAAGTGGACTCATTTCACTTGATTCTATAATGATTGAAGCAACATCACGTACTCCTCTCAACCCATCACTTTCCATTTACCTCCCATTCTGAGAGCGTCACGTTTTTGTCTGGCAGTGTATATTAGCTGTTGCACTTTGGAGTGCACGCTTTCAGGGAGTCAGCAGTGATCCTCTCCGTGATACGTAACGCTTCTCTTGTAGAGTCTGCGACCATACTCAGTAATTCTCTTGCACTTGTTACACGAATACGTAACGAAACACACCACTCTGTATTCTCTCTCTCTCTCTCTCTCTCTCTCTCTCCACTATCAATTGTTCCTATTAAGGCTCCCAGAGTGAGGAGCAATATAGTAGAAGCGGTCGACAGAAGGTTTTGTAAGTCTCTCCAACCGCGAATGAATTCTATTTCTCAAGGATCCTCCCAATGGATCGCTGCGAGCCATCTGCTCTTCTTACAAGTACGAGGTCATTCAATAAGAAACGCAATACATTTATTTTGTGAGCCGATTTCGGTTGAAGAAGTGCGAAATTTGTTGAGGGACATCACGGAATATCCCTGCTTCAGCCCCTAGAGTTTCATGATGTGCCGATAGGCGGCAGCACTACATGCAGCCTTCAAAATGGCGTCTGTAGCGGAGGTGCGCTCCAAGAAGAGAGATGGCAATGAGTTTCTTCCAGTGGTGAACCAGAGCACTGCAGATATTCACAGGAGATTGCAGGATGTCTACGGAGAGCTGGCATTGAACAAAAGCACGGTGAGTCGTCGGGCAAACCTGTCCGATCTGCCGCGTGCCGGCCGCTCGCACGCAGCTGTGATCCCTGCAACGTTGGAACGTGCGGACACTCTCATCCGAGGTGATCGACTGATCCCAGTCAAACACCTTGCTGCACAACTGTACGTTTCTGATGATAGTGCTGAAACACTCCACCACCAGTCGGAGTAGTCAAAGGTACGTGCCGCCGACTTCCATAAAGAGCAACGAAGGAGGATCTATCTGGAGCTGCTTGCGCGTAACGAGGTTGATCGCTACAGTATTTTGTCGAAAAATCGTCAGAGATGATGAAACATGTGTTCATTACTTCGAACCGGAAACAAAACGACATTTCACGGAATGGCGTCGCACCACCCCCTTTCGAAGAAAAAGTTCATAGCCGCACTGTCAGCTGCGATAGCGATAGCGACGGTCTTCTGGGACTTTGAAGTGGTTATTCTGTTTGACGTCCTCCCTCTTGATGAAACGATCACCTTCGAAGTATTGTGGTACCCTCAGGTTCAAAATGGTTCAAATGGCTCTGAGCACTATGGGACTCAACTGGTTCAAATGGTTCAAATGGCTCTGAGCACTATGGGGCTTAACAGCTTAGGTCATCAGTCCCCTAGGACTTAGAACTACTTAAACCTAACTAACCTAAGGACATCACACAACACCCACCCATCACGAGGCAGAGACAATCCCTGACCCCGCCGGGAATCGAACCCGGGAACCCGGGCGTGGGAAGCGAGAACGCTACCGCACGACCACGAGATGCGGGCCGCCAACTGCTGAGGTCATTAGTCCCCTAGAACTTAGAACTAGTTAAACCTAACTAACCTAAGGACATCACAAACATCCATGCCCGAGGCAGGATTCGAACCTGCGACCGTAGCGGTCTTGCGGTTCCAGACTGCAGCGCCTTTAACCGCACGGCCACTTCGGCCGGCGGTACCCTCAGGAAATTGAAGAAACGGCTTCAGCGTGTTTTCCGCTACAAAAATGCGAACGAACTTTATCTCCATGGCAGTAGAAAGCCTCACAGAACACTGTGCACCCAAGAGAGCTCACAAAACTTCATTGGACTGAGCTTCCTCATCCATCCTACAGCCCGGATCTCGCACTTTCCGACTTCCGTCTGTCTGGCCTAACAGGGTGCACTTCGCAGGAAGTAGTGTGTGTGTGTGTGTGTGTGTGTGTGTGTGTGTGTGTGTGTGTTTGTGTGTGTGTGAATGATGGGGAGACTACTGATCCAACAAGACGTTGGATCCGAAGTGGACCAGTAGAGTGGTACAATGAGGGCATACAGCCTCTCCCAGTCAGATGGCGCAACGAGATTATGATGGAAAATAATGTTTTGTAGCCAGAAGAGTGGGGAATAATATGATGTATTGGAATCCTGAGTAAGATCAACACGCTTTCAGAAAAAAAGTGTTCCATTACTTCTTGAAATGTCCCTAGTAGTTTTATGCCGTTGTTCCACTTTTACCGTTTTTTCTGTTTGTAGTGATCTATCGCAATTGAAGAGTGACGGGACGCACGCCGTATTTCTGCGCAGTGCTTTTCATTCACTTACGCTGGAGTCAGCTGCCAGCCCCCACACCAAGCGTCCATCCTCTGAAAGTTTCCCTGCATTCCGCTGTAGTTCTGTAGCGTAGCGACTTTGCGACACACGTCACTGACCGTGAACTGAGTCACACGGCAAACGACCAGTCCACTCGGGTATAACGTTTACAATGTCCGTTTAACACTCTCTTGGGGTACTAAGGAAGTTAGTGTTACGTGGCACGATGAAGAATGGCAGAGGGTTAGTCAAAATTGTTGTTTTGCACCTACTTTGACTGATATGTATTTAGACGATGAAGTTAAAAGTTGCTACCAAATACAGAACGATGTTACAATAGCACAAGGAATGAAACACACACAGCACTTGTGAACCACTCTACAGTAATTATTGTTTGTTACACGATCGGTTTTGGGCATCATCAGGTACAGATGCAAGGAAATTTTGTCGGATCAGAGATCTTAAACTAATGCTTGTTCAGAGTGTCTCCATTTCGATAGATAAAAAACATTACTGTCAGAATCAGGAATAAAAAAAGAGAGTTTAATTCAGTGTAAATGCGATGTAAGATTCTTTAACTAAGATAAAGTATTGGACATATTAACTAATGAACTATAGACACACGTAAAAAATATAACTGAACAATAAATTTTTATGATATATTCCAAAGATGTTGGTGAACAATATAATGTTGTCTTTAATAGGTCCTAAATTATAAACAGGTAAGATATAATAGTTATATTAAACTGGTAAGTGAAGCAGCTGTGACTCCACAAAGTAAAAATATTTTAACATACCGAGAGGAATTATAGTAACTGGAATAAAATAAGTGGGGCATATGAGTAAGAGGGTTAGTTTGCAACATGGCCTGGCTGGGATTATGAGTAGTATCTGCAGTTAGAAGTGGTGAGTGAATTCATTAATTTCCATTATTACAAGATATTTCATCTTCCTTCCTTTCTGGATATGATGTAATACTTCATGTTTTACCTCGTAACTATGGCCATCTTCAGGTAGGTGGCCTGAAAAAGTAGAATCTCCTTTTCTAAGTTTCCAACTTCTGTGGTGTCCTTCAGGCCAGTACATATTGCCGTGTCAGAGTGACCCATATAGAATTTACCACAGTTACAAATACCTTTATATATTCCACTCTTCTCCAAAGCTGGATGCTGTCTTTAGCATTGGACAAAAAGAGTCAGACAGTGTTGTGTACACAAAATGTTTTTACATTCATGAATTTAAGATTTCTGGCTAGATACAGTGAGACGTTTCCTAGGTATGGAATTGCGTAACATTTACTGCAGTCTTGAGCTGGTAGGTCAAGAACACAGAGAGTACACATGATATTTCTACTTTTTTTGTTTTGTTTAGGAAGTCGACTAAGGTAGGAGGATAGCCATTGCTCGATGCTGTTTGTTTGACTGCATTTAATTCCATTTGGAATTTGTCTTCAGTCATGTGGTTGGTAAATTCTGTATAATATTACACCAGTACTGTGTTTGTTTCATTCATAATATATAAAATATTCTACCGAGAACAGAAGGAACAGACAATCAGTGCAATAGCGAAAAGGATGATATAGTGTAAAAGCTTTGCTTATGATGTGGTATTACTAAGTAAAAATGAAAAGGCAATTAACGGTATGTCAAAAGACACGAACACTAGTTGTTAGGAATATAGAATGATGATAAACGTCAAGAAGGCTACGATTTTTACAAGACAATAAAAGAAGATCGAACTGAAAATTTGTGGTGAGTTGGTGGAACAAATAGATACCTTCAGGTGTGAACGTAGCAGAACAACCCGTCACTGACTTGGAATCAAGAAAGAAAAACATGCATACGTATAGCAAACGAAATGTTTTACAGGAGTATTTTCACTATGGTTCACTATGTAAACAATGAATAAGTAGATTAGAGGATCAGTTTGGATGGAGTGTTGCCCTTAATGATGCCGAAAGGAGAGAGGAGGAAGGGTTAAAAGATTTTCCAGAAGAACTGATGGTATCAGATGGGCAGATAAAATTAGGAATAATCTTGCCTCGTCCACTGTGAATGAGAAATAATGCAAGCACTTAACAGAAGGAAAGAGAATTGGCTAGGACGCTAGATGGGAAAAGACTGCATAATAAAGGATGCTTTAGAACGAATGGTACCTGGATAGAGGACTAGTGGAGGAGGAAGAAGAAGATACAAGCCGACTGAAAACATGAAGAGAAGTGGAGGATGACGAAAGGGTGACCAAAAATCGTGGGGAGTGTAGAGCGAACAATCTGCAGTGATGGACATGGCTAATGGGCAGATCACCATCAAAATGGTTCAAATGGCTCTGAGCACTATGGGACTTAACATCTGTGGTCATCAGTCCCCTGGAACTTAGAACTACTTAAACCCAACTAACCTAAGGACATCACACACATCCATGCCCGAGGCAGGATTCGAACCTGCGACCGTAGCAGTCGCGCCTAGAACCGCTCGGTACTCTTAAATCCCAAAACGATTTGGCTACACTCGAATTCCAAGTACGTCTAAGAAATATTTTATGTACGGACTGCACGAGGGACCACGGCATACTGACCACTACGAAATTTGTCAAGTTGGTACCCGACAGTCAAGCGGTGCCCTACTGGCAAGAAGCACTGATGAAAAGACACAAACCGCAAATAAAAGTTTGCACAGTGTCATTTGGTCCATGTGTCCTAAAGAAGAACGAAGAAGGAAAATAGATACTTTCGGGTCCTGTAGAAGCTGTTTCTCAGTTGAGTATGGGATGTGTGAAGACTGAAGAAAGCACGAATCACCACACCCCTCTAGCCTCCTTACAGAAGAAAATCTGCTTATCTAGAGATCAAGCACTGATCGAGAATTCTGCAAGACCTTCCGTGGAGAAATAAAAATTAAAAGAAGAAGTCTACCCTGACTTCGAAATTACAAGAAGAAGAACACTTACAGCAGCAGGAAGGGAAAGAGCATAGTGCTGGTGAATTGTGTGTTTGTTGTACTACCATTCACTTGTTCATAGAATTTTAATATCCATTTTCCTATAAGTTTGTTTTTCTGATTTCCGTGCCAACTTTTGTATGCTAAATATTAGCCAATGTCGATGATATTTTTGCAGGAAGTAGTCTCGGGATATTTTCATGCTTCTGTGCAGTAATATTACGGAAAATATAGTTTGTTTATTTTATCATCACATTTATGTTCCGGTAAGTAAAAAAAAAAATTAACTTTGAAACTTGAAAAAAAACCCTGAAAGGAAAATAATAATATTTTTCATAATATGAATGCTTTTAACTATTGAACTATGCCTTGTGAATGTAACTAAAAGACCTGGAATGTGGAAAGTGAGATCAGAGTATCAAAAGTTGATTTTCAAAAGTATCATTAAATTCACAACTCAAAAACCAACGAGGTTCTGGATTTCAAAGCTTGGATATTGCTACATCTTTAAGTGACAGACATGACTTTAAAATTCTGTTGAAACTGGCAAAGTGGAAGCAAAGTTAAGTTTTTGGGTGGAGTCATCCGTTAATATCGACATCTTGGAGTCTGTATGTTAGGAAACGTTGACCCCTGACACCAACCGTACCATCTCAAACGTGTTCTTCTTCGCCAGCTGTGCGCATCGAGAGCACAGAAAAACTCTGGCTGCTCAGAATTTTTAGTGCCACACGTTTTTGCACTGACGGCCCAAGGCTGTTGCGTGGCAAGCGAACTGGACGAGGAATTTGGATCGTTCGTCATGCGTGAAGTCCTGTGATGTGATGGACAGCACCGCCGCTGTTGGTGATCGCCACGTCACCATGGCACGCCAGACAACAGCTGCTCGCCATGAATCACCGTAGCGGCCGACCGACACAAATGAGCGTTGCATGTTCTGTGTCTCAAGCAACCTAATAACCAGTCCATTGTCCGAAGGACACGTGAACGTACGGAGAACGTCCATCGTTTCTGTTGGGGTCAGTGTCATGGTCTGTTTGTGACTCTGATTTTTACTTGGCAACTCTGTGTTTGCTGCCGGTTCTTGTTGCTTTCATGGCTGACAAGGGGACATGCGCAGGTGCAGACAAACGATCCTGATGAAAATTGATGCGTATGTAAAGGAGCCAAAACAATGCGACACATATGTTTTAGTTTTCACTTTTAGGAAGAAAAACGCACCCCAAAAGGTAATTTGGCGTATTGGGTTTATAGGGAATATCTCCAAAATCATGAAAATAAGAAAATGTATTTAATGTAAAAGTTTAAATTTAATTAACATTCTTCTAAACTGTGTAATCTACTTTCTTAATGATATAAAATTTTACAGAATACGCCACCACTATTAATTTAGAAAAATGAAAACTTTTGTTATAAAAACAATTAAAGAATCTTTCATGCCACAACCGTCCTCACGTAACAAAGTCGTTCTCTGAAATACCATTTTTGGAAAATAAGGTATACACAATGTCAGAGTATTTTCAACATACCTAATTATAATATCAAAACATTCATTACTATTCCAATTGTTTAATTTACTTATTTTTGTTTCATCTTTTAAATTAACGGTTTTTTGTTTTGTTTTTAGCTTATCGTTTCACATACTTATAATTTTCAATTTAGAAATACACATAACTCATTATTATAATACAAAATCACTACATTGATGATAATCTATAAGGAAATACTTAAAACAAAGTTTTTTACACTATATACATGAAATGAACGATATTTCTTCACATAGTACTCACGATGGACAAATCAATATGAAACAAAATTAGCAGGTTTTCCAAAATTGTGGGGAGCAATCCTCTAAATATCCTGTTTTATAGCAAGGCACACTTGAGTACATTCAAAAATCTTGCCAAAGAGAAGAGATTATGTACTAGTGAGTGCACTGTTTCTCAAGTGCAGATTTACATTATTTCTCAAGCGGAGACTAACATCATAATCATTCAGCAGAATTAGAGTTGAAAACCTTCTCACAAACTTTCTGCAACAGCAAATGCCATATTCATATCGATCTCTGCCCCGTCGAGCCTTCTCGTATCACCAGGCAAACGAATTCCTTCCCCTCTGAGACGACGCTCAGAACAGTTCTTTGACGTTGACCATCCCAAGAATCAAACAAGAACTTTTGTCAAATACCTTCTGGTGCGGTCCGACGTTAGTTTACCACGTTTCGATGATGTCACATGAACGTCTAGATCTTCAAAAAGACGTTGCCGGATTCTCGGTTCGAATTCTCCATTAGTTTCTTTTAAAACTATAAAAAGGGTGTTGGCCTAAGCCTAATGTTCAAAGCAGATTATAGGATGGTTTTTACCGCTTAAAAGCTGAACTGGGCAAAAACGAAAATGTATGTAATCGTATTGCATTATTTTGACTCCCTCTACTTATCTGCCAGATTTCATTAGAATCGTTTATTTACACCTCGAAATGTTATCTTGCGACTCACATCACCACATTTGAGCAAATTATTTAGCAGTTTGTGAAATTACATTTTGAAGGTATTCACCCACTTACGAACAAAGGAAAGCCATATACAGGGCTATTACAAATGATTGAAGTGATTTCATAAATTCACTGTAGCTCCATTCATTGACTTATGGTCACGACACACTACAGATACGTAGAAAAACTCATAAAGTTTTGTTCGGCTGAAGCCGCACTTCAGGTTTCTGCCGCCAGAGCGCTCGAGAGCGCAGTGAGACAAAATGGCGACAGGAGCCGGGAAAGCGTATGTCGTGCTTGAAATGCACTCACTTCAGTCAGTCATAACAGTGCAACAACACTTCAGGATGAAGTTCAACAAAGATCCACCAACTGCTAACTCCGTTCGGCGATGGGATGCGCAGTTTAAAGCTTCTGGATGCCTCTGTAAGGGGAAATCAACGGGTCGGCCTGCAGTGGGCGAAGAAACGGTTGAACGCGTGCGGGCAAGTTTCACGCGTAGCCCGCGGAAGTCGACGAATAAAGCAAGCAGGGAGCTAAAGGTACCACAGCCGACGGTTTGGAAAATCTTACGGAAAAGGCTAAAGCAGAAGCCTTACCGTTTACAATTGCTACAAGCCCTAACACCCGATGATAAATTCAAACGCTTTGAATTTTTGGCGTGGTTGCGACAGCTCATGGAAGAGGATGCGTTCAGTGCGAAACTTGTTTTCAGTGATGAAGCAACATTTTTTCTTAATGGTGAAGTGAACAGACACAATGTGCGAATCTGGGTGGTAGAGAATCCTCACACATTCGTGCAGCAAATTCGCAATTCACCAAAAGTTAACGTGTTTTGTGCAATCTCAAAGTTTACCGCTCCTTTTTCTTGTGCGAAAAAAACGTTACAGGACACGTGTATCTGGACATGCTGGAAAATTGGCTCATGCCACAATTGGAGACCGACAGCGCCGACTTCATATTTCAACAGGATGGTGCTCCACCGCACTTCCATCACGATGTTCGGCATTTCTTAAACAGGAGATTGGAAAACCGATGGATCGGTCGTGGTGGAGATCACGATTAGCAATTCATCTCATGGCCTCCACGCTCTCCCAAGTTAACCACATGCGATTTCTTTCTGTGGGCGTATGTGAAAGATTCAGTGTTTAAACCTCCTCCACCAAGAAACGTGCCAGAACTGCGAGCTCGCATCAACGATGCTTTCGAACTCATTGGTGGGGACATGCTGCACCGAGTGTGGGAGGAACTTGATTATCGACTTGATGTCTGCCGAATCACTAAAGGAGCACATATCGAACATTTGTGAATGCCTAAAAAAACTTTTTGAGTTTTTCTATGTGTGTGCAAAGCATTGTGAAAATATCTCAAATAATAAAGTTATTGTAGAGCTGTGAAATCGCTTCAATCATTTGTAATGACCCTGTATATAGGGCAGGGAAAATAAAACTAGCCTCGAAAATACGCTCTAAGGAAAAAACGCATAATGCAGGGATTATCCAAATGGGACAGATATCGGTAGGTGTGATGTCCATATACCGTCGATCCCGTGGTTTATTCAAGAGAAAATGCTTCACAAACTGAGCAAGTACATAGCGTATTGGTCTACCTGTAGCTCTCGTGCAGTTTTCTGTTTGGTACTGATTGACAGAATTACCGCACAGTATCCTGAGGAATACCGTGCCAGACTCTGCTCAATTGGTGCGTTACATGATCAAAACCTCAAGCTGGTTGAATGGCCCTCCCCATAAGCTCCTGAAGTGCTCAACTGGGGAGCGATCTGGCCACCTCCCCGATCATGGTAGGGTTTGGCAAGCACCAAGACGAGCAGTAGAAACTTTTCGCCGTGTGCGGAAGGGCATTATCTTGCTGAAATGTAAGCTCAGGGTGGCTTACCACGAAGGGCAACAAAACGAGGCCTAGAATGTCGTCGACGTACTGCCGCTATGCAAGGGACGGCCAAAGGAACTTGCTATGAAATGGAATGGCATCCGAGGCCATGACTCCCGGCAGTCTGGCCGTACGTCGGGCGACAGCCAGGTTGGTATCCCAACGCTTTCCAGAGCTTCTCCAGAATCTTTTTCGGCCTGGAATCTCATTGGCTGGAGAGTACTTGTCTTCAATGATGAATACCGCTTCGAAATGAGGATTCAATGATATACTAGTAAAAGCAATTGAGAGATTCATACCTCATAAATTGGTAAGAGATGGAACTGATCCCCAATGGTACGCAAAACAGGTCCGAACGCTGTTGCAGAGGCAACGGAAAAAGCATGCGAAGTTCAGAAGAACGCGAAATCCCGAAGATTGGCTAAAATTTACAGACGCGTGGAATTTGGCACGGACTTCAATGTGAGATGCCTTTAATAGGTTCCACAACGAAACATTGTCTCGAAACTTGGTAGAAAATCCGAAGAAATTCTAGTCGTGTGTAAAATACACAAGCGGCAAGACGCAGTCAATACCTTCGCTGCGCAGTGCCGATGGTACTGTTACCGACGACTGAGCCGCTAAAGCGGAGTTATTGAACGCAGTTTTACGAAATTCCTTCACCAGGGAAGACGAATGGAATATTCCAGAATTTGAAACACGAACAGCTGCTAGCATGAGTTTCTTAGAAGTAGATACCTTAGGGGTTGCGAAGCAGCTCAAATCGCTTGATAGGGGCAAGTCATCAGGTCCAGATTGTATACCGATTAGGTTCCTTTCAGCTTACGCTGATACAATAGCTCCCTACTTCGCAATCATATACAACCGCTCGCTCACCGATAGATCTGTATCTACAGATCGGAAAATTGCGCAGGCCGCACCAGTGTTTAAGAAGGGTAGTAGGAGTAATCCACCGAACTACAGACCTAAATCATTGAAGTCGGTTTGCAGTAGGGTTTTGGAGCATATACTGTATTCAAACATTATGAATCACCTCGAAGGGAACGATCTATTGATACGTAATCAGCATGCTTTCAGAAAACATCGTTCTTGTGCAACGCAGCTCGCTCTTTATTCCCACGAAGTAAAGGCCGCTATCGGCAGGGGATCTCAAGATGATTCCGTATTTCTAGATTTTCGGAAAGCTTTGACACCGTTCCTCACAAGCGACTTCTAATCAAGCTGCGTGCCTACGGAACATCACCTCAGTTGTGCGACTGGATTCGTGATTTCCTGTCAGGAAGTTCGCAGTTCGTAGTAATAGACGGCAAATGATCGAGTAAAATTGAATTGATATCAGGTGTTCCCCAGGGAAGCGTCCTGGGACCTCTGCTGTTCCTGATCTATATAAATGACCTGGGTGACAACCTGAGCAGTCCTCTTAGGTTGTTCGCAGATGATGCTGTAATTTACCGTCTAGTAAAGTCATCCGAAGACCAGTATCAGTTGCAAAGCGATTTAGAAAAGATTGCTGTATGGTGTGGCAGGTGGCAGTTGTCGCTAAATAACGGAAAGTGTGAGGTGATCCACACGAGTTCCAAAAGAAATCCGTTGGAATTCTATTACCCGATAAATAGTACAATTGTCAAGGCTGTCAATTCAACTAAGTACCTGGGTGTTAAAATTGCGAACAACTTCAGTTGGAAAGACCACATAGATAATATTATGGGGAAGGCGAGCCAAAGGCTGCGTTTCATTGGCAGGACACTTAAAAGATGCAACAAGTCCACTAAAGAGACGGCTTACACTACACTCGTTCGTCCTCTGTTAGAATATTGCTGCGCGGTGTGGGATCCTTACCAGGTGGGATTGACGGAGGACATGGAAAGGGTGAAAAAAAGGGCACCTCTTTTTGTAGTATCACGTAATAGGGGAGAGAGTGTGGCAGATATGATACGCGAGTTGGGATGGAAGTCATTAAAGAAAAGACGTTTTCCGTCGCGGCGAGATCTATTTACGAAATTTCAGTCACCAACTTTCTCTTCCGAATACGAAAATATTTTGTTGAGCCCAACCTACATAGGTAGGAATGATCGTCTAAATAAAATAAGAGAAATCAGAGCTCGAACAGAAAGGTTTAGGTGTTCGTTTTTCCCGCGCGCTGTTCGGGAGTGGAATGCTAGAGAGATAGTATGATTGTGGTTGGATGAACCCTCTGCCAAGCACTTAAATGTGAATTGGAGAGTAATCATGTAGATGTAGATGCAGATGACGAGTGAAGACGTGCCTAAGGACGCCGTGGACAGCAGTGGTCTAGCGGCATGAGTGTCGCCTCCTAGAAGGCCCTACAACCAGGAGAGATGGTCTGGGGTGACATTTCTTTTTGGTTGTCATCTGCAGGAGCCTTACATCACAGTGGTACATTTACGATATTGTACGACCTGTTTGGTTGGCCTCCATGGCAAGCCGTTGCGTTCAGCAAGATAATGCCCTCCCTCCCCCTCCCACCTGTACACGGCCAGACGCTGTAGACAGCGTTGGGATACCAGCCCGAGTGTCGCCCACCATATGGCCAGACAGCCGGGAGTTATGGTCTGGGGTGACATTTCATTTCATAGCTGGACTCCTTTAGTTGTCCCTTGCCGCATAGCATTACATAGACGAAACTCTACGCTCCGTTTTGTTGTCGTTCATTACATTTCAGGAACATAATGCCCGCCCCAGACAGGGTGAGGTTTCTACTGCTTGTCTCCCTGCTTGCCAAACCCTCTCGCTCTCCAATTGAACTCTTTAGGAACAATAGGTGTAAAGTCCACCAACCAGCTTGAAATTTTGATGGTCTGACGCGAAAGTTGGACAGAAGTTTGCACGATATCCCTCAGGATACCATCCAACAACACAGTCAACGCCGAACAACTGCTTGCATAATTGCCGCAGGTGGATCAGCATGTTGTTGACTAGCTCAGTTTGCGAAGTTCTATTTCTTAAATAAAGTATTCAATTTTTAGGGATCTGTGCCTCGGTCGGTAAAAATGCAGCTGTTGTAGCATCAGTTCATCGTCCGTCTGTCTCTCTCTCTCTGTCTATCTGTATGTGCACCTGTTAAAAACTCTTTTCATTACGTATGGGTGGACATATCAAGTTGAAGCTTGTCACATAGAAGGGTCTATACGGTCGCTTGGCAGAGTGAGAAACTGAAGCTTTGAAGTCAATGCGGTCAAAAGATACGGTCATTCATGTCACAAATTTGGCTACTCGGAAACTCATACATCAAAACCTATAGGGTCCTTCTCGTTGAACCAGAATAATCAGATTTGGTAAGGATCAAGGTTTCACAGTACAAATGAAGAAGAGATCCTAAAATTGTTCAAAAATGGCTCTGAGCACTATGGGACTAAACATCTGTGGTCATCAGTCCCCTAGAACTTAGAACTACTTAAACCTAACTAACCTAAGGACATCACACACATCCATGCTCGAGGCAGGATTCGAACCTGCGACCATAGCAGTCGCGCGGTTCCGGACTGAGCGCCTAGAACCGCTAGACCACCGCGGCCGGCCCTAAAATTGTTAATTTGTAATTACAACACATAAAGAAATCGTTTTGTCATTTATGTGACTGCCTGCCTGCCTGTTTGTCCGTCTGTTAAGACCCCCTTTTTCTCATCAACGGATACAAAGATCAAGTTGTAATTAAAGTCGCATACAGAGGTCTATAGTCCTTTGGCGATGTAACAAATGTACGCTCCGAAGTCAATGCACTCGAACAGCACGGCTATTTATGTCATACATTCTGATAATCGCAAAGTCATCAAAATCAGTGGAGTACATCCCGTTGTCCCAGAAGCAAGATATTTGGCAAGAGGCAAGGTTTCACAGTAGAAGCAAAGGAAAACAATTGAAACTGTTAGTTTGTAATCAAATCTCATGAAAGAAATTTTTAGTAATTTGTTATCCTAGTGTTTGTCCTTCCTTCTGTTGAGAGCTCTTTTTCTCAGTAATGGGTAGTCTGGATTCTCAGACTGGACAGTCTATATACGAGGGTGGGATCTTTACTAGTGACAACTATCTATTTACAGCTCGTTCAAAGTTTTACTGACCTTCAAAGTAGTCACCAGCATTGTGTATAACCCGTTGCCAGCGATGTGGAAGTCGTAGGATACTCTTAGCAGTGCCAGATGTGTTGACAGTTCGAGCGGCGCGGTCTATTTGTAGCAGTTCTGAAGTGAATGCCGTGGAGTGTTTCCTTCAGTTTAGAAATCGAGTTGAACTCACGAGGGCTTAAGTGAGGGGAGCGCAGTAGGTGGTATAGCACTTAGCAGTCCCATCACTCAAACAAACCAGCTTGCACTGTACGGGCTTGAGCATTGTCCTGCAAAATCATAGTCAGGTTCTGCAGAAAGTATCATCACTTCCAAGTTGGTCGTACGTTGTGTTCAAAAAATGAACAGCATAGAGACAGAAGTGATGACACTTTGTGCAGGACCTGACCATCATTTTGCAGGACAATGCTCAAGCACGTACAGTGCAAGCTGTTACTGGTTTGTTTGACTGCTAAGGGCTATACCACCTACTGCACTCCCCTCACTTAAGCCCTCGTGAGTTCAACTCGGTTTCTAAACTGAAGGAAACACTTCACGGCATTCGTTTCAGAACTGCTGCAAATTCGTCGGGCAATAGAGCGCGCAGCTCGAACTGTCAACACAACTGGCACTGCTAAGAGTATCCTACGACTTCCACATCGCTGGCAACGGGTTATACACAATGCTGGTGACTACTTTGAAGTCCAATAAAACTTTGAAACAGGTATCTGTTTTGTACGAGCTGCAAATAAATAGTTGCCACTATTAAAGTGCCAACCCTCGTACATAATTAGGCCCGTAGGGAAACCTCTGGGGGAGGGTCCTACTCGTACGTATCAGGATGTTTTTTTGTGAAGCTGTAATTGTTTGTTTGTGTATACATGAACATCACGTGTACCCAGTTCCTTGCCATTCGGATCATTCCTTCGTAATGCGTCGCTGTTTTTGGTCTTATAGTGTATTTTCATGAAGACTGACGTTGGTTTGACCCTTCTTCGTGAACGCCACAGAAGATGCTGGAAACGACCTCCATTCAGGGTGTTACAGTGACTTGCTCGATTTATTAGACGGTGAGACGCGCGTATCTATCTCCTCTGCCTGACGGACGGCAGGAATAGCGTTTTCAGTACGTTTATGATTTTTACTTTGGACCGCTTAATTACACTCAATGAAGCACAATTTTCATGCTATACGCGTTCCGTCTTTATTCTTTGTAAGGCATCTTCAGTGGTAGGTTTCCAGGATGTGCTTCTACATGTGTTTTTGTTCCATTTATGGTGGTGCTCTTCTTCTTATAGTTGCCATTTGAATTTTTGTTTTCTAGAATTCACAGCCCTAAGAAGTGAACACTTGTTTTGATGCTGTGTTTTGGTTGGTGTTGCCGACTGCGTTTTCAGTGTTCTGCTGTAACTCTTCCAGTGTGTGAGGGCTATCAGAGTACATAAAAATGGTTCAAATGGCTCTGAGCACTATGGGACTTAGCACCTATGGTCATCAGTCCCCTAGAACTTAGAACTACTTAAACCTAACTAACCTAAGGACATTACACACATCCATGCCCGAGGCAGGATTCGAACCTGCGACCGTAGCGGTCACGCGGTTCCAGGCTGAAGCGCCTAGAACCGCTCGGCCACGCAGGCCGGCTATCTGAGTACAACTGGCCCTTCAGTTTGTTCCACAGGTAGAAATCAAGGGCGATCGAGTTGACCAGGAGACTGCACTGCATCTGCTGATGGTCCTCCTGTAAGTAGGCTGTTTAGGTTTTCATGTTGGTAACGCCACGTAGCGCTCTGTATGAAAATCACTGGCTGTGCTGTGTGCAGTCTGTGGCTGGGTGGCATTGTTGGAATATTGGCTACTGTGGTGTTGGGCAGCGGCAGCTGGATGTGAACAGCGCGTAGCGTTGCGCAGTTGGAGGTGAGCCGCCAGCACTGGTAATGTGGGGGGAGAGATGGCAGAATTTTGAGAGCGGATGACTGGACGTGTGTCCGTCAGAAAAAGGAAATTTGTAAGACTGGATGTCATGAACTGATATATACAGTATGACTTTTGAACATTATTAAGGTAAATACATTGTTTGTTCTCTATCAAAATCTTTCATTTGCTAACTGTGCCTATCAGTAGTTAGAATCTTTTATTTAGCTGGCAGTATTGGCTCACGCTGTATTGCAGTAGTTCGAATAACGAAGATTTTTGTGAGGTAAGTGATTCATGAAAGGTATAGGTTATTGTTAGTCAGGGCCATTCTTTTGTAGGGATTGTTGAAAGTCAGATTACGTTGCGCTAAAAATATTGTGTGTCAGTTTAGTGATGGTCAGAATAAGTGAAGAGAGAAATGACTGAGTACGTTCAGTTTTGCTCAGCTGTTTGAAAATTAAATAACGTAAGAGGTTTACCAGCACAGTAATACATAAATTTTTCTAAGGTGATGTTTCACTCTCTTCACCCAACACTTTATGCACTCTTCACAAGGTAGTCAAGGAGGTGTGTGCTTATGCCTCATCTTTCGGAAGAAAAAGAAAATCACTTGTTCATTTGTTGTGAACTGATTCACATATTGATTACACATTTTCTGGATATACCATTTGCATCACAAGTTTGATGAAAGAATCGTACTATGACTCTGACACGAGAAATCGTGCAAAGAACATCAAGCCCGAGACTGTGCAATGGCTCTTCAAAGAACTGATGGGGATTTTGTTGTGCAAAAGGGCAACTGTTCTGCCAGTTCGCACTCGTTGACAGCCTAAGCCAAGCTTCATCTGAGGAATGTCGATCGGAACATCCTGATCCCACTTCACTCAGAAACGACCGGCAGAAGCCAACACGCGAAAGTACGTCTGGACTCTGGACACTGTAGCTCATACGTTTCGTGTGATGTGCAGTTCTCTTGTTCATTCCTTTTTCCCGAGTCAATCACTAATTCCTCTCCTGTGCCAACCTGTTCATCTCAGAGTAGCACTTGCAACCTACCTCCTCAATTGTTTGTTGGATGTATTGCATCTCTGTCTTCCTCTACACTTTTTACTCTCTACAGCTCCCTCTAGTACCGTGGAAGTTACTCCTTGGTGTCTTAACATATGATTTATCATCCTTTCCCCTCTCTTTGCCAGCGTTTTCCACATATTCCTTTCTTCGCCGATGCTGCTGACAACAACCTGATTCTCAACATGCTTCTGTAGCACCACATCTCAAATGCTTCGCTTCTCTTCCAGTTTTGCCAAAGTCCATGTTTCACCGTCATACAATCCTGTGTCCCAACATAAACTCTTAGAATTTGCTCTCTCAAATAAAGGCAGACGTTTGACACCAGTAAACTTTTTGATCACCCAGAAATGCCCTCTTTTCCAATGCTGGTCTGCTTTTTATGTCTTCCTTGCTTCGTCCGTCATGAATTATATTCCTTCCAATATAGCAGAATTCCTTAACCTCGTGATCACTTCGTGATCAGCTTCTTGCTATTCTCATTTCCACTACTTCTCATTACTTTGCTCTTTTTCTGGTTTACTCTTAATCTATATTCTGTATTCTTTAAACTGCATTCAATATATCGTGTAATTCTTTTTCTCTTTCACTGAAGGTATCAATATCATCAGCGAATCTTATCATTGGTATCCCTTCACCACGCATTTTAATTCCATCCCTAACCATTTTTCTATTTGCATCACTGCTTTTTGGATGCATCGATTGAAAAAAAATGGCTCTGAGCACTATGGGACTCAACTGCTGAGGTCATTAGTCCCCTAGAACTTAGAACTAGTTAAACCTAACTAACCTAAGGACAGCACAAACATCCATGCCCGAGGCAGGATTCGAACCTGCGACCGTAGCGGTCTCGCGGTTCCAGACTGCAGCGCCTTTAACCGCACGGCCACTTCGGCCGGCGCATCGATTGAACAGAAGGGGCGAAAGACCACATGTGTCTTACACACTTTTTACTCCGAACGCTTCGTTCTTGGTCTTCCAGTTTTATTGTTCTTGTTTTCTTGTACATATTGCGTATCACCTGTCTTTCCCTGTAGCTTACTCCTATTCTTCTCAGAATTTCAAACACCTTCCACCCTTTGACATTGCCGAACGCCATTTTCTAGATCGACAAATCCTATGAACGTGCCCTCATTTTTCTTCAGTCTTGCTTCCATCATCAACTACAACGTCACAACTGCTACTCTCGACCGCTACGGTTGCAGGTTCGAATCCTGCCTCGGGCATGGATGTGTGTGACGTCCTTAGGTTAGTTAGGTTTAAGTAGTTCTAAGTTCTAAGGGACTAATGACCTCAGATGTAAAGTCCCATGGTGCTCAGAGCCATTTGAACCATTTGAACTGCTACTCTGGTGTCTTTGGCTCTCCTAAAGTCCAATTTATAGTCATCTAACTGATCCTTAATTTCCTTTTACGTTTTTATGTATACTATCCATGTCAGCAGCTTGGATGCATGAGCTGTTAAGCTGATCATGCCTTAGGTTTCACACTTATCCGCCGTAGCTATCTTCGGAATTGCGTGGATGATATTTTTCCGAAAGTCTGGTGGAGTATACATTCTATACACCAACTTAAATAATCGTTTGTTTGCGATTTCCTCCGATGAAATGATATGTATCACTTCAGCTTTATTTGATCTTAAGTTTTCCATAACTCTTCTAAATTCAGGATCTATTTCTTCTTAATCGAGTTTCTTCTTCTATCACATCAGGTAAGTCCTCCCCCTCCTAGTAGTCCTCAATGTACTCTTTGCGTCTATCTGTTCTCTTCTCCGCTTTTAACATTGCAATTCCCATGGGGTCCTAATGTCCCCACTTTTAGATTCACCGACCGTTGTTTCGACTTTTGTATATGGTGAGTCAGTCCTTCGTCTGTAACGCATATGCAACCAATATGTAACGTACCTGCAAGATATATGCCTACGTTCGTCTGCGAAAATGGTCTCGATAAGCAATCTGAGCTGTCAGTAATCGGAATCTAACCTACATAACACACTATGTCCGTGTTGTATGAGTGTCAGTTTCACTGCCCTTTAAGTTCTCAACAGACCGTTACATGAAAAACGTAGAAGTAACATTTGGATAAGCTATCTGACTGCGTATTTGAATATGAAAAATTACAGGAACAGACGAACCTGTTGAGGCGGGGCGGCTTATGTACAGTTTTTCGTTCGTCGTACCGCTCAACATTGAACGTCCACCTATCTCAGTACGGCGTCCGCTCTGTGTTCCTTTTCTCTGCAAAGCGTAGATACTTACTAGACGACGAAAAAGTATTGTTGAAGAAATACGTCGCCTAATATCTATCCTGCAAAGTCCGAATAAACTGTAGTAGTATTTCACGTCCTGAAATCTCTCTTTTGTCGGGATTTCGTGTGGTAATATGATGCATTTGACTGAAATGAACGTCCTACAATTTTCCGGCAAGTAAAGTTAATTGCTGGATAACAAGAGTTAGTGCGCTACCAAGTCCGAATTTAGTGAAAAACTACTCAATCATTCTTAATATTCAGTCAAACAACAAACCTCACACGCAAAGCAGCCAGGATTTTACAGAAGTTCGACCCGACTGAAGAAGCGATCTCACAGTCAGAGATTCACTACTATAAATGAGGTTCACATTCGATCCTTTTCAGTGGGTTTCTTTAAAAGAAACTGCTCGCTAAATACTCCATAAATGATTGTAGAATACTCTTCGCGGAATGTTCAGAAAGGCCGAAAGTTTAGACGCTCGTAACTTTCCAACAAAACAATCCAAAAACTCCAAAACTGCAACGGCTTCCATTACGACTCGTTTTAAACGCGCAGCACTCAATAATTCTCCACCTTACGCGTAATGAACACTGAGACATCTAACAGGACCTTTGCGCGTCCGAAATTGGGCAGCGACTGTCTCGAGACACTCTCACTCACAGCATATCTAGCTAGCTGTGCGCTGGGACTGCTTAATTCTGATTGGCTGATCAGTCTGATGGACCAATCAGAATGATCCTTCGAGATCATTCTCACGGCAAAACTCGCCTAAGCCAATCACTATTCAGAAACGCATTTGTGTCTTCCAAAATGCAAATACTAACACAATGTTTAATATAACAAAACGAAAAGAAACTAATCTTTACAATAACTTAGAAAACGATTCCACTTCAAACAGATATTCTGGCTGCCTTCTTACAAAAGCAATCACACCTAGATATACGTCATCAGCAGTGTGGGTAAAACACATCTTTCCCACATTCCAATGACGTAATATTACACATAATATAATATTGAATTTTTTAAAGTATGTCCCACATACACATTCTCACTCATTCCCATATATACACACAACCACATCATTAATATTAATTTTTCCAGAATTTTAATCTATGGAATAAAAAGTAATTAAAGTTTCGAAAATAAAAATCCTAATAAATTGATTGGCTACCTTGAGAAATACGTCAATGATTTCAAATGGTAGCAAAAGACAACTGTTATTGCTCCTAACTGAAATTTTCACTCGGAGTGTCGATTTGGTGGGTTTTAAGTAATTGTCTGAATCTCCAAAACAGCTTTGAAATTTGGAGGAGATCTTCTTATGAATAACAAAAAAATACTGCACTAAGTGTGAAAATAATCGGTTAATATTTAATATGTTTTATTTAGATTCGTAGGGGGTATGAGTATACGGTCGTTATAAGTGACACAGAGGCCCGTGCTCACGCTGGCTAGCAGTGACAGATGTGCTTGTGAATCACGGCTAAGACACAAGTCTGCAGTATCCTGTACGTTCCACCTCTAGGTATCTTACTGCAATAAATGTTATCCTATAATAACTTGCGATGTCACACTGTAACAATGAGTACCTAAACTATCCGACTTCGTCCATGAACAAGAATTCACAAGTGATACAGAATCTGGCTTGTGCAATGGCATTTACTGGATTAGAGAAATTGACATGTTGTGGTGTGTCAGTGTCTCTGTTTTGGCGCTAAGTTTTCCGCTCACATCATTAGATGACTGCCTTTTTCCATGTGGCTTACAGCAATTCGCTGCACCATGCAGGAGCAGTGGGTACAGGTTATTGTTATTAAGAATGAATTTAATAAAAAGAAGTTTGTTCAGGTCTTGTTATCTACTAAATAGCTTGTGAGAAGGGATTTCATATATCAAGTGTATTTAAAACTTGAGACTTGTCATGACAAGCCGGCCGAAGTGGCCGAGCGGTTCTAGGCGCTACAGCCTGGAACCACGAGACCGCTACGGTCGCAGGTTCGAATCCTGCCTAGGGCATGGATGTGTGCGATGTCCTTAGGTTAGTTAGATTTAAGTAGTTCTAAATTCTAGGGGACTGATGACCTCAGAAGTTAAGTCCCATAGTGCTCAGAGCCATTTGAACCATTTCTTTGTAAGGTGCTTAAAAATGTTATGAGGAAGCCAAACAGTATGTGGTACGCAAACAGAATAATTAATTTACAGGATAAAGTTAAAACCATATGGTCAGTTGTGAAGGAAGTGTCTGGTCAGCAGCCAAAGGTCGATATTATAAAGTCAGTTTGTAGTAAAAATACTTCTGTTACTGATACATCAGATATAAGTACAGCATTTAACAATCATTTTCTGAGTGTTGCTAGTGAATTAAATACAAACTTAGTTTCTACAGGAAATCTTACGTCTCTCTCGGAAATTAGCTTTCCGAAACTGATGTCTCAAATACTCCTCTGTGATACAGACAAGCGGTAGATTGAGTCAATAATTAAGTAACTGAAGACTAAGAACTCTCGTGGATATGATGAAGTGCCTAGCAGAATATTAATGAACTGTGATGCGCATGTTAGTCCTGTATTTAGCCATATTTGTAATTTTTCTTTTAAGAATGGTCGGTTCCCCGAACGATTAAAGTACTCAGTAGCAAAGCCGCTTTATAAAAAGGGAGAAAGGGATAATATAGACAATTTTAGACCTACTTCTATGGCATCAGTGTTTGCTAAAGTTATTGAAAAGGCTGTGTATGTAAGGACAATTGATCATTTTATATGAGACAATTTGCCATAAATGTACAGTTCGGCTTTAGAAGTCGTTTAACAACTGAAAATGCTGTATTCTCTTTTCTCTGTGAGGTACTGGATGGGTTAAACAAAAGGTTTCGAACGCTAGGCATATTTTTTTATTTAACTAAGGCGTTTGTGTTGATCACAAATATTGCTCCAGACGTAGGACCAGTACGGAATACGGAGAGTAGTTCACAATTGCTTCATCTCTTACGTTAACAACAGACAGCAAAAGACCATTATGGTTTTTATGTGGGGTCGGAGTGGGATACAGTCAAATAGGGGGTGCCCTAGGAATCAGTGTTGGGGCCACTCCTTTTCCCTATTTATATAAATGATATGCCCTCTAGTATTACGGGTAATTCTAAAATATTTCTGTTTGCTGATGACACTAGCTTGGTAGTAAAGGATGTTGTGCGCAACGTTTGCTCTGTTTAAAATAGTGCAGTTTATGACTCAAGTTCATGGCTTCTAGAAAATAAACTAACGCTAAATCACAGTAAGATTCGGTTTCTACAGTTTCCAACGCACAATTCAACAAAACCCGACGTTTTAATTTAATCGAATCGGCATATGGTTAGTGAAACTGAGGAGTTCAAATTTCCAGGTGTTCAGATACATAGTAAAATGTCGTGGAAAGCGCACGTTCGGGATCTTATTCAAAGACTTAATGTTGCCATTTTTACTATTCGAACGGTATTTGAAGTAAGTGATCGTTCGACAAGAAAATTAGCCTATTTTGCATATTTTCGTCCACTTATGTCGTATGGTAATATATTTTGGGATAACTCTTCCGATTCTAAAAGGATCTCGTGGGTCAATTCGGGCAATAAGTGCTGTCAGTTCACGAACGTCTTGTCGACACCTGTTTACTAGTCTGGCTGTTTTAACATTGGCCTCTCAATATACATATCCTTTACAGTCGTTTCTTGTTAACAATATCAGCTTATTCCCAAGAATTAGCAGCTTCCAGTCTATTAATACTTGGTAGAAATGCTATCTGCATTTGGATCACACTTCCTTCAGTCTTTTACAGAAATGTATGCAGTATAACGCTGCATCCATTTTCAATAAGCTACGACAAGAGTTCAAAAATCATAGCAATAATCCACGCACTTTCAAATAGCAACTGAACGGTTTCCTCATGGGTCACTCCTTCTATTCTGTAGAGTTCCTTGAAAAGTTAAGCAGGTTTTTACATTATATTGTTAATTGTGTTTACTTATGGCTTTACTTATTTGTGTTCATAAACATTTTATTTTATCTGTTATTACTTTTATGTTGTAATTTCATGTCCTGACACGTTCCATGACCTTGGAGATTTGCTCCTCAATTTGGTCGTACGAAACTAGACATGTAAATAAATAAATAAACTAAATTAAAAGATTAAGAACAATGTAAGTTGCAGTAGTTGCTCGGAGACGAAGAGCTTTCACACGAGAGCTGCATCAAACCAGTCTTCGTATTGCACACGACGACAACAACAACAACAACAACAACAACAACACGACTCAAGGCTCCAGACCACTCGTTTCCAGTCGACCACAGTAGCGTCCCTCTTTTCACAGTCTCAGTTATCGCTTAACGTTGACTACAGCAGCCTCAAGTCGAAATGCTGTTAATGTAATTTGGAAGACGTTAAAAAGGGTAATTTCCCGTGTGCGCTAGCTCATCACATAGTGGAATGTCGTGTTCAGGGAACATTTTTAGTATATGTTTGTAAATTTTCGTAACTCACATCGTTTGACTATTACGGTAGTCTTTTTTCTTTATCTCGGAAATGCTTGAACTGAGGTAAGGGAGACATCAGTCCTTTTTAAACACAGAAAGTAAATTTTGTTTGACGAATTAATTTGCACGAACATTTTGTCGAAGAGCTACCTTCGTAAACTTACTGCATAATATTGTATTTATGGCTGTAAGTTAATGCAACTGGAGTATGTATTTTTCAGAATAAAAGTCACGCATCATTTGAAATGTATTTTTGATGTAATTTACGGTCTTCAACAAATTAGACATCTTCAGAAGCTACAAAATCAGGGTACTACATTTCATTGGACCTTGACTTCACATTTATGTGAAGTATAAGAAGTATATTACAGAAGCTTACTTAGTACTGGTTTAGCAGATGTCAATATCTTCTTCATAGAAGCATAATGCACTGATATGTCCAGAAATGCACATACTGTTTGTGTTTATTGTAGACAGAGATTAACAATGAAGAAGATGTTGACATCTGCTAAAAGCATACTAAGTTTCTGCAATCTACTTGTTATAGTCCACATAAATGTATAGTCAAGGTCTAAATATATATATTATCCCTAATTTTGTAGGATTCTGAAAATGAATAATTTTTCTACACCGGTATAGCACAGTAAAATTATATTTACAACTGACGATAGAAATTAAATCTGAAAAACTGGTGCTTATTTCCAAACTATACGCATTTACTAATAACAATGTCCAATGATGTAGGTAAGTCTGTTTACATTTTCTAATTTGTTTAAAGAATATAAAGTTGAAGTTCAATCAGTTTGCAAATTATTCGGCATTAAGCTTCTCCATCTCTCTTCCAACTATTTCGAATTCTCGCTGTAATTCACGAGATTCGACAGTTAACTTTAGCTGGAGTAAGATCTTGCGTAGCAGTTAAACAATAGCAAGCAGAGTGATTTGTTACTGGTAGGCAGTTGCGAGACAAGCATTATGTCCATCCGCGCACTGGTAAGGCAAAGTGATTCTTAGGGCGAGAAGTGAACATTGTTTAGTGGACATAGGATAGATTGATTATCCGTTCAGATTATCTCGCATCCCGGCAAATACAGTGAAAAAACTCAAAAATGCAATACGTAAGAAAAGTCGACTCAGGGGATTAATTCTACACTGAAGCGCCAAAGAAACTGGTAGAGACATGCTTATTCAAATACAGAGATATGTAAACAGACAGAACACGGCGTTGCGCCCGGCAACGCCTGTATAAGACAACAAGTGTCTGACGCAGTTGTTACATCGGTTACTGGTGCTACAATGGCAGGTTATCAGGACATAAGTGAGTTTGAACGTGGTGTTATAATCGACGCACGAGCTGTGGGACACACAATCTCCGAGGTAACGATAAACGTAAATGTTGTGTGAGTATGACCTCTCGTCGGGTAGACCGCCCCCCTGGTGCAACTCTTTTCGATTTGTCGCCACTTCGGTGACTTACGCGTCGATGGGGATGAAATGATGATGATTAGGACAACACCCAGTCCCTGAGCGGAAAAAATCTTCGAGCCAGTCGGGAATCGAACCCGGGCGCTTAGGATTGGCGTTCTGTCGCGCTGACCACTCAGCTACCGGGGGCGGACGAAGTAACGATGAAGTGGGGATTTTCCCGTACGACCGTTTCACGAGTGTATTGTGAATGTCAGAAATCCGGTAAAACATCATATGTGCTGCATCGCTGCGGCCGGAAATAGATCCTGCAAGGTCGGGGCCAGCGACGACTGAAGAGAATCGTTCAGCGTGACAGAAGTGCAACCCTTCCGCAAATTGCTGCAGATTTCAAGAATGGTTCAAATGGCTCTGAGCACTATGGGACTTAACTGCTGAGGTCATCAGTCCCCTAGAACTTACAAGGGAACCTCCCCATCGCACCCCCCTCAGATTTAGTTATGACACAGTGGATAGGCCTTGAAAAACTGAACACTTATCAATCGAGAAAACAGGAAGAAGTTGTGTGGAACTATGGAAAAAACAAGCAAAATATACAAACTGAGTAGTCTATGCGCAAGGTAGGCAACATCGAGGACACAGGAAGTTCAGGAGCGCCGTGGTCCCGTGGTTAGCGAGAGCAGCTGCGGAACTAGGGGTCCTTGGTTCAAATCTTCCCTCGAGGGAGAAGTTTACTTTCTCTATTTTTGCAAAGTTATGATCTGTCCGTTCGTTCATTGACGTCTCTGTTCACTGCAATACGTTTAGTGTCTGTGTTTTGCGACTGCACCGCAAAACCGTGCGATTAGTAGACGAAAGGACGTGCCTCTCCAATGGGAACCGAAAAAATTTTATCGCAAGGTCATAGGTCAACCGATTCCTCCACAGGAAAACACGTCTGATATATTCTATACGACACTGGTGACGGCATGTGCGTCGCATTACAGGAATATTGTAAGTAGGCTGTTTATGTTTTCTTATTGGCAACGTTACGTAGCGCTCAATATGAAAATCACTGGCTGTGCTGTGTGCAGTCTGTGGCTAGTTTGCATTGTTGTCTGCTATTGTAGTGTTGGGCAGCGGCAGCTGGCTGTGAACAGCGCGTAGCGTTGCGCAGTTGGAGGTGAGCCGCCAGCAGTGGTGGATGTGGGGAGAGAGATGGCGGAGGTTTGTAATTTGTCATGAACTGATATATATATTATGACTTGTGATGATATTAAGGTAAATACATTGTTTGCTCTCTATTAATATCTTTCATTTGCTAACTACCCCTATCAGTAGTTAGTGCCTTCAGTAGTTTGAATCTTTTATTTAGCTGGCAGTAGTGGCGCTCGCTGTATTGCAGTAGCTTGAGCAGCGAAGATTTTTGTGAGGTAAGTGATTTGTGAAAGGTATAGTTTAATGTTTGTCAGGGCCATTCTTTAGTAGGGAATTTTGAAAGTCAGATTGCGTTGCGCTAAAAACATTGTGTGTCAGTATAAGCACAGTCTTGAATAAATTGTTCAAAGGGGACGTTTCGTGTGTCAGTATAAGCACAGTCCTGTATAAATTGTTCAAAGGGGACGTTTCAATATGTTGTCGACTCACCTTGGCAAATGGGTAAAAAGATTCTTCTAGCTTGCCCGATTTAGGTTTTCTTGTGGATGTGATAATCACTCCCAAAAAAGTGATGAAAACATAAGAGTTTGTCACATAAACTGCAACAAATGAATGCGACAGTTTCACAGTCGCACCGCTTTCCCTGTGCTCTGTCAAAACATATGTTTTTAAAGTTTTCAAATTATTCCGTGTGTAGGCCGTCAAATCCTGCATATGTCCGAGCAAATCTGAACATGCCCTGGAATTTTGGAGAGCGAAGTTGATTATGTGTGAGTGCGTGAGCTTTGATAATTGACACACGATCACGGACAGACAATAGTCTGAAAATAAAAAATTAAACTTTTCACTCGAGGGTAGACTTGAACCAATGACCTCTCCTTCTGTAGCTGCTCACGCTAACCACGGGACCACGGCGCTCCTGAGCTCAAATTCTCCTTGATGTTGCTTATCTTACACACGGACTACTCAGTTTGTATATTTTGCTTATTTTTTCATAGTTCCACACAACTTCTTCCTGTTTTCTCGACTGACCTGTGTTCAGTTTTTCAAGACCTATCCAGTGTGCCAACTTATAACTAAACCTGAGGGGGGTGCGATGGGGAGGTTTCCTTGTTAGAACTACTCAAACCTAACTAACCTAAAGACATCACACACATCCATGCCCGAGGCAGGATTCGAACCTGCGACCGTAGCGGTCGCGCGGTTCCAGACTGTAGCGCCTAGAACCGCTCGGCCACACCGGCCGGCCTGCAGATTTCAATGCTGGAACGTCAACAAGTGTCAGCGCGCGAACCAATCAACGAAACTTTCTCGATATGCGCTTTCGGAACCGAAGGCCCACTCGTGTACCCTTCACTACTGCACGACAAAAATTAAACTTTAAGTCTCGCCTGGGCCCATCAACTGCGACATTGGACTGTTGATGAATGGAAACATGTTTCGTGGTCGGACGAGTGTCGTTTCAAATTGTATCGAGTGGATGGACGTGTAGGGGTATGGAGACAACCTCATGAATCCGTGGACCCTGCATGTCAGCAGGGGACTGTTCAAGCTGGTGGAGGCTCTGTAATGTTGTGGGGCGTGTGCAGTTGGAGAGATATTGGAGCACTGATAGTCTAGATACAACTCTGACAGGTGACACGCACCTAAGAATGCTGTCTGATCATCTGCATCCATTCGTGTCCATTGCGCATTCCGACAGTCTTGGGTGATTCCAGCAGGACAATGCGACTCGCCACACGTGCATAATTCCTATAGAGTCGCTCGAGGAACACTATTCTGAGTTTAAACACTTCCGCCGGCCACCAAATTCTCTAGACATGAACCTTATTCAGCATAACTTGGGTCCCTTACAGCGTGCTGTTCAGAAGAGATCTCCACCCCCTCGTACTCTTACGAATTTATGGAGTTTTCTCCAGGATTTATGGTGTCAGTTCCCTTCAGTACTACGTCAGACATTAGTCGACTCCATGCCACGTCGTGTTGCGGCACTTCTGCGTGCTCGCGAGGGCCCTGCACGATATTAGGCAGGTGTACCAGTTTATTTGGCTCTTCAGAGAATATAAATGTCATCTGCTTCCTACGAGAGAAATGGGGGCAGCAGAATGGTCGCACAGTCTTCGTGCTGTCCACAGCGCTACAGCCAGCACTAACCAAGGTGATTTGGGGACTACAGAATTCAATTCGAGTGTCCTGACTAACACACAACATTTCAAGTTCTTCTTCGGTTCGGCGGCCTTAGTGAATGAATGCGGCCGGTCGGTGAAGCCACTGGGCGATGGCCTTCGTCGTATTCAGAAGTTCGTGCCGAGGATTTAAAAACCGATCCGTGACCGATTTTTACTTTTTGCACGTCACCTCGCCTGTCTTTAGCCGCTTCACTGCCACCAGGCCGTCGACTTCTTTTGCGATTCCCGGTTCTGCACGGAGAGTCGTTCTTCGTGATTCAGACTTGCCTCTATCACTAAACCGCCATGCCATAAGAAGGGTCAAAATCAGACATTTGTAAGTAGAATGAAGAAACAGTGTATCTCTATTTGGACTGGAATGATATAAACATACCTGGTGATCAAAAAGTCAGTATAAATTTGAAAACTGAATAAATCACGGAATAATGTAGATAGAGAGGTACAAATTGACACACATGCTTGGAATGACATGGGGTTTTACTAGAACAAAAAAAATACAAAAGTTCAAAAAATGTCCGACAGATGGCGTTTCATATGATCAGAATAGCAATAATTAGCATAACAAAGTAAGACAAAGCAAAGATGATGTTCTTTACAGGAAACGCTCAATATGTCCACCAACATTCCTCAACAATAGATGTAGTCGAGGAATAATGTTGTGAACAGCACTGTAAAGCATGTCCGGAGTTATCGCGAGGCATTGGCGTCGGATGTTGTCTTTCAGCATCCCTTGAGATGTCGGTCGATCACGATACACTTGCGGCTTCAGGTAACCCCAAAGCCAATAATCGCACGGACTGAGGTCTGGGGACCTGGGAGGCCAAGCATGACGAAAGTGGCGGCTGAACACACGATCATCACCAAACGACGCGCGCAAGAGATCTTTCACGCGTCTAGCAATATGGGGTGGAGCGCCATCCTGCATAAACATCGTACGTTCCAGCAGGTGTTTATGAGCCAGGTTGGGGATGATGCGATTCTGTAACATATCGGCGTACCTCTCACCCGTCACGGTAGCATTTTTGCCGTCTAGTTCCATCTGGTGGAAATTTTGTGAACTTTTTTTTTTGTTCTAATAAAACCCCATGCCATTCCAAGCATGTGTGTCAATTTGTACCTCTCTATCTACATTATTCCGTGGTTTATTAAGTTTTCAAATTTATACTGACTTTTTGGTCAACCGCTATATAGGTCTGTTCCAAAAATTCAGGAGCGTTCAGAATGAGATTTTCACTCTGTAGCGGAGTGTGCGCTGATATGAAACTTCCTGGCAGATTAAAACTGTGTGCCGGACCGAGACTCGAACTCGGGACCGGTTCGCAGGAAAGCTTCCGTAAAGTACGGAAGGCAGGAGACGAGATACTGTGCAGAAGTAAATTTGTGGGGACGGGTCGTGGGTCGTGCTTGGGTAGAGCACTTGCCCGCGAAAGGCAAAGGTTCCGAGTTCGAGTCTCGGTCCGACACACAGTTTTAATCTGCCAGGAAGTTTCATTCCGGAGGTTTGTTCACAAACTTTTTCTACGATACCTTTTACTTCTTGTGCACGATTTTAACGTTTTAATGTTCGTATAATAAGTTGCCGCCTCTTTAATTTAAGAATAGATTATCAGTGCAGCTAGCCGCTATCTCTTTGTAATTTGTCTATATAGACGTGTATCTTTTGCCTTTAAGAGCCCTTCACCTTCACACATAAGTCTATACAGTAAAGTAAGGCCCTCCCAATTCTTGGATATCCGTGATAAGACAGGCGAAAAATTAGACTAATGGAGGATTATTAGTATTATCTCTCTTTCTCTCCTTTATCTATGTATAGTTTTTAATATAAGATTTCATTACGTGATACAGTGATAAAAAGAATCAGCCAAATAGACTCTTTGGTCGAGTCCTTCGTCTTGGTAATGAGCGGCTGGCTTGCTGTAAGAGATCTTTACATTTATTATTACTGTTAAACACTGCAGTCAGTCGGGAGAATCAATCGTTTGGGCAATTTGTTCCTTTTACGAAAGATTGCGAATTTCAGATGTGTAGGAAGCCTTTTTGGACGATTTAACTCAGACTCAGTGATTGCAGGCTCTCTTCGACACAGCTGAAACTTCCCCACTAATTACAGGGCCAACGTGATCAACAAATGATTCAGAAAAATCTCATTCGTTCATTCACTCCAGAACAAAAAAGTCACAAACGTTATTTATGGAGGAAATCGTGTATTAAATCCATCTCCATTACGTGTCCAGATCTCCGGTGATTCCACGACTTAATTATTTTCCTTTTACAATCTCTGTCTCTTCAAAACAAACAGCTAGCGGCACAAATGTTAATTGGCTCGCTTTAATTGGCTCAGAAACACGTCAATCCCTCAACAGATACTCAAGAAGCTGTCCTAGTTACCCCTCTCTAACAACCATGGAGAATGCATATACGCATCTCTGTTATTTCAAAGAATAAATGCACTTTGGTTTCGACGAGCTGTCGCCGCATATATTACGAGAAAATCAGATCAGATCAGATAACTTTTCCAGCGTGAATGAATGTGGATGGTTTGATTGAAAATGATTAATTGGTGCGTAGTAGAGGGTATTTGCTGTGGGGACATTACATGGTCTCCTTTGAAATACTCTCCTCCACAATTTATGCACCCCTTCCAACGGCGTTTCCACTTCCGGAAGCAGTCTGGTACGCCTCTTGCTGGATTGCGCGAAATTCTTTGATCTCGTCTATCGTAGCAAATCTTTGCCTTTTCAACAGGACTTTCAACTTTGGACATAAACAAAAGTCCACAGGGGCCAGGTCTGGAGAGTACGGAGCATGAGGCACCACAGTGATTTTTTTTTTTTTTTTTTTTTTTTTTTGTGCAACAGTCACACACCAACAGGGCTGAATGTGGGGGTGCGTTATCGTGAAGCAAGAGCCATGAATTGTCTCGCCACATTTCAGGCTCTTTCCTTTTCACATTTTCTCGCAGGCGTCGCAACCTGTCCCGATAGTAACATTGGTTAACAGTTGGTCCTTGTGGCACGAATTCATCGTGAACTAATCCTTCCAAAGTCAAAGAAAACTATCATGGCTTTGACATTTGACCTGACCTGACGAGCTATTTTTGGTCTTGGAGAACCTTTCCCAACCCATTGTGAAGACTGAACCTTGGTCCCAAAATCAGAACCGTAGACCCACGTCTCGTCACCAATTATGATTCTCCTAACGGAGGTAGGATGTCAAACGGGCCGACTTGGAGCAGGAGAGGCACCGCAGGACATTTTAATTTCCACTGTCTATACTTTTACAAATAAATTCATAAAACTTTAACAGCATGACCAGGAAGGATTCTGGATTCATACTTATAGCAGTAGAAGCTCAAAAACGTAACAAAACACTTTTTTTTACATGTGAAATTTCATCATTTTTTCACTTACTACTGGCTGCATTTGTTGCTATAGGTATACTTTTCTTACTAAGTAAGAGAGATTCTTCGATGACTTTTATACATCAGACAAACCGTAGTTAAAGGGGTATGAAACTCTAGAAATTATTTAATTTATGAAAAAATGAATGAACTGCTACATTTTAAACTTCATGTTTAGAAAAAATTAAAGTTTTATAGTTAATTATCTCAATTTTTTTCCACAGTTTTTTAATAGAGGTAGAAAATTCTAGAGTTTCATACACTTGTAACTACTGTTTGTATGCTATGAAAAATTCATCGAAGAATCTTTCTTACTTAGGAAGAAAAGTGTACCTATAGCAACAAATGCAGGCAGTAATAAGTGAAAAAAGATGAAATTTCACATGTAAAAAAAAGGTATTTTGATATGTTTTTGAACTGCGATGAGTGTGAATCCATCCTGGTCATGGTGACAAAGTTTTATGAATTTATTTGTAAAAGTATAGACAGTGGAAATGAAAATGTCCTGTGGTGACTCTCCTGCTCCAACTCGGCCCGTTTGACGTCCTACGTTCTCATTTGCGCGATTCTGAAGCTCTTGATACATTGCGAGGCGAAAGTCTTTCTCGTCTTGACTCACGGGCTGTAGGACGAACCTGGCGGCAACACGATGCGTTCCTGGCTGCTGTGTCAGGATTTCATGACATGACCCGACTGAAATGTTACATTCTTCTGCCAGCTCTCGGACAATCAGTCTTCCATTGAGACGTACAATATCGTTGACGTTCTTGACGCGAGCGTTGTCGGTAGACGTCGAAGGGCGTCGTGAACGAGGGTCATCTTAACTTCCGTCCGGCCGTTTTTTAACCGTGTGAACCATTCGCAACACCGAGTAAGGCTTACGCGCTCACCACCGTAGGCTTCCTGCATCATTTGGCGTGTGTCTGTAAAGGTTTCCTTGAGTCTCACGTAAAATTTAATGCAGATGCGTTGCTCCTCTAATTCTACCTTCTAGAAATTCGGAAGCTCTGCGACAAAACGTTCTACGCAATGCAGCACTGAGCCCGGCAGTTATCAAACACAGCCGTGTGCAGGGATGCCAACCGCATATCGCTCCAAGACACTACTGGCGCAAAATTACGAACGTTCCGAATTTTTTGGAACCGACCTCATATATAAGTACGGGTAGGGCTGTTGCTCTGCAGGTTCTGTCCACACTTAGTTATATCTATACATAATAATAATAATAATAATAATAACAATAATAATAATTTCGTGTGGCTCAGTAGCGTGCTGCGAATCTTTCTGCTTCAGGCCACTTCAGCGACTTGCGCGTCCCTACCTACCTAACTGGGGAATGGGGACCTTCAGTTTAACGTGAGATTTGAACCAGCCGTCATTTCTGGCAACCAGTCACATCGTTGAGAGGTTGAAACGTCCCCTTAGAAAAATTATGAATGGCTGCGCTGGTAAACTTCTACGTTATTTGATTTTGAAAAAGCTGAGCAAAACTGAACGTACTCAGTCATTTCGCTCTTTACTTATTCTGATCATCACTAAACTGACACACAATATTTTTGGCGCAACGCAATCTGACTTTGAACAATCCCTACAAAAGAATGAGCCTGACTAAGAATAATCTATACCTTCCATGAATCACTTACCTCACAAAAATCTTCGTTACTCCAACTACTGCAATACAGCGATCGCCAATACTGGCAGCTAAATAAAATATTTTAACTACTGACGGCACTAACTACTGATAGGCATAGTTAGCAAATGATAGATTTTGATAGAGAACAAACAATGTATTTACCTTAATAGTGTTCAAAAGTCATAATTTTGTGACATCCAATTAAACAAATTTCCTTTTTCTGACAGACACACGTCCTCATCGTACGCTCAAAACTCCGCCATCTGTCTCCCCACATCCACCACTGCTGGCGGCTCACCTCCAACTGCGCAACGCTACGCGCTGTTCACATCCAACTGTCCAACACTACAATAGCGAATATTACAACAATGCCAACCAGCCACAGACTGCACACAGTCAGTGATTTTCATACAGAGCGCTACGTGGCGTTACCAAAATAAAAACCTAAACAGCCTCTTACAAGGTGAAGGCTGGGTTAATGAAGACAGAAAAATACATGTCCCCACCGTGACTCGATCCCGTGAGCTTTCGTTTTCGAGACCGCTAGATGCCCACCACGGCCGGCTTCTGTGTGGATAATTCTTCTATATATAATTTGGTGAGTGAGTTTTGGAGTATCAAAGTATGTGACATAAAAGCCCGTTATCTTTTGATTTGATTGACTTGGAAGCTTAAATTTAACATCGCCTTCAGACCGTTGACCTTTGTATCTGAAATAATTTGTAACGTGATACCTCTCCTCGTTCCTGAAGAAAAAAAAAGGTTCTTAACAGTGGGACAGACAGGCAATAAAGTTATCCTGTAAGGGTTCCGTTAAGACTGTCTCCATTCTGATACGATAGAATTACGCTGCTCCGCGTATTACCGCCAAACGATAGCCGGACAATTTATAAAATAGATAATTTATTGAGAACTGCTAAGTGGCATACGAGGTAACCAATTGGGTCTAAGAGCCAATAAGGATATTTTTATTTCGAGTCCCATTAGTATTGAGGCACTACGTTTTATTTGTTATTAAAACAAGTACAGAAACGGAGCAGTAAGTTTTTAACTAGTAGAACTGCCGACAATAATAACCACCGTGTCACATCTTTTAAATCAACAGTGGAGCGGTTCTTGGCACGAAGGCTATGCGTCGTCCAGTGACGTATTTTCGGAAGACTTTCTGCACGATGTGACACCTGGATCAAGTCCAGGGACATGAAACAGAGAACCGATAACACAACAGCACTGCAAACGCGATTTGTGAAGAAATGGCACTTAAAACATATTGCAAATCGAATCTTTATGTTATGGCGCACTGAAATCATACACATTCCCCAACCAAGCATGGAGTGTTTCGGTCTTATTTCAGCCTCCAAATGCCAGAAACGAAATTCCGTACCATTCTTGCCATCAGTGATGGCAACCTTGTGTTGTGGCTCTTCTTGTTTCACCAGATCAGAATCGTAGCAGAAATCGCATTTACAAGGGGAGGACAAAATTATAGAAACGCGGCTAAAGATGCGTGTTTGTTCACAAATGTAGGGGGGGTGCTAGCCAAGCCTGAGGCTCGCGCCGATATACGTGGGGCAAGGTTCTTGTCAGCGCACTCCGCATTGTTGCCAAATTTATTCAAGATGGCGGTGATGACGTCATCCAAGATGGCGGCTTGTAGACTTGGCAACAGGGCATGACGTCATCCAAGATGGCGGATTTTGGTGGGAAAATAGGACAATTGGGCTATGTCCACTAACCTAACCCTCCAGAGAAAATGGTGGGAAATTTGAATTCCAGCAGGATAATGTATGCAAAATCGTACTTGCCTTTATTATTATTCATTATTATTGATTATCATTTATTATCATTTATTATTATTATTATTTATTATTATTAGCCTACCTCCACTAGAAAATTCGCGCCAAATTCAAATTCCAGCACGATAATTGCTGCAAAACCGTACTTGTTTTTATTTTTATTCGTTATCATTTATCATTTATTATTATTGGTCTACATCCACTAGAAAATTGCGCTAAGTTCAAATTCCAACACCATAATGTCTCGAAAACTTGTACTTCTATTTTTTATTATTTATTCAAGACGTCCGATTTCTGCGGCGAGAGAGCCATTTGCATTACATCCATGACAAAAATCTATGCGTTAGCCGCTGGACCAGCGATCGCTCCCACGTCTTAAACATGTTTTCGCTGGACACGCTGGAACCTCCCGATGCAGATGTCACACAACGGTCGGTTGTCTGTTGACCACGTGCGCGACATAGAACGCACTGCCACGCTTTTGGCGCCAAATTTGTTTTCCTGGACAGGTTCGAACGTGTTGATGCTGACGTCACACAACGGTCGGTCAGTTGCCGATCCAGCACGTGGCCGACGTAGAACGCACTACCACACGTTCGTCGTAAACATGTTTTGCCACACAGGTTGGAACCAGCCCATGCCTGCATCACAACAGGTGGTCCAGCACGTTTGGTGATGAGTACTAAGCCAGCTTTCGGGAGGACGATGGTTCAATCCTGCGTCCAGCCACCCTGATTTAGGTTTTCCGTGATTTCCTTAAATCACTCCAGGCAAATGTCGGGATGGTTCCTTTCAAAGGGCACGGCCGACTTCCTTCCCCGTCCTTCCCTGATCCGATGAGACCAATGACCTTGCTGTCTGGTCTCCTTCCTCAAAACAACCCAACCCAACTAAGCCAGTTGGACTCCGGACCTCATGGTCAGATAGAGAACATAAACACACACACTCCTAAGACTACGTCATGCTGCACTTAAAAACAGTCTATAATATTAGATCGAAAACCTTTCACCCCTATCAGACATACATCCTTCTTCACAGTTTCTCTACCTTGAACTATCTTATCGAATCGTAAAACATTTCCTGTTCATGGTACGTGCGCAATATAGCTTTGTGGAGACGTATAGTGTTCACATCCGATCACGGTTCAGAAATTATACGATGCCTGCATAAGGCCTACACAAAATGATACTTACTGGGGGGGGGGGGGGTTATCCTACAAGGAGACAGATAAACGCAAAGCAGCAGCGTGCGACATGTGAAAATTACAACTCATTCCGTCACTAACTCCGTAAACAACGAATAAGTCGAGCAAGCCGTACACAGCGATTGCAGTACATCACAATCTCTTACCGCTAAGTTAGTTATGACCATGAAGTCTCGATTTTACACCCAAGATCTGACTGGGGTGATTGCATAAATGAAAGCTCCTTTAGAGGAGTGTGTCAAGTTTCTTCACATATGAGATGGAATTCCTCTGATGACCGACAGGTTTACCGTTAACGATCGCAAGTAGACAGTGATGTAAAACACATACCGGACGTGTAGCTGTATACGAGTAGAATGCAGGCCATGTCACGTGACGGATGCATCTGGAATCACTGGTAACTCAATAGACGTACAGTATAATGCACCCTCAATGGGAGAAAAAAAAATTGACTGCCCCCCCCCCCCCCTATTCCCTTCGTTTCGGTATCCACGTTTTTCCGAGATTCCTCCTGTTGCAGCATATTTGGCCCGATATACTAATTGTTCGGTGCGAACCAGAATATAGCAAAGTACTTCCTCAAGTTCACCACAGTACGCTCTATATTCGATCGATATATACCTATTCCTCGGTCACTTTTCGCAACTCTATCGATTTGATCTATATACGCGATCATGACATAACATCTCGTTCTGTGTTCTAGAATGGATTGTAAATGAAGGAAAGATGCCACCACCTAGCCCAAATCCAGTGATCGGGACGTGGAATACAGCACCGCACTCGACTGCATCCAGTCACCTCCATGTTCAGTGAGCGTTTGCTCTGCTTTCTGTATGTCTCTGTGCCGATGATTCTGTGTACTGAGTCAGCTGGACCGTGCACTGATTGGCGAATACAGAGGGTGGTGGTGCTATCTACACTACTGGCCATTAAAATTGCTACACCACGAAGATGACGTGCTACAGACGCGAAATTTAACCGCCAGGAAGAAGATGCTGTGAGATTCAAATGATTAGCTCTTCAGAGCATTCACACAAGGTTGGAGCCGGTGGCGACAGCTACAACGTGCTGACATGAGGAAAGTTTCCAACCGATTTCTCATACACAGACATCAGTTGACCGGAGTTGCCTGGTGAAACGTTGTTGTGATGCCTCGTGTAAGGAGGGGAAATGCGTACCATCACGTTTCCGACTTTGATAAAGGTCGGATTGTAGCCTATCGCGATTGCGGTTTATCGTATCGCGACATTGCTGCTCGCGTTGGTCGAGATCCGATGACTGTTAGCAGAATATGGAATCGGTGGGTTCAGGAGGGTAATACGGAATGGCGTGCTGGATCCCAACGGCATCGTATCACTAGCAGTCGAGATGACAGGCATCTTATCCGCATCGCTGTAACGGATCGTGCAGCTACGTCTCGATCCCTGAGTCAACAGATGGGGACGTTTGCAAGACAACAACCATCTGTACGAAAAGTTCGACGACGTTTGCAGCAGCATGGACTATCAGCTCGGAGACCATGGTTGCGGTTAGACTTGACGCTGCATCACAGACAGGAACGCCTGCGATGCTGTACTCAATGACGAACCTGGGTGCACGAATGGCAAAACGTCATTTTTTCAGATGAATCCGGGTTCTGTTTACAGCATGACGATGGTCGCATCCGTGTTTGGCGACATGGCGGTGAACGCACATTGGAAGCGTGCATTCGTCACTGACATACTGGCGTATCACCCGGCGTGATGGTATGGGGTGCCATTGGTTACACGTCTCGTTCACCTCTTGTTCGCATTAACGGCACTTTGAATAGTGGACGTTACATTTCAGATGAGTTACGACCCGTGGCTCTACCCTTTATTCCATCCCTGCGAAACCCTACATTTCAGCAGGATAATGCACGATCGCATGTTGCAAGTCCTGTGCGGGCCTTTCTGGGTACAGATAATGTTCGACTGCTGCCCTGGCCAGCACATTCTCCAGATCTCTCAGCAATTGAAAACGTCTGGTCAACGGTGGCCGAGCAACTGGCTCGTCACAATATGCCAGTCACTACTCTTGATGAACTGTGCTATCGTGTTGAAGCTGCACGGGCAGCTGTACCTGTACACGCCACCCGAGCTCTGTTTGACTCAATGCCCAGGCGTATCAAGGCCGTTATTACGGCCAGAGATGGTTGTTCTGGGTCTGATTTCTCAGGATCTATGCACCCAAATTGCGTGAAAATGTAATCACATGTCAGTTCTAGTGTAATATATTTGTGCAATGAATACCCGTCTATCATCTGCATTTCTTCTTGGTGTAGCAATTTTAATGGCCAGTAGTGTATATGTAATTGTTTACATAAAGACTGGTGTATGATTTTGAAAAGTTTACGGCTAGCGAGCATGGTATTTGAGATGGATTATTATTTAGACAAATTAAGAGTTGTTCGGTTCTATGGACTCAAGTGTTTTGAATTGTTTAGGAGTATTTCGCATCTCTGTAGGCTGTGTAGTGACTTTTTTTGACGGTTTACAATTAGCAAGCGTGTATGTAGAGCCTTATACATGAGTTATGTAGGAGTAGTTTGCAGGTCTGTATGCTGTGGGACATTTCAGAGCGCGTATTCTGTGATAAATATAATTAATCGGTAAATAAAGTGCTGGCAAATAAAATAAAGTCATTCTTCTCTCGATCAGTCTAGTGCAGCCTGAGTGAGTCCTTTTATCAGCAGTCCCTAGGAGGAGGTGGCGGTCGGGTGACAGGTTAGTGGAGGTGAGCTTTGCCCGCCACAATTTTCTCATGTTGGTAGCGAAACACAAAGTGACCGCCAAAATTCAAACTTCACTTATTTCTATAGAGAAAATGTCATATAAGTTAATGTACGTTAGCAAACGTTAATACAGCTCAGTGCATGAACATGGGTTGGTAAGGGGATGTGGCGGTTGGCTGAGGATCGTGGTAGAGACTTTTACTATTTGGTTCCAAGTCTAGGTGGAAGTGGCGCTTTCTGCAGCAACGAGGTTAATTAATTGATCAATTTAATTATGTAGTGATCTGAACTTTGTGTTAGGTTAAATTGTGGAGGTATGTAGGATGGGGCAAGCGATGGTTCACGCATACGCGCGTGTGTTTTCGGGACGAATTTGGATTAGGTAATAGCACTATATCGATCTGTTATCTTAAGAGACGGACTTCGTGTTGAACAAACGTGGTGGGCCGCCTGTTGTGACGTAGACATAGGCTGGTTCCAACCTGTGCGGCAAAACATGTTTACGACGAACATGTGGTAGTGCGTTCTACGTCGGCCACGTGCTGGATGAGCAACTGATCGAGCATTGTGTGACGTCAGCATCGACACGTTGGAACCTGTCCAGGAAAACAAATTTGGCGCCAAAAGTGTGGCAGTGCGTTCTATGTCGAGCACGTGGTCAACAGACAACCGACCGTTTGGTGACGTCTGCATCGGGAGGTTCCGGCGTGTCTGGAGAAAACATGTTTACGACGTGGGAGCGATAGCTGGTCCGCAGCTAGCGCATAGATTTTTGTCATGGATGTAACGCAAATGGCTTTCTCGTCGCGAAAATCGGACATCTTGAATAAATAATAAAAAATAGAAGTACAGTTTTCGAGACATTATGGTGTTGGAATTTGAACTTGTCGCAATTTTCTAGGTGATGTAGACCAATAATAATAAATGATGAATGATAATGAATAATTGTGGTGTCACCGCCAGACACCACACTTGCTAGGTGGTAGCCTTTAAATCGGCCGCGGTCCGTTAGTATACGTCGGACCCGCGTGTCGCCACTATCAGTGATTGCAGACCGAGCGCCGCCACACGGCAGGTCTAGTCTAGAGAGACTCCCTAGCACTCGCACCAGTTGGACAACAGACTTTGCTAGCGATGGTTCACTGACTACATACGCTCTCATTTGCAGAGGCGACAGTTTAGCATAGCCTTCAGCTACGTCATTTGCTACGACCTAGCAAGGCGCCATATTCAATTACTATAAGTAATATCTTCAAGAATGTATTCTGAACAGATAATATTGTGAATCATGTACCGTCAAGAGCGACGTTCATCATTAATGGATTAAAGTATCAAACTAATTACGTCCTCTTTCTGAATTCTGATTCCTTGGCCGGCCTGAGTGGCCGAGCGGTTCTAGGCGCTTCAGTCTGGAACCGCGCGCCCGCTATGGTCGCAGGTTCGAATCCTGCCTCGGGCATGGATGTTTGTGATGTCCTTAGGTTAGTTAGGTTTAAGTAGTTCTAAGTTCTAGGCGACTGATGACCTCAGATGTTAAGCCCCATAGTGCTCAGAGCCATTTTTTTTTTTTCTCATTCCTTGTCATGTTCCAGACCTCACGTCAGTATAGTTCTTCCATCCTCATGCCAGCATGCGTGAGCTAAAACGCGTGCATTTTGGCCTCCACTCATAACATGGTGTTGGCTCTTCTGCTAACACAAAAATAATAATGAATAAAAATAAACACAAGTACGGTTTTGCAGCGATTATCGTTTTGGAATTTGAATCTGTCACGAATTTTCTAATGCAGGTAGGCTAATAATAATAAATAATAATAATAAGTGCTAATGAATGATAATAAATGATAAACGATAATAATGAATAATAATAAAGACAAGTATGATTTTGCATGCATTATCCTGTTGGGAACCAAATTTCGCACCGTTCTTTCTGGAGGGTTAGGTTAGTGGACATGGCTCAATTGACCTATTTTCCCGCCAAAATTCAAATTTCCTGCTATTTTTTCTGGCGGTAGGTTAGTGGAGGTAGCCCAATTTGCCTATTTTCCCACCAAAATCCGCCATCTTGGATGACGTCATGCCCTGTTGCCAAGTCTACATGCCGCCATCTTGGATGACGTCATCACCCCCATCTTGAATAAATCTGGCAACAATGCAGAGTGGGCTGACAAGAATCGTGCCCCACTACTTACGGGCGCCTTGTGCGCGATGCCTTCAATACGCCAAAAGTCTCAGCTGTGGCCACAACAGTGTTCTTTGAGCCTGTGGCTCAATTATGCCCCAGCAAAGTAAATGCGAACGTGTTCAGACTGCTGGTCGCTCCTCTGGTGGAGCTTTCCATAACCAAGCTATGCGAAGTGTTTCAAGAGGCATCGTATCGAAGATTTATACCACATACACGGAAAGTGGAAAAACGTGGTCTACAAAAAAACGCAGACGAAACTGTATTCGATCCTGATGATTTTCCCAGCTAACACCAAGTTCGAATTATGTTGTCGGAATCATTTTCACTTCACCCGACAATAAACGTCTCTGATCACTTCATCACACGTAATGTATTTTAAACGTGCTTGAAGAGTCTTTAAATAATCTCCATAACGAATTTCGCAGTCGCGTACCACTTTTTCATCGACTAACCCGATCGCGATAACTGAAGGTAGAGAGCTCAATAATGTGTTACATGTTCCTTTATACGTATTAAAAAACAAACGCGCCCCTATACTTTTGTGTCCCGCTTGGTCTTTGGTACTTTGCATTTTATTACTTTTCATTACATTGCTTCTTAGTAATACTGTGCAGTTATTAAAGTTTCGTATTACTTTCCCCTTTTTAATTCTTCCAAAATAAAGTCGATTTATCCCCGATTTTAATTAATATGATGCTAATTGACACGCCTACCCGCAAAGTACCGTTATACTAGTCTCAAATCATCTTCTTTGTAGACAAGGGAGGATTGGATTCGCTGATTGGGTCCTCTCAGAATATGCAGCTTGGGAACCCAGCGCGCTGTCGGAATTGGCTATCAAGCCAACATAACCATCAAGAGGGGAGATTCTAATACTAGAGGATAGTTCCATTGGTTTGTGCAATATGGGGGTGGTTTTGTTGTGCTAATTCAGCTCCCGTACCGAAGCTTGGTGGAAAGTGTTTGCGATTTTTCGAGAACTTTCGTCTTCTGTTCCTCCCCTAGTGGAGAACTCCAGGTCTTCCAATGGTGGGTCGGACTTGTGGTCTGTACCCTGTGGCAGTCATCAGTCTGCTGACTGGTTTGATGCGGCCCGCCACGAATTCCTTTCCTGTGCTATCCTCTTCATCTCAGAGTAGCACTTGCAACCTACGTCCTCAATTATTTGCTTGACGTATTCCAATCTCTGTCTTCCTCTACAGTTTTTGCCCTCTACAGCTCCCTCTAGTACTATGGAAGTCATTCCCTCATGTCTTAGCAGATGACCTATCATCCTGTCCCTTCTCCTTATCAGTGTTTTCCACATATTCCTTTCCTCTCCGATTCTGCGTAGAACCTCCTCATTCCTTACCTTATCAGTCCACCTAATTTTCAACATTTGTCTATAGCACCACATCTCACATGCTTCGATTCTCTTCTGTTCCGGTTTTCCCACAGTCCATGTTTCACTACCATACAATGCTGTACTCCAGACGTACATCCTCAGAAATTTCTTCCTCAAATTAAGGCCGGTATTTGATATTAGTAGACTTCTCTTGGCCAGAAATGCCTTTTTTGCCATAGCGAGTCTGCTTTTGATGTCCTCCTCGCTCCGTCCTTGGTTATTTTACTGCCTAGATAGCAGAATTCCTTAACTTCATTGACTTCGTGACCATCAATCCTGATGTTAAGTTTCTCGCTGTTCTCATTTCTACTATTTCTCATTACCTTCGTCTCTCTCCGATTTACTCTCAAACCACACTGTGTACTCATTAGACTGTTCATTCCGTTCAGCAGATCATTTAATTCTTCTTCACTTTCACTCAGGATAGCAATGTCATCAGCGAATCGTATCACTGATATCCTTTCACCTTGTATTTTAATTCCACTCCCGAACCTTTCTTTTATTTCCATCATTGCTTCCTCGATGTACAGATTGAAGAGTAGGGGCGAAAGGCTACAGCCTTGTCTTACACCCTTCTTAATACGAGCACTTCGTTCTCGATCGTCCACTCTTACTATTCCCTCTTGGTTGTTGTACATATTGTATATGACCCGTCTCTCCCTATAACTTACCCCTACTTTTTTCAGAATCTCGAACAGCTTGCACCATTTTATATTGTCGAACGCTTTTTCCAGGTCGACAAATCCTGTGAAAGTGTCTTGATTTATCTTTAGCCTTGCTTCCATTATTAGCCGTAACGTCAGAATTGCCTCTCTCGTCCCTTTACTTTTCCTAAAGCCAAACTGATCGTCACCTAGCGCATTCTCAATTTTCTTTTCCATTCTTCTGTATGTTATTCTTGTGAGCAACTTCGATGCATGTGTACTGACAGTAGAACTAGATGTCATCTCGGACGTATTGTGTGCCACGAGGGTCAACTTATTCGTCCTGAGTCGGCGGTCTGAAGTTTAACGCTGGCAGCATAAAGAGTGAGAGCCTCTGAGTCAAAGTGATTTGGCAAGACCAGCGAGCAGGTACACCTCACACTGAAATCTGCCGAATTTCAGGGCTCTGATAGGGAAATTCCCCGCGTTCTGATAGTCAGAACGCAAGACCGCGTAGTTCGCATATTTTCGTGGACGCGTCAGGACGTCACAGCTGCCGCTCCTCGCATATAGCGTGCTGATTCCTGCTGTCCCCTGAGTCAAGGTGAAAGGGGAAAGTACGGGTGCACCGTCGTAGGGTTGTTAAATGATATTCACAGCACACTGCTGTCAGCTGGACCATAGTTTGTGCTATAGTTGTTCGTAGTTGACTCCATTTGAACAGAGTTGGGCCTGTAACAGGAGTCCTCTTCCAGCATTACCTTTCCTCAACAGTAGTAGTCGATACCAGTAATATTTTTCGATTTTTGGATAGGTGAATATTATCTCAGTTGCTTCTCTGAAAACTTTTACAAATTTCAAGCTAATATTTAAGAAAAATTACTTTATTTGCGATGTTATAATTGATGAGTACTAGTTCTGAATGTACAGTTATTTTTTTAGAAACATTTGAAATTACGAACTATTGACACACTTAACATTTCTGTTATTAATTACGCAATACTGTACTGGCTACTATGTTTATTTCTGAAATAATAATCGAAATTAAAGCTAGTAGAAATTCATTTCTTAACAAAAATTGGAACCCCTTTGGAATATTGTTATTTCCGCATAGAGAGTCATAACCATGCCTTTGATGTGATAGGACGTACCTTTGTATTTTATGCAAACACTGTAATTTCGGCATTGTTAATGTGAAAAATCAAAAGAATATCGTATACTAAAACGAGAAAAAATATATTTACGTAAAAACTAAAATTCTGCAATAATAATCTTCAAATCTACTTAGGTCAATCCAACAGTGAGGACCTAAAACGTGACGTTTTCAGCTTCAAGTATCAGAGCCCTAGACAAGATGAACTGGAGCCAATTCTGCGTGACGACCCAAGTAATCTAGGAAGTTTATTGTAATCTTCGTTCCTCTCAAATCTTCATGAAAGACTAGCGTGAACCATAGATGGAATTAGGAAGGAGGGGGAAGATTACAGCCCTCACAGTGACTTAATGCAAACAGAGTGATCAATTATTCAAAATGACCGTCACAGTCGCATTATTTATTTTGCCGCCAACCGGTTTCAACCCGCGATGGGTTGATTATAAGTGAATTAATCGCTGTTATCTCTACACAATTATGTTGTCTAGAAACTCAAACAAAGTGAGATTGCATTGTAAAAGGGGAGCGAATTTGCATTGCTTCTACCCCAATGTTTGCTTTGCCTATTAAAAACCTTTCCTTATGTGATTTGTTTTTGTGATTTTTGTGCAAGATTTATCAACTAGTTGTAGTGTCACTAAAGGTTCAATAAAACTTGTCATTATTTCGTAAAATGGAATACGCCATTGATCTCATCGATATTCCCTCTACTATTCACTATCTTTATTTTCTTGTGGAGGTACATGAGTACCTTCACTCAGACATATATTTTAGATTAAAGCGAGTGATGGCTTGCAACACTGTTGTTCTTGTAGTCTTCAGTCCTGAGAATGGTTTGATGCAGCTCTCCATGTTACCCTATCCTGTGCAAGTTTCTTCATCTCCCAGTACCTACTGCAACCTACATCCTTCTGAATCTGCTTAATGTATTCATCTCTTGGTCTCCCTCTACGATTTTTACCTTCCACGCTGCCCTCCAATACCAAATTGTTGATCCCTCGACGTCTCAGAACATGTCCTACCAACCGGTCCCTTCTTCTAGTCAAGTTGTGCCACAAGCTCCTCTTCTCTCCAGTCCTATTCAATACCTCCTCATTAGTTATGTGATCTACCCATCTAATCTTCAGCATTCTTCTGTAGCACCACATTTCGAAAGCTTCTATTCTCTTCTTGTCGAAACTATTTATAGTTCACGTTTCACTTCCATACATGGCTACACTCCATACAAATACTTTCAGAAACGACTTCCTGACATTTAAATCTATACTCGATATTAACAACTGTTTCTTTTTCAGTAACGCTTTCCTTGCCATTGCCAGCCTACATTTTATATCCTGTCTACTTCGACCATCATCAGTTGTTTTGCTCCCCAAATAGCAAAACTCCTTTACTACTTTAAGTGTCTTATTTCCTAATCTAATTCCCTCATCATCACCCGACTTCATTCGACTACATTCCATTATCCTCGTTTTGCTTTTGTTGATGTTCATCTTATATCCTCCTTTCAAGACACTACCCATTCCGTTCAACTGCTCTTCCAATCCCTTTGCTGTCTCTGACAGAATTATAATGTCATCGGTGAACCTCAAAGTTTTTATTTCTTCTCCATGGATTTTAATACCAACTCCAAACTTTTCCTTTGTTTCTTTTATTGCTTGTTCAATATACAGATTGAATGACATCGGGGAGAGGCTTCAACCCTGTCTCACTCCCTTCCCAACCACTGCTTCCCTTTAATAACCCTCGACTCTTATAACTCTCATCTGGTTTCTGTACAAATTGTAAATAGCCTTTCACTCCCTGTATTTTTCCCCTGCCAACTTCAGAATTTGAAAGAGAGTATTCCAATCAACATTGTCAAAAGGTTTCTCTGAGTCTACAAATGCTACAATTGTAGGTTTGCCTTTCCTTAATCTATTTTCTAAGATAAGTCGTAGGGTCAGTATTGCCTCACCTGTTCCAACATTTCTACGGAATCCAAACTGATCTTCTCCGAGGACGGCTTCTACCAGTTTTTCCATTCGTCTGTAAAGAATTCGCGTTAGTATTTTGCAGCTGTGACTTATTAAACTGATAGTTCGGTAATTTTCACATCTGTGAACACCTGCTTTCTTTGGGATTGGAATTATTATATTCTTCTTTAACTCTAAGGGTATTTCGGCTGTCGTATACATCTTGCTCACCAGATGGTAGAATTTTGTCAGGACTGACTCCCCCAAGGCTGTCAGTTGTTCTAACGGAATGTTGTCTACTCCGCGGCCTTGTTTCGACTCAGGTCTTTCAGTGCTCTGTCAAACTCTTCACGCAGTATCATATCTCCCATTTCATCTTCATCTACATCCTCTTCCAATTCCATAATATTCCCCTCAAGTATTTCGCCCTTGTATAGACCCTCTATATACTCCTCCCACCTTTCTGCTTTCCCTTCTTTGCTTAGAACTGGGTTTCCATCTGAGCTCTTGATATTAATGCAAGTGGTTCTCCTTTCTCCAAAGGTCTCTTTAATTTTCCTGTAGGCAGTATCTATCTTACCCCTAGTGAGATAGGCCTCTACATCCTTACATTTGTCCTCTAGCCATCCCTGCTTAGCCATTTGGCACTTCCTATCGATCTCATTTTTGAGACGTTTGTATCCCTTTTTGCCTGCTTCATTTACTGCATTTTTATATTTTCTTCTTTCATCAATTAGATTCAATATTTATTCTGTTGCCCAAGGATTTCTACTAGCCCTCGTCTTTTTACCTACTTGATGCTCTGCTGTCTTCACTATTTCATCCCTCAAAGCTACCCATTCTTCTTCTACTGTATTTCTTTCCCCCATTCCTGTCAATTGTTCCCTTATGCTCTCCCTGAAACTCTGTACAACCTCTGGTTCTTTCAGTTTAGCCAGGTCCCATCACCTTAAATTCCCACGTTTTTGCCGTTTCTTCAGTTTTAATCTACAGCTCATAACCAATAGATTGTGGTCAGAGTCCACATCTGCCCCTGGAAATGTCTTGCAATTTAAATATATATTATACTAGAACTGACATGTGATTATATTTTCACGCAATTTGGGTGCATAGATCCTGAGAAATCGGTACCTAGAACAACCACCTCTGGCCGTAATAACGGCCTTGATACGCCTGGGCATTGAGTCAAACAGAGCTTGGATGGCGTGTACAGGTACAGCTGCCCATGCAGCTTCAACACGACACCACAGTTCATCAAGAGTAGTGACTGGCGTATTGTGACGAGCCAGTTGCTCGGCCACCATTGACCAGACATTTTCAATTGGTGAGAGATCTGGAGAACGTGCTGGCCAGGGCAGCAGTCGAACATTTTCTGTATCCAGAAAGGCCCGTACAGGACCTGCAACATGCGGTCGCGCATTATCTTGCTGAAATGTAGGGTTTCGCAGGAATCGAATTAAGGGTACAGTCCCGAGTCGTAACACATCTGAAATTTAACGTCCACTGTTCAAAGTGAGGTCAATGCGAACAAGAGGTGACCGAAACCTGTAATCAACGGCACTCCATACCATCGCGCCGGGTGATACGCCAGTATGGCATAACGAATACACGCTTCCAATGTGCATTCACCGCGATGTTGCCAAACACGGATGCGACCATCGTGATGCTGTAAACAGAACCTGGATTGATCCAAAAAAATGACGTTTTGCCATTCGTGCACCCAGGTTCGTCGTTGAGCACACCATCGCAGGCGCTCTTGTCTGTGATGCAGCGTCAAGGGTAACCGCAGCCACGCTCTCCGAGCTGATAGTCCATGCTGCTGCAAACGTCGTCGAACTGTTCGTGTAGATGGTTGTTGCCTTGCAAACGTCCCCATCTGTTGACTCAGGGATCGAGACGTGGCTGCACGATCCGTTACAGCCATGCGGATAAGATGCCTGTCATCTCGACTGCTAGTGATACGAGGCCGTTGGGTTCCAGCACGGCGTTCCGTATTACCCTCCTGAACCCACCGATTCCATATTCTGCTAACAGTCATTGGATCTCGACCAACGCGAGCAGCAATGTCGCGATACGATAAACCGCAATCGCGATAGGCTACAATCCGACCTTTATCAAAGTCGGAAACGTGATGGTACGCATTTCTCCTCCTTACACGAGCCATCACAACAACGTTTCACCAGGCAACGCCGGGAACGGCTGTTTATGTATGAGAAATCGGTTGGAAACTTTCCTCATGTCAGCACGTTGTGTCACCACCGGCGCCAACCTTGTGTGAATGATCTGAAAAGCTAATCATTTGCATATCACAGCATCTTCTTCCTGCCGGTTAAATTTCGCGTCTGTAGAACGTCATCTTCGTGGTATAGCAATTTTAACGGCCAGTAGTGTATATACTACAAAACACGGCAGGGGAGACAATTACCAGAGAAAGAGAAAGCTACAGGAGGTGGAAAAAGGTACTGACAATCCAAAAACACAGTACATTTCCATGCCTAATACGGCGTCGGAAAACCATTGGCATTCAAATCAGCTTCTATTCGTCGGAAAATGGATGGATACACGTCCTGTATGGTTTTCGAGTAAATTTTATGTCATCCATTCAGCAAAATATTGGCAATTTCAGTTAACGAGGATGGGACGGATAATGACGACGCACCCATCTGACCTCAACAATATTGAGATCTGATGACTGTGGCAGCCAGTGGAGATGTGACAACTGATCTCAGTGTCACGAAACTAGTCCTGGACGATGCAGGCTGTGTGAAACGGAACCCTTGCTTTCTAAGCATTAAATCGGTACTTCCTGTTTCTCATCGTTGCAGAATGTACTCCAGCGTTATTTCTGCTTCAGCGCCAGCAGTGAGAAAGATCTTCATGCTCTTTCCTCGAATGTTCTCTTTCTCACCACTTTCATCATTACTTCTCTGTACGCTTTTGATTATTTCTTCGCCTGTTAAAGTTTGGTCATAAACAGTTGCTCGTCCTACAACGTACTCGGCAGCAAAGGCTTTCTCCGAAGAACCTCAGTTCAGCTCATCTCTGCTTTATGTCAGCCATAACACGTTTCGCTTTAGAAGCCATGACACTGAACCGTAAAGAAAGCCGCAATTTCAGACACGTGTAGCGTTTCAGGAAACATCATGATGTAAATTTGTTACGTGTTTCTGGGAAGACTGTTTGATAAAGAGAAGAAACAACCAAAGTACTGGTGGTACCGCATATAAAAATCTCTCCACTTACGCCTGTAACACACTGTAAATGTACAAGTATTAAAGCAAAAATTAAAACACACGCAGGATTCCGAGATGAAATTATAATAGATAAGGGGATTAGACAAGGAGACTCGCTAAGCCCATTCCCATTCACCTAAATAATGGACCCCGTCATTGATGCCGAAAGAAAGAAACCAGCCATTAAAATGGGAAATAGAGTAGTAAAAGCTGTATATTATGAGGATTTTCTGTACTGGTACCAAATAAGTAATATAATTTACAAAGGTTACTCTAGCATTTAAAAAAAAGGTTGAGCAATACAACACAGTAACCTTATCGTAGAATACTAAGCGTGTGATAATAACGGAAACACCTGTAAGATGTAGTTAGAAGCAGGTAGTGTGTCAACTGAACAAGTTACGAGTTTTAATTATCTAGGGACTGTTACCAACAGCTAAAGACTTAACTGTGGAAATGGAAAACCAACTGACAAAAGCAGTCAGGGATACCAGATGCCAGCAGAATAGTGCTTGCAGAAAGAAATTTATGACAGCTTAGGGGAAAATATAAACATCGAAAAAATGGTGCGTCAAACGTTATGACGTATGGAGCAGAAACGAAAACGATAAAACAAAAGTTAATAGCAATGGAAATGAAGCTCCTAGAACAGACGCAAGCAGTAACTGCACGGGACAAAAGAACAAATGAATCGATAAGAGAACACTGTGGAATACAAGGTCTAAATAAATGGATGAATACAAGGAGAAGAAATCGGTAGGATCATGTGTAAAGATTACACCCCATAAGATTCGTTAAAATTTGTAATAATGGACGACTGCAAGGGAAATGGCTACCCAAACGACCACCCAAGAGATGGAACAGCAGTTGCTACGGTACATCCACGAAATCAGGCAGACAAACAGGGAAAATCCCAGGCAGCAGAAGAAGAAAATGAAGAAGAAGGAGAGCTTACACGGAAAGATTTTAGTTTTCATTCTTCCCGACATACTATTCAAGAGTGGAATGGTAGAGGAGTTGAAAGAAGATCTATTAGCCTTATTCCAAAAATTGAAGGGTGTATTGGAAACTACTTACGTAGATGTAGATGCAATAGATACCTTCGGAAGATACGGCAGTTTCCCTCCTTTGTGCTGTGTCCCTAACGACCCAGTGGATGGTACGCTAAAACCTCGATCTCTCTACTTTTTTCTCAGTCCTCCAGGCAAATAGCAATACATCGCAAGTCTCAAACCGCTAGTGGAACAGACATAGGGCTTTTGTGTAAGAAAACGTGCCAGAAACTTGTCACCGGAAGTTTTCTGCACTAAGCTACTGTTGTTTAGAATGGTATTCTGAAAGCACTTACTTAAAGCTTGAAGAATGATATAATGAGTCTCGAATGAATATGCACAGGAACAATGAGGTGAAAGTCAAAAGAACCGTTTCCTTTCCTTTCCTTTCATTCAAGGGAGGCGGACGTAGCTTTGCTCCAACACCGCGGGGCTCATTCTGCCGTATCTGTTAATAGTATAGTAATAGCCCCTGCTAATACTGGGAGTGATAAAAGGAGGAGAAGGGCTGTAATAGCTACAGATCAAACAAATAAAGGTGTTTGATCTAGAGTTATACTTTCTGATCGTATATTAATTGCTGTTGTAATGAAGTTTACTGCACCAAGAATAGATGATACACCTGCTAAGTGAAGTGAAAAAATAACTAGATCTACAGATGCCCCCCCATGTGCGATAGCTCCTGCAAGAGGAGGGTAAACTGTTCATCCTGTACCAGCACCGTCATCTACTATAGAAGATGTAAGAAGAAGGGTAAGTGAAGGCGGTAATAATCAAAAACTTATATTATTTATTCGTGGGAACGCTATATCTGGTGCACCAATTATTAATGGTACGAGTCAATTACCAAATCCACCAATTATAATAGGTATTACTATAAAAAAATTATTACAAATGCGTGGGCTGTAATAATGACATTATAAATTTGGTCATCTCCAATTATTTTTTGTTTATTTAATTATTTAATAAAAATAATTTTGTCGAATTTTGTCTTAGTATATTTTGTAGAATTGATTTTTTATATTATAGTTTATTGGTAATGTAATTGTTTTATGAAATATTATTTTAAATTTTTAAAAGTAGATTTTATTTATTGTACCTTTTGTATCAGGGTTTATCAAAATTTTAGTATTTACTTTACTTGTCTCGATTTGGGTTGATTTATAAATAATTTATAGTTAATGTATCATAATTAATATTAAATTATTTATAGAAATGAGATGTTAATCGTTTCCCAAGATATCTAGTTTCTTAAGAAAAAATTTAATTTTTTGAAGTTAATTGTTTTTATTTAATTTTTTAGGTATAAATATTAACTTAATTATTCTTTAAGGGATAAGCTTTGAAGTTAATAACCTATAATTTGTTTTATAAAATATAATAGTAAGCTTTAAACCAGCTATCTCTAAGATTACGTTTTAGTTCATTATTTTTATTTTTGATTTTATAATTATTTTAGGTTTTTTATTAAGATTATAAATTTAATTTTGAAATTTTTGTAATAAAGATAGAATTAGTATATTTATTTGTATATAATTTTTACCTTGTTAATTTATAATAAGGAACTAGGCAAAATTGATTTCTGCCTGTTTATCAAAAACATGTCCTCTAGAAAATACTTTGAGGTCTGGCCTGCTCACTGAGCAGATTTATAAAGAGCCGCGGTATTTTGACCGTGCAAAGGTAGCATAATCATTAGTCTCTTAATTAGTGGCTGGAATGAATGGCTTGACGAGAAATCAACTGTCTCTTAATAAATTTTTGAATTTAACTTTTGAGTCAAAAGGCTTAAATTTTTCTTTAGGACGAGAAGACCCTATAGAGCTTAACATTTTATTTTTATATAGTTTTCTGTTTGTTTTTCTATATTTAATGATGATGTTTTGTTGGGGTGACATGAAGAATAAATAAACTCTTCATTATTATATCATTTATTTATGTTTGTTGTTTTGATCCATAATTTATGATCATAAGACTAAGTTACCTTAGGGAGAACAGCGTAATTGGTTTTGAGAGCTCATATCGACAAAGCAGATTGCGACCTCGATGTTGGATTAAGAAAAATTTTGGGTGCAGTAGCCCAGTAATTAGGTCTGTTCGACCTTTAAATTCTTACATGATCTGAGTTCAGACCGGCGTGAGCCAGGTCGGTTTCTATCCTAAGATTATTAATTCATATTAGTACGAAAGGACCATATGGTTGAAATATTTTTTATTTTATTGATTAATACTAATTAAATTACTATTTTGACAGATTAATGTGTTGAATTTAGATTTCATTTATGTACATTTTTTCTACAAATAGTATTGATACTTTATGATTTATTTATGTTTATTTTGAATTTTCTTTTATTAGTTATTTGTGTTTTAATTAGTGTTGCTTTTTTAACTTTATTAGAGAGTAAGGTTTTAGGTTATATTCAAATTCGAAAGGGTCCAAATAAAGTAGGTTTTGTCGGAATTCCTCAACCCTTTAGTGATGCTATCAAGTTAATTTGTAAGGAGCAGCCAGTTCCTATTATATCTAATTATTTACTTTATTACTTTTCTCCTGTTTTTAATTTAATAATTTCCTTGGCTGTTTGAGTGATTTTCCCCTACTTAACTTATATATGTTCTTTTTCTTATGGATTTTTGTTTTTTTTTTGCTGTACTAGATTAGGTGTTTATACTGTTATAATTGCTGGTTGGTCTTCTAATTCAAATTATTCTTTACTAGGTTCTCTTCGTTCTGTTGCTCAAACAATTTCATATGAAGTTAGTTTGGCTTTAATTTTATTATCTTTAATTATTTTAATTGGTAGTTTTAACATGTTTGATTTTATAAATTATCAGCTTTACTGTTGATTTATTATTATTTCTTTTACTTTAGCTTTAGCTTGTTTTGCTTCTTGTTTAGCTGAAACTAACCGTACTCCTTTTGACTTTGCTGAAGGTGAATCTGAGTTAGTTTCAGGTTTTAATATTGAATATGGTGCAGGAGGTTTTACTTTAATTTTTTTAGCTGAGTATACTAGAATTGTTTTTATAAGAATGTTATTAGCTTTAATTTTTTTAGGTGGTGATTTTTATTCTTTTATATTTTTTATTAAGCTTGCTGTTATGTCCTTTGGTTTTATTTGAGTTCGTGGTACATTACCACGTTTTCGTTACGATAAGTTAATGTACTTAGCTTGAAAAAGTTTTTTGCCATTATCTTTAAATTTTTTTATTTTCTTTGTTGGTTTAAAGATTTTATTTATTTCATTTATTTAGTGAAATTTTTTAAGAAAAGTTAATAGAAGAGTTAAACTTCTAGTTTTATGTTTTCAAAACATACACTTTTCCTAAGCTAATTAACTTATTATTCCTTAATTAGTTTATCTCATGCGTTTGCAACATGCACATTAATTAATTATTTTTTTGGTTTTTTCTGTTTGTGAAGGTGCTTTAGGTCTTTCTATTATAGTTTCAATAATTCGTTCTCATGGTAATGATTTTTTTAATTCTTTTGTTTATCTTTATGTTAAAGTATTTATTTATAACTATTTTTTTGATCCCTCTTTGTTTAGTTAATAATTGTTGATGGTTGGTTCATTCTTTAATATTTCTGTCTAGTTTTGTTTTTATGATTTGTGTTTATTCATATGCAGATTTAAATATGATTAGATATTATTTTGGTATTGATTATTTTTCTTTTAGTTTGATTCTGCTTAGTTTTTGAATTTGTTTTTTAATAATTACTGCTAGAGGTTCAGTTTATTTAAGTTCTTATCATTCTAATTTTTTTGTTTTTATAGTTTTAATTTTAATGATTATGCTTTCTTGTTCATTTGCTAGATTGAGTCTTCTTTCTTTTTATATTTTTTTTGAGGCTAGATTGGTTCCTACTTTACTTTTGATTTTGGGTTGAGGCTATCAACCTGAACGATTGCAGGCTGGTGTTTATTTAATTTTTTATACTCTGGTTGCTAGATTGCCTTTATTATTAGTTTTATTTAGGGTTTATGATTTTTCTAATACTTTATACTTTCCTTTATTGGTTGATTTTGGTTCTTATTATTTTATATTTTATGTTTTTATAATTCTTGCTTTTTTAGTTAAGATGCCAATATTTTTGGTTCATTTGTGGCTTCCTAAGGCCCATGTTGAGGCCCCCATTTCAGGTAGAATGATTCTTGCTGGTGTTTTATTAAAGTTAGGTGGTTATGGTATTTTTGGTGTTATAAAGGTTATTTCTTATTTGGGTTTAAAGTTTAATTATTTTTGATTGTCTTTAGGTTTATCTGGTGGGGTTATTGTTAGATTTATTTGTTTTCGTCAGGTGGATTTAAAGTCTTTAATTGCTTATTCTTCTGTTGCTCATATAAGAATGGTTATTGGAGGATTGATAACTATAAATTGATGAGGTTGTATAGGTTCTCTTTCTTTAATGGTTGGTCATGGTTTGTGTTCTTCTGGTTTATTTTGTTTATCTAATATTATTTATGAGCGTTTAGGTAGACAAAGATTATTAATTAACAAGGGTATAATTAATTTGATGCCAAGAATGGCTTTATGATGATTTCTTTTGAGATCTTCTAATATAGCCGCTCCTCCTTCTTTAAATTTGGTAAGTGAACTTAGATTATTAAATAGAATTATGTCTTGATCTTCTTTTAGATTTTTTGCTTTAATTTTTTTGTCTTTTTTTAGAGCTGTTTATACTTTATATATGTATTCTTATTCTCAGCATGGTAATTATTATTCTGGTGTTTATACTTGTTCTCTTGGTTATTTTCGTGAATATCATCTTTTACTTTTACATTGATTGCCTTTAAATATTCTTTGTTTAAAGGGGGAGTATTTTTTTTTGTTTAGTTTGCTTAAGTATTTTAATTAAAAATGTTGTTTTGTGGAATCAATTATATGAATTTTTTCATCTTAGGCTGTGAATTTGTTTTCTATTTGTTCTTTGAGTTTTTTTTTCTTTATTTTTTTCTAGAACTATAATTTTTATTTTGGGTATTTATTATTTAATAATTGATTATAGAGTTTTTGTTGAATGAGAGCTTTTTAATTTAAATGGTTCTATGGTTGTTATGACTTTAATTTTGGATTGAATGTCTCTTATTTTTATATCTTTTGCTATGTATATTTCTTCTTTGGTTATTTACTATAGAGAGGATTATATATCGGGAGAAAAGAATATAAATCGTTTTATTATTATTGTTTTAATATTTATTCTTTCTATAGGGTTTTTAATTATTAGTCCTAATTTGATTAGAATTTTATTAGGATGGGATGGTTTAGGTTTAGTTTCGTATTGTTTAGTTATTTATTATCAAAATGTGAAATCTTATAGTGCGGGTATGTTAACTGCACTTTCTAATCGTATTGGTGATGTTGCTATTTTAATTTCTATTGCTTGAATATTGAATTTTGGCGGTTGAAATTATATTTATTATTATGATTTTATTTCTAATTCTTTTGAAATAAAGCTTATTACTATATTAATTGTTTTAGCAGCTATAACTAAAAGAGCTCAAATTCCCTTTTCCTCTTGACTTCCTGCTGCTATGGCTGCTCCTACTCCTGTTTCTGCTTTGGTTCATTCTTCTACTCTTGTTACCGCTGGGGTTTATTTATTAATTCGTTTTAGACCAATATTAGATACTTATAATTGTGGTTGATTCTTACTTTTAATTGGTTGTATAACTATGTTTATGGCCGGTTTGGGAGCAAATTTTGATTTGATTTGAAGAAAATTATTGCTCTTTCTACTTTAAGACAACTTGGTTTAATAATAAGAATTTTGGCTATGGGTTATCCAAAACTTGCATTTTTTCATTTATTAGCTCATGCTTTATTTAAGGCTTTATTGTTTATGTGTGCAGGTTCAATAATTCATAATTTAAAGGATTCTCAGGATATTCGTTTTATAGGTTCAATTGTTAATTTTATGCCTTTAACTTCAGTTTGTTTTAATGTTTCTACTTTATCTTTGTGTGGTATACCATTTTTAGCAGGTTTTTATTCAAAGGATTTAATTCTTGAGATGGTTTGTTTAAGATGAATTAATTGTTTGATTTTTTTCTTTATTTCTTTTCTACTGGTTTAACTGCTTCTTATTCTTTTCGTCTTTTTTATTATTCAATATCTGGTGATAATAATTTTTATTCTAGATTTTCTTTTGACGATAAGGGTTATTATATTTCTTTTGGTATAATTGGTTTATTGTTTGTTGCTGTTTTTGGTGGTAGTCTTTTGTCTTAGTTAATTTTTCCTGTTCCTCATGTGATTGCCTTGCCTTATTATTTGAAGTTTTTAACTATTACTGTAGTTGTTTTGGGTGCTTATTTGGGTTATCTTATTTCTAATTTTGATTTTTCTCAAAATTTATTTTCTTTAAGTATGCTTTCTTTTGTTAGATTTGCTGGTTCTATGTGGTTTATACCTTTCATTTCGACTAAGTTTATTAGATATGTTCCTTTAAAATTGGGTTATTATTCATCAAAGTCATTTGATTATGGGTGAGGTGAATTATTTGGTGGTCAAGGTTTATATAGACTATTTATTTATTTAATTAGTTATATACAAGGTTGATATGATTCTAATTTTAAGATTTATCTTTTAACTTTTATTTTTGGAATATTTATTTTGGTGGTATTATTTTTCGTTTACTTAAATAGCTTATAATTAGAGCGTGACACTGAAGATGTTAAGGAAGTATTTTTACTTTTAGGTATTTATAAATATACATATATTATTTTTACAGTGAAAATGTAATGTTTTATTTAAACTATATAAATTTTAGAAATGTTAACGGAGTTTAACCGCTAATATAAAAAGTTAGCAGCTTTCATATTGGCTTTACATTTCCTTAATTGGAACTTTATAGTTCAATTATATTATTAACAGTAATACGCCTCTTTTTGGCTTCAATTAATAAGAATAAGGGTATTTTATTTACCAATCTTCCAGGTCGAAACTGACTGCAATACTTCGCTTCTTATTCTATTTAAGGTTGATTGATTATATCAATACTTTTTGAATGCAACCCAAATGTTATAGTTAACTACAACCCTTTATTCTGCTCATTGCAAGGCTCCTTGGTTTCATTCATGGTATAGTCCACCTAATAATACTATAATAAAGTAAAGTTTGGAAGGTAGGAGACGAGGTACTGGCAGAAGTAAAGCTGTGAGTACCGGGCGTGAGTCGTGCTTCGGTAGCTCAGATGGTAGAGCACTTGCCCGCGAAAGGCAAAGGTCCCGAGTTCGAGTCTCGGTCGGGCACACAGTTTTAATCTGCCAGGAAGTTTCATATCAGCGCACACTCCGCTGCAGAGTGAAAATTTCATTCTGGATTGTTGATACTGTTCAGATTATAATGTCTGAAGTTTTAAAAATAATTACAATTGGAAGGATTAATGCGATTTCTACATCAAAAATTAAGAAAATTACTGCAATTAAGAAGAATCGAAGTGAGAACGGTATTCGTGCTGATCTCTTTGGGTCAAATCCACACTCAAATGGTGATCTTTTTTCTCGGTCATTAATTAATTTTTTTGATAATGTTGTTGCAAGGATTATAACAATTATTGGAATAATAAATCTAATAAAAATTCTTGTAGATAAAATTAGGATTGTTTTTCTTGATTTATATCAAGCTTTTTGATTGGAAGTCAAATGTACTATTTATACTAGAAAAACAATTATCTACCTCATCAATAAATAGAAATATATAAGAATAATCATACTACGTCTACAAAGTGTCAGTATCATGCTGCTGCTTCGAATCCAAAGTGGTGTCTTGGTGAGAATTGGTTTATTGAATGTCGAAGTAGACATGTTGATAAGAAAATTGTTCCGATAATTACATGTAGACCATGAAATCCTGTTGCAACAAAGAATGTTGATCCATAAACTGCGTCTGCAATGGTGAAGGGTGCTTCTCAATATTCATATGCTTGAAGTATAGTGAAGTATAGTCCTAGTAGTACTGTGAAGAATAGTCCTTGTAATGCTTGAGTATGATTAGATTCTATTAGACTATGATGTGCTCATGTTACTGTTACTCCTGACGCTAAAAGAATAGCTGTATTAAGTAATGGAATTTGTATAGGATTGAAAGGTTGAATTCCTATTGGGGGTCATAATATTCCTAGTTCAATAGTAGGCGCTAGTCTTCTTCTAAAAAATGCTCAGAAAAATGAAACAAAGAATAGTACTTCTGATGCAATAAATAAAATTATTCCTCATCGTAATCCAATTGATACAAATCCCGTATGTAGTCCCTGGTATGTTCCTTCTCGAACTACATCTCGTCATCATTGGATTATAGTTAGAAGTGTAATTCCAAATCTGATTATAAATAAGTTAATGTTAAATAGGTGAAATCATTTTGCTAATCCTGATACTAGAACTATTGCTCCAATTGCTCCTGTTAATGGTCAAGGTCTGTAATCTACTAAGTGGAATGGGTGGTTTGAGTGAGTTGTTAACATAAGTTTAGTATACTTCTCTAGAATATAAAGTTCTTAAAATTGAGAAAACATAGGCTTGAATTATTGCTACTGCTGATTCTAGAATTAATAGAAGTATTTGTCCAATAATTAATAGTGAAATTAAGTTTATTGCTATAGATGGTCCTGTATTTCCTAGTAACGTTAATAATAAGTGTCCTGGAATTATATTTGCTGCTAGTCGTACTGCTAGTGTACCTGGTCGAATGACATTTCTAATTGTTTCAATTAATACTATAAATGATATTAATGCAGTTTTCCTCCTTTGTGCTGTGTCCCTAACGACCCAGTGGATGGTACGCTAAAACCTCGATCTCTCTACTTTTTTCTCAGTCCTCCAGGCAAATAGCAATACATCGCAAGTCTCAAACCGCTAGTGGAACAGACATAGGGCTTTTGTGTAAGAAAACGTGCCAGAAACTTGTCACCGGAAGTTTTCTGCACTAAGCTACTGTTGTTTAGAATGGTATTCTGAAAGCACTTACTTAAAGCTTGAAGAATGATATAATGAGGCTCGAATGAATATGCACAGGAACAATGATCTGAAAGTCAAAAGAACCGTTTCCTTTCCTTTCCTTTCATTCAAGGGAGGCGGACGTAGCTTTGCTCCAACACCGCGGGGCTCATTCTGCGATTAAAGCTGCTTGCGACTTTATTGCCAATGAGCCATTCATATGCAAATGGCTGATGCTATATGAGAGGTCATATGTTTGGCCTGTAGAGGTCTCATTCATTCTGCCGTTGTGGTCATTTAGCTAAATAACTTTTAACGATGTAAGGGTACGAGGGAGGCAGTTCTGATATTGTTACTGATAATGGATCCAAGGCTTAAGAAATATCGAGACACGTTCCATAGCATTTGTCGACGTGCAAAGAGGGCTCGATAATGTAAAATCGAGGAAGATGTTTAATATTCTTAGCAAAACACGAGCAGGCTGGAGGGAACAAATATACGTACAAAACGCTAGGGTCTGGATGATCCGTAGGTTAGGTCTAACACAGGTGATCAGACTGACAATAACTGCAGAACTTCATTTAGAAATTCAGAAAACAAACTTCCCACAAAACTGCGAGAACAGGAATGGCTCAGATATCGAACCCTGCAACACTGGTCATAATTCGTCCACACTGACATCCATCAGCAAAGCTACACGAATTATCTCATGAGATCCCTTTTATCAGTTTCACATGTAATGCATCAGTTACTCATCGTGTCTGATGACCTGCAACATCCGGTCGTGCATTATCCTGCTGAAATGTAGGGTTTCGCAGCGATCGAATGAAGGAAAGAGCCACGGGTCGTAACACATCTGAAATGTAACGTCCACTGTTCAAAGTGCCGTCAATGTGAACAAGAGGTGACTGAGACGTGTAACCAATAGCACCCCATACCATCACGCCGTGTGATACGTCAGTATGGCGATGACGAATACACGCTTCCACTGTGCGATGTCGCCAAACACGGATGTGACCATCATGATGCTGTAAACACAACGTGGATTCATCCGAAAAAATAACGTTTTGCCATTCGTGCACCCAGGTTCGTCGTCGAGTACACCATCGCAGGCGCTCCTGTCTGTGATGCAGCGTCAACGGTAACCGCAGCCATGGTCCCCGAGCTGATAGTCCATGCTGCTGCAAACGTCGTCGAATTGTTCGTGCAGATGGTTGTTGTGTTGCAAACGTCCCCATCTGTTGACTCAGGGATCGAGACGTTACAGCCATGCGGATAAGATGCCTGTCATCTCGACTGCTAGTGATACGAGGCCGTTGGGATCCAGCACGGCGTGCCGTATTACCCTCCTGAACCCACCGATTCCGTATTCTGCTAACAGTCATTGGATCTGGACCAACGCGAGCAGCAATGTCGCGATACGATAAACCGGAATCGCGATAGGTTACAACCCGACCTTTATCGAAGTCGGAAACGTGATGGTACGCATTTTTCCTCATCACACGAGGCATCACAACAACATTTCACGAAGCAACGCCGGTTAACTACTGTTTGTCTATGGGAAACTTTCCTAATGTCAGCACGTTGTAGGTGTCGCCACCGGCGCCAACCTTGTGTGAATGGTCTGAAAAGCTAATTATTTGCATATCACAGCATCTTCTTCCTGTCGTTTAAATATCGCGTCTGTAGCACGTCATCTTTGTGGTGTAGCAATTTTAATGGCCAGTAGTGTATATTAGTGTGACGAGCAATTTAGGAGAAGCGGTCGACGGAAGGTTCTGCAAGTACCTCCAACTGCGAATAACTATCATTTCTCGTCTCCCAGTGGACCTCTGCCAGACCTGAGCGTTTCCTTCAAGTACGAGGGGCGTTCAAAAAGTAATGAAATACGATAATTTTGTGGGCCAATGTCGGTTGCAAAAATGCGAAATTTGTTGTGGGACATCGTGTAAGATTTCCGCTTCAGCCCCTAGAGTTTCATGAAGTGCCGATTGGCGGCAGCACCACATATATTCTTCAAAATGGCGTCTGACGAGGAGCTGCGCTCAAAGCAGAGATGTGTCACTGAGTTTCTTCCGGTGGAAAGCCAGACCATTACAGATATTCACAGGCGATTGCAGGATGTCTAAGTAGAGCTGGCATTGAACAAAAGCACGGTGAGTCGCCGGGCGAGGCGTCTGTGACCATCGCAACAAGGTCGCGCAAACCTGTCCCATCTCCTGTGTGCCGGCCGCCCGCACGTAGCTGTGCCCCCTGCAACGTTGGAACGTGCGGACACTCTCACTCGACGTCATCGACTGATCCCAGTCAAACACCTTGCTGCACGACTGTACGTCTCTGATGATAGTGCTGAAACACTCCACCACCAGTCGGAGTAGTCAAAGGTACGTGCCGCCATGTTCCATAAAGAGCAACGATGGACCATCTACGCGAAGTTGCTTGCGTGTAACGACGTTGATCGGTACAATATTTTGTCGAACATCGTCAGAGATGGGTTCATTACTTCGAACCGGAAACAAAACGACGTTCCAAAGAATGGCGCCACACCACGCCCCTTCGAAGAAAAAGTTCAAAGGTGCACTCTCAGCTGCGACAGCGATAGCGACGGTCTTCTGAGACTTTGAAGTAGTTATTCTGTTTGATGTCCTCCCTCTTCGTGCAACGATCAAGTTTGAAATATTGTGGTACCCTCATGAAATTGAAGAAACGGCTTCAGCGTGTTTGTCGCTACAAAAATGCAAACGAACTTTTTCTCCATGACAGCAGAAAGCCTCACACAACACTGTGCACCCAAGAGGAGCTCACAAAACCTCATTGGACTGTGCTTCCTCATCCACCCTACAGCCTGGATCTAGAACTTTCCGACTTCCACCTTCTGGCCTAACAGGGTGCACATCGCAGGAAGTAATGTGTGTGTGTGTGTGTGTGTGTGTGTGGATGATGATGAGACTACTGATCCAACAAGACGCTGGATCAGAAGTGGACCAGTAGAGTGGTACCACGAGGGCAGAGAGGCCCTACCATTGAGATGGCGTAAGGTCCTCACACTGAACAGAGGCTATGATGAAAACAGGGTTTTGTAGCCAGAAGAGTCGGGAATAATATGATGTATTGGAAACCTGAATAACACCGACCTGCTTTCAGAAAAAAATGTCTTCCATTACTTACTGAAACGTCCCTAGTAGATTTATGCCGTTGTTCCACTTTTAAGATTTTTACTGGCTGTAGTGATCTATCGTAACTGAAGAGTGACGGGAAGTGTGGTGTCACCGCCAGACACCACACTTGCTAGGTGGTAGCTTTAAATCGGCCGCGGTCCATTTAGTACATGTCGGACCCGCGTGTCGCCACTGTGTGATCGCAGACCTAGCGCCACCACAAGGCAGGTCTCGAGATACGAACAAGCTCTCGCCCCAGTTGTACGGACGACCTAGCTAGCGACTAGATGTACGAAGCCTTTCTCTCTCATTAGCCGAGAGACAGAATAGCCTTCAGGTAAGTTTGTTGTTGTTGTGGTCTTCAGTCCTGAGACTGGTTTGATGCAGCTCTCCATGCTACTCTATCCTGTGCAAGCTTTTTCATCTCCCAGTACCTACTGCAGCCTACATCCTTCTGAATCTGCTTAGTGTATTCATCTCTTGGTCTCCCCCTACGATTTTTACCCTCCACGCTGCCCTCCAATACTAAATTGGTGATCCCTTGATGCCTCAGAACATGTCCTACCAACCGATCCCTTCTTCTGGTCAAGTTGTGCCACAAATTTCTCTTCTCCCCAATTCTATTCAATACTTCCTCATTAGTTATGTGATCTACCCATCTAATCTTCAGCATTCTTCTGTAGCACCACATTTCGAAAGCTTCTATTCTCTTCTTGTCCAAACTATTTATCGTCCATGTTTCACTTCCATACATGGCTACACTCCATACGAATACTTTCAGAAATGACTTCCTGACACTTAAATCAATACTGGATGTTAACAAATTTCTCTTCTTCAGAAACGCTTTCCTTGCCATTGCCAGCCTACATTTTATATCCTCTCTACTTCGACCATCATCAGTTATTTTACTCCCCAAATAGCAAAACTCCTTTACTACTTTAAGTGCCTCATTTCCTAATCTAATTCCCTCAGCATCACCCGACTTAATTAGACTACATTCCATTATCCTTGTTTTGCTTTTGTTGATGTTCATCTTATATCCTCCTTTCAAGACACTGTCCATTCCATTCAACTGCTCTTCCAAGTCCTTTGCTGTCTCTGACAGAATTACAATGTCATCGGCGAACCTCAAAGTTTTTATTTCTTCTCCATGAATTTTAATACCTACTACGAATTTTTCTTTTGTTTCCTTTACTGCTTGCTCAATATACAGATTGAACAACATCGGGGACAGGCTACAACCCTGTCTTACTCCCTTCCCAACCACTGCTTCCCTTTCATGTCCCTCGACTCTTATAACTGCCATCTGGTTTCTGTACAAATTGTAAATAGCCTTTCGCTCCCTGTATTTTACCCCTGCCACCTTTAGAATTTGAAAGAGAGTATTCCAGTCAACATTGTCAAAAGCTTTCTCTAAGTCTACAAATGCTAGAAACGTAGGTTTGCCTTTCCTTAATCTTTCTTCTAAGATAAGTCGTAAGGTCAGTATTGCCTCACGTGTTCCAGTGTTTCTACGGAATCCAAACTGATCTTCCCCGAGGTTGGCTTCTACTAGTTTTTCCATTCGTCTGTAAAGAATTCGTGTTAGTATTTTGCAGCTGTGGCTTATTAAACTGATTGTTCGGTAATTTTCACATCTGTCAACACCTGCTTTCTTTGGGATTGGAATTATTATATTCTTCTTGAAGTCTGAGGGTATTTCACCTGTTTCATACACCTTGCTCACCAGATGGTAGAGTTTTGTCAGGACTGGCTCTCCCAAGACCGTCAGTAGTTCCAATGGAATATTGTCTACTCCGGGGGCCTTGTTTCGACTCAGGTCTTTCAGTGCTCTGTCAAACTCTTCACGCAGTATCGTATCTCCCATTTCATCTTCATCTACATCCTCTTCCATTTCCGTAATATTGTCCTCAAGTACATCGCCCTTGTATAGACCCTCTATATACTCCTTCCACCTTTCTGCTTTCCCTTCTTTGCTTAGAACTGGGTTTCCATCTGAGCTCTTGATATTCATACAAGTCGTTCTCTTATCTCCAAAGGTCTCTTTAATTTTCCTGTAGGCGGTAGCTATCTTACCCCTAGTGAGATAGGCCTCTACATCCTTACATTTGTCCTCTAGCCATCCCTGCTTAGCCATTTTGCACTTCCTGTCGATCTCATTTTTGAGACGTTTGTATTCCTTTTTGCCTGTTTCGCTTACTGCATTTTTATATTTTCTCCTTTCATCAATTAAATTCAATATTTCTTCTGTTACCCAAGGATTTCTACTAGCCCTCGTCTTTTTACCTACTTGATCCTCTGCTGCCTTCACTACTTCGTCCCTCAAAGCTGCCCATTCTTCTTCTACTGTATTTATTTCCCCCATTCCTGTCAATTGCTCCCTTATGCTCTCCCTGAATCTCTGTACAACCTCTGGTTCTTTTAGTTTATCCAGATCCCATCTCCTTAAATTCCCACCTTTTTGCAGTTTCTTCAGTTTTAATCTACAGGTCATAACCAATAGATTGTGGTCAGAGTCCACATCTGCCCCTGGAAATGTCTTACAATTTAAAACCTGGTTCCTAAATCTCTGTCTTACCATTATATAATCTATCTGATACCTTTTAGTATCTCCAGGGTTCTTCCATGTATACAACCTTCTTTCATGATTCTTAAACCAAGTGTTAGTTATGATTATGTTGTGCTCTGTGCAAAATTCTACCAGGCGGCTTCCTCTTTCATTTCTGTCCCCCAATCCATATTCACCTACTATGTTTCCTTCTCTCCCTTTTCCTACACTCGAATTCCAGTCACCCATGACTATTAAATTTTCGTCTCCCTTCACAATCTGAATAATTTCTTTTATTTCATCATACATTTCTTCAATTTCTTCGTCATCTGCAGAGCTAGTTGGCATATAAACTTGTACTACTGTAGTAGGTGTGGGCTTCGTATCTATCTTTGCCACAATAATGCGTTCACTATGCTGTTTGTAGTAGCTTACCCGCATTCCTATTTTCCTATTCATTATTAAACCTACTCCTGCATTACCCCTATTTGATTTTGTGTTTATAACCCTGTAGTCACCTGACCAGAAGTCTTGTTCCTCCTGCCACCGAACTTCACTAATTCCCACTATATCTAACTTCAACCTATCCATTTCCCTTTTTAAATTTTCTAACCTACCTGCCCGATTAAGGGATCTGACATTCCACGCTCCGATCCGTAGAACGCCAGTTTTCTTTCTCCTGATAACGACATCCTCTTGAGTAGTCCCCGCCCGGAGATCCGAATGGGGGACTATTTTACCTCCGGAATATTTTACCCAAGAGGACGCCATCATCATGTAATCATACAGTAAAGCTGCATGCCCTCGGGAAAAATTACGGCTGTAGTTTCCCCTTGCTTTCAGCCATTCGCAGTACCAGCACAGCAAGGCCGTTTTGGTTATTGTTACAAGGCCAGATCAGTCAATCATCCAGACTGTTGCCCTTGCAACTACTGAAAAGGCTGCTGCCCCTCTTCAGCTAAGTTAATAGCTACGAACTAGCAAGGCGCCATTAGCCTTACAGTGATTGTAATTAAAGTCTCCTGTGTATCGTCAAGAGCGATGTACCACAATGATTGATTAAAGATAAGTATTAATCCAGCTACGTACTTTTCTTCATAGCATTAATTACGTAGCCTGTTCCAGTACTTCACGCCCGTATGCGTTAGTCTAGCGTGCATTTTCAGCCATCTCTATCTACAAGGTGTTGGCCCAGCTGCCGACACATCAGGACGCACGCCGTATTTCTGCGCAGTGCTTTTCACTCACTTACGCTGGAGTCAGCTGCCAGCCCCCACACCAAGCGTCCATCCACTGAAAGTTTTCCTGCATTCCGCTGTAGTTCTGTAGCGTTGCGACTTCGCGACACACGTCACTGATCATGAACTGAGTCACACGGCTTACGACGTTCTCCAGCAGTCCACTCGGGTATAACGTGTACAATGTCCGTTTAACACTCTCTTTGGCTACTAAGGAAGTTAGTGTTACGTGGGACGATGAAGAATGCCAGAGGGTTAGTCAAAGTTGTTGTTTTGCACCTACTTTAAATAATATTGAAACCTCCCCATAGAAAATTTCATGAATTACTGTGCTGGTAAACCCCTTACGTAATTTGATTTTGAAACAGTTGAGCAAAACTGAACGTACTCAGACATTTCTCTCTTTACTTATTCAGACCAACACTTAACTGACAAACAATATTTTTAGCGCAACGCAGTCTGACTTTCAATAATCCCTACAACAGAATGGCCCTGACTAACAATAACCTACGCCTTTCATGAATCACTTACCTCACAAAAATCTTCGTTACTCGAACTACTGCAATACAGCGAGCGGCAATACTGCCAGCTGAATAAGAGATTCAAACTACTGAAGGCACTCACTACTGATAGGCATAGTTAGCAAATGAAAGATTTTGATATAGAACGAACAATGTATTTACCTTAATAATGTTCAAAAGTCATAATATATATATATATCAGTTCATGATATCCAATATTACAAATTTACTCTTTCTGATGGACACACGTCCAGATCGTCCGCTCTCAAATCTCTGCCATCTCTCTCCCCACATCCACCACTGCTGGCGGCTCACCTCCAACAGCGCAACGCTACGCGCTGTTCACATCCGACTGCCCAACACTACAATAGCAAATATTACAGCAATGCCAACCAGCCACAGACTGCACACAGCACAGCCAGTGATTTTCATTTAGAGCGGTACGTGGCGTTACGAACATAAAAACCTAAACAGCCTACTTACAATATGTATTTAAATAATGAAGTTAAAAGCTGCTTCGAAAAAATAAATGGTGTGACAATAGCGGAAAGAATGCAACACACGCAGCACTGGTGTAATATTCTACAATATTTATTACTGTTACACGAACCGGTTTTCGTCTGTTACGCAATCATCAGGTATCAAGTATGTGGTGGAGTGAAATTTTGCTGGATCAAAGGTTTTAAAATAGTGCATGTAGAGAATGTCTCCACTTCCTGAGACGAAAAATGTAAATGTTAGAATTACGAATAAAAGAAACGGTATTATCTCAGTGTAAATGCGATGTGAGTTTATTTAATTAAGATAAAATATGTAAAACATTAACTCATGAATTATAGACAAATTACAACAGTTGCACATAAAAGAACATACTTGAACAATAAACTTTGGTGACATATTCTAAAGATGTGGCTGAACAAAATAATGCTGCCTTTAATAGATCCTAAATTACAAACAGGCAATATATAATAGTGTTATTAAACAGGTGATTATACAGAGTGAAATTTTTTTAACTCGACGAGAGAAATTATAGTAACAGAAAATAGGGCAACTGAGTGGGAGGGGTGATATACAACACGGCCTGAGTGGGATTATGAGTAGAATCTGTAGTTAAAAGTAGTGAGTAAGAGAACTTTCTGTGGCCATTCAGTACTAAGCTTGGTTTGATGGACACATGTTTATTGATTTCCACTGTTTCAAGATAGTGCATCTTCCTTCCTTTATGGATGTTTCACCTTATATCTATGGCCTTCTGTAAGCAGGTGGTCTGCAGAAGTAGAGTCTCCTTTTCTAAGTGTTGAGCTTCTGTGGTGTTCCTTAAAGCTGTTACATATTGACCTCTCAGACTGACTTACATAGAATTTGACACAATCAAAAGTAATTTTGTATATTCCATTATTTTCCAAAGCTGTCTTCGCCATCAGGAAAAGAGTGTCCAACAGCAATGTACGCATAATTTTATGTTTTTACGTTCCTGGATTTAAGCTTTCTAGCTACAGCCAGTGAGAATGTTTGTAAGTATGGAGTTGTGCCCCTTTTGTTGCATTCTTGAGGCGGTGGATTAAGGGCAGAATAAAGAAGAGAGTTTTTGCTTTTTGTGCTTTGTGGAGTCCATTAAGGTAGGAGGGCAAGCTCTGTTTGAAGCTATTTGTTTGTCTGCAATCATGAGGATCGAGAAATATTGTAGAATATTACACTAGTACTGTGTGTTTTTCATTCATAATGTATAAAATATTCTACTAAGAATCGACGGAACAGTCAATCAGTGCAGTAGCGGAAAGGACGATCTTGTGTGAAAGATATCCTTACATCGTGTTATCACTAAGTAACAATGAAAAGGCAATTGACAGTGGCCTATGTTGAAAGCTGCAAACATCAGTTTTTAGCAATATGGAATGAGGATAAATGTGAAGAAGGCAACAATTTTTTCAAGACAATAAAAGAAGATAGAAGTGAATATTTGTGATGAGTTGGTGGAACAAGTCGATACTTTCAGGTGTGGATGTTGTAAAATATACAGTCATTAAACTTGGAACCAGGAAAGGAAAACATGCATACCTATGGCGAAATTAAATGTTTGGCAGGAGTGTTTTCTATGATTCACTATGTAAACTATGAAGGAGTAGATTAGAGAAGCAGTTTGAATGGAGTGATGCCCTTAATAAAACAGAAATATCGGTGGAGAGAGGAGAAAGACTTAAAAGCTCTTCGAGAAGGGCTGATGGTATCAAATGGACAGATAAAGTAAGGAATGAGTTTGCCTCACACAGTGTGAATGTGAAATGAGAAACGCTGCAAACATTTCAGAGGAAGAAAAAGTATTTGCCAGGACGCTGGATGAGAAAAGACTGTATAATAAGGGATTCTTCAGAAGGAATGAGTATAGGAAGAAGAAGATACTAGCTTATTGACGACATCGAAAGATGCGGTGCCCGGCGAAAGGATGACCAAAAACCATGGCGACTGCACAGTGATGAATTTGCAGGGACGGGCACGGCTAATGAGCACATCATTATCATCATCATCATGGGACACACCACCCGCAACCTTAAATTTATTTCCCTAAAAAGTATTAATGGTTATTTCACATCTTTGGAGTATTTACTCTTACATCCCAAAACAATTTGGCTACATTCGAGTGTCAAGCCCGCCTAAGAAATATTTGAAGCATGGACTGCACGAGGGACTGTCGCATACTGACCACTGCTAAAGTTGTCAAGATAGTACCCGACTGTCAGAGACTTGCATCCGATGTACCACTGGCAGGATGCACTGATGGCTAGACACAAAATGCAAATAAAAATTGGCACAGAGTAATTTGGTCCAAGTGTCCCAAGGAAGAACAAAGAAGGAAATAGATACTTTCGGATCTTGTAGAAGCTGTTTCTCAGTTTAATATGGCATGTGTGAGGACTGAAGAAAGCAGGAATCCCAGCACTCCTTTATCGCCCTCACAGAAAAGATCAGAGGCCAACCATAGATCAAGCAGACCGCAAGACGCTACCAGGAGAAAGAAATATTGAAGGAAAAGTCTACCCTGTACTCGAAATTACAAGAAGAAGAACACTTATGGCAGCAGGAAGGCAAAACGCATGGTGCTGGTGAATTTTATTGGGTATGTGTGTGTTGTATAAGCATTCACTTTTTCATAAAACTTTAAAATTCTTTTTTCTGCAAGTTTGTTTTTCTAATTTCAGTGCCAACTTTTGTGTCCTAAATATTATCCAATCTCGAAGATATTTTTACAAGTAGTAGTCTTGAGCTATTTCCATGGTTGCGTGTACTAAAATAGTCGAAAATATGGTTTGTTTATTTTATCATCAAGTTTGTTGTTGTTGTGGTCTTCGGTCCTGAGACTGGTTTGATGCAGCTCTCCATGCTACTCTATCCTGTGCAAGCTGCTTCATCTCCCAATACGTACTGCAGCCTACATCCTTCTGAATCTGTTTAGTGTATTCATCTCTTGGTCTCCCTCTACGATTTTTAACCTCCACGCTGCCCTCCAATGCTAAATCTGTGATCCCTTGATGCGTCAGAACATGCCCTACCAACCGATCCCTTCTTCTAGTCAAGTTGTGCCACAAACTCCTCTTCTCCCCTATTCTATTCAATACCTCCTCATTAGTTATGTGATCTACCCATCTAATCTTCAGCATTCTTCTGTAGCACCACATTTCGAAAGCTTCTTGTCCGAAATATTTATCATCCATGTTTCACTTCCATATATGGTACACTCCATACAAATACTTTCAGAAACGACATCCTGACACTTAAATCTATACTCGAAGTTAACAAATTTCTGTTCCTCAGAAACGCTTTCCTTGCCATTGCCAGTCTACATGTTATATCCTCTCCGATCATCATCAGTTATTTTGCTCCCCAAATAGCAAAACTCCTTTACTACTTTAAGTGTCTCATTCCCTTATCTAATTCCCTCAGCATCACCCGATTTTATGTTCCGGTAAGTCAAGAAAATTTAAGATTGACATTTGAAAAAGGTAGAGAAAGAAATTAATAATACTTCGCATAAAATGAATGCGTAGTACTGTTTAACTACATCTTGTGAACGTAACTAAAAGATGTGGAGAGCGGAAACTGAGGGCGAAGTACCAAAAGCTGGTTTTCAAAAGTATCAGTAAAATCAAATTCAAAATTCGAAACTCAAAAACCAATATAATTTTGGACTTGAAAGCTCGGATATTGCTACATCTTCAGGTGATAGATACGATTTTAAAATTCGGTTGAAATGGACAAAGTAGAAGAAAAGTTAAATGTTTGGGTGGACTCTCCCCTTAATATCGACACGTTGGACTCGGTGTGTTTGGAAGTATTGAACCCTGACCCCCGCCGTACCATCTCAGACGTCTGTTTCCTCGCCAGCTGTGTGCTTCGAGTGCGCAGAAAAACTGGCTGCTCAGATCTACATGGATACTCTTGTAAGTGCCTGGCAGAGGGTTCATCGAACCACCTTCACAATTCTCTATTATTCCAATCTCGTATAGCGCGCGGAAAGAATGAACACCCATATGTTTCTGTACGCGCTTTTTCCCTTATTTTATCTTGGTGATCGTTCCGCCCTATATAGGTCGGTGTCAACAAAATATATTCACACTCGGAGGTTGCAATGGTACTTGAATTGCGTAACCATTACGGCACCTCATATGAACCTCTCGATACCAGTAATATTCGACTGTGTTTCTGTAAAGTAGTTGACATATTTCTGAGACAACATTCAGATATGATTTCATTTGTGATACATCGATATGTTTGTATTGCAATTATATTATCCTTATGTGTATTCTTTCTTTTGTCACTATGTTCTTTGACGTACTTGTAACTGGTGATTTTTGGGCACGTAAGCGATTATTAGTTAGTTAGAGAGTCGCACCTTGAGAAAGTCAAGTCTTGGACGTCATGTTGGAAAGACGCATATTGTAGTCAGCTTATAAAATGTGAACTTTAACAGTGAGGAAGATGTTTTCAAGTATGTTTTGTATTGTGAAGTGATGTTTTGTGTGTTACGTGATATTGAAACAAAAGCAATAAAACGGAAGTGTAACTTAAATTCGGAGAGCTGATTATTTTTTTACATCACCATTGTGCTAACTTTGAAAGGTTTAATCTTCAAGAATGGTTTGTGAAGCGCATCTATAAAACTTTTGAATATAGCATAATAAAACCTAGGCCACTTTGCATCCGAGCTTGGAATCATTACCACCTAGATCTTCGACGATTGGGCCATGATTTTACAACGAGACCAGCGTGGGAAACACGAAAAGATGAGTGCCTAGTTTATTCATTATTACATGAAATGACTTTATTAACTGTGCTCTAATGACTCCTGCCACATAATAACTTAGTTGTTGCCCGAAAATGCAGTATTTAGCAGCGTCAGCAATACCACAATAATTATTAAATTTTGACCTTTGTTGTGGTAGGGTTGTTAGAAGGTGAAAGTTGGTGATTGGAATTTTGTGAGAAGATTCCGTCGCATCGAAAAACGCCTTTCTTTTAATGATTTCCAAATCCTGTATCATTTCTGTGACACTCTCTCCCATATTTCGCGATAATACAAAGCGTGCCGCCTTTCTTTGAACTTTTTCGATGTACTCCGTCAGTCCTACCTGGTAAGGATCCCACACCGCGCAGCAGTATTCTAAAAGAGGGCGGACAAGCGTAGTGTAGGCAGTCTCCTTAGTAGGTCTGTTACATTTTCTAAGTGTCCTGCCAATAAAACGCAGCCTTTGGTTAGCCTACCCCACAACATTTTCTGTATGTTCTTTCCAATTTCAGTTCTTCGTAATTGTTATGCCTAGGTATTTAGTTTAATTTACCGCTTTTAGATCTTTGACTGCCGCACGTGTTTGTACCGACGGCTCAAGGCTGTTGCGAGGTGAGCGAACTGGGCGAGGAATTTGGATCGTTCGTCATGCGTGAAGTCCTGTGATGTAATGGACAGCCGCGCCCCCTGCTGGACGTTCGCCACGTCACCAGACCGCCTCATCGCACGCCGGACATCAGCTGCTCGCCGTGAATCACCGTAGCGGCCGACCGACAGAAATCGGCGTTACACATTCTGTGACTCAAGGGAAGTAATAATACGTCCATTGCCCAAAGGTCACGCGAATCAGCATGGGTTTCGAAAAAGACGATCGTGTGAAACCCAGCTCGCGCTATTCGTCCACGAGACTTGAGGGCCACAGACACGGGTTTCCAGGTAGATGCCGTGTTTCTTGACTTCCGCAAGGCGTTCGATACAGTTCCCCACAGTCGTATAATGAACAAAATAAGAGCATATGGACTATCAGTCCAATTGTGTCATTGCGTTGAAGAGTTCCTAGATAACAGAACGCAGCATGTCATTCTCAATGGAGAGAAGTCTTCCGAAGTAAGAGTGATTTCAGGTGTGCCGCAGGCGAGTGTCGTAGGACCGTTGCTATTCACAAATACATAAATGACCTTGTGGATGGCATCGGAAGTTCACTGAGGCCTATTGCGGATGATGCTGTGGTACATCGAGAGGTTGTAACAATGGAAAATTGTACTGAAATGCAGGAGGATCTGCAGCGAATTGACGCATGGTGTAGGGAATGGCAATTGAATCTCAATGTAGATAAGTGTAATGTGCTGCAAATACATAGAATGAAAGATCGCTTATCATTTAGCTACAGTATAGCAGGTCAGCAACTGGAAGCAGTAAATTCCACAAATTATCTGGGAGTAGGCATTAGGAGTGATTTGAAATGGAATGATCATATAAAGTTGATCGTGGGTAAAGCAGATGCCAGACTGAGATTCATTGGAAGAATCGTAGGGAAATGCAATCCGATAACAAAGGAAGTAGGTTACAGTACGCTTGTTCGCCCACTGCTTGAATACTGCTCAGCAGTGTGCGATCCGTACCAGATAGGGTTGATAGAAGAGATAGAGAAGATGCAACGGAGAGCAGCTCGCTTCGTTACAGGATCATTTAGTAATCGCGAAAGCTTTACGGAGATGATAGATAAACTCCAGTGGAAGACTCTGCAGGAGAGACGCTCAGTAGCTCGGTACGGGCTTTTGTTAAAGTTGCGAGAACATACCTTCACCGAGGAGTCAAACAGTATATTGCCCCTCCTACGTATATCTCGCGAAGAGACCGTGAGGATAAAATCAGAGCCCACACAGAGGCATTCCGACAATCCTTCTTTCCACGAACAATACGAGACTGGAATAGAAGGGAGAACCGATAGAGGTACTCAAGGTACTCTCCACCACACACCATCAGGTGGCTTGCGGAGTATGGATGTAGATGTAGATGTAGAGCGTCCGTACGTTGTTTTCTCGTTTCTGCGCGGGTCAGTGTGATGGTCTAACGGTGATTCTGGATTTTACAAGTCAGCCCCGTGTCTTCTGCAAGTTTTCGTTACTTTCATAGCTGACAAGGGGACATGCCCAGGTGCAAATAAAAGATCTTGATGGAAGTTAGTACGTACCTAGAAGGGCCAAAACAGTGCTATACATAGCTCGCCCGGCTAGCCGCGCGGTCTAACGCGCTGCTTCCCGAGCGGGAAGGCGTGCCGGTACCCGGAATGAATCCTCCCGGCGGATTAGTGTCTAGGTGCGGTGTGCCGGCCAGCCTGTGGACGGTTTTTAAGGCGCTTTGCCATCTGCCTCGGCGAATGCGTGCTGGTTCCCCTTATTCCGCCTCAGTTACAGTATGTCGGCGATTGCTGCTCAGACACCATTTCCATATGCCTGTAGGTGGGTGGCGGACTGATGTTTCCTTTTGTAGGGTTGTGAACCACTGAGGGCTACGGCGGAACGAAGCCTCTCCGTCGTTTCTAGGTCCCCGGTTTAATAAATACATACATACTATAGATATTTTCCGTGTCCACTTTCAGGAAGTAAAACACACCCCGAAAGGTAATTTGGCGTATTATGATTAGATGGATAATCTTCAAAATTATGAAATTCAAAAAAATGTTTTTAGTATAAAAGTTGAAATGTAATTAACGTTCTTGAAAACTGTACAACCAACTTTTTCTAATAGTGTGAAATTTTGCAGAATACCTCATCACCGCTAAGTAATGTTTAAAAGAATGGAAACTTTTGTTTTAACACGAATTAAAGAATCTTTCATGCCACAACAATCCACACGTAAAAATAGCTGGTTTCTGAAATACCGTTTTTGGAAAATAACCTGTATCCTACATAATGTCAGAATATTTTTAGTGTACCTAATTAAAACATCAAAATGTCCCATCTTTATTCTACTTAATTATTTTTCTTGTTTTTGTTTTATATTTTAAATTCATGTTTTTTGTTTTGTTTTTAGTTTGCCGTTTCACATACTTCGACAGAGTCAATTGGAATATATTGATTAACATCCTTAAGGAAATAGGAACCAAAAAAAAAAATGGTTCAAATGGCTCTGAGCACTATGGGACTTAACTTCTGAGTTCATCAGTCCTCTAGAAATTAGAATTACTTAAACCTAACTAACCTACGGACATCGCACACATCCATGCCCGAGGCAGGATTCGAACCTGCCTGCGACCATAGCGGTGGCGCGGTTCCGGACTGTAGCCCCTAGAACCGCTCGGCCACTCCGTGCGGCAATAGGAATCAACTAGAGAGATCGGAGACTTATAAAGAACTTGTACCTGGGACCAAGGGCAAGCCGGCCGCGGTGGCCGTGCGGTTCTAGGCACTTCAGTCCGGAACCGCGTGACTGTTACGGTCGCAGGTTCGAATCCTGCCTCGGCCATGGATGTGTGTGATGTCCTTAGGTTAGTTAGGTTTAAGTAGTTCTAAGTTCTAGGGGACTGATGACCTCAGAAGTTAAGTCCCATAGTGCTCAGGGCCATTTCAACCATTCGAACCAAGGGTAAAGGTACGACTAAACTATGGAGAAACGAACAGTGTGGAAATAGGAAGGGGAGTGAGACAAAGATGTTGTCTGTCGCCAAGTCTCTTCAACCTGTATGGAGAAATGCTGGCGAGAGAAGCGCTGAAAGGATGCGGAAACTTCAGAGTAGGAGGACGTCTCATCAACACCATCAAGTATGCAGACGACCTGGTAGTGCTCGCCAAAAATCAGAGACAGCTGCAACACATGATGAACAATTTGGTGGAAACGGGAAGAAAATACGGCATGGAAATGAACATCGAAAAATCAAATGTGATGCGCATATCAAAACGTAAGAAACACTTGAAGATAACTGTTGACAATCGGGAACAGGAAAATGTGCATCAGTTCAAGTACCTGGGAAGTTTTATCACAAAGGATGCCCACTGCACCAACGAAATCCGAGCAAGAATCGCCATGGCCAAAGCTGCTTTCAACAAGAAGAGGACTCTGCTGACCAGCAAGATGAGTTTGGCAATGAGGAAAAAACTGATGAAGTGCTACATTTGGAGCATTGCACTGTATGGAGCAGGACATGGACCATGAGAAAGAAGGAGAAAAAATACTTAGAGAGCTTTGAAATGTGGTGCTGGAGAAGAATGGAAAAGATCAAGTGGACAGATCGCATAAAAAATGACTATGTACTGCAAAGAGTAGGAGAGAAGTACGTACAATTCTTCAGAGAAAGGCCAACTGGATTGGACATGTAAACACGAGGGACTCATACACAATGCCATCGAAGGGAAACTCAGAGGAAACGCAGGACGAGGAAGAAGAAGAATTCAACATCTGGACGACATGAAAGATGGAAGGAGATACAACAGACTGAAGGAAGAATCTCAAGACAGGGAACAGTGGAATCAGAAATTCTCCGTACAAAGACATGGACCTGCCACTAGGCAGAATACTGCACAATAATAATAATAATAATAATAATAATAATGTAACTCTTCAGGCTTTCCCGGCGATCTAATGACATCTTGGGTTGTCGGGTGTTCTGCCGGATATCAGCGTCGTACTTGCACGATATTTCGGTCACGTAGCTCGTGGCCTTCATCAGGTGCGACCTGAGACTGCTCTTCGAGTGGACCTGGTCCAGTATTTATGGCTATGGCGGTGAGCGGGCGCGGACCGCAGGGGGACCGCTTGGTACCCCAGACCGTAGATGAAACCCCCAGGAGCGGGTTTGGTGGGCGCGGACCGCAGAGGGAACACCCAGAACCGCAGCGGACGGAAAACGGAGCAGCAACGCGCCAGCAGGTCGCAGGGAATGGGCGCGGACCACAGAGGAAGCGCCTGCAGCCGTTGGGGGAGGGGGAAGGCCATAGGCATAAATACTGGACCAGGTCCACTCGAGGAGCAGTCTCATGTCGCACCTGATGAAGGTTAAGAGCTACGTGACCGAAATATCGTGCAAGTACGACGCTGATATCCGGCGGAACACCCGACAACCCAAGATGCCAATAATAATAATAATAATAATAATACTTACAATTTTCAGTTCAGAAAATAGGTGTAACACATTATTATAATACAAAATCACTACAGTAATAATAAACTACAAAGAAATGTTTAAAACATAACGTTTTTTACACTATAGACATAAAATGAACGATATTTCGCGTTGTACAAATCAATATGAAACAGAGTTTAGCAGGATTCGCAAAACAGTGGGGGACGATCCTCTAAATATCCTGATTTATACAAGGCGTACTTCAGTACATTCGAAAAGCTTACCAGAGAGAACTGATTATGTACTAATGACAGCAGATTGATTGCATTGTTTCTCAAGTGAAGACTGACACCATAGACATTCAGCAGAATTAGAACTGAAAACCTCACGAATTTCTTCCAACATCAAATGCCATATCAATCCAACGGATAAATCACCAGATGAACAAGTTTTCTCCTCCGGTACGACGCTCAGAACAGTTCTTTCACATTGACCTCCGCAAGAATGTAACAGTGGTAGGGAAAACTTGTGTCAAATACCTTTTTGGGCGGTCCGACGTTAGTTTATCACATTTCGATGACGTCACAAGAACATCTGTGGCTTCAAAAAGACACTGTCGAATTCTAGGTCCTAAGTCTCCATCAGTTTATTTTTAAACTTTGAAATGAAGGCACCCCAGACATAACTCTCATCTGATAATTAAATCGACACCCTAGCTGCAAACAGGCGTTGATATACATCATTGGGGACATGCTGAAATTGTGTGCCCCGACCGGAACTCGAACCTGGGACCTGCAGCTTACATGGCAGACGCTCTATCCATCTAAGCCACCGAGGGCACAGAGGATAGTGCGACTGCAGGGACTTATCCCTTGCACGCTCCCCATGAGACCCACATTCCCACCATGTCCACATCACTACACTCGTAGTGCGCCTAATCCTGCCATTAATGAGTGTGATGGACAAGCATCGATTAGGTGCACAACTTCTCTGACGTTGACATTAGGGTTATCGTCAACTGCACGAAGAATTGCCTCGTCCATTGCAAGTGTCCTCGTCGTTCTAGGTCTTCCCCAGTCGCGAGCCATAGGCTGGAATGTTCCGTGCTCCATAAGACGCCGATCAATTGCTTCGAACGTCTTCCTGTCGGGACACCTTCGTTCTGGAAATCTGTCTCGATAAAAACGTACCGCGCCACGGCTATTGCCCCAAACTAATCCATACATCAAATGGGCATCTGCCAATTCCGCATTTGTAAACATTGCACTGACTGCAAATCCACGTTCGTGATGAACACTAACCTGTCGATGCTACGTACTGATGTGCTTGATGCTAGTACTGTAGAGCAATGAGTCGCATGTCAACACAAGCACCGAAGTCAACATTACCCTCCTTCAGTTGGTCCAACTGGCGGTGAATCGATGAAGTACAGTACATACTGACGAAACCAAAATGAGCTCTAACATGGAAATTAAGCGTTTCCGGACACATGTCCACATAACATCTTTTCTTTATTTGTGTGTGAGGAATGTTTCCTGAAAGTTTGGCCGTACCTTTTCGTAACACCCTGTATAGCTTCCATCTGTGTGGCTGTATGGAGGGCGAGGGTCAGGTTGGTATGCCGTCAGTGTCCAGAGCGGCACCGGACGTCGCTTCGGCGTGGAGTCTCATTGACTGAAATGTAATTGTCTTCAGTGATGAGTCCAGCTTCGAACTCAGCCCCAGTGACCAGGAAAGACGTGTCCAAAGGCGGTGCGGACAGCAGTGGCATACCAACAGGGACTGGCGCCCACGAGACAGTCTGACAACCAGGAGTGATGTTGTGGGGTGCCATTTCTTTGTGGTTGTGATCTGCGACACCCTTACGGGACAGCGGTACATCGACGATATTCTACGCCACTCCAATGCCTGGGCAAGCAGGATAGAGCGGGTTAGGTTGTGGAAAGAGGCCAAAATTAGTTCCTGTCAGTTTCACTCAACATAAAAACTTTATTCATCAACACACAATATTACAACAAGGATACAAAACACTCAAAATCTTAATCGATCTCCTTTGATTAACGTTAGATTGGCTGAAGGCCACATTCAAAATCAAAGACACAAAGCCTAAGCAAGGAATTGAAATACAGAGTTCTTTTGGAGGTTTGACACAAGAATGTTTTCTAAATCTTCAATCTAAAGAGACTGAAGGCCTTAGCAATTTAATTTTAATTAAACTTGCCTGGATGCTGCATATTAAGCAATGTTGTTGTTGTGGTCTTCAGTCCTGAGACTGGTTTGATGCAGCTCTCCATGCTACTCTATCCTGTGCAAGCTTCATCATCTCCCAGTACTTATTGCAACCTACATCCTTCTCAATCTGTTTAGTGTATTCATCTCTTGGTCTACCTCTACGATTTTTACTTTCCACGCTGCCCTCCAATGCTAAATTGGTGATCCATTGATGCCTCAGAACATGTCCTTCCAACCGACCCCTTCTTCTAGTCAAGTTGTGCCACAAACTCCTCTTCTCCCCAATCCTATTCAATGCCTCCTCATTAGTTGTGTGATCTACCCATCTAATATTCACCATTCTTCTGTAGCACCACATTTCGAAAGCTTCTGTTCTCTTCTTGTCCAAACTATTTATCGTCCATGTTTCACTTCCATACACGGCTACACTCCATACAAATACTTTCAGAAACGACTTTCTGACACTTAAATCCATACTCGATGTTAACAAATTTCTCTTCTTCAGAAACATGTTCCTTGCCATTGCCAGTCTACATTTTATATCATCTCTACTTCGACCATCATCAGTCATTTGGCTCCCCAAATAAGAAAACTCCTTTACTACTTTAAGTGTCTCATTTCCTAATCTGATTCCCTCAGCATCAGCCGACTTAATTTGACTACATTCCATTATCCTCGTTCTGCTTTTGTTGATGTTCATCTTATATCCTCCTTTCAAGACACTGTCCATTCCGTTCAACTGCTCTTCCAAGTCCTTTGCTGTCTCTGACAGAATTACAATGTCATCGGCGAACCTCAAAGTTTTTATTTCTTCTCCATGGATTTTAATACCTACTCCGAATTTTTCTTTTGTTTACTTTACTGCTTGCTCAATATACAGCTTGAATAACATCGGGGAGAGGCTACAACCCTGTCTCACTCCCTTCCCAACCACTGCTTCCTCTTCATACCCCTCGACTCTTATAAACGCCATCTGGTTTCTGTACAAATTGTAAATAGCCTCTCGCTCCCTGTATTTTACCCTTGCCACCTTCAGAATTTGAAAGAGAGTATTCCAGACAACATTGTCAAAAGCTTTCTCTAAGTCTACAAATGCTACAATCGTAGGTTCGCCTTTCCTTAATCTTTCTTTTAAGATAAGTCGTAGGGTCAGTATTGCCTCACGTGTTCCAACATTTCTACGGAATCCAAACTGATCTTCCCCGAGGTCGGCTTCTACCAGATTTTCCATTCGTCTGTAAAGAATTCGGGTTAGTATTTTGCAGCTGTGACTTATTAAACTGATAGTTCGGTAATTTTCACATCTGTCAACACGTGCTTTCTTTGGGATTGGAATTATTATATTCGTTTTGAAGTCTGAGGGTATTTCGCCTGTCTCATACATCTTGCTCACCAGATGGTAGAGTTTTGTCAGGACTGGCTCACCCAAGGCTGTCTGTATTCTAATGGAATGTTGTCTACTTCCGGGCCCTTGTTTCGACTTAGGTCTTTCAGTGCTCTGTCAAACTCTTCACCCAGTATCGTATCTCCCATTTCATCTTCATCTACATGCTCTTCTCTTTTCACAATATTGTCGTCAAGTACATCGCCCTTGTATAGACCCTCTATATACTCCTTCCACCTTTCTGCTTTCCCTTCTCTGCTTAGAACTGGGTTTCCATCTGAAAGCTTGATATTCATACAAGTCGTTCTCTTTTCTCCAAAGGTCTCTTTAATTTTCCTGTAGGCGGTATCTATCTTACCCCTAGTGAGATAAGCCTCTACATCCTTACATTTGTCCTCTAGCCATCCCTGCTTAGCCATTTTGCACTTCCTGTCGATCTCATTTTTGAGACGTTTGTATTCCTTTTTGCCTGCTTCATTTACTGCATTTTTATATTTTCTCCTTTCATCAATTAAATTCAGTATTTCTCCTGTCACCCAAGGATTTCTACTAGCCCTCGTCTTTTTACCTACTTGATCCTCTGCTGCCTTCACTACTTCATCCCTCAAAGCTACCCATCCTTCTACTGTATTTCTTTCTCCCGTTGTTGTCAATGTTCCCTTATGCACTCCCTGAAACTCTGTAATATTAAGCAATCAGAAGAGTTTAAATAAAAAGGCAGAAGGCCTTATCTTAAAAGAAAAGCATAACAATCTTATGCCTTAATGGCGAGACAAGAACATTAATTTAAGAGACATAAAAACTCGGCTGAAGGCCACACATCAACCAAATAACTAAACCCAAACATGGAAATTACTGTGTAACATACAAGGAAGGCGCTCATAAGTTTCCAAGAGTCGGCCTGGGATTGTAACAGCAACGCCCGTTTAGGTGAGACAGGCAGTCTGTGCAACGACATCTTAATCTGAAGGCAACCCAACCGACAGACAGCCGACCGACCAATGAACAAGACCATTTCCGTTCCACGCAACCAGCAAAACGGCCACAAGATTTCAATACAACGGCACACAGAATATTGGCGCCCACAACGAACAACCACCCCTCAGCTGTCGAACTACACGCCACGCTGGACAGCAGCAACACGACGAGGGAAATACACCGCCTAAAATTACGTCAACGACCAGGGCAGGTATGGGAACGTCAACGGCCACAAGGCAGAAGATACCGCTGGTCATCTTCAATAAGAGGGAATAAATTAAGTTAAACTCCACAGGAAGATGGCTGGAATCTTAGCCGACTTGAAAATATACACGTTGCTGCTCACGGGAATGTCCCAAAAGCGACAACCAGGATCAAACGAAGAAATGTGAACAGCTGAGGCTCGATAGCAGGTTAAGTGAGGACTCAACTTTGATGTCCAAGATCGGTGGGCGACGCACTACGTAGCACTCGCAAGCAGCACCTCACACTCCAACCGCGCGTCTACACCGCCAGCGGCTACAGCCAACACCGACTCAAAGGAAGGCCTCGGCGCTTGTTGGTGACGTCACGTCAGCTGGGCACGGCGAACGCCAGGTCTGTTGCAGGCAGAAACGCCTGGGCGTGCTTATCACTATAAATCTCTTATTTTTGGACAAAATGTTTGGTATTGTTTTGGATTCTGCAGTTTTATTTAGATGAAAGATTTTCTTACTATCGTAAAGCTACAAATGAAGATCATAGTTCTGTATTACTGAATCCTGTCGAAACAAACGTAGGTCAATATGAGAAGATGCTTTGCCCCATTGCAAGCTTCGGAATTTTTACATTCAACTAACTATTACTTGATCCATTCTGTTATCGAAACTTACCCCAACCCCCTTACAATAAACTCGTTTCTTTTATTTATTTATTTTCGTTTGACATCGTCACTGGAAATGTGAACTAATTTACATGTGTAAACGTCCAACTGTTGCCAGTCATCAGATTACAGTCGTTTTTAACGAAAGAAATTCTAAACAGGAAACAAAATAGTTTCATACATCGAAAATACTGCTGAGCTTAAACTTTTTTAAACGTGCACATTAGAGAAGATAGATATTCCCCTCTTGCAACTGAAAGGAGAAACTTCATAAGATAAAAAAAATTTTATTTGATAAAATGAGTATCTCTCTTTTGCCTCTGCTTCTGTCCCCGACCCCCTCCCCCGACGTGTGCAATCGCAACATATTTCATTAACATTCAGTGCTCCTCACCCCATAGTCAACCAAGATACCTAAAGAAGACCACCAATATGTTCACAGTTTCTTGTAAATGCAACCCAGTACAAATGTAACTTCCTTATATTTACAAATAAGGTAAAGAGGCACGAATTCTTTTGCTGCTGGACCATAAAGTTGTTTTTGTATCTCAATCCTTAAAACAGGTGGAAATTTAAGTTCAGGAGTGCACTATTTGTTAAGAAGTGTAATGAATTGCAAAATTAATTGACTGCAGAAATCTCTCAGAATAATGTGTGTTGGTCAAATACCGCTAATAGTTTCACATTTTCCTGTGTCAGAGAGGGAGACAAAACCATTATGAGTATGCCTGCAACAGACCTGTCGTTCGCCGTGCCTAGCTGACGTGACGTCACCAACAAGCGCCGAGGCCTTCCTTTGATTCGGTGTTGCTCTAGCCCGACTCTGCGCGACGGAGACTTCTTCGCTGCCCCACGCCAACTGACCGACAGGTCACACACCGGCCAGCCGGAAAATACATCCGCCACACCAAAGATAGTAGAGCAGTACTAGTATCGATGCACGCTGCTGCTGCCACTCATGGAGAGGACAGCAACGTTATCACGATAACTGCAGGAGACATAAAACCACAGGACTGCAACCGAGGTTTAACCCAAGACAAGGTTAACTCGAGCCAGCCACGGCTCAGCCACGTTTTATTGCACTTCATGGCAAGCCATGAAGATAACGCCAGTCCTCAAACGGCGAGAGTTTGCACTGTTTGTCTTCGTGTTTGCTAAATCATAACAGAAAGGTCACCGGATATCTTCCCAACTGACACTGTTTGGAGCTCTAAGAGGCGTGGCCCCTACATCCAGCTCGGGACTTTGACGATTTGCCACACCAGTTGGGCACAGTTTGGCACGGCATCCATCAGAACACAATCAGTGCGAAGCCGAGTAACTGCTTGCGTCACGGGCGAAGATCTACACCTACATACATACTCCGCAATCCGCCATACGGTGCGTGGCGGAGGGTACCTCGTACCACAAATAGCATCTCCCTGCTCCACTCCCAAACAAAACGAGGGAAAAATGACTGCCTATATGCCTCTGTACAAGCCCTAATCTCTCTTATCTTTGTGGTCATTCCGCGAAATGTAAGTTGGCGACAGTGAAATTGTACTGCAGTCAGCCTCAAATGCTGGTTCTCTAAATTTCCTCAGTAGTGATTCACGAAAAGAACGCCTCCTTTCCTCCAGAGACTCCCACGCGAGTTCCTGAAGCATTTCCGTAACACTCGCGTGATGATCAAACCTACCAGTAACAAATCTAGCAGCCCGCCTCTGAATTGCTTCTATGTCCTCCCTCAATCTAACCTGATAGGGATCCCAAACGCTCGAGCAGTAATCAAGAATAGGTCGTATTAGTGTTTTATACGCGGTCTCCTTTACAGATGAACCACATCTTCCCAAATTCCACCAATGAACCGAAGACGACTATCCGCCTTCCCCACAACTGGCATAACATGCTTGTCCCACTTCGTATCGCTCTGCAATGTTACACCCAAATATTTAATCGACGTGACTCTGTCAACCACTACACTATTAATGGAGTATCCAACATTACGGCATTGTTTTTCCTATTCATCTGCATTAATTTACATTTATCTATATTTAGAGTTAGCTGCCATTCTTTACACCAATGACAAATCCTGTCCGAGTCATCTTGTATCCTCCTACAGTCACTCAATGACGATACCTTCCCGTACACCACAGCATCGTCAGCAAACAGCCGCACATTGCTATCCACCCTATCCAAAAGATCATTTATGAAGACAGAAAACAACAGCGGACCTACCACACTTCCCTGGGGCACTCCAGATGATACCCTCACCTCCGATGAACACTCACCATCGAGGACAACGTACTGGGTTCTGTTACTTAAGAAGTTCCACCAAAGTGTTGTTGACCTGCTCACTTTGTGGCTTTGGGAAGATTTTGCACTCCGGCATTGCGTCGCACGAGAACAAGGTATAGCCGATGACTTGGCGATTTGAGGGCAGTGGCCACTTGCAGTGCTGCAACTGCGGACCAGCGACCCAGGGATTGCGCTCTGGACCAGAACGTCGTTGCACTGCAGTCGCGGTCTGGCGCTGCGCTGTGTGACGGAGGCCTGCAAGGCCGTTCCAGTTCCTCTGGAGCCTCCAGTAGCGGCTGGAAAGCGTCGCTAGGGCGCTCTACTGAGCCAGAGGTCGCTCATCTCGTTTTCCAGGCTGGTACCTCCGACATCGGACTACATTACTTTAGATGGGTGTTTTTCAGCCTTTTGGAGTACACGATCCCTTGAAACGTCCCCTTAGAAAACTTCATGAATTACTGTGCTGATAAACCTATTACATTATTTGATTTTGAAACAGCTGAGCAGAACAGAACGTACTCAGACATTTCGCTCTTTACCTATTCTGATCAACACTAAACTGACACAATATTTTAACGCAACGCAATCTGACTTTCAATAATCCCTACAAAAGAATGGCCCTGACTAACATTAACCTATACCTTTCATGAATCACTTACCTCACAAAAATCTTCGTTACTCGAACTACTGCAATACAGCGAGCGCCACTACTGACAGCTAAATAAAAGATTCAAACTACTGAACGCACTAACTACAGATAGGCATATTTAGGAAATGAAAGATTTTGATAGAGAACCAACAATGTATTTACCTTAATAATGTTCAAAAGTCATAATATATATATATATATATATATATCAGTTCACGATATCCAATATTACAAATTTACTGTCCCTTATGGACACACGTCCAGATCGTCCGCTCTCAAAACTCCGCCATCTCTCTCCCCACATCCACCACTGCTGGCGGCTCACCTCCAACTGCGCAACGCTAAGCGCTGTTCACATCCAACTGTCCAACGCTACAATAGCCAACAACAATGCAAACCAGCCACAGACTGCACACAGCACAGCCAGTGATTTTCATACAGAGCGCTACGTGGCGTTACCAATAAGAAAACATAAGCAGCCTACTTACACCCTTTCCAAGTATAAATATTCTGGCGACCCCCAGAACCATAATAAAAGTATGTCAGCGATTTCAAATACAACGTATATAATTTCCTTTCTATTGATACTATACCGACCGAGAAATGAAGTGCAATGTGAAAAGAGGTCACAGTACTCTGCGGGCAGAGATACAGCAGAGTCCCACTAATCCGAACCGCGGTAATGCGAACGTTCGGTTAATGAAAAATGTTAGTCTAAGTTTGGAAAACTGTGCGGTAAACTGCTGTACAGACACACTATTTTAATTTACACAAAAAAATGGCTCTGAGCACTATGAGACTTAACTTCTGAGGTCATCAGTCCCCTAGAAGTTAGAACTACTTAAACTTAACTAACCTAAGGACATCACACACATCCATGGCCGAGGCAGGGTTCGAACCTGCGACCGTAGCGGTCGCGCGGTTCCAGACTGTAGCGCCTAGAACCATTGGGCCACTCAGGCCGGCTAATTTACACAGTACAGTAAACATATATTAGAAAAATTGGCAAGAAAACATTAGATTTAAACAATGCATAACAATGAAAGAAAAGCTGTCACTAAAATACAGCGGACATTTTATCCCTACTTTTTAGATGACAAAAACTCAGTCATTGTTTTTTCGCGTAATGAAGACAGTCTGTTATATGACGCAGAGTTGTGCCTTCGTCTCATAAACATCAAATCAGCAGGTGTAGCAGTGGACTGATGCTCCAAATAACGTAGCGCGAGATCAAGGGCTTCTGTTGCGTCGCTGTGTGGCACCAGCTCTCCTTTGTCGGTTCCAGGGCCATTGTCACTTCCGTCGCAGCAGTCCACTTCTTCCTGGTCTCGAGTCACAGCAGCAACTAAATCAGCGTCAGTAAGGTGCCCCATCCGCTGCCATCCACTCGTTTGCGTCTCCTTCGCTAGCTTCTTCACATCCAGGGATTGTCTGTATCATTTGCAACAGATTTTCCTCTCCATTTTCAACTAGGTTGTCTTGAAATTCAAGAGATGGTCACAATTTTCTCCACGATTTTCTCAGACTATTTTCTGAAATATTCTACAATGCCTCAGTGGTCCAATAAACAACATCCTTCACATTGGTCTTTTTTATTTTGTCCACTAAAGGAATGCTATCATGTTGGATCAGCATTCTTAAGAATTGTTTTCTGTAAATCAGTTTTAATGTTTGCAGTACGGCCTGCTCCATCAGCTGCAGAAATGGTGTAACATTCGCCGGCAAAAACTTCGCCACAATTTCGGCAACACATAATTCCTCAATGCTGGGGTGAGATGGTGTATTATCAATGAAAAGGATTGCACGGGGACATAAACGATTTTCGTTATAAAACCGTCGAACAGAGGTAACAAACTGGCCTTGAAACCATTCTTTGAACAGCTTACCATCCATCCATGCTTTATTCTTGTTGCGATAACACACGGCCAGGGTCTTCATGTTGCAGGTTTTAAAAGCTCTGGGCCTAGCAGATTTGCCGGTCAGCATAAAGGCAGCTTGTGATTACCAGCAACGTTGCAGCGCGCTAATAAAGTCACACGATCTTTGCACATTTTAAAAGAAGGAGGATGGTCTTCCGCTTTTGATGCCAGGGTTTTTGTTGCCGATGCCCTAAAATTAAGGCCAGTCTCGTCAGCGTTATAAATTTGTTGGGGAGAAAACTTTCCCTCTCTTATCATTATTTGAAACTCATCCAAGTATTCCTTCGCTGCATCACGGTCAGAAGGAAGCTTCTCTCCGGTAATTGTTAGTTGACGAATTCCGCCGCGCGGGATTAGCCGAGCGGTCTAGGCGCTGCAGTCATGGACTGTGCGGCTGGTCCCGGCGGAGGTTCGAGTCCTCCCTCGGGCATGGGTGTGTGTGTTTGTCCTTAGGGTAATTTAGGTTAAGTAGGGTGTAAAGTTAGGGACCGATGACCTTAGCAGTTAAGTCCTGTAAGATTTCACACACATTTGAACATTTTTTGACGAATTCCATGGCGTTTTTTGAATCTGTCCAAAAAATGGTTCAAATGGCTCTGAGCACTATGGGACTCAACATCTGAGGTCATCAGTCCCCTAGAACTTAGAACTACTTAAACCTAACTAACCTAAGGACATCACCCACATCCATACCCGAGGCAGGATTCGAACCTGCGACCGTAGCAGTCACGCGGTTCCGGACTGAAGTGCCTAGAACCGCACGGCCACCGCGGCCGGCTTGAATCTGTCCAACCAATATGTACTCGCACTAAAAGACTCATCACCATTCATTAACTTTTTCAGGTACACAGCCTTCTCCTGAAGCAGTGTTCCACTCAAAGGAGTTCTCCTTTCTCTTTCCTGCTTAAACCAAAGGACAAGAGCTTGATCCACTTTATCTTACTGGAACTGTTTCAAAGTCTGCCGAATTTCGAGTGTTTCTCCCGAAGACGTTGCACAGGTTTAAGCTTCACTCGGTTCTTTTTCCAATCACAAATGGTTGCATTACCAACGCCCAGTTCCACTGCCAGTTTTGATACATTCTCACCATTGTCTATCCGCTTCAAACCATTCAGTTTTTCTTCGGGAGTTAATGTTGTATGTTTCCGTTTCCTCATGACGAAAATACGTACACCACTACACCTGAACGAATACAATAGAACTGTTACGCGTGCCAGCGATCGATAACTAACGTAACGAAGCACTTTGCGAGCGAACTGGCAGTGCACTGATCTCAGACACTACAAAGGTTTCAACAGTGCACAACAACAGGGGCAGGGAGTGAGAGTAAGCCATTCTTCCCACACCTGTTCCCTTCTATTACCATAGTATATATAAGCCACAGCAGCAAAATACTAACGCGAATTCTTTACAGACGAATGGAAAAACTAGTAGAAGCCAACGTTGGGGAAGATCAGTTTGGATTCCGTAGAAATATTGGAACACGTGAGGCAATACTGACCCTACGGCTTATCTTAGAAGAAAGATTAAGGAAAGGCAAACCTACGTTTCTAGCATTTGTAGACTTAGAGAAAGCTTTTGACAATGTTGGCTGGAATACTCTCTTTCAAATCCTAAAGGTGGCAGGGGTAAAATACAGGGAACGAAAGGCTATTTACAATTTGTACAGAAACCAGATGGTAGTTATAAGAGTCGAGGGACGTGAAAGGGAAGCAGTGGTTGGGAAGGGAGTGAGACAGGGTTGTAGCATATCCCCGATGCTGATCAATCTATATATTGAGCAAGCAGTAAAGGAAACAAAAGAAAAATTCGGAGTAAGTATTAAAATCCATGGAGAAGAAATAAAAACTTTGAGGTTCGCTAATGACATTGTAATTCTGTCAGAGACAGCAAAGGACTTGCAAGAGCAGCTAAACGGAATGGATGGTGTCTTGAAGGGAGGATATAAGATGAACATCAACAAAAGCAAAACGAGGATAATGGAATGTAGTCGAATAAAGTCGGGTGATTGTGAGGGAAATAAATTAGAAAATGAGACACTTAAAGTAGTAAAGGTGTTTTGCTATTTGGGGAGCAGAATAACTGATGATGGTCGAAGTAGAGAGGATATAAAATGTAGGTTGCTAATGGCAAGGAAAGCGTTTCTGAAGAAGAGAAATTTGTTAACATCGAGTATAGATTTAAGTGTCAGGAAGTCGTTTCTGAAAGTATTTGTATGGAGTGTAGCCATGTATGGAAGTGAAACATGGACGATAAATAGTTTGGACAAGAAGATAATAGAAGTTTTCGAAATGTGGTGCTACAGAAGAATGCTGAAGATTAGATGGGTAGATCACATAACTAATGAGGAGTTATTGAATAGAATTGGGGAGAAGAGGAGCTTGTGGCACAACTTGACTAGAAGAAGGGACCGGTTGGTACCATGCCCGAGGCAGGATTCGAACCTGCGACCGTAGCAGTCGCACGGTTCCGGACTGCGCGTCTAGAACCGCGAGACCACCGCGGCCGGCGGTAGGACATATTCTGAGGCATCAAAGGCTCACCAATTTAGTATTGGAGGGCAGCGTGGAGGGTAAAAATCGTAGAGGGAGACCAAGAGATGAATACATTAAGCAGATTCAGAAGGATGTAGGTTGCAGTAAGTACTGGGAGATGAAGAAGCTTGCACAGGATAGAGTAGCATGGAGAGCTGCATCAAACCAGTCTCAGGACTGAAGACCACAACAACAACGACATATATACTTATCGGTTCGGTATACTTCATTCTAGAAACTCGTCACCGTAATTCCGGCTAATCCGAACAAATCGGTAATCCGAACAAGGTTCGGTTCCAATTAGTTCGGATTAACGAGACTCTACTGTATAATTGTATTCTTTGCCGCGGTAGGGACGTGGGTGAGAGAAGAGGTCAGCGAGGACTTAATCGAGCGTTTTAGGTCACTACAGTGTTGTCAGAGTACGCCAGCAAGTAAGGACGTGGTTATTGTCTTCGCGCTCCGCTCTAAGCGGGCATAAAACGGACAAATTTCTTAAAAGATGTGTGCAGGGCTCCACGTCTGGTATAAGTCGCAGTGGCGGAAGCGAATCAAAATCGAAAAAAATAGACTTTGAGACGACAGTTATCTGAAGTATGGTTTTACTGTCATGTACAATAAATCTCAATGTTTAATTTGCGGCGTAGAATTGTCACGTGAGAGTATGAAACCGTCAAAGCTTCTGCGTAACCTCTCAACTATATGTTCCAAGGAAGGTGACATACCACTAGATTTCTTCGAAAAGAAACTGAAAATATTTAACCGGGAGCAAACTACTGTGACTCAAGTAATAAAATAGCAATGTTATCTCTTGATTTAAAACAGTATTAATATTTGTGATTTCACAATACTGTTTATTTGATTTTAGGTACTCAGCGTCAACGACAAAGTGTTACTAGCCAGCTACCGAGTCGCATTCCGAGTCGCTGAAGCAGGGAAGCCTCCAACAGATGCAGAGAATCTTATTTTGCCAGGAGCCCTGGATATGGTTGAAATTACGTTAGGTAAGCAAGGGGAAACAAGCTAAAAAGCAGACCAGTTTCTGATAATACCACTGAACGCAGAATAAACTACATGGCCGGTGAGTGTCGAGAACAGTTAGTCGAAAAAATTAAAGAAGAGCCGACATTTTGCTTTCCAGTTTGTTGAATCTATTGATGTTTCACATTGAGCTCAATTTATAGTACTTATAGTTGGCTTTGAAGCAGATGAAAGTATCAAGGGAGACATTTTATTTTGCAAAGAACTCCCTGAGAACACTACTGGCCAGTGTTTTTAGAAAGCACTCGCAATTACGAGACTGATTCGACAAAATGTATCGCCATTCGTAGTGATGGTGCTAAAGCTAAGACTGGCAGCGACAGTGGGCTCGTCGGGAAATTAAAATCAACAATGCCGAATTTTTCGTCGACTCACTGCTTTCTTCATCGATAAGCTCTGGCAGCCAAGATATTAACTTCTGATTTAAATGATGTGCTTAAAGAGGTGATACAAGTGCTTTCTCCTGCGACCGCGACCGCCTGAGTAAGGCTTTGCAACCCCCAGGTAGAAAAAAATTCCTTCAGGTGATCTCTTACCTTCTGCAGCGACATGTGACTTTAAATGAAAAAAAAAGGTCGTGACTGAAAAACAATCCAAGGATACTACATGAAAGCTTCACAAGACGTCGCGGTCATCTTCTGCACTTCTAATGAAACTCTCGTCCTGAACACAAAATACTCACTTTATTTCTTCCTGGTACGTACCAGCGTTATGCCGTTGTCAAAAGAACTGAAGCTGAAAGCAGGCACACACAATGAGATACGTGTTTGCGTAAAGTGGATGCAATAGTACTGACAGTAGAACTAGCACCTACTACACTAGCGGCCATTAAAAGTGCTACACCACGAAGATGATGTGCTACAGACGCGAAATTTAACCGACAGGAAGAAGATGCTGTGATATGCAAATGATTAGCTTTTCAGAACATTCACACAAGGCTGGCGCCGGTAGCGACACCTACGACGTGCTGACATGAGGAAAGTTTCCAACCGATTTCTCATACACAAACAGCAGTTGACCGGCGTTGCCTGGTGAAACGTTGTTGTGATGCCTCGTGTACGGAAGAGAAATGCGTACCATCTCGTTTCCGACTTTGATAAAGGTCGGATTGTAGCCTATCACGATTGCTCTTTATCGTATCGCGACATTGCTGTTCGCGTTGGTCGAGATCCAATGACTCTTAGCAGAATATGGAATCAGTGGGTTTAGGAGGGTAATACGGAACGCCATGCTGGATCCCAATTGCCTCGTGTCACTAGCAGTCGAGATGACAGGAATCTTATCTGCACGGCTGTAACGGATCGTGCAGCCACGTCTCGATCCCTGAGTAAACAGATGGGGACGTTTGCTACAGAACAAACATCTGCACGAACAGTTCGACGGCGTCTGCAGCAGCACGGACTATCAGCTCGTAGACAGTGGCTGCGGTTACCCTTTACGCTGCATCACAGACAGGAGCGCCTCCGATGGTGTACTCGACGACGAACCTGCGTGCACGAATGGCAAAACGTCATTTTTTCGAATGAATGCAGGTTCTGTTTACAGCATCACGATGGTCGCATCCGTGTTTGGTGACATCGCGGTGAACGCACATTGGCAGCGTGTATTCGTCATCGCCATACTGGCGTATCACTCGGCGTGATGGTATGGGGTGCCATTGGTTACACATCTCGGTCACCTCTTGTTCGCATTGACGGCATTTGGAACAGTGGACGTTACATTTCAGATGTGTTACGACCCGTGGCTCTACCCTTCATTCGATCCCTGCGAAACCCTACATTTCAGCAGGATAATGCACGACCGCATGTTGGAGGTCCTGAACGGGCCTTTCTGGATACAGGAAATGTTGGACTGCTGCCCTGGCCAGCACATTCTCCAGATCTCTCACCAACTGAAAACGTCTGGTCAATGGTGGCCGAGCAACTGGCTCGTCACAATACGCCAGTCACTACTCTTGATGAACTGTGGCATCGTGTTGAAGCTGCATGGGCAGCTGTACCTGTACAAGCCATCCAAACTCTGTTTGACTCAATGTCCAGGCGTATCAAGGCCATTATTACGGCTACAGATGGTTGTTCTGGGTACTGATTTCTCAGGACCTATGCACCCAAATTGCGTGACAATGTAATCACATGTCAGTTCTAGTATAACATATTTGTCCAATGAATACCCGTTTATCATCTGCATTTCTTCTTGGTGCAGCAATTTTAATGGCCAGTAGAGTAGAACCGTTTGATATGCGTGCCAAGTATAACCGAAAACTGGCTCGTGTGCGGCCACAGAATGATAAAGAGTAATGATACAGTTTAACTGATGACACGGTTTCCATTCACTTCTCTTTGTTTATTTCACTGAGTAGGAACAAGGGGTTATGACATATTCCTGTATATTCAGCAAGAAATCATTAAACATGCAGCACGTATCGCAACAGTTCTTACGACGGGATAGGGTCTGCTCGTCATAGCCGATTTCGTGCAAAATTCTATTACACACAGGCCTCGGTCAGACGTGAAACTGACGGAAGTGAGAGAATGGTCAAGCGTTTAGAAAAAAATAGCATTTTAGGTGGGGTTTGGGGACGCATGAGCCATGTATACAGGGGATTTTGAAATACGCACTACAAACGTCTACGAGTTGTAGAGGCGAGTGGGTACATAATACTTTGAATAGGATCTCATATCTGGAAATGTACCGTTTGCGTTCTACGAGGGTTACAAGTCAGATGTTTCACTCATACACTTCCGTCTGAGGAAACGAATTACGCTTGACGCAGTACAATTACTAGGTAACAATTCGAAAGCAGACCTAACGAAACATCTATTTATCACTTAAGCACAGTTGTTTGTATTAAGCCTTAAACATCGCGTGTTACATTATCCCAAAAGAAAAAAAAGAATCCGGCATAGTGCACGTACAGGTCAGCACTGATGCATTGTAACAGCGGCCCGCTGTGGTCACCGCCTACGTTGTTTGAGACACTGTACCTTCGGAGCATCTTCTTGTACACACGTCCGCCTAGATAGCTGAGTGGTCAGCGCGGCGGTCTGTCATGCAAATGGGCCCGGGTTCGATTCCCGGCTGGGTCGAACATTTTCTCCCCTCAGGGACTGGGTGTTCTCCTCATTATAATTTCATCGTTATCAGTGGAAGGCAACGGGAAACCACCAGTGCAACCACTTCCCTAGACGCTCAAGCGCTGGACCCCTCTGACGAAGCTTCCCCCACGACAAGAGCTGCCGTAAGGCAGAACACAAAGTTCTCATTGTACTCTCTCTCCATCCCCCCCCCCCTCCCCCCTCTGGTGTCTCATCAGTTTGTAGCGCAGCGGCCAGAACTCGTGCTAGGCACTCTGTCTCTACAGGAGTCTCGTAAACTTTATAAGTGTGTACTTCTATTGTCAAACCACAATATGAAAGATGTTTATATTTTATTAACAGGATTAAGTAGCAATAATTTACTCTCTTTCGAATTCTGAAGGTGGCATGGGTAAAATACGGGGAGCAAAAGGCTATTTACAATTTGTGCAGAAAGGAGATGGCAGTTATAAGAATCAAGGGCCATGAAAGGGAAGCAGTGGTTGGGAAGGGAGTGAGAGAGGGTTGGAGCCTCCCCCCGATGTTGTTCAATCTGTATATTGAGCAAGCAGTAAAGGAAACAAAAGAAAAATTCGGAGTAGGTATTAAAATCCATGGAGAAGAAATAGAAACTTTGAGGTTCGCCGATGACATTGTAATTCTTGTCAGAGACAGCAAAGGACTTGGAAGAGCAGCTGAACGGAATGGACAGTCTTGAATGGAGGGTATAAGATGAACATCAACAAAGGCAAAACGAGGATAATGGAATGTAGTCGAATTAAGTCGGGTGATGCTGAGGGAATTGGATTAGGAAATGAGACACTTAAAGTAGTAAAGGAGTTCTGCTATTCGGGGAGCAAAATAACTGATGATGGTCGAAGTAGGGAGGATATAAAATGTAGACTGGCAATGGCAAGGAAACATTTCTGAAGAAGAGAAATTTGTTAACATCGAGTATTGATTTAAGTGTCAGGGAGTCGTTTCTGAGAGTATTTGTGTGTAGTGTAGCCATGTATGGAAGTGAAACATGGACAAGAAGAGAATAGAAGCTTTTGAAATGTGGTGCTATAGAAGAATGCTGAAGATTACATGGGTAGATCACATAACTAATGAGGAGGTATTGATTAGATTAGGGGAGGAGTTTGTAGCACAACTAGACTAGAAGAAGGGATCGGTTGGTAGGACATGTTCTGAGACATCGAGGGATCACCAATTTAGTATTGGAGGGCAGCGTGGAGGGTAAAAATCGTAGAGGGAGACCAAGAGATGAATACACTAAGCAGATTCAGAAGGATGTAGGTTGCAGTAGGTACTGGGAGATGAAGAAGCTTGCACAGGGTAGTGTAGCGTGGAGAGCTGCATCAAACCAGTCTCAGGACTGAAGACCACAACAACAACAACAACAACAATTAATATTTGTCATGTTGGAAATAATTGTGGTAGCGGGGAATGTCTGCGCCAAAGTATTGTTGTCAAGAGAGACCGCACATTGACATAATTTAAAAAAGGGCGGGAGAGCGTATAGATACATTTTAAGAAAAGAGCGGGAAAGACCTCGCATTGAGTCCGCAGCTCGTGGTCGTGCGGTAGCGTTCTCGCTTCCCACGCCCGGGTTCCCGGTTCGATTCCCGGCGGGGTCAGGGATTTTCTCTGCCTCGTGATGGCTGGGTGTTGTGTGCTGTCCTTAGGTTAGTTAGCTTTAATTAGTTCTAAGTTCTAGGGGACTGATGACCATAGATGTTAAGTCCCATAGTGCTCAGAGCCATTTGAAAGAGCCACCTCGCATTGATACCTTTTGTAATGGTAGCAGGGACTGTCTGCACCAGAAAGCATTGTTGGCAGGAGAGACCGCACTTTAGCGTCCGTAGGAAGTCAGTAATAAGCGAGAAGTGAAGCGAGTCGGTAGCAGGTCTGAAGCGAGAGGTTGAGAGGAGCGGTGTGCCTGCCAGCCACCAGCTATGATTTACAGGAGATTATAAACAGACGTACAGAGACATCAGCTAACTATTATCATAAGAGGAACTAATATTATTGAATTATTGTTTTGAGAAACTCAAGACTACTGAAGGTATGTTTGCGCAATGCTAGTTGTAAGATTATTGTAAAAAGTAAGTCCCATTTGAACGTTTGTAAAATCATTTCATTCAGAATATAATTAATTTTTGCCAGAAATATTGCGTTACTGATTATAACCCATTTCGAAAAATTTTATTGTTGTCAAGAAAAAGTTTAACTATGAATTACGTAACTTCAGTCAAATTAATCAAAGAATAACGTCAACTTTGCTATTAAAGAATAACGTCAGCTTTGGTAATAAATACAGCCACTTATTATGACAGCCAACCAGCAGCTAACAGGGTATAGTAAAACAGAGTAAGTATATTCATGTCGCAGTTCGATGTAGCAGTCAGATGGCGATGCAGTAACAGTAAAAAAGGTAAGGAACAGTTTTGGGTTATTGCAGGTAACGACTGAGGGCCACGACGACGACACATTCTATGTTTCGACGAAGTAATCAGCAAACCACTTTAAGCAGCAATTAAATTTGTGTGCGAAGATGGAGAAAGAGAATAAATTTCAAAGGGGAGATTTCATTTGATATTAAGGAAGAGGTAGAAATCCTAAGGGAAGGTTTCATAGGTTATTGTAGAAGGGAAGGTTGCATAACAAAAGAGATATACAGAGGAGACGGTAAGGTTTCAACTTTGGATACGACCCCTCAAGAAGTAATCCATAGGAGTTACTGCCTACTCTATTGCGTGTCAGGAAAAGCAGCTCTGAGACTTTTCTGTTTCCCTCAGCAGACGGGGACGCGTTTCAGATCTGAGTTGAAACCGACGTAGAACGGGAACGGTACATTTACGTACATGTGTTCCTATTCAAAGTACTATGTACTCACTCCTCTCTACAAGTTCCGGAAGTCTGTACCGGGAATTTCCGAATAGCCTTTATTAGCGAAGTTCCAAGACAGCGGGTGGTGCACCGGAAATACTTCCTGTGGTTTGCTTTTTGAGTCATCGGTCTTCTGATTGGTTTGATGCTAGCCACGACAAATTCCTCTCCTGTGCGAACCTTTTCATCTCAGAGTGGCACTTACCTGCGTCCTCAGTTATTTTCTGGATGTATTCCAATCTCTGTCTTCGTCGACAGTTTTTACTCTCTGCAGCACCGTCTGTTACCTTGGAAATTCCCTGCTGTCTTAACAAATGTCCTACTATCCTGTATAGAGATGCGTCGTTCGCGAACTAACGGCTCCAAAGGAACAGTTTACCAAGATGAACGGAACTAGCGAGGAACGAATTCTAAGGAACGGTCTTTCATAGTTCACTTCGGTCGCGCTTTCTGCTTACAGTTCCTGGCAACGGGAAACGGTCGGTCTCGTTCCCGCAACGGCACGTCGGCCGGTCTCGTTCCAGCCTCGCTTTACAAATCCTGAAACGCCTAAGCGACAGCGTTCGTATGAGGAGCGATCATTGCATCAAAAATGGTTCAAATGGCTCTGAGCACTATGGGACTTAACATCTGTGGTCATCAGTCCCCTAGAACTTAGAACTACTTAAACCTAACTAACCTAAGGACATCACACACATCCACGCCCCAGGCAGGATTCGGACCTGCGATCGTAGCGGTCGCGCGGCTCCGGGCCGAGCGCCTAGAACCGCTAGACCACCGCGGCCGGCGATCATTGCATCACCAAACCGACCACTTCCAGCGTATTTAAAAGTCTCAAAAATATACAGGGACATGAATCATTAGTAAACAACAGGAATGACTCAGTACGATTAAACAATAACAGACCCGAGGTGAAATTAATCATCATTTCACAATGAAATAGGAAGCTCGTTTAATAAATTACTTCCTAGTTGCGAGGCTCAAGCAAAAAAGAAGGAAGAAGACGGCTTGCGCTCTTCGCATTTTATAAACACAAGACAATGACAATTAACACAGATAATTTTAGCGTTGAATTGTAGTACGTATGATAAGATACAATTTTATAGCTGATACCACAGGAACACAAAGGTTTGTTTTACTACATAAGAATTCTAACATGTGGGCGAAAATATCTGGCAGAAATTGGTAATTACAGGAGTAAGTTGCGAGTTAATGAATTTGCGAAGTCAGGTAGCAAAGGAACAGCATAATTTACAAGTAGTTTACGCATGCTTTACCGTGGTGACGATGAATGAACATCGTGTCAGAGTTTGTTATCTCCCTTCTGAACTTCATCTCAGAATCACAAGAAAAATTACACAGCAGATCATCTGAGAACATCGTCGCTAGTGGGTTGAGGTGTTTGTAATTCACCTGAATCTACAGATGCCTCATTCAGAGATCACCATATATTCCGAATCAGTTCCAAATGTGCACAAAGACGTGACATTTTCACTTAAAGGGCACGAGAAAAAGGCAGGCGTTTACCTAACCTGACTACAACCATGATCTCAGCTGCTGATGAAAGCTACTGCAGTGTTTGCGCTTCTCTGCGCTCCCACCATTCTACCTAACTTCGCTGGTCAAATGCGCCCTCATTACCGCCAGACAAACGTCTGCAGAACAATTTTCTACAGCCCCTTGCTCCAGGCGAAGGACAAGACGAAATTATCTTTGTGGAAGCTTTTACCTTGTGGTACGGGCACTTTCCCGTTTTGGCTTAGATAGCTCGCTGTGATGGATAGAGATGATTCGCTATTGACCGTCTGCGATGAAACAAGTGATTTCTTCCGAGCGTAGTGCGACGCTGCGATGCGTGAAATACGCTCGTTCCGAAACGGTGATTGGAAGAAAAAGACTGACAAGGGGAGGCCGCCAATTGTGAAATTCAGATTCGATTCATACTGCGCATAATAAAAGCTCTTGGCCAGAGGTGTAATGTGACAAAGCACCAAGATGCACTTCTCAGCCGTTGTCGAGAAAATTGACAGTTAGAAGAAATGTTGCGGTGAAATACTCTCTACGATTAATAGTTTTCTACAGCGTCGTGGCGTCGTGGCGCTCGGGTTCGTAATTTATATTTGTAGGATTTTCTTTCTACAGATTTGCAACGCTAATTCTTGACCTGTGAAATATTTTTATATGAGACTGCCACTGTAGCGGAAACTGTTGTCGTAAATATTTCCGTAAGAAAATTAAGTGACCACCTGCACGTAATGCGTCGTGGGCACCCAGCTGTGTCAGACGCCTGGAGAAAAAGCCATTAGCGCGTGCCTTTCAGAGCACAGGAAAAAAAAAGGAAGGCCATTATCCTGGCCATTGTCATTCCTTTAGAGAAAGCATCGCAAATCCGACACGCTGATTACTTGGAAACATATCGTACTTTCTGATATTTACTGAAATGCCTAATGAAATGACAAGAAATAGTTTGTCTACACACCTGACTATGACTACTGTCTTTCTAGATGAGAGATTTTTTTACTACTTATGAAATGCCACATGACTATTGAACGATGTTCTTATGCTTTGCTTTGTACATAGTTGCTTATTTCATTTGATATCTAGTTTCTAGCTGCACTGCAGCATTGGTTAAAATAAAATTTTATAGATGTACTAATATAAATATTTTCTGTCTACAGATCGAGTAAATAATAATTTTTTTAAAAAAATGAGGGAGCACAAAATGACATTTACCTTCACAGGAACTGCATTCATAATTTTCTTTTCAAGTAATTGGTAACTTTTTGGTAGAATAACTTCTTGTGGTGCACCACTTTAATTACTTAGACATTAAGATGTGATTATACATTTCCCTTATCTGCATTGTTATCTTTAGTGTACTATTTTTTCTGCTTGAGCTATGTCATGTTTAGATATAAGCTGCTGTTTGCCAGGCATAGTGCTACTGAACTTTAATTTGTGTTACTCTGCTAAGCCAGATTTATTTTTTTGTTGCTGCACATTGGCTCATATTAGTTGTAATGTTGCATTGCTTGGTAATTTAGATTTACTGTAGCTTGCTTTGCAATTTTCCAATTTTTTGGTCATTGCTGTTTGTGTTACTTATTTTGTGCTGCTGCATTGCCTCGTCCCTTAGTTTAACATCTGAGCTCAGTAGATTTAAGTTAGCTTAAGAGGGGGTAGCCTCTAAGAGAATGAGTTGCGATGAATTGGAAGAAATGCATTGAGAAAACAGGTTTAGGTAGGATTTTCTTGGAAATAAATGTTGAGGTAAGAAATGTGTGAACATATAAATACAGAAAGCATGCTTAGATAGAATTTTTTTGGTGGAAACAAAGGATGAAATAAGAGGAAAGATATATGAAGTTTTGGGTTGGACTGCAGTACCAAATGCTACACTGAAAACGAACCCTGTCCTTTCCTATTGGTGTTATCCCACTATGTGTTTGTGTACCCTTGTGTATTTGTTTTCTTCCTGTCTCTGTGTAGTTTCATAGAATTTTTTTTCTTTTAATATTAAGCTACATTCACTATGATGAGGAATACTGTTATCCTCGAATATAATTGGCATTAATAATATGTTATTTACTTTGTAAAGATGTTTAGACATTATTTATTCTGTTTTGTGTCAATGCTCATGTGTGAAGTTGGTGTTTCGAAAGTTATTCTGATCTTTTATGTATGTACTCATGTCATAATTCCTGGAACACTGACGTATATGTTATTTCGATTCTTTTGTAAAGCCTGTACTACAAATGTTATCTGTATTATTATGTTCTTTAATGATGTATTTTGTACCTTTGTTATTGTATTTTTATGTTACCAAATTGTAATTGTTACCAGTTCTTCAAATTAAGTAACATTTCACTGCACATGTTTCTGTTGGTCATAGTACATGGACAATATGCGAGAAGTAGGGACTGATAGTGTTTGCACGTGTGTTAATAATTCAGCAAGGGACTGGATAACAGCATTGCTGGTTCTAAGGACAATTCCAAACACTTTGTGAGTGCACAAGTGGTGGTTTATGGACTTGCTATATTCTCTGCAAGACTCTTCGATGGTGATTGTGCACCTGCACAGTCGCAACAGATGGCTGCTGGCCATTTCTACAAGGACTACAGTGGGTCTACACCTTTGCTGACTCACCAGTACCATTATTTCTACAAGGCCTGCAGTGGGTCTGCACCTCTGGTGGCCCACCAATACCGTAATCTCTACCAGGACTACAGTGGGTCTGTTCTGTGATGACCTACCTACCAATATTCTTCAAAACGTCGAATGACTCTGCTGTGGGTTTGCTATGTTGTGGGCCATTACCTGTCTGCATGTCAAGAGTCAGCACTGTCTTTCCGTTGGAAGGACAACACTACTTCTTCAAGACTGCATGGAAATCCACTACTTCTATGTGCATTTTCTTTAACTGCTCAGACTTTGAGAAAAACTCTGCATTTTTACTGTGATGAACAATGTGGACTGTCTTTATGGACTGTGAGAAATTTTTAGCTTTTGACCAACATTGTATCAATAAGTGTGTGCATTTGATTTCTTTGTTATTGTAATTATGAAAAATTTTTTTCAAATCTGTATTGGCCACTGCCCAATCCAATTTGTAAAAATTTTTGTGGGGAGCATGGGGGCTATGTAAGTAGGCTGTTTAGGTTTTTTTATTGGTAACGCCACCTCTGTATGAAAATCACTGGCTGTGCTGTGTGCAGTCTGTGGCTGCTTTGCATTGTTGTAATACTCGCCATTGTAGTGTTAGGCAGCTGGCTGTGAACAGCGCGTAGCGTTGCGCAGTTGGAGGTGAGCCGCCAGCAGTGGTGGATGTGGGGAGAGAGATGGCGGAGTTTTGAAATTTGTCATGAACTGCTATATTTATATATGATGATATCAAGGTAAATACATTGTTTGTTCTCTATTAATATCTTTCATTTGCTAACTATCCCTATCAGTAGTTAGTGTCTTCCATAGTTTGAATCTTTTATTTAGCTGGCAGTAGTGGCGCTCGCTGTATTGCAGTAGCTTGAGCAGAGAAAATTTTTGTGAGGTAAGTGATTTGTGAAAGGTATAGTTTAATGTTAGTCAGGGCCATTCTTTTGTAGGGAATTTTGAAAGTCAGATTGCGTTGCGCTAACAAAATATTGTGTGTCAGTTTAAGCACAGTCATGTATAATTGTTGAAAGGGGACGTTTCAAAACCCTAGAGGTCCCCACATAAACATTCTCGAGGAACCTGAAGTTTATATACACGTAAGAAACTAACCACAAGACGTAATGAACTAGCAGATGGATCTTAAACATAAATATTATTTTTTTAAATGTATTGAAATACTCAAAAAAGAAAACGCACTGCACAGCGAAAGATGACTACACCAAGATAGAAACTTAACATTGTTGCTCAGTCACATATTCTGGAAGCATATGTCTCAGTGGCAATGTAGTACATACGAGAATAGACCATTTTTTTGTAAATTATGTGAAAGTAGAAGTCAACAAAAGCATAGGCGTCAAATAAAAAACACCTATCTGACAAATACCTGTAAGTTAATAGCATTTAACGATCGCTGTAAACACATAGTACTACGAGCATACAGCAATCATAGGTACTTGTGCAACCAAATAATGTATATATCTTTTGTATAACAGTGTCTATACTTCGTAAACATATGACATCGTAGCTGCCAAACTGTCAGTTTACTCTCCCAACAAATTAATTACTACCTTAATTCACCAATCGAAGTATTAACCAGTCGAAATATAGTTGCCAACGATATTACGAGGGTTATTCGGAAACTACAGGGTGGCGCACGATATATGCTACCAATTGCTTCTTTCACAATTTACGATGCACATTAGATATCCCGCTGGGATCTCTGCAGCAGTACCAGCAGAGCTTGGAAAAACAAATGAGTTACGAAATGACGTGTAATTCACGATACTGCCGCCAGGAGACTAGTAAGCAGCAATGGCTGACTATGGAAGACTGACGACACAGCACCGATCGGCAATTGTGTTACTTTTTCATGAAACGAAAAGCCTTATTGTGACTCAGAGGCGTTTTCGACAACAGTTTAACACACGATGGGTCCCTTGCAAGATGACCATCCACAGGTTGTATGATAAATTTGTACAGGAAGCAACAGTATTGGAAGCGAAGGGACCTCGTCCTAAGCCTGTTCGTTCGCCGGAGAATATTGAAGCGGTACGAGTTGCTGTACAGAGAAGTCCCGGGAAATCGTGTAGAAAGGCAGCAGTGCAACTGGGAATATCCAGACGCTCCGTTCAACGCATTCTTAAAAGTGACCTCCATATGTACCCATACAAGATGACCTGAGCACAGAAGCTCACTGAAGAACACAAGCAGCAGAGACTACTGTTTGCTCAGTGGGCGGAGGATAGGGAAAAAACACTCGACTACGAGGCGCATTTTCATTTATACGGTGTGGTTAACAAACAAAATGTACACTTTTTGGCCACTGAAAACCCACACGTGCCTCATGAACGACAACATTAAGCTCCGAGGATTGCAGCGTGAGCAACAATTTTTAGTCACGGACTTATTGGACCCTTTTTCTTTGAAGAAACTGTGAACAGCGAGCGTTATTTGAGCATGCTTCGCAATAGCTTCATTCCACAGCTTCTTGTTACTGCCTTCATCACACAGTGGTTCATGCAAGATGGAGCAAGGCCACATACTGCAAACACTGTGTTGGAGGTTTTACACGAGCATTTCGACATGCGGATCATTTCACTCAGGTTTCCAGGTCGCTTCAATGACAGACAAAATTGGTCCCCCCAATAGTCCAGACGTCAATACGTGTGACTTTTTTCTTTGGGGATACCTAAAGGAAAAAATTTTCCCGAAACGTCCACGTGATTTAATGGAGCCCAGAAGATTTATTCTTCAAGCTTGCAGTGAAATTACGGAAGACATGTACCGTAGGATAATCACTAACTTCAGTGTTCGTTTGAAGGAAGTTAGGAAATGAAATGGTGGACATATTGAGCATGTGCTGAGTTACAACAAATCTCCATGGACGGCTCTTCATTGTAGTATATTTTCCTTTCAGATTGTATTGACAATAAAGTTTACATTCAAAAACAAAATGGTAACACATTTAGTGCGCCATTCTGTAAGGAACGATCGGTCGCGAAATGGAAAATAGAGTGATGAAGCTTTGCACAGGTGCGTTGGGCACTGTGTCCAGTACGCACGTCGATAGCATCATGTCGCTTTTTTCTAGTTCTGAGCTCACAGTGAAAACGTAAAGAAGGCTGGAAATTAGCGACTCCCGCCAAGTATGGGGGCCTGGCGGAAGATGTCGGCTGAAGCTATGCAATCCACATAACGTAACTATCATGCAGCTCGTTCTACTCGACAATTCTCGGTCGCACTCTGCAGGGGCAATTAAGATGCTCCTGCAGCGTTTTCTACGGGAAGTGTTTGATCACCCACTGTACAGTCCGTAATTGGCTACCCGTGAGGGTCATCTCTGTTCTGATAAACGGCTGGCTATGAAGACAATCTTTTGACACAGACAACGAGCTCCAGTCCAGAGTAGAAAATTGTCGAAAAGCACTGGTGGCTGTTTTATATAACGAGGGAATTGAAAACTTGGTACAACGCTACGACAGATGTCTGAGCGGCGACTGTGTAGAGAAGTATCTGGAAGGTGAAGCTACCCATTGCAAATAAAACAGTTGTGATTTTCACTGTGGTTTCCATTTCACAACCTATCGTTCCTTACTTTCCGAATAACTCTCGTGTATACATGTGAATCCATCTACACCACTGTTCTAAAGTATAGCACGCAATTGATTGCAATGATATTCTTTTCTTAGTTAAACATCTTCACACACAAATGTATATCTATTTATTTATTTTGTTTTGGGGGTGCCTTGCGACAATACATACAACAATGTGATCTCTTACTGCCGATTACTGCAACAGAAAGTACCATGTGTTAACAGAGGTTTGGAGTTCTCTATCTCTGGTCTGAAGGTACTTCTGCATTTTTCAAATTTTCTTCCTACTATGCGTGTGTGCATTTACCATTATGGTGAAAACTCATGAATTAACCGCTAGGAAGAGGTTTTACACGATGAAGACGTAAACAACAATGAAATTTCGATTAGATTAAACTGTTTGAGGTAATCTGTGAGTCGCAATCTGCAGAAACTGATGGCCAAAAGGAAATGTGGAAAATTTACCACGAAGCGACTGCCCGCCCATTTCTTGCCCCCAGGAGGATACAATACTTCGTCGACTAAGCCGGAAACACAGGAATGCCGTTTCAGGTGTTAGGAAAAGACATTGCGCTGTGGGAATGAAGGCTAGAATTGCCAAGAGGAAGTGATTTTTAACTGCTGCAGCGAGGAAGAAAAGGCTGGCATGGTCCAGACTGCACGTAAACTCGAGAAAAGAGCAGTGGAGAAATGTTGTACTTTCAGATGAAAGCCAGTTTTCCATGATGAGTTCAAAATGGTTCAAATGGCTCTGAGCACTACAGGCCTTAACTTTTGAGGTCATCAGTCCCCTAGAACTTAGAACTACTTAAACCTAACTAACCTAAGGAAATCACACAGATCCATGCCCGATGCAGGATTCGAACCTGCGACCGTAGCGGTCGCGCGGTTCCAGACTGTAGCGCCTAGAACCGCTCGGCCACAGCGGCCGGCCATGATGAGTGACAGAGCACAGGTCGTCATGTGTGAACGCACTGAAGTGATGGATCCTGACTGCATTATGGTAAGCACGAAACATGCTCCATCGGTAATGGCGTGGGAAGCAACGACATATCAAAGTTTTGGACGGCTGTTTTTTTTTTTCCAGGGGGCAATGAACAGTGATCAGTGCGAAGTTGTGATACGGCGCCCACTGATGTTCAGTGCACGTGATCCTTTTCCAGATGGCAGCAGATTTTCGAACGGGATATGTCTCCATGCAACGCGTCAAAAACAGGCGATCTTTGGTTATTTTATATTTGAAATACAATTTCCAAGGTTACAGCCGTTACATATCGTGCAAATCTACCACTTCAGATTCGTTCTGTCATAGCTGAATTGGGTATCATAATACTTCCGTGGCTAGGAAATTCGGTAGACCTTAATCCGGTTGAGAATTTGTGGTGAATGGTTGGGAATGCGGTTCAGAAGAAGCAGGCTGCAACAAAAGAGGAGCCGTTGGAGGTGACTGTGAAAGTCTGCCGCATGAAATTGACATCGGTACCATTAGAATATTGTTAGACTCCATGCCTGACAGAGTAAGCAGCCGTATTCTAAAAGAGGACGGACAAGCGTAGTGTAGGCAGTCTTCTTAGTACGTCTGTTACATTTTCTAAGTGTCCTGCCAATAAAACGCAGTATTTGGTTACCCTTCCCCATAACATTTTCTATGTGTTCCTTCCAATTTCACTTGTTCGTAATTGTAATTCCTAGGTATTTAGTTCAATTTACGGCCTTTATGTTGTTGTTGTTGTGGTCTTCAGTCCAGAGACTGGTTTGATGCACTGCATGCCCTCGGGAAAAATTACGGCTGTAGTTTCCCCTTGCTTTCAGCTGTTCGCAGTACCAGCACAGCAAGACCGTTTTGGTTAGTGTTACAAGGCCAGATCAGTCAATCATCCAGACTGTTGCCCCTACAACTACTGAAAAGGCTGCTGCCCCTCTTCAGGAACCACACGTTTGTTAGGCCTTTACATTTGACTGATTTATCGTGTAACCGATGTTTGAGTTCCCTTTAGCATTCATGTGGATGACCTCACACTTTTCGTTATTTAGGGAAACTTCCACTTTTTGCACCATTCAGACGTCTTTTATAAATCGATTTGCAGTTTCTTTTGATCTTCTGATGACTCTATTAGTCGATAAACGACAGCATCATCTGCAAACAACCGAAGACGGCTGCTCAGACTGTCTCCCAAATCGTTTATATAGATAAGGAACAGCAAAGAGCCTATAACACTACCTTGGGGAACGCCAGAAATCACTTCTGTTAGTAATGACTTTCCCTCAGTTACTACGAACTGTGACCTCTCTGACAGGAAATTGCAAATTCAATCACATAACTGAGACGATATTCCATAAGCACGCAATTTCGCTACGAGCCGCTTGCGTGGTACAGTGTCAAAACGTAAGTACCTCCACATCACGCAGACACCTCAGAGACATGTGCCACATGCGGACTAGTATTGACCTGTTGAAAAATGGCACCAAGATACTGCCACACGAGAGTGACAGTAAAAGACCACTGTGCCTTCAGTGCCCTATCATTACCAGCCTTGACATGAAGTCTCTTCAAACCATTGGAAGAATGGGTCACCACCATACTCGCAGACGACGGTGATCTGGGATAATGCAGAGATGCGATTCGTCGCTGAACATAGTGCGACACCATTCGTCAACAGTCCATGCTTCCTGGTCACGGCACCAAATCAAAACACAACAGTTTCTGTTGTGGTTAGAGCTGTAAAACTACAACAGGCTATCATAACTAAGGGTAGGTTTTTGCCCTCTACAGCTCCCTCTAGTACCAGGGAAGTCATTCCCTCATGTCTTAGCAGATGTCCTATCATCCTGTCCCTTCTCCTTATCAGTGATTTCCACATATTCCTCTCTTCTCCGATTCTGCGCAAAACATCCTCATTCCTTACCTTATCACTCTGTTCCGGTTTCCCCACAGTTCATGTTTACTACCATATAATGCTGCACTCCAGACGTATATTCTCAGAATTTTCATCCTCAAATTAAGACCGATATTTGATATTAGCAGACTCTTGACTAGGAGTGCCTTTTTTGCCATAGCTAGTCTGCTTTTGATGACCTCCTTGCTTCGTCCGTCATTGATCATTTTACTGCCTGGGTAGCAGAATTCCTTAACTTCATCTACTTCGTGACCATCAATCCTGATGTTAAGTTTTCCGCTGTTCTCATGTCTACTACTTATCATTACTTTCGTCTTTCTTCGATTTACTCTCAATCAGTACTCTTTACTCATTAGACTGTTCATTCCATTCAGCAGATTATGTAATTATTCTTCACTTTCATTCAGGATAGCAATGTCATCAGCGAATCGTATGACTGATATCCTTTCACCTTGTATTTTAATTCTACTCCTCAGTCTTTCTTTTGTTTCCATTATTACTTCTTCGATGTACAGATTGAACAGTAGCGGGGAAAGACTACCTCCCTGTCTTACAACCATTGTAATCTGATCATTTCGTCCAGTCTTATTATTCCCTCTTGGCTCTTGTACATATTGCATATGACCTGTCTCTCCCTATAGCTTACCTCTACTTTTGTCAGAATTTCGAACATCTTGCACCATTTTATATTGTCGAACGCTTTTTCCAGGTCGACAAATCCTATGAAAGTGTGTTGATTTTTCTTTAGCCTTGCTTCCATTATTAGCCGTAACGTCAGAATTGCCTCTCTCGTCCCTTTACTTTTCCTAAAGCCAAGCTGATCGTCACCTAGCGCATCCTCAATTTTCTTTTCCATTCTTCTGTGTATTATTCTTGTAAGCAGCTTCGATGCATGAGCTGTTAAGCTGATTGTGCGATAATTCTCGCACTTGTCAGCTCTTGCCGTCTTCGGAATTGTGTGGATGATGCTTTTCCGAAAGTCAGATGGTATATCGCCAGACTCATATATTCTACATACCAACGTGATTAGTCGTTTTGTTGCCACTTCCCCCAATGATTTTAGAAATTCTGATGGAATGTTATCTATCCCTTCTGCCTCATTTGATCTTAAGTCCTCCAAAGCTCTTTTAAATTCTTATTCTAGCACTGGATCTCCTATCTCTTCTAAATCGACTCCTGTTTCTTCTTCTATCACATCAGACAAATCTTCACCCTCATAGAGGCTTTCAATGTATTCTTTCCACCTGTCTGCTCTCTCCTCTGCACTTAACAGTGGAATTCCCGTTGCACTCTTAATGTTACCACCGTTGCTTTTAATGTCACCAAAGGTTGTTTTACTTTCCTGTATGCTGAGTCTGTCCTTCCGACAATCATTTCTTTTTCGATGTCTTCACATTTTTCCTGCAGCCATTTCGTCTTAGCTTCCCTGCACTTCTAATGTATTTCGTTGCTCACCGACTTTTATTTCTGTATTCCTGAGTTTCCCGGAAGATTTTTGTACCTCCTCCTTTCATCAATCAATGGAGCGTGAGTCAGTATACACTCTGCTTCAAGACTGCTTGGGTCGCAGTTACAGTCATATGTTACTGGACACTTTCTTTGAGTTGTCAAGGCTGTACGCCTGGTTGGTTAGCAAGCAGTTGAAGTTTGTGGTATGTGAAGGTGGGTGTAATCCCGAAACGCGTAACATGGTCTAATGAAAGAGTCAATTGGACATCTCATGACTTTATTGCTATTGTACAGCACTGGTTGCCAATTATTAACTCTTCAACAGTACTGCCTACTCAGCTATTCCTTATTGCTGTATGTATAGCCTTAGAGAACTTCAAGCATATCTCATCATTCCTTAGTACTTCCTAACCCTCTTCTTTACGTATTGATTCTTCGTGACCAATGTCATGTTTGTTACTGAAAAGTAAATAGTATCTATAGCAAAATCGAAACAGTCGATATCTAACTCAGATTTTTTTCGAAAATTGTTGACTTTTAACCCAAAATAGAGGAGATATTGTAGTAAGAATAAAGTAAACGATATAGATGGTGCTATAAAACAAAATTTACTTAACAAAAAATTGAAATAAGAAAAAGACGCAAAACGAAAAATGTATCAAACATCGCTTCAGTATTACGGCGAATTGATATAAAATATGGTTGTTATTGGTGAACAACGTTTGAATTTGTCAGTTTAACAGGAAATTCTTGTCTTTGATCATGATGAAGAACATTCTGTTGAGTACAAAAGAACAACGATAATTATACAAGTATTTTATGTTTTGTGCATGTAAACTTCACTTCCAGAAAAAATTATTGCTTTTGCTACATAAGAGCCCAGAAGCAAACGCAATCGTGTAATTTTGATTACCTTTAAAATGAAATTTGTATTCTGTAAGGCTATAAAATGCCATCGGCTTTACTGCAGTGGTAACACTTTTTCCTGTCAGCCCACCGAAGCTAAGCGCTGTCGGGTTCGGCTAGCTCTTAGATGGGTCACCGTCTGGATCTGCCGAGCGCTGTTGACAAGTGGGTCGCACTCAGTCCTTGTGAGGCCGATTGGGGAGCTACTTGATTGAGATGTAGCGGCTCCGGTCTCGGAAACTGACATCGGCTGGGAGTGTGGTGTGCTCGCCCTGTGCCCCTTCGTATCAGCATCCGGTGACGCCTATACGCTGAGGATGACACGGCGGTCGGTCGGTACCGTTGGGCCTTCAAAGCATGTTTGCACGGTGTTTATTTGTAAGGATACAAAACACGCACTGAACTAACAACCAATGATATGCAGTTCTAACTACGTGCAAGAGAGAGAGAGAGAGAGAGAGAGAGAGAGAGAGAGAGAGAGAGAGAGAAAAGAAAGTCGTCAGAACCGTTGTTTTCGTATAGCGCAACTGTAGTTGTGCTGTTAACGGCAAGATACACACAGCAGGGTAATTCCCTGTTCCAGCTGCTGCTAGGCTCCGACCCAATGTGTGGGGCGGCAGAGAATGCCTTAGTGAGTCTATTGCTTGTTCTCGGATGCCAGACACAGATCTGAAGAGGCAACAACATGTTAACTGCACAATTCGACGATGCTCCCTTGTGGTGGTCAGACGTGACCCACTGTAGCCTTGACGAGTGTCTCTGTCCTATGACCCCATCCTAACACACTCTCTCTATCAGGTTCGCGCCAAAAACGTTCGGTTAACAAACTCGTACATTACGAGCCTATGTTAATTTCAATGAATACTTGGGGTGTGTACTTATCTTGTTGATTTCGACGACTTCTCTGCAACAGTTTAATGTTAACTGGGGTGCATAATATCAATTACTTCACTGCAGAAACCCCAGCAGTCAGTGTCAAGAGCCGATGATATTAAATAATTTACACCAACTCAAAGTCTGCATTTTGTGTTAATCTCTGTTTGCTCCAGAACATTCGTAGGATGCACAATGTAACCGCTCTTTAGGGAGTGGTTATACAGAAACGAATATTGGAGTAAATTCTGTAATACGAAACGACTTAAGAACCAAAAAACGGTAGTAGTATTTCGAAGTAATAGTTAGTTAAAATTTTACAAAGTGTAGATACTCGAAATAGAGTAACGTAAAGTGGTACAAAGGGAATCAAAGCAAGACATAAAAGAGCTGCGCTATGTTTGAATGTAATAATTATACCGGGTGATCAAAAAGTCAGTATAAATGTGAAAACTGTAGATAGGGAGGTACAAATTGACACACATGCTTGGAATGACATGGGGTTTTATTAGAACAAAGAAAAAAAAATACAAAAGTTCAAAAAATTACCGACAGATGCTGCTTCATCTGATCAGAATAACAATAATTAGCATAACAAAGTAAGACAAAGCAAACATGATGTTCTTTACAGGAAATGTTCAATATGTCGACCATCATTCCTCAACAATAGCTGTAGTCGAGGAATAATGTTGTGAAAAGCACTGTAAAGCATGTCCGGAGCTGTGGTGAGGCATTGGAGTCGGATGTTCTTTTTCAGCATCCCTAGAGATGTCGGTCGATCACGATACACTTGTCACTTCAGGTAACCCCAAAGCCAATAATCGCACGGACTGAGGTCTGGGGACCTGGGAGGCCAAGCATGACGAAAGTGGCGGCTGAGCACACGATCATCACCAAACGACGCGCGCAAGAGATCTTTCACGCGTCTAGCAATACTTCGTTGCTCTTTTGTGTGTGTGTATGTGTGTGTTCTAACAAAACCCCATGTCATTCAAAGCATGTGTGTCAATTTTTAACTCTCTATCTACATTATTCCGTGGTTTATTAAGTTTTCAAATTCGTACTGACTTTTTGATCACCCAGTATGTCGTATCACACTATGCAGTCTAAGATCGGCCCACTGTCACATACGTACACCACAAAAATTTGAATATCACACGATTCGAACAATCGGCGAAATGGACTCTCACAATGATGCACGTTCCAGGCTGTCACGTGCTGATAACATATCTTCTCTTCACAGCGACCACTCAGCATCTTAAGTTGTTCACCGTATATAGAGATACCAGCCCTGTTTACAAAACTATACACGAACAACAGTTATACACTATGATACACTATGGTGGCCGTTCTGCATGATAGTGTGCGCATGTACGGAGTTAGGTTGACATAAGACCATGTTTTCTATCTGCTTCGCTTCTTGTGTCAGGCAGAGCATTTATGGTCACCTACATCTATACTGCGAAAGCAGCCTTACGGTGTGTGGTGGAGGGTACTTGTAGTTCGACTGTCGTTCATCTCACACCATCTCACACCTGTCCCCTTACCACGTATCATTCGCGAAAGGAGCGTGCGAAGAACGAAAATTTTGAGCCTCAATTCTCTTTCTTTTCTTTTGAGTCATCAGTCTTGTGACTGGTTTGATGCAACCCACCACCAACGCCTCTTGTGGGCTAACCTCTTCATCTCACTTGCAAACTACGTCCTCAATTATTTAATGGATGCATTCCAATCTCTGTCCTCCTCTATAGTTTTTGCTTTCTACAGCTCCCTCTGCCACCATGGAAGTCATTCCTCGACGTCTTAACAGATGCCCTATCATCCCGTCCTTTCTCCTTATCACTGTTTTCCATATATACCTTTCCTCTCTGATTCTGCGCAGAACCTCTTCGTTCCTTACCTTATCAGCCCCAGTAATTTTCAACATTATTCTGTAACAGCACATCTCAAATGATTTGATTCTCTCCTGATTTTCCCACTGTCAAATGTTTCACTATCGTATAATGCTGTGTGCTCCAAACGTAGACTGTCAGAAATTTCTTCCTCAAATTAAGGCCTATGTTTGATACTAGTAGACTTTTCGTGGCCAGGAATACCCTTTTTGACAATGCTAGTCTGTTTTCGATGTCCACCTTCCTCCGTCCGTCATTGGTTATTTTACTGTCCATGTAACAGAATTCCTTAACTTCATTCACTTCGTGACCACAATCCTGTTGTTAAGTTTCTCGCTGTTCTCGTTTCTGCTAGTTGTCATTACCTTCGTCTTTTTTAGATTTACTCTCAGCCCATATTCTGTACCCATTAAATGTTTATTCCATTCAGCAGGTCATGTAATTCTTCTTCACTTCCACTCAGGATAGCAATGTCATCAGCGAATCGTATCATTGACATCCATCCACCTTGAATTTTTATTCCACTCCTGAACCTCTCTTTTATTTCCATCCATGCTTCTTCGGCATACAAGTTGAACAGTAGGGACGAAAGACTACACCCTTTTTAATTCAAGCATTTCGTTCTTGGTAGTCCACTCTCATTATTCCCTCTTGGCTCTTGTACATGTTCTACACTACTCACCTTACCTTATAGCTTACCCATATTTTTCTCAGAATTTCGAACGTCTTGCACGATTTGAGATTGTCGAAGGCTTTTTCCAGGTCGATAAACCCTATAAACGTGTCTTGATTTTTCTTTAGCCATGCTTCCATTATCAACAGCAATGTCAGAATTGCCTCTCTCGTGCCTTTACTTTTCCTACAGCCAAACTGATTGTCATCTGACACAACCTCAATTTTCTTCTCCATTCTTCTGCATATTATTCTTGTCAGCAACTTAGATCCATGAGCTGTTAAGCTGATTATGCGATAATTCTAGCACTTGTTAGCTTTTGCAATCTTCGGAATTGCGTGAATGATATTTTTCCAAAAGTCAGATGGTATGTCGCCAAACTCATACATTCTACAAACCAACATGAATACTCATTTTGTTGTCACTTCCAGCAATGATTTCAGAAATTCTGACGAAATATTATCTATTCCTTTGCCTTATTTGATCTTAAGTCCTCGAAAGTTCTCTTAAATTCTAATTCTAATACCGGATCCCCTAATTCTTCTAAATCGACTCATGTTTCTTATTCTATCACATCAGACAAATCTCCCCTTCATAGAGGCCTTCAATGTTCTCTTTCCGCCGCGCGGGATTAGCTGAGCGGTCTGTGGCGCTGCAGTTATGGGCTGTGCGGCTGGTCCCGGCGGAGGTTCGAGTCCTCCCTCGGGCACGGGTGTGTGTGTTTCTCCTTAGGATAATTTCGGTTAAGTAGTGTGTAAGTTTATGGACTGATGACATTAGCAGTTAAGTCCCATAAGATTTCACACACATTTGAACATTTTTGCTCTCTCCTCTGCATTGGTGTTGAGGCACATGGCAACCATTTTCAACACATACTGTAACTGTGTCTGCATGGTACAGCGCGTATTAGACCACACCCTCTGCAACAATGTATGACTGAATAAATGGTCTCTAGCATGGAAACCATGCATTTCCGGACATAAGTTCATTAGACCTTTTTTGTCCGTATGCTCTCATCAATCAGATCCTAGAATCTGTACATTGTGGAAAAAATCACCCTGTGTATGTTTCTTATGGTGATTGAACAGGCTGTGGGCGTGGTCTCTTAGAAGCAGCCATGTTGGCATTTACCTTAAGTGATCTAGGAAAACCATAGAAAATCCAAGCCAGATTGGCCACATAGAGCAAACTAAATACTCCCAGTTATGAGGGTCTTGTCGTAACGACTGCACTGCCTCACTGTATTGGTTCCTGTTGTACAGTGTTCTTACACACTGTTTGTTCCAGATAATTTAAAATATAAAACATAGTTTTGCACTTCAATACTGCACACAATGGCACTTGCTGGTGGCTCCGAGACCATTAACAACTGATTTCAGGCTTGCAAACATGCAACTATGTTTCGTGCATGTCTTCACGTCAGTACAAATGAAAATCTATATTACCATCGTCCCATGTTGATTGAAAATTTGAACTCAGACGACTGATAAGACATTACTGTCATACACTGTAGACCCTGGCACATACTTTTCTTGTAAAAGGATTACATTGTGAACATGTACTGTAATGCGACATGGTACTGAAGTTATCTCCTTTCATTATTAGCCACGCCTGATCCTCTACGTAAGCTTGAATTGTGTATTATGCACTATTTTTGAAGAATGTCTTGAGTTTCTTTTTGAGTAGGTGTGTTTTGGTAATATTTTTCACGTCCTTGGAAAATTCATTACATAACTTTATTGTCTTATGGAAAATGCTGTTTCCAGATTTTTGTTTCTGTTTCTGCTTCGTAAGTGTAAGTCCCTACTTGCTCTTGTCTCATGTTTCTGTACTGAACTTTCGTGAAATACTTTATAATCTGGTAGATGTACTTGCAGGAACGATACTCAGATTTTTAAATACACTCTTAACTCAAAAAATGACGCACCGTGAAGGAATTATCCGAATGGACGGAAATCGATAGATGCAATGTACATGTATAGACAAACAAACGATTACAATTTCAGAAAGATTGGATGATTTATTAAAAAGAAAGAGATTCAGAAATGGAGCAAGCCAATAATGCTTTGGTCCACGTCTGGCCATTATGGAAGCAGTTGCTTGGTTTGGCAATGGGTCTAAGCACTGTGAGACTTAACATCTGAGGTCATCAGTCCCCTAGAACTTAGAACTACTTAAACCTAACTAACCTAAGGACATCACACACGTCCATGCCCGAGGCAGGATTCGAACCTGCGACCGTAGCGGTCGCGCGATTCCAGACTGAAGCGCCTAGAACCGCTCGGCCACTCCGGCCGGCTGGTTTGGCACAGATTGGTAGACCTACTGGATGTCCTTCTGAGGGATATCGTGCCAAATTCTGTCCAGTTGGCACGTTAGTTTTCCAAACGTTCTCAACTGCGGGGAAATCCGCCGACCTTGCTCGCTTAGACAGAGGTGCGCCAACGGATCATGGGCTTGCTCAGTTTGTGAAGCTTTTTCTTTTGAATAAATCATCCAGTCTTTCTGAAACTGTAATCATTTGTTTGTCTATACATGTACATCCCATCTACCGATTTCCGTCCATTTGGACAATTCCTTCGTGGTGCGTCATTTTCTTGTCTCACTATTTAAAAATCGAGTGTCCTTCCTGCACAATGTACCGGGTAATCAAAAAGTCAGTATAAATTTGAAAACTGAATAAATCACAGAATAATGTAGATAGAGAGGTACAAAGGGACACGCATGTTTGGAATGACATGGGGTTTTATTAGAACCAAAAAAATACAAAAGTTCAAAAAATGTCATCTGATCAGAATAGCAATAATTAGCATAACAAAGTAAGACAAAGCAAAGATGATGTTCTTTACAGGAAACACTCAATATGTCCACCATCATTCCTCAACAATAGCTGTAGTCGACGAATAATGTTGTAAACAGCACTGTAAAGCATGTCCCGAGTTATGGTGAGGCATTGGCGTCGGATGTTTTCAGCATCCCTAGAGATGTCGGTCGATCACGATACACTTGCGACTGCAGGCAACCCCAAAGCCAATAATCGCACGGACTGAGGTCTGGGGACCTGGGAGGCCAAGCATGACGAAAGTGGCGGCTGAGCACACGATCATCACCAAACGACGCGCGCAAGAGATCTTTCACGCGTCTGCGAATATGGAGTGGAGCGCCATCCTGCATAAACATCGTACGTTCCAGCAGGTGTTTATCAGCCAGGTTGGGGATGATGCGATTCTGTAACATATCGGCGTACCTCTCACCCGTCACGGTAGCAGTTTTGCTGCCGAGCGCCATCTGTCGGACATTCTCTAAACTTTTTTTTGTTCTAATAAAACCCCATGTCATTCGAAGCATGTGTGTCAATTTTTACCTCTCTATCTACATTTTTTCGTGGTTTATTAAGTTTTCAAATTTATACTGACTTTTTGATCACCCTGTACATCTACCAGTTTGATGTACAACTCAAGAAAAATATTACAAAGTATTTCGGGGATATTTGTATACAGAATGACGGAACAAGAGCAGGGCAGGGTGTGGCAAGAGCGAAGGCGAGCAGTAGAAACTCTCGGCGTATGGGGATGGACGTTATCTTGCTGAAATGTAAGCCCAAGATGGGTTAACATGAAAGGCAACAAAACGGCGCCTATAAAATAGTCGAATTACGTCTGTGCTGTAATTGTGCTGTGGATGACAACCAAAGGTGTCCTGCTACGAAGCAAAGTGGCACCCCCAACCATCTCTCTTGGTCATTGGGCTGTATGGCTGGCGACAGCGAGGTTCGTATCCCACTATTGTCTGCCGAGCGGTTCTAGGCGCTACAGTCTGGAACCGCGCGACCGCTACAGTCGCAGGTTCGAGTCCTGCCTCGGGCATGGATGTGTGTGATGTCCTTAGGTTATTTAGGTTTAAGTAGTTCTAAGTTCTAGGGGACTGATGACCTTAGAATTTAAGTCCCATAGTGCTCAGAGCCATTTGAACCATTTTGAACCCACTATTCTCTGAGACGTCTTCGGACCCCTTGGTTGTAATCCGCGGTATCGTTACGACACAGCTGTACGTCGACGATATTTTACTCCCCGTTTTCTTTCTTCATGGCAAGACATTCTGGGATTACATTTCGGCAAGATTATGCCCACCCAGACACTGAGTCTTTACTGCTTGTCTTCGTGCTTACCTTGGCCATCAAGGTCGCTAGATGGCCCCCTCCCCTCCCCCAATCGAGATATTTTGGACCATTATGAGTAGGGCCATCCAGTCAACTTGGGATTTTGACGATCTAACGGGGCAATTGGGCAGAATTACATCCAACTTCTCAGAACACCAAGCCCAACAGCGGGTTGCCTAGGGGTCAAAGGTGGGCCAACGCGGTTTTGACTTGCTCAGTTTTTGAAGCTCTCTTGAGTGAATCACCAAATTTTTCCGAAAAAAATGGTTCAAATGGCTCTCAGCACTATGGCAGTTAACATCTGAGGTCGTCAACTACTTAAACCTAACAAACCTAAGGACATCACACACATCCATGCCCGAGGCAGGATTAGAACCTGCGACCGTAGCGGTCGCGCGGTTCCAGACTGAAGCACCTAGAACCGCTCGGCCACATTGGCTGTCAATATTTCAGAAACTGTAATCATCTTTTTGTGAGCACATTTACATCACAGTACCGTTTTTCGTGACATTCGGATAATTTCTTCGTGGTGTGTCAGTTCCCCCCCACCCACGCGCTCTCTCTCTCTCTCTCTCTCTCTCTCTCTCTCTCTCTCTCTCTCTCCCCCCCTGCGTAGCTTTTTACAATGAGCCAGGCTAGTACTGATAGGATTTATTCTTACAGTCCTTCTCTGCAGTTTAAAAATTGTGTCGATGCCTTGTATTTTCAATCCCCATTACTTACGATACCTAGATGAATCATCATGGCGAAAGGATGAGAGAAAACTAAGGGAAGTATGCCAAACTTGCAGCGATGGACGCCCCCAATGGGCGGAACACCATCATCACCGCTTCCTCACCACCGTCACGAATTCGCCCCCTTTAATAGCGACATTTTGGGTTCCGTTCGTTAGGAAGTGCTGGACCTGGACACAAGCGATTCTATCCCAAAGTTTTTGTTGGTGTTTATTTGACCTCTAGCTGCCCAACTGTTTTGCTTCCTCGCCATCTGTGCGCTTGTGGTATTGAAAAAAACTCTGGGTTCTCAGCTATTTGAGTGACGCACCTTTTTGCTCCGACGCTGCAGGGCTGTTCCGTGGCGAGCGAACTGGACGAGGAATTTGGATCGTTCGTCATGCGTGAAGACCGAGCTACACAGCCATCGCTGTCGGTGCTCGCCACGTCACCAAACTGCCTCATGGTACGCCGGACAACAGCTGCTCGCTATGAATCACACTGTAGCGGCAACCCGAAGAATATTACCGTGGCATTTTCTGTGACTCAAGAGGAAATTAGGGACAAGGGTGCACTCGGCAAAATGACACGTCACTTGCCGGAAGGACACGTGAACGTACGGAAAACGTCCTCACGCTGATTTCTCACTTGTGCAGAGGTCAGTGTGATCTTCTGTTGGCGACTCTGGATTTTACTTGCCATCGCTGCCTGTTGTATCTGCTTTCATAAATGAGTCACATTACCATAGCCGAACAAATTATTTACCAGTTGTGTCTCTTCCCTTCCCTTTAACGAAGATAACATTAATTTAGATGTACACTACTGGCCATTAAAATTGCTACACCACGAAGATGACGTGCTACAGACGCGAAATTTAACCGATAGGAAGAAGATGCTGTGATATGCCAATGATTAGCTTTTGAAAGCATTCACACAAGGTTGGCGCCGGTGGCGACACCGACAACGTGCTGACATGAGGAAAGATTCCAACCGATTTCTCATACACAAACAGCAGTTGACCGGCGTTGTCTGGTGAAACGTCGTTGTGATGCCTTGTGTAAGGAGGAGAAATGCGTACCATCACGTTTCCGACTTTGATAAAGGTCGGATTGTAGCCTATCGCGATTGCGGTTTATCGTATCGCGACACTGCTGCTCGCGTTGGTCGAGATCCAATGACTGTAAGCACAAATTGGAATCGGTGGGTTCAGGAGGGTAATACGGAACGCCGTACTGTATCCCACCGGCCTCGTATCACTAGCAGTCAAGATGACAGGCATCTTATCCGCACGGCTGTAACGGATCGTGCAGCCACGTCTCGATCCCTGAGTCAACAGAAAGGGATGTTTGCAAGACAACGACCATCTGCACGAGCAGTTCGATGACGTTTGCAGCAGCACGGACTATCAGCTCAGAGACCGTGGCTGCGGTTACTCTTGACGCTGCATCACAGACAGGAGCGCCTGCGATGGTGTACTCGACGATGAACCTGGGTGCACGAATGGCAGAACGTCATTTTTTCGGATGAATCCAGGTTCTGTTTACAGCATCATGATGGTCGCATACGTGTTTGGCGACATCGCGTTGAACGGACATTGGAAGCGTGTATTCGTCATCGCCATACTGGCGTATCACCCGGCGTGATGGTATGGGGTGCCATTGGTTACACGTCTCGGTCACCTCTTGTTCGCACTGAGGGCACTTTGAAAAGTGGACATTACATTTCAGATGTGTTACGACCCGTGGCTCTACCCCTCATTCGATCCCTGCGAAACCCTACATTTCAGCATGATAATGCACGACCGCATGTTGCAGGTCCTGTACGGGCTTTTCTGGATACAGGAAACGTTCGACTGCTGCCCTGGCCAGCACATTCTCCAGATCTCTCACCAACTGAAAAGTCTAGTCAATGGTGGCCGAGCAACTGGCTCGTCACAACACGTCAGTCACTACTCTTGATGAACTGTGGTATCGTGTTGAAGCTGCATGGGCAGCTGTACCTGTACACGGCATCCAAGCTCTGTTTGACTCAATGGCCAGGCGTATCAAGGCCGTTATTACGGCCAGAGGTGGTTGTTCTGGGTACTGATTTCGCAGGATCTATGCACCCAAATTGCGTGAAAATGTAATCACATATCAGTTCTAGTATAATATATTTGTCGAATGAATACCGATTTATCATCTGCATTTCTTCTTGGTGTAGCAATTTTAATGGCCAGCAGTGTATTTTACAAAACATTACTTTTTCTACTTTTCAACATAATCCCCTCGAACTTTTATGCACTTGTGCCAACGGGCTACAAGCGTTTTTATTCCGGATGCAAGAACTCTTTAGCTTGATGTTTGAACCAACTTCCCGCAAACTTTTTCACGTATTCGTTGTCCTGGAACCTCTTCCCACATTATGCCTCCTTCAGTGCACCTGACAAATGGAAATCACTAGGTGCTAAATCAGGACTGTAAGGGGGATGAAGTAGTCCTTCCCAGCCCATGGTTTCACGGTTTAGTTGAGCAATATGAGGACGTGCGATGTCTCTCCTCTGAGATCCACGACGTCTCTCATGGCAGCCTTATTTAAAAGCAAATCCGAGTAGTACTGCCTGATCATTGAACGCTGCTCTTCGAGATAATCACAAAAAACTGGACCTTCAGCATCCTAATACACCGTCAACACGAATTTTTCCGCTGATGCTTGGGTTTTGAATTTTTTCTTGACAGATGATTTGATGTGCTTCTACTCCATGCTTTCTATTTTTGATTCTGGCTCATAATAGTGAATCCAAGTTTCACCACAAGTTAAAATTATGCTGAGGATGTATTCATTTTCTCTTTCATTACATTCCTTGAGCTCTGTGCACACTCCCGACCTTGTTTCCTCCGCCACGTCAACTCCGTTGGGACTCATCTTGCTCCTGTTTTGCGGTACTTCTGCTTGTTACAGATAAAGTTATCAACTGTACCAGTACTAACTTGAACCTTAACAACCATCATTTTCACTGTCACACGGCGGTCGGCACGAATGATGTCATCAATTCGGCTTTCAAGTGAGGGAGTTGGAACTGCAACTTGTCGGCCAGAACGGTGTTCGTCAGTCACTGAGTCGCGACCATTTTTGAACTGCTCTAGGCACTTGCAAAAATTTGCACGATTCGTGCAACCTTCGCCATAAACTTTAGACATTTTACAATATATATTCACTGGTTTCTCGCCTTCAGTAAGTGGAAGACGAATAACCGAACGTTGTTCAACTAATGTGGACGTTTCAAGCGGACTCACCATCTTGAAATGTACTTTTGAGGTTACAAACAAAACAATGTTGATACATCAACTGATCAGGACTAAATCCAGTGATGCCAACTTAAATCCATAAGAGCACCAAACTTACCCTACTAACAGCTTTTCCCCAGACCAATTGGTCTCTTTAATTATTGAATGATCCTCGCATATATAGACGGTTCATCCATTCCAAGAATCGAGAAGTTCGACTGTTTTTGCCTGTTATCGATCTGGCAAGATGTCTGTCCCAATGATTCCAAGACTTCCCTGAATGTTTTAGTGTCAAATTGGACGTCAAATATCAAACGAATAAAGAAATATTTTTTCGTGTTATGTAATTACGAATTAACGATTTTGTCATTTTTTTCCCCTTTACTTGTACCGTGAACCGTTGCTTCTTGGTAAATTTCGTGATTGTACGTCAACGGGAAGTTCCCTATTGGTTTTAATGAGTGAGTTTTGGGGTATCAGAATATGTGACATAAACGACTGTATCTTTTGACTGCTTGAGCTTAGAACTAGAGTTTATTATACCGCCAAGGTACCACAGATCTTAGTATGTATCATAAATTTAACTTGATACGTCAACCCGTTGCTGAGGAAAAATCGATTTAAGAGGGGAAACCACATTAGGAGGTTCAAAAAATCCGATTTTCTAAATTTGATAAATCATTCACGTAACTATCCAAGAATACGCTGTCAACATTTCAAAGCGAAATTCGCATTCGTTTAGATTTTATGACTATAGAACCCGACGTACAGAAAGAAATTCTACCAATATACAAAAATTTATCAGGGGATGAGTTACGAGGGAGATGTTTATGTGGCCACACACAAAATGCGAAGAAAGTTTTAATTCCAATATTTGACAATTAGCTCCTAAATACTTTCACTCCGGACTAAAATTCACTGAATTGGCATCGTATTTAGCAGCGGGCTTACTCAATGAAAGAAGTTCATCCCTTGTGATGGTCATGAACAAGGCAGGAATTGCAGTAGGCACGTAAAGCTTCAATTGTGCCGAACAAATGGGTAACCAACGCGTGAGCCGGAAGAATAGACGTAGTTCAATGGAATCGAAGGAAGATTGGAAAGCTCGGGAAGCACTGCTGCAAGTGCGAAACGAAGCCTATGGTGCTGGAATCGCAGATTACTCGGTAAGCACTTTACTTCATTGTTAACTTCCTTGAATTTCTAGTTTCCGAGAATTTATTTTTCAAACACGTTTATCTGGAAATGACCTTTTTTTTCATTTGCGTGCAGCCTAACTCAAAAAGTATAGTACCGATCATTATGATAACTGAGAGTGTGATTCTTTATAAAATTGCGGATTATATGAACCACTTGTGAGATGACATCATCATTGTAAGGGTATTTTTCTTTGCTTAATTAGAGAAAAATCGTGAAAATCGAAGTAAATTGTTCCAACGCCTGCAAAATTTTTAATTTTCATCTGCATTGAGGTTAACGTTCTTAGAAAATAAGTTATTAATATAAAATCAAAAATTTTTGATTTCAGATGGAAATCGGAACGGCTACACTGCACGCAATTGGAGAATTATACTCGCAACCTTCAGCGGACTTCAAAGCGTCATTTTGTTATTTTTGGCTGAAATTATTAAAAAAATTGCAAAAACTGTTCGAAATATGAATGAAATGATGTCAAAATTTGATTAAATTCTAATTAATTCTTCCCACCCAAAAAATCCCAAAAAAATCAGACTTCTGATAACAAATAAAAAAAAAAAGAAAAATTCTTTTCGTGTGATATAATTACAGAAGTGAAGAGTTTGACAGAGCACTGAAAGACCTGAGTCGAAACAAGGCCCCCGGAGTAGACAATATTCCGTTGGAACTACTGACGGCCGTGGGAGAGCCAGTCCTGACAAAACTCTACCATCTGGTGAGCAAGATGTATGAAACAGGCGAAATACCCTCAGACTTCAAGAAGAATATAATAATTCCAATCCCAAAGAAAGCAGGTGTTGACAGATGTGAAAATTACCGAACTATCAGCTTAATAAGTCACAGCTGCAAAATACTAACACGAATTCTTTACAGACGAATGGAAAAACCAGTAGAAGCCAACCTCGGGGAAGATCAGTTTGGATTCCGTAGAAACACTGGAACACGTGAGGCAATACTGACCCTACGACTTACCTTAGAAGAAAGATTAAGGAAAGGCAAACCTACGTTTCTAGCATTTGTAGACTTAGAGAAAGCTTTTGACAATGTTGACTGGAATACTCTCTTTCAAATTCTAAAGGTGGCAGGGGTAAAATACAGGGAGCGAAAGGCTATTTACAATTTGTACAGAAACCAGATGGCAGTTATAAGAGTCGAGGGACATGAAAGGGAAGCAGTGGTTGGGAAGGGAGTAAGACAGGGTTGTAGCCTCTCCCCGATGTTGTTCAATCTGTATATTGAGCAAGCAGTAAAGGAAACAAAAGAAAAATTCGTAGTAGGTATTAAAATTCATGGAGAAGAAATAAAAACTTTGAGGTTCGCCGATGACATTGTAATTCTGTCAGAGACAGCAAAGCACTTGGAAGAGCAGTTGAATGGAATGGACAGTGTCTTGAAAGGAGGATATAAGATGAACATCAACAAAAGCAAAACAAGGATAATGGAATGTAGTCTAATTAAGTCGGGTGATGCTGAGGGAATTAGATTAGGAAATGAGGCACTTAAAGTAGTAAAGGAGTTTTGCTATTTGGGGAGCAAAATAACTGATGATGGTCGAAGTAGACAGGATATAAAATGTAGGCTGGCAATGGCAAGGAAAGCGTTTTTGAAGAAGAGAAATTTGATAACATCCAGTATTGATTAAAGTGTCAGGAAGTCATTTCTGAAAGTATTCGTATGGAGTGTAGCCATGTATGGAAGTGAAACATGGACGATAAATAGTTTGGACAAGAAGAGAATAGAAGCTTTCGAAATGTGGTGCTACATGGGTAGATCACATAACTAATGAGGAAGTATTGAATAGGATTGGGGAGAAGAGAAGTTTGTGGCACAACTTGACCAGAAGAAGGGATCGGTTGGTAGGACATGTTCTGAGGCATCAAGGGATCACCAATTTAGTATTGGAGGGCAGCGTGGAGGGTAAAAATCGTAGAGGGAGACCAAGAGATGAATACACTAAGCAGATTCAAAAGGATGTAGGTTGCAGTAGGTACTGGGAGATGAAAAAGCTTGCACAGGATAGAGTAGCATGGAGAGCTGCATCAAACCAGTCTCAGGACTGAAGACCACAACAACAACAATTACAGATTAATAAGTTTGGTTTTTTTTGCTTTGATTGTACTGTGAAATCTCCTTTGTGGCACGGGAAGTACCCTATTGTTTTTGATGAGTGGGTTTTCGAGTATCAAAATATCTGATAAAAGAGGCCGTATCTTTTGATTGCGTTGACTTCCAAGCTTCCATTTTCTACACTGCCAGGGGACTGTAGATTTTATTATGTGACATAAATTTCGACTTGATGAGTCTAGTGTTGCTGAGAAAAAAGGGTTTTTCACAATCAGACAGACAACGGGCAACAAAAGTGATCCTATAAGGATTGCGTTTTTACCGACTGATGACCGGAATTATAGAAATGTAGTTCTAAATAAGGCTTGAGTGAAACACCGAAATAAGGGACCTAAATAAAAATTCCGAGAAGAATTAAGAGATCAGTATAAAAGGCGTAACTGGGGCTCTAGACCCGGCATCTGGTTGCATCAGAATATAGTACTGTTACGGCCGCCGGGACAAAACGACGTGAATCCAAGTAAAGAAACATTTATGCGAGGGAACTTAAAAACGTAAATTACACATTCTTATAGTACATCAAGTAACTTTTACGGTATGCTGCAGTAGATGTGGAAGTATATATGTATATGACACCAGTGCTCTTGTTCTAAAAAAAGTTTAGCAGTACAGTACTATCACACTAGGTATAACGCAGCGACAGTAACTAAAGTTTCCAATAAATCTGATTATTTATTTAACTGTAAATAACTTTGTAATTAACACTACCTAGCATAATGACAGTTTCCAAACTGGTATCAGTTATGGGTGCTATAGTCTTCATGATTTTTTACTTTATTCTTAGTATCGGTTGCAAGATGTCTGCCTTACACAAACCATGAGCATAGCGCCTAGGCTGAAAAAAAAGTAAACGTATTTGCTGTCACCACCTGCTCATATGAAACATACTGGTGTAAGCGTTTTACGACTGTTCTCTTTGGCTCAAAGTAGTATTTGTGCAGTAGCTTCTTTCTTTATTTTTAAATATCTTTCTCCGGAAAGAAACCATGTCTTCTTGTTTTGAATCACGTGGAGATGATAAGGTAGCAGAACGTTGTGCAATGTTGATGTCTTCTTTCTTTCTGTCTACGCAGATATTTCCTACTTATTTACATATTTTGCTACAAAGTTTTCTGTTTGATACTATTTATTTTTATCACAAAATTCGATTTGCTTATTGGAGGTTCACAGTTCTTGATGATTATTTGACTTCCTACCGTACACACCCTCTTTCACTGTATTTTCAGACGTGGTTTCAGTATTCAGATTTACATTTTCACTTCTGTCATCCACTAACAAAGCAGAAATTCCTGACTTTTTCTCGCAAAACAGTTAGTGGCAAGCTTTAGTATTTCGATGGAGGAGAACAACTGAAATACATTGACGCAACACAAACCGCAACACCGAAGAATAATTAATGTAAAGTAAAAAAAAATTCGGAAATCATCTGTCTAGGTAACACATTTAAGTGATTGAGATTGCAAGATCGCTGATAAACGTATGCGCGAGATAAGCTATTGCAAATGTAAAGTGCTGGTACATTAATAACCGGTGTGGCCGGCCAGGGTGGCCGAGCGGTTCTAGGCGCTAAGTCTGGAACCGCGCGACCGCTACGTCGCAGGTTCGAATCCTGCTTCGGGCATGGATGTGTGTGATGTCCTTAGGTTAGTTAGGTTTAAGTAGTTCTAAGTTCTAGGGGACTGGACCTCAGAAGTTAAGTCTCATAGTGCTTAGAGCCATTTGAACCATTTAGCCAATAACCGGTGTGACCGTTAGAATGTTGAGTGCAAGCATGCAAAAGGTCATGTATTGTGTTGTAGAGGTGCCGGATGTCAGTTTGTGGGATCGAGTTCCATGACTGTTGCACTTGGTCGGTCAATATAGGGACGGTTAAGGCTGTCTGTGGATGATAATGGATGCTCGTCCGATGATGATCGACTGGAGACAGATGTGGTGGTCGATCAGGCCGCGGCAACTTGTCGACACTCTGTAGAGCAGGTTAGGTTACAACAGCGATGTGTGGCAAAGTGTTATCCTGTTGGAAAACACCCCCTGAAACGCTGTTCACACAGCACAACAGGTCGAATCATCAGACTGACGTACAGATTTCCAGTCAGGGTGCGTGGGATAGCGACGAGAGCGCTCCTGGTGTCATACGAAATCGCACTCCAGACCACAACTCCAGGTGTAGGCCCAGTGTGTCTAGCAACAGAGAGGTTGCATAAAAAGTTCTCGGTTTACTTGCCGCGTCAAATTTAGATGAAATCCCAAGCTTTTGATGACTACCTCTGTCATCTTCGTCAGGGGTAAAACTGACTGTCGTGGACCTTTTTTTTTATTATTATTTTATTTTCAATTCCCCCTGAAGGGGGTGGGCTGGCAGCAGCTTTGTACGCTGTTCTACAGCCTACAGACTTTTATTTTAAGGAATGGAAGAAGAAAAGAAACAAGAAAAACAGGCGATAAAACGGTGACGTCAAGTGTAAAATGGCGGAAAAATGCGGAAAGTTAAAACAGAAAGCAAAAGGGGTTAGCAACGTTAATAAAAGACACAGGAATCAGACAAGTAACATAGAACACACACAATTAAAGAACACAGCGACAGTCTGGTTTCTGTTCGCAAGAGATAAAAGGCACACCCAGCGACAGTATGATGGCTGTTCGCAACACGTCCCAAAAAAAACACAACACGGAACGCCCATTGTAAAACACACACTGTAGAACACTCACTGGAGAACACTGCACTGAAGTGGCGGCACAAAGATGACACTCCCGAACCAAAGGCAGATTGGGGGGGGGGACCTGGAGGAGGGGGAAGAACCAGGAGGGAGGAAGGAAAAAAACGAAAAAGGGGGGGAACCAAGGAGGGAGAGGACTAATAAAGGGGGAGAAGGGCAGACGCGAGAGGGAATGAGAGGAGACAGAGGAGGGAAATGCGAAAGGACTCGGGGGAGAGAAGGGGGCAAAGAGAGGGGAGGTGGGGAAGAAAGAGGATGGAACGAGGGCGAGGGAGCCCGGGAAAAGGACAGAGGAAAGGAGGGGGAGTGAGGATCAGAGTTGATAGGAGGAATAAATGGAGGGAGAGAGGGCATCATCCGGGAGGGGGAGTTGATGGAAGCCACCTTGGGAAAGGAGATGAAGGGTGTAGAGATGGAGGGTAGGGGGGACAACAGTGAAGGCGTGGCAGGGGTGGGGGTGGGAGGGGAGAGGAGCAACCAGGGGGTGAGGGGGTTCAAGGCAGCAGGAGGTGTAGAGGATGTGGATATGTTCGAGGAATTGGAGCAGATGGGAGAAAGGAATGAGATCATAGAGGATCCACGTGGGGGATTTGTGGACCTCTGAGGCTTCCAGTTTTATAAGCAGTGGACGGCTTCTCATTGGCTGGATGACGTCACGGTGGAAACGGCGCGTACCGAGGTGGCGGCCTCTGGGTCCATAGATTTTGTTTGCGCGCTTTATCCAGCGTTGCTTGCAGCGCCACCCATCGCAAGAGGCGGAGAACTGCGAGGAATGTAAGAAGCCTCCCTCTGCGCTCTTTCTTTATCAATTGCGCGCTTCCATGCATTGTTGAGTGCATAACCGTAGTCTCTGTTGAAACTGTTTTCACAGAGTCTAATTTCAACTGCTTCCCTGATGACAGAGTTCCAATAGTTTGAAGCGTGAGCAAGCAGTCTTGTTTCATTGAATAAAATCTTATGTTTATTTAACAAACTGTGCCCAGCCACCGCTGATTTTTCTAGATACCTGTTTTTCAGGTGACGCTGATGTTCCACACAGCGATCGGCAACAGTTCTTATAGACTGGCCCACATAACTTTTGCCACACTCGCAAGGAATGCTGTAAATTCCCGGCACTCTCAGGCCAAGACTATCTTTCACGGGTCGCAGCATTTCCTTAATCTTCCTTGGTGGCCGAAAGACTGGGCTGATTCCCTGCAGGCTCATGACTCTGCTGATCTTGCTGGTCGTTGCACCGCAGAATGGTAGCCGCGCGATGTGTTGGTCCTCTTGATGTGTTCGAACAGCGTCCTTCCAAGGTTTCTTCGCCAGATCACGATCGGAATATCCATTTTTTCTGAATACCGTCGTCAGATGGTTAATCTCGGAGCCAAGATGATCCTCGTCCGAAATAGTCCTTGCTCTGTGTACCAAGGTATTGAGCATAGCTCTCTTGTGAGCTGGATGGTGAAAACTACGCGCGTTTAGATATAAATCTGTATGCGTCGATTTTCTGTACACAGAATGTCCGAGACGTCCATCTGATTTTCGCTGCACCAGAACATCTAAGAAGGGTAACTTCCCATCCTTCTCCACCTCCACTGTAAATCTTATGTTCTAATGTATACCATTCAAATGACCAACAAACTGCTGCAGTGCCTCATTGCCATGTGGCTAGATTAAAAATGTGTATTCAACAAACCTGAAGAAGCAGGATGGAGGTAAGGGAGGACTGTTCAGTGCTCGTTCTTCGAAATCCTCCACGAAGAAGTTAGCTATGGCTGGTGACAGTGGCGAAGCCACGGCTGTTCCGTCAGTCATTTCATAATATTTTCCACCATACACAAAATAGGTGGTCGTCAAAGTGTGTCGAAATAATTTCAGTATTTCAGGAGAGAAACGAGCAGCCAACAGCGTATCTTCCACCGGAACCTTTGTAAACAAAGAGACGACATCTAGGCTGATCTAGGCTGATCATGATATAGAGGCCGCCAACTCAGTACGCGCCGGTTTCACCGTGACGTCATCCAGCCAATGAGAAGCCGTCCACTGCTTATAAAAGCGGAAGCCTCACTGGTCCACGACAGTCAGTTTTACCCCTGACGAAGATGACGCAGGTAGTCATCGAAAGCTTGGGATGTTATCCAAATTTGACGCGGCAAGAAAAACCGAGAACTTTTTATGCAAGGACTCCGTCGCGAAAGACTTCGTAGTCACAACAGAGAGGTTGGTTGCGGACCCACAAATGGCCTGCTTCTAACCAACACGCGGCCATCACTGGCACCGAAGCTGAACTGGCTTTGATCTACCAACACGACAACCCTCCACCCTGCCCTCCAACGAGCTCTCGCTCGACACCACTGAAGATGCAGATGGTGGTGGTTTGGGGTCAGTCCAATGCACGCTACAGGGAGTCTGGCTCAGAGCTGTCCCTGGACTTGTAACAGTTGGTTGTGTCACTCAGGTGTCAGCTGCTGCTCACATTGCTGCCGCAGATGCAGTACGATGTGCTACAGCCATACGCCAACACTCTTTCCTTGCCACTCGATAGTGGTACGTGGCCGTCCGGAGCCCGGTCTTCTTGCGACCTGACATTCTGGTGACCAACGCCGCCAGCAAACATGTACAGTGGCTACACTCCTGCCAAGTCATTCTGCAGTATCGAAGAAGCAACATCCAGCTTCTCAAAGAACTATTACAGGACGTCGTCCAATTTCAGTGAGATATTCATAATGGCATCTTTGTCGCCTTAAAGGCGTTCTTGATTAATATACCACGTCCAGTCTGAAAGGTGACTAACGCTGACAAACGTTACAGCGTGTATTTAAAGCATACCTGATTTACATCCTCATACGCTACTGGTGTGAATGGCGCGAAATTTGAATAGAGATCATCCTTCAGACGTAGAAACACGCCTACTAACTTTCATTTATGGCGCAAAAGTCTTGGCGTTGCGATTTTTTCCCGTCACTCTCCATATCTTCTTTCCCCTTCTCTTCGTCCATGTCCTCTTCCTTCCCTCTCTCTCCTCTCTTTCTGCGTATCTCAACCTTCCATCCATTTATCTCCACCTCTTCCTCCCGACTCTTTCTGCCTAACTCCTCTTTCGCCTTGTTTATGTCCATTTCACCTCCCTGCCAGTCCATCGACTCTTGCCCCACTCTCTTGCCTTCAGCCATCTTTATAGTTATTGACAACGAATACTTGACTGGGAACTGAAGTCGCTTAAAATGAATGGGTAAATCAGTTGGGATCTTTGGTATACGGGCTATGAGAGATTCCTCCCCAGCTGCTGGCTGTGTGGGGATAGTAGCTTCAGTGACAGTATTTCGCATACTTCCAATCTGCAAGCGGGAAAGATTACAAAGTTTCGGAAGATTCAGATTTCATAGTAGTATTCTAATCATATTCCGATAAGTCATAAATATGAGTTTCATGTTTACTGTTAAAGCTGACTGCGAGTAACGAGACAATGCAGCATATAGTTATGAACACAATGTTGTTTGAAACCATGCAGTGTGATCCGGATACCTCATCTGCTGTATTTTATGCAATCGCCAGTGTAGTTCTGGCCTTCATAAACCACGGTCGAGATTTTCATATTCTGTCGCTCGCTATGCGTCACGTGTTAGTCCTACAGAAAAAATGAGTAGGACCGTCTTGTAGGAAATATGCAGGGTGGTCCAAAAGTCCGGAAACACCCTCATAAAATTCAAATGGAGTAGCAAACAAGGAAGCAGAGTCCCTACATTCGGGGAACGGGACGGGGGAAACTTTATAGGCTATGCCACCAACATGGCGGCCATCTTGAAAGCCGCCATCTTGGATTCAACCCAAAAATTTCAGATGGGAATGTGGTCATGTGACATATCAAACAGATAGAGAATTTCACCACAAAAACAATGCCGTTGTTATTTTAAACGTAGCTTTATTCGTTCTCGGGTTATAGCCAGTTACATGTGGCAGCGGTTGGACGCTCTGCAGCATGTGTGTTATGTGCCGAAGAGACATTACGCCGAAGTTACACAGTCCCGAGTGATCATCAACAGTCATAGGAATGGCTCGATATGTTGTCCATTATGTTGGCTTGTTAATGCTATCTTCCGAACCCATTCCTGATGAACTTTGACCAACACATCTGGCTGAATTTGACCACACGCATCAACAATGCGATGCTTTAGATGATGCAAATCCCGTATTTTCACAGAATAGACCATTGCTTTGACATGACCCCAAAGATAAAAATTCAATGGAGTCAAATCTGGTGAATGTGGAAGCCACTCCCTATGACCAATCCACTTTTGAGGGAACTGCACATCCAGGTATGCTCGCACATTGTGCCCATAATGTGGTGGGGCTCAACATGATGGAAGAATTCCGGAAATGTCCCGTCCTCCGTTAACAACAAGGTAAACACTTCTTCATCCAATAACCTCAGATAACCGTTGATTAAAACGTTAGCATGAGTGAATGATATCCAACAGTTAAACACATGTAACATATCAGGCATGGTATAGTCACTTTGCACCGTTTCAGACTCCATTTTATGACTTCTCAGTACGTAATACTCACTCTGCCGAGCGTCCCACTGCTGCCGCAAGTAATTGGCCATAACCAGAGAATGAATAAAGCTATGTTTAAAATAACAACGGCATTGTTTTTCTGGTGAAATTCTCTATCTGTTTGGCATGTCACATGACCACATTCCGATTTGAAATTTTGGAGTTGAATCCAAGATGGCGGCTTTCAAGATGGCCGCCATGTTCGTGGCATGCCCTACAAAGTTTCCCACTTCCCATTCCTCTTGTGTAGGGACTCTGTTTCCTTGTTTGCTACTCCATTTGGATTTTATCAGGGTGTTTCCGGACTTTTGGACCACCCTGTAATGTATTTGCACTTTGTACTGGGTGACGTTTTGACCGTAGTTTTGGAGTTATTCAAGGGAAACGTACATAACGAATGAAACGTAATGAAACGTGACCCCTTATGCCCCTTCCAATTTGTATTTAACATTGTATTTTGCTGTATTTCTCCTCTATTCCGAATTCGCGTATTCGGTTTTCATTTACGTGGCCGTGACCTTGAATGACTTACCATTTTACACGTAATATTTGTCGTTCTTTTCAAATATTAAATCGGTATGAGGGTTCCCATGAAAAAATTATACGTATATAACCTTAACTTCCAAATCACCTTGAAAATTACGTTCAAGTTCATGGTCGTTAGTAGCAGTGTACGGAACTCTTCGTCACATATAACTTTTGTCTAAAACATTTGCTGTATCTCATATCCATCCGAGTTGTTCCCCATTATAGAATACAACGGTTCACCCTGTGTATGACATGTATTGAATCATATAAACGTAAGTATGTTGTAAAATATAAACGCGTAATTTTTTTAAGTACGGGAAAACATCTGTCCCTACGTGTATCCGTTTCGCGGCCATACCATCAACTATACATTAGCGCTGTATTCTGTATCGTTCTATGACCGCACATGAGTCAGTTGCACTTATGCTGAGTCAGTGTCAGTTGGGTGCAATACTTTGTATCAATCGTGTTCTGATAGATGCAAATTATACTGTCTGTAGTTTTATTATATTTATAATTACAGGTTTCGACAAATCTAGGATGCCATCGTAGGATCCTACTGAAACACACATCAATGAATGTCCCTCGTATGTACAATATATCATGTCCAGTCGTTACACGTCTTGCAGAAACATAGAGAAAGTAAGAAATCGGCATGTCAGTAATAAAACAAGATTTACATAAAATATGATGCATGTTGTACCGACTACCCAAGCTCATATTCATACAACAGATAAAAGAATAGTCCTCTTACATACACTCCCAGACAATGGACGTGATCCAGTGACAAACCGAACTTATATGAACTTCTAACCACGTTACGTATGGCTCAAAATGTGTTGGCACGAATGTGTTATTTTTAACTTTCCCGAGTTTGATTAAATTGTTAAGTCTGTCTATAGAGGAAGGTGTCAGTGATACAGATCAAGAAACAAATGAAAATCGACGATTTTACATTAGCCAGTGATCACAGATCTGCTATCGAACAAGAGTATCATTCAGAGGAAGAACTTCAGGAACGTTCTGATGGGGATCTGTCTCTTTCTTCAACGAAATACTTAAAGTGTCTGTTAAAATCGAATGTCTTCTGAGTGGTGATTAAAATGTAGTTCCCAGCAATGTCAATTTGACAGCCTTCCCTTTTGTACCTGTCGGGTGGAATTTTTATGCGCAAATTTAAACCTTTGAATTTAGTTTTATTTGGAAATTTATTTGCTATAGAGATGGTACAGTTTTTCAGAATGTAAAATTCAGTACTCTAACAGTCTATTTTGTGTACTGTTTAAAAGAACCACACAAAATTATGTTCTTTTGCGTGATAAATAGTAAAATGGTCCAAGTTTTGTTAAGTGGAATAAAATAAATTAGAATAATTTAAACAACATTTAAATAATTATAAAAATAAATGTTATATAGCATAAATCAAAAATTTCAGATGATTCTTGACTTAAATCTCGGTTTAAACGTAAGGGCCCCAGTGACCCCACCTCGTGTAATACGTTACAGAAAAGTCAGCTCGCGAGTTAAGGGATTTTCCTAACACCACGATCTCGAATAACAATGAAAATTGTCTTGATATCTTTATCCGTTTTCAAGATACTGGGGTTCAACGTTACCATACATGCACACGTATAACACGCACGTAAAATCCAGTGTGATGCGAAAACGTAATTTATAAAGTGATGTAGCACGGAGAAATATGTTGTGAAGTGTCTCCATTATCACTTGCAATCCCATGTTGTAGCGCTGAAGCACATTCAAAATTTTTTGCACGTAAAATCCGGTCGGAGGTGTAAAATTAGTTTTGCGTTATCTCGGTTTTATGTAAGTAAACTATCTAAATGTTCCTGAGCAGCACATTTGTTTTCATATTACTTGAACGCCCTGCTGCAGCAGGGAAAAGTATAAAACCGGCGGAAAAATGATCCTATCGGAGAATAAAAGATGCGAATGTGTTCATGTTTATTTAAACCTCTGACTGAATACCAAGGGTGCCAGCTGCCTCATTTTTACCTTCGTCAGCAGCTTTAAAAATTATCCCAAAAATTCTGGCATGTGAACATTTTCACACTTTATTATGCTGATTGAGAATAAGACAGTGACAGTGGCAAAGATTCGGAAAAGTCATAAATACTGGAATATAGTAAACAGTGGTTGTGCTATAGAAAGAGCGCAGGAGACACTGGAAGAGGGTGGGACTGTATGTGGATGTGGAATGTGTGTGTGTGTGTGTGTGTGTGTGTATGAGTGTGTGTTAGGGAGAGGGAGAGAGAGGGGGGGAGAGGGGGAGAGAGAGAGAGAGAGAGAGAGAGAGAGAGAGAGAGAGAGAGAGAGAGAGAGAGGGGGGGGGGGTGGTTGGGGAGGTGGGAGAGAATGATTCGCAGTGGAACACAGTTGAGAGTGAAGCAGGCAGTGCCAGAGGGGGAGTAACAAAGAGGAAGTGGAAAAGTGGAAGTGGGTGAGAACCAGTGATAATGAGAAGACGAGTATACACCTATTACAATAAGAACGACGAAAGAGAGTGACAGTGAGAAGAGACGGCAGCAGTAGGAAGGAATAAGATAGTAACAGAAAGAAAAGAGCGAGACAGTGAAATTGAGAGGAGACAGATGGAAGTGGACTGCGGCTGTGACACAGGGAACAGTGATATTTAGAGACAGACCGAGAGAGATATGACAAATGAGGTGGGCTGAATGAATGAGTGAGAAAGGTCACGACAGAGTGGATGGGTATGAGAGACTTACTGTGATGGACTAGTGGGTGAGAGAGAGTTACAGTTAGTGGATGTGGCGGGATTTTGGCGTGTGTCGAATTTTTTAAACATGGCGAATTTGTTGGCATGCAAAATTTTTTGACAAGATTTAAGTGCTGAGGAACGCGGGATGAGGAAGCTGGCACATTTCACTCTGAGTCTTTTAAATGAGCCAGAACATATTCACATTTTCTGTGCCCCGATAGAAGATTTTTCCGCTGATAATAATAATGATTGGACATTTTTGCTAGACACAGATTGAACGCCAGATTTACAAATATTGATACGCATAAGCGACGACGTTCTTACGGCGAGCGATCGTTGCATAACCAAACCGACCACCTCCAGCGTATTTAGAAGTCTCAGAAGCAAGGAGAGAGATGAAACATTAATAAAGTACAGGAGTAGACCCAGCACGACTACATAAGAACATATTTGAGGTGAAATTAATTATTATTTCCCACTAAAATACAGAGATCGTTTAGTGAATTACTTTTTAATAACTGTGAGGCTCAAGCAAGAAGAAACAAGAAGACAACTTGCGCTTTTCGTATTTCTAAAGATAAGACAATGACAGTTGACGCAGATAATCATTTAGCGTTGAATTAAAGTTCGTATGATGGATACAATTTCATTGCAGACACCACAAGGACAGAAAGGTTTGTTTCACTAAATAAGAATTCTAACATGTGGGAGAGTATAGCCGGCCGTTGTGGCCGAGCGATTCTAGGCGCGTCAGTCCGGAATCGCGCTGCTCCTACGGTTGCAGGTTCGAATCCTGCCTCGGGCATGGATATGTGTGACGTCCTTAGGTTAGTTACGTTTAAGTAGTTCTAAGTTCTAGGGGACTGATGATCTCAGATGTTAAGTCCCATAGTGCTCAGAGCCATTTGAACCATATGGGAGAATATATCTGGCAGAAAATGGTAATTACAGGATTAAGTTGCGAATTAATGAACTAGTGAAGTTAGGGTGCAGAAGAACAGTGTAATTTACAAGTACACTACTTAAAATTGCTACACCAAGAAGAAATGCACATGATAAACGGGTATTCATTGGACAAATATATTATACTAGAAGTCACATGTGATTACATTTTCAAGCAATTTGGGTGCATAGATCCTGAGAAATCAGTACCCAGAACAACCACCTCTGGCCGTAATAACGGCCTCGATACGCCTGGGCATTGAGTCAAACGACGGCCGGAGTGGCCGAGCGGTTAAAGGCGCTACAGTCTGGAACCGCACGACCGCTACGGTCGCAGGTTCGAATCCTGTCTCGGGCATGGATGTGTGTGATGTCCTTAGGTTAGTTAGGTTTAACTAGTTCTAAGTTCTAGGGGACTGATGACCTAAGATGTTTAGTCCCATAGTGCTCAGAGCCACTTGAACCATTGAGTCAAACAGAGCTTGGAAGGCGTGTACAGGTACAGCTGCCCATGCAGCTTCAACACGATACCACAGTTCATCAAGAGTAGTGACTGGCCTATTGTGACGAGCGAGTTGCTCGACCACCATTGACCAGACGTTTTCAATTGGTGAGAGATCTGGAGAATGTGCTGGCCAGGGCAGCAGTCGAACATTTTCTGTATCCAGAAAGGCCCGTACAGGACCAGCAACACGCGGTCGTGCATTATCCTGCTGAAATGTATGGTTTCGCAGGGATCGAATGACGGGTAGAGCCACGGGTCGTAAATCATCTGAAATGTAACGTCCACTGTTCAAAGTGCCGTCAATGTGAACAAGAAGTGACCTAGACGTGTAACCAATGGCACCCCATACCATCACGCCGGGTGATACGCCAGTATGGTGATGACGAATACACGGTTCCAATGTGCGTTCACCGCGATGAGACCAAACACGGCTGCGACCGTCATAATGCTGTAAACAGAACCTGGATACATCCGAAAAAATGACGTTTTGCCTTTCGTGTACCCAGGTTCGTCGTTGAGCACACCATCCCAGGCGCTCCTGTCTGTGATACAGCGTCAAGGGTAACCGCAGCCACTGTCTCCGAGTTGATAGTCGATGCTGCTGCAAACGTCGTCGAAATGTTCGCGCAGATGGTTGTTGTCTTGCAAACGTCCCCATCTGTTGACTCAGGGATTGAGACGTGGCTGCACGATCCGTTACAGCCATGCGGATAAGATGCCTGTCATCTCGACTGCTAGTGATACGAGGCTGTTGGGATCCAGCACGGCGTTCCGTATTACCCTGCTGAACCCACCGATTCCATATTCTGCTAACAGTCATTGGATATCGACCAACGCGAGCAGCAATGTCGCGATGCGATAAACCGCAATAGCGATAGGCTACAATCCGATCTTTATTAAAGTCGGTAACGTGATGCTACGTATTTCTCCTGCTTACACGAGGCATCACAACAACGTTTCGCCAGGCAACGCCGGTCAACTGCTGTTTGTGTATGAGAAATCGGTTGGAAACTTTCCGCACGTCAGCACGTTGTAGGTGTCGCCACCGGCGCCAACCTTGTGTGAATGCTCTGAAAAGCTAATCATTTGCATATCACAGCATTTTCTTCCTGTCGGTTAAATTTCGCGTCTATAGCACGTCATCTTCGTGGAGTAGCAATTTTAATGGCCAGTAGTGCAGCTTATGCCTTGGACTTTACCGTGGTGACGACGAATGAACATCGTGTCGGGGTATGTCACCTTCCGTCCGAACAACACCTCAGAATAACAATAGAAACAACATTGCAGATCACTGAGAAACATTGTCGCCAGTGGACTGAGCTGTTTGTAAGTCACATGAATTTATAGATGCCTCACACCTCATATCCCTATATATTCCGAATCATTTCAAAATGTGCACAAAGACGTGATATTTTCACGTAAGGGGCTCTCGAAAGAGACAAGTCGTTACCTAACCTGACCACAACGATGGTTGTCAGTTGCAAGAAAGCTACTGCAACGCTTGCGCTTTTCTACGGCCCCACCATGATACCGAACTGTGCGACCATTTTAGAGTTAGACAAACGTCTGCAGAACAGTTTGGCAGTGCCTGCTGCTCCAGGCAAAGGACAGGACGAAAGTGTCTTTATAGTGCGAAGTGAATTTGCTGTCAAGCGTTCTCATTGTCCGGTGCCCGTAGAAGCTTTTAGCCCGTGGTAAGCGCACCTTCTCGTTTTGGCAAAGACAGCTCGCTCTGCCGACTCCCTATTGATTGTCTGCAGTTCTGTAGCGTTGCGACTGTACTACACACATCATTGCAACACCAACTGAATAGCAGGCATTACGACGCTATCTACCAGTTGATTTATGTAGGCTATATCTTATACCACATCCTCATAACATTCCGTTTGGGTACTGAGAAAGTTAGTCTTACACATACAATGGAAAATAGATCAGATGGGGGAAGGAATTAAAATTATGTGAGTGGTTAGAGAAACGTGTTTTCCACCTACTTTGGATATTACGTATTTAGATGATTTAGTTGAAAACTGCGTCCAACAAAGGCCTGGTGTGACATTGGCAGGAAGGATAATGACGTGTATGAGATTTCTTGAAGCTATGGTATTACTGCATAAGTAGTAATGAAAAGACAGTGAACAATTTGTTAAAATGAGCACCAGCAGTTTGGAATATGGAATGGGGATAAATGTGAAGAATACTAAGGCAATGATTTTCACAAGGCAGTAAATAAGATAAAAGTGGAAATTTGTGATGAGCTATTCGAACAAGTGTATAAGGTCAGGTTCCCATAGTGGAATTGCCGTAATAAGACCCCTGGCAGCTGATTGCACTGTTGCCAGCTTTTAACGATGAAGAGCAAACAGCGAAGACAATAGTCGTCTATAGAGCTGCGACAGCAATGACAGGTTCATACATATACACAAAGAAATGTATGCAAAATGCGGGGAGATATTTTATTTAAAACTTGCTTGCCCATTCTTGGCGAATAAATACCATATTTATTGTAATGCCTGTGTTATCCCGAATTACCACGCATGCATGTCCGAAGAAACATTGCGTTGTAATTCGGAATAACACAGGCACTGCAGGATAGTACGATTGGTTGAACTGGATGTGCAAAGCAGCTGTGCCAAGCCCAACTGCAACTGCTGGGAACGTTCTGTAACCGAGTTGTCAAATAACCAGTCGCAAGAGATGTAATCGTGAAATAAAAACGTCGATAGCTGTAGCAAAAGAAATGTTTCACAGAACGAGCGTTTTCTGTGGTCCATTATGTAAACACACACGGATTACATCAGAGGAATACTTCGTATGGAGCACTACCCAGAATTATGGAGAATATAGACTGTGATGGAGAGAAAAAGACATGTTTAGTCTTTTTGGACGAGAATAAAAAGTGTGAGATGGGCAGATTAAATAAGGAAAAAGGTTATGCCACTCTGGCTGAATGAGAAATGACAAATAATGGAAAAATTTAAGAGGAAGAAAAATAAATGGCTAGGACACTGGCCAAGTATGAACTGCAAGATACAAGATGGATCAGAAGAAACACTGATTCGAAACATGACCAGAAGAAGAAAAAATACCAGCTATTCTTACTTTATTTGTATACTAGACTTCTACCTATGATTTTGCCCATGTATGTGTTTGATACATGTACTCCTCCTCTTTGTGTACACCTCTTCCTTCCCCTGTCTATGCACCTCATCCTCAAATCTCTGTCAATCTTCTTTTCTCCGCTCTCTGTCTCTTCATGTCCTCCTCTTCTTCATTTGTCGACTTCCTCCACACCCTCTCCCTGATTGCATGTTCCTCTCCCCTCCCTCTGACCAAGCCTCCTACACCTCTCTCTTTTCATCTCTGCCCCAATTTCCTTTTTAACCTCCCCACTGCTCCTCTCCACCTTCCACCTGACTCATGACTCTCCTCCTCTTGCCATCTCCCTGTCCATCCCCTCCTCTATCCAACTCAACCTATCCCCAGACATGCTGATCTTCACATGTACAGTTCAATAAAGCAGGCCGATACTACTCCCACAATATCCTTGCCGTGAAGTGCAGGGTACACAACAGGGGCTTCAAAACCATTTATTTACCTCTGATATACTGGCTAAAATGAAACACAGGTCAATGAAGCAAGTTTTTAATACTCTAACAAATTGCATCTGTCACGCAGGGCAGCCTACATGTCAGGGCCCAGAAAAACCTTTTCTTGCCCCTGACAATTAAGCTGCCCTGCAAAGAAGGTTGATTTGGTAGGCAGATACTGTTTCCACATAACATACCTGTTGCGCAGGCCAGCCTGTAAGGCAGGGACTAAAAAAAAAAAACACGTTCCTCCAGTCCTATTTGTGCTAGGTGGTTATAAAGACCACAGTGCTGATACTCATGAGGTATGATTGATTGAAATCGGTCCTGGGGTTTGGAAGGAGATTATGGTCATACAAAAATATGCTCTGCTTTATGTATATAACAGATTTTATTGATTCAGCCAGGGCTTATCCTAAAATGGTGTAGGATTTGTCTCCATAATATGCACATGAGGAATATGTAAGCATACGTTTGTGATGATAGGACAGTCTGTGGGTGTGGTCTCATTCAAGATACCATCCTAGCATTGACCTTAAATGATCTAGGAAAATCATGCAAAATACAAACCAGGATGGCCAAACAGAGCAAATTATATCCTCCCAGATATGAGATGCTTGTTGTAACAACTGGTGCCTCTCATTCAGTTGGTCCCTATTGTACAGTGTTCTTTGATTTACAGTGTGTTTATTTGAGATAACTTAAAATATGAATCATATTTTTGCACTTGACCACTGCACACACTGACACCTGCTAGTGACTCCTAGGCCATGAACATCCTGCTACACCCCTTGTTCTGACACCAATGTTTCCAGACAACTGACTCCATGCTTCAAAACATGCTTTCAATACCTCTTCACGTATTCCTATCAGTCCACCCGAAAAACAGAGTCGCCATCTCCCCATGCTGAGTGAATATTTGAGCTCCAGTGACTGATAAGATATTATTGTCATGCATTGTAGATCTCGGCACATGGTTTTGTTGAAAAAGCATTACATTGTGATCATATATTCTAAAGTGACAGTGTAACGTAGTCTTCCTCTCATTATTGGGTGCCCCTGTCTCAGTAAGCTTGAATTGTGTAGTATGCATTACTTTTGAAGAACTTCTTAATGCCTTTTTGAGTAGGTGTATTTTGTCAATATCTTTCACCTCCTGGGGCCACTTATTATACAATTTGATTCTCTCATGGAAAGTGCTGTTTAGGAGCTTTTTGTTTCTGTTTCTCCTTGGTACGTGTAAGTCCAAACTTGCTCTAGTTCCATGATTCTGTATAGAACTATTAGTGAAAGAAATACTTTGTAATCTTTTTTTAATCAGACTGATAGATGTCCTTCGTGCAGGAAGGATACACTGATTTTTTAAATGGACTCTAAGATAAAAAAATGACGCACCACAAAGGAATTATCCCAGTGGACGGAAATTGGTAGTTGTGATGTACATGTATAGAAAAACAAATGATTACAATATGAGGAAGTTTGGATGATTTCTTCCAGAGAAAGAACTTCACAAATTGAGCAAGTCAAAAACGCATTGGTCCACCTCTGGCCCTCAGGCAACCGGCTGTTCGTCTTGGTATACTGAGTTGTTGGACGTCCTACTGAGGAATATCGTGCCAAATACTGTTCAACTGGATCGCCAGATCGTCAAAATCCCGACTTGGGTTGAGCGCCCAACTCATAATGCTCTAAAATATCTCGATTGGGGAGACATCTGGCGACCTTGATGGCCAAGGTAGGGTTCGGCACGCACGAAGACAAGCTCTTTCTCTTGAATAAATCATCCAATTTTTCGGCAACTGCAACAATTTAGGAGGAAAATAAGCTGAAGATATCAGCTGAAGTTTGTGTTGGGAAGGTGTTCGAGTGGGGTAGTTCGTGCAGCAATGTTGCCCATACTGCTGCGGTGGTGCGATGGTCAACATTTCTGTTTAGTCAACAAGAAGACCTATGTTCGTGTCCCAGCTGTGGCACAAACTATAATTCATTCCTTCAGCTTCCATCACTATCGTAGGAACTGTAATTATTTGTTTGTCTGATTCATTTGAATCACAGTATCGATTTTCGTCGTATTCGGATAATTCCTCCGTCGTGTATCGGTTTTCTCTCTCTCTCTCTCTCTCTCTCTCTCTCTCTCTCTCTCCCTCCCCCTGTCTCTACCCTCACTCGCGCGTGTTCTCTCTCTCTCTCTCTCTCTGTCTCCCTCCCTTTCTTTCTCTCCCAGTGCAGTTCTTTGCAATGAACCAGGCTAATACTGCTAGTTTAATTCTTACGGTCCTTTCCTGCATTTTAAAAACTGTGTCGAAATTGTGGCGAAAGAATGACAGAAAACTAAGGTTGCAGCGATGGACGCGCCTAGTGGACAGAACACTGTCATCATCTGCACCCTGTAATGGTACTTGAATTACGTAACCATTACGGCACCTCACCTGAACCTCACGAAACCAGTAATATTCTACTGTGTTTCTGTAAAATAGTTAACGTATTTCTGTGACAACATTCAAATTTGATTTCATTAATGTAGAGGTACTTCGATACATCGATATATATATATATATATACTGCAATGATATTATTCTTATGCGTATTCTTTCTTTTGTCACTATGATCTTTGACGTACTTGTAACTCTGATTTTTGGGCGCGTAAGCGGTTATTAGAGAGTCAAATTTTGGTCGTCGTGTTAAAAAGACGCAAATTGTAGTCAGTTTATGAAATGTGAACTTTAACAGTGAGGAAGATATTTTCAAGTATGTTTTATATTGTGAAGTGATGTCTTGCACGAGTTACGTGATATTGCAACAAAAGTAATAAAAAAGAAGTGTAACTGAAATTCGGAGTGCTGATTACTTTTTTACATCACCATTGTCCTAACTTGCAAAAGTTTAATCTTCAGTAATGGTTTACGAAACATATCTATAAAACTTCTGAATAACGCAGAATAACACCTAGGCCTCTTTGCATCCGAGCTTGGAATCATCACTACCTAGATTTTCGACGATTGAGCCATGAGTTCACAACGAGACCAGCGTGGGAAACACGAAAAGATGAGTGTCTAGTTTATCCATTATTTCAAGAAATGACTTTATTAACTGTGCTGTAATGAAACCTGCCACGTAATAACTTTGTTGTTGCCCGAAAATGCAATATTTAGCAGCATGAGCAACACTACAATCATAATTAATTTTTGACCTTCGTTGTGGTAGGGTCGTCAGAACCCTTATCCTTCCAATATCGACATGTTGGGTTCCGTGTGTTAAGAAGTCCTGGAGCCGGGAACAAGCGATTCCATCCCAAACTTTTTGTTGTGTGTTTATTTGACCTCAAGCTGCCCAGCTGTTTTGCTTCCTCGCCAGCTGTGCGCTTCGAGTGCGCGGAAAGACGCAAGCTGCTTAGATCTTTGAGTGACGCACGTTTTTGCTCCGACGGTGCAGGGCTGACGAGGAGTTTGGGTTGTTTGTCATGCGTGAAGACCGAGGTACGCAGCCATCACTGTTGGTGTTCGCCACGTCACCAAACTGCCTCATGCTACGCCGGACAACAGCCGCTCCCCATGAATCACTGCAGCGGCAGCCCGAAGTATATTAACGTCACATTTTCTGTTACTCAAGAGGAATTTCACGTCAAGGGTGCCCGAAGGACACGTGAACGTACGGAAAACGTCCTCACGCTGATTTCTCACTTGTGCAGATGGTTCAAATGGCTCTGAGCACTATTGGACTTAACTTCTGAGGTCATCAGTCCCCTAGAACTTAGAACTACTTAAACTTAACTAAGGACATCACACATATCCATGCCTGAGGCAGAATTCGAACCTGCGACCGTAGCGGTCGCATGGTTCCAGACTGTAGCGCCTAGAACCGCTCGGCCACTCCGGCCGGCACTTGTGCAGAGGTCAGTGTGATGTTCGGTTGGCGGCTCTTGATTTTACCTGGCGTCTGTGTATTTTTTACCTGTTCTAGCTGCTTTAATACATGAGTCACATTACCGTACTTGAACAAATTATTTAGCAGTTGTGTCGTTTCTCTTTCCTAAAACGAACATAGTATTTACACACATCAAAAAAACGTTTTGCATCACTCCGGTTTCCAGAACTCCTAAAGATAGACGTTGACTGTGGATATTGTATCACAGACACAGTCCCTTTGACTGTTCAGAGATGTCACTAAACCCGCCCAAAGATGTAAAGAACCATGCATGAGCAGCGCCTATTAGACGGAGGGGGTCCGACAGCCGACCAGTTCCAGTCATTCCACCAGGAAGGACGTACACGGCTCTTGTTGTCTATAGTTCAACCATGCCTAGACAGTGAATACCGCGGTTCGATCGCATTCGCAACTGCTACTTTGTGCCAGGAAGGGCTCTCAAGAACGTAAGTGTCCGAGCGTCTCGGATTGAACCAAAGCGATGTTGTTCGGACACGGAGGAGATACAGAGAGACAGGAACTGTCAATGACATGCCTCGCTCAGGCCGCCCAAGGGCTACTACTGCAGTGGATGACCGCTACCTACGGATTATGGCTCGGGGGAACCCTGACAGCAACGCCACCATATTGAATAAGGCTTTTCCTGCAGCCACAAAACGTCGTGTTACACTCAAACTGTTTGCAATAAGCTGAATGATGCACAACTACACTCCTGGAAATTGAAATAAGAACACCGTGAATTCATTGTCCCAGGAAGGGGAAACCTTATTGACACATTCCTGGGGTCAGATACATCACATGATCCCACTGACAGAACCACAGGCACATAGACACAGGCAACAGAGCATGCACAATGTCGGCACTAGTACAGTGTATATCCACCTTTCGCGGCAATGCAGGCTGCTATTCTCCCATGGAGACGATCGTAGAGATGCTGGATGTAGTCCTGTGGAACGGCTTGCCATGCCATTTCCACCTGGCGCCTCAGTTGGACCAGCGTTCGTGCTGGACGTGCAGACCGCGTGAGACGACGCTTCATCCAGTCCCAAACATGCTCAATGGGGGACAGATCCGGAGATCTTGCTGGCCGGGGTAGTTGACTTACACCTTCTAGAGCACGTTGGGTGGCACGGGATACATGCAGACGTGCATTGTCCTGTTGGAACAGCAAGTTCCCTTGCCGGTCTAGGAATGGTAGAACGATGGGTTCGATGACGGTTTGGATGTACCGTGCACTATTCAGTGTCCCCTCGACGATCACCAGTGGTGTACGGCCAGTGTAGGAGATCGCTCCCCACACCATGATGCCGGGTGTTGGCCCTGTGTGACTCGGTCGTATGCAGTCCTGATTGTGGCGCTCACCTGCACGGCGCCAAACACGCATACGACCATCATTGGCACCAAGGCAGAAGCGACTCTCATCGCTGAAGACGACACGTCTCCATTCGTCCCTCCATTCACGCCTGTCGCGACACCACTGGAGGCGGGCTGCACGATGTTGGGGCGTGAGCGGAAGACGGCCTAACGGTGTGCGGGACCGTAGCCCAGCTTCATGGAGACGGTTGCGAATGGTCCTCGCCGATACCCCAGGAGCAACAGTGTCCCTAATTTGCTGGGAAGTGGCGGTGCGGTCCCCTACGGCACTGCGTAGGATCCTACGGTCTTGGCGTGCATCCGTGCGTCGCTGCGGTCCGGTCCCATGTCGACGGGCACGTGCACCTTCCGCCGACCACTGGCGACAACATCGATGTACTGTGGAGACCTCACGCCCCACGTGTTGAGCAATTCGGCGGTACGTCCACCCGGCCTCCCGCATGCCCACTATACGCCCTCGCTCAAAGTCCGTCAACTGCACATACGGTTCACGTCCACGCTGTCGCGGCATGCTACCAGTGTTAAAGACTGCGATGGAGCTCCGTATGCCACGGCAAACTGGCTGATACTGACGGCGGCGGTGCACAAATGCTGCGCAGCTAGCGCCATTCGACGGCCAACACCGCGGTTCCTGGTGTGTCCGCTGTGCCGTGCGTGTGATCATTGCTTGTACAGCCCTCTCGCAGTGTCCGGAGCAAGTATGGTGGGTCTGACACACCGGTGTCAATGTGTTCTTTTTTCCATTTCCAGGAGTGTATGACGAGGTCCATCTTCGCAACCACGACACCATGCAGCGCGGTACAGATGGGCCCTACAACATGCCGAATGGACCGCTCAGGATTGGCATCACGCTCTCTTCACCGACGAGTGTCGCACATGCCTTGGAGGCAACCCAGTCAGGCTGAACACTTTAGAATCATTGTCCAGCGAGTGCAGCAAGGTGGGGGTTCCCTGTTGTTTTGGGGTGACATTATGTAAGGCCGACCTACGCCGGTGGTGGTCGTAGAAGGCGCCGTAACTGCTTTACGGTACGTGAATGCCATCTTCCGACCGACTGATAGCGCAACGATATCGGCAGCATACAGGCGAGGCATTCGTCTTCATGGACAACAATTCGCGCCCCGATCGTGCACATCTTGTGAATGACTTCCTTCAGGATAGCGACATCGCTCGACTAGAGTGGCCAGCATGCTCTCCAGACATGAACGCTATCCTACATGCCTGGGATAGATTGAAAAGGGCTGTTTATGAACGACGTGACTCACCAACCACCCTGAGGTATCTAAGCCGAATCGCCGTTGAGGAGTGGGACAATCTGGACCACCAGTGCCTTGATGAACTTGTGGATGGTATGTCACGACGAATATAGGCACGCATCAATGCAAGAGGAGGTGCTACTGGGTATTAGAGCTACCGGTGTGTACAGCGACCTGGACCACCACCTCTGAAGGTGTCGCTGAATGGTGTTACAACGTGCAATGTGTGGTTTTCATTAGCAATAAAAAGGGCGGAAATGATGTTTATGTTGATCTCTATTCCAATTTCCTGTACAGGTTCCGGAACTATCGGAACCGAGGTCATGAATAATTATTTTTGATGTGTGTACTTAGAACTATTTAAGATCACATCCGAGCCATTCAATTCAATAAATATTGCCCAGATGCGAGTGAGACTTGCACATCGAGGGTCTTGTACAAACTTAGTTTTATATATACAGGCAACCGAGCGAGGTGGCGCAGTGGTTAGACACTGGACTCGCATTCGGGAGGACGACGGTTCAATCCCGCGTCCGGCCATCCTGATTTAGGTTTTCCGTGATTTCCCTAAATCGCTCCAGGCAAATGCCGGGATGGTTCCTTTCAAAGGGCACGGCCGACTTCCTTCCCCGTCCTTCCCTAATCCGATGAGACCGATGACCTCGCTGTCTGGTCTCCTTCCCCAAAACAACCAACCAACCAATATATACAGGCTGGTCGATTGGTAGTGACTGGGCCAAATATCTCACGAAATAAGCATCAAACGAAAAAACTAGAAAGAAAGAAACTTCTCTAGCTTGAAGGGGGAAACCAGATGGGGCTATGGTTGGCCCGCTAGATGGCGCTGCCATACGTCAAACGGATATCAACTGCGTTTTTTTTTAAATTACATATTCGTGTAGTAGGTAAGGAAATATGAATGTTTTAGTTGGACCACTTTTTTCGCTTTGTGATACATGGCGCTGTAATAGAAACATATGGCTCACAATTTTAGACGAACAGTAGGTAACAGGTCGGTTTTTTAAATTTAAATACAGAACGTAAGCACGTTTGAACATTTTATTTCGGTTGTTCCTGTGGTGTCACCGCCAGACACCACACTTGCTAGGTGGTAGCCTTTAAATCGGCCGCGGTCCGTTAGTATACGTCGGACCCGCGTGTCGCCACTGTCAGTGATTGCAGACCGAGCGCCGCCACACGGCAGGTCTAGTCTAGAGAGACTCCCTAGCACTCGCCCCAGTTGTACAGCAGACTTTGCTAGCGATCGTTCACTGTCTACATACGCTCTCATTTGCAGAGACGACAGTTTAGCATAGCCTTCAGCTACGTCATAAGCTACGACCTAGCAAGGCGCCATATTCAGTTACTATGTCTTCTGAACAGATAATAGATGACTCATGTACCGTCAAGAGCGACGTTCATCTTTAATGGATTAAAGTTAAGTATCAAACTAATTACGTGCGCTTTCTGAATTCTAATTCCTTGTCATGTTCCAGACCTCACGTCAGTATAGTTCTTCCCTCCTCACGCCAGCCTGCGTGAGCTAAAACGCGTGCCTTTCGGCCTCCTCTAGTAACACGGTGTTGGCTCTTCTGCCAACACAACAGTTCCAATGTGATACGTGTACCTTTGTGAACTTATCATTTGTGAGAACGCATGCTGTTACAGCGTGATTGCCTGTAAATACCACAGGTTGGTTGCAGGACCTCAACTGCTCCCCTTGTAACAAACACACAGCCATCACTGGCACCTGGGCGTCAGAAAACACAACAGAACTCCATTCTGGCCGCCAATGAGCTCTCGCTTGATACCAGTGAAGTCGCAAATGGCTGTGGTTTTGGGGTCAGTCGAATACACGCTACGGAGCGTCTGGTTGTGAGCTTTACTTGAAGTAACCGATTTGTAACGTAAAGTAATCGATCATTGGGTCATTGTGCTGCACGAAATGCTGGCACAGATGCAGTACGATGCGGCAGAGCCATACGGCAACACAATGCTATTTCCACGTGGTTTTTTTATTCTTTCGGCATGTACAAGGCAAATATTACAGTGTCATTACAATCCACCAGGAAATTACAACACTACACAATGCTACTTATAGTTTTGAGCCAATCTATGGCTAGGTCAGGCAAGTAATGTATGTCCTTCAGTTCACCACTATATCCTACCACTTCACACACCAGTAGGCGGTCCATTGTCTAGATTTCACCACATTCACACACGGGACTCTCCGCAAGTCCCCACTTATTCATTAGATGTTTGCATCTTCCCACGCTTGTTCTAAGGCGATTTAAGGCAATCCAGAGCTTCCGAGGGAGATCATTTATCTTCTTGCTGGGGTCATCGATAAGCTTTTGGTTCTTGTGTGTCGCTTTGCGCCATGATTCCCCCCAGGCTAGCTTTGGGTCGAAGTCCTGTAATTCCCTGCCAAGCTTCCAAAAGGGGGACCTAGATGTTAGCCTCTTGATGGGTGATAAGTCTTGGTGTATAGGGAGTTCAGGATTGTGTACGATCTTCCTATATATTCTCGAGGTCGCCACGGAGCGCCTTATATCAGGGGGTTCTACACTCCTGGAAATGGAAAAAAGAACACATTGACACCGGTGTGTCAGACCCACCATACTTGCTCCGGACACTGCGAGAGGGCTGTACAAGCAATGATCACACGCACGGCACAGCGGACACACCAGGAACCGCGGTGTTGGCCGTCGAATGGTGCTAGCTGCGCAGCATTTGTGCACCGCCGCCGTCAGTGTCAGCCAGTTTGCCGTGGCATACGGAACTCCATCGCAGTCTTTAACACTGGTAGCATGCCGCGACAGCGTGGACGTGAACCGTATGGGCAGTTGACGGACTTTGAGCGAGGGCGTATAGTGGGCATGCGGGAGGCCGGGTGGACGTACCGCCGAATTGCTCAACACGTGGGGCGTGACGTCTCCACAGTACATCGATGTTGTCGCCAGTGGTCGGCGGAAGGTGCACGTGCCCGTCGACCTGGGACCGGACCGCAGCGACGCACGGATGCACGCCAAGACCGTAGGATCCTACGCAGTGCCGTAGGGGACCGCACCGCCACTTCCCAGCAAATTAGGGACACTGTTGCTCCTGGGGTATCGGCGAGGACCATTCGCAACCGTCTCCATGAAGCTGGGCTACGGTCCCGCACACCGTTAGGCCGTCTTCCGCTCACGCCCCAACATCGTGCAGCCTGCCTCCGGTGGTGTCGCGACAGGCGTGAATGGAGGGACGAATGGAGACGTGTCGTCTTCAGCGAAGAGAGTCACTTCTGCCTTGGTGCCAATGATGGTCGTATGCGTGTTTGGCGCCGTGCAGGTGAGCGCCACAATCAGGACTGCATACGACCGAGGCACACAGGGCCAACACCCGGCATCATGGTGTGGGGAGCGATCTGCTACACTGGCCGTACACCACTGGTGACCGTCGAGGGGACACTGAATAGTGCACAGTACATCCAAACCGTCATCGAACACATCGTTCTACCATTCCTAGACCGGCAAGGGAACTTGCTGTTCCAACAGGACAATGCACGTCCGCATGTATCCCGTGCCACCCAACGTGCTCTAGAAGGTGTAAGTCAACTACCCTGGCCAGCAAGATCTCCGGATCTGTCCCCCATTGAGCATGTTTGGGACTGGATGAAGCGTCGTCTCACGCGGTCTGACGTCCAGCACGAACGCTGGTCCAACTGAGGCGCCAGGTGGAAATGGCATGGCAAGCCGTTCCACAGGACTACATCCAGCATCTCTACGATCGTCTCCATGGGAGAATAGCAGCCTGCATTGCTGCGAAAGGTGGATATAGACTGTACTAGTGCCGACATTGTGCATGCTCTGTTGCCTGTGTCTATGTGCCTGTGGTTCTGTCAGTGTGATCATGTGATGTATCTGACCCCAGGAATGTGTCAATAAAGTTTCCCCTTCCTGGGAAAATGAATTCACGGTGTTCTTATTTCAATTTCCAGGAGTGTATGTTGGCAAGGACTGGGAGCCAGTCACGTGGGGTAGCCCAAAGTGTGCCTAATTCTCATCGTCTCTTTCAGCTGGGTGTCTACTTTACTTACATGCGCACTTTTCGCCCAGACTGGTGAGCAATATTCAGCCACGCTGTACACGAAGGCTACTGCTGACGTCCTTAGTGTATTAGCTCCGCACCCCCATGATGTTCCGGCCAGTTTAGACATAATGGCATTTCGAGATTTTAATTTCTGTTCGGTGTCTTCCAGATGGGAGCTAAACGTTAGTGTGCGGTCTAATTGTGCTCCCAGATATTTGGGCTTATCTTCATGTCTGATATGCCGGTCATTCAGGGAAAGCTGTAGCTTTCTGCTTGAAGCTCTGTTACTAAGGTGCATTATGGTACTGGTCGTTTTATTGGGGTTGGGATGCAAATGCCACTTAAGGTAGTACGTGTTCAGCGCTTCAAGGTCCGCATTCAATGTTTTTTTCAAGATCTTCGAAATTTTTGCTTTGGTATGCGATGGCCAGACCATCCGCATACGCAAATTTACGCGACCTGGTGCTCGGCATATCAGATATGTATAAATTAAAAAGGGTCGGCGCCAGGGCTGACCCCTGCGGCAGGCCATTGTTTATGACCATGCTTTTGCTGCTCTTTCCATGGAGATAGACCTTGATCTTCCTGCCTGTCAGCATATTTTTTAGTAATGTGTACGTCTGATTGCATTTGATAATTCGAGTAAGCTTGAGCAGTAGTCCTTCGGTCCAGACAGTGTCATAGGCTGATGTAAGATCTATTAATACCAGGCCCGTTTTCAGCTTGTTCTGATAGCCTTTCTCTATATATATTGTAAGGGACAAAACTTGTTCACAGCAGTTCCTTCCCACACGGAACCCTGCTTGATAGTCCGAAAGGTTCGCCTCAATGTATGGTGCTAGTCTGGCCAGTAATATTCTCTCAAATAGTTTGTAAGACGTACAAAGCAGTGAGATCGGTCTATAGTTCTTTGGATTATCTCCATCCTTCCCTGGTTTCACTGGTAGTGCAAGGTGGCCGTCCGTCTTGCGACCGTATATTCATCTGTCCAGCAATCATGTACAACATGTACAGTGGCTACATTCCTGCCAAATCTTTCTTACACGGCCTTGTTCAAACATAGTGAGGTGTTGATAATGGCATCTTTGTCGCCTTAAAGGCGTTCTTGACATAAACTTACCAAGTCCAATCTGAAAGGTGACAATGTGAAAGGTGACAATGTGAAAGGTGACAATCTGAAAGGTGACAATCTGAAAGGTGACAATCTGAAAGGTGACTATCTGAAAGGTGACAATCTGAAAGGTGACAATCTGAAAGGTGACAATCTGAAAGGTGACAATCTGAAAGGTGACAATCTGAAAGGTGACAATCTGAAAGGTGAAAAGTAGTGCCACTATCATGCAAATGGTGCGAAATCTGAATAGAGATCATCTTTCAGATGTAGCATCACGCCTACTAACTTTCATTTACGGCGCAAAAGTCTTGGCGTTGCGACTTTTTTGCCGTCACTGTAGTTCGTTATTTTGCTGCTCACATTACCTCAACCTCTAAGCTTACTTGCAACAAAAGGCTGGGCACACAGTGCAATGGCGCATACAAGCAACAGTAAGTGAATAACCTAGTACGTCGTGTCCCGTGTGTCGGATTAGTCCCAGAAGAAGATCGTAGATTCACTGGCTGGCCGCCAGCGATTCAGTTGTCGAGGACGGTCGCCTGCTTCTTCGAAACAGGTAAATGTATCGGATTTCCCAACACAGCACAATTACGATCATTCATAGAGCAATATCAACATGAAAAAAATAGAGCAAATGCGATTTACATTCGTGAAGTTAATCGTTGACAAAAGTTTTAGTTCTCCAACGTCGTAAAGAAGTTACTTTGCGGGCAGGAAAGTTTATGGGTTCCCGTCCCCTAGTGTTCCCCCAGAAAAAGAGCATTGCATCTCTCTGTTTTTGAACATAGTCTCCTTAAACAATAGTTGGAACTTTCTACAAATCGTTCAAGTACTCCTCTAAAGTAGGAATTCGCTCCTTGGTCGCGCAGCCATTCGAGAACCACTCTGTGAACGTCCAGACTGTAGGAAAGTCTCTCTCCCCCGGCAAAAAGGTAGAAGCCGCATGCAGAAGCATCTGGGCTTCCTGATCAGCATCAGGGACGTCTGTGCGGCCTTGCTCAAACTGCTGGCACCGTTTCACTACTGCTGGACGCGATATAGAATTTGGAATTACACGGCCGAATCTGTGTACAATTTAGGTTTTGATCACAGGAATTGTACTGTTCCGCTTGCTTCAGCTTCGGGGTACGTTCCCAGTCGATGTACTACCATGAAACACGTGCTTTCTTCAGACAATGCGCAACTACTGTTGTGTAATGGTCTTAGGGCGGGACGAGAAGTGGAGCTTAACTTTCTGAAGGCCTTACGTAGCTCATCGCGCTCTCCTAAGGCTCTGCAACTGAGCACAGTTATTGTGAAATAAATAGAGCACATTTTCACGTCAGTTAATTAGAAAAATAAAGCATCGATCTATAATTTAAAACGCAATATGTTCTTGGAAGAATGTTGTAGGCACTGTACGTCGCAGAACTAACTTCTCAACAGTCTAAAAATATTAATAACCATCTGAAAGGGCAATAATTCGTATTTGCTAAATGCTGGGAGATTATAATTAAACTTTCCGTATTTAACATGTTGTTGTTATTGTTGTAGTCTTCAGTCCTGAGACTGGTTTGATGCAGCTCTCCGTGCTACTCTATCCTGTGCAAGCTTCATCATCTCCCAGTACTTGCTGCAACCTACATCCTTCTGAATCTGCTTAGTGTATTCATCTCCTGGTCTCCCTCTACGATTTTTACCCTCCACGCTGCCCTCAAATACTAAACTGGTGATCCCCTGATGCCTCAGAACACGTCCTACTAACCGATCCCTTCTTCTAGTCGTGCCACAAAATCCTCTTCTCCCCAATTCTATTCAATACCTGCTCATTAGTTATGTGATGTACCCATCTAATCTTCAGCATTCTTATGTAGCACCACATTTCCCAAGCTTCTATTCCCTTCTTGTCGAAACTATTTATCGTCCATGTTTCACTTGCATACATGGCTACACTCCATACAAATACTTTCAGAAACGACTTCCTGATACTTAAATCTATACTCGATGTCAACAAATTTCTCTTCTTCAGAAAAGCTTAGTTGCGTCATCCTCTTATCTAAAGCTATTTTCTTTTTGTCTAAACTGTTCATCTCCATGTTCCACTTTCATACATGGCTACTCTCCAGATAAATACCTTCAGGAAAGACTTCCTAACACTGAATATATTTGATGTAAGAAATATCTCTTCTTCCATTACCAGTCCACATTTTATACACTCTGTACTTTGGGCATCATCAGTTATTTTTCTCCCCAAATAGCAAAACTCCTTGACTACTTTAAGTGTCTCATTTCCTAATCTAATTCCCTCAGCATCACCCGACTTAATTCGAGTACATTCCATTATCCTCGTTTTGCTTTTGTTGATGTTCATTTTATATCCTCCTTTCAAGACACTGTCCATTCCGTTCAACTGCTCTTCCAAGTCCTTTGCTGTCTCTGACAGAATTGCAATGTCATCGGCGAACCTTAAAGTTTTTGTTTCTTCTTCATGAATTTTAATACCTACTCCGAATTTTTCTTTTGTTTCCTTTACTGCTCGCACAATATACAAATTGAAAACGTCGGGGATAGGCTACAACTTTGTTTCACTCCCTTCCCAACCACTGCTTCCCTTTCATGTCCCTCGACTCTTATAACTGCCATCTGGTTTCTGTACAAATTGTAAATAGCCTTCGCTCCCTGTATTTTACCCCTGACACCTAAAGAGAGTATTCCACTCAACATTGTCAAAAGCTTTCTCTAAGTCTACAAGTGCTAGAAACGTAGGTTTACCATTTCTTAATCTAGCTTCTAAGATAAGTCGTAGGGTCAGTATTGCTTCACGTGCTCCAATATTTCTACGGAATCCAAACTGATCTTCCCCGAGGTCGGCTTCTACCAGTTTTTCCATTCGTCTGTAAAGAATTCGAGTTAGTATTTTGCAGCCGTGACTTATTAAACTGATAGTTCGGTAATTTTGACACGTTATAACACGGAAACTAATTAATGTGCGAGAACGAAACTTGGTAGCATTAATGTCCAGAGTATGGGGTGCGTACACCAACCAGTTCCAACTATGGCCACCAGGAGGCGTGATCAGTCATCGTGATTCATAGTCTCCCACACCTGACCAGTCGCAGTGCACTTGTTGACATCCCAACATGAGCTTGGACTAAAGGAGCAGGCCGTTATTGGTGAAACGGTGTCACCAAATGAACAGTGATGCTGCAGCTGCACTTCGAGAATATCGCCGGCTAAGACGATCACGGAATGGTCTTCTTTCTCCACTTGCTGTGAGGAGCACGATAAAGAAGTTCGAATCAACTGGAGAACTGGGTGTCACTCCGAAAAGAAGCCGAAGACCGGTCGCACCACAGGTGGTTGACGAAATCGCTGTCGCTGTGGAAGACAACGCTGCGCGCAGTTCCCGATCATCAGGCAGTGCGCGTGCTGTGTCCCGACAGTTGAACATCTCGTGGTCCATTGTACGGAAGGTGCTTCCAACCATTCTCAAATGGTATCCGTACATGATCCATATCGTACAGCAGCTTGCACCACAGGACCGCAACAACATCTTTACTTCGGTCTCTACTTTCTAGCAAGGATTGAAGTTGACGAGTGCAGGCCCTGGACAATCCTATGGACAGACAAAGCTTATTTTTTCTGACTGGTGAGGTGAACATGCAGATTTGCGAGTATGGGGATCTTCACCTCCAGTCACTGTGCATGAAGTTGCTCTGTATGGCGAACGTGTCACCGTATGGTGTGGCTTGGCGGCTACGTTCATCATTGGCCCATTCTTTTTTGAACAGGTTGGCGCTCAAGGTGGATATGTGAAGTGTGACTGGCCAGCGCTACTGCGTTATGCTTCGCCAGCACGTCGTACCCGCCCTACAGGACAGACACGCACTCAACTCAACAGTTTTCATGCAAGATGGGGCCGCACCGTACATCGCTCGTCAAGTTCACCTGCTTCTCCGAAACACGTTTGGAAACGATCGAATTATCAGCCGATGGTTTCCCAAAGCTTGGCCGGCACGGTCACCTGATCTCACTCCCTGTGATTTCTGGTTGCGGGGCTACCTGAAGGACGGGGTATACCGGGGGAACATTCCCAGATGTGCTAATCTGAAACGCAGTATATCAAGATATATCAAGACAGGTAGACAGAGTACCTAAGGACATGCTTGATTCTGGTGTGCAGAATGCAGTCCTGCGCTTTCAGACTCTTCTGGAGACTGGTGGGCACCATATTGAACCCCTTGTGTAGCAGTAATGATACCGGTATGTAATGGTATGATATACCGTACCAGGACATTAAAAGTGTTTACATTGAATTCATTCTGAATTATTTCTTTTCCCAATGTCCTTGCCATTAATGCTACCAAGTGTCCGTCCCCGGTAGCTAAGTGGCCAGCGCGACAATTTGTGAATCGTAAGGGCCCGGGCTCGATTCCCGGCTGGATCGGAGATTTTCTCCCCTCAGGGACTGGGTATTGTGTTGCTCCACTCTTCATCATTTCATACCCATCGACATGCAAGTCGCCAAAATGGCGTCAAATCCAAAGACTTGCATCAGACGAACGGTCTACACGACAGGAGTCCATAGTCGCATGACATTCATTATTTTATGCTACCAAGTTTGGTCCTCGTATGGTAAGCAGTTTCCGAGCTGTAACGTGTTAAATAGTATCTGTTGGATATACTTCCTAATCTCCTTCTCGCTGTCTCCTCTCTTTGTCCATATCCTCTTTCCCCTTCTCTTCTTCCATCTCCTCTTCCTTCCCCCTCTATTCATCCATCACCTCCTCTCTTCCGCCTATCGTCCTCTCATACATCTGCCTCCACCTCTTCCTCCAGCCTCCCTCTGCCCAACTCCTCTTTCTCCCTCTTTACGTCCATTTCCACCCCCACTTCCAATCCATCACCTCTTCCCCCTCTCCCTGACTTTCAGCCTTGTTTATCGTTATTGCCAACGAATCCTTGATTGGGAGTTGAAGTCGATTAAAATGAATGGGTAAATTGTAAATCGGTTGGGACAATTGGTATAGTGGTTATGAGAGATTCCTCTCCCAGCTGCTTGGCTCTGTTAGGGTAATAGCTTGAGTGATAGCTTGAGTGACAGTATTTCACATACTTTTAATCTGCAAACGGGAAGGATTACAAATTTTCGGACGATTCAGATTCCGTAGTAGTATTCTAATCATATTCCAGTAAGCCGTAAATATAAGTTTCATGTTTACAGTTAAAGATGACTACGACTAAGGAAACAATGCAGCATATAGTTATGAACACAATTTTGTTTAAAATTATGCTGGGTGATCCGGATACCTCTTCTGCTGTCGTTTTATGGTTCAAATGGCTCTGAGCACTATGGGACTTAAGTTCTGAGGTCATCAGCCCCTAGAACGTAGAACTACTTAAAGCTAACTAACCTAAGGACATCACACACATCCATGCCCGAGGCAGGATTCGAACCTGCGACCGTAGCGGTCTCGCGGTTCCAGACTGCAGCGCCTAGAACCGCACGGCCACTTCGGCCGGCTGCTGTCGTTTTATGCAACCCGAAATGTTATCATGGCTTTAATATACCATGCTCGACATTTTCGTATTCTCTCGCTCGGAATAAGCGACCAATTACTGCTACAGAAAACATGAGCAGGACCTTTTGTAAGAAATTTACCGTAGCTACATTTTGGATACGTTTTCGCTGGAGGCCGAGGTTTTCGAGTTATTCTATAAAAACGTACAAAAGTGATCTTGAAATGCACATCCATTCCGTACTCATCCATCGCCAGTCACGATTTCTAGTATGTTGTCTATGACACTGCTTTCCTCCTTGCACTCTACAAAAATTTCCGTCTAGACGAACTATCCCCGCTATTCGACCTTCTTTTGTCTCTATTGATTGGGCTGGGCCACCAGCATAGTCGGGTACTTCGTTAACATTTTTAATTTAAACCTACCCGTGAGGGTAGTTAAAGTAAAACGACTTTTGTAAACGCTACGCTGAAGCTAATTACATTGACAATTCGATCCTAATATAATTGTTACAAGCATGATAGTTTCGTAATCAGGAGGCCTGACGAGAGCAACTATGTAATTGTTTATCCTGTTAAAATTCACAAAATTGTGACGTTAAATGTATACAGCGCCAGTTGCACAGTCTGTAAGCGCTCGACTAGGCCAGTGGCGTAATAAGGCCAGTCAATGAAGACCGACAAAGGTCGAATGTGGGAAATAATTCGTGGAGTTGTAAGACGGAGTGCCAGCAACGACGTACTAGAAGTTCTGACCAGTGGGGGCTCAGTGCAGGAGTGAGGTCCACTTGAAGGTCACTTTTCTACGTTCCCCTTGAATAACTCCAAAACTACGGCCTATAACGAAAACCTACTACAGTACAAAGTTCTACTAAATTACATTCCCTGTTCTTTTTTGTAGGATTAATAGGTCGCGCGTAGCGAGCGATAGAATATGAAAACCTCGAGCGTGGTTTTCGAAGGCCAGAATAACACTGGGGGTTGCATAAAACGAGATCGGTAGGGGCAGCTGAATGATCTTGCATCTGTAAGGAGAAAGAACATGCATGGCGGTGGGAAGTAGTCTGAAAAGACTCTAACGGTGTTGCATAGCAGTTTGAGCCGACAAATAACTGTTAAGAGAAAAATTCGATACATTGAGCCGTGTTTGGTTTCTTCAAACGGAACAAACGTAGCTTCTTCTTACCTAGATGAAATTTATCACTTCCGAAAAAGGCACATTTCAACTGGTGATCAGCATTTCGGCTAACGGATCCACAGATATCTGTACAGTACCGCATTTTAGCGCGTGGAAGTGCTTGAATTAGCGCACGCAACGGCGTGTTTGGCGAACGTCGATGCTAAATAACTTGGAGACGTCACAACGTATAGAATTTTTATCTTAACGGTTATTACTCAGCAGAACCTTCCCTGCTACACCCTGACAAGCTTCTCAGACTGTTCCCGATCACCATGGAGCAGTTTGTCTAACGGTTTAAGTGCCCTCGCTTTCTCGCAGTCTGTTTTAACAGAAAACCTGTAAGTATTTCTTAGAGCATCGTGTAAGTTTAAAGAACTAAATCGGTCAAAGACTTACAGACCATTTTGGTAAGATGGTTTGTGGTAACAACGTTAAATAAAGACTTGCTTCGTTGTTCCTCGCCTCAGTCGCATTCACAAGAGTCTCTGGGGTAAATTGCAGTCCCCAAACGTGAAGGTTGGTGCCGGCCAGGGAGGCCGGGCGGTTCTAGGCGCTACAGTCTGGAACCGCGTAACCGCTACGGTCGCAGGTTCGAATCCTGCCTCAGGCATGGATGTGTGTGATATCCTTAGGTTCTACGTTCTGGGGGACTGATGACCTTAGAAGTTAAGTGCTCAGAGCCATTTGAACCATTTGAAGGTTGGTGATGGCTCAGTCGCTCTCTGCGGGCTGCTTGCAACAGATTTCCACAGACCTTTCAGGGAAAGCAACATTTGAAATTCTTTATTTTCCCTTTTATATTTCAAATTAATGTTATAATGTATTAACGTATGTAACTCGACCATTACACAGTTTATCACGTTACATATTAATGAGCTCCTCTGACTGACGAACAAAATAATGTCATATGTATTTAGTAGTTGGGAGAAACACTAATTGAGTCCGGCAATGAATCTCAGTAATAGCGAGTACTCTGTTCAAGAATCACAAGAGGAGTTGGTATAAATGGAAAAGGCCGGCGGATACGGGAATATTTCAGTTAGGTTACATAATGATGAGGCAAAGATTCCGAAATTAGATATTGCATTGTAAGGCGTACCCAGGAGCAGATATAGACTCAGAACACAATTTAGTAATCGACTAGTAATGATGAAATGCAGGTTGAAGTTTAAGAGACATGCCGGGAAGAAATATTGTACAAAGAGGGACATGGAAAAACAAAGGAATCAAGAGATATCCTTGAAGTTCTATGAAGCTATAGATACAGTGGTAAGGAATAGCTAACTAGGCAGTTCAGGTGAAGAGAAGCAGGAATCACGGAAGATCGGAAGAAAAACATAGGGACAAAGAATGTAACTACGAAGATATGCGTAATAGAAGAAATACTTCGGTTGATCGATGGAAGAACGAAGTACAAAAATGTTCAGGGAAATTTCGGAATACAGAAAACACAAGTAGCTTCGGAATGAAATAGGAAATGCAGGGGAGCTAAGGTGAAATAGCTGCATGAAAAATGTGAAGACATCGAAAAAGAAATTATGGTCGAAAGAACTGATCAGGCATATAGAAAAGTCAAAAGGTGATATGAAAAGTAGGAGTGGTAGCATTAAAAGTGCTATGGGAATTCTATTGTTAAATGGAGAGGAGAGAGCGGATAGGTGGAAACAGTACATTGAAGGTCTCTAGAAGGGGCAAGACTTGCCTGATGTGACAGAAGAAAAAGGTGTCGATATAGAAGAGAGAGGGGATCCAGTATTAGAATAAGAGTTTAAAAGAGCTTTGAAAGACGTAAGAGGGAATAAGGCAGGAGGGATAGGTAACTTTCCTTCAGAATTTCTAGTCAGTGGGGGAAGTGGCAACAAAAAAAAGAGATACTTTCATAGGATCTGTCGATCTGGGAAAAACCGTGTAACAACGTAAAATGGTGCAAGATGTTCCAAATTCTAAGAAAAATATGGGTAGGCTATAGGGACTGACGGGTAATATCCAACACATACAAGAACCAAGAGTGGACGACCAAGACGAAGTCCTGGGATTAAAAATGGTGTAAGACAGGGATGTAGTCTTTCGCTACTGTTCAATTGTACGTAGAAGAAACAGTGATGGAAATAAAAGAAAGGTTCAGGAGGGGAATTAAAATTACAGGTGAAAGGATACCAAAGATTCGATGACGACATCGGTATCCGCAGCAAAAATGAAGAAGAATACAGCATTTGCTGAATGGAATGAACAGCCTAGTTATTACAGAATATGGACTGAGAGTAAATCGAAGAAGACGAAAGTAATGAGAAGTAACAAAAATGGGAACAGCGAAAAACTTAACATTAGGATTGATGATCACGAAGTAGATGAAATTAGGGAATCCTGCTACCTAGGCAGCAAAATAACCCACGTACCGAGGAAGGACGACATAAAAAGCAGACTAACAGCAGCATAAAGGGCATTCCTGGCCAAAGGAAGTTGTTCGTGTTAAACATAGGCCTAAATCTGATGAAGAAATTTCTGAGAATGTACATTCGGGGCACAGCAGGCGGTGAAACGTGCACTGTGGGGAGATGTCCTACAGACGAATGTAGAATATTAGGTGGATTGATAAGGTAAGGAATGAGAAGGTTCTGGGGAGAATCGGCGAGAAAAGCAATAAGTGGAAAATACTGATAAGAAGGGACGGGATGGTAAGAAATATGTTAAGAAATCGCAGGAATAACTTCCGTGGTACTACAGGGAGCCGTAGAGTTAAAAATTGTTGAGGTAAAGAGAGACTCGTATAAATCCTGCAAATAACTGAGAATGTAGGGAGCAAGTGGTAGCCTGAGATAAAGAGGTTGGTATAGGAGAGGAATTCGTGTCTGGCCGCATCAGATCAGTCAGAAAATGATGGAAGACCTCGGGTGGCAGTTTAGCTACCTCATTGGAATGCATTTTCCTTGGAAACTTTCTGGGATATTAAAACTGTGTGCTAGACCAAGATTCGAACTCTGGACTTTTGCCTTTCCCGAGCATGTGCTCGATTGACTGAGCTACCCGAGCACGACTCACAACCTATCCTCACTGTTATACTTCGAGCAGTATCTCGTCTCCCTTCCTTCATCTCCTAGCTTTGAAACTTCACAGAACCTCTCCGAGACTGTGGCTAAGCCATGTCGCCGCAATATCCTTCCTTCCTTAAGACACTCTCCTACAAGTTTAGCAGGAGAACTTCTTGGAATTTTGAAGGTAGAAGGCGAGGTACTGTGGAAGCTGTCACGAATGGTGCCTGGGTAACTCGGTCGGTGGAGCACTTGTCTGCAAAAGACGAAGGTCCCGAGGTCGAGTCTCGGTCTGATACACTGTTTTAGCTTGCCCGCAAAGTGAAAATTTCCTTCTCGGTTTTGTTTCCTTCGCGAAGTCTGAGATTTGTGTGTGTTGTGGATTCGTTGATTGTAGGTGACTGTGATCTACATCTACATCCATACTCCGTGAGCCACCTGACGGTGTGTGGCGGAGGGTACCTTGAGTAACTCTATCGGTTCTCCCTTCTATTCCAGTCTTGTATCGTTCGTGGAAAGAAGGATTGTCAGTATGCATCTGTGTGGGCTCTAATCTCTCTGATTTTATCCTCATGGTCTCTTCGCGAGATATACGTAGGAGGGAGCAATATACTGCTTGACTCCTTGGTGAAGTTATGTTCTCGAAACTTCGACAAAAGCCCGTACCGAGCTACTGAGCGTCTCTCCTGAAGAGTCTTCCACTTGAGTTTATCTATCATCTTCGTAACGCTTTCGCTATTACTAAATGATCCTGTAACGAAGCGCGCTGCTCTCCGTTGGATCTTCTCTATCTCTTCTATCAACCCTATCTGGTACGGATCCCACACTGGTGAGCAATATTCAAGCAGCGGGCAAACATGCGTACTGCAACCTACTTCCTTTGTTTCCGGATTGCATTTCCTTAGGATTCTTCCAATGAATCTCAGTCTGGCATCTGCTTTACCGACGATAAACTTTATATGATCATTCCATTTTAAATCACTCCTAATGCGTACTCCCAGATAATTTATGGAATTAACTGCTTCCAGTTGCTGACCTGCTATATTGTAGCTAAATGATAAGGGATCTTTCTTTCTATGTATTCGCAGCACATTACACTTGTCTACATTGAGATTCAATTGCCATTCCCTGCACCATGCGTCAATTCGCTGCAGATCCTCCTGCATTTCAGTACAATTTTCCATTGTTACAACCTCTCGATACACCACAGCATCATCCGCAAAAATCCTCAGTGAACTTCCGATGTCATCCACAAGGTCATTTATGTATATTGTGAATAGCAACGGTCCTACGACACTCCCCTGCGGCACACCTGAAATCACTCTTACTTCGGAAGACTTCTCTCCATTGAGAATGACAAGCTGCGTTCTGTTATCTAGGAACTCTTCAATCCAATCACACAATTGCTCTGATAGTCCATATGCTCTTATTTTGTTCATTAAACGACTGTGGGGAACTGTATCGAACGTATTCCGTATCTGTAAGGAGAAAGAATATGCAGGGTGGTGGAAAGTAGTCTGAAAAGATTCTAATGGTGTTGCATAGCAGTTTGAGCTGAGAAATAACTATTGAGAGAAAAATTCGATACAATGAGTCGTGTTTGGTTTGCTCAGACGGAGCAAACGTAGCTTCTTCTTGAATGAGATTTTCACTCTGCAGCGGAGTGTGCGCTGATAGGAAACTTCCTGGCAGATTAAAACTGTGTGCCGGAGCGAGACTCGAACTCGGGACCTTTGCCTTTCGCGGGCAAGTGCTTACCAACTGAGCTACCCAAGCACGACTCACGCCCCGTCCTCACAGCTTCATTTCTCCCTATACCTCGTCTCCTACCTTCCAAACTTCACAGAAGCTCTCCTGCGAACCCTGCAGAACTAGGTACGAAAGTAGGAGACGAGGTACTGGCGGAAGTAAAGCTGTGAGGACGGGGTGTGAGTCGTGCTTGGGTAGCTCAGTTGGTGAAGCACTTGCCCGCATAAGGCAAAGGTCCCGAGTTCGAGTCTCGCTCCGGCACACAGTTTTAATCTGCCAGAAGGTTTCGTAGCTTCTTCTTCCCTAGCTAAAATTTATCACTTCCGAAAGAGGCACATTTTTACTGGTAATCAGCATTTCGGCTAAAGGACCCACAGATGTCTGTACAGTACCGAATTTTAGCGCGTGGAGGTACTTGAATTAGCGCATGCAACGGCGTATTTGGCTAACTTCAATGCTAAATAACTTCGAAACGTCACAACGCATAGAATTTTTATCCTAACGATTACTTAGCAGAAACTCCCCTGCAGCACCCTTACAAGCTTCTCAGAATGTTTCCGACCACCATGGAACAGTTTCTCTAATGTTTTAAGTACCTCGCTTTCTCACAATCTGTTTTAACAGAAAACCTGTAAATATTTCTTAGAGCATCGTGTAAGTTTAAAAAATTAAATCGGTCAAGGACTTAGAGACCATTTCGGTAATAATGTTTGTGGTAACGACGTTAAACAAATACTTTCTTCGTTTTTTCTCACCTCAATCACATTGATGAGTCTCTGGGGTATATTGCATTCCAAAAACGTGAAGGTTGGTGGTGGCTCGGCCGCTCTTTGCTGGCTGCTTGCAACAGATTCTCACAGACCTATTAGGGAAAGCAACACTTGAAATTCATTATTTTCCTTTTTATATTTCAAATTAATGTTATAATGTTTTAACGTATGTAACTCGACCATCACACAGTTTATCATCTTACATATTAATGAGCTCCTCCCACTGACGAACAAAAGAAAGTAACATGTATTTGGTAGTTGGCAGAAATACTAATTGAGTCCGGCAATAAATCTCAGTAATAGCGAATACGCTGTTCAAGAATCACAAGAGGAGGTGGTATAAATGGAAAAGGCCGGCGGATACGGGAATATGTCAGTTAGGTTACATCATGATGCAAAGAGTCCGAAATCAGATATCGGATTGTAAGGCGTATCCAGGAGCAGATATAGACTCAGAACACAATTTAGTAATCAATTAATGATTATGAAATGCAGGCTCAAGTTTAAGAGGCCTGCCAGGAAGAAATATTGCGCAAAGGAGGACACGGAAACTCTATGGAATGAAGTTATATGAAGCTATAGATACAGTGGTAAGGAACAGCTCACTAGGCAGTTCAGGTGAAGAGAAGTGAACGTCTTTAAAAGCAGGAATCACGGAAGATCGGAAGAAAAACAAACGTACAAAGAATGTAACTACAAAGATACCATGCGAGAAATACTTCAGTTGATCGATGGAAGAACGAAGTACAAAAATGTTCAGGGAAATTTCGGAATACAGAAAACACAAGTAGCTTCGGAATGAAATAAATAGGAAATGCAGGGGAGCTAAGGTGAAATAGCTGCATGAAACATGTGAAGAAATCGAAAAAGAAATGATGGTCGAAAGGACTGACCCGGCATATAGAAAAGTCAAAAGGTGATATGAAAAGTAGGGGTGGTAACATTAAGAGTGGTATGGGAACTCTATTGCTAAATGGAAAGGAGAGAGCGGATAGGTGGAAACAGTACATTGAACGTCTCTATAAGGGGGAAGAATTGCCTGATGTGACAGAAGAAAAAGGTGTCGATATAGAAGAGACAGGGTTTGCAGTAATAGAATAAGAATTTAAAAGAGCTTTGAAAGACGTAAGAGCGAATAAGGCAGGAGGGACAGATAACATTACTTCAGAATTTCTAAAGTAATTAAAAAAAAAGATACTTTCATAAGATCTGTCGATCAGGGAAAAGCGTTCGACAACGTAAAATGGTGCAAGATGTTCCAAATTCTAAGAAAAATAGAGGTAAGCTATAGGAAGAGATGGATAATATCCAACACGTACAAGAACCAAAAGGGAATAATAAGAGTGGACGAGCAAGAACGAAGTACTGGGATTAAAAAGGGTGTAAGACAGGGATGTAGTCTTTCCCTACTGTTCAATCTGTACATCGAAGAAACAGTGATGGAAATAAAAGAAAGGTTCAGGAGTGGAATTGAAATTAAAGGTGAAAGAATACCAAAGATAACATTGGATGACGACATTGCTATCCGCAGCAATAGTGAAGAAGAATACAGGATTTGGTGAATGGAATGAAGAGTCTAGTGATTGCAGAATATGGACTGAGAGTAAATCGAAGAAGACGAAAGTAATGAGAAGTAGCAGAAAGTAGAACAGCTAAAAACTTAACATTAGGATTCATGATCACGAAGAAGATGAAATTAAGGAATTCTGCTACCTAGGCAGCAACATAACCCACTAACAGAGCCAGGAGGATATAAAAAGCAGACTAACAGCAGCATAAAGGGCGTTCCTGGCCAAGGGAAGTCTGTTCGTATTAAACATAGGCTTAAATCTGATGAATAAATTTCTGAGAATCTACGTTCGGGTCACAGCAGGCAGTGAAACGTGCGCTGTGGGAAAACCAGAAAAGAAGAGAATCTAAGCGTTTGAGATGTGCTACAGACGAATGTTGAAAATTGGGTGGATTGATAAGGAATGAGAAAGTTCTGGAGAGAATGGGTCAGAAAAGCAATAAGTGGAAAATACTGATAAGAAGGGACGGGATGGTAAGAAATCTGTTAGAAATCGCAAGAATAACTTCCGTGGTACTAGAGGAAGCCGTAGAGTTGTTGAGGTATAATTCCTGCAAATAATTGAGGATGTAGGGCGCAAGTGGTAGACTGAGATGATGAGTTTAGTACAGCAAAGGAATTCGTGGCTGGCCGCAACAAATGTCAGAAAACTGATCGCTCAAAAAAGGACGGAAGACCTCAAGTGGCAGGTTTAGCTACCTCATTGGAAGGCCAATGTTAAAAAAAAAAAATATCGGCTCAACCACCGGGTCCTTGTTTCGACTTAGGTCTTTAAGTGCACTGTCAAACTCTTCACGCAGTATCTTATCTCCCATTTCATCTCCATCTACATCCTCTTCCATTTCCATAATATTGCCCTCAAGTACATCGTCCTCGTATAGACCCTCTATATACTCCTTCCACCTTTCTGCTTTTCCTTCTTTGCTTAGAATTGGGTTTCCATCTGAGCTCTTGATATTCATACAAGTGGTTCAGACTTCGCGAAGGAAAGAAAACCCAGAACGAATTTTTCACTCTGCAGCGGAATGTGTACTGATATTAATCTTCCTGGCAGGCTAAAACAATGTATGAGGCCGAGACTCGAACTCGGGACCTCTACCGACAGAGTCACCCAGGCACCTCTCGCGACCCGTCCTTACAGTTCTACTTCCACAGTACCTCGTCTTCTACCTTCCAAATTTCAAGAAGTTCTCCTGATAAACTTGTAGGACTGCGTCTCAAGGAAGAAAGGATATTGCGGAGATATGGCTAATCCACAGCCTCGGAGAGGTTCTATGAAGTTTCAATGGTAGGAGATGAAGGAAGGTAGACGAGATACTGCTGGAAGTGCAACAGTGCTCGGGTAGCTCAGTCAACAGAGTCCAGGAAAGGCAAAAGTCCAGAGTTCGAATCTTTGTCTAGCTCACAGTGCTAGAAAGTTTCTAAGGAAAACGCATTCCAATGATGTACTTGAGGGCAATATTATGGAAATGGAAGAGGATGTAGATGAGGGTAAAAATCGTAGAGGGAGACCAAGAGACGAATACAGTAGCAGATTCATAAGGATTTAGGTTGCACAGGATAGAGTAGCATGGAGATCTGCATCAAACCAGTCTCAGGACTGAAGACCACAACAGCAACAACAACAACAATAACAACAACAACAACAGGTCACTGTGATGAGTGTCTGGACACTGTAGTGACCGGGTTTGTGTTGTTATGGATGAAGGGCAGGGAGAGACACAAAGCGTATTCCTCTTTAATAGCACAAAGGGGACCTTGCCGCCCAAATCCACCAGCAGGATTCGAACTGGCTGTCTGTACGCGGAGTGAAATGCGGTTGGCGTCCCTGCACACGCCTGTGTTTAATGTGTAATTGCAGGAAGTTTCTGTGCTGTATTGAGTAGAATGTTGTGTCGCACAGTTCGAGAATTTCGAGAGTGCAGAGCTAGAGGTGCAACGCGTTGTAATATTTCTGGCTTATTCAGCCATCGTATTAGGCTCCAGGAAGCTATTCCCAGGGCAGTGGAGATGCAAGAAGCATAGCGATGACGCAATGTGGGATGAGGTACCGGTGACAGATGTTAGATTCGGTATACCATTCCCGTGAGAAAGACCGCCTGCATGATGCTGCTCCTCTGTGATTGGCTGCTGTGTTCGGCGGTAGGGCGCCAAAACAAACTTTAGTTGCTATTATTAATTAAACCTGAATGAGATTTTCACTCTGCAGCGGAGTGTGCGCTGATATGAAACTTCCTGGCAGATTAAAACTGTGTGCCCTACCGAGACTAGAACTCATGACCTTTGCCTTTCGCGGGCAAGTGCTCTTCCAACTGAGCTACCGAAGCACGACTCACGCCCGGTACTCACAGCTTTACTTCTGCCAGTATCTCGTCTCCTACCTTCCAAACTTTACAGAAGCTCGCAGGAGAATCTCGGTCTGGCACACAGTTTTAATCTGCCAGGAAGTTTCATATCAGCGCACACTCCGCTGCAGAGTGAAAATCTCATTCTGGAAACATCCCCCAGGCTGTGGCTAAGCCATGTCTCGGCAATATCCTTTCTTTCAGGAGTGCTAGTTCTGCTAGGTTCGCAGGAGAGCTTCTGTAAAGTTTGGAAGATAGGAGACGAGGTACTGGCAGAAGTAAAGCTGTGAGTACCGGGCGTGAGTCGTGCTTGGGTAGCTCAGTTGGTAGAGCACTTGCCCGCGAAAGGCAAAGGTCCCGAGTTCGAGTCTCGGTCGGGCACACAGTTTTAATCTGCAAGGAAGTTTCATTAAAGAAACCTGTCATCCAAATTACTTCATTTTTTTTAAATAAACATCTCTCAACAGCCAGCTATCAATCAGTCACTTCAAAATTATTAAAATCAAAGTATTACTGAAACAAAAGACTGAAGATATTACTGCCGATGCACTTCGGTGGCGTTCGGGTCACGCCTTGCTGGCCTGGCTCGCGAAGTGTCTCGGGCAGTCCGGCTCTCCAGTTCTGACCGATCCAGTAGACAGACATGTTGTCTGTGGCAGGATGTATTTCATGTTATTTTAGCCAGATATAATGGCTGTGGAAAGATATGTTCAACACGTTGTGATCAAGAATAGTTTCTCGTGTCTGTATCAATAAAAACGCGAGTGGCATGGCAAATGCGTTATAGTTTATTCGTAGCAGCAGTTCGTTGCGAAGTTAATTTCAGCCTCAAGAAAAAGAATCCACGACCTGCGCGCTGTTTTCTGCGCTGGGGACATCATCATCATGAAGACAGCAGGTTAGTGAAGAGTACAAGAACTTATGTATTCCACACAGGGCAGTGGAAGCAACTAGGCACCTCACGTGTACTGCATGCACAGTAGAAATGTGCTCAGTGACACGTCACCTGCAGTAATGGTGAAGAAGGATGAAAGTATTAACACTGTCTCACTTTTATTCCTTTTTTCTTGCCGTAATGTCTGCGTTAAATTTTGCATGCAAGTCACTAAATGACACAATAAGGCTATGGTGATGAGTTTTTAAGCCGTACTCGGTGTTGGCTCTGAGCACTATAGGACGTAACATCTATCGTCATCAGTCCCCTAGAACTTAGAACTAGTTAAACCTAACTAACCTAAGGACATCACACAACGCCCAGTCATGACGAGGCAGAGAAAATCCCTGACCACGCCGGGAATCGAACCCGGGAACCCGGGCGTGGGGAGCGAGAACGCTACCGTACGATACTCGGTGTTGTTAATGGTTCACGAGCCGTACGGAAGTTAAAGGTGATCCTCGTTCGGGACGCCCTTCGACATCTACCGACGACGCCCATGTCAGGAACGTCAACGAAATTGTGCGTCCCAATCTAAGACTGACTGTGCAAGAGATTGCAGAAGAATGTTACATTTCAGTTGGATCATGTCATGAATTCCTGACACTGCGCCTTGGAATGCATCGCGTTGCCGCCAGGTTCACGGCTCATGAGTCAAGACCAGAAAGACCTTCGTCTCGCAACCCGGGAAGAGCTTTTGGATCGCCAAATGAGATGTTCCTTAAGAGAATCCTAACTGGCGATCAGACGTGGGTCTACGGTTATGACGTTCAGACTAATGTTAAGTCTGCACGGGAGAGGACCTCCAAGGCCAAAAAAGCCTAGTCATGTCAAACGTCCAAGTCATGGTGATAGCTTTCTTTGGCTCTGAAGGATTAGTTCATCATGAGTTCGTGCCACAGGGATCGATGGTACTATTGGAATGGGTTGGGACGCCTGTGAGAAAATGTAAGAAGGAAATGGCTTGAAACGTGGCGAAACAATTTATGGCTCTTGCATCACGTTAACGCACCCGCACGTTGATCCCTGTTGATGCGTGACTAATGCACAGGAAACGCTGTTCGAAAGATGAAGATTTGTAACGATAGATGAGATGAGATAAAAGTCGCAGATGGCGCCTCGCGGGATCCAGCAAGAGGTGTACCAAGACTGCTTCCGGAAGTGAAAATAGCTTTGGGAGCGGTGTACCAGTTGTGGAGAAGAGTATTTCGAAGGAGACCAAGCACAATAAGTAATAGGTAAGGGCTCAAAAAGTTTGTGGACAAAGTTCAGCAAGTTCTTGGGTTGGGTTGTTTTGGGGAAGGAGACCAGACAGCGAGGTCATCGGTCTCATCGGATTAGGGAAGGAAAACGGCAGTGCCCTTTGAAAGGAACCATCCCGGCATTTGCCTGGAGTGATTTAGGGAAATCATGGAAAACATAAATCAGGATGGCCGGACGTGGGATTTTTTTTTTCTTTTTTTTTCTTATTTTTTTCTTTTTTCCTTTATGTTGACAAATAGTGGCTAATTAGAAAATTAATTAATTAAGGAAATGAATAAAACTGAAAATTCCCAAATGAAAGACATGAAGACATTGCGGATAGTACAAATACAAAAGAAACATGCTCCTGTAGCAATGAAATGAAATTCGTGTCGGGGGCGACACCTGCTCACGACCCGACGTTCGATAGAGCAAGAGAGCCATCTATCGACTCGTTCTCCAGACGTTGGTGTAAGACTGGGTCGTCTTCTCGAAATTAACTAAGGGTCCGTAAGTGTGATCTATGTCTGTCTCGGCTTCCTCGTCTATCTCATCTCTCACCCGTCACACCCCATCTGGCCGGCGGGTCGGTAAATGTAAGTCGCAAGTAACTAGCGAAGTCCTGTCCATATTTCTTATGCTGTTGCAGCTTCGTGTGTCCATCCAGGAGAAAATGCCAAAAATCAATTTTGTCCTTTTCCGATTCGGTATACACGTAGCCCACCACCATTCCCCGCACCCATGTCACTGCATTGGTTTTTTGGACCGGGAAATAATATTCTTGGGGGGAAAAAAGTGTGTCTGATGAAATTGTGTGAGGGGCGGAGCGTAACAGGAACGCCAATATCTGTTGTGCCAGGTGCCACACTGGAGCCGTCCCACTACATGTTAAACGATGTTCATCAGTGTCCACTGTTGCGCAGCCTAAACATAGTGGAGTGTCTGCCAAATGAATCGCGTGCCGCCGTTGGTTCGTTGCGAACTTCCTATTTATCACCACATACCATGTTGAGCGTACCGACGTTGGGAGGTAAACGTTCCGTATAACGCGCCATATCTGTCGCCAGTTCTTGTCTGGGTACTTCTTTTCCAGGGTATTCCTGGGGCACCGGCGCAGTAAGAGTTGGTGGTATACGTCTCGCGTCGTCGGTAGTCGTGTTGTTGGGAAGGAATCTCTGACATAGCTAAGCTCCAAAAAAAAAGACTTGAAATGTGACAGCTTCGGTGAAATATGGCCCACATCGACTGGGGGCAGCATTGAAGTGGGCGCTAGTACATCGGCCAACGCACCCGAGATATTGCGAAATTGACCGCGCCACTGTCGGAAAATCGTACTGACGAATAACGCCCGTGCCTTTTCATATACGTTCACCAGACCAAGTCCACCCTCTCCAGGTGGTAGCGTAAGCGTTGTGTATCGGATCTTACACAGGTGCCCCACACTCACGTAGGTTCCGAAAGTTGCTTGTATCCGTGATGCCATTGTGCGCGTTAAAGGCAGGACATGCGCTACGTGAGTGAGTCTCGGTGCTAGGTATACGTTAACATAGGTCACCCTCTGAATCATATCCAACGCTCTTAATTTCTGTAACAGCACCATTGTCCGCATCAGCTTCAATATGCGTCGGTAGTTATCCGCTGCTGTCCGCTGCACATCCGTGTGGAACGTAATACCTAGGCATTTTATGGTCTTAACCAAGATGAGCGGGCCTTCCTCCCCCGGTTGTAATCCTCGACCGACATTCATGCAGAGTGATTTTTGTAGATTAAGCACGCTTCCTGCCGCCATCCCATATCGCTGTATCCATGCCAACGCCGTACGTACTTCTTCGCCCGTCCGTGCCACCAGCATCATATCGTCAGCATAAGCGCGGCAATGAAAGGTCAGTTGTGGCAACGGCACTCCCTCCAACCGTCTTCGGAGACCATATAGACAGGGTTCCAAAGCCATTGCATACAAAAATGTAGAAAGGGGGCAACCTTGACGAACTGACCTTGAAATAACAATGTAGTCAGTGCCCCGCCCATTCACCGAGACCTTTGATCGTACGCCGTGTAACAGTCGCATGATCACTAGGATGAAGGCCTGTGGGATTCCCAATCTGCCCATCACCGCATGCAAAAGGGTATGATCCACTCTGTCGAACGCATGATCGAAGTCAATAGCGACGAGTGCCCCACGCACTCGGCATGCCGCTGCTAATGCGATGATATCTCGGTAGTCACTGAGCGCCGTATGTACGTTGCTCTTACCGCCGAGGCAAGTTTGATCTATGAGGAGTCTATCAGAAAGTGAAGACCGCAGGCTAGCTCCAAGGATGCGCGCGAAAATCTTATAGTCGCAGTTCAAGAGAGTGAGTGGTCTATAATCTCCTGGATTTCTGCCACCCCGTGGTTTGGGTATTGGGATGATGATAACCTCCGTGAATTCGGCAGGTATCTCAGTCTGCGGTAACAGGAGTTCGTTGTACATCTGAATCCAGGTCCGTCCCATGAGGTATGCAAAGGCGCGGTAAAATTCAATTGGGAAGCCGTCCTGTCCTGGGGACTTGTTCGGAGCCCCCCTGGCAATTGCGTCTGTCAGCTCGTCCTCTGTTATCGCTGTAATGAAAGTCTCTACATCCAGTGGTGGTCCTCTGTCTGGCATTTCCGAGATGACATCATGTAGTGTCTCGTGGTTCATTTGTACAGGTCCATATAACTGGCGGAAATAGTCGGTAAACACATGCGCAATATCACGCTGGTGCACAACTTGCTGGCCAGTTTCAGAGATTAGTTCCCTGATCAATGTCCTGCGTCGTCGTTGGCGTTCACGTACCACGTGGTGCATGGAGGGGGTTTCGGCAGCAACTGTGTCCGCCAATCTCGCCCGGACCATTATACCTTCCATTCTTAGTCTCGTCAGCTGTAATAACTTGGCTTTTATCCTGCGCATGGCCGTGTGCCTTTCCGGCGATGGTTGTTGGGCCATCAGCTCCCTCAGGGCTGTAAAATAAAAATCAGCCGTTGTGCGGTTCCACTGCGATTTGTCCTGCCCGTATCGTATCAACGTTCTCCGTAACGTTGGTTTTGCGCATTTAATCCACCACTGGAGAACCGAGGTGTATACTCGCTGGCGGCGAACGCAGGTCTCCCAGGCCGCCTCTATCGACCGGTGACATTCAGTGTCACGTAAAAGTGCACAATTCATTTTCCAGTGACCTTTACTCCGCCATATCTTCTGACGCGTTACTGAAATCGTACAGACGTACGCCATATGATCCGTAAAAGCAGCTGGCCAGATTTCGGCATCCAGTATCGTCGTCCGTAGAGCTCGTGTCACGTACACTCTATCAAGTCTACTCGCCGAGTGTCCCGTGACAAACGTATAGCCCGGTCTGTCACCATGCTGCAGTTCCCAGGTATCCAGAAGCGCCATTTCGGTAATCAACGCACGCAGTTCCATGCATGGCACATAATGAGGTACTTGGTCCTTTTTGTCGACGACACAATTAAAGTCGCCGCCCACTATATAGTTATCAAAGCGTCCAGCGAACAACGGTGCTATCTCTTCGGTGTAAAAAGCCGCCCTTTCTCTTCGTTTTGTGGAGCCTGATGGTGCGTATAAATTGATGAAACGAATGCCGTCGACAGTGATCGCTATGCCGCGTGTCGAAGGGAGAGACCTGACGTCCTCCACTCCTATTCCTTCCCTGGTGAGAATCGCCACACCGCATCCACTTTCATCGTGCACTGAATAATGTGCCTCGTAACCGTAGAACTCTGGCGGCGATGTGAAACGCACTTCTTGTAGGAGTACAATATCCACGTCCGCAGCGCGTAACATATCTTTCAGCATTTGAATTTTAAGCGGTGTCCGTATGCCATTAATGTTTATCGTGGCAATGCGGTACGCCTGGCTTGTGTTCATCAGTTGTAGGGCGGTGTCATTAAGCGTCCATCTGCACCCCCGGCGCTCCTCAACACACTAAGTTGGTCAACATTTCCCGACCCCTCCCGGCCTCTGGCCAGGACTGTCCTCAATCGTCGCGTTCGTATTTTCATCCTGTTCCTGTTGGTCCATTTCTTGCGCCCAGTCCCCCAGCATATTTCCGGAACTGGTCGAAGGATGGGAGGTAACGTTGTCATCGCTCTGATGTTGGACAGTTGTCATCTCCACTTCCGCCTTCCGGTCACCAGAAGGAGAGTTCAAGTTATCGTCGCTGTGTAATTCCTGCATCGTCACCTCGGTATCTGTTGAATCCACTGGTCTCAGGTCTATACTGTCGTTGTCGTCCACTTTCCCCTCGGGACTATGGCTATCGTCAGCAGAAGTCAGTCGACGCTTCTTTCTTCTCTTCGGCGAACGCTGTTTCCGTTGCCTTGCTTCCGCATCGGCTGTTGGGGTTGCGTATCCTCCGTCTTGGGCCTGGCCTATCACGCTCTCGGTGGAAGCACTGGCAGCCACCACGGATGAGCCTGGAGCGGCCGTCAGCTGCATCTCTTCTGTGGTGTCCTGTGTCTGCTGTGGTGGAACCGGTGGTCGGAGTTCCAGCCCGTTGGTGTCCATGTTCTCTATAGGGGGCAGCTGCTGGTGCCCATCGGAAGTCTCCCTCACGTCGCCTCTCAGGGCTTCCACAAAGGTCAACGGCAAGACAGTCGGCGGTTGTGGCGCCTGAACGTCATCCCGTGGAGTTTGCACTAAACGTCGCTGGAGGCATTCCGAGCGGACGTGACCTTCTTTCCCGCACCCCGAGCAAGTGCGAGGTTGCCCATCATAGATTATAATCGCTCGACAACCTCCTATGTACGAATAAGAGGGGACGTGCTTGCGCAGTTCTATCCGTATTTGTCTCACCCCATTTAAAACGGGGTACGTGGTAAAACTCGTCCATTTTTCGGCCACATGGGATAGAACTGTACCGTATGGTCCGCACTGTGTCACTGCCGAAGGCAGACTGGGATTGAACCGTCGTCCTCTCGAATGCGAGTCCAGTGTGCTAACCACTGCGCCACCTCGCTCGGTCGCAAGTTCTTGGATAGTCGTCGTACCTTATCGTAGGTCGCTATCGAACAGACGTAACTGAAACTACATTTTAAAATAATAAGCACGTAACTGATCGTTTCTGTAAATTAAACAGAGCTGTTCCTGTGTGTATGATACACAGAGTTTCACAAATGTCTGTTTTCCTACTGGTACTGTTTACTGTGTGTGTGTGATTGGTCGGTTTACATATTTGTCTTTCAAGGTGTTGGTAATTTGGAAATTATTTGTAAATTCTATGGGACAAAACTGCTGAGGTCAACGGTCCCTAGGCTTACACACTACTAAATCTAACTTACACTAAGGGCAAGACACACACACCCATGCCCAAGGGAGGACTCGAACCGCCGACGGGGTGAGCCGAGCGAACCGTGGCAAGGTGCCGTAGACCGCACGGCTACCCCGCGCGGCAAGGTGTTGGTAACTTCAATATGCATTAATGCTATGCTAACAGTGCAAATGAACCAGTCACTAATGCAAAGCACTGCATTTAAATAACAGGGCGTCTCAGATGTATATTTTTGTGGAGTCAGCTCTGTTTCCTGTGGTGCACTGTGCGGTTTACGTATTTGTATTTTGAGGTAGTGATAAATTCAGCACGCATTAAAAGGGATGCTAGTAGAGTAGATATATAGCAAATGAAACAGCGAGTCGTGTAAATCCCAGATTACTGCATTCGGATGATAAGATTTATACTGAACAGTTTTATATCCGGGCACATACTTTAACCATTTAGTGTTTAGACGAGGGACAACTACTTATACTGTCTCAGGCACAAGTGTGTGATATTATAGGACATTATTTCGATAATAATTTTTGCTGGACTTCAAGATCGGTGCCGCCAACATAGGTCGTCGCACGGTGGCGCTGGCAGCAGTCCACATACGCAGACGTGTCTTGGCGCATGTCAGAGTACGGTGCAGCGAGTAAGTGTGCTGACGTTGTCAGACGTGCTAATGGTGACTGTGTGTTGAAGATGGCTCAAAGAACGCACACTGATGACGTTATGGGGGCTAGGATACTAGGGCGACTGGAGGCTGGTCAAATACAGCAGGTCGTAGGACGGGCTATCCGTGTGCCACAGAGTGTGATTTCAAGATTATGGCAACGATTCCAGCAGACAGGAAACGTGTCCAGGCGCTACAGTAGGGGACGTCCACAGCGTACAATACCACAAGAAGACCGATATCTCACCGTCAGTACCCGCAGATGGCCATGTAGTACTGCAGGTAGCCTTGCTCGGGACCTTACCGCAGCCACTGGAACAGTTGTTTCCAGACACATAGTCTACAGACGACTGAACAGATACGGTTTATTCGCCCGGAGACCTGCAAGGAGCATTCCACTGACCCCTGGTCGCAGGAGAGCCCGTAAAGCTTGGTGTCGAGAACACAGCACATGGTCATTGGAACAGAAGTCCCAGGTTATGCTCACGGACGAGTCCAGGTATAGTCTGAATGGTGATTGTCGCCGGGTTTTCATCTGGAGAAAACCAGGAACAAGATACCAACCTCTCAAAGTCCTTGAAAGGGAGCTGTATGGAGGCCGTGGTTTGATGGTGTGGGGTGGGATTATGATTGGTGCACGTACGTCCCTGCATGTCTGACGGAGGAACTGTAACAGGTCAGGTGTATCGAGACGTCATTTTGCACCAGTATGTCCGCCTTTTCAGTGGTGCAGTGGGTCCCACCTTCCCCCTGATGCATAATAACGGACGGCCCCACCGAGTTGCCATCATGGAGGAGTACACTGAAGCAGAAGATATCGGGCGAAAGGAGTGGCCTGCCAGTCCTGTAGACGTAAACCCCATCGAGCACTTCTGGGATGGTCTCGGTCGACGTACCGCTGCACGTCTTCAAACCCCTAGGACACTTCAGGATCTCCGACAGGCACTGGTGCAAGAATGGGAGGCTATACCCCAGCAGCTGCTCGACCACCTGATCCAGAGTACGCCAACCCGTTGTGCGGCCTGTGTACGTGTGCATGGTGATCATACCCCATATTGATGTCGGGGTACATGCGCAGGAAACAGTGGCGTTTTGTAGCACGTGCGTTCCGGGACGGTTTTCTCAACTCATCACCAATACCGTGGACTTACAGATCTGTGTCGTGTGTGCTGGCTGTGTGCCTATGCTGTTAGCGCCAGTTTTGTGTAGTGCCACGTTGTGTGGCACCACATTCTGCAATTATCCTTGATTTATGAACATGAGTCTATAAATACAAGCGGTAGTCAATAGGTAATGCAAGACTTTTTTTCTGAAAGCAGGTTGGCTGTATTCAGGATTCCCCACTCTTTTACTACGAACCTCTCTGTTCAATGCCACGGCCTTATGACACCTTACTGGAAGGCCCTGTATGCCCGTGTGGTACCATTCTACTGGTAGATGTCGGAGCCAACATCTTGCTGCAGCGATAACCTCCCCATCATCCACGCACTGCTTCCCACGGAATGCATCGTTCATTGGGACAAACGGAAGTCTGAAGGTGCGAGATACGGGCTGTAGGGTGGGTGAGGAAGAACAGCCCAATGAAGTTTTGTGAGCTCCTCTCGAGTGCGTAGACGTGTGTTAGGCCTTGCGTTGTCATTTTTGTTGCTACGGACACGCTGAAGTAGTTTATTTGATTTCGTGAGTGTAGCAGAATACACTTCAGAGTTGATCGTTGTAGCAGGAGGAGGGGCATCAAAAAGGATAACCTCGTCAAATTTCCAGGAGACCGTCGCTATAACATTAGCAGCCGAGAGTGTAACTTTCAACTTTATCTTGTTTGGAGGAGATGTGGTGTGATGCCAGTCTACGGATTGCCATTCTGTTTTCAGTTTCAAGTGATGAACTCATGTTTCCTCGCCTGTGGCCATGTTCCACAAAAGCAACTGTCGCGATCAGCCTCGTAACGTGCAAGTAGTTCTACACAGATAGTCCTTCGATGCTTTTCGCCCAACACACACTGAGTGCCGCAACTGGTGGACGAGTGTGCCAGCAATACCGGCAGAGGCGTGCAGTCGTGCAGCGAGGTGTTTGATTGCGATCAGTCGATCACCTCGAACGAGACTGTCCGCACGTTCCAACACTGCCCGAGCCACATGTGCGTGCGGCCAGCCAGCATGAGCGAGATCGGACAGGTTCGCGCGACCTTATTGCGATGATTACAGACGCCTCGCACAACGACTCACCGCGGTTTTGTTCACTGCCACGTCTTCATACGCATCCTACAAGCGGATATCTGCAATGCTCTGGTCTTCTGACTGAAAGATTTTCTGGATATTACCGATGTAACAAGACGTCGGCTGCGACGTCGACTAGTGGATTCCTACCATGCGGGGGTACGGGCCCTCCCAGCAAGACGGCATGAGGCAGTCGCACTGAACGGAAATTACACTACTCGCCATTAAAATTGCTACACCAACAAGAAATGCAGATGATAAACGGCTATTCATTGGACAAATATTTTATACTAGAAATGACATGTGATTACATTTTCACGCAATTTGGCTGCATAGATCCAGAGAAATCAGTACCCACAACAACCACCTCTGGCCGTAATAACGGCCTTGATACGCCTCGGCATTGAGTCAAACAGAGCTTGGATGGCGTGTACAGGTACAGCTACCCATGCAGCTTCAACACGATACTACAGTTCATCAAGAGCAGTGACTGGCGTATTGTGACGAGCCAGTTGCTCGACCACCATTGACCAGACGTTTTCAGTTGGTGAGAGATCTGGAGAATGTGCTCGCGAGGGCAGCAGTCCAACATTTTCTGTATCCAGAAAGGCCCATACAGGACCTGCAACATGCGGTGGTGCATTATCCTGCTGAAATGTAGGGTTTCGCAGGGATCGAATCAAGAGTAGAGCCACGGGTCGTAACACGCCTGAAATGTAATGTCCAGTGTTCAAAGCGCCGTCAATGCGAACAAGACGTGACCGAGACGTGTAACCAATGGCACCCCATACTTTCACGCCGGGTGATACGATGACGAATACAAGCTTCCAATGTGCGTTCACTACGATGTCGCCAAACACGAATACGACCATCATGATGCTGTAAACAGAACCTGGATTCATCCGAAAAAATGACGTTTTGCCATTCATGCACCCAGGTTCGTCGTCGAGTACACCATCTAAGGCGCTCCTGTCTGTGATGCAGCGTCAAGGGTAACCGCAGCCAGGTTCTCCGAGCTGATAGTCCATGCTGCTGCAAACGACGTCGAACTGTTCGTGCAGATGGTTGTTGTCTCGCAAACGTCCCCATCTGTTGACTCAGGGATCGAGACGTGGCTGCACGATCCGTTACAGCCATGCGGATAAGATGCCTGTCATCTCGACTGCTAGTGATACGAGGCCAATGGGATGTAGCACGGCGTTCCGTATTACCCTCCTGAACCCACCGATTCCGTATTCTGCTAACAGTCATCGGATCTCGATCAACGCGAGCAGCAATGTCGCTATACGATAAACCGCAATCGCGATAGGCTACAATCCGACCTTTATCAAAGTCGGAAACGTGACGGTACGCATTTCTCCTCCTTACACGAGGCATCGCAACAACGTTTCACCAGGCAACGACGCCGGTCAACTGCTGTTTCTGTATGAGAAATCGGTTGGAAACTTTCCTCATGTCAGCACGTTGTAGGTGTCGCCACCGGCGCCAACCTTGTGTGAATGCTCTGAAAAGCCAATCATTTGCACATCACAGCATCTTCTTCCTGTCGGTTAAAGTTGTCGTCTGTAGCACGTCATCTTCGTGATGTAGCAATTTTAATGGCCAGTAGTGTATGTTGAAAAATAGGGTTTTGTAACCAAAGAGTAGGAAACAACATGGTGTATTGGAATCCTGAATGTTCTTTCAGAAAAAAAGTGTTGTATTACTTATTGATCGCCGCTCGTATTTATATTTTATAAAGTTTATTCCTGTCCCTATTACAATTTGACAAGAATGAAATTTATTAATTTTTCTCTCTACAGATACTGTTGCGCAGTGCTACTGCCTGATGTTCTAAAATACGTCCAGCATGCTGTCACTGTGCCTGTTGTTTGCATATTCCACTCAGTGTTTTATATGTTTATCCGTGAGTTTCATGCACAACTTGTCTAGAGTGCATCTCATGTGCAATTTTGTAAACCGTGTTTGGGTTACAGTTAAGTGTCCCTATTCTTTGACAGACGCCACCATCAGCAACCTCTTAGATTACGTGAACGTCGTAGGCACCTTCTTTAGAGGCAGGTCTGGTGATGGGCACATGTGGAAACCAGGCGATCGACTACCACACTTTCTGAGTTCATAGCCAGTCTTCTACTTACATGACAAGATTTACATTTATGCTGGTAGTTGTGGCCTTCAGTCCGAGCACTATTTTGATGCGTCTCTCCATGCTACCCTAACTTGTGCGGGCCTCTTCGCCTCAGAGTAACTACTGCAGCCTACCTCCCGAATCTGCTTACTGTATTGATCTCTTGGACTCCAGTTTTTACCTTCCACTCCTCTCTGCAGTCGTAAATTCGCGATCCTTTGATATCTCAGAATGTGTCCTCTCAACCGATTCATTCTTCTAGTCAGGGTGCGCCAAAAAATTCTTTCCTCGCCACTTCTATTCAGTACCGCCTCATTAGTTGCGTGATTCTCTCAGCTAACCTAAAGCACTCTTTTGTAGTACCACATCTCAAAAGGTGTTTTCTTCTTGTGTAAACTGTTCATCTCCATGTTCCACTTTCATACATGGCTACCCTCCAGACAAATACCTTCAGGAAAGACTTCCTAACATTGAATATATTTGACGAAATTAATATCTCTTCTTCCATTGCCAGTCTACATTTTATACACTCTCTACTTTGGCCATCATCAGTTATTTTGCTGTCCAAATAGCAAAACTCATGTACTACCGTAAGTATCTTGTTTCCTAATCAAATTCCCTCAGTATCGCCTGATTTAATTCGACGGCATCTCACTGTCCTTGTTTTGCTTTTCTTCATGTTCATCTTATATCCTCCTTTCAAGACGCTGTCCATTCCACTCAATTGCTCTTCCAAGACCTCTACTGTCTCTCACAGTCAGTGAGCGAAGTGGCGCAGTGGTTAGACACTGGACTCGCTTTCGGGAGGACGACGGTTCAATCCCGCGTCCGGCCATCCAGATTTAGGCGATTTCCTTGAATCACTCCAGGCAACTTCCAGGATGGTTCCTTTGAAAGGACACGGCCGACCTTCTCCCTTGTCCTTCCCTAATCCGATGACACCGATGACCTCGCTGTGGTCTGTTCTCCCAAACAAGGGTTGAAGGATCCCGCTCCACATGCTGCAAGACAGCTTCCTCAAATTGCAGCGTTCTTACCGTGCGACGGCGTCCCTGTCCAGGTAATCTGCTAAGTGACCCGGTCTCACGCAGAATTTAGTACACAGCAGCAAAGGTCGTATGGTGCGGGAAACGGCGATTAGGATATTGTTGTTGATAAACCCGCTGTGCAGCTCGTCCGTTGTATACTCACTCCAGGTTTATCGCGCCATTAGTAAACAGAGACAATGCACTACTACACTGGTGGACAGCAGTTACCTACAACTGAAGAGCGTAATATGGCCTCTACAAAAGAAGATCCTAATACGGCCTCCAACAACTGAAGAGCGTAATACGGCCTCCACCGGATTAAATAATCCTCATAGGAAAAAATGACATTAGGGAAAAATATTTGTTTTGATGTCCCCTACAGCCTCCCAGAGTTTGTCAGTTTAAATACTTGTACAGGGCTATTACAAATGATTGAAGCGATTTCATAAATTCACTGTAGCTCCATTCATTGACATATGGTCACGACACACTACAGATACGTACAAAAACCCATAAAGTTTTGTTCGGCTGAAGCCGCACTTCAGGTTTCTGCCGCCAGAGCGCTCGAGAGCTCAATGAGACAAAATGGCGACAGGAGTCGAGAAAGCGTATGTCGTACTTGAAATGCACTCACATCAGTCAGTCATAACAGTGCAACGACACTTCAGGACGAAGTTCAACAAAGATCCACCAACTGCTAACTCCGTTCGGCGATGGTATGCGCAGTTTAAAGCTTCTGGATGCCTCTGTAAGGGGAAATCAACGGGTCGGCCTGCAGTGAGCGAAGAAACGGTTGAACGCGTGCGGGCAAGTTTCACGCGTAGCCCGCGGAAGTCGACGAATAAAGCAAGCAGGGAGCTAAACGTACCACAGTCGACGGTTTGGAAAATCTTACGGAAAAGGCTAAAGCAGAAGCCTTACCGGTTACAATTGCTACAAGCCCTGACACCCGATGACAAAGTCAAACGCTTTGAATTTTCGGCGCGGTTGCAAGAGCTCACGGAAGAGGATGCGTTCAGTGCGAAACTTGTTTTCAGTGATGAAGCAACATTTTTTCTTAATGGTGAAGTGAACAGACACAATGTGCGAATCTGGGCGGTAGAGAATCCTCATGCATTCGTGCAGCAAATTCGCAAATCACCAAAAGTTAACGTGTTTTGTGCAATCTCACGGTTTAAAGTTTAAGGCCCCTTTTTCTTCTGCGAAAAAAACGTTACAGGACACGTGTATCTGGACATGCTGGAAAATTGGCTCATGCCACAACTGGAGACCGACAGCGCCGACTTCATCTTTCAACAGGATGGTGCTCCACCGCACTTCCATCATGATGTTCGGCATTTCTTAAACAGGAGATTGGAAAACCGATGGATGGTTCGTAATGGAGATCATGATCAGCAATTCATGTCATGGCCTCCACGCTCTCCCGACTTAATCCCATGCGATTTCTTTCTGTGAGGTTATGTGAAAGATTCAGTGTTTAAACCTCCTCTACCAAGAAACGTGCCAGAACTGCGAGCTCGCATCAAGGATGCTTTCGAACTCATTGATGGGGACATGCTGCGCCGAGTGTGGGAGGAACTTGATTATCGGCTTGATGTCTGCCGAATCACTAAAGGGGCACATATCGAACATTTGTGAATGCCTAAAAAAACTTTTTGAGTTTTTGTATGTGTGTGCAAAGCATTGTGAAAATATCTCAAATAATAAAGTTATTGTAGAGCTGTGAAATCGCTTCAATCATTTGTAATAACCCGGTATATATAAATGACCTTGTGGATAACATCGGAAGTTCACTGAGACTTTTTGCGGATGATGCTGTAGTATATCGAGGGGTTGTAACAATGGAAAATTGTACTAAAATGCTGGAGGATCTGCAACGAATTGACGCATGGTGCAGGGAATGGCAATTAAATCTCAATGTAGACAAGTGTAATGTGCTGCAAATACATAGAAAGAAAGATCCTTTAATATTTAGGTACAATATAGCAGGTCAACAACCGGAAGCAGTTAATTCCATAAATTATCTGGGCGTAGGCATTAGGACTGATTTAAAATGCAATGATCTTATAAAGTTGATCGTCGGTAAAGCAGGTGCCAGACTAAAATTCATTGGAAGAATCCCAAGGAAATGCAATCCGAAAACAAAGGAAGTAGATTACAGTACACTTGTTCGCCCACTGCTTGAATACTGCTCAGCAGTGTGGGATCTGTACCAGATAGGGTTGATAGAAGAGATAGAGAAGATCCAACGGAGAGCAGTGCGCTTCGTCACAGAATCATTTAGTAATCGCGAAAGCGTTACTGAGATGATAGATACACTCCAGTGGAAGACTCTGCAGGAGAGACGCTCAGTAGCTCGGTACGGGCTTTTGTTGAAGTTTCGAGAACATACCTTCACGGAGGAGTCAAGCAGTATATTGCTCCCTCCTACGTATATCTCGCGAAGAGAACATATGTAAGTAGGCTGTTTAGGTTTTCTTACTGTATGAAAATCACTGGCTGTGCTGTGTGCGGTCTGTGGCTAGTTTGCATTGTTGTCTGCCATTGTAGTGTTGGGCAGCTGTATGTTAACAGCGCGTAGTGTTGCGCAGTTGGAGGTGAGCCGCCAGCAGTGGTGGATGTGGGGAGAGAGATGGCGGAATTTTGTAATTTGTCATGAACTGCTACATATATTATGACTATTAAGGTAAATACATTGTTTATTCTCTATTAAAATCTTTCATTTGCTAACTATCCCTATCAGTAGTTAGTGCCTTCCGTAGTTTGAATCTTTTATTTAGCTGGCAATAGTGGCGCTCGCTGTATTGCAGTAGTTCGAGTAATGAAGATTTTTGTGAGGTAAGTGATTTCTGAAAGGTATAGTTTAATGTTAGTCAGGGCCATTCTTTCGTAGGGATTTTTTGAAAGTCAGATTGCGTTGCGCTAAAAATATTGTGTGTCACTTTAAGCACAGTCTTGTATAATTTCTCTAAGGGGACGTTTCAGAGGATAAAATCAGAGAGATTAGAGCCCACACAGAGGCATACCGACAATCCATCTTTCCACGAACAATACGAGACTTGATTAGAAGGGAGAACCGATAGAGATACTCGAGGTACCCTCCGCCACACACCGTCGGGTGGCTTGCGGAGTATGGATGTAGATCTAGATGAATGGCGTTCTGAACACCTGTATACACATTTATTACTGTTCGGAACACTTTATACCTGCAGAATTTTAATGTTGTATAAATAATAAATTGCGAAAGTTGTGTGAGAAGGTTGCCCACGTACAAGGTAAACATCGCCAAATACTCAGAGTTGGGGAAAATATTGTAAGATTTTCATACGTTTTCTGCCATTGTAAATAATTCACCTTTACTGTACAGGTACGAAGATCAACGAGTGCGCTGCACGAGTTGTGAATAAGATCGTTAACTCTGTGTTTATCTGTGTTTCCCTTATTCTCCAGTCAGTTGTTCAACTCTTGGACATTCTTATTTGAAACGTAGTAGAGAGTAGTGGAGTTTTTAGGGGAGGTGGTTTGACATTTGTGAATCTGAGAGAAATTACGTGGGATACTTTATTACGGAGAAGAATACTTCATTTTAAAAATATGCTATTGACCAGATGGCAGTTATAAGACTCGAGGGCACGACAGGGAAGCAATGGTTGGGAAGGGAGTGAGACAGGGTTGTAGCCTATCCCCGAAGTTATTCAACCTGTATATTGAGCAAGCAGAAAAGGAAACAAAAGAAAAATTCGGAGTAGGAATTAAAATCCATGGAGAAGAAATAAAAACTTTGAGTTTCGCCGATGACACTGTAATTCTGTCAGACACAGCAAAGGACCTGGATGAGCAGCTGAACGTAATGGAAAGTGTCTTGAAAGGAGGATGTAAGATGAACATCTACAAAGATAATGGACTGTACTCGAATTAAATCAGATTATGGTGCAGGAATTAGATTAGGAAATGAGACGGTTAAAGTAGTAAATGAGTTTTGCTATTTGGGGAGCAAAATAACTGACGATAGTCGAAGTAGATAGGATATAAAATGTAGACTGGCAATGGCAAGGAAAGCGTTTCTGAAGAAGAGAAATTTATTAACATCGAGTATAAATTTAAGTTTCAGGAAGTGTTTTCTGAAAGTACTTCTATGGAGTGTAGCCATGTATGGAAGTGAAACGTGGACGATAAATAGTTTAGACAAGGAGAGAATAGAAGCTTTAGAAATGTGGTGCTACAGAAGAATGCTGAAGATTAGGTGGGTAGATCACATAACTAATGAGGAGGTATTGACTAGAATTATGGAAAAGAGAAATTTGTGGCACACCTTGACTAGAAGAAGTGATCGATCGGTTGGTAGGACATGTTCTGAGGCATCAAGGGATCACCAATTTAGTATTAGAGGGCAGCGTGGAGGGTAAAAATCGTAGAGGGAGACCAAGAGATGAATACACTAAGCAGATTCAGAAGGATGTAGGCAGCAGTAGGTACTGGGAGATGAAGAAGCTTGCACAGGATAGGGTAGCATGGAGAGCTGCGTCAAACCAGTCTCAGGACTGAAGACTGCAACAACATTGACTGTGTTGATAGAGAGGATTTTTTGCAGGACTTTTTCAAGGTAATCAACGCATGTGCAAGAATGAAAAATCTGTTAGTCGAAAGAAATCTTTGCCCGTCAGATAACTAGTAATAGTCATGATTAGTGTTAATTTCGTCTCGTTGTTTTGATTATGTCACAAATAATGAAATTAGTGTAAATGTCTGTAACTTTGTGCTGAGAGAATTTCGTAATTGTTAGGGTCTTCTTACGCTCTACAGTCTTTTTTATGAATAATCAGAGTTTATTTTTCAAAACCTGTTTTCTTAAAAGCAAAACGCACCTCATTCATTCTTAGCAATGTTTTGAATATTTTTGTCGTGTTCGTGTAGCACCTTACGCCACGCGAAAAACAGATTGTTTCTGACAAGTATCAAGAAATTAGTTTATTTTTCCTTTAGCTGCTGCACCCGCTGATTTATATTTGCTTTCGAGAACATCAGTACGGCAGACTCAAAATAACATGCTTATCACGAGGTAAGTTACTTTCATTTCAGGGCAGATCTTCTTTGCGTTCTTATGAGGGAACAGTACATGATCAGAATTTTCAGATGTTGTGCTAAAAAGGCAGATTAATTTACTATGTATACTGCAGGTAATCACAAAGTTATTTTTCCTCAGATTAGAGCAGTATTTTATTTTTGTGGATACTTCAAGTCAGATATTGCACTTCATGTTGCTCAACTTTTATATTGTATTTCAGTATTGAGTTTACAGTTAAAATAGTTTTCACTGAACGCGCAACTAGTTCCTTATGCCACTTAATTAGATTCATTACATCAATTTCAGTATTTCATTAAGTATAATGATTTGTTTCAGGACGGTCTTAACGTGCGCAACATAGAGCCAATCAAAAGTTAGTATTGCTCAGCAGAGGAACACGATATCTAAAATCTAAAGCATATGTTACACGAAGAAAAAGGTTTTGAAAAAGGAATCGTCAGTACTTTCATATATACATAAAAGTTTATAGAAACCTGATAAGATGGCGGACGATTCAGCCCAGTATATGTATAAACTGCGTTTTTATGGAATAGAGTCTCACCTACGCGACTGAATTCGTGATTTCCTGTCAGGCAGGTCACAGTTAGTTGTAATTAAGGAAGCCGGCAGAAGTGGCCGAGCGGTTCTAGGCGCTACAGTCTGGAACCGCGTGACCGCTACGGTGGCAGGTTCGAATCCTGCCTCGGGCATGGATGTGTGTGATGTCCTTAGGTTAATTAGGTTTAAGTAGTTCTAAGTTCTAGGTGACTGATGACCTCAGAAGTTAAGTCCCATAGTGCTCAGAGCCAGTAATTAAGGGAAAGTCATCGAGTAAAACAGAAATGATTTCTGGCACTCTCCAAGGTAGTGTTAGAGGCCCTCTGCTGCTACTTATGCACACGAACGATTTACGAGACAATCTGAGCAGCCGTCTCAGGTTGTTTGCATGTGATGCTGTCGTTTATCGTCTAGGAAAGTCACCATAAGATCAAAAGAAATTGCGAAACGATTTAGATATCAGTGTGGTGCGGAAATTGACCCTGAATAATGAAGAAACCAGAAGGCAGTTATAAGAGTCGAGGGACATGAAAGGGAAGCAGTGGTTGGGAAGGGAGTGAGACAGGGTTGTAGCCTCTCCCGATGTTATTCAATCTGTGTATTGAGCAAGCAGTAAAGGAAACAAAAGAAAAATTCGGAGTAGGTATTAAAATCCATGGAGAAGAGATAAAAACGTTGAGGTTCGCCGATGACATTGTAATTCTGTCAGAGACAGCAAAGGACTTGGAAGAGCAGTTGAACGGAATGGACAGTGTCTTGAAAAGAGGGTATAAGATCAAAATCAACAAAAGCAAAACGAGGATAATGGAATGTAGTCGAATTAAGTCGGGTAATGCTTAGGGAATTAGATTAGGAAATGAGACACTTAAAGTAGTAAAGGAGTTTTGCTATTTGGGGAGCACAATAACTGATGATGGTCGAAGTAGTCAGGATATAAAATGTAGGCTGGCAATGGCAAGGAAAGCGTTCCTGAAGAAGAGAAATTTGTTAACATCGAGTATAGATTTAAGTGTCAGGAAGTCGTTTCTGAATGTATTTGTAGCCATGTATGGAAGTCAAACATGGACGATAAATAGTTTAGACAAGAAGAGAATAGTAGCTTTCGAAATGTGGTGGTACAGAAGAATGCTGAAGATTAGATGGGTAGATCACATAACTAATGAGGAGGTATTGAATAGAATAGGGGAGAAGAGGAGTTTGTGGCACAACTTGACCAGAAGAAGGGATCGGTTGGTAGGACATGTTCTGAGCCATCAAGGGATCACCAATTTAGTATTGGAGGGCAGCGTGGAGGGTAAAAATCGTAGAGGGAGACCAAGAGATGAATACACTAAGCAGATCCAGAAGAATGTAGGTTGCAGTAGGTACTGGGAGATGAAGCTTGCACAGGATAGAGTAGCATTGAGAGCTGCATCAAACCAGTCTCAGGACTAAAGACGACAACAACAACAACAACAACAACAACAATGAAAAATGTGAGGTGATCCACAAGAGTGCTATAAGGAATCCGTTAAACTTCGGTTGTGCGAATAATAAATCTAGAAGCTGTAAATTTTACTAAATATCTAGATATTACAATTACTAACAATTTAAATTGAAAGGAACACAGTGAAAATGTTGTAGGGAAGGCGAACCAGAGACTGCGTTTTATTGGCAGGACACTTAGAAAATGTAACAGATCTACTAAAGAGACTGCCTACACTACGCTTGTCCGTCCTCTTTTGCAGTACCGCTGCGCGGTGTGGGATCTTCACTGGAATGGATTAACGGAGTACTTCGTTTAGTATTATCGAGAAATAGGGGAGAGTGTATCACAGACATGGTACATGATTTGAAAACAAAAATGGTTCAAATGGCTCTGAGCGCTATGGGCCTTAACATCTGAGGTCAACAGTCCCCTGGAACGTAGAACTACTTAAACCTAACTAACCTAAGCACATCACACACATCCATGCCTGAGGCAGGATTCGAACCTGCGACCATAGCAGTCATTCGGTTCCGGACTGAAGCGCCTAGAACCGCACGGCCACCGCAGCCGGCCATGATTTCAAGTGGATGAATTTAAAAGAAAGGCATTTCTCGTCATAGTGGGATGTTCTCACGGAATTTCAGTCGCCATGTTTCTCCTCAGAATGTGAGAATGATAAAACAAGGGAAATCAGACCTCGCACGAAAACATTTAAGTGTTCGTCATTTCCGCGCTCTGTTCGAGAGTGGAATAACAGAGAATGATTATGTAGATAGTTCGTTAAACCCTCTGCCACGCACTTAAATGTGATTTGCAGTGTAGCCATGTCAATGTAGATGTATAGCTCTGTTGTGGCTTGGACGGTTTGCCAATAACGAGATGACCGACGCTCCCAAAGAGAACAACGTGACGGGTGAACCCGGTGGCCCCTGATGATGGAGCCGACAGCAAAACAAGGCGACCGCCTCCGTCTCTCCCAGGGCTGATAAGCGGCCCAGCCTTTGATGTCCGGGGGCTCGCCTGGGTGGGTGCGCGGGTCAGCAGGTCAAGCCTGCTGTGCGCAGTGCTCCAGGCTCGACGCTCAAGGCACACGAGGCAGTGGGGCCCTGCCGTCTGGCCGGGGGTTCGCCGGCCACGTGATCTGGCGACCGTGCCGGGACACCAAACTGTCAGCTGCTCAATGACCATGCCGTGCTCGTCGTCAGCACGCTGGACACCCCCGAAGGCATCACCATGAAATAACACCGCCACTGACCCCACAAGTTTCTTCACATAAAATTATGTACCTGTGGAGTATCATCTCAGATGCGCTACTGCAACGGTGATTTCCTGTCAGAAAGGTCGATTTTTTTCCAATTTATTGGCTTTTGGGCATTCAGCCATCTCAATAATGGTGTCAGTTATGACGATAATACGAACATAAGGATAATACACTATTGGTCATTAAAATTGCTACACCAAGAAGAAATGCAGATGATAAACGGGTATTCATTGGACAAATATATTACACTAGAACTGACATGTGATTACATTTTCACGCAATTTGGGTGCATGGATCCTGAGAAATCAGTACTCAGAACAACCCCCTCTAGCCGTAATAACGGCCTCGATACGCCTGGGCGTTGAGTCAAACAGAGCTTGGATGGCGTGTACAGGTACAGCTGCCCATGCAGCTTTAACACGATACCACAGTTCATCAAGAGTAGTGACTGGCGTATTGTGACGATCCAGTTGCTCGGCCACCATTGACCAGACGTTTTCAATTGGTGAGAGATCTGGAGAATGTGCTGGCCAGGGCAGTAGTCGAACATTTTCCGTATCCCAAAAGGGCTGTACAGGACCTGCAACATGCGGTCGTGCATTATCCTGCTGAAATGTAGGGTTTCGCAGGGATCGAATGAGGGGTAGAGCCACAGGTCGTAACACATCTGAAATGTGACGTCCACTGTTCAAAGTGCCGTCAATGCGAACAAGAGGTGACTGAGACGTGTAACCAATGACACCCTATACCATCACGCCGGCTGATATGCCAGTATCACGATGACGAATACACGCTTGCAATCTGCGTTCACCGCGATTTCACCAAACATGGATGCGACCATTATGATTCTCTAAACAGAACTTGGATTCATCCAAAAAATGTTTTGCCATTCGTGCACTGGGTTCGTCGTTCAGTACACCATCGCAGGCGCTCCTGTCTGTCATGCAGCGTCAAGGGTAACCGCAGCCACGGTCTCCGAGTTGATAGTCCATGCTGCTGCAAACGTCGTCGAACTGTTCGTGAAGATGGTTTTCGTCTTGCAAACGTCCCCATCTGTTGACTCAGGGACCGAGACGTGGCTGCACAATCCGTTACAGCCGTGCGTATAAGATGCCTGCCATCTCGACTGCTAGTGATACGAGGCCTTTGAGATCCAGCACGGCGTTCCGTATTACCCTCCTGAACCCACCGATTCCAAATTCTCACAGTCATTGGATGTCGACCAACGGGAGGAACAATGTCGCGATACGATAAACCGCAATCGCGATGGGCTACAATCTGACCTTTATCAAAGTCGGAAACGTGATGGTACGCATTCCTTCTCCTTGCACGGGGCATCGCAACAGCGTTTCACCAGGCAACGCCGGTCAACTGCTGTTTGTGTATGAGAAATCGGTTGGAAACTTTGCTCACGTCAGCACGTTGTAGGTGTCGCCACCGGCGCCAACCTTAGTGTGAAAGCTCTGAAAAGCCAATCATTTGCATATCAGAGCATCTTCTTCCCGTCTGTTAAAATTCGCGTCTGTAGCACGTCATCTTCGTCGTGTAGCAATTTTAATGGCCAGCAGTGTATGTTCTGGAAATGTTTGATCACGGGATGGCCTGGTGATCGTTCTGTGTGCCGAAACCAATACCCAGTACCGGAAGGGAAAATAAATTACGGATGTATGCTAAAACACATATTATTTGTGAACTGTGTTGGTCGCCGATCCAGCCGACAGTATGTGTAGAGTATGAAATAACTGCAGACCTCCAACTTGCGAGACTCGTGACCAATGTTTCAGCTGGTCTCGCAGTTAATCCCAGCTGGGACTGAGAGGCTCAGCGTTCATCAAAAAAGAAACCACGTCCTGGGAGCCCTGTGAACAAGGACGTTGTCTTCTTGGAAGACAGAAGCTTGCACAGAATACCGATCAGCAAGATGTAGAGGGAAAGGCAGCGTCTTGTAATCAAGAACGTTAAGGTAAAACACTCTCATTTACGTTCACAAGCGACAACAGCACAGAAATGGACATCAAAGAAATAATAGCAGTGGGAATGAACTGCGTGTATTCCCTCAGGCGGACGCTGGGCTCAAAACCAGTTTCAGCGAATACTAAGACAAGAATGTGGGAGTTAACACAGTGATAATCCCAGCAGTAATGTAAGTTTCGGAAACCTGGAGCATGACGAAACGAGAAAATAAGATACTATAGTGCGTGTGTTGTTCGAAGGTACGATGCAATGTTCTTTTTGACATAGACGGGACTCTTATGGAATAGGCACTGCGGTGACTACAACCGTTATGAAATAAATGAAGCGTATTCAAAGTTAGGAATATGGATACCTATCATGCGTATAGTGGAATGACATCAAAATTTATGCCAGACCGGGACTCGAACCAGCATTTCCTGCTCATCGCAAGTGGTTCATTATCAGAATGACTTGGTACTATCAAGACACTTCAGTAGACCATAGTCAAATCATCGTGTAACGTAAGCTGCAAATGGGGAAAAAATTAATTACAATAACAATAATAAATAAAAGGAGAAAGGAAAAAAAATACCAAGAGTGTAGCCAACAAACCACCACCAAGCTCACATGATGTATATCAACAATTATTTTTATGTTTTTTTACTAATTTTTTTATTTTGTGTTTTTTATATATTTTTATAGTTTGTTATAGGATCTGAAAGTAGAAGGCAAACGAAAGCAGATTTTATTCGAAACAGCGAAATGGTTCAAATGTCTCTGATCACTATGGGATTTAACTTCTGAGGTTATCAGTCGCATTCAACTTAGAACTACTTAAACCTAACTAACGTAAGGACATCACACACATCCATGCCCGAGGCAGGATTCGAACCTGGGACGGTAGCAGTCGCGCGGTTCCAGACTGAAGCGCCTAGAACCGCTCGGCCACACCGGCCGGCTCGAAATAGCAAACTACGAACAATCCCAATTTGATTCCAAGGATTGTAGACGCTCGTGTGTGTCTATACTTCATCTACACACATTTGACAATAGAACTGGAGCGATGCTCAGTAAAAACACAAAACAAAACGAACAGGGAAACCAGGAGAGGACAAGCCAAAGCAAATCAGATGGGAACATACATAACAAATAAGAAAACCTATCATCAGAAAAAATTAAATTAACCAACACCTTGCCGGCTGTGGTAGCCGAGCGGTTCTAGGCGCTTCAGTCTGGAACCGCGCGACCGCTACGGTGGCAGGTTCGAATCCTGCCTCGGGCATGGACGTCTGTGATATCCTTAGGTTAGTTACGATTAAGTAGTTCTAAGTTCTAGGGGACTGATCACCTCAGAAGTTAAGTCCCACAGTGCTCAGAGCCATTTGAGCCATTTAACCAACACCTTGCTGAAGGAAAACAAGATTCAACATGTTGACGAAGAGGTCTCGATATCGAGGTATTCCCATTGCATGTCCAATAGGCAGTGTTCATGTTCTGCATGAAGTTCATGTGATCTTCCACCTCGGCTTCTACAACATAACGAACGAAGTGTCCCAGCAAGCACATAACGGTATGGGTTTTCGACCGAGGAAAGAAAGAAGAATCTGGGCGCAATATGATCTCCGTAGTGTATGCAGTCTCAGGAGATCGAGTAAGGTAGGCCAATTGTGTCCTGATCCAAAACCAGTTTGCCTAATGGCCTCCACAAGTAAAGCGATGTCGTATCGTATCTGTAGACGTACAACGAAAACATAAATCTGTGTCACTAAGCCCACTACGGAAATTCGCTCGTTCGTTGGAGTCAAGTTATTTACTGCCTTATACCACGAGGGCGCAACGAGCATCGGCAAAATCGGAAGACTGATACTGAACCAAGCTGTCCAGGTTGTTTGCGACGATTCTCTTTCAATGAGGATCGGGTGAGGGACTGCTCCCCAACGAGTCTTTAGGAATTTCATCGTGAGGACAGGTCTCCATAAGATGTCAGCCCCTAAATAGCTCACCGCAAGTCAGAAGTCACGTATGTGTTTTAACTTATAATTTATGCAACCAACATCAATAGGCGGTTCAAGACTAGCAGGACGGACGCAGAGTAATAAATGAGACGTGAATGTGTGAGTTTCGTGAGTCATCGTTGAAACAGTACGACGCACATATAGCATCTGCGTCTTCCTTCGTATATCAGTCAGATCCAGGCCCCCAAAGGAGTGAGGCTTCGCGATCACCTCATATGGTAAGCGAAATATATGTCTCTTCCATAAGAAACGACCAGACAATCGTTGTAGTTTCTTCGCCATCATCGAGGAAAGCGGATAAACTTGGGCCACGTTATAAGCTTTGCAAAAGGCATACGTATTCAGTATTCGGACTTCCTGGAGCACAGTAAGAGAACGCCTTTCATGCTCCCTCAAGTTTTTCCGTAACAGACTATTAGTTGAGCGACGCCATTTTGAGTGGACAACGATCAATGATGATACCGAGAGACATATGCCGATGCACCGCAATAGCCTATGGAACAACCGCGTCATCAAAACCTCGCAAGGGAAGAAGCTAGCATTTAGCTTCATTACGTTTTGCACCTGAACTCATCGATTACAACCTTCAGTCGAGGTGTATCAGCAACATTGCAAAGGAGAACTATCACGTCATCCGCGTATGCAAGAACAGCTATAGTCCCGCCGGGAAGTGTCCAACCTGTCAGCTGGGATGCTAGCATTCGAAATAGGGGCTCCAGAGACAACACAAACAAAGTCATTGACAGCGGACTTCCTTGAGGCACTCCCCGACGGATGTTTATTGGGGGCGTCAGTTGGCCATTAACAACCACCGTAGCCAATATACCCGTAAACAGATTTGAGAGCAATCGCCACGTGTCAACAGTGAAACCAACCGTCTCCAGAATGCGAAGCGATTAACGCGATCAAATGCCTTATCGAAGTCTAGAAAAACGAGGGCACAAGGAACGGACGTTACAGCAGCAACCGAAACCACGTCACGACACTCGACTATAGCGCTAAGAATGGTACGACCAGGTACGCAGCTTTGATGTTTGGCAACAATCGTCTCCATCAGAGCCGATATTCTGCTATTAACTGCTCTCGCCACAGTCTTATAATGAAAGTTTAGTAAAGTAATTGGGCGAAAGCGACCAGGGGCAGCCGGTCCAGTGCGTTTCGGGATTAAAACAATTTTTCCAAGTTTGAACGAGGTAACACTTCATTAAAAACGGAGGTAAAGGTAGCACCCAAAAACAGCCAAAAGCGCATGTAAAATTCCTTGAGAAGTCCAACTAGACACGGGGACTTTTGAGAAGGCAATACCACAATAAGTCTGTAAACTTCCTCAGGTTGAAAGGCAGCTAACAAGGGAACCTCCCCATCGCACCCCCCTCAGATTTAGTTATAAGTTGGCACAGGGATAGGCCTTGAAAAACTGAACACAGATCAATCGACAAAACAGGAAGAAGTTGGGTGGAACTATGAAAAAATAAGCAAAATATACAAACTGAGTAGTCCATGCGCAACGTAAGTAACATAGACGAGTATATTGACTTACGAGCGCCGTGGTCCCGTGGTTAGCGTAAGCGGCTGTGGAGCGACAGGTCCTTGGTTCAAATCTTTTCTCAGGTGAAAATTTTAATTTTTTATTTTCAGATAATTATCAAAGTTCAGCCACTCACACTTAATCAACTTCGCTCTCCAAAATTCCAGGACATGTTTTTGCTTGGACATATACAGAATTTGACGGTCTACGCACGGAAACATTAGAAAACGTAAAAAACATGTTTTGACACAGCACAGGGAAAACTGTGCGACTCCGGAACTGTTGCATTCATTTTATGCAGTTTATGTGACAAACTCTTATGTTTTCATCACTTTTTTTGGAGTGATTATCACATACACAAGAAAACCTACATCGGGCAAGGTAGAAGAATCTTTTTACCCATTCGCCAAGTGTACAAGTTAGGTGGGTCGACAACATATTCCTGTCATGTGACGCACATGCCGACACCAGTGTCGTATAGAATATATCAGACGTGTTTTCCTGTGTAGGAATCGGTTGACCTATGACCTTGCGATCAAATGTTTTCGGTTCCCATTGGAGAGGCACGTCCTTTCGTCTACTAATCGCACGGTTTTGCGGTGCGGTCGCAAAACACAGACACTAAACGTATTACAGTGAACAGAGACGTCAATGAACGAACGGACAGATCATAACTTCGCGAAAATAAAGAAAGTAAAATTTTCACTCGAGGGAGGACTCGAACCAAGGACCTCTCATTCCACAGCTGCTCACTCTAACCACGAGACCACAACGCTCATCAGCTATCGTTGTCCTTTATGTTGCATATCTTACACATGGACTACTCAGTCTGTATATTTTGCTTATTTTTTCATAGTTCCACACAACTTCTTCCTGTTTTCTCGATTGATCTGTGTTCAGTTTTTCAAGGCCTATCCACTGTGTCAATTTATAACTAAATCTGAGGGGGGTGCGATGGGGAGGTTCCCTTGTAAGAGTATTGCATTATGTTCAGGTGTAATTGTCGTATCCAAGATGCTGACGAGTGGGTCAGAAAAGGTTTCATTGGTCTCATCAAAAATGGTTCAAATGGCTCTAAGCACATCTGAGGTCATCAGTCCCCTAGAACTTAGAACTACTTAAACCTAACTAACCTAAGGACATTACACACATCCATGCCCGAGGCAGGATTCGAACCTGCGACCGTACCAGCAGCGCGGTTCCGGACTGAAGCGCCTAGAACCGTTGGACTCATCGATGTCGTAGATGTCCACACAGTACTGCTGTAAGATACACACTGTATCAGCTTGAGCCATTACGATACGTCCATCATTTGTCGTGAGAGAATGAATAAAAGCGCGTCGGCGACGGGTCTGATGCCAAAGCAAATGATGTAAGGAAGTCAGTTCTTCGGTCACCAATGAACGCGGCTTCGATCGGTTTTTCAAACTTTCCATTTGTATTTTCTTCAAGGTCATGAGATCCAGAAAATATTAGATGCAGGCTCCCAGGTAGATGCCATTTTCCTTGTCTTCCGGAAGGCGTTCGATACAGTTCCGCAATGTCGCCTGATAAACAAAGAAAGAGCCTACGGAATATCAGACCGGCTGTGTGGCTGGATAGAAGCGTTTTCAGCAAACAGAACATAGCATGTTGTTCTCAATGGAGAGACGTCTACAGACGTTATCCTCTGGCGTGCCACTGGGGAGTGTTATCGGACCATTGCTTTTCACAATATACATAAACGACCTAGTAGATAGTGTCGGAAGTTCCATGCGGCTTTTCGCGGATGATGCTGTAGTATACAGAGAAGTTGCAGCATTAGAAAATTGCAGCGAAATGCAGGAAGATCTGCAGCGGATAGGCACTTGGTGCAGGGAGTGGCAACTGACCCTTAACATAGACAAATGTAATGTATTGCGAATACATAGAAAGAAGGATCCTTTATTGTATGATTGTATGATAGCGGAACAAACACTGGTAGCAGTTACTTCTGTAAAATATCTGGGAGTATGCGTACGGAACGATTTGAAGTGGAATGATCATATAAAATTAATTTTTGGTAAGGCGGGTGCCAGGTTGAGATTCGTTTCTTCACAGGGTTATTTGGTAAGCGTGATAGCGTTACGGAGATGTTTAGCAAACTCGAGTGGCAGACTCTGCAAGAGAGGGGCTCTGCATCGCGGTGTAGATTGCTCGCCAGGTTTCGAGAGGGTGCGTTTCTGGATGAGGTATCGAATATATTGCTTCCCCCTACTTATACCTCCTGAGGAGATCACGAATGTAAAATTAGAGAGATTCGAGCGCGCACGGAGGCTTTCCGGCAGTCGTTCTTCCCGCGAACGATACGCGACGTGGCACGTAAAGTGCCCTCCGCCACACACTGTTGGGTGTGTCGGAGTATAATGTAGGAGAAATGTAGATGTAGAAGGTCAGCAATTTTGCCTTTACATGCCTAACATCCGCAATTCGCAGAGGGGCGTGATGCGAAGCAGCATAAAGTTTACGCAGGATGGAATAGTAATATTCGTAAGTTCTCCGAAAGTCTCGCACTATGACAGGGCAGAAAACTATGAAAGTTTGCCTGAGCCTCGGTTTTGCTAGCTGTATCCACCAGTCAAGGGTGGAAGAGTATTGCCCAATGGACCGTAGGGTAAGCTCCCACACGACTCGCATCACGTCATCGAGAGAGGGGGGCAGCTAGGTGGGTGACGTTTAACAGCCACGGAGGGAGAAACAGTTTGCGTGGTTGCCGTTCCAGACAGACTTGTGGCCACAGCATAGTGATCCGTAAAGGAAGCTGGGGTGACTTCAACATTAAGAATGCTACTGCTCAGGCAGTCTGATAAGTAAAACCTATCTAACCTGCTATTAGAAGTCGCAGTAAAGTGGATAAATTTAAGTAACGGCGGGTATTTGCATATCCAGACGTCTTGTAGGCGTAAGAAGCGGGCTAATTCATGTAATTCACGAGAGAAATTAAAATTAGGGAACTGGTCCACAGGAAGCGGAATTGTAATAGTACAATTCTCAAGGCTGTCAATTCAACTAAGTACCTGGGTATTAAAATTGCGAACAACTTCAGTTGGAAAGACCACATAGATAATATTGTGGGGAAGGCGAGCCATAGGTTGCGTTTCATTGGCAGGACACTTAGAAGATGCAACAAGTCCACTAAAGAGACAGCTTACACTACACTCGTTCGTCCTCTGTTAGAATATTGCTGCGCGGTGTGGAGTCCTTACCAGGTGGGATTGACGGAGGACATCGAAAGGGTGCAAAAAAGGGCAGCTCGTTTTGTATTATCACGTAATAGGGGAGAGAGTGCGGCAGATATGATACGCGAGTTGACATTTTTCGTCGCGGCGAGATCTATTTACGACATTTCAGTCACCAACTTTCCCTTCCGAATGCGAAAATATTTAGTTGAGCCCAACCTACATAGGTAGGAATGATCGCCAAAAATAAAATAAGAGAAATCAGAGCTCGAACAGAAAGGTTTAGGTGTTCGTTTTCCCCCCCGCGCGCTGTTCAGGAGTGGAATGGTAGAGAGATAGTATGATTGTGGTTCGATGAACCCTCTGCCAAGCATTTAAATGTGAATTGCAGAGTAATCATGTAGACGTAGATGTAGATGTAGACGCAATATACAGTTAAAATCACCACCCAACAGAATACCCGGAGGACTCTTACGCAACAGGCAAACAATACGTTCTTCATAAAAACGCGAACGATCCTCTGCGCAACCAGTAACAGAAGGGGGCATATAGAAGAACGAAGGTAAGGTTAAAAAGTTTACAACCTCTGCCCCTGCCAGAATCCAACATTTTCACGCCAGCAATAGGAATGGCTTCGCTAAAGAATAAGGCGGTCCCCGTAGAATAGTCGGGTGCTACATTAAAGATCATACGAAAACAAGGTAAGGAGAAATTCCTAAATAACACCTCGTGTAAGAAGAGTATGTCCGCACATGAATCATAAATGAACCGACGCAGCGAAGCCAATCGCAATTCTGATACTACACGATTAACATTTAAGGAAAGGAACGTGTAGGCTTGCGTCATTGGTCACAGCTAGACAGCGGTGTACGGAAGCTCCACAGCTGAGCGTCAAGGTCCACTGCGGAGTCCACAGCCGAATCAGACATCGGGGGACCAGAAGCCCCATCACTGCAAAATTTTTCTTAGATTTCTTACGTGCCACCGCACGGTCAGGTTGTATACGCTGTTTCTGTCGGCTACGTGGCATGGCGGACTCTGCAGAGGGGAGGGGTCATAGTCACAGCCTCCTGCCCATCAGAACAAGGGTCATGTTGTGGACTGACAAGACAGCCAGTCCACAGTGGCGGGTAACCGAAAGGCACGCGCTTAAACTCACGCAGGATGGCGTGAGGTCTGAAACAGGATACGTAATGAATGCTATAAAGAAAAGTACGTAGCTGCTGGAATACTTAACTTTAATCCATCATTTGTATACATCGCTCTTGATGAGACATGCTTCATACGATAACTATCAATTGCTATGGCGCCTTGCTAGGTCGTAGCCATTGACTTAGCTATTCTAACTATCTTCTCTGCAAATAAACGAGGCTTCGTCAGTGTTGCATCGCTAGCTACGTCGTCCGTACAACTGGGGCGAGTGCTAGTCAGTCTCTCTAGACCTGCCGTGTGGTGGCGCTCGGTCTGCTATCACTGACAGTGGCGACACGCGGGTCCGACATGTACTAATGGACCGCGGCCGATTTAAAGCTACCACCTAGCAAGTGTGGTGTCTGGCGGTGACACCACAGGTCACGGTACTGCAAAGGCGGAAGCATTCTGTGGAACTGCCAATGCTACTTTTTTTCTCCTTAGGGGTTGTTGTAGGTGGCAAATTCAGGAAACCGTCGGTGTCTAAAGACATTGTATCTTCTGAGACTGTAACAGTGGACACGAAGAGGGCGGGGGGGGGGGGGGGGGCACCGCTCCCCTCCACACAGACAGTTCAGAAGGAGCCACTTTGCGAGCAGGAGGGATGCTGCCCATTTATTTAGTGAAAATTTTTAAGAAAAGTTAATAGAAGAACCCCCCCCCCCCATGAACCATAGACCTTGCCTTTGGTGGGGAGGCTTGCGTGTCTCAGCGACACAGATAGCCGTACCGTAGGTGCAACCACAACGGAGGGGTATCTGTGGAGAGGCCAGACAAACATGTGGTTCCTGAAGAGGGGCAGCAGCCTTTTCAGTAGTTGCAGAGGCAACAGTCTGGATGATTCACTGATCTGGCCTTGTAACACTAACCGAAACGGCCTTGCTGTGCTGGTACTGCGAACGGCTGAAAGCAAGGGGAAACTACGGCCGTAATTTTTCCCGAGGACATGCAGCTTTACTGTATGAGTAGCATGGAGAGCTGCATCAAACCAGTCTCAGGACTGAAGACCACAACAATAGAAGAATAAAACTGGGTCGACAGAAGCGTCCGATCCCACCCGTCGGCTTTGGCCCGTGACGTAAGGCTGTTGTGGTGTGTGACGTCACGATGGCGCGGAATTTAGTTTGTGAGAGTGGCGTGTTTGTAGGTGTCGATGCGATCGGCGGTGCTCTATGGTGGTGTGTTAGGTGATGTTTTTGGTTTAGTTTGCGAGTGTGGCGCCTTGTGTGAATTTTGGTAAATTGCTTTTCTTATGTCTTTGGTAGGTATGGCTATGACTGACAGGGTCAACAGTTTTCGGCTGTCGGCTATGATGGGGGACAGTGCGTTGTCTCTAATAAAATTTCTTCAACTATTCGGATTTCTGGATGAGGTCGTGAAGTGTTTAGTATGCTGTGAAGAAATGAGGCTTTCTTAAAGTTCCGGCGTCTCGGACCAGGGACGGCTGTATGTGGAGATGTTGTAAGGATAACAGGTCAAAGGAACTGTTCGATCCCAATATGTGGCTGTGAATGTTGGTTTTGGTATCGGGAGATGTTTTGAGCTACATAGGTCAAGGGAAGTGTTAGGTCCTAACTTATGGGATCGGGAGCTGCTGTTGAGCAATATAGGTCAGTGGGAAGTGTCCTATTCCAGATGATATTGTGTTTAGTGGTATTTGGGGAGTTTTGTGATGTCGGTCTTTTTCGTCGTTTTGCATGGTTTTGTATGGGGGTGGGTGTCTAAATTTGTTTATATTTAGGTTTTCCTCACCCAAAAAACCCCTATTTCCCGCGATTGTCGCGTTAGTGTCAGTAAACTTTTTGTGGAACGTGTGTATGTTTGTTTTTCGATGTATTTTCGTCCTCATAATGTGTACGTAACGACTTTATAGGCGCCATATTGGAATCGCGGTTTATCGTCGTGTCCGCCATATTTGTGACGTCATTGGTTAAAGCAGACGGGAGGAGTCGGACGCTTCCGTATTTCCGTTAAACTTCTAGCTTTCTGTTTCCAAAACATATGCTTCTCCTAAGCTAATTAACTTATTTATTGCTTAATTAACTTATCTCATGCACTTGCAACATGGACATTAATTAAGAAGTATGTAAAGTAGATAATTGTTAAGATTTGTCCTGTTATGATATAAGGTTCTTCAACTGAGGGAGATAACTCCTTCCCCACTCAACGTACAGCGTACCACGGATGGGAGCATCGAGAGGAGCAGGGGACACAGTCGATGTGGAGGAGGTTGGGGCAGAAGGTACAGCCAAATCCTCACCCTCCTCTTCTTGAGTGAGGCGTCGCTTGTTTGTCACTGTTACGGGTTCTATCCTGGAGGCAACAGCATTCTGAAACGGTCGCGGACGTAAAGGAGGAAATTCGGTTACACGATTATCAGAACTGACTTTTTATTCATTATGATCTGAAGCAGAAGTAGGTCTGACGTCGAGAGTGGAAGAGACAAGATCAGCAACCGTCAATTTGCGACGCTGCATTAATGACGGCTTTAATACAAAAACTCTCCGGGAGCAATTAGACCGAACGTGTCCACCTTCATTAGATAGGGAGCAGGTTCCCTCTTCACCAGTACACATGACACACTAGTAAATGTGATAGGCTGGCCGGAGTGGCCGAGTGGTTCTAGGCGCTGTTGTCTGGAACCGCGTGACCGCTACGGTCGCAGGTTCGAATCCTGTCTCGGTCATGGATGTCCTTAGGTTTAAGTAGTTCTAAGTTCTAGGGGACTGATGACCTCAGAAGTTAAGTCCCATAGTGTTCAGAGCCATTTGAACCATTTTTTTTTTTAAGTGATAGAATATTGCGTTTGACGTGCATTTCCACAGAACGAATTCCACTATAACACCGTAATCTGTGTTGAGTAGACCAACGTTCACGACGGACGTTTTAAATGCTACCGTAAGTAGTCGATATGTTCTTTAGAAAGTTGTCATCAATCTCCGGCGGGGTTAAACACTCGAAGATTAGTATACTCAATTTCAGCATCTGCGAGTGACACCATACTAACGGATTTATCGCGATGTTTGAACGGGACTTGAGAACCATTTCGCGGCAATAATGTTTCAACGTCTACATCCACATCTACATACATACTCCGCAATCCACTATACGGTGCGTGGCGGAGGGTACCTCGTACCACAACTAGCCTCTTCTCTTCCTGTTCCACTCCCAAACAGAACGAGGAAAAAATGACTGACTACCTATATGCCTCTATACGAGCCCTAATCTCTCTTATCTTATCTTTGTGGTCTTTCCGCGAAATGTTAAGTTGGCGGCACTAAAATTGTACTGCAGTCAGCCTCAGTAGCGATTCACGAAAAGAACGCCTCCTCTCCTCCAGACTTTCCCACCCGAGTTCCTGAAGCATTTCAGTAACATTCGCGTGAAGATCAAACCTACCAGTAACAAATCTAGCAACCCGCCTCTGAATTGCTTCTATGTCCTCCCTCAATTCGACCCGATAGGGATCCCAAACGCTCGTGCAGTACTCAAGAATAGGTCGTATTAGTGTTTTATAAGCGCTCTCTTTTACAGATGAACCACATCTTCCCAAAATTCTACCAATGAACCGAAGACGACTATCCGCCTTCCCCACAACTGCCATTACATGCTTGTCCCACTTCATATCGCTCTGCAGTGTTACGCCCAAATATTTAATCGACGTGGCTGTGTCAAGCGCCACACTACTAATGGAGTATTCAAACATTACGGGATTGTTTTTCCTATTCATCTGCATTGATTTACATTTATCTACAGGGTGTTACAAAAAGGTACGGCCAAACTTTCAGGAAACATTCGTCACACACAAAGAAAGAAAAGATGTTATGTGGACATGTGTCCGGAAATGCTTAATTTCCATGTTAGAGCTCATTTTAGTTTCGTCAGTTTGCACTCCAACGTGATCAAATTGTACATTTTCACAATCAACATGTGTGGGCTGACGAGAATCCGCACGCAATCGTGCAATCACGTCATCAACACAGATTTTCTGTGAACGTTTGGGCAGGCATTGTTGGTGATGTCTTGATTGGGCCCCACGTTCTTCCACCTACGCTCAATGGAGCACGTTATCATGATTTCATACGGGATACTCTGCCTGTGCTGCTAGAACATGTGCCTTTACAAGTACGACACATGTGGTTCATGCACGATGGAGCTTCTCAACAACTGATTCGGTGACGATGGATTGGTAGAGGCGCACCAATTCCATGGCCTCCACGCTCTCCTGACCGCAACCCTCTCGAGTTTCATTTATGGGGGCATTTGGAAGCTCGTATTGTGGACGGCTGTGATACAATACGCCATTCTCCAGGGCTGCATCAGCGCATCAGGGATTCCATGCGACGGAGGGTGGATGCATGTATCCTCGTTAACGGAGGAGATTTTGAACATTTCCTGTAACAAAGTGTTTGAAGTCACGCTGGTACGTTCTGTTGCTGTGTGTTTCCATTCTATGATTAATGTGATTTGAAGAGAAGTAATAAAATGAGCTCTAACATGGAAAGTAAGCATTTTCGGACACATGTCCTCATAACATATGTTCTTTCTTTGTGTGTGAGGAATGTTTCCTGAAAGTTTGGCCGTACCTTTTTGTAACACCCTGTATATTTAGAGTCAGCTGCCATTCTTCACACCAATCACAAATTTTGTGCCAGACCGGGACTAGAATCCTGATTTCCTGCTTATGGCAAGTTGTCGCCTTACCAAACATGAAGGGGATTCATAAATTTCACGTAATGCGTACTCGTCTGCGTTAAAATAAGGGGACTAGTGTAGCAGGGGATACAACCCGTCGGCTTTGGACATTGACGTCACAAGTGGCCAATCGAGAAGCGATTCTTCTTAGTGTTGTAGCTCCCTTCAGTGGCTGATAAGTGTTTTTTGGCTTTTTTAAAAAAAATCTCACGAGATAGAATAAACAGATCCACTTTATTAAGCAATCAGTAAAAAAACGAAACTGAAACATAACAGCAAAAGCGAAAATGGTTAACTGCTCTCTGGCGACTTGTGACGTCATTGTCCAAAGCCGACGGGTTGTATCCCCTGCTGCACTAGACCCAAAATAAGCGGTGCGCACCTTATCAGAGTTCACATGAATTGTATCGACAAGGCAATCTCGAATTTCTAGAGACCCGGGCTGCACATGCCGCGTTGATTTACGGAAAGTGAAGATCACAGTACCTTTTCGAGGAATACACGCGGGAACCATGGTATCCATAGCGGAGCGGCCGAGCGCCGCAAGTAGACGGAACACAGGCAGGCAGTAAAGGCGGAGCGGAGGGAGTACGACTCACTCGGATGACAGAACAAAACTAACGAGGAAAACTACACACAGGCGACGCTGCGGCAGGTGACACAAACAAGAACCTCCCCGCTAGGCGCTCGAAGCGGAACTAATGATCTAGAAATGTTCGATCACAGGATGGCCTGGTGATGCTTCTGTGAGCCGGAACCAGTAACCAGTACCGGAGGGGAAAATAAATTTCGAGTGTAGACCAAAACGTGTATTATTGGTAAAGTGTGTTTGGCCGCTGATCCAGCCGACGGTATGTGGAGAGTATGAAATAGCTGCAGACCTCCATTTTGCGAGAATGGCGATCAGTGTTTCAGTTGGTGTTGCACTCAATCGCAGCTGAGACTGCGCGGTTCAGTGTTCTTCAAAAAACGTCCTGGGATTCCTGTGAGCACGGCCGTTGTCTTCTTGGAAGACAAAAACTTGCACAGAATAGCGATGAGCAAGGTGTAGAAGGAAAGGCAGCGTCTGGTCAACGAGAGTGTTCACGTAAAACATTCTCGTTTACGTTCAGAAGCGACAACAGCATAGAAATGGACATTAAGTAAATAACAGCAGTGGGAATGAAATGCATGTATTCGCTCAGGAGTACGCTCGGCTCAAAACCAGTATCAGCGAATACTGACAAGGGTTCAAATGGTTCAAATGGCTCTGAGCACTATGGGACTTAACTGCTGTGGTCATCAGTACCCCTAGAACTTAGAACTACTTAAACCTACCTAACCTAAGGACATCACACACATCCATGCCCGAGGCAGGATTCGAACCTGCGACCGTAGCGGTCGCGCGGTTCCAGACTATAGCGCCTAGAACCGCTCGGCCACTATGGCCGGCACTAACAAGGGAACCTCCCCATCCCACCCGCCTCAGATTTAGTTATAAATTAGCACAGTGGATAGGCCTTGAAAAACTGAACACAGATCAATCGAGGAAACAGGAAGAAGTTGTGTTGAACTATAAGCAAAATATACAAACTGAGTAGTCCATGCGCAAGATATGCAACATCAAGAAGAGTGTTACCTCAGCAGCGCCGTGGTCCCGTGGTTAGCGTGAACATATGCGGAACGAGAGGTCTTTGGTTCAAGTCATCCCTCGAGTGAAACTTTTACTTTCTTTATTTTCGCAAAGTTATGATCTGTCCATTCGTTCATTGACATCTCTGTTCACTGTAATAAGTTTAGTGTCTGTGTTTTGCGACCGCACCGCAAAACCGTGCGATTAGTAGACGAAAGGACGTGCCTCTCCAATGGGAACCGAAAACATTTGAGCGCAAGGTCGTAGGTCAACCGATTCCTCCACAGGAAAACACGTCTGATATATTCTATACGCCACTGGTGACGGCATGTGCGTCACATGACAGGAATATGTTGTCGACCCACCTAATTTGTACACTTGGCGAATGGGTAAAAAGATTCTTCTACCTTACCCGATTTAGGCTTTCTTGTGGATGTGATAATCACTCCCAAAAAAGTGATGAAAACATAAGAGTTTGTCACATAAACTGCAACAAATGAATGCAACAGTTTCACAGTCGCACAGTTTTACTTGTGCTCTGTCAAAACATATGTTTTTAACGTTTTCAAAATTTCCGTGCGTAGACCGTCAAATCCTGCATATGTACAAGCAAATCTGAACATGTCCTGGAATTTTGTAGAGCGAAGTTGATTATATAAAAAAATAAACTTTTCACTCGAGGGAAGTCTTGAAGCAAGAACCTCTCGTTCTGCAGCTGCTCACGCTAACCACGGGACCACGGCGCTCCGGAGCTTATACTATTCTAGATGTTGCCTATGTTGGACATGGACTTCTCAGTTTGTATATTTTTGTTATTTTTTTCATAGTTCCACACAACTTCCTCCTGTTTTCTCGATTGACGGGGGGTGCGATGGGGAGGTTCCCTTGTAAGACCAGAATGTGGGAGTATAACACAGTGATATTACCAGCAGCAATGTAAGTTTCGGAAAGCTGGAGCATGACGAAACGAGAAAATACGATACTATAGTGCCTGTGTTGTTCGAAAGTACGGTGCAATGTTCTTTTGCACGTAGAAGGGTCTCCTATGTAATAGGCACTGCGGTGACTACAAATGGTTCGAATGGCTCTGAGCAATATGGGACTTAACATCTGAGGTCATCAGTCCCCTTAGAACTTAGAACTGCTTAATCGTAACTAACCTAAGGATATCACAGACATCCATGCCCGTGGCAGGATTCGAACCTGCGACCGTAGTGGTCGCGCGGTTCCAGACCGAAGCTCCTAGACCCGCTCGGCCACAGCACCAGCTTGCGGTGACTACAGCCGTTATGAAATAAATGAAACGTATTCGCGGGTGGGAATGTGGACAGCGTATAGTGGAATGACGACAGTAAAAATTTGTGCCAGACCGGGCCTCGAATCCGCATTTTCTGCTTATCGCAAGCTGTCGCCTTCTATTTGGCTAATCGAGCACACGTGACTGCCAGACACAACTTTTCACATGTCGTCAACCATGTGTCTGCAACCTGTGCTCGTACAACCATTATGAATAACCCATACAAGGCGCGATATTTTAATTGAAAGTCATTGCATGCATGTAGGCATGTACGGATGAACATTGCATCATACACTACTGGCCATTAAAATTGCAACACCACGAAGATGACACGCTACAGACGCGAAATTTAACCGACAGGAAGACGATGCTGTCATATGCAAATGATTAGCTTTTCAGAGCATTCACACCAGGTTGGCGCCGGTGGCGAAACCTACAACGTGCTGACATGACGAAAGTTTCCAACAGATTTATCGTGCACAAACAGCAGTTGACCGGCGTTGCCTGGTGAAAAGTTGTTGTGATGCCTCTGTAAGGAGGAGAAATGCTTACCATTAAGTTTCCGACTGTGATAAAGGTCGGATTGTAGCCTATCGCGATTGCGGTTTAGCGTATCGCGACATTGCTGCTCGCGTTGGTCGGAATCCAATGACTGTAAGCAGAATATGGAATCGGTGGGTTCAGGAGGGTAATACGGAACGCCGTGCTGGATCCCATCGGCCAGTCGAGATGACAGGCATCTTATCCGCATGGCTGTAACGGATCGTGCAGCCACGTCTCCATCCCTGAGGCAACACATGGAGACGTTTGCAAGACAACAACCATCTGCACGAACTGTTCGACGACGTTTGCAGCACCATGGACTATCAGCTACGGTTACCCTTGATGCTGCATCACAGACAGGAGCACCTGGGATGGTGTACTCAGCGACCAACCTGGGTGCACGAATGGCAAAACGTCAGTTTTTCCGATGAACCCAGATTCTGTTTACAGCATCATGATGGTGGTATCCGAGTTTGGCGACATCGCGGTGAACTTACATTGGAAGCGTGTATTCGTCATCGCCATACTGGCGTATCACCCGGCGTGATGGTATTGAGTGCCATAAGTTACACGTGTCGGTAACCTCTTGTTGACGGCACTTTGAACAGTGGATGTTACACTTCAGATGTGTTACGACCCGTGGCTCTACCCTTATTCGATGCCTGCGAAACACTACATTTCAACAGGATAATGCACGACCGCATGTTGCAGGTCCTGAACGGGCCTTTCTGGATACAGAAAATGTTCGACTGCTGCCCTGGCCAGCACATTCTCCAGATCTCTCACCAACTGAAAACGTCTGGTCAATGGAGGCCTAGAAGCTGGCTCGTCACAATACGCCAGTCACTACTATTGATGAACTGTGGTATCGTGTTGAAGCTGCATGGGCAGCTGTACCTGTACACGCCATCCAAGCTCTGTTTGACTCAATGCCCAGACGTATCAAGGCCGTTATTACGGCCAGAGGTGGTTGTTCTGGGTACTGATTTCTCAGGATCTTTGCACCCAAATTGTTGAAAATGTAATCACATGTTAGTTCTAGTACAATATATTTACCCAATGAATATCCGTTTATCATCTGCATTTCTTGTTGGTGTTGCAATTTTAATGGCCAGTAGTGTAATTCGGAATAACACAGTATCGTCTAGTCCGCAGACACCGGGCAGGCGACTTTCAAGTTAAATGTCTCCCGTATACGAGAATATACGTAACGGATGTACGAGCACAGGTTGTAGACTTATAGTTGACGACTTATGCAAGTTGTCCTCTGGCCAAGGAGTGTCAACGGCTAGCCGAATGGTAACGTGACGCACGCGGTAAGTGGGAAATCCGCGTTTTAGTCCTTTACAACTTTTCATTGTCGTCATACCATTATACAGCACTTGCCCGCGAAAGGCAAAGGTGCCGAGTTTGAGTCTCGGTCCGGCACACAGTTTTAATCTGCCAGGAAGTTTCATATCAGCGCACACTCCACTGCAGAGTGAAAAACTCATGCTGGAGACATCCCCCCACGCTGTGGCTAAGCCATGTCTCCGCAATATCCTTTCTTCCAGGAGTGCTAGTTCTGCAAGGTTCGCAGGAGAGTTTCTGTGAAGTTTGGAAAGTAGGAGACGAGGTACTGGCGGAAGGAAAGCTGTGAGGATGGAGCGTAAGTCGTGTTTGGGTAGCTCAGTTGGTAGAGCACTTGCCCGCGTAAGGCAAAGGTCCTGAGTTCGAGTCTCAGTCCGGCGCAGAGTATTAATCTGCCAGGAAGTTTCATGCAGCTAATGGTTTTCCGTATTGGCAACCGAGAATGCGTTTCATGTAAGCGAAAAAAATTTTTTTAACCTTTGAAAGAAGAGCAATGAGGACGAGAAGAGAACCGATTTTTGATAAAGGAAATGGAGGAGGAAGGAATAACGAGGAAATCTACATCCTGATGCAACAACCAACAACCCTACTCGCACAAAAGCTCGCGGCGGGGCGGGTTTGGATTTGTGGCGTAATTGTTTGTTCACTGCTGTCTCTCGTAGTTCTGTGCACTGTACAAGTTCCCCCTACCTCAATACGGCGTCTGATCACCAGCTCGCTTCTCTGCATACGTAGACACTGTTCAGACAGCGTTAAAAGCAGCGTTCAGGAAAAACGCCGTCAATACTCACGTTTGCAAAGTCCGCTTAAACTCTGGTAGCAAACTGTCCTGTAATATCTTATAACAATTAGAAAAATGTCAAAAGTCTGCAACAAGTTCTTTTATTCCTTTAGGTTCAAAATAAAACTTGCCATCAGCCAGTATTTAATTTACGAATAATATCACTGTTCGCAGCTCACAGTTCATACAATCCTGTACACACACAGGGCAGCCAGGAATGTACTTAAGTACTGTACTTCCCCGAATAGCACTCAGTAATGAATGGGTTGATGTTTATTCATAGCAGGTTCTGTCACGGGACGATGTAAATACGATGCAATGGACAAGTAAAGTCAAGAAAACTTGCATCATGACTTCCTGATAATGAGGATCCTTCTCCTTGTTTTCCTGCAGGAAATAAAGAATGTACAAGTAAACAAACAGCACAGTACGTGTACACTTATACGCTTGTTAGTTGTAAATAAGCTGGAAAACAGTAATACTGGACAAAGCAGTAGACAAGTTTACATCCATATCTCCTTAAGCTGGCTTCGACCGCAGGCTGCCAACCTCAGATTGTTGAGTGAAGCATTCTTTATGCCCTGTTCCATTTTTCACGCTCTTTCGTGGAAACGAGAGTTTGGCGTCATTGGCCGGGAGGCCCCTTACGGGGCAGGTCCGGCCGCCTTGGTGCAGGTCTTATTACGTTCGACGCCACATTGGGCGACCTCCGCGCCGGATGGGGATGCAATGATGATGAAGACAACACAACACCCAGTCCCTGAGCAGAGGAAATCCCCGACCCAGCCTGGATGCTGACCACTCAGCTATCGGGGCGGACGCGCTCTTACATGTGTATGTACATGTGTATGTATGTTGCTCACGGCATGAAGAACACCATTGAAACATCACAGAACATCCTCTGGCATGAATTTCACCCTTCACACACTGCGCCTTGAACATCTCACGGGGCTGTCGGTGCTCTCGAAGTCTCGTATCGTTTGCAGATGTGCAAAATCCCCACTCGTTGAACAACACAGCATCCCCCAGTCAGGTAGTGTGCAGTTTGGCCCACGGAGTCGACGGCAAAGGTACCGCGAACTACATGTTAGCCAAAGGTAATCTATAGGATTCAGGTCAGGTCTCTGTGCAGGCCAGTCCATTACAGGGACGTTACTGTCGTGTAACCACTCCGCCACAGGCCGTGCATTATGAACAGGTGCTCGATCGTGTTGAAAGATGCAATCGCCATCCCCTAATTGCTCTTCAACTGTGGGAAGCAAGAAGGTGCTTAAAACATCAATGTAGGCCTGTGCTGTGATAGTGCCAAGGAAAACAGCAAGGGACGCAAGCCCCCTCCATGAAAAACACGACCACACCATAACACCACCGACTGCGAATTTTACTGTTGGCACCACACACGCTGCCAGATCACGTTCAACGGGCATTCGGCATACCCACACCCTGCCATCGGATCGCCACATTGTGTACCGTGATTCGTCACTCCACACAACGTTTTTCCACTGTTCAATCGTTCAATGTTTACGCTCCTTCACCAAGCAAGGCATTGTTTGGCATTTGCTAGCGTGATGTGTGGCTTATGAGCAGCCGCTCGACCATGAAATCCAAGTTTTCTCACCTCCCGCCTAACTGTCAAAGTACTTGCAGTTGATCCTGATGCATTCTGGAATTTCTGTGTGATGGTCTGGATAGATGTGTGCCTACTACACATTATGACCCTCTTCAACTGTCGGCGGTCTCTGTCAGTCAACGGACGAGGTCGGCTCGTTCGCTTTTGTTCTGTACGTGTCCCTTCACGTTTCCACTTCACTATCGCATCGGAAAGAGTGAACCTAGGCATGTTTCATGACACCAGTCACACACAATTTCCCGACCACATTCGAAGTTCGTGAGTTCCGTGGAGCGCCCCATTCTGCTCTCTCACGATGTCTAATGACTACTGAAGTCTCTGATATAGAGTGCCTGGCAGTAGGTGACAGCAGCTAATATGAAAGACGTATGTTTTTTTTTTTGGGTATGTGCGGATACTTTTTATCACTTCTTGGTTCAGTTTTTGTGTATGGGGCTTTGATCCAGTTCCACTCTGCTGCGATTTTCTCCCCATCCCACATACATTTATTAAATAAGATCCTTAGATATTTATACAGAATACTTCGGCCATATCTCACAAATACCAGGCCTTGGTATTTTTCAATAATTTCCATTTATGTAGCCGCCTTCTGCACCTCTTTCGCAGTTATCTCTACTTGTTCACCCTCCTCGCTTTCCTGTACCTCCTACTTTACATCTACATCTACATAGATACTCCGTAAGGCACCGTACAGTGCTCGGTGGAGGGAACCTGTACCACTACTTCTCATTTTCTCCTGTGTTCCACTCGCAAATAGATCGAGGGAATAACGACTATCTACAGGGTGTTACAAAAAGGTACGGTCAAACTTTCAGGAAACATTCCTCACACGCAAATAAAGAAAAGATGTTATGTGGACATGTGTCCGGAAACGCTTACTCTCCATGTTAGAGCTCATTTTATTTTCGGCAGTATGTACTGTACTTCCTCGATTCACCGCCAGTTGGCCCAATTGAAGGAAGGTAATGTTGACTTAGGTGCTTGTGTTGACATGCGACTCATTGCTATAGCATCAAGCACATCAGTACGTAGCATCGACAGGTTAGTGTTCATCACGAACGTGGTTTTGCAGTCAGTGCAATGTTTACAAATGCGGAGTTGGCAGATGCCCATTTGATGTATGGATTAACACGGGGCAATAGCCGTGGCGCGTTACGTTTGTATCGAGACAAATTTCCAGAACGAAGGAGTCCCGACAGGAAGACGTTCGAAGCAATTGATCGGCGTCTTAGGGAGCACGGAACATCCCAGCCTATGACTCGCGACTGGGGAAGACCTAGAACGACGAGGACACCTGCAATGGACGAGGCAATTCTTCGTGCAGTTGACGATAACCCTAATGTCAGCGTCAGAGAAGTTGCTTCTGTACAAGGTAACGTTGACCACGTCACTGTATGCAGAGTGCTACGGGAGAACCAGTTGTTTCCGTACCGTGTACAGCGTGTGCAGCCACTATCAGCAGCTGATTGGCCTCCACGGGTACACTTCTGCGAAGGGTTCATCCAACAATGTGTCAATCCTCATTTCAGTGCAAATGTTCTCTTTACGGATGAGGCTTCATTCCAACGTGATCAAATTGTAAATTTTCACAATCAACATGTGTGGGTTGACGAGAATCCGCACGCAATTGTGCAATCACGTCATCAACACAGATTTTCTGTGAACGTTTGGGCAGGCATTGTTGGTGATGTCTCGGTTGGGCCCCATGTTCTTCCACCTACGCTCAATGGAGCACGTTACCATGATTTCATACGGGATACTCTACCTGTGCTGCTAGAACATGTGCCTTTACAAGTACGTCACAACATGTGGTTCATGCACGATGGAGCTCCTGCACATTTCAGTCGAAGTGTTCGTACGCTTCTCAACAACAGATTCGGTCACCGATGGATTAGTAGAGGTGGACCAATTCCGTGGCCTCCACGCTCTCCTGACCTCAACCCTCTTGGCTTTCATTTATGGGGGCATTTGAAAGCTCTTGTCTACGCAACCCTGGTACCAAATGTAGAGACTCTTCGTGCTCGTATTGTGGACGGCTGTGATACAATACGCCATTCTCCGGGCTGCATCAGCGTATCAGGGATTCCATGCGACGGAGGGTGGATGCATGTATCCTCGCTAACGGAGGACATTTGGAACATTTCCTGTAAAAAGTGTTTGAAGTCACGCTGGTACGTTCTGTTGCTGTGTGTTTCCATTCCGTGATTAATGTGATTTGAAGAGAAGTAATAAAATGAGCTCTAACATGGAAAGTAAGCGTTTCCGGACACATGTCCACATAACATATTTTCTTTCTTTGTGTGTGAGGAATGTTTCCTGAAAGTTTGGCCGTACCTTTTTGTAACACCCTGTATGTGCCCCGTATGAGCCCTAATTTCTCGTGTTTCGTGGTCCTTATGCGCATGTTGGCTGCTGTAGAATCGTTCGGCAGTCAGCTTCAGATGCTTGGTCTCTAAATTTTCTCAATAGTACTTCTCGAAAAGAATGTTGCGTGCGCTCGAGGGATACCCACTTGAGCTTCCGAAACTTCTCCGTAACACTTACGTATTGTTCGAACCTACAACTCTAGCAGCCCGCCTCTGAATTGCTTCCATGTCTTCCTTCAATCCGATCTAATACGGATCCCAAACAAGAATAGGTAGTGCTCAAGAATAGGTCGAACCATCGTCTTGTAGGCGGTCTCTTTTACAGGTGAATCACTGTCACCTAAAATTCTCCCAATAAACCGAAGTCGAGCATTCGCCTTCCATACCAGAATCCTCACATGCTCGCTCTATTTCATATCGGTCTGTATTGTTACGCCCACATATTTAAACGACGTGACTGTGTCAAGCAGGGCGCTGGTAATACTGTATCCGAACATCACAGGTTTGTTCTTCCTACTCATCTGCATTAACTTTCATTTTTTCCACATTTAGAGCTAGTTGCCACTCATCATAGCAACTAGAAATTTTGTCTAAGGCGTCTTCTGTCTTCCTCCAGTCACTCAACTTCGACACCTTACCGTACATCACAGCATCATCGACAAGCAACTTCAGATTGCTGCCCACCCTGTCCGCCAGATCAAAAAATGTGTGTGAAATCTTATGGGACTTAACTGCTAAGGTTCAATGGTACAAATGGCTCTGAGCACTATGGGACTTAACTTCTGAGGTCATCAGTCCCCTAGAACTAGTTAAACCTAACTAACTTAAGGACATCACACACATCCATGCCCGAGGCAGGATTCGAACCCGCGACCGCAGCGGTCTCGCGGTTCCAGACTGTAGCGCCTAGAACCGCTCGGCCACTCCGGCCGGCAACTGCTAAGGTCATCAGTCCCTACCGTACACACTACTTAACCTAAATTATCCTAAGGACAAACACACGCACCCATGCCGGGATCAGCCGCACAGTCCATGACTGCAACGCCTGAGACCACTCGGCTAATCCCGCGCGGCTCCGCCATGTCATTTGTGTATACAGAGAACAGCAGAGGTCCTGTCACACTTCCCTGGGGTACTCCTGGCGGTACCCTTGCGATACCCTCTGATGAACATTTGTGATCGAGTACGACATACTGAGTTCTATTATTTAAGTAGTCTTCGAGCGACTCACATATCTGCGAACTTGTTCCATCTGCTCGTACCTTCGTCAACAGCCTGCAATAGAGCACCGTGTCAAATGCTTTCTGGGAGTCTAGATATATGGAATCTGCCTGTTGCCCTTCGCTCATAGCTCGCAGCATATCATGTGAGAAAAGGGAAAGGTGAGTTTCACACGACCGGTGCTTTTTAGAATCATGCTGATTCGTGGACATTAGTTTCTCAGTCTCAAGAAAGTTTCTTATAATCGAACCGAGAATATGTTCAAGGATTCTGCAGCAAACACAAGTTAAGGACACTGGTCTGTAATTTTGCGGGTCCGTTCTTTTACCTTTCTTATGTACTGGAGTCACCTGCACCGTTTTCCAGTCGCTTGGGGATTTGTGCTGGGGGGCGAGATTCATGATAAATGCAAGGAAGGTGAGAGGCCAACGCCGTAGCTTACTCTGTCCTTTCTTCTGTTAAAAGGCCTTTAAAATGCTTCTCCCAACCTGCCAGACTGGTAATCGCCAGGTTTGGTATTTCTTCCACATCTTTCCTCGGCGCTGCAATCATTTTCCATGTTGCCGCCACTTTTGTGTCCCCCGTCCATAGATTGACATCTTCGCAGGTTACATTATTTTAGTTTGCACACGTGCTTTTCTACTTCTCTATTCAGTCTAACATACAAGGTCAATGGTTTCGACCACTGTCACTTCCTGTATTTTCCTGTTTCAGTCGCGATTGCTACGCGGTGCCTGCGTGCGAGGTTTTAAAACGTGTCAAATTTTCCTCTTTCGATATTAACTGTAAGGAAGTCGCGCAATCTTCCTTGTTGAATTTACCCCGACGAATATCCGGTCGTTTCGTATTCATAAAAACGGTTCAAATTGCTCTGAGCACTATGGGACTTAGCATCTGTGGTCATCAGTCCCCTAGAACTTAGAACTACTTAAACCTAACTAACCTAAGGACATCACACACATCCAGGCCCGAGGCAGGATTCGAACCTGCGACCGTAGCAGTCGCGCGGTTCCGGACTGAGCGCCTAGAACCGCTAGACCACCGCGGCCGGCCCGTATTCACATATCTTGCGCACTCTTATCTATCCGTTTCAGACTCTCTGACTACAAGAGCGTACATTAAATTTTACTTCGCCTTCGCTGTAAAGACGTATTTTTCACAAATGGGTACCTGAGATACAAATTTGTGAATGCTCAATCTTTTCAAAATGCGTAAGTGCTGCCAACTGTTGGGCATCGCTATGAAAATACACTACATGCATCGAAAGCATCCGGACACCCCCAAAACATACGTTTTCCATATTAGGTGCAGTGCATCAGCGACCTCAGTAGTCATTAGACATCGTGAGAGAGCAGAATGCGGCGCTCCGCGGAACTTACGGACTTCGAATGTGGTCAGCTGATTGGGTGTCACTTGTGTCATACGTCTGCACGCGAGATTTCCACACTCCTAAACATCCCTAGGTCCACTGTTTCCGATGTGATAGTAAAGTGGAGACGTGAAGGGACACGTACAGTACAAAAGCGTACAGGCCGACCTAGTCTGTTGACTGACAGACGCCGCCGCAGAAGTTGAAGGGGGTCGTAATGTGTAACAGACAGACATCTATCCAGACCACCACTCAGGAATTGCAAACTGCACCAGGATCCACTACAAGTACTATGACAGTTAGGCGGGAGGTGAGAAAACTAGGATTTCATGGTCGAGCGGCTGTTCATAAGCCACACATCACGCTGGTAAATGGCAAACAATGCCTTGCTTGGAGAAGGAGCGTAAACATTGGACGATTGAACAGCGGAAAAACGTTGTGTGGAGTGACGAATCACGGTACGCAATGTGGCGATCCAATGGCAGGGTGTGGGTGAGGCGGTGAACGTCATCTGCCAGAGTCTGTAGTGCCAACACTAAAATTCGGAGGCGGTGGTGTTATGGTGTAGTCGTGTTTTTCATGGAACGTTTTGCACCTCTTGTTGTTTTTCGTGACATTATCAGAGCACAGGCCTACATTGATGTTTCAAGCACCTTCTTCCCACTGGTGAAGAGCAATTCGGGAATGGCGATTGCATCTTTCAACACGATCGAGCACCTGTTCATAATGCACGGTCTGTGGCGGAGTGGTTACACGACAATAACATCCCTGTAATGGACTGGCCTGCACAGAGTCCTGACCTGATTCCTTTAGAACACCTTTGGGATGTTTTGGAACGCCGACTTCGTGCCAAGCCTCACCGACCGACATCGGTACATCTCCTCAGTGCAGTGAAGAATGGGCTGCCATTCCCCAAGAAACCTTCCAGCACCTGACTGGACGTATGCCTGAGTGGAAGCTGTCATCAAGGCTAAGGGTGGGCCAACACCATATTGAATTCCAGCATTACCGATGGAGGGCGCCAAGAACGTGTAAGTCATTTTAAGCCAGGTGTCCGGATACTTTTGATCACATAGTCTATGTAGCAGTCATTGTGTCGTAAGTGTGACAAGTACAATTAGCAGGCTTTAAGGGGGGATTCCAAAATCAAATATGGAGAAGTTTGTAAATAATGTGGAAGAACAAACTGGCTTTAGAAGGGACCATGTATAGATAACCTCTTTACCCTAAGATGGGGAGGAGGATGGGAAGGCATGTAGGCAGTTATTTGGTTTTCACAGATCTTGCGAAAGCGTACGGCACAGCATCACTAAAGCTACTGTTCGAGGTGCCGTGGTCATGTGGACTGTCAAAATCTTATGTAAGAAGTATCATAAACGTCTACAAGTCAGCAGAATGTGTCATTAGAGTAGGGAAAGAATTTTCTAGAGAGGCCTTCAGAATAACTATCGGACTGTAGCAAGAATGTTGTATGTCTCCCACACTCTTTAAGTCGTATGTGCAGACGGCACTGGATCTGCAGTGTACAAAGTGCGTGGGTATGGGGACTGAAGTGGGGAACCAGTGTATGCATACACTTTTATATGCCATTGATCAAACTATGAACAGGATTTAGCTTACATGCTTAGGAAGTAGTTGGAAGAAAAACAAAAAATTAGGTTTGATAATTAATTGTGAGCAGACGGAATGTCTATGTTTCGGAGAAGAGATAACTAACCTGAATGTTGACGGGCATCTTATTGAAGAGTGTAAAGATTTTAAGTAGCTGGATGGAAGATGCGACAAGATACCCAACAACGTATCAGGCAGGGAAGGGCTGCTATCCAGAAATAAATCCTGTAATCTGGTCCTCAAAAATGAGGTTAAACATTAAAATTAATTTATACAACTCCATTGTGAAACTAATTACAAGCTATGAGAATGAGTGCTGGGAACTCATAGAAAGAAATAAAAAGAGACTTAGAGCTTTACAAGTATAGCACTTGAGAACAGACTGCAGAATTTCCCGACTTGACCACGTAATAAATGAGGAAATAAGAGAAAGAAAAGCAATTGAGAGATTTATACGAAATAAATGAACAAACGACGCAGCTGATGCTCCTCGGCACATTAAACGGGTCAGAACACTGTTGCAGAAACAACAAAACAAACATGCCAAATTTAAACAGACGCCAAATCCCCAAGATTGGCGATCATTTACAGAAGCTCGAAATTGAGCGCGGACTTCAGTGCGAGATGCTTATTACAGTTTTCACAACGAAGCTTTGTCTCGAAACCTGTCAGAAAATTTAAAGAGAATCTGGTCGCATGTGAAGTATGTTAGCTGCAGGAAGCAATCAATGTCTTCTCTGCACGATAGCAATGGAGATACTATCGAAGACAGTGGTGCCAAAGCAGAGTTACTAAGTACAGCCTCCCGAAATGCCTTCACAAAAGAAGACGAAGTAAATATTCCAGAATTCGAATCGAGAACAGCTGCCAACATGAGTAACGTAGAAGTAGATATCCTCGGAGTAGTGAAGCAATTTAAATCACTTAATAAAAGCAAGTCTTCTGGTCCATGTTGTATACCAATTAGGTTCCTTCGCAGTATGCTGATGCATTAGCTGCATACTTAACAATGATATATACAACCGTTCTCTCGAAGAAAGATCCGTACCGAGAGACTGGAAATTTGCACAGGTCACACCAATATTCAAGATAGGTAGTGAGAGTAATCCATTAAATTACAGGACCATATCGTTAACTTCGATATGCAGCAGGATTTTGGAACATATATTGTGTTCAGACATTATGAATTACCTCCAAGAAAACTGTCCATTGACGCACAGTCAACATGGGTTTCGAAAACATTATTCCTGTGAACAGAACTAGCTTTTTATTGACATGAAGTGTTGAGTGCTATTGACAAGGGATTTCAGATCGATTCCGTATTTCTGGATTTCCGGAAGGCTTTTGACACTGTACCACACAATCGGCTTGTAGTTAAATTGCGTGCTTATGGAATATCGTCTCAGTTCGTAGTAACTGACCGAAAGTCATCGAGTAAAACAGAAGTACCTTCTGGCGTTCCCCAAGGTAGTGTTATAGGCCCTTTGCTGTTCCTTATCTATATAAATGATTCGGGAGACAATATGAGCAGCCGTCTTAGGTACTTTGTAGATGACGCTGTCGTTTATCCACTGGTAAAGTCATGAGAAGATCAAAAGAAATTGCAAAACGATTTAGGAAAGATATCTGAATGGTGCGAAGATTTGTAGTTAACCCTAAATAACGAAAAGTGTGAGGTCATCCAGATGAATGCTAAAAGGAATTCGTTAAACTTCGGTTACGCGATAAATCAGTCTAATCTAAAAGCCGTAAAATCAACTAAATACCTGGGTATTACAAATACGAACAACTTAAAGTGGAAAGAACACATAGATAATGTTGTGGGGCAGGCTAACCAAAGACTGCGTTTTATTGTCAGGACACTTAGAAAAGGTAACATATCTACTAAGGAGACTGCCTACACTACGCTTGTCCGTCCTTTTTTAGAATACTGCTGCGCGATGTGGGATCCTTACCAGGTAGGACTGACGGAGTATATAGAAAAAGTTCAAAGAAGGGCAGCACGTTTTGTATTATTGCGACATATGGGAGAGAGTGTCGCTGAAATAATACAGGATTTGGGCTGGACATCATTAAAAAAAAGTGTTTTTCGTTGCGACGGAATCTTCTCACGAAAAACCTATCACCAACTTTCTCCTCCGAATGAGAAAATATTTTGTTGACACCGGCCTACATAGGGAGAAACAATCACCACGATAAAATAAGGGAAATCATAGCTCGTACGGAAAGATGTAGGTGTTCGTTGTTTCCGCGCGCTATACGAGATTGGAATAATAGAGAATTGTGAAGGTGGTTCGATGAACCATGTGCCAGGCACTTAAATGTGATTTGCAGAGAATCCATGTAGATGTAGAACACAAACTCATAGTATTATGGAATGGATGAAGACAGATGCCCCGAGAGCAGTTTCATGGCAACCTGCTAGAAGGAGGAGAGGAAGTCTGCGATAAGTGTAACAAACAGTGGGACCGTACCACCTTCCCCACACCGTTTTGATTCGTATTGACAGGATGTGTTCGGCACGACTAGGACTTTAACATGTTTAAAGAGGAAGACGCAACACGTGAGGCAATACTGACCTTACGACTTATCTTAGAAGAAAGATTAAGGAAAGGCAAACCTACGTTTCTAGCATTTGTAGACTTAGAGAAAGCTTTTGACAATGTTGACTGGAATACTCTCTTTCAAATTCTAAAGGTGGCAGGGGTAAAATACAGGGAGCGAAAGGCTATTTACAATTTGTACAGAAACCAGATGGCAGCTATAAGAGTCGAGGGACATGAAAGGGAAGCAGTGGTTGGGAAGGGAGTGAGACAGGTTCGTAGCCTCTCCCCGATGTTGTTCAATCTGTATATTGAGCAAGCAGTAAAGGAAACAAAAGAAAAATTCGGAGTGGGTATTAAAATTCATGGAGAAGAAATAAAAACTTTGAGGTTCGCCGATGACATTGTAATTCTGTCAGAGACAGCAAAGGACTTGGAAGAGCAGTTGAATGGAATGGACAGTGTCTTGAAAGGAGGATATAAGATGAACATCAACAAAAGCAAAACGAGGATAATGGAATGTAGTCGAATTAAGTCGGGTGATGCTGAGGGAATTAGATTAGGAAATGAGGCACTTAAAGTAGTAAAGGAGTTTTGCTATTTGGGGAGCAAAATAACTGATGATGGTCGAAGTAGAGAGGATATAAAATGTAGGCTGGCAATGGCAAGGAAAGCGTTTCTGAAGAAAAGAAATTTGTTAACATCCAGTATTGATTTAAGTGTCAGGAAGTCATTTCTGAAAGTATTCGTGTGGAGTGTAGCCATGTATGGAAGTGAAACATGGACGATAAATAGTTTGGACAAGAAGAGAATAGAAGCTTTCGAAATGTGGTGCTACAGAAGAATGCTGAAGATTAGATGGGTAGATCACATAACTAATGAGGAAGTATTGAATAGGATTGGGGAGAAGAGAAGTTTGTGGCACAACTTGACCAGAAGAAGGGATCGGTTGGTAGGACATGTTCTGAGGCATCAAGGGATCACCAATTTAGTATTGGAGGGCAGCGTGGAGGGTAAAAATCGTAGAGGGAGACCAAGAGATGAATACACTAAGCAGATTCAGAAGGATGTAGGTTGCAGTAGGTACTGGGAGATGAAAAAGCTTGCACAGGATAGAGTAGCATGGAGAGCTGCATCAAACCAGTCTCAGGACTGAAGACCACAACAACAACAACAACAACACGCAACTCTCAACCGTTTTTGAGAAAATCGGGTATGGAAATTATAGGCGTGCTTATGCTTTGTAGGGCCGGTAGTGTTCACGGCGTCCGCAGGTGAGCAAATAAGCTCTTTGTTTCATAAACGCAAGGTCTCTGGATCAAATCTCTCTGCCAGTACTTCTTTATTTCCAAAGTAATTCTAACAACAGCATGAAACGAGTTTGTAATTATTATTTAAAGGAGTACGGAAACGTGCGACGTTGCACCTCTGACAGTAATGGAATTGTGATTGAAAACAACATGAAGCAAAAAATAAAGAAATCAATTCTCAACCATCTGACTGCGAGTTTTAAAGTATCCTCTAACGTCCCCCAACAACAGTTCTGCGATGCTCCTGTACGCAACGGACAACTTAGCTCGTCTTACCGCTGCAGCTGCGTGATCAGCAACGTGCTAAAAATACTTCAAAAAGCAGTACTGCGATCCGTGCAGAGTGCAACGCATGGACTAACTGCAACAATTACTGCCATACATTTAGACATAGGAATTGAATGACCAGGAGGGATTTGGACGAGCAACCTTAAACGGCGTAAAAAAAAAATGAAAGAAACCAATAAAACCTTTTAATTTACAATAATCAGAAAACTGATGATCTAAATGCTGACAAACTTTACACAGAGTTTTAGTTATTCCGCAACGTCTATACTCTATAAACATGTTTGTGGTCTCAACAAGGAGACGAGTATTAGTTTGATCTGACAAAATCCCTGCCGGCCGGAGTGGCCGAGCGGTTAAAGGCGCTTCAGTCTGGAACCGCACGACCGCTACGGTCGCAGGTTCGAATCCTGCCTCGGGCATGGATGTGTGTGATGTCCTTAGGTTAGTTAGGCTTAAATAGTTCTAAGTTCTAGGGGACTTATGACCACAGCAGTTGAGTCCCATAGTGCTCAGAGCCATTTGAACCATTTGAACAAAATCCCTCCAGTGCGTAAGCAATAAATAACTACGTGCAGCAAAAGGCAAATTATCAAAAAATCCTCAATGAATACCAAAGTCTGTTCGCGGCGGGCTGCGACTTGTCATCTCGCGCAGCTTCTGTCCACTGCACCCTGCTACCGACCACTTCCGACTTCCCTCGACAACTGCTCGCTCGCTACAACTCGCGATAATACGAGGGCGGTTCAGAAAGTAACGTCCGATTGGTCACAGTGCGGGTTGTGGGGGGAGTAGCGACGCCATCTGTGCGTTCACGCACTCAACAGGTCAGTCGGCATCAAGCCGTGGTCGAGTGAACGTCGTACCTGCGCTAGTTTAGTTTTTGTGGCAGTTTGAAATGTGTGCTGCAACAGAAAACCCCGCCAAATGTGAAGTGCGTGCTGTCATAAGGTTTTTTACAGCCAAAGGATATTCTGCAGCAGTTATTCATCGTGAGCTTTGTGCCGTGTATGGACCAAGAGTTATGAGTGAGTGAAGGAGTTGTCCGTGAATTGGTACGTTTATTTAAAAGTGGACGAGAAAATGTTCATGATGAAGAGAGGAGTGATAGACCATCATTGGTGACTGACGAACTCGTTCAGACAGTTGGTGCAAAAGTTCGTGAAAATCGACGTTTCTCAATGTCGGAGTTGTCTACTGGTTTTCCACAGATTTCTAAGACTCTCTTGTACGAGATAGTGACAGCAAGATTCGGTTACCGTAAGTTCTGTGCACGATGGGTGCCCAAAATTCTTACCGACCACCACAAAACTCAAAGAATGGCCTCTGCATTAGACTTTCTGTCACGTTATGAGGACGAAGGAGAACCATTGTTAAACTGAATCGTGACCGGTGACGAAACCTGGATTAAGTACGTGAACCCTGAGACAAAAGAACAATCAAAGATGTGGGCACATTCAAATTCGCCTACCAAACCAAGAAAAGCCTCGCAAGATTTTTCTGCCACAAAACTGATGGCAACGGTGTTTTGGGATGCCAAAGGGGTGTTGTTGGTTGAATTCATGGAACTTGGTACGACCATTAATCAAGACGTGTACTGTGAAACAATAAAAAGGTTACGACGGGCTATACAGAACAAACGCCGTGGTATGCTGACTTCCGGTATCGTTTTTTTGCACGATAACGCCCGTCCTCACTCTGCTCGCAGAACAACGGCCCTTCTTGAGCCCTTCAAGTGGGACGTTATCAACCATCCACCTTACAGCCCAGACCTGGCGCCAAGTGATTATCACCTCTTCATGCATTTGAAGAAATGGCTCGGGTCACAGCGGTTTGATGACGACGAAGAGCTCAAAGATGCGGTCACAGGCTGGCTCCAGGCACAAGCGGGTGATTTTTATGCAGAAGGAATTTCAAAGCTTGTGAAGAGATACGATAAGTGCCTCAATCGCTATGGAGACTATGTAGAAAAATAGTGCAAAGATGTAGTTGTAAGATGTATATATTAAAATATTTTTATTTAACTTGGTGTATTTTTTTAAATCAACCGGAGGTTACTTTCTGAACGGCCCTCGTAATATCACAGACTCAGTGTTTGAGTATGCACACAGCAGAATCATAGACGTCCAACTTTATTATGATTGTGCAAAGTACCAATATGTAGTCATTCGTTTACTATTTTCCTGATCTTTAACATGAAACAAGCAAAGAAAGTTTTCTTTTTAAGGCAACTGGAAATGAAAAAAGGACACCCGAAAAGTTTAACCAAATCAGTGTAGTAATTTTATTTGTATCGTGGTATTTACATCTGTGACAAGTACACTACTGGCCCTTAAAATTGCTACACCAAGAAGAAATGCAGATGATAAACGGGTATACATTAGACAAATATATTATACTAGAACTGACATGTGCTTACATTTTTACGCAATTTGGGTGCATAGATCCCGAGAAATCAGTACGCAGAACAATCACCTCTGGGCGTAGTGACGGCCTTGATACGCCTGGGAATTGAGTCAAACAGAGCTGGGATGGCGTGTACAGGTACAGCTGCCCATGCAGCTTCAACACGAGACCACAGTTGATCAAGAGTAGTGATTCGCGTATTGTGACGAGCCAGTTGCTCGGCCACCATTGACCGGACGTTTTCAATTGGTGAGAGATCTGGACAATGTGCTGGCCAGGGCAGCAGTCGAACATTTTCTGTATCCAGAATGGCCCGTACAGGACCTGCAACATGCGGTCGTGCATTATCCTGCTGAAATATAGGGTTTCGCAGGGATCGAATGAAGGGTAGAGCCACGGGTCGTAACAAATCTGAAATGTAACGTCCACTGTTCAAAGTGACGTCAATGTGTACAAGAGGTGACCGAGACGTGTAACCAATGGTACCCCATACCATCACACCGGGTGATACGCCAGTATGGCGATGACGAATACACGCTTCCAATGTGCGTTCACCGCGATGTCGCCAAACACGGATGCGACCATCATGATGCTGTAAAGAGAACTTGGATTCATCCGAAAAAATGATTTGCGATTCGTGCACCCAGGTTCTTCGTTGAGTATACCATCGCAGGCGCTCCTGTCTGTGATGCAGTGTCAAGGGTATCTGCAGCCGTGGTCTCCGAGCTGATTGTCCATGCTGCTGCAAACGTCGTCGAACTCTTCGTGCAGATGGTTGTTCTCTTGCAAACGTCCCCATCTGTTGTTCAGGGATTGAGACGTGGCTTCACGATCCCTTACAGCCATGCGGATAAGATGCCTGTCATCTCGACTGCTAGTGATACGAGGCCGTTGGAATCCAGCACGGCGTTCCGTATTACCCTCCTGAACCCACCGATTCCATATTCTGCTAACAGTCATTGGATCTCGACCAACGCGAGCAGCAGTGTCGCGATACGATAAACTGCAATCGCGATAGGCTACAATCCGACCTTTATCAAAGTCGGAAACGTGATGGTACGCATTTCTCCCCCCTCCACGAGGCATCACAACCACGTTTCACCAGGCAACGCCGGTCAACTGCTGTTTGTGTACGAGAAATCGGTTGGAAACTTTCCTCATGTCAGCACGTTGTAGGTGTCGCCACTGGCGCCAGGCTTGTGTGAATGCTCTGAAAAGCTAATCATTTGCATATCAGAGCATCTTGTTCCTGTCGGTTAAATTTCGCGTCTGTAGCACGTCATCTTCGTGGTGTAGCAATTTTAATGGCCACTAGTGTATAACGTGTAATCTACAGAGCACTGCACACAGGACTTAGGATGATTCGGACCGCAGAGACATGGAAAACGATAGTTATTGCGACTTACAATCGATGTAATGAACAACGAATTTTTGCACGTCCATGGTTTTTTTCAGTGTGTCTATTACAAAACAAACATGGTTTACATACATGAACGGTCGTCACGCAATTTTGTGACCTGACACGCATATCTAAGCATACCATTGAATATTAGTGGAGATGACTCACAAAAAGGGCGGCGGGATTCAGTTCAGGCACCTCGTCCATATGAAAGTAAGCATTTGCTCGCTCGGCTGCGAACTCCTTGCATATTAATGACCATACGAAGTATATAAGCACAGCTAACACTCTCAAACTCGGTTTTCTCGAAAACGGCTGGGAGAGTTGCGTCTTCCTTCTTAAACATGTTGAAGTCTTAGTCGAGCTCTATACGCCCTGTAATTACGAATCAAAACGTTGAGGGGAAGTTCGTATGGTCCCCATGAAAGTGGTATCCATGAAGCTGTGGAGAGAAGAGGAATGGGAGAGGATGAAGAAGAATGACGATATCGAGGCATTTGGCAACGATCCATAATCAAACACTGGAAAGTTGCACAGGTCTCTCCAATATTCAAGAAAGGCAATAGGAGTAATCCACTAAATTAAAGGCCCATATCATTAACGTCGATATGCAGCACGATTTTGGAACATATATTGTGTTCGAACATTATGAATTATCTCCAAGAAAACTGCCTACTGACACACATTCAACTTTGGTTTAGAAATCATCGTCCTTCTGAAACACAACTAGTTCTTTACTCACATGAAGTGTTGAGTGCTATTGACAAGGGATTTGAAATTGATTCCTTTTTCTTAGATTTCCAGAAGGCTTTTCAGATTGTGCGACACAAGCGGCTTGTAGTGACATTGCATGTTTATGGTCTTATGGACTTATGTGACTGAATTCGTGATTTACTCTCAGAGAGGTCACAGTTCGTAGTAACTGACGGAAAGTCATCAAGTAAAACAGGAGTAACTTCTGGCGTTCCCCAAGGTAGGCCCTCTGTTGTTCCTTATCTATATGAACGAGTTAGGAGACAATCCGAGCAGCCATGTTCCGTTGTTTGCATGTGATGCTGTCGTTTATCGTCTTGTAAAGTCACCAGAAGATCAAAACAAACTGCAAAATGATTTAGAAACGATGTCTGTATACTGCGGAAATTGGCAATTGATTCTAAACAACGAAAAGTGTGAGGTCATCCACATGTGTGCTAAAGTGAATACGTTACTCTTCGGTTACACGGTAAGTCAGTCAAACCTAAAGGCCGTAAATTCAACTATACATAGGAATTACAATTACGAACAACTTAAATTTGAAAGACCAAATAGAAAGTGTTGTGGGGAAGGGGAACCTAAGACTGCGTTTTATTGGCAGAACACTTAGAAGATCAACATATATACTAAAGAGATTGCACACACTACGCTTGACCGTCTTCTTTTGCAGTACTCCTGCGCGGTCTGGGATCCTTACCAGATAGAATTAATGGAGTACATCGAGAAAGTTTAAAGAAGAGCAGCACGTTTTGTATTATTATCGAGAAATAGGGGAGAGAGTGTCACAGAAATGATACAACATTTGGGCTGGACAGCTATAAAAAAAAGGCGCTTTTCGTTGCGGCAGAATCTTTTCACGAAATTTCAATTATCAAGTTTCTCCTCCGAACGGAAAAATATTTTTCTGGCGCTGACATACTCGGGGCGGAACGATCATCTTATAAAATACGTGGAATCAGAGCTCTCACGGAACGATTTTTTCCGCGAGCTGTACGCGATTGGAGTAATAGAGAATTATTGTGAAGGTTGTTCGATGGACCCTCTGCCACGCAGTTAAGTGTGATTTGCAGTGTATCCATGTAGATGTAGATGCGGGATACGGCGACAGCTGTAGGACCATTGCAACAATGAAGTACAGTGGTACACAGAATACATAAGTACTCTTCAAGAGCATAGATGAAGAGGTAGATATACGCTGAAGAGCCAAATAAACTGGTACACCTGCCTAATATCGTATAGGGCCCGGCGAGCACGCAGAAGTGCCGCAACACGACGTGGCATGGACTCCACTAACGTCTGAAGTAGTGCTGGAGGGAACTCACACCATGAATCCTGCAGGGCTGTCCATATACGTGTAAAAATACGACGGGGGTGGAGATCTCTTCTGAACAGCACGTTGCGAGGCATTCCAGGTAGGCTCAACAATGTTCCTATCTGGGGTGTTTGGCGGCCAATGTGAAACATCCCCTTAGAAAAATTAATGAATGATTGTGCTGATAAACATCTTACGTTATTTGATTTTCAAACAGCTGAGCAAAACTGAACGTACTCAGACATTCGCTAACTGACACACAATATTTTTACCGCAACGCAATCAGACTTTCAGTAATCCCTACAAAAGAATGGCCCTGACTAACAATAACCTATACCTTTCATGAATTCTTACCTCACAAAAGTCTTCGTTACTCGAACTACTGCAATACAGCGAGCGCCAATACTGCCAGCTAAATAAAAGATTCTTACTGAAGGTACTAACTACTAATAGGCATAGTTAGCAAATAAAAGATTTTGATAGAGAACAAACACTGTATTTACGTTAATAGTGTTCAAAAGTCATAATATATATAGCAGTTCATGACATACAGTCTTACAAATTTACTGTCTCTGATGTACACACGTCCAGATCATCCGCTCTCAAAACTCCGCCATCTCTCTCCTCGCATCCACCACTGCTGGCGGCTCACCTCCAACTGCGCAACGCTACGCGCTGTTCACATCCAACTGCCTAACGCTACAATAGCCAACAACAATGCAAACCAGCCACAGACTGCACACAGCACAGCAAGTCATTTTCATACAGAGCGCTACGTGGCGTTACCAATATAAAAACCTAAACAGCCAACTTACAAACGGAAGTGTTTAAGCTCAGAAGTGTGTTTCTGGAGCCACTCTATAGCAGTTCTGGACGTGTGGAGTGCCGCGTTGTCTTGCTGGAATTTCCCAAGTCCGTCGGAATGCACAATAGACATCAATCGATAAAGGTGGTCAGGCAACATGCTTAACGTACGTGTCACCTGTCAGAATCGTATCTAGACGTATCAGGGGTCCCTTATCACTCTAACAGCACACGCCCCACAGCACTGTAGAGCCTCCACCAGCTTGAACAGTCCCCTGCTAACATGCAGGGTCCATGGGTTCATGACGCTGTCTCCATCCGCTCAATATCATTTGAAACGAGACATATCCGACCAGGCAACATATTTCCAATCATCAACAGTCCAGTGTAGGTGTTGACGGCCCCAGGTTAGGCGTAAAGCTTTGTGTCGCGCAGTCATCAAGGGTACACGAGTCCCATACCGCTGATGTTTCGTTGAATGGCGGAGCACTGAAATCTACAGCAATTTGCGGAAGGATATCACTTCTGTCGCGTTCAACGATTCTTTTCAGCCGTCGTTGTTCCCCGTTCTTGCAGGATCTTTTTCCAGCCGCAGCAATATCGGAGACTTGATATTTTACCAGACTTATTATATTCACGGTACACTCGCGAAACGGTCTCACGGAAAAATCGCCACTCCACCGCTGCCTGGGATATTCTGTGTCCCATTGCTCGCGCGCAGACTACAAAATCACGTTCAAACACTTAAATCTTGATAACATGCCACTGTAACAGCAGTAGCCGATCTAACAATTGCGCCAGACACTTCTTGTCTTATACAGGGTGGTCCATTGATCGTGACCGGGCCAAATATCTCACGAAATAAGCATAAAACGAAAAAACTACAAAGAACGAAACTCGTCTAGCCTGAAGGGGGAACCAGATGGCGCTTTGGTTGGCCCGCTAGATGGCGCTGCCATAGGTCAAACGGATATCAACTGCGTTTTTTTAAATAGGAACCCCAATTTTTATTACATTTTCTTGTAGTACGTAAAGAAGTATGAATGTTTTAGTTGGACCACTTTTTTCGCTTTGTGATAGATGGCGCTGTTATAGTCACAAACGAATAAGTACGTGGTATCACGCAACATTCCGCCAGTGCGGACGGTATTTACTTCGTGATAGATTACCTGTGTTAAAATGGACCGTTTACCAATTGCGGAAAAGGTCGATATCGTGTTGATGTATGGCTATTGTGATCAAAATGCTCGACGGGCGTGTGCTATGTATGCTGCTCGGTATCCTGGACAACATCATCCAAGTGTCCGGACCGTTCGCCGGATAGTTACGTTATTTAAGGAAACAGGAAGTGTTCAGCCACATGTGAAACATCAACCACGACCTGCAACAAATGATGATGCCCAACTAGGTGTTGTAACTGCTGTCGCGGCTAATCCGCACACCAGTAGCAGACAAACTGCACGAGAATCGGGAATCTCAAAAACGTCGGTGTTGAGAATGCTACATCAACAACGATTGCACCCGTACCATATTTCTGTGCACCAGGAATTGCATAGCGACGACTTTGAACGTGGTGTACAGTTCTGCCACTGGGCACAAATGAAATTACGGGACGATGACAGATTTTTTGCATGCCTTCTACACTCCTGGAAATGGAAAAAAGAACACATTGACACCGGTGTGTCAGACCCACCATACTTGCTCCGGACACTGCGAGAGGGCTGTACAAGCAATGATCACACGCACGGCACAGCGGACACACCAGGAACCGCGGTGTTGGCCGTCGAATGGCGCTAGCTGCGCAGCATTTGTGCACCGCCGCCGTCAGTGTCAGCCAGTTTGCCGTGGCATACGGAGCTCCATCGCAGTCTTTAACACTGGTAGCATGCCGCGACAGCGTGGACGGGAACCGTATGTGCAGTTGACGGACTTTGAGCGAGGGCGTATAGTGGGCATGCGGGAGGCCGGGTGGACGTACCGCCGAATTGCTCAACACGTGGGGCGTGAGGTCTCCACAGTACATCGCTGTTGTCGCCAGTGGTCGGCGGAAGGTGCACGTGCCCGTCGACCTGGGACCGGACCGCAGCGACGCACGGATGCACGCCAAGACCGTAGGATCCTACGCAGTGCCGTAGGGGACCGCACCGCCACTTCCCAGCAAATTAGGGACACTGTTGCTCCTGGGGTATCGGCGAGGACCTTTCGCAACCGTCTTCATGAAGCTGGGCTACGGTCCCGCACACCGTTAGGCCGTCTTCCGCTCACGCCCCAACATCGTGCAGCCCGCCTCCAGTGGTGTCGCGACAGGCGTGAATGGAGGGACGAATGGAGACGTGTCGTCTTCAGCGATGAGAGTCGCTTCTGCCTTGGTGCTAATGATGGTCGTATGCGTGTTTGGCGCCGTGCAGGTGAGCGCCACAATCAGGACTGCATACGACCGAGGCACACAGGGCCAACACCCGGCATCATGGTGTGGGGAGCGATCTCCTACACTGGCCGTACACCACTGGTGATCGTCGAGGGGACACTGAATAGTGCACGGTACATCCAAACCGTCATCGAACCCATCGTTCTACCATTCCTAGACCGGCAAGGGAACTTGCTGTTCCTACAGGACAATGCACGTCCGCATGTATCCCGTGCCACCCAACGTGCTCTAGAAGGTGTAAGTCAGCTACCCTGGCCAGCAAGATCTCCGGATCTGTCCCCCATTGAGCATGTTTGGGACTGGATGAAGCGTCGTCTCACGCGGTCTGCACGTCCAGCACGAACGCCGGTCCAACTGAGGCGCCAGGTGGAAATGGCATGGCAATCCGTTCCACAGGACTACATCCAGCATCTCTACGATCGTCTCCATGGGAGAATATCAGCCTGCATTGCTGCGAAAGGTGGATATACACTGTACTAGTGCCGACATTGTGCATGCTCTGTTGCCTGTGTCTATGTGCCTGTGGTTCTGTCAGTGGGATCATGTGATGTATCTGACCCCAGGAATGTGTCAATAAAGTTTCCCCTTCCTGGGACAATGAATTCACGGTGTTCTTATTTCAATTTCCAGGAGTGTATTTAGCGACGAAGCGTCATTCACTAAGAGCGGTAACGTATAGCAGCATAATATGCACTATTGGGCAACGGAAAATCCACGATGGATGCGACAAGTGGAACATCAGCGACCTTGGCGGGTTAATGTATGGTGTGGCACTATGGGAGGAAGGATAGTTGGCCCCCATTTTATCGATGACAATCTAAATGGTGCTATGTATGCTGATTTCCTACGTAATGTTCTACCGATGTTACTACAAGATGTTTCACTGCATGACAGAATGGCGATGTACTTCCAACATGATGGATGTCCGGCACATATCTCGCGTGCGATTGAAGCGGTATTGAATAGCATATTTCATGACAGGTGGATTGGTCGTCGAAGCACCATACCATGGCCCGCACATTCACCGGATCTGACGTCTCCGGATTTCTTTGTGTGGGGAAAGTTGAAGGATATTTGCTATCGTGATCCACCGACAACGCCTGACAACATGCGTCAGCGCATTGTCAATGCACGTGCGAACATTACGGAAGGCGAACTACTCGCTGTTGAGAGGAATGTCGTTACACGTATTGCCGAATGCATTGAGGTTGACGGACATCATTTTGAGCATTTATTGCATTAATGTGGTATTTACAGGTAATCACGCTGTAACAGCATGCGTTCTCAGAAATGATAAGTTCACAAAGGTACATGGATCACATTGGAACAACCGAAATAAAATGTTCAAACGTACCTTCGTTCTGTATTTTAATTTAAAAAACCTACCTGTTAGCAACTGTTAGTCTAAAATTGTGAGCTATATGTTTGTGACTATTACAACGGCATCTATCAAAAAGCGAAAAAACTGGTCTAACTAAAACATTCATATTTCTTTACGTACTACACGAATATGTAATAAAAATGGGGGTTCCTATTTAATGAAGGCAACGGCCTTGCCATAGTGGATACACCGGTTTCCGTGAGACCACCGTAGTTAAGCGCTGTTGGGCGTGGTCGGCACTTGGAGGGGTGACCATCCAGGCCGCCATGCGCTGTTGCCATTTTTCGGGTTGCACGCAGCCTCGTGATGCCAATTGAGGAGCTACTCGACCGAATAGTAGCGGCTCCGGTCAAAGAAAACCATCGTAACGACCGGGAGAGCGGTGTGCTGACCACACGCCCCTCCTATCCGCATCCTCAACTGAGGATGACACGGCGGTCAGATGGTCCCGATGGGCCACTTGCTATTTAAAGGAAACGCAGTTTATATCCGTTTGACCTATGGCAGCGCCATCTAGCGGGCCAACCATAGCGCTATCTGGTTTCCCGCTTCAAGCTAGACAAATTTCGTTCTTTGTAGTTTTTTCGTTTGACGCTTATTTCGTGAGATATTAGGCCCGGTCACGATCAATGGACCACCCTGTATAGACGTTGTCGAACGCAGCGCCGGATTCTGCCTGTTTAGATATCGCTGTATTCGAATACACATGGCTATACCAGTTTCTTTGGCGCTTCATTGTAGAAGTAAGGATATTAGAATCCCGCAAGTTGATAGGTGAGACTGTGAGGGCACTGTGACGCAACAGGCGAGGTCACCGGTACGATTCCAGAGCAAGTGCACAGCTCCAGCCTGTGAGTTTGCGACGATTAAACGCGTCGCTCCTGTCACGTGCGAGTTGCGGCACGTGCTGGGTGACTACAACTGCTTTGGTGCCGCCGCCTGCCGCACCAAAGCTGACTGACGTAACTCGGTGGCCCGCTGCCAGACCATCCGCTTGCTACCGCCTCTGTGTGCCCCGACCTGCCCTCCGGGACAATGTCCTCGGCCCTGAAGAACCGAGATCCGGGTAACGCAGCCGGATCGATGCACAGTGCTGGTGAGTAAGCCTATGGCACTGTCACCTACTCTGGACTGCTGGCAGGCCCAGATCTCGGGAGCGGTGGGAAGGGGGTGGGGGGGTGGGAGGGGGAGGGGTTGCTGCGAACCAGGATACCTGCATCGGTTGGGAATTTCAGGCGGCGTCAGTCTCCCTCTACGATTTTTACCCTCCACGCTGCCCTCCAATACTAAACTGGTGATCCCTTGATGCCTCAGAACATGTCCTACCAACTGATCCCTCCTTCTTGTCGAGGTTTGCCACAAACTCCTCCCCAATTCTATTCAATACTCCTCATTAGTTATGTGATCTACCCATCTAATCTTCAGCATTCTCCTGTAGCACCACATTCCGAAAGCTTCTATTCTCTTCTTGTCCAAACTATTTATCGTCCATGTTTCACTTCTATACATGGCTACACCCCATACAAATACTTTCAGAAACGACTTCCTGACACTTAAATCTATATTCGGTGTTAACAAATTTCTCTTCTCCAGAAACGCTTTCCTTACCATTGCCAGTCTACATTTTATATCCTCTCTACTTCGACCATCATCAGTTATTTTGCTCCCCAAATAGCAAAACTCCTTGACTACTTTATAACTCTCATTTCCTAATCTAATTCCCGCAGCATCACCCGACTTAATTCGACTACATTACATTACCCTTGTTTTGCTTTTGTTGATCTTTATCTTATATCCTCCTTTCAAGACACTATCCATTCCGTTCAAGTGCTGTTACAAGTCCTTTGCTGTCTCTGACAGAATTACAATGTCAGCCTTTCGCTCCCTGTATTTAACCCCTGCCACCTTCAGAATTTAAAATAGAGTATTCCACTCAACATTGTCAAAAGCTTTCCCTAAGTCTACAAATGCTAGAAACGTAGGTTTGCCTTTCGTTAATCTAGCTTCTAAGATAAGTCGTAAGGTAAGTATTGCCTCACGTGTTCCATTATTTATACGGAATCCAAACTGATCTTCCCCGAGGTCGGCTTCTATTAGTTTTTCCATTCGTACAAATTCATAAAACTTTGTCAGCATGACCAGGAAGGATTCAGGATTCACACTGATAGCAGTGGAAGTGCAAAAACATAAGAAAACAAATTTTTTTTAGATATGAAATTTCATCTTTTTTCACTTACTGTTGGCTGCATTTGTTGCTATAGGTACATTTTTCTTGACAAGTAAGAGAGATTCTTTGATGAAGTTTGCACAGCATACAAACCATACTTACAGGTGTATGAAACTCTAGAATTGTCCAAATCTATTAAAAACTGTGGTAAAAATTGAGATCATTAACTGCAAAATTTGATTTTTTTCTAAACATAAAATTTAAAACGTAACAGCTCATTCATTTTTTAATAAATTAAATAGATTCTAGATGTTCAGACACCTGTAAGTATGGTTTGTATGCTGTGCAAAATTCATCGAACAGTCTCTCTTACTTAGGAAGAAAAGTGTACCTATAGCAACAAATGCAACCAATAGTAAGTGAAAAAAATGGTGAAATTTCACATGTAAAAAAAAATATTTTGTTATGTTTTTGAACTTCCGCTGCTACGAGTGTGAATCCTGAATCCTTCATGGTCATGCTGACAAAGCTTCATGAATTTACTTGTAAAAGTATAGACAGTGGAAATTAAAATGTCCTGTGGTGCCTCTCCTGCTCCAAGTCGGCCCGTTTCTACGTCCTACGCCCCTTAAGCTGATTTTTGAATGCGTGCGTAGTTCGCGCGACGTCTCTGCCAGGGGAATCCCCCTCGCATCCAGAAATAAAATCTTTCCCGTAGAGAAAAGGCGACGTGGCTGTACAAGCCGAGGCAAATAAACCCGAACGGGTGAATGACAATCGGTGTTTGTTTATGCGGTTGGCAGGATGTGCGAATGATCGGTGTTGTTGTAATTATTAGCGAAATCAGAATGGAAATAAACGACAAACAGGAATATCTGGTAAGTAAGATTGCGTATTATCTTCTGTAATTTTCGCAGAAAATTTTTGCCAGGGCGCTACACTACTAAGAACCAGTTGTACAGTCCCCCGTTAGCAGCCGCTTTAAGTTCTATTCTTGGAAAAGCGCGGAAAACGCGTTGTACCAACACATACAACGCCTAAACGGGGAATGAAGTGGGATGACTGACCGGTAATTCTGGCAGGGTTAGTGAAGTTAACTGGAGAATATGCTGGTAGAGGCAGGTACGGTTACAGAACTATTGATGGAAAGATTGTTTGTCAGAACGAGAAGAGAAAGGAACGGGATCCTCAAACAAATTATATGGAAGAATATGACGATTCCTAATTTGTACAAAAATTTCGTCCTACTCGCATGCTTGAGAAACTGGAGCGTATGAACGAAATGTGAAACTATTTCCTAACATAAAACTTTTTGCTTGTAGTAGGCGTAATAGACATTTGATATTGGTACTTCGTTAATTATTCTGTCATGTTATTTATGTAACTGAGTAAATAAAAATCACCATTTATGTCAAAACAGTGTCGTTTATTTCACGTGTGTTACAATTGCCATAATATTTGAAAGGCCTGTTTCGTTTTACCTCGCAGACAGTGACAAAATAGATGTAATCAAATGGAGAAACCACACCAGTCTTGTGTACTATTCGTGTTAGTAGCAGAACGTTTGACGGACTTCGATGCGGTAACAGATTCTTTCGCAAAAACGAAAGCACGCCGTGTAATGCGGTAGTAACATTAGCTAGGCAAAAATGCTGGGACCTAAAGATTGAAGAAATGTGTACTACCTTGAAACTGCCAGGAAGTTTCATATCAGCGCACACTCCGCTGCAGAGTGAAAATGTAATTCTGTGTACTATCTTGCTTGTCTCTTGTCTTTACTGGTTTTATGTTTCCTATATTTAATTTTACGTCACACAAAAGAGAAAGTTATTGGCTAATAGACAGTGAAGAGTGCAAACTTTCTCAAGATTCCTTATTCTTCCGGTCACAAATAACCCCACCCAGTATTAAATGTGAGCTTTCTTTAAGGGGTAGGATGTCAAACTGGCCGACTGGAAGTAGGAGAGGCACCACAGGACATTTTAATTTCCGCTGTCCTGAATATAGGTTTGATGGCTCCCGTTACAAAATATACACGTTTGAATTCCACAGAGCGAAATACAGTGACGTGCGATAGAAGAATGCTGCACTTTGGCACACTTAAGACCAAATAACATGTCTTACATTTCCTCAAACACGTATGTTTGATATATAAATATTTTTGAAACATCGATTTTTTAAAATTTTTGATGTCGTATCTCAAACGCTCGAGTGGACACCACTATCAAGTTTTTGTTCCGCGCCGGGAATATCGTAGGTCGGGGGCTGACTGCTGGTTTGGCTAACCATTCCACACTGTTGTTGTCTCGATCATGCAACGTTCTTCACAAGTGCTTGCGACAGGCCAAAGTGTTTACCAGGGCTGATAATAGTCGCAAGTGTAACGATTTAGGAGACAATCTGAGCAGCCCTCTTAGATTGTTTGCAGATGATGCTGTCATTTCCAGTCTTGTAAAGATACCAGATGATCAAAACTGGCAGAGTGATTTTGACAAGGTATCTTCATGGTGCAAAAATGGCAATTGACTCTAGACCATGAAAAGTGTAAAATCATCCACCTGACCACTAAAAAGAATCCGCTAAATTTCAATTACACTAATAATCACACAAATGTAAATACTAAAAATTCGACCACATACTAAGGAATTATAATTACGAATAACTGTAATTGGAACGATGTTGTGGGGCAACGAAACTAAAGACGCTGATTTATTGGCAGAACACTTAGAAAACGCAACCGGTCTAGTAAAAAGACTGCTTACGCTGCGATTGCACAGCCTCTTCTGGAGTATTACGGTGTGCTGTGGGATACGCAACAGGCAGGATTAATGGAGGACTGGAGGAAATGAAAAAAGCTTAAGGAAGGACAGCTCGTTTTGTACTATAGGGAAATAAGGGAGAGTGTGCGAAGCATGTGTTACACGAATTGGGGCGGCAGTCATTAAAACAAAGGCGTTTTTTGCTGCAGCAGGACCTTCTCTTGAAATTACAGTCACCAACTTCCGCCTCAGATGATGTCAAATCGAACACCTTTCAACCGTCAAATTTCCAAACATTTTATTTGGCTACGAGTTTCGGTGATTTACTACACCATCTTCAGACCCTCTTTACAGACAACAATGGTACGAACATGAAACAGATAACCAAAAATGGGGCGGTGCAAGTCTTATATACAGTGGTAATACGTAACAACATAACAATACCAACCAGTGTAGGAAGCTACAGAAGTTACAGATAAATTAAGAAATAAAATAAGAGAACAGTTGCACACTGTATTAATTTAAACTAGTGAGCAAAGTATATACGTCATATAACCATAAAAACAAACCTACTAAACGGAAGTCAATATTTCATGTTATGCATAGATATTCACGTTATAATGCTAATGCAATGTCCTGAAATAACTGAGTACATGCTGTCATATACTAATGAAACATATGACACTGCAATCCAATCCCACAACAACCTCTATCATCATGTTCCATATACTACTAATAAGTAATTAAAGGCGAATATAAAAATACATCAGTGCAATTCATCGATCACAAACTCATAAGATGCAACTTATTTAATAAAACATTTCTAGTGAACCAAACTATGAACCTAATGTAACGAATTCGCACTAAGCAGTAAGTATTGATATATACGGTAAAGGCAAAACCAACTTTATCATGAAAGTGATAAACGTGATGCTAAGCAGGCGTGTGTCTAAGTGATATACCAAACCATAAACTGTGAAGTAAACTGAAGAAAAGTACTGCGATACATAAGCTGTACATTAGAAAGACACTCATTATAATCAGAACAACCAAATGTGCGTGCCTCTATATGTCATGTAGCACTTATTGAAGGGAAGATAAACGATAGAATGACCTACGACAGAAAAACCATCAGAACACATGTGTCAGGGTGTACCATACAATGTGTAATGTCAGTATGTTTGTGATTAGATGATTAATTGAATGTGGATATCAAGGAATATACCAGAACACTGTGTCGGGTATTATCAAGGCATTAGAGGTTCAGGTGTGCAGTCCGAATAAACATCCACGTCAGCTAATAACACTAGCAGTCGCGTGAAAATCGCGTGAAAATGAACACTCGTCATGTAACATGAAAACAACGTAAAGAGGGAAGAAAAACACGAACACCATGTTGTTGTTGTTGTTGTGGTCTTCAGTCCTGAGACTGGTTTGATGCAGCTCTCCATGCTACTCTATCCCGTGCAAGCTTCTTCATCTCCCACTACCTACTGCAACCTACATCCTTCTGAATCTGCTTAGTGTATTCATCTCTTGGTCTCCCTCTACGATTTTTACCCTCCACGCTGCCCTCCAATACTAAATTGGTGATCCCTTGATGCCTCAGAACATGTCCTGCCAACCGATCCCTTCTTCTAGTCAAGTTGTGCCACAAACTTCTCCCCAATCCTATTCAATACTTCCTCATTAGTTATGTGATCTACCCATCTAATCTTCAGCATTCTTCTGTAGCACCACATTTCAAAAGCTTCTATTCTCTTCTTGTCCAAACTATTTATCGTCCATGTTTCACATCCATACATGGCTACACTACATACAAATACTTTAAAAATGACTTCCTGACACTTAAATCTATACTCGATGTTAAGAAATTTCTCTTCTTCAGAAACGCTTTCCTTGACATTGCCAGTCTACATTTTATATCCTCTCTACTTGACCATCATCAGTTATTTTGCTCCCCAAATAGCAAAACTCCTTTACTACTTTAAGTGTCTCATTTCCTAATCTAATTCCCTCAGCATCACCCGACTTAATTCGACTACATTCCATTATCCTCGTTTTGATTCTGTTGATGCTCATCTTATATCCTCCTTTCAAGACACTATCCATTCCGTTCAACTGCTCTTCCAAGTCCTTTGCTGTCTCTGACAGAATTACAATGTCATCGGCGAACCTCAAAGTTTTTATTTCTTCCTAATGGATTTTAATACCTACTCCGAATTTTTCTTTTGTTTCCTTTATTGCTTGCTCAATATACAGATTGAATAACATCGGGGATAGGCTACAACCCTGTCTCACTCCCTTCCCAACCACCTTCAGAATTTGAAATAGAGTATTCCAGTCAACATTGTCAAAAGCTTTCTCTAAGTCTACAAATGCTAGAAACGTAGGTTTGCCCTTCCTTAATCTAGCTTCTAAGATAAGTCGTAGGGTCAGTATTGCCTCACATGTTGCAACATTTCTACGGAATCCAAACTGATCTTCCCCGAGGTCGGCTTCTACTAGTTTTTCCATTCGTCTGTAAAGAATTCGCGTTAGTATTTTGCAGCTGTGACTTATTAAACTAATAGTTCGGTAATTTTCATATCTGTCAACACCTGCTTTCTTTGGGATTGGAATTATTATATTCTTCTTGAAGTCTGAGGGTATTTTGCCTGTCTCATACATCTTGTTCACCAGATGGTAGAGTTTTGTCACACCATAATGACAACCAATGTAGTGTAGCAACCATAGGGGTTACATGCCGAAGAATGAAGGTAAGCAAGTAAATAGGTTATGGCAACGTTAAGCTAGGTCACCCAGAACTTGTGAAAAACCTGGAAAGCTGCAAGAAGCTAATGACATCTGTATTATTTGAAGAACAGTAACTGCACGGTTGTAGTGCAACCTAGAAAACCTTTACAGACTAAGTACTGAATATGTGAAAAGAAATTCCCTGTACATGTTGATCAGTACATGTTTATTGTACAAAATTGTTGGCGAGAAGTACGAAGATGATAACCTACAATTATGTATTCCTCATAGAGTGGTGCCTCATATGTACAGTACTGAGTGATAACCAGGAAACTATACTGATGCATTTTAATATACAGGCAGACAACTGTAAAATAGAAACCGGTTTAAATTAACAGTGACCAAAATGATCACAAATTTGAAACTTACAGTTGTCGTACATTAGTCTACAACCATACTTGGGAAACCAAGACGCTGTATCTCAAGTAGATCAATCCTAAGAGGAAAAAGAAAGAACGTTTTGCACAAGCCATCGACCGTGGTTATGGTACAAAATACCTTACGTGAAAGAATGCTTAACAAACTGGCATGGGTGTGACCAAGAGGTTTTAGGCGCTTCAGTCTGGAACCGAACGACCGCTACGGTCGCAGGTTCGAATCCTGCCTCTGGAATGGATGTGTGTGATGTCCTTAGGTTGGTTAGGTTTAAGTAGTTCTAAGTTCTAGGGGACTGATGACCTCTGATGTTAAGTCCCATAGTGCCGAGAGCCATTTGAACCAAATGGTTCAAATGGCTCTGAGCACTATGGGACTCAACTGCTGTGGTTATCAGTCCCCTAGAACTTAGAACTACTTAAACCTAACTAACCTAAGGACATCACACACATCCATGCCCGAGGCAGGATTCGAACCTGCGACCGTAGCAGTCGCACGGTTCCGGTTGCGCGCCTAGAACCGCGAGACTTTGAACCAAACTGGCATGAACTAAACAAATGGGAAAACCAGAGAAAGAAAGTACACCCATATCAGATTGAGAACATATGTTAATAGGATTGCTGTGTTAAAAATCATTAATAATAAACCGTTGCAATATGAAAACGTTAAACTAAAAACTGAGACCCATGTCATCATCACATAAAACGCTAAAGACATCGTAATGTTGTGTAAACAATTGCCAGTTCGATAAAACATGTGGAAACCCAGGTGATGCCTAACCTCTGTAAAAATGGTGGGATACAAGACATGAGAGATGACGTATTTGGGGTCACAGTTGAGAGCTGATGGAGAGAAACAACGTTAATTAACTAGTGGAGATTGTAGTCAGTAAGAGTGGTCCCATTACACAATGTGAAATAAAGTCATGAAACTGATTTGTCTCCGTTACTGATAGTATGTGGTTGTCAGGTTAAGTAAATAATGCAATGGAATATGTGAGACAGGTGCAAAAATGGCTCTGAGCACTATGGGACTCAACTTCTGAGGTCATCAGTCCCCTAGAACTTAGAACCACTTAAACCTATCTAACCTAAGGACATCGCACACATCCATGCCCGAGGCAGGATTCGAACCTGCGACCGTAGCAGTCGCACGGTTCCGGACTGCGCGCCTAGAACCGCGAGACTTTGAACCAAACTGGCATGAACTAAACAAATGGGAAAACCAGAGAAAGAAAGTACACCCATATCAGATTGAGAACATATGTTAATAGGATTGCTGTGTTAGAAATCATTAATAATAAACCGTTGCAATGTGAAAACGTTAAACTAAAAACTGAGACCCATGTCATCATCACATAAAACGCTAAAGACATCGTAATGTTGTGTAAACAATTGCCAGTTCGATAAGACATGTGGAAACCCAGGTGATGCCTAACCTCTGTAAAAATGGTGGGATACAAGACATGAGAGATGACGTATTTGGGGTCACAGTTGAGAACTGATGGAGAGAAACAACGTTAATCAACTAGTGGAGATTGTAGTCAGTAAGAGTGGTCCCATTACACAATGTGAAATAAAGTCATGAAACTGATTTGTCTCCGTTACTGATAGTATGTGGTTGTCAGGTTAAGTAAATAATGCAATGGAATATGTGAGACAGGTGCAAAAATGGCTCTGAGCACTATGGGACTCAACTTCTGAGGTCATCAGTCCCCTAGAACTTAGAACCACTTAAACCTATCTAACCTAAGGACATCGCACACATCCATGCCCGAGGCAGCATTCGAACCTGCGACCGTAGCGGTCACGCGGTTCCGGACTGTAGCACCTAGAAACGCTCGGCCACCCCGGCTGGCACTGTTTTTTACACCAATACTTTTACCATCTGCAAATAAGACAAAAGTTGCATATTGTGACACTGCAATTGGAAGGTCATTAATATATAATAAGAACAACAAGGGGCCTAAAATAGAGCCCTGGGGCACTCCCTGTCTGATGGTTTCATATTTTCAATTTGTTATGTGGTAAGCCTGATACAGACAGACACTGTTTTCTATTAAAAAGATAGGATGAAAACATTGAGCCTGCTACTCCTGTTATCCCATAAGATTTTAACTTTTGTAGAAGGACATCATGCTTAACACAATCAAAAGCTTCGGACAGACCTAATCTGAAATCCTGCATGCGCGACAGGAACTTTAGTAATATTGCCATCATGATGTTTGTACTTAAATGTTCCACCACTCACTCGCTTTGACTTACTGGGTTGAGTAGCAGCAGACCGCAGCGCACGGAACCCACTGGACGTCTGTTCACGACGGCTGCCAAAGGCCGACTGACCACTAGACAACCAGTCTTTCTCTCAGTTATCACGATCAATCTGTTTATGCAGCATTTTTTGTCATCAGTTCTGTGCTGATGTCACACGACTCCTCTCGAATTCCATCACTCAGTTTTTCTTCATTACATAGGATGGTCAGATCGCTGGCCAAACACGCTGAGCTACAGTGCCAGTTCTCGCCCCGGTGAAAGTGAGATTATTATGAGGGATCATACATCTTACCAAAAAATGGAATTATAATAACAAATTTAAGGAAGGGACAGTGATAGTAGAGTGTACTAATGACCAAATCAAAATTCATGGTGGAAGTTTTGTATAAATTTCGTGTAATAAATTCACCACACTTCTGAAAGCTGAGAGAAAGAGAAAAGAGTGGTCCAGAATTTTCAAAACAACAACACTTATTTTCTCGAAAAAATATCAGTACACATACTGTGAAGCGACAACCGTACCTTACCGCTGCAAGTAAAGACTAATCTCAGGAACAACTCTAGCGATTTCCATTCTGTGTTAAGAAATAAGACTGATTCACAAGGGAGGTTGATGTAGGTATGAGTCTATAGTATTGTCATCTGTTCCATATGTAACTGGTGTTTGGACCGACGTCCCTCCACAGAGTAGAATCTGTACATATCTTCTTCCCCTATACGTATTGTAAATTAAAATCCCGCGCTGCGTTTTTCGGTCTGTATGCGTAGCCTAATCTCATAAAGCACTGCAGCAAGTTTGAACGACTTTCGTCAACAGAAAAACCGATTCCCGAGAAAGTTTTGCGTTTATAGTTTACCGCAGCTACACCAGACAAGGCGTCTGGCCGTAGATACTTGGTGCTGATGCCTGTGCGAAGCCAAGGCGCGTCGCTGGAACACGTATAAACACAGCAGGCAATATTTATATGGCGCTAAACAGCGCCATTTTTCATTTATTCTTTGTATCTTTTTCTTCGAAGTGCGAGATCGAAAATGATTTTCCTCGTCAAATATGACTTTTCACTCTTCGAATTTCATGTTCTTTTTTGTGCGTACAGTAGGTCTTCTCTTTGTCCAAATATTGTGAAACACAAACATATTTTATGCTTTCAGGTATTGCGACTCTCTTCTGGGAGAATACCAGAGGGAAAAATACCAGGGCGTCACACAACCTTACCAGTGCATCACGAAAAGAAAGAGAGCAACAAATCAAATGTGGAGAAGACACGTAAGTAGTATACTTATAAAGACTTTGTAACGACAATTATACGTATAATAATTTTTTTCTTTATGAATTTAGATAAATTAATAATAGCAATGTGTTGAATTTCTTTTTCGATTCTTTTCGTGTCATGTTAAAGAAACTGTGAGCAACTTTTGAAACGAATATTATTATTTATGTTAGATTTCAAATAATGTGGTAATCAAAGGGACGTGTATTTAATGTTAAAATTATTGTAAGATGTGAAAATTGTAATTTATACACTTGGTCCATACGTAGGTAATGCGTTAGGATATGTGTAGTAGAAAACCTGTGGTGAATACCCTACCTGTAGGGGAGCGGGAAAAGGTGGAGGCAGGAGAGGCGGGAAAACGCACACTGGCGCGGTTCGGCACAACGGGCTCAGTAACACAGTCGGAGGCGAGCAACAGTCGGAAGTACACGTACTGTACCGAGGAGGCTACCCAGGGAAAGTGGATTCCATCGAGCCTCGCATGAACCGATTCCGACGACTACTTGGCATGGCTATATTCTGAGGCACAAAGTTGGAAAAATTACGACGCTAAGAAGATGGAAAGTGCCGATATTGTGTGAGCCTTAGCCGTGCTTGTATGTGTGCCGTGCTGCCCGCTATCTCGCTGCCCGCCATCCGCCGCACCGACTTGCACAGGTCAAACATTTATTTCATCCTTAGAAGTGTATCTGTGTGGACCAGTGTCGAAACTGTTTCTGACTGTTCAATAATAACGTGACTTTTACCAGAATTGCCTTAGCCATGACTTATCCTGATCACTGACCTAGACAGGATCCTTACCTCGTATTGTGCAATCCGAGTATCCTAAACTGAAAGTTTAATGTTTGTGTTAATGAGAATTATCAGCAGATTAACCTATGCCATAAAGGAATCTAAAGTTCTGTGTGTTGTTGCAAATGTTGGTAAAGAACAAAAGAGTTTTTTTTTGAATTGAGTTAGCGATGTTATTTAATTAATTTGAGCCAGAAAGAATGACAGTTAAATTATTCAGTAGTAAGTCAAAAGAGTAGTTATCCATAGATTGATAATTTTGTGTGTTAATTTGCCTTCAGTACTTAGCAGTTTCAGTATAACGACCATAACAGTTTCAGGGCCCCCCCTTCTCTTGTTCATTCGTTCAAACCTTGATGTGTACTGATCAAATTTGACCAGCAAAGCTAAATTCTATATTAATCCTAAATGTATTAGAGTTTTTCCATTATTCATAGTGATATTGTGTGTGTACTTTTAAGATTGTCGACGCTAGGGCAATCTATGCCCGATTTCAGTCTGCTCAACATACAAAATGTAGTTCGTAGTAATCATTACTGTGTGGTGTTGTGTAAAAGTAGCTCGTCCAAATTAGTACAAAAAGAGAAAACTTTAGTTCAGTGGATTTTTCGAGTTCCAAACTTTGCCATATAACGCATCATTACTACGTGTTACTATGCTTGTACATGCACCCACTTGTACAAGGAAAAACTCACTAATTGCCTAAGTAGGCTGGCGACCGAATTGTTAGTTATAGGTAGCATCTACTGTGTGTACTTCGTGTCCATGCGAAAGAATAATTATACTGTACATTTGCTTGATGCATCACTGTAGTTATTGACTGAATACAAGTCCGATCTTGCTTCTATTAGGTACACGCGGTCAACTAATGTACTAAAAATCCTTGTTTATAAGGTGAAGCCCGTGAACTTATTACAGTACAGGCTTTACAGAGCTAACCTACGTCCGAGTAGGGCGGTAGTGTTACAAGTGGCTTCCCGGTGACAGGACATCCAGTTGTTGTCGGTTACAAATAACGAAAAGATTGAACAGTGGATGTTCAGTGGCACGAATAGCAATAAAGTTTAGTAAAAGAAACTGCGGTGTGAGCCAAGTATAATAGTGTGGTGTAGTTGGCATTTAGTATGGACAGAAACGTAGGCAGGGTAGATGCGCCAAGCGAAATGGAGAATGCGGCTGGCAGTAGCCGGAGTTTACGCGGCCAGATAACAGATGGCGTTAGCGAAAGACAGTTGGCGTACATACAATACCACGAACATGTCAATGAACAGATTGAAAGGTTGAGATCACCTCGAACACAGCAAGGGACAAAACAGGAAGCAGAGGGTGACTTTGTAGATGATAGTGGGTATGTGAATGAATCCACTGACATGTTTGATTCTCCACAGATAAAGAAAGAACCGAAAGAAACTTTTGAAGTAGGATCGGAACACACCGATTCCGTAGAACAAAACAGTGTGAAAATTTTAAGCATAAACGATCTATTTGAACAATTAACCAAACAAATTTCAGGACAGAGTGAGCAGATCAAAACACACGTTGATCAGCAGCTCAAAACACAGGGACACCAGCTCAAAACGCAAAATGAGCAGCTTAAAACACAGAATGAGCAACTTCAAAAACAAGTCGGCAATCAGGTTAATCAGCTCAAAACACACGTTGACGAGCAACTCAAAACACAGGTGGATCAAATTAAAGCACAGGTCGAAGGACAGGGAATTAAAATTAGTAAACAAATAGAACAGGTAGAACAAAAAGTGGGTAATTTAAGTTCTGTGGTAAATACTCTGAAATTTGAAATTGATACCATTAACAAAAATATGGATACTATGCAGGAGGAAATTGGAAACATTAATAGTAGATTTGATGTTGAAATTCTCAACATCCAAGAGAAAGTAGAACCTCTGGTTGAAACTAAGGTAGACGAAAAAGTTTTCGGTCTTAAAACTGAGGTCGTAAACGAATGTCAACACGGGATATCGCAATTGAAAAAGGTAGTTTCAGACACTGGAAGGGATTTAAGTAAAAAAGTAACCGGATGTGTTCAAAATTGTGAACAAAATACTACGAAAATTCAAGGCAGAATTTTCGATCTGGAGAGCAAAATTAAAGATAGGCCTGGTGTTGTCTGTAATGGCACACCAATTACGAAGCTGTTAGAAGGCGAGGAACGCTTCGATCCAGCCAAGAAACATAACGGGTGGCATCCGTTAGATTTTATCAAAAATTGCGAGAGAGTGTTTCCTGAGCACTTGTCTGATCAGGAAAAGATAAACGTTGTAATTAGCGCCTTAGCGGGTGATGCTAAGCGCTGGGGGATAAATTTAAATACCGAACAAATGACGTTCGAGGAATTTAGACAGAGATTTACGGAAGAATATTGGTCTGAACAAAAGCAGGACCATTTATGGCGGGAGTTCATCATGGCCAAACAGCATGATAACAGGGGCAGAAATTCTTTGAAAGATTTCTGTGAGCATTGGTACCGGAAATTGACGCATTTAAGAGGTCGAAGATCAGATTCAGAAATTATCTGGGAGCTATATAAAAAGCTTCCAGAGGATTCCAAGAGGTATTTAGGAAGCAATCATCGTAGCTTCCAAGCATTTCTAGAAAGGGTCGAAGATGAAGACCATTGGCGCGAAAGTCGTGCCAATTATCAAAATTTTGGTAACCGTAATAACCGACACAATGACAAACGAAACGACGGCGATGGATTTCGCGTCAATGTAATACAGAGAGGAAGAGGCAGAGGAAGAGGCAGAGGAAATAATCCAGGTCGCGGTAGAGGGTATACCGCGCAAAACAATAACGACGCGGGAAACTAATTTCCGCGAACGTTGCGGGCCAAACGGAAGCGGACAATACATACCGGCCCCGATTCAAGAAAAGATACCGGACCGACCGTAATGTAATGAGACAGGCTAGGGACGAGCATGGAACGCCGCGACGTGTTGTGGCGAAACAAGCGTCAGGTGCGAGCCAGAATGAATCATCGCTGCCGCCCAGAGCGCTACATGTTAACAGGCGAGTGGAGCATCAGAGGGCAACGGCCCACCCTAGCAGAACATCTGTTCGGAAAGAAGCCGCTAGCAATACGGCAGCAGTAGGTACGAACGTAGCAGTCAGAGCTAATGAAAATTTTACGAGTGATAATTCCGTGGCAAAGGGAACAATAAATGAGACTGTGAATACACAGAGAGGTGCGGTTAGCAGTGTTTGCAATGAGATAAAAGGCGAGGATGAATTAGCAGAAGTAACTGAGTGGCGCGTGCAGATCGACGATCTGTACAAGGGCCTAAAGCAATGTGAGTGGGAGGATTTTAAAAGGGAGTATGAGGCGAAGAAATTAGTTGGTGGAAAGAGAGATAGTAGGGACGTCCGTAAAGTGACGTGGCCCAAAATTGAAGAGGGGAGAATTAATAGCGCCGCGCAAAGTACGCGTGCCGCCGATAGGAGGAAGGTTAATGATAGGAAGGATTTGGAGGATGAAATCCTCAGCATTGACGAAGAAATAACTTCTGCTAACAGTCCGCCAATAGTACAAGCTGCTACCGAGAGGCACCGTGGAGAAGGGGCAGATGATTACCTGAAAGTAATTAAAGTCCACGAGGATTACACCGAATATGAAGTCACAGTGGATGTGAATAAAGCAGAGGATGGGGCCGTTTTGCCAAAAGAGGAGATTGAATTGAAATCTAAGCCTGACGACAATACAGAGGAAGAACTTAGTGCCTGTCTCAGAAAAGCTTTTATGTTAGAACCTGAAAGCGATCCGGAATGGTCGGATTCCGACGATAGTTCAGATGATGATAGATACGTAAATACAGACGAAAATGAATGTACTAACTCTCCCTATTGTGCAAAAGTAGCGTGCTTAAGTGAATTTGATGTTGAGGAAGAGAGTAGTAATGACTCTAGTGAAGATGAATTTTCAGGTGTAAAGGAAAATGAATATACTTTTACTGAAAGAGGGTATGAGAAAATCAGTGAAAATAATAGGGATGCAATTAATTGCGATATTGTACCTAACGATGACGACGTATCAAAACAAAATCCAGACGTTGAAACAGAACAAAGAAAGAAAGAACCACCGAACGACTCAGTATTTATTTTGCAAAGAGTTCAAGTAAGCAAAGACTTTGAACTCCAGACACCGAAAAAGCCGCCAGATATAAAAGGTTCACAGGTTAGGAACGTATCTTGGAACGATGTCAAAGTCGACCAAGGTGCGTTGCGGAAAATACAGGAAGGGGCATGATTTAGAGTCTGGGGCAGGTTTATATCGGATTTTGAGAATGTCATGAACACCTTACATCATGAAACTACAGGATTTCCACCGGAAGAAATTTTGTTAGACAGAAGTAGTAAAAGTTTAATTGAAGAAAAACTAGAGTTTCCACCTTGTACAAGTTTGGGATTGGATCAAAAGAAAGAATTGGTGATAAAAAGGGCAAAGCAAAAAGCTGAATCTAGATCTAAAAGACACAATAAAAATTTAAAAGTTTCAAAATTTAAAATTGGAGATTATGTTCTTTTAAAAACCCACGAAAAGTCTAGTGAACTAAACCATGAAATTTCAAAATTTAAATATATTTATAATGGACCATATGTAATACAGAATATTCCACACGACAATGCTTACTACCTGATCTACCCAAAATCCAAAAGACCTTTAGGCGTAAGAAATATTGTGGACCTAAAATTGTATGTACCTAGGAACGAGTAAATGTGCTGTATCTTATGCTGAACCCAAGTTATTCTAAATATATCTAATCTTTGTAAATGTCTGTATACCCTTGAAAGTGTGCTAATGTAGTTATGTGAGTTTCAGATTACCAATTGTACTGTAACTGTAAAAATGTATGGAGAAAAGGACTGAAAAGAAAGGATAAATGCTATCAGCCAGATAAAAGATGGGACTGTCAAAATGAAAATGGGCAGTGTATGAACCATAATATGAAGGACTAACAAATACCAATGAGGGCAGATAAATAATCGATGGAAAATTGTAAATGTGATCCAGGAGATGTCACAATATGAAGTGAAAAGGACTGCCCAAATCCGCATAATAGGCAGCAAATATGTGTAATTAATTTTCTGAATATATGTGTGTGTGTTTCGTTTAGTAAGTAAGAAAATAGACTGCTATTCAAAGCAAGCAGCGACAAATTATCTTATAGTGTATGCAAAATATGCAATTGTTTTTGTAGTTAAATGTTTGTATTTCAGAATTTTAAATTATTTCTTTGAGAAATTTAGAAAAAATGAGTAAATTGCTATTTTAGTGAGGTTATGAGGGGAAGTTGGACTGTGCAAAAGGCACTTGAGTAAATGACAAGTAGTTATTCTTGAAGTGTTAAAAAAGTGTAAACCTATATACAGTGAGCAAAAGGAAATATGTAGTGCAAATCTTTTTGGATAATTAAGTAAAGATTCGGAACCACTGTATAATTGTAAGATTTAGTGTTCCCATAAAATTTGGACTTAAGAAAATTTTCTGGAAACAGGGGCATGTGTAACGACAATTATACGTATAATAATTTTTTTCTTTATGAATTTAGATAAATTAATAATAGCAATGTGTTGAATTTCTTTTTCGATTCTTTTCGTGTCATGTTAAAGAAACTGTGAGCAACTTTTGAAACGAATATTATTATTTATGTTAGATTTCAAATAATGTGGTAATCAAAGGAAAGTGTATTTAATGTTAAAATTATTGTAAGATGTGAAAATTGTAATTTATACACTTGGTCCATACGTAGGTAATGCATTAGGATATGTGTAGTAGAAAACCTGTGGTGAATACCCTACCTGTAGGGGAGCGGGAAAAGGTGGAGGCAGGAGAGGCGGGAAAACGCACACTGGCGCGGTTCGGCACAACGGGCTCAGTAACACAGTCGGAGGCGAGCAACAGTCGGAAGTACACGTACTGTACCGAGGAGGCTACCCAGGAAAAGTGGATTCCATTGAGCCTCGGATGGACCGATTCCGACGACTACTTGGCATGGCTATATTCTGAGGCACAAAATTGGAAAAATTACTACGCTAAGAAGATGGAAAGTGCCGATGTTGTGTGAGCCTTAGCCGTGCTTGTATGTGTGCCGTGCTGCCCGCTATCTCGCTGCCCGCCATCCGCCGCACCGACTTGCACAGGTCAAACATTTATTTCATCCTTAGAAGTGTATCTGTGTGGACCAGTGTCGAAACTGTTTCTGACTGTTCAATAATAACGTGACTTTTACCAGAATTGCTTTAGCCATGACTTATCCTGATCACTGACCTAGACAGGATCCTTACCTCGTATTGTGCAATCCGAGTATCCTAAACTGAAAGTTTAATGTTAGTGTTAATGAAAATTATCAGCCGATTAATCTATGCCATAAAAGGGATCTGAAGTTCTGTGTGTTGTTGCAAATGTTGGTAAAGAACAAAAGAGTTTTTTTTTGAATTGAGTTAGCGATGTTATTTAATTAATTTGAGCCAGAAAGAATGACAGTTAAATTATTCAGTAGTAAGTCAAAAGAGTAGTTATCCATAGATTGATAATTTTGTGTGTTAATTTGCCTTCAGTACTTAGCAGTTTCAGTATAACGACCATAACAGTTTCAGGGCCCCCCCTTCTCTTGTTCATTCGTTCAAACCTTGATGTGTACTGATCAAATTTGACCAGCAAAGCTAAATTCTATATTAATCCTAAATGTATTAGAGTTTTTCCATTATTCATAGTGATATTGTGTGTGTACTTTTAAGATTGTCGACGCTAGGGCAATCTATGCCCGATTTCAGTCTGCTCAACATACAAAATGTAGTTCGTAGTAATCATTACTGTGTGGTGTTGTGTAAAAGTAGCTCGTCCAAATTAGTACAAAAAGAGAAAACTTTAGTTCAGTGGATTTTTCGAGTTCCAAACTTTGCCATATAACGCATCATTACTACGTGTTACTATGCTTGTACATGCACCCACTTGTACAAGGAAAAACTCACTAATTGCCTAAGTAGGCTGGCGACCGAATTGTTAGTTATAGGTAGCATCTACTGTGTGTACTTCGTGTCCATGCGAAAGAATAATTATACTGTACATTTGCTTGATGCATCACTGTAGTTATTGACTGAATACAAGTCCGATCTTGCTTCTATTAGGTACACGCGGTCAACTAATGTACTAAAAATCCTTGTTTATAAGGTGAAGCCCGTGAACTTATTACAGTACAGGCTTTATATAGCTAACCTACGTCCGATTATGGCGGTAGTGTTACAACTTGTTGACCTTGAAATGATCTTGACGGTGTCACATGACCATGAAGGTCATGCATATCACCATCAGAGACCTTGAACTCATGTCATCGATCAATAAAATCGATCAATTACTTAATAACTGTAAGTTTATAACCTTCTGCCCCCCCCCCCCCTCCCTTATCTACAGCCAGACATACAGCAGTATTATGAATGAAAGGTGGCGTGGATAGCCCAACTCTGTAAGTGGAAAATTAAATACCATATCAACCGCTCCGTATCTCTAACCAATCACAATGCAGTACTCATTATCAGCCAACCGTAGCGCATTATTAAAAACCCAACATGGCGGAAATAGCCAACTTGTGTTAATGGAAAATCTAAGAAACCTCTCCCATTCTCCTCCATCTTATCTCCAGTATTAACCATGGCAACAGCAAACCCCATTTCCAAATTGTGCATTACTGAGTCTGACTACTTCATGCTCAATCTACAAAATAATAAAATAAATAAAATTCTTTACTTCTTATTGACTTATATTAACAACACACTTTTCTTGCCAACGTCTGTGATTCCAATTTTAGTGATGTCCTTCCCTCTTCAGGTGAACTGCCTACTGAGCTAATGATTATCGCAGTATCTGTAAACTTCAGCTGTTATCTCTTCATTCATTAGTACTTCAGTGTCCCATTTCATTGTGCATTGATTGATTCTGATTTGTCTCTAAACTTTAGCCCGCTCTTCATCACTATTAAATTGTGACCTGAGCCAATGCATGCTTCTGGCAAAACTTACAATCCAGTATCCGATTTCGAAATCTCTGCCTAAGCATGAACTAATGTAACTGAAATCTTCCCATGTCCCTACTGCCAAGCCTACATTCTCCTGTAACGCCTTCTTCTACTCCCTCCTCTACAACTATATTCCAATCCTCCATGACCATCAATCTCCCTTTTCTTACTGAATTACCCGTTCAGTGTCATCACATGCTTTCTCTGTCGATTCATCTTCTGCTGACAAAGTCGGCATGTACATCTGAACTACCAGGGTCACTCCAAAAGAAATGCACACTATTTTTGTAAAAATACAGTTTTCATTCTGCATACTGAAAATTTTGCAGTGTGTAGATACATCCTTCCCGCTTGTTTTCAAACTTAGTTCGACCTCTTCCCGTGAGTGGCGCCGTCGCAGCATGTCTTCAAGATGGCTGCTACACTTGACGTTCGTCAGGAGCAACGTGCTGTCATAGAATTCCTGTGCTGTGTAAACGAGACAGTGGGAAACATCCACAAGAGGTTGAAAAAGGTGTATGGAGATGCTGCTGTCGAACGCAGTACAGTTAGTCGGTGGGCAAGCAGGTTACGTGATGAAAGCGGGCACGGCAATATTGAGGATTGTCCTCGCAGCGGCATGTCTCGTACTGCACACACTCCAGACAACGTGCAGAGAGTTAAGGAGTTGGTGACTGCTGACAGACGCATCACAGTGAACGAATTGTCACGCTACGTTGGGATAGGGGAAGGAAGTGTTTGCAGAATACTGAAAGTGTTGGCGTTAAAAATGGTTTGTGCCAGGTGGGTTCCCAGGATGGGCGACACTGAAACACCCGCTTTACAGTCCTGACCTGGCTCCGTGTGACTATCATCTCTTTGGGAAACTGAAAGACTCTCTTCGTGGAACCAAGGTTTGAAGATGATGACTTCCTTGTGCACGCTGCCAAACAGTGGCTCCAACAGGTTGGTCCAGAATTTTACCGTGCGGGTATACAGGCGCTGGTTCCAAGATGGCGAAAGGCAGTTGAGATGGATGGAAATTATGTGGAAAAATGAAAATATTGTTCCTAAAGGATGTGTCTGCACACTGTAAAACTTTCAGACATGTAGAATAAAAGATGGATTAAAAAAAAAGTAGTGTGCATTTCTTTTGGAGTGACCCTCGTAATATTATCGATGTTGCTTTGCTGTCAATTCTGATGAGAACTTGCCTATCACTGAAATATTCACAGTAACACACTCTCTGCCCTATCTTCCTATTCATAACGAATCCTACTCCCGTTGTAACATTTTCTGTTTATGTTGATATCACTTTATACTCATCTGATCAGAAATCTTTGCCTTCTTTCCATTTCGCTTCACTGACCTCCACTATGCACTATTTAATCAAAAGTATTCGGACACCACCAAAGACATACGTTTTTCATATAAGGTGCATTGTGCTGCCACCTACTGCCAGGTACTCCATATCAGCGACCTCAGTAGTCATTATATATCGTCAGAGAGCAGAATGGGGCACTCCGCGGAATTCACGGACTTCGAATGTAGTCAGGTGATTGGGTGTCACTTGTGTCATACGTCTGTACGTGAGATCTTCACACTCCTAAACATCGCTAGGTCCACTGTTTCCGATCTGATTGTGAAGTGGAAACATGAAGGGTCACGTACAGCACAAAAGCGTACAGGCCGACCTCGTCTGTTGACTGACAGAGACCGCCGACAGTTGAAGAGGGTCGTAATGTGTAATAGGCACACATCTATCCAGACCACCACACATGAACTCCCAACTGCATCAGAATCCACTGCAAGTACTGTCACAGTTAGGCGGGAGGTGAGAAAACATTTCATGGTCGAGCGGCTGCTCATAAGCCACACATCATGCTGGTAAATACCAGTCGACGCCTCGCTTGGTGTAAGGAGCGAAAACATTGGACGATTGAATAGCGGAAAAACGTTGTGTGGAGTGAAGAATCATGGTACACAATGTGGCGATCCGATGGCAGGGTGTGGGTATGGCGAATGCCCGGTGAACGTCATCTGCCAGCGTGTGTAGTGCCAACAGTAAAATTCGGAGGCGGTGGTGTTATGGTGTTGTCGTGTTTTTCATGGAGGGGGCTTGCACCCCTTGTTGTTTTGCGTGGCACTACCACAGCACAGGCCTTTTGATGTTTTAAGCACCTTCTTGCTTCACATTGTTGAATAGCAATTCGAGGATGACGATTGCATCTTTCAACACGATCGAACACCTGTTCATAACACACGCCCTGTGGCGGAGTGGTTACACGACAATAACATCCCTGTAATGGACTAGCCTGCACAGAATCCTGACCTGAATCCTATAGAACACCTTTGGGATGTTCTGAAACACCGACTTCGTTCCAGGTCTCGACCGACATCGATACCTCTCCTCAGTGCAGCACTCCGTGAAGAATCGGCTGCCATTCTCCAAGAAAGCTCCGAGCATCTGATAGAACGTATGCCAGCGAGAGTGAAAGCTGTTATCAAGGCTAAGGGTGGGCCAACACCATATTGAATTCCAGCATTAGCGTTGGAGGGCGCCACGAATTTGTAAGTGATTTTCAGCCAGGTGTCCAGATACTTTTGATCACATACTGTATCTAAACCGAACCACAGAATTTTCCTTTTCAGGGTTTTCCAACTTCCCTACCCCGTTCAAACTTTGACATTCCACGTCCCGAATCGTAGAACTTTATCCATTCTTTGGTTATTCACCCTTTTTCTCGTCGTTACCTCCCCGTTGGCAACACCCTATCAGAGATCCGATTTCGGGACTAGTCCGGAATCTTTTGCTAGTGGAGACATCATCATGACATTTTTTCAATTACAGATCCATGTCTGGGGATATACATTATGTGTCTTAAATTCAGTGGTTTCCAGTGCTTTCTGCATTCTAACGCCGTTGATCACTGCTGATTCTGTGTCTGCTCCTCCACCGTCTTTGACAAGGCCGTTGGCAGAACGAGGGTGACTTCTACGCCGGTAGTCTTCCGGTGTCAATCCTAATGATTTTAATTCAACGCCTAAGCAATGGTGAGTCTTGAACCGGGACCCAGGACGTTTTTAATTACTAGTCAAAGACGCTACTTCTAGACCACGGGTGAACGAAAGCATTACGAATTGCTTAACTGCAATTCATCTACGACTAGAGCTATGGAACGTCCAAAGTAATGCATACAAGAATAGCAATCTGGAAATGGACAGATTGCAAGCTGTTGCCGATAGGTTTTGAATTAACGCTTCATTAGGCATACTAACAATTCCAAAGACTTCGAACCTATGGCAAATGCAACGCAAAACTGTTGCATAGGAAGAATGGAAACACCGGTGGTTCTCCATCGATATGGTTTGCATTTGATGTCATGAGTTTCATACTATATATCGAGACGTGAGATTTATCACGTGTGTTCCCGTGTACTGGTGAACTAAAATTAAATATCTTAACGAACTCGTCCAGTCCTTCTACCAAAGCATTGCACACTTCTGGTACCAAGAGGCGTACTAATGAATAGTGCATTTCAGAGAGTTACGTAAAACTTACGTACGAAACACCAATAGATTAAAACCGGAGGGTCATATGCTTTCTCATGTTATGGTCGGCTTTAGCAGTTTAGGGACCAATTGCTTGTACGACATATTCGAAATGGTGCTCCACGTTCTGGTTTAATTCTGGAAGAGGTATGCTGGTAGCATCAGTTGACGAATTAAATTTTCTGAAGCATTCTCCTTGTTAAAAAATTAACCCACCCACAATGCCCCATTCCTCTTATTCTTTCTAACTTTATTCATTGTGTGATGTGAAAGCAGTAGAGCCCCACCCACTAACACTGCTTCGCTTCCGTTCATTTTCTGATAGTCCGAAATTCTGGTCTATTCGAATTTTATAATTATCAACTACATAAAAGAATGCTTTTATTTAATTAAAAGAACTAAATTATTTATCTGCAAATATGCTTATCTTCTGTCGCAATGTCAAAAAAAAAAAAAAAAAAAAAAAAACACTTCATTTTCTCTTCAAGCATGAAGAAATACGTATTATTTAGTCCAGAGTAATGTGAGCCTACTTTTAGTTAATCAGTTTTTACTAAAGGAATTTAATAACTTTTTTCTTTATTTCGTAAATTAAACAATAGAAGGTTACAACTTTCGACTCAGAAGATTTTGTATTATTCCTTCATTATGAAATGCATATATTCTAACAATAGCGATGAAGCCTGGCTGATGAAAAACAAGAAAGAAAAAGATGTTAGCGTGCAGCCTCTAGACTGCGGGGACTTGGCTTCGATTCTCGGCAGGGTTTGTAATTTTCTTCACTCGAGGACTAGGTGTTTGTGTTGTCCTCATCATTTCATCTCATTCTCATCGTTGCTGAAGTCGCAACATCGTATGACAAGTTGCAACCGGAGGTTCTCTACCTGCACATCTTCCTTTACTGTGTGTTCGTCGTAACCTCACGTCATATATCATTTTAATCCTCATTCTATCTCTTCCGCTCGTTCCTTCCACTTTTCCCTCTACAATTCTTTGTTGCAAACTATTCCTAGGTAGTACACGTCCCAGCCAACAATTTGTGCTCTTTCTGATCACTTCAAATAATCTTCTTTCTTCCCCTACTTTTTTCATTATTTCATTTCTTAGTTACTCAGTCCACTTCACCTTAAGCGTTTCTCTCCATAGCCACATTTCAAAACTTTCTGTATATCTTATTCCTTCCTTTTTAACAGTCCATGATTCGCCGCTGTATAACACTACACTCTATACATTTAGCAAATATTTTTCTCAGCTGCACTGGAATTCTTCAGGATGCGAGTAACTGCTTAACCTTTTCAAATGATCTCTTTCCCGTAGATACGTTCCTCCTATTCTGCACAGCTTCCATTCCATGTCATTAAGCTTCCCAGGTGCAGAAAAAATTTTACTTGTTCCATCTTTTTTTCCGTCTATGAATATGTTAACCGGAACTTCCTTCTTGCAAATGGTCATGACTTTTGTCTTTGCTATGTTTATCTTCATTCTATACTCCACGCCTCTTGTTGCAATACTCTTCAGCATCTTCTCCAACTCCTCTTCTGATTGCACTAACACTGCTTGACCATAATTGTATTTTATAGTGTTCATCCTTTCTCCGCGAATTATAATGCCTCTTGCATCCTCTATGGCCTTACCTACCAGTTCTTCTCCATATTTGTTGAATAGCTCCGGCGATGGTGAACATTCTTGTCTTACATCACTTGCAATGCTCATCTCTTCCGTTTTCTCATTTCCTACTTTGTAGTGTACACATTCAGTATAGTGTATACATCTCCTTTATTAGCCTTCTATCTTTACAGTATACACCAGTAGACGCTGTCTATTGCCCAGTAATACCATACGACCACCCAGTAATACCATACGACCATTTCATTTCATTTTGTGGCTATAGTGTCGCCCCGTGTAAACATTTCTGGCCCGGAAAAGCAACGCTGCAAGTATTGCCAGCAAACAGTGGCCGAAAATTATAGCGTCCCAAACTTGTATATGAAATTTACCCAATGTAATGTAACTATGCCAGACACAATAATTATACAAAGATGATGAAGCGTAATTAGTATAAATAACCGTGAAACAAGGGCACCGATATTTTTTCTTTTTGCTCTGCTCTCTTGTTCTTTTCTTTCTGACATTGTGCTTATTTCTCTCGGTTATCTTGATTCATATTACGCAGTTAATTCTGCGTATCCGATGAAATAATCATAGGAGATCTTTCTTGAACTGTTACTTCATTATTTGCAACTGCAACTGTTATCAGAAATCATTATCATTATCATTATCGCGCGCTTCATGTAGAGGATCTTTTGTTTCAAATTTTAGGCTGATTGGAACAGTGTAAGTTGACTTTCGTTTCTTTAAAATATACTGTTGAAGTTTAACCATATTTCAGTTATAAACCTGTCCTCCCTTTACAGATTCGTTATTTTTTCTTAAATACGCAAGCATTTCTTTTGGTTATTATAGTTTGCGTGCGCCATTTCATACATCGTAGCCTTTTGTTCGTGAAATACGATAGAACCTGCAATCATTTCAATATCATAAAGTCCGATAATCAGTTTAATACTAATTCTGAAAGGAAACACATTTAAATTCACGGTCATAACATAACAAATTCTACCGAAAGATTTACTCTCCAAGAGAAAACTGTGAACCGTTGCTACGTTCAGAAGAAACTGGTATTAACTTTCATAAAAGTCGTTTAACGAAAGAGGCTCCAGTTTCTTTTACGTTGCCGCCATTGCTTTTCATTTTAATATAAAAATAATTCACAACCCGAAATTGCCTTCCATATTAATTGCAAGTAAAATAATTAAATTACAATTAAGGGGTGGTGACGTTAATCAGCGTTGCCGTACATGTGGCTTTAATTCGTGTCGCACAACAATGTGGGTAGATATTGTCGGCAACATGCAATTCTTATGAGGGGTCTAAGCATGTGTTTAAGTGAGGAAACTTGGCAGCGTGATTCAGCTGTCCCTACCGACGTTGTTTTATGCAACGGACGATATTGTATCCGGTCTTCATAAACCACTTGGGAGATTTTCATATTCTCTCGCTCGTTACCTGCAAGCTGAGAGACTTACAGAAAGAAAATGAACGCGACCATTTAGTAGGAAATTAAGTATAGTTAATGTTAGTACTGAGATAGGTTTCACGGTTTTCGAGTTATTCGAGCAAAACGTACAAAAGTACCTTCAAACACACCTCTCCCCCCCCCCCCCCCCCCCCCGCGAGTCATCCGTCAGCAGTCAGGATTTCTAGTTGTTTGTGGCGCTCTCTCCCACAAATGCACAAAAATTTCCGACTACACAAAATATTCCCGATATTAGATCTTTTTCGGTCTCTATTGATTGAGGTGTTACGCCACCAACATAGCAAGCTATTTCGTTGAAATTGTCAGTTTAAACTTGCCCGTGGGGGTTGTTGTTTTTGTTGTGGTCTTCAGTCCTGAGACTGGTTTGATGCAGCTCTCCATGCTACTCTATCCTGTGCAAGCTTCTTCATCTCCCAGTACCTACTCCAACCTACATCCTACTGAATCTGCTTAGTGCATTCATCTCTTGGTCTCCCTCTACGATTTTTACCCTTCACGCTGCCCTCCAATACTAAATTTGTGATCCCTTGATGCCTCAAAACATGTCCTACCAACCGATCCCTTCTTCTAGTCAAGTTGTGCCACAAACTTCTCTTCTCCCCAATCCTATTCAATCCAGTCTACATTTTATATCCTCTCTACTTCGACCATCATCAGTTATTTTGCTCCCCAAATAGCAAAACTCCTTTACTACTTTAAGTGTCTCATTTCCTAATCTAATTCCCTCAGCATCACCCGACTTAATTCGACTACATTCCATTATCCTCGTTTTGCTTCTGTTGATGTTCATCTAATATCCTCCTTTCAAGACACTATCCATTCCGTTCAACTGCTCTTCCAAGTCCTTTGCTGTCTCTGACAGAATTACAATGTCATCGGCGAACCTCAAAGTTTTTACTACTTCTCCATGAATTTTAATACCTACTCCGAATTTTTCTTTTGTTTCCTTTACTGCTTGCTCAATATACAGATTGAATAACATCGGGGAGAGGCTACAACCCTGTCTCACTCCTTTCCCAACCACTGCTTCCCATTCATGCCCATCGACTCTTATAACTGCCATCTGGTTTCCGTACAAATTGTAAATAGCCTTTCGCTCCTTGTATTTTAACCCTGCCACCTTCAGAATTTGAAAGAGAGTATTCCAGTAAACTTTGTCAAAAGCTTTCTCTAAGTCTACAAATGCTAGAAACGTAGGTTTGCCTTTTCTTAATCTTTCTTCTAAGATAAGTCGTAAGGTTAGTATTGCCTCACGTGTTCCAACATTTCTACGGAATCCAAACTGATCTTCCCCGAGGTCCGCTTTTACCACTTTTTCCAGTCGTCTGTAAAGAATTCGCGTTAGTATTTTGCAGCTGTGACTTATTAAACTGATAGTTCGGTAATTTTCATATCTGCCAACACCTGCTTTCTTTGGGATTGGAATTATTATATTCTTCTTGAAGTCTATGGGTATTTCGCCTGTCTCATACATCTTGCTCACCAGATGGTAGAGTTTTGTCATGACCGGCTCTCCCAAGGCCATCAGTAGTTCTAATGGAATGTTGTCTACTCCCGGGGCCTTGTTTCGACTCAGGTCTTTCAGTGCTTTGTCAAACTCTTCACGCAGTATCTTATCTCCCATTTCATCTTCATCTACATCCTCTTCCATTTCCGTAATATTGTCCTCAAGTATATCGCCCTTGTATAAATCCCGTGGGGGTAACGAAAGGAAAATGAGTTTTGTAACATTACGCTAAAAGTACACTACTGGCCATTAAAATTGCTACACCACGTAGATGACGTGCTAAAGACGCGAAATTTAACCGACAGGAAGAAGATGCTGTGATATGAAAATGATTAGCTTTTCAGAGCATTCACACAAGGTTGGCGCCGGTGGCGACACCTACAACGTGCCGACATGAGGAAAGTTTCCAACCGATTTCTCCTACACAAACAGCAGTTGACCATCGTTGCCTGCTGAAACGTTGTTGTGATGCCTCGTGTAAGGAGGAGAAATGCGTACCATCACGTTTCCGACTTTGATAAAGGTCGGATTGTAGCCTATCGCGACTGCGGTTTATCGTATCGCGACATTGCTCCTCGCGTTGGTCCAATGACTGTTAGCAGAATATAGAATCGGTGGACTCAGGAGGGTAATACGGAACGGCGTGCTGGATCCCAAGGGCCTCGTATCACTAGCAATCGACATGACAGGCATCTTATCCGCGTGGCTGTAACGGATCGTGCAGCCACGTCTCGATCCCTGAGATGGGGACGTTTGTAAGACAACCATCCTCACGAACAGTTCGACGACGTTTGCAGCAGCACGGACTATCAGCTCGGAGACCATGGCTGCGGTTACCCTTGATGCTGCATCACAGACAGGAGCGCCTGCGATGGTGTGCTCGACGACGAACCTGAGTGCATGAATGGCAAAACGTCATTTTTTCGGATGAATGCAGGTTCTGTTTACAGTATCGTGATGGTCGCATCCGTGTTTGGCGACATCGCGGTGAACGCACGTTGGGAGCGTGTATTCGTCATCGCCATACTGGTGTATCACCCGGCGTGATGGTATGGGGTGCCATTGGTTACACGTCTCGGTTACCTCTTGTTCGCATTGACGGCACTTTTAACAGTGGACGTTACATTTCAGATGTGTTACGACCCGTGGCTCTATCCTTCATTCTATCCCTGCGAAACCATACATTTCAGCAGGATAATGCACCAACGCATGTTGCAGGTCCTGTACGGGCCTTTCTGGATACAGAAAACGTTCGACTGCTGCCCTGGCCAGCACATTCTCCAGATCCCTCACCAATTGAAAACGTCTGGTCAATGGTGACCGAGCAACTGGCTCGTCACAATACGCCATTCACTACTCTTGATGAACTGTGGTATCGCGTTGAAGCTTCATTAGCAGCTCTGTTTCACTCAATGCCCAGGCGTACCGAGGCCGTTATTACGGCCAGAGGTAGTTGTTCTGGGTACTGATTTCTCAGGATCTATGCACCCAAATTGCGTGAAAATGTAATCACATATCAGTTCTAGTATAATATATTTGTCGAATGAATACGAGTTTATCACCTGCATTTCTTCTTGGTGTAGCAATTTTAATGGCCAGTAGTGTAATTATGTTGACAATTCCATCCAAATTGAACCCTTACAAGCACAGTAGTTTTGTAGTTAGAAGATATGATGAATAAAACGATTTAATCCTTTCCAGAATGAGAGCTTCTGTAAAGTTTGGAAGGTAGGAGACGAGATACTGGCAGAAGTGAAGCTGTGAGCACGGGGCGTGAGTCGTGCTTGGGTAGCTCAGGTGGTAGAGCACTTGCCCGCGAAAGGCAAAGGTCCCGAGTTCGAGTCTCGGTTCGACACACAGTTTTAATCTGCCAGGAAGTTTGACGTAATCCTTTATTGTATGTTATTAAAATTCACAAGAATATTAGGTAAAATTTACGCAAACGTCAATTTTACAGTTTGTAAGTGCTCGACCAACCGGTTGAAGTAATAAGGCCCGTCAATCAATACCAAAAAAGGTCGAACGTGGGACATAACTCGTACAGTCGCAAATGTTCTTTCAGTGGTAGGAGGGAGTCCCGTGAGCAACATACTAGAAATTCTGAGTAGTGGGGGCTGAAGGTGGGAGTGGGGGTGCGTTTGAAGATCGCTTTTGTACTTTCTTCTTGAATAACTGGAGAAGTGTGGCGTCTAGCGAAAATTCCAGCAAAGAGGTCCTGTTAATTTTTTTTTTTTTTTGTAGTACTAATAATTTGCGCGTAGAGAGCGAGAGAATATAAAAATCTCTCGAGTGGAGTTTGAGGACCGGATGTAATATTGCAGGTTACATAAAAGAACTTTAGTATGGGCAGGATGGTTATGATTACTTTTTCGCTACGTGAGCGAGTGTAGACTCTAACAATACCACCACTTGCAAAGTAGGTTAGAAATCAGATTAATAATGTTGCTCACGCAGCATATGATCGCTTTATTGGGCAACAACAAAGTTATTGACTGTGGATGGTATCGTCAGAATGGAAATAATGAAGTCACTGTAAAAAAACTCATTAATTTTGGCACTTATCTTGAATGGATTCCCAAGTAGATTTCGTCGAAGTTGTTATGGCTCATCTTGTTGATTCTAGGGTGATTCCACTTTGACTGCTAGAAGGCCCAGATCTGTATTTTACCAATATTTGAAGACCTAACAAATGCGTTTTTCAGGAAATTCTTAATGATCAGACAATCCCAGATCAGAACAATGTTATGGTAGAAATAATTTTTGACTTGTTGTTCACGATCCACATTTTTATTAAACATTTTGTAAATTCACATATACTTCTTAATTATATATATATATGAAGACAGTAACTGTACTCGAAAGAACGGATTACTGTTGTTGACCGTGCAGCTTTTCCCTGGAATAAATGATGACTAACTGAAACCCTCAGCTACCGACAGGTGTTGTTGATATACCTCGATGTGGATTTATTCCAGGGAAAAGCTGCACGGTCAACAACAGTAATCCGTTCTTTGGAGAACAAGTTACTGTCTTAATATATATAGTTACAGGCTACCCAGCCATTGACCTTCGTCTGTGCGAATGCGCATAGGTTGGTTGCCCAAACTCTTACGGGAATCGCCAAAGCGTGCGCGAGTAATGAGTGGATGGGCTAATGTCTATAAGGTACAATACATAGGTAGAATTGTGGAGAGCTGGGAATGTGAGTCTCACGGGAAGCGTGCAAGGGATAAGTCCCTGCAGTCGCGTTATTCATCTGTGTCCTCGGTGGCTCGCGCTTCCCGCCTGACTTTCTCGACATCTTTCAGCGTCTTTTCCGTGGAGCTGCGTCCCGTGTATTGGTGAATGGACGGATTGCGGGTCCCTTTCCGATCCGACGGTCAGTTCGCCAAGGATGCCCTCTCTCCATGATCCTTTACGCTATCGCACTCGATCCACTTGTCGGAGGGTTGAAAAACAGGCTCTCGGGAATGTCATTGAAAGATCACACCTTTCACTGCAGGATATATGCTGATGACCTTCTGTTACTTGTCCGATCTGGTGACGAGGTACGCTCGGTGATACAATGGATCAATCGCTATGGATTGGCAGCGGGCAGCCTCATGATTGTGGCCAAGTCGGCAGCGATTCCCATTGGGAGAAGTCTACAGGAGGACGCTTTAGCCCCACTCCCACTAGTCAACATGATCCGGTTCTTGGGCATAACATTTACACAGGATGTGCGCCGCACGGCTGCCATGAACTATGCACGATTACTACAGGCAATACGCACAGAAGTTCGCCGGAACTTACTTCGACGGATGGACCTGCTACAGCGTGTGGAATACCTCAACTTTCACGTGGCAACTAAGATGATCCACATGGCCCAGGTCCTACCGATACCGACAGCGATGGCACACGGACTGCAAGCAGCGTTTGGATATTACCTTACCGCCGGACACCTATTCAAAGTCCGCTACGAAACACTCACCCTCCCTCCGCTTGATGGCGGACTGGGACTTATAAATGTACGAGCGAGGGCTACAGCATTATACTTGTGCACAGTGATGAAATTGTGGACCCACAAAGATGCTTCCCTTACGGGTCGTCTGTTAGAGGAATTACTGCCGGCGTCTCTTCTGCCACCTGTCACGGTTGCGCACATTACACCCTCACTCTCGCACCTCCCGGCATTTATTCTTGAGCATAGTTACGTGCACCCAGACCTTCCCAACACTCGAACTCCCAAGGCAACAGACGTTTACAGACTGCTGCTAAGGTCCATCCCTCGCAATGTGATTGAGAGGAAGAGCCCTACGACCCTATGGCCGGCAGTGTGGAGAGCGGTCCAGAAGCCGTTCCTCCCCACGCGGGTACGAGCCGCGTGGTACCAGGTGGTGAACGGGAAGGTTGTAACACGACAGAGGCTGCACGCTATTGGGATGACGGATTCCCCCCTTTGCCCACGTTGCCACCTCGTGGATACTGACGAACACCGTTAAACATGTGGATCAGCGTTAGAGGAGGAGGAGGAGATTAGTGTTTAACGTCCCGTCGACAACGAGGTCATTGGAGACGGAGCGCAAGCTCGGGTGAGGGAACGATGGGGAAGGAAATCGGCCGTGCCCTTTCAAAGGAACCATCCCGGCATTTGCCTGAAGCGATTTAGGGAAATCACGGAAAACCTAAATCAGGATGGCCGGAGACGGGATTGAACCGTCGTCCTCCCGAATGCGAGTCCAGTGTGCTAACCACTGCGCCACCTCGCTCGGTCGGCGTTAGAGGTATGGCTGCTAGTGCAGAAGATCCTCGCCTGCTACCTACGTATCACGCCTCGCACAATCGAGCCATGGCTCCTCCTTTGTCCGGAGGATACTTATTTCCCACCTGCGAGGACTCACGCTCTCACATGGTTTAAAGGCATGTCCATGTACTACCTCTTTCGAGATGATGAGAAGATGGTGCTTGATTACTGGCAATTTCTCCAGGACAGTCATAGCGCACTTGAGTGTACACCCCGATTCCGACAACTATTTGCGAACTATTTGCGCAGTGTCTTCGATAACCCCCCTCACAGTTGGGGAGTACCGGGCAGAGGATGACCGCCTTCATGGGGCTCCACACGCTGCGAAATGTTGTACCAATTTGGGACGTGGAATCTGTACGCAGATGGGCCATGCACATGGAATGGCGTGCGGGATTTGGTTACATTTTTCTTTCTTTATTATCTATCATCACACTTATTGGTTTCAAATTCTATTTCATAGTTTAGAAGGAACTCTTGTTCTGTTGTTGCTACGGACGTACATTCTAATTTTGTTTGTCGTAACTGAAAGACGCCTGTTTTCATCTATATAAAAAAAGGTTGACAGAGAAAAAAAATAAAAAAGTAAAAAAAATAAAAAAGTGGTTAAAAGAAGATGGATTAAAAAAATGGTCAGCGTGACGGATTGTCAATCCTCTGGGGCCGGGTTCGATTCCCGGCTGGGTCGGGGAATTTTCTTCGCCCAGGACTGGGTGTTGCGCTGTCCTCATCATCATCCTATCATCCTCAGCGACTGCAGGTCGCCGAAGTGGCGTCAAATTAAAAAAAAAAAAAAAAATGGATAGAGCGTCTTCCATGTAAACAGGAGATCCCGGGTTCGAGTCCCGGTCGGGGCACACATTTTCAGCTGTCCACGTCGAGGTATATCAACAACACCTGTCGGTAGCTGAGGGTTTCAATTAGTTATCATTTACTTTTTAATTCTCACACCATCAAGAAAAAAGTTTTGTGTCAATCTTCATATATTTAATTTCCACGTTAACCAAACTCAAGACTTGACTGTTCTTTTACAAAGCGAAATAACAACTTAACTGCTGCTGAAACAAAGACTGCCCTGTGCGCGCATTCGCGCCAAAACGGTTACAAGTAATTCAAAGATTATGACAGTCTCACAGAAATAAATACACACAAGAACCATATCACTGTAATATATCGATAAATCGGAGTACCTATACATTAATAAAACCAAATCTGAATATTGTCACAAAAATATGTCTGTTATTTCGCAGAAAAGTAGTACGATATTACTGGTATCGAGAACTGGGGTTGGAGTGCCGTAACGGTCACGTAAATAAAGAACCATTACAAGATGGAAAACCATTTACTGTATGTGTAACCAGCTTCATAGGCATGCTAGTCTCACTGTGCGCTGCAAGATTTGCATTACAAGTACAGTTCCTGTCATGACTTGCCTTTGGGCGCCGGTACTGATGCGGTGACGTAGGGTTAAAACACAAGCGTCAGTTGGAGACAGTCAACATGGGACTGGATAATATCAGCAGGTCCTTGCTGGTAAAGCTGTTTCATCAAAGCAACGGAGACAGTGTTGCTCTTCGTAAGTATCGATGTTCTGCTCGTACACATTTGGAGAAAACCACATCAGGGTAGTCGATCGTTCCAAACTACGTGGCCACCGAGATCACCAGACTTGAACCCGTGTAATTTGTGACTGTGGGCCTACCTGGAGGACAGGCTTTATCCGTGAAACAATAACACAAGTTGGAAGTTGAAGACCAGCATAGCGAGGGAGGTGGTCAACATCCCACCTGAGATGATTCATGCAGGTGTAGAACAATGTCTAGTCTGGTTCCAGGCTGTCGTGGATGCCATACTGAGCAACGTTTGTAACCTGACACGTAAACATGGTACGCAATTAAGAAATGTTACACCGTCATGCGGAAATTCAAATGTGTTTCTTTCAGTGGTCTATTCTACATCTACATACATTCTCCGCAATCCACCATACGGTGCGTGGCGGAGGGTACCTCGTACCAGAACTAGCATCTTCTCTCCCTGTTCCACTCCCAAACAGAACGATGGAAAAATGACTGCCTATATGCCTCTGTACGAGCCCTAATCTCTCTTATCTTTGTGGTCTTTCTGCGAAATATAAGTTGGCGGCAGTAAAGTTGTACTGCAGTCAGCCTCAAATGCTGGTTCTCTAAATTTCCTCAGCAGCGATTCACGAAAAGAACGCCTCCTTTCCTCCAGAGACTCCCACCCGAGTTGCTCAAGCATTTTCATAACACTCGCGTGATGATCAAACCTACCAGTAACAAATCTAGCAGCCCGCCTCTGAATTGTTTCTATGTCCTCCCTCAATCTAACCTGATAGGGATCCCAAACGCTCGAGCAGTAATCAAGAATAGGTCGTATTAGTGTTTTATACGCGGTCTCCTTTACAGATGAACCACATCTTCCCAAAATTCTACCAATGAACCGAAGACGACTATCCGCCTTCCCCACAACTGCCATTACATGCTTGTCCCACTTCATATCGCTCTGCAATGTTACGCCCAAATATTTAATCGACGTGACTGTGTCAAGCGCTACACTACTAATGGAGTATTCAAACATTACGGGATTGTTTTTCCTATTCATCTGCACTGATTTACATTTATCTATATTTAGAGTCAGCTGCCATTCTTTACACCAATCACAAATCCTGTCCAAGTCATCTTGTTTCCTCGTACAGTCACTCAACGACGACACCTTCCCGTACACCACAGCATCATCAGCAAACAGCCGCAAATTGCTATCCACCCTATCCAAATATCATTTATGTAGATAGAAAACAACAGCAGACCTACCACACTTCCCTGGGGCACTCCAGATGATACCCTCACCTCCGATGAACACTCACCTTCGAGGACAACGTACTGGGTTCTATTACCTACGAAGTCTCTTCCACATGTCCAAACAAATGTTTCCACAAAATTTCACTATCCTGAGATCACTCTCAGGTAGCGAAAGAATAATTATAACCGCTATGTTTCGCCCTCGTAGGGAGCGCGGATACTGCACGGAAAGGCGTTTAGTCGTTCATCCCACCTGTTCATATCCAATTGGAACGGCAAGAGGGCCTAACATGTGTTATCATGCTAAGTACCCTCAGCCAAGCACTCCCCAGCGGTCTGGAGAGCGCGCAGGCTACACCGGTTCATACTGAAGCCATTCGAATCTCTGCACTTCTGATGACGCGACCTTGGATGTACGTGAACCAACATCAAGCTGCGTTACATCGCATCACTCGGAATCGGCAGAGGACTATATTTAACGCCGCACGTGTTGATAGCAGGCGTTCGGTGCGTGGGTGGGTAATCACTGTCGAGTGTGCTACTGCAGCGCGGTTAGAAACACCGGATGTGACGTGTGCCGTGAGCTGGGAGCTAAAATTAATCGGTAAACAGTGGACGCCGTACATTTCCGCCAAACCAACAGCCGCTCCGTCAAGTGCATTTCTCCTCACGAAGGACGCTATGCACTACGTGTTCTTAATTGCCCCCGATTTCAGTGCGTGTAACCACACCCATGAACTTGACGCGAGGGCATATACGAAGAGTGCAAAGACCTACTGCACCAGACCATCCGCCAGTTATGTGGTGTCGTACTGTTCCCGTATTAGATTTAAGTTCCTCTTCGTCACGTTGTAGTGACGACATATAATCTGACTTCACTTACTACCTGAATTGTCATGCAGTGAATGGCAACACAACAAAAACGCCGTAAATTCTCCTTTTCCTACTGCAATCTTACCCTCCCACACATCAGTATTAATTTTTCCTGTCTCTTCAAAAGGTTGGAAAGCTTCGAGAGGCGTAAGATACACAGAGGAAAAACTTTTTACTTATCTTCATTTTCTCTTGTTGTTGTCTCCAAGTCCTGCGTCTAGGGATACATTCTTGCGGCTGAAATTTTGATTTAACATTGCGGGTTGAGGATGACTAAATAACTAATGAAGAATTGCCGGGATATTTACTGAATTTTATTCTTTGTTACATTATTAAATATCACACCGTCTTTACAATTTCCACTTCTATCACACCACAAATTACATTATTAGTGACACAATCAAAAACACGTCTCATTCCATCAGAGGCATGCTCACTACTCACTATATTCCGCGGTACTCACAATATTCCAAAGAGTTTAGAAAGCAAAAGAGTTTACAAACTTTCTTGAGAAAAGAAGAATCATCACCAAGTTATACCATTATTTTATAAATGAATTCATAAATAAATTTAATAATTAGCGTTAGATTGTGCAATTAATAATACGAATTTTAAATATGGCAGATATTTCGTAGTTTCAAATTCTTTTAATAGAATTTCGTAGGTATCGATTATAACAAATTAATTTCTTTTTATACCCTGAAATATAATACAGTGTATACAAAATCAAATGAAATTCTTTCAGCGAAACATCCGCGATAATATTCACCTATACCAGATTCGAGATAAATTCTCGTATCGGCTATTTCTATATAAAAAAAGGTTATGTTTGAAGAGGGTGTCCCGTTACAATACCTTATGAAAACTTAATTTGAATACTTGAATACTGTTATTCAATTCTGATCAGATGAGAACGGAGTTTCTTTTAACGCGTATTAGTTAAAAGCCAAAACCATGGGGAAACTCAAAAAAATCAAAATCTTTCACTGTATACAGATAATGCTACGTTGAGCCCTAATATGATAGAATGTTGTAATTTATATTTTCTTGAAGATTTTGAAGTACATTTTAACCATTTCGCTTTTCAAATGTTGAAAATCAATTGACTTTCCATTCTAATGTACGTTACAGGTATTTCTGGACATATTTTCAACTTTTCCGATTGATTTAAATCAGTACCCACTCGCAGCCAATGTCAGTAATTCCTTTTTGTGTCGACAAAAAAAAAATATCGTCTCAAATTAAAATTCTCGTTATTCTTTTTCACTTTGGTAGATTCTATAGCAGTATATCAGCGTCATAGTGGTGCACAGTATCTGACCACGTGTGAAACCAGTAGGCTGAGCAAGAACAGACTGCTTCAGAATACAATGTCTAAAGCGGCTCCTAGTCAGTCAATGTTGCTGCGCAATATTTCCGGATCCTCAGTAATATTAAAGATGTAGAGGTGAGATTGAAAGGTTGTTCAATAACATTGAGCACATAAAAAGGTTTTGAAGCATATTGTGCTGCCTTGAAATATTGTCCCATCTGTGGGTAGTATAGACCATATCCTGGGTCATAAACTACAGTGAACAAGATCCTACAGCCACTGAGGAACATGTTTTACACAAAATTAATTAATGCAAACTATGAAGCGCCAAAGAAACTGATATGCGTTTCAAATACATAAACAGGCAGGATACGGTGCTGAGATCGGCAACGCCTTTGTAAGATAAGTGTCTGGCGCAGCTGTTAGATCGGTTACTGCAGCTACAATGGCAGATTATCACGATTTAAGCGAGGTTGAACGTTGTGTTATAGTCGGCGCACGAGTGATGGGACACAGCACCTGCGAGGTAGCGATAAAGTGGGGATTTTCCCGTACGACCACTTCCCGAGTGTAGCGTGAATATCAGAAATCCAGTACAACATCAAATGTCCGACATCGCTGCCACCGGACAAAGATCCTGCAAGATCGGAACCAATGACGACTGAAGAGAATCGTTCAACGTGACAGAACACTTCCGCAATGCTGGGCCATCAACAAGTGTCAGCGTGCGAACCTTTCAACGAAACATCATCGATATGGGGCTTCGGAGCCGAATGCACTCTCGTGTATCCTTGATGACTGCACGACACAAAGCTTTGCGCCTCGCCTGGTCCAGTCAACACTGACATTGGACTGTTGATGACTGGAAACATGTTGACTGGTCGGACGAGTTTCGTTTCAAATTGTATCGAGAGGATGGACGTGTACAGGTGTGGAAACAACCTCATGAATCCATGGATCCTGCATGTCAACAGGGGACCGTTCAAGCTAGGGGTGGTTCTGTAATGGTGTGAGACGTGTGCAGTTGGAGTGATACGGGACTCCTGATACATCGTCATGAATCCATGGACCCTGCATGTCAGCAGGAGGCTGTTCAAGCTAGCGGAGGCTCTGTAAGGGAGTGGGGCGTGTGCAGTTGGAGTGATATGGGACCCCAGATACATCTAGATACAACTCTGACAGGTGACACGTACGTGCGTATCCTATCTGATCACCTGATGTGCATTGTGCACTCCGATTGGGCAGTTCCAGCAGGACAATGCGAACACTCTACAGGTCCAGAATTGCTACAGAGTGGCTCCAGGAACGCTCTTCTGAGTTTACACACTGGGAGACGAGACGATCGATTCCTGTTCTGTAGAATCCAGTCGGCCGCTGAGAGATCAACAACCGGGATCGCCTCCTGCACTTCCTCGTCCAACCGAAACCGACGTCCACATACATCTTTCTTCGTGTCACAAAAGATCTGAATGTCCAGTGGTGAACGCTCCGAGTTGTACGTTAGATACTGTAGTTTTTACCAAGCGAATCACTGAAGCATAGCCTTCATCCAATTGGCAGTGTATGAGCGGGCGTTATCGTCCAACTGGATGACTCCGCCTGACAGTATTCTTGGGCGTTGCGACTTTACGGTTCATCGCATTTTCTGCTAATTTTCTTCGTAGCACTGTGCATTGATTGTGGTTCCACAGTCGAGGAACTCAGCAAATAGAGGGCCTCTGCAGTCGAAGGTCTTCATGACGTTACCGGACCTTGTCTGAACTGCTGTGATTTCTTTGGCATGGGAGTTGTGTGATGTTTCCACAGTTGGCTTCGCCGTTCGCCCTCAGGCCCGAATGGTGGCAACAGTTAAGGTAATGATGGCCTCCTTCAGGAATGCTGTCAGCTGGTATCATCCAATTGCACGATAATGCCCGCCATCACACTGCCAATTGTACGAAGGCTACACTTCAGCTATTTGGTTTGGAAACACTGTAACATCCTCCACACAGTTCGGACTTCGCCATTTTCTTTTCACAGCTTTCTGGACCTGAAGAAAGACATACGTGGACGTAGGTTTTGATCGGACGAGAAAGTGCAAATTAACAAACACCTATTCTCCTTTTATTCTATTCCTTTAAAAATATTGTAGACGCTCATCACTTCATAGGTCTAAATTTTATATTACAGAAGAGACAATTTCAATGTTAAAAAAATATATCGGCTCAACCACTTGTTTATAGTCTAAAACACTAAGATTTTCGCGTTTCGGAAGTCAAGCTTCCATCATCAGAATAGTAAAAAGTAAAAGAACCTGTTAAAACTCGCTAAAATGGAACATGCACCAGGCACAATAAAATTGATAATAAAATTAAAACATCGTGGCTACTTCCCTTGTTGCAGCAGTGTCTTCCAAGGTGCATCTCCACATAGTCGTCAAAATATAAAATACTCTAAAATGGTGTGGGCTATGGTGTTCAACATGTAACCACATGGCTCTCTCCTCTATCGTCGTAACCCGCCCGTGCGTCTTCGTTGATACCACACACCACGTAGACAAACACGACACTGAAACGCGAGTGAGCTCAGGCGCAAGTAAACAAGGAAGTCACAGAGATGTCTATACAAACAGATAACGTATGCATGTTCCAAGGACCTCATGAAATGATTGGATCCTGCCTATTGCTAAAAATGTAGTTACTAAAAGAAACCAGTCAAATGTTTGAAAAAGTTATTTGTATCACCAGTTAGCTGTTCATTCAGTGTGTTCTGATTATCCCCGCTATGTATCGTAATTTCCAGCGGTTCTAGTAGATCCAGCTTTCTGCCTTTGTCCTGTCTATGTACAATAACGAGATCCTGATCTATTCCCAACATGGGATGTCCCGTTTCCCAAATATGCGTGGCTATAGCTGAATTTTCGAAATCATTAAGCCGGAAAGCATCGCTATGTTGTTTGTAACGTACTTTAAAGGACCTACCTGTTTGGCCTACATAGCTTGCCTTGCACGTGTTACACTGAATTTTATATACCGCAGCTCTCTCATATTTATAGTTTTTCAAATGGCTCTGAGCACTGTGGGACTCAACATCTTAGGTCATAAGTCCCCTAGAACTTAGAACTACTTAAACCTAACTAACCTAAGGACATCACACACACCCATGCCCGAGGCAGGATTAGAACCTGCGACCGTAGCTGTCCCGCGGTTCCGGACTGCAGCGCCAGAACCGCACGGCCACCGCGGCCGGCTATAGTTTTTCTGCTGCAAATTATTTCTTAGTTTAAACCGCGGCGTATTATTGGTCTGAAAAGCGGTATCAACTTTGAAAGGTTTGAAAATGTCAGCCACCCTTTGCGAAATATCACCGAAGTATTGTATTGTGACTCTCGTAATATTATTTGTGGTATTCTTCCTTGCATTCGCACGCTGTTTCTGTCGTATTAATTTATTGACATCGTTTTGGTGATATCTTTTAGCTCTGGCTAGTTGTTACACGATGTTCAGCTCAGTCATTCTGTCTTCTTCATTCATAGGGACTCTAAAGGCTCTATCTACCAAAGATCTAAAAGCAGAAAGTTTCTGGCTATTGCGGTGGCAGGAATTATTTTGTATCAACACATCAGTTGTGGTTGGTTTCCTAAATATTTTGAAAACATGCTTACCATTTTGTTTCCTAACATTTAGGTCGAGAAATTGCAGTTCACCATTTTTCTCTTCTTCCTCAGTGAATTCAATTTTACCGTGTAACTCGTTAAATTTATTTACTATTTCTGCAACTTCTTTTTCTTGTCCATCAATAAGAAGCAGCGTATCATCTACATAGCGTTTGTAATATACAACTTTATCCACGGGATGTTGCGGGTGAACGAGGAGTCTTTTTTCTAAGTGATTTATAAAGATGTCTGCTATGGTTCCAGATATACTGGAACCCATAGCCAGTCCATCTTTTTGCATATAAAATTTATTGTTAAAAGAAAAATAATTATATTTCAGAACGAATTCTAACAGTTCGATCAATTCGACTATTTCTTGCTGAGACAGTGTTTTGTACTTGAGCAAATTTTCTTGGATGACCTTAAGGGCCTCATTTACCGGCACGTTCGCATAAAGGTTGTTAATGTCTAGAGATACTAGGCGGGCCGTGTCAGCGATAGATTTATCCTTAATTTCATTTATCAAAGCTGAATTATTAGTGATTGAAAACTTATCCTCGAACACGAAAGATTCTTTTAAAAGTTTATATTTTGACGACTATGTGGAGACGCACCTTGGAAGACACGGCTGCAACAAGGGAAGTAGCCACGATGTTTTAATTTTATTATCAGTTTTATTGTGCCTGGTGCATGTTCCATTTTAGCGAGTTTTAACAGGTTCTTTTACTTTCAACTATTCTGATGATGGAAGCTTGACTTCCGAAACGCGTAAATCTTAGTGTTTTACATTATAAACAAGTGGTTGAGCCGATAAATTTTTTAAGATTGACATTCACAACCACGATATCTCATCCAGTATGGATAGAATCAGAGACCATTTCATTTAGGGCATGTTTCAGTATACAAACCTGAATGTTATCAGAATATTAAAAAAGAATAGGGAGCTTACAAGCCTTATAAAAATCATAAAACCATCCAACTAAAGCCATCATGTCAGGTTTTCATTCTTACACTGGGGCAATTTCTCTGTTGCCATTACCTTAACAATGACAAATCAGATTTAATAAAATAACAGTGAAGAGGGCCCACTTGTGTGGCCGAGCGGTTCTAGGTGCTTGAGTCCGGAACAGCATGACCACTATGGTCGCAGGGTGGAATCCTGCCTCGGGCATGGATGTATGTGATGTCCTTAGGTTAGTTAGGTTTATGTAGTTCTAAGTTCTAGGGACTGATGACCTCAGATGTTAAGTCCCCTAGTGCTCAGAATCATTTGAACCAATAGTGAAGAGATTTTTAGAAGCTCCTTGTGGTGTCATCTAGAGACTGCAGTACAATATGTAATTTGGCAACACATATCGATACCACAGATGTTAATGACGTGTCATGCCGATCCACAACTGTGTATGGGAGGTGGTCATGAAAACCACACATCCCCTGTCAGCACTGTAGTGCTCTCACACCAATATAGAGCCAATCATGGAAGAACTCAGGCCAATTCTCAGCTACAGCAGTCAACATCATAGTATAAGACCAACCCGTTGTTAGAGTTTCTGATGAAGTTTACTGCTGTAAATGTCTTATATTGTACCACATGAGAACAGTTTGTTAATTTGTGCATCGAGTGATGCTTTGTTAGCCAATGACAGCTGTAAATTATCCAGTACTCCTACAGCAAAGAAGTGTGTCAAAGTTATGTAAATCTTTTATTCATTAATGTAATAAAGTGAGCTAATATTTCAGGAGTTACAGTTCCTACGTGCCACCTCAATGGGCAGAAAAGGAACTCACAGCTATAGCAGGACGAAAGTAGTTTAATCTGCTCAAAACACTCCTGATCCCTAGAATCTGATGACGACGAGTTGGAGAGCATGCAGAATACCGTGTCCGGTAGATGTACAGAGGGCAGGGCACGTGTGGGGGAGTAGTGGGTAGTGGTGGGGGCTGCGGGCAGGCGCTGTAGGGGAAATGCCGAGCACTGGAGGGGAACTGCTGCTCTAAACTGAAACCTATGCCCGCAGTTTTTGTAAGTATCAAGCGGTACCCCTCCACACCCACATTTTCATGGCGATCGTCCAAAAAGATCTGTTACCTCCACTTTGGTTAGTACATAAAAAGAATTCCGCCGCGCGGGATTAGCCGGGCGGTCTTGGGCGCTGCAGTCATGGACTGTACGGCTGGTCCCGGCGGAGGTTCGAGTCCTCCCTCGGGCATGGGTGTGTGCGTTTGTCCTTGGGATAATTTAGGTTAAGTAGTGTCTAAGCTTAGGGACTGATGACCTTAGCAGTTAAGTCCCATTAGATTTCACACACATTTGAACTTTTTTTTTTTAATGCAGCGATAAATTTTGGCTTGGCTTTTTAACCATTTGTAACTTTCAGACAAGTGTCACAAGTGGCGAATTTCGAGTAAAACCTACTCATTTCTCTTGTTGCCATATTACAATTTGTTTCTTTTACCAAAACACAACTGAGTTTACAGTCTCACCTCATCTGACCTCAGTAACGCGTTGTGCAAACGCAATTGCGAGAGAATTCTGAAACAGTCGTTTACTAACTTTATTAAGCGAGGAACTGAGGAAAGGTAAGGTCAATATCTTATGAAAAAGTGCATCCGCAGTACAAAAGGAACGTGTAATGTCTTCACTTATATTGTTCCAGAACCTATAGCATTTCTCGTTTCACCAGCTGTCGACGGTCCTTAAAAATTATGATCTTTCATCCAAAAGTCTCTAATTAGTGGAATGACGCGGTATATAATGTAGTTTTGCACGGTAACTATACGGCAAAATTCTGTTCTCTTTGTGTGCTATTATTTCTCGAAAATCTCAAACCGTCTATGAAATATGAGGAATTTTGTGGCTGTTTCACTCCGGCTTTATCGCTGGTGCGGTGCGATCGCAAATGATGTGCTATGTCAGATCAGTTTTCTCGAGATTGGTGACACATAAAGACCTCCACCCAAGTCTATGAAAAATCCAACGTCTTAGCTAAATTTGATACACAGCAACATATTATGTAATATGCACCAAACGCAAAATCATAGCGATCTCTCTTTTTCATGGAAATTTTTTTAGAATTTCGCACGTTGTCTTACTTTTATGTAAATATCACAAAAACTATGACCATTAACGAAATTATGGGCATATCATAATGAACGTGATGTATAAAGCCACAAGTAAAGTAAAAATGCACTTTTTTACCAAATTGTATTTATAAAATCGTTTGAGATAGATTGCGGGGCGTGCGTCTTGGTTCTGTCATCGTCGACTGGCCGAAAGGTGGCAGACACTGTTGGTCTCCCCTTTCGAACAAACAAATGAACTCACCCAGTGCTTTCAGCGAAAACTGCTCACCACATCCTATGCGTGACGTATCAGTGCATGTGGTAGTCACTGTGGTAATATCTGAGTCATCATGCCAATATTGCTAGTTTAAAGCACTTGTAAGGCTGATCATTTGCTATGAAAACAAAATCACACTTCGAAAAGGAGGCAGAAACCCGTAAGCCAAGTACCAAGTATCGTTACTAAGAAAAACAAAGAAAGGAGTACAACAGAAAGCAGTGAGATGTCACACCTCAATAGCACCATCTAGTAGCCGTTTGTGAAAGACTTATTTATTTATTTATTTGTCCATATAAATCTCTTTTTCAGTACATATATTTTACACAGGATACTGGACAGAAAACCTTTTTAGCTATAGGTTTTTCAAACATCAAACATACATTATTTAAATTTTTATGACAAATTTGATCTATACAGTTAATAATTACAAATTTTTGAAATACTGCATATTTATAACTTATTTCTACAATTAAAGATACAAATTACATTTTTTCTTGCATTGGATACTGTGAGATTGAACAGTAGCAGTTCTTTAGAAGGTAAGCTGTCACAGACTTTTTAAAGCTTTGTAGTTCAGGAAGAGATTTTATATGTCTTGTTAACCTGCTGCAAAGTTTTGTTCCTGTATGATATACACCTTTTTGGCATAGTGTGGTGTCACAATGATTAACATGTATGTCACTGTCTGACTTGGTACTGTAATCATGGACACTTTTGTTTTGAAGAAAAAGGTTTTCCTTTTCTCAGTATGCTTTTTTTGACATGCATGACTACTTCCAGTATATAAATTCAGGGAAGGCGCAGGATCTTTAGATCTTTAAAGAAAGGTTTGCATGGTTTTCTGCTACTCACTCCTTTCATTATTCTTATGATTGCCTTTTGTTTCCTGAAAACTGTTTTGCCATGGTGTACATTACCCCAGAGAACGATAAAAAATGGTTCAAATGGCTCTGAGCTCTATGGGACTTAACTGCTGTGGTCATCAGTCCCCTAGAACTTAGAACTACTTAAACCTAACTAACCTAAGGACATCACACACATCCATGCCCGTGGCAGGATTCGAACCTGCGACTGTAGTGGTCACGCGGTTCCAGACTGTAGTGCCTACTACCGCACGGCCACTCCGGCCGGCCAGATAATGATAACATACTTCAGTATTGAATGTACACGAGTAAAGTATACAGCGTGCTTACCTGTTTCTGCACTAATACTGTTGCAGAGAATTCTTACTACATAGCTCATTTTTGCTATTTTTGAATTTAGGGATGTGATATGAGCGCTCCACTTAAGATTTTCCTGGATATGAATCCCAAGAAATTTAGTTTCATTGGCAGCACTAATGTTTTGGTTATCTATACATATTACAGGTTGTGTCGGATTTTTATTTTGATCAGTGTGGAAATTCATGAGTACCGTTTTTTGGGAATTAACTATTAGCCTGTTTCTTACAATTCGACGCTCGTAGCAAAGTGGACCGAAAGGCTGTAAAAGTCCAAATAAGTTTCCAACCTTCCTACGAACCCCTTTTCGTTGGGCAGGAGAGTGATCGATAGAGATGAACAGAGATAGAGAGATAAATAGAGATAGAGAGAGATTGAGGGAGTTGTTGGAGGGGGCGTGTGTGTCGTTGATGCTCAACAACCAATAGCTTGCAGAAATCTCAGGTTTCCGCCAGGGTCACGTCGTAAGTTCTCCACGACATTTCGGCAAACGATCTCGCTGCCACCTTCAGGGGTTCTTTAGTTGTCATCAGGAATCACCTGTAGATAGTAACGAATTTGTTTGCCTAAATATCCTGGAGAACTTACGACGTGACCTGGGCGGACACCCGAGAAGTCTGGAAGTTGGAAATACGCCAGGGAAAGGTCAGTTCGCGTAACAGCCAACAGCTGTTGAATGGCCGCCCTGTATTTTCTCGGAAGAGTGCATACAACGTCTTGGCCGTGTGGCTGAGTTTTAGAGTGACCTCATCTCAGCTGTTCAGCTGTATCAGATGGCACAGTTGCGTAGGATCGCAGCTGGTTTTTGCTCCAGAAAAGCCGTCGGCTGTGTGAGGAAGATGTCACTCGTGTTTCTCCATACGGGGGATTACGTATGCGCGGGTGTGGACTTTCCTTGATAGTAGCCCCATCACTTCTACGCATCGTCTGACGTGCTATTTTGTAATGGGGATGGGAGGAGGGAAGGGGTTACTCCATAATTCTCAGAATGGTTCGATGTGGCCTGCCACGACTTCATCTAACCTACTGGTTCCCAATCAGATTTAGAATTTCTAACTTATATTCGTTACACGAACTCAAAGTTTGAGGTCTAGTTGTTCCTAGGTGAGAAAATATGAGACTTAGTAGAGCAGTTTTCTGATCTGATATCACAGATGCATTTGGTTTATCTTGTAGATATTTTCACACTCTTGAATAAGTTGAACTTGCATTTTCAAGGTTCCGGAAACAGAAAGCTGCGGGCCGTTATGACCGAGCGGTTCTAGGCGCTTCAGTTCGGAACCGCGCTGCTGCTACGGTCGCAGGTTCGAATTATGCCTCGGGCATGGATCTGTGTGATGTCCTTAGGTTAGTTAGGTTTAAATACACTCCTGGAAATTGAAATAAGAACACCGTGAATTCATTGTCCCAGGAAGGTGAAACTTTATTGACACATTCCTGGGGTCAGATACATCACATGATCACACTGACAGAACCACAGGCACATAGACACAGGCAACAGAGCATGCACAATGTCGGCACTAGTACAGTGTATATCCACCTTTCGCAGCAATGCAGGCTGCTATTCTCCCATGGAGACGATCGTAGAAATGCTGCATGTAGTCCTTTGGAATGGCTTGCCATGCCATTTCCACCTGGCGCCTCAGTTGGACCAGCGTTCGTGCTGGACGTGCAGACCGCGTGAGACGACGCTTCATCCAGTCCCAAACATGCTCAATGGGGGACAGATCCGGAGATCTTGATCGCCAGGGTAGTTGACTTACACCTTCTAGAGCACGTTGGGTGGCACGGGATACATGCGGACGTGCATTGTCCTGTTGGAACAGCACGTTCCCTTGCCGGTCTAGGAATGGTAGAACGATGGGTTCGATGATGGTTTGGATGTACCGTGCACTATTCAGTGTCCCCTCGACGATCACCAGTGGTGTACGGCCAGTGTAGGAGATCGCTCCCCACACCATGATGCCGGGTGTTGGCCCTGTGTGCCTCGGTCGTATGCAGTCCTGATTGTGGCGCTCACCTGCACGGCGCCAAACACGCATACGACCATCATTGGCACCAAGGCAGAAGCGACTCTCATCGCTGAAGACGACACGTCTCCATTCGTCCCTCCATTCACGCATGTCGCGACACCACTGGAGGCGGGCTGCACGATGTTGGGGCGTGAGCGGAAGACGGCCTAACGGTGTGCGGGACCGTAGCCCAGCTTCATGGAGACGGTTGCGAATGGTCCTCGCCGATACCCCAGGAGCAACAGTGTCCCTAATTTGCTGGGAAGTGGCGGTGCGGTCCCCAACGGCACTGCGTAGGATCCTACGGTCTTGGCGTGCATCCGTGCGTCGCTGCGGTCCGGTCCCAGGTCGACGGGCACGTGCACCTTCCGCCGACCACTGGCGACAACATCGATGTACTGTGGAGACCTCACGCCCCACGTGTTGAGCAATTCGGCGGTACGTCCACCCGGCCTCCCGCATGCCCACTATACGCCCTCGCTCAAAGTCCGTCAACTGCACATACGGTTCACGTCCACGCTGTCGCGGCATGCTACCAGTGTTAAAGACTGCGATGGAGCTCCGTATGCCACGGCAAACTGGCTGACACTGACGGCGGCGGTGCACAAATGCTGCGCAGCTAGCGCCATTCGACGGCCAACACCGCGGTTCCTGGTGTGTCCGCTGTGCCGTGCGTGTGATCATTGCTTGTACAGCCCTCTCGCAGTGTCCGGAGCAAGTATGGTGGGTCTGACACACCGGTGTCAATGTGTTCTTTTTTCCATTTCCAGGAGTGTAGTTCTAAGTCTAGGGGACTGATGACCACAGATGTTAAGTTCCATAGTGCTTAGTGCCATTTGAAACAGAAATTTTTGCAAATACATTTGACTTTAAAGATAAGCTCCGTGACTTTATTTGGAAACTTCAATATGGATAATTGAAATTGGCGAAAACATTTATTCTGCTTTCGCGACATTCGAAGTACTCGAACATACAAGAAATCATCAAAAGACATTTGCAGATGCTGACTGAACAATTCAATTATTACTTTCCAGAGCATAACAAAACACAAGGTAAAGTTGACCAAACACTGATTCTCGACCCTTTTAGCACTAATGCCGAAAAAGTTGCAGTAGAAATTCAGGTGACAGCTCTTTGGATTCTAAAACGATAGAAACTGTAAGGACGCATTTGACTCTGATTCTCTTGAGCAGTTTAGGTGTAAAAAGGCAATTGCATACACTAAAATTCGAGGAAATCGCCTTGCGCTATCTCATGCTTCTCTCCAAAACTTATTTATCCGATCCAGGGTGTTCTGTTTTTCTGGTAATTGCAAAACCAAGTCCAGTACGTGACGAAAGTGACTGATTGTATGCGTGCAACTTTGAACAACAATATCAGCCCCACGACTAGCAAACCTGTACAAATGATGCAAGTTCAAAATGCAGATTGACACAAATCGAATTTAATTTTTTACTACAGTGTTGTGTTTTCTATTACAATAGTACTGCTAAAGCATATTATTTTTGAGTTTAACGAATATGTTAAAGTTTTGATTAACGTTTATTTCAGACCGAAACAGCTTACCTTGTGGTCCCTGCTAACAGGAATCATAGTGGTCCTTGGGCCAAAATAATGTTGGGAAACAGTGCTCTACCTCTGATGTGCCAATTTCTTCACCTAAATCTACGTCTACATCGACATCCATACTCCGCAAGCCACCTGACTGTGTGTGGCGGAGGATACCTTGAGTACCTCTATCGGTTCTCCCTTCTATTCCAGTCTCGTATTGTTCGTTGAAAGAAAGATTGTCGGTATGCCTCTGTGTGGGCTCTAATCTCTTTGATTTTTATCATCATGGTCTCTTCGCGAGTTATACGTAGGAGGGAGCAATATTCTGCTTGACTCCTCGGTAAAGGTATGTTCTCGAAACTTCAACAAAAGCCCGTACCGAGCTACTGAGCGTCTCTCTTGCAGAGTCTTCCACTGGAGTTTATCATCTCCGTAACGCTTTCTAGATTACGAAATGATCCTGTAACGAAGCGCGCTACTCGCCGTTGGATCTTCTCTATCTCTTCTATCAACCCTATCTGGTACGGATCCCACACTGGTGAGCAGTATTCAAGCAGTGGGCGAACAAGTGTACTGTAACCTACTTCCTTTGTTTTCGGACTGCATTTCCTTGGGATTCTTCCAATGAATCTCAGCCTGGCATCTGCTTTACCGACGATAAACTTTATATGATCATTCCATTTTAAATCACTCCTAATGCGTACTCCCAGATAATTTATGGAATTAACTGCTTCCAGTTGCTGAGCTGCTATATTGTAGCTAAATGATAAGGGATCTTTCTTTCTATGTATTCGCAGCACATGACACTTGTCTACATTGAGATTCAATTGCCATTCCCTGCACCATGCGTCAATTCGCTGCAGATCCTCCTGCATTTCAGTACAATTTTCCATTACCTCAGAAGAGGCCCGCGCCTACTGATTACTATAGATTCCGCCCAAATTTCTAGTATATGTGGGGCGTGGCCAGACACCAAACGACGTTAGTGGAAGCTCCACATGAGCGAGAGTTTGGAAAAAAATAGCGGTTTTGACGCGGATCGGGCCAGGCATCGGGCATTTATTACGTAGTTTCGAGGTAGCGGTTGATGCAGTGGAAAGAGAATAGACGGTCATGCGAGAGTCATTGGATGGAGTCTTCGTACGGTAACTGTTATTTTCAATTTCTACTTAACATTTGTACATATATAAAGCGGCAGGTGTGTGGTCCAACTAAGGCCTTTGGTTGGTTTGGGGGATTCAAGGGACCACACTGCGACGGTCATCGGTCCCTTTTTCCAAATATTAAAAAACCACAGAGAATAAAAAACGTTCAACAGAATAGGAGACAGACGACACAGAACAAAGGAAACGTAGACAAGGGCCAGACAAAAGGAAATAAAATCACACAGAGTGTGACGGTGGTTGGCCGACCATAGGAACAAAAAAAGGAAAAGTCAACCACCGAGAACACATTAAAAACTGAGTTTAAAACCGTAGGCCAAAGGCCAGAATCAACACTAAAAACCATAAACACTCAGATTAAATGATAAAAAACCCCTGCCCGAATAAAGCGCAAAAGTAAGCCAGCCATAGCAGGGTCATCTGTTAAAAGGGCAGGAAGCATGTCAGGCAGTGCGAACGTCTGCCTGAGCACAGCTAAAAACGGACACTCCAATAAAATGTGGACCACAGATAAAACGGAGCCGCAGTGACACAGAGGTGGGTCCTCACGGCGAAATAAGTGGCCATGTGTCAGCCGAGTGTGCCCAGTGCGCAGCCGGCAGAGGACAACAGACTCCTGGCGGGAGACTCGCATGGACGACCGACACACAGTCGTCGTCGCCTTGATAGGGCGAAGTTTGTTTGGCATGGGCAGTTTGTTGCGCCATTCAGTGTCCCATAGGTCGAAAATTTTGTGGCATAAGAGTGCCCGCAAATCAGTCTCTGGGAGGCCAACGTCCAGAGATGGTTTACTGGTGGCCTCTTTCGCCAGGCAGTCAACATGTTCTTTGCCGGGTATCCCAACATGGCCGGGGGTCCACAAAAATACCACAGAGCGGCCGCTATGGGCAAGAGTATGCAGGGACTCATGGATAGCCATCACCAGACGAGAACGAGGGAAACACCGGTCGAGAGCTCGTAAACCGCTCAGGGCATCGCTACAGATCACGAAGGACTCACCTGAGCAGAATCAGATATACTCTAGGGCTCGAAAGATGGCGACCAGCTCAGCAGTGTAAACACTGCAGCCAGCCGGCAATGAACCTTGTTCCGAATGGTCCCCTAGAGTTAGCGCATAACCAACACGACCAGCAACCATCGAGCCGTCAGTGTAAACAATGCCAGAGCCCTGATACATGGCCAGGATGGAATAAAAGCTCCGGTGGAAGGCCTCCGCAGGGACTGAGTCCTTCGGGCCCCGTGCCAAGTCGAGTTGAAGGCAAGGGCGAGGAACACGCCATGGGGGTGTACGCAAAGTGGCCCGGAAAGGAGGTGGAACAGTGAAAACCTGAAGCCCGGAGAGAAGCTCTTTGAAGTGGACCGCGATCGTACAACCTGACCGGGGACGACCGATTGCGGGAACAGGAGACTGGGCTGGTCCGGAAAGCACCAGTGGCAAGGCCTATTCTGTTGAACGTTTTTTATTCTCTGTGGGTATTTTTAGTATTTGGAAAAAGGGACCGATGACCGTCGCATTCTGGTCCCTTGAATCCCCCAAACGAACCAACCAACCAACCAACCGTCTCATGAGGTTGGGTCAGCCAGCGAAATCTGCGGTTGCTGAACACTACCTTGGTACGGGAAATGGCATGAACTATGTAGGCTGTGTAGGATTGGGTCCAGTACCCGCAGCAGAAATGGTGATGCTGAGCCATAAGCCAGGCTCCCATAATCCAGACGAGACTGGATTAACGCCTGGTAGAGCCGTAGGAGAGTAGATCGGTCGGCGCCCCACCTGGTATGGCTCAGGCATCGCAGAGCATTTGGATGCCGCCAACACATCTGTTTAAGCTGCCGAATATGAGGAAGCCAAGTCAACCGGGCATCAAAAACTACATCAAAAAACCTGTATGTCTCAACCACAGCAAGAAGTTCGCCATCAAGATAAAGCCACGGCTCCGGGTGAACAGTGCGTCGCCGGCAGAAATGCATAACGCAGGTCTTGGCAGCCGAAAACTGAAAGCCATGCGCTACAGCCCAAGACTGCGCCTTACGGATAGTGCCCTGTAGCTGACGTTCAGCAGCTGCAATGCCAATAGAGCTGTAGTAAAGGCAGAAGTCGTCAGCATACAGGGAAGCGGAGACAGACGTCCCCACCGCCGCAGCGAGCCCGTTAATGGCTATTAAAAACAGGCAGACACTTAAAACAGAGCCCTGTGGCACACCGTTCTCCTGGACGTGGGAGGAACTATGGGAGGTCGCGACTTGCACGCGGAAGGTACGACACGGCAGAAAATTTCTGATAAACATCGGCAGAGGGCCCCGAAGACCCCATCCATGAAGTGTAGATAGGATGTGACGACGCCATGTCGTATCATACGCCTTCCGCATGTCGAAGAAGACAGCGACCAGGTGCTGACGGCGGGCAAGGCAGTAAGGATGGCCGACTCCAGGCTCACCAGATTGTCGGCGGCGGAGCGGCCTTTACGGAACCCACCCTGAGACGGAGCCAGAAGGCCTCGAGACTCCAGTACCCAATTCTAGCGCCGGCTCACCATCCATTCAAACAACTTGCAAAGAACGTTGGTGAGGCTAATGGGACGGTAGCTGTCCACCTCCAAAGGGTTCTAGCCTGGTTTCAGAATGGGGATAACAACACTTTCCCGCCATTGCGACGGAAACTCACCCTAGACCCAAATATGGTTGTAAAGGTCGAGGAGCCGTCGCTGGCAGTCCACTGAAAGACGTTTCAGCATCTGACAGTGGATGCCATCTGGCCCAGGAGCGGTATAAGGGCAAGCGGCTAGGGCACTGCGAAATTCCCACCCACTGAATGGAACATTGTACGATTCTGGATTGTGGGTGCAAAATGACAGGCTCCGACGTTCCATCCGCTCTTTAATGGAGCGGAAGGTCAGGGGGTAATTCGCAGAAGCGGAATTCAGAGCAAAATGCTCTGCCAAGTGGTTTGCAATGACGTCGGAGTCAGTACAAACTGCTCCATTCAGTGAGAGCGCTGGGACGCTGACAGGGGTTCGATAGCCATAGAGGCGTCGAATCTTGGCCCAGACCCGCGATGGAGTGACATGGAGGCCAATGGTGGACACATACCGCTCCCAGCACTCCTGCTTGCGTTGGCGGATAAGGCAGCAGGCTCGCGCATGCAGCTGTTTGAAGGCGATAAGGTGTTCGATGGAGGGATGTCGCTTGTGACGCTGCAGCGCCCGCCGGCAATCCTTAATCGCTTCAGCGATCTCAGGTGACCACCAAGGCACAGTCCGCCGTCGAGGGGACCCAGAAGATTCGGCGGCAGTAACGATGCCGGTGGTGACCGATTGAACCACCGCATCAATGTCATCACTAGAGAGAGGCTCAATAGCGGCAGTGGAGGAAAACAAGTCCCAGTCAGCCTTATTAATGGCCCACCTGCAAGGCCGCCCAGAAGACTGACGCAGTGACAGAAAGATCGGAAAGTGGTCACTACCACACACGTCGTCATGCAGTCTCCATGGCAGACAGTAAGAGGCTAGGGCTGCAGATCGAAAGATCGATGGCGGAGTATGTGCCATGCGCCACACTAAAGTGTGTGGAGGAACCATCATTTAAAAGCGAAAGATCGAGCTGTGCCAAGAAATGCTCAATGGTGGCTCCTCGACCTGTCGCCACCGACCCACCCCACAGAGGGTTATGGGCGTTGCCCAGTAACAGGAAAGGGGGCGGAAATTGGGCTATCAGCACAGCTAGGACATGCTGCACAACATCATCATCATCCGGTGGAAGGTAAAGACTGCAGACGGTAACAGCCTGTGGCGTCCACACCCGAACAGCGACAGCCTCTAAATGTGTTTGTAGAGGGATAGACTCGCTGTGAAGAGAGTTAAGGACATATATGCAGACGCCACCAGACACCCTTTCATAAGCTGCCCGGTTCTTATAATAATGCTGATAGCCACGGAGGGCGGGGGTTCGCATTGCTGGAAACCAAGTTTCCTGAATAGCAATGCAGAAGAAAGGGTGAAAGCTGATAAGTTGTCGGAGCTCAGTTAGATGGTGGAAAAAACCGCTGCAGTTCCACTGGAGGATGAAATTGTCCATGGCTGAGAAAGGCGTGAAGGGACTAGGAAGGCAATTAACGCCGCTTGTTCATTCGCTGCCACCGATTCAGAACCCGCACGAGTGACATCCATGGCATCTGAGGGACCGGTGAGATCCAGGTCTGCAGCAGACGCCAGAATCTCGACCTCGTCCTCAGACACTGAGCTTGTTGGAAGCGGTGGGACGGGTGCCACAGCAATGTCGGGATTCTTGGGTACCTTTTTCTTTTTCAGCTTACTTCGCTCTGCCTTCGGTGGTTCAGGCTGGGAGGGCTTCACTGGGTCAGTCTCAGGGACGGACGACCAGGGACCGGTGGTTGTTTGAGCCACTTGCGGCTGTCTGCCCTTGTACCGGTCGGAACTGGCGAAGGGAGGTCCCCAAGGGACACCTTCCTGGCGAGAGGAGCCGAAGAAGTCTTACACTTCTCCGGCTGGGAAGGGGGAACTGATGTCCCCAATGGTTGGGGGGGCGTTGCTTCTGAAGTAGATGGAGCAGGAGCAACAGGGAGTGTAGTGCCCCCCACCATCATGGGGACAGGTGTGATTCTCTGGCTCTAAGAGCTAATAGTGTGTGGTGCAGCTATAGGAACTGTAACAGAAGCGACAGTGGCGGCATAAGTGGACGTCATTCGTACTGGATGCAGGCGTTCAAACTTACACTTAGCCTCAGTGTAGGTCAGCCTATCCAGGGTCTTGTATTCCATTATTTTCCGCTCCTTCTGGAGAATCTTACAGTGCGGCGAGCAAGGCAGATGGTGCTCCCCGCAGTTGACTCAGGTGGGAGACGGGGCACATGGAGTATCAGGGTGGGACGGTCGACCACAATCGTGACATGTGAGGCTGGAAGTACAGCGAGAAGACATATGGCCGAACTTCCAACACTTGAAGCACTGCATGGGGGAGGGATATATGGCTTGACATCACAATGGTATACCATCACCTTGACCTTCTCAGGTAACGTGTCACCCTCGAAGGCCAAGATGAAGGCAGCAGTGGCAACTTGGTGATTGCTCGGACCCCGTTGGACGCGCCGGACGAAATGAACCCCTCGTCACTCTGTTGGCGCGCAGCTTGTCATCGGACTGTAAAAGGAGATCGCGGTGAAAAATAATGCCCTGGACCATATTTAAGCTTTTATGTGGGGTGATAGTAACAGAAACATCCCCCAGCTTCGTACAAGCGAGCAAGGCTCGTGACTGGGCAGAGGATGCTGTTTTTATCAAGACTGACCCCGACCGCATTTTGGACAAGCCCTCCACCTCCCCGAACTTGTCCTCTAAATGTTCTACAAAGAACTGAGGCTTCACAGAGACAAACGATTCCCCGTCAGCTCTGGTACAGACGAGATACCGGGGCGAATACCTTTTGCTGTCATTCATAGCCTTTCGTTGCTCCCATGGTGTGGCCATGGAGGGGAACGATTTGGGGTCATACAAATTAGCCTTAAAGAGAGCTCTGGAACGCTTAGAGACTGCTGACGGCTGGCCGCCAGCGACAGATGATGTACCACGCTTCATTGCGGGTCATCCGCCCTGATGCCACCTACTCCGACCAAGGGCCCTCCCCACGGGCGCCACCCAGCCTCAGCAATAGCCACCTGGCAGGATGGCCATTGCCGGGAGTCCCGATGCCACAGGGAGACGGCCATCTACTCCTTGGCATACGTGGGGAGTTAACGGCGCAGGCATCAGTAGAGCGATCCCTGTGAGGTCAGGGGGCTACAACCAACAGGGCACATGGCGGCCCCACCACAACGGACTGGCTACCGTGCTGGATTTTAGGTGACACGTCGTCCATGGTTTTCATCTGTGCAGAAACTGGCACTGCTTATCGCATGGCGGAAAGTGCACGCAGGAACTGATCCATGCCCAAGAGATGGAGAGCGGGCAGCACTGCAATGCAACGACGAATAAGCTGGCGAAAGCACTCAACGCAAAATGGACACAATGCACCAAGTAAGGCGCCCTTCCCCAATTGGCTCGCTCTTCGGAAGAATTTAGAAAGATGGGGGTCAAACCCGAGAGGGGACCATCACTTAAGGCCGAAACGTTTGAGACTCCTTTTAGTCGCCTCTTACGACAGGCAGGAAGACCGCGGGCCTATTCTTACCCCCGCACCCGCAGGGGGGCCTCGTGAGACGTTTATGTTCGTCGCATCTGTCTTTAACCGTACGACACGTCTGGCCAGCCGCTTCAACGGACGCAGGAAGGCGCGCCGATCTCCCGTCTCACGGCATCGCAGCTCGCACCGGCCAGACCGATGTCGTGGGTTGACATGTGTTGCTCTCGTGTCGCCAGCGAAGCCACTACCCCTCGCTTACGGCGCGGCCCACTGGACTCACGTGGCGACCTCACATGCGCCGACGCTCAAGACGGACAAGTCATCTCGTGTCTCAGTGCGCGACCGACCAACCGTTCAATCCAACCGCCAATGACCATTGCCCGAGAAACTCGAACAGACTGGCGGCCTAACGCGCAGACTCAGGTGCAGGAACTCAGCCCAGACCGGGCAACCAGTAGTGGAGTTCTGTTACTGGCGGAGTGGTAAGAATCTCATTTTGCCGGCGTAAAAATTTGATCCAAACGACAGACATACTAGCACTCTAGCGACTGCCGCACAAATGCGAACGAGAGAACGACCAGCAACTGGTGACGAGTGACTGACCCAGACACCCTCCAACTGACCAACTGACCGACTAACGAGTTTTTTTTTTCCCCTTTATTGTAATTTTCATCACCTCATACAAGGCGGGCTGGCAGCAGCTTAATATGCTGCTCTTCAGCCTTATGGGGTACAGGAATATGATATGGGTGAGACAATACAAAAAAATGGCGGGCAAAGAAAGTAGTTACAAGAAACAAAAAGCCGTTCACGTTGGACGATAAAAACACTAACACTTGTTGACACGGCGCACAAAACACGGAGAATGGCGACGGCACATGTGAACAGTTGAGTTGTAACTGCACGAAACACAAAACGAAGCACACACACTAGACACTGATGGCGATGATCTCCGGCGCGCGAATGTTAACTATGCGTGTGCGAGTCCGGGGACCTGCCAAAAGAGGAGGAGGAGGAAGGGGAGTGGGAGAGGGAGAGGGGAAAGCAGAGATGCCACGGGCAGGGGAGAAAGGGGGGAGGGAGGAAGGGGGAGGGGAAGCCCGGGGGGAAGAGGGGTGGAGGGAGGGCACGGGGGAAAAGGAAAGAGAAGGGGAGGCAGGGAAGAGAAGGGAGGGAGGGAGGGTGCCTAAAGGAAAGGACACCGGAAGTTGGGGGGGCAGGGTCAAAGTTGATAGGAGGGGTAGATGGAGGGGAGGAGGACATCATCAGGGAGGGGGAGCTGGCGGAAGCCACCTTGGGAGAGAGTAAGGAGGGTGGAGAGATGGAGACCGGGCGGGACGTGGGAATACAGGCGCGGCAGCGGGAGGGGATGGGAGAGGATCGGGGATACGAGCGGGTGAGGAGGATCGAGTTTACGGGAGGTGTACCGACTAACGAGCTCATAGCGCCCCTTAAATGCACGTGAACAGGCAACCTTTCCCCTTTCCCACCAGAGGGAGACACCAAAGCTGCGATTGCCACAGCGGCGCCACCGCCAGAAACGGAGGGCGACTGCTTCACACTACACGCTGCGGCGAGCTCTTCAAAACAGCAATTTTTAACCACGGTTCAACCGTGTTCTCGGCTCTCTGTTTCATATCCCTGGACTTGATCCAGGTGTCACATCATGCAGGAAGTCTTCCGAAACCGTATCGTTGGACGACGCATAGTCTTCGTGCCAAGAACCGCTCCCCTCTGGACTTCCGAAGTTTAAAAGATGTGACAAGTGGTTGCTCTTGTTGGCAGATCTACTAGTTAAAAACTTAGTGCTCCGTTTCTGTACTTGTTTTATAACAAATAAAACGTAGTGCCTCAATATTGATGTGACTTGGAATAAAAATATCCTTATTGGCTCTCAGACCCAATCGGTTCCCACATGTGCCACTTAGCAGTTGTCAATAAAGTATTTATTTTCTAAATTGTCCGGCTATCGTTTCGCGGTAATACGCTAAGCAGCGTAATTCTATCGTGTCAGAACGACTTCTTAATTTTTTGGGTCAGTAGTAACGGAAGCCTTATAGGATCACTTTAGTGTATGTCTGTCCGTCTGTCACACTTACGAACCTTTTTTTTTTCTTCATGAACGAGGAGAGGATTTCAAGTTAAAACAGAAAATTTTACCACGGCTCAAAAGTAAATTCTTAAGTAAAGTTTTGAAAGTAAATTCAGGGTTCAGCAACCTTTAGAAATAAAAACTCAGATTGCCCGCGGAAGACATATTTACATGGATTAACTGATACCGTAAGTAAGTTAAACACTTACTAATAATAGCTAATCAACTAACATTCTGCAAATACATCATTATTATGCGGAAGCAGAGCACACGCTTAGTAAGGGGCATCAAAAGATATCGAACACACACAACATCGCGCGTCCGGCAACATCTTACTGTACTAAGATCGACCACAATCACAGTTAACTAAGCGCTCTTGCTTCTTCTTCTTCTTCTTCTTCTTCTTCTTCTTGCGTTACGGCCTCTGTAGGACCACGGGTAACCCCTTCGTGGACTGCATTTCCCTCTTCTTCTTCCAGAACCTCTTCATTCTTTCTCTTCTCCTCTCCCACTCTTCTTCCGAGATCTCCAGTTTCTGTTTCTCCTGGCGGCTCTGGTGACATTCTAATCTTTTCCTGTATTCTTCTCTGTCATTGATCTCTGGCATATTTGTCGGTGCATATTTGTTCCTCCAATTTTCCTTTCTTTCGACCTTCATCCCCAATTCCAACCAGTCCTTCCGAAGTTCAACAACCCACTTGGTTCCTGTCTTTCCCTTGTCCTCCCTGTTGTTTCCCACACTCTCTTCCCCATTCTGTCCGTACTCATCCTAACTACATGCCCAGCAAAGCTTGCCCTTGTGAGTCTGATTTCCCCGGATATTGTAAGCGCTCTTAGTAATTAGAATACTGAACAGGGTGTCTTGATGCTGGGGCGATTTTGCGAAGATGTCAGACCATCACTTCGCAAGACCTTAACATCGTGTCCCTCCAAGGAAGCGGGCACATCCACAGCTCACGAAGTTGCCGGAGAATGCACAGCGGCGGCCAACTTCCACCGCCCCCAGTATAACCACGTGGCCTCAGCCACGCCGCCATCGCATCTGCCCGCCAGCCAATCGCCGACTCGCTCACCGCCGCCTTCCGTTCTCAAAGCCTTGTTTTCTTACTTGCGGTCGGCACTCTCTTATACCCCGAGCCGTCCCAAACCCCAAGACAAACCCCTGTACTAGGAAATCGGCAGTACTCATGACCGAGCGGGGTGGCGCAGTGGTTAGACACTGGACTCGCATTCGGGAGGACGACGGTTCAATCCCGCGTCCGGCCATCCTGATTTAGGTTTTCCGTGATTTCCCTAAATCACTCCAGGCAAATGCCGGGATGGTTCCTCTGAAAGGGCACGGCCGACTTCCTTCCCAATCCTTCCCTAATCCGATGAGACCGATGACCACGCTGTCTGGTCTCCTTCCCCAAACCAACCAACCAACAGTACTCATGTCAGAGCCGGTCGCGGTGGCCGAACCGCTCTAGGCGCTTCAGTCCGGAACCGCGCAACTGCTACGGTCGCAGGTTCGAACCCTGCCTCGGGCACGGATGTGTGTGATGTCCTTAGGTTAGTTAGGTTTAAGTAGTTCTAAGTTCTAGGGGACTGATGACCTCAGGTGTTAGTCCCATAGTACTTAGAGCCATTTGAACCATTTGAACTCAGAGATACTTCTTGCACAGGTTCCGTCACGCCCCACATCCGATGCAACGCCGATGGTGTAACGTAATCCTCCCACCCTCACATTGACGATAGGACACGGGAATTACCTCGCCATTGCGCACTACAGGCTCTCTGCCGACATCTCTCCAAGACATTATTGCTTCCCTCACGAACTGCATCTCCATTACATGGGATCTGGGCTGTACGATGTGCCTAGAGGCCATTGTCGGAATCGTTCTGCTAGTGTATATCTATGCATTCGGCTACGGTCACTACATGGAACCCTCCTACGAGCTCAATAACTTGTATATGACGCAGCGGGTCAAATGTAAGCCTCGCACACTGACATTCCCTATGTGACACGCAAGTTGCTTCGCCATTGCTGTCTAACGTTTCCTTCAGGATCCGCATCTCCATCAGATTGGATCTGCGCTATTCGAAATGCCTCGTGGACATTAAATCATGCTGCTAGTGTACAGGGTGATCAAAAAGTTAGCATAAATTTGAACACTGAATAAATCACGGAATAATGTAGATAGAGAGGTACAAATTGACACACATGCTTGGAATGACGTGGGGGTTTTTTTGGAACCAAAAAAATACAAACGTTCAAAAAATATCCGACAGATGGCGCTTCATCTGATCAGAATAGCAATTATTAGCATAACAAAGTAAGACAAAGCAAAGATCATGTTCTTTACAGGAAATGCTCAATATGTCCACCATCATTCCTCAACAATAGCTGTAGTCGCGGAATAATGTTGTGAACAGCACTGTAAACCATGTCCGCAGTTATGGTGAGGCATTGGCGTCGGATGTTGCCTTTCAGCATCCCTAGAGATGTCGGTCGATCACGATACACTTGCGACTTCAGGTAACCCCAAAGCCAATAATCGCACGGACTGAGGTCTGGGGACCTGGGAGGCCAAGCATGACGAAAGTGGCGGCTGAGCACACGATCATCACCAAACGACGCGCGCAAGAGATCTTTCACGCGTCTAGCTATATGGGGTGGAGCGCCGTACTGCATAAACATCGTACGTTCCAGCAGGTGTTTATCAGCCAGGCTGGGGACGATGCGATTCTGTAACATATCGGCGTACGTCTCACCCGTCACAGTAGCAGTTACAAAACCAGAATCACGCATTTCCTCGAAGAAAAAGGGCCCGACAACGGTAGATGTGGTAAATTCAACCCATACCGTGACTTTCTCGTCGTGCAATGGAGTTTCCACGACAGTTCTAGGATTTTCGGCTGCGCAAATTCTGCAGTTGTGGTCGTTGACAGACCCTCGGAGATTCAAATGAGCTTCGTCGGTCCGCAACACGTTACTCAACCAATCGTCATCTTCCGCCATCTTTTGAAACGCCCACACCGCAAAAGCCCTCCGCTTCACTAAATCGCCAGGTAACAGTTCATGATGCCGACGTATTTTGTACGGATAGCATCGGAAGGTACGCCTCAGTGCCAACCAAACGGTAGTGTATGACGGATCCGCTACAGTCTCCATTTCTTCCTCAAGTGTCTCAGCAGCATTACGCCTTGTGCTCGGTCGGCCACTACGGGGTCTATCGTCTAAACAATCCGTGGCTTCGAACTTCGAAATCATTCTAGCCACAGGTGCATTTGTCAACGGACCTTTACCCGTTCGAATCCCCTTCCTATGGCGATAGGATCGTAACGCTGAACTAGCACATTCCCCATTCTTATAATACAGCTTCACTAAAAGCGCCTTTTCAGGTAATGTCAACATGCTGAAACTGCTGGCGCATCTGATTCTCTCTCTCTTTTTTACTTTACTGTTATTTTAAAACCTGTACAACAGGCAGGCTGTCAGCAGCACTCTACGCTGCTCTTCAGCCATAGAATACAGAATGAGAAAAAACAGTAAGAATACACATAAGTTACAGAACGGTGGCCAATAAAACAGTAGACACATAAAGACACACACGGAGCCGTTCACATTCGACGATAATCCACACTGCAAGCTGTTGATACGACGCACAAACACTGAAGAAGACGATAGCACTGGTGAACGATGGAGTGCGACGGTGAACACTGAACACTAAACACGACGGCACACACGAGACACTGAGGGCGATGATCTCCAGCGCGCGAATGTCCACTCAGCGTGTACGAGTCCAGGGACCTGCCGAGAGGGGAATAAGGGTGAGGTGGGGGAGAGGGGAGATGCCATGGGCAGAGGAGATAGGGGGAAGGGAGGAAGGGGGAGGGGAAGTCCAGGGGAAGAGGGATGGAGGAAGGAGGATGGGGGGAAAAGGAGAGAGAAGGGAGGGAGGGTGCCTAACGGAAAGGACACAGGAAGTGGGGGGGCAGGATCAAAGATGATAGGAGGGGTAGATGGAGGGGAGGAGGACATCATCAGGGAGAGGGAGCTGGCGGAAGCCACCTTGGGAGAGGGTAAGGAGGGTGGAAAGATGGAGACCGGGTGGGACATGGGAATACAGGTGCGGCAGTGGCCGGGGGTGGGAGAGGATGGGTGAGACATGCGGGTGAGGAGGATCGAGTTTGCGGGAGGTGTACAGGATCCGTATCCTTTCAAGGAAAAGGAGGAGGTGGGGGAAGGGGATGAGATCGTACAGGATCCGTGTGGGGGAAGGGAGACGGATGCGATAGGTGAGGCTGAGAGCATGGTGTTCAAGGATTTGGATGGATTTATAAAAGGTAGGGGGGGGGGGCGGAGATCCAGGCCGGATGGGCGTAACAAAGGATATGGCGGATGAGGGATTTATAGGTGTGGAGGGGTCCAGACCCCACGTACGGCCGGAAAGGAGCTCGAGGAGACAGAGTCGGGAGCGTGCCTTGGCTTGGATTGTCCGGATATGGGGAGTCCAGGAGAGGCGACGGTAGAGGGTGACGCCAAGGTACTTAAGGGTGGGTGTGAGGGCGATAGGACGACCATAGATGGTGAGATAGAAATCAAGGAGGCGGAAGGAAGGGGTGGTTTTGCCTACAATGATCGCCTGGGTTTTGGATTGACCTTGAGCAACCACTGGTTGCACCAAGTGGTGAACCGGTCAAGATGGGATTGGAGAAGGTGTTGGGGGGCGCTGCAGGGTGGGGGCAAGGGCAAGGAAGGTGGTGTCATCGGCAAACTGGAGAAGATGGACGGGGGGTGACAGCGGCGCAATGTCCGCCGTGTACAAAAGGTACAGAAGGGGGGAGAGGACGGAGCCTTGGGGCACACCAGCGGAGGGGGAAAAGGTGTAGGAATCTGTGTTATGGATGGTGACGTAGAAAGGACGGTAGGAGAGAAAGGAGCCGATCAGACGGACGTAGTTAATGGGAATGACGAAGGTTTGGAGCTTGAAGAGGAGACCGGAATGCCATACGCGATCATAAGCACGTTCGAGGTCCAGGGAGAGGAAGATTGCGGAGCGACGGGAATTAAGCTGGTCGGAAAGGAGATGAGTGAGGTGAAGGAGAAGGTCGTCAGAAGAGGACGGCCGAAAGCCACACTGGGTAACGGGAAGGAGGCAGTGCTGGCGGAGATGCTGGTGGATGCGGTGGGTGAGGATAGATTACAGGACCTTGCTGAAGACCCAGGTAAGGCTGATGGGATGGTAGGAGGAGACGGCGGACGGCGGTTTGCCAGGTTTAAGGAACATCAGGATATGGGAGGTTTTCCACAGGTCAGGGTAGTAACCGGTGGACAGGACTACATTGTGGAGCCAGGCCAGGGTGGAGAGGAAAGAGACAGGAGCTTCATGAAGGTGACGGTAGGTGACACGATCGTGACCAGGAGCAGTGTTGCGTTTTGTGCGGAGTGTAGCAATGAGATCCTGTGTAGTGATAGGGGCATTGAGTTCCATGTGTGCAATGTTGTCCAAGTACTGGAAACCAGGAGCGAGGGGTGGGACAGAGGTGTCAGTTCGATCGCGGACATCCAGGAAGAGGGAGTAATCGAACCGGGGATCATCGGGGATGGAAAAGACATCAGAGAGGTAAGAGGCAAAGTGATTGGCCTTACTAAGGGAGTCAGGGAACGGGTGATCATCATGGAGAAGAGGATAGTAGGGGGAGGGTTTAGTTCTGGTAAGGCGACGGAAGGCTGACCAGAACTTGGACGAGTTGATAGGTAGGGTAGCATTTAAACGGGTGTGTGCCTGTCGCCAGACCCAGAGTTTCTTAGCCGCGAGCAAATTACAAATGTGTCGCTGGAGTTGCCAGTGGCGTCGTAGTGTGTCCGGGTCACACATGTGGAGGAAGGCATGGTAGAGACAGCGGGATTCATGGAGGAGGAGGATGGCCTGTGGGGGTAGGGTAGGACGGTGGGGGTGGATGGCGACAGTAGGTACGTGGGCCTCCACGGCCTCAGACAAGGTCTGCTGGAGAAAGAAGGCAGCATGGGTTACATCGTCAGGGTGGTGGTAGGTGAAGGGGTGGCTATCGACCTGGGTGGAGAGGGTGTCCTGGTAGGCATTCCAGTTGGCACGGGAATAGTCATGGACGTACTTAGGGGGAGGGTCATTATGAGGGTCGGGGCGGGGGCGACGACCGTCGGAAACGATGAGGACAGGGAGATGGTCGCTACCAGTAGGCTCCAGGACATCCACCGTTATGCGGCCAAGGAGGTTGGGGGAGGAAAGGATAACATCGGGAGTGGAGTTGGATTCGGGACGGGTGTGCTGGGGGAGGGGGATGAGGTCGCCTTGAAAGGAGTAGAGGAACCGATGCCACCGCTGTAACTGGGCGGTGGAACGACTATGGATGTTGAGGTCGGCAGCGATCACGTAGGAGGAGAAGGTAAGGTCAATGTGGGAGAGGAAATCGAAGGGAATAGGGGCGTTAGGGCAGACATAGATGGTGGCACAGGTAACGGTAAGGCTGGGGAAGAAGAGACTGAGGATCAGGTGTTCGGTGGGGTCAGGAAGGAGAGGTTGGAGCCGAACGGGGATCTGGCAGTGGTGACCAATGGCAACTCCACCACGCACAATCGGGAGGGGATTATTGGAGCGGTGAAGGAGGTAGGGTGAAGTGTGGACGGTGTGGTGGGGTTGGAGGAAGGTTTCATTGAGGAGGAAGGCATCCACACGGTGGGTGGCAAGGGTGTGCAGGAAGAGGTTCTTGTTGGCGGGAAGGGAGTGGATGTTGTTGAAAAGGATACGGTGCTGACGCGCCATGACAGGGAATTAGACAAGGGTGTCAAGACAAGAGAAGGTGAAATGGTCCTGGTTGTTGGAGTAGGTGGCATAAATTTTTAAGTGGAAAATGGAACGGGCGGCAAGGGAGACCTTTTGGAGGGTGTGAGGGCGCTGGAAAGGGTGGACGTTTTGTAGGACAATGGTGAGGAACCTGATGATGTCCTCGGCGGTGGGGGGGGGGGGGGACGATGGGAATTGCCAGGAGGGGTGGGGGCGTCCAGAGGACGGACAGAGACGGTGAGTTCAGGAGTGGTCGGAGGGGGTCGGGCTTTACACTTTTGGGAGTAGGTGGGATGGGGGAGATTGCAGGTATTACAGGAGGGAGGGGATTGAAGGTTAGGGCACTGCCAGAGGAAGTGCGCCTGCCTACAATGCGGGCAGGTGGGGGGCCTCGCGGCACTCGGCTGTTTGGGTGTGCGTTATAGCGCAGACACCTCTGGCAGTGCAGGGATTGAGGAGGGGAACGGGAGGGGTCGACCTTGTAGCGCTGGTTGAAGAGGACGGCACCCTCCTTCAGGAGACAGTCAATGGAGGGGGCATCCTCGGAGAAAACCCGCATAAGGCGGGTGGGGCTGGCCGAGTTAAAAATGCGATGGACCACCCGCACCTCCAGCGTGGGATGCGCGTTGAGCTCCGCCAACACCTCCTCCTCCGTGATCGACGGACTGAGCCGAGTGATGACGGCGGTGAGAGTCGGCGAGCGATGCGGGGGTTGGGGTTGGCGGGTAGGAGATGGAGAAGGAGCAGGGGTGAGGGAGGCGTTGAGGCCAAAACGGGTGATGGGGAGGCAGGAGAGGATATCTGATTCTCTTTCTCATTACAGCTCCTTTTATACACGATTGTCATGCGCAGTCCCTGACGTTTTGCTGTCCAGCGCCATCTGTAGGACATTTTGTGAACTTTGTTTTTTTTTTTGTTCTAATAAAACCCCATGACATTCAGTGCATGTGTGTCAATTTTTACCTCTCTATCTACATCATTCCGTCGTTTATTAAGTTTTCAAATTTATAGTGACTTTTTGATCACCCAGTATTTATTTGGACATAGTCACGAACACATTTCTTCCAACCAGTTCGTTGATATCGTCATTGTAGAAGGTTCGAGTTTGTTGACCTCACCTCTGCTTGCACCGTCTCATTACAATCAAATTGAAGATGTCGAAAGTGTTCTTTAAGTTTTGGATACAAATGGATGGGATAGGACCAAGGACGTGACTTTATGGAAGATGACCGATAATGGGTGAACCGAAGGCGTCGGATTGTTGCAAATGTCGCAGCGGTCGTGTGTGGTCAAGCATTGTCATGCTGAAGCCTAGGGTGGTCCATGTGTGGACCAACTCTTCGAATTTACGCTTTCAGTTTTCTGAGGGTCTCTCAGTAGACCGACATAGTTACGTTACACCCCACTATGTACCGGGAGATCAAAAAGTCAGTCCAAATTTGAAAACTTAATAAACCACGGAATAATGTAGATGTAGAGGAAAAAAAAAAAAAAAGTTCACAAAATGTCCGACAGATGACGCTGGACAGCATAACGTCAGTGACTGCGCATGACAATCGTGTATAAAAGGAGCTGTAATCAGAGAGAGAATCAGATGCGCCAGCAGTCGCAGCATGTTGACGTTACCTGAAAAGGCGCTTTTAGTGAAATCGTACTATGAGAATGGGGAATGTGCTACTCCAGCGTTACGATCCTATCGCCATAGGAAGGGGATTCGAACGGGTAAAGGTCCGCTGACAAATGCAGATGTGGCGAGAAGGATTTTGAAGTTCGAAGCCACGGGTTGTTTAGACGATTGACCCCGTAGTGTCCGACCGAGCACAGGGCGTAATGCTGCTGAGACAGTTCGGGAATAAATGGAGACTGTAGCGGGTTCGTCTATGCACGGGGAAGTCAGCGCTCGTGCAGTCGCACGTCGCACCGGCATTCCATACACTACTGTTTCGGTGGCACTGAGGTGTACCCTCCCATGCTATCCGTACAAAATCCATCGGCATCATGAACTGTTACCTGGCGATTTAGTGAAGCGGAGGGCATTTGCAGTGTGGGCGTTTCAAAAGATGGCGGAAGATGGCGATTGGTTGAGTAACGCGTTGTGGACCGAAGAAGCTCATTTGACTCTCCGAGGGCCTGTCAACGACCACAACTGCAGAATTTGCGCTACCGAAAATCCTAGAACTGTCGTGGAAACTCCATTGCACGACGAGAAAGTCACGGTATGGGTTGGATTTACCACATCTAGCGTTATCGGGTCTTTTTTTCTTCGAGGAAATGCGTGATTCTGGTTTTATAATTGCTACCGTGACGGGTGAGAGGTATGTCGATATGTTACAGAACCGCATCATCTCCAGCCTGGCTGATAAACACCTGCTGAAACGTACGATGTTTATGCAAGATGGCGCTCCACCCTATATTGATACACGAGTGAAAGATCTCGTTTGCTGATGATCGTGTGGTCAGCCGCCACTTTCGTCATGCTTGGCCTCCCAGGTCCCCAGACCTCAGTCCGTGCTATTATTGGCTTTGGGGTTACCTGAAGTCGCAAGTGTATCGTGATCGACCGACATCTCTAGGGATGCTGAAAGACAACATCCGACGCCAATGCCGCACCATAACTGCGGACGTGCTTTACAGTGCTGTTCACAACATTATTCCTTGACTGCAGCTAATGTTGAGGAATGATGGTGGACATATTGAGCATTTCCTGTAAAGAACATCATCTTTGCTTTGTCTTACTTTGTTATGCTAATAATTCCTATTCTGATCAGATGAAGCGCCATCTGTCGGACATTTTTTGAACGTTTGTGTTTATTTGGTTCTTATATAACCCCATGTCATTCCAAGCATGTGTGTCAATTTGTACCTCTCTATCTACCTTATTCCGTGATTTATTCAATTTTCAAATTTATGCTGACTTTTTGATCACCCGGTATACGCGAGAATTCGGAGACTAGCGGCAGAGCGTTGCAAGTTGAGTCAGTGAAGCAGAAAGCTGACCGAGTAATAAGCACGTAATACTTCAACCGATAGTGAGAACAGAATAAAAAGTCCTGAATGTCGCGATTTCGAGAAATCTGCTGCTTATGAACAAATGTGAGTAAAATATGCTATGCATCTCTCTGTTGAGATTCGGTGATCTAACAATAAGAAACCGTTCAGACCAGAACGTCTAACAACTTTTAGCGAGACCCTAATCAATGCGTGCTTGATACTGAAAGGCATCGTAGAAATCAACTGTCTTCCTCCATCCACCGAAATCAATGTCGCTAACAATCTTCAACTTTTGTAGTCCTGTCTTCCTCAGTTGCGTGTAATACTACGGTATATTGATAATTTTTACTTATTGACCGTCTGACAGCAACTGAATAAAACACAATTTTAGTGCGATACGCGTTTCGCCTCTATTTTCTGCAAGGCATCATCAGTGGCAGGTTGCGTAGACAGTTTCTTACATATTACGCTCCTGTTACATTTTTGGTGTTGTTCTTCTTCTTATGAACGCCAACTTGCGGTTTGTTCCACATTCCATAGCACTATGCACTGAACGCTTGTTTTAATGCTCTATGGCATTCATTCAGTTGCTGTCAGACGGTCCATAAGCAAAAATTATCAATATACCGTAATCGCTAACAATGTTCTTCATAGGCATCGACATAACCTTTATTAGCATATGGAAGTTCCGTGACTTCGTGTCGCCTCCATGATATAATTCGGTCAAAAGAAGTTTCACACGACCTTCTGAAATCCTCGAGGTTGTGTTGCAAATAATATCTCGAAACTTTTATGTGAAAACTGTTACAGCTTTTTAAATAAAACACATACTGTTAACATCCTTCATGCCTACATATTCCCAGACCTCTACCGGTAGAACGTATAGCATGGCGATGTTTAACGTCCATCTACATCTACATACATGCTCCACAATCCACCATACGGTGCGTGGCGGAGAGTACCTCGTACCGCAACTGGCATCTTCTCTCCCTGTTCCACTCCGAAACAGAACGAGGGAAAAATGACTGCCTATACGGCTCTGTACGAGCCCTAATCTCTCTTATCTTATCTTTGTGGTCTTTCCGCGAAATGTTCGTTGGCGGCAGTAAAATTGTACTGCAGTCAGCCTCAAATGCTAGTTCTCTGAATTTCCTCTGTAGCAATTCACGAAAAGGACGCCTCCTTTCCTCCAGAGACTCCCACCCGAGTTCCTGAAGCATCTCCGTAACACTCGCGTGATGATCAAACCTACCAGTGACAAATTTAGCAGCCCGCCACTGAATTGCTTCTGTGTCCTCCCTCAATCCGACCTGATAGGGATCCCAAACGCTCGAGCGGTACTCAAGAATAGGTCGTACCAGTGCCTTATAAACAGTCTCCTTTACAGATGAACCAGATCTTCCCAAAATTCTACCAATGAACCGAAGACGACTATCCGCCTTCCCCACAACTGTCATTACATGCTTGTCCCACTTCATATCGCTCTGCAATGTTACGCCCAAATATTTAATCGACGTGACTGTGTCAAGCGCTATACTACTAATGTTGTATTCAAACATTACGGGATTCTTTTTCCTATTCATCTGCATTAATTTACATTTATCTATATTTAGAGTTAGCTGCCAATCTTTACACCAATGACAAATCCTGTCCGAGTCATCTTGTATCCTCCTATATTCACTCAACGACGACACCTTCCCGTACACCACAGCATCATCAGCAAACAGCCGCACATTGCTATCCACCCTATCCGAAAGATCATTTATGTAGATAGAAAACAACAGCGGACCTACCACACTTCCCTGGGACACTCCAGATGATACCCTCACCTCCGATGAACACTCACCATCGAGGACAACGTACTAGGTTCTAACTACACTGAAGAACCGAAGAAACTGGTACACCTGTCTAATATCGTGTAGGGCTCCCGCGAGCGCGCAGAAGTGCCGCTACACGACGTGCCACGAACTTTACTAATGTCTGAAGTGGTGCTGGAAGAACCTGACAGCGTGAATCCTGCAGGGTACGGTAAATCCATAAGAGTACGAGGGGGTGGAGATCTCTTCTGAACAGCATGTTGTAAGGCATCCCGCATATGCTCAATAATGTTCATGTCTGGGCAGTTTGGCGGTCAGCGGAAGTGGTTAAACTCAGAAGAGTGTTCCTGGAGACACTCTGTAGCAATTCTGGACGTGTGGGGTGTCACATTGTCCTTCGGACTGCGCAAGGGACATGTATGGTTGCAAGTGATCAGACAGGATGCTTACGTACGTGTCACCTGTCAGAGTTGTATCTCGACGCATCAGGGGCCCCATATGATTCCAACTGCACATGCCTCACACCATTAGAGAGCTTCCACCAGCTTGAACAATTCCCTGGTGATATGAAAGGTCCATGGATTCATGAGGTTGTCTCCATATTCGTACACGTCCAAACGCTCGATACAATCTGAAACGCGGCTCGTCCGACCGGGCAACATGTTTCCAGTCCTGAACAGTCCAATTTCGATACTGACGGGCCCAGGCCAGTCGTAAATCTTTGTGTTGTGCAGTCATCAAGTCCATATCGATGATGTTTCGTTGAAAGGTTCGTACGCTCATACTTGTTGATGGCCCTGCATTGAAATCTGCGACAACTTGCTGAAGCGTTGCTCTTGTATCACGCTGAACGATTCTCATAAAAAAAAATGGTTCAAATGGCTCTGAGCACCATGGGACTTAACTTCTGAGGTCATCAGTCCCCTAGAATTAGAACTACTTAAACCTAACTAACCTAAGGACATCACATACATCCATACCCTAGGCAGGATTCGAACTGCGACCCTAGCGGTCGCGCAGTTCCAGACTGTAGCGCCTAGAACCGCTCGGCCACCCCGGCCGGCGATTCTCATCAGTCGTTGTTGGGACCGTTCTTTCATAATTTTTTACCGGCCTTAGTGATGTCGGAGATTTGATATTTTACCGGTTTCTTGAAATTCACGGTACACTCGTGAAATGGTCGTACGGGAAAACCCCCACTTCATCGCTACCTCGGAGATGCTGTGTCCCATAGCTCGTGTGCCGACTGTAACACCAAACTCACTTAAATCTTGATAGCCTGCCGTTGTAGCAGCAGTATTCGATCTAACAAATGCGCCAGACACTTGTTGCCTTATATAGGCGTTGCCGACCACAGCGATGTATTCTGCCTGTTTACATATCTCTGTATTTGAATACGCATGCCTATACCAGTTTCTTTGGCGCTTCAGTGTATGTAGGTGCGTGCGAGACAGCATGGTCTACATCTACATCTACATTTACACTCCGCAAGCCACCCAACGGTGTGTGGCGGAGGGCACTTTACGTGCCACTGTCATTACCTCCCTTTCCTGTTCCACTCGCGTATGGTTCGCGGGAAGAACGACTGCAGGAAAGCCTCCGTGCGCGCTCGAATCTCTCTAATTTTACATTCGTGATCTCCTCGGGAGGTATAAGCAGGGGGAAGCAATATATTCGATACCTCATCCAGAAACGCACCCTTTCGAAACCTGGACAGCAAGCTACACCGCGATGCAGAGCGCCTCTCTTGCAGAGTCTGCCACTTGAGTTTGCTAAACGTCTCCGTAACTCTATCACGCTTACCACATAACCCTGTGACGAAACGCGCCGCTCTTCTTTGGATCTTCTACGTCTCCTCTGTCAACCCAACCTGGTACGAATCCCACACTGATGGGCAATACTCAAGTATAGGTCGAACGAGTGTTTTGTAAGCCACCTCCTTTGTTGATGGACTACATTTTCTAAGCACTATCCCAATGAATCTCAACCTTGTACCCGCCTTACCAACAATTAATTTTATATGATCATTCCACTTCAAATCGTTCCGCACGCATACTCCCAGATATTTTACAGAAGCAACTGCTACCAGTGTTTGTCCCGCTGTCATATAATCATACAATAAAGGATCCTTCTTTCTATGTATTCGCAATACGTTACATTTGACTGTGTTAAGGGTCAGTTGCCACTCCCTCATCAACTGCCTATCCGCTGCAGATCTTCCTGCATTTCGCTGCAATTTTCTAATGCTGCAACTTCTATGTCTACTACAGCATCATCCGCGAAAAGCCGCATGGAACTTCCGACACTATCTGCTAGGTCATTTATATATATTGTGAAAAGCAATGGTCCCATAACACTCCCCTGTGGCACGCCAGAGGTTACTTAAACGTCTGTAGACGTCTCTCCATTGAGAATAACATGCTGTGTTCTGTTTCCTGTCTGCTGAAGTAGTGCTGGAAGGATCTGACAGCGTGAATCCTGGAAGGTACGGTAAATCCAGCAGAGTACGAGGGGGTGGAGATCTCTTATGAACAGCCCGTTGCAAGCCATCTCAGATATGCTCAATAATGTTGATGTCTGGGCAGTTTGGCGTTCAGCGGAAGTGTTTAAACTCAGATGAGTGTTCCTGGAGACACACTGTAGCAATTTTGGATGTGTGGGATGTGGCATTATCCTGCTGGAATTTACCAAGTTCGTCCGACTGCACAAGGGACACGAATGGATGCAGCTGATCAGACAGGATGCTTACGTACGTGTCACCAGTCAGAGTTGTATCTAGACGTATCAGGGGCCCCATATGATTCCAACTGCACATGCCCCACACCATTACAGAGCCTCCACCAGCTTGAACAGTTCCCTGCTGATATGCAACGCCCATGGATTCATGAGATTGTCTCCATAGTCGTACACGTCCAAGTGCTCGATACAATTAGAAACGGGACTCGTCCGACCAGGCAACGTGTTTGCAATTTCGATACTGACGGGCCCAGGCCAGTCGTAAATCTTTGTGTCGTGAAGTCATGAAGGGTACACGAGTGGGCCTTCGGCTCCTAAGTCCATATCGATGATGTTTCGTTAAATGGTTCGCACGCTCATACTTGTTGATGGCCCTGCGCGAGGCAGGATTCGAACCTGCGACCGTAGCGCTCGTGCGGTTCGACTATAGCGCCTAGAACCGCTCGGCCACCCCGGCCCGTGATTCTCATGAGTCGTTGTTCGTCCCGTTCTTGCAGGATTTTTTCCCGGCCTTAGTGATGTCGGACGTTTGATATTTTACAGGTTTCTTGGTATTAACGGTACACTCGTGAAATGGTCGTACTGGAAAACCCCACTTCATCGCTACCTCGGAGATGCTGTGTGCCATGGCTGGTGCGCCGACTGTAACACCACGTTCAAACTCACTTAAATCTTGGTAGCCTGCCGTTGTAACAGCAGTGACCGATCTAACAACTGCGCCAGACACTTGTTACCTTATATAAGCGTTGCCGACCACAGCGATGTATTCTGCCTGTTTACATATCTCTGTATTTCAATACGCATGCCTATACCAGGTTCTTTGGCGCTTCAGAGTATGTAGTTGCGTGAGAAACAGCATGGTGTAATCGGGTTTCGAATTCCACGTGTTTGTCCATACATGGAGCACCTCCCCTTCAGCATGAACGCTGAAAAATCTGCAACAAACCGACACGTTGGACCTACTGTCATCGATCATCCTTCACACAGTCCCGACTTGGGCCCATATGACTTCCATCCGTTTACAGAATTTAAACAACACCTTCGAGGGCTTCACGTTGACAGTGATGAAGCGGCGCAAGCAGAGGCGAGGCTGTTGCTCCGTCGACAAACCCACAGAGTGAATATCTCCGCAGTGAGCATTGCATTCTGCGCATGTTGTCAACATCAAACCAGGATTGTCACGTGTTTTCGGGACTTCGCAGTGCGTGTGTGCTTTCCGCAGACTTTGAAGTTTACAATATCAAAAGTTTTTGTTGTATTTTCACCTTACGTTGATAGTATAATAGCGATGGTGAGTTACTGTTGTTGCAACGGATGCAAAGAAAAATATGTGAAAGAAGGGATAGTAACTTTCCATGGGTACTACGTTAAAAAATTTCGAGACGCATTATAATTAAGGCTTTATTCTGCAGACCTATTTTTCTACGATTTTATGACTATATAATAGATATTACGGCTAGTAGAAAAGGTTACAAACAACCGCTTCCTCTCGTAAATTTGCTAGTGGAACGGGAAAGCGAATGGTTAGTTGTTTCAGCAAATACTATCCTCCATGCATTTATCAGTGACTTGTCGATTATGTGTATAGGTTTGAAACACGGGAGACAGATAAATTCAATAGAGTGGGAGTCTGTAATTGTCTTCGTATAATGTATGTGTCCAACCCTTTTTGTTTACTATAAAGTTACAGTAGGAGACAATGTTAAGTGTGTCTAGGACACGGAGAATGATTATGTGTGATTTATATTTTAGTTTCCCGAAGGATGAACAACGAGTAAAGATGTGGCTCCAGAAAATAAAGAGGAGTAATTTTGTCCCCACAAAATATTCCAAAGTATGCTCAAAACACTTTGAAGAGGAATGTTTAGATAGAGAAAAATTTGGACGTGTGTGGCTGAAGGTAGATGCTATACCAACTATTTTTAATTTTCCACAGCATCTACTACCAATTTCTGCATTCAGCTTAAATACATTTTCTGTGCAAATCAAATAAAAAACACAATAGTGTAGCTAATCAAAGTACACATTCATCTTCTTTAGTGCATATTGCCTTCAATTTATTTTCTTCACCATTTGATTAAGAAGCGTAAAATATCAGTAAACATGTCCCCAAAGTCTTTCATTTGTGTCACTTTGCACTTCCCTTAATGGTGTATTTGCTTTACAGTACGTTTATTCTCCGATCGCCTTTTCCCCCCTTCTTACTCAGTCTACTATTTATTTAATAAACTGGGATCAAGTACGTAAAATGCGTTAAACAAACACTTCAAAGTGTCACCAGTAAGAAAAATTGTACTTTAGGTCGCAAAAACGACAGAATAAATACGCAGAAATAGGAGAAAAAAAGGACGAATTAGCAGGTTGGTTGGTGGTGGTTGGTTGGTCGGGGAAGGAGACCAGACAGCGAGGTCATCGGTCTAGGGAAGGACGGGGGAGGAAGTCGGCCGTGCCCTTTGAAAGGAACCATCCCGGCATTTGCCTGGAGCGATTTAGGGAAATCACGGAAAACCTAAATCAGGATGGCCGGACGCGGGATTGAACCGTCGTCCTTCCGAATGCGAGTCCAGTGTCTAACCACTGCGCCACCTCGCTCGGTAATTACCAGGGATATAATCGCTAACGTGTGGCATATTTGGTGTTTTTCGGACACTTGTAAAAGTACTAGCCTACTGTCAAGTCGTTTTGCAAGACTATCACTGCAAAAATGTACGTCAGGCTCTGTAATACTGTAAAGTGCCGTATCACACCGAAAACTACCAAACTCGAGTGCATCTGAACTGTGTCACATATCGCAAAGAAGCAGAATGCAACATCACTTGCCCTTAAAAGTTACGTAGCTGGTTTATTCCCGGTATCAAATGAATACTGTTAAAATGTCTGCGCAACATATATAAATAATCCACGACACGTACGAAAAGAATCCGTCTGTATTAGGGATGTAGTGACATTCTAAATATACAGGGCGCTATACGGACAAAAACACGACGTCCCGAGAACACGTGACCAGGCCGGCAATGTATGTTAACAACACAAAATCTGTTCTGCGCATGTGAATGCTCACTCCAGAGATATTTACACTATGAACAAACCCAAAGATTCTACAGTATCATCAAAACGGCCTCTCGTTGCGAGGGTGGCTACGTTGAGAAATAAATGTATAAACATGTTAATAATATTTTTTATATTTAAATAGCTCTGATTTCACCAACTGCGACATAATCGCGTATACAAACAGTGATCCAATACTGTAAAATGCTTTTTTATTCCAGTCTCTGATCACAAATGAATTCTTTAGACAATGACCGGTTTCAGTCTGTAATGACCATCCTCAGATCTAAAATATATAAATATATACATCTAGCGAGCAGGGTGTCTTTTAACATAAAACAGCAATATGTATCACAACATACTGTTATACAACCAGGGAAATGTACGGATAAAATATGGTATAACGTACCTTTTTTACACCATGTCCTAAAGTGATACGGCCATAATGGCATCGTCAAAACATATAATCAGCATAGCATCGTCACATAGATTTAAAATATGGTGTAGAATAGGCCACATCGTCCACATAGTGATTATTGCCAACTAGCTACTGAGGTACAGTAGCATCCAGAAACCTGTTTGCCTACACCCTCCGTAGCATTCAGTAGTCGCTCTAATCCTGTAACTGATTATCTCCTACCTACTCATGGAATCTATAGCCAAACTACGTAATTTAATTAATTGAATGCTTATATGTTGTTTAAACGTTTTATGTGAGAGACATGTCACGCTGTATGTAATGCCCCTCTATTGGTTAAGTTCTTACGATCGGTGCGCGCCTACATAACATCCTGGCGACCGACCCAACAGAGGGCCCTGTTCATTGATCTGTCTCTTCTTCAGCTGTCATATCCAGGGTGTTACAAAAAGGCACGGCCAAACTTTCAGGAAACATTCCTCACACACAAATAAAGAAAAGATGTTATGTGGACATGTGTCCGGAAACGCTTAATTTCCATGTTAGAGCTTATTTTAGTTTTGTAAGTATGTACTGTACTTCCTCGATTCACCGCCAGTTGGGTGGGCTGACGAGAATCCGCACGCAATTGTGCAATCACGTCATCAACACAGATTTTCTGTGAACGTTTGGGCAGGCATTGTTGGTGATGTCTTGAGTGGGCCCCATGTTCTTCCACCTACGCTCAATGGAGCACGTTATCATGATTTCATACGGGATACTCTACCTGTGCTGCTAGAACATGTGCCTTTACAAGTACGACACAACATGTGGTTCATGCGCAATGGAGGTCCTGCACATTTCAGTCGAAGTGTTCGTACGCTTCTCTACAACAGATTCGGTGACCGATGGATTGGTAGAGGCGGACCAATTCCACGGCCTCCATGCTCTCCTGACCTCAACCCTCTTGACTTTCATTTATCGGGGCATTTGAAAGCTCTTGTCTACGCAATCCCGGTACCAAATGTAGAGACTCTTCGTGCTCGTATTGTGGACGGCTGTGATACAATACGCGATTCTCCAGGGCTGCATCAGCGCATCAGGGATTCCATGCGACGGAGGGTGGATGCATGTATCCTCGCTAATGGAGGACATTTTGAACATTTCCTGTAACAAAGTGTTTGAAGTCACGCTGGTACGTTCTGTTGCTGTGTGTTTCCATTCCATGATTAATGTGATTTGAAGAGAAGTAATAAAATGAGCTCTAACATGGAAAGTAAGCGTTTCCGGACACATGTCCACATAACATATTTTCTTTCTTTGTGTGTGAGGAATGTTTCCTGAAAGTTTGGCCGTACCTTTTTGTAACACACTGTAGACAGTTTATCTTTCATAAGAGATTTATAGATTGCCACAGGCAATGTATTAAGCTATATTAATTGTTGACCGTAAATTCATCGTAAAATGGGTCGGACCTATACTCTTCATGTATTTCCGTTTAATAATTTTACATGGGTAAGTGCATTCATCTTTTAATGTATCACAATTGGTTTCTATGATAGTCATCAATTTTAATAAGTCTGCTATATGCATTTTATCTAATGTTCTTTTATCACATTATGTTTTTGCGTAAATGATGACTACATATAAGCAAAGCCACAGTACGGGAATCTAGGGAGGGTGTAGGCAAACAGGTTTCTGGATGCTACTCTACCTCAGTAGCTAGTTGGCAATAATCACTATGTGGACGATGTGGCCTATTCTATACCATAATCTAAATCTATGTGACGATGCTGTGCTGATTATATTTATATGTTTTGACGATGCCATTATGGCCGTATCACTTTAGGACATGGTGTAAAAGAGGTACTTCTTCTTTCGTTTCACCCTCTTTGGGGTACGCTGGATCAATCATTTCTTTGTGCGTTGTTCTTTTCTTAGGTCCCAGTATTTCTTCATTCTTTCTGATCTTCTCCTCTCTTCTTCCGAGGTGAAGGATTTGGACTTTTTTGTGGATTTGTCTTGGAACCTTATGTTTTCATCTTTAGTAATTAATTCAGCAGTTCGATCAATAAGTGAATTTTCTGAAATATTTAATTCCACTAGGTCTTTCTCAGTTTCTTTAAACCAGTTGGGCTTCGTTTTTCGGTTACGGAAGAAGTCAAAGATTTGTTTAGTTAATCTGTTCATTCTGAGAAGATGACCATCAAAATTTATTCTCCTTTTTCGCATAGAATCTGAAAGTTTTTCAATTTTCTTGTAGAGAGTTTCATTTTTGATGTATATAATCTTATTGTTTTGAAATTTTGGCACAATGATTTTTCTTAAAATTTTCTCTCCTTTCCTTTACCTCAAGTTTCTCCATTTGGCCTTTTAAATTCATGTTAAGTGTTTCTGCTGCATACAGTGCTTCTGGCTTAATCACTGTCTTGTAATGTGTAATTTTGGACCCCCATGAAAGGGATTTTTTGTTGTTTGTATTTTTTGTTAGTTGGAAAGCCAATTCAAGTTTATTTTTTCTGGATTCCATTGCTTTGCTTTCCCCAGCATTCAAACTAATCCATTCTCCGAGATATTTGAATTCTTTTACTATTTCAGTTTTCTGTTCTCTTGAACTTTGAGGTATTTACATGAGTGCTTGATGTTCGTCAATATCTTAGTTTTTTCAGAGGAGATGTGAAGACCAATTTTAGCTGCTTGTTTCTTTAGTTCAAGGATTTGCTCCCGTGCTTCTTCCATTGTTTCAGCAAACAGGGCCATATCATCTGCAAAAGCAATGCAATTTACTTTAAGGTTCTTCTTTTTGCAACCCAGTCTTATACCACTCTTAATATTTGTTTTCCATTCTCTGACTACTTTCTCAAGCGCACAATTGAACAGCAGCGGTGAGAGCCGTTATACCATATTTTATCTGTACATTTCCCTGGTTGTATGAAAGTATATTGTGATACATATTGCTGTTTTATGTTACAAGACACACTGCTCACTAGATGTATATATTTATATATTTTAGATCTGAGGATGGTCATTAAAGACTGAAACCGGTCATCGCCCGGCCGGTGTGGACGAGCAGTTCTAGGCGTTGCAGTCTGGAACCGCGTGACCTCTACGGTCGCAGGTTCGAATCCTGCATCGGGCATGGATGTGTGTGATGTCCATAGGTTTAAGTAGATCTAAGTCTAGGGGACTGATGACCTCAGATGTTAAGTCCCATGGTGCTCAGAGCCATCTGAACCATTTTGAAGCCGGTCATCGTCTAAAGAATTCATTTGTGATCAGAGACTGGAATAAAAAAAGCATTTTTAAAATCTTTGAATTATCAGACAAACAATTCGGACGCATTTCTTTTCAACACGTGTTCGCACTAAATGGCCCATTGAAATCTAATGGAAACCACGGGACATAGCCACGGGGCAAGAGCTCCTCGAAGAATTTACTCGTCGCCGCGAAAAATAACTATGATCTCAGCTGAAGCATTGTTTATTTCGCCTAAGATGGTGACGACTGCGCCTCCGGCTTCTCGCTTGCACATAATGAGCTCAAAGTCTGCAGTTGGATCGCGCACGTGCCCCTTCGCTTTCAGATAAAACTTCCCACGAATGCATCCGGTCTCTGTCCAAGGTTCCCGACACATGCCTACTTCTTTCGCCTTTGCGTTTACGCTTGATAACTCCCCCTGACCTCGCCGCTGTGACGTAGGTGCCACGCCCCTATCTGTCAGATCTGATCTCTGTGGACTTGGGGTCCAAAAATGGACATTCCTTCAGCCCTCTTGCTGCATCTGCTTGTTTATCTCCTCGCTCGTTTGTTTACTCCTGTGTCTGTGTCGCAACACAAGTTCAACTACGGCCAATTACTCATCATCGGGACTGGCCCATTGGAAACATCTTTGCGAGGTGCTCACTGGGTACACAGTAATGGCTTCATCGACTGGTTCTTTTTATTTTCCCTCCAAGATGAAAGTAAAAAGTCTGAAAATAGTAGGCCACTTAGACTACTTCCGGAATTTTCCAGCAGGTTATAGGGCAGGTTGTAATTTAACCGCCGGCCGGACTGGCCGAGCGGCTGTAGGCGCTACAGTCTGGAACCGCGCGACCGCTACGGTCGCAGGTTCCAATCATACCTCGGGCATGGATGTGTGTGATGTCCTGAGGTTAGATAGGTTTCAGTAGTTCTAAGTTGTAGGGGACTGATGACCACAGCAGTTAAGTCCCATAGTGCTCAGAGCCATTTGAACCTTTTTTTTTTTTTTTTTTTTTTTTTTTTTTTTTTTTTTTAACCCAACCCAAAAATCCGGTGAAATATTTTTTTAAAACTAATTTTAAAGAAAACGCTAAAAGACAAGAATATACTTTGTAAATATTGCGTCTAATTTTTCTTGCAGCTAAAAAACAATCGCACTTCCAGAAAGAAGCTTAAACTTGATGTAGAATCGTAATGTCTGTAACGTAAAAAATAGTTCATATGGCTCTGAGCACTATGGGACTTAACATCTGAGGTCATCAGTCCTCTAGAACTTAGAACTACTTATACCTAACTAGCCTAAGGACATCACACACATCCATGCCCGAGGCAGGATTCGAACCTGCGACCGTAGCAGTCTCGCAGTTCCGGACTGAAGCGCATAGAACTGCTCGGCCACCGCGGCCGGCTCTGTAAAGTATAGTTTAGTCCGTACTGTTAGCAAGCAAATATTTATAGACTGCTACTAACTTCTCGACTCTTTCCGCTCCCAAATTATTTCTTAATTTTGACCAAGTCCATAGGTTTCTCTCAGTGGGTGCAAAGAATTTTTAATTTTTTTGGCATGTGTTCAGTGCATTTTACCTGTTATGGAAAAGAACAGAAATCCCAAGTAAACTCATCTTTATAATATGACTCCAATGCTTGAACAAAGCATGACTTTTCACAACTACGTAGTTTCAGTACGATGCGCTTAAACAAAGGATTGTGATAAGCGTGCAGGGTACTGGCTAAAAAAGAAATTGATAAATACTTATTTTGTCCATCTCAGTTGCTTGAATATACATTTGCTACTGCAGTGGTTACAGGTTTCGAGCTGACATATCCATTCCCAAAACAATGCAGGAATAAACTGAACATCCATGCAACTGAGATTGGCATAATGCAAATTTATCAAATTTTTCTCAATATCATGAAGTTATGGACCTACCATTTCGAAGGGCATTCCTCGAGTCACCAAACAAGAAAAATTAATTTGCCAGTTTTTGCCTTTTTCATTTAGCAGTTTCTCCACTAATAAAGCAATTGTAGCAATGGGTTAGTTCAAATGGCTCTGAGCAGTATGGGAGTTAACTTCTGAGGTCATCAGTCCCCTAGAACTTAGAACTACCTAAACCTAACTAACCTAAGGACATCACACACATCCATGCCCGAGGCAGGATTCGAACCTGCGACCGTAGCGGTCGCGCGGTTCCAAATGGATTCGTGTTTTGAATAATCATAAGAATTTAAACTGAACTGTGTAACTGTCAATACGAAAAACTCCCAAAGAAATCCAATAAAACACTTAAAGCCTAATTTAACCCACACTCTTTTTTTTAAAAAATATCTGGGTTTTTTTTAACCCTGATGAAGGAGTTTGCCTATTATAGGTACAAAAGAGAGGGGCGAGCGGAGGACAGTAGACGAAGCAAATCTGCCTAATAAGCGTGGGACCGGAAACTTGACGTGACCAGAGGCGGATTATTGAAGTTTTGTGGGTGGGAGCGTTTGTATCCCGCCTGGACGGCGGCGCCTGGGTCTGCTCCTAGAAACTGCAAGATAGACCGAATGTAGGAAGTGAGTAGGAGCAGGACAAGGTAAAACACGTCGGTACTGCGTTTAAAATTATATATGTCTATTATAGGCAAAGACAAGTTAATAAATGGTTACATAACTTTGTAATGAGGTGCGAAGTTCCCGGCCGTCTGCTCTTGATCAAATGGGCAGAATCTGCTGCGGAGCTAATAGAGTAAATATCTCTGGAGTGAGCATTGCGTTCTGCGCATGTTGTTAACATTAAACCAGGATTGTCTCATGTTTTCAGGACTTTGCTCTGCGTGTGTGCTTTCCGCAGAGTTTGAAGTTTATAATATCAAGAGTTTTTGTTGTATTTTCACCGTTTGTTGATAGTGTAATAGCGATGGTGAATTACTGTTGTTGCTATGGATGCAAAAAAAATTTGTGAAAGGAGGGATAGTGACTTTTCATGGGCACTACGTTTAAAAATTTCGAGACACATTATAATTAAGGCTTGATTCTGTAGACCTATTTTTCTACGATTTTATGACTACACAGGGTGTTACAAAAAGGTACGGTCAAACTTTCAGGAAACCTTCCTCACACACAAAGAAAGAAAATATGTTATGTGGACATGTGTCCGGAAACGCTTACTTTCCATGTTAGAGCTCATTTTATTACTTCTCTTCAAATCACATTAATCATAGAATGGAAACACACAGCAACAGAACGTACCAGCGTGACTTCAAACACATCGTTGCAGGAAATGTTCAAAATGTCCTCTGTTTGCGAGGATACATGCATCCACACTCCATCGCATGGAATCCCTGATGATGTGCTGATGCAGCCCTGGAGAATGGCGTATTGTATCACAGCCGTCCACAATACGAGCACGAAGAGTCTCTACATTTGGTACCGGGGTTGTGTAGACAAGAGCTACAAGAGCTTTCAAATGCCCCCATAAATGAAAGTCAAGAGGGTTGAGGTCAGGAGAGCGTGGAGGCCACGGAATTGGTCCACCTCTACCAATCCGTCGGTCACCGAATCTGTTGTTGAGAAGCGTACGAACACTTCGACTGAAATATGCAGGAGCTCCATCGTGCATGAACCACATGTTGTGTCGTACTTGTAAAGGCACATGTTCTAGCAGCACATGTAGAGTATCCCGTATGAAATCATGATAACATGCTCCATTGAGCGTAAGTGGACGAAACTATAATGAGCTCTAACATGGAAATTAAGCGTTTCCGGACACATGTCCACATAACATCTTTTCTTTATTTGTGTGTGAGGAATGTTTCCTGAAAGTTTGGCCGTACCTTTTTGTAACGCCCTCTGTAATAGATATTACGGCTCGTAGAAAAGGCCGGCCTCGGTGGTCTAGCGGTTCTAGACACGCAGTCCGGAACCGCGCGGCTGCTACGGTTGCAGGTTCGAATCCTGCCTCGGGCATGGATGTGTGTGATGTCCTTAGGTTAGTTAGGTTTAAGTAGTTCTAAGTTCTAGGGGACTGATGACCACAGATGTTGAGTCCCATAGTGCTCAGAGCCATTTGAACCATTTCGTAGAAAAGGTTACAAACAATCGCTTCCTCTCGTAAATTTGCTAGTGGAACGGGAAAGGGAATGGTTAGATGTTTCAGCAAATGCCACCCTCCATGCATTTATCAGTGACTTGTCGATTATGTATATAGATTTGAAAGATGGGAGCCGGCCGGTTGTAGCCGTGCGGTTCTAGGCACTTCAGTCTGGAACCGCATGACCGCTACGGTCGCAGGTTCGACTCCTGCCTCGGGCATGGATGTGTGTGATGTCCTTAGGTTAGTTAGGTTTAAGTAGTTCTAAGTTCTAGGGGACTGATGACCTCGGAAGTTAAGTCGCTTAGTGCTCAGAGCCATTTGAACCAATTTTTTTTTTTTTTTTTTGTTAAAGATGGGAGACAGATAAATTCAATAGATTGGGAGTCTGTAATTGTCTTCCTATAATATGTGCGTCCAAACTTTTTGTTTACTATAAAGTTACAGTAGGAGACCATATTAAGTGTGTCTAGGACATGGAGAATAATTATGTCTGATTTATATTTTAGTTTCCCGAAGGATGAACAACGAGTAAAGATGTGGCTCCAGAAAATACGGAGGAGTAATTTTGTCCCCACAAAATATTCCAAAGTATGTTCAAAACACTTTGAAGAGGAATGTTTAGACAGAGAAAAATTTGGACGTGTGTGGCTGAAGGTAGATGCTATACCAACTATTCTTAATTTTCCACAGCACCTACTACCAATTTCTGCACTCAGCTTAAATACATTTTCTGTACAAATCAAATAAAAAACACAATAGTGTAGCTAATCAAAGTACACATTCATCTTCTTTGGTGTATTTTGCCTTCAATTCATTTTCTTCACCATTAGATTAAGAAGCATAAATTATTAGTAAACATGTCTCCAAACTCTTTCATTTGTGTCACTTTGCACTTCCCTTAATGGTGTATTTGCTTTACAGTACATTTATTCTCCGACTGCCTTTTTTCCCCCTTCGTACTCAGTCTACTATTTATTTAATTAACTGGGAGCAAGTACGTAAAATACGTTAAATAAACACTTCAAAGTGTCACCAGTAAAAAAAATTGTGCTTTATGTCGCAAAAACGAGAAAATAAATAGACATAGCAGAAAAAAGGACGAATTAGCAGGAATATAATCGCTAATTTGTGGCAAATTCGGTGTTTTTCGGACACTTGCAAAAGTACTAGCGTACTGTCAAGTCGTTTTGCAAGACTATTACTGCAAAAATGTACGTCAGGCTCTGTAATACTGTAAAGTGCCGTATCATACCGAAAACTACCAAAAATTGAGCGCATCTGAACTGTGAAACCTATCACAATGAAGCAGAATGCAATATCACTTGCTCTTAAAGGTTACGTAGCTCGTTTATTCCGGGTATCAAATGGATACTGTTAAAATGTCTGCGCAACATATATAAATAATCCACGACAAGTACGAAAAGAATCCGTCTGTACTAGGGATGTAGTGACATTCGAAATATACAGGGCGCCATACGGACAAACACACGACGTCCCGAGAACACGTGACCAGGCCAGCAATGTATGTTAACAACACAAAATCTGTTCTGCGCATGTGAATGCTCACTCCAGAGATATTTACTGTAAATTAGCGTGCGCAGATTTCAAGTCACTAGTAACGGTAGTACATTCTCTCGGCCACACAGCCTGCACACGGAAGTTATACACGGCACATGGCCAGAGGAACTTTCATTCGTCAGCGCCTTCGACAGAAGCAACGATGCACTTTCGGAAAAACGTTCATAGGACTGTATATTGATCATTTTTACTTATGGACCGTCTGACAGCAACTGAATAAAACACAATTTTAGTGCCATACGCGTTTCGCCTTTATTTTCTGCAAGGCATCATCAGTGGCCTGGAATGTGTACGTATGTTTGCTATTTAATTTACATTTTTGTCACTATACCTATAGGTTATAAACAGTTCTGGTGGTTGGTATTTCCTATTAAGTAGTAATGTTTTGAACTGTACTTACAGGTTGCGTAAACACTTTCTTACATATTACGCTCCTGTTGCATTTTTGGTGTTGTTCTTCTTCTTATGAATGCCAATTTGCGGTTTTTTCCCCCATTCCACAGCACTATGAACTGAACGCTTGTTTCAATGCAAGGTTTTGCTTTCTGTTGCCAACTGTCAAATGTTTTTGCCAAAGATCGAATGTTATTGCCAAACTTTCGAGTGTAATTATTGAAGTATCTGTGATCTGTTCGTGTATGCATTTGTGGGATTCTGTTTAATCACTCAACAAGAGAAACTATGAACAAGAAATGAGTACAATCATACAAATGGCTAGGAACAACGAGTATGACACACATGTGGTACACAGGCTCAATCAAAAAACAAAAAACACAAATACAAAACAAACACAACAGTTCCAGAACACAAGAGAACTCACAAGCTGAAAACTCACAAACACACTCAACAAACACACACAATGACAACACCACCCAGAAAATAACCAGATGGTACACCATGACTTTCACACATAAACTAACACACAGAGTTGCAAAAATCCTGAAGAGACAGGGCTTCAAAATAGCATATAAGTCTGGGCAAACCCTCCAATCACACCTAAGCCAGACAGCTACCAAGAGGGACAAATTCCAACAATCAGGAATATATAAACTTGAATGTCAAAGTTGTGATGCAGTGTACATAGGCATGACATGCAGGAACTTTGAAACACGATAGAAAGAACATATCAGATGTTGGAAGTATGAAACAAACCATTCCACATTTGCAGAACATTTAAAACACCATAACCACCATCCTACAAACATGGAACAAGAAATGAAAATAGCCTAATGAGAATAAGCAACCATGACAAACAACGTATACAAACGCAAGAAAACTTCCACATCCAGAAAGCCATAGCAGAAAACAAACATGTGATAAATGGAAAAAACACACATCAGCACAGGCTCCCTACTACACTTAATAAAGGAAATGATAACATGAAACAAAAAAAATTCTTCCCCTTCACCTTCTGGCCACACACACACACACACACACACACACACACACACACACACACACACTAATGTAATGCATACACGAACAGATCACAGATACTTCAATAATTACACACGAAAGTTTAGCAATAACTTTCGATCTTGGGCAAAAACATTTGACAGTCGGCATCACAAACCAAAACATTGCATTGAAACCATAGAGTAAATATCTCTGGAGTGAGCACTCACATGCTCAGAACAGATTTTGTGTTGTCAACATACATTGCCGGCCTGGTCACGTGATCTCGGGACGTCGTGTGTGTGTTCGTATAGCGCCCTGTATATTTAGAATGTCACTACATCCCTAGTACAGACGGATTCTTTTCGTACGTGTCGTGGATTATTTATATATGTTGCGAAGACATTTTAACAGTACCCATTTGATACCGGGAATATACCAGCTACGTAACTTTTAAGGGCAAGTGATATTACATTCAGCTACTTTGCGATAGGTGTCATAGTTCAGATGCACTCGATTTTTGGTAGTTTTTGGTATGATACCGCACTTTATAGTATTACAGAGCCTGAAGTACATTTTTGCAGTGATAGTCCTGCAAAACGTCTTGACAGTACACCGAATTTACCACACATTAGCGATTATATCCTTGCTAATTCGTCCTTTTTGCTTGTATTTCTGCGTATTTATTTTATCATTTTTGCGACCTAAAGCACAATTTTTGAGGTATTTATGTAACGCATTTTAAGTACTTGCTCCCAGGTCATTAAATAAATAGTAGACGGGGTAATCTATATACATAATTGACAAGTCACTGATAAATGCATGGAGGATAGTATTTACTGAAACAATTAACCTTTCCCTTTCCTGTTCCACTGGCAAATTTACGAGAGGAAGCGATTGTTTGTAAGCTGTTGTACGAGCCTTAGTATCTATTATATAGTCATAAAATCGTAGAAAAATAGGTCTACAGAATCAAGTCTTAATTATAATGCGTCTCGAAATGTTTAAACGTATACAGTGTCTCTTACTAAAATGAAAACTATAATTAGAGCTATATGGAATGTACCCATGAAAAGTTACTACCCCTCCTTTCACATATTTTTCTTTGCATCCGTAGCAACAACGTAATTCACCATCGCTATTACACTATCAACAAACGGTGAAACACAACAAAAACTCTTGGTATTATAAACTTCAAACGCTGCAGAAAGCACACAGGCACAGCGAAGCCCCGAGATCACGTGACAATCCTGGTTTAACGTTGACAAAATGCGCAGAACGCAATGCTCATTCCAGAGATATTTACTCTATGATTGAAAGAAGCGTTCAGTTCATAGTGCTGTGGAATGGGGGAAAAAGCCGCGACCGCCGGGGTGGCCGAGCGGTTCTAGGCGCTACAGTCTGGAACCGCGCGACCGTTACGGTCGCAGGATCGAATCCTGCCTCGGGCATGGATGTGTGTGATGTCCTTAGGTTAGTTAGGTTTAAGTAGTTTGAAGTTCTAGGGGACTGATAACCACTGCAGTTGAGTCCCATAGTGCTCAGAGCCATTTGAACCATTTGAAAAAACAGCAAATTGGCATTCATAAGAAGAAGAACAACACCAAAAATGCAACAGGAGCTTAATATTGAAGAAAGTGTCCACGCAACCTGTAAGTACAGTTCAAAACATTACTACTTAATAGGAAATACCAACTACCAGAACTGTTTATAACCTATAGGCACAGTGACAAAAATGTAAGTTAAATAGCAAACATATGTACATATTCCAGGCCACTGATGATGCCTTGCAGAAAATAAAGGCGAAACGCGTATGGCACTAAAATTGTGTTTTATTCATTTGCTGTCAGACGATCTATAAGTAAAAATTATCAATATACCATAATATTACACGCAACTGAGGAAGACAGGATTACAAAAGTTGATGTTCATAGGACGCTTTTTGCTCCATTTCTAGTCAGGATACCGTTCCTGCAGATTGTCAGTTTTATTAATGTTCACCCTACATGTAACACAAAAAAGCAAGAACTATCCGAACGGGACGGGAATCTGCAGATGTGACGTACACCTATAGACCAACAAATACTTACACTACTGGCCACTAAAATTGCTACATCACGAAGATGACGTGCTACAGAAGCGAAATTTAGCCGACAGGATGAAGATGCTGTGATACGCAAATGATTAGCTTTTCAGAGCACTCACACAAGGTTGGCGCCAGTGTCGACACCTACAACGTGCTGACACGAGGAAAGTTACCAACCGATTTCTCATACACAAACAGCAATTGACCGGCGTTGCCTGGTGAAACGTTGTTGTGATGCCTCGTGTAAGGAGCAGAAATACGTACCATCACGTTTCCGACTTTGATAAAGGTCGGATTGTAGCCTATCGCGATTGCGGTTTATCGTATAGCGACATTGCTGCTCGCGTTGGTCGAGATCCAGTGACTGTTAGCAGAATATGGAATAGGTGGGTTCAGGAGGGTAATACGGAACGCCGTGCTGGATCGCAACGACCCCATATCACTAGCAGTCGAGATGACAGGCATGTTATGCGCATGGCTGTAACGGATCGTACAGCCACGTCTCGATCCCTGAGTCAACAACGATCTGCACGAACAGTTCGACGACGTTTGCAGCAGCATGGACTATCAGCTCGGAGACCATAGCTGCGGTTACCCTTGACGCTGCGTCACAGACAGGAGCGCCTGCGATGGTGTAATCAACGACGAACCTGGGTGCACGAATGGCAATACGTCATTTTATGGGATGAATCCAGGTTCTGTTTACAGCATCATGATGGTCGCATCCGTGTTTGGCGACATCGCGGTGAACGCACATTGGAAGCGTGTATTCGTCATCGCCATACTGGCGTATCACCCGGCGAGATGGTATGGGGTGTCACCGGTTACACGTCTCGGTCACCTCTTGTTCGCACTGACGGCACTCTGAACAGTGGACGTTACATTTCTGTTGTATTACGACCCGTGGCTCTACCGTTCATTCGATCCCTGCGAAACCCTACATTTCAGCAGGGTAATGCATGTTGCAGGTCCTGTACGGGCCTTTCTGAATACAGAAAATCTTCGACTGCTGCCCTGGCCAGCACATTTTCGGGATCTCTCACCAACTGAAAACGTCTGATCAATGGTGGCTGAGCAACTGGCTCGTCACAATACGCCAGTCACTACTCTTGATGAACTGTGGTATCGTGTTGAAGCCGCATGGGCAGCTGTACCTGTACACGTCATCCAAGCTCTGTTTGACTCAATGCCCAGGAGCATCAAGATCGTTATTACGGTCAGAGATGGTTGTTCTGGGTACTGATTTCTCAGGATCTATCCACCCACACTGCGTGAAAATGTAATCACATGTCATTTCTAGTATAATATATTTGTCCAATGAATACCCGTTTATCATCTGCATTTCTTCTTGGTGTAGCAATTTTATTGGCCAGTTGTGTATAAACAATGAAAGGCGCCTATCAAATTTTTAAAGTACCATGTCAATCGTAGTACAGTCAAACAATGTTATTCTGTTATGTTTATCTGATGCAAAAATACATGTATTATAAGCAGTGAAACTACAATTGCACGAATGAGGACGTCATAAACAGAATTAATATTTTGAAAACAGCCACAAGTCCCACTTAGTATTAATTATTTACCGTTTTCGCTCTTCAAGAAAACGGAAAAATGGCTCTGAGCACTATGGGACTTAACATCTATGGTCATCAGTCCCCTAGAACTTAGAACTACTTAAACCTAACTAACCTAAGGACATCACACAACACCCAGTCACCATGAGGCAGAGAAAATCCCTGACCCCGCCGGGAATCGAACCCGGGAACCCGGGCGTGGGAAGCGAGAACGCTACCGTACGACCACGAGCTGCGGACTTCAAGAGAACAGCAGCAAGGCAAAATTACTTGCAGAGCCAAGGTGGAAAAATGGAAAAGAAAATGACAGGCAACATGAAAATGTAACAAAGAAAATAAAAAATAACCATATGTATATACGAATATTTTTGCTTCTTTTAAGTCCTCTATCCATTCCCCTAAGGTTTTCGTTATATTAGTCAACACACTGTACAGTTCCCTTTGTGGGAAGGTTGTTTGACATTCTTGATCTCCCATTTACGTTATCTTCTTTTATGTTAGTTTAGTCCCCACCCTAAAGTTCTTGCGGTTATCTATCAATGTTACGTCTTTATTTTCTTATTTAGACCGTGCAAAAAAAAACCACATGTGTGTGGCTGTTGTCGAAACATGTCGTGCGAAGTCCCCTGCCTGATAGGACGCTACGTTGCCAGTGTCTAGGCGTAAAGACATTGGCTATGCGCCAAGAGGACTGTGCGAACATGGCCGATGGTATCGGGCTAAGTACACGACCCGAAAGTGCAGCGCGCGAAAGTGTCGCCGCGATAAATGGCGGATGTGGCTTCCGGTGGACGCAGAGCACACGGCCGGGCGATGTACCTGAGATACATGCAAATAAGGGCGGCACCGACACAGAAGTCGCCCACCAAAAAATAGTGTTTTACAACGTAAAGTGGAGCAATATGTTTGAAATTCTCAGGAAGATACGTATAAACTGTAGAGAGTGAAGTAGTCGAATTAAACAAAAACAAAAAAAAAAAGAAAAAAAGGCAATGTGCAGATAGGAATCGCGCCGTGAGGGTTTCATACAAACTTATTTATGTTTATAGACAGTTTATACATTCTGTGACTCAAGAATTTCGACGATTTTTGTCTCTTATTGATATCAATACTTAACAGACGACAGAAATACACCCGAATAACAAATGATGATTTTTTTCTCGTGAAGTATTTACAGTTTAACAGTGTTCGGATTTTTCCCTCTACTTCTAATCTTGCTTCTTGCCAAATCTCATAATTCTATGTCAACGGGAAATGTCCTGTAGGTTTTGTTGAGTGACTGCAAACAACCTTGTAGGTACTGCAGCAAACAACCTTGTGGGTAATGCAATCATAGCTGTGGGTAGTCATCTTGGGAATTAATAATCGCTTCATCTGTATTTAGTCCCTTATTTGATGTGGCGTTTACTGCCACGAAACCGATAGTGACCCAATAATAAAGTACTAAATATAGGTTAAGCGATTATTGGTTCAAATGGCTCTGACCACTATGGGACTTAACTTCTGAGGTCATCAGTCCCCTAGAACTTAGAACTACTTAAACCTAACCAACCGAAGGACATCACACACATCCATGCCCGAGCGGTCGCGTGGTTCCAGACTGTAGCGCCTAGAACCGCTCGGTCACACAGGCAGGCTAAATGATTATTAATACCCACGATTTGCGAGTATCAAAATAAGCGACATACATGGCTGTATCTTTTCATCGCATTCACATAAAAGCTTCAATTTTTTACTCCGCCAAGGGGCTGTACATCTTAGTATGTGACATAAATTTCAACTTGACTCATCTGTCAATTCCAGAGAAAACCTGAAGGCAGAAGGACAGAAACAGACGGACAACAAATTTTTGAAAAATCTTGCGATGTAATTATAAAATAACAATTTTCAGATTTTTCCCTTTACTTACGCTGTGAAACCTTGCTTCTCGCCAAATTTCATGAGTGTGGGTCTACGGAAAGTACCATATAGGTTCTGACGAGTGAGCTTACGAATATCAAAATATGCAACATAAATGGCCGTATCTTTGGACTGCATTGACTTAGAAGCTTAGAATTATTACACCGCCAAAAGGCTATAGACCTGAGAATGCGATACACATTTCAGCATGATACCTCTACACCTGCCTTAACAGTCGGACAGACAGACAAATGGATAGACAGAGGACAACAAAGTTATGCTATAAAGCTTTCGTGTTTACCGACTGAGGTATGAAACTCTTAAAATGGAAATAAAATAGGTCAAATGTTTTTTGAAACGATTTGTCTAAGAGTAAGGAGAAATATTTATTAAAGAAGTGTTTTCCGCACCTCATTTGCTGTACGTGATTTCGAACAAGAGTCAAATGCGCGTCATGTTTTTCTCTAAACTATTTTATTTCTTACTTTTAGTCAGCGCATTCCACAGAGCATTTCACCGGCTTTTCTTCATTTTTTATTTCGGAGCTTTGTTCAGAAAGCATGATCTCATTGACATCTTATTTGCTTTCCTAGCGTCTTCTGTTCTGAAAATGTCTTGAATTTAGCACATGACTCGCCGGAACTTATTTTGACAGTTAATTATCATGTTAATCTATCCTTTGTGATGTAATGATAATTAATTGAAACCCTCAGCTGCCGACAGGTGTTGCTGATATACCTCTATGAGGACTGCTGAAAATGTGTGCCCCGACCAAGACTCGAACCCAGGATCTCCTGCTTACATGGCAGACGCTCTATCCATCTTTTTTTTTTTTTAATCTCGTTGTGTTCGCTTTCGTTTGTTACGTCTGCTCGGGGCGGACGTCGTAAGATATCCGTTTACGTTCGTCGTTGATCGGTTAACTCAGTGTCTTTTTTCATTTTTTTTTATTACAGAGGGCAGCTAACCCTCTGACCGAACACGCTGAGCTGCCGTGCAGGTTCCATCTGAGCCACCGAGAACACAGATGAATAGCGCGACTGCAGGGACTTATCCCTTGCACGCCTTCCCTGAGACCCATATTCACAACTGTCCACAGTCTACATACGTAATGTTCCTAATAGATATTTGTCCATCCACTCATTACTCGCCCCAACTAAGGTGAAGATTCCCGTAAGAGTTCGGGCATCCTGTGCGCATTCTCACAGACGAAGGTCAAAGGCCGGTTAGCCTTTAACTACACTACTGACCATTAAAATTGCTACACCAGAAGGAATGCAGGTGATAAAAAAGTATTCATTGGACAAATATATTATACTAGAACTGACATGTGATTACATTTTCACGCAATTTTGTTGCATAGATCATGAGAAATCAGTACCCAGAACAACCACCTCTGGCCGTAATAACGGCGTTCATACGCCTGGGCATTGAGTCAAACAGAGCTTGAATGGCGTGTACGGATACAGCTGCCCATGCGGCTTCAACACGATACCACAGTTCATCAAGAGCAGTGACTGGCGTATTGTGACGAGCCAGTTGCTCGGCCACCATTGACCAGACGTTTTCAATTGGTGAGAGATCAGGAGAATGTGCTGGCCAGGGCAGCAGTCGAAGATTTTCTGTAATCAGAAAGGCCCGTACAGGACCTGCAACATGCATTATCCTGTTGAAATGTAGGGTTTCGCAGGGATCGAATGAACGGTAGAGCCACGGGTCGTAATACATGTGAAATGTAACGTCCACTGTTCAAAGTCAATGCGAACAAGAGGTGACCGAGACGTGTGACCAATGGCACCCCATAACATCACGCCGGGTGATACGCCAGTATGGTGATGACGAATACACGCTTCCAATGTGCGTTCACCGCGATGGCGCCAAACACGCATTCGACCATCGTGATGCTGTAAACAGAACCTGGATTCATCCGAAAAAATTACGTTTTACCATTCGTGCACCCAGGTTCGTCGTTGAGTACACCGTCGCAGGCGCTCCTGTCTGTGACGCAGCGTCATGGGTAACCGCAGCCATGGTCTCCGAGCTGATAGTCCGAGCTGCTGCAAACGCCGCCGAACTGCTCGTGCAGATGGTTGTTGCCTTGCAAACGTCCCCATCTGTTGACTCAGGGATAGAGACGTGGCTGCACGATCCGTTACAGCCATGCGGATAAGATGCCTGTCATCTCGACTGCTAGTGATATGAGGCCGTTGGGATCCTGCACGGCGTTTCGTATTACCCTCCTGAACCCACCGATTCCATATTCTGTTAACAGTCATTGGATCTCGGCCAACTCGAGCAACAATGCGCGATACGATAAACCGCAATCGCGATAGGCTACAATCTGACCTTTATCAAAGTCGGAAACGTGATGGTACGCATTTCTCCTCCTTACACGAGGCATCACAACAACGTTTCACCAGGCAACGCCGGTCAACTGCTGTTTGTGTATGAGAAATCGGTTGTAAACTTTCCTCACGTCAGCACGTTGTAGGTGTCGCCACCGGCGCCAACCTTGTGTGAATGCTCTGAAAAGCTAATCATTTGCATATCACAGCATCTTCTTCCTGTCGGTTAAATTTCAGGTCTGCAGCACGTCATCTTCGTGGTGTAGCAATTTTAATTGCCAGTAGTGTATATATGAAGATAGTAACGCTTCAAGAAAGAACAGATAACATTGATGACCGTGCAGCTTCTCTAGAATAAATGATAATTAATTGAAACCCTCAGCTGCCGACAGGTGTTGTTGATATACCTCGATGGGGACAGTTGAAAATTGTGATGTAAATACGCAGACTGAAGGGATGAATGAAAATTTGTATCAAGGCTGGGATTCGAAGCTAGGTCTGCTCTTCGCTAGGCAGATGCACCAACCACTACGACACCCTGGCACAGTGGTTTTGAAGAGACTGCACGCCTGCCTCCTCAATCCAGATTCCCATTTGCGCCTCAGTCCATTTGGTATTCCCACTGAACGCGAATGCCGGCCTTGGTAAAAGTTTTCATTCGGCAGTCTTCATATACACATCATAGATGTCTGAGACTTGGAAACGTCTCTTGAATCGTATGTTTTCATTAGTTTACTCATTTTGAGCTCAAAGTGGCGACTTGTAGTGATTGCTTAGGAGAAGAAAAAGTTCTCAGCCGATGATGATGATGCCGGCCGAAGTGGCCGCGCGGTTCTGGCGCTGCAGTCTGGAACCGCGAGACCGCGACGGTCGCAGGTTCGAATCCTGCCTCGGGCATGGATGTGTGTGATGTCCTTAGGTTAGTTAGGTTTAAGTAGTTCTAAGTCTAGGGGACTAATGACCTCAGCAGTTGAGTCCCACAGTGCTCAGAGCCATTTGAACCATTTTTGATGATGATGATGATGTTTGGTTTGTCGGGTACTCAACTGCGCGGTTATCAGCACCCGTACAAATTCCCAACCTTTGCTCAGTCCAATCTCGCCACTTTCATGAATGATGATGAAATGATGAGGACAACACAAACACCCAGTCATCTCGAGGCAGGTGAAAACCCTGACCCCGCCGGCTTCCTAGCCGAGATCGCTATAGAAAACTTTATTGTACATAACCGATTTCGGTAAAACTAAATTAGCATTTCCTGATCTTCATAAATGATATTACAAACACATCCTGTGCCAGCTACACACAAAACCCTTCGATTGAATTTCTAGAGCCGGCCGCTGTGACCGAGCGGTTCTGGGCGCTTCAGACCGGAACTGCGCTGCTGTTGCCGTCGCAGGTTCGAATCCTGCCTCGGACATGGATGTGTGTGATGTCCTTAGGTTCGTTAGATTTAAGTAGTTCTGACCTCAGATGTTAAGTCCCATAGTGGTCAGAGCCATCTGAACCATCACCTGAATTTCTAGGTACACAAAACATGAAGCGAGCGATGCATTGGGACGTCAAAAATAAAATTACTGTGTATTTCACAATTCACCAAAAAATATCGTTCCCAGAACATATATAATGTCATGCCACCAGGGCGCCACAAAAGTTACCGTTGTACGTAGTAATTTTAATTTTGACGTGTCAACGCCCTGCTGATTTAATGCTTTATTTGCCTGGAAACTCAATGGAAAATTTGGATGTAGCTGCACAAGATGGTTGTAATAACCTTTATGAAGACCAGCAGGTGGTAACATATTTTTACCACAACCGGTTACTTACTTTGTTAAGCAATATCGGCTAAGAAGTTCTTTTTCGACTTTGCAACCACTTGACTACAGCACCTATGCCTGAGTTTCAGAAGGGATACCCCGTCTCGTTCGATGCGGAAGTGCTATTCCCATTACAGTTGGAGAGCCTCTGCAATGATGTTCGGGTTTAGGGGAAATACCAAGTGGGCTGAGGCGTGAAAGGGAATTTAGTCTGAGGGCGCGGAGGTGGGGGGGTGGGGGGCGGGGTGGGGGGGTGCTAGGGTTCTCTGCGCAGTTGTGCAAAGCCATGGTACCGTTGTTCATCTGTCTAGTGGGCAGGAGGCCTCGGTTCGAATCCCAGCCTTCGTACAAATTTTCCACTGTCACTTTATATATACGTCATAGATGTCTGAGTCTTCAAAATGTCACTGGAACCATATAGTTTCGTTTAACGTTGCTTTTTATGCACAAAACACCTTGGCAAAATAAACTTTTTGACACCTCATTGGTCTTCCAGTGTCTGCTGCTTGCGAAATGTCAAACAAAGTATTTGATTCGAAAGACGCCATTTCAAAAATTAAAATAAAACACTCGAAGACTATAAGTTGTAAGCATCGGTTTTATTAAAGAGGTTATAATTTTGTTACTGTGCTTTCCCTAAAATTACTTCAACCTGCGTTGTTGTATCTGTCGAGCAAATTGTGAAGATGCATCTACGAAATTATTTAAAGTTATCTTTAGCTTTACGTTATAATATCGTCATGAAAGAGGAGAGTTTTCTGTTTATGAATGTTGCTCCGTTACCTTTTGCGGGAGTCTTTAGCTGTATGAAAACTGAGTCAGCAATGTGCTTTTCATGAAATGCAATTGGGAAGAAATCTACCACACCGTTCTCTACATAGCCCTTCTGCTAACTTAAACTGCTGAAGTTTTTGACGCACTTGCTTGGGGGTATTCCCGAAATCACCTTTTCATCAGTCGATCTTGTTCCGTAAAGAGCGGCATGCTGAGTTCTGTCAGGAAGTCTGGAATCGAATCGCAAATCTGGTCAGATGGTCTCAAAGTTGGCATTTTTTCACTAAATGACACTGCATGGGGGTGTCAGATTCCTTCCTGAAGTCGAGGAACAGGAAATCAATCTGAGCGCCGAAGCCTGCATCGCTATGTATCTCATGTAACTAAATGTCGTGTGACTAGGACCTCCCGTCGGGTAGACCGTTCGCCGGGTGCAAGTCTTTCGATTTGACGCTACTTGGGTGACTTGAGCGTCGATGGGGATGAAATGATGATGATTGGGACAACACAGCACCCAGTCCCTGAGTAGAAAAAATCTCCGACCTAGCCGGGAATCGAACCCGTGGCCCTTAGGACTGACATTCTGTCGCGCTGACCACTCAGCTACCGGGGGCGGACATGCATCTCATAAGGCTGATACTTCACGACTTTTCCGCCCACTCCCCACCCCTTTTCCAAATTATGTGGAGGGAGCTTTGCACGTAACTCTTAGCTCGTTAAGATAATTGGGTTATATGCGCTCTTTATTTGCAGCAGCATCCCATTTACACTGATGTATCTAAATCAAGAAAAGGAACAGGACTTGTAAACTTCTGTTTGCTATGGAAACCGGATCAGGGGCAGTCAAATGAAAATGAGACAGATGGAAAACGTACACTGTTTTTTATTTCAAAAGTAATCGCCATAACTCTTAATACATTTATCTCATTGTGAGGCTAGATGGTCAATGCTTCCATGAAAAAAAAAAAAAAAAAAAAAAAAGAAAGAAAATGTTTGCAGTTGCCTTCGGTACCATGCATCTCTACGTTTGAAGCAGAACGACTATATTACTTTATTACTATATTACTACATACAAATACTAATTCCGTTCTTGAGGGTTCTAAGAATTTGGAAATCGCGTAGGGAGAATTCGGGGCAGTATTGACGATATGTAAGACCTTCCCAGCGAAACGCCTTCATCCTACTCGAAGTAAACTTAAAAACATGTGGGCGGGCATTTTGTTGGAAGGTTGTTTCGACTATTCTGCAGGAGTTTCGCTGGAAGCCCCTACACATTCCCCATAATGTCCCCATCCATCCCCATGTGATTTCGAAATTTTTGGAACCCAGAAGAAAGATGTTAGTGACCGTCCAAGTGCACTCCTGGATACAATCAAGTCTTGTCTCACAGTAAGATAAATGTGTTAACAGTTATCGCGAATATCTTCGAAATAATAAACAGTTTATGTCTCGTTTCCAGTTCATTGATCCTCATACTATCATCCTGAAAAGTATTCAGCAACGTAACTATCTTGCAGTTCATCTAATCTCATTCTGGTACAGCTGTTTGACGTTTTAAAGTACGTATCACGAGATTAGTTGATTTGGCGGAAGAGACCAAACAGTGAAGTCTTTGGTTCCATCGGATTTGGGAAGGGCGAGAAAGGAAGTCGGCTGCGCCCGTGGTGAAGGAAGAGGAAGAAGAGATTAGAGTTTAACGTCATGTGGACAAGCTCGGATTTGGGGGGGGGGGGGGAGGGGGGGGAGATGGGGAAGGAAATCAACAGTGCCCTTGAAACGCCTGGGATAGCAGGACAGAGCGGATTACGTTGTGGAAAGGGACCAAAATATGTTGCTGTCAGTTTCACTCAATGTACAAACTTTACTCATCAACACACAATATTATAACAAGGATGCAAAACACTTAAAACTTTAATCGACCTCCTTTGATTAACTTTAGATAGGCTGACGGCCACACTCAAAATCCAAGACACAAGGCCTAAGCAAGAAAATGAAATAGAAGACTCTTCTGAAGGTTTCACCCAAGAATATTTTCCAAATCTTCAATCTAAGCAAGCTGAAGGCCATAGCAATTTTACGAGGTGGTTCAAGTTCTAAGGCCTCCGATTTTTTTTCTAATTAACTACTCACCCAAAATCGATGAAACTGGTGTTACTTCCCGACGTAATCGCCCTGCAGATGTACACATTTTTCACAACGCTGACGCCATGATTCCATGGCAGCGGCGAAGGCTTCTTTAGGAGTCTGTTTTGGCCACTGGAAAATCGCTGAGGCAATAGCAGCACGGCTGGTGAATGTGCGGCCACGGAGAGTGTCTTTCATTGTTGGAAAAAGCCAAAAGTCACTAGGAGCCGGGTCAGGTGAGTAGGGAGCATGAGGAATCACTTCAAAGTTGTTATCACTAAGAATCTGTTGTGTAACGTTAGCTCGATGTGCGGGTGCGTTGTGTTGGTGAAACAGCACACGCTCAGCCCTTCCCGGACGTTTTTGTTGCAGTGCAGGAAGGAATTTGTTCTTCAAAACATTTTCGTAGGATGCACCTGTTACCGCAGTGCCCTTTGGAACGCAATGGGTAAAGATTACGCCCTCGCTGTCCCAGAACATGGACACAATCATTTTTTCAGCACTGGCGGTTACCCGAAATTTTTTTGGTGGCGGTGATTCTGTGTGCTTCCATTGAGCTGACTGGCGCATTGTTTCTGGATTGAAAAATGGCATCCACGTCTCATCTATTCTCACAACCGACGAAAAGAAAGTCCCATTCGTGTTGTCGTTGCGCGTCAACATTGCTCGGCAACATGCCACACGGGCAGCCATGCGGTCGTCCATCAGCATTCGTGGCACCCACCTGGATGACACTTTTCGCATTTTCAGGTCGTCATGCAGGATTGTGTGCACAGAACCCACAGAAATGCCAACTCTGGAGGCGATCTGTTCGACAGTCATTCGGCAATCCCCCAAAACAATTATCTCCACTTTCTCGATCATGTCGTCAGACCGGCTTGTGCGAGCCCGAGGTTGTTTCGGTTTGTTGTCACACGATGTTTTGCCTTCATTAAACTGTCGCACCCACGAACGCAGTTTCGACACATCCATAACTCCATCATCACATGTCTCCATCAACTGTCGACGAATTTCAATTGGTTTCACACCACGCAAATTCAGAAAACGAATGATTGCACGCTGTTCAAGTAAGGAAAACGTCGCCATTTAAGTGTTTAAAATAGTTCTCATTCTCGCCGCTGGCGGTAAAATTCCTTCTGACGTATGGTGCCGCCATCTCTGGGACGTATTGACAATGAACGCGGCCTCATTTTAAAACAATGCGCATGTTTCTATCTCTTTCCAGTCCAGAGAAAAAAAATCGGAAGCCTTAGAACTTGAATGCACCTCGTATTTTAATGGAACTTGGCTGGAGGCTGCATATTAGGCAATAAGAGTTTCAACCAAAAGGCCTTATCTTAAAACAAAAGCATAACAATCTTATGCCTTAAGGGCAAGAGAAAGACATTAATTTAAGAGACAATAACTCAGCTGAAGCCCACACATCAAACAAATAACTAAAATCCAAACTGGTAAATTACTACATAACACACAAGGAACGGCGCTCAGATGTTTCCAAGGGTCGGCCTGGGATCGTAACACTAACGCCCGTTTAGGTGAGACAGGCAGCCTTACCAACGACTTCTTAAGCTGGAGGCAACCCAACCGACAGACAACCGACCGATCAATCATCCAAATCAGTTCCGCTCCACGCAACCAGCAAGACGGCCACAAGATTTCAATACACGACACACAGAATATTGGCGTCCACAACGACCAACAACACCTCGGTTGTCGAACTACACGCCGCGCTGGACAGCAACAACACCAGAAGGAAAATGCACTGCCTAAAATTACGGCAATGACCAGGGCATGTACGCGGAACATCAACGGCCAGAAGGCAGAAGATACCGCTGCTGAACTTCCATAACAGGGAATAAATTAAGTTAAATATCATAGGAATATGGCTGGAATCTTAACCGACTTAAATACACACACATTGTTGCTCACGGGAATGTCCCAAAAGTGACAACCAGAATTAAACGAAGAAATGTGTTGTGTACATAGTTACACGTAGTCAGCGCATACACAACTTTCCCACTAGAGCGCGCCCCGCTAAGCACAACAGCGCAGGCGCAGCGCTCGTCCATCTCCGCACTACGAGATGGCCGCTGCCTTAGAGACGGACCAAATTCTGCTTCCGCCGATCCGCGTATTAATATGTAACGCAGCCAATGAGTTTGCTGCTAACGTAGAACCTTTTCTTCTCGCGGATCACACTCGCGCAGTGATACCTGAACGCGCGAGGTATTATAACGAGTGTACAGACCTCCGATTAGTCAGTCTGCATTAGTCTGCACCAGTCTGTACGAGTCTGCATTAGTCTGTACCAGTCTATAGTCAAGTTTCAGTCTGTGCCTAATAAGATTACCATATCCCTGTACATAGCCACGAAGATAAATGAATAGACACTTTGTCAAGTATCAGAGATATGTGAGAATAAGATTAACGTACCAAGACCAAAGGAACTTCAGATTGTCAATTGTAAACAGCATTCAGAATCAAGTTACGTAATGTCTACGCTTTTTATTATTTTAATAAATGTGTGTGAAAATTAATCAAGTTCTGTTTAAAGTTGGTCACCGTCAATCTGCTACTCTAAGTGTGCAAGTGGCATTTCTATGGTCTGACCTAACGGCAGAAGATAAACACGCCACGATAAGACCACGAGACATATTGCTGACACTCGCCTACTTCGTTAGAACGACAAGTCAAATAATCTGATGGTGTGTGTACGGAAGGTCTTACAGTATGCACACCACAAAATGTAAACAGTTTAGGCTCGATAGTAGGTTACGCGAGGACTCAACTTTCATGTCCAAGATAGGTGGGCGACGAACTTCATAGCACCTGCAAGCAGCACCTCACACTCCAACCACTCGTGCATGCCACCAGTGGTTCCGGCCAGGGTACATGCAACGGAGACTTCCTCACTGCTCCACGCAACCGACCAACTACCCAGGCCCGGAAACGGTGAAAGCACCGAATATACGTAAGCCGATGAGACGACCAACCGAACGATCAACCAACGGTCGTTCTGCTCCAGTGTCCCACCGTCGGACAGTTCACGTGTGTCGCCAGCGGTCGGCGAGCACTGCCTGTCGGCGCCTCACCGGCGCTCCGTCCACCGACTTCACTGCTGCCGCATCCCGACTGCACTGGTGGTCCATCTCCAACTCACTTCCTTCGGACGGACAACGACGGGGAGACCCTGGCTCAGACCCAACTGTGCGGAGGGAACGCAACCGACATCTCTTCACAGGAAGGAACCGACCCAAATACACGTCGTCGATGAGGCGACCGACCGAACGACCAACCAGCGGTCGTCCCCAGTGTTACTGACTGTGTGGACCTCCCTGGGGCTCCGTCCCTGACTGCAGTGTTGCTGCGTCCCGAGCGCCTTCCTGGTCTCCAAGTGACATTTTTTTCCTTTTATTGTAATTTTATACCTGTACAAACAACAGGTAGGCTGGCAGCAGCATTCTACGCTGCTCTTCAGCCTTAGAGGAGTTGTTGTTGTTGTGGTCTTCAGTCCTGAGACTGGTTTGATGCAGCTCTCCATGCTGCTCTATCCTGTGCAAGCTTCTTCATCTCCAAGTAACTACTGCAGCCTACGTCCTTCTGAATCTGCTTAGTGTATTCATCTCTTGGTCTCCCTCTACGATTTTTACCCTCCACGCTGCCCTCCAATACTAAATTGGTGATCCCTTGATGCCTCAGAACATGTCCTACCAACCGATCCCTCTTCTGGTCAAGTTGTCCCACAAACTTCTCCTCTCCCCAATCCTATTCAATACTTCCTCATTAGTTATGTGATCTACCCATCTAATCTTCAGCATTCTTCTGTAGCACCACATTTCGAAAGCTTCTATTCTCTTCTTGTCCAAACTATTTATCGTCCATATTTCACTTCCATACATGGCTACACTCCATACAAATACTTTCAGAAATGACTTCCTGATACTTAAATCTATACTCGATGTTAAGAAATTTCTCTTCTTCAGAAATGCTTTCCTTGCCATTGCCAGTCTACATTTTATATCCTCTCTACTTCGACCATCATTGGTTATTTTGCTCTCCAAATATCAAAACTCCTTTACTACTTTAAGTGTCTCATTTCCTAATCTAATTTCCTCAGCATCACCCAATTTAATTCTACTACATTCCATTATCCTCGTTTTGCTTTTGTTGATGTTCATCTTATATCCTGCTTTCAAGACACTATCCATTCCGTTCAACTGCTCTTCCAAGTCCTTTGCCGTCTTTGACGGTGGCGGAAGAGGATGGGAGAGACTGGCGGGTGAGAAGGATCGAGTTTACGGGAGGTGTAGAGGATCCGTATCCGTTGGAGGAAAAGGAGGAGGTGGGGGAAGGGATCCAGACACACGACGACCCGGAAATACTACCGGTCGCTCTAGAGATGATACGACAGTGCAGTTATCGATATGCACTGCTGTTGCCGCTCACAAGCAAGTAAGGCAGGAAGTTAGTGACGCCAGTAAACGGAATAAGAAAACGAAGCGGCAGTACCGTAGTAGAAGATGACAAACAACAAATGGCAGGAACACGAACCGTGCACGGCTCAGCCCTTTCGCAGGAACCATCCCGGCATTTGCCGGAAGCGATTTAGGCAAACCACGCAAAACCTAAATCAGGGTGGCCGGACGCGGGTTTGAACCGTTGTCCTCCAGAATATCACGAGAGGCCATTATAAAACACTGTTCTTTATGCCAATAAATCCACATGTAAAATAACACTACAACATTTCAAATTTTGTAGGGAGCACGTTGTGCTCATGTGGGAACGATCTAAATGCTTGTAAAACAAAAAACTGGTAGCCAAGATCGCAGGAATTCTTTTTATTCCATGATTACCGGATTCGGCGAAACTGAAGCCGCCACCATCGGATCTTAGGACACATTCAGGTTACAACATCAAAAAAAAAAAATGGTTCAAACGGCTTGGGACTTAACTGCTGTGGTCATCAGTCCCCTAGAACTTAGAACTACTTAAACCTAACTAACCTAAAGACATCACACACATCCATGCCCGAGGCAGGATTCGAACCTGCGACCGTAGTGGTCACGCGGTTCCAGACTTCCAGACTGTAGCGTCTAGAACCGCACGGCCACTCCGGCTGGCGTTACAACATCAAGGGAACCTGTATGTGTCCTAAGATCCGATGATGGCGGCTTCAGTTTCGACGAAACTGGTAATCGTGGAATAAAAAGAATTCCTGCGCTCCTGGCTACCAGTTTATTGTTTTACAAGACATTTCAAATGCTAGAAAACATGTCATTATAGATGAGGGAGATCTTAATGTTTATAAACTCAACTTTATTATTACATGTGACATTTCAAAGGCATTACGACTCTCATTAGAATCTGACGAAACTAAGATTATCATATAAGTAACTCAGTAATCCTTAGGAAAAATTTAATATTTTTATGAACAAGAGGTTTTGAGAAAATATCTGTTCTCCTAAAATTCTGTTTTTGCCTGCGAAAAGGGCTAAACATTGTTCCTGAGGCGAGTCGTTTTGCATAAACTCGTTGTAGAACCAAGCAGTTAAAAAAACGCAATTAACAGACTCAAACGGGAACCTCAACATTAACAATCACCAGTATTTTCACTGTACTCATGATTCAAGAACAATTATTGGTGCATAAGTCCGAACTTTAAATGACGCGACGGACACTTTTGTTTTGGGTCTGCATTGAAGATGTCGCTAACGAAGCAAAAGCTTTCGTGCCTCATCGAGATTGTATCACGGAACGATCTTCATTGCTGACCAGGCATAAAGAGGCGTGAAATATCGATGTTTTCACCAGCAACGGTTAGCAAATCTGAACTTCAAAACAAATGGCGAAATTTTTTGTACTTATCCAGGAATCCTATCGAGGCCCTTATCTGCCTGTTAACTAACCACGAAAGACGTTTAATACACTTTGAATCACAAGTGAATCGAGTGTCCATGTGTTCAAAATTGAAACTCCGTGATGTAAAGATTGTTACGAGGACTCGAACCAGCACGCTAACCAGGGAAACTCCTCGTCGCAACCACCTCAGATTTTGTGGTAAAATGGCCCATTGGACGACCTGTCAAAAACTGAACACAGATCAAGAATGGAAACAGGAAGAATATGTACTGAGTTGTGAAAAAAGAAGTAAAATAGAAATAGTGAACAGTCTAAGCTCAAGATGTGCGATATCTCGCGATCTGCAAGGACCACGGCGTCGTGGTAGTGTGGTGACGGTGTAGGTCTGCAAAGCTGTAGATTTGTGTTCAAATCTCCTCCGTACGTTTTTTTTTTCCTCAAATTTATGAACTGTCCGTCCGGGCATTTACATGTGTTCTCCGTCTGTAGTCTTGGCAACTGTCACACTATACATCGGATACAGAATATGTGTCATGTAGTAAGAATATGTTACCTTCGCAAGTAAATGTGATGAACAGCGAGAGCAGGCGAGATGACGGATAGTCTTCTCACAGAAATGAAAATAACAAATAAACGGGTGAGAACTATGTTTCCACAAAGGAATTCAAGAATCCAAACTTCCAAAACGGAACGCAACAGTCGTAACATGTGGTACTTGTGCACAACAAATAGTAACTACGGACGTCTGGAGCTCCCTTGATTACATCTCGTTGTTGCAAACGGACATTACTCCACGCCAGAGGCGTGAATACAACGGACAGACATGTCAATAACTGGATGGACAGTTCATAAAGGAGCACGAGGGAGATTTGAATACATCTACATGGATACTCTGCTAATCACATTTAAGTGCGTGGCAGAGCGATCATTGAACCACCATCACAATTCCCTTTTTTATTCCAATCTCCTATAGCGTGCGGAAAGAACGAACACCTGTATCTCCGTACAAGCTCTGATTTCCCTTATTGTATCGTGGTGCTCGTTTCTCCCTATGTAGGTCGGTGTCAACAAAATATTTTCGCATTCGAAGGAGAAAACTGGTGATTGGAATTTCGTGAGAAGTTCCCGTCGTAATGAAAAATGCCTTTCTTTTAACGATGTCCAGCTCAAATCCTGTATCATTTCAGCGACATTGTCTCCCATATTTCGCGTTAATACAAAACGTGCTGCCCTTCTTTAAATATTTTCGATGTAATCCGCCAGTCCTATCTGGTAAGGATCCCACACCGCGCAGCAGTATTCTAAAAGAGGACGGACAAGCGCAGTGTAGGCAGTCTCCTTAGCAGATCTGTTACATTTTCTAAGCGTTCTGCCAATAAAACGCAGTCTGTTTGGCCTTCCCCACAACATTTTCTATGTTTCCTTCCAATTTAAGTTGTTCGTAATTGTAATTCCTAGGTATTTAGTTGAATTTACGGTCTTTAGATTTGACTGAGTTGTCGTGTAACCGAATTTTAACGAATTCGTTTTAGCACTCATGTTGATGATCTCACACTTTTCGTTATTTAGGGTCAACTACCAATTTTCGCATCATGCAGATATCTTTTCTAAGTCGTTTTGCAATTTGTTTTGTTCTTCTGGTGACTTTATTAGTCGATAAGCGACAGCGCCAACTGCAAACAACCTAAGACGGCTGCTCAGATTGTCTCTCAAATCATTTATATAGATAAGGAACAGCAAAGGGACTGTAATACTACGTTGGGGAACGCCAGAAATCACTTCTGTTTTACTCGATGACTTTCCGTCAATTACTACGAACTGTAATTCACACATCCAGTCACATAACTGACACTATATTCCACAATCACGTAATTTCACTACACGCCGTTTGTGTGGTACAGTGTTGACAGCCTTCCGGATAGCCAAAAATATGAAATCTATCTGAAATCCCTTGTCAATAGCACTCAACAATTCATGCGAATAAAGAGCTGGTTGTGTTTGACAAGAACGATGTTTTCTAAACCCATGTTGAATATGTGTCAATAGACCGTTTTCTTCGTGGTAATTCATGATGTTCGAAAACAATATATGTTATAAAATCCTGCTGCATATTGACGTAAACGATATGGGCTTGTAATTAAGTGGATTACTCCTACTACCTTTCTTGAATGTTGGTGTGACCTCTGCAACTTTCCAGTCTTTGGGCCCGGATCTTTCGTCGAGCGAACGGTTGTATATGATTTGTTAAGTATGGTTCAAATGGCGCTGAGCACTATGGGACTTAACATCTGAGGTCATTAGTCCACAAGAACTTAGAACTACTTAAACCTAACTAACCTAAGGACATCACACAACACCCATGCCCGAGGCAGGATTCGAACCTGCGACCGTAGAGGTCGCGCGGTTTCAGACTGAAGCGCCTAGAACCACTCGGCCACAACGGGTGGCTGTTAAGTATGAAGCTAATGCATCAGCATACTCTGAAAGGAACCTTACTGGTATACATTCTGGACCAGAAGACTTGCCTTTATTAAGTGATTTAAGTTTCTTCACTACTCCGATGATATCTACTTCTACGTTACTCATGTTGGCAGCTGTTCTTCATTCGAATTCTGGAATATTTACTTCGTCTTTTTTATGAAAGTATTTCGGAAGGCTGTGTATCTTAATTCTGCTTTGGCAGCACTGCATGTGATAGTATCTCCATTGCTATCGTGTAGAGAAAGCATTGATTCTTTCTTGCCACTGACATACTTCACATACGACCAGAATCTCTTTGAATTTTCTGCCAGGTTCCGTGGCAAAGTTAAGTTGTGGAAACTGTTATAGGCATCTCGCATTGAAGTCCGCGCTGAATTTCTAGCTTCTGGTAAAGATCGGCAATCTTGGGGATTTTGGGTCTGTTTAAATTTTGCATGTTTTTTCGTTGTTTCTGGAACAGTGTTCTAACCCGTTTTGTGTACCAAGGAGGATCAGCTCCGTCGTTTTGTCATTTATTTGGCATAAATCTCTCAATTGCTGCCGATACTACTTCTTTGAATTTAAACCACATCATGTTGAACACGGAAGCAGAAGTATTCAGGCAAATAAGGTAAAGATTTTTAATAATTTTGATTTCTGTTTTTGCCAGCGCGTTAGTATAGATGAGTTGGCTGATAATTTGTAATTGTTGAGTAACCCCAGAATGTGCGCAAACTGTTGTGAGAAAAGGACTAGTTAAATATTTCATTTTTGTAAGGCTTTTAAGATTTATTAACAGACCTATGTGTAATACGAAGATCTGCATTTATGTTGGATTAATGAAGTTAGATATTACTTGCTGTTTAAATCTCATTGTTTCTGAATCAAAATTGAGTAATGTAACTTCAGTTGTCAGATGTTTCCCAAAAGCCAAACTTAACTTGCAATATAATTTTGCTAAAAAAAAAACTGAGTGTTAGTAATTTACCATAATCATTACCGCCTCCCATTCCAGGTCACATACTTTTTAAAGAAATTGAATTTTCTTAAATGTTATCGTTCATCAGCCAAACGAATCTCATGTGCATTTCAAGCATTATGGCGTGCATTGCAGACTGCTGAGCCTGTAGCTAGCACTCATATTTTTTGTGAGACACCGGAATATATCGCGTTACTCCGTGGCTGCTTTGGAGATAAGATAATCTGATTTGTTTCTTATGTGACCAGGGCCTTAGGATTCAGTGCTTCGGGCGCTGAAGGTATTTTGCAGTGACTGTATTTCTTTATTGATATTGGGAGTTGCATTGTCCAATCGGTTCGTAAAGTTTGCTAACAAAAACACTAAGCAAGCACACCAGTTACAGTTACAACACGCCACACGACAATTCGAGTTGTGTATCCAGTCCACAGTTCAGACTTCATTCGTCGTAATGATAAAGTTTTATTATTTCATTTATGCTGAATAACGTTACACTTGGCGACAGCTCTGCCAGTCGTTCGCTTTGTGAAAATTTTGATATTAAAATAGTCAGATACATCTATTCTGTTCTCTCAACCACTCAGTTGTGATAACAGTAGTTAGATTTTTTGGCGCAACGCAATTTACTAACGTCTGCAAAATTTTTCCACAATTCATCGGAATTCTTATGCTCCGCCTTATTTTTTTTTTTTTTTCATTGAGTTGAGTGCTGAACATTTGTCTTTGAATTTGTATTCTGTATGTAATTTACGATGGCGCGCAAAACCGTTAAGGTTCCGGCGCGTAATCTCACAATTAAAGATACCAGAATAGACGATTTTCCTATTATTGACAACAATGTTGAGATTGATAGTGACCACTCTGCGGAGCTACAGTTGCAAAGCACCACAGCAAACGTGAGTTCCGTTCCCAAAAATAATGAACAATTTCCTGAGACTATAATTTCGCCCACTAGTTTGACGCCGCGCTGGATTAGCCGAGCGGTCTCAGGCGCTGCAGTCATGGACTGTGCGGCTGGTCCCGGCGGAGGTTCGAGTCCTCCCTCAGGCATGGGTGTGTGTGTTTGTCCTTAGGATACTTTAGGTTAAGTAGTGTGTAAGCTTAGGGACTGATGACCTTAGTAGTTAAGTCCCATAAGATTTCACACACATATATTTTTTTAACTAGTTTGACTAGTAATCAGACGGCAGATTCCGGTATTGCGCTGCGGATCTGCACATGGCTGACGTGCACAATTCAAAACTTGATTGTTTACCGAATGAGGTCGGTGACTGGCCGGATTTTCACAGAATTAGTCGGATTGCCAAAAGTATGTCATGGGAAACAATAGTGCAAAGTAATCAATCTGTTTTAAAAAATCCGTCAGATTCCATTACCGGTAATCGTGTAGACAATGCAACAAGTCTCCGCACCACAAAACACAACACAGGTGACACCCGACGGCATCAGGTGAAAAGAATACGGAAGCGATGCTTCACATTTTCATGCAAATGATGGTTAAGCAGAATAATAAAAATGATGAACGATTTTCCATCGTACAAGAAATCGGGTTGGAAACACTGATCAGTTACGAGAAATACGAGAAGAACAAGATGATACCACCAGTCAGTTCAATGAACAACTTTGCCGCCCGCTATGGCGGAGCGGTTCTAGGCGCCTCAACCGGAACCGCGCTGCTGCTACGGTCCGCAGGTTCGAATCCTGCCTCGGGCATGGATGTGTGAGATGTTCTAAGGTTAGTTAGGTTTAAATGGTTCTAAGTCTAGGGGACTGATGACCTCAGATGTTAAGTCCCATAGTGCTTAGAGCCATTTGAACAACTTTCCATCATATGAGAAATATAAGTTGACACCACCACTCAGTTCAATGAACAATTTTCCACCATACATGACGAGCTTAAATCGTACACAGAATCGACTGATAACCGTTTCAAACAGGTAGAAACAAACATTAAGGCCAGTGAAAAATGTCTTTGTGATACAATTGAAGCGAAAGTCAGGCGATGCGCAGAGAATATCGAACCTTTAAGAGATGACATTAATGCTTTAAGATATGAATGTAGTGAAACGTATAAAAGCTTACAGATTAAATCCAATAAGTTAATGAAAGAATAGATCAACAAGGTACTTGATCAGATGCACGTCTTAAAGTTCACACAGAGACCTCTGAAAAGCCATACAAAGACTTTCTCCGTAAACACACAGAGGAAAACAATCAGTTGTTACAGTACAAAGACAGTAAGTACAACAGCAGTTGGTCACTAATCTTACAACCCTTGTTGACGCTAGTGTAACTTCCGGTACAGATAGGGTGACCATATTTTCTTCGGAAAAAAGTGGGAATTTCATACATTTTCTTGGCCAAAATGTGGGACCATTTTTATTTCACGTTAAATATCACTTTTAATGCTAACGTTTCCTCTTCTCTGCAAATATAGCCTTCGCTGATATTTGTGTGTGTGTGTGTGTGTGTGTGTGTGTGTGTGTGTGTGTGTGTGTGTGTACAAAACCAAACAAAGACTGGAAAGAAGTACATTTCAAGTTTTCAGAAATTTACTTATTAAGAAATGTAACATTTATAACACAGAATGTAGAAAGACATACAGTAATAATCACTACAAAAAAAGTTCTTAGTGAACACAAGGAATTTATGGTTTTGTGGATTCCACACTGCAATCATATTTCTTCGAAGATGAAATTTCATTCAGCAACTCAGGTTTGCCTAATAGGTATGAATAGAAGTCAGTGCAACTGTATTTACTGAAGTTTAAACAGGTCAGTAAAATACACTTAACGCTCCTCACCGTAAATCTATTCTTCTCATCCGTCCACTGTGACGATAGTAAGCTGAAAACTCTTTCAACATTTGCATTGAGGGCAGGGAGTGAAAAGAATACTGCATTATATTAAGCGATTCTCTGAACTGTTCATTACACTGGCAAGATCTGAAAAACCTACACCATTTTTCATGTGCCATCAACTGATTCCATTGTTCACTGTCTGTTTCCACTTGTTGTTTTATAAATGACTGTATATGAACTATTTCATCAAATAAGAGGCTGTCATTTACTATAATGCCCTTTTCATTTAGCCACATTAAAGTATTTTCAACTACTGACCATTCTGGTGGTTCTGTGGGCATCATCCACGAGAATACAGAAAACTCAGCTATTCCCTGTAACCATGAGGATAAACAGTCTACTGAAGCATCATAAATCGTGAAACAGCTATGTCAAATATCTTAACAGACTGGTCATCACAATCATTAAGCAGTTTTTTTTACACTTAGTGGTATCAAATGTTCATGTTTCCTTGAATTTAGACTTGTCAAAGCTTTATTTAAGATTGCTAATACTTCAAATATGGAATTATTCTGTTTCTCAGTGCTCAGAATGGATTGTTGGAAAACACTCATTTGTGCATGTACGAAAAGTAAATAACATTCATTTATAGGATCACTGAAAAAACTCTTTACGATTGCAGGGCACTTTGAGTTAGACTGTGAGAAAAAGTAACATTTCAAAGGTTCGTACAGTTTCAAGATCCTTTATACGGCTGGCAACAATGAAAGCCACCTTGTTTTGGAAAAGGAAAGTAAATTTTTGTAAGTGACACCAACAAATTCACAGAATTCAGTGAGTTCTGCAACACAAATAGAAGAAATATGAAAATCGTTGTACAACTTCATGACAATGCAGTCAATGTCAACAGGTAAAACATCACAAGCACTTTGAAGTGTGTTATGAACAACATGTGCTGGACAACATATGTCAACAATGTTAGAGTTTTTTAATTTTTCTTTCAGATGTGTGAAAACATTATTACCCTCTTTCTTCATTAACCCCCCAAAATTACAGTTAGTATTGTCTGCACCAAATGCAACACACTTTGAGATGATACGGAATGACTGTATAACACGAGAAAGATAACTGGAAATTGTTTCGGACTTTTCGTTCTGCAATTCATCAAGATCAAGATCAAGCAATTTCGTCTGCAGTCTTACAGAAAAATACTGAACAATCACGGGAAAAATTTTCTGATGCCCATGGTTTGCTAGCATCAGTAGACATTGAAAAGTATTTTGCAGTGTTTGCAGCAGCTGTTACCTGTTTCTGGGAATGCGGAGCTATAACATTGTTGATAATTGCTTCACACTTTGTTCTTCCACACGAAACATTTTCTGCAATCTTAGAATCAGGGAAAATTTTTTTGTTTAGTTGAACACTGCAGTCATTAGAACGATAGCTTTGGTGGTGTTTAACAACATGGAATGACAGGGTTCCTTCTGCTGCAGCTACGTTTTTCTGTTCCTGTGTGTTTGAAGTTACAAAATATCTCGTCATTTTTTGCGAGGAACCTGCCGATCGAAGATTCTTCCTGTGTTTCTCTGATTCCATATGATGCTTGAGATCTGCAGCACCACCATGAGACACGGATACAGCACAGTTACATACGCTACGTTTTGCTGAACAGTCATAGTCTGTAGCAGTGAAGCAAGGAAATCTCCTCTGAAGCTCTTCCGAAAACTTTGATTTTCGTTTCGGCATCACCACGACGTGCTAGCACTTCACGAAACTGATACTGAGTGCTGATAACAATGGCAAGCAAAAGCAAAGAAAATAAGAATACGCAACAATTATAGTGCTTAAGCTGTACATTATCAGGGGGTACCAACGTTCGGAATGTCAGTTTCAATTGATAGTTTATAAAATCGACACTCAGAAAATATTTTAACCGCTTTGTAAATGTCTGAAAATAATCCTTGAAAATCAGGACAAACTGCTTGTTTTTTTAAAAAAAAGTCGGGACAAATTTTTGAGCCTCAAAAAACGGGACAATCCCGCTTAATCGAGACGTATGGTCACCCGAGGTACAGATGAGGTTAACACAATAAAGCAATCACAGAACCAAATACAGACAGATGTAACTGATTTCAAAGCCACTGCTGACACACGAATCCAAGAAGTTGAAAAAAAGTGTACGGATGACATTTGGTCGTTAAGCTTCCATCTTAAAAGAGCTGGTGCATGACCCTGACACAATTAAAACAGATTTAAAAAAGACCAACACAAGTACACGCAAACTACAGAAGCAGGAAGACGCTTTACATTCAAACAATTCCAGACACATTCTTACGCTCACGGAATAATGTGATGCGCTATCGGCAAGATTAGGAACACTTGAAAATCAAACCGAAAATGAATCAGACGACACAGCTCCCATTCCGTTCACCGAATCTCAAGAATATCAGTCCATGCAGCTAACATTAAACCAGCATGGCGCACATAACTGTTCGCTATGTAGGAAAGTTTACATCAGGAAGTAGACAACATCAAAAATTTTCTCAACGTAATCAGTTTCAAACTAACGTGCCACAGCAACCGTCACCTACTTTTCAGCCTCACAATAATATATGAGCAGACTACAAAAGTGCGTGACTTTGATACAAGCCAGTCATCTCACAATCAGTTCTTTTATGCCGCCGAGCCCTCTCAAAATCTACAATGCGAAGGATTCAACTATAAACATTTCCTATCTGTAAACAAAGTCAAGATACTTAGAATTCCCCTTGATTGGGTGCAGCAATTTTCATTTTCGCTGCCACCAAATTGGCCAGTGATACACAAGCTCGAATTTATCTGCAGCTTCTTAGCGGGAGAACCTTCGATGCTTCTGAGATCCATAGCAAGACAGTGTCAATCCGTCGAAGAGCTCCAAAATGCATTTCTATCTGTGGTGCTACAGCAGAATGCTGTCAGAGACAGCAAAGGACTTGGAAGAGCAATTGAACGGAATGGACAGTGTCTTGAAAGGAGGATATAAGATGAACATCAACAAAAGCAAAACGAGGATAGGGAATGTAGTTGAATTAAGTCGGGTGATGCTGAGGGAATTAGATTAGGAAATGAGACACTTAAATTAGTAAAGGAGTTTTGCTATTTGCGGAGCAAAATAACACGATGGTCGAAGTAGAGAGGATATAAATTGTAGACTGGCAATGGCAAGGAAAGCGTTTCTGATGAAGAGAAATTTGTTAACGTCGAGTATAGATGTAAGTGTCAGGAAGTCGTTTCTGAAAGTATTTGTATGGCGTGTAGCCATGTATGGAAGTGAAACATAGACGATAAATAGTTTGGACAAGAAGAGAATAGAAGCTTTTGAAATGTGGTGCTACAAAAGAATGCTGAAGATTAGATGGGTAGATCACATAACTAATGAGGAGGTATTGAATAGAATTGGGGAGAAGAGGAGTGGCACAACTTGACAAGAAAAAGGGACCGGTTGGTAGGACATGTTCTGAGGCATCAAGGGATCACAAATTTAGCATTGGATAGCAGCGTGGTGGGTAAAAATCGTAGAGGGAGACCAAGAGATGTATACACTAAGCAGATTCAGAAGGATGTAGGTTGCAGTAAGTACTGGGAAATGAGGAAGCTTGCACAGGATAGGGTAGCATGGAAAGCTGCATCAAACAAGTCTCAGGACTGAAGACAACAACAACAACAACAACAACATCTGTGTTTTGGTCGGAAACGACTCAGCGAGGCATTAAATACCAGCTAATTAGTTTACCCAATTTTGAACAGTCTAGTTTTCCAACTATTACCCTGTTTTTTGAATATATGGTTCAACAAAGCCAGTACCTGACCGAACAGTGTAGCACCGCGCTCATACAGTTATACATCTCAAAACTCTCGCGTTCATTACGGGTTTCTCTTCTCACCGGATAACAAAAGGAAAGCATTTCAGCTTTCATTGACTTATTACAATTATTAGAAATTAAGCAATTGGACTACTCTTTTGTCAATAAGATCTTTAATAACATCAATCAAGGTAATAACTCATTCGGTTACAACGAGAAATCTCGCCCATTCCATAACAAGAGAAACAAAATATTTGGTTCAGACAACGAATTTGATGAACATTTTAATAAGAGGCAACATTTTGACAACCAGTATACTCAGCAGCAGCAACAATATCAGAATTTCGAAGCCAACAGTCACAGTTTCCAGTCGCAATTCGTGCCGCAGTGGCCCTAAAATATCCACAGCTTTGCCAGTGCAGCCAAGACCAGTAATTTTACGCAACCGCAAGGGAGTAACTTCTCCCACAAAAACCAGTGGTCACAGTCACCTCGAACGGTCAACAGCAAAGAAATTTTCACCACAAGCATGAAGGGATTAATCAACAATTTAAGCGTAATTTTGGCAACATCAACTTTCATCACATTCAGCCCCAACAGACTCAGTTCATTCTTCATGAACCTAATGTTTGTTTCTATCCACCGCGATATTCTGCAGACCATCACAACCGTACAGTACATATACAGGGTGTTTCAAAAATGACCGGTATATTTGAAACGGCAATAAAAACTAAACGAGCAGCGATAGAAATACACCGTTTGTTGCAATATGCTTGGGACAACAGTACGTTTTCAGGCGGACAAACTTTCGAAATTACAGTAGTTACAATTTTCAACAACAGATGGCGCTGCAAGTGATGTGAAAGATATAGAAGACAACGCAGTCTGTGGGTGCGCCATTCTGTAAGTCGTCTTTCTGCTGTAAGCGTGTGCTGTTCACAACGTGCAAGTGTGCTGTAGACAACATGGTTTATTCCTTAGAACAGAGGATTTTTCTGGTGTTGGAATTCCACCGCCTAGAACACAGTGTTGTTGCAACAAGACGAAGTTTTCAATGGAGGTTTAATGTAACCAAAGGACCGAAAAGCGATACAATAAAGGATCTGTTTGAAAAATTTCAATGGACTGGAAACGTGACGGATGAACGTGCTGGGAAGGTAGGGCGACCGCGTACGGCAACCACAGAGGGCAACGCGCAGCTAGTGCAGCAGGTGATCCAACAGTGGCCTCGGGTTTCCGTTCGCCGTGTTGCAGCTGCGGTCCAAATGACGCCAACGTCCACGTATCGTCTCATGCGGCAGAGTTTACACCTCTATCCATACAAAATTCAAACGCGGCACCCCCTCAGCGCCGCTACCATTGCTGCACGAGAGACATTCGCTAACGATAAGGTGCACAGGATTGATGACGGCGATATGCATGTGGGCAGCATTTGGTTTACTGGCGAAGCTTATTTTTACCTGGACGGCTTCATCAATAAACAGAACTGGCGCATATGGGGAACCGAAAAACCCCATGTTGCAGTCCCATCGTCCCTGCATCCTCAAAAAATACTGGTCTGGGCCGCCATTTCTTCCAAAGGAATCATTGGCCCATTTTTCAGATCCGAAACGATTACTGCATCACGCTATCTGGACATTCTTCGTGAATTTGTGGCGGTACAAACTGCCTTAGACGACACTGCGAGCACCTCGTGGTTTATGCAAGATGGTGCCTGGCCACATCACACGGCCGACGTCTTTAATTTCCTGAATGAATATTTCGATGATCGTGTGATTGCTTTGGGCTATCCGAAACATACAGGAGGCGGCGTGGATTGGCCTCCCTATTCGCCAGACATGGACCCCTGTGACTTCTTTCTGTGGGGACACTTGAAAGACCAGGTGTACCGCCAGAATCCAGAAACAATTGAACAGCTGAAGCAGTACATCTCATCTGCATGTGAAGCCATTCCGCCAGACAAGTTGTCAAAGGTTTCGGGTAATTTCATTCAGAGACTACGCCATATTATTGCTACGCATGGTGGATATGTGGAAAATATCGTACTATAGAGTTTCCCAGACCGCAGCGCCATCTGTTGTTGAAAATTGTAACTACTGTAATTTCGAAAGTTTGTCTGCCTGAAAATGTACTGTTGTCCCAAGCATATTGCAACAAACGGTGTATCTCTATCGCTGCTCGTTTAGTTTTTATTGCCGTTTCAAATATACCAGTCATTTTTGAAACACCCTGTAATTGAACCAACGCAGAAATCTTCTGCCACCAATCAGCTCACTAGTAATGTATGACTAGAAACTACAGACGCTGTTCATTCAGAAAACGTGGAATGCAATTTTTCTACTCATAATACCGTTCAGCAAAACGTCATAACTGTGGTGTCACCGCCAGACACCACACTTGCTAGGTGGTAGCCTTTAAATCGGCCGCGGTCCGTTAGTATACGTCGGACCCGCGTGTCGCCACTATCAGTGATTGCAGACCGAGCGCCGACACACGGCAGGTCTAGAGAGACTTCCTAGCACTCGCCACAGTTGTACAGCCGACTTTGCTAGCGATGGTTCACTGACAAATTACGCTCTCATTTGCCGAGACGATAGTTAGCATAGCCTTCAGCTACGTCATTTGCTACGACCTAGCAAGGCGCCATTACCAGTTACTATTGAGATTATGAATAATGTACCGTCAAGAGCGACGTTCACCATTTATGGAATAAAGTTAAGTATTCCACCAGCTACGTCCGTTTTTCTAAATTCTAATTTCCTTGTGCTGTTCCAGACCTCACGCCAGCCTGCGTGAGCTAAAACGCGTGCCTTTCGGCCTCCTCTAGTAACACGGTGTTGGCTCTCCTGCCAACCCACAACAATAACCTTCGACGATATTAGGGACACATTATTACAAGAGAGACACCAGACTCAAAAGAATATTTCTCATGCCATAGTTGAAATTAAAATTGGGTTATATTTATTTTCTGCAGTGATCGACTCTGGTTCACCAGTAACAGTGATAAATGAAACAGCATTCCAATAATGTAACGCTGATAATACCTGTCCTACCTTTCCACTTTGTAAAACGAAAGTAGGAGTCGCGATCTCTAACAAGGGAGTAGATGTGAAACTGCAAACCCATCCATCTTTTATACTTGATGATCACACATTTCATGCTAATTTCTAGATCGTTCCTCTCTTAACAAAGGACGCCGTCGTTGTTATGGATTTCCTTTGCGAACACAATGTTGTAATCATCTTTAAAAAGTCATTGCTTATACTGAAATCCGATACGCAACAACTATCTGTCACTTTTGAGAATACTTTGTCAGTTGAGAAGCAAGACATTAACAGAATAGAGGTCATTTCTGTGGTGTCACCGCCAGACACCACACTTGCTAGGTGGTAGCCTTTAAATCGGCCGCGGTCTATTAGTACATGTCGGACCCGCGTGTCGCCACTGTCAGGGATCGCAGACCGAGCGCCACCACAAGGCAGGTCTCGAGATACGGACTAGCACTCGCCCCAGTTGCACGGACGACTTAGCTAGCGATGCACACTGACGAAGCCTCGCTCATTTGCAGAGCAGATAGTTAGAATAGCCTTCAGCTAAGTCAATGGCTACGACCTAGCAAGGCGCCATTAGTAACATTGCATGTATCTATGGAGTCTCACTTATATCGTCAATAGCGATGTACCAAGGATGGATTAAAGTTAAGTATTCCAGAAGCTACGTACTTTTCTTTATAGCATTCATTACGTATCCTGTTACAGACCTATCTCTTGCCTGCATGAACTAAACGCGTGCCTTTCGGCTACTTCCGTGGCGTGGCTGTCTTGCTACGCCACAACAGTTTCAGCATCTAAGAATACTAACCGGCATACAACATTCTTTACAGAGACGTATTTCCGTTGTAACAATTTCCCTGAGGAAGTAGATTATGAAATTGAGTAGACGATCATCAGTAAAGTGAATGAATGTAAAGCTTCGACCGACGAAGTGCGCCAACAGTTGCAGGATATTCTTTTACAGCACTCTGACACTCATGCTCATAAATTAAGGATAATTGCAGAATGTGGTGCCACACAACGTGGCACTACACAAAACTGGCGCTAATAGCATAGGCACATAGGGAAAACACACGACACAGATCTGTAAGTCCGCGGTATTGGTGATAAGTTGAGAAAACCGTCTCGAAACACATGTGCTACAAAACGCATGTACCCCGACATCAATATGGGATATGATCACCGTGCACACGTACACAGGCCGCACAACGGGTTGGCATACTCTGGATCAGGTGGTCGACCAGCTGCTGGGGTATAGCCTCCCATTCTTGCACCAGTGCCTGTCGGAGCTCCTGAAGTGTCCCAGGGGTTTGAAGACGTGCAGAGATACGTCGACCGAGAACATCCCAGACGTGCTCGATGCGGTTTAGGTCTGGACAACAGGCAGGCCACTCCATTGGCCTGGTATCTTCTGTTACAAGGTACTCCTCCACGATGGCGGCTCGGTGGGGCCATGCGATATCATCCATCAGGAGAAAGGTGGGACCAAATGCACCCCTGAAAAGGCGGACATACTAGTGCAAAATGACGTCCCGATACACCTGACCTGTTACAGTTCCTCTGTCAAAGGCATGCAGGGGTGTACGTGCACCAATCATAATCCCACCCCACACCATAAAACCACGACCTCCATACAGGTCCCTTTCAAGGACATTAAGGTTTGGCATCTGATCCCTGGTTCACGCCAGATGAAAACCTGGCGAGAATCCCTGTTCAGACTATACCTGAACTCGTCTGTGAACATGACCTGGGACCACTGTTCCAATGACCATGGACTGTGTTCTTGACACCAGGCTTTACGGGCTCCTCTGTGACCAGGGTCAGTGGAATGCACCTTGAAGGTCTCCGGGCGAACAAACCGTGTCTGTTCAGTCGTCTGTAGACTGTGTGTCTGGAGACAACTGTTCCAGTGGCTGCGGTAAGGTCCCGAGCAACGTTACCTGTGCCGCGCGGGATTAGCCGAGCGGTCTCAGGCGCTGCAGTCATGGACTGTGCAGCTGGTCCCGGCGGAGGTTCGAGTCCTCCCTCGGGCATGAGTGTGTGTGTTTGTCCTTAGGATACTTTAGGTTAAGTATTGTGTAAGCTTAGGGACTGATGACCTTAGCACTGAAGTCCCATAAGATTTGACACACATTTGAACAAGGTTACCTACAGTACTACATGGCCGTCTCCGGGCACTGATGGTGAGATATCGGTCTTCTTGTGGTATTTTACACTGTGGACGTCCCATACTGTAGCGCCTGGACACGTTTCCTCTCTGCTGGAATCTTTGCCATAATCTTGAGATTACACTTTGTGGCACACGGAGGGCCCGTGCTACGACCTGCTGTGTTTGACCAGCCTCCAGTCGCCCTAGTTTTGTACTCCTCACAACGTCATCAATATGTGTTCTTTGAGCCATTTTCAACACACAGTCACCATTAGCACGTCTGAAAACCTGTGCACACTAACTCGCTGCACCGTACTCTGACACCCACCAACACACCTGTGCGCATGTGGACTGCTGCCAGCGCCACCGTGCGACGACCGCAGGTCAAATGCACCGCATGGTCACACCCCGAGGTGATTTAAGCCCGCAGACCGCCCACCAGAGCGTTGTTTCACCATGTATTAGTATTATCCTTAATTTATGACCAAGAGTGTATTTAACAATGTACCAGGAACCATGTTCAGTTTTGTTTACGATTTTCAAGTGAAACAGCATGATACATTCAAGGCAAAACATTATTCCATTCCGTTCATCTATCGAGATCAAGTCAAGCAAGAACTTCAGGCTACGTTAGACCAAGGTATCACTGAACCACCCGTTGCTCAATACATTAACTCTCTTCACGTTGCTAGCAAGAATGATGGCTCACTTCGCCTGTCTTGGATTCACGTCAGATCAACGAAATCATCATTACTGAAACCGACCGTCCACAAACGCTGGAAGAGCTCTTAAAAAAATTTCACGGAACGTCAATCTATTCTACTCTGGACCTAAAATCGGGATTCTCGCAGATTCAATTGCGTCCTGGTAGCCAAAAATACACTGCTTTCCTTCGTTTCGGTAACTGCTTTCAATTTTGTAAATTACCTTTTGGTTTAACAATTAGCTCCGCTGCTTTCATCCGTGCGATGAATACTGTTCTTCCAAATGAATTAAAAGACAGAACCACCACCTCATTTGACGACATTCTAATTGTAGAACCTTCTTGGTCGAAAGATAATTCTGTTCTTCGCACGCTATTGCAAACTTATCTTACAGAAGGTGTTACCGTGAACCTCAGTAAATCTCATTTTGGCAAGACGTAATTTCGGCTGACGGCATTACGCCCGATCCCTACAAACTGCAAGCCATCCGTGACATTGCAATTATTCCGTCTACCAAAAAACAACTATGCAGCTTTCTCGGTTTGATCAATGTTTTTTGTCGTTTCATACACCACTCTGCGCCAGATACCCCCACATCGTGTCATCTTACTGGTAAAAATACTGCCTGGTCGTGGGATGACCAAGCACACTCCGAGTTTCTCGGTCTGAAAAGGGCTTCACTTAACGCTCCACTTATATCACATCCTGATCCGACAAAGAATTTTTCGTTTGCTACAGGCAGTTCCAAACTGCTCTTGGTGTCCACGTATTTCAGGAAATAGAGGAAAGCGGTTCAACTGTTAAGAAGAACATCGCGTTTGCTATTCGCATCCTCACATCGGCTGAAAGAAATTATTCTATCACCGAACTCGAAACATTATGCGTTGTTTGGACTTTCACTAAATTTCGTTAACTTTCTATATGGCAGACACACAACAGTATACACAGATCACAGAGCTATTCAGTTTCTTTTATCAGCTAAATTCACACATGACAGACTCAGTCGTTGGAAATTTCATTTACAAGAATTTGATTTTACGATTGTCAACATAGCAGAAACCCAGAATACTGTAGGAGATTCGCTTTCTCGCTCGCTGTGCAGTAAGCAGCAAGAAATCGCCGCCAATTTTTGTTAAACTAATTTCAGCTTTCTCTATATTAAACAGGTAAAGTTTGAAAATTTTATTTTAGCATCGTTTAAAGGCATCCCCAGAGAGCAGAGCAAAGACGACATCTAGAAAGAGATCAAACTTCAGTGACGTGACACGAGCCAGACAACAATCAGAAATTGAAAGTCTCTTCGGGCTTGCTGCCGGATCTTAAAATCAACTTGACTCGATATTTCGGCGATCCAACTGGTCGCCATCTTCAGGAAAATGCTGCCTCTGCTCATAAGTCCCGCTGAGAACTGACGCCGGGTTTGCAAATCGCCGTCCTATATAGGCCGCCGTTCAGTACACGGCGCATGCGCCGCCCATGACGGTTTCTGCCTTCCAAGACAGGGAGCTGGCGCCGCCCTTCGTGAAACACTGCTGGCAACGATACATCGCAATCAAGGCCGCACCGAAGAACGTTCAGTTTTGATGCGAGATAATACAGGATTCCACGTTTTGCTAAGAGGAAACCCATTGTCTCTGTTGATTAAATTATCAGCCAACCTAATTTCAATCGCCTCTTTATAGACACTGTTCCAACAACCGGAAATGTTGCAACTACCACAGTTTCATCAAATTTCATACTGTGTCCCTCATTTAAGCAGTGTTCTGCTACTGCCGAATTTTCCGGCTGTTGTAGCCTCGTATGACGGCGGTGTTCCACACACCTGTCTTGCACTTTGTGAATCGAACGGCCAATGTAAGCTTTCCCACATTGACACGGAATTTTGTACACCCCGGGTTTCCTAAGCCCCAAATCATCCTTCACAGAGCCGAGCACAGCCCTAATCTTAGACGGTGGACGGAACACACTCTTAATGTTAAAATTCCTTAAAATTCGTCCAATCTTAAACGATACGCCTCCAGCATGAGGAAGGAAGGCCACCGATCTATGTTCCTCTTCATACACCTCCAGAGATGGTCCAAACTCCATAGCCCGACGAATCTGCTTCTCGGTGTATCCATTTTCCTTAAAAACAGCCATCAAATGCTCAAGTTCTTGGGTTAAGCTGTCCGCGTCGGAAATGTCATATGCTCTCCGTACCAAAGTCCTAAGGACGCCACTGCGTTGGTGTGGTGGATGACAACTCTTAGGATGCAGATACCAATCTGTGTGGGTCGGCTTTCGGTGAACACTGTGTCACAAAGTACCATCTGGTTTTTTATAAACCATAACGTCTAAAAATGGAAGCATCCCATCATTTTCAACCTCCACAGTAAATTTGATACGGGGATGAAGACAGTTGAAGTGGTCCAAAAATCTGTTAAGAGCATTTCGTCCACGCGGCCAGACGAAAAAGGTATCGTCCACGTACCTCCAGATGCACGTTGGTTGCAAAGCTGAAGTCCTCAGCGCCATGTCCTCTTAGCGGGACTCATCAGCAGAGGCAGCATTTTCCTGAAGATGGCGACCAGTCTGATCGCAGAAATATCGAGTCAAGTTGATTTCAAGATCCGACAGCAAACCCGAAGAGACTTTCAAGACTTATTACGCCAGGAAAACCTACGTAATCAAATCAGAAAATACTACACTGTGCACAATAATATTCTGTTCCGCCGCGCTCGCCCTTACGCCGATGATTGGACTCTCTGCATTCCTGAAGAACCTGTCAACAAGTTAATATGGTATACACACTTGAGTTACGCCCATTATGGTGCTCGCAAATGCTTTTTGATATTACGACGGAACTGTTATTTCACAAACATGGAAAAGCGTATTCTACGTGTCTTGGCGACTTGGAAAAAAAAAAAAAAAAGCTAAATTTTCTACAATATCTCACATTGTCCCTCTGTACCCCATTGTACCCATGAAATTAAGACATATGGCAGCTGTTGATCTATTTGGACCCATTCCACGAACTAATAAAGGTTTCTGTTATATTTTCGTTGCTGCGTTACAAAAAGCCACTGCTACAACTGTTTCTAACGCTTTCAAAAATGGCTCTGAGCACTATGGGACTCAACTGCTGTGGTCATAAGTCCCCTAGAACTTAGAACTACTTAAACCTAACTAACCTAAGAACATCACACACATCCATGCCCGAGGCGGGATTCGAACCAGCGACCGTAGCGGTCGTGCGGTTCCAGACTGCAGCGCCTTTAACCGCTCGGCCACTTCGGCGGGCCTCTAACGCTTTCACTAAACATTTTTTGTCTCATGTTGGACTTGTTCAGAAGGTAATCTCCAACAATGGATAGCAACTTCGATCAGTAATATGGAAACGCACACTGCAAGCTAGAAATATTACACACATTTTTATCTCCAGATACCATGATTCTTCCAACCCATCAGAGCGCATTATGAAAGAGATTGGAAAACTCCTGATACCATGCTTTTTCCAACCCATCAGAGCGCATCATGAAAGAGATTGGAAAACTTTGTCGTATTTACCGTCACAAAAAACACATTGATTGGGACAAGCACATTCCGAATTTTGAGGACGTGATCAGTTCAGTACCAAATGACTCCACCACGCTTTCACCGCATCTTGTGTTGAAAAATATAGATCCACCTAATAAAATTCGTCAAATTGTTTCTTTCCCTACAACTAGAAGATTACGTCAGCATGAAATTAGAGACATCGCACTGAACAATATAAAGCGGGCAGCACAACGCCGCAAAACGTCAACAAATACAGGTAACCTCCAGGGGTTTCGCATAGGATAGAAAAAGTGTTGGTATGCACTCAATACCTGTCCAACAGAGGAAAACGTCGCTGCAGTACGTTTGAATTTTTATATTCTGGACCTTTTAGGATACGTAATATTGCCCATTCCAATGCGGTTCACATTGAAACTTTACAAACGAGAGGCCTTTATCACATCAGCAACGACAAGCATTTTATAGAATAAATTTTACTTTGGTTCATTTAACGTAGATAGATAGAATTTTTGATGTTCACGTACTACAACTCTTTATTTTTTCGTCCTTCAGCTTGGTATAATTTTTTTGCTATTTTTCAGGGACTATGTTAATTGACAAATTTTTTACAGATGTGCATAGTTATATTGCCAGCTTTCATATATGCTTATCCTGATTTACATATGAATGTACGTAATAATATGACGCAACACAGATCTTTTTACCTGATACATTTCCCATGCTTATACAAATTCTATTAGAGCCTTGTTTTCACGATTCCTTGATTATTCAACTGTTCATTGGGTGGCGGCGTGTCCTGTTGGGAGAATCTTGCAGGTCGGTTCTCTTACTATAAGTTCAGGCCTTGCACATTTTTCTGTTTTCATACGGGTCTAAATGAATAACAAATGAAAGAGACAACATTTAGTTTTGACATGTGTCCAGCGGACCACATCCGTTTGGGTGGTCTCACCGCTGCAAACTGGAACGCAAACGTTTTTTATACAATTAGAATTTGTGGCCTTTTTGTATATAGCCTCTATATATCGTATGTCCATTTATTTCTGATGCTATTTTATCTTTACTGATACCATGCAATGTGCTATTTTTATGATACTATGCTGAAATTTATGCTATTGTCTAATGAATTATTATTACATCTTTTTGTTAGGTTAGTGACTCTTTGTATTTTATAATGTTGCCATGTATCATTTATGCCCAGTCTTTCTATATCTCTTGTACTTGATGATGTCACTAGTTTACTTGCTTTTACCTATGTATATTTAAGAAATCAATGTACACTGTAACTCATGTCCATAATATGTACTCATGCTTTTTGTACATTATGCAGAACCAATGTACTAAAGTCCCACTGTATTCAAACGACACATTATGCTCATAAATAGAAGCACATGAAAGTGCAGGTAACGCAGTACATAGAAAGCACGACATAAGCAACTTATATGGAATTCTAAACACCGTTGCTCTTCTCACACTGTGTACCAAGTAAATTAGGCAGATTGCCTATGAAGATTTAGGATTAAGGATATTTTTCTCTGCATTTTGTGTTAGATATAAGAGTATTATTGGAATATTGAATTAGTGTTCATGCCCTGAGCTGCACCAACGTTTTGGGATTATGATGAAATATTGATGTTTAGTGAGTGTTTATGCCATGATCTGCACTCCAATAATGAAGATTATATTGATATATTGATGATTTTTCTTAATGATAATGTATGATGTTAATATGTGTGTTGAGTAAGTTGTGTCATTTCTATAAAAATTTGTCTAGCCTTGTGCCACATAATTAGAGGTGTTTGTGGGAGACTGTCACGGAAACTTTACACATAAAAACATTTTTTTGACCATTCCTTTAAGATTGCTTATCATACTGCCTTTTTATGTTAGCGTGCATGAATGCCCTTTCGAAACCGCACGACCGCTACGGTCGCAGGTTCGAATCCTGCCTTGGGCATGGATGTGTGTGATGTCCTTAGGTTGTTGTTGTTGTGGTCTTCAGTCCTGAGACTGGTCTGATGCAGCTCTCCGTGCTACTCTATGCTGTGCAAGCTTCTACATCTGCCAGTACTACATCCTTCTGAATCTGCTTTGTGTATTCATCTCTTGGTCTCCCTCTACGATTTTTACCCTCCACGCTGCCCTCCAATGCTAAATTTGTGATCCCTTGATGCCTCAGAACATGTCCTACCAATCGGTCCCTTCTTCTTGACAAGTTGTACCACAAACTCCTCTTCTCCCCAATTCTATTCAATACCTCCTCATTAGTTATGTGATCTACCCATCTAATCTTCAGCATTCTTCTGTAGCACCACAATTCAAAGGCTTCTATTCTCTTCTTGTCTAAACTATTTATCGTCCATTTTTCACTTTCATACATGGTTACACTCCATACAAATACTTTCAAAAACGACTTCCTGACATTTAAATCTATACTCGATGTCAACAAATTTCTTATCTTCAGAAACGCTTTCCTTGCCATTGCCAGTCTACATTTTATATCCTCTCTAATTCGACCATCATCAGTTACTTTGCTCCCCAAATAGCAAAACTCCTTTACTACTTTAAGTGTCTCATTTCCTAATCTAATTCCCTCAGCATCTGCCGACTTAATTCGACTACACTCCATTATCCTAGTTTTGCTTTTGCTGATGTTCATCTTATACCCTCCTTTCATGACACTGTCCATTCCATTCAACTGCTCTTCCAAGTCCTTTGCTGTCTCTGACAGAATTATAATGTCACTGGCGAACCTCAAAGTTTTTATTTCTTTTCCATGGATTTTAATACCTACTCCGAATTTTTCTTTTGTGTCCTTTACTGCTTGCTCAATATACAGATTGAATAACATCGGGGACAGGCTACAACCCTGTCTCACTCGCTTCCCAACCACTGCTTCCCTCGACTCTTAGAACTGCCATCTGGTTTCTGTACAACTTGTAAATAGCCTTTCACTCCCTGTGTTTTACCCCTGCCGCCTTCAGACTTTGAAGGAGATTATTCCAGTCAACATTGTCAAAAGCTTTCTCCAAGTCTACAAATGCTAGAAACGTAGGTTTGCCTTTCCTTAATCTTTCTTATAACATAAGTCGTAGGGTCAGTATTGCCTCGCGTGTTCCAATATTTCTACGGAATCCAAACTGATCTTCCCCAAAGTCGGCTTCTACTGGTTTTTCCATTCGTCTGTAAAGAATTCGCGTTAGTATTTTGCAGCTGTGGCTTATTAAACTGATAGTTCGGTAATTTTCACATCCGTCAGCACCTGCTTTCTTTGGGATTGGAATTATTATATTCTTCTTGAAGTCTGAGGGTATTTCGCCTGTCTCATACATCTTGCTCACCAGATGGTAGAGTTTTGTCAGGACTGGCTCTCCCAAGGCCGTCAGTAGTTCTAATGGAATGTTGTCTACTCCCGGGGCCTTGTTTCGACTCAGGTCTTTCAGTGCTCTGTCAAACTCTTCACGCAGTATCTTATCTCCCATTTCGTCTTCATCTACATCCTCTTCCATTTCCATAATATTGTCCTCAAGTACGTCGCCCTTGTATAGACCCTCTATATACTCCTTCCACCTTTCTGCTTTCCCTTCTTTGCTTAGAAATGGGTTTCCATCTGAGTTCTTGATATTCATACAAGTGGTTCTCTTTTCTCTAAAGGTGTCTAATTTTTCTGTAGGCAGTATTTATCTTACCCCCAGTGAGATAAGCCTCTACATCCTTACATTTGTCTTCTAGCCATCCCTGCTCAGCCATTTTGCACTTTTTTTCGATCTCATTTTTGAGACGTTTGTATTCCTTTTTGCCTGCTTCTTTTACTGTATTTTTATATTTTCTCCTTTCATCAATTAAATTCAATATTTCTTCTGTTACCCATGGATTTCAACTAGCCCTCGTCTATTACCTACTTGATCCTCTGGTGTCTTCACTACTTCATCCCTCAGAGCTACCCATTCTTCTTCTATCATATTTCTTTCCCGCATTTGTGACAACTGTTCCCTTATGCTCTCCCTGAAACTCTGTACAACCTCTGGTTTAGTCAGTTTGTCCAGGTCTCATCTCCATAAATTCCCACCTTTCTGCAGTTTCTTCAGTTTTAATCTACAGTTCATAACCAATAGACTGTGGTCAGAGTCCTCATCTGCCCCTGGAAATGTCTTACAATTTAATACTTGGTTCCTAAATCTCTGTCTTACCAGTATATAATCTATCTGATACCTTCTAGTATTTCCAGGATTCTTCCATGTGTACAACCTTCTTAGGTTTAAGTAGTTCTAATTTGTAGGGGACTGATGACCTCGGAAGTTAAGTCCCATAGTGCTCAGAGCCATTTGACTGACCTATTTTTGTTTCCAGGTTAATAATCACATTTATTGGTTCTACTATTTCTTTGTATATTTACCTCTTGACTTCTTGGAATATGTTACATTTACCTAGTCACTAAGGTATATTGATCTTAATACTCCTGTCTTTATGCTTGCACATACTATAATCACATTATTTTCTTTGCTTTGGCCATAGCAGTTCTTGGCCCAAGACAAATGACGTTTGACTTTTAATCATTTTCTTTACAGATAAAGTGCACTGCCCTCATCAAGCATACCTATATCCTTCCATGTAGAGATGCGCTTTGTTAGAGATACAGGTTATTTAATATGAAGCCCTGAGGGTGCTATACAACCTCTAAATATTGTGTCTTTACTGTCATGATGCCATACTTTGACTCTATGATTCTATTTGTCTAATAGGTATTCACACAGGCCATACAGACCCGTACTCTTACATTTCTATTTATTCAATTTGTTCTTATTTTGAACTATTCATAGGCCTCTGAGTGACATATAAAGTTATAGGTAAAGGATATTTATGTATTACATATTTTAAGTTCTGAATTTTCCTCACTGCTATTATGTTCGTTAAGTGTAATATTTATGTTGCACATGACCTTCCCTTCCATCCTGAAACTCCCCTAGCTGTTTGTCAAGTATTCCTTCTGCTCTTTTTTAAAGGCGCCTTAGACAAGATCTTATAGGTCACTGGTAAGAGGGAGGTTCCCCTATAATTGCTAGGGTCTGTTTTCTTCCCTTGTTTATGTAGTAGATGTCCATTTTGGTGGTAAGCTGTGTGTTGTCCTGATTTCTTTGAGTATTTCTGACACACAATGTATCATGTTGTCACTGGAGTACTTCCATAGTTCAGTAACTATATTATCCTCTCCAGGTGCTTTATTATTTTTAAGGTATTTTATGATTTCTTTCATTTCTTCTGTGGTTGGCGGCTTTGAGTCCGGTGGTGTTGGGTTTACAATATCGAAATTAAATTCAATTTTATTAGTTACTAAGATTTGCATGAATTCTAAGTATAAGGCCGCATGGAGTCATTCAATTCTTGACTGTCCTGTTACGTTTCTTATGTAATTATAGCACAACATTGCATATACAAGGCCACTGAGAGCCACAGCTCAACGTTATGAACCAGTGATGTTCTGTGTAATAATTGGTTATTCTATGTCTAATTGGCAGCCTGATGCCACACTTATTGATGTTGTCTTACTCAAAGCTCACATTCAGTTTTACCTATTCACTGACGTAAAGCGTTGTTGCTTCATCCATTGTCCACTCTCCTACCTCCGTTAATAGTATTGGAGCATTTTACTACTGGCATTCATACTTCAACATAAGTGACTACACTACTGGCCGTTAAAATTGTTACACCACGAAGATGACGTGCTACAAACGCGAAATTTAACTGACACGAACAAGATGCTGTGATATGCAAATGATTAGCTTTTCAGAGCATTCACACAAGATTGGCGCCCATGGCGACACCTACAACGTGCTGACATGAAGAAAGTTTAGAACCAATTTCTTATACGCAAACAGCACTTGACCGGCGTTGCCTGGTGAAACGTTGTTGTGATGCCTCGTGTAAGTAGGAGAAATGCGTACCATCACGTTTCCGACTTTGATAAAGGTCGGATTGTACCCTATCGCGATTCCGGTTTATCGTATCGCGGCATTGCTGCTCGCGTTGGTCGAGATCCAATGACTGTTAGCAGAATATGGGATCGGTGGGTTCAGGAGGGTAATACGGAACGCCGTGCTGGATCCCAACGACCTCGTATCACTAGCAGTCGAGATGACAGACATCTTATCCGCATGGCTGTAACGGATCGTGCAGCCACGTCTCGATCCCTGAGTGAACAGATGGGGACGTTTGCAAGACAACAACCATCTGTACGAGCAGTTCGACGACGTTTGCAGCAGCACGGACTATCAGCTCGGAGACCGTGGCTGCGGTTACCCTTGACGCTGCATCACAGACAGGAGCGCCTGCGATGGTGTACTCAACGACGAACCTGGGTGCACGAATGGCAAAGCGTTATTTTTCCGGATGAATCCAGGTTGTATTTACAGCATCATGATGGTCGCATCCGTGTTTGGCGACATCGCGGTGAACGCACATTGGAAGCGTGTATTCGTCGTCACCATACTGGCGTATCACCCGGCGTGATGTTATGGGGTGCCATTGGTTACACATCTCTGTCACCTCTTGTTCGCATTGACGTCACTTTGAACAGTGGACGTTACATTTCAGATGTGTTACGACGCGTGGCTCCACCCTTAATTCGATCCCTGCGAAAACCTATATTTCAGCAGGATAATGCACGACCGCATGTTGCAGGTCCTGTACGGGCCATTCTGGATACAGAAAATGTTCAACTGCTGCCCTGGCCAGCACATTGTCCAGATCTCTCACCAATTGAAAACGTCTGGTCAATGGTGGCCGTGCAACTGGCTCGTCGCAATACTCCAGTCACTACTCTTCATGAACTGTGATATCGTGTTGAAGTTGCATGGCCTGCTGTTCCTGTGCACGCCATCCAAGCTCTGTTTGACTCAATGCTCAGGCGTATCAATGCCGTCACTACAGCCAGAGGTGGTTGTTCTGGGTGCTGATTTCTCAGGATCTATGCACCCAAATTGCGTGAAAATGTAATCACATGTTAGTTGTAGTATAATATATTTGTCCAATGAATACCCGTTTATCGTCTGCATTTCTTCTTGGTGTAACAATTGTAATGGCCAGTAGTGTATATATGTCGTTTGGATCTTAGAAGAAACTTTACAATGAAGAGCAGTGGTGATGATGGTCATTACGTTACTGATATAGTGGTAGTCGCCAACTACAGTTGTCGGCCATCTGTTGCTGAGTACCTCTTGTGTCTCTGCACATGACTGAGGAAAATAGTACGGAGCTCAGATGTTTTGTTACACTGCATGGGTCGCCATTAGTTGTTGAACCTGCACAAAACAAAAAGATTTGGACTTTATGATGCTCACACTTAAACATGCCCGTAGGCTTCAGCCACAACTCTTCTTCTCCCTTGCCAAATACTGTGCCGTTATTTTGAGGATTATGATTGTATACTGATTCTGCTTTACATGTTTTATTTAACAGCAGCCTTGTTTAAGAGAAGATTTACCCAGATTATAACCAGATTATGGTTTATACTAATGCGCCTGAGCACTGTCAATTCTTTCGCGTTTAATGATGTTATACAGTTAGATAAATTTACCACACATTTGTTGCACAAGGTATTTCCAAATATGTACCAAATTTGTTGAACCCCGCCGGAGGGTGGTGAAAGGAGTGTACTGGGGTGCACTTGTACGTGGCACCAGAATAAGATAAGAATGTTAGTAAATGAAAATGAAACTAGTGTACTATAAACGATGAATGACTCTGATATTCTCGATAATGTAGATCGCTGAATGCGCTCGACCGGAGAGCTAAAGATACTGTGGTATGCTGTGTGAAGCCACAAAGAGTTAGATTAATTTATGTATGTCAGTATTGTTGAACACGGAAGATGAAGTCTTCAGGCAAATAAGGTAAAGATGTTCAATATTTATGATTTCTGATTTTGCCAGAGCGTTAGTATAGATGAGTTGGCTAATAATTTGTAATTGTTGAGTTCAAAATGTTCAAATGTGTGTGAAATCTTATGGGACTTAACTGCTAAGGTTACACACTACTTAACCTAAATTTGCTACGGTCGCAGGTTCGAATCCTGCCTCGGGCATGGATGTTTGCGATGTCCTTAGGTTAGTTAGGTTTAAGTAGTTCTAAGTTCTAGGGGACTAATGACCACAGCAGTTGAGTCCCATAGTGTTCAGAGCCATTTGAACCATAACCTAAATTATCCTAAGGACAAACACACACACCCCTACCCTAGGGAGGACTCGAACCTCCGCCGGGACCAGCCGCACAGTCCATGACTACAGCAATTGTTGAGTAAACCCCGAGTGTATGCAAACTGTTTTGAGAAAAGGACTAGTTAAATATTTCATTTTTGTAATGTTTTTAAGGTTTGTTAACAGATCTACACTCCTGGAAATTGAAATAAGAACACCGTGAATTCATTGTCCCAGGAAGGGGAAACTTTATTGACACATTCCTGGGGTCAGATACATCACATGATCACACTGACAGAACCACAGGCACATAGACACAGGCAACAGAGCATGCACAATGTCGGCACTAGTACAGTGTATATCCACCTTTCGCAGCAATGCAGGCTGCTATTCTCCCATGGAGACGATCGTAGAGATGCTGGATGTAGTCCTGTGGAACGGCTTGCCATGCCATTTCCACCTGGCGCCTCAGTTGGACCAGCGTTCGTGCTGGACGTGCAGACCGCGTGAGACGACGCTTCATCCAGTCCCAAACATGCTCAATGGGGGACAGATCCGGAGATCTTGCTGGCCAGGGTAGTTGACTTACACCTTCTAGAGCACGTTGGGTGGCACGGGATACATGCGGACGTGCATTGTCCTGTTGGAACAGCAAGTTCCCTTGCCGGTCTAGGAATGGTAGAACGATGGGTTCGATGACGGTTTGGATGTACCGTGCACTATTCAGTGTCCCCTCGATGATCACCAGTGGTGTACGGCCAGTGTAGGAGATCGCTCCCCACACCATGATGCCGGGTGTTGGCCCTGTGTGCCTCGGTCGTATGCAGTCCTGATTGTGGCGCTCACCTGCACGGCGCCAAACACGCATACGACCATCATTGGCACCAAGGCAGAAGCGACTCTCATCGCTGAAGACGACACGTCTCCATTCGTCCCTCCATTCACGCCTGTCGCGACACCACTGGAGGCGGGCTGCACGATGTTGGGGCGTGAGCGGAAGACGGCCTAACGGTGTGCGGGACCGTAGCCCAGCCTCATGGAGACGGTTGCGAATGGTCCTCGCCGATACCCCAGGAGCAACAGTGTCCCTAATTTGCTGGGAAGTGGCGGTGCGGTCCCCTACGGCACTGCGTAGGATCCTACGGTCTTGGCGTGCATCCGTGCGTCGCTGCGGTCCGGTCCCAGGTCGACGGGCACGTGCACCTTCCGCCGACCACTGGCGACAACATCGATGTACTGTGGAGACCTCACGCCCCACGTGTTGAGCAATTCGGCGGTACGTCCACCCGGCCTCCCGCATGCCCACTATACGCCCTCGCTCAAAGTCCGTCAACTGCACATACGGTTCACGTCCACGCCGTCGCGGCATGCTACCAGTGTTAAAGACTGCGATGGAGCTCCGTATGCCACGGCAAACTGGCTGACACTGACGGCGGCGGTGCACAAATGCTGCGCAGCTAGCGCCATTCGACGGCCAACACCGCGGTTCCTGGTGTGTCCGCTGTGCCGTGCGTGTGATCATTGCTTGTACAGCCCTCTCGCAGTGTCCGGAGCAAGTATGGTGGGTCTGACACACCGGTGTCAATGTGTTCTTTTTTCCATTTCCAGGAGTGTATGTGTAATTTGATGATTCGCATTTATGTTGGATTAATGAAGTTAGATAATACTTGCTGTTTACATTTCACTGTTTGTGAATCAATATTGAGTAATGTAACTTCAGTTGTCAGATGTTTACCAAAAGCCAAACTTAACTTGCAATATAATTTTGCTAAAAAAAAAAAAAACTGAGTGTTAGTAATTCACCATAATCAGTACCGCCTTCCAGTCCATGTCACATATTTTTTAAAGAAGTTGAATTTTCTTAAATGTTCTTGTTTATCAGCTAAATGAATTTCATGTTCATTTGAAGTATTATGGCTTGCACTGCACGCTGCTGAACCTGTAGCTAGCATTCATATTTTTTTATGAGAGACCAGAATATATCACGTTACTCCGTTGCTGCTTTGGAGACAAGACAATCTGATTTATTTCTTATGCGAACATCGCCTTAGGATTCAGTGCTTAAGGGGCTGAATGTATTTTGCAGTGACAGTATTTCTTTATTGATATTGGGAGTTGCATTGTCCAATCGATTCGTGTAAAGTTTTGCTAACAGAAACACACAGCAAGGACACCACTTGCAGTTACAACACGCCACACGACAATTCCAGTTCTGTGTTCATTCCACAGTTCAGACTTCATTCATTTATTGTGAAGAACGTTACATGAGGATACAGCACTTTTGGCCCGGTCGGGAATCGAGCACTGCACCTCCACGAACAGACGTTAAGTATCAGTTGTTTGCTCACACGTTGTGAGATGTTTGCATGACTGACAGGAAAAAACTTCACCTCTCATCATTGTTGGCCACACATGAAGAGACGTTAAAAATGAAAAATATTTTCGACAACTAGTTCAGTGTGCAGGTGCTAGGGCATAATTAAGCTTGCAATCTTCAGGAAAACAGCGAAATGATCGATGTACAGCGTTCTGAGAGGGGAAAATAATGTGTCCATATTGGTTCAAATGGCTCTGAGCACTATGGGACTGAACTTCTGAGGTCATCAGTCGCCTAGAACTTAGAACTACTTAAACCTAACTAACCTAAGGACGTAACACACATCCATGCCCGAGGCAGGATTCGAACCTGCGACCGTAGCGGTCGCGCGGTTCGAGACTTAGCGCCTAGAACCGCTCGTCCACTCCGTAATGTGTTCAGCACCAAAACTTATAACGTCTCCAAACTGAAATAAAATAAGAGACTATGACGTTAAATGACCATTGGTTCGTTAAATGAACTCAGATTTCTAGTGTAAGAAAGTTTGCTGGTGACATTGTTTATGTTTGACACGTCTTTCCGCCCGCATCTCGTGGTCGTGCGGTAGCGTTCTCGCTTCCCACGCCCGGGTTCCCGGGTTCGATTCCCGGCGGGGTCAGGGATTTTCTCTGCCTCGTGATGCTGGGTGTTGTGTGATGTCCTTAGGTTAGTTAGGTTTAAGTAGTTCTAAATTCTAGGGGACTGATGACCATAGATGTTAAGTCCCATAGTGCTCAGGGCCATATGAACCATATGAACACGTCTTTCCTCTGTGTTATGGTCCAACCAAAAGCGGTTCTGCCTCAGATGGCAGAGAAGCGATATAATGTTTAATAGGCATTCTAAAATATGGTACAACCTGACGGTCTTCACTTGATGTTACAGAGACGAAGTAGATCTGTTCGTGCTTGAATTAATGGACTCCAGGAAGGAGACACTGAACCCATACCTTGCGCCTATCAAACTGGGATCAATCCATTAGATCACTGGACCCCAGAGCTGACTCAATCGCGATTTCCGTATTTTACGGGTGATAAGACGCACTTTGTTGTCGATCACAACAAATTATGGAACGTACTGAAAAACATTGGTGTACCAGATCAGCTCATTCATCTGATACGGAGTTTATACCTTGACCAAGAAGCTACGGTGAGAACTATGTATGGAACAACGAAATGGATAAAGATTCAGAAAGGGGTCCGGTAAGGCTGCATACTGTCACCGTACTTATTCAATCTGTATGCAGAACATGTCATGAGGAATGCGAGGCTAGATGAAGGAGAAACAGGAATTAAAATAGCTGGAATCTTAAAACAAAAGCTGACCTACTTTGGACACACAATGCGAAGACATGCCTCGCTGGAAAAAAACATTAATGCTGGGGAAGATTGAAGGAACTAGAAGAAGAGGACGTCAGAGGATGAGATGCATCGATAGCATCACAGAAGCAATGTGTTCCAACCTGGAAGGTCTACGGGAGAAAGTGGCGTGATTTGGTTCATGGGGTCACGAAGAGTCGGAACCGACTAAACGAATAGAGACAGAGAAGACGCACTTTTTCTTCGAAAAGTTGCCTCCAAAATTCAAGTGCGTTTTATACTCGAAATTAATATATAAAAGTGTCCTGCATTTGTTTTGGCTCTGAGCCGTATGGGACTTAACATCTGATGTCATCAGTCCCCTAGAACGTAGAACTACTTAAACCTAACTAACCTAAGAACATCACACACATCCATGCCCGAGGCAGGATTCGAACCTGCGACCCTAGCGCGTTTGTTTTAAAATCCTCGCCAATCTTACGGATGGCCATGTATTCGATGCTGCGGGAAACCTCTCTCTATCTATCAACAGTGGATTCGACTGGCTGCAGCAGTGCACCGATGCGACGAACATGAGTTGCCGGCATTCACGAGCTCGCCAAAACTCTTTCCCTCCCACACCACCATCACAAACCCAGAACACTGTCTGGCCTATCATGTGTCGTTGCAGTCATCGGTGCCAGTGAACCTGAATTGAAAGTGATTTGTGTTATCGGTAATAGTACTATATTTTTGTTAGCAGGGAGTATCATAACGGAAAAATAAAAGGTGTTCGTATAATGCAACTATAAATTGAAAGCAGGTAAAATGGAATACAAACGTCTCAAAAATGAGATCGACAAGAAGTGTAAAATGGCTAAGCAGACATGGCTAGAGGACAAGTGTAAGAATGTAGAGGCTTATCTCACTAGGGGTAAGATAGATACTGCCTACAGGAAAATTATAGAAACATTTGGAGAAAAAGAGAACCACTTGTACGAATATCAGGAGCTCAGATGGAAACCCAGTTCTAAGCAAAGAAGGGAAAGCAGAAAGGTGGAGGAGTATATGGGAGGGTCTATACAAGGGCGGTGTACTTGAGGTCAATATTATGGAAGTGGAAGAGGATGTAGATGAAGATGAAATGGGAGCTACAATACAGCGTGAAGAATTTGAAAGAGCACTGGAAGACCAAAGTAGAAACAGGCCCCGGGAGTGGGCAACATTCCATTAGAACTACTGACGGCCTTAAGGGAGAGCCAGTCCTGACAAAACTCTACCATTTGGTGAGCAAGATGTATGAGACAGGCGAAATACCCTCAGACTTCAAGAAGAATATAATAATTCCAATCCCAAGGAAAGCAGGTGTTGACAGATGTGAAAATTACCGAACTATCAGCTTAATAAGTCACAGCTGCAAAATACTAACACGAAATCTTTACAGACGAATGGAAAAACTGGTAGAAGCCGACCTCGGCGAAGATCAGTTTGGATTCCGCAGAAATATTGGAACACGTGAGGCAGTACTAACCTTACGACTTATCTGAGAAGAAAGATTAAGGAGAGGCAAACCTACGTTTCTAGCATTTGTAGACTTAGAGAAAGCTTTTGACAACGTTAACTGGAATACTCTCTTTCAAATTCCATGGGTGGCAGGGGTAAAACACAGGGAGCGAAAGGCTATTTACAATTTGTACAGAAACCAGATGGCAGTTCTAAGAGTCGAGGGAAGCAGTGGTTGGGAAGCGAGTGAGACAGGGTTGTAGCCTGTCCCCGATGTTATTCAATCTGTATATTGAGCAAGCAGTAAAGGACACAAAAGAAAAATTCGGAGTAGGAATTAAAGTCCATGGAGAAGAAATAAAAACTTGGAGGTTCGCCGATGACACTGTAATTCTGTCAGAGACAGCAAAGGACTTGGAAGAGCAGTTGAATGGAATGGACAGTGTCTTGAAGGGAGGATATAAGATGAACATCAACAAAAGCAAATCGAGGATAATGGAATGTAGACGAATTAAGTGGGCTGATGCTAAGGGAATTAGATTAGGAAATTAGAAACTTAAAGTAGTAAAGGAGTTTTGCTATTTGGGGAGCAACATAACTGATGATGGTCGAAGTAGAGAGGATATAAAATGTAGACTGGCAATGGCAAGGAAAGCGTTTCTGAAGAAGAGAAATTTGTTAACATCGAGTATAGATTTAAGTGTCAGGAAGTCGTTTTTGAAAGTATTTGCATGGAGTGTAGCCATGTATGGAAGTGAAACATGGAAAATAAATAGTTTAGACAAGAAGAGAATAGAAGGTTTCGAAATGTGGTGCTACAGAAGAATGCTGAAGATTAGATGGGTAGATCACATAACTAATGGGGAGATATTGAATGGAATTGGGGAGAAGAGGAGTTTGTGGCACAACTTGACTAGAAGAAGGGATCGGTTGGTAGGACATGTTCTGAGGCATCAAGGGATCACCAATTTAGTACTGGAGGGCAGTGTGGAGGGTAAAAACCGTAGAGGGAGACCAAGGGATGAATACACCAAGCAGATTCAGAAGGATGTAGGTTGCAGTAGTTACTGGGAGGTGAAGAAGCTTGCACAGGATAGAGTAGCATGGAGAGCTGCATCAAACCAGTCTCAGGACTGAAGACCACAACAACAATAACATCTGACCTAAATTATAGAGATGTTTTCCCCAATCTGGGTTCACAGCCATCACAAAGTTATTAAAAGAAGTGATGTTTTTACATAGGATGTATGTTACTAGGCATAATATGTGTACTTGAGGACAATATTATGTAAATGGAGGAGGATGTAGATGAAGATCAAATGGGAGATACGATTGTGCGTGAAATGAAATAAAAAATTAAAAAAATGAAGAAGACTAAATGTGCAAATAGAGGAGCGAATGCAAAATGACCAAAACTAGAATATGACGAATTGAAATAGATTCGAGGACACCGTCAAAATGGCATTGAAAGTATTACAAAAATAATTCAAATACACGCTCGTAAGCTAGCGCTACAGTAGAATTTAACAAACGTTAAGGATGATGTTGGTTGGTGCCACAAATTTACGAAGCATTCGAAAGAAAAGCAAAATATCTCAGCAAACACCATAACAGTATAAAGAGGAAATATTATCTTTCCATCGCTTTATTATTCAACATCGGAAGAAAACGAGTGTGAACTAAGCCAAATAGTTAGTTCAAATGGCTCTGAGCACTATGCGACTTCACTTCTAAGGTCATCAGTCACCTAGAGCTTAGAACTAATTAAACCTAACTAACCTAAGGACATCACACACATCCATGCCCGAGGCAGGATTCGAACTGCGACCGTAGCGGTCGCTTGGTTCCAGACTGTAGCGCCTAGAACCGCACGGCCACTCCGGCCTGCAAGCCAAATAGTGAATATGAACGAAACGCCTTTGAAATTTGTTGTGCCGAGTAGTGTGTGTGTGTGTGTGTGTGGGTGTGTGTGGGTGTGTGTGTGGGTGTGTTTGTGGGTGTGTGTGTGGGTGTGTGTGTGGGTGTGTGTGTGGGTGTGGGTGTGTTGGCTTATGGGCGCTCAACGTCGAAATCATCAGCGCCCTGACACACATTAAAGGGAACGAATGTGGACAGACCTAAGAAAAGTGAAGCACACACGCAAAGAAAGCAGGAAAAGAAGGAAAATGCTACATAAGAGAGTAAAACGTAAGGAAAGGGAAAGGTGCCGAGTAACAGAACTGTTGCCATGATACGTGCTGAAACTGTAAATATAAATATAAGTGGACATGAAAAAAATGCACTACACTGTTATCCTTTCGCATTGTGCTGATAGTACTAAACTTAACCCAGTGATGATTTTCAAGTGCAAAACAATGCCAAAACCTGAAAACCGTCAGTTGTTGTTGTTCACATACATGACAAGTGTTGGATGGACGAAGCTGGTATGAAATTATGGATTAACAGAGTGTGGGAGGGAAGGAAAGGTACTTTACTGGAGAAGAGTTCTTGTGCTAGATCAGTATAGTAGTCATATGAAAAATTCTGTGGAAGAGAAACTGAGACAGAAAAATGCAGAGCTTGCTGTTATTCCGGGAGGACCTACTTCACAGTTGCAACCTCTTCAACTCTCTATAAATAATCCATTTAAAGTGCATATGACAGAGTAACGGAACAAATGGATGTTGAATGAAACTCACCATTAATTCGCTTCGAAGGGAGCAATAAAATGATCTACAGTCAACACACATGTGTTAGTGGATAAAACAGTCGTGGTCTAGAGTGAGAGAAGACATTATTGCGAAATCTTTCAAGAAGTGTAACGTTCTCGATGGCAGCGAAGACCATCTTATATACGAAGAGGGCAACGATGACGACGAAGGGAAGAAGAAGAAAGTTCAGATGATTTTCAGGGAGTTCGAAGTCAGCTAGGTTTTATAAACTAAGAATTTTTTATTCTGGCTTTGCAGTCTAATAATAAAAATGGTAAAATGTTATTTAAAAAAATTGCTTAAAAATTAAGGTGTATCTTATAGTCCGTAGCGTCTTATAGTTCTTAAAAAAAACGGTATTGTAACGGAAGATGCGCTTGGTTTACAAAACTGGTACGGTGAAGAAAATACGGGTCTCTAGTAACTGGTTAATTATCAGCAAGCTACTGACACGGAAATTAGTCTCATGTCAGCGGGCTCTAAAGATGCTTCTAGCTACCATAGTTCCAACTGAAATTTTCACTGTTTCAGCACGTTTCTTAGTTGGAGAAATACTACTGGGGAGTATGCAGACACCAGATAATTCTATTATTACCGTCATTATTGCTACTATTTTTTCATTCCGCTGCTATACATGTGTCTGAAGGAAGTGTTTAATGCTTTTTGGTCAATTTTAGTTGTAGTCATGCAAAAATATGTAATTATTTAGATCTATATATTTCTATGGAGTGCTTTTCCAATTAATATCGGACATATCCAGTTCTTCACTGATTACATTAAAATTTAAAACAATCTTGATCGCAATTTTTTTTGTTTATTGGAGTGAGTGACCAGTTTCGACTCTTTCATAGAGTTATCTTCAGACTCCGTAAAGATATATTGCCAAAGTAGTGTAGACAATATACTAAGCATATAAAAATGAGATAAATAGTAATAAATTATACCCAGAGTGGTGGATGGACACTGGTAGATGAGTTTCGTTGACCCTCGACGCTCTTGTAACTGCTGTCTCGTAGAGGGAACAGGTATTAATAGGGCTGGACACACCCAATGTTCTGAGTATGACATCATATGAAGCCAATCAGAAAACACGTTCATGATTACATAACTTAATACATAACTATGAAGGAACAGTTACAGTTATAATACATCATAATGTCAATTATTGATCATTATTCGTCAATGAATATTAATTATTCTATTAAAATGGTTCATTCGTATGAAGTAGAGTATGCTGCCCTCTAAACTCAGAACTACAAATCTGCACCAAAGATTGTCGTTGCCCCAGCGTTTACGTGGATAATCGAGGGTTACCATGAAAATGGCGTCAAAGACTGTACTATGGGGAGTTACGTCGTATGTTACGGTTATGTGCCATAGAAATACGGTTAATTTTGCTCTCTTCTGATTTCAGCGTCATGAAAATAACTGTACTGTGGCTGAACCACACTAATATTTCCGTACTAACAAAATAAATTCATTGATGAAGACATTAGTTGATAGCAGAAAGAAGAAAGGAAGATTGGGTTTAACGTCCTGTCGACAGCAGTGTCATAAGACGAAGCACAAGCTCGTATTGTGTCAAGGGTGGGGTAGAAAATCGGCCGTGCCGTTTCGAAGGAACCATTTGCCAGGAACGATTTAGAGAAATTACGGAAAACCTGAATCTGGATGGGCGAACGCGGATTTGAACCGTCGTCCTCCCGAATGCGAGTCCAGCGTGCTAACCGCTGCGCCACCTCGCTCGGTCTTGATAAGAGCGCAATGGCGCTTGTAAAATGCTAAAACTGGCGGTAAATGCCAGTTCCAGAGTCAGAACTTGTTAATGGCCTCCGCTAAATGTCACGGTCATTCTTTCGGATGACTTAGTGGAAGTCAGCTGTTTCCAGTAGCGCAAGGAAGAAAATGTTGCAGATCAGCAGTTTTCGTTGCGATAAACTCAAAATTTAGCATTCTACGTTGCCCAAGTTCACGTTTCCTCGAAATTAGTTTAAATTTATTATCGACTTCAACAACGTAGAAAAATACTGCGTAGTTGCAAGACTCATATCCGACTCAGCAGCCTTGCACTTAGTCGCTAACCAGAAATTCTACCTCTGTGGGACACGAATTTCAGTGTTCTGATGTGCAGAAGTCTGGAAAATACGCAGTTGACTTATTTGACTCCATAACAACACTGTAACAGTAGTTTCGTGTGCAAGCAATGCATACGAATTGCAGAATTTAGTAGTGCCGTGGCTTCTGGTTATGTAGGCCTACATTCATGTTCAGAAAGAGCAGAACACCTTGAACGACTAGAGACAGGACGTTCATATTCACAGGACTTTTACGTAAGTATGTTCTGCAGAAATGACTACCATTTGAACCATGCCGGGTCGCAGGCTCAAGGTCAACATCGATATTGCGGTGCAACACCACCTACTGGTAATATGTGCCTGCCACTCTCGTTGTCGCTGTGAACCGAAGGTAATGGATAAGCGTGACTTACACAGACATGGAGAATATCTCACAGACTTGCTGGGTGACCAAAAAGTCAGTATAAATTTGAAAACTGAATAAATCACGGAATAATGTAGATATAGAGGTACAAATTGACACACATGCTTGGAATGACATGGTGTTTTATTAGAACCAAAAAATACAAAAGTTCAGAAAATGTCCGACAGATGGCGCTTCATCTGATCAGAATAGCAATAATTAGCATAACAAAGTAAGACAAAGCTAAGATGATGTTCTTTACAGGAATTGCTCAATACGTCCACCATCATTCCTCAACAATAACTGTAGTCGAGGAATAATGTTGTGGACAGCATTGTATAGCATGTCGGCAGTGGTGAGGCATTGGCGTCGGATGTTGTCTTTCAGCATCCTGCCTCGGGCATGGATGTGTGTGATGTCCTTTGGTTAGTTAGGTTTAAGTAGTTCTAAGTTCTAGGGGACTGATGACCACAGAAGTTAAGTTCCATAGTGCTCAGAGCCATTTGAACCATTTTTATTGCCGACTATTCTGGCTATAAAACTTTAGTCTTCAGCGTAATCTCAGTTCGATGTGACAGTCCTACGCAACCTTACTGGGAGGACCTATATGCCTGCCCCGGTACCACTCTGCTGGTCGACATCGGATCCAACGTCTTGTTACATCAAATTCGCGCCGAGTGTAGCCTTCATTGGGCCACACAGATGCAAATCGATTTCTGGGCGGGCAAGTGCTCTACTGGCGGAAGTAAAGCTGTGAGGACACGGCATGAGTCGCGCTCGGGTAGCACTTGCCCGCGAAAGGCAAAGGTCCCAAGTTCGAGTCTCGGTCCGGCACACAGTTTTAATCTGCCAGGAAGTTTCATATCAGCGCACACTCCACTGCAGAGTAAAAATCTCATTCTGGAAATTTTTTCCAAAAGTGTTTCGGAGAAGCAGATGAACATTACGAGCGATGTGGGGTGGGGCCCCATTTTGCATGAAAACTGTTGAGTTCAATGGGTCTCTCTCCTGTAGAGCGGATATGACATGCTGGCAAAGCATATCGCAGTAATGCTGGCCAGTCACACTGCAGGTCTTTGTTCCCTGAGCGCCAACCTGTTCAAAAAAGAATGAATATGGGTGTGAAGCCACAACATACAGTGACACGTTCACCATACAGAGGGACTTCACGCACAGTGACTGGACGTGAAGATCCCCACACTCAGCAGTTCCGTGTGTTCACCTCACCTGTCAGAGAATATGAGCTTTGTCTGTCCATAGAATGGTCCAGGGCCAGCTGTCATCAACTTCATTTCTTGCGAGAAAGTGGAGAGCAAAGTCGACACATCGTTGTGTGTCCTGTGGTGCAAGCTGCTGTACGAAATGGATCGTGTACCATTTGAGAATGGTTCGAAGCACCTTCCATACAGTGGGCCACAGGATGTTGAATTGTCGTGACACGGCATGTCCACTTCTGACTTTTGGGAATTGCGTGTAGCATTGTCTGCCATAGCAACAGCGATTTCATGAACCACCTGTGGTGCAACCAGTCATCGGCCTCTTCCTGGAGCAACACCCAATTCTCCAGTTGCTTCAAACTTCTTCATCATACTCTGTATATCAGGTGGAGACTGAGGACCCTTCTGTGATCCTTTCAACTACCAACATTCTCAAAGTGCAACTGCAGCATTACAGCAGTCTCACTGCCCTGCTCCTTTTGTACAAGCTGACGTTGATATGTCAACAAGTGCCCTGTCACTGGTGAGGTGTGTGAGACTATGAATCATTATGACTGATAATGCTACCAAGTTTGGTATTCATACGGTAATTAGTTTCCATGTTATAAAGTGGTAAGTAGGGAAAGTTTAATTATAACCACCCAGTGTGTTACAAATGCTAAATATCTCAAGAAAATGTCTTCTCAAAGTTGCAGGTAGTACCTGCAGTAGTCCAGAAACTGCTTCATTACTCACTTTGAACTGATAAATGAATTAATTGAAGCATTGTGGTAGGTGGTTAGTGTTTAACGTCCCGTCGACAACGAGGTCATTAGAGACGGAGCCCAAGCTCGGATTAGGGAAGGATTGGGAAGGAAATCGGCCGTGCCCTTTCAAAGGAACCATCCCGGCATTTGCCTGAAACGATTTAGGGAAATCACGGAAAACCTAAATCAGGATGGTTGGATACGGGATTGAACCGTCGTCCTCCCGATTGCGAGTCCAGTGTGCTAACCACTGCGCCACCTCGCTCGATAATTGAAGCATGGCACAGCAGTAATTACATAAGGGCTACTATAGTCTCACACACAGTTTTTATTATGATTATTATTACTATTATTATTAGTGTTATTAGAGTGGTTAGCCATAAAATATTAACCGTCTGAATTCATCCAATTCCTGCCAGTTCAGAAGTAAAGAGTGCAGCAGTGAAATGATTTGTGAATGGTAAGTATAACACACAAATCTGAACTTGTTTGATTTTAAATGTGGTTGCAGTGTGCATGTGAAGGAAGTGCCACAATGGAGAGAAGTAATGAAGGAGAAGTATGTTTTGTAACAAGTGTCTACCCTCAATGTGGTTAGTCATCTTTCTTATCTGAGATGCAGTTGCAGGTAGCACTTGCGATGCACCATGAATTCCTTCATAATTCATTCTAACATGCACACACACACACACACACACACACACACACACACACACACACACACACACACAGAAACAGTATCATTGATCATCATTTAAAAAGTAAAAGTTTTGAAGAAAAGTCTTTCATTCTACAATTTAGTCAGGTAATGAAGTTTGTGATAATGTAGGGGAGGGGAGCAACAGCTGGCACAGGGGTAGGGGAGCAGGGTCTAATGTCTGATTGCACCCAGAGATATTGGTCTAAGAAACATTGGGAATCGCTGAGCTAGAGCCATTGAATGTTGTATCTACTAGTGGTCTGATAGTAAGCGATGCTAAGAAGCATGTTGAAGGTTGAAGTCTCTTCATAATTCATTCTGTCCGCACACAAAAATTATATGTCCATCTGTAGCCTCACTTTATACGTCTAATGGAAGCAGAGTCATAATTTCCCCTTTTGGCACACATCTAATGGTAGGCTAGTGCAGAAATATTTTTGCAACTGAGTACTAGACTGGGCATCCAATTCTGAATTCTTTCATGCATCACAATCCACCCTCAACTCATCAAGTGCAGATGCTGACTATGGCCATAGGCCCCCTAGTCTCCGAGCTGTCCCTTGTGACTGCTTGTGATCTGTGGCATATGCTGTTGCTCTTATTTTGGCTAGTGTAATACTCTTCATTCCTGATGTTATTCAATCTGTTTATTGAACAAGCAGTAAAGGAAACAGAAGAAAAATTCAGAGTAGGAATTAAAATCCATGGAGAAGCAATTAAAACTTTGAGGTTTGCCATTGACATTGTGATTCTGTCAGAGACAGCAAAGGACCTGGAAGACCAATTGAACAGAATGGACAGTGTCTTGAAAGGAGGGTATAAGATGAACATCAACAAAAGCAAAATGAGGATAATGGAATGTAGTCGAATTAAGTCGGGTGATGCTGAGGGAATTATATTAGGAAATGAGACAGTTAAAGTAGTAAAGGAGTTTTGCTATTTGGGGAGCAAAAAACTGATGATGGTCAAAGTAGAGAGGATATAAAATGTAGACTGGCAATGGCAAGGAAAGCGTTTGTGAAGAAGAGAAATTTGTTAACACCGAGTATTGATTTAAGTTTCAGGAAGTCGTTTCAGAAAGTATTTGTACGGAGTGTAGCCATGTATGGAAGTGAAACGTGAACTTTAGATAGTTTGGACAAGACGAGAATAGTAGCTTTTGAAATGTGGTGCTACTGAAGAATGTTGAAGATTAGTTGGGTAGATCACATAACTAATGAGGCGGTATTGAATAGAATTGGGGAGAAGATAAATTTGTGACACAACTTGACTAGAAGAAGGGATCGGTTGGTAGGACATGTTCTGAGGCATCAAGGGATCACAGTGTGGAGAGTAAAAATCGTAGAGGGAGACCAAGAGATGGATACACCAAGCAGATTCAGAAGGATGTAGGTTGCAGTAGGTACTGGGAGATGAAGAAGCTTGCCCAGGATAGAGTAGCATGGAGAGCTGCATCAAACCAGTCTCAGGACTGAAGACCACAACAACAACAACAACAATACTCTTCATAGTTACAGTGTGAGTTTTCATGGAAAACAACTGTAAAATACTGAATGAAAGTGGGGCAGTATGTCTTCAATGGAAATGCAGGCAGGCCATCTGACTCTGAATTCCATGAATGGAGTTATGAAGGACATGAACTGATTGAAAGTGACACAATAGGTATTCTGCTAGATTTCAATAGGCCTGCTTGTTTTGGAGATGCTGAGTGTGGAGGATGTAAAAACTTAGTAGCTGCTAATGCAAGTGTCACTAAATTTCGACATGGGGATGACAAAGTTATTTGTGCAAGGTATGGTATGGAACTTCAGAAGCACATAATATAAAATCATGATTAAAATGTATCATAAAATGCAGTTGACTTACACATGTTTTGTAACTATCTTATGGAAAAAGTTTGTTGTAATGAAAACAAAATGTACCTCCTTTGATGAAGATGCAAAATTAAAGGTATGAACAAGAATCTAATTCTGCTATTCCACACACTTTTCACCTCCAGAGTTATCTTTAATTGTGTAGTCGTATGTGTAAATGGTGACCAGCAATTGTGAAATGTGTATCTTTTTTCTGGGAAGAATGGGAGGGAACCGATGAAATGTTGTAGGTGTGATGAAATTTTCTACCTGTATTGCACAAGCGTGCAATTAATTTTATTATTTTCTTAATACCTTAGGCCCTTTTATTATAGAAATATTTATCCTTTTTTTTCTATCTCCTTAGATCAAAATCATTTAATTAGAACTTAAATTTGACTTTGAATTCATCCATGAAGAATTTGTATTATGTTACAGGTGTGGCAAATTAGGTCAAGTGTTTAACTGAAATGATTTTATTTTATTTACTAGCAAAATATGAAATTATGAATGAAAGTCACAAAACTCATTCTGTCATAACGTTGTGAAAACTCAATACTATGAAAAACCATCCAAAGTTACAAATTTTACTTTTTTTATTCACTCAACGACTAGTTTTTGGCCAAGACCCATTTTCAAATCATTGTAACATAGTCAAAAATGTTATCTGTTATCTCTATGCACTGCAACTGTTCATTTGCACATTTTTGACATGATTTTTACGTTTTCAGAAATACCATTTTTGACTATGTTATGATGATCTGAAAATAGGTCCATGCCTGAAACTAGTCATTGAGAGAAAAAAAAAAGTGAAATTAGCAACTTTGGCTGGTTTTCCATTGTACTGATCAACAGTAGATGATGACCTACAATTATTCCAGCGTGTTCGAAGTTCATTTTAAATGCTATTCTGTTAAAATTACTTATATTATAGTATAAGCATTAAACGGAAACGATCTGATGACAGTTATTTACAACTTTTATATGTTCCAGTTTTTTCACTATGACGGGTGTTTTCTCCATAGAAATGTCTTCCTCATGTGGCCAGATCGATGAATGTTCACTGGGATGCATGTATTTCAGCCCAACAGAATGATTTCCTTCATCAAAGTCAAGAACTATGAAGTACTCTTTACTGGTACTCATTTTACCACACGTATATGACACAACCAATACAAATTCCCCAGTGTCAATATATTTCTCTGAACTTCATGCAGAGGTGCCTTCTATGTGCCTACAGTGATTTGACTATTTTCAAAGGTAACTATGACAGACGTTTCTCCACAGCATGATATCGCTGCCTTGAAAACACCTTACACAACAGATTGAAAATATTTGAGCATTGGCATTTTCTGTTATATCTTCATCTGAAACAGGTAACTGCTCTGCAATATGCAGACAACATAACATTGCTTCTCCAGCTCATACACCTGCATAAATATAGCTGTTTGTAGATTGTTTCAGTAGTGCTTAGGAATGGTTTGGCCTTACCATCGATATCCCAAAGACATAGGTACTTGCATAACAAGCTCTGGGAAGTGTCTTCCTAGATTGCAGTATCTCTGTTTCCAGCACATCTTTGAAACAAATAGACCACTTTCTCTACCTAGGAAGTATATTATTAACTAATTGCACATCAGGAAAGAAAAAGGAGGACAGAATAATGCTATCCATATTGGTTTTGAATATCTCATACAAGTCCTGCTGAATGAAGATCTGACAAAATGCACCAAACTGGTAGTGAACCAAGCAGTTGTTGTTCCTACCCTGGTCTACTGTTGTGAATTCTGGACACCACACCACTCTGATCTTAAGTAATTAGAACACGTTGGCATGTCATAATGATTTTTTAAAAATCTTTCTTGGCCTGTATAACTTATCTCGAACAGATAGTGATGTTTTGTTGAACAGAAAACAATACTTTTAAATGAAGAAAGAACCCAAACAATGTTTGGACTTGAGTCTTAATAATGCTCATTTAATTTAATCCCCAATAGTAAAAGGGAGAGTGTCTGTCATTCGTTGTCACTTGTTTCATTCTTCTGTTGTCAGATGTTTTTATGGTCGCTTTCTTGCTCATATCTGTACAGACATATATTCCATGTAAGTCTTATTGGACTCGCATTCGGGAGGACGACGGTTCAATCCCGCGTCCGGCCATCCTGATTTAGGTTTTCCGTGATTTCCCTAAATCGCTCCAGGCAAATGCCGGGATGGTTCCTCTGAAAGGGCACGGCCAACTTCCTTCCCCGTCCTTCCCTGATCCGACGAGACCGATGACCTCGCAGTTTGGTCTCTTCCCACAAACAACCCAACCCCCAAGTCTTATTGAAGAATGAGTAACATTAAGAACTAAAATTCATTGCATTTCAATCCTTCATTTTGATGTCAGCACATGTTTTAATAGCTCATCTCATGGATCAAGCAGTCAGTTTATTACATAGTACTGCATATAAATTTCATGGTCATAGAATTTTTAACCAAACCAGTTAATTCCAAAGATAAAATGTTGTGTTGTCATTAGTTAGTTACAGCATTAGAGAAATATATTTTATCATGCAACATTTGTTATGAAAAACTTCAATACTATTTTCTGTCCCACTGATGTTACACATATTTGATCTGATATGAAACCACAATTTGCTAATGAATCAATCCAACTATGGGCATTCTTTAATCTGAAGGATTTTTCATATTTCCTTCTCAGCTCAGATCACATGTAAAGGACATTACAACATCACAAATAGAAGCTTAGATACATGAAGAACATCAAATGGGGCAACTTTATATCAAATACAGCTGTTCGTGAGAAGGCAAAGATGTACAATATAGAGGCCACTGTCATTGACTGGACGCATTGGGAATTCTAGCAGATGAGAAATGACATACTTCCTCAATAACTTTTGTATGGTGAAGTGAACACAGGTAGAAGACCCAATGGTGCTCCTCTGAAGTGCTGTAAGGACCAATTCAAGAAGAACCTAAAGCATCTACAGAATGACAGAAGTAATTGGTGTGCCTCAGCAGAAGACCATATTCACTGGCCCATAACTACTTCAACTTCTATTTAACATTTTGAGCAGTAATGTCTTAAACTGGAAAATAAGAAATGTCAGCTGTGGAAACTTCAGCAGTTTATTCGTCACATAACATACTTTTTACAGATCATCTGATCATACTGTACAGGAGACAACAATGTGGATGCAGGTCCGTGGATGGGTATGTATGAAAAAGGGGGCAGCAGATGTGACCAGATTAGGTGAGTATAGTATGTGCATACTGGAAAAAGAGAGGAGAAAGAGTAGGGGTGGGGAATGGGTTGGTAGAATGGGGAACAAGTTCATGTCCAAAATGCAAAAATACGCAGGTGACACAGGAAGAGTAAGCCAGTTTAGGATCTAGGAGTAATGATATCAGTGGGTGAAATATCAGGAAGGAGATTCTGCACCAGCAATCAGCACAATTATGTAGCCATTTGCTGTTTATGGATGTGGCGGTTGACACAGTGTGACTCATAAGTCAGAATGTGTGATGTGGTTTGGAAGGAAAAACACAGGAAAGAAGAGAAACAAAAGGATGGACACTGAGTAAACAAATCTAGTAGAAAATAGTAACAAAGAAAAGTAGCAAAGGAAGTGTGTGTGTGTGTGTGTGTGTGTGTGTGTGTGTGTGTGTGTGTGTGTTTTGTGTTGTCTACTTTAGAAGAGAGCCTTTTGGAAAATAGCACATGTGTTTAGCAGTCTTTTTGTTGTGCCCGACTACGACTGAACATCTACACAATATGGTGAGTAAAATCTGTACTTTTCATAATATTTTCATATACCACTTCTCTGTAATGAATGGTATGTGCACAAAGTGCCAGGAATTAAAAATAAATATATATATATGAAAAATTTCAGATTTTGGGATGGAGGGTGGGGTGGGGAGTTACATAAAATAATTCTTACATTGTGAAATCTGCACCTTACAGGCAGTTTGTTTCACAAAAATTCATTAGGTTATTGTAGTGAAAGGCTGCTTTCAATATCTATTGCCTGCCTTCATGAGGTGCTATTGCCTGCATGCAGCTTCCAGTTACCCGATTTTTGCTTGGTGAATATTTTCTGTCTGTTTTGTATTTTCAGCATTACACAATTCCAAGATGCTGGCGCACGAAGTTGAAAGTTGTTATTTGTTTAAAAACTATATTTGTTATGGTGTTAAGTTTCTTAATTTGGATTAACATATGTAGGCTGTGTTTACAAGTGGCAGATGAATTTTGCAGCGTAGGTAGCAAGATAATGGACGACAGCCAAAAAAGAAAGGACATAAAATGCAGACTCCCAATCTGTTTCTGAAAAAAAATTTAGCATCAAATATAAATTTAGGTTTGTTATGAATATCAGCCAGCTACACTGCTCTTTAAATAGTTTTTATTTTATAAATCACCCATGATGTGCCCATTTCAGCATATTGTCATCATCAGATACTATGTAAATGCCTAAGTGAGTGACAGTCTTGATGTAATGATCAGAAAAGTTACGATACATTCGTTTGGAGTTTTTACATTACATGTAATATCATTGCTGTGCGTCCTGTCTTTTTGTATAATTATTGGCTTCTACTTAGATGTACACTAGAGTCATTTTTTATGTACACTGTTTTTCTCTTGATGGCTTGGATGACAGCAAATCAGTGATATTACATTTTTACATAGTTACAATTATAAATAAATGATTTGTGGAAATTTGGTTCTTTCTTTCTTATTTTTAAGGTTTGGTTCTAGTTACGTTTTTGCCTGGTATTTATTTTAGTTTATTTGAGATTTTTATGTTATATTCTTTTTGTAATAATTTTGTTGTTGTTTGTGATTTGCAGTGTTTTCTTGGAGTTATTTCTTTGTTCCGTACTGTTCATATTGTTGTCACTATTATTACAGATATGTGTTATTTAGTGTCCCTGATTTATTACTTTACTTGTTTTCTTGCCTTATAATGTGAATGAAGTTTTCTGTGTACTTTTGTGCTGTAGGGCAGTTTTTTCATAAATAAATTTAAGTAATAAGAGATCCTTACTGGAGGTATTTGTTTGGAGCACAGCCTGGTGTGGAAGTGAAAATGTGGATATTAATCAGTTCAGAAATGAAGACAATAGTAGGTTTTGCAATGTGCTGCTACAGAAGAATGCTGAAGATCAGATGGGTAGAAGTTGTGACATCTCAAAGCTGGACTGTGTACCAAATTCTACAAGAAGAGAGGCTATTGGTATCAGTAAATCAGTAATAGACACCATAGGGATGAAACATCTAAAATGGCATGGACATCTGGAAAGGGTGGATGATAGCCAATGGCCAAATAAAGTGTGGCAGTGAACAACCTAGGGGATGCTAGTGTTGAGAAGTCCGGGACATGATGAATGCCAGAGGGCTACAAGAAGGAGACTGGCATGATCAGAAGAATGATAAAATGAGAAGCAAAAAGTGGTGATGGAGTAAGGTCAAGTAGCTAATGAGCATATAACTGTATCGAACTGAGAAAGAAAAAGAAAAATATGGCACAGCTTGAGTAAAAGAAAGGATTGGTTAATAGAACACATACTGACATATCAAATAGCAAATTTGATAGTTTTGAAGAACGCAGCTGCAACATGTTTACATCCATGTATGTTCATAATCTACCAGCTATATTTAATAGTTAATTGTGTCAAAAAAGAAAAGTTACTTGAGATAACTATAAAATTAATGACAGTTTTCACTTTTAAGAGGTGAAATATACCTTGAGGTTGACATAAGCCATGGGGTAGCTATATGGTGGTAGTAGTATCAAGTACTCAAGGGATAAAACAGTGCATTTGAGGAGCTGTCAGTTGTACTAACGTGATTCATGTGAAATGTTTCTGACATGATTAAGGCCGCATGATGCGAATTAACAGACTCTGAATATGGAATGATAGTTGGAGTGAGACACATGGCACTTTCCATTTTGGAAATAATGAAAACTGATGTTCTGAGATCCACAGTGTCAACATTGTGCTGAGAATACTAATTTTCAGACTATGGACAACATAGTGGCTGACTGATCTGCATATAGTTCTCATTGCTAACAGACAAGGAACACTGCATGAAATAACTGAGAAATCAATGTGGGATGTAGGATGAACATATCCATTAGAAGAGTGCAACAAAATTTGGCAGATGACCGACACGAGTGCCTTTGCTAACAGCACAATATCACCTGCAGCACCTCACCTGAGCTAATCACCACATCGGTTGCTCCCTGGGCAACTGGAAAACTGTGGCCTGCATAGATTAGTCCTGATTTCAGTTGTCCACAGCTTGTGGTCTTGCGGTAGCATTCTCACTTCCTGCGCATAAGACACCAAGCTGATTCCTGGTGGGGTCAGGGATTTTCCCTGCCTCGAGATGACTGGATGTTTTTGTGTCGTCTTCATTGTCATCTTTCATCCTCATTATGGTTGGAGGAAGGCAATTGCAAACCACCTCTGCTAGCACCTTGCCTAGTACAGCAGTGCGGGTCTCACGCATCGTCCTCTACACTCCTCAAAGTATGGGACCTCATCATCATCATCATCAACAGTTGGTAATAATTGATGGTAGGTCTTGAATGTGGTACAGATCCCATGAACCCATGGATCCAAGTTCTCAACAAGGCAATATGGAAGCTGATAGTGGCTCCATAATGGTGTGGACAGCATTTACATGGAACAGACTGGGTCCTCTGATTCAACTGAACCAATCATTGGTTGGAAATGATTATTTTCAGCTACTTGGAGACCATTTGGAGCCATTAATTGATGTCAGGTTCCATAACAATGCACCATGTCACCAGACCACAGTAGGTCAAGATGAGTTTGAAGAGCTTTCTGGACAATTCAACCAAATGGCTTGGCCATCAACATTGTCTGACATGAATCCCAATGAACATTTATGTGATGTAATGGAGAGGGCAGTTCATTCACAGACTCCCACATGCAAAACTTTTGCAATTAAGAATGGCTATAGAGAAAGTGTGGCCCAATATTTTTGCAGGGGACTTCCAACAATTTGTTGAGCCTATGCTACTTTGAGCTCCTGCACTACACTGGGCAAAAAGAAGTCTGACATGATATTAGGAGGTATCCCATAATTTTTGTCACATCGGTGTATAGACGTATAAGGGAAGTCAACTGAAAATAAGAAGATGGAAAAAAGTCAGAAAACTATGTATTTTTTCAAATATAATCACCACAATGCCTAATACATTTATCGTATAGTGAGACAAGACAGTCAATGCCGTGATGGAAAAATATCTGTAGTTACCTATATAACCATGACTATGACTATGACTACACACATCTTCATCCAAAGGAAATCAGCAGCCATGAATGTCTTTCCTCATGGCTCACAAATATGGAAATTGCATGGGGAAAGATCAGAACTATATGGAGGATGTGGAAGGGCTTCCAGTGAAACTTCTGCAGTGTAATCCAAACACCCAAGAATACTGACAGATAACATCACTCAAATGTGGGATAATGCCTATCCACAACTGCCAATATTGTTTCAACTGTGCTGCAGAAGTTTTACAGGGAAGCCCTTACACATACCCCATACAGTTCCAATCTCTCACCACGTCATTTCCATATTTTTGGAGCCCTGAAGAAAGACAATTGTGGCTGTCAATTAGCTTCAGATAAATGGCTTGGCTGTGTGCGAGGATGGTTCTGAAGGCAACCGAAAGCATTTTTCCATGGAGGCATTGGCCACCTCGCCTCACAGTGGGATAAATGTTTTAAAACTTATGGTGATTACTTTTGAAATAATGAATAGTCTACTTACTTTCCTCCTTTGTCTCATATTTGATTTTGCTGATTCTTATAGATGAAGACTTATAAGTTATTTTGTAATATTACAGTGAGCACTAATCACATCAAAACAAGAATCAATGTAAACTTTTTTTGGGTGTGGGGGATGAATCAGTAGTCCTACTAAGACCCTATATTGCTTAGCAAGGTCTGGCATTTCCTGCATGGAAACAGATGTCATTATAAAACTGCAGAGCAGCCAGAAGCCAGTGGAGCTTTCAGTATAGTTTAGCCATTAAATCCTTAACAACGTGGCTGCACGATAACCTGGAATGTGTTTAACAAATTGAGTAAGTTAATAGATAAAAATAAATAAGGGATTGGATATATGCATACAAATGGAAGGGAGACAAAATTGAACCACCTTCATAATGGCATTAACCAAAAAAACATATTTTTTGCCTTGTTTATCACAGCATTGTCACTTTTGTATGATCCAGAATTTTGGGTTATAAGCCCATTTTTTAGCACACAACTAATTCCAAAGATAGCAAACACACAAAGACAAACACTTGTCAGATTTTATTTGCAATGTACAACATTCATTAGGGCAGCATCTACAACAACTATGAGTAAACATACACTGGAGTAGAGCTATGAGCATGGAGTGAGTATTTGTGTCATTATGTATTTATGAATGATGGAATCAAGTTCTGTATAGAAGCTGCAACATTATCTAAAAGGCAGGAGTAAATGAACTGAGTTTACTGATTTAGAAGTAAATGTGGGGATGTGCATTTATTCATGAATGGACAATGACTGAAATACTAATTTCTGTGCACATATCTCAACTCCAATGTATGTTTATTCATAGTTATTGTAAATACTGCCATAGTGACTGTTGTGCAATACAAATGCAACTGTGTCAAAACACTCAACATAGATAACTTTTAAACCTTAAGTCAAGAAATGACAGAAACTGACATGTGTTTAGTGGCATCACATGCAAAATTTTACCAATGTGCTACAATATTACAAAAATAAACAAAAAACAAAATCACAAAAAGTATGTTAAAATAAAAAGTAGTACTAATTCAGTGACAAAAATGAACTCCAGGCATAACTTTCTTTGCTGCAGATTTTATCTGTAACTTCGAAAGTGAAACTGTCTACATTGGTTACCATCAATCACGTCAATGGACAGTATTGAAAGGCATTAATTCACTGCGCTGACATGGTATTCTGAACAAAGGTCTTGGTCTTCTTCAAAAATGAAAAACATCTTTCAATTTCAGCAGTTGTCATCAATGTTGTCTCTATTATTTTCGTAAGTTTTGGTATCTGAGAGAAGATATAATGCAAACTGTAGTTTGAAATGAAATGGAGTAGTGATACATCTCGAACAATATTCGTGAAATGTAGCCATTGGCTCAATACTGAGAGCTCCGTCTTTAACCTTCATTTCTCCAACGTAATGGGAACTTGGACAGCAACATTAGATTCTCTCTCTGGGAATTCCTCGAACTTTGATTAATGCAATGGCACTGCCATGTCTATTCAATCTAGGGCTTGGAAATGATCATGGACTTCTCTCTTAATCCTACTGCCGACTTCTTTTGACTATAATTGACTGTGCATGATATCCATATGAGGAATTAATTTTTGGAGGAATGCCACAGTCTACAAGCTGTAGAATTTTTCTTTCATGTAGCAGTGTCCAACTACTTGACAACAAGTTTCATTTGGTGGTGATTTTGCCAGAACCAATAAACATTCTAACAGTGAGCAATTTAAAATTCCATCTAGTGGCTGACCCACTAGGAACTCTTTGTGTCACCAAGGCCTCTAGTGTGGAAAGCCATTCTGACAACCTTGAAAATAAGGCTGAGAAACTTGACAAATTTTAGAGGAATGCACTAGCCAACTGATTTTGTGATGCAGTGTGTTCCCCTATTAAACTTAATTCAGGTATATAACAATGCACATAAAGAGCATTAGGATACAACATTTAGTTTTGCCTGCATGACACCTTAACAAGAACTCATTAGAGCTGAAGCATCACATTTTTGTGTGATAATTTTTTGTTGCATATCTTTGAACAAAGAATCTATAACATTCAAAATACCTGTTATTAGAGCAACTGCATTGTGCCCATCAAGACTGAACTCCCCCCCCCCCCCCCCCCACCCCCACCCCTCATGAATCTTAAAAATATATTGGATAGGCTTTCAAGAGTTATTTATCTAATTAGAAATTTAAAAACACATGTTCCCAATGACTATGTGAGATCAGCATATTTTGCCTTCTTCCAAAGAATCATTTCTTTGGGAATCTTACTGTGGAGTAGTAGCTGTCATGTAAATGACATTTTACTTTTACGGAAGAAAGTAATAAGAATAATAACAGATTCTGATAAAACAGTACATTGTAAACCTCTGTTTATTAAATTGCAGTGTCTTACAGTAGTAAACTTATTCATCTACAATGTTTTATTGTACATTAGAAGCAATGTCTCTAATTTTGTGTTGAGAAGTGGTATTCATAGCCACAATACTAGAAACAGAACATCTGTAGATGTGCCATATCATAGATTATCAAAATCGCACAACTCCTACCTAGCTCTTTGACTAAGGATGTTTAATAGACTAAGTGCTGACTTTAAAGAACTGCCTGTAAATATTTTTAAAGCTAAATTATACAAGCTGCTAGTGAACAATCCGTTTTACACCACTGATGAATTTTTTGAGGATGAAAATACTGCAATCTAATGTGTACCTATTTTATGTAAACCAATTTACATCACTATTGTAGTTTATGTAGAAATATATGCTCTTGACCTTGTCTATTGCTGTAATCAGCCGAATGACAATAAAATTTTATTATTATTATTATATGGCATATTATACTTTTCATAACACAACACTGATGCTAACAGTGTATTTTTGGAGACATCTGTTGTTTCACTTGCCATTATTGCAGAAAACTCAGTCTGCTTTATTTCTTTTGAAATAACTTCACAGCACGTTTCCAATATGTAGCCCACCACCTCATTTTGGATCGATTTGAAATCCTTTTTCAATGTTTTTGCCTTCTTATGCCCTCTCAAAGCCAGTTCAACATAGTGCTGCAAGTGTCTTGCACCGTTAGTGCTGGCAGGGATGGTGACACATCATAGCATGCATGCTCCTACATAGACAGGCACATCCCTTTTCTGAGTGGACTGTAGTGTAGCTGAAATCATTTCAGCACCAAACACTGTGGCTTCTGGTAATTGTGGAGAGAATGCAAAAAAACACATTTCCAGCTGTTTATTTGCATACCAGCATGCATTTGAAGAGAAACGGGGTAATTTCAGTGCAATTTCTAGTTCACATTTGAACAGAAATGACTTTATTTTAGTGTGATATTTATTACAATGTGCTGTAGCACATTAGAACATAATTACTGCCTATCACAGCATGTGTTCATCTTCCTTGGGTGCTGCCTTTGGAATCAGTTGTGAGCTACAAAATGGACTTATTTCCAGAAAGTTAGGCCATGCAAAAATGGTGAAGTTTTGTAAAACATGGCAAAAAGGTGTTTCATTTAGTTAATACCATATACAGTATTTCACCAAGGCATATAGTTGAATCAGTTAAAAATTTTCAGAATTGCTACAGTAAAGGGATAAGAAACAGACAGCTGCTGCCAAATGGTCAGATGGATACTATACTAGATAGTAAATTGATGATAAGAAAGGTGGACACACAGAATGATAACACTATCATGATGATTATATGCTTATAATGGTCAGACCAAGTATTATTATATCTTAAAAATTTTGAAGCGGTATGTTAGTACAGGAAAAGTTGTGAGTGCTAACTATATTTGCAATCTATCTGACCTAAATTATAGAAATGTTTTCCCCAATCTGGGTTCACAGCCATCACAGACTTTTTAAAATAAGTCATGTTTTTTTCATAGGCTGTCTGTTGCTAGGCATAATATGTTTCATATGAAATCAAAATGCCCCTGTCATAGACCATGGACCTAGCCAAGGCTGGGACACTTATGTGCCTCAACGATAGAGACAGCCACACAGCCACAACAGAGGGGTATATCTGGAGAGACCAGCCCAGATGATTGGCTGATCTGGCCTTGTAACGTACCATTTATCCAAGATTGTTTCATGATACCTGATCTGAGTGAGGAAATTATTTTGTGAATGAATTGGACTGTAAAAGCTAAAGTAGGATTTTGTTGGACTCTTTGAGCTGGTATTTCATTTACTTTCAATTAGGTATGTGGTGGCATTGACCACTGAAGTTGACATTGACCACCAAGATAAATATTTAGAACCATCGATGAGTGTAGTCTTGAACTATTCTACAGTCTCTGGATGTTCTATTCCTATTCTTTTGTTGTGTACACTCATGACTGAAGTGGTGTTTCATTGCTGTGTGTGTACTTATATCAATAATGTGGTGCAGTCTATGGCAACAACATCTGCCTATTATTCAGCAGATTCACAACTATGAACATCCCAGATTCATGACCCTTGAAAATTGTACATATTCTACATACATCACATACACGCAGCTCTGACTTCCAACAAAGACAATAAGTATCATGGACCATCAATGGTAACTTCCATTATATCATACATTCCTTTAAGTGTTTTTACATCTCTTACTTATTGTTCCTCTCTTGTCTATTTTTTGTTTCAGACTATGCAGTGCTAAGTTGAACAGGACTACTGAGAGACTATCACCATGTTTCACTCCATCTGTAAAGTTAAAGCTCTTGGTCATTTTTACTTTTGTTTTTATATCCTTCATTGTTAACTCAGCTAACCTTCTTAGCGTATCACAGATGCCAAATTCTTTTAGTATTCTATACAATGCTAATCTGTAAACACAGTCAAAACCTTGCTTGAAATCAACAAACAGAGATCTATTCATATTCATAAAATTTCTCCATTATTTGTCTTACAAGAAAGAACTGGACAGATATGCCTGTATTTGTCCAAAACCACACCGGTATTCTTTGATGATATTTTCAGTGCACTTCTTTATCCTTTCATTTATTGCACCAGAAAATATCTTGTGTAGTGCGTTCCATAAAGTTATGCCTCTATAATATTCACAAGCTAACTCTACAATTTTCTTATATGAGGGCGGTTCAGAAAGTAACCTCCAATTGGTCACAGTGCGGGTTGTGGGGGGAGTAGCGACGCCATCTGTGTGTTCACGCACTCAACAGGTCAGTCGGCATCAAGCCGTGGTCGAGTGAATGTCGTACCTGCGCTAGTTTAGTTTTTGTGGCAGTTTGAAATGTGTGCTGCAATAGAAAACCCCGCCAAATGTGAAGTGCGTGCTGTCGTAAGGTTTTTTACAGCCAAAGGATATTCTGCAGCAGCTATTCATCGTGAGCTTTGTGCCGTGTATGGACCAAGAATTATGAGTGAAGGAGTTGTCCGTGAATGGGTACATTTATTTAAAAGTGGACGAGAAAACGTTCATGATGAAGAGAGGAGTGGTAGACCATCATTGGTGACTGACGAACTCGTTCAGACAGTTGATGCAAAAGTTCGTGAAAATCGACGTTTCTCAATGTCGGAGTTGTCTACTGGTTTTCCACAGATTTCTAAGACTCTCTTGTACGAGATAGTGACAGCAAGATTGGGTTACCGTAAGTTCTGTGCACGATGGGTGCCCAAAATTCTTACCGACCACCACAAAACTCAAAGAATGGCCTCTGCATTAGACTTTCTGTCACGTTATGAGGACGAAGGAGAACCATTGTTAAACAGAATCATGACCGGTGACGAAACCTGGATTAAGTACGTGAACCCTGAGACAAAAGAACAATCAAAGATGTGGGCACATTCAAATTCGCCTACCAAACCAAGAAAAGCCTCGCAAGATTTTTGTGCCAGAAAACTGATGGCAACGGTGTTTTGGGATGCCAAAGGGGTGTTGTTGGTTGAATTCATGGAACGTGGTACGACCATTAATCAAGACGTGTACTGTGAAACAATAAAAAAGTTACGATGGGCTATACAGAACAAACGCCGTGGTATGCTGACTTCCGGTATCGTTTTTTTGCACGATAACGCCCGTCCTCACTCTGCTCGCAGAACAACGGCCCTTCTTGAGTCCTTCAAGTGGGACGTTATCAACCATCCACCTTACAGCCCAGACCTGGCACCAAGTGATTATCACCTCTTCATGCATTTGAAGAAATGGCTCGGGTCACAGCGGTTTGATGACGACGAAGAGCTCAAAGATGCGGTCACAGGCTGGCTCCAGGCACAAGCGGGTGATTTTTATGCAGAAGGAATTTCAAAGCTTGTGAAGAGATACGATAAGTGCCTCAATTGCTATGGAGACTATGTAGAAAAATAGTGCAAAGATGTAGTTGTAAGATGTATATATTAAAATATTTTTATTTAACTTGGTGTATTTTTTTAAATCAACCGGAGGTTACTTTCTGAACGGCCCTCGTATATAGGCATATTAATCCAGTTTTCCAGTTATCACTCATATTTTCATGTTCCCATATGTAATTTATTAATGCATGTATTTCACATATTAGAGGATGACTAAAAAATGTCATAAGTTCTGACATAATCCCAGCTTCACCAGGTGCAGATATTTTTCAATCTATATATCACTGACTGCACCTCCTGCGTTGTTGATCTTTCTGCTTTTTCCCTTTCATCTTTCCTTGCCTTTATATTCTCCTCCTCTTCATATGGATCTCTTGATACCTGCTCTGAGTTGATACTAAGCATATCCTGAAAACATTCTGCCCATTTCTGCAATATTTTTGTTCATCTGTGATTATCTTACCGTTAATGCATTTTGTGTTGGATGAAATTTTTTTCTGATCTTATGTATTGCGTGATAGAACTTTTTATTCTATTCTACTCCTTTAGTCTGTCTATCTCTTGAAAAATTGCTTTGAGCCGTTCCTCATTTCTTTTCTTACATGTCCTGTGAGCTTTAGACCTTAATTCTTTTTACACCTAGATATTTCTTCTTGTCTCTCTCTATAGTGTTCTCAATCTTGCTGCATTTTTATGCTCTATTGCTAGTCTAGATTCATCATCAAATCATTTGCTTCTTTCCTTTCTTTGTATCTCAATTTTTTCTTGTGTTGGTTCTTCCACTACTTTCTATATTCAAGCACATCTTTCTTGATTTTTCGTTGTTTCCTGACCACCTGTCTGGATATAGTTAATTTTTATTTGGTATGTTTTTGGAATTTTGAAATCATTCAGTGTTTCTGTATTCTTATTTAATTTGTTCCCCATTCCAGTTTTATGTATTACCAACAACTTCTCCCGCACTATAGCTTTTACAGCTTAGCAGTCTGAATCATAGTTTCCACCCCTGCTGCTGCCTACATCTATGACTGACATGGCATATTGTGCTTTTACTAACACATGGTTTATGTGATTAACAACTCAAATTGCACTTGATTTCTGTGTTCCAAGATGTAGTCTGTTGAGTGGAAAACAAATACTCTTGATGAGTAAATTATTTGTAACAGTAACCAGACATATCTCCATTCTCATTACTTTCTTCATGTAATGTGTATCTCTCTGACACTTTGCCACATTCATTTCTTCCAACCTGTGCATTAAAGTCACCCAAAACTATCAGTAGGTAGTTGGTTTGTACTTTATTACACGTGGATACAAAGTATTCATAAGCTGTTCTTTCATTCCTTTATCTGCATCCTCTGTTGGTATATATGTTGTTATTATTGTTGTGCTGTTATATTCCTGAAATCCCCTTTCATTCTTAGTCTGCTGAGTCTTCTGTTTATAATTTCAAATTCTAAATGACTTTTCCTAATTTTTTTGGTGTTATAAATCCATTCCAGATTGAGCTGTTCTTCTTTTTGTTCCATTTACGGCATAGAATACTGAGGCATATCTATCCTTCACTGTCCTTGCCAACTCTCTTCCTGTAGTGCTACAATACCTCATTATCTACAGCTATTTTTTTAATTTTTCCAGCTTTCAACATTGTTCATCTATTTCAGGTTGCTAACACCAAATCTTTTGCTCTTTTTCTTTGTCAAAGTCATATTCTGTCTGTCCCATCCACTATTCAAGGCTCTTGTTGTGGTTCTATAATATGACATTTTTATCATGTGCAGTTATTGGACTCATGCCCAGCCACCACCTTGGAGAACTTGGATTCTTTTTAGTGTTTGCTCCCCCAGGAAGGTTTACTTCCCTATGCTTTTTGAGCCCTCCCTGCATTACATTGTCGGACATACTTTGTGTGGCTCCTCTGTCAAGACCACTCCACCTTGGGTGACCCTGTCAGTAGTTAAGCTGCGATATTGCCAACAGAGCTCTTGACTTTGTCGGAGCACGTTTACACTCCTGTCTGGTGCTGAAGTTGCCTATGATGAAACAGCATCCCTTAGGAGGGATAAGTATTTCATGACTATTGAAAATTTGTGCCAGATTGTGACACGAAACTTGCTGTCCCACTTTCACATGCAGGTGCATTTCACTGAGGTGACAAAAGTTATGGAATACCTCCTAATCTCGTGTCACACCTTCTTTTTCCCAGCAACTCTATGTGGTATGGACTCAACAAGTCATCAGAAGTCCCCTGCAGAAATATTAAGCCACACTGCCTCTGTAGCCATCCAGAATTGTGAAAGTGTTGCAGGTTCAGGATTCTGTGCACAAACGGACCCGTAGATTATGTACCATAAATATTTTATGAGATTCGTGTTGAGTGATCATTCACTTGAAATGTTCAGAATGTTCTTCAAACCAATCATGAAGAGTTGTGGCCCAGTGACATAGCGTGATGTCCATAAAAATTCAATTGTTGTTTGGAAACTTAACATCCATAAATGACTGCACATGATCACCAAGCAACTGAATATAACTATTTTCTGTCAATGATGGTTCAGTTGGGCCAGAGGACCCTGTCCAATCCATGTAAACACAGCCCACATCATTATCGAGCCAGCACCACCTCACACAATTTAAGTCCATGGGTTTGTGGTGTCTAAGCCACACCTGAACACTAACATAAGCCCTTACTAACTGAAATTGGGGCTCACCTGAGCAGGCTACAGTTTTCCAGTCATCCAGCATCCAACCTATATGGCCGCGAGCCCAGGCGAGGCGCTGCAGACAATGCTGTACTGTTAGCAAAGGGACTCTCATAGCTTGGCTACTGCCATAGCCTAGTAATGCCAAATTTCACTGCACTTTCCTAATGGATACATTTTCCGTATGTTCCACATTAATCTCTGTGGGTATTTCACACAGTGTTGCTTGTCTGTTACCACTGACAACTCTATGCGAACACTGCTGCTCTTGGTCGTTAAGTGAAGGTTACCAGTCAGTATGTTGCCATGTTGAGACATAATGCCTGAAATTTGGTATTCTCAACACAGTCTTGGCACTGTGGTTCTCAGAATATCAAATTCCATAATAATTTCCAAAATTGAATGCACCATGCACCTAGCTGCATCTGCCGAGTCTATCAATTCCCATTGAGTGGCCATAATCCCATTGGAAAACTTTTCACATGAATCACACAAGTACAAACAGCAGCTCCACAGTCACTGCCCTTTTATGCTTGGTGCATATGATACTACTGCTATATATGTATTTGCATATTGTTGTCACATGATTTTTGCCACCTCAGTGTACGTTGCAATTGCAGTAATTCCAGGCGCTTCACAATGATATGATTTGGTGCCATTGTGTCTTGGTTAATTTCATTTTGATTTGCACCATTCATTGTAATTCAGTGACTGTGATGCAGATGGTATATGCACCCCTGTACCAAGGAAAGACACCATCTTCCACCAGATTTATTCCCCAGTGCTGCCAATTCCCACAAACACTACCTGATCAAAATTAATCAAATACCCCTATGTAATGCGGAGCTGATCACTAGCTATCACATGGGGGGTGGGGGAGGGGGGGGGGGGCAGAAATATTGTTTTGTCAGTAGAGAACAAGTAAGAGCAGCGACTTTAAATTTGGGCCAGTCATTGAATGTCACCTATGTAGAAAATCCATCAGGGACATTTCAGCCTTCAAAAACTGCCCATGTGGACTGATGTGAAAATTACCGAACTAGCAGTTTAATAAGTCACGTCTGCAAAATACTGACGCGAATTCTTTACAGACGAATGGAAAAACTAGTAGAAGCCGACCTTGGGGAGATCAGTTTGGATTCCGTAGAAATATGGGAACACGTGAGGCAATACTGACCCTATGATTTATCTTAGAAGATAGATTAAGGAAAGGCAAACCTACATTTCTAGCATTTGTAGACTTAGAGAAAGCTTTTGACAATGTTGACTGGAATACTCTCTTTCAAATCCCGAAGGTGGCAGGGTAAAATACAGGGAGCGAAAAGCTATTTACAATTTGTACAGAAACCAGATGTCAGTTATAAGAGTCGAGGGACATCAAAGGGAAGCAGTGGTTGGGAAGGGAGTGAGACAGGGTTGTAGCCTCTCCCCGATGTTATTCAATCTCTATATTGAGCAAGCAGTGAAGGAAACAAAAGAAAAATTCGGAGTAGATATTAAAATCCATGGAGAAGAAATAAAAACTTTGAGGTTTGCCGATGACATCGTAATTCTGTCACAGACATCAAAGGACTTAGAAGAGCAGTTGAACAGAATGGACAGGGTCTTGAAATGAGGATTTAAGATGAACATCAACAAAAGCAAAACGAGGATAATGGAATGTAGTCGAATTAAGTCAGGTGATGCTGAGGGAATTAGATTAGGAAATGAGACACTTAAAGTAGTAAAGGAGTTTTGATATTTGGGGAGCAAAATAACCGATGGTGGTCGAAGTAGAGAGGATATAAAATGTAGACTGGCAATGGCAAGGAAAGCGTTTCTGAAGAAGAGAAATTTGTTAACATCGAGCATAGATTTAAGTGTAAGGAAGTCGTTTCTGAAAGTATTTGTATGGAGTGTAGCCTTGTGTGGAAGTGAAACATGGACGATAAATAGTTTGGACAAGAAGAGAATAGAAACTTTTGAAATGTGAATGCTATAGAAGAATGCTGAAGATTAGATGGGTAGATCACATAACTAATGAGGAAGTATTGAATAAGATTGGAGAGAAGAGAAGTTTGTGACACAACTTGACTAGAAGAAGGGATCGGTTGGTAGGACATATTCTGAGGCATCAAGGGATCACCAATTTATTATTGGGGGGCAGCGTGGAGGGTAAAAATTGTAGAGGGAGACCAAGAGATGGATACACCAAGCAGATTCAGAAGGATGTAGGTTGCAGTAGGTACTGGGAGATGAAGAAGTTTGCACAGGCTAGAGTAGCATGGAGAGCTGCATCAAACCAGTCTCAGGACTGAAGACCACAACAACAACATGTCATTGTAGAGGGGAAACTTTAAGGGGAAATCACAGCTGAATGAAGGCCAAGCATACCTGATGCACAGACAGACAGAGACTGTTGAGTATTAATGTGTGGTAAAAAACTGTATGAAACTGGTGGAGCTAATCACTCATAATTTCCAAAGTGCCACCAGCAGCTCAGTACCAGCAGTTCAGTTCGTGCAATGAATGTGCACAACAAGTTAAAAAGGATGGGGTACAATGGACGAACAGGTCCTCACAAACCATGTATTTCTCTGGCCACTGATAATCATTGCTGTTGTGGTGTAAAGAGCAACCCCACGGGATTGTGGGTGATCGAAAGTGATGAATAATGCTACAGCTTGAGGCAACCTGATGGAGGTGCTTGGATTTGGTGAATTCCTGCAAAACATTACTTGCTGTCATGTATAGTTCCAACAGTGAAGGACTAAGGAATGGCATTAGAATATGGATGTATTTTTTGTGATTAGTGCATTGTCCCCTTATTGTGCGCAAGAAACTTCTAAATATGGAAAGATATGAATACATTTTACAGCATTGTGTGCTGTATAAAATCAAGTAACAGTATGGAGTTGATGATTATGTCACCTTGACAGTGCATCCAGCCATAAAGCAGCATCTGCAAAGAAATGGCTTGTAGGTAATGTAATTCCTCAAAAGGACTGATGTGTCCAGAATCTCAACTTCTGGCCAACATAACACATTTAGAATGAGGTCGAATGTCAAATTTGCTCCAGATCCTGATGACCAACATCCCTACCTTTTCTGACCTATACCCTTGAGTAAGAACATAAGAACAGGCTGCCAATCAACATATATTTACTTCTCAAGCAAGAACTGCTACCTGTTATTATATAGCAAGTCCTACATAGTGTGATGTTACATGTTATATCATACAAATCAATGTTATTACTAGTACTTTTTTTGTTTGAAAATTTTTACAAAAAGGTAAATTATAAAAACAAACAAACAAATAAAAAAAATACATATATAATAAGTACTAATATATATACACAATTTTGTTTAAACATGTTGCTAACTTAGATAATGATAATAAATAAGACATACAATAGGTTCTAGATGTATTTTAAATTAGAATTAAAAGTGTATTTAATGAAGAAACAAGAGATGGCAGTTTGACTTAGATATGATATGTCAGTTCTTCCCTTTATATCTTCTGCTTGTGTGGTTTCATCTGTTACATATGTTGTCTTGACAGTAGTAATACTTAATTTAATGTATTGATTAGTTAGATTGTAATGTGTTTCCAAATGTAAGGTAACACTGCACATTCAGAGTTGATTTAAAATGTCATATTCAGCTGCATCAGGTGCTAGGGCTCAGGAAATCTAGCTAAGTCACATACCTGATGCAGTGAAAGAAGAAGAAATATCACATCTTCAGATAGTTTTACATGCTGTGAAATGGTATAACAAACAGCTACACAGAGAGCTACATTTCCATATGGATTCAATTTAGTGTTGTAGAACCATCGCTCACTTGTGCTATGTTTGTATATTTATTTGTCTTCACTTCCTGTGTGTGATGTGGCATCTGATTCTACGTCTGTGTTGTTTACTGTGTACTGCTGATCTGTCTGATGTGGACCCTGCCTTATTCTAGCGTATGATCTCTTCTGTTTGTATGCCGCATATGGGGCTCACGATACTTCAAATGGTTCAAATGGCTCTGAGCACTATGGGACTTAACATCTATGGTCATCAGTCCCCTATAACTTAGAACTACTTGAACCTAACTAACCTAAGGACATCACACAACACCCAGTCATCACGAGGCAGAGAAAATCCCTGACCCCGCTGGGAATTGAACCCGGGCGTGGGAAGCGAGAATGCTTCCGCATGACCACGAGCTGTGGACTCTCACGATACTTCATCTGCGATGTTGTTTATAGAGTTCCATTCATTTTGTCAGCGTATTAACTGTCCTATGTCCTGGTTTCCTAAACTCTGTCTTACATGTCCGAGGGCATTGCAGATGAGCCCTATGTGTTCAGGTGTGCCATCCTTACCATAGACACAAGTGTGAGTCCATTTCAGGCCAAACATGTGGAGATGCACAGGATACGGGCCATGGCCCATGAAAAAGTGCACCATGCCACATCTGGATTTGTGTACTTTAAATTCATCCACTCTCGTATACTGGAGAAGAAAGAGTAGACTCATCTTCCTGTTGTGTCCCATTCTGTCTGCCAAGTATCAATTATCCACTTGTTTAATTTTTATTTGTCAGTTATGTCTTGTCCAGTTATTCCTCTTATTCTGTCGCATCTTCATCTCTTCAGCCAGTAGGCAGCTGCTGTGTGGCAAATTGCAGTGTCTGTAGGGAAAACGTCCAGTACCATGCACAGTACCTTGATCGAAGTCATGCCAAAAGCTCCCAAGATTTTGATTAGAACACTCTGGTGGCTGCATCTCACATTGACTTTACGGATACGTAAGTATAATCGATGTGCCCAAGCACTAGCCACGAAACAAGTTTTTGACTCAAAGAGTGCTGCGTGATATGTCCTCATTGTCTGACAGAGACAGAGACACTTTCAGGCCCCCTCACTGAAAGTATTCCAAGCATATTTCATGTCTCATATTTGTTGTTGTTATGGTCTTCAGTCCTGAGACTGGTTTGATGCTCTCCATGCTACTCTATCTTGTGCAAGCTTCTTCATCTCCCAGTAACTACTGCAGCCTACATCCTTCTGAATCTGCTTAATGTATTCATCTCTAGGTCTCCCTCTACAATTTTTACCCTCCACACTGCCCTCCAATAATAAATTGGTGATCCCTTGATGCTTCAGAACATGTCCTATCAACCGGTCCCTTCTTCTAGTCAAGTTGTGCCACAAACTCCTCTTCTCCCCAATTCTATTCAATACCTCCTCATTAGTCATATGATCTAACCATCTAATCTTCAGCATTCTTCTGTAGCACCATATTTCAAAAGCTTCTATTCTCTTCTTGTCCAAAATATTTACTGTCCATGTTTCACTTGCATACATGGCTGCACTCCATACAAATAATTTCAGAAACGCCTTCCTGACGCTTAAATCTATATTTAATGTTAACAAATTTCTTTTCTTCAGAAACACTTTCCTTGCCATTGCCAGTAGGCATTTTATATCCTCTCTACTTCGGCCATCATCAGTTATTTTGCTCCCCATATAGCGAAACTGCTTTACTACTTTAAGTGTCTCATTTCCTAATCTAATTCCCTCAGCATCACCCAATTTAAATCTACTACATTCCATTATCCTCGTTTTGCTTTTGTTGATGTTCATCTTATACCCTCCTTTCATGACACTGCCCATTCCTTTCAACTGCTCTTCCAAGTCTTTTGCTGTCACTGACGGAATTACAATGTCATTGGTGAACCTCAAAGTTTTTATTTCTTCTCCATGGATTTTAATACCCACTCTGAATTTTCTTTTGTTTCCTTTACTGCTTGCTCAATATAGAGATTTAATAGCATCGGGGAGAGGCTACAACCCTGTCTCACTCCCTTCCCAACCACTGCTTCCCTTTGATGCCCCTCAACTCTTATAACTGCCATCTGGTTTCTGTACAAATTGTAAATAGCCTTTCGCTCCCTGTATTTTACCTGTGCCACCTTCAGAATTTGAAGAGAGTATTCCAGTCAACATTGTCATAAGCTTTCTCTAAGCCTACAAATGCTATAAACGTAGGTTTGCCTTTTCTTAATCTAGCTTCTAAGATAAGTTATAGGGTCAGTACTGCCGCACGTGTTCCAATATTTCTACGGAATCCAAACTGATCTTCCCCAAGGTCGGCTTCTACCAGTTTTTCCATTCGTCTGTAAAGAATTCGTGTTAGTATTTTGCAGCCGTGACTTATTAAACTGATAGTTCGGTAATTTTCACATCTGTTAACACCTGCTTTCTTTGGGTTTGGAATTAGTATATTCTTCTTGAAGTCAGAGGGTATTTTGCCTGTCTCATACATTTTGCTCACCAGATGGTAGAGTTTTGTCAGGACTGGCTCTCCAAAGGCTGTCAGTAGTTCTAATGGAATGTTGTCTAGTCCCGGGTCCTTGTTTCAACTTAGGTCTTTCAGTGCTCTGTCAAACTCTTCACGCAGTATCATATCTCCCACTTCATCTTCATCTACATCCTCTTCCATTTCCATAATATTGCCCTTAAGTACATTGCCCTTTATAGACACTCTATATTCTTCTTCTACCTTTCTGCTTTCCCTTCTTTGCTTAGAACTGGGTTTCCATCTGAGCTCGTGATATTCATGCAAGTGGTTCTCTTTTCTCCAAAGGTCTCTTTAATTTTCCTGTAGGCAGTATCTATGTTACCCCTAGTGAGATAAGCCTGTACATCCTTACATTTGTCCTCTAGCCATCCCTACTTAGTCATTTTGCACTTCCTGTCGATCTCATTTTTGAGACGTTTGTATTCCTTTTTGCCTGCTTCATTTACTGCATTTTTATATTTTCTTCTTTTATCAATCAAATTCAATATTTCTTCTGTCACCCAAGGATTTCTACTAGCCCTCATCTTTTAACATACTTGATCCTGTGCTGCCTTCACTACTTCATCTCTCAAAGCTACCCATTCTTCTTCTACTGTATTTCTTTCCCCTATTGTTGTCAATCATTCCCTAATGCTCTCTCTGAAACTCTTGACAACCTCTGGTTCTTTCAGTTTGTCCAGGTCCCATCTCCTTAAATTCCCACCTTTTTGCAGTTTCTTCAGTTTTAATCTACAGTTCATAACCAACAGATTGTGGTCAGAGTCCACATCTGCCCCTGGAAATGCCTTACAATTTTCAAACCTGGTTCCTAAATCTCTGTCTTACCATTATATAATCTATCTGAAACCTGTCAGTATCTCCAGGCTTCTTCCATGTATACAATCTTCTTTTATGATTCTTGAACCAAGTCTTAGCTATGATTAACTTACGCTCTGTGCAAAATTCTACCAGGCGGCTTCCTCTTTCATTTTTTCCCCCCAATCCATATTCACCTACTACATTTCCTTCTCTTCCTTTTCCTACTATCGAATTCCAGCCACCCACGACTATTAAATTTTCATCTCCCTTCACTATCTGAATAATTTCTTTTATTTCATCATACATTTCTTCCATTTCTTTGTCATCTGCAGAGCTAGTTGGCATATACACTTGTACTACTGTGGTGGGCGTGGGCTTATTGTCTATCTTGGCCACAATAATGAGTTCACTATGCTGTTTGTAGTAGCTTACCCGCACTCCTGTTTTTTTTATTTATTATTAAACCTACTCCTGCATTGCCCCTATTTGATTTTGTATTTATAACCCTGTATTCACCTGACCAAAAGTCTTGTTCCTCCTGCCACCGAACTTCACTGATTCCCACTATATCTAACTTTAACCTTTTAAATTTTCTAACCTACCATCCCGATTAAGGGATCTGACATTCCAGACTCCGATCTGTAGAACGCCAGTTTTCTTTCTCCTGATAACGACGTCATCTTGAGTAGTCCCCGCCCGGAGATCTGAATGGGGGACTATTTTACCTCCAGGAAATTTTACCCAAGAGGATGCCATCATCATTTAATCATACAGTAAAGCTGCATGCCTTCGGGAAAAATTATGGCTGTAGTTTCCCCATGCTTTCAGCCGTTTGCAGTACCAGCACAGCAAGTCCGTTTTTGTTAGTGTTACAAGGCCAGATCAGTCAATCATCCAGACTGTTGCCCCTGCAACTACTGGAAAGGCTGCTGCCCCTCTTCAGCAACCACACGTTTGTCTGTCCTTCCAACAGATACCCCTCTGTTGTGGTTGCACCTACAGTACGGCCATTTGTATCGCTGAGGCACACAAGCCTCCCTACCAACGGCAAGGTCTATGGTTCATGGGGAGGGGGGGGGGGGGGCTGCATGATATTAATGTCCACTAATAGGTGCCTGGATATTTTTGATCTGACAGTATGACTCGTGATAGAGTGTAATTATTTATTAACCATTGATGACTTGCAGCTGAATAGGTTCAGACATTAAATACATTCTTACAATTTATTTCAGTTTCTTAAATACTCTTAGAAACCACCATTAAGAATGTTTTTGCCGAATAGTTCTTATAGAATGGGTGTTTCAGTACATAATAATTGATCTTAACTTTGGAAATATTTTAGGTGAGCACTGAGCAGATGTTGGATGTTTATTAAAAATTTATGCATGTTATTTTCTGTAAGTCTGGAACTATCGCAGTCTGTGTCTCAGTATACTGACATACTGTTTGCCTCTAATATTGTGATGGTGCATAATAAAGAGGGCTCAGCAGAGTTCCTTAGAATTCACTTTGCTCATTGTTCTGATTACTTTTTTTTAATTTTCATAATTTGAGTGATGTAACAGGAAGATCCTCATAAAAGTATGCAGTCTTCAGATACTCATTAGTGACTGCATCTGTCAGTTTCCTCATGAGATAGCACACATTTTTCTCTTGCAATGTGGTTATATACATTCCAGTTTAAACTGGAATAGACATGGAGGCCTAACTGTTTTATTGATTTACTTTCTACATCTTTCTACAGAATCACTTCCTGTGTATTATTAGGATTACAAAGGAGTCCATTAAAAGAAAATGGGTCGTTCCTAGTCCTAATTTTTCCTGAGTTGCCTGATTCAATTCTGTAGTGTTGTGATGTGTAGTGGGCAGCCTCACGTTATCTGCATAACACACTACTGAATTAACTCTTACATGGTAAAGTAAATGATTAATTAGAACAAACAGAAATTATCCAAGAACAGAGCCCTGCAGCCTTCAGTAGAAACTTTCTTCACTGAAGAGTATGGATTTATAACTAAGACAAACCATCTCCTGTTACTTAAATAGGGATTATTTACAGCTATAGGTGCAACGCATATCCCATAAAGTTCCAGTCTTGAAGTAATGTTCCTGAGTGGTAAGTGGCAATGCCAGAGGCACAGTTTGAGACAAGCCAGCTCAGATGGTCTGATGGTCGAGGTAACTGCTGCCAGTAAGCAGAAAGTCGAAGTCTGAGTACCAGTCCAATCCAAGTTTTCAATTGTCTGTGCACACCCATTAAACAAAATGTTCTGTATACCCAAACAGTTTGCACTGATGTTGTTTCATGCCACTGCTTCTTAACTGATTTCATCATCCATCCATCCATTCCTTCTTTTTTAGTGCATTTGATTAATTTCAGTCATGTGAGTTCTTAGCATATTCTATGATTGATGTGTTCCACACCACGATGATAGATCACTACCATGGTCAATGGAACATTCACATAACTGACTAACTAATTAAACATGGAAAATCCAGAGTGGAATAACATTATGGAAAGGATAGAGTGTGCAGTGTTACATAGCTTTATGCTTAATTACAGACTTACTATTTTATCAGTTGATTTGTTTTCACCACGTAACGCCCGCCGTTTACGTCCTTCTTCGTTGCTGAGCGATGTATCACTTTTCGTTCAGACACCACAACTCCTCCTTTCCTATATCTTTACTACATTTTATCTATATAAATGATGGACTATTGGTTTTGCCATTTAACAACTTTTTAATAACTGTGGAAGTATTACAGGCATCAGGTCCTACCTAATGTGTCACCCGGCTATATGTTTTACACGAACCTTTCGAGACTCGATCGATCTGTTTACAAAGAGAAGGCAGAATATCTCTTCCTTTGACGTTGTCCAACAACGACCTAGGAAGTTTGACACCCTCGTGGCCCGGGCTCTTCCGTGGCTCGCGGTAGTTTGCAGCATTCATTTTATTCCTCGCCCACTTGCCGCTACGTCGAACTTTCGTGGTGACCGTTGGGCAACATCTTCCACATTATCTGCAACATAAATAAACTTTCTTCCCACAGTATTGCTGAAAACCCAAAAACAAACCTAAAGATCATAATAATAATAACTGTTCTTACAATTATTCGCATAAGCCTTGGTCGATTTAATGAGGGGTGGGACAGGCCTAAGCCTTGTGACACCACAAGTGGTAATCACCAGATAGAGGAAACACTGAGTTGCAGGCAGGTACACCAAAAAATTGCTTTAAATTTGAGCCTTCAGTCAAAAGACCCTCTTGTAAAGTCGAAAACACACACACAAACACATATATATTTACACAAGCACAACTCACATACCCATGAACACCATCTCTGACGACTGAGGCTGGACTGTCTTGAGCGACGGGCAGCTGCGGCCATGAATTCCTCTCCTGCACTAACCTCTTCATCTCAAGTAGCACTTGTACTCTATGTCCTCAATTATTTGTTGGATCTATTCCAATCTTTGTCTTCTCTTACAGTTTTTTCCTCTATAGCTCCCTCTAGCACCGTGGAGGTTATTTCCTGGCCTTCTTCTTGTCAGTCTTTCCCATACGTTCCTTCCTTCTCACATTCTGCAAAAAACCTCCTCATTCCTTATCTTACCACTCCATCTAATTTTAAACATTCCTCTGTGGTACCACACATCAAACACTTTGATTTTCTTCTGTTCCAGTTTAGGGCAAGTTGAAAAGAGAGAGAGAGAGAGAGAGAGAGAGAGAGAGAGAGAGACAGAGAGAGAGAGAGAGAGAGAGAGAGAGAGGGTGATATACATGTGGATATGATAAACCTCTCCCCTCAAACATATTTCTCCCCTCCACACCTCCTCTGTGTTACCACAGATGACATGCCACTGATCCCATTTGTACTAAGATGACAGTATTCATGAGGTGCCTATTTGTTTCCACCACCCTGAGTGTAATGCATAAGTTGTAACAAATGTTCACCAACCTGCAGTCTTGTGTAGTTGTTGTCCCATGTGCAGAAAACAGCACATAAGTGATGAATCCATAACATTGAGGCTGTAAGAAACTCTTTGCAAGGAACTGTTATTTTGGAAATGATTAAATATCCAACCAGTTTGTTTATAATCACAGTCCTTACACAGTTTGCTGGTCGGTTACAGTACACAATTCTCGCTAATAAAATCTAGCCTCATAATTCCCAAGCACTTCAACTTCAAAGATTATCTTCACAAGGGATGTCATGTATGGCAAGTTGAAAAAGAGACAGTGAGAGGGAGAGATATATGCACATATGATAACCTCTTCCATCAAAAACATTTCTCTCCTTCATACCTCCTCTGTGTTACCCCAGATGATGTGTCACTGATCTCATTTGTACTAAGACTGCAGTACACATTAGGTGCCTATTTGCTTCCACTGCCCTGAATGGAATGCGTAAGTTCTAATAAATGTTCATCAACCTGCAGTCTTCTATAGTTGTTGTCCTCTGTGCTGAGAACAGCACATAGGTCGTGAATCTGTAACCTTAAGCCCGTAAGAAACCCTTAGTGAGGAACTGTTATTTTAGAAATGATTAAATTTCCAATCAGTTTTCTCTAATCACAAAATAATTACATCTATGATTATATAAGTTGGTCTGTAATCTGAGAATGAAAAATTGTGAAGCAGATTTAACTTTTGAAAAATGGTAACAAATTACAAGCATAGTGTGATTGTACGGCTCTTGAGAGATGGTAACTAAAAATTTAGAAACATCTGAGTAAAATTTTGCTTATTTCCAAAATTGATTGTTGTCTGCAAAAACATCACAATTTTTTGAAATCTTAGAAGGGATGAGTAATATTCCAGACTTTGCTGTCATCATATTCAGCTACAAGAAGCTGGCAAGATGATGTAATCTGGTGTGAGGTACTGATGAGAGATGACTTGTTAGGTATGGGTATCATGAGAAAGACTGCCTAAATTGTGGTCCTTTTCCGTGATTGGCTGCCGCATTTGGAAATTGTGCACTAAAATGGCACTTTTCTATTATTTATATTAGACAAGCTAAACAGTCTATTTAGTTGCATGTCATATTTATAGCATCTCTCAATAGCATATTATCAGTCCATTATTTCACAAGTATTAATAACTAGCAGAATAATAAACAACTGAGAAATGAAAAGGAAGATGAAGCACTTTGGTGATCTTTGGATTACACCTAAATTGCATGGCCAAAATTGCATGGTGGGCAAGATGGTTCGGCTATAAGATCAGAGCTGGTTTGGCAGTCTTAGAGGATGGACATGTCCTCTGCCGCAGTATTAATTAAACTTTATTAGCAATGTATGGTTATTTGGACATATAGCTGAGAACAGTGTGATACTAGTTTACAGAAATATGCAGTTCATTAATTTGTTGAAGAATAGAAATCATTTTTGTGAATCTAAAAAGGAATGTAATTGTGCAGTTTCTTGTGTTCTGCCAATAAAAAAAAGCGAGTGGCATCCTGTATAACAAACTGATTGGAAAGTTAATCATTTCTAAAATAACAATTCCTTCCAAAAAGTTTCTTACAGCCTTAAGATTACAGATTCATAACCTACATGCTGTTTTCTGTGCAGGGGACGAAAACTATACAAGACTGAAGGTTGCTGAACATTTGTTACAAACTATGCATTAAACTCAGGGCAGTGGAAGCAAATAGGCACCTCACATGTACTGCAGTCTTACTATAAATGGCATCAGTGACACGTCATCTGTGGTAACACAGAGAAGGTATGAAGAAGAGAAATACATTTGAGGGAAGGGATTTATCTTACGCATGTGCATATCGCTTCTTCCTCTCTCTCTCTCTCTCTCTCTCTCTCTCTCTCTCTCTCTCTCTCTCTCCTTCTCTCTCTTTCGACTTGCCATAAGTTTTCCCACCATCCATGATTTACTAGCATGGAATGCTGTACTCTAAACATACATTTTCAGAAATTGCTTTCTCAAATTAAGGCCTGTGTTTGATAACAGTGGACTTCTTTTGGCCAGAAATTTCCTGATTGGCTGTGCTAGTTTGCTTTTTAGGACCTCTTTGCTTCATCCATTGTGGGTTATTACACTTACGATGTAGCAGAACTTCATCCACTCTCTGATCACCTGTTTTGATATGTTTCTCACTTTTCTTATTTCTGTTACATTCCATTACCTTTGTCTTTTTCTGATTTACCACCAGTCCATATTCTGTATTCATTAGATTGTTCATTCCATCCAACAGATCTTGTAGTCCTCTTCACAGTAACTGAGGCTAGCGATGTCATCAGCAAATCTTATCATTGATATCTTTTCACTTTGAATTCTAATCCCTCTCTTTCTTTCATTTCCATCTCTGCTTCTTTGATGTGTAGACTGAACAGTAAGGCTGAAAGACTGCAGGAGGGGGTGACTCACACCCATTCACACCACACTGAATTTCCTATTGTGCACTCTTTTAACACCACAGATTTCCATGATTTTAATAATACTAATAAAATATATGAAATGTTTTAAATGTAGGTAATGACAATTTTTTATGTCAGAGTTTAGTATAGGGGGCATTCAAAAAGAAACAAGCTGGAGGTATAATTACAGAAACTAATACCTGTATGTTAGAAGTATTGACCTCGGCTATTGAGACACTTGTCCAACTGTGATACAAGGCAGTGAATGGCTGTCTCATAAAATTTCTGGGGTTGTGATATTTCTGTAATTATGCCTCTGGCATGTTTCTTTTTGAATGCCCCTTGTACACTGCTTTGGCATGATGTTAAAGAGATTGAAATCAGATACATGAAGATTTTGAAATGCAGCCTTACTGGGAAGTACATGTAACACACACTTTATTTAAGAAACATAACAGCAAAGCTTTCTCACAATTTTCACAGGGTCATAATTTACACAATATAAAACTGAAGTGTGACATAGTCATTATCAGTATTTCATTAGCAATAAAAGGTCTGCACACTATGACTAAGTTCCCGTATCGAGCTGAAATTTTGCAGCTCCTCAGGTAAGCAAATGATGCTTTTAATTCCTTGAGACTTAAAACATAACAGGTAGTACCTAACTACATTTGTGAAGTTTGCTGCCAGCAGTTTCTCACATACATTAATTAACTGAAAAGCTCATACCATGTTGGCAACATATCTAAGCATAGCTAAATATGGGCAGTATTAGTAGTACTATACTTTTGGAACAATGATCATGACTTAAACATACACAACATATTCCTTGCACATCAAGCAGAGACTGTAATTGGTAGGAATGTTTAAAACCATTCTATTATCTTAATATTGCTAAAATTCTACTACTATCATTGTTGATAACACGTTTAAACAAGAAATAATTCAAAAGTAGTTAAAAATCATAAAATTTAGTTATAATCATTATCAATGTTACACAGTTTAAAACTAATGTAATTAAAAAAAACAAAGGAGAGAATCCAATTAAATATAAGTGTAACTATGTAATTATGAAGCATTATCCTGTCTTCCAGGTGCAGATTTGAAAAGATTGTTTCACTGAAATGTGCCAACAAGAATTTATAGTTTACATTTTATGAGTAATAATTCATATGTTGTGTAATATTTTACAATTTATTCAGTGTTATTAATCTTTCAAAATTCATTGTAACTATTTAATTTTTTTGTCTTTGATAGTCACACCACTGAAGCAAAATGTGTATAAGACCCTAGTGGAATCACTGTTGTATGTCCAGTTTTGCTTGACATGCAATCAATTATAAAAAGCACACACTGTGCCAAGTTTGTACAGTTGTACCTCAAAATAAACAAGATAGAAACTCAAAACCACACATGGCATAAAACACTGTTGCTATTACTACCCACTTGGTTAGTGTTTGTATTACCAGGACTTCCATTTATTCTTGTTTTCTAAAACAACAGCAGCAAGATCATCTCTTTGAAGCAGCTAACACAGGTTAAGTATTCGATTGCACCTGAAGAATTTTTTATGGGAAATTCTTTTTGAGTGGGGGAGAGGAGTCACGATACTGCCTCCTAGTGGATCCACACCCACCTAATTAAGAATTGTGTGTATGCGTGAATACTGTCCACTGAAACTGGATGTTACATACTGATGATAGGGTTCTTAAGGGTTTAAGATGCTGATGACATTCTGTTTGCAGCTATCTTTGCGTGTTCTCAGCACTTCAGCTGAATATCAGTTTCCTTTCCTAGTAACGATGCACTGAATGCACTTAAATTAACAGAGTCACTTTCCCTCTTCAAACTGAAATTCCTGGCATTTATTTTCTTTATGTTCAATGGCACTTTATTGCATATTGGTGAACGATAAACTTCCTGAAGGGTTCCATTTGTTTCCTATGGAAGTTCTGTTTTATCAGTGACTATATTACTGCTGTCAGCAACAAGGAGGTCCTTTCCCCATAACTAATGCTATTGTGAAAGTCATTGATGTTGAAGCATTGCCATATTTATCAGTGTTGGCATTAGACTACCACAAGGTAGCAGTGTCCAGTGAATCTGACTAACTGGTAATTCAGGTTACCTCCCAGTGACTGTTATGTGACTTATAAATTATAGAGTGCAGCAATCATTCATCCTTTTTTAGATTTTATTATGCAAATCCAGATTCCAGCTAGCAGCTAGCCATTCTCAATGCACTATTTTCTATTGTCAGTGCATGTAGGTTCCTGTTGTTTGTGTGTCGGTCACAGTATTCAAAGAACTGTGACTGACACACAAACAACAGAGACCTACTTCTATTGAGAATAGAAAATAGTGCATTGAGAATGGCTAGCAACTAGCCAAAATCTGTATTTGTGTAATAAAATCTAAAAAAGGACAACTGATTGCTGCACTCTATAATTTATAAAAAGTAATTGTCTGATGTAGGCTATTTCAAAAAATGAGTCCACACAAAGTTATAGTTTAGAACACTTTAACTGCCCTTTGATGTCATATAACCTATGGTTTATGACCAGACTGAGTCTCACCTATTATAATTAATGCACAGATAAACAGATAGTCACCTACTACACTCTGATGATATGCTACCATGAAATTATTTGAGGACAGTAACCTAACACTGTAGTGAACCAAACATTTAGAAGTGGCAAGTAAATCACAACACATTTCATAATTACACTGTCCTTCCATGAATCTAGTCATAGCAAAATGAAAAATTATGTGCACAGTAAAAAGGATTTTGAAATAACACATTTCAATGGTTAATACTATCGTCACAGTTTGCAGAATGTATTACAGAAGTTGAGCACAATTATTGAGATTAATTGCAAACTCACAGTGAGAAACAGTCACTGTACAAACTCTTGGACACAGAGTTTAGATAAAACTTTGCCCTTTCTGACAAGATGTGCTAGCTGATCTGCATACATTGTGCAATAATTTTTAGGTACAGATCTTCCTCCATCCATATCCTTCTGCAGACTGACTGAAAGGGCTCCCAGCAGCCTCTCTTTTATAAGATTACGATAATTAGTGGTGCATTCAGCTATTGTTACTTCCTATATTTTTACAAATTACAATTACTCATTTCTGTTTCTGGAAAAGTGAATAGTGGAATAAAATTTGTTTGACTAGGTTCTTTTAGATAGAACAATAATTCTATTAAATTATGCTGCCTGGTTTGCAAAATATGGAATTCTACTTCAGTAACAATCTTTTAGATTCTAGTGCTAATTAGTCTGAAACTAAATGAGTGCACGATTTGGTAATGTATTTCCAGCATTATCTGGGTATGTACTGTACTTAACTTTGTTATGTCTACTTTTGATCTTCCTTATCTGAAAGTTAGAAATGGGTACATGTTTACATAGGAACAATGACAACAAAGTTAGAAATTACTGGTATTTCTAATTAGCACAGACTTCAAGTAAACTAATTACCAGTCTATGAATGGTTCCCAATTAACCAAATGAATATAATGGATAATAAAGTCAAGTTCGTTAAGATCTGAGTTAATTTTCAAGGTTTTTGGTGCCCTTTGTCAGCAAAATAACACTATTGAAAGTACCTGAACAAGTATTTTTTTTGGGCAGGGTAGGGTGTGGGTGTGATGAGGGAGGTGGAGGGAAGAAAAATGTAATAATTATGAAGACTCAAAATGCTTTGTTACATTGTGTATCAAGATGAGTATTGGTCCTAATATATTACCCTAAGAAACTCCTATATTGATGCATTTTGGTTCTCAAAAGTGCTTCATAAAATTTGCACTTTATTTGAGGTTTGTGTTGTCTCTCCTCTTAGTACACTGCCTGCCAGATGTGAACCACACAATTCTAGCTTATTCAGTAACTCTGGTGGCCAACAGCATCAAAATCCTTAGACAGATCTAAGACTGCCTGTCACATACTCATCATTGTCAACAACATCAGTTTTCACTTTTGAGCCTTGGCTGCTTCTGTACTTCTACCATTAGACAACCCAAATTATGATGCGCCTAAAAGGTTGTATTTATTCAAGTAATTCATTACTCTGTCTTTCATAACTGATTCTATTATTTTGGATAATTATGACAGCAGTGACATAGGCCTGTACTTTTGCGTGTGTTCTGCTTTACCCTTCTTAGTAATGGCTAACTCTTCCCTGTTTTAAATTATACAGATAATTATGTTGTAATGCATTTCTTAACCTGTTGTGCATCCATGATGTTTTCTATAGGTCTAATAAATGAATGAGTTAGTAAATACATAGATTATTTGTACAATTTCTGTCAAATTGGTGTATGAGGTGGGTGAGAAGTCCCAAACTCCCTAATATCAAATGCTAATTTACCTGATTTGTTTTAGCACAAGTATTTAATTATGTATTGAGTGTCTAATAAATTGGTGTATTCCCCATCATGCTGTAAATGCATTTCCATATGCCCCCACATTCTTATTGACATATTTTTGATCATGTCCAGTTTTATAGAGCAAAATGCATTCTCAACAGCATTACACAGTTCTTTGTTTGCAGCATAACAATGTGTATGTACGTGTGTCTTAATAATTCCCCATGAGGAGTTGTCAGGTGGGGTGAGATCAGGACTCCTTGGTAGCCATTTCAAGTTGCTGATGAACCACACTCTATCCACTGTCGTGGAAAGTGTTCATTTAGAGACTTGCACAGTACCTTCAAAAAAGTATGTTCCAGGCAGATGCTGTGTTCTCCTTGTTGCCTATATTATTATGTGAGACAAGTTCCCTTCTAACTCAACTGTGTGTTGAGGATTCTCTTTGACCCAAACAACAACATTTCTAGCATGTGTCCTCTCATGTGGATATTGAGTTAACTGACCACAGCATGCTAAAATGCACTCATTCCAGTCTGTATCCTTGAAAGTTGGTTGAAATGGTCTGACCGTAAGGTTTTTTTCTTTCTTTTTTTTTTCACACATTGTTGATCTCTGTACAAAGAGACCTGAAGCATATTTACATATCAGCTTCATAGGAGATTGTTCAATTGAAGCAGAGACTCTGGCACACGTTTCTTCTTGTATCCTTTTCCTCGCACTCTGCAGCCTGTTTTTGACACTGCTGAAAGCAAAAGCACATTGTAGGATCAGTTGTCTGTATTCTCTCTTTCACTTATTGGAAGTCCACCTACCTCCATACGCTTCTTTCTGAAGTCCTTTCACTCTGTAGTAACAGACACGTGCTAGGCAGTTTAAAGCAGCATTGATGAAACCACTACCTAATACCTACCACACAGAGGCTGTGTAATTGAATTGAAAGTCAATTCCTGAAAGTTCATTTCTAAAAAATCAGGCTTTCGGAAGATGCAGTCCACTTGCAGAAAGCATGAAAAATTAGATTGAATCTACTTTTTATTCATATGGAAATACATGAAATGGCTATCAAGTCTGTATTTACTATGTTGATATTCTATCATTCAAAGTTCACTGTCTGTACAACATAGTATCACTTGGAAAGCAGCCAGAATTTTTGCAAATCCAGCCTGACTCATTTTCATGATCTACCAGGCACCGACCCACAACTATTCGTGAGTTAAACATTCAGTTGTTTCAGTGTTTTTCTCCAAAAGAAGTGCTCGCCAAAGTATTCTGTACAGAGCACAAAACATGCCTTGTGGAATTGTCACTACGACCAGAAAGTACACATGCTCATAACTCTCAAACTATTTAATACAGAAACACCAAGCTTTCATTAAAATGTTCATACCTCCAGTTGCCTTAATCACGAGGTATTTGAACTGCAATTAACTGACTATTTCTTCATTTTTCAGAATATTTTTTCAGAGCTATCTAACATGGTGTTATCCATAGGCCAGTTAGCTGGGGACTCTCTCGAAATATTTTACTCACTGCCCACTCCACTATATTCGTACGGGAACAGCTTAATTCTGATTGGCTGTTACTCTAAATGGCCAATCATAATGTTCCTTCCAGATCACTCTCACAGCAAAACTTGCCTTATCCAATCAATAATCTGATAGTAATTAATGTCATTAAAACTTCAGTTTCTAATATCTTGTTTAATCAAAATAAGCAAAGTACGAATTACTCCCCAAATTGATAAATAAACTTATTCCGTCTCTAACTTTCATTCTGGCTGCTTTTATATAAAAGCAAGCTCACACTGACATACATCATTGGAATCATGGTTGCAGTGCAACTTTCCCAAGGTCTATTTGTAGCAGGTTTTATGAAAAATTAGATATTAAGTTTTAATGTACGTCCCACATACGCTCTCTCAATCTTTCTCACACACTCACACAACAAAATATAATCAAATAATAATTTTAATCGATTTTTGTATTACATAACGTGCAGCGACTAAAGTGTTGAAAAAGAAAATTCTAATTAATTGATTTTTATACTCTGGTGACTTTGTAATGGTTTCCAATGATAATGCAAGTCAATCTGTATTTGTTCCTAAGATGGTTTTAAAAAACAAGCATTGGTTTTAGGACTTTTACATAATTTTCTTTATCTGTGGCACTATAATAAATAAAAACCTGAAGGTTTGACATCATCATTCTATTAACAACAAAAGGTGGTTTACCAAATTTGAACAAAATTGGATAATAACTAATATGGATTATTTAGATTTGAAGAGGGTATGAATCTCCAAATTGACTGACTGTTATGCTATGCAGTTCTCACGGCAAGCAGCATCAGCTGTGCTGTGAGCAAAGTGAGTAAAAACATAGCCGTACTTCAGCCACCGTACTATATGGCTGCGTGCCTTACTGCAGTGAATGTCATCTCGCAATAACTTGCTATGTTACAACATATTTTCCAATACAGAAGTTTTGCCTTTTGTGGTGGAGCCTTATTAAATCATTCTTAGAATACTCATACAATCCATCTCATTTTCTGTCATGCATGTTGTCATTCAGGTGTCAACACATTTTTCACTAAGCACTCCTCAATAGTGTGTCTACACTGGAGTGCCAAAGAAACTGGTATAGGCATATGTATTCACATACAGAGATATGTAAACAGGCAGAATATGGTGCTGTGGTTGGCAATGCCTATATAAGACAACTGGTGTCCGTGCAGTTTTTAGATCAGTTACTGCTGCTACAGTGGCAGGTTATCAAGATTCAAGAGAGTTTGAATGTGTTGTTATAGTCGGCACACAGCATCTCCGAGGTAGGAATCGAACTGGAGATTTTCCCATATGAACATTTCACAAATGCACTGTGAATATCAAATCTCCAACATCACTGCGGCCGGAAAAAGACCCTGCCATAATTGGACCAATGGCGACTGAAGAGAATCATTCAACATGCTGAGCCATCAACAAGTGTCAGGGTGTGAACCTTTCAATGAAACATCATCAGTATGGGTTTTGGAGCTGAAGGCCCACTTTTGTACCCTTGATGACTGCACAACATGAAGCTTTATACCTTGCCTGGGCCTGTCAATGCTGACATTGGACTGTTGATGACTGAAAACATGTTTTTGGTTGCACGACTCTCATTTCAAATTGTATCAAGCATATAGATATGGGTATGGAGAGAATATGGAGAGAATCTCATGAATCCATGGACTCTGTATGTCCGCAGGGGACTGTTCAAGCTGGTGGAGGCTCTGTAATGGCGTGGGACATGTGCAGTCGGAGTGTTGTGGGTCCCCTGATACCTCTAGATATGACTGACAGGTGACACGTATGTATTCATCCTGTCTGATGATCTGCATCCATTCCTGTCCCTTGTGCATTCTGATGGACTTGGGCAGGAAAATGCGACACCCCACACGTCCAGAGTTGCTACAGAGTGGCTTCAGGAACACTCTTATGAGTTTAAACACTTCTGCTGGCCACCAAACTCCCCAGACATGAACATTATTGAGCATATCTGGGATGTCTTGCAGTGTGTTGTTCAAGAAGAGATATCCACCCCCTCATACTCTTAGGAATTTATGGACAGGCCTGCCAGATTCATAGTGTCAATTCCCTCCAGCACTACTTCAGACATTAGTCAAATCCTTCTTGCATGCTCGTGGGGGTCCTACACGGTATTAGGCAGGAATGCCAGTTTCTTTGGCTCTTCACTGTATGATCACTCACATCTGCCATGGCTACAACTGAAACTTCAACTATGACTTCCAAAACATGTAAACATGAATTCTAACAGATGATAAAAAGTAACATAGCTACCAACCTCCGTAACAACATTTGAGCCTAAACATCCAGTCACTTTATAGGCTAAGGCTATATACTTGACTTGTTTGTGTATGTGATTGCATATGGAAGTTTACTGATTAATTCATACCACAATGTCTTCCATTTAATTATAATGACATACTGGTATTAGCGTTTTAGATTCTACTAAATACTCGAATGCAACAAACAAAAAAAAAAGTCTGCTTTAGGTGTTGTATGAGTTACTGAGATGGAAGGAGGTGAGAGATGCAATATTTTACTGACTTGCTGTTTTTAGAACAAACATCACTTTATTCCAACACAGAAATTTACATCACCATAAGTAAATATTTACAAATATACAGTCTCAAGAAAAAAGCACATTTTTAGCCAGTTACATGCAAACACTAAGTTTCAAGAAAATATATTATATAGAAGAATTTACATAATAAAGTAAACAGAGAACTGTTACATTGGAAGCATTTTGAAACATTTACACTTTTCTTTGTGCTTAACATGTATTAATAACAAAAGAACTTATGTAAATGTAGCAGTTATCACTGAAATTTTGCAAATACATACAGTGACATAATTGTTAAATAAAGGCTTTTCCTGCAGTCTTGTCAATCAACCAACAAGATACACCGGAATGGCTATCAAGTGGAAATCTAGAATAGGTTATTTTGTTTAAAAGTCCAGCATGTACTTGCTGTACACACTTTCTGGACAGCATTAAAGAACATTTCAAATGTACAATATGTTTCCAGCTTAAATATAATACTGTGCATAGAAATCAGAAGTTTACACAGGAACAGGAATTAAATTTATTTCACCACAGATTTTTTTTCACTTTGCAAGCAGAGCTGGAGTGTGTCCATTACATGACACCTGGTAAAGCCTTAACATAGTCAGATTTTTAGGAATCTCCATTAAATATGTCCTATGTATCCTCCATACCAGTTAATAGGTCTGGTGCATCTACATTACTTTTCAAGATCAGGGTTTAATATGAAATCAAAATGATAGGAAAAATTAATTGTTTCTGTATGATAGGTCCTCAAATATCATTAACCAATACATTAAAATCTGATATATATTCAGACAGATCTTGAAGGAACTAAAATGTGGCCTGTTTAAGAGATTTATAGCTACATAACCATTGAAAATTTCACAGTTAACTCATGATGTATTGTCTGATGACTTCCGAATCAGACATGAGATACAATACTTGGAATGTGGAACAAATTCAGAAGAGCAATAGATATACCATGAAGAATGATAATGTCCAATATATGGTGAGAGACAGCTTTAAAGAAGTAGTTCCAGACATGATCTTTCTGCCATATGTCACCAATGTGAAGGTACTCAATTGGTTATATACGCCAGAAAAACAACACAGACTGATCAGGAAAATCAGTGCATGCCCCAGATTTATTGAAGACAAATAGAGTCCACTAACAGCATCAGGTATTTATCAAATATTGTGCACTTGCAGTTATGTGTGAATTGGTATAATGGGATGATCTGTTAACATTAGCAGTGGGACATAAACCAAGCTACACACCAAGTCAGGGAGAGAAATCAGCTGGGCTGAGATGTATAGAGTTGTGCCCAACATTGTTGCTGGGTCTAAACCACTATCTGGGGAATTTAATTACTTGTGAATCTGTAGAGATCTACAAGCCCAGGAACTTTAACAGGAAAGAGGAACACTAAGGTTAAGTGGATATTGGATTCCTGTCTTACAGAGAACTACCACAGGAAAGGAGTACAGGTAAAGACCACTGAGGTGTAACTGGACAATACCTGCACTACTATATACAATATTTGCCCACGAACTCAACTTCACTGCATGACGAGCACTGGTGTATTGTTCTTTGATGTAAGATTATCAATAAAACAGGCGTTTCTCACCAGAACTATTGTATATGTGGTCAGTTTTAAATATGTTACTTATATCAGCCAACATCTTACCTGCTCCTGGCTATATATCAACCCCCCCCCCCCACCCCCCACCCCCCCCACCCCCCCAATTTATTTTCCACCTAGAGCAGCATCACTGAACAATTCATATTTCTGCAATATCTTTTATGCTCACTTGTTCAGTAGAAACATACACCCTCAACTGGCTGAACTGTACCTTGAACATATATAAACAACGTTCATTGGAGATTTTGTTTCATTATGAGTGTTAGAATGTGCTCTAAGGCGTGCTTTGCTTCCTAATATTTTGTCTCCTGATGTTGGAGACAGCTTCAGAGGCATAATGACATAGTTACTCAATTTTCAAACTTCAACAAGCTTTAAGTTCGTACATAATCACACAACAGTTGTGTCACATCATTCAACTGCCACCAAATACAGAATCAAGGCAATAAGCCAATGTGCATTACAGAGCTCGTCCTGTGGAACTAAGGCCCAGAACTTGTCTAATTTCAGTCCTCCTCATTTCCTGGTGAAGTTGTTTTTGAATTTATATGGCCCCATCATACACCTTAACATAACGATAGTTAGTCTTGGAGACAACTACAGTCTCAGAGACTCAGATTTGTTGTTTCCTGGACCAATTGCATGCACTATACATGCTGATTTAGACATACTTCCCTGACAACTGCCCTTGTGTTAAAGCCATGTGTTTATGATACATTTGGTAGTCTCTATGCACCATTGTCTGCATGTGCAGATGATTTTGTATACTCCTTCCATGACCAATTATGAGGGTAGGTCCTTTGTTTAAGTTTGAAAATCAAGTAACTGTCCCTTTATGCATATGGGTACAGAGTCAGGAGGCAAAATTCTAGGTGCAGAAATATGCCTTGGACCACAGCTCATAAACCATAAATCATAAAGGATGTAAAATCCAGCTGTGAAAGCCTGCACTGAATGATGTTCATTGTCCTCTTAGAAAAAGCATTAGCCTCAACATTAGTCTGATGGCAAAGAGTATGTACTTTTAATCAATATATTTTATCTTCATAAATGTAGGATACCTGTAGACACCTGACAGGGTGAAGAATAATTGAACAACAAGCCTTACTGAAAAATGAAGGTCACTTCAGTTGATGAACAGAAACATTCAAAGAGCTACACTGAATCTTTAACCATGCATTTGCTCTTCTGCAAGTGAAGAGGGAAAGATGCAGAAAGTAGGCAAGAGAAGAGGAAAGAAAGATGGGAGCTAAATCACAACTTCAGTCAGGATCTCATGCTGCTGTTTTATGATATATTCCTCATGACTTACACTTCTTTCCCAATCTGGTCACATCGTTTCTAACCTGTATTTGAAAGGACACTGCCTTTTAATGGTTTTGCTTTCTTATCATCTTTGGCCGAAGTGTCGTATGACAGACTTGTTATTTGTGTTGAATTATACTGTTTTGTTGAATGGATCACCTAATGTAAAAACATAGAATGAACTGCAGTATATTATCCCATTCATCATAAAATTTATTTTTTCATTAATAGTTTGACTTTAGTTTCTTAATCTATTGACTCTAACATTATTTTACCATTAAAATCTGTTCTGCATTCAAGCTCTACTTCGATGCTAATTGGTGGCCATAATATAATTCACACTTTTTTCAAGAATGCAACACTGTGTCTAAACAATGTTGCTGCAGTTACATTCAGTTCAAAAGCTGTAAATATCAGGCACATGATTGTTTGGGGAGTCCCTGGCTAATCTAAGCAGAATTTCCTGTTGCTATGCAAGAGTGTCACATTATCAGGCTGTGCTTTTAATTCCTGTCTTGGTTATAGTTTCAGCTGCTGCACTATAAGGTGTTTGAACAAAATAAAGAAATAATATGCATGTATTTATATTTAGCATAATCCATGAATGTATTAGAAGGTATTGTTTATATTGTTGTATACTAGCCTAGCCACTGTGCCTTTTTTTCATTTACATATCTCACAGCAAATTGTGTTTTGGTTTAACATGTGTACAGAATTCTGATGTTATTTTCAGCTCTTTAAGGTGCAGGAACTTTATTGTTGTAAATCCTTAACTTTATTGTTGGAAACAGTATATCTTTATGAAATACTTTTTTTTATTTCTGTTTTATTGTCATCAGCCCCATTTCTTTGTGGAAACTTAATGTAAAATTTCTAGGATTATTGTAAGCATTTCTTTCTTTCTAGAACATACAGTTAATTTACTTATATTGGTATTTGTTTCTCTGGAAGAATGTGTGTGATCAGAGAGAGAGAGAGAGAGAGAGAGAGAGAGAGAGAGAGAGAGAGAGAGAGGATTAAGATAACAGAATATCCTTGGCCCCAACTGCATTTTCCTAAGTGCCATATATAAAGAAAGCTAGATTTATTGAAACAATATGGCAGTGGAAAATCTTGGGTATTATCTAAGCAATGACTTAAGAATCTAAAGTCGCAGTTTCACTTTGTATACATAAATTGGTAAGCAGTCTAAATTTGTCATATTAAGCTCTCTTGATTTATCATTACTTGAATATATATTGTTAACAAACATTAATTGTGAGCATTGTGTTTGTTTGAGGAATGTGTGTAAAAATAAAATACCTTTGAATACCACATATTTAACCATTATTGTATGTGAATGAACACTGGCTGCTTTAGGAGAAAATCAGCAATGAAGTCATGGTATCATAAGGAGATTTTAAAGCTTGAAGAAAATAAATTATTTTAGATAATAGAGTGAAATGTCTAGCTGTGGCATAACGGCAGCTATAATAAAATCTTTCCAAAGAATGGGAAAAATGCACTTTGTCTTCTGCTGCTGTTGGGTACACATTGTCAGGGTGTTTGTAGCCTATCTGATTCTTACAGAAGTGTCTAGTATTTTATGCAAACCTCATTCCTATCATTTCTATGCCACCATCTCATTAAATACTTAGAAACAATCTAGCAACTTGGCATCCAGTATAAAATACTGATGAAAAACATACCACAGCTGTTGGGATACCAGATTATCTTCCACACAGACATACTCTGGAAGAGTTTCTCTGCCTGCTATAATAAACTGACAACTTAGTCTTTCATGGCAACATCTATATGTAAAAGACTCCCAGTATACTAGGCTTGTAAAATCAAGGTGTGATACTGAGAATCTTTCACGACATCCATTCATATTGTTTTTGCACATTTTTACTAATGTCAGAAATCTGCCTTCTTCCAACAAATTTTTTTCACCATTGTCTCAAACAATTATGTTATCATTTTTCAGGTCCCATTAGCGCAACAAAATAAAAGGAAGGCAGAATTAACAAAGCGTGTCATGGTGCACCGTGAAGTCCAAACTGATGAGTTACACTCTCATTGCCACTAGAGATAATGTTCTTCATAGTCGAACTTCTCCCGGTTTTGTGTCAGAGTCTTGCTCGTACGCCGGATTTTCGACACCAAAGATCTTCCTATGAGTCAGTCCTTCTTCTGCTGCTCTTTGGTCCAGCGTGGATGAATCCACTGCTCTGCTTTCTTCTTTTGACTTGTCACTGAACCTGACAGAACCATTCCTCACCATGGGGAAGGCCAAGGGATCCGTCTTTGTTGCAGTGGCAGCAGCTTCGAGAACTGCTGTCGTCCTGGTGGCTGCATTTTCTTCTTCATCTTTCTTCCTAGCATCCTTTTTGTGAGATGCATAGAGCCATCTGTAAACAGAATGCTATGTTAAATACAATGAGATAAGCTTTTTCATAAAATGTTTTATATGTTTTTCAGATATCTAAAACATCTAGGCATCTTATGCAGACACTGTAAAATTACACATCAATGTGAAATTGCAACATATTTGGGGAGCAATGAGTACAATGAAACAGCTGTGATACAAATTCTATATATCTAAAAGACTCATCTACATATATATTTGTATCTCTGTATTAAAAACTTGAGTAACCTTCTACCAATATCTATACTAATAATAAAACTGCCATCATGTCTGTCTGTTTGAAGATATTAAAGTCCAAAATAACTACACAAATTTTGATGAGGTTTTCATGTGTAACTTGAGCGTAACTTGGGTCAACACACAGGCTTTGTTCGATCAAAAACCACCATGTTTGTCTATTTTCACAGGTAGCTTGAAGAAAATATGGACTTTATTTCATCAACACCCGATAATAACAAAAATTTGATTTAAAGTTTTGTCCATACTAATATTATAAATGCAAAAGTATATGTCTGTTATGCTTTCAAGACTAAACTGCTGAACTGATTCGGATGAAATATTGGTACAGAGATAGCTTGAACCCCGAGGAAGAACATAGGCTGCTTTAGAATGTAAAAAATTCAACCTTAAGAGGGTGAAGTATGGAACAAAACACCTTTTTTTCTTTACATCAGTGAACATAAACCATGTCAAAAAATTACTAAATTTGTTGCATAATGTATACGCACAATGCATAGGGGCACATTCCCGCCTATGGCCCCCTGTACGCATTGATTCACAGAGACACTGCGCATGCCACTGCATTGTGCATTGGCACATCACATCATGAGCTGTGCTTACCAAAAAAGGCAGACCCATGATGGCAGCTGATGTTATTGCATGTACAATAACTAACTTACTCACCATGACTCATCATAACAAAATTAATGATGCATGATACCAGCCACAGGTAACAGCTAGTATAAGATAGTGTCATTAGGTAATAAGTAAAGTCTTGATGCTTGTGGGAAGGGTATAATTCAGTATAATATGAAAAAGGTAAATGATTTAGTCTATCCACAACTCAACCTTAGTGTGGACAGAAGAGTGAGGTATTAAGCCATAAAACCTTTGATCACAGCAGTGGTGAAACATTACAATGCTTTATTGTCAAACTGAATTCTTCAAAGTTACAGCAAACATTGAATCCAGTAGGAAACAACCACATACAGTTAACAATTTCAGTTGTGCAGTTGTGCAGATGTGCAGATGTTACATGCAGATGTTTCAAAAAATACAACCCCTAAGGAGAATACAAAATTCATGAGGTCATCATAAAGTCATACAAAGTCTGTTGGCTGCGACGGCATTTTTTAGCAGAATTTTAAATTTTAAGCTGTCTTTGTAGCAAATAAATGACTCAGATAGCTTATGATTAAAAAATTCTGCTAAAAATGCCATAATAGCTAACAGAATTGGTATTACTTTCTATCAGTAAATGACTCAGCCACCATGAACCATGGATCTTACTGTTGGTGGGAGTCTTGTGTGATTCAGGGATACCAAACGCTGCATTGTAGGTCCAACCACAACAGAGGGGTATCTGATGAGAACAGACAAATGTGTGATTCCTGAAGGGGGACTCTTTTTGGCAGTTCCAGGGGCAACAGTCTGTATGACTGACTGATCTGGCCTTGCAACATCAACCAGTATGGCCCTGTTGTGCTGGTATTGTGAACAGTGGAAATTACAGCTAGAATTTTTCCTGAGAGCATGCAGCTCTACTATATGGTTCAATGATGATGGCATCCTCTTGGATAAAATGTTCCAGAGGTAAAATAGTCTCCCTTTTGGATCTCTGGGTGGAGACTACTCAGGAGAATGTCATCAGGAGATACAAAACAGATCGGAGTGTAAACGTTAGATCAGGGGTAATGCAGGAGTAGATTTAATAATGAATGAAAAACAGGAATGTGGATAAGCTACTGTGAACAGAGTAGTGAACATATTACTGTATCCAAGATAGACATGAAACCCACACCCACCGCAGCAGTACAAGTTTACGTGCCAACTAGCTCCAAAGATGATGAAGATATTGAAGAAATGTATGATGAGATGAAAGAAATTATTCAGGTAGTCAAGGGAGATGAAAATTTAATAGTCATTGGGGACTGGAATTTGATAGTAGGAAAAATAAGAGGACAGTAGTAGGTGAATACTGATTTGGGAAAAGGAACAAAAGAGGAATCTGCCTGATAGAATTTTGCACAAAATATAATTTAACTGTAACTAACACTTGATTTCAGAATCATGAAAGAAGGCTGTATATATGGGAGAGACCTGGGGACACTGGAAGGTTTCAGATTAATTATGTAATGGTACAACAGAAATTTCAGAAGCATATTTTAAATTTTAAGATATTTCCAGAGGCAGATGTGAACTCTGACCACAATTTATAGGTTGTGAACTGTAGATTAAAACTGACAACTACAAAAAGGTAGGAATTTAATGAGATAGGACTTGGATAAACTGAAAGAACCAGAGACTGTAGAGTGTTTAAGAGGGGGCATTAGGGAATGATTGACAATGACAGGGGAAAGGAATACAGTAGAAGAACAATGGGTAACTTGAAGAGATGAAACAGTGAAGGCAGCAAATGATCAAGTAGGTGAAAATATGAGGGCTAGTAGAAAGATTTTGGTAGCACAAGAGATATTGAATTTAATTGATGAAAGGAGAAAATATAAAACAGTAAATAAAGCATGTAAAATGGAATACAAGTGTCTAAAAAATGAGATTGACAGGAAGTGCAAAATCGATAAGCAGGAATGGTTAGAGGACAAATTTAAGGATTTAGGAGCCTATTTAACTAGGGGGCAGTTAAAGAGGCCTTTGGGAAAAGGAGAAGCACTGAATGAATATCAAGAGATCAGATGAAAAACTAATCCTAAACAAAGAAGGGAAAGCAGAAAAGTGGGAGTATGTAGAGGGTCTACACAAGAGCGAGGTACTTGAGGGCAATATTATGGAAACGGAAGGCAACATCGATGAAGATGAGATGACAGATGAAGGAAGAATTTGACAGAGCACTGAAAGACATAAGTCAAAACAAGGCCTGGGAGTAGACAGCATTTTGTTAGAGCTACTGATAGCCTTGGGAGAGCCAGTTATGACATAACTCTACCATCTGGTGAGAAAGATGTATGAGACAGCCTAAATATCCTCAGATTTCAAGAAGAATATGTTGTGGTCTTCAGTTCTGAGACTGGTTTGATGCAGCTCTCCATGCTACTCTATCCTGTGCAAGCCTCTTCATGTCCCAGTAACTACTGCTACCTGCATACATCTGAATCTGCTTAGTGTATTCATCTCTTGGTCTCCCTCTACTGTTTTTACCCTCAACGCTGCCCTCCAGTACTAAATTTGTGATCCCTTGATGCCTCAGAACATGCCCTACGAACCAATCCCTTCTTCTAGTCAAGTTGTGCCACAAACTCACCTTCTCCCCATTTCTATTCAATATCTCCTCATTAGTTATGTGATCTACCCATCTAATCTTCAGCATTCTTCTGTAGCACCACATTTCAAAAGCTTTTATTCTCTTCTTGTCTAAACTATTTATCATCCGTGTTTCACTTCCATACATGGCTACACTCCATACAAATACTTTCAGAAACGACTTCCTGACACTGAAAGCAATACTTGATGTTAACAAATTTCTCTTCTTCAGAAACGCTTTACTTGCCATTGCCAGTCTACATTTTATATCCTCTCTACTTCGACCATCATCAGTTATTTTCCTCCCCAAATAGCAAAACTCCTTTACTACTTTAAGTGTCTCATTTCCTAATCTAATTCCCTCAGCATCACCCAACTTAATTCGACTACATTCCATTATCCTCATTTTGCTTTTGTTGATGTTCATCTTATATCCTCCTTTCAAGACACTGTCCATTCCATTCAACTGCTCTTCCAAGTCCTTTCTGTCTCTGACAGAATTACAATGTCATCGGTGAACCTAAAAGTTTTTATTTCTTCTCCGTGGATTTTAATAGTACTCCGAACTTTTCTTTTGTTTCCTTTACTGCTTGCTCAATATACAGATTGAATAGCGTTGGGGATGGGCTACAACCCTATCTCACTCCCTTCCCAACCACTGTCTCCCTTTCATGTCCCTCGACTCTTATAACTGCCATTTGCTTTCTGTACAAATTGTAAATAGCCTTTCGCTCCCTGTATTTTACCCCTGCCACCTTCAGAATTTGAAAGAGAGTATTCCAGTCAACATTGTCAAAAGCTTTCTCTAAGTCTACAAATGCTAGAAACGTAGGTTTGCCTTTCCTTAATCTTTCTTGTAAGATAAGTCGTAGGGTTAGTACTGCCTCACGTGTTCCAATATTTCTACGGAATCCAAACTGATCTTCCCCAAGGTCGGCTTCTACCAGTTTTTCCATTCGTCTGTAAAGAATTCGTGTTAGTATTTTGCAGCTGTGACTTATTAAGCTGATAGTTCGGTAATTTTCACAACTGTCAACACCTGCTTTCTTTGGGATTGGAATTATAATATTCTTTTTGAAGTCTGAGGGAATTTCGCCTATCTCATACATCTTGCTCACCAGATGGTAGAGAGGACTGGCTCTCCCAAGGCTGTCAGTAGTTCTAATGGAATGTTGTCTACTTCCGGGGCCTTGTTAGGTCTTTCAGTGTTCTGTCAAACTCTTCACGCAGTATCGTATCTCCCATTTCCTCTTCATCTACCTCCTCTTCCATTTCCATAATATTGTCCCCAAAAACATTGCCCCTGTATAGACCCTCTATATACTCCTTCCACCTTTCTGCTTTTCCTTCTTTGCTTAGAACTGCGTTTCCATCTGAGCTCTTGATATTCATACAAGTGGTTCTCTTTTCTCAAAAGGTCTCTTTAATTTTCCTGTCGGCAGAATCTATCTTACCCCTTGTGAGATAAGCCTTTACATCCTTACATTTGTCCTCTAGCCATCCCTGCTTAGCCATTTAGCACTTCCTGTCGATCTCATTTTTGAGGCGTTTGTGTTCCTTTTTGCCTGCTTCACTTGCTGTATTTTAGTATTTTCTCCTTTCATCAATTAAATTCAGTATCTCTTCTGTTACCAGCCCTCATCTTTTTACCTACTTGATCCTCTGCTGCCTTCACTATTTCATTCCTCAAAGCTAACCATTCTTCTTCTACTGTATTTCTTTCCCCCATTCCTGTCAATTGTTCCCTTATGGTCTCCCTGAAACTCTGTACAACCTCTCGTTCTTTCAGTTTATCCAGGTCCCATCTCCTTAAATTCTCACCTTTTTGCAGTTTCTTCAGTTTTAATCTACAGTTCATAACCAATAGCTTGTGGTCAGAGTCCACATCTGCCCCTGGAAATGTCTTACAGTTTAAAATCTGGTTTCTAAATCTCTGACTTACCATTATATAATCTATCTGAAACCTTTTAGTATCTCCATGGTTCTTCCATGTATACAACCTTCTTTCATGATTCTTGATCCAAGTGTTAGCTATGATTAAGTTATGCTCTGAGCAAAATTCTACCAGGTGGCTTCCTCTTTCATTTCTTAGCCCCAATCCATATTCACCTACTACGTTTCCTTCTCTTCCTTTCCGTACTGTCAAATTCCAGTCACCCATGACTATTAAATTTTCAACTTCCTTCACTACCTGAATAATTTCTTTTATCTCATCATACATTTCATCAACTTCTTCATCATCTCCAGAGCTAGTTGGCATATAAACTTGTACTGCAAGCATTAGGAAGTCTTTTCTGAAAGTATTTGTATGGAGTGTAGCCATGTATAGAAATGAAACATGGATGATGAAAAGTGTAGTCAAGCAGAGAATAGAAGTTCTTGAAACGTGTTGCTACGGAAGACTGCTGAAGAGTACATATTTCAAGACAGAGCAAAATAACTGATGATGGTTGGAGTAGAGATGATATAAAATGTAGACTGTCTATGGCAAGGAAAGCATTTCTGAAGAAGAGAAATATGTTAATGACAATTGAACAGAATTGGAAAGAAAAGAAATCTGTGGCACAAGTTGAGTAAAAGAAGGGCTTGATTGGTAGGACACATTTTGTGACATCAAGGGACCACTGATTTAGTACTGCAGAGAAGAGAGAGAGAGAGAGAGAGAGAGAGAGAGAGAGAGAAAGAGAGAGTGTGTGTGTGTGTGTGTGTGTGTGTGTGTGTGTGTGTGTGTGTGTGTGTGTGTGTGATTTGCACAGGATAGAGTAGCGTGGAGAACTGCATCAGACAAGCCTTCAGACTGAAGACCACAAAACAACAACAAATGACTTAGGGTATATTTCCTAACTGACTTACAGATACTGTTGTAACTCCCATCTACAAAACCAGAGATAATCAAACCACCTCAAAATGCAGGCCTAATTCAAGTCTTCCAATTTTCAAAGGTGTATGAGAAAGAGTTCTATTAAAGAATACCAACTTAGATAAATGAGCAGAATTTACTAGCTGATACTTAGTTTGTTTCTTTGTAAGCGATTCTAAAAGAGAAGGCAGTACAAATGAAATGCTACCAGAGACAAACAAGAAAATAAATCTTGTTCAAGTATTCTGTGCCCTTGCCAGATCCATTTATTGTGTGGATCACAAAATTCTACTAAGCAAACTGAAGTGTTAAGATATTATTGGCATCCCTTTTACATGGAATCACTCTTACCTTCATAATAGAAAACATAAGGTCTCACAGACAGACTGTTTCTAGCACATGAAACTAACCGCAGAATGGGGCAACGTAACATCTGAAGTATGACCAGGATTGAAACTAGGCACACTCTTGTTACTGACATACATAAATAATCCTCCAGTGACTTCAAATGATGCTTCAAAAACTGTAACGTCTGCTGATGATACAAGGATGCTAATCAAGGGTCTGGACTCAACCTTACCAGGCACAGCTCAGATGAAAGCTGAACAGGCATGTAAGTGGTTTACAGTTAACAGATTGTTTTACTGTCATAATGGATCAATTTCAGACAAGTGATAATGACCTCCTAGCACCTGAAATAGGCATTATGGTCATACACCACATGAAAAACATTGTGTAAAATTCCTCTGTGTCCATTTGTATAACTAATTTAAATCAAGAAAGAAATAAACTAATCAAGAAGTTCAAGTATAACTCCCTTATTATTTTATTTTTATTTGTTTCTTCCTTTGTTAATCTGTCTGTGCATAGGTGGTAATGGTATAAAAAAGACTATGGTGATACTAAATCACATTTTCATTATACATAAATTAGACAGAGCAAGCTAAAAATTTAAAAAAAAGAGTCTTAACATAATTAATAATTTTACATTTGTATAGAACCACAGTCATATAAAACTTTCTGAATAATATAACTGCCATGTGACTATACAACAAGTTTTATTTCATTTACTTATTTGTAATTCATTAATTGATGAATCAATGCAGTATCGCCACCTGCTTGATAGTGTGTTGTGAAATAAAAGCTGTTATACAGTCAAATGGCAGTCATATCTTCCAGAAAATCTATACAATTGTCCAATTTTATATTACATTATGTCATACATATATTTTGTAATTCTAGAAAGCTTTTCCTTGTGACTAAGAAACTCATCCAAATTGTAAAATGACCTTCACAGAAGAAATTACCTCAGAGATTCCCTGAATGCTGACTTGTTGTCAAACTTAATTTAATATATGGAGAAAGAACATTATAGACTTCTGTGTCAGTGTCATGCACACTCATCTGCACCATCACCAGACTTTTACAATCATTGTGTAAATTGTGCTTTCTCCTTGTACTGTATTTATGATATTCACTATTCCTTTTACACAACTTAGTATTTTTACTTATGAAACACACAAGTAAAAATATAAAATATAACATATCCTTGAGCACCAGCTCATTTAGGATCTGTGGAGGAATATTAGCAAATGAGCTCTTTTGTAAACGTTTTAAGTAATTTTGGTTTGTAACATTTGCCGCATTCTTGACAATCTCTTCAGCATACATCTCTGGAATGAGCTGTGTATCAAAACTGATGTGATTACCATATTTGTATCAAATTTCTGCCTTGTCACCATAGCATCAAGCATTTCTGCTCTTATCAATACCATGTTAAGTGGGCACCATTGTATCCAGAATGAAGAATTAATATTCCACTTTTGCAGCATAGTGTGTGCTGTTCTGAACCTTCCTGACAGATTAACCCTTAACTCACAAGATGTGGTCTCTCAGATCACAAGAAAATTTTCTAGCTCACTCTCCAAGGCCAGTTGAGGTGGAATGTTTCTATACTCCCCCTACCCTCCTTGAATTGTCAGTTGTGTTATCGGCTTCTGTGTTTTTTGTTAATATGTGTTACTGATAGGTGTTGGAGTCTTCTAGACCTTGCCTCATGAACTATGTACCTGTTTTCTTCAGTATGATACTGTGTAGCTCAAAATGTCTTGGCACGAATGTGTCATTTTTAACTTTACGGGGTTTGATGAAATTGTTAGTCGGTCTGTGGAGGAAGGTATCAGTGATATAGATCAAGAAATAAATAAAAAAGATGGTTTTACATTAGCCAGTGATTGCAGTTCTGATATTGAACAAGAGTATTAGCCAGAGGGAGAACTTCAGGAAAGTTGTGATGGGGATCTGTTTGTTTCTTCAATTAAATACTTAAAGTGTCTGTTAAAACTGAATGTGTTCTGAGTGGTGATAAAAATGTAGTTCCCAGCAATGAATGTCAATCTGACAGACTTTCTATTTGTATGTATTGGGTGGAATTTTTATGCACAAATTTAAACCCTGGAATTTAGTATGATTTGGAAATTTATTTGCTACAGAGACTGCATAATTTTTCAGAATGTAAAAAGCAGTGTTCTAACAGTCTATTTATGTGCACTATTTAAAAGAACCACACAAAATTATGTGTTTTTGTGTGATAAATAGTAAAATGCTGCGGGCTTTGTTTACTGCAATAAAATAAACTAAAAGCATTTAAACAGCACTTAAATAATTGAAAAAATAAATGTTATGTAGCATAAATTAAAAATTTCTGTTGATTTTTGCCTTAGATCTCAGTTTAAATGTATGGGTCCCAAAGACCCCACCTCATGGTTTACATTACAGAAAAGTCACCTCGCGAGCTAAGGGTTAAAACTATGTGTCACCCTGGGACTTGCACCCAGAACCTTTGTCTTCCACGGACAGTGTTCTTACCGACTGAGCTATCAAGGCGCAACTCAGGACTCACTCTCACAGTTAAATTTCTGCCAGCACTACTCTCCTAACTTCCAACCTTTCTGCACTCTTGTAATTTACACAAGGAGCACCACAGTATCATGTTACCGAGCACTGCAATCTAATTTGGATAGTCTTTGCTGTATGGAGACACCAAATTTTCATCCTTTGTCACAGCAAAAGGTGTGGCCTGAAACATATTGTGGCTGCAGTCTGCCCCAGTGTTTCCTTGTTGATAGTTTACATGAGGACTGTAACTCTGTGAGGTTTAGCTAGGCATACTCACAGGAAAATTGCAACAGCCGGCATGGTCAGACCACCTCCCAATAGGAAGAAGGCCCCAGGCAGGGAGTCCATGGTGGCAGCATAGACGCTGGTGTACAGTGGGGCATACACCAGCGGCATCAGGGCCTCGCACACGCCAAACAGGGAGTTCACCTGGCCTGTAGGCAAAATAATAGCAATTGTTAGTTGTAGCAGTAGTAATGTTCACCCATGGAACACGTTTGTAAGGATGTTAGACATGTCACAGCATTACAGATTAGGAAGCAAAACAATCAAACAATGGAAAACCCAGGATGGAATGTAACAATACAAGAGAAGGAAAGTTGCTACTTACCATATAGCGGAGATGCTGAGCCGTGACAGGCACAATAAAAAGATTCACACAAACAGAGCTTTCGGCCATTAAGGCCTTCGTCAGCAGTAGACACACATACACACATGCACACACGCGCTCACGCAAGCGCAACTTGCACACACGTCTGCAGTCTCAGAGAGCTGAAATTACACTGCGAGCAGCAGTACCAGTGCATGATGGGAGTGGTGACTGGGTGGGGGTAAGGAGGAGGCTGGGGCAGGGAGGGGGAGGGACAGTATGGCGGGAGTGGCGGACAGTGAAGTGTTGCAGTTTAGACGGAGGGCAGGAGAGAAGGTGCGGAGGGGGGAGGGGGTAAGTAGTGCAAAGGAGAGATATAAAAATAAATTAAAAGACTGGGTGTGGTGGTGAAATGAAGGCTGTGTAGTGCTGGAATGGGAACAGGGAGGGGGCTGTATGGGTGAGGCCAGTGACTAATGTAGGTTGAGGCCAGGAGGGTTACGGGAATGTAGGATGTATTGCAGGGAAAGTTCCCACCAGCGCAATTCAGAAAAGCTGATGTTGGTGGGAAATATCCGTACGGCACAGGCTGTGAAGCGGTCACTGAGATGAGGGATACCATGTTTCGCAGCGTGTTGAGCTACAGGGTGGTCCACTCGTTTCTCGGCCACAGTTTGTCGGTGGCCGTTCATGCGGACAGACAGCTTGTCGGTTGTCGTGCCCACATAGAATGCAGCACAGTGTTTGCAGCTTAGCTTGTAGATTACATGACTGGTTTCACAGGTAGCCCTGCCTTTGGAGTGATAGGTAATGTTAGTGACCTGACTGGAGTAGGTGGTGGTAGGAGGATGTATGGGACGGGTCTTGTATCTAGGTCTATTACAGGGGTATGAGCCATGAGGTAAGGGACTGGGAGCAGGTGTTGCATAAGGATCGATGAGTATATTGTGTAGATTCGGTGGACAGCAGAATACCATGGTAGGAGGGGTGGGAAGGATAGTGGGTAGGACATTTCTCATTTCAGGGTACGACGAAAGGTAATCGAAACCCTGGCGGAGAATGTAATTCAGTTGCCGTAAAACAAAATTCATTCAGTGGTAAGTCAATACACTATTACAGTCTGCTTGATAGTGTGTTGTTCCAACTTTGAAATGCAGTAAATCAGTGGTTTTGCACAGCATAGATTCAACAAGTCCTCGATTGATTTCCAGAGGTATGTAGCACATAATTATTGTAAACTACAAGCTGGTGGTTTGCGGGTGCAAAGCTGCCACCCAGCAGTGTTCTAGATCTGTTCCAGTGAGTTCTGATTAGGAAATTTGGTGCCAAGGTATCGCCAGGATTTTACTATCACACTCATCAAACCACTGTAGTACGACTTTAGCCTGCAGGACGATGCCATCGCCTATTGGAAAGACATCGAGCATGAAGAAAAGCAAGTCGTCTGCTTTGTCTAGAACTGTCCTGCTGCCTTTATTACTACCACAAGCCTGATGGAAGCCTAGATAAATATTCCCGATAGCATATTCCAGATGCCACAGAGTAGAATCGTAACAAATTTGCAGCTCACAAAAATTGATGTAAATTCTAGTTTATTATGTGTTAAGTGTCTAAAAATGGTGGTGACATAGACAATTGGAGCTACTCATGTGCTGTTAAAGTAAATAACTGTAAAGGTTCGTCTACACAATCAAAAACTCAGAACTGTGTTCTGGTGCCACAGGGCAATCAAAAATTCATAACAGATTCAGCATCAAAAGACGAAATAATTAATTGCTACAAGAGGATAATGATGCCCTGTTTGTGAAAATAAATGAGTCAGAGCACAAACTAAGTAAATATATAATAAGTGAGAAGTGACGTACAATAGAAAGTGTGTCAAACCAGGTAATTTAAAATTGCAAATAAAGGCAAATTCATGTTACAATATGTGCCCGATACCAATGCCATTCAGAAACAGTGCACCAGAACAAGTAAATGTACTTCCAGATAAAGAAACAGTTCTGATGCCAGCTAGCAAAAAGGCAGTGCAACACGTGTTTACAACTAGCGAAAATGAAACTATGGTTACCACTACCATTAGTGTGCTGGAAGATAAGCACATAAACATACAAAACAAAACTGTGAATTGAGGAATACAGTACAGAAGCTGAAAGTATAACAGTAAGTGTCAGACAAGGCAGATATTGTGGAAATATTCTGCCGTGCATGTTTTGAGCAGTCATTTACTGGATAATGGCGTATCTGGACGTGACTACTGATTTGGTGTAAAAAAAAAAAAAAAAAAAAAAAAAAAAAAAAAAAAAAAAAAAAAAGTCTCTGACCTTCAGATTCTGTGATCAGCTGTGAAAGTGAAATACTTTGCAACTACTCTTGATTTTGCCATCCTTCAACCACTTTCCATTCCCACAATAGTAGCACACAATTTCCAAGATGCTTCTCCCCAGGTTTTATAACAATTCATCCAGTGTCAATGAAGTTTATACCAGTGGATTGACCCAGTTGCATCCCATATTGTCACTAGAATTATTCCCTATTCATCTCTGCTCTGCTTATATACTTTGCTAAGCACATCATGTGCCAACAACACCATCAGATGGCATTCAGTCTCTCAGTGTGCAGTGGTCATACTGTTTGGCCTCATATGTGTATATACAGGCATTTAGAGAAACGCTTACAGGTGTAGGTTGACAATGCTGGGGCCAATACCTGTGGCGTTGTAGTGGGAACCATCCTGGCATTTGCCTCACATAATCAATTGGTGCACAAGTTTGTAGCATTTTTCCCTAAGCAACAGATGCATATAACAGAGACTTTAATCATCAATAACAGATAGATTCTCCTTAACTGTTTACAGCTGTCTGCCAGTGTTGGGGCAACTTTTTGATTCTGCAAGTGTGGGGATTTAAGGTGAAGAACTAATCAAGCAATGTCTGGAGCAGATTTTCATCCATAAAGGAAGTTCCATGAAGGCTGCTGAACAGAAAGCAGGAAAGGTAAAAATGTGAGCACACAAGATTACAAGAATGAGTTGGGTGTGGAATGAATTCCCAATGCAGCTCTTAAACAAGTTCTTTTTTTTTTGGGGGGGGGGGGGGGGGTGTCTGTCTACCAGAATTTGGATGAGCATTATCATGGAGTAGGACCACTTCATGCTATCTTCCTTGTCATTGTTTGTTTGCAAGATGTATCAGCTGTTGACAGTAAATGTCAGCAGTTATGGTTACACCTTGTGGAAGCAATTTGTAGTATACCACACCATCACCGTTCCGCCAGAAGCATTACATTATCTTTCGCAGATGTGTGCAGATCTTTGAACAGGTAGTTGCTACTTAGTTTAGTTTCAATTGTTCCTTTCTTTTCCTGATGCTAGTGTAAAGACACCATCCCTCATCACCAGTAACAATACAGGATAGGAATGGTCAGTGCTGTTCACAAATCAATCATGGACTTGCAAGCAGAGATGCACATATGGCCACCCACTAATTTTTGTGAATGTGGAGAGTCACTAACGCCAAAACAGTCCTCCTTAAAATGAGAAAACTGTTTTCTTGCAATGCTCTGTCTGATCCCCATACATAGCACAAATGTTTCTGGCTACCTCTGCTGCTGTCACCCCTTTATTGAACTCAAGCAGAAGAATATGTTGAAAATGTTATGATTTGTCCACTTGTCATTCCATTCATTGTCTCCAAACACCAAAATGGCAAAATGTAAACACAAACAGCAACAGTGAACTACAAATAAAAAATAACAATTGATCTGTAAACTAATAGCAACTGGAATACCAACATGCACAACAAAAATGAACAATCATCCCATACGGTAAGTCGCCCCTGATCAGCAGTTCTGGCTGACTTTCCCAAAATGTACCCCTTTTCCTAGACCTCTCGAGTCCTTTTCCTTCACCCTTGTTCCTTCCTCTTCAACCCTTCTGCCTGATGAAGGAGACTCTGCTCCGAAAGCTTGCCACTCACAACAGTCTTTTATGTGTGTGTCCTGCCTCCACTTGGCGAGTAGATTTTTTATCTATCTAATTAAATAATACAACATTCTTTGGTTGACACATACTAACAAAGAAGTTACTTTATGATATGTAAAGCTTGTGCTACGCTGTTCACTCATTTTTCAATGTACATTGTTCAGACAATCATCCTAAATCAGTGTCATGATGCTGACATCTAGTACCAGTTTGTGTTCAGAAGAATTTCTGTCAATCTACATTCTGGGTTGCTTTCACAGCTAGAAGTGACATCTACAATATACCCAACAGGGCAGACTGCCACACCTTAAATGTAACATTATAGAACATGTACAGCGCAATGCACAAAAAGTCTTTGTCGATCCTTTAGGGATCATGGGACAATGGCTGGCATGTATTTCTAGATACAATAATTTGCCAACAGCCGTATGTATTGTAGAAATTTATTTTATGAACTTCTTATATGCTACCAGTTTTGGTGTTACATTGATGCCATCTTCAGGGCCCTGTACAATCAGTAGAACAAATGTATTATTATAAAAATATATAGAACATACATTAACAATTGACAAGTATCTATGTTAACTATGTAAGTGGCTCAAAAGGACATATTGTATATTATTAAAACTATATGTAACATTAGGGGCTAATATGTCATGCTGTTGTTAATAGTTTTAACTGTTTTACTCGGATATAGCATAATAGATGAACATATGACGAGATAAAAGAAATTATTCAGATAGTGAAGGGAGACGAAAATTTAATAGTCATGGGTGACTGGAATTCGTCAGTAGGAAAAGGGAGAGAAGGAAACATAGTAGGTGAATATGGATTGGGGGGAAGAAATGAAAGAGGAAGCAGCCTTGTAGAACTTTGCACAGAGCATAACTTAATCATAGCTAACACTTGGTTCAAGAATCATAAAAGAAGGTTGTATACCTGGAAGAATCCTGGAGATACTAATAGGTATCAGATAGATTATATAATGGTAAGACAGAGATTTAGGAACCAGGTTTTAAATTGTAAGACATTTCCAGGGGCAGATGTGGATTCTGACCACAATCTATTGGTTATGAACTGCAGATGAAAACTGAAGAAACTGCAAAAAGGTGGAAATTTAAGGAGATGGGACCTGGATAAACTGAAAGAACCAGAGGTTGTAGAGAGTTTCAGGGAGAGCATAAGGGAACAATTGACAGGAATGGGGGAAAGAAATACAGTAGAAGAAGAATGGGTAGCTCTGAGGGATGAAGTAGTGAAGGCAGCAGAGGATCAAGTAGGTAAAAAGACGAGGGCTAATAGAAATCCTTGGGTAACAAAAGAAATATTGAATTTAATTGATGAAAGGAGAAAATATAAAAATGCAGTAAATGAAGCAGGCAAAAGGGAATACAAACGTCTCAAAAATGAGATCGACAGAAAGTGCAAAATGGCTAAGCAGGGATGGCTAGAGGACAAATGTAAGGATGTAGAGGCTTGTCTCACTAGGGGTAAGATAGATACTGCCTACAGGAAAATTAATGAGACCTTTGGAGAGAAGAGAACCACTTGTATGAATATCAAGAGCTCAGATGGCAACCCAGTTCTAAGCAAAGAAGGGAAGGCAGAAAGGTGGAAGGAGTATATAGAGGGTCTATACAAGGGCGATGTACTTGAGGACAGTATTATGGAAATGGAAGAGGATGTAGATGAAGATGAAATGGGAGATAAGATACTGCGTGAAGAGTTTGACAGAGCACTGAAAGACCTGAGTTGAAACAAGGCCCCGGGAGTAGACAACATTCCATTAGAACTACTGATGACCTTGGGAGAGCCAGTCATGACAAAACTCTACCATCTGGTGAGCAAGATGATGAGACAGGCGAAATACCCACAGACTTCAAGAAGAATATAATAATTCCAATCCCAAAGAAAGCAGGTGTTGACAGATGTGAAAATTACCGAACTATCAGTTTAATAAGTCACAGCTGCAAAATACTAACGCGAATTCTTTACAGACGAATGGAAAAACTGGTAGAAGTGGACCTCGGCGAAGATCAGTTTGGATTCCGTAGAAATGTTGGAACACGTGAGGCAATACTAATCTTACGACTTGTCTTAGAAGAAAGATTAAGAAAAGGCAAACCTACGTTTCTAGCATTTGTAGACTTAGAGAAAGCTTTTGACAACGTTAACTGGAATATTCTCTTTCAAATTCTGAAGGTGGCAGGGGTAAAATACAGGGAGCGAAAGGCTATTTACAATTTGTACAGAAACCAGATGGCAGTTATAAGAGTCGAGGGGCATAAAAGGGAAGCAGTGGTTGGGAAGGGAGTGAGACAGGGTTGTAGCCTCTCCCCAATGTTATTCAATCTGTATATTGAGCAAGCAGTAAAGGAAACAAAAGAAAAATTCGGAGTAGGTATTAAAATTCATGGAGAAGAAGTAAAAACTTTGAGGTTCGCCGATGACATTGTAATTCTGTCAGAGACAGCAAAGGACTTGGAAGAGCAATTGAACGGAATGGACAGTGTCTTGAAAGGAGGATATAAGATGAACATCAACAAAAGCAAAATGAGGATAATGGAATGTAGTCAAATTAAATCGGGTGATGCTGAGGGGATTAGATTAGGAAATGAGACACTTAAAGTAGTAAAGGAGTTTTGCTATTTAGGGAGTAAAATAACTTATGATGGTCGAAGTAGAGAGGATATAAAATGTAGACTGGCAATGGCAAGGAAATCGTTTCTGAAGAAGAGAAATTTGTTAACATCGAGTATAGATTTAAGTGTCAGGAAGTCGTTTCTGAAAGTATTTGTATGGAGTGTAGCCATGTATGGAAGTGAAACATGGACGATAACCAGTTTGGACAAGAAGAGAATAGAAGCTTTCGAAATGTGGTGCTACAGAAGAATGCTGAAGATAAGGTGGGTAGATCACGTAACTAATGAGGAGGTATTGAATAGGATTGGGGAGAAGAGAAGTTTGTGGCACAACTTGACTAGATGAAGGGATCGGTTGGTAGGACATATTTTGAGGCATCAAGGGATTACAAATTTAGCATTGGAGGGCAGCGTGGATGGTAAAAATCGTAGAGGGAGACCAAGAGATGAATACACTAAGCAGATTCAGAAGGATGTAGGTTGCAGTAGGTACTGGGAGATGAAGAAGCTTGCACAGGATAGAGTAGCATGGAGAGCTGCATCAAACCAGTCTCAGGACTGAAGACCACAACAACAACAACAACATATATACGCCATTATTCACAAAACTGCACCACACAGCTGTAATAGGCCATGCATCACAACAATCAAATGCACTGCATACAATTATTTAAAAATAAATTTTTAAAAAATAATTAACTAATATAAATGAATAATAAAATAAATTAAAGCACAGTAAAATGTGGCATAACCATATCGGAATACATGTTACCTATGTGTAGCCTAGGTCATATTATGTGTGGTACGATAAATAGCTGCCACAATATTAATGATAAGGAGCATAAAAAAGTTTGCCTTAAAACCCAATTGCATTCATGAATTAAACCAGTGCAATGATACTACAAAAATCATCAAATACCTGGTCCCATAGGCACCACATTAGAACCTCTATGCAAGACCACCTCGCACTGTGTTGAATGGATTAGTGCAACGACAGTAGTTGCCTCATCTATCCATAGTGACAAAGAAGAATCTCGATCTCTGTATATCAAAAAATGTCTACCTCTGTACATATAAGTCCTATACAATTATGTTCGATTCCCCTTGGTATAATCTTACATAATTGCACAGTTAGCCATTTACTCTGGGCTGGCAAGATAAAGTGCAACAGGTATTAGTTTTATCCTATACAGAAACTGCTTGTATTGACATAAATGTTTGACTCATAGTTTTAGTATTAGATCAGAATACCAATTAAGCATGATGTTGTTTCTGGTTGTAAAATCTTTATCTAGGCTTGTGTAATAGAGTAATACTTTGCTGAATGATATACAATTGGAAACTATAACTACTTTAAAACGTAATTCAGGAAACATTTCTTTTTTTACTTCTAGAGTAAAATAAAAGATGCAGTTTCCTGAAGTCATTTTGCTAAATTCTTGATAATGCCCCTGATACATAAGAGATCCTAAAACCACTTGAGAGTCTCAGCGACGAAGATAGTATCTTGAGTTTAAAGAATGAGCTGATGAGCTGGATTTAATCCTTCTTCCATCATGTGATGGAAATGATTCTGTTTGTGACAATGCTTCTAGCGACAATAAAAGACTCGTTAACGTCAGTGACACTGTTAAAGGAGTTCTTCTGTGGTCAAGATTTTTAATGCCCTCTCACCGCACATTAAAGAACTGGTTGGAAACATGCCAAAGTTTAAAGAAAATCTGAAGCAGTTCCTTTTAGATGAATCTTGTTACAGTATTGATGAATTTCTTAGCAAAAATGCATAGAATCTCTTGTTTGTGCTTAAACCTTACTGTGTGACCTCTACAGTTGATTAATCATACTCTGTAAGTACAGTGTAACTTAATACAATACCCAAATTTATGTATGTCTGTGTATGACGCCTGTATATCTTAAGAACAATACCCAAATTTATGTATGACTGTATATTCTTTCAGATGTCCTGTATCTTAACTAATATGTAAGGGTATATGCTAAACTTCACAGTTTCTTTAATCTAATGATAAGATCAATGTATCTGTGCACAAAACAATAATCTGTAAAAAACCTTGACTCGTTCTATATCCAGGGATATGTTCCCATATGGATCTATGGAACACGAAATAAATAAATAAATAAAAATAAAAATAAATAAATCAATGTAAGTACAAGCCACTTCAGAAGGAAAGAGAAACAATGTTATTGAACAGCCTGTGAGAGAAAGCGACAACAAAGATAAGAAAACACCGGAACTATCAAAGAAATATAAAACAATACCAAGGAAGTGGACATCTAAGTGACCGATAACCATGAATAGTGGCAGTTAAGTAGATTTCACTGGTAAATATCAAAGCCTTTTCTTGTGGATAAAATGAAGGAGTTCATGCCAGCAGATATAGTCAAGGAAGTTTTAAATGAAGACTTTTTGGAGTATATTTGTAAAGAGACTGTGGAAATGCTGCTCAGAAAGGATATTTAGAACTTCAACTTTCAGTTGATGAGTTATACAAACATTTTGGAAATCTTCTTTCGGTTTTCAATCCAGCCTCTTTAAAATAATGTATTGGGAGACAAGGGCAGATACTTACAGTCACCTTGTAAGCATTCAGTAGAAACAAATTCATCGCTTTCTGCATTTCAATGATAACACAACTATGGACCCAACTCAGAAAATTTATCCGCTTGTGAAAGACCTTAACATCAAGTTTCTGCTACTTGTTCGGCCACTGGGATGTTTTTTCTCTTTAGGCGAAGGCATGGAACTCTATTAGGGATATAACAGGAAGAAACAATTCATAAGGGGAAACCTATTCACTATGGTCACAACATCTGAGGGTTATGTTGTAAAGTTCAGTCCTTACTTTGGTGCTCATGACAAGGAGGAGGAAAAAAATTCAGAAATTCTCACAGAAAAATTTTTTTTAGGGTTTCTTCCTCCTAATTATGTTGCCTTTGTTGACAACTATTTCAACTCTCTGCCACCTTTGGAATCACTAAGCAAGCATGAATTACACTGCATTTTCGCTATCCAGAGAGACAGGATTGGGAAAGCACCTCTGAAAGACTTAGAAATGGAACCTCATGTATCTTATCATGTTATTCAAGATGAACACATTATACTGTTAAGCTGGCACAAAAACAGTCAAGTGACATTAGCAACAAATCTGCAATCAATGATTGTCTTACCAAGGGGACCTGCAAGAGATGGAGTAAAGCGAAGTGAAAGCATGTAACCATGCCTCAACCAACCTTGGTACAATTATACAACAAAGGGATGGGAGGTGTTGATCTTTTCAACAAACTAAGAGGTCTATATAGAACTGGGATACACTCCAAGAAATTGTACTGCTCTCTTGTTCGATTCTGCCTCATCAGTACATAGATGCTGTATAGAAAGTTTGTTGGAGTTTTGAAGAAGTATTGTACTATCTCTACTGATATCAGCACTAATGGAAAAACCTTGAGGGGCCATGCCAAAATCCAGGGAAGGTGTACCAAATGATGTCCGCAGAGTCAGTGTTGTACACTTTGTGGACAAAATTCTAACACAGAGGAGATGTAAAAATTGTGGAAAAATGCACAAAATTTTGTTTCATAAAGTGTAATGTTTGTCTTCACCCAGATTCTTGTTCTTTGCAATGTCATAGGTAAACAATGTGCAAAATACAGAACATATTACTGAAATAATGTGATGTTGGATTTAGTCCGGTTTGCTTTTATTTTCCCAATGCCATTAATGACTGAACTGTAAATTGGAAAAACAGTAACATATAGTTTTATGAATAAAATTAGATTTAACATTGTTTTCTTGCTACATAAAATAATAAATGGTGCTGCTGAACTGTAAATGTTAATGCCCATTGTATGTTTTATCATAAGTGAAATATAACAGTGTAAATATTAAAAAAAATAACATTTTAGTCATTGATACATGCTGCTTCCCTTACAAAGAACTACTACGACTTAATTTCAATAAAAAATCAAAAACAAAAAATATGTTTTGGGCATTAATAGGTTAAGACAGTCATGTGAATGGTCTGTGTTGCCACACTTTTTAGTGAGAAAGTGCACTGCAATTGTAAAGCTGACTCATTTCACATCACATCATAGCAAACTGTTCCAGTTATGATCCATGTGACTTACAAATAATTAACTATGGAGATCAAAATCAGGAAAACAGAAACCAAAGATGTGCATTGACAGTACTGATAATTTCTTTGCATCTTGAGAAACAGTAAGGAAAGTAAAGGACTATTCTGATGTGATTCACAACACACCCAGTGAAGAACAGCTGGAAACAATATTGCATAGATATTCACTGGAAAACATAGTTGAAAGGACAGTGGAAGATAAAATTCAATGATGGAGATCTAGAGTATGCAAAGTAGATCGATGATATATGTTGTAGCAACCTACACACTGTGTAGTTTACAACAATGTAGCAGAGATGCTGAGTTGTTACATTCCATCCTGGATTTTCCTTTGTGTGGCACTGAGTAGTTTATTGAGAGTGTGGTAATCCAGAAACACACAAGTTACCTGCATAAATTCATTTGAACCTAAAAGTACCTACCACATGGCTCTTTTTTATTTCTAAGCCATTATTTATTCATTGCATGTGACTGTGAACGTAATGCTCAGATGCACAAGACAAGTGAAACTTACCCAACTCATCAGGTGGAACCAGTTTGGACATGATGGAGCGCATTGCGATGAATGATGTGCCATTAAGAATTTCTGCAATTGGTGCTGCAACAAAAATCATTATCATCAACACACATTGTTCAGAATGCAAGGTAAGTGATGTTTAACAGACAATTGTGAACAATGAGGTGAGGGAAGGTTAACAAATTCAGCTCATTTATTTATTTGTTCGTCATGTACCATGGATCCCATCAAGATGTAGGATGTGGAATCAGCCAAGTATACACTAACACATGACAAAGACATTACAGAAACTTCAGATGTATACTGTATGTCCAATAAACTATTACTCCACTGCTAAATGCTGTTTGTGTGTAACAATATCTACTTGATTACAATGATATATTTCAAAGAAAAATTCCTACATCTATATATACAGAGTCCTGTTTATGGTACATTATTACTTGTCATACAGCTTTATGACAAACACTGGTACTTGCTAAGTAGTTAGCAGTTCTTCTAAATTACCAATATGCCAAGATGCTTCTGGATTGAGTTCCAGTAGGTAACAACTGTACTGGCTTTGTGCAACAAAGATGAATTTATTTCCCAGAAAAGATTTCACCTCCATCAGGTAATACAAGAAACCAGAGAATGTGTGAAGTACACACAGCAGAAAGAAAAAATGGGAGAAACGGGAAAGGCAGCAATAAGACACGACACAACAGAGAAGATAGCACAAAATTGCCAAATGCAAAGAACCATGTTTTAGACTGGAACATATGAAAAAAATCTATGTGAAAATGTTGTGTAATTTTTAATAATTAGGATTTTAGGACTTTACTTTTTAGTTATTGAAAGTAGAATAGTAGATTATTAGGACTAGAGTGGTTATTAAAGGTTTTTTGACTTTTGTAAAATTTTATATTTTTTGTAAAACCTAACATCCTTTAAAAATGTAAAGAAAAAACTAAGCAGTCAAAAGAAGCTGGAGTCATACAGGTGAGTAAAAGTAATTTCAGGATTTCATGAAAGATTAGTATCTTGGTTAGTTTTCTTAATGAAAAACAGAAAATGCCAAAAAAAAAAACTGGAAGCCTAAAAAACAGCAAGGTTTACATGGACAGCAGTCCATGACTTTGTCCAAGATGCAGTTTTTTTTGGGGAGGGGGGTGCAGTTTCAACTGTAACTGTATTTATTCTGCAGCTCTGTTTTTTCTGAATAATTTACTCTAAAAAATGCATTGGAAGAGCACACACTGTAAATCACTGAGATAGGAAGTACTCTTACAGAGACTTGGGTCACTTTATGACAACTTCTCCAGCTCCATGCAGGTTATATAGGCTTTTAGAGTGGACTCTTAAGGCATCCAGGAAGGAATGAGGCAGCAATAGGCACTTACTGCTGCTGGATTCTGGAACACAGACTTTATATTCATTGAAGAAACTGCATGGATTTCTGGAAATGATTGTCTGTGATGCACTAAACTACAGGCAGTGCTTTGCTAAAACTGATCAGAAATGCAACTGTCTTCTCAGTCACATCATCACTTAGGTGCATGCCAGTTACCTGAAGAAGGGATGAAAAAGAAGGCTGAACTGTTAGATTAGAAGGGTCTGCAAGAATGATGCGGCATCACTACATAACTGATAACAGCTGTGAGAGCCTATGTACTTATTTATTTTATGGTTAAAACTTCCTGGCAGATTAAAACTGTGCACTGGACCAAAAGTAGACCTCAGGACTTCTGCATTTTACAAGCAAGTGCTCTACCAACTGAGCTACCTGAGCATGACTCACGCCCTGTCCTCACAGCTTTACCTCCTCCGGCACCTCATCTCCTACCTTTGAAATTTCACAGACGTTTTCCTGCAAAACTTGCAGGACTGAAATGCCTGGATGAAAGGATACTGTGGAGACATTACTTAGCCACAGCCTGGGGATTGTCTCAAGAATGAACTCTCCAGCTGAGTGTGCACTAATATGAAACTTTCTGGCGGATTAAAACTGTGTGCCAGACTGGGACTTGAACACACGCCCTTTACCTTTCTTCCTCAAGGAAATCACTGAGGACAGGTTGTGAGTTGTGCTTGTGTAGCTCATACACAGCACTTGTTCTTGAAATGCAAAGGTCCTGGATTTGCATCCTGGGCCAGTGCACAGTTTTAATCTGCCAGGAAGTTCCATATCGGCACACATTATGCTGCAGAGTGAAAATTCATTTTGGATTTTTTAAGATTGTTTGTTATGCCATTAGCAGTAAATTATGATGTTCCTTTTATCTTGGAATTGGTTTGAGTGCTGTCATATGATTACTATCCAAACGGATTGATGAACTGTTGGAGTCTAGCTTAAATTTTATCACGATGATTTTAATTTGTCCATAAAAATAGTTTCTTCCACATGTTGGCTCATGTGTAAATGAGCCTGAAGATATAATTGATTGGCTGTTCTAGGCGCTACAGACTGGAGCCGCGTGACCCTTACGGTCGCAGGTTCGAATCCTGCCTCAGGCATGGATGTGTGTGATGTCCTTAGGTTAGTTAGGTTTAAGTAGTTCTAAGTTCTAGGGGATTGATGACCTCAGCAGTTAAATCCCATAGTGCTCAGAGCCATTAGAACCATTTGTTTTGGTTGGCTGTTGGTAGAACAAAGCATTGGCAAACATTTTCTTGTGGCTGATTATTGGTGTAGAAAACACCCTACACACAAGATAGTACAGATACATCAACTGCCCATGAAGTCCACTCTATGTGATCCTACATGATGTATTACATCATAAGGTGATACGCTGTACTTTGATACCTGGATAATTCAGCCTGCAGAATGCATTCTTTGTAGTTAGGTGTATGAGTAAATCCTCATCTAACCTGATCTGCCACTTGTGGTAGGTACAATTTATTAAATTTCAATAATGTGACAATAAACAGCAGCAAATGTTGGTTTATTTAGATGTATTCTGTTTGGAAACACATTTAAGACAGCCTTAAGTCCATTAACACTTGTGTAGTGTTACATAAAAATCACATTTTTTTGCTTACATAATAACTGTTTTGCCTTGGTTCAAGACAATACTTAACAAGCAAATCAATACTATGACAAGAACAACAACAGGTATTACTACCAAATCCACAATGAATATATCCGCAGACTGACTTCTATCAAAAAATGAATTTTAGTTAATGATCACAGACATTATTTGCTGAATTTTCTCTTTAACTTACTCACTGTAAATTTTAATAATGGAGAATTTATGAACATACATTTATAAAACAGTTTTTGTTGAGGTATATGATGTCAAAGTTTGTAAGAGTATTCCTGAAATATCTTGTAGATGGCATCAAAGACAAAGTTAATTCCTGTTATCCAGGTTTTAGTAGTGCTAGTAAGTTCCTTACAAGATATATGTATTGAATGGTATTGTCTGTCAGATGGGAACTTCAAACTTCATGTCCCTTCTGGTGTTATTTGAGAGGTGAAGTCTTTATGTCAGCACGGGTTTTGCCCTCTCCCTTCTCTCATAATCATGTAACACAAATATGTGAGCCCACTAGGCCTATGCACAATCATTTCTGTCAGCTACTCTCAAGACACATTTATCGCATAGTACGAGGAAAAGGACAGTTGTACATGGAGGAATAAATATGAAATGAATCTACCTCTCAGGATTTCTCAGGCAACAATGCCATGCAATTTCTTTTACTAACTTAGTAACGTGTAGTACTTTTTCTCACTCTGATACTGGTACCGAAAGGGGCTGTCGTGACTTCAGGAGTTGCTGAACGTCTTGGGAAGCCTTTTTCATGCATGACCTATCTACTGCTGCTGCAACTTATGGAAAGTGATTGGATCTGAGACCAAAGTGCACTAACCTTATTCGGTGTTGTCTCAATGGGATGGAGGAGGACCTGGGTTCTGTCATGGTCATGGAGTGGTACTCAAACCATTCTAACACAACTGGAGGATGATAGAGTGGTGCAGTGCCTTGTTTAAAATACAGACCATCTGTGCAGTACATAACACTTGGGGCAGAGTGCATGACATGTCCGAAAGAACAGATACCATCTTAGTATATATATATATAGTTAAGGCTCACTGGCCAGTTGACCATCTTCTTCTTCTGTGCGAATGCACAGACAGTGCCCGAACTCTTATGGGAATCGGCTACTCGCTGTGAGTATTGAGTATAATGAATATAGTTCGGGACAATAAGTTGAGAATGTGGGTTTCGCGGGAGGCGTGCCAGAGATAAATCCCCGCAGTCGCACTATCCTCTGTGTCCTCGGTGGCTCAGATGGATAGCATGTAAGCAGGAGATCCCAGGTTCGAGTCCCGGTCGGGGCACACATTTTCGTCTGTCCCCGTTGACGTATGTCAACACCTGTAAGCAGCTAAGGGTGTTCATTTCATTGTAATTTCATTCTAATGAGCTGCATGGTCACCGATGCTATCTGTTCTTTCGGACATGTCCGAAAGAACATATACCATCTTAGTATATAATAACTAACTGTCTGTCCTCTGCTAGTGGGCTGAGTGATTTTCATGAATTGTATCACAATTTGGGGGAATAGTTCAAGCTTGATAAACAGTAATGCACAGTATGCCAAAATGATCAGTTATTTAGTAATGTGAGCAGCTTCATTTTGTATTGTGTATGGGTGGTATGTGAGAAGTAATCAAAAAGTAATGGGAATTTTTTAATTTCATGGGCTTTATACATGCTTTTGAGGGCTTGGTGAATTGTTACTTTCCAAAATGATGGATCAAAGAATTTGAAGTAAATTTCTTGTTAATTCTCTCAAAACTGTATAACAGATCAGCATTTGGTGGCCAGTATATTCTAATAACTTCATATTTAGCTCGCTTGAATAATAATTTATGTGGACTACAGTGCTAGTCATTTCAATTCTTCCTTCTTTAGCATATTGTTCAGAAAATGCAATTCTTTCAAATCTAAGATGTGCACTGACAGGTATTTCCACCCTCTCCTTTTTGTGTTGCTGCCTGCAATGTGTTGTTTGTGATATGGTGTTTCACTGTCTTTTAAGTCCTGTTATTACTAGTAGATGTGATGACTTGCTTATGCACAAATAATTGCAGCAATCTGAGATTGTATCTAAGATACTGCACATTTAGGGGCTTTATTCTAAGGTGCATCTTTTATTTCATAAATGACAACACTTTGGAGTAAAGTGCAGCACCACATTTGAAATGTTGACTGTGGCTTTTGGTGAATCTATAAGAGTCTACAAATGGTATAAGTGTTCCAAAGATGATTGTCCTAGTACATCAATTACTGAAGTCAGTCTGGAAGGAGTAAAGAAAATGGTTGTGGAAAATGGCCAAATCTCCAAAGGAAGGTTGCTGATGAAGTTTGCATATACTCTGCCTCATGCGAGCAATTTATTTTTATTTTTATTTTTTTGTAGGTTTTGGGCACAAAACATGCAGCAACCCAGTCTGTTCCAAAATTGTCAAGTTTCAACCAAAAAGAATGTCACATAGATGTCTCTCAGGTGTTCTTGAATGAAGTCAGCAAAGATTAAGAACTTCTACAGATGACTATAATAGGTGACAAAAAGTGGGTATATGGCTATGACATTGAAATCGAGGCCCTGTTTTCACAATGGAAAACGACTGAAGAGCAGAGACTGAAAAAAATTCGAAAAGTTCAATCACATGTGAAGGTTCTTGTCACTATTTTCTTCAAGTACAATGGGATAGTGCATCAGGAGTTATGTTCATATGGTGATTAAGGAATACTGTCTGCAAGTTATGTGCCATTTGTGTGAAGCAGTCTGAATAAAACAACCAGATTTGTGGCAAAACCACTCACGGAAATTATATCATGATAATGCTCGCACTCACACCTCAATGGTTGATCATGGTTTTTTTTTGCAAAAAAACAACACTATGCTGTTGCCTCCACTACCACATTTGCTGGACATGGCCCCCTGTGACTTCTTTCTGGGACTGTATCTGAAGAGAGCCATAAAAGGATGTCATTTTGTCACCATCAATGAGACAAAAACAGAATTGTTTAAGGCAATAAACAACATAACAAAGAGTGAGTTCCAGATGTGATTCCAAGATTGGAAAAGCCATTGGCTCAGATGTATTGTATCTGAGGGGGATTACTCTGAAGGTGGTAAAGTTTATGATGAATAAATAAGGGTTCTCTAAGAAAAACAAAACTTCCCTTGAGTTTTAGATCACACCTCCTACAGTGAGTTTACTTACCCATGTAGATCATCCATGTGGTGTAACTGAAGGCGTACACGAAGCTTGAGATGATCTTGCTGGTGCATGAGAGGACTCCCACCAGGGCGTCGTCCATCTTCATTACGTGGCTGAACACACCCACTGACACCATTGTTCCTATAAAACAAACAATGTATAACATTTTAGCCAACTGAAGATGACACACAAGTTTGTCTTTCCATATGTATGCCATCTCGTGCTGCTGAGAAGGCAAGTACTCTTTCACATATTAAATCAGCTGCACAGCAAAGCAGCGTAACATTTCACACATTGTATTCCATGGAGATGGATCTCTTGAATGTCTAGGAAGAAGGCAGAAATGCATGTTTTACTTAAGTGTGATACAATGAAAAGACTTAAGAGGAGTTTGCAAGTCCTATGTTCCCAATATTAAATAAGCAAAATTTATGTACCTTTATCTTTGGAATCAATAAAATTAACACTAAATTTTTAGCAGTAACATATCCTTGTTATTTATATTGACTGAAGCAGAATTAAGAAATGAAATGCAAAAGAACTACAGATATTAATTTATTAAAATATGCAAATATTTATATTACATATTTATGCATGAAATATCTAACTTTGTGTCCATTCAAACTACTGCCATGGTTTTGCTTCAGTAGTGGTAGTAACTTATAATATACCTGCTCACAAAGTTTCATGTAGTTTTTCAGATATAAGAACATTAATCTCGATTTTCTCCAACTGAGTTATAGTTATAGTTAAAAATAATGAAACTCAGTCATATCTCTAAATTAAGGTTCAAAAGCAAGCTCGGATCTCTTTACTTCCTCTCGAGTTTTGCCATCTGCCTCCTTAAATTCATTTTATTTACATTTTTGTATAATTACCATTACCGTACATGAGTATAATCTGCATTTCCATAAAAGAAAAGGTTGGCCCTCAGTCTTAATGAATATACTACCAGGTCTAATTTTGTGTTTACTTTTGTGTGTGTCATCGATTTCCTAATTTATTTTGAGTATTCCTTTCATTATAGGGTGAAATCGGTAATTGTTCTGTGACTTAGATTCTATTGTTGACTTATAACAAATATAAATTCTGTAATAATTATAAACATTGAAAAAAGGCTCACTAGGAGTCTTAAAATATTTATTTGGCTCTATTCAAAAATATATTAGCAAAGTCAGCCATCAATTAATTCCAAAGTAATTTCCAGTTTTGTCAAAAGTATTGTTTGTATGACTGTATCTGTTAATTTCATTATTTAAACAAATAATTCGGCCTAACCATTGTAGTAGAAGGAACTGTTAAAAAGAAGGAATTTTTCTATATATTGAGTTAATTGAATGAGCTATGTTTTTATTTCTGTAAAGTAAACATCAGAACAATGTATACTTTCAGTACCTATTGTTGTGAGGACATATCAAGGCCCAATTTTTGGTCTTGGGACAGTCAGTCTACAGTCGATTTTCAGACGAGAAACCTGTATTGGTTAGATCAACAACAATGCATCAACTTAATCGTGAGATAAGTGTAATGCAAATAGCTCGTGTGTTAAAACAATGGCAGTGTCTGTTCAATAGTGCCACACATACCGTATTATTCCACAAGAATTGTGTGGATATGTTTTTACAGCTCATAGATAGTCAATGGTAAATTATTGTAGCAGTGTGCTGAAGTTTGCCTGCAAACTATTAATGAGGCTTATCAAAAGTTAAGCAATATTGAACTGGGCTAATTAACTGTGTAATATTGGGGGAGGGGGGGGGGTTGTGAACAGTGAAAGTAAAGAACTGTAAAATGCAACTGTGCCATTGTCAGCTACATCATTTACAGTAGACAGCATTGAACTTCCACCCCCCCCCCCCCCCCCCCCCAAATCATTTTTCAGCCAGTATAAAAATGCAGTTTGTCAACAGCGAGGATTATCAATGAAGAAATAAAGCAGATGAACGTCACACCCAGAGCTACATTAACTACTGTAGTTGAAAACCTAACAACCAAAACAAATAATCTGAAACAAGACGTCATGTTGTAATCACAATGGGTGCCACTGGGCTATACAAGAATGAGGGCAACTCAGCACTCAGAGGTTACAGGAAGTTACTGAGAGAACTATAGAACATGGCTGTCACCATAATAAATGTATCAGTTTGATATGATGTTTCTCAATGGTTATGTGTTAATAGAGGAATTTATCACTACAATTTCAAGCTTCAGAAACTGTGTTGAAAATTAAACCATGTTCACTGTTAGAGCAAAGTGAAGCATGTTATATATACATAGAGTGAAGCAGTGAGTGAAAATTTGTACCAGGGTTGGGAAAGTAACCCGGATCTCCTCACTGCTGCCTCAGTCTACTTTAAATTCCCCCTTACTCATAAACAGGATTGCTGAGTCTCTCCATATTCTGAAATAGCACCTCAGCATCCAACAGAAATGGGACATCCAGCCTGAAATCCAGATGGAGGCACTTTCACAAATGAAATGACACAGTTTCAGAGACTTTCCTGGTCTCATAATTTGTACCAAGGCTGGAAATCTATATACATATATATACAGATATTTTTAATATGTCAAACAATCTATTGAAAGAAATCATACATTACATTGCAGCACCATTAACGTATTCTATAAACCTGTGTCTCATAGAAGGGTTTTTTCCTGATCCTCTCAAACTATCCAAGGTAACTCCAGTCTTTAAGAAGGGTGTCAAATCAGATCCTGCAAACTACAGACCAATTTCACTAATTCCAGTACTAGGAAAAGTCTTTGAAGGCATAATATATAAGCAGATGTATGAGTACCTAGAACTAAATGGTATGTTAAGTGCATCACAGTTTGGTTACAGAAAAGGAAGGTCAGCTATACATGCCATAGAGCTCTTAGTCAGAGACATTCTAGCAGCATTTGAGGACCATGCGCACGCACAGGTAACCTTATGTGATCTGAGCAAAGCTTTTGACTGTGTTGACCACTCACTTCTGCTCTCTAAACTTGAGTACTATGGAATATGTGATAAAAGTTTAAAACTCATCAAATCATACCTCAATAAAAGGAACCAGGTGGTGAGTTCAGGAAGTCATCTGTCAAACATACTCGAGGTTCAACATGGAGTGCCACAGGGATCTAAATTGGGACCACTTCTTTTCCTTGTACACATAAATGACTTACCAGGAAATATAGATGTAAAGACATATATGTATGCAGATGACACAACTTTTCTATCTGTAAACCATGTACTTGATAACCTTGTAAGTGATATGAAATTGGCAAAAGAAAATGCAACATCATGGTTTAATGCCAATGGTCTGCTATTAAATGAGGAAAAGACCCAGAATATGTGGTTCAGTCTATCAAAGTCTACAAAAATAGAAAAACAAAAGGCAAAGTTTTTAGGTATTGTACTTGACAACAGTCTAACATGGAACTCTCATGTAGATCACATAGTGGTTAGGTTGTCAAGAGTTATATATTTGTTAAAGAGACTGATGTGTTGTGTGACATTTGAGTATGTAAGGACAGCATACTTTGCCTTTTTTCAATCTGTTTTAAGGTATGGGTTAATACTCTGGGGAAACAGCAGAAAAATAAATGAAATTATGGTGATCCAGAAGAAAGCAATCAGAGTAATGGCTAAGGTAGATAATAGAACACATTGTAAACCATTGTTCACTAAATATAGAATTTTAACAGTAATTAATTTATATATTCTTGACAGTGTTAACTACATACTTGCTGAACTACCTAATTTAAGTGTAACAAATGAAAGACATGGCTACTATACAAGAACGTGTACTTCTCTGCTGTTGCCACAAAATAGATTAGCCAAAACTAACAATAGTCATAAGTATATGGCAATTAAAATATATAACAAATTGTCTAAAAATGGGTCAATCAAACCTGACAAATTATTTAAAGACAATGTTCATAACTTCTTGTTAACCAATCCATTCTATTCATTAGAAGAATTTTTAGAAATGCCTAATATCAACTTAAATGTGTAAAAAATTTTTTTTGTAAAATTAATAAGTTAAGTGAACTGACGAAGTCTATTGCATGTAACAATGCTGAATGACTAATAAAGAATCTGAATCTGAATCTGAATCATATCTGTACGAGAGCAGTAAAGTCTCAGAAATTGTGTCATTTCATGTGCATAAGTACCTGCACCTAGGTTTCATGTTGGATCCCCCATTTACGTTTAATGCTGAGATACTATAACAGAACGTGGAGATCCTCTGCAATTCTGTTCATTTGTAAGGGAGAATTTAAAGTAGAATGGGGCGGCTGTGAGAATTTGGATTGAGGAGGAGGCATACGGGGCGAACCCGTGCAGTTGTGCAAACTGCTGTACCAGGGGGGCTTAGTGGCTAATGGACCTGCCTAGCAAGCAGGAGACTCGGGTTCAATTCCTGACCTTGGTACAAATTTTCACTCACTGCTTTCCACGTGGGAAAAATATATCTAAAAACAAAGATGATGTTACTTACCAAACGACAGTGCTGGCATGTTGATAGACACACAAACAAACACAAACATACACACAAAATTCAAGCTTTCGCAACCAACGGTTGCTTCGTCAGGAAAGAGGGAAGGAGAGGGAAAGACGAAAGGATGTGGGTTTTAAGGGAGAGGGTAAGGAGTCATTCCAATCCCGGGAGCAGAAAGACTTACCTTAGGGGAAAAAAGGGACAGGTATACACTTGCACACACACACACACACACACACACACACACACACACACACACACACACACACACACACACACACACACACACACATATATCCATCCACACATATACAGACACAAGCAGACATTTGTAAAGGCAAAGAACCCCCCCCCCCCGCCCTCCCCCTTCCCAAGGCAAGTCCCCCCATCCCCGGGACTGGAACGACTCCCCACCCTCCCCCCCTTCGCTGTCCACCTAACCTTTGTAACCACTCGGTTCATCCCTATGAAATCCCCAAACCACCTTCCCTACCCTCTGGCTCCTACCCTTTTAACTGCCCCCGGGTGTAAAACCTGTCCCGTGCACCCTCCCACCACCACCTACTCCAGTCCTCTAACCAGGAAGGTGTACACGATCAAAGGCAGAGCCACGTGTGAAAGCACCTACGTGATTTACCAACTGACCTGCCTACACTGTGAAGCTTTTTATGTGGGAATGACCAGCAACAAACTGTCCATTCGCATGAATGGACACAGGCAGACAGTGTTTGTTGGTAATGAGGATCACCCTGTGGCTAAACATGCCTCAGTGCACAGCCGGCACATCTTGGCACAGTGTTACACCATCCGGGTTATCTGGATACTTCCCACTAATACGAACCTGTTAGAACTCCAGAGATGAGAACTTCGCCTTCAATATATCCTCTCTTCCTGTTACCCACTGGGCCTCAACCTCCACTAATTTCAAGTTGCTGCCCCTTGTACATCTCTTGTCGGTCAACAACATCTTTGCCTCTGTACTTCCACCTCGTCTGACATCTCTGCCCAAACTCTTTGCCTTTGCAAGTGTCTGCTTTTGTGTGTGTGTGTTCCTGGTGGGGTGGCCGTTGGTCGCAAGGGCTTGAATTTTGTGTGTGTGTTTGTGTTTGTTTGTGAAATATGTCTGCTTATGAGATGTCTGCTTGTGTCTGTATATGTGTGGATGGATATGTGTGTGTGTGCAAGTGTATACCCGTCCGTTTTTCCCCCTAAGGTAAGTCTTTCCACTCCCGGGATTGGAATGACTCCTTACCCTCTCCCTTAAAACCCACATCCTTTCGTCTTTCCCTCTCCTTCCCTCTTTCCTGATGAGGCAACAGTTTGTTGCGAAAGCTTGAATTTTGTGTGTGTGTTTGTGCTTGTTTGTGTGTCTATCGACCTGCCAGCACTTTCGTTCGGTAAGTCACATCATCTTTGTTTTTATTATCATAAAATCATATCTGTATGAGCCCAGTAAACTGTATGAAATTATGTCATTTTATTTTCAAAATGAAGTGTCAAGAACATACCAGGCATGGACATAACTTAAACAGAGATGGAACGGTCAAGTAAGTGAATCAGATAGCAAGACTTTTGTGATGAACTGCGTAAAACCAAATCATGGTATGAGTATATATATAAAGAGTATATATATAAAGAAACAAAATAATATAGCCAGCCGGAGTGGCAGTGCGGTTCGAGGCACTACAGTCTGGAGCCAAGCGACCGCTACGGTCGCAGGTTTGAATCCTGCCTCGGGCATGGATGTGTGTAATGTTCTTAGGTTAGTTAGGTTTAATTAGTTCTAAGTTATAGGCGACTGATGACTTCAGCCATTTTCTTAGGTGCAAAAAGCAACATGAAAGTGGAGAACTAGACACCCTGGTTGTGAAAGAACGCTGTTTACATGGTGAAATGCGTCACAGCAGTGCAGTGTGAAATACATGTATAGTAATTTCACTTATCTAAAATCCCTTATCCCAAAGTGTTGTGATCTGTGCAACAAAAGATACGCTTTAGAATAAGGCACTTAAATGTGCAATATCTTAGATACAAGCTCAAATTGCTGCAAGTATTTGTGGATGAGCAATTCCTCACATCTACTAGTAATAATAGGACTGAAGGACAATGAAACAGCGTATCACAAATCAGCAGATAGTTACTGCAGGCAGCAACACAAAGAGGCGTGGATGGCAATACCTGTTAGCACACATCTTAGACTTGAAACAATTGCATTTGTTGAACAATATGATAAAGAATAAACATATGGCTAGCATTGTAGACCATGTAAACACTAATTCAAGCAGATTACCGAAACACAAAGTTATTAGAATGTACTGCCCACCAAACACTGATCTGTTATACTCTCTTGAGAAACTTGACAGGGCATTTAGGCAGATGGCCCAACTGACAATAGTATAGTTGGAGACCTAAATATTGTGACTAACATCTAGTATAATCTATGTGAAGCTGTCAGACATACTAAATTGATGGAGTCTAACAAATATAGGAAACCAAGCTGAAATGAAATAGATTTGGCAATAAACAATAGAAATGCAAAAGACAATGTTAACTGCCGAAGTGTTGCTTTTCATTAGTGGAGCCCCATTGTCACAACATCAGCATTTTCAGAATTAAGCTATCAGAGGGGATGTGGGACACCATTTACCAAGCTAAATGGTCAGAAAGCAAACTGAATGAAATTTATGGACCTGTTGTGAAGCATTTTGATTACTGCTGCCCTTTTGAATAAATAACCAGGGTACTTACAAACAGCCACATTCAAAGTAACACTATATTGAAACTTCCACCTAGTCTAATTAAGTTAAGGCAACAGATGTATGATCATGAGTATATATATAAAGAAACAAAATAATATAGCCGGCTGGAGTGACAGTGCGGTTCGAGGCACTACAGTCTGGAGCCAAGCGACCGCTACAGTCGCAGGTTTGAATCCTGCCTCGGGCATGGATGTGTGTAATGTTCTTAGGTTACTTAGGTTTAATTAGTTCTAAGTTATAGGCGACTGATGACTTCAGAAATTAAGTCACATAGTGCTCAGAGCCATTTGAACCAAAATAATATATATGAAGGAAAAACTCAACCAGTTAGTCAACAAAGTTTAGCGGACACAGAAACAAGATTGCACAATCCATTTTCGCTGAGGGAACTAAAAGAACTAGTACACATAACTGATGCAATTGGAAAAAAATATCTCTTCTGAAGAGAATTTATCAATAGAAACCTCAAAGAGACTGTTGCAGAATAGAAAGAAGACAAAATCAAAGGTACCATTAAGATATTGTCAAAAGAAGAGGGAGAAGACATCACCACTGATTAAGACATCAGTTCAGAGGAAGAAGAGTTCAGCATCCTGAAAGATTTTTTACTGATAGGATTCAGAAAAAGGACAAAAAAATAAGCACAGGTTACTGAAATTAATAAAATTTCTTCAAGCAGTACTGTGGAGAATTCTACAAACGGACAGCATGTTCTCTGATACCATATTTATTATTTATTTATTTACACGTCAAGTTCTGTAGGACCAAATTGAGGAGCAAATCTCCAAGGTCATGGAAAGTGTCAGTACACGAAATTACAACATAAATGTAGTAACAGATAAAAATAAAATGTTTATGAACCCGAAAAAAGTCAAGCCAGAAATTTAAGTAAATGCAATCAACAACACAACAAGAATTAGCTTAATTTTTCAAGGAACTCCTCGACAAAATAGGAGTGACCCACGAGGAAACTCTTCAGTTTCGATTTGAAAGCACGTGCATTACTGCTAAGGTTTTTGAATTCTAGTGGTAGCTTATTGAAAATGGATGCAGCAGTATACTGCACACCTTTCTGCACAAGAGTTAAGGAAGTCCGATCCAAATGCAGGTTTGATTTCTGCCAAGTATTAACTAAGTGAAAGCTGCTTGTTCTTGGGAATAAGCTAATATTGTTAACAAGAAATGAGAGCAACGAATATATATATTGAGACGCCAATGTCAAAATACCCAGGGGTCGACAACAGGTTCACGAACTTACACCACTTACTGCTCGAACCGCATGTTTCTGAGCCAAAAATATCCTTTTAGAATGGGAAGAGTTACCCCAAAATATAATACCATACGGCATAAGCGAATGAAAATAAGCAAACTAATTTTCGTGTCGAACGATCACTCACTTCTGATACCATTCCATTGTCCACAGCTCGTGGTCGTGCGGTAGCGTTCTCACTTCCAGCGCCCGGGTTCGATTCCCAGCGGGGTCAGGGATTTTCTCTGCCTTGTGATGACTGGGTGTTGTGTGATGTCCTTAGGTTGGTTAGATTTAAGTAGTTCTAAGTTGTAGGGGACTGATGACCATAGATGTTAAGTCCCATAGTACTCAAAGCCATTTGAACCATTTTCAACCGTTCCATTAGTAAAAATGACATCATTAAGTCGATGAACATGTCCTAAACGTGGGCTTTCCACAACAGTTTACTAGTATCTGAACACCTAGAAATTTGAGCTGTTCAGTTTCACTAATAATATACCCATTCTGTGAAATTAAAACATCGGGTTTTGTTGAATTGTGTGTTAGAAAATGTAAAAGTCTTACTGTGATTTAGCGTTAGCTTATTTTTTACAAGCTATGAACTTATGTCATGAATTGCATTATTTGAAACTGAGCCAATGTTACACACAACATCCTTCACTACCAAGCTAGTGTCATCAGCAAACAGAAATATTTTAGAATTACCCATGTTACTAGAGGGAATATCATTTATATAAATAACAAGCAGAAGTGGCCCCAACACTGATCCCTGGGGCACTCTACACTTCACCATACTCCACTCTGACCCCACATCACAGCCATTCTCAACACTGTGAATAATGATCTTTTCCTGTGTGTTGTTAAAGTAAGAGGTGAACCAATTGTGAGCTACTCCCCATATTCCCTAATGGTCCAACTTCTAGAGCAATATTTTGTGATAAACACAGTCAAACGATATTAAATGAAGCAATAAGTTTACTGTTACCAGTCACCGTTTTATTTATTTCCACGACGCGTTTCGAAGGTTTAAACCTCCATCATATTGTTATAAACAATAAGTAATAATATAAATTCATCCGATGATGGAGGTTTAAACCTTTGAAATGCGTTGTGGAAATAAATAAAACGGTGACTGGTGACAGTAAACTTGTTGTTTCATTTAATGTCAATAGATTAGATTAGATTAGATTAATACTTGTTCCATAGATCATGAATACGACACTTCGTAATGATGTGGAATGTGTCAGGTTAATAAAAGATGTCTGTACAAGATATTACATTACACCAAATATTGCATGATACTAATGTTTAAGTTGTTTTTTTTCCCTTAATTTATATCTAAAAATTCAGCCAATGAGTAGAAGGAGTTGTCATCTAGAAATTCTTTTAATTTATTTTTAAATGTTAGTTGGCTATCTGTCAGGCTTTTGATGCTGTTTGGTAGGTGACTATATATATACTGTAAGGTTACTGTGAGGATCCCTAGATCCTTAAATAGATGTCTGCAGGATGACCGTGGGTGGGCTCCAGCAATTATTCTGATTACACGTTTTTGAGCAATGAATACTTTTCTACTCAATGATGAATTACCCCAGAATATGATGCCATACGAAAGCAGTGAATGAAAGTAGGCATAGTAAGCTAATTTACTGAGATTCTTGTCACCAAAATTTGCAATAACCCTAATAGCATACGTAGCTGAACTCAGACGTTTCAGCAGACTGTCAATGTGTTGCTTCCAGTTTAACCTCTCATCAATGGACACACCTAAAAAATTTGAAAATTCTACCTTAGCTACAGACTTCTGTTCAAAGTCTATATTTATTACTGGAGTTGTGCCATTTACTGTACGGGACTGTATATACTGTGTTTTATCAAAATTTAAAGAGAGTCCATTTGCTCAGAACCACTTAATAATTTTGTGAAAAACATCATTTACAATTACATCACTTAGTTCTTGGTCGTTGGATGTTATTACTATACTTGTATCATCAGCAAAAAGAACTAACTTTGCATCTTCATCAATGTGGAATGGTAAGTCATTAATGTGTATCAAGAACAGTAAAGGACCTAAGACCGAACCCTGTGGGACCCCGTACTTGATAGCCCCCCCAGTTTGAGGAATGAGCTGTTGTTTTAACATCACATGAATTACTTATTTCAACTCTCTGCATTCTTCCAGTTAAGTATGAATTAAACCATTTGTGCACTGACCCACTCAAACCATAATGATTTAGCTTATCTAGGAGAATTCCACAGTCACGGTAAAGCCTAACCTAAAGTGTTCGCATTTAAAGACAATCAAACGCCTTAGTTTAATCAAAAAATATGCCCAGTGTTCGAAACCTTTTGTTTAACCCATCCAGTACCTCACAGAGAAAACGTAAACATGTACCGTGCGTGAGTCTGACTAGCTGTTATTTGGCGGAGGCGACGCTGCTATCGCCTGGACGGGGTTGTATCGATAGTAGGTCGGTGGTCATTTTGTCCTGGCTGATCAGTGTATACTCGCTGCAGTCGCTGTGCAAACTTTAATGATTGCAACGTCGGCCAGGATGTCGGTACAAATTACTCCATTGTGCGGCGGTCGGACACAGCCGTGGGCAACCACGGCGCCAGCCCCACAGCTGACGTTTCGCTCGGACGCGTCCCCAGCGGACCCTGACATCGAAGCCCGGTTGCGGTGAATGCTACCCCGAAAAAAGCGCAGACTCACGCCGCTGCAGCTTCCTTTGTTTGCGGAAGTGGCCTTCGCAGAGTCGCTTTCGTTCCCGTTCCAGCTGGCGGGAAGGTCGGCGTCAGAAAAAAAAAAAAACTGACAGAGCTGTTCAGAAATTAGCATCACTCAGTCAGTCTGTCTGTCTGTCTCCATTGGGAGTGGTTGCCCCTTTTTTTGTGAACGAAATCTGTGTCGCGCGGCAGCTGCACGAGCTAATGTCACGCTTGCATCTACACTATGCAAACCACTGTGGAGAGCATGGCTGAGGGTACATCCCACTATACCAATTATCAAGGATTCCTTGCCTCCCATTCACGTACCCAGCGCAGGAAGAATGATTGTTTAAATGCCTCTGTGTGTGAAGTAATTAATCTAATCTTGCCCTCACGATCCCTGTGTATATTCCTAGAGTCATCATTTGACGCCGCTTCTTGAAAAAATGGTTCAAATGGCTCTGAGCACTATGGGACTTAACATCTGAGGTCATCAGTCCCCTAGAACTCAGAACTACTTAAACCTAACTAACCTAAGGACATCACACACATCCATGCCCGAGGCAGGATTCGAACCGACGACCGTAGCAGCAGCGAGGTTCCGGACTGAAGCGCCTAGAACCGCTCGGCCACAGCGGCCGGCCCCGCTTCTTGAAACTTTGTAAATAGGCATTATTGGGATTGTTTATGTCTGTCTTCAGGAGTCTTCCAGTTGAGTTCTTTAACTATTCTGTGACACTCCCACGGATCAAACAAACCTTTGACCATTCGTGCTGCCCTTCTCTGTATAAGTTCAATATCCCCTGTTATTCCCATCTGGTACGGGTTCCACATATTTCAGCGGTATTCGCGAATGGATCGTATGAGCGACATGTAAGTAATCTCCGTTGTAGACTGATTGCACTTCCCCAGTATTCTACCAACAAACAGAAGTCTACCACCTGCATTACCCCATCCTATGTAATCATTCCGTTTCATATCCCTATAGAGTGTTACAGCCAGGTGTGTCTACCGATTCAAACTTAACTTACTGATATTATAGTCCTATGCTACCGATTCAAACTTTACGTACTCATATTATAGTCCTATGCTACCGATTCAAAGTGGGACTTATTAACCTTATAGTCATATGCTGCTGATTCAAACTATGACTTACTAATATTTTAGTTCTATGCTACCAATTCAAACTGTGACTTCATGATATAGCTATATGCTACCAATTAAAACTATGACTTACTAATATTGTAATCCTATGCTACCAATTCAAACTGGGACTTATTCATATTATAGCCACATGCTGTGTGATTAAATGATGATGGCGTCCTCTTGGGTAAAATATTCCGGAGGTAAAATAGTCCCCCATTCGGATCTCCGGGCGGGGACTGCTCAAGAGGACGTCGTTATCAGGAGAAAGAAAACTGGCATTCTACGGATCGGAGCGTGGAATGTCAGATCCCTTAATCGGGCAGGTAGGTTAGAAAATTTAAAAAGGGAAATGGATAGGTTAAAGTTAGATATAGTGGGAATTAGTGAAGTTCGGTGGCAGGAGGAACAAGACTTATGGTCAGGTGATTACAGGGTTATAAATACAAAATCAAATAGGGGTAATGCGGGAGTAGGTTTAATAATGAATAAAAAATAGGAGTGCGGGTTAGCTACTACAAACAGCATAGTGAACGCATTATTGTGGCCAAGATAGACACAAAGCCCATGCCTACTACAGTAGTACAAGTTTATATGCCAACTAGCTCTGCAGATGATGAAGAAATTGATGAAATGTATGACGAGATAAAAGAAATTATTCAGGTAGTGAAGGGAGACGAAAATTTAATAGTCATGGGTGACTGGAATTCGTCAGTAGGAAAAGGGAGAGAAGGAAACATAGTAGGTGAATATGGATTGGGGGGAAGAAATGAAAGAGGAAACCGCCTTGTAGAATTTTGCACAAAGCCTAACTTAATCATAGTTAACACTTGGTTCAACAATCATGAAAGAAGGTTGTATACCTGGAAGAATCCTGGAGATACTAAAAGATATCAGATAGATTACATAATGGTAAGACAGAGATTTAGGAACCAGTTTTTAAATTGTAAGACATTTCCAGGGGCAGATGTGGATTCTGACCAACTGAAGAAACTGCAAAAAGGCGGGAATTTAAGGAGATGGGACCTGGATAAACTGAAAGAACCAGAGGTTGTACAGAGTTTCAGGGAGAGCATGAGGGAACAATTGACAGGAATGGGGGAAAGAAATACAGTAGAAGAAGAATGGGTAGATCTGAGGGATGAAGTAGTGAAAGCAGCAGAGGATCCAGTAGGTAAAAAGACGAGGGCTAATAGAAACCCTTGGGTAACAGAAGAAATATTGAATTTAATTGATGAAAGGAGAAAATATAAAAATGCAGTAAATGAAGCAGGCAAAAAGGAATACAAAAATGAGATCGACAGGAAGTGCAAAATGGCTAAGCAGGGATGGCTAGAGGACAAATGTAAGGATATAGAGGCTTGTCTCACTAGGGGTAAGATAGATACTGCCTACAAGAAAATTAAAGAGACCTTTGGAGAGAAGAGAACCACTTGTATGAATATCAAGAGCTCAGATGGCAACCCAGTTCTAAGCAAAGAAGGGAAGGCAGAAAGGTGGAAGGAGTATATAGAGGGTTTATACAAGGGCGATGAACTTGAGGACAATATTATGGAAATGGAAGAGGATGTAGATGAAGATGAAATGGGAGATAAGATACTGCGTGAAGAGTTTGACAGAGCACTGAAAGACCTGAGTCGAAACAAGGCCCCGGGAGTAGACAACATTCCATTAGAACTACCGATGGCCTTGGGAGAGCCAGTCATGACAAAACTCTACTATCTGCTGAGCAAGATGTATGAGACAGGCGAAATACCCACAGACTTCAAGAAGAATATAATAATTCCAATCCCAAAGAAAGCAGGTCTTGACAGATGTGAAAATTACCGAACTATCAGTTTCATAAGTCACAGCTGCAAAATACTAACGCGAATTCTTTACAGACGAATGGAAAAACTGGTAGAAGCGGACCTCGGGGAAGATCAGTTTGGATTCCGTAGAAATGTTGGAACACGTGAGGCACTTATCTTAGAAGAAAGATTAAGAAAAGGCAAACCTACGTTTCTAGCATTTGTAGACTTAGAGAAAGCTTTTGACAACGTTAACTGGAATACTCTCTTTCAAATTCTGAAGGTGGCAGGGGTAAAATACAGGGAGCGAAAGGCTATTTACAATTTGTACACAAACCAGATGGCAGTTATAGGAGTCGAGGGGAATGAAAGGGAAGCAGTGGTTGGGAAAGGAGTGAGACAGGGTTGTAGCCTGTCCCCGATGTTATTCAATCTGTATATTGAGCAAGCAGTAAAGGAAACAAAAGAAAAATTCGGAGTAGGTATTAAAATCCATGGAGAAGAAATAAAAACTTTGAGGTTCGCCGATGACATTGTAATTCTGTCAGAGACAGCAAAGGACTTGGAAGAGCAGTTGAACGGAATGGACAGTGTCTTGAAAGGAGGATATAAGATGAACATCAACAGAAGCAAAACGAGGATAATGGAATGTAGTCAAATTAAATCGGGTGATGCTGAGGGGATTAGATTAGGAAATGAGACACTTAAAGTAGTAAAGGAGTTTTGCTATTTAGGGAGTAAAATAACTGATGATGGTCGAAGTAGAGAGGATATAAAATGTAGACTAGCAATGGCAAGGAAATCGATTCTGAAGAAGAGAAATTTGTTAACATCGAGTATAGATTTAAGTGTCAGGAAGTCGTTTCTGAAAGTATTTGTATGGAGTGTAGCCATGTATGGAAGTGAAACATGGACGATAACCAGTTTGGACAAGAAGAGAATAGAAGCTTTCGAAATGTGGTGCTACAGAAGAACGCTGAAGATAAGGTGGGTAGATCACGTAACTAATGAGGAGGTATTGAATAGGATTGGGGAGAAGAGAAGTTTGTGGCACAACTTGACTAGAAGAAGGGATCGGTTGGTAGGACATGTTTTGAGGCATCAAGGGATCACAAATTTAGCATTGGAGGGCAGCGTGGAGGGTAAAAATCGTAGAGGGAGACCAAGAGATCAATACATTAAGCAGATTCAGAAGGCTGTAGGTTGCAGTAGGTACTGGGAGATGAAGAAGCTTGCACAGGATAGAGTAGCATGGAGAGCTGCATCAAATCAGTCTCAGGACTAAAGACCACAACAACAACAATGCTACCAATTCAAACTGGGACTTATTCATATTATAGCCACATGGTACCGATTCAAACTGTGACTTACTAATATTATACTCCTTTGCTACCTATTCAAACTGTGACTTACTGATATGATAGCCATATACTGCCGATTCAAACTGTGACTCACTGATATTATAGTCATCTGCTATTGCCTTTTTCTTCCTTTAGTGAAGTGAACGATTTTACATTCCTGAACATTTAAAGCTTTGTTGCCAATCCTTGCAACATTTAGAAATCTTACCAAGATCTGACTGAATATTTGTGCAGCTTAATTCAGTTTCTGCTTCATTATATTGGGTTAGTGCATAACTCCGTACCGTTTTGTTTTGCATGTTAGTTTTCTGAATGCTGAGGGCTTATTTATCGACTGTCATTTTTATTTGTAGTTCACTGTTGTTATTTGAGTTTACATGTTGTCATTTTGTCATTTGGAGGTAGTGAGTGGTTCAAACGGCTCTGAGCACTATGCGACTTAACTTCTGGGGTCATCAGTCCCATAGAACTTAGAACAACTTAAACCTAACTAACCTAAGCACATCACACACACCCATGCCCGAGGCAGGATTCAAACCTGCGACCGCAGCGGTCACGCGGTTCCAGACTGTAGCGCCTAGAACCGCTCGGCCACCCCAACCGGCCCACGTAAAACAACAAGGGGTGAAGCCCCTCCATGGAAAACACGACTACACCATAACACCACCCCCTCCGAACTTTACTGTTGGCACTACACACGCTGGCAGATGACGTTCACCGTGCATTCGCCTTACCCACACCCCGCCAACGGATCGCCACATTGTGCATGGTGATTAGTCACTCCAGAGAACGTTTTTCCACTGTTCAATCGTCCAGTGTTTACGCTCCTTACACCAAGTGATGCGTCGTTTGCCATTTACCAGCGTGATGTGTGGCTTATGAGCAGCCTCTCGGCCTTGAAATTCAAGTTTTCTCACCTGCGACCTAAGTGTCATAGTACTTGCAGTGGACCCTGATGCAGTTTGGAATTCCTGTGTGATGGTCTGGACAGATGTCTGACTATTACACATTACGACCCTCTTCAATTGTCGGCGGTCTCTGCCAGTCAACAGACGAGGTCGGCCTGTACGCTTTTCTGCTGTACGTCTCCCTTCACGTTTCCAGTTCACTATCACATCGGAAACAGTGGACCTAGGGATGTTTAGGAGTGTGGAAGTCCCGCGTACAGTCGTATGAGGCAAGTGACACCGAATCATCTGACCACATTCGAAGTCCGTGAGTTCCGTGGAGCGCCCCATTCTGCTCTAAACTGGTTCAAATGGGACTTAGCATCTGAAGTCATCAGTCCCCTAGACGTAGAACTACTTGAACCTAACTAACCTAAGGACACCACCCACATCCGTGCCCAAGGCAGGATTCGAACCTGCGGCAGTAGCAGCAGCGCGGTTCCGGACTGAATTGCCTAGAACCGCTCGGCCACAGCGGCCGGCATTCTGCTCTCTTACGTTGTTTAATGACTACTGAGGTCGCTGATATGAAGTACCAGGCAATAGTTGGCAGCAGCCGGCCGGAGTGGCCGTGCGGTTCTGGGCGCTACAGTCTTGAACCGCGCGACCGCTACGGTCGCAGGTTCGAATCCTGCTTCGGGCATGGATGTGTGTGATGTCATTAGGTTAGTTAGGTTTAAGTAGTTCTAAGTTCTAGGGGACTTATGACCTCAGCAGTTGAGTCCCATAGTGCTCAGAGCCATTTGAACCATTTTTTGAATAGTTGGCAGCATTACGCACGTAATGTTTGGGGTTGTCCGGATACTTTTGATCACATAGTGTACCATGTTCACATCCTTTCACCACAAGGTGTATTATACAACAATGTAATAATAACATGACTGCACTCGTTCATATTCCGTACCACGGAAGTCATTCGTTTCAGGGACCGATGCTGATTACGATTACTTGCTTTTTCCATTGTACTGTATTTTCCCTTTTCGTTTGTACCTGTAAATAGCGAAGCGCTCTGTAAAGGCTGCCCCACTCGAAAGAGCTCCCACAAACATGTGTAGTAATTCCGTTGAAGTTGCACCGTGTAATTTGTGACGTTTGCCCTTTGAACAGTGTACTCTGCAACAACGTTTGAGGTAACAGTGTGTTTCCGCGCTTCGTATTGGCTGGAGCTCAGTTCTCAGTATTTAGTGACAATGTATCGCTATTCTTTCGAAGAGCGCGTGTTTCTTGTGAAACAATACTGGATCACTGTTTCCATAAAACATGTGAGCGAATGATTGTTGAAAGGTTTGGTGACCACCATATAGCACCTAAACGGTGCATACAGAGGTTATTGAACGAGATGGTGAGCAATGGAACGGCGTTGGATCTTCACGGTGGGTGACGGCCACCGTTGTCGGAAAAAAGTGACAGACGTGAAATAACGATTATTGGCCTCTCCTAAAAAGTCTGTTCTACGTTAATCTTAGGAATGTGGAATGTCACGAAGCACATGTCTTAGAGCTGCGAAGAAAACCGGCATGTATGTATATAGATTTGCAGTTGTTCAGGAACTGAATGTCAGTGACAAAGACAAGCACATTGCATTTTGCCGTTGGTAGACTGAGGCAGCTGCTACCCCATTTTTCAACCAATGTCTTTAACAAAAAGAAACATATTCGCATTTTATGTGCTCCAACAGGAGCACTTTTCCGCTGGTACACTGATGAGCCAAACATTATGACTACCCTCTTAACGGCGTGTTGGTCCACCTTTGTAACGCCGCGCGGGATTAGCCGAGCGGTCTTAGGCGCTGCATTCATCGACTGTGCGGCTGGTCCCGGTGGAGGTTCGAGTCCTACATCGGGCATGGGTGTGTGTGTTTGTCCTTAGGATAATTTATGTTAAGTAGTGTGTAAGCTTAGGGACTGATGGCCTTAGCAGTTGAGTCCCATAAGATTTCACACACACACACCTTTGTAACGCAACGCAGAAGTGTTACAGCAACTGCTGGTTATGTTCTGGAGGTGGCAGTCGATGTGGTCACGCAATTCAAGTACTTTATGGGTCGATGCTCCCAAATGTGTTCCATTGGTGTCTGATTAGGTGAACTTTATGGCCAAGATATCAACACTGGCGTAAAAACGATGTCTTTTATAAAATTCTACGTGACTGTGGATCCCAGGTATAAAACGTTAATTCTGGCATTGTCACACGGACAGTTATCGTACTGTAAAATGTCAACACCACTGACATCAAGCGAGAAGGGATACAGGTGGCCCGCAATAATGTTCTACACCTGTCCTGATGCCTTTGATTACGTCCACAGTTCCCATGGAGGCTGAGGGAAAATAATGCAACACTTTTTTCCTTTCCCAGCGTCACTTGGAAAAAATGCGGAATTTGTTGGAGGACAACGTGCAATATCCGCGCCTCAGCCCCTATAGTTTTATGAAGTTCCGATAGGTGGCAGCGGTATATGTAACCTTGTAATCGGCATCTGTAACAAGGCCAGGGCTTCCGTTGAGTTTCTTTTGAGGGACAAGCAGAGTATCACAGATATTCAAAGGCGTTTGCAGAATGTCTACAGAGACCTGGTAGTGAACAAAAGCACGGGGAGTCGTTGGGCGAGGCGCCTGTCATTATTGCAACAACGTCGCACAAGTCTGGCTGATGTCCCGCGTGCCAACCGACCGCACACGGCTGCGACTCGTGCAGTGATGGAACGTGTGGACAGTCTCATTCGAGGTGGTCGATGGATTGCAGTCAAACACCTCGCTGCACAACTGCACGTCGCTGTTGATAGTGCTGACACACTCCTCCACCGCTTAGGATACTCAAAAGGCGTGCGCCAGCTAGGTTTCCAAGCCGCCTAACAAAAGACCATAAAGAGCAACGAAGGACAATCTGTGCGGAATTGGTTGCACGTTAAGATGCCGATTGTAACAATATTTTGTCGGTCGTCGTCATAGGCGATTACACATGGGTTCATCAGTTCGACCTGGAAACAAAACGGTAATCCATCTAGTGGCGTGACACCACCTCTGCTCCAAAGGAAAAGATCAAAGCCGTACCCTCAGCCGTGACTGTCTTCTAGGACTCTGAAGGGGTTATTCTGTTTGATGTCCTCCCTCAAGGTGCACCGATCGACTCTGAAGCTAACCTCAGGAAAATGAAGACACGGGTTTAGCCCGCTTGTTCCCACAAAAATGCGAACAGACTTCCCCATCTCCATGACAACACAGGGCCTCACACACGCCTGTGCACCAGAGAGGCCCTCAGATTTCACAGGACTGTTCTTCCTCATCCACCCTACAGCCCGGCTCTCACACCTCCCGACTTCCATCTGCCTGGCCAAATAAAGTATGCACACAACGTGAAGCAGTCTGTGTATGATGGGGAGGTTACTGACGCAGGCCCCCCCCCCCCCAGTAAGGTGGCGTAAAGCAGTCGCATTGACCAGAGGTTATACTCAAACATAGGATTTTGTAGCCAAAAGAGTGTGGAATAATATGCCATATTCGGAACCTGAATAAAACCTGCCTGCTTTCAGGAAAAAATGTGGTATTTATTTAATGCCCCTCATGTATAGCATGATACTGCCCCCCCCCCCCCTCAGCCTGCACCCGTGGTGCAGTATGTGTTCCGAGCACCTGTTCTCAAGGGATAGTGGTGTATTGGAAGATGGTCAGTGGCCCGATGTAACGAGAAACGTGGTTCCACCAGGCAAGGCGTTTCCATGGGTGCACAGTCCAATCTCGATCGTGTCCACTCCAGTCGTAATTGACGCTATCGCTGGGTCGACATGCGTACCAGGTGCATTCAAGTTCTAAGGCCTCTGATTTTTTTTCTCCAGACTGGAAAGAGATAGAAACATGCGCATTGTTTTCAAATGAGGCCGCGTTCATTGTCAATACGTCCCAGAGATGGCAGCACCGTACGGCAGATGGAAATTTACCGCCAGCGGCGAGAATGAGAACTGTTTTAAATACTTAAAATGGCGACGTTTTCCATACTTGAACAGCGTGCAATCATTCGTTTTCTGATTTTGCGTGGTGTGAAACCAATTGAAATTCATTGACAGTTGAAGGAGACATGTGGTGATGGAGTTATGGATGTGTCTAAAGTGCGTTCGTGGGTGCGACAGTTTAATGAAGGCAGAACATCGTGTGACAACAAACCGAAACAACCTCGGACTCGCACAAGCCGGTCTGACGACACGATCGAGAAAGTGGAGAGAATTGTTTTGGGGGATCGCCGAATGACTGTTGAACAGATCGCCTCCAGAGTTGGCATTTCTGTGGGTTCTGTGCACACAATCCTGCATGACGACCTGAAAATGCGAAAAGTGTCATCCGGGTGGGTGCCACGAATGCTGACGGACGACCACACGGCTGCCCGTGTGGCATGTTGCCAAGCAATGTTGACGCACAACGACAGCATGAATGGGACTTTCTTTTCGTCGGTTGTGACAATGGATGAGACGTGGATGCCATTTTTCAATCCAGAAGCAAAGCGCCAGTCAGCTCAATGGAAGCACACAGATTCACTGCCACCAAAAAAATTTCGGGTAACTGCCAGTGCTGAAAAAATGATGGTGTCCATGTTCTGGGACAGCGAGGGCGTCATCCTTACCCATTGCGTTCCAAATGGCACTATGGTAACAGGTGCATCCTTCAAAAATGTTTTGAAGAACAAATTCCTTCCTGCACTGCAACAAAAACGTCTGGGAAGGGCTGCGCATGTGCTGTTTCACCAAGACAACGCACCCGCACATCGAGCTAACGTTACGCAACAGTTTCTTCGTGATAACAACTTTGAAATGATTCTTCATGCTCCCTACTCACCTGACCTGGCTCCTGGTGACTTTTGGCTTTTTCCAATAATGAAAGACACTCTCCGTGGCCGCACATTCACCAGCCGTGCTGCTATTGCCTCAGTGATTTTCCAGTGGTCAAAACAGACTCCTAAAGAAGCCTTCGCCGCTGCCATGGAATCATGGCGTCAGCGTTGTGAAAAATGTGTACGTCTGCAGGGCGATTACGTCGAGAAGTAACGCCAGTTTCATCGATTTCGGGTGAGTAGTTAATTAGAAAAAAAAATCGGAGGCCTTAGAACTTGAATGCACCTCGTACATGTAGCAGTCATCTGCTAAGTGTGTTGAACAGTCCACTCCGAAACACTTGTGCCTGGTCAAGCATTGCACCCTGCTGCCAGATGTGCCACAAACTTGACATATCTAGCATTTCTGCCTAATCGCGGGTCAGACGCCCGTCAACCACTGTGCAAGAATACATGTAATATATTCGCAGTTGCAAACAGGGACGTGCATCAGCTGTATGATAAAATGGCGACAGTGAAAATTTGTAGCGGACCAGGACTCCAACCTGCATTTCCTGCTTATCGCAAACATTCTTCTTACCATTAGGCTGTCTGAGCGGGATTCATGGCCTAACCCAAAACTTCCATAGGTCGTCTACCATGTGTCTGTAACCTGCACTTTTTCACCCGTTATCTATATTTCAGCACAGGGGAGAGATTTTAACAGAAAGTCGCTTGCCTGCCGAGTGCTGGTCGTGGACACACACTCGATGACATACGAAGGTCCGGCCGTGAAACATGCTCGGATAGCCTAAGCTTGCGGCAACTCCTCGCGACAAGCAGGAAACCTGGGTTCGAGCACAAATTTTCACTGTCGTCATTCCATCATACAGCTGGTCGTTTACCATATTTGCAACTGCGAATACGTATCATGTATTTGACAACAGCTGTAGTCGCTACAGCGTCTGTTCGTTTGCACGTGCGTGCAAGTCCCAGGGAATATTGGATCGTACTTCTGAACAACATAGGCACTGCAACATTGCATCGTATCGTACTTTGCATAAATGCTTTCACAACTAGCACACAACACCTAGCTGGCTTCACAATTTCAGAAATACTCTTTATCAGGCACTGTAAGGTAACAACCTGCTTATGTCAACAGACTTCCCCATTTCATGCCTATATCGTAGCTAGAATAACTCCCCATTCGTCTCCACTTACATACTTTCCTTATGACGCCACGTACCTGAAACCCCACCGGACGGGATTTAGAATCACGATGTGTAGTGGTCACAACCTTTGATTCACCAGTGTCCATTTCCTCTTTAAGAATCGACGGGATACCCCAAACAGAGATCTTGCGATACTCAGCTTGCTCTGAAAAATTGCCAGTTTGCTTATGTCTCGGGTTCTTCGGCAGACGATTGTTTGGCGACGTTTCGCCGGCACGAGTGGCTGCCATTGTCAGAGCTTCACCCTCCACTGCTGATGGTAGACTGGAGTGGAGTTGGCGACCGCAGAATATACACTGAAGAGCCCTGCGAGCACGCATAAGTGCCGCAACACGACGTGGCATGGCCTCGACTAATGTCTGAAGTAGTGATGGAGGGAATTCACACCATGAATCCTGCAGGGCTGTCCGTAAATACGTAAGAGTAACAGGGGGTGGAGATCTCTTCTGAACAGCACGTTGCAAAATATCCTATATATGCTCAATAATGTTCATGTCTGGGGAGTTTGGCGGCCAGCGGAAGTGTTTAAACTCAGAAGAGAGTTCCTGGAGCCATTCTGGACGTGTGAGGTCTCGCATTGTCTTGCTGGAATTGCCCAAGTTCGTCGAAATGCACAATGGGCATGAATGGATGCAGGTGATCAGATAGGATACTTACGTACGTGTCACCTCAGAGTCGTATCTAGACGTATCAAGGGTCTCATATCACTGCAACTGCACACGTCCCACACCGTTACAGAGCCTCCACCGGCTTAAACAGTCCCCTGTTGACATGCAGGTTCTATGGGTTCATGGGGTTGTATCCATAGGCTCGATACAATTCGAAACGAGACTCTTCGAATCAGGCAACATGTTTCCAGTCATCAACAGTGCAATGTCGGTGTTGACGGGCCCAGGCGAGGCGAAAAGCCTTGTCTCGTGCAGTCATCAAGGGTACAATGGGGCCTTTCGGCTCCGAAACCCCATATCGATGATGTTTCGTTGAATGGTTCCCACGCCGACACTTGTTGATGCCGCAGCATTGAAATGTGCAGCAATTTGCAGAAGGGTTGCAAGAGGCTCAAATGGCTCGAAGCACTGTGGGACTTACCACCTGAGGTGATCAGTCCCCTAGACTTAGAACTACTTAAACCTAACTAACCTAAGGACATCACACATATCCATGCCCGAGGCAGGATTCGAACCTGCGACCGTAGGAGCAGCGCGGTTCCGGACTAAAGCGCCTAGAACCGGTCGGCCGAAGCGGCCGGCTGGAAGGGTTGCACTTCTGTCACGTTGAACGATTCTCTTCAGTCGTCGTTGGTGCCGTTCTTGCAGGATCTTTTTCCAGCCTCAGTGATGTCGGAGATTTGATGTTTTACCGGATTCCTTATACTCACGGTACACTCGTGAAATGGTCCTACTGGAAAATCCTCACTTCATCGCTACCTCGTCCCCCATCGCTCGTGAGCCGTCTATAACACGACGTTCAAACTCACTTAAATCTTGATAACCTGCCATTTTAGTAGCAGTAACTGATCTAACAATTGCGCAAGACACTTGTTGTCTTATATAGGTATTGTCGACCGCAGCGCCGTATTCTGCCTGTTGACATATCTCTGTATTTGAATACGCATGGCCGGCCGCTATGGCCGAGCGGTTCTAGGCGCTTCAGTCCGGAACCGCACTGCTGTTACGGTCGCTGGTTCGAATCCTGCCTCAGGCATGGATGTGTGTGATGTCCTTAGGTTAGTTAGGTTTAAGTAGTCTAGGGGACTGATGATCTCAGATGTTAAGTCCCATAGTGGTTAGAGCCATTTGAACCATTTGAATACGCAAGGCTGTACCAGTTTCTTCGGCGCTTCAGAGTAAGTACGTGCGGTCATAGCGTTCAAGGGCTTTTCCGTTGGCACTGCCACTGTAGTTCCCCGCGCCCGAGCCACGAAAAGAGGCATGATTAACACGCTCGTAACGGGAGCGAGACGAATATGTGAGCCACAGCACCTCGGACGCGTGATGCAACACCCAGAAAAGGTTCTGAGAAGCAATGGGTACTCCACCGGTTACATAAGAACTGTTACAGAATCAAACGCTCGGCGAAGTGACACATCGGAAGAACAAATGTTTGGTACGGCCTATCTGCCATGGGTTCGCAAACTAGCGGAAAGTGTCGGTCGTATATTGCGCAAATACGACGTAAAAGGGTTATTTATAAACTGACAAAGAAGGTCAAATAGTGTCTCAGATCGTCAAAGAAGATAAGGGCCCTAGATGCAATGTCGGGAATGTACCGCGTTCCATACACATGTGGAAAAGTCTGTGTTGGAATGACTGCGTGTGACACCAGGTCACCGCACGTAAGTGGCGTTGCAGGTTGCGGCAGGTGGAGAAATCGGCTATGGCGGAGCGCGCGGTCTGTGAGACCGACCACACACTAATATTCGCCGTGTAACGTACCCTCTCTCTGTGTTATTGTTTTTGTTTTTTGTTATTGTTTTTTGTTATTGTAGTTGTAGAGATATGAAATTATTGTAGCGGTTTGCTTAGTCAGCCGTACTTCGGAATTTTTTGACATTAAATGGAGCCTGAAACTTGCGTAATAAATACTTCGCGTGAAGTGCCATTTGCGGCATAAACAAAAATTAATTGCGGAGGTGCAATCCACAGAATATTAACAGAAAAGCTTTAGAACAATGCGCACGACTGACTAGACACATTCAGAGGGTACGTACATTCGCGTACGAGTGGTTGCGGTTTGACGAGAAAGATCTATCTTAATTTTTTTTTGTGTAAAATAATTACGTCGTAACACACTCGGAGATTGCGAACGTACAGTCAGGGCAGAGGCATGTACTTTCTATCATTCCCCGTGGCCTGGGTAAAAGAATTGCAATTATTTAAATTTAAGAATATTTGTTTTTCAATCGGACTCGTATTTTTATACGAAAAGGAAGATTGCAGGTTCTGAATGTGTCGGCACAAACACATCGGAATCAATCTTAGCGGCCACCAAAGGAGAGTAGTGAGCACGATCACGTACCTCTATTGTTGAGCAGCGCCGTCCTAAAGATCGTCGCCTCGATCTAAAATTCGCCTTCTCGAAATTAACGGAATAATTTGTACTCCATTGGTATGGGATTTAGGCTTGATCTTGACAGAAATTACAAAACACATTTTTCATCGTTTAACACCTTCATTTAACACACACATAAAGATGAAACCATACAGTACGTCTTTACGCCAGCACATGAGAACAAAAAAGGTAGTTAATACTAGAAGTAATAAAAGAATCTCGAAATTAGTCCTTTGTCTCTCAATGATAAAAAGGTTTTTTAGGGTATTCCTCTGGTATCTTTGAGATTAAATTACAACATTTTTTAGTTCCTTTTCAGTCGATACGGAAGTTCTTGCGGTAAAAAGGGGATGTCACACCCGCTTGTTCAGGGAAGCTACAGAAATACACAGACATGACAATAGCTTCGACAAGAAAGTCTCAAGGTGAACAGATCCTGCATTTCCGTGCTGCAGCGAACAACCGTTGCAGGTGTCAAGACGAGAACCGCGGCGGCAACACTTAACACGGAAAAAACCCTAGGACTTCATCGCCCCAGGTACGTGTAATCCGCGACCGGGAACTCGACAGTTCACCAAATTCACCCCCAGCAATGGAGGGTGAAGCTCCGACAATGCCAGCCACTCGTGCTGGCGAAACGTCAGAAAAAACATTTAACATCCATCGAAGAACTCGAGACAGTAGCTGATAAGCAATTTGTCAACAACTGGCCACGAAAACATTAACAATTGTTTTGTACTTCCATCTGATCCATAGCGCTGTAAAAAACGGCGGTGCAGTTGGTGCTGTGTTTACTGACGTTAGGAAGCCATTTAAGTCGTCTCGCATTGCCGGTTAGTGAAAAAAAAAGAATAGAATCTTAAACGAGTATCGGACCAGATTTGCAACATAATTGGAGACTTTCTTCCAGATAGAGTTCGACACCTCGCTCGTAACGGAACAGTATCGAGAATGCAAACATAATTTCCAGAGAACTGCAAGGAAGTGTCATTCGACTGTTACTGCTTACTATGTATACAAATGATCAGCTAGAAAATGTTAAAAAAAATGTTCAAATGTGTGTGAAATCTTAAGGGAGTTAACTGCTAAGGTCATCAGTTCCTAAGCTTACACACTACTTAACCTAAATTATCGTAAGGACAAACACACACACCCACGCCCGAGGGAGGACTAGAACCTCCGCCGGGACAAGCCGCACAGTAGAAAATGTTGGAAGCTCTTTAAGACTGTTCGTAGATAATGCGGTTGTCTGTAAGAAAATAGCAACGCCAGAAGACTGTACTGATTTGTAGAATGACCATCAGAGGATTGATGAATGGTGTAGGCTTTAGCAATTGACCCTGAACGTAAATAAATGCAACATATTGCAAATATATAGGAAAAGACTCACCCCAGTTCACTGCTAGTAGCGCTACGTCACCATAACGCGTCTGTGCGTTGCAGACAAGTATTGCACCATAATGTAAGAATGAAATTAAAAATTAAAATTGCTTTTCCCAATTTTGTCAGCATGTGCTTTAGTATATTAATTTTTAAACAAATCTCAGATTGATCAGGCGAAGATCTTTCCCTAAACACATCGTTTTAAGAAAAATATACGTTGCCCTAAATAATATAGCTAGATAGCCAAAAACTGGACATAATGTGCGGATGTATGTCAAAATAAATTGATACAAGTCTCAACGTGATTAAAGGAATATTTTGGTCATAATCCAGGTTTTGAAGAAAAATTAAAGGCGCTAAATACTAGACTTAGAAATACGAAAATTTGTATGACGCTTCAGTTCAACACAAAGCTAGTAAGTACGTGACCCCACTGAGCTACCTCTAATAGTTTTCGAGTAATTTACTGAAAACTAAATATGGAACAAAAAATCCTTATTTGTAGTAGATTAAGTGTCTGTTATATTAATGCTAGAAAGTTCTGATTACAGTACATGATGAAACCTATTAAATAACAGACCAGGAATTCGGAGCTAAAAAATCACAAAATTGAACCAATAACTCTAGGAAGGAAAAGAAATTGAATTAAGGTAAACTGCGATTACAGTACACGATGAAACCTATTAAATAACAGATCAGGAATTCGGAGCTAAAAAAATCACAAAATTGAACCAATAACTCTAGGAAGGAAAAGAAATGGAATTAAGGTAAACTGCTTGGCTTTTGCGGATGATTTCGCAATACTTTCAGAAAACCTGACAGAAGGAGTTACTCAAATAAACATTCTGGAAAAATTAGCAAACAGAACTGGTCTCAAAATTTCAGCTGAAAAAACAAAATTCATGGCCAATTAAAAAAAAATGCGCCAAAATACATAAAAACACAAATAGGTAAAATAAAGCGAGTAAATAAATTTAAATATCTTGGAGAAACTGTACAACAAAATGGACTAGAAAAATCTGCAATAGATGTAAGAATTAACAAAATGGAAAGAGCATATGCGTTGACCAAAAATATTTACAACAAGAAATGTGTATCTAGAAAAAGAAAACTAAAACACTACACCACAGTGGTACGAACAGAACGTTTATATGGATCTGAATGCCTAACGATGAACTATAAGATGGACAAACTAGAGGTACTGGAAAGAAGGATTTATTAGAAACATAATGGGTGCAATGGAAAATGCAGATGGTTGGAAAATAAGAAGTAATGAGGAGATCTACAAAAATATAGAGAAAATATCTGAAGTAATGGCCAAACGAAGATTAACCTTTTTTGGACATCTCTACCGAATGGATGGAAACAGACTACAAAACAAATACTCCTATATTTCTGGAAGAAGAAAGCGACAATAGCATGGATTACAGAAGTAAGTAAGGATCTTGAAAGAAACAAGATCAAAGTATCAGAAATAGCAGAAAGAAACCGTTTTAAAAACAAAATACTAAATTTGGAAGGCTTTCAAAGCAGAAGACATAAAAAGTCGGGAACAACATGGACAGAAGAAAGGAAGAGGCTTCATGGAGAGAAAATGAGGGAGTACTGGAAAAATAGGAAACAACAACAAAGGAAGAAGAGGAACTGAAGCTGTTAACGTGATCCTAGTTGGTCAATACGATTGTAAAACAAAAAAGAACCAGAGCTATAACTAGTTTCAAGGCCTGGGTGTAAGTAATACCAAATAAAAGTTGTAGTTCAGAGATCATGTTCTACCGTCAGTTCCTTTCTAAAAATACTAGACAGCAAGGGACTGATGACCTCGGAAGTTAAGTCTCATAGTGCTCAGAGCCATTTGAACCCTTTGAACTAGACAGTAAAGTTTATATGTTGACGAGCTAATTTTTTTTCTGTGATTATATCCAACTTAACTGCATTCATACAAAAATTACGAAGATACTGAATTAATACAAAACAGTGTTATAAAATATTGTGTCCGAGAAAGCGGGCATTTAGAGGCTACTACCGGGGGCGTAAAGCGGATGACAGCAGATGTTCCCTTGGCCATCCGCTGCGTCCTTATATAAATGCGAACTGAAAGGCAGTGACTTCACTTAGCATCCAGCCACTGTACGATCCGCGTCAGTCAAAGGCCGGAATACGCGCTGCCTTGGATGACGTCACAGGCAGGCTGTTACTAAACGCATTACTTCGCACGCAGATACCGTACGGTTCACGTCAGTCAAACGCCGGAGTACGGGATGCCTCGGATTACGTCACAGCCAGACTCCAACTAAACTCATGTTTTCGGTACAAATAGGAAGCGACATTGCGAGGACTGTACACCGTCCTGGATCGCTTAGGTTTCACGGAAGCAACTGTTAGTGTGCCGCCCGTAATGTTAAAAAATCCACGTGGCAAGTGGTGACAATTATTTTCCACTTCAGTGGCGAGCAATTATTTGGATTGTTGTTGTTGTGGTCTTCAGCCCTGAGACTGGTTTGATGCAGCTCTCGATGCTACTCTATCCTGTGCAAGCGTCTTCATCTCCCAATACCTATTGCAACCTACAGCCTTCTGAATCTGCTTAGTGTATTCATCTCTTGGTCTCCCTCTACGATTTTTACCCTCCACTCTGCCCTTCAATACTAAACTGGTGATCCCTTGATGCCTCAGAATGTGGCCCACCAATCGATCCCATCTTCTAGTCAAGTTGTGCCACAAATTCCTCTTCTCTCCAATTTTATTCAATACCTCCTCATTAGTTATGTGATCTACCCATCTAATCTTCAGCATTCTTCTGTAGCACCACATTTCGAAAGCTTGTATTCTCTTCTTGTCTAAACTATTTATGGTTCAAAATGATTCTGAGCACTATGGGAATTAACATCTGTGGTCATCAGTCCCCTAGAACTTAGAACAACTTAAACCTAACTAACCTAAGGACATCACACACATCCATGCCCGATGCAGGATTCGAACCTGCGACCGTAGCAGTCGCGCGGTTCCCGACTGAAGCGCCTAGAACCGCTCGGCCACCGTGACCGGCTAAGAAAGGCAGATTCTTCGTAGGAAGAATCTTAAGGGAATGAACTCAACGACTAGAGAAGTGGCTTAGAAATGCGCTTGTTCGAGGCGCGAGAGCGTAACAGAGATGCTCATTCCAGTAAGACAAAATATTAATTCCTCCGCCACCTGCCCCCCCCCCCCGACCCCCCTCCCCCCGCCCATCTGCTGACACACACACACACACACACACACACACACACACACACACACACACACACACACACACACACACACACACATCTCCCAAAATGACCACAACATGGAAATTCTAGAATTAAAGGTAATACAGAAGCTTACTGACAATCATATTTTGACTAAAGTTCAGTCTTGATCACACCATTTATGATTCAATGACATAGGTAACCGGTTTCGGTTATTTATACATAACCATCATCAGACCCATGGCTCCCTTAGGATGGTAGGCGGAGCTCTCCTCAGCTGCTACGAAGTCTTCCCACGCGCCTTTTGCAAATGGAATAGGGAAGGGGTGATCAATTAGTGGGATCAAAAGTGCCCTCTGCCACACACCGTCAGCTGGCTTGCAGAATATTGATGTAAATGCTCATTCCTTCGAACGAGTCTCCCTCGCTTTCGGCTACGAGTCCAATGACGTTTGCAACTCTTATCATAGGTATGTATCCACTTTGCATTTTTATATCTTTCCTAAAACTTGCTTCACATGCTTTATTGTTTCTCCGACGTACAAGCTGGACACCATGAACTCGGCTTTCTTTACGCTCCATTTCCGTTACTTCTCTTTGGAGGACTTCTAACTGACACCAACAGTACGTTTGGATTTCCGCCTTCTTACCTATGAGGTTGGTGATCATGCTGTAGGTGGAGAAGATGCTGAAGTCGACTTCATTCCAGTTGAAGCGGTACCTCGTGAACAGGTACAGTACAGCCATCTCGCCTGCAACACAACAAATGAGGCAGACTTCAGAAACTGCTAGTAAACTGCAAGCGTGAAATAAATCCAATGAAGGCAATAAACATAAATGCATTACAAAATAGTGAATTATAAAGGACTGTGGGCGAGTATGTTAGGAGGGGTCGAAATTTATGTGTCGTGCATCAGGATAGTAAAGACATTGCGTTCAAGCAAAACATTTGCAAAGATGAAGTAAAATTTTGGTCAGTGACTAAAACTAAAACCACACTGAAGAGCCAAAGAAACTGGCACACCTGCCTCATATGGTGCAGGGCTCCCACGAGCAAGCTAAAGTGCCGCAGACGATGTGACATGGACTCGAATAATGTCAGAAGTAGTGCTGGAGGGAACTGACACCATGCATCCTGCGGGGCTGTCGACGAATACGGAAGAGTACGAGGGGGGTGATCTCTTCCGAATAACACGTTGCAAGGCATCTCAGATATTTTCAATAATGTTCATGGCTGAGGAGTTTGGTGGCTAGTGGAAGTATTTAAACTCAGAAGAGTGTTCCTAGAGCCAGTCTGTAGCAATTCTGGACGTATGGGGTGTCGCATTGTCCTGTTGGAATTAGCCGAGTCCGTCGGAAGGCAAAATGGACATCAATGGATGCAGGTGATCAGACAGGATGCTGATGTATGTGTCACCTGATATCAGGGATCCCATTTCACTCCAACTGCACACGCTCACATTATTACAGAGCCTCCACCAGCTTGAACAGTCCCCTGCTGACATCCAGGATCCATGGGTTCATGAGGTTGTCTCCATACCCGTCCGCGTCCATCCGCTCGAATCACTTTGAAACGAGACTCATCATGTAACATGTTTCTAGTCAGCAACAGTCTAATGTCGGTGTTGATTGGCCCAGGCGAGGCGTAACGCTTCGTGTCGTGCAGTCATCAAGAGTACACGAGTGGGCCTTCGGCTCCGAAAGCCCAGATCGACGATGTTTCGCACGCTGACACTTGTTGTTGGCCCAGCATTCAGATCTGCACTATTTTTCGGAAGAGTTGCACTTCTGTCACGTTGAACGATTCTCTTCAGTCGTCGTTGGTCCCGTTCTTGGAGGATCTTTTCTCGGTCGCAACGATGTCGGAGATTTGATGTTTTACCGGATTCCTGATATTCGCAGCACACTCGTGAAATGGTCGAACGGGAAAATTCCCACTTCATCGCCATCTCGGATGTGCTATGTGCCATCGCTTGTGCGCCGACTGTAACACCACGTTAAAACTCACTTAAGGGGGGGTAGGACGTCAAACTGGCCGACTTGGAGCAGGAGAGGCACCACAGGACATTTTATTTTCTACTGTCTATACTTTTACAAATAAATTCATAAAACTTTGTCAGCACGACCAGGAAGGGTTCAGGATTCACGCTCATAGCAGTGGAAGTTCAGAAATATAACAAAATATATTTTTTTTACATGTGAAATGTCATCATTTTTTCACTTATTATTGCCTGCATTCGTTGCTATAGGTACACTTTTCTTCATAAGTAAGGGAGATTCTTCGATGAATTTTACACAGCATACAACCCATACTTACAGGTGTATGAAACTCTAGAATTTTCCAAATCTATTACAAACTTTGCTAAAAATTGAGATAATTAACCACAAAATCTGAGTTTTTTCTAAACATGAAGTTTAAAATGTAACAGCTCATTCATTTTTTCATTAATTAAATAAATTCTAGAGTTTCATACACCTGTAAGTATGGTTTGTATGCTGTGCAAAATTCATCGAAGAAACTCTGTTAGTTGTGAAGAAAAGGGTACCTATAGCAACAAATGCAGCCAACAGTAAGTGAAAAAAATGATGAAATTTCACACGTAAAAAAATTATTTTCTTATACTTTTGAACTTACATTGCTATGAGTTGGAATCCTGAATCCTTCCTGGTCGTGTTGAAAAAGTTTTATGAATTTATTTGTAAAAGTATAGACAGTAAAAAATTAAAATGTCCTGTGGTGCCTCTCCTGCTCCAAGTCGGCCCGTTTGACATCCTACCCCCCTTAAATTTTGATAACCTGCGATCGTAGCAGCAGTAATCGATCTAACAAGCGAGCCAGACGCTTGTTGTCTGATACAGGCGTTGCCGACCGCAGCGCCGTATTCTGCCCATTTACTTATCTCTTTATTTGAATACAAATGTCTATACCAGTTCCTTTGGCGCTTCAGTGTACGATAAACCGTTAAGTTTTGGGCTTTCTCCTTATGTTATGTCATGAGTTTGGTGCGACCCCTACTTTTAAAAGCAAATGGAGGATTGTGCTGGTTCAAATGGCTCTGAGCACTATCGGACTTAACATCTGAGGTCATCAGTCCCCCCACACTAGGGATGGTACCTTTCTGTAGTACAACTAATGTCTGAGGACCACGCCACATTATAATAGGTACATTACCGCCTCAGCAATGCTGTACCAACTCTTGGGCCATGTGTTTGCTGTTCGTTTCTGTCGTCATTCTCACTAAACCAGCAATGATCGCTTTACCGCATTGTCTATAATCTACATCTACATCCATACTCCGCAAGCCACCTGACGGTGTTTGGCGGAGGGTACCTTGAGTACCTCTAGCGGTTCTTCCTTCTATTCCAGTCTGGTATTGTTCGTGGAAAGGATTGTCGGTATGCCTCTGTGTGGGCTCTAATCTCTCTGATTTTATCCTCATGGTCTCTTCGCGAGACATACGTAGGAGGAAGCAACATACTACTTGACTCCTCGGTGAAGGTATGTTCTCGAAACTTCAACAAAAGCCCGTACCGAGCTACTGAGCATCTCTCCTGCAGAGTCTTCCACGTAATATTCCAAAGCAGCGCTAATTTAACGAATAAAAATTGCTCGTTCGTGAAAAAGAGTTTCTTTAACAACGAAAAATTTTAGCAGTGCTGCTATGACTAATTTATGTTTTCGTTTTTTACCCCTTTATTAGCAAAAAATAAAATCACCTGTTATAATCGAGACCAAACAAATACCGAAAAGTACCGTTTATTCAGATCTAAAATACCGGTATCGGTTTTAACTGGTTGGTTTTTCCCAAATGGTTCAAATGGCTCTGAGCAGTATGGGACTTAACATCTATGGTCATCAGTCCCCTAGAACTTAGAACTACTTAAACCTAACTAACCTAAGGACATGACACAACACCCAGTCATCACGAGGCAGAGAAAATCCCTGACCCCGCCGGGAATCGAACCCGGGAACCCGGGCGTGGGAAGCGAGAACGCTACCGCACGACCACGAGCTGCGGACTTGGTTTTTCCCATCGAGTTGGTAATTTTTGGACATTTGTGGCAAGTTCCTACGGGACAAAACTGCTGAGTTCATCGGTCCCTAGGCTTACACACTAACTTACGCTAAGGACAGCACACAAAACACCCAGCCATGCCCGAGGGAGGACTCGAACCTCCGACGGGGGGAGCCGCCCGAACCGTGACAAGGCGCCTGAGACCGCACGGCTACCCTGCGCGGCGTTTCGCATCCATGGAGGTAGCCAGGAGACGAATATATCACAAACTTCCTTCTCCGTCCTCAAATCGCAAGTATTAAAAAAACAAAAAAATTACGCTTCCATATGGAGGAAACGACTCAGTGCTCTTGCAAGTACATTAAATCACGAAAGAAAGGGACATCTAGCAGAAAATTCCCAATATTTGTGTACAAAACGCACATAATAGGTTGGTCAACATCCCTGCGGCAAGCATGATGGTAGGGGTGACATTTTCATTTTAAATTTAAATGCGAACATTTTTACGTTAGCCTTTACCGTGACTGTTATTGACATTAAATGAAACAACAAGTTTACTGTTACCTGTCACCGTTTTATTCATTTCCACGACGCGTTTCGAAGGTTTAAACCTCCATCACCGGGTGGATTTACATTAGTTAGTATGACATTTGTGTGTGTGTTGTGTTACGATGTTTTGGAGGAAAGTGTGCCACTGCCTCCAGTGCTCACAGGTTCTTTTGGCTGTAGTAACACATCACATGTGTACTGTCACATTTGTAAACAAATATGGCGTCTGGACTCAATATTTCACGCCATATTTGTCGAGTGTCTTAGTGGCCAAATCAGTAGCTAGAATTGCCCAGAACGATCTTCAAACGGTGAGCAATTGTGACCTGGTGTCATGACGCATTGCCATCAATAAATATTCCAACGTCGTTTGGGAACATGAATTCCGCTAATGGCTGAAAACGGTCTCCAAGTAGCCGAAAATAACCATTCACAATCAATGATCGCTTCAGTTGGAACAGAGGACCCATTTCTTGCAAAAACAGGCATAATGTCTGATGGGATAACTGCAATCACTAGTTTTTCCAGTGTTATTTATAATCCGTCTTGATTGCATAGAATGTTTATTCAACTGACCGGTTTCGGTTCCTCTAGAACCATCCTCACATCTGCAATTTCTGTTATAGGAGTAACCTGTCCATAGACGCAGCATTTCATTTGAATACACATTTTATACAATCAAGATGGATTATAGATAACAGAGGACCCAGTCCATTCGATGTAAACACAGACAAAAATGTTCTCGACCCATCAGCAGCTTGCACTGTGCCTTGTTGACAACCTCGGTCCATGGCTTCGTGGGATCTGCGCTACGCTCTAACCCTGCCACCAGCTCTTACCAACTGAACTGGTGACTCTTCTGACCAGGCTACGGTTTCCCAGCCGTGTAGGATCCAACCGATACGGTCATGAGGCCAGAAGAGGCGCTGCAGGCGATGTCGTGATGTTAGCAAAGGCACTCGGGTGCATCGTCTGCTGCCATAACCCATTAACATCAAATTTCGCCACAGTGTTCTAATGGATACGTTCGTCGTACGTCCGACATTGATTTCTGGGGTTCTTTCACGCAGTGTTGCTTGTCTGTCAGCACTGACAACTCTGCGCAAACGACGCTGCTCCCGGTCGTTAAGTGAAAGCCGTCGGCCATTACGTTGTCCGTGGTGAGAGGTAATGCCCGAAATTTGGTATTCTCCGCACACTCTTTACACTGTGGCTCTCGGAATATTGAATTCTATAATGGATTCCGAAATGAAATGTCCGGTGTGTCTAGCTGCAACTACCGTTCCGCTTTCAGCATCTTTTACTTCCCGCTGTGGGGCCATAATGACCGACGGGAAGCTTTTCACACGAATCATCTGAGTACAAATGACAGCTCCTCCAATCACTGCCGTGTTTTACACTACTGGTGATTAAAATTACTACACCAAGAAGAAATGCAGATGATAAACAGGTATTCATTGGACAAATATATTATGGTAGAACTGACATGTGATTACATTTTCGCGCAATTTGGGTGCATAGATCCTGAGAAATCAGTACACAGAACAACCACTGCCCATAATAAAGGCCTTGATACGCCTGGGCATTGAGTCAAACAGAGCTTGGATGTCGTGTACAAGTACAGTTGCCCATGCAGCTTCAACACGATACCACAGTTCATCAAGAATAGTGCCTGGCGAATTGAGACGAGACAGTTGCTCTGCCACCATTCACCAACGTTCTCAGTTGCTGAGAGATCTGGAGAATGTGCTGGCCAGGGCAGCAGTCGAACATTTTCTGTATCCAGAAAGGCCTGCACAAGAGCTGCAACATGCGGTCGTGCATTATCCTGCTGAAATGTAGGATTTCGCAGGGATCGGATGAAGGGTAGAGCCATGGATCGTAACACATCTGAAATGGAACGTCCACTGTTCAAAGTGCCGTCAATGCGAACAAGAGGTGACCGAGACGTGTAACCAATGGCACCCCATACCATCACACCGGGTGATACGCCAGTATGGCGATGAGGAGTACACGCTTCCAATGTGCGTTCACCGCGATGTCGCCAAACACGGATGCGACCATCGTGATGCTGTAAACAGAACTTGGATTCATCCGAAAAAATGACGTTTAGCCATTCATGCACCCCAGCTTCGTCGTTGAGTACACCATCGCAGGCGATCCTGTCTGTGATGCAGCGTCAAGGGTAACCGCAGCCACGGTCTCCGAGCTGATAGTCCATGCTGCTTGCAAACGTCGTCGAAATGTTCGCGCAGATGGTTGTTGTCTTGCAAACGTCCCCATCTGTTGACTCAAGGATCGAGACGTGGCTGCACGATCCGTTACAGCCATGCGGATAAGATACCTGTCATCTCGACTGCTAGTGATACGAGGCCATTGGGATGCAGCACGTAGTTCCGTATTACCCTCCTGAACCCACCGATTCCATATTCTGCTAACAGTCGTTGGATCTCGACCAACGCGAGCAGCAATGTCGCGATACGATAAACCGCAATCGCGATAGCCTACAGTCCGACCTTTATCAAAGTCGGAAACGTGATGGTACGTATTTCTCATCCTTACTCGAGCCATCACAACAACGTTTCACCAGGCAACGCCAATCAACTGCTGTTTGTGTATGAGAAATCGGTTGGAAACTTTCCTCACGTCAGGACGTTGTATGTGTCGCCACCGGCGCCAACCTTGTGTGAATGCTCTGAAAAGCTAATCATTTGCATATCACAGCATCTTCTTACTGTCGGTTAAATTTCGCGGCTGTAGCACGTCATCTTCGTGGTGTAGCAATTTTAATGGCCAGTAGTGTATCTCGAGAACACAATACTACCGCTCTCTGTATATGTGGATATCGCAATCCTACGTCTTTTGTCATCTCAGTGTGTTGCGTCCCATGCAAATATGCGCACTACTTTCGATAAAATAACCAAGCAATAATGACAGGGAAATGAAACAATAGTACGTGCTATATGTGACAGTCACGTCACAAAATCACTGAAACTTTTGGTGGGTGCATGAAGTTCTTTTTTCCTAACTACGAGAACGCTCAGTGGTCAGCGCGACAGAATGTCAATCGTAAGGGCCCGGGTTCGATTCCCGACTGAGTCGGAGATTTTCTCCGCTCAGGGATTGGGTGTTGTGTTGTCATAACCATGATCATTTCATCCCCATCGACGCGCAAGTCGCCGAAGTGGCGTCAAATCGAAAGACTTGCACCCGGCGAACGGTCTACCCCACGGGAGGCGCAAGTCACACAGAATTTATCTACCTACAAGAATATGAGCCTCAGTTTACAACAATCGTGGTCGGAGATGCGGAAGTAAATTTGAAGTCGATCCTAGTTACGTTCAACATGGCTCCTTCACTACAGGGAACAAGCTGCAAGCTGCCCATCAACGTGAGAAAGAGTCGTAATCGTTTCTGACGCTAAAAAAGACAGGATTTCTTTTGTAGCACGAACTGTGCTGCATGTTATTTATCACATAACTGGGCATGAAAAAAAGGAAAGGCTACACTGCACTAGTGTAACTGGACTTCCGAAGGTAATCAAGAATCTTTTCCATGACGCATCAATCAGCGTTTAAAAGCCTGTCACACGGTTGATAATTGCTTCTTATTTATCGCTTGCTCGCTGAATGAAAATAAGTTAAGTGGTTACAGAAGCGCGCTGGCAAACGCTGCGTTACAATGGCCACGCACGAAGCGCCAAGGACGAACAGTCTCCGGCGCTAAACCACCTCACTGCTGCATCGGTCTCTCTTACTCGGAGAACGATCGTAGGAGATGCCGGTAGCTTATTATACCGATATTCAGAGCATGTGAACCGAACCAAGACAACTTTTCCAGGGAAGGCGTGTTTATCTTGGGCACAAGGTGTAGGGCAATAGCACAGTCGTAAAATGCCAGACTACACATCGAATGGCCTCGTGATCGATTCCCGTTGAAGCATATGATTTTTATGTGCCATATATCACTTCTTTGATCCCTGTAAATCCTCGCTGATGTGAAAAGTGACGATTTTCAATGTGATCCAGAATCCACATTAAACTACACTACTGGCCATTAAAATTGCTACACCACGAAGATGACGTGCTACAGACGAAAAATTTAACCGACAGGAAGAAGATGCTGTGATATGCAAATGATTAGCTTATCAGAGCATTCACACAAGGTTGGCGCCGGTGGCGACATCTACAACGTGCTGACATGAAGAAACTTTAGAACCAATTTCTTATACACAAACAGCAGTTGACCGGCGTTACCTGCTGAAACGTTGTTGTGATGCCTCGTGTAAGAAGGAGAAATGCGTACCATCACGTTTCCGACTTTGATAAAGGTCGAATTGTAGCCTATCGCGATTCCGGTTTATCGTATCGCGACATTGCTGCTCGCGTTGGTCGAGATCCAATGACTGTTAGCAGAATATGGAATCAGTGCGTTCCGGAGGGTAATATGGAACGCCGTGCTGGATCCCAACGGCCTCGTATCACTAGCAGTCGAGATGACAGGCATCTTATCCGCACGGCTGTAACGTATCGTGCAGCCACATCTCGATCCCTGAGTCAACCGATGGGGACGTTTGCAAGACAACAACCATCTGCACGAACAGTTCGACGACGTTTGCAGCAGCACGGACTATCAGTCCAGACACCCTTGACGCTCATCACAGAGAGGAGCGCCTGCGATGGTGTACTCAACGACGAACCTAGGTTCACGAATGACAAAACGTCATTTTTTCGGACGAATCCAGGTTTTGTTTCCAGCATCATGATGGTCGCATCCGTATTTGGCGACATCGCGGTGAACGCACGTTCGAAGCATGTATTCGTCATCGCCATACTGGTGTATCACCCGGCGTGATGGTATGGGGTGCCATTGGTTACACGTCTCGGTCACCTCTTGTTCGCATTGACGGCACTTTGCACAGTGGCCGTTACATTTCAGATGTGTTACGACCCGTGGCTCTACCCTTTATTCGATCCCTGACAGACCCTACATTTCAGCAGGATAATGCACGACCACATGTTGCAGGTCCTGTACGGGCCTTTCTGGATACAGAAAATGTTCGAGTGCTGCCCCGGCCAGCAAATTCTCCAGCTCTCTCATCAATTGAAAACGTCTGGTCAATGGTGGCCGAGCAACTGGCTCATCACAATACGCCAGTCACTACTCCTGATGAACTGTGGTATCGTGTTGAAGCTGCATGGTCAGCTGTACCTTTACACGCCATCCAAGCTCTGTTTGACTCAATGCCCAGGCGTATCAAGGCCGTTATTACGGCCAGAGGTGGTTGTCGTGGGTACTGATTTCTCATGATCTATGCACCCAAATTGCGTGAAAATGTAATGACATGTCAGTTCTAGTATAATATATTTGTCCAATGAATACCCAATTATGATATGCTTTGCTTCTTGGTGTAACAATTTTAATGGCCATTAGTATATAACAGGGAAATATTGTTACGAAAAATATCGAAGTATTCTTGAACGATTTATTTCAAATTTTAACATGACACTCAAAAAGGCATGCAGACAGGCATGGGCTATAGAGTCTTTAAACAGTAATGTACATGTCTTCTGTTAAAACGGAATGTGACAAAAAATGCTGTGCTACACTATGAAAATGTATGGTTTAGTTTTCTTTCCTGCAGTCAACTGTTTCTCCCATTAGAGAGCCTTACAGGTGTAAAAGCTGATGTTTCTATTGATGGCTGAGGAAGGTGTACCTGAACAACATTATATCAGTATTTACTTTATTCGCAGAGTGTGGTCTGCATACTGTAAGACCTTCGGTACACACACCAACAGATTATTTGACCTGTCGCTCTAACGAAGTAGGCGAGTGTCAGCAATATGTCTCGTTGTCTTATCGTGGCGTGTTTATCTTCTGCCGTTAGGTCAGACGATAGAAATGCCACTTGCACGCTTAGAGTAGCAGATTGACGGTGACCAACTTTAAACAGAACTTGATTAATGTTCACACAGATTTATTAAAATAATAAAAAGCATAGACTTTACCAAACTTGATTCTGGATGCTGTTTACAATTGGCAATCTGAAGTTCCTTTGGTCTTGGTACGTTAATCTTAATCTCATATATCTCTGACACTTGACAAAGTGTCTATTCATTTATTTTCATGGCTAAGTACAGGAATATGATATTCTTATTAGGCGCAGACTGAAACTTGACTATAGACTGGTACAGACTGGTGCAGACAAATGCGGACTGACTAATCGGAGGTCTGTACACTCGTTATAATACCTCGCGCGTTCATGTATCACTGCGCGAGTGTGATCCGTGAGGAGAAAAGGTTCTACGTTAGCAGCAATCTCATTGGCTGCGTTACATATTAATACGCAGATCGGCGGAAGCAGAATTTGGTCCGTCTCTAAGGCAGCACCATCTCGTAGTGTGGAGACATACGAGCGCTGCGCCTGCGCTGTTGTCCTTAGCGGGGCGCGCTCTAGTGGGAAAGTTGTGTACGCGCTGACTACATAACACAGAGTAACAATTATAGCTATTAGGAATTCTACATATTTAGGTAAACTAGAACCTCCGAGTATATGTGACAAGAGCAGGCCATAAATGCTTATGTTGTCCTGGGCAGCAGGGCAAGTGATGAAGTGTGGAAGTGCGGATGTCTGGACCGACATCGGTTAGTCTATACTGACAAGTGTAGTCCACTTAATGGTGATGCAGTTACAGCATAGTTTGTGAGAAGACTCTTCGATGCAGAGGAAAAACAACCAAGACAAGGGTGCGTGTACATGTTAACGTATCACATATATAAATACCTGCACTTACACTCGTTACACAGTGTATATTTTTTCTCCCTATAAAAAATTGTATACTACGCTATGATGTGCTGTTTTTATTTCTTCCTCGCAATCGATTTTAACAGAAAATCAGAAAATTGTATTTATGGTTTTTCTGCTTATGACTAGGATAGTACAGCGGAATTTGAATCGTCCTAACCATTCAGAAACTGACACTGAAATACTGTCATTGAAGCTGCTATCCTCAGAGATCCAGCTGGAGTGGTCTCTCTCATATGTCATATTCGAATGACCCTGTACCAATTTACACACTCATTTGAAGCGACATGAGTTTTCAACAAGGTTTTGTTTGCAGTACCAACAAACAGGGCTGAAGGTAATGAGACAGGAGGCAAGAGGAGATGAACAGCGAGGGGAAGAGGAAATAGAGGAGGAGATAGAGAGGGGGGGGGGGAAGAGGTTATGGACAGAGGCAGAAGGAGAAAGAGGTTAGCACGTGTATCCAATCCCCATATGTATTTAGCAACTGCGAAGCACTGATGGGTTCGCTAGTTATTTGTGACCATTTCAATTCCTCGTGGACAAGAGTACTGACATGTGAGACGGTAGTGGTTGATGATGCGGACCAGTTCCGTAATTAGCCACTCGGATTCTCTTCTGCATCGAGAGCAGTTGACGAAGATGTGATTAATCTGCTGGAGATCTCCACAGGCGCAATATTGCGATGTTACGAGGAGGAAATGAGACACTTAAAGTAGTAAAGGAGTTTTGCTATTTGGGGAGCAAAATAACTGATGATGGTCGAAGTAGAGGGGATATAAAATGTAGACTGGCAATGTCAAGGAAAGCGTTTCTGAAGAAGAGAAGTTTATTAAGATCGAGTATAGATTTAAGTGTCAGGAATTCTTTTCTGAAAGTATTTGTATGGAGTGTAGCAATGTGTGGAAGTGAAACGTGGACGATAAATAGTTTAAACAAGAAGAGAATAGAAGCTTTCGAAATGTGGTGCAACGAAAGAATGCTGAAGATTAGATGGGTAGATCACATAACTAATGATGAGGTATTGAACAGAATTGGGGAGAAGAGGAGTTTGTTGCATAACTTGACTAGAAGAAGGGATCGGTTGGTAGGACATGTTCTGAGGCATCAAGGGATCACCAATTTAGTACTGGAGGGCAGCGTGGAGGGTAAAAATCGTAGAGGGAGACCAAGAGATGAATACATTAAGCAGATTCAGAAGGATGTAGGCTGCAGTACGTACTGGGAGATGAAGAAGCTTGCAGAGGATAGAGTAGCATGGAGAGCTGCATCAAACCAGTCTCAGGACCGAAGGCCACAACATCAACAACGAGGTGGAGCGTACAAATACAATGGTTGGAACTTTAATAGTGGCAACTATTTATTTACAGCTCGCACAAAATAGATACGTGTTTCGAAGTTTGCTGTTTATTTTTGGAACACAACCTACGACCAACTTAGAGACAGAAGTGATGACATTTTCTGCAGGACCTGACCATCATTTTGCAGGACAATGCTCAAGCACGTACAGTGCAAGGTATTAATGATTTGTTTGACTGATGGGGCTGCCAAGTGCTATACCACCTCCTGCACTCCCCTGACTTGAGCCCTCATGAGTTCAACTCGATTTCTAAACTGAAGGAAACACTTCACGGCATTCGCTTCAGAACTGCTACAAATTCGTCGGGCAATAGACCGCGCCGCTCGAACTCTCAACACAACTGGCACTGCTAAGAGTATCCTACGAGTTCCATATCGCTGGAGACGGGTTATACACAATGATGGTGACTACTTTGAATGTCAGTAAAACTTTAAAACAGGTATCTATTTTGTACGAGCTGGTAATAAATAGTTGCCACTATTAAAGTTCCAACCCTCTTATATTGTCGGTGATAGCTGTGGTTGACTTTCAAACCGGTAATGACACCCACGAACTGTCTCGTCGTCCCTGTGCCAGGTAAGCTGCAGTTCAGAAGCCTCTTCTCAGCATACCATTGGGCCTCCGGTATATGCGGATGGATTTGTCAGTATCAGGTGCCCTTGTGCAGATAAAAGTTTGAAGGATCGGAAGCGCCTACGGACGGACCTATATCAGTTGTTGTTCTGGCGTCGTTCTACAAAGTACTCGGCGGATTTCGCAAGGAGTTGCTGTCAGCAGTACTTCATAGAACGGAATCTTGATGCCTGCGCTCGTCTTCCGCTAAATATGATGGTTAGTTTCCGTGATAAATAGCTGAAACGGATAACAACAACCTTACAGGCTCCTGGACAACATGTTATGGCGTGTCCTGTACCCATAGCCATCCGCAGCAGCGGATTTGGGGTATTGGGATTGAAGGGGAGAGGGGAACCCGCTGTAGGTATTGTTGTGGATTGGCAGGAGCCAATTCACGGGGTTTGGAGGAGGCCGAGAGGCACGCGTTTGAGCTCACGCAGGCTGTCGTGAGGTCTGGAACAGGTAAAGTAATTATACTATCAAGAAAAGTACGTAGCTGCTGGAATACTTAACTTTAATCCATAATTGGTGAACATCGGTCTGACTGTACATGCATCCCAAGATAAATAACAAATGATAATGGCGCCTTGTTAGGTCGTAGCAAATGACGTAGCTGAAGGCTATGCTAACTATCGTCTCGGCTAATGAGAGCGTAATTTGTCAGTGAACCATTGCTAGCAAAGTCGGCTGTACAACTGGGGCGAGTGCTAGGGGGTCTCTCTAGACTAGACCTGCCGTGTGGCGGCGCTCGGTCTGCAATCACCGACAGTGGCGACACGCGGGTCCGACGTATACTACCGGACCGCGGCCGATTTAAAGGCTACCACCTAGCAAGTGTGGTGTCTGGCGGTGACACCACAGGTATTATTAACTTTTCGCGATTCCGCTATATCTACAGCCACACTCTGCAAAGGATACTTCCCGATGCACCAGTTTTTAGAGTTTCTTCCAGTTCCATTCACGTATGGAGCGTGGGAAGAGTGATTTGTCTCAATGCCTCTCCGCGTGTAGTAATTATTCTACTCTAATCCTCTCGACCCCTATGTGGCCGGTAGGTACGGGTTTGTAGTATATTATCAGTTAAAGCCGGTTCTCGAAACTTTGTTAGTAGACTTTCTCGGGATACTGAAGTTAAACTCTTCTGGGTTATTAGGCCGCGTCGTATTTCTACTAAAATTATCGACGTTTCGATCCCTTTGGTGGGATCTTCCTCAGGATCTTATGGTATCCACTACTGCTAGAAAACTGTCAGAGACGAGTGTCGTGCCGGCCGTGGTGGCCGAGAGGTTCTAGGCGCTCCAATCCGGAACCGCGCTGCTGCTACGGTCGCAGGTTCGAATCCTGCCTCGGGCATGGATGTGTGTGGTGTCCTTAGGTTAGTTAGCTTTAAGTAGTTTTAAGATCTAGGGAACTGATGACCTCAGATGTTAAGTCCCATTTGAACTTTTTTTTTTGTACCCAGTGTTTACTGTAACATATTCGTTGGACCTAAGTCGAAAAAAGGCCCCGGGAGTAGACAACATTCCATTAGAACTACTGACAGCCTTGGGAGAGCCAGTCCAGACAAAACTCTACCATCTGGTGAGCAAGATGTATGAGACAGACGAAATTCCCTCAGACTTCAAGAAGGATATAATAATCCCAATCCCAAAGAAAACAGTCCCATTTGAACTTTTTTTTTGTACCCAGTGTTTACTGTAACATATTCGTTGGACCTAAGTCGAAAAAAGGACCCGGGAGTAGACAACATTCCATTAGAACTACTGACAGCCTTGGGAGAGCCAGTCCGGACAAAACTCTACCATCTGGTGAGCAAGATGTATGAGACAGACGAAATTCCCTCAGACTTCAAGAAGGATATAATAATCCCAATCCCAAAGAAAACAGGTGTTGACAGATGTGAAAATTACCGAACTATCAGTTTAATAAGTCACAGCTGCAAAATACTAACGCGAATTCTTTACAGACGAATGGGAAAACTGGTAGAAGCCAATCTCGGGGAAGATCAGTTTGGATTCCGTAGAAATGTTGGAACACGTGAGGCAATACTGACCCTACGACTTATCTTAGAAGAAAGACTAAGGAAAGGCAAACCTACGTTTATAGCATTTGTAGACTTAGAGAAAGCTTTTGACAATATTGACTGGAATACTCTTTGAAATTCTGAACGTGGCAGGGGTAAAATACTGGGAGCGAAAGGCTATTTACAATTTGTACAGAAACCAGATGGCAGTTATAAGAGTCGAGGGGCATGAAAGGGAAGCAGTGGTTGGGAAGGGAGTGAGACAGGGTTGTAGCCTATCCCCGATGTTATTCAATCTGTATATTGAGCAAACAATAAAGGAAACAAAAGAAAAGTTCGGAGTAGGTATTAAAATCCACGGAGAAGAAGTAAAAACTATGAGGTTCGCCGATGACATTGTAATTCTGTCAGACACAGCAAAGGACCTGCAAGAGCAGCTGAACGGAATGGCCAGTGTCTTGAACGGAGGATATAAGATGAACATCGACAAAAGCTAAACGAAGATAATGGAATGTAGTCGAATTAAATCGCGTGATGCTGTGGGAATTAGATTAGTTTATGACACACTTAAAGTAGTAAAGGAGTTTTGCTATTGGGGTAGCAAAATAATTGATGATGGTCGAAGTAGAGAGGACATAAAATGTAGACTGGCAATGGCAAGGAAAGCGTTTCTGAAGAAGAGAAATTTGTTAACATCAAGTATTGCTTTCAGTGTCAGGAAGTCGTTTCTGAAAGTATTTGTATTGAGTGTAGCCACGTGTGAAAGTGAAAAATGGACGATAAATAGCTTAGACAATAAGTGAATAGAAGCTTTCGAAATGTGGTGCTACAGAAGAATGCTGAAGGTCAGATGAGTAGATCACATAACTAATGAGGAGGTATTGAATAGAATTGGGGAGAAGAGAGGTTTGTGGCACAACGTGACTAGAAGGAGGGATCGGTTGGTAGGACATGTTCTGAGGCATCAAGGGATCACCAATTTAGTACTGGAGGGCAGCGTGGAGGGTAAAAATCGTAGAGGGAGACAAACGGATGAATACACTAAGCAGATTCAGAAGGATGTAGGTTGCAGTAGGTACTGGGAGATGAAGAAGCTTGCACAGGCAGAGTAGCATGGAGTGCTGCACCAAACCAGTCTCAGGACTGAAGACCACAACAACAAGAACAACTTCTAGGGGACTGATGACCTCCGCTGTTAAGTCTCATAGTGCTCAGAGCCATTTAAACCATTTTTGATCAGTGTCGCGTCCTCTTATGAAGGGGAGTTTTCTCGCTTTGTTGCTGGAGAAGTGATAGTACTGATTAAAATTCATATGGTTAACATTGATGGGCCACAGTCATAGGCTAATATTCCCACTTGATGCAGAAGAAGGGGCGTTGTTGGCTGATGTCCTGTGGGGATCAGCCAACAACGCCCCTTCTGCTACATCAGAGTGGGAATATTAGCCTATGACTGTGGTCCACAAATGGTATCCATATGAATTTCAACCAGTACTATCACTTCTCCACCACGAACGCGAGAAAACTCCCCTTTGTAAGAGGACGCGACACTCGTCTCTGACAGGGTTCTAGCAGTAGTGGACACCATAAGATCCTGAGGGAGATCCCAGCAAAGGGGTCGAAACGTCGATAGTTTTAGTAGAAATATGACGCGGCCTAATAACCCAGAAGAAATTAACTTCAGTGACAACGCCCACGAAAGCCTGCAGACTTACATATTTCTCAGGATAGTTTTCGTCTATCTTCAAGAGTCTTCCAGTTGAGTTCCTTCAGTACTTCTATGACACTCGCCCACGGATTTAATAAACCTGTGATCACGCCTGGTTTCTCTGTATACGTTCAATGAGCCTTGTTAGTCCCGTCTGGTACGGCCACAACACACTTGAGCAATATTCTAGGATGTTTATATTCTGACATAATTGTCGTAAGGAGTGTGATCAAAATATCACTTAAACGTGTATTTGACACTACAATAGTGAAGTCATAGTCAGAGAACATAATTTTATTTCTTTAAAAAGAAAGAGTTACATTACCGGTTTCACCGAACTACGTCGTCATTTTCAAATGCAAAACACCAGTTGGAGAATATACGAGAACTATAGTGGGAACTATGACCGAACATCTGACAATAATTACGAAAAATAATGAGATCGGGCAGCTGAGGCAATGGTGGCACAAAACCAAGCCACTACCACTTCCGCCCACGCTTGCCCAAACGTACATTCTACATTAGGACATGGAATGTACGCAGCAGTTTTAGGACGCTCTTGGCTACGATACATTGCGACGTGACGAGAAACTGAGCCTCTTGAACCAAACGGTTTCTGTCTGATCACACTCAGCCAAATGACAACTAAAGTCTGTCCATGGCAGCAGTCGGTATTGTGACGCATCGATGCCAGGTTAAGACCAAGGCAAATGTGGGGAAAACGGGTCCAGCAAACAGCCAGCTTGTTTTCGGACACGAAACCAGACTTGAAAGGGAGACTACATCTGCAGCAGCTAACCTGCTAACCTACCACACAGGTTCTGCAACTGAAACGAAATCCAGTACACTGTCCACTTGCTTTCGAATCTACGAGGTTCTCGAAGCCGGTGTGAAATGGAAACTGGATGTACAACACCCTCCCTTCTCGCTGAACTCACTTAAACTGTTAAAGCAATAGTCGACACGTCCATTTATTTTACTAACGTCAACAGACCTGTTTCTTGTTACTGCTATTTTTCCTTTTGTATTCTTTTCTACATTTCCTCTTTTCCTCTTACTTTTTTGTATTACTGTGAGACTCCTTTCTTGATAATGAGATTTCAAGAATGGCTACGTTAACAAATAATAACAAAAATGTGTTTGAATTCCACACAAAACGATTAAAAACGTTTTATGTAATTACAGTACGGTCCACATTAGTTACCTTCGTGATTGTCGATTAATAAAGATGAATAAATAAATCTACTTCGTAAACTACACGAAATCTGTTCAATGAGTTTAGCCCTAATGCAAAGCACTGTTATATCTACATCTTCATCCACCGAAGAGCCAAAGAAACTGGTTCACCTGCCTAATATCGTGTAGGGCCCCCGCGAGCCCAAGACGCCGGCCGGTGTGACCGAGCTGTTCTAGGCGCTTCAGTCAGGAACCGCGCGACCGCTACGGTCATAGGTTTAACTAGTTCTAAGTTCTAGGGGACTGATGACCTCAGATGTTAAGTCCCATAGTGCTCAGACATTTGAACCGCTAGCACGCTGAACTGCCGCGACGCGGCGTGGTATGGACTCGACTAATGTCTGAAATGGCGCTGGAGGGAACTGACACCAAGAATCCTGCACAGCTGTCCATAAACCCATAAGAGTACGAGGGGGTGGAGATCTCTTCCGAATAACCCTTCCAAGGCATCCCAGATACGCTCAAAAATGTTCATTTCTGGGGAGTTTTGTCGCCAGCAAAAGTGTTTAAACCCAGAAGAACGTTCCTGGGGCCACTCTGTAGCAATTCTGCACGTGTGGGGTGTCGCATTGTCCTGCTGGATTTCCCCGGGTGTAAGTCCCTCGGAACGCACAATGGACATGAATGGATGCAGGTGATCAGACAGGATGCTTACGTTCGTGTCACCTGTCAGAGTCGTATCTAGACGTACCTTGGGTCCCATATCATTCCAACTGCACACGTCCCACAGCACTACAGAGTCTCCATCAGCTTGAACAGTCCCCTGCTGACATGCTGTGTTCATCAGTTCATGAGGTTATCTCCATACCAGAACACGTCCATCCGCTCGATACAATTTGAAACGAGACTCGTCCGACCAGACAACATGTTTCCAGTCATCAACAGTGCAATGTCGGTGTTGACGGGCCCAGGTGAGGAGTAAAGCTTTGTGTCGTGCAGTCATGAAGGGGTACAGGAGTGGGCCTTCGGTTCTGAAAGCCCATATCGATGATGTTTCGTTGAATGGTTCGCACGCTGGCACTTGTTGACGACGTAGCATTGAAATCTGCAGCAATTTTCGGAAGGGTTGCACTTCTGTCACGTTGAACTATTCTCTTCAGTAGTCGTTGGTCCCGTTCTTGCAAGATATTTTTCCGACCGCAGCGATGTCGCAGATTTAATGCTTTACCGGATTCCTCATATTCCCAGTATACTCGTGAAATCGGCGTACGGGAAAATCCCCACTTCATCGCTAGCTCGGAAATGCTGTGTCCCGTCACTCGTGTGCCGACTGTAACACCACGTTCAAACTCACTTAAATCTTGATAAGCTGCCAGTGTAGCAGCAGTAACCGATATAACAACTGTGTCAGACACTTGTCTCATTTCTTACGTTACTGAATACTTTCTATAAAATCGTTTCTGAAGAACTTGTGGTCCAAACGTAGATTCTCAGAAATTTCTTCCTCAAATTAAGGCCCATCATTTATATTAGTAGACTTCTCTTGGCCAGGAATTCCCTTTTTGCCAGTGCTAGTCTGCTTTTGATGTCCTCCTTGCTCCGTCCGTCATTGGTTATTTTATTGCCTAGATGGCAGAATTCCTTAACTTCATCTAGTTCGGGACCATCAATCCTGATGTTAAGTTTCTCGCTGTTCTCATTTCTACTACTTCTCATTACTTTCATCTTTCTTCGATTTACTCTCAATCTATATTTTGTAGTCAGACTGCTCATTCTGTTCAGCAGATTCTATAATTCTTCTTCACTTTCAGTGAGAACAGCAATGTCATCATCGAATCTTAACATTGATAGCCTTCGAAATTGCATTTTTGTTCCATTCTTGAAATTTTCTTTTATTCCTTCATTGATTCTTCGATGTACAGATTGAACAGAAGGGGGGGGAAGGACTGCATTCCTGTCATACACCTATCTTAATACCAGTACTTCGTACTTGGTCGTCCACTCTTATTACTCCCATCTAACATATCTTTCCCTATAGTTTACCCCCACTTTTCTCAGAATTTCGAACATCTTGCACCGTTTTACAATGTCGAACCCTTTCTCCAGGTCGAGGTATGAATGTGTCTTGATTCTTCTTTAGCCTTGCTTCCAATATCAACCGCAACGTCATAAATGTCTCTCTGGTCCCCTTTGGCTTCGTTATCTAACAAATCTTCGATTTTCTCTTCCATTCTTCTATATATTATTCTTGTCAGCAACTTGGACATATGAGTTTTTAAGCTGATAATTGTCGCACTTGTCGGCTCTTGCACTCTTCGGAATTATGTGGGTGATATTTATCCGAATGTCAGATGGTATACAGCCAGACTCAAACATTCTACACATCCACGTGAACAGTCGTTTTGTTGCCACTTCCCCAACTGATTTTAGAAATTTTGATGGAATGTTATCTATCTGTTCTGCCTTATAGTTTTCCAGAGAGCTTTCAAATTCCGATTCTAATCCGGTAACTTCTACCTCTTTTGTATCGACTCCTGTTTCTTCTTCTACCACGTCGTCAGACAATTTTTCTCCCTCATAGTGGTCTTCAATGTATTCTTTCCACCTATCCATTCTGTCCTTTGCATCTGACGTTGGTATTCCCATTCCTGTCTTAATGCTACCGCCCTTGCTTTTAGTTTCACCGATGGTTGTTTTGAGTTTTCTACGTGCTGAGTCAGTCGTCCCGAAAATCATTTCTTTTTCCATTCTTTCACATTTTTCACTCAACCATTTCGCCTTAGGTTTCCTACTCTTCCTATTTATTTCATTCCTAGTGACTTGTATTTCTGTATTCCTAAACTACCTTGAACCTTTTTGTACTTCATTCTTTCGTAGGTCAACTGAAATATATCCTCTGTTACCCATAGTTTCTTTGCAGTTACCTTCTTGGGCTCCTTATCAAAACTATACCTGCTACGTCCCCTACACAGCTCCCAGAAGCCCGCAATAGGAATTATAAAACGCTGCGTATAATTTCTATTGGAAGTAAGTCCTTCTACTGAAGTACGAAGTGGTCATACTTGTGATTAGAAAGGGCGGTTTACCGCAAAGTTGCTGTGCTTGGGACCGCACCTGACATTCACGTCTGCTAACCCGACATTTAGCTGCTGACTGCACGTATCTAGATCAGGCTGCAGTGAAGGGGAGTGGGGAGTGTCTTGGAAGTTCTCGACGCACCGTGAACGCAAGAATATTAAATGTATAATCGCGCTGAGAGCTGCAATTTTCCTCCGCCCTGGACAAAGGCGATCTGTTACATTAAGCGGAAGATTACTGGGAAGGCTTTCGTCCTTGTTACGATCCGTGACCAGCTGCAACCACAACACCGCAGTTCAGACTGTGACATAAAACTCTGTTGCTTTTATAGAAAAATAGATAAACGCAGCAGATAACTGGCTCGCAGTCTTAGACAGACAGTTTGCTGTATACAGAGGAAAATAAGTAAAGAAAGAAAATTACAAAGCAGTAGTACACTGCGACTTATTGTTCATTAACTATGGTTCGATGGTGAAGAACAGCCCAAGTGTTATTCAGAAATGGATAGGGGGGACTCTTACACACAAAGGCATTACGGTAGGGGCAGCTGTTACCACAGAAATAAGTTCACACGTAGAAGAGGTCTCGAAATCACGATACGGCAGTGGCTCTCAATTGAAGAGTGTATTTACAAACCTTCCTATCATCATTCATTTAAAAAAAAAGCTAATACATCTACACTACTCGCCATTGAAATTGCTACACCAAGAAGAAATGCAGATGATAAACGGGTATTCATTGGACAAATACATTATACTAGAATTGACATGTGATTACATTTTCACGCAATTTGGGTGCACAGATCCTGAGAAATCAGTACCCAGAACAACCACCTCTGGCCGTAATAACGGCCTTGATACGCCTGGGCATTGAGTCAAACAGAGCTTGGATGGCGTGTACAGGTACAGCCGCCCATGCAGCTACAACACGATACCACAGTCCATCAAGAGTAGTGACTGGCGTATTGTGACGAGCCAGTTGTTCGGCCACCATTGACCAGACGTTTTCAATTGGTGAGAGATCTGGAGAATGTGCTGGCCAGAACAGCAGTCGAACATTTTCTGTATCCAGAAAGTCCCGTACAGGACCTGCAACATGCGGTCGTGCATTATCGTGCTGAAATGTACGGTTTCGCAGGGATCGAATTAATGGTAGAGCCACGGGTCGTAACACATCTGAAATGTGACGTCCACTATTCAAAGTGTCGTCAATGCGAACAAGAGGTGACCGAGACGTGTAACCAATGGCACCCCATACCATCGTGCCGGGTGATACGCCAGTATGTCGATGACGAATACACGCTTCCAATGTGCGTTCACAGCGATGTAGCCAAATACGGATGCAACCATCATGATGCTGTAAACAGAACCTGGATTCATCCGAAAAAATGACGTTTTGCCATTCGTGCACACAGGTTCGTCGTTGAGTACACCATCCCAGGCGCTCCTATCTGTGTCGCAACGTCAAGGGTAACCGCAGCCATGGTCTCCGAACTGATAGTCCATGGTACTACAAACGTCGTGCAGATGGTTGTTGTCTTGCTAACGTCCCCATCTGTTGACTCAGGGATCGAGACGTGGCTGCACGATCCGTTACAGCGATGCGGGTAAGATGCCTGTAACATCGACTGCTAGTGATACGAGGCCGTTGGGATCCAGCACGGCGTTCCGTATTACCCTCCTGAACCCACCGATTCCATATTCTGCTAACAGTCACTGGATCTCGACCAAAGCGAGGAGCAATGTCGCGATACGATAAACCGCAATCGCGATAGTCTAAAATGCGACCTTTATCAAAGTCGAAAACGTGATGGTACGCATTTCTCCTCCTTACACGAAGCATCACAACAACGTTTCACCAGGCAACGCCGGTCGACTGATATTTGTGTGTGAGAAATCTAATGGAAACTTTTCTCATGTCAGCACGTTGTAGGTGTCGCCATCTACGCCAACGTTGAGTGAATGCTCTGAAAAGTTAATCATTTGCATATCACAGCATGTTCCTCCTGTCTGTTAAATTTCGCGTCTGTAGCACGTCGTCTTCGTGGTGTAGCAATTTTAATGACCAGTAGTGTATTACATTCTCATATGTGTCTTCTGTCATGCTAACAAGATTTTGTTTACAAAATAATGCTAATCCCGTCTACAAGTATGATGGAAATGTGTGTTTATTTCCAAAGTGACGACACTGATTCCCTCCTATATTTCGTATCGGACGTACGTCCACCTGGCTAACAGGTGCTGCTTCAAGGCATGTGGAATAACTCACGCTAATGGGCTTCAAAATCACTAAGATACTTATTATGGAGTGAAATGAAGTTCAATGTGGACAGGTGTATTTAATTCTTGTAGATATGTGCAAGGATAGTCTATAGAAAAGATGGATAAAGTGGTGAATGAGCGAGAATTATCTTTGGGGAATAAAATAAAACCAGAAGAAATAAGTTATGCGCAAAATTTGCCCTCCAAAAGACGCGTAGGACAGGGTCACCTCGCTATGCCTTCTGTAACAATGTGTTCAGTTTTGAAGATGCTAATGAAAGCATGAAATCAGATTAGTGTTCCTACGATTTATCACAGCTGTATTAAAATAGGTTACTATGTACATACAACGTCCGCAAATCCTACCGAAGCCGCGCGGAATGGCCGCGCAGTTTGAGGCGCTACGTCACGGATTGTGCGGCCCCCGCCGGAGGTTCGTCTTCCCTCTTGTGTGTGTGTGTGTGTGTGTGTGTGTGTGTGTGTGTGTGTGTGTGTGTGTGTGTGTGCGTGTGTGTGTGCTGTTCTTAGCATAAGTTAGTTTAAGTAGTGTGTAAGTCTAGGATCCGATGACCTCTTCAGTTTGGTCCCTTAGGAATTTACACACATTTGAACATTTTTTTTTAATACAGAAGTAGTTAAAGGCATATTCCTGTGATGTTTATTAGTGAATAGTTGGTTGAACCAAATGGGAGATTTTGGTGCATTTAAAATTAATACTCCTCTCTTTCAATCACTTACACTTTAAATAATAAACATTATTATAATAATTACGAAATACAATAGTTTTCATCACATTATAACGACAAAAAATATTAAAGATTATTGTGATATGATCAAAATATTGTATTTCCTGATTATTGTAAGTACTGTTTATTATTTAGAAAAAAATGGTTCAAATGGCTCTGAGCACTATGGGACTCAACATCTTAGGTCATAAGTCCCCTAGAGCTGAGAACTACTTAAACCTACCTAACCTAAGGACATCACACACCCCCATGCCCGAGGCAGGATTCGAACCTGCGACCGTAGCGGTCCCGCGGTTCCGGACTGCAGCGCAAGAACCGCACGGCCACCGCGGCCGGCTATTATTTAGAGTGGACGTGATTGAAACAGAGGACTATTAACTACTCGACACACGAAACCAGTTCCTCCACTTCCAAACATTAAAGATTTTAGTAACACAGTTTCCATCATTCGCAGTGTGATGAATCTTTTGCATTTATTAATTTTATGTTTTCGTTTTCATTATCGGCTAAGACAAAAGGTGAAGCGGTAGCCCAGCGTAGAGCCTGCGCCTACCGTCATGTGTTTTTGATTTTCAGATGTTAAAAAACATGAGATGTTTTTCCTGTTCCTCAGTAAGAGGAAGGACTTGCTCTCTGTTAGTGAATGAGAATAGACGCACGTTATCTTAGCGTGTAGTTGTAGACCGGCATTTTGGGCTATTTGAATAAGGGAGTGTGATAAACCTTTTGCTTTTCCTTTATGTTTTCGTCTTCTTTAAAGGCAAAGAGAGAAGACGAAGCGGTAGCCCATCATAGAGCCTATGCCTACCGGCATGTAATTGTAGACTGCTGGTGAATCCTGTGGATGCCTTGGGCAGATGGAGGGAATATTTTGAAGAGTTGCTCAATGTAGGTGAAAATACGATCAGTAATGTTTCAGATTTCGAGGTAGAACGGGATAGGAATGATGATGGAAATAGGATCACGTTTGAGAAAGTGGAGAAAATGGTCAGTAGATTGCAGTGCAGTAAAGCAGCTGGGGTGGATGAAATTAAGTCGGAACTCATCAAATACAGTGGAATGTCAGGTCTTAAATGGCTACACAGGATAATTGAAATGGCCTGGGAGTCGGGACAGGTTCCATCAGACTGGACAAAAGCAGTAATCACACCAATCTTTAAACATGGAAACAGAAAAGATTGTAACGACTACAGAGGTATCTCTTTAATCAGCGTTGTGGGTAAAATCTTCTCAGGTATCGTTGAAAGGAAAGTGCGAGTATTAGTTGAGGAGCAATTGGATGAAAATCAGTGTGGGTTTAGGCCTCTTAGAGGTTGTCAGGACCAGATCTTTAGCTTACGGCAAATAATGGAGAAGTGTTATGAGTGGAACAGGGAATTGTATCTATGCTTTATAGATCTAGAAAAGGCATATGACCGGGTTCCTAGGAGGAAGTTATTGTCTGTTCTACGAAATTATGGAATAGGAGGCAAACTTTTGCAAGCAATTGAAGGTCTTTACATGGATAGTCAGGCAGCAGCTAGAGTTGACGGTAAACTGAGTTCATGGTTCAGAGTAGTTTCAGGGGTAAGACAAGGCTGCAACCTGTCTCCACTGTTGTTCATATTATTTATGGATCATATGTTGAAAACAATAGACTGGCTGGGTGAGATTAAGATATGTGAAAGCAAAATAAGCAGTCTCGCATTTGCGGATGACTTAGTTGTGATGGCAGATTCGATTGAAAGTTTGCAGAGTAATATTTCAGAGCTAGATCAGAAATGTAAGGACTATGGTATGAAGATTAGCATCTCCAAAACGAAAGTAATGTCAGTGGGAAAGAAATATAAACGGATTGAGTGCCAAATAGGAGGAACAAAGTTAGAACAGGTGGACGGTTTCAAGTACTTAGGATGCATATTCTCACAGGATGGCAACATAGTGAAAGAACTGCAAGCAAGGTGTAGCAAGGCTAATGCAGTGAGCGCTCAGCTACGATCTACTCTCTTCTGCAAGAAGGAAGTCAGACCCAAGACTAAGTTATCTGTGCACCGTTCAATCTTTCGACCAACTTTGTTGTATGGGAGCGAAAGCTGGGTGGATTCAGGTTACCTTATCAACAAGGTTGAGGTTACGGATATGAAAGTAGCTAGGATGATTGCAGGTACTAGTAGATGGGAACAATGGCAGGAGGGTGTCCAGAATGAGGAAATCAAAGAAAAACTGGGAATGAACTCTATAGATGTAGCAGTCAGGGCGAACAGGCTTAGATGGTGGGGTCATGTTGCACGCATGGGAGAAGCAAGGTTACCCAAGAGACTCGTGGGTTCAGCAGTAGAGGGTAGGAGGAGTCGGGGCAGACCAAGGAGAAGGTACCTGGATTCGGTTAAGAATGATTTTGAAGTAATAGGTTTAACATCAGAAGAGGCACCAATGTTAGCACTGAATAGGGGATCATGGAGGAGTTTTATAAGGGGGGCTGTGCTCCAGACTGAACGCTGAAAGGCATAATCAGTCTTAAATGATGATGATGATGATGATGATGATGAATTGTAGACCACCATTTTGGGGTCGCTATGAGTAAGTGAGGAGTATGTATTTCATATGTGCACCGTTTAGAAAAATACAGTATTGTTTTATTAACAAAAAGGTCGTGTGAGTTGTTATTTCAAATAGTACAATAATTAGAAGAACTGAAGCCCACCTGTGTACTTTGGAAAATTACGAAGATCCGATAAGCTTAATGGGAACACGGTCAAGACTTCAAAGTTGAACACGGCGACCAAACGTAGTATTATAAAGAATGGTAAACACAAATCAACAGCGGAGAAAGAAACTACTTCGCCCTGCAAAATAGTATGAACTAATACGAACTTATTTCCAGGCATAGCTCAGCTTATTGTGCTTGTCACTCATGCCGAAAAATTAATCTCATTAATTCAATACATTTTAAAAAGCCACGCATTTCAACATTTTATTATCATCTATTCCATTATTTTATTATATTATAGGAGGAGTATGTATTTTCTATGTGCATCGAAAATATAGTATTATACTGACAGATTGTATGAGTTGTTATTTCAAGTAGTAATGTAGTAAGGACTGAAGCCCACCTGTGTACTTCGAAAAATTTACGAAGATCCGATTAACGCAACATGGACACGGTCAAGATTTTGTAGGTGTATACAGCGATAATATAATAAATTTGTAAGCATAAGTATACCACAAGAGAAAGACTATTTAATTTATGTGAAACTAAAATAAAAGGATTCTTTACCCGTTTACATGCATAACCCAGCTTATTGTTCTTGTCCGAGTGCCGAAAAAATAATCTCATTAATTCAATATATCTAAAAATCCACTAACATTATTTTTTATTATATATATATTTTTATTATATAATTACAGGTAGATTATAATATCGGGTGCTTAATTTCACACATGCTTATTAAATATTTAGGGCCTAATTAAAAATAAAACTGTTTTCTGAAGTTCTTTATTTTATAGATGTAAGCCACTTCGGAAATACACTCTTCAATTCTGAGTTTCTCGGCACGACATCTTGCAGTGAAACAAAAGTTCCATCAGTCGTATTTGCCTGTCACTGGAGAAGAGACTAAAACTAAAACTCAACTCCTCCCGAACAGGCCGTGATAGCCCAACGGTACCGACCGGCCGCCGTGTCATCCTCAGTCCACAGGCGTCACTGGATGCGGATATGGAGGGGCCTGTGGTCAGCACACCGCTCTCCCGGCCGTATGTCAGTTTCCGAGACCGGAGCCGCTACTTCTCAATCAAGTAGCTCCTCAGTTTGCCTCACAAGGGCTGAATGCAGCCCGCTTACCAACAGCGCTCGGCAGACCGCATGGTCACCCATCCGAGTGCTAGCCCAGCCCGACAGCGCTTAACTTCGGTGATCTGACGGGAACCGGTGTTACCACTGCAGCAAGGCGTTGGCAGGGTAGAAAAGACAGTGCTGCCCAATTTCTGATCACCACATTTTGTTCTAATCTACAGTATCCGATCAAAATTTTCCGGACACCTGCATGTAATGCTCAATTGACCACTAGATTTGTACTGGCCGAACCGCCAGTGCAAAAGAAGGCGAGCAGTATTGTGTAGTCAGCAGGGAAGCAGGAACAGCAAGAAAGAGTCAGTCATGAGAGATCCGTGACCTCCAACATGGATGTCACCTGAGTAAGAAATCCATTAAGGACGTTTCAAACCTTCTAACGCTGACCAGGTCGACCGTTGGAGGTGCACTTGTGAAATGGAAACGCGAAGAAACAACAGCTGGTAAACTAAGATCGGGAAAACTTGACGTTCTATTGTCCGGGGACCGTCGAGCATTGGGGACGGTGGCTGGAAAAAAATATCGCGTGAAATCAGTGGAAGGATTCATTCCTGTGTTGCAAAATGCTACCAAAGGTCCAACTAACAAAAGCACTGAGTACAGGGAGTAAAAATAAATGGGGTTTACAATGGCCGAGCAAATCCTCAGAAGCGACGCTTAAGGGTGGTGTAACAAGTGATTTGGAGTGATGGATCACGCTATACCCTATAGCAATCCAATAGCAGGGTTTGGATTTGGCTAGTGCCCGGAAAACGTCACCTGACATTACGAGAAGCGCGACGGGGAAATACGGATAAGGTGGCGCTGCGGTATGCGTGTGTTCATCGGGGTTAGAGTGTGATACCTTTATCGCACTCAAGAGAACTTATAAAGGCACATTTGCATGCCGTTTCCTCGGAAAAGCGAAATCTTAATTAAATAATTAATCTCTGACAAATAAATAAAGCCTATGGCACAGAACTGCAGCGCTATGCCGCTGATAAAACAAAATACAATTACGACACTTTTATGTTTCATTAAGAAGAAGTAGGTCTGGTACAAAAGCTGGTGCGGGAAGCACGTATGTTTTATTAACTGGCACACCGCCATATTTGATGTTATATAAGAACACTGCGAGTTGCAATCTCACTAGGCACCCGACTCTGTAAAGATTCTATATTTATGAAAGTAAGTTGAATTATTTAACTGTAGGCTTATTCGTTGAATATATCTGATTTAACTAACTGTGTAAACTTTTTTATGTTTAGTAGACAGTCACCTCTGTACGACGTATTGACATGGCTGGCAAATTATTCTAATATTGAGATTTTGAGCCCGCACCTACCACAGCAGTCTTTGGAAACGATTTAAATACGAGGTCCGATTATTTGAGTCACATTTCACGGTCAACTACGAATAACATTGCATTTACGTAAAAGCCATTGTCAAGCGTCTGATACCAAATAATTAAACGTCCACGTTCTAGATAAGCAAATATTAATTACAACCAATCACTATCATACATATACAATAATTAGTATTATATTTTATTTTTTTATTTATTTCTTTTATAAACTCTGAATGACGAACGCCGTAAATTTCGTACGATAGAGGAACAGTTCGGGGCCGACGACCGATCAACATGGCAATGCGCCCCGTCATAAAGCAGCTTCGAAAATGTTAATAAGACAGCGTTGCACATTCGTGCCGATTGTGCCTATCTTACCAACGAACACACGGAATTAAGACTGAAGTCAAGAAATTCTCCAGTGAGGAAAAGGAACTCAACTTCAGAACTTTACTACGGTTAGGCACTTGCGATCGCAGTGGAGACAAAAAGTCAGAAGCTGTAACCTCACACAAGATCCGACAGTCAAAGTCGGCGGTTTCGACCAGACTAGAATGGTATAGCGCAACTCTAACAGAACCCGCACAGGACAAAGAACATGCAGTAAATCAGTGTTTCAGTGGGTAATGGCAGAAAATCTTTAATCTTGAAAGTGTGAAGCCTTAGAAAACGGCCTTCAAATGTCCAAATTCCCGTTGTGCAGAGTCTCTGCAAGGATTCTATGACCTGACGCCTACTGCACTGATTAGCTGGAAAACTGTAACCTGTGTTTGTGACATATATGTATTCATTTTTTAATTTCAAAAGTCTTTATCGAAATTTTACTTTGTTGTACAGTCCCTGTTGGTCTGTCAGTCGTTGTAAAACTGTATCACGTGCATGTACATTTGCATTACTTTTTTTAAAGTTTCTATTTTTTTGTCTGTATATTACCATGTTCGTACAATTTCCGTTCGTCTGTATGTTATGCACCTATTATTTATGACGAATTATGTAATGTTCATGTGAAAATAAGTATATAACCTGTGAGGCGATGGTTCGTGGACAATAACATTCTCGAATTCGATTGGCCTGCGCAGACTCAAGACTTGAGCCCACTGGAACACTTTTGGTAGTAGACATAAAGTCAATTTTGCTCCAGACTCCAGCGTCCTAGAAAATGATCTTCTCTGGTTTCGACTCTTGAGGAAGAATGGGCTGCCATTCCTGCGCATACATATAGGCACCTCAGTGGGTCCCTACTCGAATTCAAGCCGTAAGGCGAAGAGTGGACACGTCCCGTAATAAAGTCGCTAATATGTGTCTGCATACTTCTGATCAAATACGGTATATGAAGGACTCCCAAAGGTTGAAAATAGTAGAAAATTGCAACAAGACCCCCAGAGGACCAACACTTGGTGTAGGCACTATTGACTCTCAGCATAAACAAATCTGTCGTACTGCGCATAAACAAACAGAATAATCATGTCATCTTCACATACACTTACACACACAGCTGTCATACTTTGAGAAGGAAAGGTTAGGAACACTCTTTGCAATTAGGCAGTCGAACCTGCCATTCCGGATCTCTAAGCCGTTCAGACGACGCGACTTCACCAGACATCGGAATCAGAGAAGATCCAAAGTAGAGCAGCACATTTTGCCACAGTTTCGTGTAGTAAGCTCTAAAGCGTCACGGATAATCTCGGCCAAGTCCAATAGAACATGCTGCAAGAGAGTGTACGTTCCTAAGAGAGTTAACTAATAAATTGCTTTCTGCTACGTGTATATGGCGAAAGAGAATGAAGGTAAAATCTGAAAGATTTGATTTCTTATGAAGGCTTGCCAACAATCATTCTTCCCGCCTCCTATTGGCTACTGGAACAGTTAACGGTGGGGGAGGGGGAGGGGCGGGGGGAGAGAGTGGGAAGGAAATGTGACTGGTACAACTACCACCTGCCCCCTCTGGTCGTGAAGCATAGATGCAGATGTAGAAATCTGGTGAATTACGAATCTGAGATGCTCGGTTTGGCCTCTGGTTTTTGACTGAGAGGTGGACGTTCCTGATCATCAGGTTTTGTTCTAATGTCCTTGAATAGGGTGCAGATCTGTCGTCAGTTCCTCAGGGTGTTAAGAGCACGTGGCGCTGTCGATGGAGACCTGTGAGACTGACGCTTACGCTAAGCTTGGCTCACCAGTTAAGAAGACTAGTTCAGTGATAACAGGATCATAAGGTGCTGCGTGACAACAGGTACAAAATGAGAGGGAAACAGGCTCACCAAGCAGGATATTAGGAAGTCCTCTGGACTTTTTTCTTTGGGGATGCATTAAAGTCGTTGTCTATCGCGATATTCCAACAACGCTAGAGGACATGCAGGAACGTATCGTGCTTGCTTGTAATTCTCTTCAGCAGGCAACACTGGAAGCAGTAAATAATTGTTTCATTCAACGAGTGCACCAGTGTATCGGTGTCCAGGGTCACCACTTCGAGCACCTTTGAATGTTCTACTCCTGGGCAATGGTACAGGAGAGTCAAACTCAATTTTGTGTTACGTTTTTACTTGGTTTTCATTTATTTTCTGACAACTCCAGTAAGTGGGCCAGTTTGTGATCCCGAGCTCAAAGTCAGTGTTGTATTATGTAATTAGTAGCGTTGTGTTTCAGTGAATGGTACACACTGATACATTTTTGAATAGGTCTTTAGCACAGGAAATGAATTGCCGAATAAAAAAAACAGGGTGCCATTTAAAAAAGTCATACCGCTTTTCATATCTTTGTGAAGAACAGAGCTACAACGAAGGCAATCATGTTGATTGATGAAACTTCCTGGCAGATTAAAACTGTGTGCCCGACCGAGACTCGAACTCGGGACCTTTGCCTTTCGCGGGCAAGTGCTCTACCAACTGAGCTACCGAAGCACGACTCACGGCCGGTACTCACAGCTTTACTTCTGCCAGTACCTCGTCTCCTACCTTCCAAACTAGTTCTGCAAGGTTCGCAGGAGAGCTTCTGTAAAGTTTGGAAGGTAGGAGACGAGGTACTGACAGAAGTAAAGCTGTGAGGACGGGGCGTGAGTCGTGCTTGAGTAGCTCACTTGGTAGAGCACTTGCCCGCGAAAGCAAAGGTCCCGAGTTCGAGTCTCGGTCCGGCACACAGTTTTAATCTACCAGGAAGTTTCATATCAGCGCACCCTCCACTGCAGAGTGAAAATCTCATTCTGGAAACATCCCCTAGGCTGAAGCTAAGCCATGTCTCCGCAATATCCTTTTTAGGAGTGCTAGTTCTGCAAGGTTCGCAGGAGAGCTTCTGTAAAGTTTGGAAGGTAGGAGACGAGATACTGACAGAAGTAAAGCTGTGAGGACGGGGCGTGAGTCGTGCTTGGGTAGCTCAGTTGGTAGAGCACTTGCCCGCGAAAGGCAAAGGTCCCGAGTTCGAGTCTCGGTCGGGCACACAGTATTAATCTGCCAGGAAGTTTCATATCAGCGCACACTCCGCTGCAGAGTGAAAATCTCATTCTGGATGCTGATTGATGTCCCACTGACGGCTAAGGAACATTTGCTTGAAACATTTTGTAATTTGCATGTGGACAAGCAGTTATTTAGTGTGTTCAAGATAAATGGGACACCCTGTGTGTGCCATCAAGCCTGGTATCATCGCGAAACACGAACTACACTAATGCACTCTGCTTGCAGTTCTGCCAGACACAGAAAATTGTAACTCTATGACTATTTACGCAACCGCTGTGTACGAAATGACATTGAGATGAGACCATGTCTTCTGGCTGCTTCTCTTCTTTCATCAGACAGTGAGTAACGAATAAATCGGGAAATAAATAACGCAAATTAATAATGTATTCACACAACCAGTTGATCGGTATTTATCTTTATGGTACATGGGCACAGTTACTGGGTGGAAGGCAGAAGAAATAATTAACTTTTAAACCTCCGAGTATTTAAAGAGTGCGATTCCTATGTATAAAATAGCTTCAAAATTCAGATTATTTTATAAATGAGTTAATGTGTAAAATATTTGGCGGAAGGTAAGTGTGTCAATGAGAAAACAGAAAAGGTTTTAGTTACCGATTAAGTTTAAAGTTTGTTACAAGTCACTAGGTCCTCTCAAAGTCACATACACATACTGGATGAATATAATCTGAGTATTTGCGCGCACTTAATTATGCTACCTCAACACATATACGCAGTCTGTAATACTTGTATTACTGTGCTAAGGCTTTAACAGATGTCATATTACCTGTTGATGAGTACATTACATCAGCGTTTTAAATTTTTAAATTCGACCACTACTTATTTCAGACAATAAAGTTCAAATTTTTCTTGTACCTGGGAGTCGATAGATAGGCGACTTGCAATGTATCCAGGTTCTGTTTCCCCCCATAGTTGCTTAGTAATAAGCCTGCAGATAGTACACTACTGGCCATTAAAATTGCTACACCACCAAGATGACGTGCTACAGACGCGAAATTTAACCGACAGGAAGGAGATGCTGTGATACGCAAATGATTAGCTTTTCAGAGCATTCACACAAGGTTGGCGCCGGTGGCGACACCTACAACGTGCTGACATGAGGAAAGTTTGCAACCGATTTCTCATACGCAAACAGCGGTTGACCGGCGTTGCCTGGTGAAACGTTGTTGTGATGCCTCGTGTAAGGAGAGAAATGCCTACCATCACGTTTCCGACTTTCATAAAGGTCGGACCGTAGCCAACGCGATTGCGGTTTATCGTATCGCGACATTGCTGTTCGCGTTGGTCGAGATCCAATGACTGTTAGCAGAATACGGAATCGGTGGGTTCAGGAGGGTAATACGGAACGTCGTGCTGAATCCCAACGGCCTCGTATCACTAGCAGTCGAGATGACAGGCATCTTATACGCACGGCTGTAACGGATGGTGCAGCCACGTCTCGATCCCTGAGTCAACAGATGGGGACGTTTGCAAGACAACAACCATCTGCACGAACAGTTCGACGACGTTTGCAGCAGCATGGACTGTCAGCTCGGAGACCGTGGCTACGGTTACCCTTGACGCTGCATCACAGACAGGAGCGCCTGCGATGGTGTACTCAACGACGAACCTGTGTGCACAAATGGCAAAACGTCATTTTTTCGGATGAATCCAGGTTCTGTTTACAGCATTATGATGGTCGCATCCGTGTTTGGCGACATCTCAGTGAAAGCACATTGGAAGCGTGTATCTCCCGGCGTGATGGTATGGAGTGCCATTTGTTACGCGTCTCGGTCACCTCTTGTTCGCATTGACGGCACTTACATTTCAGATGTGTTACGACCCGTGGCTCTACCCCTCATTCGATCCGTGCGAAACCCTACATTTCAGCAGGATAATGCACGACCGCATGTTGCAAGTCCTATACAGGTCTTTCTGGATACAGAACACGTTCGACTGCTGCCCCGGCCAGCACATTCTCCAGACCTCTCACCAATTGAAAACGTCTGGTCAATGGTGGCCGAGCAACTGGCTCGTCACAATACGCCAGTCACTACTCTTGATGAACTGTGGTATCGTGTTGAAGCTGCATGGGCAGCTATACCTGTACACGCCATCCAAGGTCTGTTTGACTCAATGCCCAGGCGTATCAAGGCCGTTATTACGGCCAGAGTTGGTTGTCCTGGGTATGATTTCTCAGGGTCTATGCACCTAAATTGCGTGAAAATGTAACCACATGTCAGTTCTAGTATAATATATTTGTCCAATGAATACCCGTTCATCATCTGCATTTCTTCTTGGTGTAGCAATTTTAGTGACCAGTAATGTAGTAATGACTTGTAGTATTTTAATTAAAGAAAATAGGATTTTCAAAACGAAGCTTCCAACTAGTATGAAAAGTAATTTTTACAATTAGCAATTATATGAGCAGTTTTGTAATCCACAAGCAATTAAAAGATGATACTGCTGAACCAGCAGTGCATACAAATGAAAGGAAAGAAAACACACAGAAAAAACAACAGACTGGAATGGGAAACGTAATCACGACCGTAATTACTATGGAATGTAGGTGTGTGTACATGTGGCCAGGAGAATGCATGTTATGCTCTGTGCCGGATTGGAAGAGATGAGGAAATCACAGTGACGACCTTATTCAAGGTACTGACACACTGCCCAGTCACATCACCTGAGTAACCACCTTTCGAAGCGTGGACCACTGCGAGACGAGAAAGGAGAGTGTCGGCGAGGTTCTGGAAGGTGCCGACAGGTCCCCAGAGAACAGACTGGAATGGGAAACGTAATCACGACCGTAATTACTATGGAATGTAGGTGTGTATACATGTAGCCAGGAGAATGCATGTTATGTTCTCTGCCGGATTGGAAGAGATGAGGAACTCACAGTGACGACCTTATTCAAGGTACTGACACACTGACCAGTCACATCACCTGAGTAACCACCTTTCCACCTTTAGAAGCGTGGACCACTGCGAGACGAGAAAGGAGAGTGTCTGCGAGGTTCTGGAAGGTGCCGACAGGTCCCCAGAGATACACTACTGGCCATTAAAATTTCTACACCAAGAAGAAATACAGGTGATATACGGGTATTCATTGGACAAATATATTACACTAGAACTGACATGTGATTACATTTTCACGCAATGTGGGTGCATAGATCCTCAGAAATCAGTACCCAGAACAACCACCTCTGGCCGTAATAACGGCCTTCATACGCCTGGGCATTGAGTCAGAGCTTGAATGGCGTGTACAGGTACAGCTGCCCGTGCAGCTTCAACACGATACCACAGTTCATCAAGAGTAGTGACTGGCGTATTGTGACGAGCCAGTTGCTCGGCCAGCATTGACCAGACGTTTTTAATTGGTGAGAGATCTGGAGAATGTGCTGGCCAGGGCAGCAGTCGAACATTTTCTGTATCCAGAAAGGCCCGCACAGGACCTGCAACATGCGGTCGTGCATTATCCTGCTGAAATGTAGGGTTTCGCAGGGATCGAAGGACAGAGCCACGAGACTGGAACTCGGTACCTTTGCTTTTCGCGGGCAAGTGCTCTATCAACTGAGCTACCGAAGCACGACTAACGCCCCCTCCTCACAGCTTCACATCTTGGTAGAGCACTTGCCCGCGAAAGACAAAGGTCCCGAGTTCGTGTCTCGGTCCGGCACACAGTTTTAGTCTGCCAGGGAGTTTCATACGAGTGGGCTTTCTGTTCGTCGGTAGAGAGAGGAAGGTATGCGATCTATGTGACTTTGACTGAGGGCAGATTGTGATGCTCGGCAGGAGCATTTCGGAAACATCAGGACTTGCATGATGTTCGAGGAGTGCTGTGGAGGGTGTCTTCAACACGTGGCGAAATCGAGGTGAAATCACGTCCAGATGTCGTGGGGTTGGGCGGCCATCCCTCACTACAGATGTCGGACTCCGTAGGCTGGGCAGACTGGTAAAAGAGGACAGACGGCTGTGGCGGAACTAATGCTGGGTAGAGTACAAGTGTGTCTGAACACACAGTGCACCGAATGCTCCTAACGATGGGCCAATGTTAACACCACGACATCGGCAAATGTGAATGAAATGGTCATTCGAAGATAGGCACTGGACGTAGTGCAGCGGTAGAGCATTGCGCGGTCTGATGAATCCAGACACCTTGATCAGCCTGAACAGTATGGTCACCTACCTTATAGCCGGAATGTCCAGCTTTGGCGACGCCTCGTGGCATGGAAGCAGTGATGCTTTAATAGGTCTGCACACACAAGTCATCTAATCCCTTGGAGGAGGGCGATGAGCTCTGATCCCACGTTCAGTCACATCCCAGATGTATTAGATCAGGTTCAGATCTGCTGAGTTGGTGGGGCCATCACATCAACTGGAGCTCGGTACTGTCTTCCTCGAACCACTCCCCATCACTCGGTTGGCCTTGTGACATGGCGCATTATCTTGCTGAAAAATGTCACTGCTCTTGGGAAACAATATCGTCGGAAAGGGGCGTACATGGTCTGCAAAGCAGTGTACGATAGTCCTTTGCCGTCACGGTACTTTGCACGAGGTCCACTGGATCCATGAATGACCAGAGTACAATGTACAGGTGTCAAGCAGCTATTCCCCTGGGAGAGAACGAATCCGTGCTCTCCCAGGGGAACAGCTGCTTGACACCTGTACTGCGGGACGGAGACAAGCTGGCGACGGCTCCATTGTGTTCTGGAGAACATTCACGTAAGACTGATTGTCACTGACAAGACATCACACTCGTCCACTATCCCTGTTGGTTAGGATACTTTGTAAGACGTATGCTTTGGCGGCGATGGACGAGGCATGACAGAATCTCTGACCACAAAGTAGTTTATCGTTAGTTGTTGCTTGTCGCTAGTCTGCGCTTGTCTGCGCGAGTGGACAGTAGTAGTCTGGTGTAGTCTGCGTGAGTCGGCGGGAGTCGGCATGCGTCGGCTGTGTGCTCTGCTCGCGACTCTGGTCAGGACTCTGGAGGATGAGTATTGTTGTAGGAGGTAAAGAAGCAGCCTTGCGCACATTTAATAATGTATGTTAATTGTCAATTAATTTGTTCCAAAAAATGCCCCAATAATAATTTTTATAATATAAAGTAACTCTTTTAAAGAAAAGCATTCATTTCAATTTAAAGAATATTTCCAATGCATGATCATTCCTTCCAAGAACCAAAAAAATATATATACTCGTATATACGCCAGCATTGCACGAAGCTGTGTTGAAAAATATCTATTTAAGAGCAGATATAATTGCAGTTTTTATTGAGGTAAGAATTTTTGCTTTTTTTATTCAGAATACAGGGCCGAAGGGCAGCGCTGCTGTCCTCATAAAATTTATCAGGTTACTAACTTTTTTATTATTTTGGTGTTTAGGAATTTTTCTGTTTCGAACTTGACATTAAATGAGAAAAGAATTTTTGTGGGAACATTAAATGTGAATGCATTTCTGCACACAGACTATAAATCGGAGCCAATTTTGTTCAGAGGTCACAATAATTTAAAATTCATTTAATTATTATTTTTGTGCGGAGTTTACGCTTGGTTCATGGTTACTTATAAAAAATATTTCCGTGGGAGGTTACACTTGGTTCTTGGTTTCTTAAGAAATATTTTTTGTGGAGAGGATACAACTTTTAAGACCACTGTTGCTACGCCGTGTCACATGGCTGAAAGTGGTGTGCTATTCACTGTAGACACATTGCTCAGTCTGCACTGATACACCTGCAAATCGCCGGTCGTTGTGTCCGAGCGGTTCTAGGCGCTACAGTCTGGAACCACGCGACCGCTACGGTCGCAGGTTCGAATCCTGCCTCGGGCATGGATGTGTGTGATGTCCTTACGTTAATCAGGTGTAAGTAGTTCTAAGTTCTAGTGGACTGATGACCTCAGAAGTTAAGTCCCATAGTGCTGAGAGCCATTTGAACTATTTGAACATCTACAAATCGGGCTACTTGATTCATGATGTCCAAACGTGAAGCTACAGTCTGCCGTTCCTCACAAAGCACTTTGGTGAATCGACTACCACTCAACACATAGAGAACAGAATCGGAGCAAGTAGAGTCTAGTGTTGGTGGTTGTATAGCTTACGAAATCAAGGCGTCAGTGCTACACCGGCTGCCTACTTTCCGTCTACAGTACCGCGAGTACGGCAAGTGTGAAAACGGCGGCGCTGCGGTTGCTTTCTGCTCATCTACTCGTCCTCTCTTGCTGAAATGAGCAATCCATTGTGACGTAGGCCGGAGCTGAGTGCAAGATCTTGCTCCTGTAATGTGGAACCGACAGGGCGAAAATGATCGACCGACATGATCGGACGCCCTCTAAAGGAGCTGCGTTCTGTGAGACTTTGGAAGGTATAGAACGATAAGTAAGTGATGCAGTGTATGAAATTACAAATGTACTCCATCACACCAAGAGCAGTATCTGGAATAAGTTCGGTGCTATAGTGCACACTTCAGCCCGTCACTCTAACTCTTATGTACCTTCTTACTGTTTTTTATCATTGGAAAATCGAAAGCTGAAGAGCAGCGTACGATGCTGCTGCCAGCCTACCTATGTATCTATATAAGTATGAAAATTACAATAAAGGAAAAAAAAGCACACTTCAGACGAAAAACGTACGATGTTTATCCAGTGGAACAAACTGGCTGTTTATTCCACCTCCACTACCACAAAACGCATGTCCTCTGTCAGTCGAAAACACGTTACAGGACAACTTCACTGCGTTCCTACGACAAAAAAGCGCACGATTTGTTTATGCTTTTGGTTGTGGCAACTTGCGTTTATTCGTTAGTAGCGAACTGTGTAGTTTATAATTCATTTCTCTAACTTTTTCGAGGACTGTTGTAAATTTATTTTAATAAGTAATAAGCATTTAGTGAATACACTTGGTGCTCATGTTTTCTGTTCTTGTGGTGTTTTCATAGATTCGGTAATGAGTTGAAAATCAGTGTATGTCAACGTAATTGTCATACATTCTCCGAATAGGGGTGAAATATTGAAATAAATTGCCGCGCGGGGATAGCTGCACGGTTCTAGGTGCCTTGTCACGGTTCGCGCGGCTGTTCCTGTGAGAGGTTCGAGTCTTCCCTCGGGCACGAGTGTGTGTGTTGTCCTTAGCGCAAGTTAGTTGAAGTTAGATTAAGTACAGTTTAAGCTTAGGGACCGATGACCCCAGCAGTTTGGTCCCATAGAATTTACCACAAATTCCCAAAAGAAATAAATTTACAAAAGGCGCCGGAAGTTTTATACAGATACATACATACCAACATACACACAAACACAGACACAATATATATTTTTTCCTTACATTATATATAGATATAATCTAAGAAATACCAACATAACACACACACACACACACACACACACACACACCGTATATTTTGTGCGTGTGTGTGCATGTTGCTATGTACGTATCTGTATAAAATTGTTTCTAAGCCTGCTGTGAACTTATTTCAATATTTCATCCCTATTCGGAGAATTTATGACAATTACGTTGACACACACACACACTTTTTAACGAGAGTATGAGAACACCAAAAGAAAAGAAGACATGAGCATAAAGTGTAGTCACTAGATGCTAATTATTTGTTAAAATAAATTTACAGCAGTCTACGAAAAAGTTAGAGAAACGAATTGTAAACTACAGAATTCGATTCTAACAGATAACTGCGAGTGTACATATATATTACAGGCATACAATCTAAGAAAAAACGATCCACGAAGAAATTATCCAAATGAGACGGAAATCGATAGATGTCGCGCGGTTCTGAAGCGCCTAGAACCGCTCGGCCACAGCGGCCGGCTCGTAGTATTCCATTGGCCTCATGGGTAGTCTGCAAGGGTACATTTCAGCCAAAGAGCATGTGACTATCTTGGCTGATCAGATCCATCCCATGTTACAATGTTTGTTGTGCAATGGTGGTGCTGCGTTCCTAGACAACATGGCCCCGGCCAGGACAGGTTTTGTGAGCTTGAGAATCAACTATTGCATCCTGCCTGACCACCACAGTCACCAGATTTCAACTTTACTAAGGCTTTGTGCCCACTTTGAAGAGAGTACTGTGTGATCATTATCCACCTCTATCATTGTTACCTGAACGTCCTACTGTTTTGGAGGTATGGTGGTATAAACCATGAAAACCTTACAATACCTGTATATATATCCATTCCGATACGGGTGGAAGATGTTTTGAATAGCCAACGGGTTTCCTCCAATGTACACTACTGGCCATTAAAATTGCTATACCCGAAGATGACGTGCTACAGACGCGAAATTTAACCGACAGAAATAAGATGCTGTGATGTGCAAATGATTAGCTTTTCAGAGCATTCACACAAGGTTGGCGCCGGGGGCGACACCTACAACGTGCTGCCATGAGGAAAGCTTCCAACCGATTTCTCATACGCAAACAGCACTTGACCGGCGTTGCCCGGTGAAACGTTGTTGTGATGCCTCATGTAAGGATGAGAAATGCGTACCATCACGTTTCACACTTTGATAAAGGTCGGATTGTAGCCTATCGCGATTGCGGTTTATCGTATGGCGACATTGCTGCACGCGTTGGTCGAGATCCAATGACTGTTAGCAGAATATAGAATCGGTGGGTTCTGGAGGGTAATACGGAACGCCGTGCTGGATCCCAACGATCTGGTATCACTAACAGTCGAGATTACAGGCATCTTATCCGCACGGCTGTAACGGAGCGTGCAGCCACGTTTCGATCCCTGAGTCAACACAAGGGGACGTTTGCAAAAACAACAACGATCTGCACGAACAGTTCGACGACGTTTGCAGCAGCAAGGACTATCAGCTTGGAGACCGTGGCTGCGGTTACCCTTGACGCTGCATCACAGACAGGAGCGCCTGCGATAGTGTACTCAACAACGAACCTGGGTGCGCGAATGGCAAAACGTCATTTTTTCGGATGAATCCAGGTTCTCTGGCAGCCAGTGTGGCCGAGCGGTTCTAGGCGCTTCAGTCTGGAACTGCGCGACTGCTACGTTCGCAGGTTCGAATCCTGCCTCGGGCACTGATGTGTGTGATGTCCTTAGGTTAGTTAGGTTTAAGTATTTCTAACTTCTAGGGGACTCGTGACCTCAGAAATTAAGTCCCATAGAGCTCAGAGCCATTTGAATCAACCAGGTTCTGTTTGCAGCATGGTGATGGTCGCATCCGTGTTTGGCGACATCGCGGTGAACGCTCATTGGAAGCGTGCATTCGTCATCGCCATACTGGCGTATCACCTGGCGTGATGGTATGGCGTGCCATTGGTTACACGTCTCGGTCACCTCTTGTTCACATTGACGGCACTTTGAACCGTGGATGTTACATTTCAGATGTGTTACGACCCGTGGCTCTACACTTCATTCGATCCCTGCGAAACCCTACATTTCATTAGGATAATGCACGACCGCATGTTGCAGGTCCTGTATGGGACTTTCTGGATACAGATAATGTTCGACTGCTGCCCTGGCCAGCACATTCTCCAGATCTCTCACCAATTGAAAAAGCCTGGACAATGGTGGCCTAGCAACTGGCTCGACACAATACACCAGTCACTATTCTTGATGAACTGTGGTATGGTGTTGAAGCTTCACGGGCAGCTGTACCTGCACACGGCATCCAAGCTCTGTTTGACTCAATGCCCAAGTGTATCAAGACCGTTATTACGGCCAGAGATGGGTACTGATTTCTCAGGATCTATGCACCCAAATTGCCTCGAAATGTAATCACATGTCAGTTCTAGTATAAAATATTTGTCCAATGGATTCCAGTTTACCATCTGCATTTCTTCTTGGTGTAGCAACTTTAATGGCCAGCAGTGTAGTTGGCACGGTGTTTTTGGTGTCTCCATATTCTTGTCCACTCCTCCGTATTTTATGCTGTGAGCTTTCCAGAGGCTGTCATCTCACAAGCCTAAACTGGCCCATTTGTCGCTGGGCGTCACACCCACCCATGCGGCGCCTCAAACCAGCGGCTGGTGACCCCTTCAGCGGCACATTTATGACGGGGAACCTGTCCAGGTGAGAGTTGCGAGTCAACATCCTCCAGCTTCCTGCACTGTGAGGCCGTGCCGCGTCACCGTTACCTAACTGCTGCGAGGAAGGAAAAAGAAAATGAGGAGCCCAGGCCGGGAGGGGAACGAGGTATTGCCTCTCCGCGCTACCAGGACCGTGCCGTCGTCCGCTTCGGCCAGCGCACCAGCTGACGGGTCTTGCCTCTGGCAGTGTGCCCAGTCCGACAGTAGTAATTTCCGCCCAGGGCAAACCGGTCGGCACTCCGTTCCACGCTGCCCCGTTTCAGGAAACTGGTCGTCCCGGGAACGGCCCTTTACACGGCAGCGACCAGATGTCGGGCAGTCAGCCAACCAGCTGGACCTGATTTACCCTGTTGACAACCCAATACGATCACGTGTGTGCACGCCTTAGCCCTACTACAGAGGGTTCTTTCCCCTTTGGGTGACCAGTGTTTTAACTTGTTCAATGCGGCCCGCCACGAATTCCTCTCCTATGACAATGTCTACACCTCAGTATAGGACTTGCACACAATATCCTCAATTGTTCGCTGGACATATTCCAATGTCTGTCTTCCGTTCCAACATCTCCTCTCTACTACTCCAAGAAACATGAGAGCTATTCCCTAAGGGCTTACATCCTATCATCTGGTCCCTTCTCCTAATCACGGTCTAACAATACCACCACTTGCAAAGTACCGGGTGATCAAAAAGTCAGTATAAATTTGAAAACTTAATAAACTACGGAATAATGTAGACAGAGAGGTAAAAATTGACACACAAGGTTGGAATGACATGGGGTTTTATTAGAACCAATAAAGACACAAAGTTCGCAAAATGTCCATCAGATGGGGGTGGACAGCAAAATGTCAGTGACTGCGCATGACAATCGTGTATAAAAGGAGCTGTAATGACGGAGAGAGAATCACAGCATGTTGACGTTACCTGAAAAGGCGCTTATGTTGTTGTTGTTGTGGTCTTCAGTCCTGAGACTGGTTTGATGCAGCTCTCCATGCTACTCTATTCTGTGCAAGCTTCTTCATCTCCCAGTACCTAGTGCAACCTACATCCTTCTGAATCTGCTTAGTGTATTCATCTCTTCGTCGCCCTCTACGATTTTTACCCTCCACGCTGCCCTCCAATACTAAATTGGTGATCCCTTGATGCCTCAGAATATGCCCTACCAACCGATCCCTTCTTCTAGTTAGGTTGTGCCACAAACTCCTCCCCAATTCTATTCAGTACTGTCAAATTAGTTATGTGATCTACCCATCTAATCTTCAGCATTCTTCTGAAGCACCACATTTCGAAAGCTTATATTCTCTTCTTGTCCAAACTATTTATCGTCCGTGTTTCACTTCCATACATGGCTACACTCCATACAAATACTTTCAGAAACGACTTCCTGACACTTAAATCTATACTCGATGTTAACAAATTTCTCTTCTTCAGAAACGCTTTCCTTGCCATTGCCAGTCTACATTTTATATCCTCTCTACTTCGACCATCATCAGTTACTTTGCTTCCCAAATAGCAAAACTCCTTTACTACTTTAAGTGTCTCATTTCCTAATCTAATTCCCTCAGCATCACCCGACTTAATTCGACTACATTCCATTATCCTCGTTTTGCTTTTGTTGATGTTCACCTTGTACCCTCCTTTCATGACACTGTCCATTCTGTTCAACTGCTCTTTCAAGTCCTTTGCTGTCTCTGACAGAATTACAATGTCATCGGCGAACCTCAAAGTTTTTATTTCTTCTCCATGGATTTTAATACCTACTCCGAATTTTTCTCTTGTTTCCTTCACTCCTTGCTCAATATACAGATTGATTAACATCGGCGATAGGCTACAACCCTGTCTCACTCCCTTCCCAACCACTGCTTCCCTTTCGTGCCCCTCGACTCTTATAACTGCCATCTGGTTTCTGTACAAATTGTAAATAGCCTTTCGCTCCCTGTATTTTACCCCTGCCACCTTCAGGCGGTTATAGTGAAGCTGTATTATCAGAATGGGGAATGTGCTAGTTCAACGTTGCGATCCTATCGCCATAGGAAGGGGATTCGAACGGGTAAAATCCCGTTGACAAATGTAGCTGTGTCGAGAATGATTTCTAAGTTCGAACCCTCAGGTTGAAACAGTTCAGGAAGATATGGAGACTGTAGCGGGTTCCTTTATGGACGGGGAAGTCAGCGCTCGTGCAGTCGCACGTCGCACCGGCATTCCATAGACTACTGTTTAGTTGGCACTTAGGCGTACCCTCCGATGCTATCCGTACAAAATCCATCGGCATCATGAACTGTTACCTGGCGATTTAGTGAAGCGGAGGGCATTTGCGGTGTGGGCGTTTCAAAAGATGGCAGAAGATGACGATTGGTTGAGTAACGTGTTGTGGACCGACGAAGCTCATTTCACGCTCCGAGGGTCTGTCAACGCCCACAACTGCAGAATTTGGGCTACCGAAAATCCTAGCACTGTCGTGGGAGCTCCATTACACGACAAGAAAGTCACGGTATGGGTTGGATTAAAACATCTACCGATATCGGGCCTCTTTTCTTCGAGGAAATGCGTGATTCTGGTTTTGTAGCTGCTACCGTGACGGGTGAGAGGTACGCCGATATGTTACAGAATCGCGTCATCCCTAGCCTGGCTGATAAACACCTGCTGGAACGTACGATATTTATGCAGGATGGCGCTCAACCCCATTATGCTAGACGCGTGAAAGATCTCTTGCGCGTGTCGTTTGGTGATGACCGTGTGCTCAGCCGCCACTTTCGTCATGCTTGGCCTCCCAGGTCCCCAGGTCCGTGCGATTATTGGCTTTGGGGTTACCTGAAGCCGCAAGTGTATCGCGATCGACCGACATCTCTAGGGATGCTGAAAGACAACATATTGTTGAGGAACGATGGTGGACATATTGAGTATTTCCTGTAAAGAACATTATCTTTGCTTTGTCTTACTTTGTTATGCTAATTATTGCTACTCTGATCAGATGAAGCGCCATCTGTCGGACATTTTTTGAACTTTTGTATTCTTTTGGTTCTAATAAAACCCCATATCGTTCCAAGCATGTGTGTCAATTTGTTCCTCTCTATCTACATTAATCCTTGATTTATTCAGTTTTCAAATTTATACTGACTTTTCGATCACCCGGTAGGTTAGAAATCAGATTAATAATGTTGCTCACGCAGCATATGTTCGCTTTATCGGGCAACAACAAAGTTATTGACTGTGGTTGGCATCGTCAGAATGGAAATATTGAAGTCACTGTAAAAAAGTCATTAATTTTGGCACTTATCTGGATTCCCATGTAGATGATTTCGTCGAAGTTATTATGGCTCATCTTGTTGATTCTTTGACTACTAGAACGTCACTTTGTAAAAGAACAGTCAAGTCTTGTGTTTGGTTAAAGTGGAAATCAAATATATGAAGATTGATACAACACTGTTTTCTTGATGCCAACTGGGGTGCACGAGCGGTTCTAGGCGCTACAGACTGGAACCGCGCGACCACTACGGTCGCAGGTTCGAATCCTGCCTCGGACACGGATGTGTGTGATGTCCTTAGGTTAGTTAGGTTTAAGTAGTTCTAAGTTCTGGGGGACTGATGACCTTAGAAGTTGAGTCCCATAGTGCTCAGAGTCATTTGAACCATTTTGATAGGTTTCTCCCTATTAATGATGAAATCGAAGGTCTTTGGTTTCAAAAAGATGGTGCGACATGTCAGACATCACGTGAAGCGACTGCTCTGCCGAATGAAAAATTTTCTCAAAAAATTATCTCTCTGCGTGGCAGCAAGGAATGGCCTTCCAGATCATGTTATACTATCTTACGCCTTGTCACTTTTGTTGTTGTTGGGATTTGTGAAATCAAAAGTCTACTTGGACAAGCCACAAAGAAGACACAAATTGGAGGATGAAATTAAAAGGGTTACTAACGTCGTACCACCACACGTTTGTCAAAGTATCATAGAGAACTTCAGTGAACGCATTGCTTGTTGCCGCGCGGCCTTGGGTGGTCGTGTGGAGGATATAATTATTCGTACATAAATGGGAGAATTTACTTTATGTGTTTGCAAAAAAAAAAAAAAAAAAAAAATTAGATTTTCAATAAATTTTGTATGTTCTATCGCACTTTAATATTCGTCCCTACTTCCCGGACACCCTCTACATTCTGAGAAATTTCTTCCTCAATTTAAGGTCTGGGTTTGGACAAAGCTGCCCTTTCTTGCCTTAGCTAGTCTGTTCTTTATGTCCACCTTAATTCGTCCATAACGTGTTGTTTTGCTTCCACTGTAGCAAAATTACTTCACTTTTTCTACTCTGAGTTCCCCTTTTTCGATGCTGCCTTCCTAATACAATTTCTGCTACTTTTCATGAGTTTCGTCTTTGTTCAGATTACTCTCAGTCCGTACTGTGTGCTGTTTAGCCTGTTCATACAATTCGAGAGCTTCTGCAATTCTTCTTCAGTTTCGTTTACGATAGAAATGTGATCAGTGGATCTTACCATTGACATCCTCTCATCCCAAATTTTAATCCCACTCCTGAACACTTCTTTCGTTGCTTTTCCCGTGTGTAGCTTGTACAATAGGGATTCGAGCACTTCGGTCTTGGTCTTTCATGTCTATCTTTTTTTTGTTTTTTGTTTTTTTATTTCAGTTATAGTTGATATTGTACCTTAAAAGTCTTTCTATATACAAGATGTTACAAAACGATACTGGCGAACTTGTAGAGGGTGCCTTGAGGAACAAATTGTGGATAGGAACCCGTGTCCAGGAACATCAAAAATGGTTCAAATGGGTCTGAGCACTATAGGACTTAACATCTTAGGTCATCAGTCCCCCGGCTTAGAACTACACTACTGGCCATTAAAATTGCTACACCACGAAGATGACGTGCTACAGACGCGAATTTTAACTGACAGGAAGAAGATGCTGTGATATGGAAATGATTAGCTTTACAGGGAATTCACTCAAGGTTGGCGCCGATGGCGACACCTACAACGTGCAGACATGAGGAAAGTTTCCAACCGATTTCGCATACACTAACAGCAGTTGACCGGCGTTGCCTGGTGAAACGTTGTTGCGATGCCTCGTGTAAGGAGGAGAAATACGTACCATCACGTTTCCGACTTTGATAAAGGTCGGATTGTAGCCTATCGCGATTGTGGTTTATCGTATCGCGACATTGTTGCTCGCGTTAGTCGAGATCCAATGACTGTTAGCAGAATATGGAATCGGTGGGTTCAGGAGGGTAATACGGAACGCCGTGCTGGATCCCAGCGGCCTCGTATCACTAGCAGTCGAGATGACAGGCATCTTATTCGCACCGCTGTAACGGATCGAGCAGCTAAGTCTCGATCCCTGAGTCAACAGATGGGGACGTTTGCAAGACAACAACCATCTGCACGAACAGTTCGACGACGTTTGCAGCAGCTCGGAGACCATGGCTGCGGTTACCCTTGACGCTGCATCACAGACAGGAGCGCCTGCGATGGTGTAGTCGACGTCGAACGTCGGTGCAAGAATGGCAAAACGTCATTTTTTCGGTCGAATCCAGGTCTGTTTACAGCATCATGATGGTCGCATCCGTATTTGGCGACATCGCGGTGAAAGCACATTGGAAGCGTGTATTCGTCATCACCATACTGGCGTATCACCCGGCGTGATGGTTCGGTGTGCCATTGATTACACTTCTCCGTCACCTTTTGTTCTCATTGACGGCACTTTGAACAGTGGACGTTACATTTCAGATGTGTTACGACCCGTGGCTCTATCCTTCGTTCGATCCATGCGAAACCCTACCCTGATGGTCTATGCTGCTGCAAACGTCGTCGAACTGTTCGTGCAGATGGTTGTTGTCTTGCAAACGTCCCCATCTGTTGACTCAGGGATTGAGACGTGGCTGCACGATCAGTTACAGCCGTGCCTATAAGATGCCTGTCATCTCGACTGCTAGTGATACGAGGCCGTTAGGATCCAGCACGACGTTCCGTATTACCCTCCTGAACCCACCGATTGCATATTCTGCTAAAAGTCATTGGATCTCGACCGATGCGAGCAGCAATGTCGCTATACGGTAAATCGCAATTGCGATAGGCTACAATCCGACCTTTATCAAAGTCGGAAACGTGATGGTACGCATTTCTCCTCCTTACATGAGACATCACAACAACGTTTCACCAGGCAACGCCGGTCAACTGCTGTTTGTGTATGAGAAATCGGTTGGAAACTTTCCTCATGTCAGCACGTTGTAGGTGTCGCCACCGGCGCCAATCTTGTGTGAATGCTCTGAAAAGCTAATCATTTGCATATCACAGCATCTTCTTCCTGTTGGTTAAATTTCGCGTCTCTAGCACGTCATCTTCGTGGTGTAGCAATTGTAATGGCCAGTAGTGTATACATGAGAATAAGTATGGCAGTAGGGTTCAAGCAGGACAGCTAACAATTTTCAAGAGAGCGCAGGTGTATAGGAGAGGGGATGCAATTTGAAAAGAAAATGTTCGTGATGAGTTAGATGTAGTTGCTGTTGATGGACAAACTCTTGAACCAACTCCAAGCTTGTGGCTAAACCATTTATCCTCAAAATCTTTTCTTCCACAAATGCTAGTCCCATAAGGTATACACGAGAACTTCAGTTAAGTGCGGAAAAGTAGAGATCAGCCGTTGGCAGGAATAAAACTGTGTAGGCGGTTCGTGATTCGTCCTTGGATAGCTTAATCAAAACATCACTTTCTCGCGAGAGGCAAAGGTCCTGGGTTCGAATCCCGGTCCCACCACGGTTCTCATTTGGCAGGAAGTTTCTAAGTAGCAGTCACTTCGCTGCAGAGAGCAAAGTCATGCTGGAATACCTAAATACTGGGAAAGCTGGAGTCACATATGAAGCGAACTGGAGATGGGAGTATTCAAGTCCTGAAGTACACCATGAAAAATAGGAGAGATCCACGTAGATCAAGGAAAAGATATTTGTGATGGGTAAACAGGAAAAAATCTCATCCAAATATGCAAGACGTGACGATGGCGATGCTTGCATCTTTTCCGAAAGGCAGACACTGACAAATCGTATGACGACTGGCCACCGTGATGTTGGATGGCGCCCGGTGGCGATGTGGGAGCGTGACGCGGTAACAAGAGTACGTAAGCGGAGCAGACACGGACGGGGGATCAGCCTAGCCAAGATATGCGCTGCTAATTGGTAAATCCATGAGGTAAGTCACTTTGACAAAGCGCAGATTATTACACAAAGGTTTGCATCACCCCAGTTCCCAGAACTCCTGAAGATGGACATTGACTATGGATATTGTATCACAGACACAGTCCCTTTGACTGTTCAGAGATGTCACTAAATCCGCCAAATGGTGTAAAGAACAATGTATGAGAAGCGCCTATTAGACGGAGGGGGTCTGACAGCCAATCAGTTCAAATGGCTCTGAGCACTATGGGACTTAACATCTTAGGTCATCAGTCCCCTAGAACTTAGAACTACTTAAACCTAACTAACCGAAGGACATCGCGCACATCCATGCCCGAGGCAGGATTCGAACCGTAGCAGTCCCGCGGTTCCAGACTGATGCGCCTAGAACAGCAGCCAATCAGTTCCAGTCATTCCACCAGGAAGGAGGTACACAGCTCGGGTTGTCTGTAGTTCAACATGGCGGTCAATACCGCGGTTAGATCGCGCCCGCATTTTTACTTTGTGCCAGGAAGGGCTCTCAATAAGGGAAGTGTCCAGGCGTCTCGGAGTGAAGCAAAGCGATGTTGTTCGGACATGGAGGGGATACAGAGAGACAGGAACTGTCGATGACATGCCTCGCTCAGGCCGCCCAAGGACTACTACTGCAGTGGATGACCGCTACCTACGGATTCTAGCTTGGAGGAACCCTGACAGCAACGTCACCATGTTGAATAATGCCTTTCGTGCAGCAACAGGACGTCGTGTTGTGACTCAAACTGCGCGCAATAGGCTGGATGGTGCGCAACTTCACTCCCGACGCCCATGGCGAGGTCCATCTTTGCAGCCAAGACACCATGCAGCGCGGTACAGATGGGCCCAACAACATGCTGAATGGACTGCTCAGGATCGGTATCACGTTCTCTTCACCGATGAGGGTCCCATATGGCTTCAACCAGACATTCGTCGGAGACATGTTTGGAGGCAACCCGGTCAGACTGAACGCCTTAGACAGCAAGAGTGCATCAATGTGGAGGTTCCCCGCTGTTTTGGGGTGGCATTATGTGGGGCCGACGTACGCCGCTGGTGGTCATGGAAGGCGCCGTAACGGCTGTATGATACATGAATGCCATCCTCTGACCGATAGAGGAACCATATGGGCAACATATTGGCGAGGCATTCGTCTCCATGGATAATTCGCGTCTCCATCGTGCACATCTTGTGAATGACTTCCTTCAGGATAACGATATCGCTCGACGAGAATCGTCAGCATGTTCTCCAGACATGATCCCTATCGAACATGCCTGGGATGGATTGAATAGGGATGTTTATGGACGATGTGACCCATCAACCACTCTGAGGGATCTTCGCCGAATCGCCGTTGAGGAGTGGGACAGTCTGGACCAACAGTGCCTTGATGAACTTGTGGGTAGTATGCCACGACGAATAAAGGCATGCATCAATGCAAGAGGACGTGCTACTGGGTATTAGAGGTACCAGTGTGATACAGCAATCTGGACCACCAGTTCTAAAGGTATCGCTGTACAGTGATACTACACGCAGTGTGTGGTTTTCATGAGCAATAAAAAGGGCGGAAATGATGCTTATGTTGATTTCTATTCCAATTTTCTGTAGAGGCTCTGGAACTCTCGGAACCGAGGTGATGCGTGTATTACGCATAGCCTGTGCACGAGTATCTCGAAAACGGTGAAGCCTGTCGAATGTCCACGTGCTACTGTCGTGGGCATCTACGGAGAGAGGTACAACGACAGTGAAACTACCACTGGACGCTAAGTCGTTGGACGCCCACCACTTCACAGAAAGTGAAGCTCGGAGGCTTGTTTGCTCTGTAAAGTAGAATAGATGGTGATCTGAGGTCTGTCTGGCGAAAGACCACAATGCTGGCCCACGCAGAAGTGTTTTGGATCAAATCGTTTATGGTACATTGTTGAGCACAGACCTCGACAGCAGATCACCCCTACGTGTACACATGTTGACCCAACGACATCATCAATTACGACTGCAATGGGCATAAGACCGTCGGCATTCAACACTAGATCAATGGAATAGTGTCGGCTCTTCGGGTGAATCACATTTCTGCCACATTAGGCCGGTGAACGGCGGCTCTAACCGTGCAGCGCGCCACGAAACGCAGGCTGGTGGCATTTGTACGAGGTGCATTCAAGTTCTAAGGCCTCCTATTTTTTTTTTTCGAATTAACTACTCACCCAAAATCGATGAAACTGGCGTTACTTCTCGACGTAATCGCCCTGCAGACGTACACATTTTTCACAACGCTGACGCCATGATTCCATGGCAGCGGCGAAGGCTTCTTTAGGAGTCTGTTTTGACCACTGGAAAATCGCTGAGGCAATAGCAGCACGGCTGGTGAATGTGCGGCCACGGAGAGTGTCTTTCATTGTTGGAAAAAGCCAAAAGTCACTAGGAGCCAGGTCAGGTGAGTAGGGAGCATGAGCAATCACTTCAAAGTTGTTATCACGAAGAAACTGTTGCGTAACGTTAGCTCGATGTGCGGGTGCGTTGTCTCGGTGAAACAGCACACGCGCAGCCCTTCCCGGACGTTTTTGTTGCAGTGCAGGAAGGAATTTGTTCTTCAAAACATTTTCGTAGGCTGCACCTGTTACCGTAGTGCCCTTTGGAACGCAATGGGTAAGGATTACGCCCTCGCTGTCCCGGAACATGGACACCGTCATTTTTTCAGCACTGGCAGTTACCCTAAATTTTTTTGGTGGCGGTGAATCTGTGTGCTTCCATTGTGCTGACTGGCGCTTTGTTTCTGGATTGAAAAATGGCATCCACGTCTCATCCATTGTCACAACCGACGAAAAGAAAGTCCCATTCGTGCTGTTGTTGTGCGTCAACATTGCTCGACAACATGCCACACGGGCAGCCGTGTGGTCGTCCGTCAGCATTCGTGGCACCCACCTGGATGACACTTTTCGCATTTTCAGGTCGTCATGCAGGATTGTGTGCACAGAACCCACAGAAATGCCAACTCTGGAGGCGATCTGTTCAACAGTCATACGGCGATCCCCCAAAACAATTCTCTCCACTTTCTCGATCGTGTCGTCAGACCGGCTTGTGCGAGCCCGAGGTTGTTTTGGTTTGTTGTCACATGATGTTCTGCCTTCATTAAACTGTCGCACCCACGAACGCACTTTCGACACATCCATACCTCCATCACCACATGTCTCCTTCAACTGTCGATGAATTTCAATTGGTTTCACACCACGCAAATTCAGAAAACGAATGATTGCACGCTGTTCAAGTAAGGAAAACGTCGCCATTTTAAGTATTTAAAACAGTTCTCATTCTCGCCGCTGGCGGTAAAATTCCATCTGCCGTACGGTGCTGCCATCTCTGGGACGTATTGATAATGAACGCGGCCTCATTTTAAAACAATGCGCATGTTTCTATCTCTTTCCAGTCCGGAGAAAAAAAATCGGAGGCCTTGGAACTTGAATGCACCTCGTATTATGCTATGGGAGAAATTTCTCCTGCGCTTCATGGGACCTGTGGTAGTAACTGAAGACACGCTGACAGTTGCGAACGACGTGCATCCCTTCACACTTGATGTCCTCCCCGACAGCGATGGCATCTTTCAGCAGTACAGTTGTCGGTGTCTCGGAATCAGAATCGTGCTACAGTGATTTGAGGAGCATTATAATCAATATATGTAAGTTGTATGGAAGCCATTTGGGTTGCTATCGGGCGGAGTCACCGTACGCAGATCGGCAGCCCGTTATTTACGCGAGGGTTGCAACTTTAATAGTGGCAACTATATACTTACAACTCGTACAAAATAAATATGTGATTCGAAGTTTTATTGACCTTCAGAGAAGTCACCGGCATTGTGAATAACCCGTTGCCAGCAATGTGGAAGTCGTAGGATACTCTTAGCAGTGCCAGATGTGTTGACATTTCGCGCGGCGCGGTCTATTGCCCGACGGATTTGTAGCAGTTCTCAAGCGAATGCCGCGAAGCGTTTCCTTCAGTTTAGAAACAGAGATGAACTCACGAGAGGATAAGTCAGGGGAGTCCAGTAGGTGATATGTCACTTAGGAGCCCCATCAGTCAAACAAATCAGTTCTTGCACTGTACGTGCTTGAGTATTGTCCTGCAAAATCATGGTCAGGTCCGGCAGAAAGTGTCATCACTTCTGTCTCTAAGATGGTCGTAGGTTGTGTTCCAAAAATGAACATCATAGAGACAGAAGTGGTGACACTTTCTGCAGGACCTGACCATCATTTTGCAGGACAATGCTCAAGCAAGTACAGTGCAAGTTGTTACTGATTTGTTTGACTGACGGGGCTGCTAAGTGCTGTACCACCTACTTCAGTCCCCTGACTTAAACCATCGTGAGTTCAACTCGAGTTCTAAACTGAAGGAAACACTTCACTGCATTCGCTTCACAACTGCTACAAATTCGTCGGGCAATAGACCGCGCCGCTCTGTCTACACAACTGGCACTGCTAAGAGTATCCTACGACTTCCACATCGCTAGCAATAGGTTATACACAATGCTGGTAACTAGTCTGAAGGTCAGTGAAACTTTGAAACACGTATCTATTTTGTACCAGCTGTAAATAAATAGTTGGGACTATTAAAGTTGCAGCCCTCGTACATGACCTGCACGTAGGTATGTAGGGCCACATACCTCCACAAACCTACCGGTAGACTGTCGGATCCCCGATACGCACTATCAGTGACGTATTTCGTTCCAAAGACGGACGAACAACCTATTCAGCAGGTGGTAGTAATCAGAATGAGATTTTCACTCTGCAGCGGAGTGTGCGCTGATATGAAACTTCCTGGCAGATTAAAACTGTGTGCCCGACCGAGACTCGAACTCGGGACCTTTGCCTTTCGCGGGCAAGAGCTCTACCAGCTGAGCTACCCAAGCACGACTCACGCCCGGTACTCACAGCTTTACTTCTGCCAGTACCTCGTCTCCTACCTTCCAAACTTTCCAGAAGCTCTCCTGCGAACCTTGCAGAACTAGCACTCCTGAAAGAAAAGATATTGCGGAGACATGGCTTAGCCACAGCCTGGGGCATGTTACCAGAATGAGATTTTCACTCTGCAGCGGAGTATGCGCTGACATGAAACGTCCTGGCAGATTAAAACTGTGTGCCGGACCGAGACTCGACCTCGGGACCCTTGCCTGTCGCGGGCAAGTGCTCTACCAGCTGAGCTACCCAAGCACGACTCACGCCCGGTACTCACAGCTTTACTTCTGCCAGTACCTCGTCTCCTACCTTCCAAACTTCACAGAAGCTCTCCTGCGAAACTTGCAGAACTAGCACTGTTGAAAGAAAGGATATTGCGGAGACATGGCTTAGTCACAGCCTGGGGCATGTTTCCAGAATGAGATTTTCACTCTGCAGCGGAGTGTGCGCTGATATGAAACTTCCTGGCTGATTAAAACTGTGTGCCGGACCGAGACTCGAACTCGGGACCTTTGCCTGTCGCGGGCAAGAGCTCTACCAGCTGAGCTACCCAAGCACTACTCACGCCCGGTACTCACAGCTTTACTTCTGCCAGTACCTCGTCTCCTACCTTCCAAACTTTACAGAAGCTCTCCTGCAGGAGGACTGCTTTCAGCGTTGGGTGTTGAAGCTTAGGTTAAAACAAAGACTAAAATACCCGACGCCCGAACGAGATTCGACCTATCGGCGACAGACATTTATTTACATAGTTCAACTATAGATTTTTATGAGTGAATTTGCATCAAAATATGTGACATATATAACGATATCTTTTGATTGCATTGACTTGGAAGTTTAAATTACTGACGGCGCCAACATACCGCAGCATTTTCCTGAGAATAACGGATCTTAATGGACGAACAGGTAGGCAAACCGACAAAAAATGGCAAAAAAGGTGACATAGTAACAAATTAACAGTTTTCGGATTTTTTCCTGTACTTGTACTATGAACCCTTGCTTCTTGTCAAATTTCATGATTTTAGGTCAACAGGAATTACCCCACAGGTTATGATAAATGACTTTGCCTGCCTCGAAATATGTAACATAAATGGGCGTATCTTTCTAGTGTACTGACTTGGAAGCATAGTTGGTTTACACTACCATAGGCCCTAGGATCTTAGAATGTGTCATGAATTTCAAATTTATAATCTACCTGTTCCTGAGAGAAAGCTGTCTTAACAGAGGGACATACACACAGACGTACAAGAAAGTGATCGTATAGCCACTGAGGTTGGGAACCCTTAAAATTTAGACATTACTATGTAGTGTGTAAAACTGGGTGACTTTCTGTCTGAGAATGCCTCGTCATAAAAACAGCCAAACAGTAAAATTGTTTAGAGAACAAAAGAGGAAAATAATTCCAAATTTTCGGACTAAAAATGAATACGCCATTGAAAAATTGATAACCAACAACGAGGTGTATGAAAAAACTAAGGATATAATACACTACTGACATTAAAATTGATACACCACGAAGGTGACGTGCTACAGGCGCGAAATTTAACAGACAGGAAGAAGATGCTGTGAAATGGAAATGAGTAGCTTTTCAGAGCATTCACACAAGGTTGGCGCCGGTTGTCACACCTATAACGTGCAGACATCAGGAAAGTTTCCAACCGATTTACCATACAAAAACAGCAGTTGACCGGCGTTGCCTGGTGAAACGTTATTGTGATGCCTCGTGTAAGAAGGAGAAATCCGTACCATCACGTTTCCGACTTTGATAATGGTCGGATTGTGGCCTATCGCCATTGCGGTTTGTCGTATCGCGACATTGCTGCACGGGTTGGTCGAGATCCAGAATATGGCAACGGTGGGCTGAGGAGGGTAATACGGAACGCCGTGCTGGATCCCAACGGCCTCGTATCATTAGCAGAATAAATGACAGGTATCTTATCCACATGGCTGTAACGGATCGTGTAGCGACGTTTCGATCCCTCAGTCAACAGATGGGGACGTTTCCAAGACAGCAACACTTTGCACGAACAGTTCGACGACGTTTGCAGAAGCATTGACTATCAGCTCCGAGACCGCGACTGCGGTAACGCTTCACGCTGCATCACAGACAGGAGCGCCTGCGATGGTGTACTCCACGACGAACCTGGGTGCACGAATGGCAAAACGTCATTTTTTCGGATGAATCCAGGTTCGATCATGATGGTCGCATCCGTGTTTCGCGACATCGCGTTGAACGCACATTGGAAGCGTGTATTTGAAATGTAACGTCCACTGTTCAGAGTGCCGTCAATGCGAACAAGAGGTGACCGATACGTGTAATCAATGGCACCCCATACCATCACGCCGGGTGATACGCCAGTATGACGATGACGACTACACGCTTCCAATGTGCGTTCACCGCCAAACACGGATGCGACCATCATGATGCTGTAAACAGACCCTGGATTCATCCGAAAAAATGACGTTTTGCCATTCGTGCACCCAGGTTCGTCGTCGAGTACACCATCGCAGGCGCTCCTGTCTGTGATGCAGCGTCAAGGGTAACCGCAGCCACGGTCTCCGAGCTGATAGTCCATGCTGCTGCAAACGTCGTCGAACTGTTCGTGCAGATGGTTGTTGTCTTGCAAACGATCCCATCTGTTGACTCAGGGATACAGACGTGGCTGCACGATCCGTTACAGCCGTGCGGATAAGATGCCTGTCATCTCGACTGCTAGTGATACGAGGCCGTTGGGATCCAGCACGGCGTTCCGTATTACCCTCCTGAACCCACCGATTCCATATTCTGGTAACAGTCATTGGATCTCGACCAACGCGAGCAGCAATGTCGCGATACGATAAACCGCAATAGCGATAGGCTACAATCCGACCTGTATCAAAGTCGGAAACGTGATGGTACGCATTTCTCCTCCTTACACGAGGCATCACAACAACGTTTCGCCAGGCAACGCCGGTCAACTGCTGTTTGTGTATGAGGAATGGGTTGGAAACTTTCCTCATGTCAGCACGTTGTAGGTGTCGCCGCCGGCGCCAACCTTGTGTGAATGCTTTGAAAAGGTAATCATTTGCATATCACAGCATCTTCTTCCTGTCGGTTAAATTTCGCGTCTGGAGCACGTCATCTTCGTTGTGCAGCAATTGTAGTGGCCAGTAGTGTAATACAGTGTATGTAAGCGAGACCCTGGGTCTGTTCCTGTAAACCGAATGGGTAGGTCGAATGTAGGAAGCTAGGGAGAGCAGGTGAGGCAGAACACTGGGTACTGCAATTAACAGAACCTTTAATAGAGAATATTAGTCACTGACATACGTAACTTTGCTCGGAAGAGCACGTAGGTACGATGCTGTACATCAACCAAATCTACATTGGCCAGGAGTTACAAAGGTAAAATCTGTAGTCGCTCGCCCACTATGAAATACAAACAGTGTTGCTTGGTCGTCTACTCGGAATCACATGGGCTGAATCCGGAGCGGCGCTCGTAGATCTGCACAGCGCCGGCTAGAGGGCGCTGTCGTCGGTGTCATAGTGCCAAGCTACGAACTTGCACCTACACCGTGACATCGTAGCTATCGATACCACAGTCTGGATCAAACAAATCTCAAAAACGCCAACATCACATCCGCAGACATCGCAGATCGAAAATCTTCAGAAAGTAGATTCTCTGCCGAGAAGTTGCACCAGAAGAAAAATCCAAAACATCTACGGGAAAACGGACGGAAGAACGCCGAGCTAAACGTGTTGTTATTGTGGTCTTCAGTCCAGGGACTGGTTTGATGCAGCTCTCCATGCTACTCTATACTGTGCAAGCTTCATGATCTCCCAGTACCTACTGCAGCTTACATCCTTCTGAATCTGCTTAGTGTATGCATCTCTTGGTCTCCCTCTACGATTTTTACCCTCCACGCTGCCATCCAATGCTAAATTGGTTATCCCTTGATGCCTCAGAATATGCCCTACCAACCGAGCCCCTCTTCTAGTCAAGTTCTGCAACATACTCCTCTTCTCCCCAACTCCATTCAATACCTCCTCATTAGTTATGTGATATACCCATCTAATCTTCAGCATTCTTCTGTAGCACCAGAATTCGAAAGCTTCTATTCTCTTCTTGTCTGAAATATTTATCTTCCACGTTTCACTTCCATACATGGCTACACTCCATACAAATACTGTCAGAAACGACTTCCTGACACTTAAATCTATACTCGATGTTAACAAATTTCTCCTCTTCAGGAACGCTTTCCTTGCCGTTGCCAGTCTATATTTTATATCCTCTCTATTTCGACCATAATCAGTTATTTTTCTCCCCAAATAGCAAAACTCCTTTACTACTTTAAGTGCCTCATTTCCTAATCTAATTCCCTCAGCATCACCCGACTTAACTCGATTACATTCCATTATCCTCGTCTTGCTTTTGTTGATGTTCATCTTATATCCTCCTTTCAAGACATTGTCCTTTCCGTTCAACTGCTCTTAAGGTCCTTTGCTGTCTCTGACAGAATTACAATGTCATCGGCGAACCTCAAAGTTTTTATTTCTTCTCCACGGAATTTAATTCCTACTCAGAATGATCCTTTTGTGTCCTTTACTGATTGCTCAGTATACAGATTGAATAACATCGGGGATAGGCTACAACACTGTCTCACTCCCTTCCCAACCACTGCTTCCCTTTCATGCCCCTCGACTCTTGTAACTGCCATCTGGTTTCTGTACAAATTGTAAATAGCCTTTCGCTCCCTGTATTTTACCCCTGCCACACTTAGAATTTCAAAAAGAGTATTCCAGTCAACATTGTCAAAAGCTTTCTATAAGTCTACAAATGCTAGAAACGTAGGTTTGCCTTTCCTTAATCTAGCTTCTAAGATAAGCCGTAGGGTCAGTATTGCCTCACGTGTTCCAACATTTCTACGGAATCCAAACTGATCTTCCCTGAGGTCGGCTTCTACCAGTTTTTCCATTCGTCTGTAAATTCGTGTTTGTATCTTGCAGCCGTGACTTATTAAACTGATAGTTCGCTAATTCTCACATCTGTCAACACCTGCTTTCTTTGGGATTGGAATTATTATATTCTTCTTGAAGTCTGAGGGTATTTCGCGTGTCCCATACATCTTGCTCACCAGATGGTAGAGTTTTGTCAGGACTGGCTCTCCAAAGGCTGTCAGTAGTTCTAATGGAATGTTGTCTACTCCCGGGGCCTTGTTTCGTCTTAGTTCTTCCAGTGCTCTGTCAAACTCTTCACGCAGCATCTTATCTCCCATTTCATCTTCATCTACATCCTCTTCCCTTTCCATAATGTTGTCCTCAAGAACATCGCCCCTGTATAGGCCCTCTATACACTCCTTCCACCTTTCTGCTTTCCCTTCTTTGCTTAGAACTGAGTTTCCATCTGAGCTCTTGTTATTCATGCAAGTGGTTCTTTTTCTCCAAAGAGAACATAGAGAGGGTGAAACAATTCTGGAAGGACAAGAAAAATAGCACCGATGGATCGTGGTCCACTTTGTGTAATCCTCCATGGGTCTAAACAATTTAAATAAATAAATAATAGAACAAAAACAAACTGTGACTATGAAACTTCCGTGTCCAAAACAAAAAGAGCAAGCGTTGCTATCACAGAACCTGTGATGACCTTGTAACGGTACTTGAATTACGTAACCATTACGGCAGCTCACCTGAACCTCTCGATACCAGCAATATTCTACTGTGTTTCTGTAAAGTAGTTGACATATTTCTGAGACAACATTCAGATTTGATTTCATTAATGTAGAAGTACTTTGATTCATCGATATGTTTATATTGCAATGATATTATTCTTGTGTGTATTCTTTCTTTTATCACTATGATCTTTGTCGTACTTGTAACTCTGATTTTTGGGCGCGTAAGCGATTATTAGTTGGTTAGAGTTAGAGAGTCGGACCTTGAGAAGGTCAACTCTTGGACGTCATGTTGGAAAGACGCATATTGTAGTCAGCTTATAAAATGTGAACTTTAACAGTGAGGAAGATGTTTTCAAGTATGTTTTGTATTGTGAAGTGATGTTTTGTGTGTTACGTGATATTGCAATAAAAGCAATTAAAAGGAAGTGTAACTTAAATTCGGAATACTGATTACTTTTTTTGCATCACCATTGTCCTGCAAAAGTGTAATTGTTGTGTAGATAGTACCGCGCAGTCAGCGCGTACACAAGTTTCCCAGTAGAGCGCGCCCCGCTAAGCACGACAGCGCAGGCGCAGCACTCGTCCGTCTCCGCACTACGAGATGCCGCTGCCTTAGAGACGGACCAAATTCTGCTTCCGCCGATCCGCGTATTAATATGTAACGCAGCCAATGAGTTTTGTGCTAACGTAGAACCTTTTCTCTTCGCGGATCACACTCGTGCAGTGATACCTGAACGCTCGAGGTATTATAACGGGTGTACAGACCTCCGATTAGTCAGTCTGCATTTATCTGCACCTGTCTGTACCAGTCTACATTTGTCTGTACCAGTCTATAGGCAAGTTTCAGTCTGCGCCTAATAAAATTACCATTTTCCTGTACATAGCCATGAAGATAAATGACTAGACACTTTGTCAAGTATCAGAGATACGTGAGAATAAGATTAACGTACGAATACCAAAGGAACTTCAGATTGTCAATTGTAAACAGCATCCAGAATCAAGTTACATAATGTCTATGATTTTTATTATTTTGATAAACGGTGTGAAAATTAATCAAGTTCTGTTTAAAGTTGGTCACCGTCAGTCTGCTACTCTAAGCGTGCAAGTGGCATTTCTATCATCTGACCTAATGGCAGAAGATAAACACGCCACGATAAGACCACGAGACATATTGCTGACACTTGCCTACTTTGTTAGAGCGACAAGTCAAATAATCTGATGGTGTGTGTACCGAAGGTCTTACGGTATGCACACCACAGTAATCTTCAAGAATGGTTTGTGAAACACATCTATAAAACTTTTGAATATAGCAGAATAAGACCTAGGCCTCTTTGCATCTGAGCTTAGAATCATCACCACCTAGATTTTCAACGATGGAGCCTTGATTTTACAACAAGACCAGTGTGGGAAACACGAAAAGATGAGTGTTTAGTTTATTCATTATTACATGAAATGAGTTTATTAACTGTGCTCTAACGACACCTGCCACATTATAACTTTGTTGTTGCTCGAAAATGCAGCGTGAGGAACACCACAATCATTATTAAATTTTGACCTTTGATGTGGTAGAGTTGTTAGAACCTGTAATTACCTTAAATGTATACAGGACGCTGACAAAAACTTCCTCTTTTCGTTCGTCACCAGTACAGTCGATGCGAGTTAGCAGTAATCGCGACATATTATTCTTATATAAATTAGGAGTAGTAATGGTCTCAGAACGCGACCCTGAGGAACACCTCAACGAGTCACGTTTTCCGTAGCCACAGTCGGCGTGGCGCTGATATCGGTTCAGCCGGCGACCGCCCACGTGCAAACCGCCGCCGCCGCTGCTGCTTTGCGTAATGGGAGAGTTGCGTCACGCATCCTGTGCAGAACAGAGGCACGCCCACGCCACGCTGCCCTGATTCGCGACCCCGGCCAGCAGAGCGGAGGTGGCCGGTCGTAAAGGCTGCCCCTCTGCGATTACCGCCGCACGGGCAGCCAATAGCTCGGTGCGTTTCCCCAAGAGCAAGTGGGTTAGTCCTAGCTAGGAAGTCTACAATCACTCACTTACATGTTTCTTATATCAACTGCAAGATTACGATCGAAATTATGAACTCGGCAGATGACAGACCGTGTAGTATTACTTGTTTGCGCGTTTTACTCCATAGTGCCTAGTAAGAGATTACTAAACAGTACAGGGGCGTAAGTGAGGTGGGACGACAAACGGGCCGACTTGGAGCAGGAGAGGCACCACAGGACATTTCAATTTCCATTGTCTATATTTTTTACAAAGAAATTCCTAAGATTATGACAGTGAACCGATAGTTCTGTACTGACAAGTTACTCTGTATCTGCAATATATGATCTGAAAATGGGCAGCCACGGGGGATTAGCCGAGCGGTCTAAGGCGCTGCAGTCATGGACGGTGCGGCTGGTCCCGGCGGAGGTTCGAGTCCTGCCACCGCCATGGGTGTGTGTGTTTGTCCTTAGGATAATTTAGGTTACGTAGTGTGTAAGCTCAGGGATTGATGACCTTAGCAGTTTAGTCCCATAAGATTTCACACACGTTTGAACAAGATGGGCAGCTAGCGTGAAACTTGTCATTGAAAATAAAAAATAGCGATCAAAGACTGACATGCCATATTTTTATTTACAGAACGATCGCGGAAATCCCATTAAGTCAGCCGGCCGGTGTGGCCATGCGGTTCTAGGTGCTTCAGTCTGGAACCGCGCGGCCGCTACGGTCGCCGGTTCGAATCCTGCCTCGGGCATGGATGTGTGTGACGTCCTTAGGTTAGTTAGGTTTAAGTAGTTTTAAGTTCCAGGGGACTGATGACAGCAGTAGTTAAGTCCCATAGTGCTCAAAGCCATTTGAACCATTTGAACCCATTAAGACAATCATGTCTAGTTTTGCTAAATTCCTAAGACTTTGTCAGCATGTCCAGGAAGGATTCACACTCACCGCAGTGCACGTTCAAAACCATAAAAAAAAAAAAAATGGTTCAAATGGCTCTGAGCACTATGGGACTTAAATTGTGAGGTCATCAGTCCCATAGAACTTAGAACTACTTACACCGAACTAACCTAAGGACATCAAACAGAGCCATGCCCGAGGCAGGATTCGAACCTGCGACCGTAGCGGTCGCGCGGCTCCAGACTGTAGCGCCTAGAACCGCTCGGCCATTCCAGCCGGCACAGTTTAATACACCTGTAGTTTGTATGCTGTACAAAATTCATCGAGCAATCTCTCTTTCTTACGAAAGAAAGTGTACCTGTAGCAACAAATGCAGCCAATAGTAAGTGAAAAAAAATGACGAAATTTCCTATTCATGCTGACAAAGTTATATGAATTTATTTGTAAAATTATAGATGGTGGAAATTAAAATATCCTGTGGTGCCTCTCCTGCTCCAAGTCGACATCCTACCGTCCTTACATTTAGTAAAAATGAACATGCACTGAGGAAATGAAATGACGTTGTTGTTGTGGTCTTTAGTCCAGAGACTGGTTTCATGCAGCTCTCTGTGCTACTCTATACCGTGCAAGCTTCTTCATCTTCCAGTACCTACTGCAGCCTACATCCTTCTGAATCTGCTTAGTGTATTCATCTCTTGGTTTGCTCTACGATTTTTACCCTCCATGCTGCCCTCCAACGCTAAATTTGTGATCCCGTGATGCCTACCAACCGATCCCTTCTTCTAGTCAAGTTGTGCCACAAACTCTCCTCCCCAATTCTATTCAATACCTCCTCATTAGTTATGTGATCTACCCACCTAATCTTCAGCATTCATCTGTAGCACCACATTTCGAAAGCTTCTATTCTCTTCTTGTCCAAACTATTTATCGTCCATGTTTCACTTCAATACATGGCTACACTCCAAACAAATACTTTCAGAAACGACTTCCTGACATTTAAATCTATACTCGATGTTAACAAATTTTTCTTCTTCAGTAACGCTTTCCTTGCCATTGCCAGTCTACATTTTATATCCTCTCTACTTCGACCATCATCAGTTATTTTACTCCCTAAATAGCAAAACTCCTTTACTACTTTAAGTGTCTCATTTCCTAATCTAATCCCCTCAGCATCACCCGACTTAATTCGACTACATCCCATTGACCTCGTTTTGCTTTTGTTGATGAGGCACATTAGTATCGAATGTAATTAGGGGATCCATCCTGAAACCCAGGTGCAGGTACATATACAAATGAAATGAAAGGAGTGCGGGGGGGGGGGGGGGGGAGACAGTGAGAATTTGGATAGAGGAAGGAGGCGTGCCAAGATAATCCGTGCAATTGAGTGAGCCACTGTGCGCAGGTAGCTTATTGGCTAACGTACCTGTCTAATGAGGAAGAGATCTGAGTTAAAAAAAAATGGTTCTGAGCACTAAGGGACTTAACTTGTTAGGTCATCAGTGCCCTGTAACTTAGAACTACATAAACCTAACTAACCTACGAACGTCGCACACATCCGTGCCCGAGGCAGGATTCGAAACTGCGACTGTAGCGGTTCCAGACTGAAGCGCCTAGAACCTCTCGTCCACCCTGGCTGGCGATCCGGGTTCGATTCAAGTCATTGGTACAAATTTTAACTCGCCAATTCTGTCTGTATACTTAAATTGTGTCATTTCATTTGTATCGTCGGGAATACTGTGTCACGCTGAAGGGTGAGTGTGCAAAGAAGGATCTGAAGCCATCACCAAGTTTGATGGTATCACCTTGAGTTTTTCGACGTGGTAATTGAAACTTTACGACTGCCCATCTTATATGCCGCTACTCACCGCTAGCTGCTCCCCATTACTCGTGCGAACGACCCCTGCCGACACGCCGGCAACCGGTCGCAATTAATGTGCGGCCATCGGCCTCGCAACAGAACGGGTTCCGCCGTATGAGGTGTCCCGGCGTCATAACCTGGACACGGTCCGCAACACGCCACCTGTGTGTCGTACACCTGCTGCCCAGCGCTACACGGTCCACTGGCTACCGAAACGCGCAGCGACGATCTCATTCACCGCGGTAAACACACACTCCAAATATACAACGTGTTACAAAAAGGTACGGCCAAACTTTCAGGAAACATTCCTCACACACAAAGAAAATATGTTATGTGGACATGTGCCCGGAAACGCTTCATTTCCATGTTAGAGCTCATTTTATTACTTCTCTTCAAATCACATTAATCATGGAGTGGAAACACACAGCAACAGAACATACCAGCGTGACTTCAAACCCTTTGTTACAGGAAATGTTCAAAATGTCCTCCGTTAGCGAGGATACATGCATCCACCCTCCGTCGCACGGAATCCCTGATGCGCTGATGCAGCCCCGGAGAATGGTGTATTGTATCACAGCCGTCCACAATACGAGCACGAAGAGTCTCTACATTTGGTACCGGGGTTCCGTAGACGAGAGCTTTTAAATGCCCCCATAAATGAAAGTCAAGAGGGTTGAGGTCAGGAGAGCGTGGAGGCCATGGAATTGGTGCGCCTCTACCAATCCATCGGTCACCGAATCTGTTGTTGAGAAGCGTACGAACACTTCGACTGAAATGTGCAGGAGCTCCATCGTGCATGAACCACATGTTGTGTCGTACTTGTAAAGGCACATGTTCTAGCAGCACAGGTAGAGTATCCCGTATGAAATAGTGATAACGTGCTCCATTGAGTGTAGGTGGGAGAACATGGGGCCCACTCAAGACATCACCAACAATGCCTGCCCAAACGTTCACAGAAAATCTGTGTCGATGACGTGATTGCACAATTGCGTGCGGATTGTCGTCAACCCACACATGTTGATTGTGAAAATTTGCATTTGATCACGTTGGAATGAAGCCTCATCCGTAAAGAGAACATTTGCACTGAAATGAGGATTGACATATTGTCGGATGAACCGTTCGCAGAAGTGTGTACCCGTGGAGGCCAATCAGCTGCTGACAGTGCCTGCACACGCTGTACACGGTACGGAAACAACTGGTTCTCCCGTAGCACTCTCCATACAGTGACGTGGTCAACGTTACCTTGTACAGCAGCAACTTCTCTGACGCTGACATTAGGGTTATCGTCAACCGCACGAAGAATTGCCTCGTCCATTGCAGGTGTCCTCGTCGTTCTAGGTCTTCCCCAGTCACGAGCCATAGGCTGGAATGTTTCGTGCTCCCTAAGACGCCGATCAATTGCTTCGAACGTCTTCCTGTCGGGACACCTTCGTTCTGGAAATCTGTCTCGATACAAACGTACCGCACCACGGCTATTGCCCCGTGCTAATCCGTACATCAAATGGGCATCTGCCAACTCCACATTTGTAAACATTGCACTGACTGCAAAACCACGTTCGTGATGAACACTAACCTGTTGATGCTACGTACTGATGTGCTTGATGCTAGTACTGTAGAGCAATGAGTCGCATGTCAACACAAGCACCGAAGTCAACATTACCTTCCTTCAATTGGGCCAACTGGCGGTGAATCGAGGAAGTACAGCACATACCGACGAAACTAAAATGAGCTCCCACATGGAAAGTAAGCGTTTCCGGACACATGTCCACATAACATCTTTTCTCCATTTGTGTGTGAGGAATGGTTCCTGAAAGATTGGCCGCACCTTTTTGTAACACCCTGTATATATATTGCCACGACATCTTGATAGATTACTGTTGCAGTGTCCGTGTGTTTATGGGTTGCATCTTTTCATATGACTTGTCAAGCCAATGGCAGCACGGCATCTCTTGCCGCAATTGTCACAAGTGTATCTGGCTGCTAAGGCAGGAGCAGTGGTGGCATTGCGAAGCGTTTTCTGCCTTAATCTGTCTCACAAGCCTTCATCGTGCTTCGACATTCCAGATGATATATCATCACGCCACTCTGGTCTCGTGCTAGCCCGTGCCTCCCATCTGTTTGTGTCGATTCCAAAGCTCTCCGTATCTCGTTTACAGGAGTGCTTGAACATCAATACAGGACGTCCTACAGGTGTTTTGGCTACAGAAATCTCTCCGAGCATCATCTCACGCGGTAATCTGTCAGGATCCATACGGTGGACGTGTCCCAGCCAGCGGAGTCGTCTCTGCTTCGAGATAGCAGAAATACTGTTGCAGTTAGTTTTAAATAGCACTGCTTGGTTGGTCACTCGGTCCTTCCACGTTACTCCGAGGATGGATCTCAGGCACCGCATGAGAAAAGGCGACGTTCTTGTTTGGCATAGGCAGTCCATGTTTCCAGTACATACAAAAGGATGCTGAGAACGCAAGTTTGATATACAAGAATTTTAGTGGTCAAAGAGAGTTTGTTGTTTTTCCAAACACGTGTAGAGAGTTTGCCAAAAGTTGTCGCAGCTCTTCCAATGCGGGCATCAATTTCTTTGTCAACAGACTTGTTTGATTCTATAGTAGATCCAAGATAGCAGAAGTTATCTATGACTTGCAAGCCGGCCGGGAGTGGCCGAGCGGTTCTAGGCGCTACAGTCTGGAACCGCGCGACCGCTACGGTCGCAAGTTCGAATCCTGCCTCGGGCATGGATGTGGGTGATGTCCTTAATGTTAGTTAGGTTTAAGTAGTTGTAAGTTCTAGGGGACTGATGACCACAGCAGTTAAGTCCCATAGTGCTCAGAGCCATTTGAACCGTTTTTTTTACGACTTGGAGAGTAGTGCCATCTAGTGTGATATTCTGCTTTGTGTTAGCACCCTGAATCACAATTACGGTCTTACTGCTGTTTACACTAATCGACAATAGGTGGCATGCGTGACTAAATCTTGATACTAGCTCTTGCAGCTCTTCTGGTCTGGCTTTCGAGAATTGCAATGTTGGAGTACATCTGCATACTGGGAAAGAGCAGTCTTCTGAAGAGTAAGACAAAGCGCCACGAGACAGTCGCTGGTGAACTCCCGTATGCTGATGATGCTGCAATTGTTGCGAACTCCGCACAAGAACACTCGAAATACGTTTATGACATACAAGGCTATTTATCGCTGCATTTACAGTCAACCTGGCAGCTCCAAATTTGATTTAAATTCTGTAAGATGGTTTCTTAGATGGACATGAAATCAATAAACACACCGGCGATCGTGTTTCATAAAAATACACTGATCAACCATGCACATTACGACCACCTACCTACTGTCGACATAAACCCGTCCAGGTGATAGCAGCGTCAACTGGCGAGGAATCTACGTCTACATCTACATACATACTCCGCAATCCACCATACGGTGCGTGGCAGAGGGTACCTCGTACCACAACTAGCATCGTCTCTCCCTGTTCCACTCCCAAACAGAACGAGGGAAAAATGACTGCCTATATGCCTCTGTACGAGCCCTAATCTCTCTTATCTTATCTTTGTGATCTTTCCGCGAAATGTAAGCTGGCGACAGTAAAATTGTACTGCAGTCAGCCTCAAATGCTGGCTCTCTAAATTTCCTCAGTAGCGATTCACGAAAAGAACCCCTCCTTTCCTCTAGAGACTCCCACCCGAGTTTCTGAAGCATTTCCGTACCACTCGCGTGATGATCAAACCTACCAGTAACAAATCTAGCAGCCCGCATCTGAATTGCTTCTATGTCCTCCCTCAATCCGACCTGATAGGGATCCCAAACGCTCGGGCAGTACTCAAGAACAGGTCGTATTAGTGTTTTATAAGCGGTCTCCTTTACAGGTGAACCACATCTTCCCAAAATTCTACCAATAATCCCAAGACGACTATCCACCTTCCCCACAACTGCCATTACATGCTTGTCCGAATTCATATCGCTCTGCAATGTTACACCCAAAATATTTAATCGACGTGACTGTGTCAAGCGCTACACTACTAATGGAGTATTCAGACATTACAGGATTCTTTTTCCTATTCATCGGCATTAATATACCTTTATCTATATTTACAGTTACCTGCCATTCCTTACATCAATCACAAATCCTGTCCAAGTCATCTTGTATCCACCTACAGTCACTCAACGACGAAACCTTCCCGTATATCAGATCATCATCAGCAAACAGCCGCACATTGCTATTCACCTGTCCAAAAGAGAATTTATGTAGATAGAAAACAACAGCGGACCTACCACACTTCCCTGGGGCTCTCCAGATGATACCCTCATCTCCGATGAACACTCACCATCGAGGACAACGTACTGGCTTCTATAAACCTGCTGGTCAGACACATGCACGGAGCATGTAGTATCAGTGGCCGGCCGATGTGGCCGAGCGGTTCTAGGCGCTACAGTCTGGAACCGCACGACCGCTACGGTCGCAGGTTCGAATCCTGCCTCGGGCATGGATGTGTGTGATGTCCTTAGGTTTAAGTAGTTCTAAGTTCTAGGGGACTGATGACCTCAGATGTTAAGTCCCATAGTGCTCAGAGCCATTTGAACCATTTTGTAGTATCCACGAGTGTGCTGTTCGTGTGTAGAATGAGGAAGGCGCGCGGTCTGAGTTTGACCGACGGCAGATTGTAATGACCAAGAGAATGGGAAAAAGCTTTTCAGAAGCTGCGCGACTTAGCGGGTTTTCGAGCAGTGCTGTGGTGAGTGCCTTCAACACCTGGCAAAACGAGGTAAAGCCACGTCCAGAGGTCGTAGCGTCGAGTAGCCGTCCGTCATTACAGATGTCGTACGTCGTAGGCTGGGCAGATTGGCGTTGTTTTATTGGTCAAATAACTTAACGGGAATGCAGCCGGGTGACGTAGTCGGCAACCGCCGATATTTCTACAGGTGCACGCCCCGCCATTTTCAGACAAAAGTACTGTCTTCGTGTTGGTCACGTTTTCGTGCTTGTTACTGGTAATTTACCAGTAAATTCCTCAACCCCGATTCTTTAAATAACTGAGCTCCCGTATATAAAACTGTTTCAAACACGTCGGATTACTTTGCAAAAGAGTTAATGTCTTAAACATTTGTCATTAATCATGCCAGAGAAAGAAAGTTAAAAAAAAGATTTAATTAAGTTCAAATGTTGTGAGAAGCTGCTAAGAGGTAGATGAAGAAGCTGGAGTCGATGTGGAAGAGATAGACTCATAGATAGACTCAGAATTTGAGCGGGGTAGGACGTCAAACGGGCCGGCTTGGAGCAGGAGAGTCATCACAGGACATTTTAATTTCTACTGTCTATACTTTTACAAATAAATTCATAAAACTTTGTCACCATGATCAGGAAGGATTCAGAACTCACACTCATAGCAGTGGAAGCTCAAAAACGTAACGAAGTAATTTTTTTTACATGTGAAATTTCATCATTTCTTCACTTGTTACTGGATGCATTTGTTGCTATAGGTACACTTTTCTTCCTAAGTGAGAGAGATTCTTCGATGAATTTTTCATAGCATGCAAACAGTGGTTACAGGTGTATGAAACTCCAGGATTTTCCAAATCTACTGTGGAAAAATTGAGATAATTAACTATAAAACTTGAGTTTTTTCTAAACATGAAGTTTAAAATGTAACAGTTCATTCATTTTTTCATAAATTAAATAACTTATAGAGTTTCATACACCTGTAACTGTGGTTTGCATGCTGTGCAAAAGTCACAGAAGAATGTCTCTTACTTAGGAAGAAAAGTGTACCTATAGCAACAAATGCAGCCAGTAACAAGTGAAAAAATGATCAAATTTCACATCTAAAAAAATGTGTTTTGTTACGTTTTTGAGCTTCCACTGCTATGAGTAGGAATCCTGAATCCTTCCTGGTCATGCTGTTAAAGTTTTATGAATTTATCTGTAAAAGTATAGACAGTGGAAATTAAAATGTCCTGTGGTGCCTCTCCTGCTCCAAGTCAGCCCGTTTGACGTCCTACCACCCTTAAAAGAGCTTTCCAATACCTGAGACCAAATACGGAAGAGTGTTAGTTAACATTCCGTCGGAATTTCTAAAATCAATGGGCAGCTAAATGACTATTCAACTCTGTGTGTAGAAACTATGAGATTGGCGACACATACCGTCAGACTTCCGGAAATACATCATCCATTCAGTTCCGAAAAACAGCAATAGCAGACAAATGCGTGAAACTATCGCAACATCAGCTTAATTGCTCATCCATCTAAATTGCTGACAAGAATAATGTACAGAAGACAGAAAAGGAAAATTGAGGATTTGTTAGGTGACGGACAGTCTGGTTTCAGGAAAGTTAAAGGCACCAGAGGGGCAGCCCTGACGTTGCAACTGATAAGGCAGGCAACAATTACGGAAAATCAAGACACGTTGATAGGATTTTACTACCTGGGAAAGGCGTTCAGCAGCGTAAAGTGGTGCAACATGTTCGAATTTCGGAGAAAAGTGCGAGTAAGCTGCACAGGAAGACGGGTAAAAGTCACAGCGCAGCAAATATGTCTGAAAAGGTCGAGTGCAGAATCGCGGTTTGCTGGAGATGGTCTTGGTGGTAGGTTCCTATTCCAGCTGAGAACATGGGGTAAAAAGTTTTCGATTTAACCGGGACCAGCGACCGTTTATATAGCCATTCGAACATCTATCTTATTGTAGTTATGTTACAGTATATTAAGAAAGGTATGAACGACGAACCGGAGCTGATACCTAGGCAAATTAAGCGAAACAATTAATTACCTTTGTAAAATATTTTAACTGGGCTGAAATTAATGCTGCCGGCCGGAGTGGCCGTGCGGTTCTAGGCGCTACAGTATGGAGCCGACCGAACGCTACGGTCGCAGGTTCGAATCCTACCTCGGGCATGGATGTATGTGATGCCCTTAGGTTAGTTAGGTTTAATTAGTTCTAAGTTCTAGGCGACTGATGACCTAAGAAGTTAAGTCGCATAGTGCTCAGATAATGGCGCCATTTATATGTGTTCCGTTCGGATTTAAAACTCCGCACTTGTGCGTGACTGGTGGTTCAAATTTGGTCTACCGGTGCATTGCACTTTTGTCTAAGATAAATTTTAGCAGTTTTTTTAAAAAATCTTGCTTCATTTGGATTTTACATGCAAAAAACGTTTTTCTAGGAGATTTTTTGATGCACCGCACTTGTGCTTTAAACTTGGATGACGTAGATCTAACTTTGAATGACGGTAGATAAATGGATATAGTCGGAAAAAAATCTTTTATGCGGTAATTATTATCCGCCGTCGAGGTACGATGGTTTAAAGTGGAGCTAAATGTAGCACGTAAAATTCGTTCCTACATGAATTAAATGCGCAGAAACGGATTAAAGTGAATAAAACAAATACAAATGCATTATTACAATAAAATTGAAAACTCTCTTTCAAAAATCTAGCTTCATACGGATTTTATGCGCAAAAACCACGTATTTTGTGAATTTGTTTTCACGCATGAGAGTTCTATATTTCAAGCTTGTGTGAATAGCTTGAAATTTTGGAAGACTGAGGCAAATACATATAATTAATGATGGTTGTGTTGTTTTGTGAAAGCTTTATCCGTTGCCATGATATAGCAGTCTAAAGTTGCTCACAAAGTGCACGTAAAAATCTTCTAAAACTACTACGCTATCTTGTAGAAAATTTATTTCCGAACAAGATAAGCTTAAGGACGTCGAATTTAGAGCAACATTGAAAAGTTGATAGTATTTTGACGTGAATACATTGTTTCTCAGTTGTTATGCTTATTTCAGGAAATCGTATTCATCCATAATTCAGACTGGTTGTTGCAACATTTCGCGGTGGAGCAAAAATTGGGAACTAGAATGAAAAATGCAGGGCGCCCTGTATCAGCGTTCGGTAAGTGGGAACCTCGAATGTTACCGCTGTTTTCTCGTGGTTCGACGTAGCAGGTTCAAAGCTGATTTGCTTTTTGGTTCAAATGGCTCTGAGCACTATGGGACTTAACATCAGTGGTCATCAGTCCCCTAGAACTTACAACTACTTAAACCTAACTAACCTAAGGACATCACACACATCCATGCCCGAGGCAGGACTCGAACCTGCGACCGTAGCAGTCGCGCGGTTCCGGACTGAGCGCCTAGAACCGCTAGACCACCGCGGCCGGCGATTTGCTTTTTGGAGAAAAGGTTTCTTATTTAGTTTAACTTTGGTCTAGCATGTGACTTCCATCTAATATACTGTTAAGACATTATTTTTGTTGCCTGCATGCATCCTCGGAGGCAATTTTCCCACGCTGCGGTTGAAAGTTGGGTTTTTTACAGCCACAATTTGAGACGCTGTTATCACAGTGCAGCTACGATAGATCTTTCCCTTCTTGTTTTTATGGGCGTTGACATGACGTCCTGCTACTGCTAGTTAGCCTTTTGTTCGTCATTTCCTCTGGGTTTTTTTTTTGTAAAACTTTTTTAAAATTTCGTAATTGTTTAAAGGAAGAATATAGCTATTGCTTTATTTTAGATTTAATCTGTAGCTAATAATGGGGCTAGCAGCGACCTTGCCGCAGTTGTAACACCGGTTCCCGTCAGATCACCGAAGCTAAGCACTGTCGGGCTTGGCCAGCACTTGGATGGGTCACCATCCGGTCTGTCGACGAGTGCTGTTGGTAAGCAGGGTTGACTCAGCCCTTGTGAGGCTAAGTGAGTAGCTGCTTGGTTGAGAAGTAGCCGCTCTGTGGAGAGCATGTGCTGACCACATGCCTCTCCATATCCGGATCTTCTGAGGATGACACGGCGGTCGGTCGGTACCGTTGGGCCTTAGGCTGCGTTCACAGTGGCACCGACAACGGTCATCAGACACCGTCGCCGGAAGTCGCCCGAATACATCGGACGACAACGTGGTCATAGTGCGTCCAATCTCCTTAGTTTTTGGCATGGTCAAGGAAGTTAGGTTATGTTAGAATCCATTCTATGGATGAAGTAGATTAGATTTTAATATCTTAGCGTGGCGTGGATACCACGACGCCTCTGTGTTTGTATGCGAGTGCCGCATAGCGGCTTCTGCTATTGAAGAGATGCCGAATGCATGTGAGTGAGCTTTCCTGGCTCGTAAAGAACGTGGCTAGTACTATAACCTCTGTCGTTCGTTATCGGGATAACCAGACAACTTCTATGAATAAATGAATGACAGGAGAGGCGTTCTGTTACGTACTCGAGATAATTCGTGGTGACCTTGGAAAGAAAGTTTCGCTGTATTTATTTAAAGCTGTGCTGACGTACGTCAGTTAACCGTCAGTGACTCTCACTTAGCGCACGACTGAAACATTGGAATACTCTCTTTCAAATTCTGAAGGTGGCAGGGGTAAAATACAGCCGGCCGCGGTGGACTAGCGGTTCTAGGCGCACAGTCCTGAACCGCTCGACTGCTACGGTCGCAGGTTCGAATCCTGCCTCGGGCATGGATGTGTGTGATGTCCTTAGGTTAGTTAGGTTTAAGTTCTAAGGGACTGATGACCACAGATGTTAAGTCCCACAGTGCTCAGAGCCATTTGAACCATTTGGGTAAAATACAGGGAGCGAAAGGCTATTCACAATTTGTACAGAAAGCAGATGACAGTTTTAAGAGTCGAGGGACATGAAAGTGAAGCAGTGGTTGGGAAGGGAGTGATACAGGGTTGTAGTCTGTCCCCTATGTTATTCAATCTGTATATTGAGCAAGCAGTAAAGGAAACAAAAGAAAAATTCGGAGTAGGTATTAAAGTCCATGGAGAAGAAATAAAAACTTTGAGGTTCGCTGATGACATTGTAATTCTGTCAGAAACAGAAAAGGACTTGGAAGAGCAGCTGACGGAATGGACAGTGTCTTGAAAGGAGGGTATAAGATGAACATCAACAAAAGCAAAACGAGGATAATGGAATGTAGTCGAATTAAGTCGGGTGATGCTGAGGGAATTAGATTAGGAAATGAGACACTTAAAGTAGTAAAGGAGTTTTGCTATTTGGGGAGAAAAATAACTTATGATGGTCGAAGTAGAGAGGATATAAAATGTAGACTAGCAATGGCAAGGAAAGCGATTCTGAAGAAGAAAAATTTGTTAACATCGAGTATAGATTTAAATGTCAGGAAGTCGTTTCTGAAAGTATTTGTATGGAGTGTAGCCATGTATGGAAGTGAAACGTGAACGATAAATTGCTTAGACAAGAAGAGAATAGAAGCTTTCGAAATGTGGTGCTACAGAGAAGAATGCTGAAGATTAGATGGGTAGATCATATAACTAATGAGAAGGTATTGAATAGACTTGGGAAGAGGAGGAGCTTGTGGCACAACTTGACTAGAAGAAGGGATCGGTTGGTAGGACATGTTCTGAGACATCGAGGGATCACCAATTTAGTATTGGAGGGCGGCGTGGAGGGTAAAAATCGTAGAGGGAGACGAAGAGATGAATACACTATGCAGATTCAGAAGGATGTAGGGTGCAATAGGTACTGGGAGATGAAGAACCTTGCACAGGATAGAGTAGCATGGAGAGCTGCATCAATCCAGTCTCAGGACTGAAGACCACAACAACAATCTCACTGGCATAAAACACCCGTATCCAGTAATAAAGTAATTTGTAGACAATTAATTTCACTCTACCAAAAAGATCCAGTACTGTAGCTGTAAGCATATAACATATGCCACCCTTTTCAGTTGAACAAACTATTTTTTGAGGTTATAATCTATGCCTAAAATTTCGAATCAAGATTTTGCCTGTATGAAGTTTGGAGTAAACCTGCGATTTCAGTCCTTAGATTCCAAACTAAATTCCGCTTATGATATTTTCATCCTCAGGATGCCACAAACTCACTCTTTCTTCGCCTGAACGTATCGGTTTCTCACACTCCCATAGTTCGTGTGCGACAACGTCGGTCGATTTGACCGAAGAAAACAACTTGATCTGAATTTCACTGATTGTCGTCCGAAGTCTGTACGTTCGGGAGATAGAATGGGCTGTTGTGTGACGGCGCACGTAGCTACGTACTGATTTGAAAAGATCGGCCGTCTCCGGCCGACATCGGTCGTCGGCGGAATCCACCGATATCGCAGCGTCTGTGGCCGCAGTATTACGCGGCCTGTTCGGACGGAGTAGTTTTGATGATGGGGGTAAGACCCCGAAACCGTGATAGTGAATAGTAAGTTCTGTCATGTAAGATCTCAGTTAAGGAAAGCATTTCACAACTGTGGCGGATTTGTTTGTCAAGAACAAGACGCAAAAGTACTGTGATGTGGTTAGCGTTTTTGTCCCACTTCGCTGCATTCAGCGAACTCACACGCGAGATTCATATGGACCACTTGTTGATCCGTAAACCTGTCCATACTGCTGTATCAGTTCTACACTAAATTCGTCACCTTCTCATAGAACGGAGTTCCGGTTGCTTATCGTACAGCTGAGATCTTAAGACCTGTCGTTGTGAAAATTTCGCGTATGTACAAACCTAAATCAGGTGATCTGGATGTTTTAAAACTGTCTCTCAGAAATTTTAAGTTGAAAAATAAGCAGTAACAAGACTAGCTGATGTTGTAAAATTTCCAAAGCTACTCTGATTAAGCAGGATTCATAGTCCTCATGGTAAAACACATGGTGGTCAATCAGTTTAAGAACTAAAAAGAAGAGTGTTTGTGTATATTCGAAATTTCACGAAGCAAATTTGTTATCTCCTCATTCTGCCCTTAAGCTTTCTTAGTAGTTAACTTTAATACTTACTTCAAAATTTAATCACTATGCTATATTCCTTTTTCAGTTACTGATAAAGTTCCATATCTATTAAAGTCACCCTAGAGTCATAAGCAATGCACAATTATCATGTAACAGTTGGGGAGAAGTTGACTGATGTACATTTTTCAAAGTGATAGAAGGAAAACAAATAAGGACCAAACATATAATTACTACGGCTCAATACCCTGCTTTGAAAGAAAAATCAGTATTTTAATTTTATTGGTTAAATAACTATTGAAGTCCGAAATCGGTCAACTTCGTCCAATCTGACGGTACCGTCGACATCTGCACAGTTGTGCAGATATTGTCAGTGGAATACAGAAATGCTAAGATATATGAGGATAACAAATGAAACAAAATGGAAAGATACACTGAAGCGCCAAAGAAACTGGTACAGGTATGCGTATTCAAATACAGAGATACGTAAACAGGCAGAATACGACGCTGCGGTCGGCAACGCCTATGTAAGGCAAAAAGTGTCTGCTGCAGTTGTTAGATCGCTTACTGCTGCTACAATGGCAGGTTATCAAGATTTAAATGAGTTTGAACGTGATGTTATAGTCGGCGCACGAGCGATGGGACACAGCAGAGGTAACGATGAAGGGATTTCCCCGTACGACCATTTCACGAGTGTACCGTATCAGGAGTCCGGCACAACATCAAATCTCCGACATCGGTGTGGACGAAAAAAGGTTCTGCAAGAATGGGACCAACGACGACTGAAGAGAATCGTTCAACGTGACAGAAGTGTAACCCTTCCGCAAATTGCTGCAGATTTCAATGATGGGCCATCAACAAGTGTCAGCGTGCGAACCATTCAACGAAACATCATCGATATGGGCCAACTCCTGTACCCTTGATAACTGCACGACGCAAAGCTTTACGCCTCATCTGGACCCGTCAACACCAACATTGGACTGTCGATGACCGGGGAACACGTTGGCTGGTCGGACGAGTTTCGTTTCCAGTTGTATCGAGCGGATCGACATGTACGGGTTTGGAGATAATTTCATGAATCGATGGATGTCAGCAGGGGACTGTTCAAGCTGATGGAGGCTCTGTAATGGTGTGGTATGTGTGCAGTTGGAGTGATGTGGGACTCCTGATATGTCTAGATACAACTATGACATGTGGCACGTACGTAAGCATCCTGTCTGTTCACCTGCAACTATTCATGTCCATTGTGGATTCCGACGATTTGGGCAATTCCAGCAGGACAGTGCGACACCCCACACGTCCAGAATTGCCACAGAGTGGCTCCAGGAACGCTCTTCTGAGTTTAAACACTTCCGCCGCCACTAAATTCCCCATTATATGAGGATGTCTGGGATGCCTTGAAGCTTGCTGTTCAGAAGAGTTCTCCACCCTCTCGTACCCTTATGTGCAGCCCTGTAGGATTCCAGGTTTCGACTCCCTCCAGTACTACTTCAGACATTAGTCGAGTCCATGCCACGTCGTGTTGCGGGGGCCCTACACGATATTAGGCAGGTGTACCAGTTGCATTGGATCATCAGTGTGTATGAGGTTAAGGAATCAAACGAAATACATCTAGAAACATCCGCACAATTGTGTGCTTTACTGGAACTGCGACCTGGAACCTTTGCCGTCTTGGGGCATGTGATCAACCAACTGAGCTACCTGGGCACAACTCAGGTCCCGTCTTCACACCTTTGCTTCGACCAGTACCTCAACCTCTAAATTCATTTTAAATGGAAATGCAATTACTCTCTAACCAGGCAACGGAGGTCACAAGTCTCTGAAAGCAAAATACTCGACAAATATCTTTGAACAATCTAGGAAGTTCTATCGGAAGGGGTCTGGTCTATCCGGCACAAAATAGCTGATTTCAGTCCAATTACCTTCATATTGGCCACAGAGTTGTGTTCGGGTGTCATACTGAGAGTCTAGCCTAATCGCATACAACTTGTCTGAGACCTCTGTGACTGAGTGAATGGGCTTGTGGGCAGGCTCCCTTTACCCATGTGGAGATCGATCTCACTCATTTTCTCTCTGTTGAGTCACTTAACCATGAAAACAGTGTTATCGGCCAGCCATAACACAGGGGTATTTTGCTAAATGAAGACAGCTTACAGGAAACAATCTCTGGGAGTATAAGTGAGAAAGAATGTAATGTGGACGAATGGTCGGAGATTCACCTTGTGTATTAATTCATCATGTCTGTGTGTTACAATGTAGTGTACTGCATGTTGTGATGAGTCTACCCTTAGGCGAGGTGTTTGGAGTGGGCTCCACAGGGCTCTAAGCATGAGCGAACACGACACAACACTGACGCACTCATTCAGATCTGCCATTATGCAACCAAATGGCGACAATGTTCTAGTGTCTGAAAATCCGGGTTGGGCTCCTCATACTCGACTGCTTTCAGTTTCAAATCTAGGAGGTTGAGGCCCAGCTTCCGAGTGGACCATCTGATGGGACCACATTGTCCAATTCCTCAGCTGGGGTGGATGTTGTCGAGATGGCTGCACACGGAAATGTGGAAGTGATCTTGAGCACCATCCTGCAGTAGACACTCGTCTTCCAGCTGAGGAGGCAGGAAGTGCAGTTATGACTCACCTGTGTGCCATCGTGGAAGGAGGGCTGGTCGCACGAGACGGTCACCAGTGATCCTTTGTCCACAGACCAACCGATGCTGATAGTCTGAAGCCACCATATCGTGAGGATTCTCCATAGCCCACAGGTGAGTGTTGTGAAAGTTGACAATACTGCCCCCTGCGAAGATAGCACTCTCTGTGAGGAGAATGGCTAACAGAAATCCCAGCACCATGGTGGCCTGTCCAATGAACCAGAGAGAGAACCGTAGCCGCACTGGCAGCTTCATAGACAATAAGGCCTGCACGTATTATAAGTGATATGGATAGTGGCTGTAGTCGTGAAGAATGTTCCATATGGTCTTCTGACTTACCCCATGGTGTTTGGCCAACTGTCTGGTGCTGATATATGGATCACTGAGGTGTTTTATCTCTACCCTCAATTGGGTGTACCTCCCTTGGAACACATTTCCAGCCATACGTCCACATGACTTATTTCGCTCCTTATCCTTTCAAGGTTGCCTTCCTTCGATTTGTCCCCATTTAGCGAAATCGCCCTGCATACACCTGGATGCATTGAGAAGCCACACAGACTGTATTCAGTAAGGTGGCTGGAATATTTTTTTTACCATACAGAATGGAAGACCGCTTCTATCTTACAGTTCTTTTTCTTGTAATCGGCGATATGAACTGGTTTTACAACAGGCACAAGTCCTGTCGTAGGAGGTCGAAGGAGAAATCGTACAATGCGGGCCAAGTCCAGTAATGTATTTATGCAAATCGCGTTGGCTCATCGAGAAGATGCAAAGATAAATCTGTCAGGGCTATCAGCAGTGACGGAGGAAGAACCGGAAAAACCGCTATCCCCTACATCACATCCTCCCCGCTCCAACACTTTCCCCATATTACGCCGCGACATACACTCAGCAGTGGACTTCTGCCCGTCTGCCTAGCAACGCTAGAAACGTGTTGCGAAATGCAGGAAGACATGGAGACAAGAGCTGGCCCTCAATATAAACAAACTTAACGTATATAAATTTAGTATATGATGGTGCTAGAAAAGAAATGTTGGTAGATCTCCTAAATTCATATGATCGGATGTAGACTGTGTTTTTTTTCATTTAGAGTGCAGGAAAAGAGTAGCACAGCCATCGACAATATTTTTACTCATTCTTCATTACTATACAGGTATTCTGTTAGCAAAATCGTGAATGGTCTTTCAGACCATGGTGCACAAATTTTAACACTAAAAGGCTTTTGTACTCAAACAAATGTCACGTATAATTACAAACTATGTAGGAAAGTTGAGCCAACAGCAATATAGAGTTTTTTAAACCTCGTAAAGGAACAAGGGTGGCAGGATGTTTATAGTGTCGATAACATAGATGACAAATATAATGCTTTCCTTAATATATTTCTTATGCTCTTTGAGAGTTGCTTTCCACTGGATGGTTCTAAACGCGGTACTAGTGGTAAAAGCCAGCCTGGGTGGCTGACTAGTGGGATAAGGATATAATGTAGCACAAAGCGGGAAATATATAAAATGTTAGAAGTAGTCACAATCAAGCTACAGTAGCCCACTACAAATAGTACTGTAAGGTGCTTAACAGGCAAACGGCATGTGGTATGCAAATAGAATAGCTAATTCACACGATAAAATTAAAGCCTTATGGTCAGTTGTGAAGGAAGTGTCTGGTCAGCAGCACAAAGTAGACGATGTAAAGTCAATTCGTAGCAAAAATATTTCTGTCACTGATAAACCAGACATACGTACAGTATTTACCAATCATTTTCTGAACACTGCTGGTGAATTAAACAAAAAATTAGTTTCTACAGGGAATCATATAACTCTCTTGGCAAATGCCTTTCCGAGATTGATAACTGAAAAACTCCTCTGTGAGGTAGACAAGAGGGAGATTGAGTCAATAATTAAATCAGTGAAGACAAAGGACTCTAATGGATATGATGAAGGGCCTAGCAGAATATTCACGTACTGTGCTGCACATGTTAGCTCTGTATTTAACCATATTTGTTATTTTTTCTTTTGGAATGGTCAGTTTACTGAACGATTAAACTACTCAGTAATACGTCCAGTTTATAAAAAGGGAGAAAGGGATAATGAAGACAATTTTAGACCTATTTCTCCGCCATCAGTGTTTGCTAAAGTTATTGAAAAGGCTGTGTATGTAAGGATAATTGATCATTTTACATCACACGATTTGCTATCAAATGTACAATTCGGCTCTAGAAGTTATTTAACAACTGAAAATGCTGTATTCTCTTTCCTCTGTGAGGTACTGGATGGGTTAAACAAAAGGCTGATAACGCGGGGCATATTTTTGATTTAACTAAAGCGTTTGATTGTGTCAAAGACAAAATATTGCTCCAGAAGTTGGACCATTACGGAATATGGGGAGTAGCTCACTATTGGTTCACCTCTTACTTTAGCAACAGACAGCAAAAGGTCATTATTCACAGTGTTGAGAATGGCTTTTATGTGGGGTCTGAGTGGGGTACAACCAAGTGGGAGGTGCCCCAGGGATCAGTGTTGGGGCCACTGCTGTTCCTTATTTATATAACTGATATGGCCTGTAATATTACAGGTAACTCTAAAATATTTGTGTTTGCTGATGACACTAGCTTCGTAGTAAAGGATGATGTGAGCAACACCGGCTCTGTTTCAAATAGTGTTCATGGCATAACTTCATGGCTTGTAGTAAATAAACTAACGCTAAATCCCAGTAAGATTAAGTTTTTACAGTTCCTAACACACAATTCAACAAAATATGACGTTTTAATTTCACGAAATGGGCATATTATTAATGAGAGTGAACAGTTCAAATTTCTAGGTGTTCACATAGTTAGTAAACTATTGTGGAAAGCCCACGTTTAGGATTTTGTTCAAAGACTTAATGCTGCCATTTTTACTATTCAAACGATATCTGAAGTGAGTGATTGTTCGACACGAAATTTAATCTATTTTGCTTATTTTCATTCGCTTATGCCGTATGGTATTATACTTTGGGGTAACTCTTCCCATTTTAAACGTATATTTTTGGCTCTGAAACTGGCGGTTCCAGCAATAAGTGATGTAAGTTCACGAACTTCTTGTCCTGTTAACGAGTCTAGGTATTTTGACAGTGGCTTTGTTAACAATATTAGCTTATTCTCAAGACTAAGCTACTTTCACTCAGTTAATACTCGACAGAAATCAAACCTGCATTTGGACCGAACTTCCTTAACTCTTGTGCAGAAAGGTGTGCAGTATACTGCTGCATCCATTTTCAATAAGCTACCACAAGAATTCAAAAATCTTAGCAGTAATCCGCGCGCTTTTAAATCGAAACTGAAAAGTTTCCTCGTGGGTTACTCGTTGTATTCTGTCGAGGTGTTCCTTGAAAAATTAAGCTGATTCTTGTTGTATTGTTGACTGCATTTACTGAAACTTATGGCTTGACTTTTTTCGAGTTCATAAACATTTTTTGTTTATCTGTTATTACTTTTATGTTGTAATTTCATGTACTGGCACGTACCATGGCCTTGGAGATGTGCTCCTCAATTTGGTCCTACGGAATTTGACGCACAAAGAAAAAAATAAATAAAGACCTGTTACTGTATGGATTACGGAACTGCAGAACAATCACTGGAAGGCAGCCTCATCCATTAATTGTGTAGGAGTATGTGTACAAAGTGAGTTAAGGTGGAAAGACTGCATAAAACTGATTTCAGGTACGGCAGGTGCCAGACTGAGATTCGCTGGGAGGCAACCAATATATTTCTTTCTTCTATGTACACTATCTGATAATAACAGGGTGTTTCTACCCTTGGCATTTGTGAGGGCTTGAATGCTGCTGAGGACACTGTGAACGAGGTATCTGAATGGCTGTGGAGGAATGGCAAACCACTATTCCTCAAGAGCCGAAACCAATGAAGGTAGTGATTTCGGACACTGGAGTCTTTAGCAACGCTCACATTCTAATTCGTGCCAAACGTATTACACTGGGCTGAAGTCGGGACTGAGGGCATGCCAGCCCATATCAGGAGTTTCGTTGTCCACAAACCATTGCCTCACTGATGCTGCTTTACAACTGGGTGCATTGTCATGCTGAAGCAATCAGTCACAGTCTCCCAACAGTTCCACTACTGCACGCAGTGCGCAATGCTGCAAAATGTGTTCACATCCTTCCCCCATTTAGCGTTTCCCGAAACGCAGTAAGGGCCTCACAAACTAGCCATGGAAATCATCAGCATACCTTAATACCACCACATCTGTACGTCACTGTTGGCGCCACACGTCATACCAGGTAAAGTTCTCCAGGCATTCGCCAAGCCTAAACCTTTTCATCGGACTGACTCATTATACCCCGTGATTCATCACTCCAAATCACTTGTTTCCAGTCAACTACTGCCTCTCTTTACATCACCTCAAGCTACGCTTCGCATTGACTACAGAAATGTGGCTCTTACAACGAGTTGCTTGGCACTGTACCCACTGTTCTTGACACAGAAGCATTGTGCTATGCGAAAATGAGACAGATGAAAGAAAAGTAAATAAACTGTTTATAATTTTAAGAACTAATCGTCTTAGGCCAACGGCATTGCCTAAGTGGTAACCTCGGCTCCCGTCAGATCACCGAAGTTAAGCGCTGTCGGGCTGGACCAGCACTTGGATGGGTGACCATCCGGTCTGCCGAGCGCTGTTGGCAAGCGGGGTGCACTCAGCCCTTGTGAGGGAAACTGAGGAGCTACTTGACTGAGAAGTAGCGGCTCCGGTCTCAGAAACTGACATGTGGCAGGGAGAGCATTGTGCTGACCACATGCTCCTCCATATCCGCATCCAGTGACGCCTGTGGGCTAAGGATGACACGGCGGCCAGTCGGTACCGTTGGGCCTCATGGCCTGTTCGGGCGGAGTTTAGTTTTTAGATTTAATAATCGTCGTAAGTGTTAATAGATTAATCCCACTGTGAGAAAAGGTGGTAAATGCTTTCACGGAAATATGTCACCAGTTGGCTATGGTGCCATGATTGTACCTAGACCTGCATGTCTTAGTGCGAAGGAAATCGACGCCCACGAATGTCTTTCTTGAAGGCTGCAAAAAAATGGATCTCGCATGATGAGAGACTAGGATTGCGTGGAGGATGGGTAAGGGTTTCCCAGCGAAACTTTTGCAGCGTACTCGAAGAAACCTTGCAAGCATGTCAGCAAGCCCTCACACGTCTTTACACATCCAAAAGGCGATTACTTTTGAAATAATAAACAGTTTACTCACTTTTTTCCACCTTTCTTTCATTTGACTGCCTCTTATAGTTGGACTGCGGGCAGCACTTTAGAACTCCCAAGTGATTCCTTCCACTGATTTCATGCGATTTCTTAGAACCACCCTCTGCAATGATCGACTGTCCCTCAGTAGATGGCCTTGATTTAGATGATGTTTCTCCTTCACTATCAGTCACTAACGGTTGACTTACACAGTTTTAATAGTGTTGAAACATCTCTCATGGGTTCGTTTCTCAGATGACGTCCAGTGACTAGTCGACGTAAATAGTGTCTGAGCACTGCTGACTGACCCTTTATGATGGCACTGCTTCTCTCCTGACAACACATTACTCCATGTTTTTTTTTTTTTTTTTTTTTTTTTTTTTTTTTTTTTTTTTTTTTTTTTTTAGGCTTGTGAGTCCCTCTCTCGTGACAGCTAGTGCCGAATTTCGCAATAGATGGGGCTGTCCGGATACTTATGATGAGATAGCATGTTTCTAGCGAAAAGAATGTGAAGCAAGAATTACACATGAAACTTCCTGGCAGATTAAAACTGTGTGCCTGACCGAGACTCAAACTCGGGACCTTTGCCTTTCACGGGCAAGTGCTCTACCAACTGAGCTACCCAAGCACGACTCACGCCCCGTCCTCACAGCTTTAATTCCGCCAGCACCTCGTCTCCTACCTTCCACACTGAGTTTTAATCTGCCAGGAAGTTTCATATCAGCGCACACTCCGCTGTACAGTGAAAATTTCATTCAAGAATTACACAGATTAAGGCTCACCATGTCTATTCCCATTGGAGCATTCGTAGCTGCAACAGGAAAAGGCTGAATCATAAGACTTCCTCCGGAACGTAAATGTAGATGTAGATTTAGCGTCGTTTCTGCAGACCTATGCTGTCTCCTTGTGGAGCGCTGATTTGTTTGCACACCGTCTTCAACTGCGTATTTCAGCTGTAAAAACCTCCCTCACCATACCCAAACGGACCAACACACCTTGCTCATCACGTTTTCAATAATCTAACCATACACTCGCCCAGTCTCTTGTTTCGAAAGCAGCTACAAATGGACTCTTTTTACTGGCATTCCAGGCGTTATCAAGGGTTTTCTTTCAGGGTTTTTTCCCTTAGCCCTTGGCAGTCCCCTGCTGTATGTGGAAAGTAGCAGAGCGGAGAACAGCATGGCAAAACACTGTTCCCACCACTGCTCATCACTGTTGCGGTAAAGAATATCAAGAATAGTTTTGGTGAACTTAACGCAGTCGATTCGCTGATGATGACACGTCCTGTTGTGAAACAGAAGAGGATGTTCACGTCAGGTTAAAGATATGTCAGTGCAAGTTTCAGGAGTACAAACCCCCACACCAGAGTGTCGAGATAACGGCGATGGCAGCCAACAGAGACGGACATCATGCAAGTGTGACACTAGCTAGTACTTATCTAGAGTGTGAGGACAGTTTTCCGGAAGTATAATGGTCAGGTTGGTTGGTTTGGGGGAAGGTGACCAAACAGTGAGGTCATCGGTCCCATCGTATTTGGGAAGGATGGGCAAGGAAACCTGCTGCGCCCTTTCAAAGGAACCGGTTTAGGGAAATCACGGAAAGGCTAAATCTGGATAGCCACACCGCGTGTTTGAACCGTTGTCCTCCTGAACGCGAGTCCAGTGTGCTAATTACTGCGACACGTCGCTCTGTAAATGTCCAGGGATAATTTGATTAGACAGAAGTTTAACTATAGAATGCGAAAGTGTACTGGTTTCTATCACCAGTTGAGGAACGTTTTATGGAATTACAGCATTCCAGCAAGAGCAAAATTAGTAATGTTCAGCAGGTATTTCATGCCAGTACTGACTTACTTCATCGAAGCATGCACCCTCACAAAGAGAGAGTCACCGAGACACCAGGCATTAGGAACGAAATTCCTCAGACCCACCACGAACAAGTTAAGAAATGAGGAGGTGAGGACGAAAGCCAGAATCAAGTCACCTCTTTTAGACCTAAGCAGCACATCCAGACAACAGTCGTACAGGAATGTAATGGAGTTGGAGACTACAAGAATTTCATCTGAACAGGCCTTTACGGCTCAAACTAACCGACCGACCGCCATGTCATCCTCAGTCCAAAGCCGTCACTGGATATGCATATGCACCGGCATGTGAACAGCACACTGTTCTCTCGTCCGCTTTTAGATTTCGTGACCAGAGCCGCCACTTTTTAGTCAAGTAACTCCTCATTTAGCCACACGGCGGCTGAGCCTGCCCCACTTGCCAAAAGCGCTCGGCAAACTGCGACGGTGACCCATCCAAGTGCTAACCAAGCCCGTCAGCGCTTAACTTCAGTGATCTGACGCGAACTGGTGTTAACACTGCGGTAAGGCCGTTGGCAGCATAGGAACAGACGGAATAAATTTTGGAAGAGATATGGAAGAAAAACGCCCTGCAGAGAGACCCAGAAACCGTCAGTGGACATGATCAAGAAAGACGTCGCTGCCAGAAGGAGAACAAAGGATGATGTTCTCCGTGACTGATTATACACGGACAGAAGAAAGATGGAGAGGCTCATAATCAGTACTAAAGAAGTTGGAACTGTACGATGATGATGATGATGATGATGATGACAGCATGAATAACATTAACCTCACTCAACACTCAATAACCATTCAAATGCTCATAAAAATTACAACAATTAATGAGTTGTTTCCAAAACCCTCGTTGCTGTATGAAGGTGCTTTAGTCGCAATCACATCAATATAGACGCATCTTCAGATTTATCTATGAAGAAAAAAAATCACTGTGTGTAATTCTTGAAATGGTGGAAAGACGGAATCATAGTGTTGCGATTCACCAGAAAACAATGACAAGTGCACAAATGACTACATTTCTGCACGATGGTTCATTGATCGCGACCGGGCCAAATATCTCACGAAATAAGCGTCAAACGAAAAAACTACAGAGAACGAAACTTGTCTAGCTTGAGGGGGCAAACCAGATGGCGCTATGGTTGGCCCGCTAGATGGCGCAGCCATAGGTCAAACGCATATCATCTGCGTTTTTTAAAGTAGGAACCCGCATTTCTATTACATATTCGTGTAGTACGTAAAGAAATATGAATGTATTAGTTGGACCACTTTTTTCGCTATGTGATAGATGGCGATGTAATAGTCACAAACAAATGGCTCACAATTTTAGACGAACAGTTGGTAACAGGTAGGTTTTTTCAATTAAAATACAGAATGTAGGCACGTTTGAACATTTTATTTCGGTTGTTCCGATGTGATACATGTACCTTTGTGAACTTATCATTTCTGAGAACGTATTACCCGTAAATACCACATTAATGCAATAAATGCTAAAAATGATGTCCGTCAACCTCAATCCATTTGGCAATACGTGTAACGTCATTCGTCTCAACAGCGAGTAGTTCGCTTTCCGTAATGTTCGCACATTCATTGACAATGCGCTGACGCATGTTGTCAGGCGTTGTCGGTGGATCACGATAGCAAATATCCTTCAACTTTCCCCACACAAAGAAATTCGGGGACGTCAGATCCGGTGAACGTGCGGGCCATGGTATTGTGCTTCGACGACCAATCCGCCTGTCATGAAATATTCTATTTAATACCCCTTCAACCGCACGCAAGCTGTGTGCTGGACATCCATCATGTTGGAAGTACATCGTCATTCTGTCATGCAGTGAAACATCTTGTAGTAACATCGGTAGAACATTACGTAGGAAATCAGCATACGTTGGACCATTTAGATTGCCAGCGATAAAATGGGGGCCAATTATCGTTCCTCCCATAATGCCGCACCATAAATTAACTCGCCAAGGTCGTTGATGTTCCACCTGTCGCAGCCATCGTGGAATCTCCGTTGCCCAATAGTGCATATTATGCCGATTTACGTTACCGCTACTGGTGAATGACGCTTCATCGCTAAATAGAACGAGTGCAAAAATCTGTCATCGTGCCGTAATTTCTCTCGTGTCCGGTGGCAGAACTGTACACGACGTTCAAAGTCGTCGCCATGCAATTCCTGGTGCATAGAAGTATGATACTGGTGCAATCGATGTTGATGTAGCATTCTCAACACCGCCTTTTTTGAGATTCCCAATTCTCGCGCAATTTGTCTGCTACTGATGTGCGGATTAGCCGCGACAGCAGCTAAAACACCTACTCGGGCATCATCATTTGTTGCAGGTCGTGGCTGACGTTTCACACGTGGATGAACACTCCCTGTTTCCTTAAATAACGTAACTATCCGGCGAACGGTCCGGACACTTGGATGATGTCGTCCATGATACCGAGCAGCATACATCGCACACGCCTGTTGGGTATTTTGATCACAATAGCCAAACATCAACACGATATCGACCTTTTCCGCAATTGGTAAACGATCCATTTTCACGAAGCAAATACCGTCTACACTGGCGGAATGTTACGTGATACCACGTACTTATACGTTTGTGATTATTACAACGCCATCTATCACAAAGCTAAAAAATTGGTCCAACTTAAACATTCATATTTCTTTACGTACTACACGAATATGTAATAAAAATGGGGGTTCCTATCTACAAAAAATAATCAGTTGATATCCGTTTGACCTATGGCAGCGCCATCTAGCGGGCCAACCATAGCACCATCTGGTTTTGTCCTTCAAGCTAGACGAGTTTCGTTCTTTGTAGTTTTTTCGTTTGACGCTTATTTCGTGAGATATTTGGCCCAGTCACTATCAGTGGACCACCCTGTGTACTGTAGACGGTCAGTTACGGATTTCCAGCTTTTGGGAAGTTCTACAAGTTTAAGAGTCAGACCACACTGATAGTTGACACAGTAAAATTGAATATACCTAAAAGATGCTTATCGGAATTTACAAGGCACGACTGTTGAATAATAATTTGAATGGTTATTGAATGATCAGTATTGTTCATAATGTCTCTTGAGCTGTGGTTGCCCTCCCCAAAAGTTGATGACGACATTGGTCCCAGCTGCCACCACCTGCAGATGCAGCTGCAGCTGCAGCTGCGCCCACTGCACACGCCTCCCAGCCTGCAGCCGTTGCTATGCAGATTTCCTCGGAACACTCTCCTTGGCGACCGCCAAGCTTTTATATCTACCCTTGACCTCTCTGCTCTCCGCTCTAATTTTGACCTCACTCCCACAATCTCCTCTCAAGACCCCATTCCCTCCTCTCACTCTCCTTCTAGACTGTCGCTTCTATTTCGTTCTTTTACCAAGCGTACTGCTCTGCTATCTCTATTTGTAAATCTCACTCTCACATCACCTTGCTCAACATTTCCGTATTACTGGTCTCGCTGTAGGCTGCAAGCCACGCTACTGACCATTCAAATTGCTACACCAAGAAGAACTGCAGATGATAAACGGGTATTCATTGGACAAATATACTAGAACTGACATGTGATTACATTTTCACGCAATTTGGGTGCATAGATCCTGAGAAATCAGTACCCAGAACAACCACCTCTGGCCGTAATAACGGCCTTCATACGCCTGGGCATTGAGTCAAACAAAGCTTGGATGGCGTCTACAGGTAAAGCTGCCCATGCAGCTTCAACGCGATACCACAGTTCATCAAGAGTAGTGACTGGCGTATTGTGACGAGCCAGTTGCTCGGCCACCATTGACCAGACGTTTTCAGTTGGTGAGAGATCTGGAGAATGTGCTTGCCAGGGCAGCAGTCGCACATTTTCTGTATCCAGAAAGGCCCGTACAGGACCTGCAACATGCGGTCGTGCATTATCCTGCTGATATGTAGGGTTTCGCAGGGATCGAATGAAGGGGAGAGCCACGGGTCGTAACACATCTGAAATGTAACATCCACTGTTGAAAATGCCGTCAATGCGAACAAGAGGTGACCGAGACGTGTAACCAATGGCACCCCATACCATCACGCCGGATGATACGCCAGTATGGCGATGACGAATACACGCTTCCAATGTGCGTTCACCGCGATGTCGCCAAACACGGATGCGACCATCGTGATGCTGTAAACAGAACATGGATACATCAGAAAAAGTGACGTTTTGCCATTCGTGCACGCAGGTTCGTTGTCGAGTACACCATCGCAGGCGCTCCTGTCTGTGATGCAGCGTCAAGGGTAACCGCAGCCACGATCTCCGAGCTGATAGTCCATGCTGGTGCAAACGTCGTCGAACTGTTCGTGCAGATGGTTGTTGTCTTACAAACGTCCCCATCTGTTGACTCAGGGATCGAGACGTGGCTGCACGATCCGTTACAGACATGCGGATAAGATGCCTGTCATCTCGACTGCTAATAATACGAGGCCGTTGGTATCCAGCGCGGCGTTCCGTATTACCCTCCTGAACCCACCGATTCCATATTCTGCTAACAGTTATTGGATCTCGACCAAGGCGAGCAGCAATGTCGCGATACGGTAAACCACAATCGCGATAGGCTACAATCCGACAAGTCGGAAACGTGATGGTACGCATTTCTCCTCCTCACACGAGGCATCACAACGACGTCTCACCAGGCAACGCCGATCAACTGCTGTTTGTGTATGAGAAATGGGTTGGAGACTTTCCTCGTGTCAGCACGTTGTAAGTGTCGCCACCGGCGCCAACCTCGTGTGAACGCTCTGAAAATCTAATCATTTGAATATCACAGCATCTTGTTCCTGTCGATTTAATTTCGGTCGTGAAGCACGTCATCTACGTGGTGTAGCAATTTTAATGGCCAGTAGTGTATTTATAATGCGCCGATGCTCCGAGACATTAAGACCGTTGCCCACCGTGTGATATGGCCGTCTGCTGACGTAGTGGACTTGTGACTCTCTGCAAAGCAGCTCTAAAGACGGACTAATAATGCTGGTGCGGGCAAAAGTGTTTCGGAGCTTTCCGTTCAGCGCATTTTGTTGAAATGAGGTTCTGCAGCAGATGGCCCCGACATGTCCCCAAGTCGACTAAACGACATGGTCAGTTACGATTCCAGTGTTCACACGGCATCATCGAGATTGGATCGTGGAGCAATAAAAAAGTGTGGCCTGGTCGTATAGAGCATGTCCCTTGTTACACCAGATCGATGATAGTGTACAGACAAGCAGTCGTCCAGGAGAACGGCATTTCGAAATGCGTACTGCGCCACGAACATAGGTCACTATGGATAATATTATGTTGTCGAGGAAATTCACATGGCAGCTGTGGCAATTATTGAGGTATAATGACAGCTATAGGCTACTTGAGTATTATTGCGAACGATCTGAATTGCTTCATGTCCTCCCTGAGGGCGATGGTATCTTCCAGCACGACAACTGTCACATAGTCGGAATAGTGCTACAGCGCTTCGAAGAGCGTTATTGTTAATACAAAATTGAGGATGTGTTAGGTGACGATCAGTTTAGTGGAAATAAGTATAAAGGCACTTTCACGAAGGTAATAGTACAGTGTCTGAAGAATACATGCATCGAATTTTCTATGAAAGTAGTTGATACATATACGACATAAACAATCACGACGGAGTACAAAGTTCCTTACAAAACAGGAGTAACCCAATAAGACGCTTGCATTTCCTGGATATTGTTATTGCGCAGTTAGTATTTAGTCCAAGTTCCGTTCATCTTCATTACCTCAGTAATTCTCTTCGGCGTTGATTTTGTTAGGGTTTGTAGTTCTTGCAGTGAAATTGTGGCCCACTTCTCGTATCACTCTTTTCAGGTCACATACGGTCTCAGATTCCTTTCCATTGCGATAAACACGCCTTCAAAATATTTCACAAATATTTTCCACGGGTTCAAATCCAGGCAACAGCAGACCCGGGCAAGACATCGGTATCTTTATCTTCAATCCATTTTTGGTTCTAGCAAAACACATATACATTGTGTCCCATAGGTTCTCATACATTCTGATTAGTTTAATCGGTTCTGTTTCTAGCGTCTCACAGTACCTGTTAGAGTTCATTCTAGTGTTCATCCAAGCAATACGTGATTTACGCTTGCCGCAGAAGGCTGCCCAGATCATCGTGTACAACCCTTGCGCAGATTGCTGCAGATTTCACTGCTGGGCCATCAGCAAGTGTCAGTGTGCGAACCATTCAACGAAACGTCATCGATATGGACTTTCGGAGCCGAAGGCCCACTCGTGAACCCTTGATGACTGCACGACACAAAGCTTTACGCTTCGCCAGGAACCATCAACACCGACAATTGGTGACTGCAAACGTGTTGCCTGGTCGAACGAGTCTCGTTTCAAATTGTATCGGGCGGATAGACTTGTACGTGTATGGTGACAACCTCATGAATCCATGGACCCTTCATGTCAGCAGGAGACCGTACAAGCTGATGGAGTCTCTGTTATGACGTGGGGCGTGTGCAGTTGGAGTGATATGGGACCCCTGATAAGTCTACATACGACTCTGACAGGTGACACGTACGTAAAGATCCTGTGTGATCAGCTGCATCCATTCATGTCCATTGTGCACTCCGACGAACTCGGTAATTCCAGCAGAACAATGCTGCTCCACCCCACACGTCCATAATTGCTACAGAGTGGCTCCAGCAACACTCTTCTGAGTTTAAACACTTCCGCTGGCCACCAAACTCCCCAGACATGAACATTATTGATGCCTTGCAACTGTTTAGAAGTAATCTCCACCCCGTCCTGTTCTTACGGATTTGTGGTCAGTCCTCCAGCATTACTTCAGACATCAGTCGAGTCCATGCCACGTCGTGTTGCGGCACTTCCGCATGCTCGCGGGGTCCCTATACGATATTATGCAGATGTACCAGTTTCTTTGGCTCTTCAGTGTATATTGCACTACTGATATCAAATCCCATACCATTTGGCTGCATTTGTCGGTAGGCTGAATTTCATACTAATGCATATACGTTGTGCACAACTTTTCCAACCGATAATGTTTATTTCGCTGCAAAAATCCATCCCTTTCTACTGATTTCCACTACTATATGAATTTATGGACTAGCACTAAGTGTGTGTGGCTGGATACCTATTTACAGTATATAGTGATATACAGAAACCTTTGTCGTCAATCAGTCTCTCTATTATGGAAAACCATATCCAAATCCTTACAGTAGCCTTCACGTTGCAATTGTTCTTTATTTACGTGACCATTAAGGCACTCCAACCCCAGTTTTCGATACCAGTAATATCGTACTACTTTTCTGCGAAGTAACAGACATATTTTTGTGACAACATTCACATTTGGTTTTACTAATGTATTGGTACTCCAGTGTATCGATATATTACAGTGATATGGTTCTTATGTGTATTCATTTCTGTGAGACTGTCATAATCTTTGACTTACTTGTAACCGTTTTGGCGCGAATGCGCACATAGAGCAGTCTTTGTTTCACTTTGCAGAAGTTAAGTTGTTATTTCGCTTTGTAAAAGAACAGTCAAGTCTTGTCTTTGGTTAAAGTGGAAATTAAATATGTGAAGATTGATACGAAACTGTTTTCATGATCATGTGACAATTAAAGAAAATGGTTCAAATGGCTCTGAGCACTATGGGACTTAACATCTATGGTCATCAGTCCCCTAGAAGTTAGAACTACTTAAACCTAACTAACCTAAGAACATCACGCAACACCCAGTCATCACGAGGCAGAGAAAATCCCTGACCCCGCCGGGAATCGCACCCGGGAACCCGGTGTGACAATTAAGAAGTATATGCGAATTTACAAGAAGCTTAATAAAAATGTGGATCGTGAACACCAAGTCAAAAATCATTTGTACCATACCATTGTTCTGATCTGGGATTGTTTGATCATTAAGAATTTCCTGAAAAACGCATTTGTTAGGTTTTCAAATATTGCTAAAATACAGATCTGGACCTTCTAGCAGTCAAAGTGGAATCACCCTAGAATCAACAAGATGAGCCATAACAACTTCGACGAAATCTACGTGGGAATCCATTCAAGATAAGTGCCAAAATTAATGACTTTTTTTACAGTGACTTCATTATTTCCATTCTGACGATACCATCCACAGTCAATAACTTTGTTGTTGCCCGATAAAGCGAAAATATGCTGCGTGAGCAACATTATTAATCTGCCAGGATGAGATTTTCACTCTGCAGCGGAGTGTGCGCTGATATGAAACTTCCTGGCAGATTAAAACTGTGTGCCGGACCGAGACTCGAAGTCGGGACCTTTGCCTTTCGCGGGCAAGGTTGGCAGGAGAGCTTCTGTAAAACTTGCTGGCAGATTAAAACTGTGTGCCCGACCGAGACTCGAACTCGAGACTTTTGCCTTTGGCGGGCAAGTGCTCTACCGACTGAGCTACCCAAGCACGACTCACGCCCCGTCCTCACAGCTTTACTTCTGCGAGTACCTCGTCTCCTACCTTCCAAACTTTACAGAAGCTCTCCTGCCAACCTTGCAGAACTAGCACTCCTGAAAGAAAGGATATTGCGGAGACTTGGCTTAGCCACAGCCTGGGGGATGTTTCCAGAATGAAATTTTCACTCTGCAGCGGAGTGTGCGCTAATATGAAACTTCCTGGCAGATTAAAACTGTGTGCCCGACCGAGACTCGAACTCGGGACCTTTGCCTTTCGCGGGCAAGTGCTCTACCATCTGAGCTACCGAAGCACGACTCACGCCCGGTCCTCACAGCTTTACTTCTGCCAGTACCTCGTCTCCTACCTTCCAAACTTTACAGAAGCTCTCCTGCGAACCTTGCAGAACTAGCACTCCTGAAAGAAAGGATATTGCGGAGACATGGCTTAGCCACAGCCTGGGGGATGTTTCCAGAATGAGATTTTCACTCTGCAGCGGAGTGTGCGCTGACATGGAAGGTAGGAGACGAGATACCGGCAGAAGCAAAGCTGTGAGGACCTGCCCTGAGTCGTGCTTCGGTAGCTGAGATGGTAGAGCACTTGCCCGCGAAAGGCAAAGGTCCCGAGTTTGAGTCTCGGTCCGGTACTCAGTTTTAATCTGCCAGGAAGTTTCATTATTAATCTGATTTCTAACCTACTCTGCAAGTGGTGGTATTGTTAGAACGTGCAGGCAGAAAAACAAATTAACTTTAGTTAATAATTTATATCGATACTGAACACAAGCAATATGTGAAATTTTGTTATTAGCAATCGTTCTTGGTGCTGCAATTTTAATGCCACGCCATGAATGTAAAAACGTCCCGTGCAAAGCCAGGGTGCACACGAAGCTATTAATTCTGCAACGACCGTGACGCCAGCTGTTACCGCACTCTGTGTAATTGAATTATCGTATCGGCGCTCTGCCATCACGGCTACCCTGTTGAACCGGGGGTTCCCGGTTCGACGCCAATAGCCGCTAAGGAGTGGTTCGTCGGGATTTCCGATACACGCTCTGACGCTACCGCAGAAGGCGGGATTCTCAGAACCGATCGATCGATAGCGCGCTGAGATAAAAGTCTTCTAATTGGGCTACCTACTTCCATTTGCTGAACGGTTCTCTCTTACGTCACAGGCGGAACTCTTTGAGATCTGCTCTTACGAAGAGGGAAAGGGAGACTTTGTTAGCGAGGTCAGAAAACCAATTACGACAGTCGCTCGCGCCTGATTGCGGTCTAGATTCACGCCTCGCGAATCACTCTGCAAGGATTTCATCCATTCTCTCGCGTTCTTACGTCGGTTCTGTCATTCAGTTGCCATTGGAAACGTGATCTCTTCTTTTACAGGTGGCTCCCTTTTGTACGTATATTGCAACACATAAACCAGAAATACACAGTCCGTAATTAAAATACTGACATTCCGAAAGTAATCCCCGATGAGATGTCCAACACCCTTCACGTTATGAAGTCGTGATAGGCATCTGGAGATGATGCCACCATACAAATGGTCACAGCTGCAGGAAGAGTAACACAAAATAAACATGAAAAATTATTATGACATATGTTTCCAAAGTTTTTACTTCTTTTTTAGCGACTCTTTACTAATTCGATACATGTCTATCACGACGAGCTCGTTTCGGCATTTTTGCCGTCGTCAAGCGAATATGCCATTATTGAACAATTTTTCGTAAAAATGTACGATAAAAGTATGCTGCTTACGTCTATAGTATAACACAGAATTGCATGCCTCATGTATATATGTCAGCATTTACTTCTTTGACATCTCACTTGTTACTACCTGTACTACATATTATATTCTGGAGTGTCTTTTCGATTATCTCCCGGTGGTGTTGGTTACATTCATAATAGAATTTACGCAACACTTATGCATCTTTGAGTGTTTTCTCAAGTGATTCTTGTATGTTTACAAAAATTTTATTCGCTCAAAATCAGCGATAGTAAGTTCGTTCAAAAATAATGTAACTATACTATACTTTTTTGTACCTCGTCTAAAGATATCTCTTTTGAGTATTCGATTGTCTTTTACAATTCGTGAAATGTCGGAAAAGTTATCCTTTTTCTTTTAGGATGCCAATAAAGTTTCCTAATTATTTTTTATGCTACAGTTCTGTTTATTCGTTTAGTAGTCCGTTTGGTTAACCTTCTGTGGGTTTTGATTTCCAGTTCCTCTAGGATATTCATATATGCCGAGCGGTTCTAGGCGCTACAGTCTGGAACCACGCGAAGGCTACGGTCGCAGGTTCGAATCCTGCCTCGGGCATCGGTGTGTGTGATGTCCTTAGGTTAGTTAGGCTTAAGTAGTTCTAAGATCTAGGGAACTGATGACCTCAGAAGTTAAGTCCCATAGTGCTCAGAGCCATTTGAACCATTTGCTGCAGATGGCCACGTGGATCAGCCGCTGGTACACTAGCCTCTGCACAGTGATCGCTATGTGCTGCTCGATGTCCCCAGTGCACAAGCAGCAGGTGATGAAACCTGTGCTTTGGGCTGTGGAGACTGTCTCGTCTCGGGCGTAATGCGACGGCGGCCGTGACACGGAAAATTGGTTAGGCGCGCCTTCTTGGCACCCTTATGCGGGGTAATAGCCGATCGGCTTATAGTAGGCCAACGCCCGGCTGCAGCGTCATTTGCACACTAATTGATGGGTCACCGGCTCTCGTCACACAACCGGTGCCATTTACCGGCCTACTTGGCAAAACACACACACGCACACGCACACACACACACACACACACGCACACACACACACACACACACACACACACACACACACACAATACATGTGCGCGCGCGTGCACACGGTGATTTTGCAAATGAGGACAAACTGCAGCAAACGATTCCTGGGAAACATAGAAGCTGAAGTAATGAATTAAAATTTGTGCTAAGGCCAGGAGTTGAACCCAGGTCTTCTGCTTACAGGGAGATGTGTGATCCACTGAACCACTCTGAGACTGCGTTCTACAGATGGAAGGCTTACCCAAGTCCAGTACCCTCCTAGATACAAACTTCAGTTCACACCTCATCCCATCTTGTAAGCCACAATAACAGGATCTGCCAAGGGAGACCCGGGTTCACGTTCCGACCTTGGCACAAATTTTATTCATTACTTCACTTTTCACTTGCGACGAAATATGTCTGTAGGAAAATATACACTGCTGGCCATCAAAATTGCTACACCACGAAGATGACGTGCTTCAGACGCGAAATTTAACCGACAGGAAGAAGATGCTGTGATATGCAAATGATTAGCTTTTCAGAGCATTCACACAAGGTTAGCGCCGGTGGCGACACCTACAACGTGCTGACATGAGGAAAGTTCCAAACCGATTTCTCATACACAAACAGCAATTTACCGGCGTTGCCTGATGAAGCGTTGTTGTAATGCCTTGTGTAACGAGGAGAAATGCGTACCGTCACGTTTCAGACTTTGATAAATACCATCACGTTTTCCACTTTGATAAAAGTCGGATTGTAGCCTATCGCGATTGCGGTTTATCTTATCGCGACATTGCTGCTCGCGTTCGTCGAGATCTAATGACAGTTAGCAGAATATGGAATCGGTGGGTTCAGGAGGGTAATACGGAACGCCGTGCTGCATCCCAACGGCCTCGTATCACTAGCAGTCGGGATGACAGGCATCTTATCCGCACGGCTATGACGGATCGTGCAGCCACGGCTCGATCCCTGAGTCAACAGATGGGGACGTTTGCAAGACAACAACCATCTGCAGGAACAGTTGGACGACGTTTGCAGCAACACGGACTATCAGCTGGGATACCGTGGCTGCGGTTACCCTTGACGCTGCATCACAGACAGGAGCGCCTGCGATGGTGTCCTCAACGACGAACCTGGGTGCACGAATGGCAAAACGTCATTTTTTCGGATCAATCCAGGTTCTGTTTACAGCATCATGATCGTCGCATCCGTGTTTGGCGACATCGCTGTGAACGCACATTGGAAGCGTGTATTCGTCATCGCCATACTGGCGTATCATCCGGCGTGATGGTATGCGGTGCCATTGGTTACACGTCTCGGTCACCTCTTGTTCGCACTGATCGCACTTTGAACAGTGGACGTTACATTTCAGATGTGTTGCGACCCGTGGCTCTACCCTTCATTCGATCTCTGCGAAAGCCTACATTTCAATAGGATAATGCACGACCGTATGTTGCAGGTTCAGTACAGGCGTTTCTGGATACAGAAAATGTGCGACTGCTGCCCTGGTCAGCACATTCTCCACATCTCTCACCAATTGAAAACGTCTGGTCAATGGTGCCCGAGCAACTGGCTCGTCACAATACGCCAGTCACTATTCTTGATGAACTGTGGTATCCTGCTGAAGCTGCATGGGCAGCTGTACCTGTACACGCCATCCAAGCTCCTTTTGACTCAATGGCCAGGCGTATCGAGGCCGTTATTACGGCCAGAGGTGGTTGCTCTGGGTACTGATTTCTCAGGACCTATGCATCCAAATTGCGTGAAAATGTAATGACATGTCAGTTCTAGTATAATATATTTGTCCGATGAATACCCATTTATCATCTGCATTTCTTCTTGGTGTAGCAGTTTTAATGGCCAGTAGTGTAATTTCATCAGGTTAATAGGTCCTTAAGAAGATAAGTAGGAAAAAACGTAATTCCGACATACAGGGGATAGGCAAAATAATGTGCACACCTGTACTTACTCGGGAATGGTTTATTAATAAGCGGTTGGACCTCCATTTGCCCGTGATACAGGTGCGATTCTTCGTAGAATACTGGCATGTAATGATTGTACAGTCTCCAGTGGAATGTTATGCCACTCTTATAAGAACCTCTTTTAAGTCTTGTAGTAACGAGGGAGGCGGGAATCTGTTCCGCAGTCTGTGCTCCAATACCGCCCACAAGCGTTCCATAATGTTCAAGTCTGAGGACTGTGGTGGCTGGAGAAGACGCTGCAGTTCAGTTGCATGCTCCTCATACCACGATTGTACTGTCCTGACTGACTGAATGGGTGCATTATCGTGCTGAAATATTTGATCATTATTGGGGAACAACATTTTAATCATGGGGTGCACCCGATCACCTAAAATGTTCACCTAATCGTTGGCTGTAACACGGCCTTTGAGACTAATGATGGGACCAGCAGAATACCATGATATGGCTGCCTACGACACTACACTTACACCTCCATGATTAACCTTTGGAATCAGACAAGGAAAACTGTAGGTTGCTTTTGGCTTTCTCCAGACCCTAACCTGGCTCGATGTTGGAAATAAGGAAGTCGTTGACTCGTCCGACCTTATGACGTGTTTCCACAGATCAGCCGTCCAGGATTTATGCTCTTGACAACATGTTTTACGCTTCTTTGCGTTGGTTGTCGTCACTAATGTTTTCGGTATAGCAGCTCGTCCACGAATATTCGCTTTATGGGATTCCTCAGCGGACAATGCCGATAGATACAGGATCTCGTAGGTGGCTATTGAGCTCTGCAATGACTTTAGCCGCCGCTAGGTTTGTGTTCTTTTGATTTACACGATGATGTCTTTCTATTATTTGTGTGATTGTTGAAACAGTTGCTCTTGAATCACTGAATAAGTTGGCTGTCTTGCTTACTGATGCTCCAGGTAATGGGTCCTCACAATCTGCCCTCTTTGGAACTCTGTCAGGTCCTTTATTGCACGTCCACTTCGGCCTCTGAATACATATACGAGGTGTGCACTACTCGTAAACAACCTGTACTGACGCCTCGTCCGTACTGAACACGCACAGCCCAGTGCGACGTGTGCCTTACCTGGGTTGTTGACCGTGAAACACAACCATCCCATTACTACCTCTGTTTACATGATTTTGCCTCACCCCTATATGACTTGAAATGCATCTACATCTACATTTATACTCCGCAAGCCACCCAACGGTGTGTGGGGGAGGGCACTTTACGTGCCACTGTCATTACCTCCCTTTCCTGTTCCAGTCGCGTATGGTTCGCGGGAAGAGCGACTGTCTGAAAGCCTCCGTGCGCGCTCTAATCTCTCTAATTTTACATTCGTGATCTCCTCGAGAGGTATAAGTAGGGGGAAGCAATATATTCGATACCTCATCCAGAAACGCACCCTCTCGAAACTTGGCGAGCAAGCTACACCGCGATGCAGAGCGCCTCTCTTGCAGAGTCTGCCACTTGAGTTTGCTAAACATCTCCGTAACGCTGTCACGGTTACCAAATAACCCTGTGACGAAATGCGCCGCTCTTCTTTGGATCTTCTCTATCTCCTCCGCCAAACCGATCTGGTACGGATCCCACACTGATGAGCAATACTCAAGTATAGGTCGAACGAGTGTTTTGTAAGCCACCTCCTTTGTTGATGGACTACATTTTCTAAGCACTCTCCCAATGAATCTCAACCTGGTACCCGCCTTACCAACAATTAATTTTATATGATCATTCCACTTCAAATCGTTCCGCACGCATACTCCCAGATATTTTACAGAAGTAACTGCTACCAGTGTTTGTTCCGCTATCATATAATCATACAATAAAGGATCCTTCTTTCTATGTATTCGCAATATATTACATTTGTCTATGTTAAGGGTCAGTTGCCACTCCCTGCACCAAGTGCCTATCCGCTGCAGATCTTCCTGCATTTCGCTACAATTTTCTAATGCTGCAACTTCTCTGTATACTACAGCATCATCCGCGAAAAGCCTCATGGAACTTCCGACACTATCTACTAGGTCATTTATATATATTGTGAGAAGCAATGGTCCCATAACACTCCCCTGTGGCACGCCAGAGGTTACTTAAACGTCTGTAGACGTCTCCCCATTGATAACAACATGCTGTGTTCTGTTTGCTAAAAACTCTTCAATCCAGCCACACAGCTGGTCTGATATTCCGTAGGCTCTTACTTTATCAGGCGACAGTGCGGAACTGTATCGAACGCCTTCCGGAAGTCAAGAAAAATAGCATCTGCCTGGGAGCCTGTATCTAATATTTTCTGGGTCTCATGAACAAATAAAGCGAGTTGGGTCTCACACGATCGCTGTTTCCGGAATCCATGTTGATTCCTACATAGTAGATTCTGGGTTTCCAAAAACGACATGATACTCGAGCAAAAAACATGTTCTAAAATTCTACAACAGATCGACGTCAGAGATATAGGTCTATAGTTTTGCGCATCTGCTCGACGACCCTTCTTGAAGACTGGGACTACCTGTGCTATTTTCCAATCATTTGGAACCCTCCGTTCCTCTAGAGACTTGCGGTACACGGCTGTTAGAAGGGGGGCAAGTTCTTTCGCGTACTCTGTGTAGAATCGAATTGGTATCCCGTCAGGTCCAGTGGACTTTCCTCTATTGAGTGATTCCAGAACCGGGAATAGAACCTGGCTCCTCCGCATGGCAGTCAGCCGTGCTGGCCACTCAGCTAGAGAGGAGGATGCATGGTGTCATTGCTGCATGTGTTTCATAATTTATCGTGCTTGTACAATACAGTGCAGTGCATGGCATACTGTGTTGAGAAGGTGCTCGAAGTGGCCCAAGCCGGCCGGAGTGGCCGAGCGGTTCTAGGCGCTACAGTCAGAAACCGCGCGACCGCTACGCTCGGAGGTTCAAATCCTGCTTCGGGCATGTATGTGTGTGATGTCCTTAGGTTAGTTAGGTTTAAATAGTTTTATGTTCTAGGGGACTGATGACCTAAGAAGTTAAGTCCCATAGTACTCAGAGCCATTTGAACCTTTTGAAGTCGCCCATTGGGCCTCCAGACATGGGTGAACATCGCTGATGCACACTTTCAAATGTGCCATCCTGCAACTCAGTGGCGCCACAGGCATGACGAATGTGTTTCTCTAGTGTCAGCACATCTGGAGTGGGCTTCACACACTCACTTCTTTCATGTCAGAGTTGAAGTCTGGTGGCTGAGTGGATCGTGTTGTAAGGTGTCAGGCAAATCCAACACCTTCCATGAAAACCCTGACATGATAAGCAAATCCGGCAGTATGCCACATAGCTCCGAATAAATCGTGACATTAAATTAACCAAAGTAATACGAGTAACGAGTGAGCAAATGGAATACTACAGACTAACACAAGAATGCCTAAATGCATGTCATACCTTCCCACCGTGAGACAGACGCAGTTCCGAGGGGAGAAACGAGAAGCCGAGAGCAGAACCGTGTTAAGCTGGAAGGCCCTACGATAAGGGACGGACGGACACCCACGTCGCCAGCTAACTGCTAGGACCACACCACACGCAAGTTTTTAGCGTGAGACTTTTTCGCGTCTCTGTTACGTTAGGACCACCCCCCCCCCCCCCCCCCCCAGCCCATGTTAAAAGCTAGAGCCCTGCAGAAGAACAGTATAGATCTTACGATAACACAAAAAGGGCCACACCACCCGCAAATTTAGCGTGAGACTTTTTCGCGTCTCTGTTACATCAGCACCACCCCCCAGCCCATGTTAAAAGGTAGTGCCCTCCAGAAGAACAGTATAGATGTTACGATAACGCTAAAAGCACCACACCAGCTGCAAGTTTTAGCGTTTACGTTGCAAACTTTAAAAACATTGCCCCACCACGAAAAGCATAACGTTTCTCATTGGATAGACAGAATTTTTGTAGGCAGAGCTTAAGGTTAACATTGAGACCCTGATTGGTCAGATGAAAACACAGCGAGATAGTTTTTTTTAAACCAACTTCGGTAAATTGTAGTAAGGAGAAGTTAGGAGAGAGTTACTTCCGAGAGGGCTAGCTGGACGGAGCTGCCGCCCGCCGCCCCCTGACGAACACCGACAAGGTAATGAACGCACGCGATGCCGCATTTTTGAGCGCATAAGGCTTCACTCAGAACTGCAGAAGTCTCATCTGTTACATCCCCTTTTTGCGTAATACTAGTGTCGATCGTCAATTAAAGCTCATGGTGTTCACATTTGCTACTTGAATTAAAAATCTGAAACGCGATGATTTTTCTGTTATATAATTATTGAGAAGCCACATCAGCCACTGTAATTTATGACTAGTTAGATAAGTAATTAAAGATAATTGAGGGTCACTGTAGACCATTTTGATAGTTTTCTCTTTTGTGAAACATAATTTAAACCTAGATTATAGATGTGATATGGCATAGGTCATCCTTTGATCCATTGTAGAACTTGGAAACCCATTCAGGGAATATTCGTTCACATTTTTGTTGATCGCAGTTGGTTTTTATCATCCTGTATTAAAATATTTCCTTTTATCAATAGTGCAATTTATAAACAATTTTTTGGGAGTAGAATAAAATTTCCAATGGTAAACTTTAACTGCTTTTTCGACGTTATTTCACCAGCTAACTAAAAATAGGAAGGCCTTGAACCCCTTCCACTAAATTTAGTTAGTATTAAGATTCTTTTACAGGGAGTGCAGTGGAGCTGACGCTGAAATCATTAAGTATTTGGTTATATCATCGCTAGTATCACTGAACTCTTCTGAACTCTACATGTCATGTGTGGTCTGGCGTCTCCTTACCAGCAACAGGTCCCAGGTTCAAACTAGTCAAGTCCCTAACAAACACGCTCAGAGCGTCGTTGCGCGAAAGTGGTAGGGAGACACGATATAGAACAGACAGACACCACGCAGAATGTTTACCGTGTGACCACCCATTCCATGGGCTGGGTTAGATCTTGTCGAGATGCCTCTGCACACTTATGAGGAAGTGGTCTGTAGCTCCATGATGTGGTGTAGCACCATGACCCTTCACATCACCAAAGGCACATCTTCCAAAAGGGGAGGCTGGGCCAACACAGGAGTTACAAACATGCCTTGCTTTTGAGGCATTGTGGAAGGATGATCGGTCACATATGCTTGCTGTCAATAATACCTGCCCACACAATGTGGCCGGACTGGTGCTGATGGTTCACTGCCAAAATACGATGCAGATTGTCTGTTGTCTACAGGTGATTTTTGCAAAGATAGACGATACCGTATGTCATAAGGTAGCCTTGCGTCTCTACAGGGTGGTCCATTGATAGTGACCGGGCCAAATATCTCACGGAATAAGAATCAAACGAAAAAACTACAAACAACGAAACTTGTCTAGCTGAAAGGGTGAAACCAGATGACGCTGTGGTTCGCCTGCTAGATGGCGCTGCCATAGGTTAAACGGATATCAACTGCGTTTTTTAAAATAAGAACCCCCATTTTTATTACATATTCGTGTAGTACGTAAAGATATACGAATGTTTTAGTTGGACAACTTTTTTTGTTTTGTGATGGATGGCTCTGTAATAGTCACAAACGTATAAGTACGTGGTATCACGTAACATTCCACCAGTGCGGACGGTATTTGCTTCGTGATACATTACCCGTGTTAAAATGGACCTTTTACCAATTGCAGAAAAGGTCGATATCGTGTTGATGTATGGCTATTGTGATCAAAATGCCGAACGGGCGTGTGCTATGTATGCTGCTCGGTATCCTGGACGACATCATCCAAGTGTCCGGACCGTTCGCCGGATAGTTTACACGTGAAACGTCAACCACGGTCTGCTACAAATGATGATTCCAAAGTAGGTGTTTTAGCTGCTGTCGCGGCTAACCCGCACATCAGCAGCAGACAAATTGCGCGAGAATCCGGAATCTCAAAAACGTCGGTGTTGAGAATGCTACATCACATCCATTGCGCCCGTACCATATTTCTATGCACCAGGAATTGCATGGTGACTTCTTTGAACGTCGTGCAAAGTTCTGCCACTGGGCACAAAAGAAATTACGGGACTTTTTGATTCTGGCTCTTAATAGTGAACTCAAGTGTCGTCACAAGATAAAATTTTGTTGAGGAAGTGCTCACCTTCTCTTTCATAAAGTTGATTTAGCTCTGTGCACGCTCTCAACCTTGTTTCCTTGTGTAGCCGCGCCAACTCCTTTGGGACCCATCTTGCCCGTGTTTTGCGGTACTTCAGCTTGTTACAGATAATGTTATGAACTGTACCAGTACTAACTTGAACCTTATCAACTATCATTTCCACCGTCACACGGCGGTCAGCACGAATAATGTGCCGTCCGCTGTGGCCGAGCGGTTCTAGGCGCTTCAGTCCGGAACTGCGCTGCTGCTATGGTCGCAGGTTTAAATCCTGCCTCTGGCATGGATGTGTGTGATGTCTTCAGGTTAGTTAGGTTAAAGTAGTTCTAAGTCTAGGGGACTGATGACCTCAAAAGTTAAGTCCCATAGTGCTCAGAACCATTTGAACGAGTAATGTCATCAATTCGACTTTCAAGTGAGAGAGTTGAAACTGCTACTGGTCGGCCAGGACGGTGTTCGTCAGTCACTGAGTCGCGACCATTTTTTAACTCCCCTACGCTCTTGTAAAAATTTGCACTATTCATGCAACCTTCACCATCAACTTTAGACATTCTATAGTATACAATCAATGGTTTCTCGCCTTCTGCAAGTAAAAAACGAATAATAGAACGTTGTTCAACTAATGTTGACATTTCAAGCGGACTCACCATCTTGAAATGTATTTTTGAGGTTACAAACAAAACAATGTTGATACATCAGCTGATCGGGGCTTATCGCAGTGATGCCAAGGCCGCATCTCGTGGTCGTGCGGTAGCGTTCTCGCTTCCCACGCCCGGGTTCCCGGGTTCGATTCCCGGCGGGGTCAGGGATTTTCTCTGCGTCGTGATGGCTGGGTGTTGTGTGCTGTGCTTAGGTTAGTTAGGTTTAAGTAGTTCTAAGTCCTAGGGGACTGATGACCATAGATGTTTAGTGCTCAGAGCCATTTGAACCATTTTTTGAGTGATGCCAACGTAAAGTCATAAAAGTACCGAACTCGTCCTACGAACGGTTTTTCTTCCCGGACTAATTTGTCTCTTTAATTGTTAAATGACCCTTCTATATAAGGGGCGATGAAACAAGTTTGCGTTTGAGGACGTTGCTGCAGCTTATGCAGCTCAGCGCGACTCCGATGGTGGTATATAACCACCGACCTATTAGGCACGGGATTAGTGTATGTATATTTGTGTCTTTCCTACGTGTCTGCAGTAAATATGGAAACGTGAACCATGGCGACGTCATTGCCAAATGAGCCCAAACAGGACCAGCGGGCTGTTGTTCTGTTCTTGTCTACCGAAGGACAATAACGATAGACCGCAATGGGAGAATTAAGAATGCGTATGGGGCAGCATGTCTGTCGAAAAGCACCGTTCGGCAGAACTGCGACAAGGTGTACCGTTGCTTAATGATGACGCACGTCCCCATATCACAAACGTCGTAACTCAGGAGAAGTTGAGACAACTCAAGCGGGATACATTCGAGCACCCTCCCTAGCGTTTTCTGATCTCTCTCTCTCCCCATGCCCTTATCACGTCTTCCGGCTCTTAAAAAATACCTTGAAGGGTCGACGATTCCTGTCGTGCGAGGATGTCCAGCAGGAAGTTACGGATTTCCTTCATGCAAGAATACACAGTGTTCCACCTAATGGGTAAGAGAGACAGAGAGATACAGATAAAGGGAAAGAGGAAGAGAGGAAGAGAGAGAGAGAGAGAGAGAGAGAGAGAGAGAGAGAGAGAGAGAGAGCGAGCGCTAGGGAATCGCTTAAGATAATGAATTTCTTTAGTTACCCAGACGAATTGTGACGAGCTGGTCAATAAAGACGTGTAGTCTCTTTTCTCAGCTGCATTAATTACAATATTGGTACAAATTTCGCTTTTTCAAATCGAACTATACAGGGTGATCCATGAAGATACGCAAATATTTTAATATGTTATTCTACAAGTAAAACTAAAGAAAAATGTTCATATAAACATAGGTCCGCAAATGTTTAGTTACGGAGTAACTGCTAATAAAAAATTTTGCCTGAAATTCAGCTTATTCGCTAATATGAAGCGATCGCAAAACTGCCGAGATTAAAGTAAAGCACGATTTTCGTTTATTTTGTTGTTATTGGTCTGCCGAATCTAATAAAACATATCCCAGACGTGTATCTGCAGTAGCTTTCCGTAACATCCAGAGAAGCAAAGAAGTAATTTCGTAAAATTTTTAATTTATTAACTACTTGGCCCATTTTTTTTTAATTCCACACGATAGCAAAAAGTTTTCAACAGAAGTTGTAGAGAATTTAATTTTGGAAAAATGATGGTCATAACGTTAAGTGAAACTGTATGAATGTGTCAGTAATCTGCTTTTATTAATACCATAGCACATGTTACACAAACTACAACAGTTACTACGTGATTTTACTTAAATACACTGTTGTTATTATGTTCTTTCACTGAAAAATACAGAGAAGTAACTCGTTTCAAGGTTAGGAAACGACTGAAACAACTCACCAACGGTTGCCAGCAATGACATAAACGTTTCTACATTCTTAAAGGAAAGTAAACAAATTTACCTTTATAATAATCTTTGCTTCTCTGGATGTCCGGGGAAACTACTGCAGACACACGTCTGGGACGTGTTTTATTAGATTCACCTCATCAACAACAACAAAATAAATGGAAATCGTGCTTTACGTTAACCTCGTACAGTTTTGCGATGATGTCATATTAACGAAGTTGCTAGATCTCAGGCAAAATCTTTGATTAGCCGTAACTCCGTAACTAAACATTTGCGTACGTATGTTTATATGAACTTTATTCTTCAGTTTACTTGTAGAATAACATATTAAAATATTTGCATATCTTTGTGAATCACCATGTAGTTATTTCTCGTGCCACTGTTGTAGTTCTGAGAGAGACGAAGTCACTCTTTACAATGCGATTAGAATTTTATGAGTAATTGCAGTATATATAACAGGGTTTATCTGATAATATTCTTCTCGGGTATGCAGCCGGATCATAACGTCTTCATGACACAATATTTCTGCGGTCCAACTGGCCGCCATCTTCAGGTGACAGTGCTGGTGCACGATCTCGCCGGAACTGACTTCCCAGTGTTTTTTCTTTTTTTTTTTCTTTATTGTATTTCAATTCCCCATCGGGGCGGGCTGGCAGCAGCATATGCGCTGCTCTTCAGCCGAAAGACATAGAACAAACAATAGAAGACATTTAAAAATAACAAAGGAGAGAATATGGTGAACATACAGGGTGTTTCAAAAATGACCGGTATATTTGAAACGGCAATAAAAACTAAACGAGCAGCGATAGAAATACACCGTTTGTTGCAATATGCTTGGGACAACAGTACATTTTCAGGTGGACAAAATTTCGAAATTACAGTAGTTACAATTTTCAACAACAGATGGCGCTGCAAGTGATGTGAAAGATATAGAAGACAACGCAGTCTGTGGGTGCGCCATTCTGTACGTCGTCTTTCTGCTGTAAGCGTGTGCTGTTCACAACGTGCAAGTGTGCTGTAGACAACATGGTTTATTCCTTAGAACAGAGGATTTTTCTGGTGTTGGAATTCCACCGCCTAGAACACAGTGTTGTTGCAACAAGACGAAGTTTTCAACGGAGGTTTAATGTAACCAAAGGACCGAAAAGCGATACAATAAAGGATCTGTTTGAAAAATTTCAACGGACTGGCAACGTGACTGATGAACGTGCTGGAAAGGTAGGGCGACCGCGTACGGCAACCACAGAGGGCAACGCACAGCTAGTGCAGCAGGTGATCCAACAGCGGCCTCGGGTTTCCGTTCGCCGTGTTGCAGCTGCGGTCCAAATGACGCCAATGTCCACGTATCGTCTCATGCGCCAGAGTTTACACCTCTATCCATACAAAATTCAAACGCGGCAACCCCTCACCGCCGCTACCATTGCTGCACGAGAGACATTCACTAACGATGTAGTGCACAGGATTGATGACGGCGATATGCATGTGGGCAGCATTTGGTTTACTGACGAAGCTTATTTTTACCTGGACGGCTTCGTCAATAAACAGAACTGGCGCATATGGGGAACCGAAAAGCCCCATGTTGCAGTCCCATCGTCCCTGCATCCTCAAAAAGTACTGGTCTGGGCCGCCATTTCTTCCAAAGGAATCGTTGGCCCATTTTTCAGATCCGAAACGATTACTGCATCACGCTATCTGGACATTCTTCGTGAATTTGTGGCGGTACAAACTGCCTTAGATGACACTGCGAACACCTCGTGGTTTATGCAAGATGGTGCCCGGCCACATCGCACGGCCGACGTCTTTAATTTCCTGAATGAATATTTCGATGATCGTGTGATTGCTTTGGGCTATCCGAAACATACAGGAGGCGGCGTGGATTGGCCTCCCTATTCGCCAGACATGAACCCCTGCGACTTCTTTCTGTGGGGACACTTGAAAGACCAGGTGTACCGCCAGAATCCAGAAACAATTGAACAGCTGAAGCAGTACATCTCATCTGCATGTGAAGCCATTCCGCCAGACACGTTGTCAAAGGTTTCGGGTAATTTCATTCAGAGACTACGCCATATTATTGCTACGCATGGTGGATATGTGGAAAATATCGTACTATAGAGTTTCCCAGACCGCAGCGCCATCTGTTGTTGAAAATTGTAACTACTGTAATTTCGAAAGTTTGTCTGCCTGAAAATGTACTGTTGTCCCAAGCATATTGCAACAAACGGTGTATTTCTATCGCTGCTCGTTTAGTTTTTATTGCCGTTTCAAATATACCGGTCATTTTTGAAACACCCTGTAGATATATAAAAAAAGGGGAACATCATGGAAGCCAATAGACAAAAAAAAAACGGGGTGACCGTAAAATGGAGATAAAAAACTGTGAAAACTGTTTAAAAGTAGCACACACAAAAAGCCACAGACTGCGACAATTAAAAGAACACAAAGCACAGTATGACTGGAGCATAAAAGGTATCGACGGATGGCGTAGCACATAACAAACACCGACGGCGAACCTCAAGGCAGCACACAGGTAAAAATCACACCTCTTGACGCACAGGAGAAACAGCACGAAACACAACACTGACGTGGCACACTGACGATGATCACAATGGAGGATCTTCCAGGCGCAAGGAGATGAGGGAGACTGGAAGAAGGGAGGGAGGGGAAGAGATGGGGGAGGGGAGTGGGGGGCGCGCGGAAGAGGGCCAGGTAGGGAGGGATGTGGGAAGGAGAGAGGCAAGTATGGGGTGCAGCATCTCAGGGGTGGGGGGACGGAGGAAAATCCGCTCTGGGAGGAGGAGGGAAGAGGGAAAAAGGAGGCCCTGTGGAGGGGAGGGGGAACAAGGCCAGGTTACAGTTGGAAGGAAGGGTAGATGTCAAGGCGAAGTTCGTCATCCGGTACAGGGAGGCGTTGGAAATTGCCCTCATGAAGGAGATGGGTGTGGAGGTGGAGAGAGGGAGGGATACAGCGATAGAGGTGCGGCAACGGGCGGGGGGTGGAGAGGAAGCAGGAAACAAGAGGGTGGGGGGGATCAAGCCTGTGGACAATGTAAAGGATGCGGAGATGTTGGAGGAACAGGAGGAGGTGGGGGAAGGGGATCAGTTCATACAGGAGCCGTGTGGGGGAAGGAAGGCGGATACGGAAGGCGGAGCGCATGGCGTTACTTCCCAGCGCAAGCGGCAGCCCCTATATAGGCCGCAGAAGACCCACAACGCGTGTGCGAGAAGGTGCCGTAACTGCCCTCTAGCGCAGTAAACATACCGCGCCGCCAGTGGGTGAAAGAGGCGAAATCGAGATATCGCTGTCAAAAATTAAAAAAAAAATTTTTTTGACAGCGATATCTCGATTTCGCCTCTTTCACCCACTGGCGGCGCGGCACGTTTCCTGCGCTAGAGGGCAGTTACGGTACCTTCTCGCGCACGCGTTGTGGGTCTTCTGCGGCCTATATAGGGGCTGCCGCTTGCGCTGGGAAGTTACCACAACCATAGATGGAAGCATAACAGACCAAAGACATTACTGGCTAGGAACTGAACATCTATGGTCCATAGAACACTAACACGACAGTACTGGCGAGCCCCTGCAACACAGTTATTACTGGAAACCCAGATGTGCGACTAGTCGAAAAACAGGCAACCGCAGGGAAACCGTACTGTACACAGCACGCAAACCAGCCACACACACCCCCCTACACAGTCCGTGAGCCGATCTATGACCGATCGCCCAGTAATGCACAACGACCTTGAACTGTTGCAGGGACGCAGCAACTGCAGCAAGCGCCGCAACGAGCTCCAACAACGACAAAGGTAACGATGCACGATACCTCGCACTAACACAACCACACCTTGCATGCACTGTCGCATGCACGGACGCCAAAATGGAAAATATTGAAATAAACGATATCGGAATTGAAAAACAACTGCTATCACTTAGTAGCGGAAAAGCATCCGGACCAGACGAGATACCCTTAAGATTCTACAGTGATTATGCTAAAGAACTTGCCCCCTTTCTATCAGCAATTTATCGTAGATCGCTGGAAGAACGTAAAGTACCTAGCGACTGGAAGAAAGCGCAGGTCGTTCCCATTTTCAAGAAGGGTCATAAATCAGATGCGAATAATTATAGGCCTATTTCGCTTACGTCAATCTGTTGTAGAATAATGGAACATGTTTTGTGTTCTCGTATTATGACGTTCTTAGATAATACAAATCTCCTTCATCATAACCAACATGGATTCCGCAAACAGAGATCATGTGAAACTCAGCTCGCCCTATTTGCCCAAGAAATTCACAGTGCCGTAGACACTGGCGAGCAGGTTGATGCCGTATTCCTGGACTTCAGGAAGGCATTTGATACGGTTCCGCACTTACGTTTAGTGAAAAAAATACGAGCTTACGGAATATCGGACCAGGTTTGTGATTGGATTCAGGATTTCCTAGAAGAAAGAACACAACATGTCATTCTTAACGGTTCAAAATCTGCAGATGTAGAGGTAATTTCGGGAGTACCGCAGGGAAGCGTGATAGGACCTTTATTGTTTACAATATACATAAATGACTTAGTTGACAACATCGGTAGCTCCGTGAGGCTATTTGCAGATGACACGGTTGTCTACAAGAAAGTAGCAACATCAGAAGACTCGTACGTACTCCAGGAAGACCTGCAGAGGATTAATGCATGGTGCGACAGCTGGCAGCTTTCCCTAAACGTAGATAAATGTAATATAATGCGCATACATAGGGGCAGAAATCCATTCCAGTACGATTATGCCATAGGTGGTAAATCATTGGAAGCGGTAACGACCGTAAAATACTTAGGAGTTACTATCCGGAGCGATCTGAAGTGGAATGATCACATAAAACAAATAGTGGGAAAAGCAGGCGCCAGGTTGAGATTCATAGGAAGAATTCTAAGAAAATGTGACTCATCGACGAAAGAAGTAGCTTACAAAACGCTTGTTCGTCCGATTCTTGAGTATTGCTCATCAGTATGGGACCCTTACCAGGTTGGATTAATAGAAGAGATAGACATGATCCAGCGAAAAGCAGCGCGATTCGTCATGGGGACATTTAGTCAGCGCGAGAGCGTTACGGAGATGCTGAACAAGCTCCAGTGGCGGACACTTCAAGAAAGGCGTTACGCAATACGGAGAGGTTTATTATCGAAATTACGAGAGAGCACATTCCGGGAAGAGATGGGCAACATATTACTACCGCCCACATATATCTCGCGTAATGATCACAACGAAAAGATCCGAGAAATTAGAGCAAATACGGAGACTTACAAGCAGTCGTTCTTCCCACGCACAATTCGTGAATGGAACAGGGAAGGGGGGATCAGATAGTGGTACAATAAGTACCCTCCGCCACACACCGTAAGGTGGCTCGCGGAGTATAGATGTAGATGTAGATAGCGAGCCGCTACTGCCCTTACTACCCGCCCTACTGTCGCACAGGTTTTTTTCCCTTGGCTCTTGCCTTGGCACTTTTTTTCCTCTGCCCTTCCAACCGCTACCCTTCAATCGTTTTCGTCCACTTCTATCTCCTGATGGACCATGTTAATGAGTAACCTTACCCAGACGCATGGATAACATCACAGTCCGCATCCTGTGATGCCTGATTCAAAAACTAACATGTTTACGGAGGTGACAGTAGAACTTTCGGTTTGGTGACCACGTTGGCGTGGGCGTGAAGGGCCCCCTCCTATATTTTGCTGGGAAGTCAGTTCCGGCGAGAACGTGCGCCAGCACTGTCACCTGAAGATGGCGGCCAGTTGGACCGCGGAAATATTGTGTCATGAAGACGATATGATCCGGCTGCATACCCGAGAAGAATATTATCAATTATTTCGCCGGGAAAGCCTCCGTAGTCACATAGGTTTTATCTGTTTACAACACGGTACCGACTAGTGTGTTACGCGGAAGTTCGCGATTTCATCTTGAAATATCAAAAAAAGGTCTTGTCAGGTAAAGAGGAAACAGGCAGCTCCAACTGCTGCGATACCAGTACAAAAAGAGCAGAGAGTAAATTTAACTTCCATTCTGTCTGTGTCGTTTAGACGTGTCAGTGGTGGTTTGTTGCAAACGATAAACGTCTTTCACACATCTTGAGAAACTAGATGTGCTGATTTCTTATGGAGAATGCGGAAGGAAAGCGAGTGGAAAGGTAGGTACGCACAAATCTATACCGACAGGCAGTGTCCTACAAGAATAACAATTCAGCGGACGTGCAAAAAGTTGTTATCGGAAAGGCGTTGGAATGCTGAACAGAGAGAAAGAAGTGAGTCTGCAAAGACCTTCGAGTGTTATTGGAAGAGGTTGCTTTAGCTACAAGGATAGGTGTGTTTCTCCAGCAACATGGTCCTCCTACACATTCTCGTCACCAGTTAACATACTATATACACCCGACAATTTCCGGAAAATGCATCACCAGAAATTGTCATATTTCGTACTCAGCAAGGTCCCTGGACCTTACCTCCTTAGATTTTTGCTTGTGGGAATGACTGAAAGGTGAAATCTGCAAAGAAAGCCGGCCGTTGTGGCCGAGCGATTCTGGGCCCTTCAGTCTGGAACCGCGCGACCGCTACGGTCGCAGGTTCGAATCCTGCCTCGGGCATGGATGTGTGTGATGTCCTTAGGTTAGTTCGGTTTAAGTAGTTCTAAGTTCTAGGGGACTGATGACCTCAGATGTTAAGTCCCATAGTGCTCAGAGCCATTTGAACCATTTTTTCTACAAAGGAAAATAAGCACAGTAGGCCAACTGATCTCGTTACAGGACGTTAAGTCGACATCAGAAGAACTGCATTTGGTGTCAAGAGAATTCTAAAGGGCATTAAAGTAGAAGGTGGAACTTATAAAAGTAAACTTTGAGCTAAATAATTTGCCTTTGTTTAGCACCTTCTGAAAGTTGTTTTTTTTTGGGGGGGGGGGTGTTTCACTCTAATATCCGTGCCTCTGTAACCAATAAATCTGCATACATGTCATAAGGAACAACAATATTTCCCATACCTGCTGAAGTAAGCCGTATGACTCACCATTAGGCAGGCAAGGATTGCCATTCCAATGTCTCCATTTTTTGCTGACATCATGTCTTGATAAGACATAGCAGGGAGATATTATATGAGAATTTCAGACACATAGTGATGTGCTAGAGTAGATTGCATTCCAAAGTCGAAACACCCTATTCTGAAGAGAAAAGTAACTTGTACTTGCCGGCCGGGGTGGCCGAGCGGTTGTAGGCGCTACAGTCTGGAATTGCGCGACCGCTACGGTCGCAGGTTCGAATCCTGCCTTGGACATGAATGTGTGTGATGTCCTTAGGTTAGTTAGGTTTAAGTAGCTCTAAGTTCTAGGGGACTGATGACCTCAGAAGTTAAGTCCCATAGTGCTCAGAGCCATTTGAACCATACTTTGTACTTTACTCAATGACGCAACAAAAAAAATCGAGCGCGCTCAGTTCTGTCTATGACGGTAAGTAGTGCTCAGACATGCAAGAACGGAAATTATTTGACGGTGAGTCGCTGTGCTGCTTAGGTAGGTAATTTACACCATGGTCGATACAGGCATTAGATACACTTCCAGACAGCTGCCTAATGCACAAAATACGAGCGTATGAAATATCAGACCAATTGTGTTATTTGATTAATTAGTTTCTAGCAAACACAACTTATTGTTCTCAACGGAGAGAAGTCTTCGGGTGTAAAAGTAAATTCGGGCGTACCCCAAAGGATTGTAATAGGACTATTACACTGAAGCGCCAAAGAAAATGGTATAAACATGCGTGTTCAAATACAGCGATATGTAAACAGGCAGAATACGGCGCTACGGTCGGCAACGCCTGTATAAGACAAGTGTCGGACGCACTTGTTAGATAGGTTACTGCTGCTACAATCGCAGGTTACCAACATTAAAAAAAAAAAATGTGTGTGAAATCTTATGGGACTTAACTGCTAAGGTCATCAGTCTCTAAGCTTACACACAACCCAAATTATCCTAAGGACAAACACACACACACACACACACACACACACACCCATGCCCGAGGGAGGACTCGAACCTCCGCCGGGACCAGCCGCACAGTCCATGACTGCAGCGCATCAGACCGCTCGGCTAATCCCGCGCGGCACCAACATTTAAGTGAGTTTGCACGTGGTTTCATAGTCAGCGCACGAGGGATGGAACACAGCATCTCCGAGGTATCGATGAAGTGGGGATTTTCACGTACGACCATTCCGCGAGTGTACCGTGAACATCAGGAATCCGATAGAACATCAAATATCCCAGACAGCTGCGGCCGGAAAAATATCCTGCAACAACGGGACCAACAACGACTGAAGAGAATCGTTCAACGTGACAGAAGTGCAACCTTTCCGCAGATTGCTGCAGATTTCAGTACTGAGCCATTAACAATTGTCAGCGTGCGAACCATTCAACGAAACAAGGAGATGTGGGCTTTCGGAGCCAAAGGCCCACTCGTGTAGCCTCGATGACTGCAAGACACAAAACCTTACATCTCGCCCGAGCCCGTCAACACCGACACTGAACTCTGATGACTGGAAACATGCTGCCTGGTCCGGCGTGTGTCGTTTCGAATTTTTTTTTTTTTTAATGGCTCTGAGTACTATGGGACTTAGCTTCTGAGGTCATCAATCCCCTAGAACTTAAGAACTACTTAAACTTAACTAACCCAAGGACATCACACACATCCATGTCCGATGCAGGATTCGAACCTGCGAACGTAGCGGTCGCGCTGTTCCAGACTGTAGCGCCTAGGACCGCTCGGCCACCCCGAGGCAGTAGGACAGTGATAGGAGGTAGTGACGATGTACTGTGAGATGTGACCCACAGACAAATCTCCGTATGTCGTCCGCAGGTAATATGGTGATATGTGAATTGTATCGAGTGGCTGGATTTGTACGGGTATGGTGACAACCTCATGAATCCATGGACTTTGCATGTCACTAGGGGACTGTTCAAGCTGATGGGGCTCTGCAGTGGTGTGAGGCGTGCGCAGTTCGAGTGATATGAGATCCGTGATCTAAATACGGTTCCGACAGGTGACACATACGTAAGCATCCTGTCCGATCACCTGCGTCCATTCATATGCATTGCGCATTCCGACTGACTTGGGTAATTCCAGCAGGACAATCCGACAACCCACACGTCCAGAATTGCTACAGAGTGGCTCCAGGAACGAGCTTCTGAGTTTAAACACTTCCGCTGGCCACCAAACTCCCCAAACATGAAATTTGCTGAGCACGTCTGGGATGCCTTTGAAGAGCTGTTCAGAAGAACGTCCACCCACGCGTAGTCTTACGGGTTTACGGGCGGCCCTGCAGGATTCATGGCTTCAGTTCCCTCCAGCACTCCTTCACAGTCGAGTCCCATGTATGCCGTGTTGCGGAGCCTCTGCGAGCTCACGGGGACCCTACACGACATTAGGCAGGTGTACCAGTTTCTTTCGCTCTTTAGTGTACTTTTCACAATACATATGGAGTGTTACGGGTGTAACTGCAGATATTGTGATCATAGGTACCTTAATACCTGCCCACTTCAGTGTGTTAGCTGTTTTTTCTCTGCATCTAACAGTCTTCCCGCAAAAATGTCACGTAATTTATTACCTGATGTTTCCCGCATGTTCGTAATTGCACCACTGCGTGAAGTATACTGGAAGCTGTTTTGAATGCCAACGGCTTTCCTGCACCTCATTAGGTATGCTAATGTGTTACGTTTGTGATGTTGCCGTGTTTTTCTACAACTCGTATTCGTGCTGTGCTCAGCCTGCATAGCCACTAATGTACGTGTACTTGCATTGTCAAGTAGTCTAAAGGAGCGTGGCGAAGTGTGTTTGGGAGTGTCGCCCTCGATATGTCGTACATCGAGATAACAAGGACGTTGTGTTAAAGCGAAACATATCGAAAGATAGAATTTGGTCAGTGCACAAAACTGAAACTAGAATGGAAGAGAATCTCACAGTTCACATCTTGTACATACACATTTTGTTCAGTGCTGCATATCATTGTCCTACGTTTTTCGTGTGTTACAGCAGAGGGCAGTGTTTTTTTGCGTCTCTGAACACAATGAGTACTCCGTGCAGTTCAGTTCTGTTGTATTCTTATTTTAGTTTTATACACTGATTTAATTTGATTATTCTCTTTGAAGCTGTTCTGTTTTAGCACTACGTCTTTGTTATCTTGATGCGCTACTTATGTAAGGCAACACCTAATCTGCTTGCCCACACTCGCTTATGCAAGGCATATTGGGTATTGGTGCAGATGTTTGTATGTGTGGTACTTTTTAATACATACAAAAATCACTGTGTCGGCTGCTTTTTTTCTGTGTCAGTCTTCCCACAGACTACTCCGTGAAGTTTTGTGCATGGTCATAACTGCACACCTAAATGGATTACGCCTTTTAGTATCGACTAGCCGATTTGCGTCCTCCTGCCTGGGGAAAAATAAGCATTAATGGCTTGTACTGGTTACATGTTCTCGGATATACTAACCAACCTGAAAACATTCGACTCCTAATAGGTATGATTATTATTCTGCAAATGAAGTAAATACTGATGTACAGGGTAATTACAAATGATTGAAGCGATTTCACAGCTCTACAATAACTTCATTATTTGAGATATTTTCACAATGCTTTGCACACACATACAAAAACTCAAAAAGTTTTTTTAGGCATTCACAAATGTTCGATATGTGCCCCTTTAGTGATTCGGCAGACATCAAGTCGATAATCAAGTTCCTCCCACACTCGGCGCAGCATGTCCCCATCAATGAGTTCGAAAGCATCGTTGATGCGAGCTCGCACTTCTGGCACGTTTCTTGGTAGAGGAGGTTTAAACACTGAGTCTTTCACATAACCCCACAGAAAGAAATCGCATGGGGTTAAGTCGGGAGAGCGTGGAGGCCATGACATGAATTGCTGATCATGATCTCCACCACGACCGATCCATCGGTTTTCCAATCTTCTGTTTAAGAAATGCCGAACATCATGATGGAAGTGCGGTGGAGCACCATCCTGTTGAAAGATGAAGTCGGCGCTGTCGGTCTCCAGTTGTGGCATGAGCCAATTTTCTAGCATGTCCAGATACACGTGTCCTGTAACGTTTTTTCGAAGAAGAAAAAGGGGCCGTAAACTTTAAACCGTGAGATTGCACAAAACACGTTAACTTTTGGTGAATTGCGAATTTACTGCACGAATGCGTGAGGATTCTCTACCGCCCAGATTCGTACACTGTGTCTGTTCACTTGACCATTAAGAAAAAATGTTGATTCATCACTGAAAACAATTTTCGCACTGAACGCATCCTCTTCCATGAGCTGTTGCAACCGCGCCGAAAATTCAAAGCGTTTGACTTTGTCATCGGGTGTCAGGGCTTGTAGCAATTGTAAACAGTAAGGCTTCTGCTTTAGCCTTTTCCGTAAGATTTTCCAAACCGTCGGCTGTGGTACGTTTAGCTCCCTGCTTGCTTTATTCGTCGACTTCCGCGGGCTACGCGTGAAACTTGCCCGCACGCGTTCAACCGTTTCTTCGCTCACTGCAGGCCGACCCGTTGATTTCCCCTTACAGAGGCATCCAGAAGCTTTAAACTGCGCATACCATCGCCAAATGGAGTTAGCAGTTGGTGGATCTTTGTTGAACTTCGCCCTGAAGTGTCGTTGCACTGTTGTGACTGACTGATGTGAGTGCATTTCAAGCACGACATACGCTTTCTCGGCTCCTGTCGCCATTTTGTCTCACTGCGCTCTCGAGCGCTCTGGCGGCAGAAACCTGAAGTGCGGCTTCAGCCGAACAAAACTTTATGAGTTTTTCTACGTATCTGTAGTGTGTCGTGACCATATGTCAATGAATGGAGCTACAGTGAATTTATGAAATCGCTTCAATCATTTGTAATAGCCCTGTAATGTTATTCAGTACACTGTCTTAGTCACCAATAATAATATCTGCACTTTCACCCCTAACAGCCTGTAGATACGTGACTGAGTACATAATATCGGAAGTTCCATGGAACTGGTCGATGATGACGCTGTTGTATACAGAAAAGTCACAATGATAGAAAACTGTAGCGAAATGCAGGAGGCCTGCAAAGGATCGACGCTTGGGAGTAGCAATTGACCCTCAACATAAACAAATATAACATATTGCATATACGGAGATAGAAAGACCCACTATTGTATGATTACACGATTACAGAACAATCACTTGAAGCAGTTACTTCAATAAAATATCTAGGAGTACGCGTATGGTGCGATCAAAAGTGGAGCGACCGCAGATAATTAATCGCCGGTAAGGCAGACGTCAGACTGGGCTTAGTTTGTAGAATCGTCAGGGAATGTAGCCCATAAACAAAGGAAGTGGCTTACAAAACATTACTTGAATAGTGCTCGTCAGTAAAAGATTTGTACCAGATAGGACTGATGGAGGGAATATAAAAGATCCAAAGAAAAGTTGCACATTTCATCACAGGTTCATTAAATAAGTGCGAAAGCATCACGGAGATGCTTGGCGAATTCCAGCGGCAGACGCTGCAAGAGAGGCTTTCTGCATCGCTGTGTAGTTTACTGTTAAAGTTCCCAGAGCGTATGTTCCTAGCAAAGTCAGCGAATATACTACGCACATCTCACGAAAAAGCCAAGAAGATAAAATTAGAGCCGGCCGGTGTGGCCGTGCGATTCTAGGCGCTTGAGTCTGGAACCGCGTGACCGCTACGGTCGCAGGTTCGAATCATGCCTCGGGCGTGAATGTGTGTGATGTCCTTAGGTTAGTTAGGTTTAAGTAGTTCTACGTTCTAGGGGACTGATGACCACAGAAGTTAAGTCCCATACTGCTCAGAGCCATTTAAAACCTTAGCCTGGATGAGTCGTATCTGGAGACGATCATCTACCTGTTGTAGAAGCAACGCAATTCATCCAGCTTTTAACATTGATCCAAAGTCCAATCTCGATGATCCCACGCCGACTGCAACCGTAATTTCCTTCTGTCAATATGGGATCATGTAGTCTAGTCCGCTGGTAGAGCTCTGTGTTCAACAATGTTCACTGAATGGAGTACGCCGAAACACTGGCACCTGGACCAACACTGTACTCGTAAGATCTGCTACTGGTCGCCTATCCTACTTTAGATGTGGGATATCCCGCGGCCTCCACATTGTTTCGTGAGGCGTGGATGTCCAGCACCACGTTTACTTATGATTTCGCTGTCCTTCAGCTGGTTTCTGCACATGCTCATGACAGTTGGATGTAAACAGCCGATCAGCTTCACTGTGTCTAAGATGATTGTTCCTAGGCACAGTGCCATCATATCTGACTTTTATGAATATTTATTATGTCAATCGATTTCGCCATTCGCGGCCCCTATCGCCACTAGAACGTTTCCCGAGTTGTCTCCGCTCGACTTGTATACCTTCCTTACAGCCTCACGTAACTACAACGGCACCAGGCGGTATTCAGTGTGGCAGTGGGCAGTGCTACCAATGGTCTGGCTCATCACTGTAGTTAGAGCTCACTTTTGATGAGAATGTGGATATGAAATCTTGTGGGACAGCTTTCGGTGGTACGCAGACTGAAAGATTCGGTTAACTGGGGCCCTCGATACCACTTCACCGTCTGTCAACCTTTCGACTTAACGTAGACCTCTCACTACGATACAGATCAGTGTGTGAACAGAAAACAAAGACGGTGGCATTTTAAATATATACGAAAATTGGGTCCAAAACTGTAATAAATGGAAAATAGTAGAGCAAACAACAAATTTTAAACATGTTATTTTATTCATAGCTTTTATTTTTCAGCAGCTGTGGTATATATTTCCAAATAAAATTCAGTCGTCAGTTGCAAATTTATTTTTATTTCGCTTTACCAGTTTCATCAAATTTATTTGTCACCTTCGGAAGCTTAGTATTGGTTTGCCAGACATCACACATGTTATACTGACAAATCATGGGATTATGCTTCAAGGAAAAAAGTACTGACATTTGCTTAGCAAGTACTAAGCCTCTGATGGTTACAATTTAAATGTCGAGACTTGTAAAGCAAAACAAAAATACATTTGCGACTGACGACTGAATTTCATCGTGAAACTTTAAATACTAGGCTGCAATATATCACACGAATACGAAATTTGTTTCCGAACGTAAGATAGACAAATTTATTTTAATGAACGTTACTACAAGATGAAATTTACAAATTAAAGTAATGATATAGGCAATTCTGAAGTTTTGCAAAAGAACGCCACTCCGATTTATAATGTATCAAAGTTAAACCGAGATATTAACAAAAAAGTGCACATTAAGAATCCAGAGCGTGGAAACGAGATATTTCAGACATTTAGCGTAGTACAGAAGACAAGATCAAAAACGATATATGGAATTAACAGCAGAATTCATGTTAATGTCTCTAAATCAAAAAATAGAAGGTTATACGAGGAAATGCAAATATGCAAATGGATAGAGAAGGATGGAGAATGACAGTCTATCAAAAATACTGTACAGATAAGAGTAACAGGACAAAGAAGCATGTTGTTGTAGTCTTCAGTGTGGACTGGTTTGATGCAGCTCTCGGTGCTAGTTTGCCCTGTGCAAGGCCCTTCATCTCTCAATAACTACTACAGCCTACATCCTCCAGTATCTGGTTACTTTATTCATCTCTTGTTCTCCCTTTACGATTTTATCTCCTCCGCTCACCCTCCAGTAGTAAACTGTTGATCCCTTGATGTCTCAGAATGTGTCCTATCAACCGATTCCTTCTTTTAATCAAATTTTGCAATAAATTTTTTTCCGCCACAATTATATTCAGTACCTCCTCATTAGGTACCATCCGTTACTATCCGTATAAGCCCAAGATACCGTCCACAACAGCAATAATCTTCAACATTCTTCTGTAGCACCACAGTTCTTAGGGGCAGTCAAAACCAGATGTAGGTGTAATGGGCAAACATGCAGCTGATAATGAGGATGATGATAAATGTAGACATGAACAGATTTTGTCAATGTTGTGTTCTCTTTTTGTTTACGGAAGTATGACATCATACACCATGTCGTATGTTTCAGTTCCAGTAGGTACATTTGACCTGCTGCCAAAATATTTAATTACTCTACGTCCTCAGTAGGAGGTATGTACCAACAAAAGAGAGATGTGGTCCAAATGTGGAACGTTGTGGGGCATTTTCAGTTTGTAGTCATCACACAAATGTGAAAGCAGACATCTGGTGTCAATGGGGTGAGTTGATCTGCCGTCAATGGACATATCTCTTGTGGGTCATCAATGGGTGCCATCCATAAAGTAAGAGAAATGCCCTAAATTCGAGGCACTGTAAGGAGGTTCCCTCCGGTATCAGTAGGTAAAATAAACCCACTGTCTGAAATGGTCACTAATAGGTGATACGCAGCAAGTAACGATAGAAGCAGTCCAAATTTGGAACCTTGTGGGACGCTGTGCAGGCATATCCATGGTATGCCAGTGAAGCTGATGGCCAGTATGGGTATATGTATATTGGACTCACTGTCTGAAGTTGAATAGCTGTGGGTCGCCAGTGGGTGTTATGCACCAAGTAACAATAGTAGTGGTCCAAATGTAGAACCCTGTAGGTTGCTGTTAAGTAGAGCTCACCGATGACTGGTCAAAGTCCAAGTCCTGCATTTATAGGTTGAAGGGAAGTACGGTCCTTGTATGAATGCCTGTTGGTCGCTAGTAGGTGATATCCATGAAGTAACACCAAAAATTATCCCAATATGGGGTGCTGTTAGGTGGTACCGACCATGAATTAGTCAAAGCCAACATCCTGTAGTGGTAGATACAATAAACTTACTTGGTAGAGACTGTTAATATACACTTGTGCAATGGTGCTCCACCGGGTGGTAAGCCAGTTCAAATCCTGCTGGTGGAAAAAATTTTCTCTGCCACTATTTGGCCAGCAAGGGAAGAACAGGTAATGGTATTAAGTTGTTCATCACCAGACTTTGCACCAATATCCTGGGTTAAAGATTAAACCTCTCTGCAGAGCCCCATGAAGTGAGGGCATGTGACACTGTTGATGGTGATCTGTCAATTGGATGGGGATGTTAACCCCCTGGCGGGCCCATTGGTGTTATTTGTGAGGAGTAGGGTATATGCTGACCTCAAGTTTCACCCTCCTCCCATGATCATCGCACAACACAAAAATTACACTACACGACTTGCTATACATATATGTAGTATTACAAATATTGTAATGGAGCATGTTGCAAATAACTAAACAAATAATCAAAACAGACTCACTGTCTGAAGGGATCGCCAGTAGGTTGTGTGCAACAAGTAGTAATTCAAGTGGTCCAAATGTAAATCCCTATGGGATATGGATTGGTCAAAATCAGTATCTGGTATTGGAAGGCTGACTGTCTAAAGCGGTCAGCAGTAGGTGATATGCGCAAAGTAACAAGACAAGTGATCCAAATGTGGAAGCTTGTGGGACGCTGTTAAGTGATACTCACCTTGGATTGGCCAAAACTGACGTCCAGTTTGGGTAGGTTCAATAGAGTCACTATCCAAAGAAGAGGAGGAGATTCGTATTTAACGCCATGTCAGCAAAGAGATCGTTAGAGATGGAGCACAAACTCAGATTAGGGAAGGGCAGGGAAGGGGATCGGCTGTGACCTTTCAAAGGAGCCATCCAGGCATTTGTCTGAAGCGATTTAAGGAAATTACGGAGAATCCCAATGGAGGATGGCCGGATGCTGGTTTGAACCATTGTCCTCGTGTGCGAAGCACTGTGCCACCTCGCTTGGTCGCTGTCTGGAGATATCTGTGGGTCATCAGTAGGTGGCATACGCCAAACCACAATAGAAGAGGTCCAAATGTATAGCGATGTTGGACAATGTTGAGCAGTACTCACTGAAGACTGGTTAGGGGGGTAGGACGTCAAACGGGCCGACTTGGAGCAGGAGAGGCACCACAGGACATTTTATTTTCTACTGTCTATACTTTTACAAATAAATTCATAAACCTTTGTCAGTATGACCAGGAAGGATTCAGGATTCACATTCACAGCAGTGGAAGTGAAAAACATAACAAAATAAATTTTTTTATATACGTAATTTCATTATTTTTTCACTTACTGTTGGCTGCATTTGTTGCTATAGGTACACTTTTCTTCACAAGTAAGAGATGAATTTTGCACAGCGTACAAACCATACTTACAGGTGTATGAAACTCTAGAATTTTCCAAATCTATTAAAAACTGTGGTAAAAATTCAGATAATTAACTACAAAATTAGATTTTTTTCCTTAAGTTAAAGTTTAAAACGTAACAGCTTATTCATTTTTTCATAAATTAAATAGATTCTAGAGGTTGAGACACCTGTAAGTATGGTTTGTATGCTGTGCAAAATTCATTGGACAGCCTCTCTTACTTATAAAGAAAAATGTACCTGTAGCAACAAATGCAGCCAATAGTAAGTGAAAAAATTATGAAATTTCACATGTAAAAAAAAAAAAAATTATTGTGTTCTGTTTTTGAACTTCCGCTGCTACGAGTGTGAATCCTGAATCCTTCCTGGTCATGGTGACAAAGTTTTATGAATTTACTTGTAAAAGTGTAGTCAGTGGAAATTAAAATGTCCTGTGGTGCCTCTCCTGCTCCAAGTCGGCCCGTTTGACGTCCTACCCCCCTTAAATATTAAACCTCTCTGCAGTGCCCCATGAAGTGAGGGCGGGTCCCTTGGTGTTGTTTGTGAGGAGTAGGGTGAATACTGACCTTGAGTTTCACCATTCTCTCATGATCATCATACAACACAAACATTACACTGCACTACTCGCTATATGTGTATGTAGTATTACAAATATTGTAATGGAGCATGTCGCAAATAGCGAAACAAATAATCAAAACAGACTCACTGTATGAAGGGATCGCTAGTAGGTTATATACAACAAGTAATAATACAAGTGGTCCAAATGTAAATCCCTATGAGATATGGTTTGGTCATGGGAGGCTCAGTAGACTCACTGTCTGAAGGGGTCGGCAGTAGGCGATATGCACAAAGTAACAAGATAAGTGGTCTAAATATCGAAGCTTGAAGACGCTGTAAGCAGTGCTCACTTTGGATTGGTCAAAACTGACGTCCAATTTGGGTAGGTTCAATAGAGTCGCTGTCCAAAGAAGAGGAGGAGATTCGTGATTAGCGTCCTGTCAACAAAGAGATCGTTAGAGATGGAGCACAATTTGAGATTATGGAAGGGCAGGGAAATGGATCGGCTGTGACCTTTCAAAGAAGCCATCCCAGCATTTGTCTGAAGTGATTTAAGGAAATGAAGGAGAACCTAAAGCAGGATGGCTGGATGCTGGTTTGAACCGTTGTCCACGTGTGCTAAGCGCTGTGCCACCTCGCTTGGTCGCTGCCTGGAGATATCTGTGGGTCATCAGTAGCTGGCATATGCCAAATCACAATAGAAGAGGTCCAAATGTATAACCGTGTCGGACAATGTTAAGCAGTACTCACTGAGGACTGGTTAAAGCCGACATCCAGTGTGGGTGGATTCAACAGGCTTGGCGTCGGTTGGCAGGATGTGGTACACTATACATCAAGTAGCAACTGAAGTGGTCCGGGTATAGGAGCCCACGGGCTTGACTCACCGTGCATGGGCCCGATGATGACGCAGCAGCAGAGCATGAGCATGGCGACGCGCATGCGCCGCTCCTTGTTGCCGTGCCGGAAGGCGACGCGGAACGTGCGGGCGACGTGTCGCACGTCGAGCAGGTCGCTGATGCCGGCCATGCATCGCCGCAGTGGGGGACTCTTCTGCGGCGCCGTCTGCTGCTGCTGCTGTTTCTCCGGCTTCTCGTCGGCAGCCGCCGGTGTGTCGCGGGGCTGTGGGGGCGGAAGCAGACTTTCTTAGGTTACATGCGCATCAGCGATTTTTCGGTCAGCCGGTCGATCCCGAGGGGACCTGCCCGGTATTCATATAGCGGGATGTGGAAAACCGCCTAAAAACCACAGGCAGGCTGGCTGGCACATGTGCACTCGACTGATAGCGATCGGCGTCCGCCCCCAGTAACCGAGTGGTACCGGCAATGTAATTCAGCGTGTTCGGCCAGAGGGTTAGACAACCCTCTACAATAAAAAAACTTGAGTTAAAGGATCAACGACGAACTGAAACGGGTGTCTTGCGACGTCTGCACCGAGTAGATGCAACGAACAAAATAGGATTTAAAAAAAAAAAAAAAAAAAGTCAATGCACGCCGGCAAGGTAGCTCAGCTTGTTCCGTCAGAGAGCTGCTCGCCCTCTGTAATAAAAAAACTGTGTAAAGGGATCAACGACCTACTTGAACGGATGTGACGCCCACCCAGACAAAAAAAAAAAAAAAAAGAGTGCTTAGCGCGACAGAATGCCAATCCTACGGGCCCAGGTTCGATACCCGGCTGCGTCGGAGATTTCCTCCGCTCAGGGACTGGGTGTTGTGTTGTCCTAATCATCATCATTTCGTCCCCACCGACGCGCAAGTCGCCGAAGTGGCGACAAATCGAAAGACCTGCACCAGGCGAACGGTCTACCCGTCAGAAGGCCCTAGTCACACGACATTTACATTTCTATAGCGAGCAGCGCGGTTTTGTACGTCGGGCAACACCTCTGCGTGCATATGAACGGTTTAGTAATCAGTCGGCAGCAGTCTCGCAAGTAAGTGGAGAATATGACGCCGACATGTCGACAGAAATCTCGATTTTTCTGACAGCATTATAACACGCACGCACGCACGCACGCACGCACACACACACACACACACACACACACACACACACACACACTGGACCAGGATTCGAACTCGGATTTCTCACTTATGTGAGTGGTCACCTTGACCGCCTCGGACATCCGTGTACACTTCCCCCTCCAAAACGAATTCCGAGCCTGTTACTCAATACTTCTGTAGCAAGACTGGGCACGGTGTGCCTGTGTGCATCGAGACTAAAACAATATATATATATATGGTGGTCCATCTATAGTGACTGGGCCAAATCTCTCACGAAATACGCTTCAAACGAAAACACTATAAAGAACGAAACTCGTCTAGCTTGAAGGGGGAAACCAGATGGTGCTATGATTGGCCCGTTAGATGGCGCTGCCATAGCTCAAACGGATATCAACTGCGTTTTTTAAAAATAGGAACCCGCATTTTTTATTACATATTCGTGTCGTACGTAAAGATAAATATGAATGTTTTAGTTGGACCACTTTTTTCCCTTTGTGATAGATGGAGCTGTGATAGTCACAAACGTGTAAGTACGTGGTATAACGTAACATTCCGCCAGTGCGGACGGTATTTGCTTCATGATTCATTACCCGTGTTAAAATGGACCGTTTACCAATTGCGGAAAAGTTCGATATCGTGTTGTTGTATGGCTGTAGTGATCAAAATGCCCAACGGGCGTGTGCTGTGTATGCTGCTCGGTATCCTGGACGACATCATCCAAGTGTCCGGACCGTCCGCCGGATAGTTACGTTATTTAAGGAACCAGCAAGTGTTCAGCCACATGGGGAACGTCAACCACGACCTGCAACAAATGGTGATGGCCAAGTAGGTGTTTTAGCCACTGTCGTGGCTAATCCGCACATCAATAGCAGGTAAATTGCGCAAGAATCGGGAATCTCAAAAACGTCGGCGTTGAGAATGCTACATCAACATCGATTGCACCCGTACCATACTTCTATGCACCAGGAATTGCACGGCGACGACTTTGAGCGTCCTGTACAGTTTTGCCACTGGGCACAAGAGAAATTACAGGACGATGACAGATTTTTTTGCACGCGTTCTATTTAGCGACGTAGCGTCATTCACCAGTAGCGGTAACGTAAACCGGCATAATATGCACTATTGGGCAACGGAAAATCCACCATGGCTGCGACAAGTGGAACATCAGCGACCTAGGCGGGTTAATGTATGGTGCGGCATTATGGGATGAAGAATAATTGGCCTCCATTTTATCGCTGGCAATCTAAATGGTGCAATGTATGCTGATTTCCTACGTAATGTTCTACCGATGTTACAAGATGTTTCACTACATGGCAGAATGGCGATGTACTTCCTACATGATGGATGTCCGGCACATAGTTCGCGTGCTGTTGAAGCGGTATTGAGTAGCATATTACATGACAGGTCGATTGGCCGTCGAAGCACGCTCTGGATCTGATGTCCCCGGATTTATTTCTGTGGGGAAAGTTGAAGGATATTTGCTGCCGTGATCCACCGACAACGCCTGACAACATGCATCAGCGCATTGTCAATGCATGTGCGAACATTACGGAAGACGAACTACTCGCTGTTGAGAGGAATGTCGTTACACGTATTGCCAGATGCATTGAGGTTGACGGACATCATTTTGAGCATTTATTGCATTAATGTGGTATTTACAGGTAATCAGAGCATGCGTTGTCAGAAATGACAAGTTCACAAAGATACATGTATCACATTGGAACAACCGAAAGAAAATGTTCAAACGTACCTACGTTGTGTATTTTAATTTTCAAAAACGTACCTTTTACCAACTGTTCGTCTAAAATTGTCAGCAATATGTTTGTGACTATTACAGCGCCATCTGTCACAAAGCAAAAAAAGTGGTCCAACTAAAACATTCATATTTTTTTACGTACTACACGAATATGTAATAAAAATGTGGGTTCCTATTTAAAAAACGCAGTTGATATCCGTTTGACCCATGGCAGCGCCATCTAGCGGGCCAACCATAGCGCCATCTGGTTTCCCCCTTAAAGCTAGACAAGTTTCGTTCTTTCTAGTTTTTAGTTTGACGTTTATTTCGTGAGATATTCGGCCCGGTCACAATCAATGGACCACCCTATACATATACAATAAGGTACGGGGATTAAGAGGTTCGTGGGAGGCTTTTAAATATATATAATTCTGTGCTCTATATATCTTCTATTGCGTTGGCAGAAGAGCCAACACCGTGTTGCTAGAGGAGGCCAAAATGCACGCGTTAAAGCTCACGCAGGCTGGCGTGAGGTCTGAAACAGTTAAGGGAATGTATAGTAGCAAATAAAGTACGTAGTTGATGTAACACTTAACTTTAATCCATAATTGGTGTACATCGCTCTTGTTGATACATGATTTATAATCTTAATAGTAACTGGTAATGGCGCCTTGCTAGGTCGTAGCAAAGGACATAGCTGAAGTCTATGCTAACTATCGTCTCTGCAAATGAGAGCGTATACAGACAGTGAACCATCGCTAGCAAAGTCGGCTGTACAACTGGGGCGAGTGCTAGTAAGTCTCTCTAGACCTGCCGTGTGGCGGCGCTCGGTCTGCAATCACCGACAGTGGCGACACGCGGATCCGACGTATACTAGTGGACCGCGGCCGATATAAAGGCTACCACCTAGCAAGTGTGGTGTCTAGCGATGACACCACATCTTCTATCGCTTGTGCCTTTATCCCGAGTTGCGCAGGGTCGGCATTGTTAGAATCGGATTTGGCAACGTTGGAATAAGTGTATCCCAGCTGCCTGCATCTAGTGTAATCCATGGAATAGTGAGAATGTGTTCAGATGTCTGCGAGTTGTGTAACTGATGTGGGACGAGGGGACCTGCCCGGTATTCATATAGCGGGATGTGGGAAACTGCCTAAAAACCACAGCCAGGCTGGCTGGCATATCTGCCCTCGTCCTTAATCCGCCGGACTGCGTCGATCCGAGGCCGACGCGCCTACCTAAGTCCAGGAAGCAGCGCATTAGCACTCTCCACTCACCTGGCGGGATATGTAATTTGTGCTCCAGTTGTTGTAATTATTAAACCGGGCTACTATACTATTTCCTGAATGCCAAAAACTCTTCATAAGCGTTTCCAATAAAATGTTGTTCATGTCTGTATAATCACGTCACTCCTCATGTAATTTTACATAAGCTGTCATATCGCAACAATTATGATGCTTTCTGTCACTCCCTCTCTTCAAAATTTGTGTTATAAAAAGGTTTAGATTTTAGCGCATAGTACAGTTACATCAGCTGTTTCTGTGGATATAGACTGCATGGTGTATCATCGCCATCGAGGGGTAGTTTTCTGAATTTCAGTTCACACATGAATGTTGCTCTGTCAGTTGCACTTTTATTCGTTACTGGTCACACAAGTCACATGTAGTACACATATTATTTTATGTACGACAATACCATATGGCTCTTTTTACGGTAGTCAGTTTTAATTATGACTAAGCCTAATGGTGGCACATCGTGATAAGCACGTAAAACGCAAGTTGTGACATGTTTTAATAACTTGCAGCCTTTTTGAAATGTATCATTGCACATATTAAGCACTTGGCCAGTGGGCCACTCTGCTGTGTTTTGCATGTGGCCGTTCAGCATGCATTTATGATAACAACTGGACGTATTTTTATTGCGTATTGGGTGTTTGACTACTACCTTCCGCAATTTATAGCTATTTTTATTCCACACACACACACACACACACACACATTATACATATCACGGACAGGTGTCGCTAGGGAAGTAATGAGTAACGGGCTCGGAATTAGAGTTGGAGGGTAAGTGTGCTCCGATGGCCGAGGCGCTCAAGGCGACCGCTCACGTAATTGGTGAATCTGGGTTCGAGATCTGGTCTGTTCCCAATGATACTTTAGAATGCCCAAATGTCGCTAATGTCATTAAAACATTTGAATGGTAAGCATTATAAAAACCTTTTGCGTGTTTCATGGTTTTATGAGACTACGTAATGGTAAACAAATACGAAATAAGGGCAATATTTTTGCCGAAAATTATATCTTGGATATTTCCCCAACTAATCTTCACAAGTGACTCAAGGTCATTGTAAGTAGTTTTCTGATCACTTTACTTCGCCAGAAGTATCTATTCCTTGGCAGTATGGTGATACGTAGAAACTTTTGTCAACAATGTTTTTTTTAGTATATAAATGGGTAGCTCAGGCGGTGGAGCTCTTGATTGCCTAGGGCAAAGGACGTGAGTTCGAATCTCGGTCTGGCGCGCAGTTTTAATCTGCCAGGAAGTTTTATATCAGCGCACACTCCGCTGCAGAGTGAAAATTATATTCTGGCTATTTTTTATAACTTACGTTTTGAAGTTTTTAATACAACATAGACATATTTCAGCACTGTGTGAACATGTACAAAAAAATAATTTTTCTAAGAATATGGTATATATTTTCAATTCACATACACTGTTGCTATGCTTAGTATAAATGTTTGCATTTTTCTGTGGTTGGCGTCAAAGCGTTACAGATTTCCAGCCATAATCTCCCTTTTATTTGGCGATCACTATGTCATTCCAATTTTTTCCGTACAGCGCGGGTCGTCTTTCTACCAAAGAAATTAGTTTCTCACTATTAATATTTTCCATTTTCAGAAACTGTAACAACGTGTAATAATAGGCCGACTGAAAACAGCAAATGCGCGAAGCAGCAGGCGGCAGGCAATACTCTATTTGTCATCACCTCTTGCTACTTTGCATCGATTATGCGCCTACTTTCATATACCGTCGTCGTAGAAGCAAAACGATTCCGTGGTCGGCCGGATAGAAGGGTCGTTCACGTGTGCCTAGCTTTATTTACTGTAAAATGGGGTGAGTAGAAGGAATAATGGGGTGAATGGAAAGAAAACGTCCAAAAATGTTCTATGCCGCCGGGTCGGATGATAAACGAAAGATTTGTTTGTCTAGTTTCGCAGTGAACCAGTCTAAGAGTGACATTAGGAATTCCAAAGTTAGTGAAACTGTCAGGTGATGTTTTGTTTACTCTATCACAAATGTCGGAAGTAGTGCATAATTTGCTTCGTTCGAACTTTATCTGTGAGAACCAATCAAAGTTGTGCTGTTTTAATTTAACTACCTGGAAATCTTAATTAAAATCCATGGAGAAGAAATAAAAACTTTCAGGTTCGCCGATGACAACGTAATTCTGTCAGAGACAGCAAAGGACCTGGAAGAGCAGTTGAACGGAATGGACAGTGTCTTGAAAAGAGGGTATAAGATGAACATCAACAAAAGCAAAACGAGGATAATGGAATGTAGTCGAATTAAGTCGGGTGATGCTGAGGGAATTAGATTAGGAAATGAGACACTTAAAGTAGCAAAGGTGTTTTGCTATTTCGGGAGCAACATAACTGATGATGATGGTCGAAGTAGAGAGGATATGAAATGTAGACTGGCAATGGCAAGGAAAGCGTTTCTGAAGAAGAGAAATTTGTTAACATCGAGTTTAGATTTAAATGTTAGGAAGTCGTTTGTGAAAGTATTTGTATGGAGTATGGAAGTGAAACGTGGACGATATATAGTTTGTACAAGAAGAGAATAGAAGCTCTCGAAATGTGTTGGTACAGAAGAATGTTGAAGATTAGAAGGGTAGATCACATAACTAATGGTGAGGTATTGAATAGAACTGGAGAGAAGAGAAATTTGTGGCCGAACTTGACTAGAAGAAGGGATCGGTTAGTAGGGCATATTTTGAGGCATCAAGGGGTCACCAATTTAGTATTTGAGGGTAGCGTGGAGGGTAAAAATCGTAGAGGGAGACCAAGGGATGAGTAGGTACTGGGAGATGAAGAAGCTTGCACAGGATAGAGTAGCATGGAGAGCTGCATGAAACCTGTCTCTGGACTGAAGACCACAGCAACAAGAGCCTGGAAATCAAACTTGCAATTTCATTTCAATAACCAAAAGTTCGTTTTAATGTATGTTTTACTCTGCCTTGTCTTTCGGCTAACTGGAAACGCAAGGTTACGTTTTCCGTAATTTATAGGATTAACAGAAAATGTTATCAGTCTTTCTTCAGAAGAAGACCAAGCATTTGACGGAAATGAGGAACCACATGGCGTTGTTCTCAAACCAGGAGATGATACTGCAATAAAATCTAGGGAAAAAATAAGCAATCAACGAGATGGCATGTATGCAAAAAAATTTTTTTTAGAAACCAAAGGTTATGTTGGTGTTTTTCTGAAAATGATCAGAGGCGAATAAACGCATTACTTTAAAGGATCAAGTGCCATTTTTTAATGAAGGAGATGTTGATCCAAAGCTTTAAGCTACTTCTAGGCGTATCTACTACTTGATGCCTGTGATTGAAAGTTGTACAAAAGTATATTGATTTCATAACCCTCAAGCAAATTACCTTCTCTTCAGAGTGAATAGAAACACCGAATTCTTACTTTTCTTTAATCACATGAAATCATGAACTACATCCTGAAGCTGTAAATTCTGGAACGAGACCCATAATGCAATTTGATTTTGATTTCCATTTTCCTTTTTAAAATCATCAATTGTTTCTTCTATAGGTGAAATCTGTTTCTGTTCAGTTCATATTATGGTACTGTTTCTTCTGTACAGACACTCACAATCAAACATCTTCAACCTAATTGTGAAGATGCATCTCTCTGGTTCCCCAGTAGGAGGAATGTGCCAAGTAGAAACAAAAGTGGTCCAAATATGGAACCCTGTGGAACGCTTTTGGGTAATAGATCGTAGGGCAGCTCCTTTCTGTGGGGAGTCACTGATGGAACGTTTGTGTGTGTGTGTGTGTGTGTGTGTGTGTGTGTGTGAACTAGGACGGTAATGGCGTTACTGTTACTGTGGCACCGCCCGTGTGCAGTGTGCTGTTGGCCTATAAATTAATGTGCAAATGATACTCTGCATGTCAATGGCCTTCTATAAAGCGATACGCCATCGCCCTCATTCCCTCCCTCCCCCCCCCCCCCACTCCTCCCCCACTACTACCATTTGCCCATAATGTACCTAAACGTGCCAGGAAGCACGTCTCACTAAAACAAAAACGACATATCGAAATAAATGACAGGCGACAGAAAATCAAGGAAAACCTCTCATAGGAGCGATGGGATGATATTTCTAGTATGTGAAACAACTTACTCCTCTTCTGTCAGTTTTGTAACTCCGGTCCCCTCAAGGGACAAAGTGTGGTGAGTGACTGGAAAACTGCACAATTCATTCCTATTTTCACGAAGGCTCATCTAACACAAAGGCTCATGAAACGAACGGACACAACTGTATGACTATGTCTCTGATGTCCGTTCGTTGTAGTATTTTAGTAAACATTTTTATTACATTTCTGGAGATCGAGGATATCTTCTCTAGGAATCAAAATGGATTACGCAAACATCTGTCAAGTTGTGCGTACTGTAAGACCTTCAGTACACACACCATCAGATTATTTGACTTGTCGCTCTAATGAAGTAGGCGAGTGTCAGCAATATGTCTCATGGTCTTATTGTGGCGTGTTTATCTTGTGCCGTTAGGTCAGACGATAGAAATGCCACTTGCACGCTTAGATTAGCAGATTGATGGTGACCAACTTTAAACAAAACTTGATTAATTTTCACACACATTTATTAAAATAATAACAAGCATAAATATTATTTAACTTGATTCTGGATGCTATTTACAATTGACAATCTGAAGTTCCTTTGGTCTTGGTATGTTAATCGTATTCTCACATATATCTGATACTTGACAAAGTGCCTATTCATTTATCTTAATGGCTATGTACAGGAATATGATAATCTTCTTAGGTGCAGACTAAAACTTGACTATAAACTGGTACAGACTGGTGCAGACTAATGCAGACTGACTAATCGGAGGTCTATACACTCGCTATAATACCTCGCGTACTCAGGTATCACTGCGTGAGTGTGATCCGTGAGGAGAAAAGGTTCTACGTTAGCAGCAATCTCATTGGCTGCGTTACATATTAATACGCGGGTCGGCGGAAGCAGAATTTGGTCCGTCTCTAAGGCAGCGCCATCTCGTAGTGCGGAGACGGACGAGCGCTGCGCCTGCGCTGTTGTGCTTAGCGGGGCGCGCTCTAGTGGGAAACTTGTGTACGCGCTGACTACGCGGAACTATGTACACAACACAAGTGAAACACAGCTCGTTCTGTTCGTACACGTGAACCTGAAGATGACAGATACCATCACGCAGGTTCATGCGGTGTTCCTTGACTTCCAGAAGAAACTGGACATATTTCGCCACAGTCGCATTATGAACAAAATACGAGCTTTCGCAATATTAGACCAATTTTTTGGTTTGAACGAAGAGTAACTTGCAAATAGAACACAATACGTGATACTTAATCGAGAGAAACCTTCATACGCAAAACTAATACGACCATACATCGATGAAGTGTTGTAGGGCTATTACAATGCAATATGCAGGGTTTAACAAAAATATACGGTACAAGTTGTACTATACATTCCTCAGAAGTAGACGAAGAAATTATGTTAAATGAAAATGGGTCTGAAAAAGTTTTGTTGCCGTGTTATAACTCATTTTCTCCTACTCATTACTCATTGGAAACAAGCACAAACAGACTGCACCAGGATACCACATGTAACTATTTCTCACGAGAGATATTCAATATGCTCTCTGTGGGCATTGGTACAAGCTTCAACCCGCCTTCGTGGTGAATCTCAAGTGCGTTGAAGTATCCCTGGAGTGTTGCATAACTTCCATAATATGGGCACCTGAACATCTTGTACTGGGGTTCCACACATAAGAGTTTTCAAATGGCCTCACAAATGAATGTCCAGTGGGTTTAGATCCGGAGAGCCTGGAGGCCAGGTAGCTGGTCCATCTATCCATCAGTCACTGAATGCGTTTTTTTAGAAACCGACGGACATTAATCTTCCACCTGATCTGTCAGTAGATATCCCTTTAGCTGAGCTACAAAACATGCACAATGGAGCACCTCCTCATTTTAATGTTGTTGGCCGTCGGCCTCTAAATAACACATTTGGTGACAGATGGTAGCTAGATGGCCCCCACGCTCTCCTGACCTAAACCTACTGGATTTTTATTTGTCGAGGCATTTGAAAGCTCTTGTGTATGGAACTCCAGCACAAGATGTTACGAGCCTTCGTAGGCTGCGAAACCATACGGAATACTCCAGGGATATGTAGTGTTGGCAGAAGAGCCAACACCGTGTTGCTAGAGGAGGCCGAAATGCACGCGTTTAAGCTCACGCAGGATGACGTGAGGTCTGGAACAGGACAATGTCTTGAGAATAGCAAATAAATTACGTAGCTTTTAATTCGTAATTGGTGAACATCGGTCTGACGGTACATGCATCACAGTATATATAGCAATAGATAATGGCGCCTTGCTAGGTCGTAGCAAATGACGTAGCTGAAGGCTATGCTAACTATCGTCTCGGCAAATGAGAGCGTATGTAGACAGTGAACCATCGCTAGCAAAGTCTGCTGTACAACTGGGGCGAGTGCTAGGGAGTCTCTAGACCCGCTGTGTGGCGGCGCTCGGTCTGCAATCACTGATAGTGGCGACACGCGGGACCGACGTATACTAACGGACCGCGGCCGATTTAAACGCTACCACCTAGCAAGTGTGGTGTCTGGCGGTGACACCACAGGATACATAAAAGAATCCGCGATTCACAACACCGGCGGGTTGATGCATATGTTAATGCTCATGGAGGGCGTACTGAACATCAAATGTTTTTTATTCTTTAGACGATTACAGGTTTCAGTCTCGTAATGACCATCCTCAGATCTTTTTTACAGATTCGGGCAAACCGGTCATCGTCTAAAGAATTGATGTTGTGATAAAAGACTGGAATAAAAAACAAATTTGACAGTATTGGATCACCGTTTGTACACGCGACCATGTCGCAGTTGGTGGTACTGAACATCTCCTGTGAGAAACTGTTGGATGCGGTATGGTGGTGCGTTCTGTCCTCGCGTGCTTCCCTTATCTGTATAAACGATTTCGGAGACAATCTGACCAGCAGTCTTAGGCTATTTGCAGACGACGCTGTCTTTTATCGACTAATAAAGTCATCAGAAGATCAAAACAAATTGCAAATTAGGAAAGATATCTGCATGGTGCGAAAATTGGCAATTGACCCTAAATAACAAAAAGTGTAAGGTCATTCACATCAGTGCTAATAGGAATCCGTTAAACTTTGGTTACACGATAAATCAGTCAAATCTAAAGGCAGTAAATTCAACTAAATACCTAGGTATTGCAATTACTAACAATTTAAATTGGAAGGAACGTATAGAAAATGTTGTGGGGAAAGCAAACAAAAGACTGCATTTTATTGGCAGGACACTTAGAAAACGTAACAGACCTACTAAGGAGACTGCCTTCACTACGCTTGTCCGTCCTCTTTTAGAATACCGCTGAGCTGAGGTAGATTGACCGAATCCATCGAAAAAGTTCAAAGAAGGTCAGCACGTTTTGTGTTGTTGTTGTTGTTGTTGTCTTCAGTCCTGAGACTGGTTTGATGCAGCTCTCCCCAATCCTATTCAATACCTCCTCATTAGTTGTATGATCTACCCATCTAATCTTCAGCATTCTTCTGTAGCACCACATTTCGAAAGCTTCTATTCTCTTCTTATCCAAACTATTTATCGTCCATGTTTCACTTCCATACATGGCTACACTCCATACAAATATTTTCAGAAACGACTTCCTGACGCTCAAATCTATACTCGATTTTAACAAATCTCTCTTCTTCAGGAACGCTTTCCTTGCCATTGCCAGTCTACATTTTATATTCTCTCTACTTCGACCATCAACATCAGTTATTTTGCTCCCCAAATACCAAAACTCCTTTACTACTTTAAGTGTCTCATTTCCTAATCCAATCCCCTCAGCATCACCCGACTTAATTCGACTACATTCCATTATCCTCGTTTTGCTTTTTTTGATGTTCATCTTATACCATCCTTTCAAGAAACTGTCCATTCCGTTCAACTGCTCTTCCAAGTCCTTTGCTGTCTCTGACAGAATTACAATGTCATCGGCAAACCTCAAAGTTTTTATTTCTTCTCCATGGATTTTAATACCTACTCCGAATTTTTCTTTTGTTTCCTTTACTGCTTGCTCAATATACAGATTGAATAACATCGGGGACAGGCTACAACCCTGTCTCACTCCCTTCCCAACAGCTGCTTCCCTTTCATGCCCCTCGACTCTTATAGCTGCCATCTGGTTTCTGTACAAATTGTAAATAGCCTTTCGCACCCTGTATTTTACCCCTGCCATGTTTTGTATTATCGCGAAATAGAAGAGAGGGTGTCACTACAATAATATAGGAATTGGGGGTGGACATCATTAAAGCAAAGGCGTTTTTCGTTGCGACGGAATCTTCTCATAAAATTCTAATCGCCAACTGTCTCCTCCCAATTCGAAAATATTTTGTTGACGCCGACCTACATAGGGAGAAACGATCACCATGTTAAAATAAGGGAAATCAGAGCTCGTACGGAAAGATATAGGTGTTCGTTCTTTCCGCGCGCTATACTAGATTGGAAAAATAGAGAATTGCGACGGTGGTTCGATGAACCCTCTGCCAGGCACTTAAATGTGATTTGCAGAGTATCGCTGTAGATGAAGATGATTTATGAGTTGGAGAAAACGAGTTGTAACATGGAAACAAAGCGTTTCCACACCCATGTTCATATAACATCTTCGTCTACGTGTGAAGAATGTGTCCTGCAATTCCTGCGCACATTTTTCTTTGTTTTGACATCCTGTTTACAGACAGTGCTTGATTTCTCTCAGAACGCACCGGTAGTTCGTATCGAAACTTCTGACGAAGAAAAAAAAATTAGAACCGCAGGTTCTGAGACGTGGTACGTCAGATGTTTTGGGGGAAAAGATGTTGAGACACTTGCAGTTCGTTTTCAGTTGAACAAACAAGACACGATTAACGCACTTCGTGAGAATGTCTTTGACAGTCGAGAGAACTTGTTGTGGAAATCGTGAAAACAAAGTTCAAACGGTTCAAATGGCTCTAAGTACTATGGGACTTCACATCTGAGGTCATCAGTCCCCTTGACCTAGAACTACTTAAACCTAACTAACCTAAGGACATCACACACATCCATGCCCGAGGCAGGATTCGAACCTGCGACCGCAGCAACAGCGCGGTTCCGGGCTGAAGTGCCTAAAACCGCTCGGCCAAAGCGGCCGGCCAAAGCAAAGTATGGCAACAATTAGCTTCTGCTGACAACTGCCATCCACACAGTTCCAGTGCCTTCAAGCGAATGATAATCTGATCATTACTGGCAGCAGAGCCTCTTTGTTGACAAAAACTGTTTCTTCACTACTATTTGTGGAGTGGAATGGCCCACCACTGACTAGATTTGACCTTTGAAAGTACGTGGAATCTTGGCTGCTTCTTGAACGACTCTTTCTTATGGACACCAGCACCAATGGAAGATAGACAGAGAGGCGTTATGTACAACGAAATACTTAGAAAGCTTTGGGCTGATATATGAACTGTAAGATTTTCCCTCATTTTCTGCATCTCGTATTTCAAATTTACATGTTCATCTTACTGTAATTTATTTTTTGTAACGATTTTTAGTTGAAAAATAATGGTTAACCTAACCAATAAAACATGCAATAAAAGATCGTTGGTGCACATAAAAGCTTTATTTTTTACTAGTCCAAATGTTGTATTCACACTTTAAAACACTCAGAAAAGCGTTAGAACAGCGTTTTAAGAAGTCTAGTTTTGAAAAAACAACTCCCGAGAGGTCACAGTACGGGAAGCTTTTTTTTTTTTCGGGTATTTCATGAGACTTTTCACGGATGATGCTGTTGTGTACAGAGAAGTTCAAAAATGGTTCAAATGACTCTGAGCACTATGGGACTTAACTTCTGTGGTCATCAGTCCCCTAGAACTTAGAACTACTTAAACCTAACTAACCTAAGGACATCACACACATCCATGCCCGAGGCAGGATTCGAACCTGCGACCGTGGCAGTCGCGCTACAAAACTGTACTGAGTTGCAGGAGTACCTACAGAGATAAACGGATGGTGCAGTGATTAGCAGGTAACTCTCAACATGAATACACTGAAGCGTGAAATGAACTGGTATCGGCATGCATATTCAAATACAGAGATATGTAAACAGGCAGAATACGGCGCTGTGGTCGTCAACGATTACATAAGGCAACAAGTGTCTGACACAGTTGTTATATCGGTTACTGCTGCTACGCTGGCACGTAATCAAGATTTAAGTCAGTCTGAACGTGGTGTTACAGTCGGCGCACGAGCGATGGGACACAGCATCTCTGAGGTAGCGATGAAGTGGGGACTTCCCGTACGACCATTTCACGACTGTGCCGTCAATATCAGGAATCCGGTAAAACATCAAATCTCCGACATCGCTGCGTCTGGAAAAAGATCGAGGACGGGGTCAACGATGACTGAAGAGAATCGCTCAACGTGACAGAAGTTCAATCCTTCCTGAAATTGCTGCAATTTCAACGCTGGTTCACCGAGAAGTGTCAGCGTGCGAACCATTCTACGAAACGTCATCAACATGGGCTTCCACCGCCGAAACCCCACTCGTGTACCCTTGATTACTGTATGACACAAAGCTTTACGCCCCGCCTGGGCCCGTCAACACCGACATTGGACTGTCGATAACCGAAAACATGTTGCCTGGTCGGACGAGTCTAGTTTCAAATTGTATCGAGAGGATGGGCATGTACGGGTATGGAATCCATGGACGCTGTATGTCATTATGGGACTGTTCAGGCTGGTGGACGATCTGTTATGGTGTGGGGCGTGTGCAATTAGAGTGATATGGGATCCCTGACACGTCTAGATACGATTCTGACAGGTGACAAATACGTAAGCATCTTGTCTCATCACCTGCATCCATTCATGTCCATTGTGCATTCTGACGGACTTGGGCAATTCCAGCAGGACAATGCAATCCAGAATTGCTACAAAGTGGCTTCAGGAATACTCTTCTGAGTTTAAACACTTCCGCTGGCCACTAAACTCCCCAGACATCAACATTATTGAGCATATCTGGGATGCCCAGCGATGTGCTGTTCAGAAGAGATCTCCACCCCCTCGTAGTGTTACGGATTTATGGACAGTCCTGTAGGATTCATGGTGTAAATTCCCTCCAGTACTACTTTAGACATCTGCCGAGTCCATGGCAGGTAGTGTTGCGGCAGTTGTGCATGCTCGCGGGAGTCCTACACAATATTAGGTAGGTGTACCAGTTTCTTTGGCTCTACAGTGTAAACATAAAGTAGTGCGTATAACTAGACAGAATGAACCATTACTGTATCATTAGACGAATTCAAAATAATCACTGAATACAGTGACGTAGATCAAATATCTAGGTGTATGTACAGTCGAAGGATCACGTAAGTCTAATCACAGGTACGGCAGACGCCAGACTGAAATTCATTGGAAGAACCCTGAGGATCGTAAGGAAATAAAATACCTGCAGACATCCTTATGATGTCATTTCAGCGCGTTAATGCACCATCTTAAGGCCTTCAGCTGTCATCTGATGGTTTGAGAGACGGCATCGCAACTGTGGGTAGTCTGCGTAAACCAGTTATGTTGGCCACTGATGCATCGTGTGTGCGGGTGGCCCTTCACCATCAACTAAGGCCTGAAGACGGTGCACTGAAGCGCCGAAACTGGTAGCCATGAAATTAATGACGTCATAAGGAGGGCTGTAGATCTTTCATTTCCTTACAATAGTGAAATCCAGTCACATGATGGACATACGAAAAGAATCCTTAGGAAGTTTAGTCCAACCACAAAGGGAGTATTGACAAACAAATTCGTTCCACCAATGCTTGAATATTGCTCATTAATCTGGGATCCGAACAAGGCACGATTGATGGAATAAACAGATAAGATTCGAAGAAGATCAGCGCATTTTGTCACAGGTCCACTTAGTAAGCGCAGTCTCTAATGATATCGCTGTCGCTGGCCAGGGTGGCCGAGCGGTTCTAGGCGCTACAGTCTGGAACCGCGCGACCGCTACGGTTGCAGGTTAGAATCCTGCCACGAGCATGGATGTGTGTGATGTCCTTAGGTTAGTTAGGTTTAAGTAGTTCTAAGTTCTAGGGGACTTATGACCTCAGATGTTAGGGCCCATAGTGCTCAGAGCCACTTGAACCATTTGATACCGCTGTCGAGTGGGCGTTAGGCGTTCTGCATCACGGTCGGTTTTACAGTTAAAGTACCGAGAATGTAGGTTCTTAAAACAGTCAACTAATATACCACATCCTCCTACGTACATCTCGCGGGAAAAGCCCACATGACGTGTTACGAGGAAGCGTGCTTCCTGCGAACCATCAGAAATAAAATAAAAATTGCGATGCAGAAGCGGACGGATGATCAGAATTTTATGTAGTGGCCGAAATTTTTTGCTATGTTACATAACAACCAACTTTCATTACGCAAAATTTTAGGCTATACAGGGTGCGCCGCGGGGACATCCTTATTTTTAAAAAATCATAAAGCAAGAAGTTCCGGAGATATGAATCTGATTTTCTTTTCTTTACATTGTGATACAGTTAAAATATGAATATCAAGAGCTCAGATGGAAAGGCAGTTCTAAGCAAAGAATGGAAAGCAGAAACGTTGAGGGATATATGAGGGTCTATACAAGGGCGATGTACTTGAGGACAATATTATGGAAAGGAAGAGGATGTAGATGAAGATGAAATGGGAGATATGATACTGCGTTAAGAGTTTGACAGAGCACTGAAATACCTAAGTCGAAACAAGGCCCCTGGCGTAGACAACATTCCATCAGAACTACTAACCGCCTTGGGAGAGCCAGTCCTGACAAAACTCTACCATCTGCGGAGGAAGATGTATGAGACAGGCGAAATACCCAATACCAAAGAAGGCATGTGTTGACATGCGTGAAAACTATCGAACTATCAGTTTAATACGTCACAGCTGCAAAATACTAACACAAATTATTTACAGACGAATGGAGAAACTGGTAGAAGCCGACCTCGGGGAAGATCAGTTTGGGTTCCGTAGAAACACTGGAACACGTGAGGCAATACTGACCTTACGACTTATCTTAGAAGAAAGATTAAGGAAAGGCAAACCTACGTTTCTAGCATTTGTAGACTTAGAGAAAGCTTTTGACAATGTTGACTGGAATACTCTCTTTCAAATTCTGAAGGTGGCAGGGGTAAAATACAGGCAGCGAAAGGCTATTTACAATTTGTACAGAAACCAGATGGCAGTTATAAGAGTCGAGGGACATGAAAGGGAAGCAGTGGTTGGGAAGGGAGTGAGACAGGGTTGTAGCCTCTCCCCGATGCTATTCAATCTGTATATTGAGCAAGCAGTAAAGGAAACAAAAGAAAAATTCGGAGTCGAAATTAAAATGCATGGAGATAAAAAAAAACTTTGATATGACATTGTTATTCTATCAGACGCAGAGGGAATTAGATTAAGAAATGAGACACTTAAAGTAGTAAAGGAGTTTTGCTATTTGGGGAGCAAAGTAACTGATGATGGTCGAAGTAGAGAAGATATAAAATGTAGACTGGCAATGGCAAGGAAAGCGTTTCTAAAGAAGAGAAATTTGTTAACATCGAGTATAGATTTAAGTGTCAGGAAGTCGTTTCTGAAAGTATTTGTATGGAGTGTGGCCATGTATGGAAGTGAAACATGGACGATAAATAGTTTGGACAAGAAGAGAATAGAAGCTTTCGAAATGTGGTGCTACAGAAGAATGCTGAAGATTAGATGGGTAGATCACATAACTAATGAGGAGGCATTGAATAGAATTGGGGAGAAGAGGAGTTTGTGGCACAACTTGACAAGAAGAAGGGACCGGTTGGTAGGACATGTTCTGAGGCATGAAAGGATCACAAATTTAGCATTGGAGGGCAACGTGGAGGGTAAAAATCGTAGAGGGAGACGAAGAGATGAATACACAAAGCAGATTCAGAAGGATGTATGGTGCAGTAGGTACTGGGAGATGAAGAAGCTTGCTTAGGATAGTGTAGTATGGAGAGCTGCCTCAAACCAGTCTCAGGACTGAAGACCACAATAACAACGACTGCCAGTCATTACACCACGCATTTATTTCCTGCAAATCCTCATTGATTTGTTCACAACTTTCGTGTGATACTACTTTACTGTAGACTACATCATCATCGGCAAATTGTCTAATGCCGCTGTCAATACCATCAACCAGATCGCTAATATAACACCATCAACCAGATCGCTAATGTAACTAGTAAAAAGCAGCGGACCTATTACGCTGTCCTGGGGGAGACCTGAAGTTATCTTGTTTGTGCTGAAGCCACCCCGTTTAGGACGACATGCTGTTCCCTGTCTGTTAGAAAACTTTCTATCCAACCACATATGTCATCGGCTAGACCGTAAGCGCGCACTTTTTGGAGCAGGGACAGTTCGGAAATGAGTCGAACGGCTTTCGAAAGTCGAGAAATATGGCATCAACCTGGGAGCCAGTATCTAGAGCCGGTTGTACACCATGCAGAAAGCTGTCTCTCGCATGACGGCTGTTTCCTAAAACCGTGCTGGTTTCTGCAGATGAGCTTCTCAGAGTCCAGAAAGGTCATTATGTCTGAACACAAAATATGTTCCATGATTCTACAAGAAATCGGTCAGTAAAATTGGCCGGTAACTATGTTCATCCGATTTTCTAACCTTGCTGAAGAACACAAATGTGCCACGAGGCAGGATTACGATCAAGGGCTGACACAAACCTTTTCACGAAACGAAATCGCGTGGATTAAGTACAAGCGCCACTGGCGGTTTGTATGCATGACAACTCAGGTCTTCACGGAGAATTCGTCTCACTGTTCGATCAGAAATTGCAAGAGCAAATGTATGTTTGCGTGCGGACCGCCTGGGTGAATTCAAAATCGCGAGCCTCACTTTCTCAAAGCTTTCTCCTGACTTTGTGTTTCTTGACAGTCCTCGCTTCTTTTTCCGCATACTAACAGTATCCACAGACGTGTCCAACGACATAACAATAGATTGTCGCTCAGGAAGACGACTTTCACGCGTGATATTAAACTGTTCCCAGAATACAGGTTCTTTTTCTTTCTATTAAGATTTCTGAAAAGAGCCTTGAGTCCAGCAGAATTGTATCACGACGTCTTAGCTCCTTATTGGACGATTCTGTATGGTCGTCCTCTGATATCTGTAACCCCCCCCCCCCCCCCATTCCAAGAACTAGTGAAGCTTTGATTTCTGTCAGTGCAAGATTCTTACGTCGCGTCATTCCGCAGGCGGCGGTCACGTGAAGACGTGGCCTTCAGCATGCAAAACATCTGTCCAGTGTCCGGCAATAACGCGTCGAATAAGCAGAAGCGGCGTGCAAGCTCCACCGCGTAGTCACGCGTTGACATAACTCAGCCTTTTGCGGTGCAATACACGTAATCTGCGACGGCGTAATACGTAGGCGGATGTTTTGCGTCCCACGAGTCATCCTTTTGCGTCGAATCGACCGGTGGACACGTACGGCACTGACCTTCGCCACTGAGGTGCGAGGCTGGCGCTGTTTCTAGCAGAGGAGGACTGGCCAGCTCCTCCTTGGCGACGTTTCTCGCAAAAGTCACGTGCAGGATAGTCGCGGCCTCGCTGCGATCGTGGAAAAAAAAAAAAAAAAAAAAAAAAAGTGCGTTTGCACGATGTGAGATGTGTGCGCGTCACAGGCTGAATCTCGCAGACGAAAGTTTTTCAACACACAGAGAAAGGAAACGTAAAGTTGGACGAAATTGTTGTTTGCAGAGTAATACTGTTTGGCTATGGTATCTCTTGTGTACATAGTTACACGTAGTCAGCGCGTACACAAGTTTCCCACTAGAGCGCGCCCCGCTAAGCACAACAGCGCAGGCGCAGCGCTCGTCCGTCTCCGCACTACGAGATGGCGCTGCCTTAGAGACGGACCAAATTCTGCTTCCGCCGATCCGCGTATTAATATGTAACGCAGCCAATGAGGTTGCTGCTAACGTAGAACCTTTTCTCCTCGCGGATCACACTCGCGCAGTGATACCTGAACACACGAGGCATTATAACGAGTGTACAGATCTCCGATTAGTCAGTCTGCATAAGTTTGCACCAGTCTGTACCAGTCTGTATTAGTCTGTACCAGTCTATAGTCAAGTTTCAGTCTGCACCTAAGAAGATTATCATATTCCTGTACATAGCCATGAAGATAAATGAATAGGCACTTTGTCAAGTATCAGAGATATGTGAGAATAAGATTAACGTACCAAGAGCAAAGGAACTTCAGATTGTCAATTGTAAATAGCATCCAGAATCAAGTTACATAATGTTTATGCTTGTTATTATTTTAATAAATGTGTGTGAAAATTAATCAAGTTTTGTTTAAAGTTGGTCACCGTCAATCTGCTACTTAAGCGTGCAAGTGGCATTTCTATCGTCTGACCTAACGGCAGAAGATAAACACGCCACGATAAGACCATGAGACATATTGCTGACACTCGCCTACTTCGTTAGAGCGACCAGTCAAATAATCTGATAGTGTGTGTACCGAACGCCTTACAGTATGCACACCAAAGTATGTGGAACAGGACTGGGAAATTATAAATAATTTTACTGTGGGTTGGTCAAGAAGTTACATTTCTGTATTCTCTTATTTTACACTGTAGCGTCAAAGAAACTGGTATCGGCACGTGTATTCAAATACAGAGATTTGTAAACACGCACAAAAATAGGATAACCAACATTATTTCTCTACTAATAACCATTTGCGTGTGTGTGTGTGTGTGTGTGTGTGTGTGTGTGTGTGTGTGTGACTGGCGGTCAATGGCTCGGAGAAACCATTCCAAGGTATTCATCATTAGTCACATTCGGTGATGGTACTAACAAATCTCTCCCCCTTGCCATCTTCTTTATATATTCTTGTTAAAAAGAACAACAACATCTTATTTATATGTCAACCTTACATTATTGTTATTTTGAAATGCATCAAATGGTTCAAAGCGCTCTGAGCATTATGGGACTCAACTTGTGAGGTCATTAGTCTCCTAGAACTTAGAACTAGTTAAACCTAACTAACCTAAGAACATCACACACATCCATGCCCGAGGCAGGATTCGAACCTGCGACTATAGCGGTCGCGCGGTTCCAGACTGTAGCGCCTAGAACCGCACGGCCAATAGGGCCGGCCTGAAAAGTATCATTCTTTGTAAACGTTGTAGATAAAAGAAAAGAAAAGTGCAAAATGATGAAAAACGAAAATTGTAAGATGTACGACCAGTTTTAAACATCAGGTAACAGGTCTACAATTTGCCAATAAATAAATAAAACACGCAGTGCCTAGAACCGCTCGGCCACCCCGGCCGATGTGGCAGAAGTCCAACCCTTCCGAAAATTGCTGCAGATTTCAATGGTGGACCGTCAACAGGTGTCAGCGTGCGAACTATTCAACGAAAAATCATCGCTATGGGCTTTCGGTGCCGAAGTTCCACTCGTGTAGCCTTGATGACTGCACGACACAAAGCTTTACGCCTCGCCTGGGCCCGTCAACACCGACATTGGACTGTTGATGACTGGAAACAAGTTGCTTCGTAGTTTCAGATTGTATCGAGCGGATGGACGTGTACGGGTATGGAGACAACCTCATGAATCCACGGACCCTGCATGTCAGCAGGGGACTGTTCAAACTGATTGAGGCTCTGTAATGATGTGGGGCGTGTGCAGCTGGAGTGATATGGGACCCCTGATACGTCTAGATACGACTCCGACAGGTGACACGTACGTAAGCAACCTGTCTCATCACCTGCATCCATTCATGTCCATTGTGCATTCCGGCGGACTTGGGCAATTTCAGCAGGAAAATGCGACACCCCACACGTCCATAATTGCTACGGAGTTGCTCCATGATACACTTCCGCTGGCCACCAATCTCCGCAGGCATGAAAATGATTTAGCATATCTGGGATGCCTTTCAACGTGCCGTTCGGAAGAGCTGTCCATCCCCTCGTACTCTTACGGATTTATGAACAGCCCTGCAGGATTTACTTCAGACAGTAGTCGCGTCCATGTCACGTCGTGTTGCGGCACTTCTGCGTTCTCGAAAAATGGTTCAAATGGCTCTGAGCACTATGGGACTCAACTGCTGAGGTCATTAGTCCCCTAGAACTTAGAACTAGTTAAACCTAACTAACCTAAGGACATCACAAACATCCATGCCCGAGGCAGGATTCGAACCTGCGACCGTAGCGGTCTTGCGGTTCCAGACTGCAGCGCCTTTAACCGCACGGCCACTTCGGCCGGCCTCTGCGTTCTCGTGGAGGCCCTACACGATATTAGGTAGGTGTACCAGATTCTTTGCTCTTCAGTGCAGTTTCTCTGTTGTTTTTGTTGTGTTTCAATCTCAAGTATAGCACCATTCACCTTTCCCCCGTTGTCTCGCGGCGTGTAAGATGTAGTGATGGGAGTGAGGTGGTAATGAGCGATTGAGTGTGATTCAAATGGCTCTGAGCACTGCGGGATTTAACATATGAGGTCATCAGTCCGCTAGAACTTAGAACTACTTAAATCTAACTAACCTAAGGACAGCACACACATCCATTCCCGAGGCAGGATTCGAACCTGCGACCATAGCGGTCGCACGGTTCCAGATTGTAGCGCCTAGAACCGCCTGGCCTCTCCGGCCGGCGATTGAGTGTGATTTTGCAGGTTTAGTCCTCGAAGTGTGTCAACATTTTTAGCGCTTTTGTTACATTAGTTTCTTTCAGTCCCTGTAAGGGTGCTGATAACCTCACCGTTGAGCGCCCGTAAACTCTAAACACACACACACACACACACACACACACACACACACACACACACACACACACACACACAGATACTGATTCGTAGAGATCGACGATGGGCATGATATCAATCAAGGTGCATTGAAGTGTAATGATGATATCGAAAACAATGTAGAAATGTTGAATCGACAGAGTGATCGATACGTCGTAACAAACAGAACTTCATAAATAAAAACAGCAGTATTGTGTATGTGCTGCAGTATTCATTTACTTTGTTAACAGGTTTTAGGCTTACAACGTCATCATCAGACTATCTGATTGTCGTCGACAAAGACGATACAAAATTCATCGGGTATGGTTCAAATGGCTCTGAGCACTATGGGACTTAACATCTGCGGTCATCAGTCTACATCTACATCCCTACTCCACAAACCACCTGACGGTGTGTGGCGGGGGTACCTTCAGTACCTCTATCGGTTCTCCCTTCTATTCCAGTCTTGTATTATTCGTGGAAAGAAGGATTGTCGGTATGCTTCTGTGTGGGCTCTAATCTCTCTGATTTTATCCTCACGGTCTCTTCGCGAGATATACGTAGGAGGGAGCAATATACTGCTTGACTCCTCGGTGAAGGTATGTTCTCGAAACTTCAACAAAAGCCCGTACCCAGCTACTGAGTGTCTCTCCTGCAGAGTCTTCCACTGGAGTTTATGTGGTGTCACCACACTTGCTAGGTGGTACTTTAAATCGGCCGCGGTCCATTTAGTACATGTCGGACCCGCGTGTCGCCACTGTGTGATCGCAGATCGAGCGCCACCACAAGGCAGGTCTCGAGATACGGACTAACTCTCGCCCCAGTTGTACGGACGACTTTGCTAGCGACTACACTGACGAAGCATCGCTCATCAGCCGAGCAGATAGTTAGAATAGCCTTCAGCTAAGTCCATGGCTACGACCTAGCAAGGCGCCATTAGCCTTACATAGTGTGATAGTTATCGTATGAAATGTCTCATCAAGAACGCTGTATACAAATGGGGGATTAAAGTTAAGTATTCCAGCAGCTACGTACTGTTCTTTATAGCAGTTATGAAGTATCCTGTTTCAGACCATCAAGTCCGCCTGCTTGCTTAATGGCCGCCTCCCTTAAATAATGTGCGTAGTGTTGGCAATCTGTCAACACTACAGTTTATCTATCATCTCCGTAACGCTTTCGCGATTACTAAATATTCCTGTAACGAAGCGCGCTGCTCTCCGTTGGATCTTCTCTATCCCTTCTATCAACCCTATCTGGTACGGATCCCACACTGCTGAGCAGTATTCAAGCAGTGGGCGAACAAGCGTACTGTAACCTACTTCCTTTCTTTTCGGATTGCATTTCCTTAGGACTCTTCCAATGAATCTCAGTCTGGCATCTGCTTTACCGACGATCAACTTCATATGATAATTCCATTTTAAATCACTCCTAATGCCTACTCCCAGATAATTTATGGAATTAACTGCTTCCAGTTGCTGACCTGCTATATTGTAGCTAAATGATAAGGGATCTTTCTTTCTATGTATTCGCAGCACATTACACTTGTCTACATTGAGATTCATTTGCCATTCCCTGCCCCATGCGCCAATTCGCTGCAGATCCTCCTGCATTTCAGTACAATTTTCCATTGTTACAACCTCTCGATATACCACAGCATCATCCGCAAAAAGCCTCAGTGAACTTCTGATGTCATCCATAAGGTCATTTATGTATATTGTGAATAGCAACGGTCCTATGACACTCCCCTGCGGCACACCTGAAATCACTCTCACTTCGGAAGACATCTCTCCATTGAAAATGACACGCTGCGTTCTGTTATCTAGGAACTCTTCAATCCAATCACACAATTGGTCTGATAGTCCATATGCTCTTACTTTGTTCATTAAACGACTGTGGGGTACTGTATCGAACGCCTTGCGCAAATCAAGAAACACGGCATCTACCTGTGAACCCGTGTCTATGGCCCTCTGAGGCTCGTGGACGAATAGCGCGGTCTGGGTTTCACACGATCGTCTTTTTCGAAACCCATGCTGATTCCTACAGAGTAGATTTCTAGTCTCCAGAAAAGTCATTATACTCGAACATAACTCGTGTTCCAAAATTCTACAACTGATCGACGTTAGAGATATAGGTCTATAGTTCTGCACATCTGTTCGACGTCCCTTCTTGAAAACGGGGATGACCTGTGCCCTTTTCCAATCCTTTGGAACGCTAAGGTCTTCTAGAGACCTACGGTACACCGCTGCAAGAAGGGGGGAAAGTTCCTTCGCGTACTCTGTGTAAAATCGAACTGGTATCCCATCAGGTCCACCGGCCTTTCCTGTTTTGATCGATTTTAATTGTTTCTCTATCCCGCTGTCGTCTATTTCGATATCTACCATTTTGTCATCTGTGCGACAATCTAGATAAGGAACTTCAGTGCTGTCTTCCTCCGTGAACCAGCTTTGGAAAAAGACATTTATTATTTCGGCCATTAGTCTGTCATCCTCTGTTTCTGTACCATTTTGGTCACAGAGTGTCTGTTTTGATCCACCTGCCGCTTTGGCGTAAGACCAAAATTTCTTAGGATTTTCTACCAAGTCAGTACATAGAACTTTACTTTCGAATTCATTGAACGCCTCTCGCATAGCCCTCCTCACACTACATTTCGCTTCACGTAATTTTTGTTTGTCTGCAAGGCTTTGGCTATGTTTATATTTGCTGTGAAGTTCCCTTTGCTTCCGCAGCAGTTTTCTATCTCGGTTGTTGTACCACGGTGGCTCTTTTCCATCTCTTACGATCGTACTTGGCACATACTCATCTAACGCATATTGTACGATGGTTTTGAACTTTGTCCACTGATCCTCAACACTAATTGTACTCGAGACAAAACTAGAACTTAGAACTACTGAAACCTAACTAACCTAAGGGCATCACACACATCCACGACCGAGGCAGGATTCGAACCTCCGACCGTAGCAGTCGCGCGGTTGCGGACTGAAGCACCTAGAACCGCTCGTCCACAGCGGCCGGCTCGTCAGGTATATTGAAAAAGATGGTACACATCGAGAGTGAAGGTGGCTGAAATGAATGCAACTGGAAGTTGCAGAACTCCGACTCCGCATATGCTGAGTGTATGCTGAGTGAGAGTTGCAGCTACCCTGCATCTACATTTACACCTGTATCTACATCCATACTTTATAATCCACCAAAGAGGCGGCAGGTACCTTGTACCACTGGAAGTCATTCCTTTTCCCGTTCCAGTCGCAAATAGAGCGAGAGCAACTGTCTGTCTGTATGACTCTGTAGGAGCCCTTTTATATTTGTGGCCCTTTTGCAGAATGACGTTGGTGGCAGCAGAATCATTCTGCAGCCAGATGCAAATGACGGTTGTCTAAAATTTCGCAATAGTGACTTTGAGAAGAATGTTGCCTTCTCTCCAGGGATTCCTATTTCAGTTCCCAAAGTGTCTCCATAAAATTTCCTTGTTGATAAAACCTACCAGTAACAAATGTAGCAGCCCGTCTGTGTATTACTTTCATGTCTTTCTTTAATCTGACCTAGTGGGGATCCAAAACACTCAGGCACTGCTCAAGAATGTCTTGCACTAGTCCTCTCTAGGCAGTCTCCTTTATACACAACCTACACTTTCCTAAAACTGTCATGTATATAATGCAGAGAGTATGTGTGTATGTCTGACATATCCTCCTAAACCACTGGATCAATGTCAAACAGATCTTGCACACAAACAGTGGTCCTCATGAGTATGAGCACTGTGGGGTTTTTAACTTTCTGGCTCCAAGAGGAGAGGAGAAACAGGTAAAAACATTTTTCTCTAGCTCCTGATAATAGGTTGCTCTGCATGACAGGTGTGTTGTGTGGAAATAGTATGGCCCTGTCTAATCAACTTGCTTTGCAGGGTAGCCTACACTGCTGCAAGAAACTCTTTTCCAGGCATCGACAGTCAACTCTGTGTGACTGGTGTGCTCTGTTACAGTAGTATGGCCCACGTTTAGCGACCTCCTTTGCATGGCAGCCTATAGGTCATAGTCAAAAACATTTTTCAAGTCCCTGATGTGTGGGCTGCCGTGCACAATAGGGGTATGTTGTGGAGTAGTATCAACCCGATTTTGTGAGGACTGCACATAGGGATGGGCATGGCAGAGAGGAAGCTGAGACACAGTGGACAGGGAGAGGGGGTGAGTGGATAGAGACAGGATGGGCAGCAGAGGATGGGAGAAAGATGGGGCACAGTGAGAGAGAAGGGAAGGACAGTCATGACAGAGAAATGTGAACAATGGTATGGACATAGGGAGGGTTTAGGAAGAAGAGATTACAGAGAGTGGGCAGTGGAGATGGACTGATGAGGGGAAGGAGGAGGAGATGAAAAAGAGTGAGGAGGAGGAGATGAACTGATAGGGGTGGGAGGATAAGGCAGACAGAGACGGTGCGAAGAAGAGATGGACACACAGAGGGAGGACAGGAAGATGTGTGCAGTATATGTGTTGAATGTGTACGTGGACAAAGCTGCACAGAAAAGGCTACTTCTCTCAATAAACGAAAGAGGACTGTCCATCTTCACTACTACAGTACTTACTTACATACACTATGTGATCAAAAGTATCCGGACACCCCCAAAAACACACGTTTTTCATATTAGGTTCATCGCGCTGCCACCTACTGCCAATTACTCCGTATCAGTGACCTCGGTAGTCATTAGCTATTGCGAGAGAGCAGAATGGGGCGCACTGCAGAACTCACAGACTTCGAACGTGGTCAGGTGATTGGGTGTCACTTGTGTCATACGTCTGCACGCTAGATTTCCACACTCCTGAACATCCCTAGTTCCACTGTTTCCCATTTGACAGTGAAGTTGACAAGTGAAGGGACACATACTGCACAAAAGCGTACAGGCTGATCTCGTCTGTTGACTGACAGTAATCACCGACAGTTGAAGAGGGTTGTAATGTGTAATAGGCAGACATCTACCCAGACCATCACACAGGAATTCGAAACTGCATCAGGATCCATTGCAAGTACTATGTCTATTAGACGGGAGGTAAAAAAACTTGGATTTCATGGTCGAGCGGCTGCTCATAAGCCACACATCACTCTGGTAAATACCAAACGACACCTCCCTTGGTGAAAGGAGCGTAAACATTGGACGATTGAACAGTGGAAAAACCTTGTGTGGAGTGTCCTACCACGGTACACATTGTGGCGATCCGATGGCAGGGTGTGGGTATGGCGAATGCCCGGTGAATGTCACCTGCCAGCGTGTGTAGTACCAACAGAAAAATTCGGAGGTTGGTTGGTTGGTTGTTTTGGGGAAGGAGACCAGACAGCGAGGTCATCGGTCTCATCGGATTAGGGAAGGACGGGGAAGGAAGTCGGCCATGCCCTTTGAAAGGAACCATCCCGGCATTTGCTTGGAGCGATTTAGGGAAATCACGGAAAACCTAAATCAGGATGGCCGGACGAGGGATTGAACCGTCGCCCTCCCGAATGCGAGTCCAGTGTCTAACCACTGCGCCACCTCGCTCGGTGAAAAATTCGGAGTCGGTGGTGTTATGGTGTGGTCGTGCTTTTCATGGAGGTGGTTTGCACCCCTTGTTGTTTTGCGTGGCACTGTCACAGCACAGGCCTACATTGATGTTTTAAGCACCTTCTTGCTTCCCACTATTGAAGAGCAATTCGGAGATGGCGATTGCATCTTTCAACACGATCGAGCACCTGTTCATAATGTACGGCATGTGGTGGAGTGGTTACACGGTAACACCACCACTGTAATGGACTGGTGTGCACAGGATCCTCACCTGAATCCTATAGAACACCTCTAGGATGTTTTGGAACGCTGACTTCGTGGCAGGTCTCACTGATCGACATCGATACCTCTTGTCAGTGCACCACTCCGTGAAGAATGGGCCGCCATTGTCTAAGAAACCTTCCAGCACCTGATTGAACGTGTACCTGCGAGAGTAGAACATGTCATGAACGCTAACGGTCGGCCAACACCATACTGAATTCCACTATTACCGATGAAGGGCGCCACGAACTTGTAAGTCATTTTCAGACAGGTGTCCAGATACTTTTGATGACATAATGTATCCGCTCTGTTTCATACCGCTTTGCAACGCTCAGTCTTTATTTAATATTGAATGACCAAGCACTGGTCTATACTTCTGAATTTCACTTAATCCTGACAGTTTTCTAATACTTCACACTTTGAATTCCATTCTATTCTACCGTTTTTCCTTTATTATTTTATTTTACTGCTAATGTCTGTATACTTCACACATTCTATTGTTACAACTGTCAATTGCCTGTTTACTCTGCTTCTGTGTTACCTTCCATATGGAACATCTCTTCAATCTATTCTTTAGTACTCGTGCCACTAATTTTATTTTACTCAGATTGAAAATTTAACTGAAATTCTTAAATAGGGACCCGGTTGTTCCAATTTAGTGCTAATGTTTTTCTGGTTTGCTCCCTTTACATTTAGTTGCTGTTTAACATTTTTAACTGCACAGTCATTGCACTGTCAAGGATGACTTTTCTAAATGTTTGTATCTTTCACTTGATGTGTAACTTCTTTTCCATTGTTGTTCACAAATGTTGTATCCTATATTACGACGCTAGTTAAAGTCATAAGATCGCCTTGCAAGCCGAAAACCAGTTAATCAAATAAATTAATACTGTAGAACACCGACCATACTGTGCTTCTCATATACACTGCTTGCCATTAAAATTGCTACACCACGAAGACGACGTGCTACAGACGCGAAATATAGCCAACAGGAAGAAGATGCTCTGATATCCAAATGAGTAGCTTCTCAGAGCATTCACACTAGGTTGGCGACGGTGGCGACACCTACAACGTGCTGACATGAGGAAAGTTTCCAACCGATTTCTCATACACAAACTGCAGTTCACCGGCGTTGCCTGGTGAAACGTTGTTGTGATGCCTCGTGTAAGGAGGAGAAATGCGTTGCATCGCGTTTCCGACTTTGATAAAGGTCGGATTGTAGCCTATCGCGATTGCGGTTTATCTTATCGCTACATTGCTGCTCGCGTCCGTCGAGATCCAATGAGCGTTAGCAGAATACGGAATCGATGGGTTCAGGAGGGTAATACGGAACGCCGTGCTGGATCCCAATGGCCTCGTATCACTAGCAGTCGAGATGACAGACATCTTATCCGTATGGCTGTAACGGATCGTGCAGCCACGTCTCGATCCCTGAGTCAACAGATGGGGACGTTTGCAAGACGACAACCATCTGCACGAACAGTTCGACGACGTTTGAAGCAGCACGGACTATCAACTCGGAGACCGTGGCTGCGGTTACCCTTGACGCAGCATCACAGACAGGAGCGCCTGCCATGGTATACCCAACGACGAACGTGGGTGCACGAATGGCAAAACATAATTTTTTCAGATGAATCCATGTTCTGTTTACAGCATCATGATGGTGGCATCCGTGTTTGACGACATCGCGGTGAACGCGCATTGGAAGCGTGTATTCGTTGTCGCCATACTCGCGTATCACTCGGCGTGATGGTATGGGGTGCCATTGGTTACAGGTCTCGGCCATCTCTTGTTCGCATTGACGGCACTTTGAACAGTGGACGTTACATTTCAGATGTGTTACGACCCGTGGCTCTACCCTTCATTCGATCCCTGCGAAACCCTACATTTCAGCAGGATAATGCGCGACCGCATGTTGCAGGTCGTGTACGGGCCTTTCTGGATACAGAAAATGTTCGACTCCTGCCCTGGCCAGCACATTCTCCATATCTCTCACCAACGGAAAATGTCTGGACAATGGTGGCCGAGCAACTGGCTCGTCACAATATGCCAGTCACTACTCTTGATGAACTGTGGTATCGTGTTGAAGCTGCGTGGGCAGCTGTACCTGTAGACGCGATCCAAGCTGTGTTTGACTGAATGCCCAGGTGTATCAACGCCGTTTTACGGACGGAGGTGGTTGTTCTGGGTACTGATTTCTCAGGATCTATGCACCCAAAGTGCGTGAAAATGTAATGACATGTCAGTTCTAGTGTAATATATTTGTCCAATGAATAACCATTTGTCATCTGCATTTCTTCTTGGTGTAGCAATTTTAATGGCCAGTAGTGTATAATGATGTCGTTCTACCATGGAGTGACGAGAGAATCAGTTAAAATGAAATCGGAAGTCGAACTCGAAGGACCTACTACTGCTCAGGAGGTGTCTTAACCATTTCTTCTATTGGGCGTCACGTCTTCCCTTATAGTCCATCCCATTTCTTTCCAAAAATACGTTCTCTGGCTAACTTCACACGCTATAAAGTCTTCTTAAAGCAGAGCATTTTTTGCTCCTCTTCGGTGTTACACGATAACCGTGATTCTTCTCCAAAACATCAACAAGACTCATTTCAAGACACAAACGAGATATCTCTTCTACAAAGACAATACGACTCCTCATCGTAAAACAAAGAGAGCTCCCAAAGGAGACGAGACTCGTCTTCTCTAACAATAAAATCTTCTCTCCTGAAAGAAATTTCCTCTGAAATGTACATTACTCCTATTCTAAAACAAAATCTCTCTTTAAGATGAAATTAGGCTTCTCTAACAGGTAGCGATTCGAAAATTAACAAGGCTCTTCATCTAAAACAAGCAAGTCTCATGTATTAAAGCGAACAAAACTCCCCTTGTAGAAAAATCTCGACACCTATCCTAAAACATGCAAGGCTCTACCTCCAGATCAGCCCAGACTTCTCTTTTCATATACATTGGATCGCTTAAACAAAATTCAGAGAACATTTTAGCTCGAAGTACATACTCATTGTTCATTTCCTCTCCTAGCTCAAATCAGAGGGTCAAGTCAGCATCACTACCATACATATTTAACTTCTTTTCGTCAGAGAAATTTACTGTGGTCCAGTTTCCATGGTCCAGTCTACACACACGTGAGTAACCGAACCCTGTATGCGACGTATTTCTTTGTCAGCTTAAGTTTCTTATGGGAGATGTAGGTAGTGTTTGATGCGAAATATTCGATTTAAAATCTTATTCAATTTTGGATTCAATCTCATGCCAACTCTTGTTTCTTTTTCTCTTTACTAGCAATTTTTTTGATAAGCACAGTCGGCGTCTTGCGTCCTTCGTACGGCATCATAAGTGTCTGAGGCCTGATATTACAGTATCACTTCAGCTTTTTAAAGTGTTTCCCACTGTTTTGTGTTCAATGAACAACTTCCTTGGAATTTGCATATCTGAATCTCCCGCATTTTTTAGGGCTGCACCATTCCTTGTTTCCTTGGTGAAATAACCTCCTTTCTTCCCATAACCTAATACGAAAGTTTTAATTTACGTATTGTGCAATGACCTTTTACAAATACTTAAAAATCATAAAAATGTCTTTATCAGCAATGACTATTCACAATAAAAGTGAAAGTTACTGTGACTTGCTTTTATTTCAGTCCAAGGAAAAAAGACTTTATCACACTACAGCAATGTCAATAGGCACAAAATATTAGAAGAGGTACTGTTACGCCATCTAACCGTATAATGATGAGTTATTGGCACATGTCCTCCTGTCAAATTATTTACAAACTAATAAACACCGAATAGTTCACGCACAAGGTTTTCCAATTACATGATTTCGGTTTTCCAATTACATAATTTCACTGTGTTTTTAAATTCTGCAAATAAAAATGTTTTTATTTTAAATCAGTTGATAAATTAACTGATTTTCTGTCGGTACTTGACAGATCATGATGGTAATATTAAAAGGAAAAAGGCTTCCTAAAGTTCTGCAAAATTACATTTGGTCACCAATCGGCTTTCGGCTTCTCAGGCCATCTCTATGTGACAGCTGAATGTCGCAAACACAGATAAGCGTGATGTGAGGCTTGCACAGATATTATTTGTACAGAAGATACAAAACTGACAGAGTGTTTACCACAGTCTAACACTAATAGTCGCGACATTCCGTCTCTTTTTTGTTACCTACTGCGATTTCAGTGCGCCAAGCAGCCAGGAAGTGACACTACTGGGTTCGGCGAAATCTTGTGAAAGCTTACATTGGTCTGTAGAATGGTTTTTACAAACTAGAGCGTCTGTGGCGCAATAAATTGCTGCTACAACAACAAGAAGTCGCTACATCTGTTGTTTTAGGTTTCCTAATGAGCCTAGGAGGTGTCAACCGCTGCAGTACACAACAGTTTATTTACGATTTTCTTGTAACATACAGATATTTACCGGAGAATGTCGTGTTCTTGAAAAATAAAAAAAAGTTGCTAGTAAACTGCAGAAGACTTGACCTTTAGCAGAAATGCGTCGTATACCTTCTCTAACACGTTTTCTTCAGAACATAGAAAACGTGTGTGGAATGAAATGCCTACATTATTTAACGCAGTACATAAAGTACCACAACTGTAGCTGAACCGGAAAACCACACAGACATGATCATAAAAGAATAACAGCAATAAAACCGTTTCTCAACAGAGAAAAACCAATTCCACTTTTGTTGCTTCATCTGAGACACTAACAGCAATAATCTTCAACACATTCGCTTTTGAAGCAATAGTAATAACAATCACAATAATATTTGTGTATTAGAAAGCAGAGGGAAGTGTAAGACCGCGCGAAACATTACGTTCCCTACAAAATTGGCCGGTCGGAGTGGCCGTGCGGTTCTAGGCGCTACAGTCTGGAGCCGAGCGTCCGCTACGGTCGGAGGTTCGAATCCTGCCTCGGGCATGGATGTGTATGATGTCCTTAGGTTAGTTAGGTTTAATTAGTTCTAAGTTCTAGGCGACTGATGACCTCAGAAGTCGTATAGTGCTCAGAGCCATTTGAACCATTTTTGAACCTACAAAATCGTCAAGGAAAGTGCTAGTCATAATAAGAACAGACAAAAAAAGAAGTATATTCGTCTGATGCTTGAAGTATATGTCTATATATTTGTATACGTATGGAATGAGTTGCAGTTACATACATTTTCGCAAGTATTTCTTCATCATTAAATTGTAGCTTATGTCACTGAACCAGGGAGTTTCGTCTGTTTTAATGTAATTCATAATCACTCGTATCTTGATAATTTGCTAATGCTTGGAACGCAGGAATGAAATAACTATTTCTCTAATTAACTAGAAAAATTATTACATACAAAGTTTGATTTTACGCCTGCTTTCTCGCCGCTTGGGGCGCTAGTGTCAAACCAACTGCCAGGCAGTAAAAGTTTTCGCAGGAGTGAGTGTCGCGACTGTATATTTTAGACGCTGGTGTTTACACTGGAAACTATTACAATAATTACATTAACTAAAAAAGAGGATAAACACAGATTTTATGTGGAGATATACTTAAGAAATGATGAGAAATAAGAAGCATTTAGAGATTGAATCTAGTATTTCTAACGAAAACTGAATTTAACAAAGAGTAAACTGGAAACTGAGTCTGTCATGTATTTGTTGATTTTCAGTAGGCTCATATTTCTGTTTTTCTTGACGGAATGTAAAAACTTCACATTTTAAATCATATGGATGGCTTTCTGCTAAAAGCTGGTCAGCAAAGATCGAATTTTCTTCCACAATCGCCAGCTTCTCTCACGTTTGCGTAGCCTAATTGCCACAAGTCTGCCTGACTGGCCAATATACACTTTTTTACTCCGCTTGCGAGCGATGTTATATGTACCACTCTGTGACAATGTTTGCAATTCGTCTTTACTACTGAATAAAATTTTTGATATGCAATTGTCATTATAAATGCAGGTCTTTAGTTGCGAGACTTTAACTTTTTTGCAGGATTGATGATGATGATTATGATGTTTGGTTTGTGGGGCGTTCAACAGCGTGGTCATCAGCGCCCGTACAAGGTCCCAGTTTTTTCACAGTCCAATTTTATGCGCAATCAAATCCAGCCACTGTTACAAAAGACGATGATGATGAGGAAGTGATGAGGATAACACAAACAACCAGTCCGCAGACAGTGAAAAATCTCCAACTCGGCCGGGAATCGAACCCGGGACCCCATGTTGCAAGAAAGACGACGATGATGAGGAAATGATGAGGATAACACAAGCACCTAGTCCGCAGGCAGAGAAAATCCTCAACTCGGCCGGGAATCGAACCCGGGACCCCATGTTGCAGGATTTTCTGAAATGTTTCCAGTATATGGAATCTTGCACGAGGCTTGGAACTACTGAGTAACTGCTAATGGGAGGTATATAGAAGTGGTGTAATATTATTCATTTTCTTTTTTCGTAGAATACTAGCAATCAGGGCAGAGCTATAGCCATTGCTAAAAGCTATTTGTTTGAAGGATTTGTAGTTCTGTTTGAAAGGCTGATTTGGGTAATGGAACAGATATGAATCGATGCATCACTGAATGGCAAGCTGAATGTTTGTGGTTGTGTGAATGTTGGGAGCTTGTAGGGATTACTAGATCAGTAATCACGTTTTTTTTATGTAAATACGTGTGTTCTTGTACGAATGTCTACATTAAGATCAAGAAACTTAAATAATTTTATGGTGGTTGTAACTGATCAATGATTAGAAAAACATCAATAAGCAAAACAATGAGTAAAGTGGAGTGTAACCAGAAAATATTGCGATTCAATGAAGTGAGGATGTTTTCTGGACCGCAGAGTACAAGAGAAGACTGAAAGCCTAATACAGAAATCGAAACAGAAAAAAAAGGAAATGGAAAGAGAACGGCAAAGAATGGATAATGACAGACTATCAAAAAAATGCTGTACGGATACAGACCAACAGAAGGCCGAAAAATAGGGAAAACCAATACAAGAAGGGCAGAAGGACGGATCCTCAAAATTACAGATTAATATCCTTAACATCGGTTTGTTGCAGGATTCACGAACATATTCTCCTTGAGACAGAGAAGTTGCTGTCCATGCATCAGCACGGCTTTAGAAAGCATCGCTCCTGCGAAAGGCAACTCGCTCTTTTTTCACATGATGTCTTGCGAACCATGCATGGAGGGTATCAGACAGATGCCATATTCCTTGACATCGGGAAAGCGTTTGACTCGGTGCCCCACTGCAGACTCCTAACTAAGGTACGAGCGTATGGGATTGGTTCTCAAATATGCGAATGGCTCGAAGACTTCACAAGTAATAGAACCCAGTACGTTGTCCTCGATGGTGAGTGTTCATCGGAGGTGAGGGTATCATCTGGAGTGCCCCAGGGAAGTGTGGTAGGTCCGCTGTTGTTTCCTATCTACATAACTGATCTTTTGGACAGGGTGGATAGCAATGTGCGGCTGTTTGCTGATGACGGTGTAGTGTGCGGGAAGGTGCCGTCGTTGAGTGACTGTAGGAGGATACACGATGACTTGGACAGGATTTGTGATTGGTGTAAAGAATGGCAGCTAACTCTAAATATAGAAAAATGTAAATTAATGCAGATGAATAGGGAAAAGAATCCCGTAATGTTTGAATACTCGATTAGTAGTGTAGCGCTTGACACAGTCACGTCGATTAAATATTTGGGCGTAACACTGCAGAGCGATATGAAGTGGGACAAGCATGTAATGGCAGTTGTGGGGAAGGCGGATAGACGTCTTCGGTTCATTGGTAGAATTTTGGGAAGATGTGGTTCATCTGTAAAGGAGACCGCTTATAAAACACTAATACGACCTATTCTTGAGTACTGCTCGAGCGTTTGGGATCCCTATCAGGTCGGATTGAGGGAGGACATAGAAGCAATTCAGAGGCGGGCTGCTAGATTTTGTTACTGGTAGGTTTGATCATCACGCGAGTGTTACGGAAATGCTTCAGGAACGCGGGTGGGAGTCTCTGGAGGAAAGGAGGCGATCTTTCCGTGAATCGCTACTGAGGAAATTAAGAGAACCAGCATTTGAGGCTGACTGCAGTACAATTTTACTGCCGCCAACTTGTATTTCGCGGAAAGACTACAAAGATAAGAGAGATTAGGGCTCGTACAGAGGCATAAAGGCAGTCGTTTTTCTGTCGTTCTGTTTGGGAATGGAACAGGGAGTGAAGATGCTAGTTGTGGTACGAGGTACCCTCTGCCACACACCGTATGGTGGATTGCGGAGTATGTATGTAGATGTAGATGTAACCAATACAAGGTGTAACAGGCAAACACTAATACGCTCAGGTATTGATGATGTTGATTTCTGTATGACTAGGCAGTGCTGTTGTTCGGGTTATATTGCTATCTGATGGTTGTTTGTACGTGATTTTACCTGACCTGCTATGAGGTTCCAAGGGAACCTTTTGAAACCGCAGGTGGCGAGAATCCTTTGTCGCTACTGTTATTTTATTCTGTGCCTTTTTTTTCCTGTGGTGCAATCTGCGTCGCTGTTTGTAAAACCGGGGTTCGCCGTACGCGTTCAAGGTCTGGGCAAGATTGCTAATGACGCAACGTAAACGCGTTGAAAAGCCGGACGAAAGGCGTGCAATAGAAGTCGCTCCACAATAAAACAGTTGGAGGCACAGCCTGGAGCCACGCCCAGAACTAGGTCAACGACCTAGCAGTCGGAAGCTCAGCAGCCAACTCTGCATTTACGTCTACACCTGCGTCTACATGATTACGCTGCAGTTTATAATTAAGTGCCTGGCTGAGGGTTCACCGAACCACTTTCAAGCTAATTCTCTACCGTGCCGCTCTCAAACAGTGATCGGTGAGCCGTGTGTCGGCTCTCAACATACAGGGTGTTAAAAAAAGGTACGGCCAAACTTTCAGGAAACATTCCTCACACACAAATAAAGAAAACATGTTATGTGGACATGTGTCCGGAAACGCTTAATTTCCATGTTAGAGCTCATTTTAGTTTCGTCAGTATGTACTGTACTTCCTCGATTCACCGCCATGCTTTCATACGGGATACTCTACCTGTGCTGCTAGAACATGTGCCTTTACAAGTACGACACAACATGTGGTTCATGCACGATGGAGCTCCTGCACATTTCAGTCGAAGTGTTCCTACGCTCCTCAACAACAGATTCGGTGACCGACGGATTGGTAGAGGCGGACCAATTCCATGGCCTCCACGCTCTCCTGACCTCAACCCTCTTGACTTTCATTTATGAGGGCATTTGAAAGCTCTTGTCTACGCAACCCCGGTACCAAATGTAGAGACTCTTCGTGCTCGTATTGTGGACGGCTGTGATACAATACGCCATTCTCCAGGGCTGCATCAGCGCATCAGGGATTGTATGCGACGGAGGGTGGATGCATGTATCCTCGCTAACCGAGGACATTTTGAACATTTCCTGTAACAAAGTGTTTGAAGTCACGCTGGTACGTTCTGTTGCTGTGTGTTTCCAATCCATGATTAATGTGATTTGAAGAGAAGTAATAAAATGAGCTCTAACATGGAAAATTAAGCGTTTCCGGACACATGTCCACATAACATATTTTCTTTCTTTGTGTATGAGGAATGTTTCCTGAATGTTTGGCCGTACCTTTTTGTAACACCGTGTATATCGCGCTGTAAAGATTGTTCTGAGTCCTTCCATTCCATCGTTAATTGATTCTTTCATATTCATCGTTATGCTGCGTGCGATTCTGTCGAGATTCCCCTCTGGCGGCGTGTCTGGTCTTATCGATCTTCGAGTCGTTGCTTCCTGTTAAGGGAATAAGATCTCTGGGGGGCTGGCCGGTTGGTTGCCTAGCAGTGACGGTTCGGTCGGTCGGTTTTTAAAATCGGGAATTGGAGAATGTCGTAGGATGAGACCGCGGCGTGGAGTGGCAGTGGACGGTTGGCCGTTGATCCGAGAAGCCGCGTGGTCTATCCTGGCGGTGCGAGACGAGTGGGACGAGCTGACGGGACGAGGCTGTAAGCTCTTGCTGTGAACACCCGGGGGCCGCGGCTGAGGTTCCGAGTCACTACTTGGTGGGAGCGGCAGCGGATGTCTTTAAATTGTCCGTCTGGAGGCGGGAATGATGGGCTAGTAACTCGCCTAACCTGAGGAGTGGTATTTCGCCGCCGTGGGTGCAGAGAAGACGAGGGCTCCGGTGACAGAGCGCGTGGCTGCGTGACTGTGCCCAGTTGGGTACGCTGGCGACGTGGACACGGTCGCGTGTGAGGAACCTTTTCATCGGAGTTCACCTGCTGTTTCTCTGATAAACTGCAAGTTAAGTTGGTTACAGGTTTAGATATTAATTGAAGGACTTTGGCCGGCCGGAGTGGCCGTGCGGTTCTAGGCGCTACAGTATGGAGCCGAGAGACCGCTACGGTCGCCGGTTCGAATCCTGCCTCGGGCATGGATGTGTGTGATGTCCTTAGGTTAGTTAGGTTTAATTAGTTCTAAGTTCTAGGCGACTGATGACCTAAGAAGTTAAGTCGCATAGTGCTCAGAGCCATTTGAAGGATTTTGGTTTGTACAACCAGCCTCTTTTCTGCCTTGTGGCCTCCTGCGTTCGGATTTCCTGTCCCTGTCGCCGGTGTAATTATAGACAGTGATCTTTTGGCTTCTTATTAGTACTGCCTGGCAGGAAGTGTATTTTTGGGCAGGTATTGTTGTTGTTGTTGTTGTGGTCTTCAGTCCTGAGACTGGTTTGATGCAGCTCTCCATGCTACTCTATCCAGTGCAAGCTTCTTCATCTCCCAGTAGCTACTACAACGTACATCCTTCTGAATCTGCTTAGTGTATTCATCTCTTGGTCTCCCTCTACGATTTTTACCCTCCACGCTGCCCTACAGTACTAAACTGGTGACACCTTGATGCCTCAACACATGTCCTACCAACCGATCCTTTCTTATAGTCAAGTTGTTCCACAAACTTCTCCCTAATCCTACTAGTAGAAGCCGACCTCAGGGTAGATCAGTTTGGATTCCGTAGAAATGTTGGGACACGTGAGGCAATACTGACCCTACGACTTATCTTAGAAGCTAGATTAAGGAAAGACAAAGCTATGTTTCTACCATTTGTAGACTTAGAGAAAGCTTTTGACAATGTTGACTGGAATACGCTCTTTCAAATTCTGAAGGTGGCAGGGGTAAAATACAGAGAGCGAAAGGCTATTTACAATTTGTACAGAAAGCAGATGGCAGTTACAAGAGTCGAGGGACGTGAAAGGGAAGCAGTCGTTGGGAAGGGAGTGAGTCAGGGTTGTAGTCTCTCCCCGATGTTATTCAATCTGTATATTGAGCAAGCAGTGAAGGAAACAAAAGAAAAATTCGGAGTAGGTATTAAACTCCATGGAGAAGAAATAAAAACTTTGAGGTTCTCCGATGACATTGTAATTCTGTCAGAGACAGCACAGGACTTGGAAGAGCAGTTGAATGGAATGGATAGTGCCTTGAAAGGAGGGCATGAGATGAAAATCAACAAAAGGGAAAACGAGGATAATGGAATGTAGTCGAATGAAGTCAGTTGATGCTGAGGGAATTGGATTATGAAATGAGACACTTAAAGTAGTAAAGGAGTTTTGCTATCTGGGGAGCAAAGTAACTGATGATGGTCGAAGTAGAGAGGATATCAAATGTAGACTGGCAATGGCAAGGAAAGCGTTTCTGAAGAAGAGAAATTTGTTAACAACGAGTATTGATTTAAGTGTTAGGAAGTCATTTCTGAAAGTATTTGTATGGAGTGTAGCCATGTATGGAAGTGAAACATGGACGATAAATAGTTTACAGAAGAAGAGAATAGAAGCTTTTGAAATGTGGCGCTACAGAAGAATGCTGAGGATTAGATGGGTAGATCACACAACTAATGAGGAAGTATTGAATAGGATTGGGGAGAAGAGAAGTTTGTGGCACTACTTGACTAGAAGAAGGGATCGGTTGGTAGGACATGTTCTGAGGCATCAAGGGATCACCAGTTTAGTACTGGAGGGCAGCGTGGAGGGTAAAAATCGTAGAGGGAGACCAAAAGATGAATACGCTAAGCAGATTCAGAAGGATGTAGGTTGCAGTAGGTACTGGGAGATGAAGAAGCTTGCACAGGATAGAGTAGCATGGAGAGCTGCATCAAACCAGTCTCAGGACTGAAGACCACCACAACAGGTTCGAGAGGACTGATGACCTCACATGTTAAGTCCCATAGCGCTCAGAGCCATTTATTTTTGCTGTGAAAATGATTGTTTTTCATGTTTCTACGACACGTATCTACATCTGTGGTATAAAACAATGGACATAGTGCAAATAAAGAGCATGTAGTTCTTCATTTTAGCCTTAAAAAATAAATTACTTTGTTTTCTTAATTTAAGCAACTTTGATTAATAGCCATTCATAAAATAGCGATAACTGAGAATTTATATTTGAAATGAAAAAGTGCAATTTCCCATGAAATCTGTAATTAAAAAACAAGAACACGTGCATTATTCGTAAAAAATAATGAATTTTACAATTAGGAGATGTAAGTATTTCAAATTGAACAAGAATTAAAACTAACGCCAGCTAGGTTTGAACCTGTGAACTATTTCCTGGAGAGAGTTCTCAGGCTATTATGTTACCAACTCCGCTATACACGAACGATTACATTTGTTGTCAGTGTGTTTAATGGAGTGGCTTGGAAAACTTCAAAGCGGATTATTTCTGTAAATTTATGACAAAAATTAAGAGCAACCTATTTCTCGGCACTCATTAACCGTGTCCCACATGCGTGATTCACTAAGGAACAGGAAACAGCGTCAGTAATTTCCATACTGCGTATTAGTAGCACGACAATCACAAGAACAGTCCAGAGGTTGTGACAATACATTTTTGAAATAAAAACTACGTAACTAAAACGTGATTCAGAAAAATGTTGATGGCTTTTAATTCATTTGAATATCTTAATATTTTATTTAACTTAACTTAGCAATACTGTATCTAATACGTAAGACCTACTTCCAAGAGCGTAACAACACCAGTGTACGTTTGCCACGGCTTACGACCAATCATCGCGTTTGTGTTTGTTTGCATCAGGTTTATTCATATGATGAACAGAGTATAGAAAACAGAAGAGAACCGACATCTAGTGGCAATGGATATAAACTAAACGATGTTTTCGTTCCTCAAATAACCGACCCGTGGCGCAGCGATCAATTGTTTCGGCAACATAATACTCTGAAAACCTACAGTCTTTTTGAAAGACCCTATATTATTCGGCCGGGAGAGGGGGACTTATAGGTTGCTAAGAGTAAATGGTGACGAAACCGATACTATTTCGCACTTGAGAGGGTGACGAGGTATAGCAAATGAGACACACCTGAAAACAACTAAAATTGACTGAATTTAACAAGGGGAGGCCGCAACGTTTGGAACGCGGATTTTCTGCAAACTTCGTACAGTCCTAGTACTCCATGAGGACAACAAAATGTGTAAGCAGTAGCTCGTACTTCTCAAGCCTTACTGAGAAAATCCCAAGATAATTTCGGTCGTCAAATATATACCTGTGCGTGGCCATTTTTTCCAATGAAGCGGTAACTGAGCGTGTTTGGTCAGAGGGCTAGCTGCCCTCTGTAATAAACAAAACTGAGTTACTGGATCAAGGACGAACTGAAACGGGTGTCTTTCGACGTCTGCCCCGAGCGTTCAAGCCCCCTAATCGTTGGGTCGCTGGATCGAGTCCCGTTCGTTAGTTTTTTTTAATTTTCAACACAGTCATTTTCTTTATTATTAATATTACAATTGATGTAATGGGAAAAATGCGTGTAATCGGATGAACGTTAATTAAATTTACAATGTTATTTGGCAGTCTACAAATTTTTATTATCACAAATAATATAATTTACTATCGACTAGTAACTGACCAAACGCATAAAGTGATACTGAAAATGTTTGTCCGTAACTTCCTGGCACATTAAAACTGTGTGCCGGACCGAGACTCAAACCTTTGCCTTTCGCGGGCAAGTGCTCTACCAACTGAGCTACCCAAGCACGACTCACACCCCGTACTCACAGCTTTACTTTTGCCACTACCTCGTCTCCTACCTTCCAAACTTTACAGAAGCTCTCCTGCGAACCTTGCAGAACTAGCACTCCTGAAAGAAAGGATATTGCGGAGACATGGCTTAGCCACAGCCTGGGGGATGTTTCTAGAATGAAATTTTCACTCTACAGCGGAGTGTGCGCTGATATGAAACTTCCTGGCAGGTTAAAACTGTGTGCCGGACCGAGACTCGAACTCGGGACCTTTGCCTTGGTAGAGCACTTGCCCGCGAAAGGCAAAGGTCCCGAGTTCGAGTCTCGGTCCGGAACACAGTTTTAATCTGCCAGGAAGTTTCATATCAGCGCACACTCCGCTGTAAAGTGAAAATGTCCTTCTATGTATGTCAATGATTCGAGAAATCCCTCATACCTGGAAGGAGCCCGTAGCGACTTGTTACCTCCAAGTTTATGAGCGGCACAGACGGCTTTCGAAAGATGTACAATTAATCGTCGCTTTCGACGTTACAAGTTGCAGGATGGTATTTTTCGTAAAAACATGGAAAACCGTAAAGTTAAACGGCACCAGCTACGTTGCATAAATACTATTTTTCCGCATACGCAACGTCTTTTGAGGTTTTCCGTGGGGAAACAAACCTGGTTAACATTTTCAAAAACCTCTCTTTCAGACGATAATTTGGAAGCAAACCACGCGTAACGCAGTATTTCCTTAAATATCGGCGCTGATAATCGATCACGCAGTATCGAGTGTATTTTAATAGCGTCTTCACGAGAAGCAATTTCTCGTGCTCTGTCGATTAAATACGAACAATTTTGAAGACACGGACAAGCATACATTTTCAGTATCACTTTGTGCATTTGGTCGTTCACTAGTCGATACTAAATTACATTATTTGTGATAATAAAATTTGTAGACTGGCAAATAACATTGTAAATTTAATAAAAGTTCATCCGATTACACGTATTTTTCCCATTACATCAATTGTAATATAAATAATATAGAAAATGACTGTGTTGAAAAAAAAAAAAAACTGACGAACGGAACTCGATCCAGCGACCCAGTGGTTACGGGGCTTGAACGTTAACCAGTTTTTGTTGTTGTTTTTTTATGTTTTTTGTTCGGTGTACTTCGTTGCGTTTGGTCTGGGCGGACGTCTCAAGACATCCGTTCAAGTTGATTCCTTGACTCAGTTTTTTTTTATTTTTTTTTTATTTTTTTTTTTTATTACAGAGAGCACGCAGCTCTCTGACCGAACACGTTGAGCTACCGTGCCGGCATGTTGTTTCTGTTGTGGTCTTCAGTCCTGAGGCTGGTTTGATGCAGCTCTCCATGCTACTCTATCCTGTGTAAGCCTCTTCATCTCCCAGTAACTACTGCAACCTACATCCTTCTGAATCTGCTTAGTGTATTCATCTCTTGGTCTCCCTCTACGATTTTTACCCTTCACGCTGCCCTCCAATACTAAATTGGTGATCCCTTGATGCCTCAGAACATGTCCTACCAACGGATACCTCCTTCTAGTCAAGTTGTGCCACAAACTTCTCTTCTCCCCAATCCTATTCAATACTTCCTCATTATTTATGTGATCTACCCATCTAATTTTCAGCATTCTTCTGTAGCACCACATTTCGAAAGCTTCTATTCTCTTCTTGTCCAAACTAATTATCTAATTATCGTCCATGTTTCACTTCCATACATGGCTACACTCCATACAAATACTTTCAGAAATTACTTCCTGACACTTAAATCTATACTCGATGTTAACAAATTTCTCTTCTTCAGAAACGCTTTCCTTGCCATTGCCAGTCTACATTTGATATGCTCTCTACTTCGACCATCATCAGTTACTTTGCTCCCCAAATAGCAAAACTCCTTTACTACTTTAAGTGTCTCATTTCGTAATCTACGAGGTGCATTCAAGTTCTAAGGCCTCCGAATTTTTTTCTCCGGACTGGAAAGAGACATAAACATGCGCATTGTTTTAAAATGAGGCCGCGTTCATTGTCAATGCGTCCCAGAGATGGCAGCACCGTACGGCAGATGGATGAGAACTGTTTTAAATACTTAAAATGGCGACGTTTTCCTTACTTGAAGAGCGTGCAATCATTCGTTTTCTGAATTTGTGTGGTGTGAAACGAACTGAAATTCATCGACAGTTGAAGGAGAAATGTGCGTTCGTGGGTGCGACAGTTTAATGAAGGCAGAACATAGTGTGACATCAAACCGAAACAACCTTGGACTCGCACAAGCCGGTCTGACGACATGATCGAGAAAGTGGAGAGAATTGTTTTGGGGAATCGCCGAATGACTGTTGAACAGATGCCTCCAGAGTTGGCATTTCTGTGGGTTCTGTGCACACAATCCTGCATGACGACATGAAAATGCGAAAAGTGTCATCCAGGTGGGTGCCACGAATGCTGACGGACGACCACACGGCTGCCCGTGTGGCATGTTGCCAAGCAATGTTGACGCGCAACGACAGCATGAATGGGACTTTCTTTTCGTCGGCTGTGACAATGGATGAGACGTGGATGCCATTTTTCAATCCAGAAACAAAGCGTCAGTCAGCTCAATGGAAGCACCGCCACCAAAAAATTTCGGGTAGCCGCCAGTGCTGAAAAAATGACGGTGTCCATGTTCTGGGAGAGCGAGGGCGTAATCCTTACCGATTGCGTTCCAAAGGGCACTTTGGTAACAGGTGCATCCTACGAAAATGTTTTGAAGAATAAATTCCTTCCTGCACTGCAACAAAAACGTGCGGGAAGGGGTGCACGTGAGCTGTTTCACCAAGACAACGCACCCGCACATGGAGCTAACGTTACGCAACAGTTTCTTCGTGATAACAACTTTGAAGTGATTGCTCATGCTCCCTACTCACCTGACCTGGCTCCTAGTCACTTTTGGCTTTTTCCAACAATGAAAGACACTCTCCGTGGCCGCACATTCACCAGCCGTGCTGCTATTGCCTCAGCGATTTTCCAGTGGTCAAAACAGACTCCTGAAGAAGCCTTCGCCGCTGCCATGGAATCATGGCGTGAGCGTTGTGAAAAATGTGTACGTCTGCAGGGCGATTACGTCGAGAAGTAACGCCAGTTTCATCGATTTCGGGTGAGTAGTCAATTAGAAAAAAAATCGGAGGCCTTAGAACTTGAATGCACCTCGTAATTCCCTCAGCATCACCCGACTTAATTCGACTACATTCCATTATCCTCGTTTTGCTTTTGTTGATGTTCATCTTATATCCTCCTTTCAAGACAGTATCCATTCCGTTCAACTGCTCCTCCAAGTCCTTTGCTGTCTCTGACAGAATGACAATGTCATCGGCAAACCTCAAAGATTTTATTTCTTCTCCATGGATTTTAATACCTACTCCGAATTTTTCTTTTGTTTGCTTCACTGCTTGCTCAATATACAGATTGAATAACATCGGGGATGGGCTACAGCCCTGTCTCACTCCATTCCCAACCACTGCTTCCCTTTCATGCCCCTCGATTCTTATAACTGTCATCTGGTTTCTGTACAAATTGTAAATAGCCTTTCGCTCCCTGTATTTTATCCCTGCCATCTTCAGAATTCGAAGGAGAGTATTCCAGTCAACATTGTCAAAAGCTTTCTCTAAGTGTACAAATGCTAGAAACGTAGGTTTGCCCTTCCTTAATCTAGCTTCTAAGATAACTCGTAGGGTCAGTATTGACTCACGTGTTCCAACATTCCTACGGAATCCAAACTGATCTAACCCGAGGTGGGCTTCTACTAGTTTTTCCATTCTTCCGTAAAGAATTCGCGTTAGTATTTTGCAGCTATGACTTATTAAACTGATAGTTCGGTAATTTTCACATCTGTCAACATCTGCTTTCTTTGGGATTGGAATTATTATATTCTTCTTGAAGTCTGAGGATATTTCGCTTGTTTCATACATCTTGCTCACCAGATGGTCGAGTTTTGTCAGGACTGTGTGTCCCAAAGCCGTCAGTAGTTCTAATGGAATGTTGTCTACTCCCGGGGCCTTGTTTCGACTCAGGACTTTCAGTGCTCTGTCAAACTCTTCACGCAGTATCGTATCTCCCATTTCATATTCATCTACATCCTCTTCCATTTCCATAATATTGTCCTCAAGTACATCGCCCTTGTATAGACCTTGTAAAGCCCGGCATATAAATAGTGAAGAAAATGACTGTGTTGAAAGTAAAAAAAACTGACGAACGGGACTCGATCCAGCGACCCAATGGTTACGGGGCTTGAACGCTAACCAGTCGGCTGCCGCCGGTTGATGATAAAAATTGCCACGCAAAGGTATATATTAGACGACCGAAATTATCTTACGATTGTCTCAATAATGCTGAAGTACGCGGTACAGCTTACACATTTTGTTGTCCTCATGGAGTACTACGAGTGTACGAAGTTTGAAGTAAACCCCTGTTCCAAACGTCGTGGCCTCCGCTTTAAGATTGACGTGAATAAGCAACTGCCCCGAGCGTAGTTATCAGGTAGTGAAGAAGAAGAGTCATGAGTCTGCTAATTTACAACACGTCCCACTGTTCTGCATGATTTGGAGGTCAGTGCAGCGTGCAGCATGCCCTTCCTGCAGATGGAAACGGTCGTACGTTATACACGCGTCTCTTTCTTAGTTTTCCATGCGTAGAGTAGAAATCGACTTATGTAAAGCCCGGCAGTAGCGAATGATCCGGTTGTCCTCAGCACCTATGACCCACTAATCCCCTTATCCCTGCGAAAGTAGCGATTTTACAAACTCGCGATTGCGTAATGCTTTCCCTCTGTGAACACAGTAATTTCGCCAGGGCATTATATCACCACATCAGTATCTGCAGAACCGGTTGATGGATTACAGGTAAGTAACTTTCTACTTATTTTACTTATTTTCATGTAACAATTAGTGTTTCGAAAGCATTTCAGTTGTAGTTGCTGTGCTGAAACTTTTATCGCTTCATTCCAGCATTTAGAAAGGAATTCAAACCTTATGCGCTGCCTTATTACCTGTCAGTTTTCACATTGACAGAGCAGCTTAATTAGCATTCTTCCAAACATTTGTTTACTACGGATATCCAGCACAACGGACTTCAAAGCGGTTGGAAAGAAGTTACTCCCAACAGCTATTTTTGTTGTCCATCTACGATGTGCTTCCAATAAGTAATGCAATACATTCTTGAAACTTCCTGGCAGATTAAAACTGTGTGCCCGTCCGAGACTCGAACTCGAGCCTTTGCCTTTCGAGGGCAAGTGCTCTGCCAACTGAGCCAGTTTTAATGTGCCAGGAAGTTTCATATCAGCGCACACTCCGCTGCAGTGTGAAAATCTCATTCTGGAAACATCCCCCAGGCTGTGGCTAAGCCATGTCTCCGCAATACCCTTTCTTTCAGGAGTGCTAGTTCTGCATGGTTCGCAGGAGAGCTTCTGTTAAGTTTGGAAGGTAGGAGACGAGGTACTGGCAGAAGTAAAGCTGTGAGGACGCGGCATGAGTCGTGCTAGGTCCCGAGTTCCAGTCTCGGTCCCGCACACAGTTTTAATCTGCCAGGAAGTTTCATATCAGCGCACACTCCGCTGCAGAGTGAAAATCTCATTCTGCAATACATTCTTTCTTAAGCATGTTGGTTTCATTCAGGATTGCCAGTGCCCCATTGTTTCCCACTCTTTTTGCTGCAAAACCCTATTTTTCAGGGTAATCTCCGTCCAGTGCGACGTCCTTGATGATGATATTGGATTTGTGGGGCGCTGAACTGTGCGGCCATCAGCGCCCGCACAAAGTCCCTATTTTTTTGCAATCCATTTTTTTTTCACAATCCAGTCTGGCACCAGTCACAAATGATGATGATGATGATGATAATGATGGTTAAATGATGAGGACAACACAAACACCCAGTCCCCTGGCAGACAAAATTCCCAATCCAGCCGGGAATCGAATCCAGGACCCCGCGATCGAGAGGCATCAATGCTAGCGACTAGACCACGAGCTGCGGAGATTAGATTATATTAGACTAGATTAGTTTTTCGTTCCATAGATCCGTGTTGAGGGCATCCTCGTGGATGTGGAACATGTCCCTTTTTTTTTTTTTTTGTAGAGCTGAAATAACAATACTAATAGTATGAATATATACAGCATTTGTTTCTATTAAAAAATTCGTCAATGGAGTAGAAGGAGTTGGCCACTAGTAAGTCTTTCAGGCTCCTTTTAAACTGATCTTTGTTCGTAACAAAATTTTTTATGTTTGCTGGCAAATTATTGAAGATGAGTTTTCCTTAGTAGTGGACCCCTTTTTGAACTAAAGTAAGCGCTTTTAAGTCCTTGTGCAGATCATTTTTGTTCCCGGTATTGTATTTATGAACTGAACTGTTCGTTGGAAAAAGAGATATATTATTTAGGACAAATTTCATTAAGGAGTAAATATACTGAGAGGCAGTAGTTAGTACACCCAGTTCTTTGAAGAGGTTTCTACAGGACGACCGTGAATTTACTCCACAAATAATGCGTATTACACGCTTTTGGACTCTGAAAACTTTCGTTTGTCTTGAGGAGTTACTGCGACAGCAGAATGCCACTTTAGTGGGAGAGGCTGTATGCCCGCACAGTACCACTCTACTGGTCGATGTCGGAGCCAGCGACTTGTAGCGACAACCTCCCCATGCATCCTTCACTGGGACAAACAGATGGAAGTCGGAAGGTGCGAGATCTGGGTTGTAGGATGAACAACAGTACGCCGACTGGTGGACAAGTGTGTCAGCACTACCAACAGATACGTCCAGTTGGGCAGCGAGGTGTTTCGGGTTGTTATCCGTCCATCACCTCGAATGAGAGTGTCTACACGTTCCAACACTGTAGGTTTGCGCGACCTCTTTGCAGTGATGACAGACGTCTCGCCCAACGACTCACCGTGGTTTTGTTCACATATTCAAAGCACCTGTGAATGTTTTTCGTGAAAGTAAACTCACTGACATCTCTCTGCTTGAGACGCACCTCCATTAGACAACATTTGAAGGCTAAGTATAGCGTCGACAGGAATTGAAGCTTCATGTAACTGTAGGCGTGAACCGGGAAGGTTCTGCGGTGTCACACTTCAAATTACCCATTTTTTCAACCGAAATTGGCCAAGAAAAAAAATGTTTTGCCTTACTTACACATCGTTCCTCGTATGTCGCATGTACGACATCGCCGATAAAAAAAAATGAAGCATCTCAAGATCGGATGTCAATGTAACTTTGTACACGTACACTCCCCTAACATTGGAATTCTCTGTGAAATGTGACTCTGCCACCAGAAAACATTAGTGTTCTGCGTGTTCAGTTTTGCTACACGTCCTGATAGGATGTACACTACTGGCCATTAAAATTGCTACACTACGAAGATGACGTGCTACACACGAAAATTTAACCGACAAGAAGACATAGCTGTGATATGCAAATGATTAGCATTTCAGAGCAGTCACACAAGGTTGGCGCCGGTGGCGACACCTACAACGTGCTGACATGAGGAAAGTTTCCAACCGATTTCTCATACACAAACAGCAGTTGACCGGCGTTGCCTGGTGAAACGTTGTTGTAATGCCTCGTGTAAGGAGGAGAAATGCGTACCATTACGACTTTGATAAAGGTCGGATTGTAGCCTGTCGCGATTGCGGTTTATGGTATCGCGACATTGCTGCTCGCGTTGGTCGAGATCCGATGACTGTTAGCAGAATATGGAATCGGTGGGTTCAGGAGGGTAATACGGAACGCCGTGCTGGATCACAACGGCCTCGTATCACTAGCAGTCGAGATGGCAGGCATCTTATCCGCATGGCTGTAACGGATCGTACAGCCACGTCTCAATCCCTGAGTCAACAGACGGGGACGTTTGCATGACGACAACCATCTGCACGAACAGTTCGACGGCGTTTGCAGCAGCACGGACTATCAGCTTGGAGACCGTGGCTGCGGTTACCTTTGACGCTGCAGCACATACAGGACCGCTTCCGATGGTGTACTCAACGATGAACTTGGGTGCACGAATGGCAAAACGTCATTTTTTCCGATGAATCCGGGTTCTATTTACAGCATCACAATGGTCGCATCTGTGTTTGGCGACATCGCGGTGGACGCACATAGGAAGCGTGTATTCGTCATCGCCATACTGGCGTGTCACCCGGCGTGATGGTATGGGGTGCCATTGGTTACACGTCTCGGTCTCATCTTCTTCTCATTGACTGCACTTTGAGCAGTGGACGTTACAAAAAAATGGCTCTGAGCACTATGGGACTTAACATCTGTTGTCATCAGTCCCCTAGAACTTAGAACTACTTAAACGTAACTAACCTAAGGACATAACGCACATCCATGCCCAAGGCAGGATTCTAACCTGCGACGGTAGCGGTCACGCGGTTCCAGACTGAAGCGCCTAGAACCGCAAGGCCACACTGGCCGGCTCTAGTATAATATATTTGTCCAATGAATACCCGTTCATCATCTGCATTTCTTCTTGGTGTAGCAATTTTAATGGGCAGTAATGTATAAGCGGCGTGAAGAGCATCATATGTTGACTGATAGCTGTAAAGGACCGACAGGCGCCACGTACTCTTGTGAGACAGCGTTATCAGCACCTGGCAAAGCTTCAAAGGGGCCCCATTTTGGGTCTAGATTTGGAAAGTTCATCGAATTTTTTCCAAATCTGTGGTGCATTCAGATGTGATAGTAGACCGATGTTGGACTGCATGGGAAGTTCGTGTACTGATACTCGTCGGCAAGGTTCCAGTCCGCCATGTTTGCCCACCATAAGGGGCGATCGCCGTATTGTGCACCAAGCACATCGCAACCCCTTCACACACCGATGTGGCAGAACATTATGACCAACCTACATAATATCCGGTATGTCGTCCTTTGTGCACGGATAACAGCAGCGACGTATCGTGGCATGGAAGCCGTGAGGCCTTGGGAGATCGCTGGAGAGAGTTTGTAGCACGCCTGCACACACAAGTCACCTAGTTCCGCCGTCCGATGTGGCAGTGCGGTTCTAGGCGCTTCCGTCTGGAGCCGCGTGACCGCTACAGTCGCAGGTTCGAATCCTGCCTCGGGCATGGATGTGTGTGACGTCCTTAGGTTAGTTAGGTTTTAGTAGTTATAAGTTCTAGGGGACTGATGACCACAGATTTTAAGTCCCATAGTGCTCAGAGCCATTTTTTGAACCGAACTCCCATCATGTCGCCTTAAGGGGATGTTTACTTTCTTTTGGTTCAAAAAAATCGATTTTTTTTAAATTGCATTTTTGGATCCATAAGTGTTCAGAATCCACCCCTGAAACGGTTTTTCCGAATACGGAACGGAATTGTTTGTTACTCGCGGTTGAACAAAAAATTGCACCTGCCTGAAATCGGCCTTTTTCACGCACCAGTTTTTTTTTTTTCTTTCGGACGACGAATTATTGTACCGGTGCTTGGGAGGAAACACACACAAAATTCGAATGAAAGTTTTAACGCGTGTGTTTGGAAGTTAGCCCCGAAGCATTTGCACTCTGGTGCGAAGACTGTAGATTGCGACTTTCCTGGCAGTGGGCAGCTTCAACGAAGGGTATTCAGCAATTCTGAAGACCGAGACAACGATGGACGTCACCCTTGGACTCTATTCGACGCAGTTCGCCAAGCATTCGGACGACCACCGGATTCAAGCGGCCGAAAACCGCTTGTCACCGGCCGTACGAGCGGCTCTGGAGCAGCGCAGGATGGCCCAGATGGAGCAGAACGCCCTCTATGAGGAACAGGAAGGACCAATTTATGGACCCGGAATAGCAGATTGAACGTAATTGCATTTATATGTAGTCAAAACTTCAAACGCGTTTTTCTCGAAATGACTTTTTTATCGCGTGATATGGTAACTTATAGCTAACTAAATTGTCTAGGTGTTGTACCACTTTTATTCCGATCCATCAACTATAAATATTTCTGCTTGGTCGACGAAGTCGAAAAATCGATCAAAATACCCAATTTTTTTTAATGGCCACAATTTTGTGGAGGTCTACAGCGAAATTTTGTTTCGTTGCGACAGCACTTCCGCCTTTGCTCTTCGACATTTCTGGTCCAAAAAATTTCAGTTTGTAGAGGAAATATCAATAAACATTTTCGCCAAATTTGACACTGATATTATAACACATCCCGAGAAAAAAGTTCTCAAAGAACATGCTTTTTCGAGCCAAAGATAGTAAAACACCCCTTAGCTCCCGTACAATGACATAATACCTGTTGTAGGTACAATCTGTGATATATGTGGGCACCGTCTGCAAAGTGTGCTGCGAATAGAGTTAGTAGTAAAGAAATGATAATCTAATGCGTCGTGTGTGATGATGAAATTTTACCACATGAACAGCGAAAATATAGTAAGCGATACAATTTTTTCCTTTCAGTATTTGCTGGGGGGGGGGGGAGGCGGGGGTATCAGCGAAAAAAAGTTTCATAAAGGTTTGAGATTAACTGTGGAGTTGTCTTGGAAGTTGCAAAGAAAAAAATGGCTCTGAGCACTATGGGGCTTAACATCTATGGTCATCAGTCCCCTAGAACTTAGAACTACTTAAACGTAACTAACCTAAGGACAGCACACAACACCCAGCCATCACGAGGCAGAGAAAATCCCTGACCCCGCCGGGAATCGAACCTGGGAACCCGGGCGCGGGAAGCGAGAACGCTACCGCACGACCACGAGATGCGGGCTAGTTGCTAAGAGCTTTCATTCTGAAATACAGGATAAATATAGTCTGCGTCTCCGAGAGTTGCAGTGCCTCAAGACACATACACGGTTTCTAACTATGATATTTGACTTACGTGTTAAACCGTTACCGTAATAAATAAATTAAGACCACATTTAAAATTTTTAGTATATCTATCTTGTCTACATGTTGCTTCCATTTCTGCTCATATGCCGATTTCTAATGTTATTGCCAGTATTTTGAGGTCATTTTTAACATCTTCGTTTCTTATTCTATCTTCTAGCTTACATCCTTTAACCGCTCTGAGAAATTTCATTTCCGATATCACTGTTAGACTGATATGTCTTCCTCGTTTCCTGTCCAAACATCAGATCTGTAAAGTAACAGTGGAACAGCTAGTGTTTTATAGAATTTCAGTTGCATTTCTTTAGTTGTCTTTTTGTGCCATGTTCTTTTCATTGTTCCACAGATATCCTGAAATTTTGCTCTTTTATACTTTATATGTTTATCATAATGAAAAGAAATGTCACAGCTCAGGTAGTTAAAATGACGTATTTGCTCTATGATTTTGTTTTCTGTCACTGACTTTGAGCGCACCTTTTGTTTCCCTTGGAAAGCCACTACTTTTATCTTTTCTATAGATACCTTGAAATTGTTACTTTGGCCAGTTTGGTTTGATATAGAAACATTTCTCTCGAGTTCTTTTTCTGGAATGGTTATTGTATTCTGGTCGTTAGCATATATTAATATTTTTTATAATGCTCCTTATTTAGCCTTCGTTCTTTTCTGTTTCGTCGTTTCAATTTTTAATCAACTCATTTACATACAAATTGAATAAAATTGATTGACTGCAACCTTTTTTAACTCCTTGGTTTGTTAAAAATGCCATCCTTACTTATTTCATTGCACATTCAGTTTAATTGCGTGAGCTCCTCATAGGCCGTATCAATCATCATGCAATTCCATTTTTTGTAATATTAAACAGATTTTTGTCCTCCTGAACGTGTGAAACGTCTCGATATAGTCGACAAAAGCTATATTTATTTATTATTAAATTTTCATTGGTTATTTATCAATATCTTCAAAGTAAATATGTTGTATGTCCAAACCTAAATCGACTCAGGTCTTCAATTAAAATTGTTTCGGCTGTTGATCTAATCTTCCAGTTAAAAACTTTTCATGTACTTATACACCTCTGATCAGTACAGTCTCCATTTTCTTTTTTAAGAACGATGTATACGATAACTGTTGACGAGATTTCTAGTATTCTCTATTTCTCTTGGCATAAGTTTAGAAAATACAAAACGCTTTCCTATAGGAGAATTCAGCATCACATTAATAAAAATAGGACAAAATGGAATACGGTAATGGGTAAAGGAATGAATGGGGATGTACTAGGGTAAGTCAATTATTATCCGTAAAGAAGTTGTAAAATTTTATTGTAATTAAATAGGAAACTTACAAGAACATCATCTTTTGACATACTCTCTTTACAGTGGCTCGGTATTCATGTCGGGAACAAGTCGAGATGGTGTTTCTGTCCGGCAAGGCAGACGGAAACAGTAGAGGGGCAGCAAGTCTGAACCAAAAAAGTACCTTCACAGACACCAACCATATCATACAACATTTCAAGCACCTTTTGGGCGTACGCATGGTCGTGGATACTTTTAGACAGTCAAACATGCAGGGAGGCAGCGGACTGTGCGTACATGGAATCTGGAGGACTAGATCCTACAGGATATTGAGACGAGCCATAGTACAAGCTCCAAGCAAGTGGCCGGCCAACATGGTATAAGCCAAAGTACGATTATGTGCATACAGCATGGGAGCCGCTACTACCTCTATCACCTGCAACGAGTCCAAGGATTATCAACTGCGGATTTCCCGCTGCGGCAAGGATTTTGTCTATGGTTTTTGCACCAGACCACCACAATTATGGGTTTTCTGTCATAAATCGTCTCTACTGATGAAGCAGCCTTTACCGGAACTGGCGTCATCAGTCAGCATAACCGTCATCTGTGGTCTACAGACAACCCTCGGGGAGTGGTTGAAGCGTCTCATCAGCATCGGATCAGCATCAGTGTGTGGGCAGGGATTCTTTCCGACCACATACCTGGACCTGTTGTTATTCCACAACGCCTCAACGGAGGAATGTACCTGGACTTCCTGTGCATTACTCCGCCTAGGCTGCCTAAGAGTGTGTCTTTGGCAATATGACAGGTTATGTGATTTCTGGATGACGGAGCTCCGCCCTGCATCCGCATTACAGTTCTGCGACACCTCAACAACGTCTTCTTCAGGTGTTGGATAGGACGTGGAGACCCCGTAGCACAGCCCGCTAGATCACCGGACTTAAACCCCCTGGATTTTTGCCTCTGGGTGAATCTGAAAAACGTTGTCTATGCTGAATCAACTTCCTGATGTTGAGACCCTTCACCAGCGTGTTCACAACGGCTGTGACGCTATTCGGACAGAGGCCGGAAGGTGCGAAAGATTTGTCGTCGTTGCACGCATTTTCGGACTATATTCATAGATATTTTTTCATCAATTTCCGGTCAGGAAACCACCCCTGTAGTTTGTCGGTTTCATTAATGTTTACTCTGTGTACGGGGTGGTCTATTGATCGTGACCGAGCCAAATATCTCACGAAATAAGCGTCAAACGAAAAAACTACAAAGAAAGAAACTTGTATAGCATGATGGGGGAAATCAGATGGCACTATGGTTGGCTCGCTAGATGGCGCTGTCATAAGTCAAACGGATATCAACTGCGCTTTTTTAAATACGAACCCTCATTTTTTATTACATATTCTTGTAGTACATAAAGAAATATGAATGTTTTAGTTTGACCACTGTTGTGTACATAGTTCCGCGTTGTCAGCGCGTACACAACTTTCCCACTAGAGCGCGCCCCGCTAAGCACAACAGTGCAGGCGCAGCGCTCGTCCATCTCCGCACTACGAGATGGCGCTGCCTTAGAGACGGACCAAATTCTGCTTCCGCCGATCTGCGTATTAATATGTCAGGCAGCCAATGAGACTGCTGCTAACGTAGAACCTTTTCTCCTCGCGGATCACACTCGCGCAGTGATACCTGAACGCACGAGATATTATAACGAGTGTACAGACCTCCGATTAGTCAGTCTGCATTTGTCTGCACCAGTCTGTACCAGTCTGCATTAGTCTGTATCAGTCTGTACTAGTTCTACGTTTGTCTGTACCAGTCTATAGTCAAGTTTCAGTCTGCGCCTAATAAGATTACCACATTCCTGTACATAGCCATGAAGATAAATGTATAGACACTTTGTCAAGTATCAGAGATATGTGAGAATAAGATTAACGTACCAAGACCAAGGGAACTTCAAATTGTCAATTGTAAATAGCATTCAGAACCAAGTTAAGTTATTTTTATGCTTGTTATTATTTTAATAAATGTGTTTGAAAGTTAATAAAATTGGTCACGGTCAATCTATTACTCTAAGCGTGCAAGTGGCATTTCTATCGTCTGACCTAACGGCAGAAGGCAAACACGCCACGATAAGACCACGAGACATATTGCTGACACTCGCCTACTTCGCTAGAGCGACAAGTCAAATAATCTGATGGTGTGTGTACCGAAGGTCTTACAGTATGCACTCCACAACCACATTTTTCGCTAGACGTTGAGTGAGGGTATTGTACCACAGACACAGTCCCTTTGACTGTTCAGATGTCGCTAACCCCCCCCCCCCCCCCCGCCCCATCACCCGTCCAAAGATGTAAACAATCATGCCCGAGCAGCGCCTATTGGACGGAGTGAGTCCGAGAGCCCATCAGTTCCAGTCATTCCATCAGGAAGGAGGTACCCCACGGCTCGTGTTGTCTGTAGTTAAACCATGCCTAGACAGTCAGTACCGCGGTTCTATCGCATCCGCATTGTTGGAAGGGCTCTCAACAAGGAAAGCGTCCAGGCGTCCCGGACTGAACCAAAGCGATGTTGTTCAGACATGGAAGAGATACAGAGAGACGGGAACTGTCGATGACATGCCTCGGTCAGCCGCCCGAGGGCTGCTACTGCAGTGGATGACCGCTACCTACGCATTATGGCTCGGAGGAACCCTGACTGCAACGCCACCATGTCGAATAATGCTTTTCGTGCAGCCACAGGACGTCATGCTACGACTCAAACTGTGCGCAGTAGGCTGCATGATGCGCAATTTCACTGCCGACGTCCATGGCGAGGTCCATCATTGCAACCACGACACCATGCAGTGCGGTACAGATGGGCCCAACAACATGGCTAATGAACCACTCAGGATTGCCATCATGTTCTGTTCACCGATAAGTGTCGCATATGCCTTCAACCAGAGAACAGTCGGAGACGTGTGTGGAGGCAACTCGGTCAAGATGAACGCCTTAGACACACTGTCAGCAACGTGGAGGTTCCCTGACGTTTTGGGGTGGCATTATGTGGGGCCGACGTACGCCGCTGGTGGTCATGGAAGTCGCCGTAACGGCTGTACGACACCTCAATGCAATCCTCCGTCCCTTAGTGCAACCATATCGGCAATATAATTGGCGAGGCATTCCTCTTCATGGACGACAATTCGCGCCCCCATCGTGAACATGTTGTGAATGCCTTCCTTCAGGATAACGACATCGCTCGACTAGAGTGGTCAGCAGGTTCTCCAGTCATGGACCCTATCGAACATGCCTGTGATAGATTGATGAGGACTGTTTATGGCCGACATGACCCACCAACCACTCTGAGGGATCTACGCCGAATCGCCGTTGAGGAGTGGGACAGTCTGGATCAACAGTGCCTTGATGAACTTGTGTATAGTATGGCACGACGAATACAGGCCTGTATCAATGCAAGAGGACGTGCTAGTGGGTATTAGAGGTACCAGTGTGATACAGCAATCTGGACCACCACCTCTGAAGGTCTCACTGTACGGTGGTACAACATGCAATGTGCGGTTTTCATGAGCAATGAAAAGGGCGGAAATGATGTTGATCTCTATTCCAATTTTCTGTAGAGATTCCGGAACTCTCGGAATAGAGAATCATATGTACCATTTACTGATGTTTAGAAAGTTGACTGTAGTGTGCATATTTTTTTTAAGCTTTCCATCCTTTCAATCACATACCAAGAAGAACATCTTGCACCCGAAGATGTCATTCTTTAATTACTTTTGTACCTTGCTGTTTGGCCATAACAAATAAAATTTCAAAAGCAGCACAATTTAAACAACTCTTTCCTATACATTACAGTATGACGATGGTGATTATGGGTCTAAAGAGACTAAGCGTCTGTGATGACGAGTCTTTAATCGACAACACCTCCCCCCTCCCCCGAAAAAAAATGGTTCAAATGGCTCTGAGCACTATGGGACTTAACATCTGTGCTCATCAGTCCCCTAGAACTTAGAACCACTGAAAGCTAACTAACCTAAGGACATCACACACATCCATGCCCGAGGCAGGACTCGTACCGGCGACCGTAGCAGTCGCGCGGTTCCGGACTGAGCGCCTAGAACCGCTAGACCACCGCGGCCGGCCCCCCTCCCCCGAGGACGGAATGAATACATGTTTTTGCGTGTAGAGCAGAGCTTCCCAAAATGTGTTCTGCGGAAAGTGAATAAGGCCTCCGCAAAAGAGTATTCATATCGAAATCTTAAACATGTCTGCGAATGAGCAACTGTGTAAATCTGAAGAGGTTTAAAAAATTAGCCAACGAGTCGCAAGCGAAAAATGTACTAGCCCTTGACCTAGGTTTCGATATTTCTAAAAATATCTTCTTCAGAACGAGTGGGACTTGTTATAGCAGATGAGACAAAAGCCTTTGTCTCCGGCATGATATACACTTAACTTATGCAAACCTTTTATCCTGTAATAATTTTATACTGACAAGAGCCTCTGCCAGTTGTCATTTACAGTGAGCATTCATTCTGAAGTAGGCTAAGCATAATCTGGCTGTTATCTGAAGACATGGGTTGGATTAATTCTTGTTTTTGTCAATTTTAAGGCGGCCGTGGTGGCCGAGCGGTTCTCGGCGCTTCAGTCCGGAACCGCGTGACTGCTACGGTAGCAGGTTCGAATCCTGCCTCGGGCATGGATGTGTGTGATGTCCTTACGTTAGTTAGGTTTAAGTAGTTCTAAGTTCTACAGGACTGATGACCTCAGATGTTAAGTCCCATAGTGCTCAGAGCCATTTTTGTCAATTTTATATGCGACAAGAACCGTTCGGTTTCAGCTAATCTTATGTACCATCACGTGATGCAACAAGGCCTATTCCTTCTATTTTTAGAAATATCGAAATCAGGTCAAAGGCTAATAAACCTTTGGCTGATATTTCAAAAATGGTTCAAGTGGCTCTGAGCACTGTGGGTCATCATTCCCCTAGAACTTAGAACTACTTAAACCTAACTAACCTGAAGACATCACACACGTCCATGCCCGAGGCAGGATTCGAACCTGCGACCCTAGCGGTCGAGCGGTTCCAGGCTGAAGCGCCTAGAATCGCTCGGCCACATCGGCCGGTGCTGATTTTTTCACCTTTCCCTTATTTATATCGAGGCGTTTTTTCCGACATTTGACGGTAAAATAATAATTTTTATTCTATTACGAAGTCTGTGTTACTAGTTATGGTCTAAATTTGAAGAAAGCACTGAATAATAAAGATTTATCCTAGTCTTTAAAAAAATTATTAACCTTCAAAATTAAACAAGGTGTTCCGTCGAAGTGCCAGGAGCCTCAAAGTGTTCCGGCAGATGAGAAGTTTGGGAACCTCTGGTCTAGAGTAAATTTCTTGTGCATGCGTGAGAAAGGATAGTGTATATCTGAGCGCGGGACGTGGGCTCTTGCTCGGTATTTACCTTTTGGGATGAGGAAAACAGCCTAAAAATCACATCCACATTAGCCGGCACTGTAGCCTTCGACGCTTATCCGCGACGCGGAGTCGATCCGGGTGAGACTCGCTCATCCGTATCCCGGAAGCGTGACGATAGCGCGTTCGGGTATCCGTTCGGGCGCATTCGTGCAGTAAACACTGCATGTGAAGCGCTCAGAACCGCTCCCCCTGTGCTCCAGTTACGTGGCGACAGGTGTGGCAGAGAACGTGACAGCCCCACAGCGGAACACTTTCCTGAGAGATTCCGCGGAGATTGCCGGCGCCGGGATGTGAAGCCGGATCCGGCTCGCAGAGGCTAGCCCGACGCCTTTCACTGCCGCCGGGGCGATCGGTCGCTTTCACTCGGCACAGATCCACCGAGGCCTTGGCCGCGCGTAGCTGGAGACGAAGCGGCGTACAGCTGCCGAGGCTGCGCCCGAAGACAGTCTTAGGTTCGATTACCAGTGCCCACAGCCAAACCACAAGAAACTTTGTCGTGTAAGGCGCGCTGTACTGGGATAGTTTCAGAAAAATGTGCTGCTCCTAACAAGTACACTACTGGCAATTAAATTTCATACACCACGAAGATGACGTGCTACAGAAGCGAAATTTAACCGACAGGAAGAAGATAATGTGATATGCAAATGATCAGCTTTCCAGAGCATTCACACAAGGTTGGCGCCAGTGGAGACACCTACAACGTGCTGACATGAGGAAAGTTTGCAACCGATTTCTCATACACAAACAGCAGTTGACCGGCGTTGCCTGGTGAAACGTTGTTGTGATGCCTCGTGTAAGGAGGAGAAATGCGTACCATCGCGTTTCCGACTTTCATAAAGGTCGGATTGTAGCCTATCGCGACACTGCTGCTCGCGTTGGTCGAGATGCAATGACTGTTAGCAGAATATGGAATCGGCGGGTTCAGGAGGGTAATACGGAACGCCGTGCTGGATCTCAACGGCCTCGTATCACTAGCAGTCGAGATGACAGGCATCTTATCCGCATGGCTGTAACAGATCGTGCAGCCACGTCTCGATCCCTGAGCCAACAGATGGGGACGTTTGCAAGACGACAACCATCTGACGAAGACTTCGACGAAGTTTGCAGCAGCATGGGTTATCAGCTCGGAGACCGTGGCTGCGGTTACCCTTGACGCTGCATCACGGACAGGAGCGCCTGCGATGGTGTACTCGACGACGAACCTGGGTGCACGAATGGCAAAACAGCACTTTTTCAGATGAATGCAAGTTCTGTTTACAGCATCGTCATGGTCGCATCCGTGTTTGGCGACATCGCGGTGAACGCACATTGGAAGCGTGTATTCGTCATCGCCGTACTGGCGTATCACCCGGCGTGATGGTATGGGGTGCCATTGGTTACACGTCTCGGTCCCCTCTTGTTCGCATTGGCGGCACTTTGAACAGTGGACGTTACATTTCAGATGTGTTACGACCCGTGGCTCCACCCTTCATTCCATCCAGCAGGATAGTGCACGACCGCATGTTGCAGGTCCTCATGGGATTTTCTGGATACAGAAAATGTTGGACTGCTGCCCTGCCCAGCACATTCTCCAGATCTCTCACCAACTGAAAATTTCTGGTCAATGATGGCCTAGCAACTGGCTCGTCACAATACGCCAGTCACTACTCTTGATGAACTGTGGTATGGTGTTGAAGCTGCACGGGCAGCTGTACCTGTACACGCTATGCAAGCTGTGTTTGACTCAATGCCCAGGCGTATCAAGGCTATTATTACGGCGAGAGGTGGTTGTTCAAATGGTTCAAATGGCTCTGAGCACTATGGGACTTAACATCTGTGGTCATCAGTCCCCTAGAACTTAGAACTACTTAAACCTAACTAAGGACATCACACACATCCATGCCCAAGGCAGGATTCGAACCTGCGACCGTAGCAGTCCCACGGTTCCGGACTGAGCGCCTACAACCGCTAGACCACCGCGGCCGGCAGAGGTGGTTGTTCTGCGAACTGATTTCTCATGATCTATGCACCCAAATGTAATCTAGTATAAGATATTTCTCCAATGAATACCCGTTTATCATCTGCATTTCTTCTTGGTTTAGCAATGTTAGTGGCCAGTAGTGTAGCTACCAGGAGCCACGTAAATGGGATTGGGCACGTAAAACAAACAAGAAATGGAGATGACAGTCTCAGATGTACAGGAAGGATCATAATGTAACTCATCCAATTAAAGAAGTGGCTCAGCAAACACTCGTTCTACCGAAGCCTGAGTACATAATTGTTGAGGTTTTCGTGGCCACTTGTTGGCTTCTGTGTCGGGTTCTTCGACCGTTGTTTGTTTGACGATTTTCCTGACACCTGACAAGTTCAAGTTGTGGCATGTCCAATGTTCGGCCGCCAGCCCGATCTCACTCCACCACCGGCATTGGAGGGTGAAGCTTATGTCAGAGCATTGTGTTGGCGAAACGACAGAAAAATCCTTAAACAAGCGGCGGTCGGGCCTGAAACAACAGCCAGCAGGCAATACCTGACTTGTTTTGAAGGCGAAAGTGGCACTTAATGTGCCAGACGTTTGCTGGTGGGTGATAATTAGTATGTCATTGAGCCGTGTATCGACTCGTGCTACACCTTGTGTTTAGATTGCATTGGTTTTCCTTTTCTTCCCCTGACATGTTTGTTTGATATGTTGTCTGTCAGTAAGTGGCTGCTTGGTTGTGTTTTCCCTCTGCTATCGATATCTGCGCGCAGAGAGAGAGAGTGCGGTGGACACGGGAGGGCAGTGTGGCTCTCCAGCGAGAAGCAGGCGTGGTCGGTTGTACCCAGTCGCCACGTGATGTGTGTCGGTTGTGTGTAACGAGCGGGTCGAGTTGACGGAAGAGCTCCCCGCGTGTTGGTTGTATACAGAATCGCCCCACGAGTAGTTGCTGTTTATTTCGCCTCGGTGGGACGTTAACAAGCTTCTTTAATTCCTCCGTTTCAACACTGGAGTTTAAAAGGAGACACCTAACACGAAGGAGCGGTCACTACCCGTCAACGTTGCAGAGAAGACGTGGACTCCGGTGACAGAGCGTGTTGTCGCGTGACCGTGGCGTGTTGGGTACGCTGGCGACGCGTGCGCGGTCGGATGTGTGGATCCTGGCCATCGGAGGTCGTCTACTGCCTGTTCGAGCATAATTGCAAGTTAAGTTCATGGAAAGTTTAATCATTAAGTAATAAGTTTGCGTAACCAGCGTCTCTTCTGCCTTGTGACCTCCGGCGACCGGGTTTCCTGTCCCTGGCCCCGGTGTAATTGAAGACAGTGATCTTTCCTCCTCCTCTCGTTACTGTCCGATGTGAGGTGTAGTTTTGGCAGTTCAATTGTTTCGCTATTCTGTCGTGGGTTATGAATAAATTCATGCTTCTTGTTGGTTGATCATGTGGTCGCTCATTCAGGACTGTGTGGTGTAATGTTTCCTTGCTCGAGGTTAGCTCTAATTCTGTCAGCAAGTTAAGCCATCTTATTGCAAGTTTTAGCTGACTAAAAGTCGGTGCAGTGACCAGCCTGAGAGTGGCAATTGTGTTTACGGGCGTATTTAAATTGGTCAGTATTCTGCCCAGCCTGAGCATCCCTGAGTGGGTGATTTGTGGCCGCCTTACACAGGTCCGTCATATCTGTTATGTTCTGATGGTATTCCAGGACACTTTTGTTTAATTTTTTTTAAATTCCTTCAAGTTTGTAAATTCTTTTATTGCCATTAATCGTGTGTGTGCTGAGACCTGTTTAAATTTTTTTAAATGGCGGTGTTGGAAGCTTCACTACCTCACCGTACTTTACTAACAAAGTTCTGTATTTACTTTAGTAGCCTGTTTAATCATCATCATTTATGACTGATTATGCCTTTCAGCGTTGAAATGGTTCTGAGCACTATGGGACTTAACATCTATGGTCATCAGTCCCCTAGAACTTAGAACTACTTAAACCTAACTAACCTAAGGACAGCACACAACACCCAGTCATCACGAGACAGAGAAAATCCCCGACCCCGCAGGGAATCGAACCCGGGAACCCGGGCGTGGGAAGCGAGAACGCTACCGCACGACCACGAGCTGCGGACTTTTCAGCGTTCAGTCTGGAGCACAGTCCCCCTTATAAAACTCCTCCATGATCCCCTATTCAGTGCTAACATTGGTGCCTCTTCTGATGTTAAGCCTATTACTTCAAAATCATTCTTAATCGAATCCAGGTACCTTCTCCTTGGTCTGCCCCGACTCCTCCTACCCTCTACTGCTGAACCCATGAGTCTCTTGGGTTACCTTGCTTCTCCCATGCGTGTAACATGACCCCACCATCTAAGCCTGTTCGCCCTGACTGCTACATCTATAGAGTTCATTCCCAATTTTTCTTTGATTTCCTCATTGTGGACACCCTCCAGCCATTGTTCCCATCTACTAGTACCTGCAATCATCCTAGCTACTTTCATATCCGTAACCTCAACCTTATTGATAAGTTAACCTGAATCCACCCGGCTTTCGCTCCCATACAACAGAGTTGGTCGAAAGATTGAACGGTGCACAGATAACTTAGTCTCGGTACTGACTTCCTTCTTGCAGAAGAGAGTAGATCGTAGCTGAGCGCTCACTGCATTAGCTTTGCTATACCTCGCTTGCAGTTCTTTCACTATGTTGCCATCCTGTGAGAATATGCATCCTAAGTACTTGACACCGTCCACCTGTTCTAACTTTGTTCCTCCTATTTGGCACTCAATCCGTTTATATTTCTTTCCCACTGACATTATTTTCGTTTTGGAGATGCTAATCTTTATACCATAGTCCTTACATTTCTGATCTACCTCTGAAATATTACTCTGCAAACTTTCAATCGAATCTGCCATCACAACTAAGTCATCCGCATATGCGAGACTGCTTATTTTGTGTTCACATATCTTAATCTCACCCAGCCAGTCTATTGTTTTCAACATATGATCCATAAATAATATGAACAACAATGGAGACAGGTTGCAGCCTTGTCTTACCCCTGAAACTACTCTGAACCATGAACTCAGTTTACCGTCAACTCTAACTGCTGCCTGACTATCCATGTAAAGACCTTTAATTGCTTGCAAAAGTTTGCCTCCTATTCCATAATCTCGTAGAACAGACAATAACTTCACCAGCAGCAGTGGCTATGCGGTTCTAGGCGCTTCAGTCTGGAACCGCGCGACCGCTACGGTCGCAGGTTCGAATCCTGCCTCGGGCATGGATGTGTGTGCTGTCCTTAGGTTAGTTAGGTTTAATTATTTCTAAGTTCTAGGGGACTGATGACCACAGATGTTAAGTCCCATAGTGCTCAGAGCCATTTAGACAATAACTTCCTCCTAGGAACCCGGTCATATGCCTTTTCTAGATCTATAAAGCATAGATACAATTCCATGTTCCACTCATAACACCTTTCCATTATTTGTCGTAAGCTAAAGATCCGGTCCTGACAGCCTCTAAGAGCCCTAAACCCACACTGATTTTCATCGAATTGGTCCTCAACTAATACTCGCACTTTCCTTTCAACAATATCTGAGAAGATTTTACCCACAACGCTGATAAAAGAGATACGTCTGTAGTTGTTACAACCTTTTCTGTTTCCATGTTGGTGTGATTACTGCTTTTGTCCAGTGTGAAGGAACCTGTCCCGACTCCCAGGCCATTTCAATTATCCTGTGTAGCCATTTAAGATCTGACACTCAAATACAGTGGAATGTCAGGTCTTAAATGGCTACACAGTGTAAGAGGTCCGAGCAGATGTAATTTCGATGTATTGCTCATGCGCTGCCTGCGATATGCAAGGTATAAGAGAATCTCTGACCAGAGAGCAGTGTTGACTGCAGTAGGAACTGTGTAGCTGTAGCAGTAAGTTGTTGCTAGCGAGCAGTCTGCTCTGGTGTGGTCTGGTGTATGGTGTTGGCTGGCCCGGACGCGGTGCAGCGATGCCGGAGCCTGAGTATTATTGTATAAGGTAAAAAGCAGCCTCGCGCATATGTAGTAATGTTATCTCAAGTCACATGTTAATGTTTTAAAAGTCTCGTAATAATAATCTTCTTCATAAAAAGTAACTTTTAACAACCATTCACTTCAATTTAAAGAATTTACTAATTTCTCTCATCCATGATCATCCCGATTATTGCAATAGAAAAATCAGTTGCTTCCTTTCATAAATGATAGATGGGTCGGCCAGCATTGCACAGAGCTGTGCCGGAAAAATTCATTGTAAGAGCAGATAGATCCGGCGACTTCATTGAGGTAAGAATTTTTCCTTTTTTTATTCAGAATGATCTTTCAGGGCCATGACACAGCACTGCTGTCGTCCAAAATTTACCAGGTTAAATTCACAGTGAATTATTGAAAAGTCATAAGTGAGCGACAATTTAATTGAGAGGTCAGTTACATTGTTTTATTACCAGGTTACTGAATTTATTTTTTTATTGGGACGTTACACTGAATGTGAAGACATAATTATAATTTTTACTGTTGAGAGGTTTAGGAATTTTTCTGTTGTGAGGTTACGCTAAATGTGAATGAATTTTGAGCTTGGATTAAATCAGAAAGAATTTTTTGTGGAGGTTAAATGCGAATGAATTTCTGTAGGGAGGTTATAAATGGGAATGAATTTTGTGGGGAGGTTACACTGTGAAAGAATTTTGTTTTGAGGTTACACTAAATTAGAATCTTATTCACATTATTTTTTTTTATTTTGTGGAGAGGTTACAACAGGATAATTGAAATGGCCTGGGAGTCGGGACAGGTTCCATCAGACTGGACAAAAGCAGTAATCACACCAATCTTTAAACGTGGAAACAGAAAAGATTGTAACAACTACAGAGGTATCTCTGTTTACTAATGTTCTTTAATTTTTTTAAATTGTTGTATTGCTATAAATTACTTGATTGCCGTTAGTGGCGTGTTTAGAAGGCTGTTTATTGTCGTTCTGCCAGTTTCTGTAAGGTACGAATAAAACATTCGTGAAAATCTCAACTCGACAGTAAACTACTAGAAATTTGGCCCCGTTTCCCAACTTGTGGTGTGGCTTGTAGTAACCGTAATCACCGTGTGTGTCAGTCACGTACGAGCATGTCAGATGTTCAGTGCTAAGCGGTGCAGACAGTGGGGGCTGACCTTGTCGTGTATGAAGAAGAATCCGTAGGTGATGCTGGAGGTGTAGATGCAGGCGGAGGTGAGGAAGACGCCGTAGAAGCCGATGGCCCTGAGCAGGACCCCGGACAGAGCCATGCCGATGGGGACGCCCAGCATCAGGCAGACGTTGACCACGCCGATGCGAAGCGTCCGCTCCTCCGGAGTCGTCACGTCCCCCATGTAGCTGCCAACACACACCAGCACGCGGCCACCGGTCACCACACGGGGGTACACTGAACGGCTGCAGAGCTGCTGGGCACTACAGGGTGTCACAAAAAAGTACGGCCAAACTTTCAGGAAACATTCCTCACACACAAAGAAAGAAAAGATGTTATGTGGACATGTGTGCGGAAACGCTTCATTTCCATGTTAGAGCTCATTTTAGTTTCGTCAGTATGTACTGTACTTCCTCGATTCACCGCCAGTTGGCCCAATTGAAGGAAGGTAATGTTGATTTCGGTGCTTGTGTTGACATGCGACTCATTGCTCTACAGTACTAGCATCAAGCACATCAGTACGTAGCATCGACAGGTTAGTGTTCATCACGAACGTGGTTTTGCAGTCAGTGCAATGTTTACAAATGCGGAGTTGGCAGATGCCCATTTGATGTATGGAATAGCACGGGCCAATAGCCGTGGCGCGGTACGTTTGTATCGAGACAGATTTCCAGACCGAAGGTGTCCCAACAGGAAGACGTTCGAAGCAATTGGTCGGCGCCTTAGGGAGCACGGAACATTCCAGCCTACGACTCGCGACCGGGGAAGACCTAGAACGACGAGGACACCTGCAATGGACGAGGCAATTCTTCGTGCAGTTGACGATAACCCTAATGTCAGCGTCAGAGAAGTTGCTGCTGTACAAGGTAACGTTGACCACGTCATTGTATGGAGAGTGCTACGGGAGAACCAGTTGTTTCCGTACCATGTACAACGTACGCAGGCACTATCAGCAGCTGATTGGCCTCCACGGGTACACTTCTGCGAATGGTTCATCCGACAATGTGTCAATCCTCATTTCAGTGCAAATGTTCTCTTTACGCATGAGGCTTCATTCCAACGTCATCAACACAGATTTTCTGTGAACGTTTGGGCAGACATTGTTGGTGATGTCTCGATTGGGCCCCGTGTTCTTCCACCTACGCTCAATGGAGCACGATATCATGATTTCATACGGGATACCCTACCTGTGCTGCTAGAACATGTGCCTTTACAAGTACGACACAACATGTGGTTCAAGCACGATGGAGCTCCTGCACATTTCAGTCGAAGTGTTTGTACGCTTCTCCACAACAGATTCGGTGACCGACGGATTGGTAGAGGCGGACCAATTCCATGGCCTCCACGTTCTCCTGACCTCAACCCTCTTGACTTTCATTTCTGGGGGCATTTGAAAGCTCTTGTCTACGCAACCCCGGTACCAAATGTAGAGACTCTTCGTGTTCGTATTCTGAACGGCTGTGATACAAAACGCCATTCTCCAGGGCTGCATCAGCGCATCAGGGATTCCATGCGACGAAGGGTGGATGCATGTATCCTCGCTAACGGAGGACATTTTGAACATTTCCTGTATCAAAGTGTTTGAAGTTACGCTGGTACGTTCTGTTGCTGTGTGTTTCCATTCCATGATTAATGTGATTTCAAGAGAAGTAATAAAATGAGCTCTAACATGGAAAGTAACCGTTTCCGGACACATGTCCACATAACATATTGTGTTTCTTTGTGTGTGAGGAATGTTTCCTGAAAGTTTGGCCGTACCTGTATAAGTAGCGCAAGGTGTCTTGTAGATTAAGCTAATAGAAAAAAGTCACCCCTCAAAAAAGGTGAACTTATACACTCCTGGAAATAGAAAAAAGAACACATTGAGACCGGTGTGTCAGACCCACCATACTTGCTCCGGACACTGCGAGAGGGCTGTACAAGCAATGATCACACGCACGGCACAGCGGACACACCAGGAACCGCGGTGTTGGCCGTCGAATGGCGCTAGCTGCGCAGCATTTGTGCAACGCCGCCGTCAGTGTCAGCCAGTTTGCCGTGGCATACGGAGCTCCATCGCAGTCTTTAACACTGGTAGCATGCCGCGACAGCGTGGACGTGAACCGTATGTGCAGTTGACGGACTTTGAGCGAGGGCGTATAGTGGGCATGCGGGAGGCCGGGTGGACGTACCGCCGAATTGCTCAACATGTGGGGCGTGAGGTCTCCACAGTACTTCGATGTTGTCGCCAGTGGCCGGTGGAAGGTGCACGTGCCCGTCGACCTGGGACCGGACCGCAGCGACGCACGGATGCACGCCAAGACCGTAGGATCCTACGCAGTGCCGTAGGGGACCGCACCGCCACTTCCCAGCAAATTAGGGACACTGTTGCTCCTGGGGTATCGGCGAGGACCATTCGCAACCGTCTCCATGAAGCTGGGCTACGGTCCCGCACACCGTTAGGCCGTCTTCCGCTCACGCCCCAACATCGTGCAGCCCGCCTCCAGTGGTGTCGCGACAGGCGTGAATGGAGGGACGAATGGAGACGTGTCGTCTTCAGCGATGAGAGTCGCTTCTGCCTTGGTGCCAATGATGGTCGTATGCGTGTTTGGCGCCGTGCAGGTGAGCGCCACAATCAGGACTGCATACGACCGAGGCACACAGGGCCAACACCCGGCATCATGGTGTGGGGAGCGATCTCCTACACTGGCCGTACACCACTGGTGATCGTCGAGGGGACACTGAATAGTGCACGGTACATCCAAACCGTCATCGAACCCATCGTTCTACCATTCCTAGACCGGCAAGGGAACTTGCTGTTCCAACAGGACAATGCACGTCCGCATGTATCCCGTGCCACCCAACGTGCTCTAGAAGGTGTAAGTCAACTACCCTGGCCAGCAAGATCTCCGGATCTGTCCCCCATTGAGCATGTTTGGGACTGGATGAAGCGTCGTCTCACGCGGTCTGCACGTCCAGCACGAACGCTGGTCCAACTGAGGCGCCAGGTGGAAATGGCATGGCAAGCCGTTCCACAGGACTACATCCAGCATCTCTACGATCGTCTCCATGGGAGAATAGCAGCCTGCATTGCTGCGAAAGGTGGATATACACTGTACTAGTGCCGACATTGTGCATGCTCTGTTGCCTGTGTCTATGTGCCTGTGGTTCTGTCAGTGTGATCATGTGATGTATCTGACCCCAGGAATGTGTCAATAAAGTTTCCCCTTCCTGGGACAATGAATTCACGGTGTTCTTATTTCAATTTCCAGGAGTGTATTTACATAACATCAAATATTATAGCACATACTTATATTAAACTAATAATAAAGTATCAGAACCTAATTAAGACGTCAATGTTAGCAAAAAGATTTGGAAGTGTTTCGACGCGAACCACCGCCCCCAACAACATGTCTTGCGTGGACTGAGACGCTACTCATTACGCTACATCAACAATATGTTCCCCTTGTACTTAATCATACTGTGTTACCCCTTACTGAAAATGTTAATCATAGATAATTATGTTACTAATTTAAATTTAATTATAACAAATTGTGTCAAGAACAATGCGTTTTGAGTGGATCTTCAGCGTGTCGCTGCCTTCAAATAGCCTACTCTCATAATACGCAAGTTACAATAATTCTTTTGCCACGAATATGTTTCTCATTATTTTCTTGGAACGAATCACACAGTTAACAACGGGTTTTCCAGTGATTCTTAATTTGCTGGTGCTCAGAAACGGCATATGTACATATAGGCTTGAAATGAATGCCAATATGGCGCCTCACAACTCTGTACAGAAGGGAGGCGGCGTTCGTGTGACGCAGGTGGCGTTGTGCCATCTCATTGGTCAACGCTCAGACGCACGCTCAGAACATCTGACGTGCCAGATATTGTTCCGCACGATCGGAAAGATTCCCCAGCGTGCTGTTCCACGTTATGACGTCAGAAACCCGGCACGCTCAACGCTCAACGTTCGGATGCACGGTCCGTGTGCCGACAGCTTAAGGGTGGACCAACAACATGGTGAATTCCAGCATTACTGATGGATGGCGGCACGAACTTGTACGTCATTTTCAGCCAGGTGTCCAGATACTTTTGATCACGTAGTGTACCTAAGTGATTAATATAGCAAGGTCACTGGTTACTTCAAGCGCGAAATAAACCTTTGAAAATGTGATATGCTGGTACATTAATAACCAGTGTAACCACCAGAATGATGAATGCAAGCGTGCAAATGTGGATGTATTTCGTTGTACAGGTGCCGAACGTCAGCTTATGGGATGGAGTTAATTACATATAGCACTTGGTCGGTCAGTACAGGGACGCTAAATTTGCCGTCCGATGATGTTCCATATGTGCTCCACTGGAGACAGATCACGTGATCGAGCAGGTCAAGGTAACAGGCCAACAATATGAAGAACATGGTGGGTTACAACAGCGGAATGTGGACGAGCGTTATCCTATTGGAAAACACTCCCTGGAATTCTGTTCGTGAGTGGTAGCACAACAGGTCGAACCACCAGACTGACGAACAGTTTGCCGTCAGGGTGCGTGGGATGGATACGCGACTGCTCTGCTATCTTAATGATCATCAGTAATAAGCAATTACTAGCAACCCTTTGTGGTCACCATTTCAAGTAATTCGCGAAAATGTCATCAGTTTGAAAAATAATGCCAAAGCATGCCAAACCTGGATATCATTATTTGCTTATTACTTTGCAAATGATTGCGTCTCACATTAATGTGTAATAATTTTCGTTCCTGGGAACAACTATTTTTCAGTTCTAATGTTACGTATCCGTTCTGCGAAACGGAGCGTGGAATGTCAGATCCTTTAATCAGGCAGGTAGAGTAGAAAATTTAAAAAGGGAAATGGGTAAGTTAATGTCAAATATAGTGCGAATTAGTGAAGTTCGGTGGCAGGAGGAACGAGACTTTTGGTTAGTATACAGGGTTATAAATACAAAATCAGGTAGTGGTAATGCAGGAGTAGGTATAATAATGAATAAAAAAATAGGAGCGCGGGTAAGCTACTACGAACAGCATTGTGAACGCATTATAATAGTCAAGATATACGCGAAGCCCACGCCTACCACAGTAGTACAAGTTTATATGCCAACTAGCTCCGCAGATGACGAAGAAACTGAAGAAATGTATGATGAGATAAAAGAAGTCATTCAGATAGTGAGGAGAGACGAAAATTTAATAGTTGTGGGGGACTGGAATTCGATACTAGGAAAAGGAAGAGAAGGAAATGTAGTAGGTGAATATGGACTGGGGGTAGGGAATGAAAGACGAAGCCGCATGTTAGAATTTTGTACAGAGCATAACTTGATCATAGCTAAAACTTGGTTCAAGAATCATGAAAGACGGCTGTATACGTGGAAGAGGTCTGGATATAATGAAGGGTTTCACATACATTGTATAATGGTAAGACAGAGATTTAGGAACCAGGTTTTAAATTGTAGAACATTTCCAGGTGCAGATGTGGACTCTGACCACAATTTGTTGGTTATGAACTGAAGAAATTGCAAAAAGGTAGGGTTTTAAGGAGATGAGACCTGGATAAACTGAAAGAACCAGAGGTTTGACAGAGTTTCAGAGTGAGCATTAGGAACGATTGATAAGAATGAGGGAAAGAAATAATGTATAGGAAGAATGTGTAGCTCTGAGGGATGAAATAGCGAAGGCAGCAGAGGATCAAGTAGGTAAAAGACGAGAGCTAGTATAAATGCTTCGGTAACGAAAGAAATGCAGTAAATGAAGCATGTGAAAAGGAATACAAACGTCTCAAAAATGAGATCGTCAGGAAGAGCAAAACTGCTAAATAGGGGGCTAGAGGATAAATGTAAGGATGTAGAGGCATTTATCACTAGGAGTAAGATAGATACTGCCTACAGGAAAATTAAAGAGAACTTTGGAGGAAAGAGAAGCAGTTGAATGAAGATCGAGATGGAAAACAAGTTCTAAGCAAAGAAGGGAAAGCATCGCCAAGAAGGATTCAGGATTCACACTCATTGCAGTGGAAGTTCGAAAACATAACAAAATAAATTTTTTTACCTGCAAAATTTCATCATTTTTTCACTTACAAATGGCAGCATTTATTGCTATAGGTCCACTTTTCTTCATAAGTAAGAGAGATTCTTCGATGAATTTTGCACAGCATACAAACCATGTTTAAAGGTGTGTGAAACTCTATAATTTTCCAAATCTATTAAAAACTGTGATAAAAATTGAGGTAATTAACTGTAAAATTTGTGTTTTTTCTAAACATGAAGTTTAAAATATAACAGTTCATTCGTTTTTTCATAAATTAAATAAATTCTAGAGTTTCATACACCTGTGAGTATGGTTTGTGTAAATTCATCGAAGAATCTCTCTTACTTATGAAGAAACGTGTACCTATAGCAACATAAGCAGCCAATAGAACTGAAAAATGGTGAACTTTCACATGTAAAAAAAATATTTTGTTATTTTTTTGACCTTCCACTGCTATGATTGTGAATCTTGAATCCTTCCTGGTCATGCTGACAAAGTTTCATGAATTTATTTGTAAAAGTATAGACAGTGGAAATTAAAATGTCCTGTGGTGTCTCTCTTGCTCCAAGTCAGACCGTTTGACGTCCTACCCCCCATAACCTAGGGAACATGTGATAGTCACTGGCCGCTAAGTCAGGACTATAGGGTGGGTGGGTGACTATGTTCCACTGAAACTGTTGCAGGAGAGCAACGGTTTGCCGAGCGATGTGTGGGCGAGCGTTGTCATGGAGAATGTGTACGACTTTGCTCAGCATTCCTCTTCTCCGGTTCTGAATTGCCCGTTTGAGTTTTTTCAGAGTCTCACAGTACCTGTCAGCGTAAATTGTGGTACCAGCGATTCAGCTCCGACGAGGAGGTGAAAGGAGAGGTTCATAACTTTCTGAACAGCATGGCGGCGAGTTAGTACGACATGGGCATACAAAAACTGCCACAGCGTCTGTGGATGACATCGGAAGTTCACTGAGGCTTTTTGCGGATGATGCTGTGGTATATCGAGAGGTTGTAACATTGGAAAATTTTACTGAAATGTAGGAGGATCTGCAGCGAATTGACGCATGGTGCAGGGAATGGCAATTGAATCTCAATGTAGACAAGTGTAATGTGCTGCGAATACAAAGAAAGAAAGATCCCTTATGATTTAGCTATAATATAGCAGGTCAGCAACTGGAAGCAGTTAATTCCATAAATTATCTGAGAGTAGGCATTAGGAGTGATTTAAAATGGAATGATCATATAGAGCTGATCGTCGGTAAAGCAGATGCCAAACTGAGATTCATTGGAAGAATCCTAAGGAAATGCAGTCCGAAAACAAAGGAAGTAGGTCACACTAAACTTGTTCGCCCACTGCTTGAATACTGCTCACTGGTGTGGGGTCCATACCAGATAGGGTTGATAGAAGAGATAAGAGAAGATCAAACGGAGAGCAGCGCGCTTCGTTACAGGATCATTTAGTAATCGCGGTAGCGTTACGGAGATGATAGATAAACTCCAGTGGAAGACTCTGCAGGAGAGACACTCAGTAGCTGGGTACGGGCTTTTGTTGAAGTTTCGAGACCATACCTTCACCGAGGAGTCAAGCAGTATATTGCTCCCTCCTACGTACATTTCGCGAAGAGACCTTGAGGATAAAATCAGAGAAATTAGAGCCCACACAGAGGCATACCGACAATCTTTCTTTCCACGAACAATACGAGACTCGAATAGGAGAATCGATAGACGTACTCAAAGCACCCTCCGCCACACACCGTCAGGTGGGTTGCGGTGTAGATGTAGATGAAACAAGTATGCATCTGTCCTCGGGGACACACCTAGAAGCGGTTCGTTTTTGCTCAGCACGACGGCATCTACCAGCGGGACAACGCAACGTGTCACACAGCTCACAGTGTACATATGAGTTCGAAGAGCACTAGGATGACTTTACCGTACTCCCCTGGCCACCAAACTTGCCAGATTTAAAACCAGTCGAGAATACGTGGGACCAACGGGCTGTACATGCCAGGGATCCTCAACCGAGATACATACCTCCCTATGGCACTGGAGTCGACATGGCTCCTCATCCCTAATCTTCCAGAACTTCACTATCTCTCTTCCTGCACGTCTTGCAGCAGTTCGTGATCGGAAAGGTGGTTATCCAGGCTTATGTGAGGTGGTAACATTAATGTAAGTGGACAGTGCATTTCGTGACTGTGCAGTGAGCAGATCACGTCTCTATGTTTTGGTTCTCTTTTGCTAATACTTTGACCAGTTGGACACCTCCGAAGGTTCCTCTTGATCTTCAGAAGACAGTGAATGAAATAATGAGTTGAATGAATCACTAAATAAGTAGTGACATCGTCACACAGCACGACTTACCGGTCGCTTCTGAAAATGTACCAGATTAGTAAAGATTTTCATTAGACACGAAACCTTTCGTCAGTCTTACTGTAAGTCTTACTGTAAGGAAAAAAAAACATCAAAGACGTTCATAGCATTGCACCTCAATGTGGAAAACAGCCAAAACACCATTCTTTCTTCGTCAGCTAATCGGAATTCGCCATTTCGCGATTGTGTCTGCGTGAAACGATACACCACTCTTATCTACATCTACATCTACATGGGTACTCTGGAAATCACATTCAAGTGCCGTGCAGAGGGTTCATCGAACCTCCTACACAATTCTCTATTATTCCAGTCCCGTATACCGCGCGGAAGAACGAACCCCTCTATCTTTCCGTACGGGCTCTGATTTCCCTTATTTCATCGTGGTGATCGTTTCTTCCTATGTAGGTCAGTTCCAACAAAATATTTTCGCATTCGGAGGAGAAAGCTGGTGATTGGAATTTCGTGAGAAGATTCCGCCGCAACGAAAAACGCCTTTCTTTTAATGATGTCCAGCCCAAATCCTGTATCATTTCTGTGACACTCTCTCCCATCTTTCGCGATAATACAGAACGTGCTATCTTTCTTTGAACTCTCTCTATCTACTCCGTCAGCCCTATCTGGTATGGATCCCACACCGCGCAGCAGTATTCTAAAATAGGGCGGACAAGCGTAGTGTAGGCAGTCTCCTTAGTAGGTCTGTTACATTTTCTAAGTGTCCTGCCAATAAAACGCAGCCTTTGGTTAGCCTTACTCACAACATTTTCTGTCTGTTCCTTCCAATGTAAGTTGTTCGTAATTGTAATACCTAAGTATTTAGTTGAATTTACGGCTTTTAGATTAGACTGATTTACCGTGTAACAGAAGTTTAACGAGTTCCTTTTAGCACTCATGCGGATGACCTCACACTTTTCGTTATTTAGGGTCAACTGCCACTTTTCGCACCATTCAGATATTTTTTTCTAAATGGTTCTGCATTTTGTTTTGATCTTCTGATGACTTTATTAGTCGATAAACGAAGGCATCATCTGGAAACAAGCGAAGACGGCTGCCCTTCTTCTAGTCAAGTTGTGCCACAAATTTCTCTTCTCTCCAATTCTATTCAATACCTCCTCGTTAGTTATGTCATCTACCCATCTAATATAGATATAGGTAACGTACAGCAAAGAGCCTATAACACTACCTTGGGGAACGCCACAAATCACTTCTGTTTTTCTCGATGACTTTCCCTCAGTTACTACGAACTGTGACCTCTCTGACAGGAAATCACAAATCCAGTCTCATAACTGAGACGATATTCCATAAGCACGCAATTTCACTACAAGCCGCTTGTGTGGTACAGTGTCAAAAGCGTTCCGGAAATCCAGAAATACGGAATCGATCTGAAATCCCTTGTCAATAGCACTGAACACTTCATGTCAATAAAGTGTGTTTCACAGGAACGATGTTCTCTAAACCCATGTTGACTGTGTTCTTATCGCAAGAATGAGTGCACTTTAAACACTGTCACACTGATAGAAAACGTTTAATGGGAGTTTGCGGGCGACACAGATGATTATGACGTACGACTATAGTGGCTGGTGTGTGTGATAGATCGTAATGACGGGAATGTCCCACATTACGCGCAATGCATCTTTTCAGTGAACTACAATTGTTTCTCCTCTGTGGGGACAATGTTACAATGTACGTAGCAGCAACAAAGAAAAACAGTTATGTTGCTAAAACAGTAGCGGAACAGCAGAGTAACTGAAAAACGCGCTACACAATTTAGAAGGCGCTACAAATGTAATTTCAACAGTTGTCATTCACGGGAGGATGCATGCAACATAGCGTGACATTTACGATCCTGCCGCTCTGTAGCTACTTGCACGCCGCTAGTCTAGCAACCGTCGAAGTCGTTTTTGAGGCAAGAATGCCGTCCTGTGTTGCTGCATTTATAACTGTTGTTGCGGACTTCTCTCTGGGGACTGGTTTGATGCAGCGGTCTACACCGCTCTGCAAACCTCTTCATCTGCTGCGTTCTGTATCTGTTTGAAACTGCTTACTGTACTCAAGGCTTGCTCTTTCTACAATTTTTACTTCTCATACTTTCTGCAGTTCCCATATCATTGCTCCGACAGCCACACCCTCATTTAAACTTATAAACTTACATGCATATGATGTCTGTTCTTTTGGACATGTCAGAAAGAACAGACACCATTGATGACCTGCAGCCGTCTAGAACGAAATTAGAATTATATTAACAGCTTCAGCTGCTAACAGGTGTTGATATGTGTCAACTGGGACAGGTGAAAATGTGTGCCCCGACCACGACTCGAACCCGGGATCTCCTATCCCCGTTGATATATACAACGCCCGTTAGCAGCTGAAGGTGTCGATATAATTCTAATTACCCCTTCAATTAGTGAACTTGTGCTACACGCTTCTCCAGTTACATTTACGGAAAAAAATCCGAACACCAAAACATAGTTAATGCACAGTAACGAAATCTCGGGATTAAAAAAAATGGTTCAAATGGCTCTGCGCACTATGGGACTCAACTTCTGACGTCATTAGTCCCCTAGAACTTAGAACCAGTTAAACCTAACTAACCTAAGGACATCACACACATCCATGCCCGAGGCAGGATTCGAACCTGCGGCCGTAGCGGTCAAATCTCGGGATTATTTTAGTCTAAGTATCATACTGTAGTCATTAACGTTGCAATATCACAGGTTAATGTAAGCACGAGAAAAGCCATTGGAAATGTGAAATGCTGGTACGATGGCTATTCGGAAAGTAAGGAGCGATAGGTTGCGAAATGGCAACCACAGTGAAAATCAAAACCTGCGCTACTGGCCATTAAAATTGGTACACCACGACGATGACGTGTTACAGACGCAGAAATTTAACCGACAGGAAGAAGGTGCTGTGATATGCAAATGATTAGCTTTACACAGCATTCACACAAGGTTGGCGCCTGTGGCGACACCTACAACGTGCTGACATGAGGAAAGATTCCAATCGATTTCTCATACACAAACAGCAGTTGACCTGCGTTGCCTGGTGAAACGTTGTTGTGATGCCTCGTGTAAGGAGGAGAAATGCGTACCATCACGTTTCCGACTTTGATAAAGGTCGGATTGTAGCTTACCGCGATTGCGGTTCATCGGATCGCGACATTGCTGCTCGCGTTGGTCGAGATGCAATGACTGTTAGCAGAATATGGAATCGGTGGGTTCAGGAAGGTAATACGGAACGCCGTGCAGGATCCCAACGGCCTCGTATCACTAGCAGTCGAGATGACAGCCATCTTATCCGCACGGCTGTAACGGATCGTGCAGCCACGTCTCGATCCCTGAATCAAAATATGGGGACGTTTGCAAGACAACAACCATCTGCACGAACAGTTCGACGACGTTTGCAGCAGCACGGACTATCAGCTCAGAGGCCGTGGCTGCGGTTACCCTTGACGCTGCATCACAGACAGGAGCGCCTGCGATGGTGTACTCGACGACGAACCGGAGTGAACGAATGGCAAAACGTCATTTTTTCGGATGAATCCTGGTTCTGCTTGCAGCATCACGATGGTCACATCCGTGATTGGCGGCATCACGGTGAAGGCACATTGGAAGCATGTATTCGTCATCGTGATACTGGTGTATCACCCGGCGTGATGGTATGGGGTGCCATTGGTTACACGTCTCGGTCACTTCATTGAACAGTAGACGTTACATTTCAGATGTGTTACGACCCGTGGCTCTACCCTTCATTCGATCCCTGTGAAACCCTACATTTCAGCAGTATAATGTACGACCGCATGTTGCAGGTCCTGTACGGGCCTTTCCGGATACAGAAAATGTTCGACTGCTGCCCTGATCAGCACATTCTCCAGATCTCTCACCAGTTGAAAACGTCTGGTCAATGGTGGCCGAGCAACTGGCTCGTCACAATACGCCAATCACTACTCTTGATGAACTGTGTTATCGTGTTGAAGCTACATGGGCAGCTGTACCTGTACACGCCATCCAAGCTGTGTTTGACTCAATGGCCAGGTGCTTGTTCTGGATATTGATTTCTCAGGATCTATGCATCCAAATTGCGTGAAAATGTAATCACATGTCAGTTGTAGTACAATATATTTGTCCAATGAATGCCCGTTTATCATCTGCATTTCTTCTTGGTGTAGCAATTTTAACGACCAATAGTGTATTTGCAACAGTTAGCTACACCTTCCAGCTACTTCTCTACACAGTCGCCGCTCAGACTTAGTCACTGCACCAACTTTTCAATTCCCTCGTTATAGAAAACAGCCGCCAGTGCTTTTCGACAATTTTCTACTCTGGACTGCACTCGTTGTCTGTGTCAAAATATTATTTTCATAGCCAGCGGTTCATTTGAGCAGAGATGAGGCTCAGGGGTAGCCAATTAAGGACTCTATTGTGTGTGATCAAACACTTTTCATTGAAAACGCTGCAGGAGCATCTTCATTGCCCCTGCAGAGTGCGGCCGAGAATAGTCGTGTAGAGAGAACTGCATGACAGTTACGTTATGTGGATTGCATAGCTTCAGGCGACATCTTCCGCCAGGCCCCCATACTCGGCGGGAGTCGCTAATTTCCAGCCACCTTTACGTTGTCACTGTGAGCTCAGAACTGGAAAAAAGCGACATGATGCGATCGACGGGCGTACTGGACACAGTGCCCAACGCATCTGTGCAAAGCTTCATCAGATTTTCACAGATTTTTCCTTTTCACGGCCGATCTCTCCTTACTTTCCGAACTCTCCGAATAATCCTCGTACATTAATAACTGGTGTAAACGCCAGAATATTGAAAGCGAGCATGGAAACGTGCATGTGTTGTGTGGTACAGGTGCCTGATATCAGTTTGTGGGATGGATTTCAGTGCTTGTTGCTCTTGGTCGGACAATTCAGAGATGGTTAATTCATACAATGAAGGCTTTCATGACCGGATGGTACTGTCGTTGGTAATTCTTCAGGGTTATATGGCCGTTTCGTCCAATACTACGTTGTTGGACATCTACAGAGGTATGGCTGGTCCTGCTGAGTCCTGCCGACTGTCAGCAGGACCAGCCATACCTCTGAAGATATCCAACGTAGGATTGGACGAAACGTTAGGAATAGAAGAATTCCATGGACCACAGCCATATAACCCTGAAGAATTACCAACAACGGTTAACTCAGTTTGTTGATGACGCTGGAGTTGTCGTCCGATGATGTCCCATACATACTCGATTGGAGACAGATCTGGTGATCGAGCAGGCCGAGGCGACATGTCGACACTCTGTAGAGCATCTTGGGTTATGGCAGACGTACGTGGGTGAGCGTTATCGTGTTGGAAAACACTCCCTGAAATGCTGGACGGCGCAATAGGTCGAATCAGTAGACTCAAGTACGATTTTTCAGTTAGGGCGTGTGGGATAACTACTAGAGAGCTCCTGTTGTCATAATTAATAGCACCTGAAACCAACTCCAGTGGGTCTAGCACGCAGAGAGGTTGGTTGCAGGTCCTCAAGTGGACTCCTACTAATCAGTAGTCGTCCACCACAGGCACCGAGGCAGAACCACGATTCTGGGATCAGGAACTTTTCACCTGCCTCGAGATGACTGGGTGTTTGTGTTGTCCTCATCATTTCATCATCATTAATGAAAGTGGCGGGATTGGATTGAGCAAAGATTGGGAATTGGTTGTTGTTCTTGTTGTGGTCTTCAGTCCTGAGACTGGTTTGATGCAGCTCTCCATGCTACTCTATTCTGTGCAACCTTCTTCATCTCCCAGTACTTACTGCAACCTACATCCTTCTGAATCTGCTTAGTGTATTCATCTCTTGGTCTCCCTCTACGATTTTTACCCTCCACGCTGCCCTCCAATACTAAATTTGTGATCCCTTGATGCCTCAGAATATGCCCTACCAACCGAGCCCTTCTTCTAGTCAGATTGGGCCACAAATTTCTCTTCTCTCCATTTCTATTCAATACCTCCTCGTTAGTTATGTGATCTACCCATCTAATCTACAGCATTCATCTGTAGCACCACATTTCGAATGCTTCTATTCTCTTCTCGTCCAACCTATTTATCGTTCACGTTTCACTTCCATACATGGCTACACTCCATACAAATACTTTCAGAAGCGACTTCCAGACAAATATATACACGGAGTTAACAAATTTCTCTTCTTCCGAAACGCTTTCCTTGCCATTGCCAGTCTACCTTTTATATCCTCTCTACTTCGACCATCATCAGTTATTTTGCTCTGCAAACAGCAAAAGTCGTTTACTACTTTAAGTGTCTTATCTCCTAATCTAATTCCCTCAGCATCACCCAACTTAATTCGACTACATTCCGTTATCCTCGTTTTGCTTTTGTCGATGTTCATCTTATATCTTCCTTTCAAGACACTGTCCATCCCGTTCAATTGCTCTTCCAAGTCCTATGCTGTCTCTGACAGAATTACAATGTCAACAGCGAACCTCAAAATTTTTCTTTCTTCTCCATAGATTTATAATACCTACTCCGAATTTTTCTTTTGTTTCCTATATTGCTTACTCAATATACAGATTGAATAACATCTGGGAGAGGCTACAACCCTGTCTCACTCCCTTCCCAACCGCTGCTTCTCTTTCATGACCCACGACTCTTATAACTGCCATCTGGTTTCTGCACAAATTGTAAATAGCCTTTCGCTCCCTGTATTTTACCCCTGCCACCTTTAGAATTTGAAAGAGAATATTCCACTCAACATTGTCAAAAGCTTTCTCTAAGTCTACAAATGCTAGAAACGTAGCTTTGCCTTTCTTTAATCTATTTCCTAAGATAAGTCGTAGGGTCAAAATGGTTCAAATGGCTCTGAACACTATGGGACAACATCTGAGATCATCAGTCCCCTAGAACTTAGAACTACTTAAACCTAACTAACCTAAGGACATCACACACATCCATGCCCAAGGCAGGATTCGAACTTGCGACCGTAGCAGTCGCGTGGTTCTGGACTGAAGCGCGTAGAACCGCTGGGCCACACCGGCTGGTATAATATAATAAAGTAATGGATTAAATGATAATAACATTTTGAAATGCATGGCTTTTTAAAATGTATCGAGTTAATGAGATTAATTTTTCGGTATGAATGACAAGCACAATAAGCTGAGCTATGCCTGGAAATAAGTTCGTATTAGTTCATATTATTTTGCAGGTCGAAGTAGTTTCTTTCTCCGCTGTAGATTTGTGTTTACTATTCTTTATAATGCTACGTTTGGTCGCCGTATTCACCTTTGAAGTCTTGACCGTGTTCCCATTAAGCTTATCGGATCTTCGTAATTTTCCAAAGTACACAGGTGGGCTTCAGGTACTGTAATTATTGTACTATTTGAAATAACAACTCGCACGACCTTTCTGTTAATAAAACAATACTGTGTTTTTCTAAACGGTGCACATATGAAATACATACTCCTCACTTATTCATAGCAACCCCAAAATGCCGGTCTACAATTACTCGCTAAAAATGGCGTGCTTCTCACTCGGTCACTAGCTGAGCGCGAATCCTTCCTTCCTCCTACTGGTACCAGAAAAAATCCTGTTTTTTTACAACTGAAAGTCAAAAATACGTGACGGTAGGCATAGGCTCTATGATGGGCTACCGCTTCATCTTCTCTCCTTGCCTTTAAAGAAGACGAATACAAAGGAAATGCAAAAGGTTTATCACAAGTCCAGAGTAGAAAATCGTCGAAAAGCACCGACGGCTGTCTTCTGTAACGAGGGATTGGAAAGTTGGTACAACGCTAAGACAGACGTGTAAGTCTGAGCGGAGACTGTGTAGAGAAGTAGCTGGAAGGTGTAGCAGATGGTTGCAAATGAAACAGTTTTGATTTTCATTGTGGTGTCTATTTCGCGAACTATAGTTCCTTACTTTCCGCATAGCCCTCTCATGTTAGGCGTACATTCACGAACCATGATAAATAATTACGAACAACATTTTTAGAACGGCAGGAGTGTGGCCCACAAGATGTGGGATTCACGTAGAAAAATTATAAACGTTGTGCCAGATGATAGTCTCAAGGTGGAGACTAGTTGCAGGTTAATAAACGAGTATCTGTGAGCAGCACGTGGCTACTTCATCTACTCACCTACACTTAAGTCGTACTGGTGTTTCCTCATCTCTGGGAATTCAGCAAAGAACTGCCGCAGCTCATCTGCCGCACATTCTGCTCGCTAGACGCTCCGCCCACCTCCATTACGTTCTCGTCATCGTCGTAATTACCTCACCCACTGCAGTCTGTATCCTAATCCGTTTTATTTTATGTCTCTTCTAGTACCTGCTAACGCGGCCCAGCTGCTCGCAAAGAAGCCCCGAGTTTTTTCATGGATTTCGCATTACAGCTCCGCGATTGCCTTACTTAACATTCACGCAGCGCCAGTTGCATGGTGCCTATCTCGCAGCTTGCAGGAGCAACAAAAATTTGTTTTCAGTGTTTCGGGTGATTACTGATCGAATCTAAAAATTCGACAAGCCGTCATAATCTACTCATTTTACATTTACATCTACATCTATATGATTACTCTGCTATTCACAATTAAGTGCTTCGTAGAAGGTTCAATGAACCACCTTCATGCTGTCTCTCTACCGTTCCACTCTCGAACTGAGCGCGAGAAAAACGAGCACTTAAATTTTTCCGTGCGAGCCCTGGTTTCTCTTATTTTATCGTGATGCACATTTCTCCCTATGTAGGTGGGTGCCAAGAGAATGTTTTCGCAATCGGAAGAGAAAACTGGTGATTGAAATTTCATGAGAAGATCCCGTCGCAACAAAAAACACCTTTCTTTTAGTAATTGCCACTCCAATTCACGTGTCATGTCTGTGACACTCTCTCCTCTATTTCGCGATAATACAAAACGAGCTGCCCTTCTTTGTACTTTTTCGATGTCATCCGTCAGTCCCACCTGATGCAGGATCCCACACCGCACAGCAATACTCCAGAATAGCGCGGACAAGCGTAGTGTAAGCAGTCTCTTTAATAGACCTATCCCAACTTCTAAGTGTTCTGCCAATGAATCGCAGTCTTTGGTTTGCTCTACCCACAACATTATCTATGTGATCGTTCCAATTAAGGTTATTTGTAATTGCAATCCCTAAGTATTTAGTTGAATTTACAGTCTTCGGATTTGTCTGAATTATCGCGTAATCGAAATTTAGCTTATTTCTTTTAATACTCACGTGAATAACTTCACATTTTTCTTTATTCAGGGTCAATTGCCATTTTTCGCACCATACACATATCTTATCTAAATCATTTTGCAATTCGTTTTGGTCATCTGATGACGTCACAAGACGGTAAATGACAGCATCATCTGCAAACAATCTAAGACGGCTGCTCAGATTGTCTCCTATATCGTTAATATAGATCAGGAACAATAGAGGGCCTATAAAACTTCCTTGGGGAACGCCGGATATTACTTATGTTTTACTCGATGACTTTCCTTATTACTACGAACTGTGACCTTTCTGACAGGAAATCACGAATCCAGTCGCACAACTGAGACGATACTCCGTAGGCACGCAGTTTGACTAGAAGACGCTTGTGAGGAACGGTGTCGAAAGCCTTCTGGAACTCTAAAAATATGGAATCAATTTGACATCCCCCGTCGATAGCACTTACTGCTTCATGAGTATAAAGAGCTAGTTGTGTTTCACAAGAACGATACTTTCTGAAGCCGTGCTGACTATATGTCAATAAATCGTTTTCTTCTAGGTACTTCATAATGTTCGAATACAGTATATGTTCCAAAACCCTACTGCAAATCGACGTTAGAGATATAGGCCTGTAATTCAGCGGATTACTCCTACTTCTCTTTTAGGGGTATTGGTGTGACTTGAGCAATTTTCCAGTCTTTAGGTACGGATCTTCCTGTGAGCGAGTGGTTCTACATAATTGCTAAATATGGAGCTATTTTATCAGCATACTCTGAGAGGAACCTGACTGGTATACAATCTGGACCAGAGGCCTTGCCTTTATTAAGAGATTTAAGCTGCTTTGTTACACCAATGATATCCCTACATGAAGTTACTTCAATATCTGTCTGTGACTCTCCATACGAGATGATATACTGCGTGCTCGCTATCACTAAATTCTCTGTCCAGTCACAAATTTCGCTTGGGACCACATATGATGGTACTGTAGTTTCTACACGCTGATGTGGCCCCGTGTCTAGCGCTATCTGGAAGCGGAGGAATATAGCAAGTAACTGCCTGCCACTATCCTTGGCTTTCAGGACATTATATAGGAAAAACGAAGTGTGGTTTCGCATTAAACTGTGTTTTTTCGGAATACATGCTGGTAAAACATTCTCTGCGTGTGAGATACGTCCTCGGAATCGGGTAATACGGAATACATAAAATTTTGAACACGCATTCGACCACGTATGAATTGATTTATCTTCTAATAAGCAAATCTGTTGAAGATGTTGGGAAAACGTTTGATGCTGACGTACTGCCGATGTCATAACAAATATTAGGCGTACATGCACGAACCATGATAAATAATTATGAACAACGTTTTTAGACTGGTAGGCGTGTGCCACACAATATGTGGACTTCACATAGAAAAATTATAAACGTTGTGCCAGATGTTGGTCTCAAGGTGGAGACTAGTTTGAGACTAATAAATTAATATCTATGAGCAGCACGTGGCTGGTTCATCTACCCACCTACTCTTAAGTTGTCTTGGTGTTTCCTCATCTCTTTGAATTCAGCAAAGAACTGCCGTGTCTCATCTGCCGCACATTCTGCTCGCTAGACGTTCCGCCCAACTCCATTACGTTCTCGTTATCGTCGTAATTACCTCATGCACTGCAGTCTGTATCCTAATCCGTTTTATTTTATGTCTCTTCTAGTATTTGCTAAAGCGGCTCAACTGCTCACAAAGAAGCCCTCAGGTTTTTGATGAATTTCGCATTACAGCTTCGTGACTGCCTTACTAACCATTCACAAAGAGTCTGTTGCAGGTTGCCTATCTCGCAGCTTGCAGGGGCAATAAAAAATTTGATTTTCAGCGTTTCGGGCGATTACTGATCGAATCTGAAAATTCGACACGCTGTCATAATCTACTAATTCAGAGTCATAGTCTTGCCTTATTGGTTTCAAGTAAGCATTACAATTAGAAACTATGTATATGTTTTGAGATAGCATAATTGACGGCGCACAAATACACGGATTATATTCAAGCAGTGTTTGAGACAACTTAGCGGTTTCGAAGAAGCTGTATACATTATCTGAATATTTCACTAAGCTTTCTCTCGACTACGCATGAAAAATAACTTCTCTTCAAACGGAGATCGATTTTCTTAAAGAATCATGTTCTTTTTTTTGGGAGGGGTGGTGGTGTTGGCGGGGGGGGGGGGGGGGGACGGGGAGGGGGAGCATTACTGGTTGTATACTAATAGTAAGCATTCCTAAACACCTTGGAAACTTTGCCTTTGTTTTGAAAACCGCTTTTAGATTATCGAAAGGTCTTTTAGACCATTTCTATTCTTCTGTTTATTGTATTTTATTATCCATCCAGTCATTCTCTTCGTCTGCCATACACTAAGAAACTCATCCACTCGTTCTACAACTTCATTCTTCTCTTCTCAATATATTCGTTGTACTTTTTCTTAGTCTCAATCTAATTAATTTCAGAGTCCACATTCAAAATTGTACTAGCAAGCTATTCAATCTAATGCTGAAGTTAATCTGGAGTGGTGGTAAACAGTGCAATGTCTTCACGAAAACATAGTTTCTCTAGTTATGTTCCATTCACAGATATTGCTTTTTCCATCTCCCAGTCAAATGACCACAAAAGTTGTGGCTGTACTGATGAGAAGAGTTTTGCTCACACGGGGTCTGCTAGCCTGGTTCCTCTTGCAGTTCTGAATTTCCCATTGTCATAATCTTTTTTTTTTTTTTTTGACGTTGTACTATTGACATATTTGTAGTACAGTTTATTACCACATTAAAGTACATTAAACTGCAGCCCACCCGGCTAGCCGCGCGATCTAACGCGCTGCTTCCCGAGTGGGAAGGCGCGCCGGTCCCCGGCACGAATCCGCCCGGCGGATTAGTGTGGAGGTCTGGTGTGCCGGCCAGCCTGCGGATGGTTTTTAAGGCGGTTTGCCATCTACCTCGGTGAATGCGGGCTGGTTCCCCTTATTCCGCCTCCGTTACACTACGTCGGCGATTGCTGCACAAACACTATCCCCACGTCCGCGTACACCACCATTACTCTACCACGTAAACATTTGGGGGTACACTCGTCTGGTATGAGACGATCCCGGGGGGGAGGTTATCCTGGGGGCCGAACCGCACAGTAACCCTGGGTTTGGTGTGGGGCGACGGTGGGGTGGGTGGACTGCTGTCACTTGTGAGGTTGTGAACCACTGAGGGCTACGGCGGGCACGAAGCCTCTCCGTCGTTTCTAGATCCCCGGTTCAATGCACACACACCACACAGTATATTAAACCACAACATCAGGCATATTCCATGATCTGTTTTGATGATCAGACGAGAGAATTATTCAGATGTCCTTTGTCCTATTCGCAGGACAGGATGGTCACAACCATACCGTTATTCAGGTTAGTACACTACTGACCATTAAAATTGCTACACCAAAAAGAAATGCAGATGATAAACGGGTATTCATTGGACAAATATATTATACTATAACTGACATGTGATTACATTTTCACGCAATTTTGGTGCACAGATCCTGAGAAATCAGTACCCAGAAAAACCACCTCTGGCCGTAATAACGGCCTTGATACGCCTGGGCATTGAGTCAAACAGAGCTTGGACGACGTGACAGATAGAGCTGCCCATGCAGCTTAAACACGATACCACAGTTCATCAAGAGTAGTGACTGGCGTATCGCGACGAGCCAGTTGCTCGGCCACCATTGACCAGACGTTTTCAATTGGTGAGAGATCTGGAGAATTTGCTGGCCAGGGCAGCAGTCGAACATTTTCTATATCCAGAAAGGCCCGTACACGACCCGCAACATGCCGTCGTGCATTATCTTGCTGAAATATAGGGTTTGGCATGGATCGAATGAAGTGTAGAGCCACGAGTCGTAACACATCTGAAATATAACGTCCACTGTTCAAGTGCCGTCCATGCGAACAAGAGGTGACCGAGACGTGTAACCAATGGCACCCCATACCATCACGCCAAGGTGATACGCCAGTATGGCGATGACGAATACACGCTCCCAATGTGCGTTCACCGCGATGTCGCCAAACATGGATGCGACCATCATGATGCTGTAAAGATAACCTGGATTCATCCGAAAAAATAACGTTTAGCCATTCGTGCACGCAGGTTCGTCGTCGAGTACACCATCGCAGGTGCTCCTGTCTGTGATGCAGCGTCGAGAGTAACCGCAGTCTCCGAGCTGATAGTCCATGCTGCTGCAAACGTCGCCTAACTGTTGGTGCAGATGGTTGTCGTCATGCAAACGTCCCCATCTGTTGACTCAGGGATCGAGACGTGGCTGCACGATCCGTTACAGCCATGCGGATAAGATGCCTGTCATCTCGACTGCTAGTGATACGAGGCCGTTGGGATCCAGCACGGCGTTCCGTATTACCCTCCTGAACCCACCGATTCCATATTCTGCTAACAGTCATCGGATCTCGACCAACGCGAGCAGCGATGTCGCGATACAATAAACCGCAATCGCGATAGGCTACAATCCGACCTTTTTGATAAACGTGATGGAACGAATTTCTCCTCCTTACACGAGGCATCACAACAATGTTTCACCAGCCAACGCCGGTCAACTGTTGTTTGTGTATGAAAAATCGGTTGGAAACTTTCCTCATGTCAGCACGTTGTACGTGTCGCCACCGGCGCGAATCTTGTGTGAATGCTCTGAAAAGCTAATCATTTGCATATCACAGCATCTTTTTCCTGTCGGTTATATTTCGCGTCTGTAGCACGTCATCTTCGTGGTGTAGCAATTTTAATGGCCAGTAGTGTATGTAGAGTCTACATGAGACTAACTCATACTGTCTGGCTAACGAAACAGTATAATCCAGACAATCCCGAAGACATCAAAGGCAGAGAAATGTGACAACTATCGCACAATGACTTTACCAGCTCGTAGAACCAAGTCCGAATTTTGCTGAAGAGACTAATATTTGTAAAGACGGAGAAGAATGGATAAGAATAGTGTGGCTGTATTAGATGACATTTTTGCATTAGGAAAAGTAAAGGTACTGGATTTGTTGGCAACTCGGATAGCCTCATCTCGCTAAGTTTAAATTTTCTATATGTATGGGTCTTTATCTCGAGAAATCTGAAATTTTGACAGCTGTTTTTAGCATGTAAACTAGAATCAATGTATCCTTCTTGTTGGTTAAATGTTTTAATGTTTTTAACATTAAACCATTTTTAATTGGGAACAATATCGTATAACGGCCTTTGATTCAGAGAATAAAACAGTTAATATAGTGATTCTAGTTCACTGACACCGTTAACTACTGTATATCATTACTGAAAATTTGACTGACATTGGTTTAGTGCTTTGTGAGGTAGTGGTACATATAAGAATGGAAATGCCTAGCGCTAGAAAGTGTGACGAAAGTAAATTAACGAATGTCTGCTTTTATAAACAAAAATGTCCTGCAGCGGAATTAGGATCTTCTTCGTCTTCTTGAAAGTTCTCTTATTCTTATTGCTCTGGCATTCTTGATAATACGCCGAGATGACAACAGTCATTAGGATCATCGTAATGTCGTGTCGGACCTTCTTGTCCCTTGCGTGGTGCAACATTTCGATGTGGCGTGGACTCCAGATGTCGCTGGAAGCCCACTGTAGAAATATTCTATAGTCGTCCATAACTGCAAATGTGTTACCGGTGTAGGATTTTGTACACGAACTGACCTGTTGATTATGTCCCACAGATGTTGATTCAAATGGCTCTGAGCACTATGGGACTTAACTTCTGAGGTCATCAGCCCCTAGAACTTAGAACCACTTAAACCTAACTAACCTAAGTTCATCACACACATCCATGCCCGAGGCAGGATATAGCGCCTAGAACCGCTCGGCCACCCCGTCCTGCCCACAGATGTTCGACGGGATTCAAGTCTGACGATCTAGATAAAAAAAAACCATTCGTTCAAACTATTTGGGAAGATCCTCAAACCAACTGCGGACAACTGTGTTCGGGTGATACGGCGCATTGTCATCCATAAGAATTCCATCGTTGTTTGGGAATATGAAGTTCATGAATGGCCCAAAGTGATCTTCGAGTAGCCAAACATAACCATTTCCAGTCAATCATCGGTCCAGTCGATCCCATGTAAACACAGCCCACACCTTTATGGAGCCAGCACCAATTTCCACAGTGCCCTGTCGACCAGTTGGGACCACGGCTTCGTGGGGTCTGGACAGCACTCGAACCCTACCATCAGCTCTTAACAACTGAAATCGGGACTCATCTGACCAGGCGACGGTTTTTCGGCTTCTGCCGTAGCCCATTAAAGCTACATTTCGCTGCGATGCTCTAACGGATACGTTCTTCGTTGATTTCTACGGTTATTTTAGGCAATGTTTACTTGTCTGTTAGCACTGACAACTCTACGCAAACGCCCCTGATCTCGGTCGTTGCGTCCTCCTTTGTGAGAAATAATGCCCGAAATCTCGTATTCTCGGCACAGTCTTGGCACTGTGGATGTCGGAATATTGAACTCCCAGCGATTTCCGAAATGCGTCTAACTCCAACCTCCACTCCGCCCTCAAAGTCTTTTAACAGCCGTCGTTTGGCCATAATCACGTCAGAAACATTATCAAATGAATCATCTGAGTACAAATGACATCTCAGATAGTCACTGCACTTTTTTACCTTGTGAACCCGATAGTACGTCCATCTGTATCTATGCATATCGCTATCCCATTACTTTTATGACCTCGCTGTAAATGAATCTATATACTGAGCCTTGAGGATTCGTACGTTGTCTCGATGACAAAGGTCTTTCATGCTATGAATACCAGGCACAATGCGAATCCTTTCTAGGACCTTCAAATTGTTCAAATGACTCTGAGCACTATGGGACATAACTTCTGACGTCATCAGTCCCCTAGAACTTAGAACTACTTGAACCTAACTAACCTAAGGACATCACACAAATCCATGCCCGAGGCAGGATTCGAACCTGCGACCGTAGCAGTCGCACGGTTCCAGACTGTAGCGCCTAGAACCGTTCGGCCAGCCCGGCTGGCCTAGGACCTTGAGACAACATCATTAAATGAAATAATAACATCACTGACCACCCATCTCAAATTTTCCATTTCAACGAAGACATTCTTAGACACACAATACCATATGATGCTGTCGGACGACCCTTCTTTATTTTATTTTGTATGACTGAATAGAATCGTGAAGGATTTTTATGGTAATAGAGAACTCTAGTAGCTTAAGCTTTGCTGTATATGCACTACGACTGAGAACCGTCTGCACCAGTAAAAAAAAAAAGTTCAAATGTGTGTGAAATCTTATGGGACTTAATTGCTAAGGTCATCAGTTCCTAAACTTACACACAACTTAACCTAAATTGTCCAAAGGACAAACACACACACACCCATGCCCGAGGGAGGACTCGAACCTCCGCTGGGACGAGCCGCACAGTCCATGACTGCAGCGCCCGAGACCGCTCGGCTAATCCCGCGCGGGAAAATGTAAAAGATCGTCAATCTATGATCGGTGTAAATATGTTCCCATACAGATTAACTTATTTCTTGCTCATTAGTTACTTTATATTTTATTACGACATCGTAGTACTGTTAAAATTCATTTATATTTTCATCAGAAAAGTGACCTCCAATGTTTTACCACCAGAACTCAAAACACTAAACCGCAGACCAAAAACTGAAATGTAAACAATGGGTTCCTTTGACAGTGGTAGCAACCGAGAGATCAAAGTTTGTACTACAAAAAAATGAAATCCACAGTCTTCTATAGTTCCTGATTTCGGAAATTCGAAGGTTTGAATACTGACACGTCATATGTCGGTAACTTTCCTCAATGTACATATAACGCTGAAAATAAAAATAAAATATTTTAGGTAGAATATTTTAATACATTTTGCAACAGAAAATTTGCAGACACTTTCGAATTTCTTTATAGGCGAGGAAAGTGAAAATGTGATTTTCTTACCACTTTGTGGCACTCCCACACTACTTAATACTGAGAACAAGAGCTACAAAAATCAAGACACGCTCACTGTATTTTCCACCTAAGAAAAGCTTTAGAAAACGGAAATCTGTGCACTTTGTTTGTGAAGTAGTTCTCAGTAATATACAATACTAGCGAATCCCGAATTTCCTCGCAGTTGCTGAATATGTATGGGAATCTTTCTCCATCCCTCTCTCTGCCCAACTCCTCTCTCCCTTTCCCCGTTCCCCCCTTCGCCCCTTCTTCTCCTCTCTTTCTCATTCCATCACCTCCTCCTCCTCCTCCTGCCTCTCTCTATTGTTCTCCTCTCTTTGCTCATTTCTCCCCCTCCCCTCTCTGTCCATCTCTTCTAGCCCCCCCCCCCTTCTCTAGCTTTGAGCGTTGTCTATTGGTGTTTCAAAGGTAGCCTTCACTAGATTTGAAGACACTTCAAATAAATGGGTAAATCGGTTGGGATCACTGGTACACGGGGTATGGCAAGGACCTATCCATCTACTGGGCCTGTGAGGATGTTAACTTCGACGATAGTATTTCGCAAATAGCTTGGATTACAAAATTTCGTACAATTTAGTTTCCGTAGTAGTAGTAGTAGTAGTAGTAGTAGTAGTATTCTAACCATAAGTCGATAACCCATAAATGCAGCTTTCCCGTTTTCTGTTAAACCGACTGCGAAACAGCACGTTTCGTGTATGCAATTGTTTAAAAAGTTATGGATAAGGAGAAAGGAAATAGGTAGGAGAACCAATTGTTTAAATGCCCTGATACCGAAGTTAAAACTGACGCCGAGAAATGCAACTAAAACACATTTTCAGAGCACATTTTTTTCTCACAGTCGTTTTTAACAGATAACATGTACACAGTTGTTTAAGAATATGTGTAGCTATGCCAGTCTGAAGTTTATGACAGTATTCTGCAAGAACGTGAAGTAAATCGATCTAAAAAGATTTGAATTGTTTGTGAACAAAGTTTGCCTGTTGCATCTTATATAACTTAGATAACATATATTTATATTTTAAAAATATTTAGTCTATGGCCGTCCAAATTTTATTAGAGTAACGTGTGAAAATTTGAAGGAAATAGGTAAAGACGTTTCCGAGATTTTTGCTAACGATGTTTTCTACTTACGTGATACATATGTATTTATACACTATGTGTATTCAAAAAATATGTAGCCTCTGACCATCCGAACGTTTAGTAAAGCATCGTGTAAAAATTTGAAGTAAATCGGTCAATATCTTTTCGACATTTTTGTAACAATATTTCCCGTTTATACAGGGTATAGATGTTTGTATACCATATATATTAAAATACGCAGAGTATGTCCTTCCAAATCTTTATTAGACTATTGTATAAGAATTTGAAGTGAAATGGCCACGAACTTTTCGAGTTTTCTACTGAGAACGTTTCTCTGTTAATTATGCAAAAATGGTTCAAATGGCTCTGAGCACTATGAGACTTAACTTCTGAGGTCATCAGTCCCCTAGAACTTAGAACTATTTAAACCTAACTAACCTAAGGACAGCACACAACACCCAGTCATCACGAGGCAGAGAAAATCCCTGACCCCGCCGGGATTCGAACCCCGGGCGTGGGAAGCGAGAACGCTACCGCACGACCACGAGCTGCGGACGTTAATGATGCATATACTGTATTTTTATATTACATATATTCGAAAGGATATGCCCTTCGTGCGTCCAAACAGTTGATAAAGTATCGTGTAAAAATCTGACATAAATGAGTTTAGATTTTTCTGAGATTTTTGCTAAAATCATTTCCCTTCATGTAGTGTACATATATTTTTCGAGATTTTTGCTAAAAGCCTTTCCCTTCATATATAATGTAGCCTATGTCCGCCCGAACGTTTGTTAGGCTAACATGGAAAAATCTGAAAACTTTTCTAGATTTTTGATAACTACGTTAATTCACGACTTGCTGTTATATAGTAGCATAGATACAGGGTGACAGTTATTGAGCTTGTATATATATATATATATATATAGATGGTCAAATGGCCGGTGAGCCTTAACTATATATATATATAAGGCTCACCGACCATTTGACCATCTTCTTCTGAGCGAAAGCACAAACAGTGCGCCGGCCGGGGTGGCCAACCGGTTAAAGGCGCTACAGTCTGGAACCGCGCGACCGCTACGGTCGGAGGTTAGAGCCCTGCCTCGGCCATGCATGTGTGTGATGTCCTTAGGTTAGTTAGGTTTAAGTAGTTCTAAGTTCAAGGGGACTGATGACCTTAGAAGTTAAGTCTCATAGTGCTCAGATCCATTTGAACAAACAGTGCCCGGACTCTTATAGGAATCAGGAAAAAGCCGCGAGTAATGAGTATAATGGGCAGGGGCACTATGAATATGGTGCGAGACAATAAGTTGCGAATGTGTGTATCACGGGAGACGTGCCAGAGATTTGTCCCTGCAGTTGCACTGTCCTCGGTGGCTCAGATGGATAGAGCGTCTGCCATGTAGGCAGGAAATCCCGGGTTCGAGTCCCGATCGGGGTACACACTTTCAACTGTCCCCGTTGACTTATATCAACACCTGTATGCAGCTAGGCGTATTCATTTCATTGTAGTTATTGAACTATATGACAAAAGCGTAAATCAGTTACAAACTACGGCGTACACATACTTCATACAAAGTTCAAATGGTTCAAATGGCTCTGAGCACTATGGCACTTAACTTCTGAGGTAATCAGTCCCCTAGAACTTAGAACTACTTAAACCTAACTAACCTAAGGACATCACACACATCCATGCCCGAGGCAGTGTAGGGAAGCAGCCTACTCACGCTGTAGTAAATTCACATCAGTTTCCATTGTGTGCCAGCCAGTCTGCTGTAACTAGCTCTGACGTCATAAATGTTGCGCAATACCTTAAAAATCAAGCACATGAACTAAAACTTTTCTAGCATGTCAGAAATAATACTAAATTAATGTGTGTTAAATATCAGTTTGATAACTTCAGCCATTTCCGAGATTTGGACGTTTTTCTGGAAAAATCATTGGCGCAACAGAAAAGAGCTAGAGACTTCAAAATTTATATTTAGATTCATCTTTCATAATGATTTAATAAAAACAGTACTTTGGATTTCACAAATTAAGACTTTAGTGGAAATTCATGATTTTCTGGTTTTCGTCTCAAAACTGAAGGAAGCAAGATAGATTAAGTAGGCTAGTAAATAAGGCTAGGATGTTTAGATTTAAATAGGTTGGAGGTCCGCTATGATTATGAAAATGTGTAAAGTTTCTTTTTAATACCTATAAAATTATAGCGATAGCGGATCTCAACAGGGCCAGTTCAGAGCTCATCTAGTGCGTGCAGGGCAATTAAATTAATTCTCTCGCCTAAAGTATTTAACTTAGCCACGTCAAAATTTTATTATCAATACTTACCTGCGTGCTGAATGCACGTTTAAATTAAGAGCTTCCTCGGCCATCAGCCAAAGAAGCTATAAATTATTATGTATCTTGAAGTGGTGCGTTACTAGCCCAGCGGCTAGTCGGGAGAGCGGATTTGATCAGGCGATCCCTCAGCCGTCCGCACCGCGGCTTTATATATAAGAACACTGCGCGAGGAAGCAAGGCCCCAGTTCTCTCCAGACGCTGAATGACACGCCATCTGTGTCGGTAGTCGCGTCGCATCAGTGTATCTGCTGCAAACCGCCTCGGGTGCCGTATAAAGTTACTAGAGATACGCGGAACCATGAAAACATTTCATGTGAAGTGTTAATTCTGGGATGATTTTCATTAACTAGCTTCAGTTTGCGTATTGTCGTATTTTTCACGTGCCGTCGCGGGACAGACATTCTACCAAAAATTTTGCGTGGCGTTTGATGAAATATTTTCATCAAATTTTGGCGAGCATTCTTTTTAACATTTGATTCGGACATTTATAGTTGCATCAGCGCATTAGACTCTGAACTGTTCTGTTAGTTAGGTTGTAGGGATACTTGTGGTTTTTATCAGTGAATTTCAGAATATACTCAACTATTTTGGAAAACCGTTTTTGATTAGAAATCCCGGACAATCTCCTAATTCCTCAGAGCTATAAGCTGCAGCTATAAGAACATTCTCAGGTAAAGTGGGCACTAGGATATCTATTTACTGGCTCCAAGTTTTATTAAATCACTTTCTGGGGGTTACGGAGTAAATAGAGAGCCAGTGTTGAGAACGGCAAAAGACAGCAATAACAACATTCTAAAAGCTAGAAACTGATTCAACACGCAAGCGGTTATACAGCAATAGATTTAATTATTATTACAAACTCATCCGCCGCCCCACATATGGTGCATCGGCCGGGAAATCGACTAAGTGAAAGTGAATTTTAACTATCCGGATTCGCGAGTGAAATGCGACACGCAACTGAGAATAGAACAATGAATGTGTTACGTGTGCATGTGGACGACGCAATTGGATTAACAACGCATCTGGATTGACGGAGCTGGCACTGAGTCTAGCGGTGCTGCCGGCATCGCGAGAAGCCAGTCTCGCTGTACCGCAATCGTCCCCTGGAGCAGCCGGCGCAGAGCCTGCAATTGCGGGCCACGCAAACACACAACAGCCGTCGGAGAGCCGTCCGCAGCTCAACGTGCCACGTCGCATCAGGAATCCTCTTACGCCGCGCCGGCAACGCCATACGTCGTGCAGAAGGAACTAAGTTAAGTGAAAAGCTGTTAAAAATTTTACTAACCTGCACTAAAAGACTGTCGGCGATGGAACCGCCAAAAGAAACTGAGGTTAAACTTAAATCAGAACCTATGTCTGTTGAGGGAACTGTAAATACAGACAACGGTTCAAGTGTAAATATGCTTGAAAGTAGTAATGTTAAAGTGAAATATGAAGTGTTGTCTCCTGACAGTAGTGTGGGAAGGGGCAATGATTCAATAATAGAGACCCCTGTAGTAAAGCGGAAAGTAGAAATTGTAAATTTATTGGATGATAGTTTCTCTGATGAATTAAAAATGAAGCAGTCATCAGAAATGGTAGAGTTTAAGAAGGAGAAGTTAGGTATGACTAATCAATCAGAAGTTTCATTTAGTTTTGATGATTCTGGTATTGGAGCTAGTTTTTCGTCACCTGAGTGTGATAAAAAGCCAGCTCGTGAGCAACCCAAAGATGCTGGGGCTGTTGATCTAAATGTTATATTACAAGCAATAGCTGCCAGTCAAACAAATTTTAATATGCGGTTTGAGGCAATGGACAATAAGTTAGAATCCAATAATGCTGAATTAAAGGCTGAAATAAGTGAACAGGTCAAAAGCAGTAATGCTGAATTAAAGTCTGAAATTGTGGCCAGCCAAACAAATTTTAATAAACGATTGGAGGTAATGGACGATACCTTCAAGGCTGGTTGCAATAAGTTGAAAGAGGATCTAGACAGTTTGAATTATAAAATTGATTGCAATCATGAGGATATTAAGAAAAAGGTTGCTCAACAGTTTTCTGAAATGTATAAAACAGTTAAATCCGAAGTTGCTGAGGTTCGCAAAGACTTCCAAATGGAAGATGCGAAGCTGGAGCACAAGTTAACAGAAAAGATCGAAGCGGAATCTGAACTGTGCTCAGATAGATTTAAAGATGTTAATATAAAAGTAAACATATGTCAAGCAGAAGTAGAAGCAATCAAAACTGACACTACTCATATTGTGCAAAGAGTAGATAATGTTGAAATGAAAGTAGAAAATATAAGTACTAACATTGCTAACATTGAGAGTAAAGTAGCTTCAGTAACTTCTGGTAATGGTAATGTACAACAAGTTGTAGCTGCAAACGCCGCTTTTATCGGGTGTCGGCAGTTCTTGCGGTTCGATCCAGATAAAAATATCCATCCGTTAGATTTCTGGAACGATTTTGAAGATGTGATTCCACCAACTTGGTCTGAGCGAGAGAAAATCTCATTTATTAAAAGCCATTTAGCAGGTGACGCCATGCGTTGGTCAGCTGATGTTATGTTAAAGTGTAAAACATTAGCAGAATTTAAAACAGCTTTTATTAATGAGTATTGGTCTAGCAATAAGCAAAATGAAGTGTTGAGAGAATTTTGGAGTGGGAAACGCTTCAATGCAGGCAAGGAATCAATTAAAGAGTTTGCTAGGTCATGGATTTCACGTTTGTCACATTTGGCGGAAAAGCTAAAACCAGAAATGATTATACTAGGTCTTGAAGCCAAACTGCCATGGTATTGGCAAACGAGAATTATATCAGCCCCTAGAGATAATCTGAATCGTTTCATTGAGTATTTGGAACGTGTAGAACGTGTTGCTGCCAATGAGGAGCAAGCACGTAATAACCGAATTGCCAATAACAATAATAGTAATTTTAGGAACGAGCAAAATGGCAATGTAAACATCAGAACAGTAGGTGTTCGCCATCCTAAGAGAGGTAGGAATTGGGGAAATAGTTATCGGAACCAACAATGGCATCCAAGGGATAATAATTTTGTTCCAAACAGAAATATGCATGTAAACAACAGTACGGAAAGTAAGGCTATGCCAGTTAACTATAATGAAACTAAAGGAAACAGTAGTAGGCCGAGGCAGGAAAACTAGTTCCCGTCTATGAGGACACTGGCGCTCACCAGGCGGTTACTTTTCCTAAGCCAGTAGTTACGGGAATTGGTAAGACAGATCAGAATACTCAAACTGAACATGTGGATGAAGAGTCGGTAGCACCTAAGGATACAACAGAAATATTAGATCACTCACAGTATTTGATAGATACCGTGTTAGAGACGCTTTCTAAGTGGGAAGAGAAAGAGAAGGCGCAGCAGTGTAACAGTAGGGATGAGCTACAAAATACTGAATTGTCAGGTGAAGAAGCAGAAGAAATTCATGCTTATATTTACGATGAGGATGATGTGCTCTTATCTAAAGTGCCTGTGCAGGATGTTGATAATGTACTAATAGATTTAGAACAGGAAATAAGTGGGAATGTAGAGGGTAGGCAATTTGGGGTCGATGAACCCAGTAGCTGTGACCAGTTGTCACTTGAGAAGGAAACCGACGATAATGGTAAAAGTGGTTTAGCTGTAACTAGTATTATGCCATGTCTGGAGGCGCAGAATCGCTCAGACTACAGTAATTTGGGTCATGTTCAGCAAACTAAATGTAATGAAGTCGTGCGGTGTTTCGATTTAAAATTAATAGACCGACTGGAAAAGGCAGCTGAAAATGTAATTCAGGAAACCCCTACACACTGTGACCTAAATGTAATGAAGACAGATGTTGATCACTTTAGTTGGAGACAAATCCGAAAGGAACTACTAGATGAATCTGAGGAACCGCCTGTACAACCTAGAATAAGCCACCCTATAATAATAGTGAATATGTTGGGTATCAATGTACGTTGTCTCTTAGACAGTGGAAGTGAGGTGAGTGCAATATCTCAGTCCTTCTTTGAGGCATTGACCTTTTTAAAGACCTGTAAATTGAGGAATGCTCGTTTGGTAAGATGGTCATTGTATCTCCAGCAGTTTGACCTTGAGGTTAGATATATTCAAGGGAAAGACAATCTGGTAGCTGATGGGTTATCTAGAAGTGCGGAGCTCTGTGATGACGCAGGAATTACAGCAACAGACCCAAATGAAATTCGAATGTTTGCATTGCACGAAGTAAAGGAAGAAAGTGCATTAAAGAGGGTGATTAAGAACTTGAGACGTGAGCAGAATGCAGATGACCAACTGAAATTAGTGAAGAGCTATTTAGGAAATGCGAGCTATCCTAAGGTTTCGCAATACTATTGTCTGCATAAAGGTATTCTGTTTAGGAGGAAAAAGGTAGGTGTTTCTGAGTGGAAGCTGTGCTTTCCCTCACAACATGTAGACTTACTAATCGACTATGTACACCTGAGGTATGGGCACTACGGTGCAAAGAAGTGCATTGCAAAATTACAAGAAAAGGTTGTATTTGACAACATGTACCGCCGTGTGGCCAAGCGTCTAGCATCGTGTGCAGTGTGCCAAAAGGTCCGTGCTGCCAACACCAGAATACAAGGGGATATGCATTCAGTAGAGCCAACTGAAACCCTAGAATTACTGGCTTGTGATTTGTTTGGCCCTCTTCCTGTTTCGAAAGGTGGTTGCACCCATGTTTTTGTTGTGGTGGATGGATTCAGTAAATATGTTAAACTATACCCAATTAAAAGAGCAAACGCAAAAACATTGGTTGAAAAATTGGAAAAAGATTTCTTCGTGAACGTTGGCGTTCCGAAGAATTTGCTGTCTGACAATGGACCTCAATTTACTTCTGATAGATTTAAGGAATGTCTAGATAAGGCAGGCGTGAAACATCTGAAAATATCTGCGTATTTCCCCCAAGGAAATATGAGTGAACGTATTATGAGGGAATTGAATAGGCTTTGCAGAACTTATTGTGCTCGGAAACACTCAAGTTGGGCAGAGCACATTAAGTATTTTGAGAATGTAATTAACAACCTAAGACATGATGCAACTGGTTTTGCACCTTGTGAATTGATGTTTGGCCAAGAACCGCACAATGTGATTGCAGATATGGTAGAATTCCCTATTCTAACGCAAATATCCACAGACGAGAAGAAACTAAAGGCTAGGGCTAATATGAGAAAAAGAGCGTTGGAAAGGAAGAAGCGTCATGACACAAAAGCTGTGCCTACTAGCTTTGAAATAGGTCAATTAGCCCTGGTCAAAACCAAAGAAAAATCAAAGAAAGTAAATGCGGAAACAAAGAAATTCATGTTTGTATACCAAGGACCTTTCAGGATAATAGGAAAACCACATGCCAATGCATATAGGCTAGAGTACCCTAAAAGTAAGAAGCTCTTAGGTCTCAGGAACGTGATTGACCTAAAGAGATTCATAGGTAGCCACTGAATGCTGTAGGGAGGAGGTTGTTCTTTAACCTCTACACAGTGTGGCAGCTGTGCAGTCCCAGCTGTGTGAGATCTTCTTTCCCTTTCAGGTCTCACTCATTCTTCATCTTTCCTATCCACAAAAATTTCGACCTCTACTTTCCAACACAAAATTTTCCGGTATGATAATCAAGACAGCATTAAGCTAATGAATGCTGTAGGGAGGAGGTTGTTCTGTAACCTCCACACAGTGTGGCAGCTGTGCAGTCCCAGCTGTGTGAGATCTTCTTTCCCTTTCAGGTCTCACTCATTCTTCATCTTTCCTATCCACAAAAAAAATTTCGACCTCTACTTTCCAACACAAAATTTTCCGGTATGATAATCAAGCCAGCATTTAACTAATGAATGCTGTAGGGTGGAGGTTGTTCTGTAACCTCTACACACTGTGGCAGCTGTGCAGTCCCAGCTGTGTGAGATCTTCTTTCCCATTTCAGGTCTCACTCAATCTTCATCTTTCCTATCCCTAAAAATTTCGACCTTTTCTTCCAACACATAAAATTTTCCGTTATGGTTATCAAACCAATAATAAACCAATGAATGCTGTAGGGAGGAGGTTGTTCTGTAACCTCTACACAGTGTGGCAGCTGTGCAGTCCCAGCTGTGTGAGATCTTCTTTCCCTTTCAGGTCTCACTCATTCTTCCTCTTTCCTGTCCTCAAAAATTTCGACCTCTTTCTTCCAACACATAAAATTTTCTGTTATGACTATCAAGTCAATAGTTATGTAACCATTCTATCGACCGATTAGTGACAAAAAAAAATACCTAATGTGACAAACCTAATAGTGACAAACAATAGAGAAGTATGACGTAATTAAGATACAAATGTATCTGAGTAACAATTATGTATAGTACCCTGGTAATATAGTAACTACAAAGTGTTGTTTTATTGGAAATGGTCCACCAACAGTAATTTAAAAAGATGTATGAATTCATGTACAAGCAGGATCTGAAATGGTAGTGAAACCTAGTGTATGCTGTAGAGCTAACTAATTAATAGTAAAAGAGATTGCTTAGTGTTAGGAAAAATATGCAGATAAGTTGTAAGATTAAACTCACCTGGTGTAGCAAGGAAAGGCAATGTAATAGAATTGAGCAGTGTTTGTGGTTGAGACGTGAAGGACACGTCCCTGAAGTATTTATAAGGTTGGAGCTGGCCATTATTTTAGTGTAGTGTGTGACAGGATACACCTACTCGTATTGAGGTTATGAGTTGGAGGCGTGAATGCGACCATAGGTACCCTTATGTTAGATGAGACAGAGCTGCTCATGGTGTCCTACAGGTTTAAGGAATTTAGCATTACGCTCGTCCATATTTACTTGATGCACTTTAGTGGTAGGTCTGAGAGAGACTACCTGAGGTTTCAGCGCCCAATCAAGTGGAAATGGATTGCCACGTGAGCAAACTGATCAGCTGCAATACACTAAGAATATGGAATAAATGTGCTTTCCTATGCTTTAAATTTAAATGGAGTGAGTATTACTTAAGTTCATACACTAGCAAAGTAAGTAAGTACATAATGGCAGACGTAAAACATTATTTTAGCTCCGCATAAATACACTTCAAAGTAAGTAAGTACGTAATTGCAGATGTGGAACTGACAACAGCAGGGGACCAATAAGTGGATTTTGTAGTCAACTAAACGTAGTGTGTTTTGAACACTCACAACTGTACTATTACCAAAAGTTACTCACATATACAAAGAAGCTGAGAAAACAACCACTAATCATACTCATACTATCTCTAAGAATAAAGTAATCAAAGATGAGTCAGTTAAGTGCTTAAAATACAAATGTATTCAGGAATGTACCGAGCATTGGTTCAGCGTTCCGGCCCAGAAATAAGAAATTCAGATTAAATATGATTTATGATTGTATGCCTTAGGAGCATAAATTTTCTCCAGTACGTGACTAACGGCGTTTTGAGCCATTTGTTTACCGACTTTATGACAATTAAGTAACCGTGAGAGAAAAATTAAAAAGGTTCTGTTAACTTTGTTCCAGCAAAATACTGGAAGATTAAATGTATATATCCCCATTTCTTTGTGACCCACCCTTAGATATTAAGTGAACAGAGTCTGAGGCACTCTTTTTGTTTGTTCTACAGGACAAACCAGATAATGGCAGCCTGATAGCTGCGTGAAAGCGTGGAGTGGCTTGGACACAACTCACAGTGACCCCTCCCCTTTCCCCCATGTAATTTAGAGAGAACGTGAAGGACGCACACCATAGCAACTTCCCCTCCTCTACCCTTGTGAATGGAAGTGTAGGACGCCAGCCAAAGCGGCTACAACCACGTGTGTAAAAATTATTTGTGGAATTTTCTTTCAGGTTTAGAAAAGACTGCTAAGAGATAATAATCTGTTTATGTATCACGTTATTTTCTTTGAATTTGTGTGTGTAAAAATGTATTTAATGTATTTAATGGATCTAAGATTTTCATAACTTTTCAATCTGTATGTGTTTGTTTGTCTAAGGCAATATGTATGTCAAAATATTTCGTTGACTTTGCTTAAAATTTTGAGTAATGACATTGTTTTAAAAGGCAGTGAACATGCCTACAATTTAAATAATTAATGTAGGTAATAAGTTTTCTTTAATGTTTCTACAGGTTTATATTTCAATTTTGATTTTCATAGGGAGTTAAACTGTACTCTTGCTTCCCTTTTTGTAATTAAATTTTTTTTCATTCATTAACATTCATAAACAAAAAAATTTAAGTAGAGGGTGATGTAGGGAAGCAGCCTACTCACGCTGTAGTAAATTCACATCAGTTTCCATTGTGTGCCAGCCAGTCTGCTGTAACTAGCTCTGACGTCATAAATGTTGCGCAATACCTTAAAAATCAAGCACATGAACTAAAACTTTTCTAGCATGTCAGAAATAATACTAAATTAATGTGTGTTAAATATCAGTTTGATAACTTCAGCCATTTCCGAGATTTGGACGTTTTTCTGGAAAAATCATTGGCGCAACAGAAAAGAGCTAGAGACTTCAAAATTTATATTTAGATTCATCTTTCATAATGATTTAATAAAAACAGTACTTTGGATTTCACAAATTAAGACTTTAGTGGAAATTCATGATTTTCTGGTTTTCGTCTCAAAACTGAAGGAAGCAAGATAGATTAAGTAGGCTAGTAAATAAGGCTAGGATGTTTAGATTTAAATAGGTTGGAGGTCCGCTATGATTATGAAAATGTGTAAAGTTTCTTTTTAATACCTATAAAATTATAGCGATAGCGGATCTCAACAGGGCCAGTTCAGAGCTCATCTAGTGCGTGCAGGGCAATTAAATTAATTCTCTCGCCTAAAGTATTTAACTTAGCCACGTCAAAATTTTATTATCAATACTTACCTGCGTGCTGAATGCACGTTTAAATTAAGAGCTTCCTCGGCCATCAGCCAAAGAAGCTATAAATTATTATGTATCTTGAAGTGGTGCGTTACTAGCCCAGCGGCTAGTCGGGAGAGCGGATTTGATCAGGCGATCCCTCAGCCGTCCGCACCGCGGCTTTATATATAAGAACACTGCGCGAGGAAGCAAGGCCCCAGTTCTCTCCAGACGCTGAATGACACGCCATCTGTGTCGGTAGTCGCGTCGCATCAGTGTATCTGCTGCAAACCGCCTCGGGTGCCGTATAAAGTTACTAGAGATACGCGGAACCATGAAAACATTTCATGTGAAGTGTTAATTCTGGGATGATTTTCATTAACTAGCTTCAGTTTGCGTATTGTCGTATTTTTCACGTGCCGTCGCGGGACAGACATTCTACCAAAAATTTTGCGTGGCGTTTGATGAAATATTTTCATCAAATTTTGGCGAGCATTCTTTTTAACATTTGATTCGGACATTTATAGTTGCATCAGCGCATTAGACTCTGAACTGTTCTGTTAGTTAGGTTGTAGGGATACTTGTGGTTTTTATCAGTGAATTTCAGAATATACTCAACTATTTTGGAAAACCGTTTTTGATTAGAAATCCCGGACAATCTCCTAATTCCTCAGAGCTATAAGCTGCAGCTATAAGAACATTCTCAGGTAAAGTGGGCACTAGGATATCTATTTACTGGCTCCAAGTTTTATTAAATCACTTTCTGGGGGTTACGGAGTAAATAGAGAGCCAGTGTTGAGAACGGCAAAAGACAGCAATAACAACATTCTAAAAGCTAGAAACTGATTCAACACGCAAGCGGTTATACAGCAATAGATTTAATTATTATTACAAACTCATCCGCCGCCCCACAGCAGGATTCGAACCTGCGACCGTAGCGGTCGCTCGGCTCCAGACTGTAGCGCCTAGAACCGCACGGCCACTACGGCCGGCATACTTCATTCAACATGTCACATAGATATTCGGATTTAGGTTATGACATGTTCGATATGCCTGTCACCATTGGCGATGATGTGGAACAGACGAATAGCGAGATTCTGCATGTCCCGCTGAAGTGTCGGAACATCGATGCTGTCGGTGACCTCCTGAATGGTTGTTTACAGCTCAGCAATGGTTTTGCGGTTATTGGTACACCTTGTCTTTAATATAGCCCCACAAAAAGGTGTTGCGTGTGCTCATATTCGGAGAATATGGCGACCAATCGAGGCCCATACCATTGGCATCTGGGTGCCCCACAACCAGAATGCGGTCCCCAAAGTGCTCCTCCAGGACATCAGACACTCTCCTGCTTCGATGGTGTCGAGCTCCGTCTTGCATGAACCGCATCTTGTCGATATCAGGTCACTTTGCATAATGGGGATGAAGTAATCTTCCAAACCCTTCGCGTACCTTAGGTAGTCACCGTGCCATTAAGGAACATCGCACCGATGCTTCCGTGACTGGCCATTGCACGCCACACAGTCACCTACTGAGGATTAAGAGAATTCTCGATCGCGACATGCGGTTTCTCAGTCCCGCAAACGCGCCCGTTTTGCTTATTGACGAACCCATCTAAATGAAAGTGGGCTTCGTCGCTAAACCAAATGATACTACGAGGGTCACTCCAAAAGAAATGCCTACCATTTTTTAATGCATCTTTTATTCTACATGTTTGAAAGTTTTACAGTGTGTGGATACATCCTCTACGAACAATATTTTCATTTCTCCACATAATTTCCGTCCCTCTCAATTGCCTTACGCCATCTTCGAACCAGCGATTGTATACCCGCACAGTAAAATTCTGGACCAACCAGTTGGAGCCACTGTTTGGTAGCGTGCACAAGGGAGTCATCATCTTCAATCCTTGTTCAACGAAGAGGGTCTTTCAGTTTCCCAAAGAGATGATAGTCATATGGAACCAGGTCAGGGCTGTAAGGCGGGTGTTCCAGTGTTGTCCATCCGAGTTTTGTGATCGCTTCCATGGTTTTTTGACTGACATGTGGCCGTGCATTGTCGTGCAACAGCAAAACATTCTGCTTTTGCCGATGTTGTCGAACACGACTCAGTCGAACTTGAAGTTTCTTCGGTGTCTTCACATATGCATCAGATTTTATGGTGGTTCCACTTGGCATAATGTCCACAAGCAAGAGTCCTTCGGAATCGAAAAACACCTTAGCCGTAACTTTCCCAGCACAAGGTGTGGTTTTGAGTTTTTTTTGTTTTTTTTTGTTGGGTGAATTTGCATGATGCCACTTCATTGATTGCCTCTTCGTCTCTGGTGAAAAATGATGGAGTCGTGTTTCATCACCTGTCACAATTCTTCCAAGAAATTCATCTCCACCATTCTCGTACTGTTCCAAAAAGTTCGCTACGTACCGTTTTTCTTGTTTCTTTGTGAGCCACTGTCAACATCCTGGGAACCCACCTGGCACAAACCTTTTTTAACGCCAACACTTTCAGTACTCTGCAAACACTTCCTTCCCCTATCCCAACGTAGCGTGACATTTCGTTCACTGTGATGCGTCTGTCAGCAGTCACCGATTCATTAACTCTCTGCACGTTGTCTGGAGTGTGTGCAGTACGAGGCCTGCCGCTGCGAGGACAATCCTCAATATCGCCGTGCCCACTTTCATCACGTAGCCTGCTTGGTCACCGACTAACTGTACTGCAATCGACAGCAGCATCTCCGTACACCTTTGTCAACCTCTTGTGGATGTTTCCCACTGTCTCGTTTTCACAGCACAGGAATTCTATGACAGCACGTTGCTTATGACGAACGTCAAGTGTAGCAGCCATCTTGAAGACATGCTTGACGGCGCCACTCACGGGAACAGGTTGAACTAAGTTTGAGAACAATTGGGAAGTACTTTTGAATGCATTACGGGAACAGCAGTGATCAATGTCTTGTAAATAATTACTGTTAAAAACAGTCTTGATCACGATTTATTTAACAAGGTGACCGGTTTCGACTACTACTGTGGTCATCTTCAGACCATTGAGTAGGAACAGAAAGGGGTTCCTACTCAATGGTCTGAAGATGACCACAGTAGTGGTCGAAACCGGTCACCTTGTTAAATAAATCGTGATCAAGACTGTTTTTAATAGTAATTATTTACAATTGGGAAGGATGTGTCTACACACTGTAAAACTTTCACACATGCAGAGTGAGAACTGTATTTTTACAGAAATAGCGTGCATTTCTTTTGGAGTGACCCTCGTAATTCCTATTCTTTCCAGCGGCCAACTGCGCAGTTTGAGCGTCGTAACAAACCGTTCAGAAGTTATGACGATTTTATTTCATATAGTTCAATAACTGCCACTCTCTACGTAACAACCGAGGAGGACCGATAAGAATGGGAGAGAGACAGGGCGTAAAGGAAGGAGGAAGCCCTTTAATCTGCAGCAATGAACAGTAAACACATAGCGGATGAGATTCATCGTGAGTAGCGAAACTTGGCGGCAGTGGAAATTCCCTGTGTAGTCGTGTGGAGAATGTGCATGTGATGTACATGTATGTGTATGAAACGATGAGGTCTCGGAGATTCCCAAGGGCAAACGACGTAGTCTATTGTCTGCGCTGACTCTTGAAGAAGACACACGCTATCACGGACGCGGATCTTCGGCAGACACTCCATTCTCTGGCGAGGAAAACCGCTGACTCACTACGGATTTTATTGTACACTGCGTGATATTTTGATCCGTCGGTTTTCCTTGCGATGCCCTGAAGAGAAAACCGCAGTTTCATAAATAAACGAACGCTGGGTTGCAGGCTAAGCTCACAGGAGAATATAGAGGCCTATATAAAAGAATGCAGTCGATTCTTCAGATCGCTGTAGACAGTGTAGGACAGATGTTCCCAAATTTACTGAGACCATAAGCTCTGACTGCATTCAGATATTAACTAGTACCAACAGAAGCTCTCCTGCGAAAGTTTGGAAGGCAGGAGACTAGGTAGTGTCAGAAGTAAAGCTGTGAGGACAGGATGTGAGTCGTGCTTGGGTAGCTTAGTTGGTAGAGCACTTGGTCACGAAAGGCAAAGGTCCCGAGTTCGAGTCTCGGTCCGGCACACAGTTTTAATCTGACGGGAACTTTCATATCAGCGCACACTCCGCTGCAGAGTGAAAATCTCATTCTGGCAACATCCCCTAGTCTGTGGCTAAGCCATGTCTCCGCAATATCCTTTCTTTCAGGAGTGCTAGTTCTGCAAGGTTCGCAGGAGACCTTCTGTAAAGTTTGGAAGGTAGGAGACGAGGTACTGTCAGAAGTAAAGCTGTGAGGACGGGGCGTGAGTCGTGCTTGGGTAGCTCAGTTGGTAAAGCACTTGCCCGCAAAAGGCAAAGGTCCCGAGTTAGAGTCTCGGTCCGGCACACAGTTTTAATCTACCAGGAAGTTTCATATCAGCGCACACTCCGCTGCAGAGTGAAAATCTCATTTCGGGTGGGGGTCAGTGAAATGAAAAGGAGAGGAGACAAGGATTTCTCGCAAGATGACTATAGGGTAACATTAACAGCAGCAACAAATGTAATGGGAGCAGGATTCGTTATGAATACGAAAGTAAGGCAGAGAATGTGGTACTGTGGTGGTAGGATCGTTCTCATCAGAATCGACAGCAAACCAACATCGGCAACGATAGTTCACGTGTACAGGCAGAGGTTGCAAGCTGAAGATGCAGAGAAAGTATATGAGGATACTGAACAAATAATGCAATACGTAAAGGGAGATGAAAACCTACTAGTCTTGGAGGACTAGAATGCTGTTGTAGGGGAAGAAGAAGAAGAAGAAGAAGAAATGGTGACAGGAGATTATGGGCTTCGTGTTAGGAATGAAAGAAGAGAAAGAGTAATTCAATTCTGTAATAAAATCCAGCTAGTAACAGCCAATACTCTCTTCAAGAATCTCAAGCGGAGGAGGTTGTAAGTGGGCTGTTTAGGTTTTTATGTTGGTAATGCCACGTAGCGCTCTATATGAAAATCACTGACTGTGCTGTGTGAAGTCTGTGGCTGGTTTGCATTGTTGGAATATTTGATATTGTAGTGTTAGGCAGCTGGATGTGAACAGCGCGTAGCGTTGCGCAGCTGGAGGTGAGCCGCCAGCAGTGGTGGATGTGGGGAGAGAGATGGGGGAATTTTGAGAGCGGACGATCTGGACGTGTGTCCATCAGAAAGAGTAAATTTGTAATATTGGATATCATGAACTGATATATATATATATATATATATATATATATATATATATATATATATATATATATATATATGACGACTTTTGAACATTATTAAGGTAAATACATTGTTTGTTCTCTATTAAAATCTTTCATTTGCTAACTATGCCTATCAGTAGTCAGTGCCTTCAGTAGTTTGAATCTTTTATTTAGCTGGCAGCATTGGTGCTCGCTGTGTTGCAGTAGTTCGAGTAACGTAGATTTTTGTGAGGTAAGTGATACATGAAAGGTACAGGTTAGTGTTAGTCAAGGCCATTCTTTTGTAGGGATTATTGAAAGTCAGATTGCGTTGCGCTAAAAATATTGTGTGTCAGTTTAGTGTTGATCAGAATAAGTAATGAGAGAAATGTCTGAGTACGTACAGTTCTGCTCAGCTATTTGAAAATCAAATGACGTAAGAGGTTTACCAGCACTGTAATTCATAAATTTTTCTAAGGGGACGTTTGAAAAGGTATACTTGGAAAAGGCCGGGTGATACGGGAAGATTCAGTTAGATTACATCATGATCAGACAGGAATACCGAAATCAGATACTGCATTGTAAGTCATACGTAGGAGCAGATGTAGACTCAGATCACAATTTGGTAATCATAAACAGTAGGCTTTTAAGAGACTAATTAGGAATAATCAATGCGCAAAGAAGTGGGATACGGAAGTACCAAGGAATGAAGTGACGTCTTTGAAGTTCTCTGAGAGTCGAGATACTGCGATAATGAACAGCTCAGTAGGCAGATAAATTGAAGAGGAATGGACATATCAAATGTGACAATCTCAAAAGTTGGGCAGAAAAACATAGATACAAAGAAGATAGCGGGGAGGAAACCATGCGTGACAGAAGAAATACTTCAACTGATCGATGAAAGAAGGAAGTACAAAAATGTTCAGGGAAGTTCAAGAATACGTAAATAATATCACTTAGCAAATGAAATAATAGGAAGTGCAGGGAAGCTATGAGGAAATGACTATATAAAAATGTGAAGAGCACTGACGAAGCATATAGAGAAGTCAAAACAACCTTTGTTGCAGTTAAAAGCATGCACGGTAACATTAAGAGCGCAGTGGGAATTCCATTGTCAAACGCAGAGATGAGAGTGGATAGGTGGAAACGGTACACTGAAGGCCTCTAAGAGGGGAAGACTTAACTGATGAAGTGATAGAAGTAGTACAGGAGTCGATAGGGAAGATATAGGTGGATGTAGTATAAGAATCAGAAAGCTATGGAAGATTAAAAATCAAATAAGACAGATGGGATGGATGATATTCCATCGGAATTTCTGAAATAATCGGGTGATGTGGAAAAAAGTGACAGTTGACCCTACAATGCATGAGATTGGTGGTACACCATAACTTTCGGAAAAACATAATCCACACAATTCCGAAGACTGACAAGACTACTACACAGAAGAATGGAAAAGAAAATGGAGGATGTATTAGATGACGTTTAGTTTGGCTTTAGGCAGGTAAAGGCAGCGGAAATGCAGTTTAGACTTTGCGGTTGATAATTCCGTATCTAATTCGGTAAAAATGAAACCCTTATATGAGGGCCAGTCAAACGAAAACGAGGCAGACGGAAAAAAAATACTAATAAGCGCGAGTATGACTCGAATACTGAGGATTTCGTAGAAACATAATTGTGTATATATACAGTTCATCCACCCTAGGAATCGAAAATCTTAACGGATTTTGCCTCTACAGCAGTTCGTGAGACCAGCCCCTGACGTGCAAAACGAAGCGGGCAAGAGACTTCGGCTTATATATCTAGACACAGGAGTTTTAATAAAATATTTTTTATTTACTCGCTAAGTCACAACTACAAGTTAACATTTTATGTTTGCATCCACTAATATTTTCCTACTATACTTCGGATGGATGGTAAACGCAGTGTATGTTCTGATGGCAGAAAGATACTCAACTGGCCATTAAAATTGCTACACCAAGAAGAAATGCAGATGATAAACCGGTATTAATTGGACAAATATATTATACTGTAAGTGACATGTGATTACATTTTCACGCAATTTGGGTGCATAGATCCTGAGAAATCAGTACCCAGAACAACCACCTCTGGCCGTAATAACGGCCTCGACACGCCTGGGCATTGAGTCAAACAGAGCTTGGATACCACAGTTCATCAAGAGTAGTGACTGGCCTATTGTGACGAGCCAGTTGCTCGGCCACCATTGACGAGACGTTTTCAGTTGGTGAGAGATCTGGAGAATGTGCTGGCCAGGGCAGCAGTCGAACATTTTCTGTATCCAGAAAGGCCCGTACAGGACCTGCAACATGCGGTCGTGCATTATCCTGCTGAAATGTACGGTTTCGCAGGGATCGAATGCAGGGTAGAGCCACGGGTCGTAACACATCTGAAATGTAACGTGCACTGTTTAAAGTGCCGTCAATGCGTACAAGAGGTGACGGAGACGTGTAACCAATGGCACCCCATACCATCACGCCGGGTGATATGCCAGTATGGCGATGACGAATACACGCTTCCAATATGCGTTTACTGTGATGTCGCGAAACACGGATGCCACTCTCAGGATGCTGTAAACAGAACCTGGACTCATCCCAAAAAATGACGTTTTGCCATTCGTGCACCCAGGTTCGTCGTTGAATACACCATCGCAGGCGCTCCTGTCTGTGATGCAGCGTCAAGGGTAACCGCAGCCACGGTCTCCGAGCTGATGGTTCGTGTTGCTGCAAACGTCGTGGAACTGTTCGTGCAGATGGTTGTTGTCTTGCAAACGTCCCCATCTGTTGACTCAGGGATCGAGACAGCTACAGCCATGTGGATAAGATGCCTGTCATCTCGACTGCTAGTGATACGAGGCCGTTGGGATGCAGCACGGCGTTCCGTATTACCCTCCTGAACCCACCGATTCCATATTCTGCTATCAGTCATCGGATCACGACCAAAGCGAGCAGCAATCCCGCGATACGATAAACAGCAATCGCGACAGGCTACAAGCCGACCTTTATCAAAGTCGGAAACGTGATGGTACGCATTTCTCCTCCTTACACGAGGCATCACAACAACGTTTCACCAGGCAACGCCGGTCAACTGGTGCTTGTGTATGAGAAATCGGTTGGAAACTTTCCTCATGTCAGTATGAATTACGTTGAAGAGACAGTCTATTGACACACAGTCAAGATGGATTTAGAAAACATCGTTCTTGTTGAACAACCTGGTCTGTACTCACGCGAAGTGTTGAGTTCTATTGACAAAAGATTTCAGATTGATTCCGTATTTCTAGAGCCCCAAAAGGCTTTTGACACTGCACGGCACAAGTGGCTTGTAGTGAAATTGCGTGCCTATGGAACATCGTCTCAGTTATGTGACTGCATTTTTGGCTTCCTGTCAGAGAGGTGACAGTTCGTAGTAATTGGCGGAAAGTCATCGAGTACAACACAAGTGATTTCTGGCGTTCCTCAAAGTAGTGTTGTATGCCTTTTGCTCTTCATTATCTATATAAACGATTCAGGAGACAATCTGAGCAGCAGTCTTAGGTTATTTACAGAGGTTACTGTCGTTTATCGACTAGTAAAGTCATCAGAAGATCAAAACAAATTGCAAAACGATTCAGAAATGATGTCTGTACGGTGCAAAAATTGGAAACTGACCCTAAATAACGAAAAGTGTGAGGTCATCCACGTGAGTGTTAAAAGGAACCCGTTACACTTCGGTTACACGATACATCAGTCAAATCTAAAGTACATAAATTCAAGTAAATATCTAGGAATTACGAAGAACTTTAATTGTAAGGAACACATATAAAATGTGGTGAGGAAGGAAAACCAAAGACTGCGTTTTATTGGGACGACACTTGGAAAATGTAACAGACCTACTAAGGAGACTGCCTATACTACGATTGCCCGTCCTCTTTTAGAATACTGCTGCACGGTGTGGGATCCTTACCAGATAGGATTGACAGAGAACATCGAGTAAGTTCAAAGAACGGCAAAGCATTTTGTACTATCGCGAAATAGCGAGGAGGGTGTCACTGAAAGGACAATACGGGATTTGGGGTGGACATCAGTAAAACAAAGTCGTTTTCCGTTGCGGCGGAATCTCCTCACGAAATTTCAATCGCCAACTTTCTTTTGCGAATGTGAAAATATTTTGTTGATCTCTTCAACTTTTGTAGTCCTGTCTTCCTCAGTTGCGTGTAATATTACGGTATATTGAAAACTTTTACTTTTTGGACCGTCTGACAACAACTGAACGAAACGCAATTTTGTTGCCATACGCGTTTCGCCTTTATTCTCTGCAAACCCTGTTCAGTGGCCTGGAATATGTAAATACTTTACTACTTAGTTTACATTTTGGGGCAATTTTCCTATAGGTTATAAGCAGTTCTGGTGGTTGGGTTTTACTATGATACAGTAATATTTTAAATTCTGCTTACAGGTTGCGCAGACGATTTTCTGCATATTATGTTTCTGTTTCATTTTTAGTGCCACTCCTCTATTTTAATTGTCACTTGGGATTTCTTCCACATTTCACCGTGCTAGGAACTGAACACTTGTTTTGATGCAATTTTTTGGTTCGTGTTGGTGACTGTCGGATGTTTATACCAAAGATCGAATGTTATTGCCAACTTTCGGGGAAATGTGGAAGGTTTGTTTCGTACTTCCAACACCTGACATGTTCTTCGTACCGTGTTTTAAACTTGCTGCATGTCTGCCTATGAATACTGCATCACAACTTTGACATTCAAGATACTATATATTCCTGATCCCTTGAATTTATCCCTCTTCGTAGTTGGTTGGCTTAGGAGTGACTGGAGGGTTTGCCCAGTCTTATATGCTATTTGGAAGTCCTGTCTCTTTAGTACGTTTGCAGCACTGTGTGCTAATTTATGTTGACGCCGCCCTATATAGGGATAAACGATCACCATAATGAAATAAGGGAAATCAGAGCTCGCAGGGAAAGATATACACTACTCGCCATTAAAATTGCTACACGAAGAAGAAATGGAATGATAAACGGGTATTCATTGGCCAAATATATTTTACTATAAGTGACATGTGATTACATTTCCACGTAATTTGGGTGCATAGATCCTGAGAAATCAGTACCCAGAACAACCACCTATGGCCGTAATAACAGCCTTGATACGCCCGGGCATTGAGTCAAACAGAGCTTGGATGGCGTGTACAGGTACAGCTGCCCATGCAGCTTCAACACGATACCACACTTCATCAAGAGTAGTGACTGCCGTATTGCGACGAGCCACTTGCTCGGCCATCATTGACCAGACGTTTTCAATTGGTGAGAGATCTGCAGAATGTGCTGGCCAGGGCAGCAGTCGAACATTTTCTGTATCCAGAAAGGCCCGTACTGGACCTGCAACATGCGGTCGTGCATTATCCTGCTGAAATGTAGGGTTTCGCAGGGATCGAATGATGGCTAGAGCCAAGGGTCGTCACACATCTGAAATGTCACGTCCACTGTTTAAAGTGCCGTCAATGCGTACAAGAGGTGGCGGAGACGTGTAACCAATGGCACCCCATACCATCACGTCGGGTGATGCGCCAGTATGGCGATGACGAATAAACGCTTCCAATGTGGGTTCACCGCGATGTCGCCAAACACGGATGCGACCATCGTGATGCTGTAAACAGAACCAGGATTCATCCAAAAAAAATGACGTTTAGCCGTTCGTGCACCCAGGTTCGTCGTCGAGTACACCATCGCAGGCGCTCCTGTCTGTGATGCAGCGTAAAGGATAACCGCAGCCGTGGTCTCCGAGCTGATAGTGTATGCTGCTGCAAACGTCGTCAAACTGTTCGCGCACATGGTAGTTGTTTTGCAAACGTCCCCATCTGTTGACTCAGGGATCGAGACGTGGCTGCACGATCCGTTACAGCCATGCGGATAAGATGCCTGTCAGCTCGACTGCTATTGATACGAGGTCGTTGAGATCCAGCACGGCGTTCCGTATTACCCACATGAACCCACCGATTCCATATTCTGCTAACAGTCATTGGATCTCGAACAACGCGAGCAGCAATGTCGCGACAGGATAAACCGCAATCGCGATAGGCTACAATTCGACCTTTATCAAAGTCGGAAACGTGATGGTACGCATTTCACCTCCTTACACGGGGCATCACAACAACGTTTCACCAGGCAGCGCCGGTCAACTGCTGTTTGTGTATGAGAAATCGGTTGGAATCTTTCCTCATGTCAGCACGTTGTAGGTGTCGCCACCGGCGCCAATATTGTATGAATGCTCTGAAAAGCTAATCATTTACATATCACAGCATTTTGTTCATGTCGCTTAAATTTGACGTCAGTAGCACGTCATCTTCGTGGTGTGGCAATTTTAATGGCCAGTAGTGTATAGGTGTTTTTTCCGTGCGCTGTACGAGACTGTAGTAATAGAGAATTATTGTGGAGGTGGTTCGGTGAACCCTCTTCCAGGCACTCAAATGTGATTTTCAGGGAATTCATGTAGATATAGATGTAGGACTGTCAGACAGAGAGAGAGAGAGACGAGCGAACAACAAAACTAACGTTTTTGGAATATTTTGCCTTGCTGGACAGATTTCTGCTGAGAGCCACGTCGGCCTTGGCAAGCTACTGGGTAAGCGCTAGCGACGCGTGGCCTGCCAGAAGTGTTCCCCCGTCCCCCTGGAGTGGGAGGGAGCCCGGTTAGCAGATGGTTGCCGCTCGATTAGGACAAGTGGCGTTTAGCCGGCAGAGGTGGACGCCGTGCCGCGCCCCAGTGCCCCACAACTGCGCCTCTGACTGGATGATTGTTCGTTTAGCGGGGCCCTCTGCACTACGCACGCACGTCAGTGGGACAGGCAATACCCCCATCTCCTGACGGACCGTATTTACGCTCAGCCCACCTGGACTGCAGGGGGAATCCTACACATCTTTCGAAGCATAGCAGGCCGGCCGAAGTCGCCGAGCGGTTCTAGGCGCTACAGTATGGAACCACGCGATCATGCCTCGGGCATGGATGTGTGTGATGTCCTTAGGTTAGTTAGGTTTAAGTGGTTCTAAGTTCTAGGGGACTGATGACCTCAGCAGTTAAGTCCCATAGTGCTCAGAGCCATTTTGAAGCATAGCAAAACCGCTTACTGAGAAATTGTGTGGAACTGAACGAGTCCCAACAAGTGCTCCAGTTTTATTGTGTCATAAAAATACTGAAAAAATGTTTAAAAAAAGCCCTTTTCTACTGTTCCTTGTGCCAGTTGGTAGAAACGGAACGCGTATGGCATTACTTGATTGTCTATCTGGTCGTCTGTTAATCCCGTTTTAGCTCACGAACGGGTAGAAGTATGAACTTAAAACTTATGCCACAACCGGTTCTCCTGGCGGTGTAAATAATTTAAGATTCAATGTATCTACATCTACATTTATACTCCGCAAGCCACCTGACGGTGTGTGGCGGAGGGTACCTTGAGTACCTCTATCGGTTCTCCCTTCTATTCCAGTCTATTATTGTTCGTGGAAAGAAGGATTGTCGCTGTGCCTTTGTGTGGGCTCTAATCTCTCTTATTTTATCCTCATAGTCTCTTCGCGAGATGTACGTAGAAGGGAGAAATATACTGCTTGACTCTTCGGTGAAGGTATGTTCTCGAAATTTCAACAAAAGCTTGTACCGAGCTACTGAGCCGGCCGCAGTGGCAGAGCGGTTCTAGGCGCTTCAGTCTGGAACTGCGGTCGCAGGTTGGAATTCTGGCCGGCCGAAGTGGCCGTGCGGTTAAAGGCGCTGCAGTCTGGAACCGCAAGACCGCTACGGTCGCAGGTTCGAATCCTGCCTCGGGCATGGATGTTTGTGATGTCCTTAGGTTAGTTAGGTTTAACTAGTTCTAAGTTCTAGGGGACTAATGACCTCAGCAGTTGAGTCCCATAGTGCTCAGAGCCAATTGAACCATTTTCGAAGGATCTCTGGAGCCTAAACAGCACCCCGATGTCTTCGGGCTCGCGAGAAGATCGAGTTACCCGTTAACCGGCGATGCTTTGAGTAGTTCGCAGTCTCTACCTCCGCCTGTATCCGGTTCTACCTTAGGACGCGGGTCGATAAGTTTCCATTCAAATTGGAATGTAGTTAACTCAAGCTACCTTTTTATGGTTCAAATGGCTCTGAGCACTATGGGACTTAACATCTGAGGTCATCAGTCCCCTAGAACTTAGTACTTAAACCTAACTAAGGACATCACACACATCCATGCCCGAGGCGGGATTCGAACCTGCGACCGTAGCGGTCGCGCGGTTCCGGACTGAAGCGCCTCGCGCACGGCCACCGCGGTCGGCTACGTTTTTACGCTTACGTTTCTAGCATAATATTTTTTATGTTAACCCAGTTCACTTGATATCTACCACACATAATTTGCATAATTAAGAAGGGGCGACCAAAATGTTTTCGTCCGAGCCCGTTGTTGTAGTGTATGTGCAACGAAGCGCGAGTCCGCTGCAGGTGTATAAGCACCGACATGTAGGTGAGGGATTTGTGTGATATTCGTGGCTGTCCGAAGTACTTGGGGTAAACGCGGAAACTTAAACTGCGGCGATGTTATTACGAAATGCGTCCACACAGGACCAATGTGGTGTTATTTTGTTCTTGACTGTCGAAGGACAAACACCTGTACGCTGCAGCATGTCTGTCGAAAACCACAGCCGGCCGTTGTGGTCGAGCGGTTCTAGGCGCTTCAGGTTGGAATCCTGCCTCGGGCATGGATGTGTGTGATGTCCTTAGGTTAATTAGGTTTAAGTAGTTCTAAGTTCTAGGGGACTGATGACCTCAGATGTTAAGTCGCATAGCGCTGAAAGCCATTTGAAGCATTTGATTCTTGATGCCATTGACAATGATAACACTTTTGCACAATACATCGTGTTCAGTGATGAAGCGACTTTCCATGTTGGCGGTCAGGTAAACAAACACAATGTTCGAATTTGCGGCCTACAGAACCCACATGCAGCCATTCAACCATAACGAGATTCGCCCAAAGTCAACGTGATTTATACGATATCCAGATCATCTGTTTACTGTCCATTCTCCTTTGATGAAAACACAGTTAACGGTCAGCAATATCTGGTTATGTTACAGAACTGGTTGTTTTCGATGTTGGACGCAGACAACTTCATTTCCCAAGACGGGGCAGCCCCTCACTGGAGTGGCGAAGTGCGTGAATATCTGAATGAAACTGTACGGAACTGTAGGATTGGTCGTCAAGGAGCTGGCGACATAGCATGTCTCAGTTGGGCTCCACGGTCACCAGATTTGACACCCTCTGACTTCTTCCTGTGCGGTTTCGTTGAAGAGAACGTCTATGTAACACGCACCCACGGAACCTGGAAGAGTTGAAGAACCAGATCCGTACTGCCGTAGCATCAGTGACGAAGGACATGCTTGCCCGAGTATGGAACGAATTTTGAGTATCGATGTGATATTATTCGTGTCGCTGATGGAGGACATATTGAACATCTGTATTCTGAACTTCAGAGGTTCCTTAATACGTGTGTAAAGTTTCATAATCATATGTCTTAAATTTTAATAAATATATGCATTCGAAATACGCCTATTCGTTTTCAGACACCCTGTACTACAAGAACTCCACCCGAATAGGCCGGCACCGACCGACCGCCGAGTCATCCTCAACCCATGGGCGTCACTGGATACGGATACGGAGGGGCGTGTGGTCAGCTCAACGCTCTGCTGGCCGTGTGTCAGTTTACGAGACCGGAGCCGCTACTTCTCAGTGAAGTAGCTCCTCAGTTTGCCTCACAAGGGCTGAGTGCAGCCCGCTTGCCAACAGCGCTCGGCAGACCGGATGGTCACCCATACATCTACATCTACATCTACATCCATACTCCGCAAGCCACCTGACGGTGTGTGGCGGAGGGTACCTTGAGTACCTCTATTGGTTATCCCTTCTATTCCAGTCTCGTATTGTTCGTGGAAAGAAGGATTGTCGGTATGCCTCTCTGTTGGCTCTAATCCCTCTGATTTTATCCTCATGGTCTCTTCATGAGATATACGTAGGAGGGAGCAATATACTGCTTGACTCCTCGGTGAAGGTATGTTCTCGAAACTTTAACAAAAGCCCGTACCGAGCAACCGAGCGTCTCTCCTGTAGAGTCTTCCACTGGAGTTTATCTATCATCTCCGTAACGCTTTCGCTATTACTAAACGATACTGTAACGAAGCGAGCTGCTCTCCGTTGGATCTTCTCTATATCTTCTATCAACCCTATCTCGTACGGATCCCATACTGCTGAGCAGTATTCAAGTAGTGGGCGAACAAGTGCACTGTAACCTACTTCCTTTGTTTTCGGATTCCATTTCCTTAGGATTCTTCCAATGAATCTCAGTCTGGCATCCGCTTTACCGACGATCAACATTATATGGTCATTCCATTTGAAATCACTCCTAATGCGTACTCCCAGATAATTTATGGTATTAACTGCTTCCAGTTGCTGACCTGCTATTTTCTAGCTAAATGATAAAGGATCTATCTTTCTGTGTATTCGCAGCACATTACACTTGTCTACATTGAGATTCAATTGCCATTCCCTGCACCATGCGTCAATTCGCTGCAGATCCTCCTGCATTTCAGTACAATTTGCCATTGCTACAACCTCTCGATATACCACAGCATCGTCTGCAAAAAGCCTCAGTGAACTTCCGATGTCATCCACAAGGTCATTTATGTATATTGTGAATAGCAACGGTCCTGTGACACTCCCCTGCGGCACACCTGAAATCACTGTTACTTCGGAAGACTTCTCTCCATTGAGAATGACATGCTGCGTCCTGTTATCTAGGAACTCCTCAATCCAATCACACAATTGGTCTGATAGTCCATATGCTCTTACTTTGTTCATTAAACGACTGTGGGGAACTGTTTCGAACGCCTTGCGGAAGTCAAGAAACACGGCATCTACCTGGGAACCCGTGTCTATGGCCCTCTGAGTCTCGTGGACAAATAGCGCAAGCTGGGTTTCACACGATGCTGATTCCTACAGAGTAGATTTCTAGTCTCCAGAAAAGTCATTATACTCGAACACAATACGTGTTCCAAAATTCTACAACTGATCGACGTTAGAGATATAGGTCTATAGTTCTGCACATCTGTTCGACGTCTCTTCTAGAGACCTACGGTACACCGCTGCAAGAAGGGGGACAAGTTCCTTCGCGTACTCTGAGTAAAATTGAACTGGTATCCCATCAGGTCCAGAGGCCTTTCCTCTTTTGAGCGATTTTAATTGTTTCTCTATCCCTCTGTCGTCTATTTCGATATCTACCATTTTGTCATCTGTGCGACAATCTAGAGAAGGAACTACAGTGCAATCTTCCTCCGTGAAACAGCTTTGGAAAAAGACATTTAGTATTTCGGCCTTTAGTCTGTCATCCTCTGTTTCAGTACCATTGTGGTCACAGAGTGTCTGAACATTTTGTTTTGATCCACCTACCGCTTTGACATCAGACCAAAATTTCTTAGGATTTTCTGCCAAGTCAGTAGATAGAACTTTACTTTCGAATTCATTGAACGCCTCTCGCATAGCCCTCCTCACACTACATTTCGCTTCGCGTAATTTTTGTTTGTCTGCAAGGCTTTGGCTATGTTTATGTTTGCTGTGAAGTTCCCTTTGCTTCCGCAGCAGTTTTCTAACTCGGTTGTTGTACCACGGTGGCTCTTTTTCAGCTCTTGCGATCTTGCTTGGCGCATACTCATCTAACGCTGTATACAAGTGCTAGCCCAGCCTAACAGTGCTTAAAATTCGGTGATCTGACGGGAACAGATGTTACCACTGTGGCAACGCTGTTAGCTATGTGCTGCTAACGTACTATAAAATATGTTGTAGAATGCGCGTTAGTGCTATCAAATTATACACTTCCTTCACAGAGTACCACTAGAAAAGAAATGTCGCAACACAAAAAGAAATAACCAATAACATTCAATAATAGCGAGAAAATAAATTAATAGACACAAATTATTACTTAACTTTGATAATAACTTGATACATGGCGCCGGCCGCTGTGTCCGAACGGTTGTAGGTGCTACAGTCTGGAATCGCGCGACCGCAACGGTCGCAGGTTCGAATCCTGCCTCGGGCACGGATGTGTGTGATGTCCTTAGGCTAGTTAGGTTTAATTAGTTCTAAGTTCTAGGCGAATGATGACCTCAGAAGTTAAGTCGCATAGTGCTCAGAGCCATTTGAACCATTATTGAACGTTACAGAGCGTCAATGTTATAGGCGTTGGCACCCTTAAAGGTGTGTATAAACGGGGTGTTTCAGTGATGGTGTTTTAAACTTCCTGGGATAACGGAGAAGGATAAATGTACAAGTTTGAGGTAAGAGTCTCTGTACTGGAAACGACCGAGACGAAAATTATAAGCGAAAACTGTTCTGATAACTCTGACAGATGGATTAATGTTGCTAAGGCTATAGGGTAGGCAACTTTCAGAGGTGGCCGTGTGGACCAAAATAACAACAAAATGTACAGTAAACATGGGCTCTAAAATGCATACCTTAAGAGAGTTGAGCACTCGTTTATCTTCGCTAATATGAAACACATCTCCTCTCTTAAGGTATGCATTTTAGAGCCCATGTTTACTGTACATTTTGTTGTTGTTTTGGCCCACACTGCCACCCCTGAAAGTTGTCCACCCTACAGTCTTAGCAACAACAGTACTACTAAATTAATTTCTGTTTCAGACGTATCAGAACGGTTTTCGCTTATAATTTTCGTCGCGTTCGTTTCCAGTGCAGGGACTCTTACCTCAGACTTGTACATTTATTCTTCTTCGTTATCCTAGAAATCTTGTAATATCATCACAATATCGTCCGGCCCCGGTAGCTGAGTGGTCAGCGTGACGGAATGTCAGTCCTAAGGTCCCGGGTTCGATTCCCGGCTGGGTCGGAGATTTTTCTCCGCTCAGGGACTGGGTGTTGTGTTGTCCTAATAATCATCATTTCATGCACATCGACGCACAGGTCGGCTAAGTGGTGTCCACTCGGAAGACCTGCACCAGGCGAACGGTCTACCCGACGGGAGGCCCTAGCCACACGACATTTCATTTCACAATATCATCCTACGCATACATACACTCATAGGCGCCGGCGCCTATAAATTGGACGCTCCGTAGCGTAGTTGGATGACGTTTCTAGGTCTGGGTTCCAGTGTAAAACGTTATCTACTAAGTTCCCCTCAAAAATCTCTAGAACTGTGTAGCATGAATTGTGAAACATCCTGTACATGTAACTGCGAAACAGGTTTGTTTGCTTTGTCAATTCACAATAGAACCATTACTTTCATACCTAACCTGGACCTCGGGCTACGGTACACATGAGTATTAACGCACTTACGGTAGATATATAGGAATAGTACGAGGGTATGCTGAGTAGTATTGCCCCCAAATTTTTTATGTTAAAACTCTCAAAGCTTTTTAAATTAAATGAACGTGCCAACAATCTATATCTTTATTATCCTGTCAACAAAATTAGAAATCCTTTGCCGCTAGAGATGTCCAAATTGTCATGTGTAACATGGTGGTACACTCACTCGCACTCCGTCTTCAGACCACGAGTGGCCGACCGGGACCGTCCGACCGCCGTGTCATCCTCAGGGAAGGGTGCGTGTAGGAGTGGCGTGTGGTCAGCACACCGCTCCCCCTGTCGCTATGATGGTATTCTTGACCGAAGCCGCTACTGTTCGGTCGCGTAGCTCCTCAATTGGCATTACGAGGCTGAGTGCAGCCCGAAAAATGGCAACAGCGCATGGCGGCCTGGATGGTCACCCATCCAAATGCCGACCACGCCCGACAGCGCTTAACTTCGGTGATCTCACGGGAACCGGCGTAGCCACTGCGGCAAGGCCGTTGGTAACATGGCGGTGCGTAACGTAACTACGTCAACGCGTAGTTTCGAGGAGTTCCTTCACGCATGTTGCACCCTTCCCTTTCAGCGTAACATGCCAGACCACATACAAACACTGCGACATCTGCGGCTATCCGACACCTTGGCTTGACTGTCATGGATCATCTTCCGTTCAGTCGCGACTTGGTCCCATCCCTTTTTCATCTTTTACAGAACAGCTTCGAGCACTTCCCTTTGATAGTGATGATGCGGTGCAAGCAGATGTGAGGTTGTCGCTCGCTCAACAAGTTATGTAAATTGAAGGTGGAGGGAGAGAGAAAGAAATGGAAAGGGAAAGAACTGATTATATCAACTGCGTCGGGACTTTATGCGGGAACAGCAGCTACGAGTGAAAATGTGGGCCTGACCAGGACTCGAACTCGGGATCTGCTTAACAGGCAGGCAACCATTAGTGCACAGTGTATAGAGCAAATGCACGGACTATATCGACACGCTCCCCAGCAAGAAGAGAATCCCATCTTTAGCCACCTATCTACAGCTTCGTCCACGTCCTCCACGTTCGCTAATTCTAGACTCCCGCTGGAGATCGAACTATATTGTACATTCGTAGTAAAGGCTGCAGAGTCGTTGCCAATCGAAATGCGTGGTGTCTGTTCTTTTGGACATGTGACTACGCTCACGAGCAAACATTAATAACGTTTATTGTATTTAAAATTAATTTGTTTTACGTTCTCTTGGACACGCTGCATAGGATATGTAAGTGTAAGACATTATGGAAATAAACGGTCCAAAGCAGCTGCAGTAAGGTAACATATTTTTTTAATATTTTGCACAACATTTCCTGTTTCGGCTTATTGCTGTTATCAAGTGAATTGTGAAATAACATTAATAAGATTATCTGTACGTAAATTGTGCCTGTTTTACCTTTATATTTGCGCTAGAGCTTACGTCTATTTACACCGGAAAACTCAACACCGCAAAACCGGAGAAAATTAAAACTGCGTTTGAAATATTACTTAAAAAACCGAAAGGACGTACTATGACATTCTCAAAGAACTGGAAATTTATTTTCATACAAAGATATATCCACAAGAAATTCTAAATTTACACACAGATTTTAAACATAAATGCTCTCTAGCAGACTTTGTTGACATAATAGAACACGAAAAGACATATAAAAATGGCGAACAAAACTTCCACGACCATAGATAAAAATTTAAAGGAGAATAAGAACAACGATAGGTAACATCATTTTTGGTAAGCTGTATATATTTTGTAAATATATAGCATCATAGTAAAGAACTGTCAAAACTTTTATTTATATGTTTCGATAACTACAAGAGATATTATAGTTAGCGAGATGTCAGGAAGACTTTACTATAGATGCAATACGGTCGTCATTTCCAAACAGACGTATTACCTTCTTGCAGCTGTTTTGGAGCATTCATTTCGATATTTAATACTCTTTCAGAGGTTTCACATAAAATATTCTGAGGTATTACTTTTCATCGCGCCCTCGTATGAACTGTACATAAAATGGCATGACACATGAAAACTTACCTTGGGCTTGTAACGACGCTACAGGTAAATCTCTCAACCCCATAGAAAGACTTGTATAAGAACGGTATATAATATAATTGAAAACGAGAAATATATCATACATTATGAGCAAAACACACGACCTTCATCTACAATTAAAACTTACAAAAGAAGAGATCCTAGACGCAATCTACATATGACATCAAAAGTCTAAGGAAAAACAGAGGGTTTGAGTTCTTCACTATAGCCGCTTCCTTTTCCTACGGCTGTGTTGTCACCGCTTGCGGTCAACATTGGTCCACACCTGCGTGGCATTAATTTAAGAAGATTATTTTCATTACTTAAGAAGAGCAGGCTCCAGATGCGGAACAGTCGTGGGCTTCAATACGCTTGAGGAGAGGGCGTCAGATAAATTCAATGGTGGCCCCACCCAACGAACACACACTGGCAAAGCAATTCAGCTGAGATGTTTGTTTTACCATATCCTTACAAAAGTGAGCTTTGTGCTGAGGAGTTTTAACGCTCCATGAAAAGAAATTAACAGCCAGTGGGAGCAGGACAGGGAAGAGCAAATTATCGGTAGATATATTCCCTATCGCAAGCAGCGTTCTGAACAACGAAGAGCTATATACTCGTATGTCCGCCATTCCGCTCATTAAGTGAAAAATACGCTTGTCGGAACAGTTTTGAGTAAGGTTTCCCGCAATGGTCAAAAACTTTCTTCTGACGACTTCTAATCCATTTGGGTGGACGCTTCTGTGACGCCTCTGAATCTGACTAAACTTTTGTGACAGTTGAACAGTTATTCCTCATATTTATTCGTAACGCGCCACAATATCTTAGACCAGGTAATTTATTTCGGTCTATGATGGCAATATTCTGGACTGGAGCACAAACAATATTCCAGTCATACCGAGCCAGTATATGTGAATACGATACAGCAGACAGTAATTAGGCTAAAAAGCTTCGCCGTTTTTGTGTAAAAATCTAAGCACCATATGTGAACAGGCATTTGACTCTATACATCATCGTAGCATGCCTCGCCAGACCCTACCATCGCTTCTGACGGCACCTCTCCCATAAAACTGACATTCTGAGTTCAGATTGCTAGGAACTATTCAATGCAAACGATTATCCACTCGAAAATTCTGTACGCTCCTCTCTTCTTTACTAAAAAATCGTACGAAACGGTAACGAGCCAACATTGGAATATGATGTTTTATCACTTGTTATGGAGTACGCTGCAGATTCTAAATTTTAACAACCGAGCGAGGTGGCTCAGTGGTTAGCACTCACTGGACTCGCATTCGAGAAGACGACGCTTCAAACCCACGTCCGGCCATCATGATTTAGGTTTCATGTGATTTCCCTAAATAGCTTCAGGCAAATGCCGGGATGGTTCCTTTGAAAGGACAAGGCCGATTTCCTTCCCCATCCTTCCCTAATCCGAAGTGACTGATGACCTCTCTGCTTGGCCCCCTCCGCCAAATCAACCAACCATTTTAACAAATTACAGAATACAGCATAGGAGTGTCGTTCAAGAAGTAGTGCAACACTTTTTTCTGAAAGCAATTTGGTTTTATTCAGGATTCCAGTACTCCATATTACTCACCAGTGTTTTGGCTGCAAAGCTCTAGTTTTCAACGTAATGTGTGTTCAATGCAAAGATCTTACGCCACCTTACTGGCATTTACACCCTCATGCTACCACTCTACTGGTCGACATTGGAGCCAACGTCTTGTTGCATCAATAACCTCACCATCACCCAAGGACTGGTTCCTAGGGAGACAAAAGTCATAAGGTACGAGATCCAGGCTATAGGGTGGATGAGGAAGAACAGTTCAATGAAATTGCGAGATCGTCTCGGGTGAACAGACCTGTGTAGGGTCACTGAAGACGTTCCATCTATTTCCTGAGGATAGGACAATACACATCAGAGTTGATCGTTGTGCCGCGAGGGTGGACATCAAAAAGAGTAACGACTTCAGAGTACCAGAAGACCGTTGCAATTACTCTACCGGCTCAGGGTGCGGTTTTGAACGTATTCTTCGGTGGAGAGGTGGTGTGGGGCAACTGAAAGGATTGCCGTTTTGTTTCTGGTTCGAAGTGATGAGCCCACGCATCACCACCTGTGACAATGGTCGCAAAATATTGTAACGTGTAAGCAGTTCCACACAGTTGGTACTTGGTTGCTCTTTATCAGCTTCTGTTAAGAGGCAAGGAACCCATTGGGCAGACAAATTTGCGTACCTGAAGTGGTGGTGTGTAAGCAATACCAACAAAGACGTTCAGTTATACAGAGAGGTGTTTCATCGTGATACGTCTATCACCTCCAGAGAGAGTGTCCGCACGTTTCAACATTGCAGGAGTCAGATTTTACGCGACCTTGTTGCCCTAAGACTCACCGCGCTTTCTTTCACTGGCGGGTCTCCGTGGACATTCTCCAAGCGCCTATGAATATTTGCGATTCTCTGAATGAAATTTTCACTGTGCAGCGGAGTGTGCACTGATATGAAACTTCCTGGAAGATTAAAACTGTGTGCCGGAATGAGACTCGAAGTCGGTACCGTCGCCTTTCCCGGGCAAGTGGTCTACCATCTGAGCTACCTAAGCACGACCCGTCCTCACAGCTCTAATTCCCGAGTTCGAGTCTCGGACCGGTACACACTCTTAATCTGCCAGGAAGTTTCATGCGATGCTCTGTTTTCTCCGCCAAAATGGAGCCCAATTACAGCTCTCTGCTTGGAATACATCTCCGTTACAGATGCCATTTTGAAGGCTAGGTACAGCGTCGCACCTATCGGAACTTCATAAAACTACAGGCGCAGAATTGGGAATATTTTACGAGGTCTCACAACAAATTCCGCATTTTTTCAACCGAAATTGCCCGAGGAAAAAATTGTGTTGCATTGCGTATTTAACGTCCTTCGTACCTTTCCTCAGAGTTTGCCAGTGAATGTCACACGTTATGGATATTTTTGTTGGTAGTACGACGTCTTCAGTCGCAGAATTTTATTTATCCTCTCCTACTAAGTACGTGCAGTACAGCCATAGAAATGATACGTTCTTTGAATTTTAAGTGCAAATGTGGAAGTTTTTCCCCAATGAAGAAGAGAAAAATTTCGTGACCAAACGAAGGGGATGTAACGCCTATAAAACTTCGATGTAGCGCTTGAAATCGAATAGCAACCTGGAAGCACATTACGACATAAAAGGCAAATAAAACATTGTCATTGAAAGCGTCATATTATGATAAAAAAATCAATTGATGAAGTTGGTGGATTACGTAACTAATCAGGAGTAGAATTGGGGAGCAAAGAAATTTGTGGCACAACCTGACTAGAAGAAGGGATCGGTTGGTAAGACTTGAAGGGATCCCCAATTTAGTACTGGAGGGACGTGTCGGGGATGGGTGGGGGGGGGGAGGGGGGGAGGGTAAAAACCGTAATGGAAAACCAAATTACTAGCAGATGAAGACGCTTGCACAGGTTAGAGTAACTTGGAGAGCTGCATCAAACCAGTCTTTGGACTGAAGACCAGAACAACAACAACAACAACAACTTAAGAAATTATAGTTTAGACATTTTATGGAACTATAAATTATGTTTCTGTGTTAACTGAGTTAAGCAACGGAACCTATCAAGATAATGTGAAATGGCGTACCGGCGTACCTCCCACCGTATTTTTACCTCCACTGCTATGTTTGATGGTGCAGATGTAGAAATTTTTAACAGCAGAAAAAAATGTTTGAAATAGCTCTGAGCACTATGGGACTTAACTGCTGAGGTCATCAGTCCCCTACAACTTAGAACTACTTAAACGTAACCAACATAAGGACATCACACACATCCATGCCCGAGGCAGGATTCGAACTTGCGACCGTAGTGGTCGCGCGGTTCCAGACTGAAGCGCCTAGAAACGCTAGGCCACTCCGGCCGGCTTTTAACAGCAGTCCGTGATGTAAAAGCCAACAAATTAAATGGGCTGGAAATCATGACTTCATACAATAATTTGTGGAACGGTAGACCATAGTTGACAAAGTGATTGGACACCTCTGTTCTCGAGTCAGACCTGATTGCGGTTCACCTTGCCTACTGCCAATCACAGTTGCGTGGAGGAATGCGAGCGGTGACCGTGGAACTTCCCGGATGTTCTCGCATCGCTGGCAGATGCTGCCGATTACGCTTTCAGAAATATCGCCAGTCCGGTTACGTCTGAACTGTGAACGGGTGCTGTCCACCGGAACATACAAAATAAAAAAATAAAAAACAACGCGTAGCTGACCCTGCAGTCGCTCAATGATATCTGAATGACAGCCCACTACCGAGTCACACGATATGCTGCTTGGGCAACGAAAATTAAAACTATTGCACAACTGAAACAGCATCGATCTTGACAATGACGTCGTCCACCATTGGGTCTAGCTATTAAAACTAGGAGAGCAGGAAAGACAGCATATAAAAAATTACGACACTACTGGCCATTAAAATTGCTACACCAAGAAGAAATGCAGATGATAAACGGGTATTCATTGGACACATACATTATACCAGAACTGACATACGATTACATTTTCACGCAATTTGGGTGCATAGATCCTGAGAAGTCAGTACCCAGCACAACCACCTCTGGCCGTAATAACAGCCTTGATACGCCTCCGCATTGACTCAAACAGAGCTTGGATGGCGTTTACAGGTACAGCTGCCCATGCACCTTCAATATGATACCACAGTTCATGAAGAGTAGTGACTGGCGTATTGTGACGAGCCAGTTGCTCGGCCATCATTGACCAGACGTTTTCAATTCGTGAGAGATCTGGAGAATGTGCTGGCCAGGGCAGCAGTCGAACATTTTGTGTATCCAGAAAGGCCCGTACAGGGCCTGCAATATCCGGTCGTGCATTATCCTGCTGAAATGTAGGATTTCGCAGGGATCGAATGAAGGGTAGAGCCACAGGTCGTAACACATCTGAAATGTAGCGTCCACTGTTCAAAGTGCCGTCAATGCGAACAAGAGGTGACCGAGACGTATAACCAATGGCAACCCATACCATCACGCCGGGTGGTACGCCAGTATGGCGATGACGAATACACGCTTCCAATGTGCGTTCACCGCGACGTCACCAAACACGGATTCGACCTTCATGATCCTGTTAACAGAACCTGGATTCATCCGAAAAAATGACGTTTTGCCATTCGTGCACCCAGGTTCGTCGTCGAGTACACCATCGCAAGCGCTCCTGTCTGTGATGCAGCGTCAAGGGTAACCGCAGCCACGGTCTCCGAGCTGATAGTCCATGCTGCTGAAACGTCGTCGAACTGTTCGTGCAGATGTTTGTTGTCTTGAAAACGTCCCCATCTGTTGACTCGAGGATCGAGACGTGGCTGCACGATCCGTTACAGCCATGCGGATAAGATGCCTGTCATCTCGAATGCTAGTGATACGAGGCCGTTGGGATCCAGCACGGCGTTCCGTATTACACTCCTGTACACACCGATTCCATATTCTGCTAACAGTCACTGGATCTCGACCAATGCGAGCAGCAATGTCGCGATCCGATAAACCGCAATCGCGATAGGCTACAATCCGACTTTTATCAAAGTCGGAAACGAGATTGTACGCATTTCTCCTCCTTACACGAGGCATCACAACAACGTTTCACCAGGCAACGCCGGTCAAATGCTGTTTGTGTGTGAGAAATCGGTTGAAAACTTTCCTCATGTCAGCACGTTGTAGGTGTCGCCACCGGCGAAAACCTTGTGTGAATGCTCTGAGAAACTAATCATTTGCATATCACAGCATCTTCTTCCTGTCGGTAAAATTTCGCGTCTTTAGGACGTCATCTAGGTGGTGTAGCAATTTTAATGGCCAGTAGTGTATTTTGTGTTTAACATTATACACAGTCCAGTCATGCTGATGCGACCACCGCCTACGTCCGACGTCAACGTGCAATAACCACCCGCAGACCTTTGGTGGCAGCACTAGCAGTGAAGGGTATATAAAGGATGTCGGCGTGGCGGGGCGCGGGCGGGGGGGGGGGGGGGGGGGGGGGGGGAACTGCGTAGACATTTTCGTAATGCGGAAATGGAGCGATTTATCTGACGCCCAAAAGGGCATCATCCTTGGTTGTCGGACCACGAGTGGCAGCATTTACGAAATGGCTAAGTGCGTAAACTGTTCACGTGCCACCTTGATATGTCGTGCATGGCACAAAATGGCGCTACCCAAAACTGGTGCCAAGATAACCGTGCTGCACTACGGCCCATAGATGACGGGGGTGAACGCCAGGAGAGATGTGTATGGGCGATTAGGCGCGCAACTGTTGAGCAACTGAGTCCGGATGAACCAATGGCCTACCAACAGTGTAACCTCAACGACCGTTCAGCGAATATTGCTGCGTATGAGTCTCCGCAGCAGGCAAGTGTTTCGTGCACTCATGCGGCAACGAAAGCTGGAATTAGCCCCCAGTACTGGAACTGGACATCCACTGAGTTGCAACATGTGGCCCTTTCAGATGAATCACGTTTATATGCTCCATCTGACAGATGGCTGTTGGCGTGTATGGCGTGAAACGTCTGAAGGCCAAGGCTCCATGTCGCAGGCCTTATGGTCTGGGAAATGTTCCCATGGCATTCGCTGTAAAGCACAATGGATCAAGGCAAGTATGTCTCTATCCTTGGGGGACCATGTGCATCTGTGCATGCAACTTGTTTTTTCTTTGGCAGGATGGCATCTATCGGAAGGAAAATTGGTCTCACAGCTCGAAAGTGTATGTATGTGGTTCGAAGAGCACAACCATTACGGTACTCCCCAGGGAATCAAATTCCCTGGATCGAAAGTTTGTGGGACCGCCTCGATCGGGATGTTCACATAATGGAGTCTCAACTGAGGACTCAAGTTCAGGTAGCCAGAGCACTGTACTGGCATGGCTCCACATCCCTGACAGTACGTTCCAGAACCTCATTGACTCTCTTCGTGCACATCTGGGCTCCCAAAGGTGTTTATTCATTCTTCTGACAATTCGTCACATTAATGTGGCTTGACCATGTCGTAGGAAGCCTAAATGAATATATATGTAATCGGGGTTCGGAAATGGTGCAAAATTTAGTACTCAGATCTGCCACTTCTGGCAACATAAGTGGCTACGGAAATGGAAATGAGCATATGGCATTGTGGGCGTGGAGTCCCCCATTTGAGGAAGTTTGGCTGCCGAGGGCAAATACTAATTGCATTCGAGGCCACATTGGGCGACTTGCGCGTCGGAGATTGGGATGAAATGATGATGAGCACAACACGACACCCAGACCTCGAGCGGAGAAAATCGCCTGGCCAAGCCTGGAATCGAACCCCGGCCCCTCGGCATGGCATGCCACTGCTCTGACCACGGGAGCAGACATAAGTGGTTATAACCCCACTGCGCATTGAACCAAACTGAGCTTGGATAACCAGAACATCATCTTGTGTATGTGTACCTGAGGACAGCACAAGCGCGGTCCTACGTTATCTTGTTGGAAGATAACATCACGGAGACTCTGAAGATAGGGTACAGCCATTGGTCTTAAGAGGTCAGAAACGTAAAGGTTACTGTCAAAATTACCTACTGTATGGACCAGTCGTATCGTGTAGCCAGTGGTAGGTCGCATCAAACCTGTCAGAAGACCGATGACACAAAAAAAAACCATTGGTAGTCCATACCATCATGGCAGATCCAGAACCCATATGATGATGACGAACGCAATCTGGAAACGTTCGTCGTCCTTGTGGGGACTCCACACAAGGATACGCCCATCGTGATGCTGTAGGCAGAACCGAGACGCATGAAAAGACGATGTGGTGTCATTCCTGTGTCCAGTTCTATTGTTTGGTGCCCAAGTGTCGACACCTCTCCCTATGTTGCTGAGTCAGAGGAAGCCACCATAGCGGTCGCTGTGCTGAGAGATCTTTGTGCTGCATATGTCGTCACACTGCGTGTATGGATATTTGTCTTGGTGCAACTAAATCCATTTTGTGGATGAAAAAACATAAGGTGTCTGTACAGTCCTGCACAACCAAGCGAATGGTTTGTCTATCCTCTTTGCCACATGGGATTAGCAGAGCGGTCTGGGGCGATGCAGTCATGGACTGTGCGGCTGGTCCCGGCGGAAGTTCGAGTCCTCCCTCGGGCATGGGTGTGTGCGTGTTTGTCCTTAGGATAATTTAGGTTAAGTAGTGTGTAAGCTTAGGGACTCAAAACCTTAGCAGTTAAGTCCCATATGATTTCACACACATTTGATCATTTTTTTATCCTGTTTGCCGCTATTACTATGGGGTCATATAGGTCATACATGGTGTAGAGTAAGGCATCCATGAATAGATAGATTCCATATCTACATGAAGTGCATGACAGAGGGTGTTCAGTGTAGTATCGCGAGTTAAGGTTTCAGCCATAAAAATCGCATGTGGAGCGCAGGAAGTTAAACTGCTTCAGTGACTTCGCTTGCACTGCAATTGGTCTTATCTTCTCTCCACGGTCCTACAAGAGCCGTAAATGTCTCTGGGTTCTTCACTTAAAATATTAATTTTTATATGTAGGCCTTTGTAGGATAACTGACTTCTACATTCAGGCATCGTATGTGCAGGTAAGTTGGAAGTCTTTTCTTTTTTTTTTTCCTTCAGTGTTCTGTGCGGAAGCATCAGTCACGTTAAATAGCCTGCATATCTGTGCAAGTACTACCCATCATACTGAATCCAAAACTGACGATTTCGCGGGCTTGAATGTCCTGGTGCTAGTTTCTCATTTCGACGTCACTTCGGCGTCTTGTGTGTCCCTAACCTACCCCAGTTATCAATCCGGGGCCGGCCACGGTGGCCGAGCGGTTCTAGGCGCTTCAGTTTGGAACTACGCGACTGATAAGGTCGCAGGTTCGAATCCTGCCTCGGGCACGGATGTGTGTGATGTCCTTATGTTAGTTAGGTTTAAGTAGTTCTAAGTGACTGATGACCTCAGATATTAAGTCCCATAGTGCTCAGAGCCTTTTTTTTATCAATCTGGGGAAAGATATGATCCGAACCATGTGTTGTTTAACTCCTTAAACTGTTGAGAGGTGAAATTTTTCACTCTTTGTTTTAACCTACCCTACAATATTAAAATGTCCTGAAAAAGGTAGTGCTTATCAGTATAGCAATTCTGCTCGATGGGTTCAGTGTGTTTCAGACATTTTGTAGACGCCAAAATTAGCACAGGTCCGGGAACGCAGCCCTGAGGTAGAGAGCGGCCGGGCCTTCTCACGCTGGGCCTTCTGCCGCTGCTCGCTTCCCTGTTGGCTCATTGTCCGTGGGCGGATGCACCACGTGTCTGCTGGTGAGAAATTCCCAACCCGAGCATCCAGCAATCTCGCACGCTGCTTGTCATTCGGCCATAAACACCGCACTTGTCGGAAGACAATAGGTCGTGGGAAAAGTGTCGTTTGGCGGCGTTGGCGAGCATTGTTTATGTGACGCGGAGTCAGTCGGATGCGACGGCAGCCTTCTCGGCAAATGTCAACATTCGTCCTCCACAACAGCAACAAGTTACCCTGCTGGTGGCTTACGTCCAGTCCTCTGCCACAAAAGCAATTACGGCTGTCTCACAGGGAACTACATTATCACGATCAGTATCTACATCTACAGATCTACATCTGCATAGGTACTCCGCAAGGCATAGTCTGGTGAGTGGTGGAGGGTACTCTGTACCACTACTAGTCATTCTCTTCTCTGTTCTACTCGCCAACAAAGCGAGGAAAAAGCGACTGTCCTCGTACATGCCTTTGTACGAGCCGTACTTTCTCTGATCTTCCTGGTCCTTACGAGCAATGTACACTACTGGCCATTAAAATTGCTACACCAAGAAGAAATGCAAATGATAAATGGGTATTCATTGGACAAACATATTATACTAGAAATGACATGTGTTTACATTTTCACGTATTTTGGGTGAATAGATCCTGAGAAATCTGTACCCAGAACAACCACCTCTGGCCGTAATAACGGCCTTCATAGTCCGGAGAATTGAGTCAAACACAGCTTGGATGGCGTGTACAGGTACAGCTGCCCATGCAGCTTCAACACGATACCACAGTTCATCAAGAGTAGTGACTGAAGTATTGTGACGAGCCAGTTGCTCGGCCACCATTGACCAGACGTTTTCAATTGGCGAGAGATCTGGAGAATGTGCTGGCCAGGGCAGCAGTCGAACATTTTCTGTATCCAGAAAGGCCCGTACAGGACCTGCAACATACGATCGTGCATTATCCTGCTGAAATGTAGGGTTTCGCAGGGATCGAATGAAGGGTAGAGTCACGGGTCGTAACACATCTGAAATGTAACGTCCACTGTTCAAAGTGACGTCAATGCGAACAAGAGGTGACCGAGACGTGTAACCAGTGGCACCCCATACCATCACGCGGGGTGATACGCCAGTATGGCGATGACGAATACACGCTTCCAATGCGAGTTCACCGTGATTTCGCCAAAGACGGATGCGACCATCATGATGCTGTAAACAGAACCTGGATTCACCCGAAAAAATGACGTTTTACCATTCGTGCACCCAGGTTCGTCGTCGAGTACATCATTGCAGGCATGTGATGCAGCGTCAAGGGTAACCGCAGCCACGGTCTCCGAGCTGATAGTCCGTGCTGCTGCAAACGTCGTCGAACTGTTCGTGCAGATGGTTGTTGTCTTGCAGACGTCCACATCTGTTGACTCAGAGATCGAGACGTGGCTGCACGATCCGTTACAGCCGTGCGGATAAGATGCCTGTCATCTCGACCGCTAGCGATACGAGGCCGTTGGGATCCAGCACGGCGTTCCGTATTATCCTCCTGAATCCATCGATTCCACATTCTGCTAGCAGTCATTGAATCTAGACCAACGCTAGCAGCAATGTCGCGATACGATAAACCACAATCGCGATAGGCTACATTCCGGCCTTTACCAAAGTCGGAAACGTGATGGTACGTATTTCTTCTCCATACACGAGGCATAATATCACCGTTTCACCAGGGCAACGCCGGTCAACTGCTGTTTGTGTATAAGAAATCGGCTAAGTTCTATTTAAAATTACTATTGCAGCCCTACAGTCATTGCTGCCTGTTATTGTGTTAGCATGTTTTGATAGATATATTAGATGCCCATTTCTATTATATCGTTCTTGTAAGCACACGATGTCTGCCTGCAAGTCTTGTGCAATTTAGGGATTTCCACGCTGACTGTCGTACTGTTTTTTTATATTATGTTGTAAGATATTCATTTGTGTCTACGTGTTATGTATACGTGTTTCGCGTGTATAAAACATTTACTGCCTGTCTGTGAGCAATCGCAATATGCTCGTCCAAGTGCTAGCTGTTGCATGATCTATACAGGGTGGTCCATTGATCGTGACCGGGCCAAATATCTCACGAAATAAGCATCAAACGAAAAAACTACAAAGACGAAACTTGTCTAGCTTCAAGGGGGAAACCAGATGGCGCTGCGGGTGGCCCGATAGATGGCGCTGCCATAGGTCAAACGTATATCAACTGAGGTTTTTTTTTAAAGAGGAACCCCCGTTTTTATTACATATTCGTGTAGTACGTAAAGAAATATGAATGTTTTAGTTGGACCACTTTTTTTCGCTTTGTGATAGATGGCGCTGTAATAGGCACAAACACATGGCTCACAATTTTAGACGAACAGTTGGTATCAGGTAGGTTTTTTAAATTAAAATACAGAACGTAGGTACGTTTGAACATTTTATTTCGGTTGTTCAAATGTGATACATGTACCTTTGTGAACTTATCATTTCTGAGAACGCATTACCTGTAAATACCACATTAATGCAATAAATGCTAAAAATGATGTCCGTCAACCTCAATTCATTTGGCAATACGTGTAACGTCATTCGTCTCAACAGCGAGTAGTTCGCTTTCCGTAATGTTCGCACATTCATTCACAATGCGCTGACGTATGTTGTCAGGCGTTGTCGGTGGATCACGATAGCAAATATCCTTCACTTTCCCCACAGAAAGAAATCCGGGGACGTCAGATCCGGTGAACGTGCGGGCCACGGTATGGTTCTTCGACGACCAATCCACCTGTCATGAAATATGCTATTCAACAGCACGCGAGCCATGTGCCGGACATCCATTATGTTGGAAGTACATTGCCATTCTGTCATGCAGTGAAACATCGGTGGAACATTACGTAGGAAATCAGCATCCATTGCACCATTTAGATTACCATCGATAAAATGGGGGCCAATTATCCTTCCTCCCACAATGCCGCAAGATACATTAACCCGCCAAGGTCGCTGATGTTCCACTTGTCGCAGCCATCGTGCATTTTCCGTTGCCCAATAGTGCATATTATGCCGGTTTACGTTACCGCTGTTGGTGAATGACGCTTCATCGCTAAATAGAACGCGTGCAAAAAATCTGTCATCGTCCCGTAATTTCTCTTGTGCCCAGTGGCAGAACTGTACACGACGTTCAAAGTCGTCGCCATGCAATTCCTGGTGTATAGAAATAGGGTACGGGTGCAATCGATGTTGATGTAGCATTCTCAACACCGATGTTTTTGAGATTCCCGATTTTCGCGCAGTTTGTCTGCTACTGATGTGCGGATTAGCCGCGACAGCAGCTAAAACACCTACCTGGGCGTCATCGCGAAAGCGTTACGGAGATGATAGATAAACTCTAGTGAAAGACTCTGCAGGAGAGACGCTCAGTAGCTCGGTACGGGCTTTTGTTGAAGTTTCGAGAACAAATCTTCATCGAGGAATCAAGCAGTATATTGCTCCCTCCTACGTATATCTCGCGAAGAGACCATGAGGATAAAATCAGAGAGATTAGAGCCCACACACAGGCATAGCGACAATTTTTATTTCCACGAACAATACAAGACTGGAATAGAAGGGAGAACCGATAGAGGTACTGAAGGTACCCTCCGCCACAGACCGTCAGGTGACTTGCGGAGTATAGATGTAGATGTAGATATAGATGAAGCTGGCTTTCTGTCGCGGTTTCTGAGGTGGTACTAGATAGATTGTGGTTTAGCGTTGACCGCTGACAGCGTTGACCGCTGACACTTCATCGTTGATGTATACAAAAAATAACAGCAGTCCTATCACACTTCCCTGGGGCACTCGTGACAACACCCTTGTCTGTGGTGAACACCCACCGTTACCAACCTTTAGTGGGGCACCGTGTCAGACACTTTTCGAATATCTAGAAACATAGAATCCTGAATTTCTGTGAAGCGTTTGACACGGTGCCTTTCCCCCCTTCCCCCGCCATTGAAGGCTACTGACGGAGAGTGTATACACCATTACTATCTAAAATAAATTACAGAAAGCAATCATTCCTACTATCTATCCCATGTTCTCTTCAAACGCTTTGTCTGTAGTATTCTTTGTCTGTGTTCAGCGTTTCAAAGCTCCATGATTATTAAGTGATCATCTCCCCCTATACATACCGAAGTACACGTTTAATATCCTCACATATTTTCACTATCTCTGCATATTCTGCTTGTGACATTGGCATGTACATCCAAGCTGTATAGTCTTGCAGTAGCGCAGATACTAAGGTATCAGAGATTACGCCAGCGACTGCTTTTCATTCTGCCTAACTAAAAGGGTGTGCTTCTACACTAACGAAACAGTTTCTTCAGAATTCGGAATGATCTTTGCAGGGGACGACGTGGATCGAGATTATGTCTATTCTTGTTCTATTTGGCCCGTTGGCTTGTTGGTCTTTATCTGTAATTCGCAGGATATCATGTGAGAAACAGCGAGACTATCGGTCCCACCAGCTTAGGGGAAGACGGGGAAGGAAGTCGGCCGTGCCCTGTCAAAGGAACCATCCCGACATTTGCGTGGAGCGAATTAGGGAAATCATGGAAAACCTAAATCGGATGGCCGGACGCAGGATTGAACCGTGGTCCGCCAGAATGCGAGTCCAGTGTGCTGGCCACTGCGCCACCTTGCTCGGCCAAGAAGAAGGGACAAGAGGACAGGATGTATGTTAAGACATCAGGGAATGACTTCCATAATACTAGAGGGAGCTGTAGAGGATAAAAGATGTAGGGGAAGACAGAGAATGTTTTCGCCACTGTCAAGAAGTCAGTGAAACTATGAGCTGGTAGCGCGCACACACACACACACACACACACACACACACAATATATATATATATATATATATATATATATATATATATATATATATATATATATATGAGGGGTGTTACAAAAAGGTACGGCCAAACTTTCAGGAAACATTCCTCACACACAAACAAAGAAAATATGTTATGTGTACACGTGTCGGGAAACGCTTACTTTCCATGTTAGAGCTCATTTTATTACTTCTCTTCAAATCACATTAATCATGGAATGGAAACACACAGCAACAGAACGTACCAGCGTGATTTCAAACACTTTGTTACAGGAAATGTTCAAAATGTCCTCCGTTAGCGAGGATACATGCATCCACCCTCTGTCGCACGGAATCCCTGATGCGCTGATGCAGCCCTGGAGAATGGCGTATTGTATCACAGCCGTCCACAATTCGAGCACGAAGAGTCTCTACATTTGGTACCGGGGTTGCGTAGACAAGAGCTTTCAAATGCCCCCATAAATGAAAGTCAAGAGGTTTGAGGTCAGGAGAGCGTGGAGACCACGGAATTGGTACGCCTCTACCAATCCATCGGTCACCGAATCTGTTGTCGAGAAGCGTACGAACACTTCGACAGAAATGTGCAGGAGCTCCATCGTGCTTGAACCACATGTTGTGTCGTAGTTGTGAAGGCACATGTTCTAGCAGCACAGGTAGAGTATCCCGTATGAAATCATGATAACGTGCTCCATTGAGCGAAGGTGGAAGAACATGGGGCCCAATCAACACATCACCAACAATGCCTGCCCAAACGTTCACAGAAACTCTGTGTTGATGACGTGATTGCACAGTTGCGTGCGGTTTCTCGTCAGCCCACACATGCTGATTGTGAAAATTTACTATTTGATCACGTTGGAATGAAGCCTCATCTGTAAAGAGAACATTTGCACTGAAATGAGGATTGACACATTGTTGGATGAACCATTCGCAGAAGTGTACCCGTGGAGGCCAATCAGCTGCTGATAGTGCCTGCGCACGTTGTACATGGTACAGAAACAACTGGTTCTCCCGTAGCACTCTCCATACAATGAGCTCTAACATGGAAATTAAGAGTTTCCGGACACATGTCCACATAACATCTTTTCTTTGTTTGTGTGTGAGGAGTGTTTCCTGAAAGTTTGGCCATACCTTTTTGTAACGCCTTATATATATATATATATATATATATATATATATATATATATATATATATATATATATATATATATATATATATTAGTGACTTGAGGAGTCTAGTTGCCCGCAGCTCGTGGTATAGTGACTAGCTTTGCTGCTTCCCGATCCCGGGTTCGGTTCCCCCCGTGTTGGGGATTTTCTCTGCCCGGGGACTGTGTAAAAATTGGAACTTTGTACGGGCTCTGATGACCGCGTACTTGAGCGCCCCACAAACCAAACATCATCATCACGAGTCTAGCAGTTGTGAGCAGTAACGTTGCAGTCAGAGACACGTTCTTCCTGGTATTGCAGCATTCGGGCAGGCCAGTGTGAAAGGAAGAAAGCCATTAACTTCCGACACAGTTTCGGTATTTGCATGAATGTACCACTCCAGCCGTAGATGCTTTTGGAATATGCAGATGCGAGATTCCATCGCGTCACGCTCGCAACGCAACTACCTCGCTGTGGGAAACGTCCATCAAGGTCCTCGGCGTGTAATGGCGAATGTCGCAGTCATAGCTGTGGAGTGCCTGGGAAAGGCCGAGAGGGAAAAATGCACGCAGACATTCATTCCCAGCTGTCAGTCCACCAGAGGTCGCCCGTCGCCCAATTCTGCACACGTGGCTGGCTGTTGACACTGCGAACAGCCTGGAGACTGCGTGGGAGAAACTCCAGACTGGCATAAAGCTTAGTATAAAGAGCAGCGATATGGAAACAGCCGCCGCAAGGGGACTATGGAATCTTTCCATTGCCGGCCGTTGTGGCCGAGCGGTTGTAGGCGCTTCAGTCCGGAGCCGCGTGACCGCTACGGTCGCAGGTTCGAATCCTGCCTCGGGCATGGATCTGTGTGATGTCCTTAGGTTAGTTAGGTTTAAGTAGTTCTAAGTTCTAGGTGATTGATCACCTCAGATGTTAAGTCCCATAGTGCTCAGAGCCATTTGAACCATTTTTGAACTTCCTTTCATTTTCAGGAGTGGAACAGATTGCTCTGAGCAGCGGCGCACTATTTATAGGCACTAGTTATTGCGATCGTAGCGCTATCTGTTAGTAGTTTTTCGAAGTACTTCAAAACTTCTACATAACATTCTTACAGCTTTCACATTCGGTGGACTTGTCTATAGATTTTAACTTTTGAGATATTTAATTTTTAATTGAGGGAGTCCTCCGATGGACACCCTGCACCTTCAGTGGTGTATGTGGACACTGTATGAAAACTGTGTTGCGAACAGAAAGAGACTAAAGATACAGGACTTCCAAATAGCATATAAGACTGGGTAAACCCTCCAATCACACCAAAGCCAACCAAACTACCAAGAGGAATAAATTCAAGGGATCAGGAATATACACTCCTGGAAATGGAAAAAAGAACACACTGACACCGGTGTGTCAGACCCACCATACTTGCTCCGGACACTGCGAGAGGGCTGTACAAGCAATGATCACACGCACGGCACAGCGGACACACCAGGAACCGCGGTGTTGGCCGTCGAATGGCGCTAGCTGCGCAGCATTTGTGCACCGCCGCCGTCAGTGTCAGCCAGTTTGCCGTGGCATACGGAGCTCCATCGCAGTCTTTAACACTGGTAGCATGCCGCGACAGCGTGGACGTGAACCGTATGTGCAGTTGACGGACTTTGAGCGAGGGCGTATAGTGGGCATGCGGGAGGCCGGGTGGACGTACCGCCGAATTGCTCAACACGTGGGGCGTGAGGTCTCCACAGTACATCGATGTTGTCGCCAGTGGTCGGCGGAAGGTGCACGTGCCCGTCGACCTGGGACCGGACCGCAGCGACGCACGGATGCACGCCAAGACCGTAGGATCCTACGCAGTGCCGTAGGGGACCGCACCGCCACTTCCCAGCAAATTAGGGACACTGTTGCTCCTGGGGTATCGGCGAGGACCATTCGCAACCGTCTCCATGAAGCTGGGCTACGGTCCCGCACACCGTTAGGCCGTCTTCCGCTCACGCCCCAACATCGTGCAGCCCGCCTCCAGTGGTGTCGCGAACAGGCGTGAATGGAGGGACGAATGGAGAAGTGTCGTCTTCAGCGATGAGAGTCGCTTCTGCCTTGGTGCCAATGATGGTCGTATGCGTGTTTGGCGCCGTGCAGGTGAGCGCCACAATCAGGACTGCATACGACCGAGGCACACAGGGCCAACACCCGGCATCATGGTGTGGGGAGCGATCTCCTACACTGGCCGTACACCACTGGTGATCGTCTAGGGGACACTGAATAGTGCACGGTACATCCAAACCGTCATCGAACCCATCGTTCTACGATTCCTAGACCGGCAAGGGAACTTGCTGTTCCAACAGGACAATGCACGTCCGCATGTATCCCGTGCCACCCAACGTGCTCTAGAAGGTGTAAGTCAACTACCCTGGCCAGCAAGATCTCCGGATCTGTCCCCCATTGAGCATGTTTGGGACTGGATGAAGCGTCGTCTCACGCGGTCTGCACGTCCAGCAAGAACGCTGGTCCAACTGAGGCGCCAGGTGGAAATGGCATGGCAAGCCGTTCCACAGGACTACATCCAGCATCTCTACGATCGTCTCCATGGGAGAATAGCAGCCTGCATTGTTGCGAAAGGTGGATATACATTGTACTAGTGCCGACATTGTGCATGCTCTGTTGCCTGTGTCTATGTGCCTGTGGTTCTGTCAGTGTGATCATGTGATGTATCTGACCCCAGGAATGTGTCAATAAAGTTTCCCCTTCCTGGGACAATGAATTCACGGTGTTCGTATTTCAATTTCCAGGAGTGTATATACTTGAATGTCAAAGATGTGATGCAGTATACGTAGGCATGACCTGCAGGAATTTTAAAACACGGTACAAAGAAAATAAGCCGGCTGGTGTGGCCTTGCGGTTCTAGGCGCTTCAGTCTGGAACCGCGTGACCGCTACGGTCGCAGGTTCAATCCTGCCTTGGGCATGGATGTTTGTGATGTCCTTAGGCTACTTAGGTTTAAGTAGTTCTGAGTTCTAGGTGACTGATGACCTCAGCTGTTAAGTCGCATAGTCCTCTGAGCCATTTGAACCAATGTTTCCATTCAGAAATAATGACCACGGCCAAATACCCCGCTGGGAAACGATGAAATCAATTCCTGTTTTCCCAAATGCATCCACTGTCACACTTTCACGTCCGATTGAAACCGACATCCGTAGATGTCTTTTTTCGGGTCGCCAAAGACGTGAAAATCACACGGCGGATGTTGCAGTGTTTCCGAACCAAATCAGTGAAGTCTGGCATAAGAGCAATAGGCATTGTGCGGGTGGATGTCATAGGGCTAGGCGATGATTCCTGGACGTTTTGATTTCCAGACTTCCGTGAAGCATTTGACGCGGTGCCCCATTGTAGGGTAATGGAGGTACGAGAATATGGAATAAGATGGCAGATATGTGGGTGATTCCAAGAGTTCTTAAATGGTAGAACCCAGTATGTTGTTCTCGACGGCGAGTGTTCATCAGAGGTAAGGGTATCGCCAAGAGAGCCCCAGGGTACTGTGATAGGGCCGCTGCTGTTCTCTGTACACATGCATGATTTGGCAGACATGGCGGGCAGCAATCTGTGGTTGTTTGCTGATGATGCTGTGGTGTGCGTTAAGGGTCAAGTTTAGTGATTGTAGGAAGATACAAGACGATTTAGACAAAATTTCTAGTTGGTGTGGAAAAATGGAAGTTAATGCGGATGTGTAAGAGGATGAAACCTCTAATGTTTATATAAATATTGCTAGTGTCCTGCTGGACAGAGTAAAGTCGTTTAAATATCTGGACATAACATTGCAAAACGATACAAGGTGGAACAGGCATGTGGGAACTGTGGTAGCATAGGCGAATGGTCGACTGCGGTTTATTGGGAGAGTTTTGGGAAAGAGTGGTTCACCTGTAGAGGAGACCGCATATAGGACGCTGGTGTGACCTATTCTTGAGTACTGATCGAGTGTTTGGGATCCGTAGTCAAATGGGAATCCCTGAAGGAAACGCGGCGTTTCGAAGAACACTGCTGAGAAAATTTAGAGAATTGGCATTTGAAACTGACTGCAGAACGATTCTAATGCCGCCAACATCCACTGTGCGTAAGGACCACGAAGATTAGATACTAGAAATTAGGGCTCATGCGGAGACATAGAGACAGTCGTTCTCCCTCGCTCTATTTACGAGTGGAACTGGAATGGAAATGACAAGTAATGGTACAGGCTACCCTCCGCCACGCACCATACGGTGCCTTGTGGAGTATCTATGTGGATGTACACTCATGCTCATAAATTAAGGACAATTGCAGAATGTGGTTCAAATGGCTCTGAGCACTATTGGACTTAACATCTGTGGTCGTCAGTCCCCTAGAACTTAGAAATACTTAAACCTAACTAACCTAAGGACGTCACACACATCCATACCCGAGACAGTATTGGTGATAAGTTGAGAAAACCGTCCCGAAACACGTGTGCTACAAAACGCCACTGTTTCTTGCGCATGTATGGGGTATGATCACCATGCACAAGTACACAGGCCGCACTAGGGGTTGGCATATTGTGGATCACGTGGTCGAGCAGCTGCTGGGGTATAGCCTCCCATTCTTGCACCAGTGCCTGTCGGAACTCCTGAAGTGTCGTAGGGGATTGAATACGTCCAGCGATACTTCGGGTGTGAGCATCCCAGACGTGCTCGATGGGGTTTAGGTCTGGAGAACAGGCAGCCCACTCCATTCGTTTGATATCCTCTGTTTCAAGGTACTTCTCCACGATGGCAGCTCGGTGGGGTCGTACGTATACATCCATCAGGAGGAAGGTGGGACCCACTGCAGCCCTGAAAAGGCAGACATACTGGTGCAGAATGACGTCCCGATACACCTGACCTGTTACAGTTCCTCTATCAAAGACGTGCAGGGGTGTACGTGCACCAATCATAATCCCATCCCACACCATCAAACCATACAGGTTCCCTTCAAGGACATTAAGGGTTGGTATCTGGTTCCTGGTTCACGTCAGATGAAAACCCAGCGCGAATCGCTGTTCAGACTACACCTGGACTCGTCCGTGAACATTAGCTGGGACCACTGTTCCAATGAGCATGTACTGTGTTCCTGACACCAGGCCTCACGGGTACAAGGTGACTTCTAACATTATAAGATTATCTTCCAACCTAATCTGCTTAGCCGGCCGCGGTGGCCGTGCGGTTCTGGCGCTGCAGTCCGGAACCGCGGGACTGCTACGGTCGCAGGTTCGAATCCTGCCTCGGGCATGGGTGTGTGTGATGTCCTTAGGTTAGTTAGGTTTAAGTAGTTCTAAGTTCTAGGGGACTTATGACCTAAGATGTTGAGTCCCATAGTGCTCAGAGCCATTTGAATCATTTTGAACCTAATCTGCTTAACTCACATTTTTCCACATTTACAGGAAGCTTTTCTTGTTCTCCTGAGTATCAGAGGTGAAATTTTGTGTACCGATAATATTTCCATTTTCTTCAGCGCATCTATAAATCAGTTAAGGGAACTTAAAAACTGAACTCCACTGTCGAGGATTGTTCGGAGCCATCCGTCAGCCGTGTCATCCTCTGCCAGTGGCTTTTGGTATGCCCATCTTTCTGATTGCAGGATTGAAAGACTCCGACCGTTCACTTATATACACTCCTGGAAATGGAAAAAAGAACACACTGACACCGGTGTGTCAGACCCACCATACTTGCTCCGGACACTGCGAGAGGGCTGTACAAGCAATGATCACACGCACGGCACAGCGGACACACCAGGAACCGCGGTGTTGGCCGTCGAATGGCGCTAGCTGCGCAGCATTTGTGCACCGCCGCCGTCAGTGTCAGCCAGTTTGCCGTGGCATACGGAGCTCCATCGCAGTCTTTAACACTGGTAGCATGCCGCGACAGCGTGGACGTGAACCGTATGTGCAGTTGACGGACTTTGAGCGAGGGCGTATAGTGGGCATGCGGGAGGCCGGGTGGACGTACCGCCGAATTGCTCAACACGTGGGGCGTGAGGTCTCCACAGTACATCGATGTTGTCGCCAGTGGTCGGCGGAAGGTGCACGTGCCCGTCGACCTGGGACCGGACCGCAGCGACGCACGGATGCACGCCAAGACCGTAGGATCCTACGCAGTGCCGTAGGGGACCGCACCGCCACTTCCCAGCAAATTAGGGACACTGTTGCTCCTGGGGTATCGGCGAGGACCATTCGCAACCGTCTCCATGAAGCTGGGCTACGGTCCCGCACACCGTTAGGCCGTCTTCCGCTCACGCCCCAACATCGTGCAGCCCGCCTCCAGTGGTGTCGCGAACAGGCGTGAATGGAGGGACGAATGGAGAAGTGTCGTCTTCAGCGATGAGAGTCGCTTCTGCCTTGGTGCCAATGATGGTCGTATGCGTGTTTGGCGCCGTGCAGGTGAGCGCCACAATCAGGACTGCATACGACCGAGGCACACAGGGCCAACACCCGGCATCATGGTGTGGGGAGCGATCTCCTACACTGGCCGTACACCACTGGTGATCGTCGAGGGGACACTGAATAGTGCACGATACATCCAAACCGTCATCGAACCCATCGTTCTACCATTCCTAGACCGGCAAGGGAACTTGCTGTTCCAACAGGACAATGCACGTCCGCATGTATCCCGTGCCACCCAACGTGCTCTAGAAGGTGTAAGTCAACTACCCTGGCCAGCAAGATCTCCGGATCTGTCCCCCATTGAGCATGTTTGGGACTGGATGAAGCGTCGTCTCACGCGGTCTGCACGTCCAGCACGAACGCTGGTCCAACTGAGGCGCCAGGTGGAAATGGCATGGCAAGCCGTTCCACAGGACTACATCCAGCATCTCTACGATCGTCTCCATGGGAGAATAGCAGCCTGCATTGCTGCGAAAGGTGGATATACACTGTACTAGTGCCGACATTGTGCATGCTCTGTTGCCTGTGTCTATGTGCCTGTGGTTCTGTCAGTGTGATCATGTGATGTATCTGACCCCAGGAATGTGTCAATAAAGTTTCCCCTTCCTGGGACAATGAATTCACGGTGTTCTTATTTCAATTTCCAGGAGTGTAATAAAGTGGAACATCTACAGACGTCCTTACGGTGTTATTTTTTGTACGGCTACTAGTTTCGGCGCTTCACTAAATCATCTGCAGGCTCAGTGTCAGTTAAGGAGTGAAGATGGCGTACTGAAGCACGGAAGCTGGTAGCCGTACAATAAATAACATCGTAAGGACGGGTGAAGGTGTTTCATTTTATTGCGTCCGCCAACGGCGTCATTGGAAGCGGAATGGAGGGCTGTAAGTGTCTGCACACGGCTCTCCGGGCGGTTTGTCGGCTTCCCATAGCTTGGAGCCGCTCTTCCTCTGTGCAGTAACTCCTTATCTGGCGCCAGAAGGCTGTATCGACCCCGTGCCAGTCTCCCCGGCAGTAACGGCAATGGAAAGCAGATTCGCCACAGGACACTCAGGCAGAGTGGCAGCTGATCTCCACTGAAACCCTCTACGGACGAGGACGCATCTTGCGCCACAGATGGTGCAATAGGATGGTACAACTTCCTGCTCCAAGAACAGGCATGCCATCTGGTAGCACCCTTCGTACACACAGTGACTGCAGATGGCGCAGAAAATGGCTGATGACGAACTGAGAGTGGCAGCTGCTCATTATGCAGTCATCTGCAGTAATATCTCGTCGACGTCGATGAAGTTATTTACGCTAGCCTAACAGAGGATGGTGCTGTAGGGCTTGTACTTTAAGACGTGACGACGGCGGTCTGGAATTGCACAGTGTGTTGCACGATGAACTGAGGTTGGAGGACAAAAGCTAAAAAACTAAACTCCGTCCGAATAGGCATTGGAGACCCAACGGTACCGACCGGCCGCCGTGTCATCCTCTGCCCACAGGCGTCACCGGATGCGGATATGCAGGGGCATGTGGTCAGCACACCGCTATTTTGGCCGTTTGTCTGTTTACGAGACCGGAGCCGCTACTTCTCTATCAAGTAGCTCCTCAGTTTGCCTCACAAGGGCTGAGTGCATCCCGCTTGCCAACAGCGCTCGGCAGACCGGATGGTCACCCATCCAAGTGCTAGCCCAGCCCGACAGCGCTTAACTTCGATGATCTGACGGGAACCGGTGTTACCACTGCGACAAGACCGTTGGAGAGGCTGGAGGATAGGGAATCATAAAAAGTTTTCTGACGATGGGCGAGACTAAATTCTTGATAACGAAGCAAAACAGTAATGCGAGAAAGTATCTCAGTTTCAAAGACGTGACTACGTACATTGATATAAGCCTACTGTTACTAATCTGCAGGATGTACAGTGCATACTTGGAATCTTTTAACTAATTCTATAATTTTCTTTGGGATAGTTCTAACACTGAGGTTTTTAGCTTGTGGAGAATACCTATAAGCACGATATCCCTAATTACTTCTGAAATTTGTGGTGACCCAATTTACCACTCACTGATGGATTCATACATGAACGTACGTTGATTTCTTCAGAACATCGCCAAAACAAGTTAATGTAACAACACTCCTAAAGAAGCTGAAAAGTACAATAAGCGGACCTTTCTTGCTCAGAATTGTTACTCTCAGCGAGAAACATATTTCGGGCTGAGGGTCTATTCTGGGTGCATCTACAAGAATTCTTTGATGCACTTTTATTTCTTGTGTTTAGTTAATTGTCAAACCCGTAGCATTCCCTTTATTCTGTTAAATTCGTTAGAAACAGCAACAATTATTTAATGTGGCATTCTTGTTTCCAACAAGATATTTCAGATGAAGGATGTATCTCTGATCCAATCTTAAATTTTGCCTGTGTGGCAGGCTTTATCACACATTTTTATAGTTCGGCAGTTATATTCAAAATGTAGCCCTTCATTGTAAAAGGTAGATAAATGGTTACAGTGACAACGAATTTCTGTTCTTATCCAGTAATCTTTATCCGTTGTCAAGATACGATGGGTTAAAGTCGAGCTAAGGCTAGTATGTAAAATTCGTTCTTAAATGAATTGAATGTGTAGAGAAGGCTAAAGTGGATCATATAAGTAAAAAATGCGTTCTTACAATAAAACTGGAAACTCGCTGTCAAAAACCTAGATTCAGTAGGATTTTACGTGACTTCGCTTTCCGCGCATCAGTTCTACGTTTCAAAATTGCGCGAATCAGTTCAAATTTTGTAAGAAGGTAGACAAATACATGTTGTTAATGGGCGACCTGTTGTTTTGTGATACCTTTATCCGTTGGCACGATACACGCAACACGCTTCGAAAGGCAATACCGAAACCTATACCGGGTCAACCGTCGCTCAAGTCAACAAAAATCCACTATGGTACAGTTAAAGTTAGGAACCGAAGCGAAAAATTCACCTATCATAGCATAAAAAAGCACTCCGTCCTACCGGGACCATCCGACCGCCGTGTCACCCTCAGTGGAGGATGCGGATAGGAGGGGTGTGGGGTCAGCACACCGCTCTCCCGGTCGTTACGATGGTTTTCTTTGACCGGAGCCGCTACTATTCGGTCGAGTAGCTCCTCAATTGGCACCACGAGGCTGAGTGCACCCCGAAAAATGGCAACAGCGCATGGCGGCCTCAATGGTCACCCATCCAAGTGCCGACCACGCCCGACAGCGCTTAACTTCGGTGATCTCATCATAACATAACAAAAGCCGAATATGTTCTGGAGAGAGTTAAATATGTCAAAGAAGGGAGCTAGCTTTTCGCCTTATCTGGCAGCTTGCAAGACATTTAAATAAAATTTTTTTGGCATATTCGCGCTTTTTTACGAGTTAAAACTGCTTCCGCAGCCCCCAGAAAGCTAACATAGATGCAAGTTGTCGGCGCACCTGCATCTTACAATTAATAGGCTACAGTCCATGATGCTGTGCCCAAAATCCAGAAGATTCACCAGCCATAGAAAGCCATACACAATATCGAGTGGCTGAAGAGCATACATGTAATAGCTAGAGTTTTTCTGCGCGTATAAAGTTTGTGGGGAGTGGATTTGTTCCTGGGAGGCCGCTAAAACAACTTTTTGATTTCTAGGTGGAGGCGAGATACACTTTTTTTCCCCCGAGGCTACCATTTCTCCACAACACCCACCCCCTGTTACATGTACGGCGATGGCTGTGGACACTAATTTATGTTCTTCTAGAGGGAGGGATGGATCCACAATAGAGAGTAGGCATGCATCTATGATAGGAAGTATCCCAGACCGGAATGTACGCATAGCAAACTTTAATGACACATTGTGGCTTATCGCATGACATGAAAAATGACATATTGGATGACAGGACGGCATGTGTTGTGTTAAACGACATGACATCGTGTGTCATGTTACTTTACTTGACACTGTGCAGTATATGGCATCACATGGCTACCAATATTAACAAGTAAAAAACGTCGGAAACGTCAAGCCGTTTTTATGTAAATGGCTTTGAAGCTAGTTCCCGTTTTGCAACCCTAACTTTGCCCAGCACATAGCCGCTTATTTTTGTGCAATAACAGAAGCATATTCCATTCTGGTTACCGGTATATTTAACAGTACCAATCCACAGACGGTTAGAAGTTAACTTATAGACAGTGCGGAGGGAAATATCACATCCTTGTTCCAATTTGTATCTGATAGCTAGGAGTTATTTATCTGTTGTAGAGGCTTCAGTTCCAGCAGAAAGACTCTTTTCAAAGGTAATGGAGTCATTTGTTTTCGAAGAAGTGGACTAAAATCAGAACATGAGAACAAAAAATTTTTAAAGTTTTTTAGGAAATAGGTTTTGGCATTGATTGATTTTTCATTCAGATTATCTCTAATTTGAGCGACTTTTATTCTATTCTTTTTACGTGCTGTAATGTAACTTTATAAAATTTTTCGTGAGATTTCCCTCTTTATACACTACTGGCCATTAAAATTGCTACACCACGAAGATAACGTGCTACAGATGCGAAATTTAACCGACAGGAAGACGATGCTGTGATATGCAAATGATTAGCTTTTCAGAGCATTCACACAAGCTTGGCGCCAGTGGCGACATCTACAACGTGCTCACATGAGGAGAGTTTCCAACCGATTTCTCATACACAAACAGCAATTGACCGGCATTGCCTGGTGAAACGTTGTTGTGATGCCTCGTGTAAGGAGGAGAAATGCGTACCATCACGTTTCCGACTTTGATGAAGACCGGATTCTAGCCTATCCCGATTGCGGTTTATCGTATCGCGACATTGCTGCTCGCGTTGGTCGAGATCCAATGACTGTTAGCAGAATATGGAATCGGTGGGTTCAGGAGGGTAATACGGAACTCCGTGCTGGATCCCAACGGCCTCGTATCAGTAGCAGTCGACATGACAGGCATCTTATCCGCATGGCTGTATCGGATCATGCAGCCATGTCTCGATCCCTGAGTCAACAGATGGGGACGTTTGTAAGACAACAACCATCTGTACGAACAGTTCGACGACGTTTGCAGCAGCATGGACTATCAGCTCGGAGACCGTGGCTGCGGTTACCCTTGACGCTGCATCACAGACAGGAGCGGCTGCGGCGGTGTACTCGACGACGAACCTGGGTGCACGAATGGCAAAACGTCATTTTTTCTGAAGAGTCCAGGTTCTGTTTACAGCATCATGATGGTCGCATCCGTGTCTGGTGACATCGCGGTGAACGCACATTAGAAGCGTGTATTCGTCATCGTCATAATGGCGTATCACCCGGTGTGATGGTATGGGGGTGCAATTGGTTACACGTCTCGGTCAGCTCTTGTTCGCACTGACGGCACTTTGAACAGTGGACGTTCCATTTCAGATATGTTACGACCCGCGGCTCTACTCTTCATTCGATCCCTGCAAAACCCTACATTTCAGCAGGATAATGCACGACCGCATGTTGCAGGTCCTGTACGGGCCTTTCTGGATACAGAAAATGTTCGACTGCTGTCCTGGCCAGCACATTCTCCAGATCTCTCTCCAGCTGAAAAAGACTGGTCAATGGTGGCCGAGCAACTGGCTCGTCACAATACGCCAGTCAGTATTCTTGATGAACTGTGGTATCGTGTTGAAGCTGCATGGACAGCTGTACCTGTACACGCCATCCAAGCTGTGTTTGACTCAATGCCCAGGCGTATCAAGGCCGTTATTACGGCCAGAGTTGGTTGTTCTGGGTACTGATTTCTCAGGATCTATGCACCCAGACTGCGTGAAAATGTAATCACATGTCAGTTCTAGTAGAATATATTTGTCCAATGAATACCCGTGTATCATCTGCATTTCTTCTTGGTGTAGCAATTTTAATGGCCAGTAGTGTATGTAAAATAATGCATATTTAAAGTCATCTCCCTAAATTTTTTATTAATTCATTAAACCCATTTCTCACAGTTTTAAATAACACGTGCAATTATAAGCATCCTGAATTTTGAAATTAAATTTTTCCGCCAGAAGTGTCGAAATATCCCTTATATTTCATTCTATTAACCGTCGATATACTGTAGAAACTTGATGCGGCGACATTTGGCGATCGATATTTATACTTATCGCTATTTATCTTACGTTGTCACATCCCTACTTAGCGTCACTCTACAGCCACCATTGTTGACGTGAAACTTCAAAAAAAAAAAACAGGACTACTAGTCGAATTCCACGCCACTATGACGAGGCAGACGGCCAGCTCGACCTCCAGGCGCTGAGAAGGCCACGGGGATTGCCGAGTGCTGGCAGTTATGTTTTTGAATGGCGTGCGAAACCATCCAAAAAAAGAGACAATTTGTCACTGCCACACTCCACAATGCTCCCACTCCATCCCTCACTTTTTCCTTTTTTACTTTTTTATGCCCTTTTGCACGTTCCTCTCTGTTTTTGATGTGCTGTTTCTCAGAATCGCTTACGGCTCAACAACCAGGACCTCCCCTTTTTCCCAACCGCGCATGCACGCTCACACACACATACACACAAACACGATTATTGGGGAGTAGTTGTGATGGAACTGGCCTAAGAACGACATTTCTCACTTATTATTATCTCCTAATAATATTCAATCTCTTCTGAATAATTTGATGAATCATGTGTCAAATAATACCAGTTGGAAGTGTATGTTTCATCATTTGTGTTAATAGGGCAAACGTAATAAAATCCAGTGATGCTGCGTTGGCTTAAATAAGTATAGCTATCTTTGTAAGTATTCAGTCATGAAGGCTGTGGTATTTATCTATTTATCCCTTGATTTAGTGTTCATGTTAAGACGATGGATGCACAGTGAAAAGAGACAGAAATGGCGATATTCCATACGCTTCTATGGCCAGTGCTCTGTAAGTGCTGAATTTAAAGATAAACTCTAAAAATGGTAATGGAAGACTTGCAGATAAAAGCATTGATGAAGTCCTACATTATTAAGGAATGGCTGTAAGAAAGAACCCATATGACCTACAAGAAATGAGAAAAGCAGTGTGGGCTACGTTATTACAGAAATAATACACTGATGATAATACTGTAGGTGAAACTTCCTGGCAGATTAAAACTGTGTGCCAGACCGAGACTCGAACCCGGGACCTCTGCCTTTCGCGGGCAAGTCCTCTACCAATTCTCATTCTGGAATACTGTATATGATCTTTGAGCACCAAGTGCTGATTCACCGTGCAAGTATTGCAAAGCTCAGTCAGTATGTGCAGACGAACAATTCAGGTACAAAAACAGCATAGCGCATGCAGTGTATAGAGAGAGAACTCATTCTCACCTACTTTTCAAATGCTGCTAAACCACTGTATAGAAACGTAACTCACGCTGAACTACTTTTGAAATGCTTTTAAACCAGTCTACAGGGACATAACTCTTTCTGACCTATTTTTCAAATGTCTATGTGGTCGAAACCTAAAACCCGAATCAGTCTTCCAGTAATGTCACTTGGATCCTCATACCAAAAAGTTTTTGTAAGTTTGACAACCCTATGTCTGGGTGTTTGTGATGCTGCAATAGCGTTTAGGAAGCTGGACCAACTTGACAGCACTCCAGGACCGAACATACGTCAAGACTTCCAGCAAATCGATCGATTGAGATCCATGAAAGCCAAGAGTGAAGCACAAATAATGATTAAAGAAGCAAGAGACAGGAAAAGGAGTTACTTAAAACTTTGTACAAATTTCCAATGACTGTCTATCGAAGTTTCTGACTTAATGGATCATCGATATTGCAGTTTTAACACTGTACGTATACGGTGCGTGCATTACCCTTTAGACTCTACCGTGTATCGAACACTGGGTGATTAGAGTGAATCGGAAGAGGTAACTGGCGTATGCTGCCCATTTGCTGGTGTTGTCCAATGCTCCCCCTTCAGTACACGTCTCGAGTGGCAACCAATAGGTGCAGTTGTACCGGATAAAAAATTGCATATGTATTGAAAAGAAAAATAGTGATTTCAATACATCGTTACCAATCCTATACCAGTGATGTTCTTTTGGTACCGGAACGTACTTCTTCAACCATACGACATGGAATTCACCTCCCCCCCACCCGCCCCCCCGCCATGTGGTAAACATGACAAGTTTCGAATTTTGACAACTTACCATAAAGCTTAAAATGATACATCATTTTTTCGCAAAAATACTGTTCTCAAATTCCAGTTTTTAAAACAGAGTTTCTTGTGATCAAAACAATAAAACCAAAAGATTTAATATAAACCTCTGGTGCTACCATCTGCTCCTACGGTATAGGTGATTCAAGATAAGTTGAGCGTCGACGTATGTGCTAACAAGGGTGCAGGGGCAGGAAAAGGGGAATCATACAATTTAGGCTTTCACGGCCGGTACAGACTTCACCTAAAACTCCCGGGCTGAAAGGCCGTCGTCGATTCGTAAAACTTTCCCCTATCGTTTCGTCTCCGACTGCGGGCGACATCTTCAGAGGCAAAGCGCTTTTACCTCTTAAGATATCTGCCGCAGTCGGAAATGAAACGTTAGCGGACAGCTTTATTCATCGACCACGGACTATCAGCCCGGGAGTTTGAAGTGAAGATCTCGAGGAACGTGACTGGCTCGAAAGGTTGCCAACTTTTAGCCGTGATCGTATTTGGTCAGCAGTTGTGGCATACAATAGGCTACGGCAGAGAAAAAACAAGACTTCGTTAAAGCACATTATGCAGACGCTCGTGTTCAAACAGTTCTTACATTATTTATTTCTCACTGACATAAATAACACGAGACGTCGCCATTTTAGATCGCCGAGGTTGCTGGCAGACGTAAACAAAAGTTAGTCGACACAAGGTTACCGGTGGGTACAGAACACAACTTCTTTGTTATACTACACACACACACACACACACACACACACACACACAGTACCTTGCCTAACATTCTTACCCTTCCCATATTGTCAATATTACGATGTTTTATAAATGATAGATCGACCTCTATCCTATGGTCAGGTGAGCTGAAGCACCGGAGAAACCAATAACTGAAAATAGTATCCTGTACTCTGTCCAGCAAATTAATGTGTCCACCTGTCAACAGCCTGAACCAGCTTTTGAATGGCGGGCTGGTGCGAGACGTGCAGGAAGAGGGTAAGTGTGGTTCTGGAAGGCAGCGACAGGGATTCATGAAAGGTATAGGTTATTGTTAGTCAGGGCCATTCTTTTGTGGGGATTATTGAAAGTCAAATTGCGTTGCGCTAAAAATATTGTGTGTAAGTTCAGTGATGATCAGAATAAGTAAGGAGAAAACTGTTTGAGTACGTTGAGTTCTGCTCAGCTGTTTGAAAATCAAATGACGTAGAAGTTTACCAGCACAGTCATTCATAATTTTCCTAATGGGGCGTTCCATAGAACTATGAAGGGTACAAGGCCACAGGACCGTCGAAAGCAAGGAAAAACTATTATTTTACTTATTACGTGGTTTCTGAAGCACAGTATTAACTAAACTGACGTTCCAAACGTGATGGGGCAGCGAAATGCACATAGGCTATGCACGTGGCTGTACGAGGTGCATTCAAGTTCTAAGGCCTCCGATTTTTTTTCTCCGGACTGGAAAGAGATAGAAACATGCGCTTTGTTTTAAAATGAGGCCGCGTTCATTGTCAATACCTCCCAGAGATGGCAGCACCGTACGGCAGATGGAATTTTACCGCCAGCGGCGAGAATGAGAACTGTTTTAAATACTTAAAATGGCGACGTTTTCCTTACTTGAACAGCGTGCAATCATTCGTTTTCTGAATTTGCGTGGTGTGAAACCAATTGAAATTCATCGACAGTTGAAGGAGACATGTGGTGATGGAGTTATGGATGGGTCGAAAGTGCGTTCGTGGGTGCGTCAGTTTAATGAAGGCAGAACATCGTGTGACAACAAACCGAAACAACCTCGGGCTCGCACAAGCCGGTCTGACGATACGATCGAGAAAGTGGAGAGAATTGTTTTGGGGGATTGCCGAATGAGTATTGAACAGATCGCCTCCAGAGTTGGCATTTCTGTGGGTTCTGTGCACACAATCCTGCATGACGATTTGAAAATGCGAAAAGTGTCATCCAGGTGGGTGCCACGAATGCTGACGGACGACCACACGGCTGCCCGTGTGGCACGTTGCCGAGCAATGTTGACGCGCAACGACAGCACGAATGGGACTTTCTTTTCGTCGGTTGTGACAATGGATGAGACGTGGATGCCATTTTTCAATCCAGAAACAAAGCGCCAGTCAGCTCAATGGAAGCACACAGATTCACCGCCACCAAAAAATTTTCGGGTAATCGCCAGTGCTGAAAAATGATGGTGTCCATGTTCTGGGACAGCGAGGGCGTAATCCTTACCCATTGCGTTCCAAAGGGCACTACGGTAACAGGTGCATCCTACGAAAATGTTTTGAAGAACAAATCCCTTCCTGCACTGCAACAAAAACGTCCAGGAAGGGCTGCGCGTGTGCTGTTTCACCGAGACAACGCACCCGCACATCGAGCTAACGTTACGCAACAGTTTCTTCGTGATAACAACTTTGAAGTGATTCCTCATGCTCCCTACTCACCTGACCTGGCTCCTAGTGACTTTTGGCTTTTTCCAACAATGAAAGCCACTCTGCGTGGCCCCACATTCACCAGCCATGCTGGTATGGCCTCAGCGATTTTCCAGTGGTCAAAACAGACTCATAAAGAAGCCTTCGCCGCTGCCATAGAATCGTGGTGTCAGCGTTGTGAAAAATGTACGTCTGCAGGGCGATTACGTCGAGAAGTAACGCCAGTTTCATCGATTTCGGGTGAGTAGTTAATTAGAAAAAAAATCGGAGGCCTTAGAACTTGAATGCACCTCGTAGTATCGCGTCCGTAAAGTACAGAAAGGCAGATCACTGCTGGAGGTGTTACTAGTCCTCAGGCAATTCATGTGAATAGCTTTCCGCTGGATGGGAATTAACAGACTCTGAACGCGAAGTGGTAGTTGGAACTAGATGCTTGGGACATTCTGTTTTGGAAATCGTTAGGGAAGTCAGTATTGCTTCGTCCACAGTGTCAAGAGCATGCACAGAATATCAAATTTCAGGCGCTGCCTCTCACCATAGGTAACGCAGTGGCCGACAGCCTTCACGTAACGACCGAGAGCAGCGGCGTTTGCGTTGAGTTGTCAGTGCTAGCAGACAAGCAACACTGCGTGAAATACCTGCAGAGCCGGCCGCTGTGGCCGAGCGGTTCTAGGCGCTCCAGTCTGGAACCGCGCTGCTGCTACTGTCGCAGGATCGAATCCTGCCTTGGGCATGGGTGTGTTTGGTGTCCTTAGTCTGGGGGACTGATCACCTCAGATGTTAACTCCCATAGAGCTTAGAGCCATAACTGCAGAGATCAATGTTGGATGTGCGACTAATGGCAGTACTGCGAGATTTGACGTTAGTGGGCTATGACATCAGACCACAGATGCGAGGCTCTTTCCTAACATCACGACATCGCCTGCAGCGCCTGTCCTGGGCTCGTGACCACATCGGTTGAACCCTACACGACTGGCAAACCATGGCCTGGTCAGATGACCCCCGATTTTATTTGGTAAGAGCTGATGGTAGAGATAGAGTGTGATGCAGACGCCCACAAAGCCATGGACCCAGGACACTGCACAAACTAGTGATAGCTACATAATGGTGCTGGTGTGTTTACATGGAATGAAGTGGGTCCTCTGGTCCATCTGAGCCTATAATTAAGCATGAACCTTTTTGGCAGATTAAAACTGTGTGCCAGACCGGGCACTTGCCCGCGAAAGGCAAAGGTGCCGAGTTCGAGTCTTGGTCCGGCACACAGTTTTAATCCGCCAGGAAGATTGATATCAGCGCACACTCCGCTGCAAAGTGAAAAGCTCATTCTACAATTAAACAGATTTTGATGTTGAGTCACACAATAATTTTTAAATGAACACGCCGCCATTTTATTGTATTGTTATTTATTTTTTTTAAAATGTGTGTGAAATCTTACGGGACTTAACTGCTAAGGTCATCAGTCCCTAAGCTTACACACTACTTAACCTAAACCATCCTATGGACGAACACACACACACACCCATACCCGAGGGAGGACTCGAACCTGCGCGGGGACCAGCCACCCAGTCCATGACTGCAGCACCTCAGACCGCTCGACTAATCCCACGCGGCTGTTATTTATTTACTTAAGACCCAGGTTTCGGTGTTCTATGCCATTCACTCGAAAATGGCATAAAAAGCCGAAACCTGGGAGGTAATTAAATAAAACAATAATACAGTCAAATATCGGTGTGATGATCTGAACCTGTAAATGAATAGAAATGGTTGTTGGGCTACTTGCAAACAATATTCAGCCATTCCTAGACTTAAGAAGAACGTTCTGGACACTTTGAGCGAATGATTTGGCCACGCAGATCGCCCGACAGGAATCCTATCGGAAGTTTATGGGACTTAAACGAGACGTCAATACGGGCACAAAATCCTCCGGCAGCAATACTTGCCCAATTATGGACGGTTATAGAGGCAGAACGGCTGAATATTTCCAACGACTTCTTGAGTCCATGGCACGTCTAGTTCCTGCACTTACCAACGTGATATCAGGAGGTATCACACGACTTTTATCACCTCATTGTGTGATACAGACAATAACACGTGTAATTTACTAAAGGACAACAAAAATTTCAATATAATCAATTGCGTCTTTGGATTCTATCAAGAAATCGTCGAAAGTACCACTATAGTCCACTTTGGAACATTCTGTAGCAGCGAGACGAACGGTTTCCATCGCTGCTCCATAATAGCATTTCGGAGGTAGAACCTTACTGTATCCACGTAGTGCCTTCATGGATGAGAACTTTGCGTCGCATTGTAGTCACATACTTAGCATACTTAGCAAATGAAAGATTTTGATAGAGAAAAAACAATGTATTTACCTTAATAATGTTCAAAAGTCATAATATACAGGGTGTTACAAAAAGGTACGGCCAGACTTTCAGGAAACATTCCTCACACACAAAGAAAGAAAATATGTTATGTGGACATGTGCCCGGAAACGCTTACTTTCCATGTTAGTGCTCATTATATTACTTCTCTTCAAATCACATTAATCATGGAATGGAAACACACAGCAACAGAACGTACCAGCGTGACTTCAAACACTTTGTTACAAGAAATATTCAAAATGTCCTCCGTTAGCGAGGATACATGCATCCACCCTCCGTCGCATGGAATCCCTGATGCGTTGATGCAGCCCTGGAGAATGGCGTATTGTATCACAGCCGTCCACAATACGAGCACGAAGAGTCTCTACATTTGGTACCGGTGTTGCGTAGACAAGAGCTTTCAATTGCCCCCATAAATGAAAGTCAAGGGAGCGTGGAGGCCATGGAACTGGTCCACCTCTATCAATCCATCGGTCACCGAATCTGTTGTTGAGAAGCGTACGAACACTTTGACTCAAATGTGCAGGACCTCCATCGCGCATGAACCACATGTTGTGTCGTACTTGTAAAGGCACATGTTCTAGCAGCACAGGTAGAGCATCCCGTATTAAATCGTGATAACGTGCTCCATTGAGCGTAGGTGGAAGAACATGGGCCCAATCAAGACATCACCAACAATGCCTGCCCAAACGTTCACAGAAAATCTGTGTTGATGACGTGATTGCACAATTGCGTGTGGATTCTCGTCAGCCCACACATGTTGATTGTGAAAATTTGCAATTTGATCACGTTGGAATGAAGCCTCATCCGCAAAGAGAACATTTGCACTGAAATGAGGATTGACACATTGTCAGATGAACCATTCGCAGAAGTGTACCCTTGGAGGACAATCAGCTGCTGATAGTGCCCGCACACGCTGTACATGGTACGGAAGCAACTGGTTCTCCCGTAGCACTCTCCATACAGTGACGTGGTCAACGTTACCTTGTACTGCAGCAACTTCTCTGACGCTGACATTAGGGTTATCGTCAACTGCACGAAGAATTGCCTCGTCCATTGCAGGTGTCCTCGCCGTTCTAGGTCTTCCCCAGTCGCGAGTCATAGGCTGGAATGTTCCGTGCTCCCTAAGACGCCGATCAATTGCTTCGAACGTCTTCCTGTCGGGACACCTTCGTTCTGGAAATCTGTCTCGATACAAACGTACCGCGCCACGGCTATTGTCCCGTGCTAATCCATCCATCAACGGGGCATCTGCCAACTCCGCATTTGTAAACATTGCACTGACTGCAAAACCACGTTCGTGTTGAACACTAATCTGTTGATGCTGCGTACTGATGTGCTTGATGCTAGTACTGTAGAGCAATGAGTCGCATGTCAACACAAGCACCGAAGTCAACATTACCTTTCTTCAACTGGGCCAACTGGCGGTGAATCGAGGAAGTACAGTACATACTGACGAAACTAAAATGGGCTCTAACATGGAAATTAAGCGTTTCCGGACACACGTCCACATAACATATTTACTTTCTTTGTGTGTGAGGAATGTTTCCTGAAAGTTTGGCCGTACCTTTTTGTGACACCCTGTATATATATAAACTCATGACATTCGTATTTACAAATTTCCTTTTTCTGGCGGACACTCGTACAGCTCGTGAGCTTATAGCGATCTCCCAAAACTCTTCTCTCCCCCCACATCCACCACTGCTGACGGCTCATCTCCAATTGTCCAACGCTACGCGCTGTTCACATCCAACTGCCCAACACTACAATTCCAACAGTGAGTCCAACCAGCCACAGACTGCACACAGCACAGCCAGTGATTTTCATACAGGGCGCTACGTGGCGTTACCAACATAAAAACCTAAACAGCCTACTTACAGTTCCAGAGCTCACTGACGTATGCCTGAAAGTGAAACGCTGCGTGTGGTAGTGTCTGTATTTCGCATCGTCCAGCCCCTGCATAGAGTAAATATCTCTGGAGTGAGCATTCACATGCGCAGAACTGATTTTGTGTTGTCAACATGCATTGCCGGCCTGGTCACGTGTTCTCGGGACGTCGTGTGTGTGTCCGTATAGCGCCCTGTATGTTTAGAATGTCACTACATCCCTAGCACAGACGGATTCCTTTCGTAAGTGTCGTGGATTATTTATATACGTTGCGCAGACATTTTAACAGTACCCATTTGATACCGGGAATAAACCAATTAACGTAACTTTTAAGGGCAAGTGATATTGCATTCTGCTTCTTTACGATGGGTGTCATAGTTCAGATGCACTCGATTTTTGGTAGTTTTCGGTACGATACGGCACTTTATAGTATTACAGAGCCTGACGTACATTTTTGCAGTAATAGTACTGCAAAACGACTTGACAGTACGCTAGTACTTTTGCAAGTGCCCGAAAACCACCGAATTTGCCACACTTTAGCGATTATATCCCTGCTAATTCGTCCTTTTTTCTGCTATTTCTGCGTATTTATGTTCTCGTTTCTGCGAACTAAAGCACAAATATTTTTACTGGTGACACTTTGAAGTGTTTGTTTAACACATTTTACGTGCTTGCTCGCAGTTTATTAAATAAATGATAGACGGAGTAAGAAGGGGGAAAAAAAGGCAATCGGAGAATAAATGTACTGTAAAGCAAATACACCATTAAGGGAAGTGCAAAGTGACACAATTGAAAGAGTTTGGAGACATGTTTACTAATATTTTACGCTTCTTAATCAAATGATGAAGTAAATAAATTGAAGGCAAAATACACCAAGGGAGATGAATGTGTACTTTGATTAGCTACACTATTGTGTTTTTTATTGGGTTTGTGCAGAAAATGTATTTAATCTGAATGCAGATATTGGTAGTAGGTGCTGTGGAAAATTAAAAATAGTTGGGATAGCATCTACCTTCAGCCACACACGTCCAAATTTTTCTCTTTCTAAACATTCCTCTTCAAAGTGTTTTGAACATACTTTGGAATATTTTGTGGGGACAAAATTACTCCTCCTCATTTTCTGGAGCCACATCTTTACTCGTTGTTCATCCTTCGGGAAATTAAAATATAAATCACACGTAGTCATTGTCCATGGCCTAGACACACTTAACATAACTTTATGGAAAACAAAAAGGTTTGGACACACATATTATACGAAGACAATTACACTCTATTGAATTTATCTGTCTCCCGTCTTTCAAATCCATATACGTAATCGACAATTCACTGACATATGCATGGAGGATAGTATTTGCTGAAGCAACTAACCATTCCCTTTCCTGTTCCACTAGCAAATTTACGAGGGGAAGCGATTGTTTGTAAGCTTTTGCACGAGCCGTAATATCTATTATATAGTCGTAAAATCGTAGAAAAATAGGTATACAGAATCAAGCCTTAATTATAATGCGTCTCGAAAACGTAGTACCCGTGAAAAATTACTATCCTTTCTCCCACACATTTTTCTTTGCATCCGTAGCAACAACAGTAAATCAGCATCGTTATTACACTATCAACAAACGGTGGAAACACAACAAAAACTCTTGATATTATAAACTTCGAACTCTGAGGAAAGCACACACGCACAGCGAAGTCCCGAAAACAAGTGACAATCCTGGTTTGATGTCGACAACATGCGCAGAACGCAATGTTCACTCCAGAGATACTTACTCTATGGCTCACTCCAGAGATATTTACTCTATGAGTCCCTGCAGTGTGGCTAGCTGTGCGCTCTCGTGGCGCGTCCGCGAGTCTCGAACACGGGCGAAACACGCGAACGGCGATGCCGTTACGGTCTGCAGCGCCGCGTGGGAGGCGGGGGCGGCGGGGGACCTCAATCTGCGACGGCCCGGTGCGCGCGTGGCGGATGTTGCCGACAGCGCCGGCCGCCGCTGCCTCAACCTCAACCGGCTCCTGTGTTTATCGAGCAACAGTACTGCGCAGAGCGTAGCACCGGTACTTTCTCCTCGCCGTTGAGGTCTTCAGCTCAAGGGCTGGTGTGACGCAGCTGTCCATCCTACACTGATTGGCCTTTAGATTACAGCCACTGCCAGTCCCGGGACGGAACGCACGCAGTTGACATGATGAGGGCAGTGCTCTGAGGTGACAAAAGTCGTGGGACAGCGAATGCACATACACAGGTCTTTAAAGTTAGTACCGCAATTAACTGTTTCTAATTTGCAGCGTTACATTTACACGATCATGATTTCGACCTCAAAGTGCCATTATCACGTGCATTAAGTGTTATACAGTGCCTTAGATGGGGTACAGCGTATTAAAAATACACCATTAGACACATCTATCTATCTATCTATATCCAAATCCCGCTCCAGCTACTGCCGGGTCTGGGTGCTGACGAGTCCCCTCCACGTGGCTCGGTCCTCCCACCACTTTTCTTCCTCCACTTGCTGCCAGGTCACACCTCTCCTTCCCACAGACATTCTCACTCCCATTTTCCACCGTGTTCTTGGGCGCCCTCTAGGTCTTTACCATCCATCTTTAGTTCTTCCATAGTTTTGGGGAGTCTATGCCCATGCATCCTTTTAACATGCCCATACCATCTCAATTTCTTTTTTTTTTTCAATTTCTTCTCTCATACTTTCTTGTTTAAGGTCCTTCCTAATCTCTTCATTCCTTACTCTGTCCATTCTTGTTTTTCCCTTAACTGCTCTGAGAAATATCATTTCCCCTGCTTGCAGTCTGCTCCAGTCCCATTCTGTCATTATCCATGTTTCTCCACCACAGGTGACATTGTCTAAGGGTCAATATTTCTGGTAAAAGCAGACTGCTTTCTTTTATCACCGAGTATGCCATCTTAGGCACTGAATGCAGCCAAGATGGTATACTCAGTGATAAAAGAAAGCGGTATGCTTTTACGAGAAATATTGACCCTTAGACAATGTGTCTAATAGTGCATTTTAAACACGACAGTACGCCATCTTAGGCACTGTATAACACTTAATACACTTCATAATGGCACTATGAAGCCGAAATCATGATCGCGTAAATGTTACACTGCAAATAAAAAACAGTCTAATGGCGGTACTGACTTTAAAGAAGTATATCATGACTGTGGCCCCAAATTATGAAAAAATTATTTAAAAAATGATTACATACACTACTGGCCATTAAAAATGCTACATCAAGATGAAATGCAGTTCATAAGCGGGTATTCATTGGGGAAATATGTTATACTAGAACTTACATATGGTTACATTTTCACGCAATTTGGGTGCACAGATCATGAGAAATCAGTACCCAGAACAACAACATCTGGCCCTAATAACGGCCTTGATACGCCTGGGCATTGAGTCGAACAGAGCTTGGATGGCGTATACAGGTACACCTGTCAATGCAGCGTCAACACGATACCACAGTTCATCAAGAGTAGTGACTGGCGTATTGTGACGAGCCAGTTGCTCGGCCACCATAGACCAGACGTTTCCAATTGGTGAGAGATCTGGACAATGTGGTGGCCAGGGCAGCAGTCGAACATTTTCTGCGTCCAGAAAGGCCCGTACAGGACCTGCAACATGCGGTCCCGCATTATCCTGCTGAAATGTAGGGTTTCGCAGGGATCGAATGAAGGGTAGAGCCACGGGTCGTAACAAATCTGAAATGTAACGTCCACTGTTCAAAGTGCCGTCAATGCGAACAAGAGGTGACCGAGACGTGTAACCAATGGCACCCCATACCATCACGCCAAGGTGATACGCCAGTATGGCGATGACGAATACACGCTCCCAATGTGCGTTCACCGCGATGTCGCCAAACACGGATGCGACCATCATGATGCTGTAAACGGAACCTGGATTCATCCGGAAAAATGGCGTTTTGCCATTCGTGTACCCAGGTTCGTCGTCGAGTAGACCATGACAGGTGCTCCTATCTGTGATGCAGCATCAAGGGTAACTCCAGCCACGGTCTCCGAACTGATGGTCCGTGCTGCTGCGAACGTCGTCGAACTGTTCGTGCAGATGGTTGTTGTCTTGCAAACGTGCCCATCTGTTGACTCAAGGATCGAGACGAGGCTGCACGATTCGTTACAGCCGTGTGGATAAGATGCCTGTCATCTCGACTGCTAGTGATACGAGACCGTCGGGATCCAGACAGGCGTTCCGTATTACCCTCCTGAACCCACCCATCCGATATTCTGCTAACAGTCATTGGATCTCGACCAACGCGAGCAGCAATGTCGCGATACGATAAACCGCAATTGGGATAGGCTACAATCAGACCTTTATCAAAGTCGGAAACGTGATGGTACGCATTTCTACTCCTTACACGAGGCATCACAACAACGTTTCAGCAGGCAACGCCGGTCAACTGCTGTTTGTGTATGAGAAATCGGTTGGAAAGTTTCGTGATGACAGCACGTTGTAGGTGTCGCCACCGGCACCAACCTTGTGTGAATGCTCTGAAAAGCTACTCATTTGCATATCACAACATCTTCTTCCTGTCGGTTAAATTTCGCGTGTATAGAAGGCATCTTCATGGTGTAGCAATTTTAATGGCCAGTAGTGTATTTATTGTATGGCTGCCAGTTTCGGTGCTTCAGTACGCCATCTTCACTCCTTAACTGACGCTGAGGCCTGAAGATGATGAACTGAAGCGCCGAAACTAGTAGCCGTACAATAAATAACACCGAAAGGACGGTTGTAGATGTTCCACTTTATTATATAAGTGAACGGTCGGAGTATTTCAATGCTGCAATCAGAAAGATGGGCAGACCAAAAGCCACTGGCGGAGGACGACACGGCTGACGGGTGGCTTCGAACGATCCTATGGTCTCGACAGTGGAGTTCAGTTTTTAAGTTCCGTTAACTGATTTAGAGATGCGCTGAAGAAAATGGAAATATTATCGGTACAGAAAATTTCACCTCTGATACTGTGGAGAACAAGAAAAGCTTCCTGTAAATGTGGAAAAATGTGAGTTAAGCAGATTAGGTTGGAAGATAATCTTATAATGTTAGAAGTCACCTTGCACCCGTGAATCCTGGTGTCAAGAACACAGTACATGCTCATTGGAACAGTGGTTCCAGGTTATGTTAGCGGACGAGTTTAGGTCGCGGTCGCGGTAGTATGACGTACACATAAAACGGCAGTACATTGGCGGAGCCAGTTGTGCTAAGGAATTCATGTGAATATGGCCGCTCGACAGGATTTAACAGACTGAACACGGAATGGTAGTTGAAACTAGACGCACGGGTCATTCTTTTATGGAAATCGTTACGGAATTCAATATTCTGAGATCCACGGTGTCAAGTGTGTGCCGACAATACCAAAAGTCGGGCATTGCCTCTCACCACGGACAACGCAGTGGCTGACGGCCTTCACTTAACAGCCGAGAGCAGCGGCGTTTGCAAAGAGTCGTTAGTGCTAACAGACAAGCAACACGGCCCGAAATAAACACAGAATTCAATGTGGGACGTACGACGGACGTATCCGTCAGGACAGTACAGCGAAATGTGGCGTTAATGGTTCTGTGGCAGCAGACGACCTATGCGAGTGCCTTTGCTAACAGCACGTCATCGTCTGCATCGCCTCTTCTGCCCTCGCGATTTTTCATTGGCAGGACGCTTTGAAAATGTGACACATGTACTAAAGAGACTACGTTCGTCCGCTTCAGAATACTGCTGCGCGGTGTGGGATCCTTACCAGATAGAACTGACGGAGTGTATCGAGAAAGTTCAAAGAAGGGCAGCACGTTTTGTATGGGGTGTTCAAAAAACCCCTCCGCAGTGCCGTATGATTGTTGGCCGCGCGTGCCGTGATTGTTCGCCTGCCTGGGTTACTTCCCTTCAAGTGGACTCTCCCAACATTCCACTGTTTCGTTTGTCTTAGCCAGCGTCAGTAGTGTCGTTGGTGTGTGTCGTTACGTGGTGACGTAAACATCTTAGTTCTTTTGTTCGTTTGTTTCGTTTTTGTCACTTAAAATGCTGACCATTGAAGAACGTGTGTTTTTAGTGGAACAAGTGTTCAAAACTGGAGGTAAATACACAGTTTCAGTTCGTCAAAGGTTTAATTCAGTTTTTCCGGAGACAACACTCCCACATGGCGATACTGTGCGAGATTTGATTAACAAATTTCGAAGTACGGGTTCAGTGACAGATGCACCGAGAAGTGGCCGTCCTAGCGGTTTGTCTGAGGATGAACTACTCGATATTTCCGATAAAATGTCCACGAGTCTGAACAAGTCAGTAAGAAAACTCGCCCATGAAGTCGATGTTAGTGTCGGAACGGCTCACACAGCTGTAAGTAAAAAACTTAGAACTTTTGCCATTCAAAGTGACAGTCGTGCGAGAACTGAAAAATACTGATCGTGGCAAGAGACTGCATTATTGTCAATGGTTCAAAATTTTCGTTCAACAAATTGGAAGGGATATTCTTAATGAAACGTTTTTGACTGAAGAGGCGTGGTTTCATTTATCCAGGTACACGAACTCGTAAAATTCTCGTATGTGGAGTACTGCGAAACAATTGTGTATTCATGAGGAACCATTTCATTTTGTGAAAATAGGAGTTTGGATTGCAATTTCTAGACATCAGATTGTGGGTCCCGCATTTTTCAACGAAACAATAAACGCACAACGATACTGCAGTGATATTCTGTACCCATTCATAGGAGAACTTAGGCTAAGTGAAATACTGAACGGTTATTTTCAACAAGATGGTGCAACCGCGCATACAGCTCGCGTTTCAATGTCACTGCTTGCTGATGTTTTTGGTGACCGCATAATTTCACAGGGACTTTGGCTTCCACGATCGCCTGACCTAACACCACCTGACTTTTTCTTCTGGGGTGCAGCGAAAGCAACTGTCTATAAAAACCGTCCACAATCCATCGATGAATTGAAAACTGTAATATCCACTTCCACTGCTTATGTTACAGAAGAAATGTTACAACTTGTGTTTAGAAACATGATAAGACGAATTGAATTGTGTATTCGACAACATGGGGGACACTTTCAACATTTAATGTGAAAATTTGTAAGTAAAAATGAATATTCAATAAACTAATAACTTGTATTTCACCGAGTTTCATTTCGGTATATTCACTGCGGCGTACGGCACGCGTGGCTAACAATCATACGGCACTGCGGAGAGACTTTATGAACACCCCGTACTATTGCGAAGTAAAGGAGAGAATTTCACTGAAATGATACAGAATTTGGGGTGGATATCGTTAAGACAAAGGCGTTTTTCGCTGCAACGCAATCTTCGCACGAAATTTCAATCACCAGCTTTCCCCTCCGCATGCGAAAATATTTTGTTCAGGCCAACATACATAGGGAGAAACGATCGGCATAATAAAAGAAGGGAAATCAAAGCCCGCAGCGAAAGTTATAGATATTCGATTTTTTACGTGCGCTGTACGAGATTGGAATAATAGACAATTATTGGGAAGGTGGTTCGATGAACCCTCTGCCAAGCACTTAAATGTGATTACTTTTGAATACATTGTGGGAGTAAACAGTGATCAAAGTGTTACAAATATTTACTATGAAAAACAGTCTTTATCACAATTTATTTATCAAGGTGATCGGTTTCGAGCACTACTGTGGTCATCTTCACACCTACAAGTCGTATACAAAGCTTTAATTAGAGGGCTACATACATTAAAGAAAATACATATAAAGCTATAAAACGGTGAATTACCAATGAGTAAGGACCTCCTTCTGCTGGAGAATCACTACTGGAGAAACCAGTGCACGCCTTACTATATATAATGGAGGCTCCGCCCACTTCTCACGGAATGATGTCATTAATAACAAATGGGTTATAGATCGAATAACAATGTAAAATTTCTTAGTTAAAAGAACATTGTCAAGAAAGGAAAATAAACACACACTGAACTTAGCGTATTTAACAGCTATTGTCAATTAAAATGCGTTAAAAATATTTAAACGTGTAGGATAAATGAACTTCGTTTTGACAGTACATGGGTTGCCCTCTCAAGGTCTGTTAGTGAACCATTTGGAACCACTGGTTGCCATGGTGAAGTTGGACGCCGTTCCAAAGATGAGGCAGCAGGCTTCTTTCCACTGAAGTTGTTGTAAAGTCGATAGGCAAACTAGTGGTTGCCATGGTGATAACCTACTGCCACATCTTCGGAACGGCGTCCAACTTAACCATGGCAACCAGTGGTTCCAAATGGTTCACTAACAGGCCTTGAGAGGGCAACCTATATGCTATCAAAACGAAGTTCATTTATCCTACATGTTTAAATATTTTTAACGCTTTTTAATTGACAATAGCTGTTAAATTCGCATAGTGTGTGTTTATTTTCCTTTCTTGACAATGTTCTTTTAACTAAGAACGCCAGTGCAAAGATTTGGCAGCAAGCTTCTTTCTAACGAAGCTGTTGCGAAAGTGGAATGGCGAAGACTGTCACGTCAGACGATGTACTATTGAGCAGCAACATGTCTTTATTGAAACGATTTTCAGTGAGTAGGCTGCAATAATCGTTAACTGACATGCATAGTACAAGCTGCACAGATACGATTTACTGACGTAATAAAACACTCCCATTCACATACACTATTCGTCATTAAAATTGGTACACCACGAAGACGACGCGCTACAGACGCAAAAATTAACCGGCAGGAAGAAGATGCTGTGATATGGAAATGATTAGCTTATCAGAGCATTCACACAAGGTTGGCGCCGGGGGCGACACCTACAACGTGCTGACATGAGGAAAGTTTCCAACGATTTGTCATACACAAGCAGCAGTGGACCGGCGTTGCCTGGTGAAACGTTGTTGTGATGCCTCGTGTAAGGAGGAGAAATGCGTACCACCACGTTTCCGACTTTGATAAAGGTCTGATTGTAGCCTATCGCTATTGCGGTTTATCGTATCGCAACATTGCTGCTCGCGTTGTTCGAAATCCAATGACTGTTAGCAGAATATGGAATCGGTGGGTTCAGAGGAGTAATACGGAACGCCGTGCTGGATCCCAACGGCCTCGTATCACTAGCAATCGAGATGACAGGCATCACATCCGCATGGCTGTAACGGATCGTGCAGCCACGTCTCGATCCCTGAGTCAACATACGGGGACGTTTGCAAGACAACACGCATCTGCACGAACAGTTCGACGACGTTTGCAGCAGCATGGACTATCAGATCGGAGACCATGGCTGCGGTTACCCTTGACGCTGCATCACAGACAGGAGCGCCTGCGATGGTGTACTCGACAACGAACCTGGGTGCACGAATGGCAAAACGTCATTTTTTCGGATGAATACAGGTTCTGTCTATAGCATCATGACGGTCGCATCCGTGTTTGGCGACATCGCGGTGAACGCACATTGGAAGCGTGTATTCGCCATCAGGATACTGGCGCATTCTCCGGATCTCTCACCATTTGGAAACGTCTGGTCAATGGTGGCCGAGCAACTGGCTCGTCACAATACGCCAGTCACTATTTTTGATGAACTTTGGTATCGTGTTGAAGCTGCATGGGCAGCTGTACCTGTACACGCCAACCAAGCTCTGTTTGACTCAATGCCCAGGCGTATCAAGGCCGTTATTACGGCCAGAGGTGGTTGTTCTGGGTACTGATTTCTCTGGATCTATGCACCCAAATTGCGTGAAAATGTAATCACTTGTCAGTTCTAGTATAATATATTTGTCCAATGAATACCCATTGATCATCTGCATTTCTTCTTGGTGTAGCGATTTTAATGGCCAGTAGTGTATATTACATAATAAATCTTAAAGATCAATACTAAAATTAAAAAAAATAAAAAAATCGAGAGGGCACAGTAGTTGTGTATATTATGAAATATTGTCTATGAAGTTCATATGTAGTGCCCAATTTTTTTTTACATGTGAAAATTTTTTAGAAGGCTTTGCTATGTCTTAAGTTGCATGCCAGTCTTTGAAACAAATGAAAATAATGAAAATGGAAGGAATTTAATATTGTAATACTATGAGCCGTAATGTTAAAAATGAAGGGATGTGAATTAGCAATATGCAGTTAAAGCATATAAGCAAACATTCTAAAAACAGATAGTCAGTCATAAAATAACGTAGATGTAGATGTGATCACATCGGTTGGACTCTACACGACTGGAAAACTGTGGCCTAGGCAGGTGAGTCTCGATGTCGGTTGGTAAGAGTTGGTGGTAGGGTTTGAGTTTGGGGCAGATCCCACGAAACTATGGACCCAAATTGTTGTCAAGACACTGTGCAACCTGGTGGTGGCTCCATAATGGTGCGGATGTGTTTACACAGAACAGACTGGCTCTTCTGGTTCAACTAAACCGACTAGGAATGGTTATGTTTGGCTATTTGGGGTATGAAGCGCCTAGAACCGCTCGACGCAAAAACAACTAGAGTCATACGCGCCCTTGTCAGAACTGTAGAAATAGTGTTCTGCCGTACGGCAGGTCTTGTCATGGGGGAAGCCTCGTCAGAGAGGTCCATCACATGAGCGTCTAGGGAAGTGACTCCAGTGGTGGTTTCCCGTTGCGTTCCAGTGATGAGGATAAAATGCTAATGAGGACAACACAACATCCAGTCCCTGAGCCCCTTGGCGGAATAGACCGGCGTACTGACCACTCAGCTGTCGGGACAGACAGAAGTGTTGAAGACAAAGAGAGGAGTTAAAAACGACTGCACGTCAAACCCAACCGACGGAAGAGAAGACATCTGAAAACAGGGACGTGGAGAAAGATCTATAACATATGCCATACAAAAGCGGAGGTCCAGAACTGAAATTTAAATTACCCTTGCCATAATGCTACGACGGATAAGAAGTAAGACTCGGTCGACAGCCGGCTGATCGTTCGCTAACACAGACGTTATGCACTAATATATATATGTATGCAAGTCAGGCATGTGATAGGGAATATAATTGGAAGGAAAATGTGTAGTAGACAGGGGCTCAAAAATGCATACCTTAATTGCTGTGAGCAGTCATTCACTAGAAGAGTTGTGTTTCATATTAGCGAAGATGAAGAAGGGCTCATAGCTCTTCACGTCTGCACTTCTGAGCCCATGTGGACTCTACATATTTTCCTTGTTTTGTTCCATAGGACCAACTCTCAAAATATGAAAAGCAAAGAGCTTACAGCAGAAGAGATTTGTTTCATAGTATTGAAGACGAGGATGTGTTCATAGGTATCGATTTTAGAGCCCATGTTTAGTAGACATGTTTTGCGCTGAATGATTGTACCTGTCCTCTCCCCAAATTCTGTGACCTCTCGTCCTGGGAATATATATATATATATATATATATATATATATACTCACGGTTATACTTCCTAGCATTACAAAGTCATGTACTCGCTCTATTTTTTATGCGGAATGATTCTATTTGTACCGGACAGCAAATTCCAGTGTCCAGTCTTTAGTCCAATGAGGAGGGTGAATCGAGCCTCTGAGTGTATAGAGATGGCGGGTTTGAAGATGACGTCAGAGGACCCGGTGGCAAGATGTGTCAGATTCCAGAATGAGATTTTCACTCTGCAGCGGAGTGTGGTTCAAATGGTTCAAATGGCTCTGAGCACTATGGGACTTAACATCTATGGTCATCAGTCCCCTAGAACTTAGAACTACTTAAACCTAACTAACCTAAGGACAGCACACAACACCCAGCCATCACGAGGCAGAGAAAATCCCTGACCCCGCCGGGAATCGAACCCGGGAACCCGGGCGTGGGAAGCGAGAACGCTACCGCACGACCACGAGATGCGGGCAGCGGAGTGTGCGCTGATATGAAACTTCCTGGCAGATTAAAACTGTGTGCCGGACCGAGACTCGAACTCGGAACCTTTGCCTTTCGCGGGCAAGTGCTCTACCAACTGAGCTACCCAAGCACGACTCACGCACCATCCTCACAGCTTTAATTCCGCCAGTACCTCGTCTCCTACCTTCCAAACTTGACAGAAGCTCTCCTTTCTTCCAGGAGTGCTAGTTCTCCAAGTTTCGCTTGAAAGCTTCTGTGAAGTTTGGAAGATAGGAGGCGAGGTACTGGCGGAATTAAAGCTGTGAGGATGGTGCGTGAGTCGTGCTTGGGTAGCTCAGTTGGTAGAGCACTTGCCCGCGAAAGGCAAAGGTAGAGAGTTCGAGTCTCGGTCCGGCACACGAATCTGCCAGGAAGTTTCATAGTTATTTTTTGTTTATTTTTGTAGTACTGCCGTTTTACGTTGAGGACGCATGCTCTCTTTATTTGTTGTTATATCTTTGCAGTTTTCAAGCTGCTAGGTTAGTTTCGTTATCGCTGTCGTGCTGTTAATCATGGCTACTCCGCTGTCTGTTTGCACCGAAGAAGAGCGACATTCAGTGATCCGTGTTTTGTGGTCGGAAGGCGTATCAGGGGCCGAAATTCATCGAATACTATCGATCTTCCAGGTAGCTTTTCGTCGAGATACGCCCGAACAAGTGGTAGTGCTCTGGAGGACCACTCTTCTGTCTCCATACAAGTCTCGGATGGCAGGTAAAATGAATGTCTGAAGCTTCTGAAGGTACACCTCACTGGTAATTGTGCCGGTGGAAGATGGATAGGCCGTAGAGGTGCTGTGGAGTATCCACCACGCTCCTCTGGGCTCTTACCTGTGGCGAACACTAAAGGACGTCGTTTATCGACAAAAGCCACGCACATTGGATGAACTTTGAGAATCCATTGTACATTCATGTGCAGATATCCAACTGAACAGGTTGCAGTCAGTAGTTTGTGCTGCAGTTCGGCGGCATCGTTTGTGTGTGGATCTTAATGGCGACCATTTCGAAGACCTACAGTGAAATATTTAAGTTGGACTTTAAGCTACACTTTCAGCAAAAATGAGCCCGCGGCTCGTGGTCTTGTGGTAGCGTTCTCACTTCCCGCGCACGGGGTCCCAGGTTGGATTCCCGGCGGGGTCAGGGATTTTCTGCCTCGAGATGACTGATAAGCTTATCTGGGCGTGGCAGGAAGTAAGGCCGCTCAGTAGCGCAATGGCGGCACCGGAAGCAGACTTTTCCAGCAGATCGCGCTAAGTTAAAACTGTAGCGCGATCCTCCGCGGCCTAGCGGCGGCCGAGCGAAACTCGATCAAGGTCACTCGTGTTCGACAGCGTTATGGAATAACAGCACACAGCCATGCCGAGCGAAACTCGTTCAAGGTCAGCCGTGTTCGACAGCGTTATGGAATAACAGCACACAGCCATGTGGGCTGTTATTCCATAATGCTGTAGAACACGGGTGACCTTGAACGAGTTTCGCTAGGCCGCGGAAGATCGCGCTAGAGTTTTAACTTAGCACGATCCGCTGGAATAGTCTGCTTCCGGTGCCGCCATTGCGCTACTTTCATCATCATTTCATCCTCATTCACTCGCAAGTCGCCGTAGTGGCGCTAAAGAGCTTGTGGAGCGGCGACCGAACCGCCCCGCCAGGGGTCTGCCGGCCACCAATGCCATACGCTCATTATTACCGAAAATGAGACAACTCCGTCAATCGGTTTGCAACTTATGGACTTTTAAACAGTGGATACATTTTTTTGGACCCCTCTGTATATATGGTTATACTTCTTAGCGTCACAAAGTCATGTATTCGCTCTATTTTTTATGCAGGATGACTCTACTCGTACTGGACAAAAAATTCCACTTTTTAGTCAAACGGGGAGGGTGGAGACTGGAGAATTGAGTCTCTGAGTGTATAGAGATGGCGGGTTTTGAGGTGACGTCATAGGACCCGGTGGCGAGATGTGTCAGATTGTTTATATATATGGGGAACGAGAGTGGTCCTAACCCATTTCTCTTGGGCATTGCAGACGATATCCTTACGAACTGCACTGATACGTGTGTGAGCTACCACAGCGAGTCGTGTAGATTACAGGCTGAGCGGCCTACCTGAAGATGGCCATGAAGGCGGTGACCCAGCCGCCGGTGAGGGCGGGCGGCAGCGCCTCGGCGAGCGCGGCGGCCTCCACGGGCCACGAGCGGCAGTAGACGCACAGCATGAGCAGCAGGGCGCCCGTCAGCTCGCCGAACACCGGCGTCAGCATCAGCGGCTTCCGCCGGCCGTGCCGGTCCGACCACGCGCCCAGGAACAGCAGCGCCGCCGCCGGCAGCGACGCCTGCAGCACGGCGCGCCACGCCAGCACCGCCGTCACCAGCTGCTGCACCGCCGCCTCCTGCACAGCGCCGGGGGAGCGCGGGTCAGTTGCCAGTACGGTGTCCGCAGGTCCACAGCAGCGCTTACAGCACACACACACACACACAGAATGGTCCAAAGATCACACGTGTCACTGAATTACATTGCTCTGTCTCTGTGACAGCCAGATGCTGCACCGCCGCCTCCTGCACAGCGCCGGGGGAGCGCAGGTCAGCTGCCAGTATGATGGCTACAAGTCCATAGCAGCGCTTACAACACACACACAGAGAATACTCCAGAGGGCATGCATGTCATTCAGTTACATTGCTCTGGCACTGTCACCTACTGCACTGCCGCCTCCTACACAATACCACAGGTCACTGGCCAGTACTACCATGATAAACATACAGCAATGTTTGCAACGCACAGATGAAATGGTGCCTATGGGTCCATGCCCATCCAAGGTACTGTACTGCATCTACATAGATATTCCGCAAGCCACTCTATGGTGCGTGGCGGAGGGTACCCTGCACCACTTCTCATTTCTTATCCTGTTCCACCCGCAAGCAGAGCAAACAAAAAACTACTAGCTACACTACTGGCCATTAAAATTCCTACACTACGATTATGACGTGCAACAGATGCGAAATTTAACCGACAGGGAGAAGGTGCTCTGATATGCAAATGATTACTTTTTCACAACATTCGCACAAGGCTGGCGTGGGTGGCGACACCTACAACGAGCTGACATGAGGAAAGTTTCCAACTGATTTCTCATACACAAGCAGCAGCTGACCGGCGTTGCCTGGTGAAATGCTCTTGTGAAACCTTGTGTAACAAGGAGAAATGCGTACCATCACGTTTCCGACTTTGATAAAGCTTGCATTGTAGCCTATCACGATTGCGGTTCATCATATCGCGACATTGCTGCTCGCGTTGGACGAGATCCAATGACTGTTAGCAGAATACGGAATCGGTGGGTTCAGGAGGGTAATACGGAACGCCATGCTGTACCCCAATGGCCTCGTATCAGTAGCAGTCGAAATGACTGGTATCCGATTGGCTGCAACGGATCATGCAGCCACGTCTCGATCCCTGAGTCAACAGATGGGGACGTTTGCAAGACAACTACCATCTGCATGAACAGTTCGACGACATTTGCAGCAGTATGGACTATCAGCTAGAAACCGTGGCTGTGGTTACCCCTGATGCTGCATCACAGACAGGAGCGCCTGCGATGGTGTACTCGACGACGAACCTGGGTGCACGAACGGCAAAACGTCATATTTTCGGATGAATCCAGGTTCTGTTTACAGCATCATCATGATCACATCCGTGTTTGGCGACATCTTGATGAACGCACATTGGAAGTGTGTATTTGTCACCGCCATACTGGGGTATCACCCGGCGTGATGGTATGGGGTGCCATTGGTTACATGTCTCGGGCACCTCTTGTTCGTATTGACGGCAGTTTGAACAGTGGACGTTACATTTCAGATGTGTTACTACCCATGGCTCTACCCTTCATTCGATCCCTGCAAAACCCTACATTTCAGCAGGATAATGCACGACCGCATGTTGCAGGTCCTGTATGGGCCTTTCTCGATACGGAAAATGTTCAACTGCTGCCCTGATCAGCACTTCCTCCACCAATTGAAAACGTCTGTTCAATGGTGGCCGAGCAACTGGCTCGTCACAATATGCCAACACTACTCTTGATGAACTGTGGTATCCTGTTGAAGCTGCATGGGTACACGCCATCCAAGCTCTGCTTGACTCAATGTCTAGGCGTATCAAGGCCGTTATTACGGCCAGAGGTGGTTGTTGGGGGTACTGATTTTTCAGGATCTATGCACCCAAATTGCGTGAAAATGTAATCACATGTCAGTTCTAGTATATTTCCCCAATGAATACCCGTTTATCATCTGCATTTCTTCATGGTGTAGCAATTTTAATGACCAGTAGTGGTTGAAATGGCTCTGAGCACTATGGGGCTTATCTTCTGAGGTCATCACTCCCATAGAACTTAGAACTACTTAACCTAAGGACATCACACACATCCATGCCCGAGGCATGATTGGAACCTGCAACCGTAGCGGTCGCGCAGTTCCAGACAGGCCAGTAGTGTATATGCCCTCATATGAGCCCTGATTTCTCATGTCTTATCTTTGTGGTTCTTATACGCATTGCATGTTGGCAGCAGTAGAATCGTTTGGAAGTCAGCTTAAATTGCCAGCTGTCTAAATTTTATTGATTGTGTCAAGCAGGACACTAGTATCATCGTATCCGAAAATGTTTGGTTTGATCTTCATACCCTCCCCCATTAACTTACATTTTCTCACATTGAGGCCTAGTTGTCACTCACCACACCAGCAGAAAATTTTGTCTAAGTAGTCTTGTATCTTCCTAGAGTCACTAAACTTCGTCATCTTACTGTAAACCACAGATCATCAGCCAACAATGGCAGATTGCTGCCCACCCTGTCTGCCTGATATTTATGTATATAGACAACAAGAGTGGTCCTAACACACTTCGCTGTGGCTCTCCTGACGATACAAATGTCTCCAATGAACCCTTGCCATCGAGGACAACATACTGGGTTCTATTATTTAAGAAGCCTCCGACCCACTCACATATCTGAAAATTTATTCCATATGCTTGTACCTTCATTAACAGCCTCGAATGAGCCAACATGTCAAATGCTTTCCGTAAATCCAGAAATATGGCATGTGCCATTTGCCCTTCATTCATAGCTGTCAGTATATCATGTGAGAAAAGGGAAAGCTTAGTTTTGCATGAGCATAGCTTTCTAATACCATACTGGTGAGCTTCTCAGTTTCACGTTTACTGTATTCGAACTGAGATTCCATCACTGTGCAATTAGCTATTGTACTGCCACCTCCTGAGTAGCACATGGCACAGATTACAGAGCAGTAGTACTGGCATAAGTCTAGAGCAATGTTTGTCAAAATTCGACAAACAGAAAGAATGTTTCCATGAGTGTGCTACTTTGTGAACATTCATGTCACTATACCAAGTTATTATAGCACTGTGACAGTCAGCTATTGCACTGCCAACTGTACCATAAGGCCCAGGTCACAGACCAACACTGCTGGTGTAAATCTAGTACAATATCTGCAAATGTAACACACACAAAGAATGGTCGACTGGGTCTGTTTCAGTGGACATTCATCCTATTAGACTGCATGATTCCAGTGCTGCAGCATCCAATTACTGCACTACTTCAGGACACAGGTCACAACCAACACTACCAGTACAAATGTAGAGCAATGTTTGTCATAACGAAACACTCAGAAGAAAATGGCCCATGTCAGTCCAACCCAGTGCCCATTCATGCCATTGTACCAGGTTATTCTAGCACTGTGACAACCAGCTGTTATGTTGCTACCTCCTGCATACCACAGGCCACAGATCACGAGCAAACACTAGTGGTTCATATCTAGAGCAACGTTTCCAAAAATGTAACACACAAAAACAACGATCCTATGGGTTCAACTCAGTAGACATTCGTGGCATTGTACCACACGCTTCCAGTGCTGTGGCAACCAGCTACTACACTGTCACAAGACGCATATCAGTACTGGGTAGAAATCAGCAGCAATATTTGAAAAAATGTAACACATAGTGATGTACTCTTTCTACAGGGGTCAATCAATAAACTATTCTCCCAACCAATTTCAGTAACAAGCGACCAACAATCAGTTATCTTTAATGGTAATGAAAAGGGAAAGGATTAATTCGCCCCAATGCTTCACTTTAGATTTTGCATTTATTGTCACACCCTTCAGTGTAAACCACAGGACAAGCAAGTGTAACAATGACAGAATATTTGCACTCGTAGTATTTGCTATATAACTTAAGAATTACTTAATAAACAATAGAAATCTAAAATTATTCCTTTTTAACAATCATTTTTAAAACCGTAAACAAGAAAGATCAATGGTTAATAATGTCCCGTAAACTTGGCAAGGATCACCTTTTCAGTCTCTGAATGAAGTCAGCACGTGACATAGGGGCAATCAGACGTACATTAAATGTTGCACCATTAAGGACGATCACACATTAAGAATTATAACCACAAATTAAAGAAGATTCATTTAAAGCAATTAACATCAATAGCAAATAATTAATTCACGTCTCAGCAAATGTATCAAAACCAAATCTTTCAGTTCTACAACAATGTTGGATCGTGGAATACGCCGGATTACCGACACAGAAGGCTGAATTTCACCAAACACCAATTTATCCAAACCTAGAACTATCTTAATAATGTACAATACTTAGGTTATCCAAAACTACTCTACCTCGCCTTTCTTGGGCGTAACGGTGGAGCAGATAATTAACCTCTTACTTCATTCTCCTGGAACACTGAGAGGCAATACACACTCGGGCAACTCTGCCCCCAGCGTGGCTGGGGAAAGAGGACGGCTCCACCAGGGGGACGAAACATTTACCCGAACTGGAAAGGGAACTCGTCTAACACGAGCCACTAGCTTGGACGAAGAACAGTTGGCGATTTTTAATCATTAACCAAAGCTTGCTGGCCAGCGGGAGAAAATTATAGAAGCAAAGGCAGCTTTATTTGTGCTCACAAGAACTAATAACTTCTGCAAATTAGATTCTGGCAGAACTACTGCCGTAGTATCAATACTGGACCTCAGAGGTGAGGAGAGCAAGTAAACAACGGTCTCTACCCAATAGGCCCAACATTTCAGACAGACCGAGCAACCGACATCAGTCGTGGCTAGGCGGATTACCAAATACAAACTATAGCACTACCTTAAATATATTTAAATAGTGCACTTAAATGCCACGAGGACTAAACTCCTTAAGGGGGGTAGGAAGTCAAACGGACCTACTTGGAGCAGGAGTGGTACCACAGGACATTTTAATTTCTACTGTCTATACTTTTACAAATAAATTCATAAAACTTTGTCAGCATGACCAGGAAGAATTGAGGACTCACACCCATAGCAGTGGAAGTTCAAAAACGTAGCAAAATACCTATTTTTTACATGTGAAATTTCATCATTTTTTCCCTTACTGCTGGCTGGATTTGTTTCTGTAGGTACACATTTCTTCATAAGTTAGAGAGATTCTTCGATGAATTTTGCCCAGCATACAAGCAGTACTTACAGGTGTATGAAACTCTAGAATTTTCCAAATCTATTAAACACTGTGGTAAAAATTGAGATAATTAACTATAAAATTTGAGTTTTTCTAAACAAGGAGTTTAAAATGTAACAGTTCATTCATTTTTTCATAAATTAAATAAACTCTAGAGTTAGTATGCTGTGCAAAATTCATCGAAGAATCTCTTTTACTTAGGAAGAAAAGTGTACCTATAGCTAAAAATGTAGCGAGTAGTAAGTGAAAAAATTATGAAATTTCACATGTAAAAAAATGTATTTCGTTGCGTTTTTGAGCTTCCACTACTATGAGTATGAATCCTCAATCCTTCCTGGTTATGCTTTCAAAGTTTTATGGATTTATTTGTAAAAGTATAGACAGTGGAAATTAAAATGTCCTGTGGTGCCTCTCCTGCTCCAAGTCGGCCCGTTTGACGTCCTACCCGCCTTAACACAAGACTATATACACAATAACAACGACTAAAGTTAAATATGCATACATACTACACCAACAGATTTTGGCGAACATTAACACAGCCTCGCATTTTGGACATCCATAAAATTAATTGGCTCTATCTCTCCGCCAGACAGTACAAGGTTGTTTAACATTTTACAACGTGCTTATCCAAACAGTGACCTAAACTGTTCATCGGAAAACAACGGCTTGCAGAAGGCCCACAGCCAAAATTTTTTTTCTTTATTTTGTTTCTTTACGACGCTCGCCTTAAGTCAGCTTTGCGTTCAAATGGACGATCATGCAAGGGTCCAGTAACACACACGCAAGGCAATTTCCGATCACAAACTCAAAGCAGAGAAACGTTGCCACACAGTTATTAATAGCTCCCACAACACCGGGACACTGGCCCCGCCAGACGACGACCGTTGCGCTAACCAGATGAAAAATCTTACTTTCAGTGACGACACCACCTTCTGGAGGTTATTGGCAGCCGCAGACGGACTTCATAGCTTCCACAGGCCTTGAACGGAAACCAAACGTTGTCCACAGATTTACGGCCTCTTGTGTCCTCACGCCCCGGATTATTGGGCCCATCCAGGCTTAGCATAGAGGGACCGAGCGTTCCCCGTGCAGAAGGTCGTCCAGGACCAAACACTCGTCTCTAATGCCTCGTCCGCCTTCGGCACAGCACACAGCACCTCCATACTGATCCAAACTTCGTTATGACAGTGTCTACATCCCTATACCACAGCCCTTAACATTCATCACAGCTGACACAAAGATATTTGCAGTGAGAAAATTTATTTGCAATTAATTTTGGATGGTTGCCAATCGTCATTAATGTCTGCTCATCCAGACAGGGAATTAAATAGTCATGTCATTATAGCGCTGTGACAACCAGCTACTGTGCCGTCAACTCCTGCATACGACAGGACACAGGTCACGGACTGCAACTACCGGTACAGATCTAGATCAACATTTGTGGAAAAGCAAAGGGAAGAATAGTTCCTATTAGTGCAACTGGGTGGACATTCATGGCATTGTAACATCTCGTTCTAGAACTGTGACAACCAGCTATCGTGCTGCCAATGCCTCTGTACCACACAGAAAGAATGGTCAACGAGGATGCAACATGGTGGTTACATATGGTAGTTAGATGTAACAGTTGTAGTGTGACTTGCCAGTACTGTAATCTCCAGTAGCTTCACTGCTACCTCCAGTGTATTAGCATGGAACACTACTACTGCTACAAATGTGGAGTAATATTTGTGAAAATACATCATCCAGAAAAGATAGCACATATGGATAAAACACAGTTTATATGAATAACAGTGTGCCTTGCTAGCAGTGTGGAAACTAGGTGTTCCACCACTGCACCCTAAAAATCACAGGGGGTGGGTCATGGACTAATGATATCAGTAAAAATTAGGAGTAATGTTGGAGAAAATGCAATTGCCAGGAGTATAGGCATAAACAACAGGTAGTATGCATCATGTACAAGAATAAAGAGGAAACAATGAGAATGTAAGACCGAAGTATTGGCGTTAGAAAGGGTCTAAGACAGGGAATCTCTCTCCGCTAACGTTCAATCTGTACATCGAAGAAGAAACGACTGAACTAATAGAAGGTTCAACTGTGCAGAATGAAAGAATATCGATTATAACGCTTATAATGTTGCTATAGTCTGTGGAAGTGAACAAAGATTACTGGCCTGTTGGAAGGAACAGTTAAATAAGCCCCACATATGTGCCGAGAGATAAAAAAAAAGACCCACGTAATGAGGAGTATCAGAAATGAAATAGCTACAATCCAAAACTGATTACCTCGAAGTAAAGGAAATGCAGTAAGTGAAAGAGTATGTGGTGGACGAAGCAAAGAGGACATGGGAAGCAGAGTAGCACAGACAAAGAGGCATTCTACGTAGAGAAGTCGACTGCCAGAAGCCTGAATCTGGTAGGGAAGTTGGAAAACGTTGAAGTGAAAATACCAAGACTCAGTATAGATGAATCAGGAGTCACTGAAGTAAAATGGAAGGAACATAAGTAATTCTGGTGGGCTGAACATAGGCCAATAAGAGCATCACAAAAAAGATATAATGGGAGAAGGATTGATTGAGGCACTATGACAATTTGCATTTCCTAAGTGTATGTATACACACACACACACACACACACACACACACACACACACACACACACACACACACACACACAAACACACACACGCACACGCACACTGTCTGTGTGTTCAACAACTCCTTCTGCCGAGCGAGGTGGCGCAGTGGTTAGCACACTGGACTCGCATTTGGGAGGACGATGGTTCAATCCCGCATCCCGCCATCCTGATTTAGGTTTCCCGTGATTTCCCTAAATCGCTTCAGGCAAATGCCAGGATCGTTCCTTTGAAAGGGCACGGCCGACTTCCTTCCCCATCATTCCCTAATCCGATGAGACCGATGACCTAGCTGTTTGGTCTCTTCCCCAAAATCAATCAATCAACCAACCAACAGCTCCTCCTCAATTACAGAGCCATATATATATATATGGATGTCCCATTTACCTTGACCACCCTAAATAACTGTTTGTCCAGATGCAAATTACAAACTGTTTCAAGCAAATGTTTTTCAGCCATCAGGGGGATATCAAACAGAATGATTGCCTCCGTTGTAGATGTTTTTTTACAAAGTATCAGCAGCGGTACGACTTTTTCAAATGGCACCCTGTATTTTTTATTCGGTAATTCATTTCCTCTCCTAAAGACCTATCCAAAAATGTATCACAGTGTTCCATTCACTGAAACACAACGTTATAAATTACATAACACAACATTGACTTCGAGCCGTGGATCACAAACTCTTCCACTTGCTGAATTTGCCAGGAAACAAATTAAAACCAAGTAGAAATATAACACAGAATGGACTTTGACTCTCCTGTACCATTGCCCAGGAGAACATTCGAACATCGAAAAAACTGTAAATTTTTGTATTGTGGTATTCGAATGTATATACACTGAAGAATTATTCCCAAATATGTTACGTGCGAACTTCAAAAAGTAACGATTCTGTGAGCGTTTGAAGCCGAGCGTACACGACACGTCCCGGCGTTAGAGAACCGGCTGACGTAAGTCGTTATCGCTGCAATTACACCTGTTTATGCCAGTCTGAGTACACGTGATTCGCTGGAGCGTTGCTTGGGTAGCATAACTCAAAATGCGATCTAAAGTTTCAATAGTCTCATTTCGAGGTATGCTTCAAAAATAACATTGTCAACTTTGCTTCAAGTTTGACCGTATTCCTATTCAGTGTAGGCCATACTGCATTAATGCACGTGGCAAATGCCCTTCAAGTCAAAATCGGCGATGAATTGCGCCGATTCTGTGAAGATAGAGAATCCAGTGGTGGTGCACTCAGCGACGGAAAGGGCTTTGAGGACGAAAGTGAGGGCTTATTAGATCAAAGTAGCAGAAAGCGACCATTCACTAGCCGGGGTGATAGTTATTATAGACCAGGAGTCGATGATATCCCCTAAGTTTCAAGTTTTGTCCCTTTTTTGTTTGATAAATACTTGTCAAACTAAAGTCGTTTTTCTTGAAACTATGTTTTTCGACATGATTGTCGTCGTCCACGCTGCAATTTTCATCCGATTTTAATGATTTTTGGTCTCACTTGAAGAAAACTTTCTCTTCAGTCATCGTAGCCGATTTTTTATGTTGATATTTAGTATTCCTTCGTCCAAAAAAAGAGGGGATCCAAAAATGGTCATTTTTTTCCAAATGTCGCCAATAATTTTTTTTTTTGCCAATTTCTACGATGAACTAAAACTATGTCTGTAAGGATGAAGGTGGTATGTTAATTTCATGTTACAGATAACCAGAACCGGCGTTATAGCGTCAACCGTTGATCTACACTCCTGGAAATGGAAAAAAGAACACATTGACACCGGTGTGTCAGACCCACCATACTTGCTCTGTACACTGCGAGAGGGCTGTACAAGCAATGATCACACGCACGGCACAGCGGACACACCAGGAACCGCGGTGTTGGCCGTCGAATGGCGCTAGCTGCGCAGCATTTGTGCACCGCCGCCGTCAGTGTCAGCCAGTTTGCCGTGGCGTACGGAGCTCCATCGCAGTCTTTAACACTGGTAGCATGCCGCGACAGCGTGGACGTGAACCGTATGTGCAGTTGACGGACTTTGAGCGAGGGTGTATAGTGGGCATGCAGGAGGCCGGGTGGACGTACCGCCGAATTGCCCAACACGTGGGGCGTGAGGTCTCCACAGTACATCGATGTTGTCGCCAGTGGTCGGTGGAAGGTGCACGTGCCCGTCGACCTGGGACCGGACCGCAGCGACGCACGGATGCGCGCCAAGACCGTAGGATCCTACGCAGTGCCGTAGGGGACCGCACCGCCACTTCCCAGCAAATTAGGGACACTGTTGCTCCTGGGGTATCGGCGAGGACCATTCGCAACCGTCTCCATGAAGCTGGGCTACGGTCCCGCACACCGTTAGGCCGTCTTCCGCTCACGCCCCAACATCGTGCAGCCCGCCTCCGGTGGTGTCGCGACAGGCGTGAATGGAGGGACGAATGGAGACGTGTCGTCTTCAGCGATGAGAATCGCTTCTGCCTTGGTGCCAATGATGGTCGTATGCGTGTTTGGCGGCGTGCAGGTGAGCGCCACAATCAGGACTGCATACGACCGAGGCACACACGGCCAACACCCGGCATCATATGTGGGGAGCGATCTCCTACACTGGCTGTACACCACTGGTGATCGTCGAGGGGACACTGAATAGTGCACGGTACATCCAAACCGTCATCGAATCCATCGTTCTACCATTCCGAGACCGGCAAGGGAACTTGCTGTTCCAACAGGACAATGCACGTCCGCATGTATCCCGTGCCACCCAACGTGCTCTAGAAGGTGTAAGTCAACTACCCTGGCCAGCAAGATCTCCGGGTCTGTCCCCCATTGAGCATGTTTGGGACTGGATGAAGCGTTGTCTCACGCGGTCTGCACTCTGCACGTCCAGCACAAACGCTGGTCCAACTGAGGCGCCAGGTGGAAATGGCATGGCAAGCCGTTCCACAGGACTACATCCAGCATCTCTACGATCGTCTCCATGGGAGAATAGCAGCCTGCATTGCTGCGAAAGGTGGATATACACTGTACTAGTGCTGACATTGTGCATGCTCTGTTGCCTGTGTCTATGTGCCTGAGGTTCTGTCAGTGTGATCATGTGATGTATCTGACCCCAGGAATGTGTCAATAAAGTTTCCCCTTCCCGGGACAATGAATTCACGGTGTTCTTATTTCAATTTCCAGGAGTGTATCTCTTTCAGAGCTGGCTCAGGAAAATCCCAACTACACAGTAAAGACATCAATATTTTTCAGTACAAAATACGAATTAAAAAACTTCAATGTACGCTTTATTCATTGCAAGAAACCCCTTTTGTTTATTACATTCCGGTTTGAAGAAAAAAATCCTGAATTTTAGCAATATCTTCGTCCGTCATGCTGCCGTTCCCTCTTAACACTATGCGATCAAAAGTATCCGGACACTGGCTGAAAATGGCTTACAAGTTCGTAGTGCCCTCCATCGGTAATGCTGTAATTCAATATGGCGTTGGCCCACCCTTACCCGTGGTTACAGCTTCCACTCTCGCAGGCATACGTTCAATCAGGTGCTGGAAGGTTTCTTGGGGAATGACAGCCCATTCTTCACGGAGTGCTGCCCTGAGGAGAGGTATCGATGTCGGTCGGTGAGGCCTGACATGAAGTCTGCTTTGCGAAACATCCCAAAAAGTGTGCAATAGTATTCAAGTCAGGACTCTGTGCAGGCCAGTCCATTACAGGGATGTTATTGTCGTGTAACCATTCCGCCACAGGCCGTGCATTATGAACAGGTGATCGTGTTGAAAGATGCAGTCGCGAGTCCCGAATTCCCCTTCAACATTGGGAAGGAAGAAGGTGCTTAAAACATCAATGTTGGCCTGTGCTCTGATGGTTCCACGCAAAACAAGAAGGGGTGCAAGCCCCCTCCATGAAAAACGCGACCACACCGTAACACGGAATTTTACTGTTCGCACTACACACGCTGGTAGATGACGTTCACTGGGCATTCGCCATACCCACACCCTGCCATCGGATCACCACATCGTGTACCGTGATTCGTCACTCCACCCAACGTTTTTCCACTATTCAATCGTCAAATGTTTACCCTCCTTACACGAAGCGAAGCACCGTTTGGCATTTACCAGTTTGATGTGTTGCTTATGAGCAGCCGATCGACCATGAAATCCAAGTTTTCTCACCTACCTCCTAACTGTCATAGTACTTTCAGTGGCTGCTGATGCAGATTGGAATTCCTGTGTGATGGTGTGGATAGATGTCTGCCTATTACACATTACGACCCTCTTCAACTGTCGGCGGGCCGGCCGAAGTGGCCGTGCGGTTCTAGGCGCTGCAGTCTGGAACCGCGAGACCGCTATGGTCGCAGGTTCGAATCCTGTCTCGGGCATGGATGTGTGTGATGTCCTCAGGTTAGTTGGGTTTAAGTAGTTCTAAGTTCTAGGGGACTAATGACCTCAGAAGTTGAGTCCCATAGTGCTCAGAGCCATTTTTTGAACTGTCGACGGTCTCTGTCAGTTAAAAGACGAGGTCGGCCTGTACGCTTTTGTGCTGTACGTGTCCCTTCACGTTCGCACTTCACTATCACATCGGAAACAGTGGACCTAGGAGTGTGGAAACTGTCGTGTTTCAAAAGTCTAATCAGGAAACATCGCGTTTCTTTACCGCTTGAGTGACGCCAGGTAAGGAATGTTAATATATATATATATTTATTTATTTGTAGTATGTTAAGTGGAGACTTGTTATTTAAAAAGATTTTGTTTCTTTTCTTTCGAGTGGAGCGTGGCAGCAAGATGATCCAGCGGGGACTCCAGACGCGGCGGACGACGAGAGCTAACCACTATTGCATCGTGGTCGACGGCCGGCGGCTGTGAGAACCGTTGAAACATCATGTTGACCATTATTAAAATATGTTTCATGTTTTTTTTTACATAAAATGAAAAGGAGTTCAATGTTGAATGGGGAATGAAAAAGTTTGTAATTGGATGTCAATTGGTTATCAACGGTTAAATAAACTTTGAGCGGGAAGTTAAAACAGTCAGTTGACTCTGTTACGATATACATCGTAAATATTACTTATGTGTGAAATTTGCAAACTTATTAAAATTCAGACTGCTTGAAGAGATACCGGCAGAATTTTATCAGGAGTGTGGACGATTTTCAATAATTAACTAGTTTAAAGTTTTATTAATGAGAAGTCGACACATATTGACATTTTGAAAATAATCGATACTGTGAAGTGTATTAAAATTCTGTTCTAAAACTTTATCGGCGATTGTGGTCAAGAATATCGGTTTTAAAGTGGAATATTTCGTTAAATGAGAACAAGATTGATTCTTTAGTGACATTAATTAAGTATTTGAGGAAAAATTAGGAGTATTTCAATTTATTCTGGCAAAGATATCAAGGGGTGTCAGACCGCACAAGGAATATATAGAAACTCTGTGACTTTGTTAAACTGTAGAAAAAAATTTTTTTTACGATAAAACTTGTCTACAACAGCGACTGGTGAATTTTGCTCCGTCTATCCTTATCTTCTAGGTTGAACCTGCTACAGCTTAATGTTTTTCTTTATGGATTTTTCAAGTAACTGCGAAAGAATTTATAATTTGATCTGCGGCGGACCGTCGATATTGGGTACACGGTTAGGCTGTTGTGAAGCTCGTTGGTTTGCAGATTGCCTTTCTTTCCCCTGCTGCAGACATCGTTGCTGAGTTGCTGTGACAGGACTGGGGGTTCGGTGCAAAATCTCGGTACAGACGTGTGACACAAGTGACACCCAATCACCTGACCACGTACGAAGTCCGTGAGTTCCACGGAGCGGCCCATTCTGTTCTCTCACGATGTCCAATGAGTACGGACGTCGCTGATATGGAGTACCTAGCAGTAGGTGGCAGCACAATGTGCCTAATATGATAAACGTATGTTTTTCGGGGTGTCCGGATACATTTAATCAGAACAGTGCAGAAAAGTGTACTACATTGTAGAGCCAAAAAAATGATAAACATGCCTAATATCGTCTGGTGCCTCCGCGAACACGCACAAGTTCCGCAACACGACGTGGCATGGTCTCGAGTAATGTCTGAAGTAGAGCTGGAAGGAACTGACACCAGGAATCTGTGCATAAATCGGGATGGATATCTCATCTGAACAGCACGTTGCAAGGCATCCCAGATATATTCAGTTATGTTCATGTTGGGATGTTTGGTGGTCTGCGGCAGTGTTTAAACTCACAAGAGTTTTCCTGGAGCCTCTCTGAAGCAATTCTGAACCTCTGGAGTGTCGCATCTTTCTCCTGGAATTGCCCAAGTCCATCGGAATTTACAATTGACGTCAACGGATTAGACAGGATGCTTACGTATGTGTCACCTGTCACATTCGTATCTAGACTATCAGCACACGCCCCACACCATTACAGAGCATCCACCAGCTTGAACACTCCTCTGCTGACATGCAGTGTCCATGGATTCATAAGGTTATCTCCGTACCCGTACACATCCATTCGCTCGATACAATTTGAACCGAGACTCGTTCGACCAGGCAACATGTTTCCAGCCATCAACAGTCCAATGTCGGTGTTGACGGGCCCGGGCGAGGATTAAAGCTTTGTGTCGTGCAGTCATCAAGGGTAAATGAGTGGACCTTCGGCTGGAAATGCCCGTATCGACGATGTTTCTTTGAATGGTTCGCACACTGACACTCCTGGATGGCCCAGCATTGAAATCTGCACCAATTTGCCGAAAGGTTGCACTACTGCCAAGTTCAACGATTCTCTTCAGTCGTCGTTGGTCCTGTTCTTGCAGGATCTTTTCCCTGCCGCAACGATCTCAGAGATTTGTTGTTTTACCAGGTTCCTGATTTCACAGTACACTCGCGAGTTGGTCGTACGGGAAAACCCCCACTTCATCCCTACCTCGGAGATGCTGCGTACCACTGCTCGTGCGACGTTGAAACTCAATTAAATCCTGATAACCTGCCGTTGTAGCAGCAGTAACCGATCTAACAGCTACGCCAGACACTTGTTGTCTTATATAGGCGTTGCTGACGGCTGCGCCGTAATCTGCCTGTTCACATATCTTTGTATTTGAATACGCATACCCAGTGCTGTTTTTCTGGGGGAACGCTGGGGGATGAGTACCCCTAAACTTTTTCGTTGACAAAGTAATTTTTTTAGATGTTGAGAACTTGGAAGAATGCCCAAGATTTATTTCACGGACGTAAATTTTTTATTTCATTTTTTTCGTGTTGGTAATTGGAATTACTTTGCTTTACTTTTTCGTGTCCGGAAACTACAATTTGTTTGCCCAGCATTGGGCAATGTCCAATGCTTCTTCTTTTGTCAGCCATAGATCGCCGAGGATGCATCTGTGTGGGCAGGCAGGACACTGTAGGAGATTAGAAGATGTTCCAAGTCATGTCGAGTGCCGCAGTCGCATTTGTCGTCATTTTCGTCCAACAAACCCCATTTGATCAGATTAGATTTCACAGGAGCCACCCCAGTTCTGATGCGGTTAGGCGTTCTCCAGGTTTTCCAATCACCAGAAACGCCGCTTGGTGGGTCCTCTATTAGTGGACAGTAGATGGGGGGCTCATCTAAGGCGCAACTTAGGAAACGGCGTCTGGATTTGAGTCTGCTGGGGCCACACTCTAGGCCAAATATTGAGTGACGGGCATCAAAGGTTTGTCTTAGCTTCTCGGTATGTTCATGGGCTTTCCTACGTCAGTCAGGGTCTGTGAAACCTGCGGCCCTGTGAAGATTTTCTATGGGGGTTGGTTTCATGCAGCCTGTCGCTATCCTGCATGTTTCATTCAAGCTAATATCTACCTTTTTTGCGTGGGCCGATCTGCACCATACCGGTCAGGCATATTCGGCAGTTGAGAAGCACAAAGCCTGGACTGAAGTTCTGACCATGGTAGGTTTGGCACCCCATTTGCTATTGGGCAGCTTTCTTATTAGGGAATTTCGTGCTTCTACTTTCTTGCGCGTTTTTTCGCAATGATATTTGTATATCAATGTTCTGTCCAGCACGACGCCAAGGTAGGTGGGAGTATCTGTATCCCAGGTAACATTGAGCCTCGAGTTCAGATGGAATGCACTCACTTAGCCGGCCGAAGTGGCCGTGCGGTTCTAGGCGCTACAGTCTGGAGCCGCGTGACCGCTACGGTCGCAGGTTCGAACCCTGCCTCGGGCATGGATGTGTGTGATGTCTTTAGGTTAGTTAGGTTTAAGTAGTTCGAAGTTCTAGGGGACTATGACCTCAGAAGTTTTGTCCCATAGTGCTCAGAGCCATTTTTTTGCACTCACTTGAGTTTTGGACGGATTGGGTTTTAGAGAATTCTTTTTGTAGTAGGTAACTGTAGGTAATTGGAATACGGAACGACACCAGTGCAGTTTTTGGTGGGAAAAGCGATGTCATTGGCTGTTTCAAGCATCTCGAAGCTGCGGCAACGGTTCTCGACAACTGAATCGCTGGCAGCCAGTTCGCTAAGCATGTAGTGCCCTCGCCCGCTAATAGTGGGCGATAGTAGTGCTAAACGGATATGCGTACGCTAAAACGCCGGGCTCCGACAGATGTCCCGCTACCATGATGCTTCGCGATTCATTGCCGTCTTTGTTTTGTTGTTCTTTATTCGTTTGCGCTTGCTGTTCCGTTCTTGTCGTTTGTGCGAAGTTTTACTGTGGTGTCACCGCCAGACACCACACTTGCTAGGTGGTAGCCTTTAAATCGGCCGCAGTCCGTTAGTATACGTCGGACCCGCGTGTCGCCACTGTCAGTGATTGCAGACCGAGCGCCGCCACACGTCAGGTCTAGTCTAGAGAGACTCCCTAGCACTCGCCCCAGTTGTACAGCCGACTTTGCTAGCGATGGTTCACTGTCTACATACGCTCTCATTTGCAGAGACGACAGTTTAGCATAGCCTTCAGCTACGTCATTTGCTACGACCTAGCAAGGCGCCATATTCAGTAATTAGAATGAATTCTGAAGAGACAATACTGTGAATCATGTACCGTCAAGAGCGACGTTCATCATTAAGGGATTAAAGTTAAGTATGAAACTAATTACGTCCGCTTTCTGAATTCTAATTCCTTGTCATTTTCCAGACCTCACGTCAGTATAGTCCTTCCCTCCTCACGCCAGCCTGCGTGAGCTAAAACGCGTGCATTTCGGCCTCCACATGTGTCCTGTCTTTCGTTGCAACTTGTAAGTTAAGTTGGATGTGAGAGATGAGCAGAAAACTAACAACCTGTGCTACATTTGAGGTGATGTCAACCGAAGTGTTCGATACCTCATTCTCTTGTATGTTTGGGTGTTTCTCGGTATCGCCTGCGTCAGTTGAGCTAAGTCAATTGAAGAATCTGATACCCTTTTTTTTTTTTTTTTTTTTTTTTTAGTTCGACATTTTGATGACGTCATGGCTAAAAGCAGACGGGTGGTATCGCGTGCTTCAGTTATAAGTAGTTTTCGCTGCATTATATCCAATGTCGGAGTACCCTCAAACTGTTTTTTAGAAAAAAATCACTGGCCGTACCTATACCAGTTTGACTGGCGATTCAGTGTGTTACCGGTTTCATTACGCAGTAGAGGAGTGTTGAAAATTCCTGGCAGATTAAAACTGTGTGCCGGACCGAGACTCGAACTCGGGATCTTTGCCTTTCGCGGGCAAGTGCTCTACCAACTGAGCTATCCAAGCACGACTCACGCCCCGTCCTCACAGCTTTACTTCTGCCAGTACCTCGTCTCGTACCTCCCAAACTTTACAGAATCTCTCCTGCGAAGCTTGCAGAACTAGCACTCGTGAAAGAAAGGATATTGTGGGGACATGGCCTGGCCACAGCCTGGGTGATGTATCCAGAATGAAATTTTCACTCTGCATGGTAGAGTACTTGCCCGCGAAAGGCAGAGGTCCCGAGTTCGAGTCTCGGTCCGGCACACAGTTTTAATCTTCCTGGAAGTTTCATACCGGCGCACACTCCTCTGTAGAGTGGAAATCATTCTGGTAACAAACTGTGCGTCATTTGAGGTGATGTCAACTGAAGTGTTCGATACCTCATTCTCTTGTATTTGGGTGTTTCTCGGTATCGCCAACTTCATTTGAGCTAAGTCAACTGAAGATTCCGATACCATTTTTTTGTTGTATTACGACATGTTGATGACGTCATGGCAAAAAGCAGACGGGTGGTATCGCAGCATTATATCCATTGTCGCAGTACCCTCAAACTGTTTTTAGAAAGAAAGCACTGCGCATACCTATACCAGTTTGACTGGCGCTTCAATATGTTACCGGTTTCATTAGGCAGTAGAGGAGTGTTTATAGCCGGTTGGACTGTCCTTCCGATACGAGAGTGTCCTTGGGAAGGCCGCGTGTTGTGGAGTGGGTGAGGTGGCCGCGACGACCTCTGGGGCCTGAATGGGCCGCAGGCTGTTTGACACCCCGGACGCACGCTGTGTCTGTGGACCAGGGCCACGTGGCGAGGCCGCTGCAGCCAGCAGTGGAAGAGTCGACCTTGGGGCTCTCGCTAGCGATGGCTCGGCGGAGCCACAAACACGGTTTCAAACGGCGGTCTGTGGGACTGCGCTGCAGTTCGCTTTGAGGCGACAACATTATTCCCGTGCGCCGCTCAAGCCGGCAGGAGGCGCTCGTCTTCTCTATGCGTGGGTGGGGAACTGGCAAAAAATTCTGGCATAAAGAGTTGTACGTTCCACTTTTGGGGACAGTTGCCTGAATTGTACCACTTTTGAGATTTTGTTTGTTTGAGCGTAAAGAATAACTTGCAAAATTATTTAAGCCATGCCATCCTTAACATTTGGCCACCGGCCTTGCCGAACTGGTAACACCTGTTCCTATTAGATCATCGAACTTAAGCGCTGTCGGGCTGGGATAGCACTTGGATGGGTGACCATCCGTTCTGCTGTTGGCAAGCGGGGAGCACTCAGCCGTGTGAGGCAAACACAGGAGCTACACTACCGGCCATTAAAATTGCTACATCAAGAACAAATGCAGATGATAAACGGGTATTCATTGGACAAATATACTAGAACTGACATGTGATTACATTTTCACGCAATTCGGGTGCACAGATCCGGAGAAATTAGTACACGGAACAACCACCTGTGGCCGTAATAACGGCCTTGATACGCCTGGGAATTGAGTCAAACAGAGCTTGGATGGCGTCTACGGGTATAGCTACCCATGAAACTTCAACACGATACCGCAGTTCATCAAGAGTAGTGACTGGTGTATTGTGACGAGCCTGTTGCTCGGCCACCATCGACCAGACGTTTTCAATATGTGAGAGATCTGGAGAATGTGCTGGCCAAGGCAGGAGTAGAACATTTTCTGTATCCAGAAAGGCCCGTACAGGACCTGCAAAATACGGTCGTGCATTATCCTGCTGAAATGTAGGGTTTCGCAGGGATCGAATGAAGGGTAGAGCCACGGGTCGTAAAACATCAGAAATGTAACGTCCACTTTTCAAAGTGCCGTCAATGCGAATAAGAGGTGACCCATACCGTCACGCCGGGTGACGAATACACGCTTCCAACGTGCGTTCACCGTGATGTCGCCAAACTCGGATGCGACCATCGTGATGCTGTAAACAGAACCTAGATTAATCTGAAAAATGACGTTTTGCCATTCGTGCACCCAGGTTCGTCGTTGAGTACACCATCGCAGGCGCTCCTGTCTGTCATGCAGCGTCAAGGGTATCCGCATCCACGGTCTCCGAGCTAATAGTCCATTCTGCTGCAAACGTCGTCAAACTGTTCGTGCAGATGGTTGTTGTCTTCCAAACGTCCCCATCTGTTGACTCAGGGATCGAGACGTGGCTGCACGATCTGCTACAGCCGTGCGGATAAGATGCCTGTCATCTCGACTGCTAGTGATACGAGGCCGTTGGGATCCAGCGCGGCGTTCCGTATTACCCTCCTGAACCCACCGATTCCATATTCTGCTAACAGTCATTGCATCTCGACCAACGTGAGCAGCAATGTCGCGATACGATAAACCACAATCGCGATAGGCCACAATCCGACCTTTATCAAAGTCTGAAACGTGACGGTACGCAATTATCCTCCATACACGAGGCATCACAACAACGTTTAACCAGGCAACGCCGGTCAACTGCTGTTTGTGTATGAGAGATTGATTGGAAACTTCCCTCATGTCAGCACGTTGTAGATGTGGCCACCGGCGCCAACCTTGTGTGAATGCTCTGAAAAGCTAATCACTTGCATCTCACAGCATCTCCTTCCTGTCGGTTAAATTTCGCGTCTGTAGCACGTCGTCTTTGTGGTGTAGCAATTTTAATGGCCAGTAGTGTACTTGACTGAGATGTAGCGGCTCCGGTCTCGGAAACTGACATACGGCCGGGAGGGCGGTGAGCTGAACACATGCCCCCTCCATAACCGCATTCAGTGACGCCTGAGGGCTGAGGATGACACGGCAGCCGGTCGGTACAGTTGGGCCTTCACTTTATCCTCAACATTATGGTGATACAAAGACTGGAAATTCTGAGAAAAATAAACACAACACATCAATTTTGTAATGATTTGCAGCTGAGGAAATTTGGGTATCCGGTTTTTTACTTTGTACTATTAGATGCATGATCTATACCATCCTATGATTAGATACGTAAACTATACCACACTATCTTCCTGATGATAATGATTTAAGGATGACCGAGCGAGGTGCCAGAGTGGTTAGCCCAATGGAGGACGACGGTTCAATACCCACGTTGGGCTATCCTGATTTAGGTTTTCCGTGATTTCCTTAAATCGTTTCAGCCAAATGCCGGGATGGTTCCTTTAAAAGGGTACGGCCGACTTCCTTCGATATTCTTTCCTAATACGATGCGACTGTTGACCATGGTGTTTGGTCCCCACCCTCCCCAATTCAACCAACCAACCAAGCAAGCAACCAATTATGGATGGGTACCCGTTTTATTTATTTATTTTTGCAGCTACACGAATTATTGTTTCGTTTTATCACGCAAACATGTTTTACGACAGCTGTGGCATTCTCAGTGGATTTTTTTTATTATTTTCCTGAGAGACATACATACAGGTTATTTTTAGGTTAAGGTATGTGATGCTTCAGATCTTCTTGTCATTTAAATTGTATGTCCACTTTATCTTTTATTTTACTATAAAAAAGCACGTTTGGTACATAGCACCACGTTTGTCATACCTAAGGATTAGCAAACAACTACAAGGGTAAAGCCAAAAACGGGCATATCCCACGAATATTACTAGAACATACATCTTAAGGATTCGACAATAAAGAAAAAATTCAATGCAGACGACTTTCTAACATCCCTCATGTTGATATCGTGTCTTAATTTGGACCTGTGATTTATTCTGGCTGGCTACAAGACGCAGAGAACGTAAAATAAAAGGTAAAGTGTACATAAGAATTTAAATAACAACAGAATCTGATGTATCACATTCCTTAACCTGCAGATAGCTTGTATGCATGTGTTTCAGGAAAGTAATAAAACTCCCACTGAGCACGCCGCAACTGCCTGAAACAAATTTGAGGGATAAAACGATAATTTGTGTACTTCCAAAAGGTATTGTTTGTAAGCAAAGGAACGGATCTTGGAACTGCAATACAATATGTTCCCGATTTTAGACATTAGTAGGGGAGACCAGGACAAAACTGGATAGCGATGCACAACGGCATTGTGCTGTTTTCCAGAGTGGAGAATCCTGCAGCCTATTGCAGTGACACATGGCTGTATCTCTGAATGGAAGCGAAGCCGAGACTGTCATTTTCACTTGATCTGGAATGCAACTTCGAAGTGAACCATTGTCCTTCACGTTTAAAACTGCGTCTTTATAACTTTGGTGCGTTTACAAGCAAGATAATTCGTTAGTTTGTAACTACACCCCCTTCCACGATATATCATCTTAAAGTACATGCCATTCGTTATACATTAGTTACATAAAACGTTTAAATGAGTTATAATACTCAGTACAAGTTGTCAGTCTGAAATGTGCTCTTCGGAGGGAATGGGACGAAGCTAAATGGGATAGCGTTACGTCTTCACCTTCATTTTTTGATGCGAGTAGATTTCAAAGCGTATATTTATTTTTCTCTGTTGCTTCTACACGTAGTGCGAAGTATGTGAGAAATAGCAGTTGGATATCAGATCAAAGGAAATGACAGTTTCATGTGTTTTGTTTTCTGAAATGGTAGCCATAAGAGCATATAAAGAGTTTAATGCACCCAAATCAACGTTGGGAAGATACGTTCATAAATCTAAGAATAATTACAACTATAGAGCTGACATAAGAGGTGGGAAATTTAAAAATGTGTTCACTGCTGAAAAAATGACGAGCTGGCAGCATACCTGGAAGCCGAGAGCCGACCTTTTAGCTCAACTATGAAACGTCTCATCGCTCATTGTCAGATTGTCAGCCTATCATGTAGCAGGGAGAAAGGCTTTCGACATGGGTTCGACAAAGAAACTTGTCTATCTGGGCGGGACTGAATTCTAGAATTTATTACTAGACATCCTATGTCGTTTATCTGCAAGCCGGAAAATACATCTGGTGCGATAGGATTCAATGAAGTAACAGTGACAGTAACTTCCTATTAAGCACGAAAAACAACTGTGCGTTTCTCAAAGGAACATTAAAATGTTTTCTTACAATTAATGATTTTTTAACATTCGAAATTACACAGTCTACATTACTCATTAAACAAAATCAAGTCTTAGTTTTAAGATAATATTCTTAATAATTTCGATGCTTATGCAATAAGTTCACAAAAAATTGCCTTAACCCATTCTATCTCCGGGGAGGTGCAGAACATGAAACATGCAAGCATTTCTTTGAAAAATGTAAAAATGTACGCAACATACAGTTTAAAGTGATTTTCAACAAAAATACATAGCATACAGTTTTAAGTGGTTTTCAAGTACAGTACTTTCGGTTATACTATAAGGTGATCTTTTATACCATGAAGATGTGTTTTCTTGTAGTTAAACATTAACTTAACAATCATATACAACCGCTCGCTCGACCAAACATCCGTATCCAAAGACTGGAAAGTTACACAGCTCATACCAATATTCAAAAAAGGTAGTAGGAGTAATCCAGTAAGCTACAGTCCCATATCATTAACGTCAATATGGGGACGGAACTTGGAACATATATTGTGTTCAAAGATCATGAATTGCCTCGACGAGAACCATCGATTGACACACACTCAACACGGATTTAGAAAACATTGGCCTTGTGAAAAACAACTATCTCTTTACGCACATGAAATGTTGAGTGCTATTGACAAGCGATATCAAATTGATTCCGTATTTCTAGGATTTTGACACTGTACCACACAAGCGGCTTGGAGTGAAGTTCTGTGCTTGTGGAATGTCTTTTCAGTTATGTGACTGGATTCGTGATTTCCTGTCAAAGAGGTCACAGTTCGCAGTAATTGACGGAAAGTCATCGAGTAAAACATTAGTGAGTTCTGGCGTTCCCCAAGGTAGTGTTATAGGCCTTCTCCTGTTCCTTATTAATATAAACGATTTAGGGGACAATCTGAGCGGTCTTCGTAGACTGTTCGCAGTTGACGCTTTAGGTTGCCTCCCAGTAAAGTCATAGGAAGATGAAAACAAATTGCAAAAACTGTATGGTACGAAAACTGGTAATTGAATCTAAATAATGAGAAGTGTGAGGTCATCCATATGAGTGGTAAAAGAAATCCGTTAAACTTCAACAAGAACTCAGTCAAATGTAAAGTGCGTAAATACAAGTAAATGTATAGTAATTACAATTAGGAACAACTTAAATTGAAAAGAAAACATATAAAACGTTGATGAAATCTTCCCGGGCTTACATCCGGATAGCTGCGTCAAAAATCTTTGCCAGAAGATTATGAGAATGACACTCATCGGAACGTCGTGAATTTTTGACGGAGCTACCCGGATGGAAGCCCGAGTATTCATCGGTACTATACAGCGGGAAAGCTACATTCACGTATAAAACGTTGTGGGAAAGCAAACCATAGACTGCGTTTCGTTGATAGAACACTTAGAAAATGTAACAGATTTACTAGACTGCATACACTAAGCTTGTCCGTCGTCTTTACCAAATAGGACGTCGAGAAAGCTCAAAGAAGGGCAGAACGTTTAATATTTTCGCGAAATAGGGGAGAGAGTGTCATGGACATGTTGCAGGATTTGGGGTGTATATAAACACAGGCGATTTTCGTTGCTGCGGAATCTTCTGACGAAATTTCAATCACCAGCTTTGTCCTCCGAATGCGAATACATTTTACTGTCGCCGACCTACACAGGCAGAAACGATCATCAAAATAAAATAAGAGAAATCGGAGCTCGCACGGAAAGACATAGGTGTTCGTTTTTTCTGCGCTTTTCGAGATTGGAATAATAGAGGGTCATTGTGAAGGTGGTTTGATGAACCCTCTGCCAGGGACTTAAGTGTGATTTGCGGAGTATGCATGTGTGAATAGATGTAGATGCAAAGGTAGATGCAGATATCCAGACAGCTCCGAGTTGCCGTATGAGTCTAGGTTTAAAGAAATGTTCTACATTTTAATTCTTGCAGGCACTGAACTTTTCACCCCTGTCCCTATTTCTGTACACTTTGCTTGAATCCATATTTCGCGTTTCATGCGTCTGATCATTTCCTCTATTCGAAGTTCCTCGGAGAACTCGAGTACCAGATCCCTGTTTTACGAACGAGTTTCTATGGTGGCTTCCCTGAAGACTCCGAAACAACACTTCCTTTTCACAGGTGGAGCTGTAGTTCTAGATTTTTTGTCTCCTTTGCTTTTTTTTCCCCCGGGCTGCTCGTCACAAGACAGGCTGCTTGGCAAGGCATGGAAGTTTTACTTGGAGGTTCCAACGTTTCGCTCGGATTTGACAATATTTCTGGGATCAACAGGCTTAGCCCACTTTCTGGCAGTCACGGCTTCTTCTGCAATGGAATTATGGGACAATCCGTTTAGTTCTGAAATGTTGAAGGCAAGTTGTCTTACGTCAAACGTGCTTCTCCCGACCATCAACTCTTATAAACGCTACTATGAGCGTCGAAACCTGGTCAATTTTTACTTAATATTTGTGACCGAGGGCTTATTTGTTCTAATATAATTCTGACAGGGCCACTAAATCTTAGCAGCTATGTTCAAAGTTTTGTTTGTGAACGCGATTCGTTTTCAACTGGAATCCGACAAAGCTGGAAACAGATCGCAAGGACACAGTGTCACGTTTGAAGAGCTCCGTTTACTTTCAATAACGTATTTCTGTTGCCACGCTGTTATCTCCATGAATGACCCGCCAGGGTAGCCGAGAGCGCTAACGCGCCGCTTCCTGGACTCGGGTAGGCGCGCCGGCCCCGGATGGAATCCGGCCGGCAGCTTATCGACGAGGGCCGGTATGCCGGCAGCCAGGATGTAGTTTTTAGGCGGTTTTCCACATCCCGCTAGGTGAGTACCGGGCTGGTCCCCACATTCCGCCTCAGTTACACACTCACAGACATTTGGAAACGTTTGTAGTATTTCATGACTTACACCAGACGCAGACAGCACTCTACAGCTGCCTGGATCCCCCACACCCCCTGGTTGCTCCTCTCCTCTCCCTCCCCCCCTGCCACGTCTTCACTGTTGTGCTCCCCCTACCCTCCACCTCTACACCCTTCATCTCCTTTCCCAAGGTGGCTTCCATAAACTCCCCCTTCCGGATGATACCCTCTCTCCCTCCATTTATCCCTCCTATCAACTCTGATCCTCACCCCCCCTCTCCTTTCCTCCGTCCTTTCCCCGGGCTCCCTCCCCCCCTTCCATCTTCTTTTTTCCCCACCTACCCTCTCTCTGCCCCCCTTCTGTCCCACGATTCCTTTTGCATTTCCCTCCTCTGCCTCTTCCCATTCCCTCTCGCGTCTGCCCTGCCCCTCCCCCCCCCCCTTATATTTCCTTCCCTCCTTAGGTTCCCCCCTTTCGTTTTTCCTCCCCTCCCTCCTTGTTTTCACCCTTATCTGTCCAGTTCACCCCCCCCCCCCCCCCATCGGCCGTTGGCTAGGGTGCGTCATCTTTGTGCCAACATTTTCGTGCAGTATTTACAGTGAGTCTTCAGTGTTGTGTGTCTTTTCGGAAGTGTTGCGAACGGACATCATACTGTCGCTGGGTGTGATTTTTATATCTCTTGCCTACAGAAACCAGACTGACGCCATGTTTTTTAATTGTCTGTCTGCTATGTTACTCGTCTGGTTCCTGTGTATTTCATTAGCATTGCCAACCCTTTGCTTTATGTTTTAACTTTCCACAATTCTCCGCCGTTTTACAATTTAAGTCACCGTTTTATCGCCTGCTTTTATTGTTTCTTAACTTCTTCTTACGTTTTAAAAAGTCTGTAGGCTGCAGAGCAGCGTAATAAGCTGCTGCCAGCCCGTCCCCTTCGGGGGGAATCGAAATTCAATAAAGGAATAAAAAAAACGCAGACAGCTGGGGTACACTATTTCTGTCTGGCATCAGGAAGAACATCCAGCCACCCTCTGCAACTCACACTGCCAAATCCGTAATAACACGGCTGACCCCGCGTTGCAGCGGGACAAAGGCCCTGAGAAAGAAAGAAACTGCTTTTTGTAGAGTAAATTATTTCTGTAGAACTATAGGCGGTTTTTTAAGGTTATATCTTTGAAAATTGTATTTGACTTCTCTGTGAGAAATAAAAAATATATGTTTCAGTGTTAGTGGAAATGCAACCCTGAAGCGAGTGTAATAGAGCGTGAAAATTTTTAAGAAAATATTTCGTTACACAAAACTTTAATTTGTATAAATTGGTGTTTCACTTCTCGGTTAGATATGAAGAAATATTTGTTACGGAATGAAAGATCGCAAAAGGCATGATTAACAAAAACCTTGCATTGCAGCTACGACAGTCGCTTATTGGTCAGAAGTACATTCGGAAGAGACCACGCTCACACGGTCTTAATTAGCGTGAAAAGCTTAGAGGTTAGGTTAGGTTGTTTGGGGAAGGAGACCAGACAGCGAGGTCATCGGTCTCATCGGATTAGGGAAGGACGGGGAAGGAAGTCGGCCGTGCCCTTTCAAAGGAACCATCCCGGCATTTGCCTGGAGCGATTTAGGGAAAATCACGGAAAACCTAAATCAGGATGGCCGGACGCGGGATTGAACCGTCGTCCTCCCGAATGCGAGTCCATTGTCTAACGACTGCGCCACCTCGCTCGGTGAAAAGCTTGGAAGGTGTTGCAATCAGTGAACAACATAAAAATTCGGTTAAATAAAAACAAAATACGCTATGAAGATCATACAGTCTACGTGAGCGAAGCTTTGGGCGTGAAGGTAGTACAAAATTATTACGAGGGCGGGCTAAGTAGAAATGCATCTGATTTTTTATGTGATTGTCTTTAAAGCTTTTCAAACAATACGAACCTTATTCACATTTAACGTCTCTGTTTTTCATGTCAGTATACGTGTTTCTCAACATAGAAACCCCTGCGAGAAACACATTACTCGCTGTAGAATCTTTGACTTTCTTGACGTAGCCACGACCCCGCCTTTGCCTGCACAGCTTCACATCTGCCAGAGTGTAGTCCTCAAACGTGTTCTGCGAGTTTTGGAAAGAGGTGAAAGTCGGGCGTGGCCGAGTGTGTATTGTATGGAGGACGATGTAGATGTCGCAGCGCTCCTGTGTGATCTGTCTGAAGGACAGGGTACTCCATGTGTGAACGCACTCTTCGAATTCAAAACTCGATTGCAGTACGCTGTTTCTTACGCATCGACGTAGTTACGTGACACACCGCCACGTTACACTGTACAAGTCTGAGCACTGTAGCGGCGGAGGGCCGGAAATATGTAGACATGAAAAGGATAAGAGATTTTTCACATAAAAAAATTGTAGGCGGTTTTTATATCAAGGGTTCAAAATCCTCGAAATCAAGAAAGCAAATTTTTATTTTGGTTACTGCTTTGAGCTACATAATAGTCATCTTCAGATCTAACAAGGGAACCTCCGCATCGCACACTCCTCAGATTTAGTTATAAGTTGGCACAGTGGATAGGCCTTGTAAAACTGAACACAGATCGATTGAGAAAACAGGAAGAAGTTGTGTGGAACTGTGAAAAAATAAGCAAAATATACAAACTGAGTAGTCCATGCGTAAGATAAGCAACATCAACGATAGTGTGAGGTCAGGAGCGCTGTGGTCCCGTGGTAGCGTGAGCAGCTGCAGAACGAGAGGTCCTTGGTTCAAGTCTTCCCTCGAGTGAAAAGTTTACTTTCTTTATTTTTGCATAGTTATGATCTGTCCGTTCATTCATTGACGTCTCTGTTCACTGGAATAAGTTTAGTGTCTGTGTTTTGCGATCGCATCGCAAAACCGTGCGATTAGTAGACGAAAGGACGTGCCTCTCCAAAGCAAACCGAAAACATTTGATCGCAAGGTCATAGGTCAACCGATTCCTCCACAGGAAAACACGTCTGATATATTCTATACGACACTGGTGACGGCATGTGCTCCACATGACAGGAATATGTTGTCGACCCACCTAACTTGTACACTTGGCGAATGGGTAAAAAGATTCTTCTACCTTTCCCGATTTAGGTTTTCTTATGGATGTGATAATCACACCCAAAAAAGTGATGAAAACATAACAGTTTGTCACATAAACTGAAAATAAAAAATTAAACTTTTCACTCGATGGAAGAATTGAACCAAGGACCTCTCGTTCGGCAGCTGCTCACGTTACCACGAGACCACGGCGCTCCTGAGCTGATAGTGCCATAGATGTTGCATATGTTACCCATGGACAACTCAGTTTGTAAATTTGGCTTATTTTTTCACAGTTCCACACAACTTCTTTCTGTTTTCTCAATTGATCTGTGTTCAGTTTTTCAAGGCCTATCCACTGTGCCAACTTATAACTAAATCTGAGGGGGGTGCGATGGGGAGGTTCCCTTGTAAGATATAAAGCCGGCCGCGGTGGCCGAGCGGTTCTAGGCGCTTCAGTCGGGAAGCGCGCGACTGCTACGGTCGGTCAGAGGTTCGAATACTGCCAAGGGAATGGATGTGTGTGATGTCCTTGGGTTAGTTAGGTTTAAGTAGTTCTGAGTTCTAGAGAACTGATGACCTCAGATTTTAAGTCCCGTAGTGCTCAGAGCCATTTGAACCATTCGAATACATTGAACATGAGATGACGGCAACCCAGAACAGCTTCTAGGAGTCACTTTACTGTTCCAAAATACAGAATGCGCATAAAATAATAGCAAAGTTGACTAGTAAATGAAAAAGTAACTATTCGGCACGTACCATAACAACATTCTTCATTAGTATAATGGCCATGAAGGCACAACACATCGTTAAAATCTCTTTTTCTTAGTTGGCAGTATCCGTACAGAAATGTAAGTAAACTAACTTTACACCGTTCATGGCCAATCAAGTTGAATGAAGGTCATAAATGTGAAAAAATTCACATTAAGATAAGGAAGAGGCATTGAAAATGAGACGATAATTACCTAAGTGAAAACTACCCACTACAGTGAATATATAAAATCGGTGACTAGACCGAAGTACCGACTAGAAAACATCTTGTGTACCTAGATACACTGTCCTCTAGGCGGAAAACTCTTCCCTACTAAACCACAGTTGTACCATTTGATAATTGCTACATGAACAAAAATGTAACAGTGCTAAGAGATACTTATACAACCATTATTATAGGCGATGGTAATGTCATAAGATGACAACAACGACAACGGCGGTGACAACGATGACAATATCAATGATGATTGTAACGACATACCGACGATGAGTTAATGCTGTTGTTGCTGATGACCCTGATGATGATGGCACTGATGATGATGATGATGACGACGATGGCGATGATTTCGATGACACTGATGATGATGGCAATGACACTGATGATGGCAATGACACGGATGATGATGACAATGAAACTGATGATGACAAGGACACTGATGATGACAATGATGATAGTGATACTGATGGTACTGATGATGCTGACAATGACACTGATGGTGATAATGACAGTCATGATGACGATGACGAAGATGACACTGACGATGCTGACGATGATGACACTGATGATGTGGCGATGACTCTGATGATGTGGCGATAACACTGTTGATGTGGCGACAACACTGTTGATGTGGCGACAACACTGTTGATGTGGCGACAACACTGATGATGTGGCGACAACACTGATGATGATGATGCTGACACTGATTATGAGAATGACACTGATGATGGTAATGATACAAGACACTGATGATACTGATGGTGACATAATGATGATAATGGCACTGGTGATGAAGACAATGACGAAGATGACCATGAGACCCATGATGATGACGACACTGATGATTCCAACAATGACACTGATGATCTAGTGAGGGCACTGATGATGATGATGATGACGATGACACTGATGATGATGACGATGACACTGATGAGAATGATGATGACATATTATGACACTGATGATGGTAATGATACAAGACACTGATGATACTGATGATGATAGCAATGACAATGATGATGTTCTTGATGATGATAATGGCACTGGTGATGAAGGCAATGACGATGAAGATGACCATGAGACCCATGATGATGACACTGATGATTCCAATGATGACACTGATGATCTGGTGGTGACACTGATGATGACGACAATGACACTGATGATGCTGACACTGATACAAGACGATGATGATTGCAATGACGATGATGATGATGACAATGGCACTGATGATGCTAATGAAGACAATGCCACTGATGAAGATGACAATGAGAGCCATGATGATGACAACGATGCCAACGACAACACTGATGATGACACTGATGATGTTGACACTGATTATGACAATGACGGTAATGATACAAGACACTGATGATACTGATGATGATGATGGCATGATAATGATGACGATAATGGCGCTGGTGATGATAATGAGGACAATGACACTGCTGATACCAACAATGGTGATTACACTGATGATCTGTTGATGACACTGATGATCTGATGATGACGCTGATGATGGTAATGATGCAAGACACGGATGGTACTGATGATGGCAATGACAATGATGATGATGATGATGATGATGATGATGTTGATGATGATAACGGCACTGGTGATGATAATGAAGAGAATGGCTGCTGATGAAGATGACAATGAGACCCATGATGATGACGGCACTGATGATCTGGTGATGACACTGATGATGATGGCGATGACAGTTGTGAAGACGATGACGATGACAAAGATGATAAGGTACAAGGGGTGGAGCAAACTGTGCGACTTGGCGGTAGCCGCCCGGAGTTTCGGCGTGCCAAGTACTCCGCTGGCGCCTGCAGCGTTGCGTCAGCTGACCAGCTGTAGCGGACTGCGCCGAGTTCAAGGCCAGCCGGTCACACCCGCTGCGACTTGCCGTAGCGGTCCCCTCCCGTTTGCTTCGCGGCGCTAAAGCCGGCAATCTGGGAACAGCTCGTCCAAGGACACACCGGCGCCCGACTAGGTCGCTACATCCCGGCATCACACCGACCGACCCTCTCAAATTCGTTTTTGTCGTCAGCCTTAGCACCAGGCCGATACTGTGGCGTCGTCCGAAGAACCGTTTGCCAAAGCTAGGCTGTCACTTCTCAACGAAACCACAGAAAACGAAACTCGCCCCCCCCCCTCCACCCATTCCCGCAGTTTCCCCACGGCACCGCAATCGGTGGTAACTTGCGGCTGCGGTCCCAAGGTTCCCATATCGCTCGATTCCGCCGACGACCGACATCGGCCGGAGACGGCCGAATCTGTGGACTGAAACCACAGGTTTATTCCAAACCTCAAATAGGCAAAACATTGATTCCAAATTCTAAGCACAGGTTGTAACTTCAAAAAATAATTTGTTCAACTGAAAAGGGTGGTGTATCTTACCAGGTGAACTAGTATGAAATGAGCGTTATCGTACAAACGTGTCGATAGGGAACATTTTTTTGTGCACGAGCCTTATTTTTTTTTTGATTGGTATGACATCTGTCAAAGATATTTAGTGTTCGTCAAGTCATGGAACACACAACATCATATGTTTTCATCGTGTTAATAATGTCGAATTTTGTACCAGAATGTGATGATTTGCGGAAAGCATTAATTGTTTGTTTTCATTTGAAAAGGAAATGCTGCATAGTCGCATCGAATGCTTGTCGACGCTTATGGTGATCATGCTCTATCAGAAGCAACATGCAAAAGATGGTTTCAACGGTTCAGATATAATGATTTTGATGTAAGAAATGAAGAACGTGGAAGACCACCAAAAAAGTTCGACGACGCCGAATTGCAAGAAATATTGGATCAAAATGATACTTTGAGTCAGAAGCAAATGTCAGCAATGCTAAATGTTGCACAACAAACAATTTCTGACCCTTTGAAAGCTATGGGAAAGATCCAACAGTGTGGAAAATGTGTGTCACATGAATTGAATGAAAGACAGATGGAAAACCGAAAAACCATTTGTCATATTTTGCTTCAAAGACATTAAGGAAAATCAATTTTGCATCGAATTGTTACTGGCGATGAAAAATGGAATTATTTTAAGAATCCTATACGGGAAAAATCATGGGTCAATCCGGGACAACCATCAACATCTACTGCAAAACCCGTGATGACTGGGTGTTTTCTGATGTCCTTAGGTTAGTTAGGTTTAAGTAGTTCTAAGTTCTAGGGGACTGATGACCATAGATGTTAAGTACCATAGTGCTCAGAGCCATTTTGAACGACTACAAAACCAGATCGATTCGGCAATAAGACAATGCTCTGTGTTTGGTGGGATCAGAAAGGTGTGGTGTATCATGAGCTTCTCAAACCCGGTGAAACTGTGAATACTAATCGCTACAGACAACAAATGGTCAAACTGAACTCTGCATTGATCGAAAGAAGACCAGAATGGGCCAGAATACAGGGAAAAATAATTTTTTTACACGACAATGCACCTGCACACAAAGCAAAACTGGTTCAGGATACAATCAAAACGCTTGGCTGGGAGCTGCTACCCCACCCGCCGTATTCACCAGACTTGGCCCCTTCCGACTACCATTTGTTTTCACAAATGGGACACGCATTGGCTGAGGAACACTTCGATTCCCACGAAGAAGTCGAAAATTGAGTGTCTGATTGGTTTGCTTCAAAAAACGAACATTTCTATTGGCGTGGTGTCCACAAATTGCTAGAAAGGTGGTCAAAATGTATAGAAAGCAATGGTCAGTACTTTGAATAAAATGTTTTTACTTTTCAATTCAAAATTAGTGTTTCATTTCCACAAAAAAAACACTCATTTCATACCGGTACGCCTGGTATATGCTTGTAGCTACTGTACTGGATCTTTTTTGTGGTAGTTTGTCATTATTTGTCTACAAATTATTATTGCTGGCGTTTTATGTCATGGGTAGTGATTCTATTATCATGAAGTAGTTTGTAAATTTGGTGTACGCTATGTATTTCTACTTGTAAGTGCTTTAGGTTTTCAGATTACCTTATGTTAGACATTGTGTTTGTTTTTCACTCGTGTGCTATGTGACAATTATCGAATGTTAATCCACGTACTTCTGCGCAGCCGCGCGGGATTAGCCGAGCGGTCTTAGGCGCTGCAGTCGTGGACTGTGTGGCTGGTCCCGGCAGAGTTTCGAGCCCTCCCTCGGGCGTGTGTGTGTGTGTGTGTGTGTGTGTGTGTGTGTGTGTCTTTGTCCTTAGGATAATTTAGTTTAAGTAGTGTGTAAGCTTAGGAACTGATGACCTTAGCAGTTAAGTCCCATAAGATTTCACACACACACTTCTGCGCAACTGTAAATAAATAATAAATGAGAAGCGCTAGTTTGGGTTTTTTCTACAGTATTATTATTGATATGTTAACCGGTTTTCGGCTTACAAGACCATCTTCAGACGTTTACTGAGTATTGTCACCAAAGAAGTTACAATGTTTGTAAACAGCATTCGAGGAGAAGTTACACGTCTATATTGAAGCAGAAAGCTACCCTAAATAACATATCTGACATCGTGGTGGCAGTGCAATGTCAAAGATGTTATTTATGGTAGCTTTCTGTTTCAATATAGACGTGTAACTTCTCTTCGAATGTTGTTTACAAACATTGCAACTTCTTTGGTGATAATTCTCAGTAACTGTCTGCCCCTAGTGGCTGAGTGGTCAGCGCGACGGAATGTCATACCTAACGGCCCGCGTTCGATTCCGGGCTGGGTCGGAGACTTCATCGCCATCGACACGCAAGTCGCCGAAGTGCCGTCAGCTCGAAAGACTTGCATCAGGCTAACGGTCTATCTGACGGGAGGCCCATGCCACGCAGCATTTACATTTTGGTCAGTAACTGTCTGAAGATGGCCTTGTAAGCCGAACACGGTTAACACAATAAAAGTAATACTGAAGAACTAAGGAATCCAGCGCTTTTCATTTATTGTAATGTTGTTCTACCAAGAACCGACGCAAGATTCAGTCAACATGTTTAGATAAATACATCGAAACAGACTGTTTACAACCGGCTTTCCAAGGTCACCACGAATTGCCTCGAATACGTAACAGAACGCCTCTTCCGCCATTCACACATTCATAGAAGTTGTCTGGTTATCCCGATAACTAAGGACTGAGTACTCGCCGCGGTCTTTGCGAGCTCGTTAATAGCATGAGCCGCAATACAACACTCGTATCCAAGCACAGAGGCGTCGTGATGTCCACCCAACCCAGTTGTTGTTGTGGTCTTCAGTCCTGAGACTGGTTTGATACAGCTCTCCATGCTACTCTATCCTGTGCAAGCTTCTTCATCTTCCAGTACCTAGGGCAGCCTACATCCTTCTGAATCTGCTTAGTGTATTCATCTCTTGGTCTCCCTCTACGATTTTTACCCTCCACGCCCCCCTCCAATACTAAATTGGTGATCCCTTGATGCCTCATAACATGTCCTACCAACCGATCCCGTCTTCTAGTAAAGTTGTGCCACAAACTCCTCTTCTCCTCATTAGTTATGTGATCGACCCATCCAGTCTTCAGCATTCTTCTGTAGCACCACATTTCGAAATCTTCTATTCTCTTCTTGCCCAAACTATTTATCGTCCATGTTTCACTTCCATACATGGATACACTCCATACAAATACTTTCAGTAACGACTTCCTGGCACTTAAATCTACACTCGATGTTAACAAATTTCTCTTCTACAGAAACGCTTTCCTGGCCATTGCCAGTGTACATTTTATATCCAACCATCATCAGTTATTTTGCTCCCCAAGTAGCAAAACTCCTTTACTACTTTAAGTGTCTCATTTCCTAATCTAATTCCCTCAGCATCACCCGACTTAATTCGACTACGTTCCATTATCCTCGTTTTGGTTTTGTTGATGTTCATCTTATATCCTCCTTTCAAGACGCTGTCCATTCCGTTCAACTGCTCTTCCAAGTCCTTTTCTGTCTCTGACAGAATTACAATGTCATCGATGAACCTCAAAGTTTTTATTTCTTCTCCATGCATTTTAATACCTACTTCGAATTGTTCTTTTGTTTCCCTTACTGCTTGCTCAATATACAGATTGAATAACATCGGGGAGAGGCTACAACCCTGTCTCACTCCCTTCCCAACCACTGCTTGCCTTTCATGTCCCTCGACTCGTATAACTGCCATCTGGTTTCTGTACAAATTGTAAATAGCGTTTCGCTCCCTGTATTTTACCCCTGCCACCTTTGAAAGAGAGTATTCCGGTCAACATTGCCAAAAGCTTTCTCTAAGTGTACAAATGGTAGAAACGTAGGTTTGCCTTTCCTTAATCTATTTTCTAAGATAAGTCGTAGGGTCAGTATTGCCTCACGTGTTCCAATATTTCTACGAAATCCAAACTGATCTTTCCCGAGGTCGGCTTCTACTAGTTTTTCCATTCGTCTGTAAAGAATTCGCGTTAGTATTTTGCAGCCGTGACTTATTAAACTGATAGTTCGGTAATTTTCAGATCTGTCAACACCTGCTTTCTTTGGGATTGGAATTATTACATTCTTCTTGAAGTCTAAGGGTATTCCGCCTGTCTCGTACATCTTGCTCACCAGATGGTAGAGTTTTGTCATGACTGGCTCTCCCAAGGCCGTCAGTAGTTCTAATGGAATGTTGTCTACTCCCAGGGCCTTGTTTCGACTCAGGTCTTTCAGTGCTCTGTCAAACTGTGAATGGGTTGTGAATGTCTACGAACGCTCATGACCGCCCAGTTGAGCGTCTCACAACGCAGACATCATCATCATCATCATCATCATCATCATCATCAACAACAACAACAACAACAACTCGCCGGGTTCTGAGAACAGGTGCGGCTATGGCATGGCGCTAAATACAGACGCAGCTGAAGGAGGGACTTCGGCTGTGAGAGGTCTGGACGTAACCCACCTGTCGCTTGTGAAAATCGCCCGGCACGCACCAGCCGTTGCTCGTATCGCGCCGCGCTGCCTTTCCCGACGGCGGGCTCCACCAAAGCATTCTAGACACAAGGCCTACGCACAGCGGCCATATTGGCACATGACGTCACAAACTGTTGGGCATCCTATCTTCAGTGGGCAGTCCTGTTGGCGTGTATGTTGTGTTATAAGTGTGTGACACGTGAAAGTCATATACAGGGTGTTACATAAAGGTAGGGCCAAACTTTCAGGAAACATTCCTCACACACAAAGAAAGAAAATATGTTATGTGGACATGTGTCCGGAAACGCTTAATTTCCATCTTAGAGCTCATTTTAGTTTCGTCAGTATGTACTGTACTTCCTCGATTCACCGCCAGTTGGCCCAATTGAAGGAAGGTAATGTTGACTTCGGTGCTTGTGTTGACATGCGACTCATTGCTCTACAGTACTAGCATCAAGCACATCAGTACGTAGCATCAACAGGTTAGTGTTCATCACGAACGTGGTTTTGCAGTCAGTGCAATGTTTACAAATGCGTAGTTGGCAGATGTCCATTTGATGTATGGATTAGCACGTGGCAACAGCCGTGGCGCGGTACGTTTGTATCGAGACAGATTTCCAGAACGAAGGTGTTCCGACAGGAAGACGTCCGAAGCAATTGATCGGCGTCTTATGGAGCACGGAACATTCCAGCCTATGACTCGCGACTGGGGAAGACCTAGAACGACGACACCTGCAATGGACAAGGCAATTCTGCGTGCAGTTGACGATAACCCTAATGTCAGCGTCAGAGAAGTTGCTGCTGTACAAGGTAACGTTGACCACGTCACTGTATGGAGAGTGCTACGGGAGAACCAGTTGTTTCCGTACCATGTACAGCGCGTGCAGGCACTATCAGCAGCTGATTGGCCTCCACGGGTACACTTCTGCGAATCGTTCATCCAATAATGTGTAAATCCTCATTTCAGTGCAAATGTTCTCTTTACGGATGAGGCTTCATTCCAACGTGATCAAACTGTAAATTTTCACAGTCAACATATGCGGGCTGACGAGAATCAGCACGCAATTGTACAATCACGTCATCAACACCGATTTTCTGTGAGCTTTTGGGCAGGCATTGTTGGTGATGTCTTGATAGGGCCGCATGTTCTTCCACCTACGCTCAATGGAGCACGTTATCATGATTTCATACGGGATACTCTACCTGTGCCGCTAGAACATGTGCCTTTATAAGTACGACACAACATGTGGTTCTTGCACGATAGAGCTCCTGCACATTTCAGTCGAAGTGTTCGTACGCTTCTCGACAACAGATTCGGTGACCGATGGATTGGAAGAGGCGGACCAATTCCGTGGCCTCCACGCTCTCCTGACCTCAACCCTCTTGACTTTCATTTATGGGGGCATTTGAAATCTCTTGTCTACGCAACCCCGGTACCAAATGTAGAGACTCTTCGTGCTCGTATTGTGGACGGCTGTGATACAATACGCCATTCTCCAGGGCTGCATCAGCAGATCAGGGATTCCATGCGACGGAGGGTGGATGCACGTATCCTCGCTAACGGAGGACATTTTGAACATATCCTGTAACAAAGTGTTTGAAGTCACGCTGGTGCGTTCTGTTGCTGTGTGTTTCCATTCCATGATTGATGTGATTTGAAGACAAGTAATAAAACGAGCTCTAACATGGAAAGCAAGCGTTTCCGGACACATGTCCACATAACATATTTTCTTTCTTTGTGTGTGAGGAATGTTTCCTGAAAGTTTGGCCGTACGTTTTTGTAACACCCTGTATATTTCACACAGTATTCGTCTACAGTTCTTCGAAGTATGGGGTACAAGTGCTACGTTCCCTTTTGACACGGAAATTATAAATCCCAAAAAGGCATGAAAGTGCACACGTTTCTATTTCCCAAATATGTGAAGTTGAGAAATCGCTAGATTGCAGCTATTCCCAGACAGGAATTTGTATCTACGCATCATTCAAGTGTTAGTAAATAAAAAAAAATTTTAGCGTGTTAATTGTTTCCAGTGCACCACATTTGCCAATTGTTTTTAAAAGGAGTTATGTATCATGTATCAGTATCACTTGTTTCTTAAATGGTTCAAATGGCTCTGAGCACTATGGGACTTAACATCTATGGTCATCAGTCCCCTAGAACTTAGAACTACTTAAACCTAACTAACCTAAGGACATCACACAACACCCAGTCATCACGAGGCAGAGAAAATCCCTGACCACGCCGGGAATCGAACCCGGGAATCATCATCATCATCATCATTTAAGACTGATTATGCCTTTCAGCGTTCAGTCTGGAGCATAGCCCCTTTATAAAATTCCTCCATGATCCCCTATTCAGTGCTGACATTGGTGCCTCTTCTGATGTTAAACGTATTACTTCAAAATCATTCTTAACCGAATCCAGGTACCTTCTCCTTGGTCTGCCCCAACTCCTCCTACCCTCTACTGCTGAACCCATGAGTCTCTTGGGTAACCTTGCTTCTCCCATGCGTGTAACATGACCCCACCATCTAAGCCTTTTCGCCCTGACTGCTACATCTATAGAGTTCATTCCCAGTTTTTCTTTGATTTCCTCATTGTGGACACCCTCCTGCCATTGTTCCCATCTACTAGTACCTGCAATCATCCTAGCTACTTTCAAATCCGTAACCTCAACCTTATTGATAAGGTAACCAGAATCCACCCAGCTTTCGCTCCCATACAACAAAGTTGGTCGAAAGATTGCACAGATAACTTAGTCTTTGTTCTGACTTCCTTCTTGCAGAGCCGGCCGCGGTGGTCTAGCGGTTCTGGCGCTGCAGTCCGGAACCGCGGGACTGCTACGGTCGCAGGTTCGAATCCTGCCTCGGGCATGGGTGTGTGTGATGTCCTTAGGTTAGTTAGGTTAAAGTAGTTCTAAGTTCTAGGAGACTTATGACCTAAGATGTTGAGTCCCATAGTGCTCAGAGCCATTTGAACCTTCTTGCAGAAGAGAGTAGATCGTAGCTGAGGGCTCACTGCATTAGCTTTGCTGCACCTCGCTTGCAGCTCTTTCACTATGTTGCCATCCTGTGAGAATATGCATCCTAAGTACTTGAAACCGTCCACCTGTTCTAACTTTGTTCCTCCTATTTGGCACTCAATCCGTTTATATTTCTTTCCCACTGACATTACTTTCGTTTTGGAGATGCTAATCTTCATAGCATAGTCCTTACATTTCTGATCTAGCTCTGAAATATTACTCTGCAAACTTTCAATCGAATCTGCCATCACAACTAAGTCATCGGCATATGCAAGACTGCTTATTCTGTGTTCACATTTCTTAATCTCACCCAGCCAGTCTATTGTTTTCAACATATGATCCATAAATAATATGAACAACAGTGGAGACAGGTTGCAGCCTTGTCTTACCCCTGAAACTACTCTGAACCATGAACTCAATTTACCGTCAACTCTAACTGCTGCCTGACTATCCATATAAAGACCTTTAATTGCTTGCAAAAGTTTGCCTCCTATTCCATAATCTCGTAGAACAGACAATAACTTCCTCCTAGGAACCCGGTCATATGCCTTTTCTAGATCTATAAAGCATAGATACAATTCCCTCTTCCACTCATAACACTTCTCCATTATTTGCCGTAAGCTAAAGATCTGGTCCTGACAACCTCTAAGAGGCCTAAACCCACACTGATTTTCATCCAGTTGGTCCTCAACTAATACTCCCACTTTCCTTTCAACAATACCTGAGAAAATTTTAACCACAACGCTGATTAAAGAGATACCTCTGTAGTTGATACAATCTTTTCTGTTTCCATGTTTAAAGATTGTTGTGATTACTGCTTTTGTCCAGTCTGATGGAACCTGTCCCGACTCCCACGCCATTTCAATTATCCCGTGTAACCATTTAAGATCTGACATTCCACTGTATTTGATGAGTTCCGACTTAATTTCATCCACCCCAGCTGCTTTATTGCACTGCAATCTATTGACCATTTTCACCACTTCCTCAAATGTGATGCTATTTCCATCATCATTCCTATCCCGTTCTACCTCGAAATCTGAAACATTACTGATCATATTTTCACCTACATTGAGCAACTCTTCAAAATATTCCCTCCATCTGCCCAAGGCATCCACAGCATTCACCAGCAGTTTTCCTGACCTGTCCAAAATACTTGTCATTTCCTTTTCACCTCCCTTTCGAAGATTGCTAATTACATTCCAGAATGGTTTTCCAGCAGCTTGACCCATAGTCTCCAACCTGTTTCCAAAGTCTTCCCAAGATTTCTTCTTGGATGCTGCAATTATCTGTTTGGCTTTGTTTCTTTCTTCAACATAACTCTCTCTGTCTACCTGAGTTCTAGTGTGTAGCCATTTTTGATACGCCTTCTTTTTCCTTAGGCTGCCTTAACTGTGTCATTCCACTCGGGAATTTGTTTCTTAATTCTGGACCATTGCTGCGAGGTTAATACGAAGCTGGCTGTGAAATGTCTCTCATATTTGCAACTTTTGTCGCACAGAATAGTTATATTAATTAGTGTGACTCGAAAATGTTTAGTATTCCGTATCATTCGTACCAGATTATTGAATTTCCAGTAATTTTATTTGGAAGAGCTACAGAATGATTTTGTTCAGTTTTACATATACAGCTATTCGGAAATAATTTCAATTTGAGTAAACTACCTTAGAAAATTGCTTTAATGAATCCAGTGTTCGTCAGATTAAACAGTATAGAAAGCGGAATTTCGAGATAGGTGCATTATGATTAAATTAACAGCACTCTGTGACACGAATTTCTATTAAGGATATAGGAGAAACAGTTTTTTCATGTTTAAGGTTCTAAAGTTCTGGAGAAACAGGCAAATAAAATATTTTTTCGGGTTTTTTGATTTATTAAACATTATGTCAGGAGGTGCTCCATTTCGTCGAATGATTTGACTTTTGTGTGCGGTCAGCAAATTTTGAAATTGAGAGGAAAATTTACGAAAATAACCTGAGAAACAAATTCTTAAATTCTCTAGGAGCTCCAGCTGCTTTATTTAAAACCGAAAACGTCTGCTTGTTGTTGCATATTGCCGATTTTTTACTGTAAGAAAGCGTAGCTCCAGAGGTAAAACACAGAATTTAAAATTACAGTTTGTATTGAAGCCTAGAAACGCGTATTTAAGGCAAATCGTCAAAATAATGTTACATCTTGAAATAACATAGGGCAGTTTTGTTCAGTTACTTAACGCAGTGATATAAATTTCGATACTTTCATTACAAGGACATGTAGAAGAGGAAAGCACGAGAATCCCTATGCGGTCTCAGCTCCAAAACTCGTAAAGTTCGTACAGCTGCTGAGTGGTTAACTGGAGCGTTGCGATACAGACCCGGCCATCAGTATGTGACGTCACAAGTGTGCGCGCAGGCAACACCGGCTCAAAGGAAGGCCTCGGCGCTTGTTGGTGACGTCACGTCAGCTAGGCACGGCGAACGCCAGGTCTGTTGCAGGCACACTCATAATGGTGGTGTCTCCCTCCCTGACACAGGAAAACGTGAAACTACTGGCGGTAGTTCACCGACACACATTGTTCTGAGAGATTTCTGCATTCAGTTAATTGTGCAATTCATTACACTTCTTAAGAAATAGTGTACTCCTGAACTTAAATTTCCACATGTTTTAAGGATTGACACACAATAACAACTTCATGGTTCTGTAGCAGCAACAGAATTCGTGCTTCTTTACCTTATTTGTAAATCTTAGGAAGTTACGTTTGTACTGGGTTGTTTTACAAGAAACTGTGAACGTATTGGTGCTCTTCTTTAGGTATCTTGGTTGACTATGGGGTGAGGGGCACTGAATGTCAATGAAATATCTTGCCATTGTACACATTGGGGGAGGGGGTGGGGGACAGAAGAAGAGGCAAAAGAAAGATACTTGTTTTATTAAAATAAATTTTTTTTATCTTATGAAGTTTCTCCTTTCAGTTGCAAGAGGGGAATATTTATCTTTTCTAATGTGCATGTTTAAAAACGTTTAAGCTCAGCAGTGTTTTCGATGTATGAAGCTATTTTGTTTCCTGTTTAGAATTCCTTTCGTTGAAAACGACTGGAATCTAATGAGTGGCAACAGTTGGACATTTACACATGTAAATTAGTTCACATTTCCAGTGACGATGTCTGTGGTGTGCGTACTGTAAGACCTTCGGTACACACATCGTCAGATTATATTACTTGTCGCTCTAACGAAGTAGGCGAGTGTCAGCAAAATGTCTCATGGTCTTATCGTGGCATGTTTATCTTCTGCCGTTAGGTCCGACGATAGAAATGCCACTTGCACGCTTAGAGTAGCAGATTGACGGTGACCACTTTAAACAGAACTTGATTAATTTTCACACACATTTATTAAAATAATAAAAATCATAGACATTACGTGACTTGATTCTGGATGCTGTTTACAATTGACATTCTGAAGTTCCTTTGGTCTTGGTACGTTAATCTTATTCTCACACATCTCTCATACTTGACAAAAGTGTCTATCTTATTAGCCACAGACTGAAACTTGACTACAGACTAATGCAGACTAATGTAGCCTGACTAATCGGAGGTCTGTACACTCTTTATAATACCACGAGCGTTCAGGTATCACTGCGCGAGTCTGATCCGCGAGGAGGAAAGGTTCTACATTAGCAGCAATCTCATTGGCTGCGTTACATATTAATACGCGGATCGGTGGAAGCAGAATTTGGTCCGTCTCTAAGGCAGCGCCATCTCGTAGTGCGGAGACGGACGAGCGCTGCTCCTGCGCTGTTGTGCTTAGCGGGGCGCGCTCTAGTGGGAAAGTTGTGTACGCGCTGACTACGCGGAGCTATGTACACAACAATGTCAAACGAAAATAAATAAATAAAGTGGTTCAAATGGCTCTGAGTACTATGGGACTTAGCATCTATGGTCATCAGTCCCGTAGAACTTAGAACTACTTAAACCTAATTAACCTAAGGACGTCACACAACACCCAGTCATCACGAGGCAGAGAAAATCCCTGACCCCGCTGAGAATAAATAAATAAAAGAAACGAGTTCATTGTAAGTTGGTTGCGGTAAGTTTCGATAACAAAATGGATCAAGTAAATATAGTTACTTGAATGTGAAATTTCCGAAGCTTGCAATGGGGCAAAGCATCTTCTCATATTGATCTGCGTTTGTTTCGACGGGATTCAGTAATACAGAACTATGATCTTCATTTGTAGCTTTACGATAGTAAGGAGATCTTTCATCTAAATAAAACTGCAGAATCCAAGAGAACACCGAACAGTTTGTCCAAAAATAAGAGGTTTATAGTGATGAGCACGCCCAGGCGTTTCTACCTGCAACAGACCTGGCGTTCGCCGTGCCTAGCTGACGTGACGTCACCAACGAGCTCCGAGGCCTTCCTTTGAGTCGGTGTTGGCGCAGGCCTGTAGTCCAGGTGCTGTTGGCTCGACACACCGTTGCCGACAGCAAACAGCACACGCTGCTGCAGCGAAAGCAGAGGCTACGCCCGCGGCAAGCAGGTTTCGCAAACGCAACCTCAATGCGTGCGGGTCGCTGACTCGCGCCTCGGATTCTGCGCTGAGCTGATTAGCGGCGCGCCACCTCCCACACAGCCGGCAGCAGCGTCGGCGGGACCGTGTGTGGGCCGGTGGGAAAGTGGGCCACTCGCTCGCTCCCAGTGAAACACATCACGCCCTTTCTGTTTTTCACTTTTCGGGATAAACTCGAGAGCCAAAGAAACTGGTACACCTGCCTAATATCCTGTAGTGCCCCCACGAGCAAGGTAAAACTATTGCCAGTTTTTGCGGTACATCTTTTGTCGGTGTTTTTAACTCTGTAACTAAATGGGTCGTGACAGACGCGTGCTTGATTGCTCTTGCTGTCAACACAGTAAACAAAATCGATATCTGGCATCACGACAGTCGCGCGCTCGATATGTGTTGTTTGCGAGTAATGTTGAAAATTACTTATAATAGTAATAGCCTGAAATGCTTCCGAAAAGCGGATTAAGGCTGCTATACAGCAGACCGGAAACAGTCCCTTCCGGCAACCGCATACGACGTCGCTCACCACATCTTAATACGATTGCGCGGTTGCTGCTCATTATTAGAAAAACCGGAAGTGTTACTCGCAGAAATACTTCCATGTGTCGGCTGTGGGGATCCTTTCCCGCGTTTCGGCCTCAAAATATACGATGTAGCTGCGAAGTTAAATCAGTAAGAGGCGCCACTTCCTTTCACAACAAAAAGAACATTTATTTACACCAAAAAGAAAACGAGTCATACAAAGACATTGTTGTTGTTGTGGTCTTCAGTCCTGAGACTGGTTTGATGCAGCTCTCCATGTTACTCTATCCTGTGCAAGCTTCTTCATCTCCCAGTACCTACTGCAGCCTCCATCCTTCTGAATCTGCTTAGTGTATTCATCTCTTGGTCTCCCTCTACGATTTTTACCCTCCACGCTGCCCTCCAATACTAAATTGGTGATCCCTTGACGCCTTAGAACATGTCCTACCAACCGATCCCTTCTTCTTGTCAAATTGTGCCACAAACGCGTCCCCAATTCTATTCAATACTTCCTCATTAGTTATGTGATCTACCCATCTAATCTTCAGCATTATTCACCACATTTCGAAAGCTTTTATTGTCTTCTTGTCTAAACTATTTCTCGTTCATGTTTTACTTCCATACATGGCTACACTTCATACAAATACTTTCAGAAACGACTTCCTGACACTTAAATCTATACTCGGTGTTAACAAATCTCTCTTCTTCAGAAACACTTTCCTTGTCATTGCCAGTCTACATTTTATATCCTCTCTACTTCGACCATCATCAGTTATCTTGCTCCCCAAATAGCAAAACTCTTTTACTTTAAGTGTCCAATTTCCTAATCTAATTCCCTCAGCATAACCCAACTTCATTCGACTACATTCCATTATCCTCGTTTTGCTTTTGTTGATGTTCATCTTATATCCTTCTTTCAAGACACTATGCGTTCAGTTCAAGTGCTCTTCCAAATCCTTTGCTGTCTCTGACAGAATTACAATGTCATCGGCGAACCTTAAAGTTTTTATTTCTTCAAAAATGGTTCAAATGGCTCTGAGTACTATGCGACTTAACTTCTTAGGTCATCAGTCGCCTAGAACTTAGAACTAATTAAAACCTAAATAACCTAAGGACATCACACACATCCATGCCCGAGGCAGTATTCGAACCTGCGACCGTAGCGGTAGCTCGGCTCCAGACTGCAGCGCCTAGAACCGCACGGCCACTTCGGCCGGCTTCATTTCTTCTCCATGGATTTTAATACCTACTCCGAATTTTTCTTTTGTTTGCTTTACTGCTTGCTCAATATACAGATTGAATAACATCGGGGAGAGGCTACAACCCTGTCTCACTCCCTCCGCAACCACTGCTTCCCTTTCATGTCCCTCGACTCATAACTGCCATCTGGTTTCTGTACAAATTGCAAATAGCCTTTCGCTCCCTGTATTTTACACCTGCTACCTTCAGAATTTGAAAGAGAGTATTCCAGTCAACATTGTCAAAAGCTTTCTCTAAGTCCACAAGTGCTAGAAACGTAGGTTTTACCTTTTCTTAATCTAGCTTCTAAAATAAATCTTAGGGTCAGTATTCCCACATTTCTACGGAATCCAAACTGATCTTCCCCGAGATATTATATTATTCTACTGCGCCGCGAAAAGAACTAAGCTAACATTACTGTCACCGGAACACCGACAGTTATGCCTGATACGGAGACCCAGGGAAATGTAGAACAGGCTTTTGTGAATACTTGGGGCGGTGAATTCCATATCATCTACACCATGCTCTATCACGCAGCTATAAGTTCTTTTAGGGAAACTGCTAATTTAACTACTGACAGACGCATTTCACTCTCTAGACGTATAATTGCAATGAACGTACTACGTATTCCAGGGCGTTTAAAGGTGATGTTGGCCGGTTATGGGTCGATCTCTAGATTGTAGTAACGGTCCCCGATTCGCTCGTCTATTCCGTCACCGTATTCCGTAGATGCTATGGTGCAGTTCCTATTATGATAGGAAAAAGTTAGGATAAAAATCTGCAGGAAAAAGCGATAGCTGGAAACTATTTTGTTGGCTGTTCTAACAATTTACGGCTATTACATTGCTGCGTTCTATTTGCAGTTGCGTAGGCTGTAAATGAAATAACTAAAATTTGCAGTGAACTTGCAGCAATGGCAACGGCTGATGATTTGTCATTTATACTAAGTAGCAATTGTTTATCTGCTACTGTTCGAATAATATATGCGTAAAAAACTGCCGCAACAAGACTTGGCTGGACTCGACTAATGGCTGGAGGGAAGTGAGACCGTGAATACTGCAGGGCTGTCCATAAATCCGTAAGAGTACGAAGGGTTGCAGATCTCTTCTGAACTGCACATGGCAAGGCATTCCTGATATGCTCAATGATGTTCATGTGTGGTGGCCAGCCGAAGTGTTTAAACTCAGAAGAGTACTTCTGGAACCACTCTGTAGCGATTCTGGACGTGTGGGGTGTCGCATTGTCCTGCTGGAATTTTCCGTCGGAAGCAACAATGGACATGAATGGATGCACGTGGTTAGACATAGTGCTTAGGTACGTGTCACCTGTCAGAGTGGTATCTACACGTATCAGAGGTCCCATATCCAACTGCACACGCCCCACACCATTACAGAGCCTCCACCCACAGTCACCTGCTGACATGCAGGGTCCATGCTGAGATTGTCTCCATACACGTACACATCCATCCTTCCTATTGTTACTTTAAACGGAACTGCGTTTTTACACTGAAGAGCGAAAGAAAATAGTACACCTGCCTAATATCGTACAGATGTGCCGCAACGCAACTTGGGATGGACTCGACTAACGTCTGAAGTAGTGCTGGACGGAATTGACACCATGAACCTTGCAGGACTGTCTATAAATCTGTAAGAGTACCGGGGAGTGGAGATCTCTTCTGAACACCACATTGAAAGGTGTCCCAGGTATGTTCAATAATGTTCATATCTGGGGAGTTTGGTGGCCAGTGGAAGTGTTTAAACTCAGAAGTGTGTTCCTGGATCCACTCCGTAAGAATTGTGGACGTGTGGGCTGTCGCATTGTACCGCTGGAATTTCCCAAGTCCGTCCAAATGCACAACGTACATGGATTCTTGCAGGTGATCAGACGGGATGCTTACGTATGTGTTAGATTTCAGAGTAGTATCTAGGCGTATCAGGGACCCCTTTCACTCGAACTGCACACGCCCCACAGCATTACAGAGCCTCCACCTGCTTGAACAGTCTCCTGCTGACATGCAGGGTTCATGGATTCATGAGGTTGTCTCCGTACCCGTACACGTCCATCCGCTCGATACAATTTGAAACAAAACTCGTCCGACCAGGCAACTTGTTTCCAGTCATCAACAGTCCAATGTCGGTGTTGACGGGCCCAGGAGAAGAGTAAAGCTTTGTGTCGTGCAGTCATCAAGGGTACACGAATGAGCCTTCGGCTCCGAAAGCCCATATCGGCGATTTTTGGTTGAATGGTTCGCACGCTGATACTTGTTGATGCCACAGCATTGAAATCTGCAGAAATGTGAGGAAGGGTTGCAGTTCTGCCACGCTGAACGATTCTCTTCAGTCGTCGTTGGTCCCGTTCTTGCACGATCTTTTTCCGGCCGCAGCGATGTCAGAGATTTGATGTTTTAGCGGATTCCTGATATTCACGTACTGAAACGCTCGTCCGTCAAAACCCCCACTTCATCGGTGCCTCGGACATGCTGTTTCCCATCGGTCGTGCGCCGGCTGTAACGCCACGTTCAAAATTTAAATCTTGACAACCTGCCATTGTAGCAGCAGTGACCGATCTAACAACTGGGCCAGACTATTGTTGTCCTATATAGCCGTTGCCGTATTCTGCCTGTCTACATATTTCTGTATTTGAATACGCATGCCTATACCAGTTTCTGTGGCGCTTCAGTGTGTGTAACATTCTCCTCTTGCATCTATTCGACACGATCGTGGTTTTGGCCTATTGTTCCATTCTCAAGTGATAGCTAACTAAGAACGGACTCAGTGCACTATAGCTTTGCAAGCCCAGGTGACTCCTATATATTACCAGGGTAAAACAATGGACCCTCAAAATTTACGGACAACAATCCTTAACATCGGTTTGCTGCAAAATTCTCGAACATAATCTCATTTCGTTTGTAAGAAATGTCCTTCATTGGGAAGCTCTTCTGTGCACGAAAACATCTCTAGTGCGAAACTGAGTTTACCGTTTTCTCGCAATATATCTTGCGCGTTATGGATGAAGGGAGACAGGGAGATTCCATCTTCATAGAAGTGGAACATACATACGTACGTACCTACATACAGATACAGGTTGAATATGAATAAAACCAACATACTCCAGGGACGTATTGCTGACTATAAATGCACCGAGTGGTGTGGCGCAGTGGTTAGTTGCTCTGGACTCGAATTCGCCAGGACGACGGTTCAAACCGGCGTCCGGCTATCCTGATTTAGGTCTTACATCATTCCCCTAAATCGCTTCAGACAAATGCCGGGATGGTTCCTTCCCCGTCTTTCCCTAGTCCGTTCGGACCGATGACTTCGCTGTTTGGTCCCGTCTCGCTAATCATCCAACCAACCAACTGGAAATGAAGAAAAAAGGTCCTATGAAGACGTGTACGGAAATGCTTTGCTTCTGTAATCCGATGGGACCGATGACATCACTCTGTGGATCCGGCCGGTGTGGCCGAGCGGTTCTAGGCGCTTCAGTCTGGAACCGCGCCGCTGCTACGCTCGCAGGTTCAAATCCTGCCTCGGCCATGAACGTGTTTGATGTCCATAGGTTAGTTAGGTTTAAGTAGTTCTAAGTCCAGGGGAGTGATGACCTCAGCTGTTAAGTCCCATAGTGCTCAGAGCCATTTGATACATTTTTCTCTCAGCCCTGAGCAAGTGAACCATGTTTAAAAAATGGCTCTGAGCACTATGGGACTTAACATCTGAGGTCATGAGTCCCCTAGAACTTAGAACTACGTAAACCTAACTAAACTAAAGGCATCACACACATCCATGCCCGAGGCAGGATTCGAACCTGCGACCGTAGCGATCGCGCGGTTCCACGCTGAAGCGCCTAGAACCGCTCGGTCACACCGGCCGGCGAACCATGTTTACTACCAGACAATAATCATTACGACAAAGTAGCTGTGCAGTGCTGTAGTAGTATTTCAGACGTTTTTTTTCTTTAAAAAATTATAAAAAAATATTCACTATTTATATTATTTTTCCTTTTCGATCTACGCATAATCATCCTTACTTGTTACATATTTCTTAAGCCGGCAGATACGATCACAAGTCAACACAGCACTACGAAATTCGTTCATCACCTCCCACACTTCAACTGAGAATGTATCAGACGGCACAGTGGCAAAGACTGTGCCACGAAAACACCAAAGATTGTTCAACAGTAATATAATTTGTTCTCTCTGATGTGCACATCGATAACTTACAGAAATCAAAATCACATTCACGCCTCACCTTACAATATCAGATGACGAAAAGATAGTAAAGAAAAAAAGTATAAAGGAACCGTATTGATCCGCATGGGAAATGGCAGTCTGGATCTCGAAAATTCTTTTCATTTGCCACATCATAACATATGTGTGCCATTACCCGTGTGGAATAACAGGCTTCCCATATGTTACTAAGTATAAAGACAAAACTATATCGTAAAATCATTTCGCAAAAGTCCCAAAACATAAACTGATTCCATTAGAACGAAGGTATGCGTTCCACTTACCCAGATCGGTGAATACTCTTCACTCTGGCAACACTAACAAGTGTTTACCGCGCGCTGCATCGATAGACAATGACACAGGAATGTGTCCTCATTTCTTTGCTGCGCTCTGCAGGTCGCTCGTAGTAGCAAAGAATTTGCCGCACGAAACATGTGATTCACATTAGTGATGGGCAAAACCGACCGCTTAAAACCGTTTCCGGTATTTCAGTTCAGAATAACCGGTATTTTACCTGTGTTTGCTTGGTGTCTGTGGAAATATGTGCTTTTCATTTTTCACTAATAACCAAGTAGAAAACCGAAATATCAATTAGCCAAAGTAACAGTGCTAACATTTCTCGTTTTTAAACAAACATTTCTTTAAAAAACGGGTCTTTTTATTCGTAAAATTTGCATTGGTTGAAGTATTGAATTATTACAGAAAGTAGGAAAAGCTATCAGTGTTATTTTAATAACGATGCCGACAGAAGTGAGCGACAAACACACGGCACAGGAAATGGTACAGCATTGCTGAGACACTCAATAACGTACCTGTTGCCGTGAGTGGTGGTTTAAAGGTACAACTGTGCACGTGCAGTGTTGAAGACTTGCCTATCACCAGGTCCATAGGACAGTTTCTCACTGTCGTCGCCGGAGATGCATTATACCGCATAATGACGCCAACCTAGTCTGGAAATATTTTTACGAAGTGACGTAACGATCAAGTAAAATGTTTCATTTGCTTTGAAAGATTAAAGATTTTTCTGCTATTTCCATGAAATAATAAAAGAAGAAGAAAATTACGGTAACACTGCCGCTCGGGATTAGCCGAGCGGTCTAAGGCGCTGCAGTCACGGACTGTGCGGTTGGTCCCGGCGGAGGTTCGAGTCCTCCCTCGGGCATGGTTGTTTGTGTGTGCTTGTCCTTAGGATAATTTACGTTAAGTAATGTGCAAGCTTAGGGACTGATGGCCTTAGCACTTAAGTCCCATAAGATTTCACACACATTTGAACATTGTTTTGAACGGTAACAATAATAAAATAGAAAATTAACAATAATTCACATACATGTCGTGTGACTAGAGCCTCCGGTCGCGTAGACCACTCGCCGGGTGTAAATCTCTCTAACTGACGCCACTTCGGCGACTTGCGCAGCGATCGGGATGAAATGGTGATGATTAGGACAACACAAAACTCAGTCCCCGAAAAGAGAAAATCTCCGTCCGGGCCGAGAGTCGAACCCGGGCCCTTAGGACTGACGGTCTGACGCGCTGACCACTCAAATACCGGGGCCGGACAATAATTCATTAATAGCAAACAATAAAATACAAAGTAGGTGATCTGTTGCTGTGTCTACATACAACGAAAAGCCAAGGAAACCGGTATCAGTATTCAAATACAGAGATATGTAAACAGGCAGAATACGGCGCTGCGGTCGGCAACGCCTATATAAGACAGCAAGTGCCTGTCGCAGTTGTTAGATCGGTTATTGTTGCTACACTGGAAAGTTACCAAGATTTAAGTGAGTTTGAAAATACTCTAAAAAACTAATCTAAACTCCGCCAGAACAGGCCATGAATGCCCAATGATACCGACCGGCCGCCGTGTCATCCTCACTGGATGCGGATATGGAGGGGCATGTGGTCAGCACACCGCTCTCCCGGCCGTATGTCAGTTTACGAGACCGGAACCGCTACTTCTCAGTCAAGTAGCCGCTTGCCAACAGCGGTCGGCAGAGCGGATGGTCACCCATCCAAGTGCTAGCCCAGCCCGACAGCGCTTACCTTCGGTGATCTGACGGGAACCGGTGTTACCACTACGGCCATTCCGTTGCAGTGAGTTTTGACGTGACGTTATAGCCGGTGCACGAGCGATGGGACACAGCATCTCCGAGGTAGCGATGAAGTGGGGATTTACCCATACAACCATTTCAAGGGTGTACCGTGAATGTCAGGAATTCGGTAAAACATCAAATCGCCGACATCACCGCGGCCGGAAAAAGGTCCTGCACGAACGGGACGAACGACGACTGAAGAGAATCGTTCAGCGTGACAGAAGAGTAACCCTACCCACAAATTGCAGCAGATTCCAGTGCTGGAGCATCAATAAGTGACCCCGCGCCAAGAATTCAACGAAATATTATTGATATGGGCTTTCGGAGCTGAAGTCCCACTCGTTTACCCATGATCACTGCACGACGCAAACCTTTACTCCTCGCTTGGGTCCGTCAACACCACCATTGGACTGTTGATGACTGCCGGCCGGAGAGGCCGAGCGGTTCTAGGCGCTACACTCTGGAACCGCGCGACCCCTACGGTCACAGGTTCGAATCCTGCCTCGGGCAAGGATGTATGTGATGTCCTTAGGTTAGTTAGATTTAAGTAGTTCTAAGTCTAGGGGACTGATGACCTCAGAAGTTAAGTCCCATAGTACTCAGAGCCACTTGATTTTTGTTGATGGCTGGAAACATGTTGCCTGGTCGGACGAGTCTCGTTTCAGATTGTATCGAGTGGATGGACGTGTATGGGTATGAATCCATGGACCCTGCAAGTCATCAGGGGACTGTTCGAGCTGGTGGAATCTCTGTAATTGTGTGGTGCGTGTGCAGTTGGAGTGATATGTCACCCCCGATACGTCTATATACGATTCTGACAGGTGACACGTACGTAAGCATCGTGTCTGATCCCTGCATCCGTTCTTTCCCATTGTGCATTTCTACGGACTTGGGCAATTCCAGCAGGACAATGCGACACGCCACACGTCCAGAATTGCTGCAGAGTGGCTCAAGGAACACTTTTCTGTGTGTAAACATTTCCGCTGGCCACCAAACTGGCCAGGTATGAACATTATTGAGCGTATCTGGGATGCCTTGCAACGTGCTGTTCAGAAGAGGTTTCCACCCCCTCGTACTCTTACAGATTTATGGACAGCCCTGCAGGATTCATGGTGTCAATTGCCCCCAGGATTACTTCAGACATGAGTCGTGTCCATGCCACGTCATGTTGCAGCGTTTTGCGTGCTCACGGGGGCCACACACGATATTAGGCATGTGTACCAGTTTCTTTGACTATTCAGTGCAATATAGCTTTATCTACCTGTAGTCCTTGAAAACGGACAAATTGACAAGAAACACGGACTTCTTCAATCTCACTCTTTAGGACTGACTATTGCTATTCCCCAAACAGTGTTATTTTCCCTGGTTACAACGTGATTTTTGAGCAGAGCTTCAAAAAACTGATATCAGTTGGAGAACGCTACTGATTTTTTGTAGCATTCACCCACTTGCAGTTTTCCAGAAAAGCGGAGAGCGGTGAACGGTCGAAGTTTTCTTTTATTTGTCTCTTTTATTTGATATTCTGATTCTGTGTATCTTAAAACTGAGTCAAATTATTCACTCTTTGTTCGATTTCTACGTTTATTACAGGAAATAAAAGCAATAAAAAAGTTCGGTTATATAACCGCGACTTTACCAGTCAGGTTAAAGTGACATGAAAAAAAAATCGATGTAACCCAAAATCGGTTGTTTCAGCGATAACCGCCACCCCTGTATTCAACGTAATGAAGACAAAGAGATACTCATAGCTCTCGAAGTATGCGTTTTAGTGCCCATGTTTATTGAACATTTTTGTCTTATTTCGGTCCATCCCATCAGCTCCCAAAATATTGAATAATCCTGTTTACACATCTGATATGGAGCTGAAGATCGACACACGCAACACCACTAAAGTAGTCCATATAAAACGTCCGTCAGAACTTCCAGATGGAAATTTTAAATTCCCAACGATGTTCTTATACCGTACGTACTGCGCCACATTATTTGACCCCAAATGTCTAGCTCATAGTGTTATGGTTCAAATGGCTCTGAGCACTATGGGACTTAACATCTGGGGTCATCAGTCCCCTAGAACTTAGAACTACTTAAACCTAACTAACCTAAGGACATCAGACACATCCATGCCCGAGGCAGGATTCGAACCTGCGACCGTAGCGGTCGCGCGGTTCCAGACTGATGCGCCTAGAACCGCTCGGCCACACCGGCCAGCTCATAGTGTTAATTTATTTAAAATACTTGCGTAAATACTCGGAATACGTAAAAGAAAAGGGATGATTTCCATCACGACTGCTTTAACTCTCAGAGGCCGTATGTTTTCACTGGTTCGTCGTGAGCCACTTTTCATTTCATGGTACGAGGCTGCCATTCCAGGTGTCAGCAGTAATTCTTCTGTCAAGGCAAAGAGGAAGAAAGAGTTAGAGCCCACGGTGTTTTATAGAGACGTTAACGTACTCTCTTACAACCTTCACACGTTGAGCAGTAACTTACACAGGAGTGATGCAATCTTCTCTCACTACTGGTATTTTAGTGCGTGACCTGCCACATAAAAAGCTGCTGCGTTAACCATTAAAAAACGCGACGGTGGACAAGAGATGTAGTGGGCGAGCCTTACATTTATTTGCTTTAATGCTCCCTAATCTAACAGCCATATTTTAATAATTTTCATCATCGTCACATCATCATTATTATCAACATCATCACTATGATCATCATCATCACATTATCATCATCGTCATATTACAGTACTGTCATCATATCATGATCTTCTTTACATCATTGTCATCATACCATAATCATCATCTGATCGTTCTTATCTTACTTGTGATCTTATCTTACTTGTGATCTTATCATTTTCATCTTACCACTGTCATCTCACCACTGTCATCTTCTCATTGTCATTTTATCATCTTATCACTGTCAGCAAATCAGAATCATCATATAAACATCATTGTCATAACATAATCATTGTATTATAATCGTCATCTCCTGAAGGCGTAGTAACCTAGTTGCTACAACCACTCTCCCCTATTTTCTGTTGTCCATCTCTTGATAATTTTGGCACCACTGGTTACCTTTAATAAATCGTCCACTATTCTCTTTCTTGTCATCTCTTTGGTTTCCTCTCCCGAAATTTGTCCCTTTGCATGTATGTTAAAAAGTTAATGCGGCTCAATAACTGCCCCAAATGCCCCAAAAGTTTTGTTCTCCTTTTATGGATATCTGTTAAAAGGCTTTTCAGCTCATTTGCTTTTTTATAACATCTTCCATGGATTTTACTTCTGCACAGTTGTTGCACGTTATCCCGCTGCAAAGCGACCGTTCAGTCACCTTTACGTGCTTTCTCTCTGTCTTCTATCTACACGCTGTCTTCTTTTCTATACAAAACATTTAGTTCAACAGCAGTTAGTTCTCTTCGTTCATTGAAGCCACGTTTAGTCGCACCAATTCTTTTTCTGATCTTGATGGTGCATCTGTTGTCGTCTGTAATCAGAGTGCCTAAATAACAAAATTTATCAACCTTGTTCAATTTCATTTCTTCCGATTGGGATGGCAAGTGTCTTCCTCATTTTTCGTTAGCTTACTTTTATAATTTTGGTTTTTTGATATCGTTATGTCCAAACTGGTTTGGAGAGGAATGTGCAGATGCCCTGGAAAGGAGAAAGGAAGCCAGGAACAAATGGCTGAAGGGGACAAATCTGGCATAGGCCAAAGCACAATTTGAGGAGGTCCGAAAGACTACACAAGCAATTCTGAGAAGAGCAAAGAGGAAATACATAAGGAATATCATCACTGAAGCAGAAACAGAGGACAAAAGACGAGGGAAATGTTTCTGAGGGTGAAGTACCTCTGCAAAGGTCACCAGGCCAAGCAGAAATTTGTCAAAGATTCCCTTGATAAGATCCTGATGAACGATAGGGACATAGCTGAGAGATGGAAAGAGTACTTTCGACAGCTGCTAAATTGTGATGAACCCGAACTGCAGTTTGATTTCCAGTACCCAATTACAGCCGATGCAGACTATCCCCCACCTACCCTGGATGAGATAAAAACCAGAATCAGACACCTTAAACAGAATAAGAGTCCAGGTCAAGATGGAATACAGGCTGAAATGATCCTGGCAGGAGAAGAGAAACTTTCAGAAAAAATACACCGACTGATACAGGCAATATGGATCAAAGAAAAACTACCAGGAGAATGGAAAACAGCTCTGATTTGTCCAATATATAAGAAGGGCGACAAACTGAAATGTGACAACTATCGAGGAATCGCCCTGCTTAATGTCTGCTATAAGATCATGTCCAATTGCGTCATACATAGAATTCAGCCAGTGGCAGAATCGGTGATTGGGAAGTACCAGGGAGGTTTCCGGCCAGGACGGTCAACAGTAGACCACATCTTCAGTCTCCGGCAGCTCACTGAGAAACTGGATGAATAGGGTAAAGATTCGCATATTTTATTCGTTGATTTTAAGAAGGCCTACGATTGCATACATCGCAAGAGCCTGCTCAACTGTTTAAGGGAGTTTGGCATAGCAGAGAAACTCATCAATCTGATAAAGATCTGTCTGAACGAGACACATGAAGATGGGAAATCGCGTAACTGAGGAATTTGAAATTGTGACAGGACTCAGGCAAGGAGATGGGTTGTCCCCTATCCTGTTCAACTTTGCCCTCGAGAAGATCATACCCGAGACCTTCCAAGAGAACGAAGGGATTGAAATCGAAGGAAAGAGACTGGCATACTTAGCCTATGCAGACGACATCTGTTTACTCTCTAGGTCGATCTCTTGTAGAATTTTAGAACATGTTTTTTGCTCGCGTATCATGTCATTTCTGGAAACCCAGAATCTACTATGTAGGAATCAACATGGATTCCGGAAACAGCGATCGTGTGAGACCCAACTCGCCTTATTTGTTCATGAGACCCAGAAAATATTAGATACAGGCTCCCAGGTAGATGCTATCTTTCTTGACTTCCGGAAGGCGTTCGATACAGTTCCGCACTGTCGCCTGATAAACAAAGTAAGAGCCTACGGAATATCAGACCAGCTGTGTGGCTGGATTGAAGAGTTTTTAGCAAACAGAACACAGCATGTTGTTATCAATGGAGAGACGTCTACAGACGTTTAAGTAACCTCTGGCGTGCCACAGGGGAGTGTTATGGGACCATTGCTTTTCACAATATATGTAAATGACTTAGTAGATAGTGTCGGAAGTTCCATGCGGCTTTTCGCAGATGATGCTGTAGTATACAGAGAAGTTGCAGCATTAGAAAATTGTAGCGAAATGCTGGAAGATCTGCAGCGGATAGGCACTTGGTGCAGGGAGTGGCAACTGACCCTTAACATAGACAAATGTAATGTATTGCGAATACATAGAAAGAAGGATCCTTTATTATATGATTATATGATAGCGGAACAAACACTGGTAGCAGTTACTTCTGTAAAATATCTGGGAGTATGCGTGCGGAACGATTTGAAGTGGAATGATCATATAGAATTAATTGTTGGTAAGGCGGGTACCAGGTTGAGATTCATTGGGAGAGTGCTTAGAAAATGTAGTCCATCAACAAAGGAGGTGGCTTACAAAACACTCGTTCGACATATACTTGAGTATTGCTCATCAGTGTGGGATCCGTACCAGATCGGTCTGACGGAGGAGATAGAGAAGATCCAAAGAAGAGCGGCGCGTTTCGTCACAGGGTTATTTGGTAACCGTGATAGCGTTACGGAGATGTTTAATAAACTCAAGTGGCAGACTCTGCAAGAGAGGCGCTCTGCATCGCGGTGTAGCTTGCTCGCCAGGTTTCGAAAGGGTGCGTTTCTGGATGAGGTATCGAATATATTGCTTCCCCCTACTTATACCTCCCGAGGAGATCACGAATGTAAAGTTAGAGAGATTCGAGCGCGCACGGAGGCTTTCAGACAGTCGTTTTTCCCGCGAACCATACGCGACTGGAACAGGAAAGGGAGGTAATGACAGTGGCACGTAAAGTGCCCTCCGCCACACACCGTTGGGTGGCTTGCGGAGTATCAATGTAGATGTAGATGTAGATGTAGAAGAGGAGCTGGAGCAAATGATACCTAGGGGCACTTTTCACTGAGAACTCGTCATGTGAAGCAGAGATCAATGCCAGAATACAAGCAGGAAACCGATCTTACCACAGCCTAGCACAACTGCTTCGGTCCAGATATCTCTCCAGACAGTTCAAGATTCGACTATACAAAACCCTGATCCAGCCTGTTGTTCTATATGGCTGTGAGACATGGAGTATCCGGAAACAGGACTTCCATAAGCTCCTTGTCTTTGAGAGAAAAGTGCTTCGGAAGATCTTCGGTCCGGTTCCAGATGCAGATACACAGGAATGGATGATCAGATACAACCAAGAGCTTGAGGAACTATACCAGCAGCCCAACATAGCAGGAGGTGTCAAAGCCAAACGAATGTAGTGGGCCGGCGATGTGGCCCGGATGGAGGATCACAGATGGCCTCGGAAGCTCATGGATTTCACACCTACAGGAAAGAGACCGCCAGGGAGACCCGAGAAGCGTTGGAGGGATGGACTCCATGAAGATTTAAACCAAGTGTCAAAAGATGTGAACGGATGGCGGATAGCACCAATGGACAGAATACAGTGGAGGAGGAAACTTGTAGATGCGTGCGGTCCACTGGGCCTGATCACCTAGTAGTAGTAGTAGTAGTAGTAGTAGTAGTTATGTCCAAACTTTTTCATAATTGCATAAAATGTGCTCAGACACGAACATTATTGAGCATATCTGGTATTCCTTGCAACGTGCCTTTCAGAAGAGATCTCGACCCCCTCGCACTATTAGGCTACGGATTTTTGCAGGATTCATGGTGTCAGTTCCCTCCAGCACTACTTCAGACATTAGTCGAGTGGATGCCACGTCGTGTTGCGGCACTTGTGCGTGCTGGCGTGGGCCCTACACGATATTAGGCAGGTGTACCAGTTTCTTTAGCTTTTCAGTATATGTCGCCGAACTGGCAGCAGAATAAATAACAATTTGAAAATTTAGACGACTGAAAGGTGTTTGATTTGGCAATCTGTACTGAACAGCCGAAGTCCCGCAACCACCTTTTATAATTACGCTAGACAGACCTAATCGAAAGTGTTCCAGAGTTCCAGCCGCCATGAAGATGTAGATATGTATGTGCCTCATATTAATATCCGCCAATAGGCCCGGAAACCTATTCATCAAAGACAAGGCGATTCTCTCGCTATGGGACACTGCTTAGCAGGAAAATTAGTAGACATTTTTATTAACCAGCTAGAAAAGACTTTCTTCGAGACGAATCCAGAGATTCTGACGAATATAGTACATTACAGACGATATGCTGATGATTCAATTATTCTTTATAAAGGCAGTAAAACGCAGATAGAAGATGTGGCACACAACTTAAGCAGTATGCAGTCCAAGATAAAATTCACGATAGAAATTGAAGTAGCCATAAAGATAAACTTCCTAGGTCTGACGATTCATAGCAAAAATGGTAGACACGCGTTTCAAATATTTAGGAAAGCAACATGTACGGACGTGATTATCAATGCCCACTCCAATCACCCACTACGTCAGAAACATGTTTATTTTTATTCAGTGTTCCACAGAATAGTAAAACTTCCATTATGTCAAACTGAAGTGAAAAAATCACTTGACATATTAAGAAAGGTCGCCCTTGCGAATGATTATGGCCCAGATATAGTTAACTGCATACATAGCAAAATTAAAAACAAGATAAAAAGGAGCGAGTAACGGCAGGTAAAACCGACATCCGAACAGGATAAGTACGCTCGTATGAAATATACAGACAAAATATCAGATAAAATCGAACATATATTCGGAAGAAACGGCGTGAACATTTAGGACTTCCGATAATTTAAAAAGACTAGTGCGTCATAACTTGCCACGGAAATGTAATAAATACCCGGCCGGAGTGGCCGAGCGGTTGTAGGCGCTACATTCTGGAACCGCGCGACCGCTACGGTCGCAGGTTCGAACCCTGCCTCGGGCATGGATGTGTGTGATGTCCTTAGGTTAGTTAGGTTTAAGTAGTTCTAAGTTCTAGGGGACTGATGACCTCACAAGTTAAGTCGCACAGTGCTCAGAGACATTTGAACCATTCGAACCAGTTTGACAACGCATCAACCTTTGTTCAGTGTATTCCGCCTTTAGGAATGAACTGTATGTATTTCGCATATATTCAGTTAGATTACTAATAAGGTGGTTAAATATTGAACTTATTTTTAGATTGTAATACAAATTTTCTTTTGTATTGCTTTAGGATCTGAAGATGGTAATTGTATGGCCGAAACCGATTTTGACTGTTTCATAAGAATGTGATTGCATCTATAAATAAACAAAAAAATTTTTACAAAATGTTCACTCACTCCATTGGTAAAATGTCGTTTTTCCCAAAACCTGTTCATCAGATAGTGAAGACATTTTTCTTTCTCTAAACACAAAAATGGAAGAGAACAGGAAATCGGTAATTTTGGTACATCTACATATACATTTATACTCCGCAAGCCACCCGAACGGTGTGTGGCGGAGGGCACTTTACCTGCCACTGTCATTACCTCCCTTTCCTGTTCCACTCGCGAATGGTTCGCGGGAAGAACGACTGTCTAAAAGCCTCCGTGCGCTCTCGAATCTCTCTAATTTTACATTCGTGATCTCCTCGGGAGGTATAAGTAGGGGGAAGCAATATATTCGATACCTCATCCAGAAACGCACCCTCTCGAAACCTGGACAGCAAGCTACACCGCGATGCAGAGCGCCTCTCTTGCAGAGTCTGCCACTCGAGTTTACTAAACATCTCCGTAACGCTATCACGCTTACCAAATAACCCTGTGACGAAACGCGCCGCTCTTCTTTGGATCTTCTCTATCTCCTCTGTCAGCCCGACCTGGTACGGATCCCACACTGATGAGCAATACTCGAACGAGTGTTTTGTAAGCCACCTCCTTTGTTGATGACTAAATTTTCTAGGGACTCTCCCAATGAATGTCAACCTGGCATCCGCCTTACCAACAATTAATTTTATACGATCATTCCACTTCAAATCGTTCCGTACCCATACTCCCAGATATTTTACAGAAGTAACTTCTACCAGTGTTTGTTCCGCTATCATATAATCATACAATAAAGGATCCTTCTTTCTATGTATCCGCAATACATTACATTTGTCTATGTTAAGGGTCAATTGCCACTCCCTGCACCAAGTGCCTATCCGCTGCAGATCTTCCTCCATTTCGCTGCAATTTTCTAATGCTGCAACTTCTCTGTATAGTACAGCATCATCCGCGAAAAGCTGCATGGAACTTCCGTCACTTTCGTGGACTGTACAATTACTTACTAAGCGTTTATGTAGATGTTTGGCAATACTCAATTTAACAGCTGTAAACTGATTATGTAATGGCCCAGTCGTGTACAATAAAGTTTTTGAGATTTTACAAGCGGATGTAGCCTTGCAATGGGGGGCCGTTCGACAGACGTGGAAGCCACACGACGCTATTCTTCTAAGCTTGCTTCTGTGCTCGGCAGAGCGCAGGCGTGCACAGGCGGTATTTTGCCGTCAGCTGAGAGTAACGACGTCGCACAGTTGTCTGCATCATCGGCCACTCCTTCTCCCATGCGACCATTCCCAGAAGGCCGGTTACTGCTGACGTTACGAGGGTGGCTTTGTCGACGACCGACGCTCAATCTTGTAGGTTTATGCCTCATAAAACTACGCGGCGAAACGCTGGGCCATTGTCACACTGGAAACTATTATTTGGCGAAAAGGTTTAAAAAGTTGGCTGGAATCTAAATACTGAGAAACTATAGCGGAATCTGTTATCATATTCTGCACGTCTGTTTCCGCAAGTCAACATATGGTGAGTGAGAAACGGTTGTAGATAACTATTCGTACGAGGTCCAATTCCTCCGATTTTCTAGTTGTTGCCATATCGAGAGGCGTTTCCGGTAGGAAGAAAAATGTGACTTAACAGAAGAAGGACTTCTAACCCGAGATCGCTATAAATAAACTTTATTGAAGGTAATCGGTTTCGGTAAAAGTCAGTTAACATCTTCAGATCTGTAATAAAATTACAAGAACTCCTACAAACTGTTGTACAAATAATGCTACATTGAGCCATTTAACCGAGCCCGACTCGGGCCTATAATGATATGTTTACGTAATGTGTATACATTTATAAATGTCCCCGTTCGTTGTCGCTAATTATAACAATATGTTTACATTTGTGCTGTAACATATAGCTATAATCAACGTTGGAAACATATTTGCGAACGCCGACCGTGTGCGGCTGTTTCTTGTTGGATCGTCTGATCAGTCGGAAGTTGCATTTCAGGGGAGAGTAAATGCCTATCCAAAATATAATTATTTTTAGATAGCTCAACATGGATTTCCTAAGGGACTGTAGTTTATCATGCATTTACCAGTAGAATATGGCGCGGAGAACATATTTCGCCGCATGCATCTTCCGTCCGATTTCGACGAAAGAATTCGTGACTGTGAACTCTCTATTTGGCAGAAACATAAAGAAAATTAAATAACTTCATGAAGGAGTGCGACATAAATTCTGTACTAAACGAATAGTCCATACACCAGTTCCATTTAACTCTGAATTTATGGCAATTAATGGATGAACTTACACTGCAATGAAGGATTTAACATGGATGCCGTTTTGAGTGGCACTTCTCGTAATAAAAATAATTCCTTTGACGTTTTCACATACACGTCGCACAATAAATCTACTGCTATGCAGTATTGCACTTTCAGTATTGCACTTTTATTTTACACTAGAATAATATTATTTTTAACAATAATAATACAGCGGCAAGACATGCGCGTCCGACACAAGTTACAAGAGACAAGAGAAAATGAGTGAGTAACTGTTCATCGAGAATATTTCTTACTTCAAAAGAATGTGTAGAAGTATTCTTCTTCTGACCGTTTTTCGCGCCGCGGTTTTCAAAGTCAGTAACTCACTACATCTCTGACGGCCCTTCCACAATAAACACGTTACGTCACAGTTCGTTCACCTTTTTACATTCTCGCAACTTTACTTGCTAACTGTAGCTGTTGCCGAGATACTGCTCGATTAGTGAATAATTTAAAATGATAAGGCAATCGCCGCGCCGGATTAGCCGAGCAGTCTAAGGTGCTGCAGTCATGGACTGTGCGGCTGGTCCCGGCGGAGGTTCGAGTCCTCCCTCGGGCATGGGTGTGTGTGTTTGTCCTTAGGATAATTTAGGTTAAGTAGTGGGTAAGCTTAGGGACTGATGACCTTAGCAGTTAAGTCCCATAAGATTTCACACACATTTGAACATTTGATGCCGGCCGGAGTGGCCGTGCGGTTCTGGGCGCTACAGTCTGGAGCCGAGCGACGCAACGGTCGCAGGTTAGAATCCTGCCCCGGCCATGGATGTGTGTGATGTCCTTAGGTTAGTTAGGTTTAATTAGTTCTAAGTTCTAGGCGACTGATGACCTCAAAAGTTAAGTCGCATACTGCTCAGAGCCATTTGAACCATTTGAACATTTGATAAGGCAATCACATAATGTTACAGGCCCCACATCATAGCCAGTCTCGACACTGTGTAGAATGACATACTTTAGCTATGCTATAGTTCAGGGTAAAAACTTAAACATTGCACACTTCCCTCGGTCCAGGCAAATGGAGGAAATGGGCTGGTTCTTTTGCATTATTTGTGATCTAGGATTGACCTTGGGAGACCTATAAATGGACCACTTGTTCATATGATGTTCATAGAAAAAAAATCCGGAAACAAATCATTATTTTTGGAACGAAAAGTACTAGTTGTGGGGATGGCCGCTTCTACTGTTTCTATTCCTCGAAACTTTTACTGCGTGTTCTTAAATGATGCTGTCGGAAACACTGAATTTTTTTTCGCACATCATTATCCGTTACCGAGATACAGCATTTCAAATTTCCCCTGCATATGAACGTAAAAAATGTACCGGTATGAGGCGTGAATGTAGCTTTAGCTGAAGTATTGATTACACGACAAGACTCTAGGGATATCGAAAGAGTGCTGTCTCCAAACTATGTTTTTAGTTGCCTTTTTTTTCACCAACAAAACATTATGACGCTCTTTTTATATATAATGGACACGTCACTGCTTCACAAATGTGCAGTGACAAAAAAATGGCACAAAAAGCGTCTAAGCATAACTAGAAAGAGCTTAAAATGACTGCCAAAAATTGTATAAAACTTGAGAGACTGCAAATTAAGTGAAATATTTCTTATAATATTTTTACTCTCTTAACGTACAAATCGTAAACCGGGCGTTTTGAAGAATCGCGATCTCTGAGTAAATTGTCGAAAAAAAAAAAGGTATAGCTAAAGATTTTGTGTTAACCTTTGTACAGGGCCCCCACGAATAACCAGAAGTGTCGCAACAGGATGTGGCAGGCAGTGCCGGATGGACTTGACACCATGAATCCTGCATGGCTGTCCATAAATCTGTAAGAGTACCAGGAGGTGGAGATCTCTTCTGAACACCACACTGCAAGGCATCCCATAATGTTCATGTCTGGGGATCTGGTGGCCACTGGAAGTGTTTAAACTCAGAATAGTGTTCCTGGAGCTACTCTGTAGCAATTCTGTAGGGTATCGCATTGTCCTGCTGGAATTGCCCAAGTCCGTCGGAATGCACAATGGACATCAACAGATGCAGGTGATCAGACAGGATGCTCAAGTGCGTGCCTCCTGTCAAGAGTCGTATATAGACTATCAGGCGCCCCACATCGCTCCAGCTGCACACGCCCCACACCATTACAGAGCCTCCCCCAGCTTCACCAGTCCCCTAATCCATGAGGTCCACACCCGTATACAGGGAAGACGAATGGAATATTCCAGAATTTGAAACACGAACAGCTGCTAGCATGAGTTTCTTAGAAGTAGATACCTTAGGGGTTGCGAAGCAACTCAAATCGCTTGATACGGGCAAGTCTTCAGGTCCAGATTGTATACCGATTAGGTTCCTTTCAGATTACGCTGATGCAATAGCTCCCTACTTAGCAATCATATACAACCGCTCGCTCACCGATAGATCTGTACCTACAGATTGGAAAATTGCGCAGGTCGCACCAGTGTTTAAGAAGGGTAGTAGGAGTAATCCATCGAACTACAGACCTATATCATTGACGTCTGTTTGCAGTAGGATTTCGGAGCATACACTGTATTCAAACATTATGAATCACCTCGAAGGGAACGATCTGTTGATACGCAATCAGCATGGTTTCAGAAAACATCGTTCTTGTCCAACGCAGCTAGCTCTTTATTCGCACGAAGTAATGGCCGCTATCGACAGGGGATCTCAAGTTGATTCCGTATGTCTGGATTTCTGGAAAGCTTTTGACACCGTTCCTCACAAGCGACTTCTAATCAAGCTGCGGGCCTATGGGGTATCGTCTCAGTTGTGCGACTGGATTCGTGATTTCCTGTCAGGAAGGTCGCAGTTCGTAGTAATAGACGGCAAATCGTCGGGTAAAACTGAAGTGATATCAGGTGTTCCCCAGGGAAGCGTCCTGGGACCTCTGCTGTTCCTGATCTATATAAATGACCTGGGTGACAATCTGAGCAGTTCTCTTAGGTTGTTCGCAGATGATGCTGTAATTTACCGTCTAGTAAGGTCATCCGAAGACCAGTATCAGTTGCAAAGCGATTTAGAAAAGATTGCTGTATGGTGTGGCAGGTGGCAGTTGACGCTAAATAACGAAAAGTGTGAGGTGATCCACACGAGTTCCAAAAGAAATCCGTTGGAATTCGATTACTCGATAAATAGTACAATTCTCAAGGCTGTCAATTCAACTAAGTACCTGGGTGTTAAAATTACGAACAACTTCAGTTGGAAAGACCACATAGATAATATTGTGGGGAGAGCGGGCCAAAGGTTGCGTTTCATTGGCAGGACACTTACAAGATGCAACAAATCCACTAAAGAGACATCTTACACTACACTCGTTCGTCCTCTGTTAGAATATTGCTGCGCGGTGTGGGATCCTTACCAGGTGGGATTGACGGAGGACATTGAAAGGGTGCAAAAAAGGGCAGCTCGTTTTGTATTAATAGGGTGAGAGTGTGGCAGATACGATACGCGAGTTGGGATGGAAGTCATTAAAGCAAAGACGTTTTTCGTCGCGGCGAGATCTATTCACGAAATTTCAGTCACCAACTTTCTCTTCCGAATGCAAAAATATTTTGTTGAGCCCAACCTATATAGGTAGGAATGATCATCAAAATAAAATAAGAGAAATCAGAGCTCGAACAGAAAGGCTTAGGTGTTCGTTTTTCCCGCTCGCTGTTCGCGAGTGGAATGGTAGAGAGATAGTATGATTGTGGTTCGATGAACCCTCTGCCAAGCAGTTAAATGTGAATTGCAGAGTAATCATGCAGATGTAGATGTAGACCATCCACTCGATACAGTTTGAAACGAGACTCGTCCGACGAGGAAACAAAAATGGTTCAAATGGCTCTGAGCACTATGGGACTCAACTGCTGTGGTCATAAGTCCCCTAGAACTTAGAACTACTTAAACCTAACTAACCTAAGGACATCATACACATCCATGCCCGTGGCAGGATTCGAACCTGCGACCGTAGCGGTCGTGCGGTTCCAGACTGTAGCGCCTTTAACCGCTCGGTCACTCCGGCCGGCGACGAGGAAACATGTTTGCAGTCATCAACAGTCGAATGTCAGTGTTGACGGGCCCAGGCGAGGCGTAAAGCTTTGTGTCGTGCAGTCATCAAGGGTACACGAACGGTTCCGAAAGTCCATGTCGATGATGTTTCGTTGAATTGTTAGGACGCCGATACTTGTTGATGGCCCAGCAATGAAATCTGCAGCAATCTGCGGAAGCGTTGCACTTATGTCACGTTGAACGGTTCACTTCAGTCATCGTTGGTCCCGTTCTCGCAGAATCTTTTTTCCAGCCGCAGCGATATCTGATGTTTTACAACATTCTTGATATTCACGGTACACTCGTGAAATGGACGTACATCGCTACATCGCAGATACTTTGTCCCATCGGTCGTACGCCGACTTAACACCGCATAATCTTGATTACTTGCCATTGTAGCAGTAGGAACCGATCTAACAAGTGCGCCAGACACTTGTTGCCTTATGTAATCGTTGCCGACCGCAGCGCCGTATTCCGCCTGTTTACATATGTAAGTATTTGTATACGATAGCCTATGCCATTTCCTTTGGCTCTACAGGGTATTTGTCAAAGTATATAAATAAACTGTGACAACTGTACTGATCTACAGAATTCGTTTCTTACAGCATAGGCAGCATCTCGCGCTGCAGCAGGGAAATGAATGGAATCAGCAGAAAAATGCTCTTGGTTGACAACAAAAAAGGCGAATACGATCCGCTTTACAAGACGGCGACAGAAAGGTGAGGAAGCAGCGGTGTCAATCCCCATTCCGTCTTCCGTGCCGAAAGTTTCGGCACGCGAACATGCTCTCGCTTTTTTGTGCTGAGTGAGAGTAGCGGAGAGACAGCGGCGGTTTCTCTAAGTACTGTCACCGAACTTGCATACAAAATCGACCGCCACGCTCCGCGGCAGAGGTCTCGTGCAGCACGGAGAGATTTATTATTGAAATTTGAAGAGCATCCGTTACAGCCGGTGTCGGGAACACATTTCTTTTAGTTTACTCATTGAGCACGAAGGGGCGATCTGTAGCGATTAGTGATTCCCTAGGAGAGGAAGAAGTTCTTAGCCTAGATCGCAAAAAAAACTTTATTGTAGATGTATGTTACCATCTTCAGATGGCACATCAGAATGCCCCACAAATCTGGATACAGCGCGATTCCTCCAGCCAGCCAAAGATAGACCCACAATGAGGCCTACTTCAAAGCCTGTCAGATGCTGATAGCGCCGTCTCACAGAAGTGCACGTCATCTCGGAGTCATTCACTGTGATCACCCAACATCCTCCGACGCTCTTCGCGCCCCTTACACACCATACCAGGCCTGGAAATAGCGCTAAACACGAACAATAGTAATGCACAGAGAACTGCAATTCTACAATCACTTACATACTCGCTAGAGGTGTGTACATGTACAAAGTAACATTGACATGCGCTTCATTTTTTTGGTCAGATTGGCTATGTTAGTACTTGTTCGCCGTTGTTCCACTATAAAATCGCGGCAATAAAAATTAGGGTCATCCTGCCCCTCCCCCCCCCCCCTCTTCTCTCTTTCTACTTTTGTCATTTTATCACCCTTCACTGTGTAAAGGAGGTAGTGCACTTCTTTACAACGTAACGAATACGATTTTCTAACAAGTCGAAAAAGGTGAAAGTACGACAATAGGAGAGTTTCCTATATTGAAACTGTGGTTCGGTTTGTTGTTAATACGAGTGATTATAACAGTGTAACATTCAAATAGACAAAATATCCGTTATTTTTATCTAATTAAAACTTAAAAATCATTAAATATAAAGATATGGCACGTTATTGGCTGACGTTCTAGGAGTAAAACGAAGCTGTACGTCTATTACCCGGAGTGTTAGCCTAAGTTTCTAGGTTTTTACGAACCCTTCTTGCAAACAGCATAGCTACACTGAAGCTCCAAAGAAACTGGTATAGGCATGCATATTCAAATACAGAGATATGTGAACAGGCAGAATACGGCGCTGCGGTCGGCAACGCCTATATAAGACAACAAGCGTCTGGCGAAGTTGTTACATCGGTTACTGCTGCTACAATGGCAGGTTATCTTGAATTTGAACGTGGTGCTATAGTCGGTGCACCAGCCATGGCACACAGCATCTCTGAGGTAGCGATGAAGTGGAGATTATCCTGTACGACCATTTCACGAGTGTACAGTGAATATCAGGAATCGGGTAAAACATCAAATCTCCGACATCGCTGTTGCCGGAAGAAGATCCTGCAAGAATGGGACCAACGACGACCGAAGAGAATCGTTCAGCGTGACAGAACTGCAACCCTTCCTCACATTTATGCAGATCTCAGTGCTGGGGCATCAACAAGTGTCAGCGTGCGAAACATTCAACGAGACATCGTCGATAAGGGCTTTCGGAGCCGAAGGTCCACTCGTGTACCCTTGATAATTGCACGACACTAAACCTTACTCTTCTCCTGGGTCCGTCAACACCGACATTCGACTGTTGATGACTGGAAACATGTTGCATGGTCGGACGAATCTCGTTTCAAATTGTATCGAGCGGATGGACGTATACGGGTGCTGAGACAACCTCACGAGTCCATGGACCCTGCATGTCAGCAGGGGACTGTTCGAGCTGGTGGAGGCTCTGCAATGGTGTGGGGCGTGTGCAGTTCGAGTGAAAGGGGCCCCTGATACACCTAAATACGACTGACAGGTGACACGTACGTAAGCATTTATGGACAGCCCTGCAAGATTCTTGGTGTCAGTTCCATCCAGCACTACTTCAGACGTTAGTCCAGTCCATGCCAAGTTGTGTTGCTGTAAGATATTAGGCATGCGTACCTTTTCTTTCGCTCTTCAGTGTAAAAACGCAATGACGTTTTAAATTACAATAGGAAGGAATTTTTTGAACCCTGAGTGTGGGAATCTTCTGACAGTTGATGTGTTTATCCTCCACCCCGTTCAAAAAAAATGGTTCAAATGGCTCTGAGCACTATGGGGCTTAACATCTGATGTCATCAGTCGCGTAGAACTTAGAACTACTTAAACCTAACTAACCTAAGGACATCACCCACATCCATGGCCGAGGCAGAATTCGAACTTGCGACCGTAGCGGTCGTATGGTTCCAGACTGTAGCGCCTAGAACAGCTCGGCTCGACCCCGTTTAGAGCGTCGATATGTTCAACGACGGACAGTCTTTTTCCTGCTCACTGCTGAGTCATGAAACTCCCTCAAAGCTAAGGAACTGTAGAGCTGTTTCAAATTGATCCGTATCTTATAAGTAAATTATCGTCTATCAGCCAAAGCACAATAAAACTATTCTTGGCGATTCTTAGAGCTGATTTCAAAGGAAATCACGACATTTTCCAGAGACAGCGGATATAGCAGGTGTTTTGTGGGGCGACGGATTGCGCATCAGAGTGCAGATAGAGGACACAGGTCAGAATCCTCGAAGGGAAATACGTTTTTCAAGTTTTGCATGAAATACGAAAATGGCGTCAGGAAGCCCTGGTTGTAGCATTTGATTGGATGTTGCGATCTATTGTGTTTAGTTTCAAATTAATCTCACTCTGAGGAATGGATAACTGGGTATAAACGCATGTACTCTGCGTACAAACAGTTCACTTTTTTGGAAATCATTTGTAGTAGTGAAGATATGAACATACGCTCACTCTACAGTGCCGTGTAGGACTGTGAGGTTTAGTATACGGAGAGATATAAAGCGTGTACAACGTGGAGGTAACAGAAAAGTAAGGGCTGTGCTGTTCTTGGGGGTGAACCAACTTCAGTGCCTCAAGCCAGACTTGCTTCATCTTTATGAAAGGCGATGAAACTTCGAAACTTTAAATAACAAGGATCCTAGCACAAAGACAAGAAACATTCATAGCGTGTAGGCTTTCACGGCCGGCGTCTTCAGTAATTAAAACTTCCGGGCTAAGAGCCCGTGGTCCAATAGTAGAAATACTTCTACCTGACGTTTCGTTGCCAGCTGCGGGCAACATTATCTGAGGTCAGTCTACGTCGTAGACTCACCTCAGATGATGTTGCCCGCAGCTGGCAACGAAACGTCAGGTAGAAGTATTTCTACTATTGGACCACGGCCTCTTAGCCCGGAAGTTTTAATTACTGACTGACAAAAAGCGTTGTTTCTAATAAGGTAATAAACGTGCTCACATTAACTGGTAGGTCATATCTATTTGAACGAGACCGGTGAACGGTGACTGCAAATGTAAGCGCCTGCAAACGCCAAGGAAAAAGCAATAATATTCTCTTTCTGATGTTGTGAAGATTCGTAACTGTGTTTTTTTCTTTTTTTTTCATGTGAGCGGAAATAGAGGCGTTTTACAAGTAAGTTAAAATATTCTGTGGGCCTCGATTTGAACCACCGATCTATGAACATCATATTATAAAATTCAACGGTTTACCGCTCTACTAGCTGAGCTAACAAATAAGAGCGCAGAATAGGGCAAAACCACAGTTTTCACTAAGAGTTTAGTTTTGTTGACTCACGCTGTCCTTCCTTGTAACAGTGAGAAAGTATATCTCTGAGGTAAATTAATGTTAACTGCAGAAAGTCAGCGAACTTAAGCGTCGGCGTGTTAGTATTTTGCCGGTACAGTGCAACCACATTTTACGCATCTTCTCGTACTGTGAAACACTTAAAAACAATTTCTCAGGGGTTTTTACAGGTATATTTGTACAGAGTGGTACTATACAGCAATTGTAACCCATTTTCCGAAACGTAAATTCCAAAACGAGACATCACTGTGAATTGACAGTATGTCAGTAGGAGCGACGAACTAGTCAGTGACGTCACAGGCATCACGTGACTCAAATCAGGCGTTTTAGGGGGCTTTCTAATTATTTGAATTCAATTTTTTTTTATAAGAGAACACTGAAATTCAAGAGAAAAAGCATGTTATGATCATAAAATGACATGATTAAGAATATAAGACAATTTCCAGATTACAGTCAAATACCCAATTCATCACGCACTTCACCACTTAAGAGACGATCTCCAGGATATACTTGTCCGGAACAACAGGTGGTGGGGAACTCTTGCAAATGAGGCGGACAGTGGAAGAAGAGAACCATGCATTGGTAGACTATGTGAAGGACAACTAAAATCGGCGCTGATTGAGGTCAAGACCGGCATCTCTAACTTGTAAGTTCAAATGTGTGTGAAATTTTATGGGACTTAACTGCTACAGTCATCAGTCCCTAAGCTTACATACTACTTATCCTAAATTATTCTAGGGGCAAACACACAGACCCATGCCTGAGGGAGGACTCGAACCTCCGCCGTGACCAGACGCACTGTCCACGACTGCAGCGCCTAAGACCGCTCGGCTAATCCCGCGCGCCCTCAACTTGTACGCACGGCAGACCAAGGAGCAATACCGGAAAGCTGTACTCCAATGTAGGGCTGACGTGCTCTGTAATAAAGCCTTCCAGTTTTTGGAGATGGTGGAAGGCAAAATACGTAGAGAAAAGACCTGGTCTCGGATGACCGACGGAACCCTAAATAAGGAAAGTTGAGGTCTGATTTCCGTTGCACAGGAGCAAACCACCAGAACTAATGCCATCAAAGCCAGAATAAAGAAACGAGCAAAAATATGGCTCTGAGCACTATGGGACTTAACATCTGAGGTCATCAGTCCCCTAGAACTTCTGCTTAAACCTAACTAACCTAAGGACAGCACACAACACCCAGTCATCACGAGACAGAGAAAATCCCTGACCCCGCGGGGAATCGAACCCGGGAACCCAGGCGCGGGAAGCGAGAACGCTACCGCACGACCACGCGGACAGAGAAACGAGCACATGACCCAAACAGCGGCTAGAAAGAAACTTACGAAACAGTTGACCATATCTTGAGCTGTTACAAGAAGATGGTTCAAATGGCTCTGAGCACTATGGGACTTAACATCTGTGGTCATCAGTCCCCTAGAACTTAGAACTACTTAAACACAACTAACCTAAGGACATCACACACATCCATGCCCGAGGCAGGATTCGAACCTGCGACCGTAGCGGTCACGCGGTTCCAAACTGAAGCGCTTAGAACCGCACGGCCACACCGGCCGGCACAAGAAGATGGCTCCGAAAGGCTGTAAGCAGAGGTATATTGCTGTGGCACGAATGCCGGTGGCAAGTATTTGGTGGCACCACGAGCCAGAAAAAAGTTGTCAGAAACTATGGTGTTAAATTGGCGAGAGACTTCTGACTTCAGACAGGTCGAATGCTCCAACACAATACGCCAGACATCACAACCGTGGAGAAACAGCTAGTGTTGATCATTGATACTGCCATCGCAGGTGACAGCGCGATCGACGAGAAGCAACTGGAAAAACCTACCCTATAAGAGGACTTTAAATCGAGCTAGGGTGACTCTTTGTCATACATGGAGGGACCATAGCCATGTAGAACTTTTTGGGAGAAATTTCCACCATTTGACTGTAAGCCACATTTCCCTTATTTCACATCATCATTATTTCGGCTTTATAGCCATTCTTAAACGCATTTTTGAAATGTTACAAAATGTCCGACCTGCCTAAATGACATGTCTTATACAGGGTGTTCCATTGATCGTGACCGGGCCAAATATCTCACGAATTAAGCGTCGAACGAAAAAACTACAAAGGACGAAACTTGTCTAGCTTGAAGGGGGAAACCAGATGGCGCTGTGCCCGGCCCGCTAGATGGCACTGCCATAGGTCAAACGGATATTTTTAAAAAAAATAGGAACTCCCATTTCTTATTACATATTAGTGTAGTACGTAAAGAAATATGAATGTTTTAGTTGGACCACTTTTTTCGCTTTGTAATCGATGGTGTTGTAATAGTCACAAACGTATAAGTACGTGGTATCACGTAACATTCCGCCAGTTCGGGCGGTATCTGCTTCGTGATACATTACCCGTGTTTAAATCGACCGTTTGCCAATTGCGGAAAAGGTCGATATCGTGTTGACGAATGGCTATTGTGATCAAAATGCCCAACGGGCGTGTGCTATGTATGCTGCTCGGTATCCTGGACGATATCACCCAAGTGTCCGGACCGTTCGCCGGATAGTTACGTTATTTAAGGAAAGAGGAAGTCTTCAGCCACATGTGAAACGTCAACCACGACCTGCAACAAATGATGATGCCCAAGTAGGTGTTTTAGCTGCTGTCGCGGCTAATCCGCACATCAGTAGCAGACAAATTGCGCGAGAATCGGGAATCTCAAAAACGTCGGCGTTGAGAATGCTACATCAACATCGATTGCACCCGTACCATATTTCTATGCACCAGGAATTGCATGGCGACCACTTTGAACGTCGTGTACAGTTCCGCCACTCGGCATAAGAGAAATTACAGGACGATGACAAATTTTTTGCACGCGTTCTATTTAGCGATGAAGCGTCATTCACCAACAGCGATATGGTAAACCGGCGTAATATGCGCTATTGTGCAACGGAAAATCCACGATGGTTGCGACAAGTGGAACATCAGCGACCTTGGTGGGTTAATGTATGGTGCGGCATTATGGGAGGAAGGATAATTGGCCCCCATTTCATCGATGGCAATGTAAATGGTGCAAAGTATGCAGATTTCCTACGTAATGTTCTACCGATGTTACTACAAGATGTTTCACTACGTGACAGAATGTAGATGCACTCCCAACATGATGGATGTCCGGCACACAGCTCGCATGCGGTTGAAGCGCTATTGAATAGCATATTTCATGACATGTGGATTGGTCGTCGAAGCACCATACCATGGCCCGCGCGTTCACCGGATCTGACCTCTCCGGATTTCTTTCTGTGGGGAAAGTTGAAGGATATTTGCTATCGTGATCCACCGACAACGCCTGACAACACGCGTCAGCGCATTCTCAGTGCATGTTCGAACATTACGGAAGGCGAACTACTCGCTGTTGAGAGGAATGTCGTTACACGTATTGCCAAATGCATTTAGGTTGAGGGACATCATTTTGACTATTTGTTGCATTAATGTGGTATTTACAGGTAATAACGCTGTAACAGCATGCGTTCTCAGAAATGATAAGTTCACAAAGGTACAAGGATCACATTGTAACAACCGAAATAAAATGCTGAAACGTACCTACGTTCTGTATTTTATTTTAAAAAAACCTACCTGTTACCAACTGTTCGTCTAAAATTGTGAGCCATATGTTTGTGAGTATTACAGCGCAATCTATCACAAAGCGAAAAAAGTGGTCCAACTAAAACATTCATATTGCTTTACGTACTACACTAATATGTAATAAAAAATGGGGTTCCTATTTAAAAAAAACGCAGTTGATATCCGTTTGACCTATGGCAGCGCCATCTAGCGGGCGAACCATAGCGCCATCTGGTTTCCCCCTTCAAGCTATACAAGTTTCGTCTTTGTAGTTTTTTCGTTTGACGCTTATTTCGTGAGATATTTGGCCCGGTTACGATCAATGGACCACCCTGTATACTATACATGTCATATATACTATAAACCCGTCGTCAATTATAGGTTTGTAGTACATTTAAAAAGATTTATGATGTGCGGACGTGATGAATGCAGATCACAACAACGTACTGTCTGTTAAATACCTCATGAAACTGGTTAATGTTTATTTTCTGTGCGCGACGTCAGTCAAAAAATGGTTCAAATGGCTCTGAGCATTACGGGACAACTGCTGAGGTCATCAGTCCCCTAGAACTTAGAACTACTTAAACCTAACTAACCGAAGGACATCACACACATCCATGCCCGAGGCAAGATTCGAACCTGCGACCGTAGCGGTCTCGCCGTTCCAGACTGCAGTGCCTAGAACCGCACGGCCTCTCCGGCCGGCGGACTTGTACAGCAAGAGAGAACCGATCACAGCATCCATGAAGAAGAGACGATTGTTAATTTACCGTCATATCATGAGGATGGACGGTGACCGACTAACTAAAAGAATATGTTCATCGAATCTAAAGAAAAAAGGCCAAGATGGTTCGAAGATAGTGAAAAAGATCTTAAGCAGATTGGTATCTCAGAAAGAGAAATTCCTGACAGGAACAAATTTAGAAAATTGGTGAGCAACTACAAAGGTTTTAAAATGGCGTCAACGTCCAAAAGACGGAGAGGACCATTATCCGAATAGCATAAACTGGCACTTCTTGGTGGGCTCAGAAGATATTGGCACGAAGTCAAAGCTGGAACAAGAATAATACCTAGACACAAAAATGATGTTGGTTGTTACCACGCAGTCCATAGAGGCTCAACTCGATATTGTTGTTGTTGTGGTCTTCAGTCCTGAGACTGGTTTGATGCAGCTCTCCATGCTACTCTATCCTCTGCAAGCATCTTCATCTCCCAGTACTTACAGCAACCTACATCCTTCTGAATCTGCTTAGTGTATTCATCTCTTGGTCTCCCTCTACGATTTTTACGCCCCACGCTCCCCTCCAATACTAAATTGGTGATCCCTTGATGCCTCAACACATGTCCTACCAACCGATCCCTTCTTTAGTCAAGTTGTGCCACAAACTTCTCTTCTCCCCAATCCTATTAAATACTTCCTCATTACTTATGTGATCTACCCATCTAATCTTCAGCATTCTTCTGTAGCACCACATTTCGAAAGTTTCTATTCCCTTCTTGTCCAAACTATTTATCGTCCATGTTTCACTTCCAAACATGGCTACACTCCATACAAATACTTTCAGAAACGACTTCCTGACACTTAAATCTATACTCGATGTTAACAAATTTCTTTTCTTCACAAACGCTTCCCTTGCCATTACCAGTCTACATTTTATATCCTCTCTACTTCGACCATCATCAGTTATTTTGCTCCCAAAATGGCAAAACTCATTTACTACCTTAAGCGTCTCATTTCCTAATCTAATTCCCGCAGCATAACCCGATTTAATTCGACTACATTCCATTATCCCGGTTTAGCTTTTCTTGATGTTCATCTTATATCCTCCTTTCAAGACACTGTCCATTCGATTCAACTGCTCTTACAAGTCCTTTGCTGTCTCTGACAGAATTTCAATGTCATCAGCGAACCTCAAAGTTTTTATTTCTTGTCCATGGATTTTAATACCAAGTCTGAATTTTTCTTTTGTTTCTTTTACTGCTTGCTCAATATTAAGATTGAATAACATCGGGGAGAGGCTACAACCCTGTCTCACCCCCTTCCCAACCACTGCTTCCCTTTCATGCCCCTCGACTCTTATAACCGCCATCTGCTTTCTGTACAAATTGTAAATAGCCTTTCGCTCCCTGTACTTTACCCCTGCCATCTTTAGAATATGAAAGAGAGTATTCGAGTCAACATTGTCAAAAGCTTTCTCTAAGTCTACAAATGCTAGAAACGTAGGTTTGCCTTTCCTGAATCTTTCTTCTAAGATAAGTCGTAGAGTCAGTATTGCCTCACGTGTTCCAATATTTCTACGGAATCCAAACTGATCTTCCCCGAGGTCGGCTTCTACCACTTTTTCCATTCACCTGTAAAGAATTCGTGTTAGTATTTTGTAGCTGTGACTTATTAAACTGATAGTTCGGTAGTTTTCACATCTGCCAACACCTGCTTTCTTTGGGATTGGCATAATTACATTCTTCTTGAAGTCTGAGGGTATTTCGCCTGTCTCATACATCTTGCTCACCAGATGGTAGAGTTTTGTCAGGACTGGCTCTCCCAAGGCCGTCAGTTGTTCTAATGGAATGTTGTCTACTCCCAGTGCCTTGTTTCGACTCAGGTCTTTCAGTGCTCTGTCGAACTCTTCACGCAGTATCGTATCTCTCATTTCATCTTCATCTACATCCTCTTCCATTTCCATAATATTGTCCTCAAGTGCATTAAGTACTCGATAATAATTAAAAAAATAATAATTCGCTTACAGGATGGTCGCTTTGTATCCCAAAGATACTGTGCTTAGTCCGTGACGGCAGAAAGACATGGAAAGATATGTGAGCCATGGCGGCTCGTATCGATAGTGCCACTCTGGTGGTTTATCTTCCCTGCCACGGTCAGGGCGGTAAGCAGCGCCCTCTGGGGCCTACGCGAGGAGTGACGTGGCGAGGTCTTGGGGCGGGGGAGGGGGGGAGGAGGGGTGGTGTGCCCCGGGACGTGGTGGAAGACGGTTGTCGGGTTTTGACGCAGCGAGTGTGGGACCGGACCTATCGCATGGAGATACACAAGTTGGCTCTGAACGGGAGGCGCCGTAGCAAGCAGCGGGAAGCGGGCGTCCTGTAATTTGTCTGGAGCAACGATTTTTGCACTGGATGTCCCAGTGGTTCCCGAGAGTTGCGGTGGCTGCTTTCGGAGAAGAGAATTGGCAAGAGCTTGTGTTTACGCTCTTTTCCGTACGATGTTGCTGCCTGCCATTATAAACAGGTGAAAATCAGGAGCTCGTATTGGCTATACGGGAACTGGTGATGTAAAATTACATTTGTGATTGCGTCTCACTTGTACTGTGACAATTTAGAGGCGAAAACTGTGGTGGTTTCACTAGGTCTGGTTCTTTGCTGTGCAACTAAGGGAGTCAGTTATTTGGGGTAACTGAGGGAGCACCATTATGTTGGTCTAAGTGATACGTTCTCCATGTTTTGTCTGTTGCTTTGCGAATCGAAATCGTGGGGGGGAGTACACGTGTGAGTAATTTGCTATTGTATTGATGGTTATGTTGTAAAGACTGTGCTCTGGTGTGTTAAATCACGCGCTGATTTGTAGCCAATCTAAGCAGAAGTTACCATTGCTACTGTCCTTATGATTGGCGATGTTTATCTTTTGATTGTGGGTGTGCTCACGTTAAAAAAAATTGCGGCTACTATTCATAAGGGTTGTCTAGTAAGGAAATTGCTTAAGCTTTTATCATATGCTGGTCTGTTTGCCTATCACATTGGCTTTCTATGCAGTAACTGAAGGAATGTGTATGGTGGTTCAAGATTGTAGGCTGACTAGTATTTGAACTGGTGTTGAGGTTAAGGGCGAGATCAGCATCCCGCAAACCCGCACGCTGCGCGTGGTTAAATGTTCCGCTATCGGGGAGCCGGCTCTCTGTTCTTGGATTTTATAAGGATACGTGATGGGTGCATCGCTGTAGTTTTTCGCGTGCTAAATTGCGGGGTCTCGGAGCCGTCCTAGGGCTAGTACGCTGAAAGAGAATTAACTGTACCAAACTTAAGAGAGCTTTTAGTTTGTTTTAGGTCTGTACATGGAATGATGTTGATATTTTGTCGATTGCGGCAATAACTTCCTGTGTGGGTAGATCCTCTGAGGGACTTGTATTGTACTGTTGCAGTGCAGTCCATCTGAAACGTGCTATCATTCAAAATCTCTAGTATTGCTTTCTTAAAAGGCTTCCAGTTAAATGATTGCTATTTGTCTGTTTAAATGTTTAAGTGACTTAAAGGAACAGAATATTACTTTTGTAATGTTGTACTGGTTGTTCCTTTTGGGTAATACCTGACTTATGTGTTCAATAAATGAGTGTCTAGTCAATGGTGATGCACTGTTCTATTGCTAGCCTACCCCTTCCACTCCACAGCCTATCTACATCTACATCTACGTCCATACTCCGCAAGCCACCTGACGGTGTGTGGCGGAGGGTACCTTCAGTACCTCTATCGGTTCTCCCTTCTATTCCAGTCTCGTATTGTTCGTGGAAAGAAGGACTGTCGGTATGCCTCTGTGTGGGCTCTAATCTCTCTGGTTTTATCCTCATGGTCTCTTCGCGAGATATACGTAGGAGGGAGCAATATACTGCTTGACTCTTCGGTGAAGGTATGTTCTCGAAACTTCAATAAAAGCCCGTACCGAGCTACTGAGCGTCTCTCCTGTAGAGTCTTCCACTGGAGTTTATCTATCATCTCCGTAACGCTTTCGCGATTACTAAATGATCCTGTAACGAAGCGCGCTGCTCTCCGTTGGATCTTCTCTATCTCTTCTATCAACCCTATCTGGTACGGATCCCACACTGCTGAGCAGTATTCAAGCAGTGGGCGAACAAGCGTACTGTAACCTACTTCCTTTGTTTTGGGATTGCATTTCCTTAGGATTCTTCCAATGAATCTCAGTCTGGCATCTGCTTTACCGACGATCAACATTATATGATCATTCCATTTTAAATCACTCCTAATGCGTACTCCCAGATAATTTATGGTATTAACTGCTTCCAGTTGCTGACCTGCTATTTTGTAGCTAAATGATAAAGGATCTATCTTTCTGTATATTCGCAGCACATTACACTTGTCTACATTGAGATTCAATTGCCATTCCCTGCACCATGCGTCAATTCGCTGCAGATCCTCCTGCATTTCAATACAATTTTCCATTGTTACAACCTCTCAGTACACCACAGCATCATCTGCAAAAAGCCTCAGTGAACTTCCGATGTCATCCACCAGGTCATTTATGTATATTGTGAATAGCAACGGTCCTATGACACTCCCCTGCGGCACACCTGAAATCACTCTTACTTCGGAAGACTTCTCTCCATTGAGAATAACATGCTGCATCCTGTTATCTAGGAACTCCTCAATCCAATCACACAATTGGTCTGATAGTCCATATGCTCTTACTTTGTTCATTAAACGACTGTGGGGAACTGTATGGAACGCCTTGCGGAAGTCAAGAAACACGGCATCTACCTGTGAACCCGTGTCTATGGCCCTCTGAGTCTCGTGGACGAATAGCGCGAGCTGGGTTTCACATGACCGTCTTTTTCGAAACCCATGCTGATTCCTACAGAGTAGATTTCTAGTCTCCAGAAAAGTCATTATACTCGAACACAATACGTGTTCCAAAATTCTGCAACTGATCGACGTTAGAGATATAGGTCTATAGTTCTGCACATCTGTTCGACGTCCCTTCTTGAAAACGGGGATGACCTGTGCCCTTTTCCAATCCTTTGGAACGCTACGCTCTTCTAGAGACCTACGGTACACCGCTGCAAGAAGGGGGGCAAGTTCCTTCGCGTACTCTGAGTAAAATTGAACTGGTATCCCATCAGGTCCAGAGGCCTTTCCTCTTTTGAGCGATTTTAATTGTTTCTCTATCCCTCTGTCGTCTATTTCGATATCTACCATTTTGTCATCTGTGCGACAATCTAGAGAAGGAAGTACAGTGCAATCTTCCTCTGTGAAACAACTTTGGAAAAAGACATTTAGTATTTCGGCCTTTAGTCTGTCATCCTCTGTTTCAGTACCATTTTGGTCACAGAGTGTCTGGACATTTTGTTTTGATCCACCTACCGCTTTGACATAAGACCAAAATTTCTTAGGATTTTCTGCCAAGTCAGTACATAGAACTTTACTTTCGAATTCATTGAACGCCTCTCGCATAGCCCTCCTCACACTACATTTCGCTTCGCGTAATTTTTGTTTGTCTGCAAGGCTTTGGCTATGTTTATGTTTGCTGTGAAGTTCCCTTTGCTATTGACCTGCTTTGTGTCGAAATTGTGTTTAGAACAACCCTCTGACCTGACACCTCAATATGCAAATGTAAAAGCCTAGAGGACATTCTCAGACTACTCGAAATAACAATGACGTCACGTAAAGTACTGGTGAAGTTATGTACGGTCGCACTGAGATGTTAAATCTGTTGTTTGGTACGGGGCTAACAAAAGTTCCGGCAGAGCCAGATGCAACGTGCGTGCCACAGTTCTCCTGTCTGCGTGGGTGTAATTACACACTATACCTAGGTGTGGCCTCTAGCGTCAAGTTGCAGCTGTGGCGAGGCTATCCACGCCCCACAGATTTCCACGTTATGTAAGTGCTCTATATTCTGAGCTATGATTTGAGAAAACGTGTAGCCTCTATCAATTCTACATCAAAGTGTAGAGAATGTATGAAAAAATAACTGTAAGTAAAGCAGACGTCAGTCACGAGATTGTTCTGAAGACCGCACTGCTTTAGTATGCACGGTGCTGTTGGAGATGGTATGCTTGTGCCTTCCACCTACCTTTGACCTGACTTACACAGACAAGTACTCACAGTTTAACATGGACACGCAAGCACGCTGCTATTCTGCGTTTTTCACGGTAACAGACACTGACAGGGGCGAAACGAATTTGAGTGAGCCCAAGGCGTTCGTATCTCTACATCTACATCCCCATCCATACTCCGCAAGCCACCTGACGGTGTGTGGCGGAGGGTACCTTGAGTACCTCTATCGGTTCTCTCTTCTACTCCAGTCTCGCACTGTTCGTGGAATAAAAAGATTGTCGGTATGCCTCACTGTGGGCTCTAATCTCTCTGATTTTATCCTCATAGTCTCTTCGCGAGATATTCGTAGAAGGGAGCAATATACTGCTCGACTCTTCGGTGAAGGCATGTTCTCGAAACTTCAACAAAAGCCCGTACCAAGCTACTGAGCGTCTCTCTTGCAGAGTCTTCCACTGGAGTTTATCTATCATCTCCGTAACGCTTTCGCGATTACTAAATGATCCTGTAACGAAGCGCGCTGCTCTCCGTTGGATCTTCTCTATCTCTTCTATCAACCCTATCTGGTACGAATCCCACAATGCTGAGCAGTATTCAAGCAGTGGGCGAACAAGTGTCCTGTAACCTACTTCCTTTGTTTTCGGACTGCATTTCCTTAGGATTCTTCCTATGAATCTCAGTCTGGCATCTGCTTTATCGACGCTTAGTTTTAAATGGTCGTTCCATTTTAAATCACTCCTAATGCGTACTCGCAGATAATTTATGGAATTAACTGCTTCCAGTTGCTGACCTGCTATATTGTAGCTAAATGATGAAGGATCTTTCTTCCAATGTATTTGTTGTGTTTGCAGAAGTGCCAACACCGTATTACTACAGGAGGCTGAAATGCACGTGTTTTAGCTCACGCAGGCTGGCGTGAGGAGGGAAGAACTATACTGACGTGAGGTCTGGAACATGATAAGGAATTAGAATTCAGAAAGCGGACGTAAGTAGTTTGATACTGAACTTGAATCAATAAATGATGAACGTCGCTCTTGACGGTACATGAGTCACAATATTATCTGTTCAGAAGACATAGTAACTGAATATGGCGCCATGCTAGGTCCTAGGAAATGACGTAGCTGAAGGCTATGCTAACTATCGTCTCGGCAAATGAGAGCGTAGTTGTCAGTGATCCATCTCTGGCAAAGTCGGCTGTACAACTGGGGCGAGTGCTAGGGAGTCTCTCTAGACTAGACCTGCCGTGTGGCGGCGCTCGGTCTGCAGTCACTGATAGTGGCGACACGCGGGTCCAACGTATACTACCGGACCGCGGCCGATTTAAAGGCTACCACCTAGCAAGTGTGGTATCTGGCGGTGACACCACAGTATTCTCAGCACATTACACTTGTCTACATTGAGATTCAATCGCCATTACCTGCACCATGCGTCAGTTCGTTGCAGATCCTCCTGCATTTCACTACAATTTTCCATTGTTACAACGTCTCGATATACTACAGCTAAATACGCAAAAAGCCTCAGTGGGTAGGTTAGGTTAGTGTTGTGTAACGTCCCGTCGACAACGAGGTCATTAGAGACGGAGCGCTAGCTCGGGTTAGGGAAGGATGGGGAAGGAAATCGGCCGTGCCCTTTGAAAGGAACCATCCCAGCATTTGCCTGAAACGATTTAGGGAAATCACGGAAAACCTAAATCAGGATGGCTGGAGACGGGATTGAACCGTCGTCCTCCCGAATGCGAGTCCAGTGTGCTAACCACTGCGCCACCTCGCTCGGTAGCCTCAGTCAACTTCCGATGTCATCCACAAGGTCATTTATATATATATATATTGTGAACAGCAACGGTCCTACGACACTACCCTGCGGCACACCTGAAATGATTCTTACTTCGGATGAATTCTCTCCATTGAGAATGACATGCTGCGTTCTGTTATCTAGGAACTCTTCAATCCAATCACACCATTGGTCTGATAGTCCATATGCTCTTACTTTGTTCATTAAACGACTGTGCGGAACTGTATCAAACGCCTTGCAGCCGTCAAGAAACACGGCATCTACCTGGGAACCCGTGTCTATTTGTAGTCTGACATGAAGCGAATTTTTTTTCTTTCTTATTTCCATTCCATTACTAAATTAATTTTTGTTCTTACAGTCGTCGGTATCTGTTCTTGACGTACTGTTCTAATTTAAAATTGTATGTAAATGTAAATATTGAACATGAAAGAAGAATAAATTGCTTATTCTTGATTAATTCTATCAACTTTTTAAATAATGAATTGGAACTTACTCTTATGCGGGTTCTTGGTTCTTACCTGAACACTGAGCTCTAATTGCAGGTGACAGCATGCGTATTGTGACGTAGTGACCTCATTACTAAGCTCTCTTGTAGTGTACGCATTTGGCGCATAGTGGAACAAATTAACATGCCACCCAGCACATGCAATATTATACACTACTGGCCATTAAAATTGCTACACCAAAAAGAAATGCAGATGATAAACGGGTATTCATTGGACAAATGGGTTATACTAAAACTGACATGTGTTTACATTTTCACGCAATTTGGGTGCACAGATCCTGAGAAATTAGTACCCCGAATAACCACCTCTGGCCGTAATAACGGCCTTAATACGCCTGGGCATTGAGTCAGAGATTAATGGCGTGTACAGGTACAACTGCCCATGCATCTTCAACACGTTACTACAGTTCATCAAGAGTAGTGACTGGCGAATTGTGACGAGCCAGTTGCTCGGCCACCATTGATCAGACGTTTTCAATTGGTGAGATATCTGGAGAATGTGCTGGCCAGGGCAGCAGTCGAACGTTTTCTGTTTCCAGAAAGGCCCGTACAGGACCTGCAACCTGCGGTCGTGCATTATCCTGCTGAAATGTAGGGTTTCGCAGGGATCGAATGAAGGGTAGAGCCGCGGGTCGTAACACATCTGAAATGTCACGTCCACTGTTCAAAGTGCCGTCAATGCGAACAAGACGTGACCGAGACGTGTAACCAATGACGCCCCATACCATCACGCCGGGTGATACGCCAGTATGGCGATGACGAATACACGCTTCCAACGTGCGTTCACCGCGATGTCGCCAAACACGGATACGACCATCATGATGCTGTAAACAGAACATGGATTGATCCGAGAAAATGACGTTTTGCCATTCGTGCACCAAGGTTCGTCGTCGAGTACACCATCAAAAATGGTTCAAATGGCTCTGAGCACTATGGGACTTAACATCTGCGGTCATCAGTCCCCTAGAACTTAGAAGTACTTAAACCTAACTAACCTAAGGACATCGCACACATCCATGCCCGAGGCAGGATTCGAACCTGCGACCGTAGCGGTCACGCGGTTCCAGACTGAAGCGCCTAGAACCGCACGGCCACACCGGCGGGCAGTACACCATCGCAGGCGCTTCTGTCTGTGATGCAGCGTCAAGGGTAACCGCAGCCGTGGTCTCCGAGATGATAGTCCATGCTGCTGCAAACGTCGTCGAAATGTTCGTGCAGATAGTTGTTGTCTTGCAAACGTCTCCATCTGTTGACTCAGGGATCGAGACGTGGCTGCACGATCCGTTACAGCCATGCGGATAACATGCCTGTCATCTCGACTGCTAGTGATACGAGGCCGTTGGGATCCAGCACGGCGTTCCGTATTACCCTCCTGAACCCACCGATTCCATATTCTGCTAACAGTCATTGGATCTCGACCGACGCGAGCAGCAATGTCGCGATACGATAAACCGCAATCGCGATAGGCTACAATCCGACCTTTATCGAAGTCGGAAACGTGATGGTACGCATTTCTCCGCCTTACACGGGGCATCACAACAACGTTTCACCAGGCAACGCCGGTCAACTGCTGTTTGTATATGAGAAATCGTTTGGAAACGTTCCTCATGTCAGCTCGTTGTAGGTGTCGCCACCGGTGCCAACCGTGTGTGAATGCTCTGAAAAGCTAATCATTTGCATATCACAGCATCGTCTTCCTGTCGGTTTAATTTCGCGTCTGTAGCACGTCATCTTCGTGGTGTAACAATTTTAATGGCCAGTAGTGTATATCCATGCAGTCTTGGTCTCTACACCATAACCTTGGATCCACCTCTTATCACATGTTATGATCCTCTAGACGCCTCGATCTCATTTGGGGGATCCACAAGCTCTTCAGAGACTCCGAGGCGCTGGAGTTTCTGGTCGTGATTCGTGAGCGGTGGGAAGAACTTGGCGGCAGCGCGATGCAGTCCACGGTGCTGTGTCATGATTCCGTGCAACGATCCAACTGAAATGTCACATTCTTCTGCAATCTCTCGGGCAGTCAGTCTTCGATTGGCTCGCACAATTTCGTTGACACTCCTGACATGAGCGTCGTCGGTGGATGTCGAAGGGCGTCCTGAACGAGGGACATCTTTAACTTCCGTCCGACCATTTTAAAACCCTGTGAACTGTTCTTAACACCGAGTACGGGTTAAGCTCTCAGCAGCGCAGGTTTCCTCCACCATCTGGCGTGTCTCTGTAAGGATTTTCTGGAGTTTCACGCAAATCTTAACGCAGATGCGTTGGCTCTCCAACAATGCCAAACTGTGTGATACAACATTCTACTCAATACAACACTGAACAATAACAGATATACAACAATGAAACTTCCGGCACTTCATTAAACGTAGAGGTGTGCAGGGGTGCTAACCGCATTTCGCTCCAACACACCTTGGGGTGAAATTACGAATGCTCCGGAATTTTTTTCAACAGACTCCGTACAAGATGGTGTATGATGTCGAAGTAGGGGTCAACATGTCATATACGAGGTGCATTCAAGTTCTAAGGCCTCCAATTTTTTTTCTCCGGACTGGAAACATGCACATTGTTTTAAAATGAGGCCGCGCTCAATGTCATTACATCCCAGAGATGGCAGCACTGTACGGCAGATGGAATTTTACGGCCAGTGGCGAGAATGAGAACTGTTTTAAATACTTAAAATGGCGACGTTTTTGTTACTTGAACAACGTGCAATCATTCGTTTTCTGAATTTGCGTGGTGTGAAACCAATTGAAATTCATCGACAGTTGAAGGAGACATGTGGTGATGGAGTTATGGATGTGTCGAAAGTGCGTTCGTGGGTGCGACAGTTTAATGAAGGCAGAACATCGTGTGACAACAAACCGAAACAACCTCGGGCTCGCACAAGCCGGTCTGACGACACGATCGAGAAAGTGGAGAGAATTGTTTTAGGGATCGCCGAATGACTGTTGAACAGATCGCCTCCAGAGTTGGCATTTCTGTGGATCCTGCATGACGACCTGAAAACGCGAAATGTGTCATCCAGGTGGGTGCCACGAATCCTGACGGACGACCACACGGCTGCCCGTGTGGCACGTTGCCGAGCAATGTTGACGCGCAACGACAGCACGAATGGGACTTTCTTTTCGTGGGTTGTGACAATGGATGAGACGTGGATGCCATTTTTCAATCCAGAAACAAAGCCCCAGTCAGCTCAATGGAAGCACACAGATTCACCGCCACCAAAAAAATTTCGGGTAACCGCCAGTGCTGAAAAAAATGATGGTGTCCATGTTTTGGGACAGCGAGGGCGTAATCCTTACCCATTGCGTTCCAAAGGGCACTACGGTAATAGGTGCACCTTACGAAAATGTTCCGAAGAAAAAATTCCTTCCTGCACTGCAACAAAAACGTCCGGGAAGGGCTGCGCGTGTGCTGTTTCACCAAGACAACGCACCCGCACATCGAGCTAACGTTATGCAACAGTTTCTTCGTGATAACAACTTTGAAGTGATTCCTCATGCTCCCTACTCACCTGACCTGGCTCCTAGTGGCTTTTGGCTTTTTCCAACAATGAAAGACACTCTCCGTGGCCGCACATTCACCAGCCGTGCTGCTATTGCCTCAGCGATTTTCCAGTGGTCAAAACAGACTCCTAAAGAAGCCTTCGCCGCTGCCATGGAATCATGGCGTCAGTGTTGTGAAAAATGTGTACGTCTGCAGGGCGATTACGTCGAGAAGTAACGCCAGTTTCATCGATTTCAGGTGAGTAGTTAATTAGAAAAAAAATCGGAGGCCTTAGAACTTGAATGCACCTCGTTAAGACGTAGTTGTAGAAGCATATAGGATATTACCACATGATTCTGTACCTGAAGAATTAACAATATAATGCAAATCGATTTAATATATTACAAAATGTAAACGCCTGCCGCGCAGGCTTTGGAGGCCCAACGGTACCGACCGACCGTCGTGTCATCCTTAGACCACAGGCGTCACCGGATGCGGGTATGGAGGGGCATGTGGTCAGCACACCGCTCTCCCGGCCGTATGTCAGTTTCCGAGACTGGAGCCGCTACCTGTCAATCAAGTAGCTCCTTAGTTTGCCTCACAAGGGCTGAGTGCTCCCCGCTTGCCAACAGTACTTAGCAGAATCGGGCAGTCTCCCATCCAAGTGCTAGCAAAGCCCGACAGCCATACTTTGGTGTTTCTCCTAAATGATCGCGTGTCGATATTGACAGGGGTTGCGAGGCCTCTGGATGCAAGTGTTACTGTTTGACATCACGCCGGTAACTTGAGCGTCGACGAAGATGAGATGAAATGAAGAAGTCAACGCAAAGGCCTAGTCCATGAGTGAAGACCACATACAACACATGACCAACCGAGCTAGCGCGAGGCTCAAACAGCTCTATCCTATGCTCAACAGGCGTAGCACACTGAACAGAAGGGTGTCGGGGTCCATGTACACGACACTTATCCGACCCCTGATGACGTACGCAGCCCCTGTCTGGGGATACGCTGCGCCCACTCGCCTGCGCCGTCTGCAGCTCATACTAAACAAAGTACTCAGAATCATAAGCAATGCTCCACGATGCACACGCATCGCGGACCTTCACCGGGAACACCGACTTGAGACTCTCACGGAGGTAATCCACAAACTCACCACAAGACAATATAGAACCTCCAGACATTCTCAGAACCCGTTTATTCTGAATCTGGGGAACTACGACCACAACCATAGACGGAAACATAAAAGACCAAAAGACATACTTGTAAGGACATAAGATCTATGGCCAAGCATACGCAAACATAACGGCACAGGCGAGCCCCTGTTAATCAGACGCCATTACTGGATATCCAGCTGAAATACACTGCCGAATAACTGGCACCACACAGGGAAGCCGTACCGTACACTGCATGCAAACAAGCTCCACACATCCCCCACACAGTGAGATGATCTATGGCCGATCTCCCACTACTGTATAACGATCTCGATTGTTCCAGGAATGTAGCGGCTGCAGCAACTGGGACACATCACCATCGCTTGTCACGGTAATGATGCCCGATACTAACAAATCCAACCTTGCATGAGCTATCGCAGCTAGTAAGCCACTACTGCTCTTACTACCCATCCCACTGTCGCACAGGTTTTTTTTCCCACGGCACGAGCCATGGCACTTTTTTCCCTCTGCTCTTCAAATCGCTACCCTCACTCGCGTTTCGTCCCCTATCTATCACCTGATGGACCGTGTTAATGCGTAGTCTTACCCAGACGCACGGACAACATCACAGCCCAGCATCCTGTGATCCACTTACTAGACAACTAACATGCTGACGGAGGTGAGAGTAGAACTTTTGGTTTGGTCACCACGTTGGTGCGGGCGTGGAGGGGCCCCATCTCTAATTATTATAAGGATCCGGATAGACCGGAAATCGAACCTGTTACGTGTACCTGTTGTGTTTAATAAAGTTATGGAAAAACGCTACGAACTTCTGCACCAACCTGATAGATAAATGTCTGGGGAAAAGACTTGGCAAGTGTTTTATACACACCGTGGAACTCCATAGGCCAGAAGGGTGGAGAAGACACAAGGATGGAAACAAGCTAGAACTTCTGAGACGTGGATGTCGACGAGAAAGGATAAGCTGGATGGAAAGAGTAACGAAACAGTGTTGGTGAGAGAAGTCTGCTACAGGTGATAAGAGAAAGGGAGAAGAACTGGAGGACAGATTCATAAGGGTGGCAGTGCCTGCTAACGTACGTTTTGGAAGGTCTAGTTTGTGGGAGGAGATTGAGAGGAAGTGTGAGATCGAGATGATAGACGACATTTAATGGTAGCTTAAATTACGCGGACCTGAAGCTGTCACACGTTTTGGAAAGTCTACGTTCTGGGAAGAGATTGAGAGGAAGTATGAGATACTGGTTGATAGACTACATGAAAGGGAAGCTGAAATTACGCGGACCTGAAGCTAACAGACGTTTTGGAAAGTCTAGTTTGTAGGAGGAGATTGAGAGGAAGTATGAGTTAGTTGTTGATAGTCGACATTAAAGGGAAGCTGAAACTACGCGGACCTGAAGCGGATGGCAGAACACAGGAGAAGGCTGAGAGTTACCACGTGACAACCTGCCTTTAGGCAGAGCACTAATATGGTTTTATTCTCCATAACACCCACATGAATCAATCTTTTTTCTCGTGCCGATTCCACGATATTATGTCGAAAATGACCTTTGGTATAAGCGGTGGTCCCGAATCAGTTACCGCGTGCTTCATATCCAACAGTACTAATGGTGATGACGAGGTCACATTATCAGAGGAGCGTGGTGGATGATGCGGGAGACCCGCATCGCCGTACTAGGCAAGATGTGGTTTACCATTGCCTTCCTCCGACAGTAATGGGGATGAATGATGATGATGAAGCCGACAAAACAACTCCCAGTGATCTCGCGGCAGGAAAAGCACCTGACCCCTCCGGCAATCGAACCCAGGACCCCGTGCACGGGAAGCTAGAACGCTCCCGCAAGACCACGAGCTGCGGACAGTATGACATACACAATCCTAAATAGTATTAAACCGCAGAGAGCAAAACAAACCGAGTAAACTTCAAGTAAACTTCGGGTGTTACAGGTCTTTTGTGCTCCGAACTGAGGATGCAATAGAATGGCGGCGCACGGTAGCCTGAAAACCTGTTCTGAAGTAGAAGTGCACAAGACGGTCCGCCACTCATTTATCGGAATGGCTGTGAAAGCCAAGGATGTCTGCCCTGTTACGGAACACGCCGGTACCCTAGACCTTGGAACTCGGGACGCACTTCAATGCTAAATGAAGCCGTTTCAGCTAACAGGGAACCGGCCTTAATGTGGTTTCCGCGTGGCCCATTTCATTCGTCATGCCTCGTACGTCAGTTTCAGGGTGTACGCTGCAGGTAGCGGAACAAGAAAATAAAACTACTAGCGAATCCATCTTGTCAAGCCCAACCACCGATTCTTTGATGGCAGACATAAGACAAAAATGGCGAAAAAATTCGAATATTGCTACTGCGAAATTTAGTATATTGATTCTTTAAGAATAACATCGCAAAGTTTCGTAGTCAAATTCTTGCTAGAAATGTGTTTTAAAAAAGTCTGTTTGGAAGTCTCACTTGCCACATCCCCTATTCCTATGTTCTGATCCACACCTTCTCTACGATACGACATTTTTTGAGCGTAAATTTTTCGTTCACCTAGTCTAAACGAACTGCAGATGAGTCTTGAATGTGGAAGTAAAAAGAAGAAGGGAGATGACACTACAGACAGGCTGTACGTTATTTCTAAGCCAGAATGGGCGCCATTTAACCATCCCAAAACATTAGCAGATTACTGTTTACGAGAGCTTCTTGTTAATTATTTCTGTCGTGTGCGCACAGTAACTGTTATAAAAACTACAAATCAAATTACAGAGATTACATGAATAACATAGTGTCAACAATGCAGTTTCGAAAGTTTTACTGTTCAATACGTATTTGCTCTAGTAATACGACACAGAGTGACGTCACAGGGAAGTGTCACAGCGGTGGACTATGGGTGTGTGAATACGGCGAATCTAATGTTTTGGGCTAGTAAAGATGGCCGACATCGACTTCAAGCTTGTGACGTAATGGTGCCTCCCCTCTCTTTTTTACCTCCATCGTCTAGAGTCTACATCTACATCTAAGTACATACTCCGCAATCCACCATACGGTGCGTAGCGGAGCGTACCCCGTACCACAACTAACATCTTCTCTCCCTGTTCAACTCCCAAACAGAACGAGGGAAAAATGACTGCCTATATACCTCCATCGTCTAGAGTCTACATCTACATCTACGTCTACATCTACATCTACGTCTACATCTACATACATACTCCGCAATCCACCATACGGTGCGTAGCGGAGCGTATCTCGTACCACAACTAACATCTTCTCTCCCTGTTCAACTCCCAAACAGAACGAGGGAAAAATGACTGCCTATATGCCCCTGTACGAGCCCTAATCTCTCTTATTTTATCTTTGTGGTCTTTCCGTAAAATGTAAGATGGCGGCAGTAAAACTGAACTGCAGTCAGCTTCAAATGCTGGTTCTCTAAATTTCCTCAGTAGCGATTCACGAAAAGAACGCCTCCTTTCCTCCAGAGACTCCCACCCGAGTTCCTGAAGCATTTCCGTAACACTCGCGTGATGATCAAACCTACTAGTAACAGATCTAGCAGCCCGCCTCTGAATTGCTTCTATGCTCCCTCAATCCGACCTGATAGGCATCCCAAGCGCTCGAGCAGTACTCAAGAATAGGTCGTATTAGTGTTTTATAAGCGGTCTCCTTTACAGATGAACCACATCTTCCCAAAATTCTACCAATGAACCGAAGACGACTATCCGCCTTCCGCACAACTGCCATTACATGCTTGTCCCACTTCACATCGCTCTGCAATGTTACGCCCAAATATTTAATCGACGTGACTGTGTCAAGCGCTACACTACTAATGGAGTATTCAAACATTACAGGATTCTTTTTCCTATTCATCTGCATTAATTTACATTTATCTCTATAATTAGCTGCCATTCTTTACACCAATCACAAATCCTGTCCAAGTCATCTTGCATCCTCCTACAGTCACTCAACGACGACACCTTCCCGTACACCACAGCATCATCAGCAAGCAGCCGCACATTGCTATCCACCCAATCCAAAAGATCATTTATGTAGATAGAAAACAACAGCGGACCTACCACACTTCCCTGGGGCACTCCAGATGATACCTTCACCTCCGATGAACACTCACCATCGAGGACAACGTACTGGGTTCTATTACTTAGGAAGTCAAGAGTACTGCGAGAAAGATTGCTTGTTCCTTTGTTTACAACGTGGTTTTTTTAATAGTACGCGCTACAAACTTATTTAGTTTGTAGTTTTGCATATATTAAACGCTTTTGCTCGAAATGGGTCGTAACAGTTGACGCATATTCAAAAAAGGGAGCCAATGTCGAATTTAACGTGTAAAGGGCGCAGGCAATATTCTTCGACAAACTTTCCACAGATGATTATCCATAACATTTTCTTCGTGACATATCGTGGTGCAAATATTTTCAGACAGAAGCCAGTGGAAAGCTACAGACCGCCATGGTTTGCCACTTCCTGTTTTAGGTGTTACAATATCAACTTCCAGGTACCTGACCGATCCTGAACTGCTTAAAAAGTGTATATATGAGAAAATACAGAATACAAATGAATGCTAAAATGACGTTATACGGATGTCTAAAAATAGTATTTGTGTCCTCAATTGTTGTCATTATAGCTCCATGTGATGCCTGTCTAGTGTTCAATAATGGACACGCAGGCTGGATTAAGTGCGTCCACAGACTAGGCCCATTTCATTCGTCATGCCCCGTATGGCAGTTTCAGGGTGTACGCAGCACGTAGCGGAACAAGAAAATAAAACTACTAGCGAATCCATCTTGTCAAGCCCAACCACCCATTCTTTAAGGGCAGACATAAAACAAAACTGCGAAAAAATTCGAATTTTGCTATTGCCAAATTTATTATATTACATGTGCGTTCACGGTGAAAGTACTCAGAAGCACCGATGAAGCACGAATGGACAAAGCTCAGACTGCAGAAGAAAAAAATGTAAAACTTGGTTAGGAAAAGAAGGCAGGGGAAGAGATGCTCTAGGAAGACGAAGAAGAGAATAAAGATTATGGATACGGACAACATTAGTCACTACAGATATGGCAATACTGTTAAAAATTGAAATAAAAACTTTAAAAAAATGAATTGTCGTAAATTGACTTTTTTCTGCTATAATACGCCTTTTTTCAGGAACCAGAGAGGCTAACATCCTGAAACTTGGAGTAGTTCTTAACAATTACTTCCTGAATAATCGTGTGCAGCACTTTCTGTTACCTTTTCTCTGAGGAAAGTTCTCCTTTAAAATTTGGGACAAATAGAGCAGTCCCGGATAACACAAAACTGAAAATTAATATAAAGCAGCTACGACCTTCCATAAAAATATGTTCCACACGTTTTATTAGCCTCTTTTGCAGAGGTAAACTGTGAAATTCCAGTTTTACTGCTTAATTAGTTTACGAGAGAAGGTGTATTATAGAAACTGTGGTAATTAAAAATTTAAATCCTTATAGAATGTATGTCTATGCGCATTTTCAAACAAAAATTGCACAGAATATCAAGCATTATGTTGTACATAATAGTCTCAAGCTTTACTTTCCTAGCTATAATATTTTTGTAGATATATATGTTTAAGTACAAGAATGTATTTTGTAATACGTCTGTCCTTGAAGAATCGAACTCATGTGTATGAAACATCCGTTTATCTTCTGAACTATGTGTCGTAGAATGATAAAATTATGCAGGTAGATTCCGTGGTATATGCAGATATTGTCTGCAAAATACGTTGCGACTAGTATTACTACTAAAAATGGAATAATAAATCAAAACGGCATACTTGATGGTGAAGCTTTACTCCATGAACGGCGACAGACTGTTTTCCTTTCACTATATTGAGTGTAGTGGCAGCGGAAAAACGTTTTCTACGTTTGAATTTACGTGCCCAGTTTTACTGAAAGTCGCTAAAGTGCTATCATTCGATGCTAAAACTACTGTCCGAACAGGTCTTGGAAGGCCCAACGGTACCGACCGGCCGCCGCGTCTTCCTCAGCCCACAGGAGTCAGTGGATGCGGGTATGGAGGGGCATGTGGTCAGCACACCGCTCTCCCGGCCGTATGTCAGTTTCCGAGACCAGAACCGCTCTTCTCAGTCAAGTAGCTCCCCAGTTTGCCTCACAGGGGCTGAGTGCACCCCGCTTGTCAACAGCGCACGGCAGACCGGATGGTCACCCATCCAAAAGCTAGCCCAGCCCGACAGCGCTTGACTTCGCGTATCTGACGGGAACCGGTGTTCCCACTGCGACTCTGACAGTTGACCCTGAACGTAAATAAATGTAACATATTGCACATACATAGGAAAATAAATGCACTATGTACAGCTACACTATCGATGAGAAACAGGTGGAGACAGCGTCTGCTGTAAAATACCTAGGCGTAACTATCCAGAGTGACCTTAAGTGGAATGACCATATAAAACAGATAGTGGGGACAGCAGATACCAGACTCAGATTCATCGGAAGAATGTCAAGGAAGAGTAACTCATCCACGAAAGGAGTGGCTTATAAGGCGTTTGTTCGCCCGATTCTTGAGTACTGTTCACCTATGTGGGATCCCTATCAGGTAGGACTGATAGAGGTGATAGAGAAGATCCAACGAAGAGCGGCGCGTTTCGTCACGACATCGTTTAGCTGGCGAGAGAGCGCTACGGAGATGTTAAAAAATGGTTCAAATGGCTCTGAGCACTATGGGACCGAACTGCTGTGGTCATCAGTCCCCTAGAGCTTAGAACTACTTAAACCTAACTAACCTAAGGACATCACACACACCCACGCCCGAGGCAGGATTTGAACCTGCGACCGTAGCAGCAGCGCGGCTCCGGACTGGAGCGCCTAGAACCGCACGACCACCGCGGCCGGCGGAGATGCTAAACAAACTGCACTGGCAGTGAAAGCCTACATTGTAGGCTCATTAATAGTCCATGTTTGAGTGACCAAGTGCAACAGGGATGGAACTACATCCCACAAACTCACTGCCGTCTCCTGTACAACAAAACGCGTCCATGATTGGATGCTTTCATTCAACATTCTGGCGCCTACACTAGTACTTAATAAGTCACCTGGGATAGTTTGTTTGGAGACATAAACACGTTTCCCAACTGTGTTTTTTGTATTCCGCCCTGCCTTGTATATGCCAGCGTAGGAATGCACTTTAAAATGTAAGCGAACATGGCTTCAAACTGTGCATCGATGACGTTTCTCGCTCCGTACTAGCAGCGTACTTTACATAGCGTCCGCAGGTCGTGTAGAAGACGCAACAAGTCGTGCTCTCAGGAAAATCGGCACTTGTTTCAACCAGTGGCGGATATACAGGGTGATCCATTGACAGTGGCCGGGCCAAATATCTCACGAAATAAGCATCAAACGAAAAAACTACAAAGAACGTACCTCGTCTAGCTTGAAGGGGGAAACCAGATGGCGCTATGGTTGGCCCGCTAGATGGCGCTGCCATAGGTCAAACGGATATCAACTGCGTTTTTAAAATAGGAAGCCCTACGTTTAATTACATATTCGTGTAGTACGGAAAGAAATATGAATGTTTTAGTTGGACCACTTCTTTCGCTTTGTGATAGATGACGCTGTAACAGTCACAAACGTATAAGTACGTGGTATCACGTAACATTCCGCCAGTGCGGACGGTATGTGCTTCCTGATACATTGCCCGTGTTAAAATGGACCGTTTACCAATTGCGGGAAAGCTCGATATCTTGTTGATGTATGCTGCTCGGTATCCTGGACGACGTCAGCCAAGTGTCCGGACCGTCCGCTGGATAGTTACGTTATTTAAGGAAACAGGAAGTGTTCAGCCAAATGGGGAACGTCATCCACGACCTGCAACAAATGATGATGCCCAAGTAGGTGTTTTAGCTGCTGTCGCGGCTAATCCGCACATCATTAGCAGACAAATTGCGCGAGGTAGGGAGTGTCATTAACGTCGGTGTTGAGAATGCTACATCAACATCGACTGCACCCGTACCATATTTCTATGCACCAGGAATTGCATGGCGACGACCTTGAACGTCGTGTACAGTTCTGCCACTGCGCACAAGAGAAATTACGGGACGATGACAGACTTTTTGCACGCATTCTATTTAGCGACGAAGCGTCATTCACCAACAGCGGTAACGTAAACCGGCATAATATGCACTATTGGGCAACGGAAAATCCACGATAGTTGCGATAAGTGGAACTTCAGCCACCTTGGTGGGTTAATGTATGGTGCGGCATTATGGGAGGAAGGATAATTGGCCCCCATTTTATCGATGGCAATCGAAATGGTGCAATGTTTGCTGATTTCCTAGATAATGTTCTACCGATGTTACTACAAGATGTTTCACTGCATGACAGAATGGCGATGTCCGGCACATAGCTCGCCTGCGGTTGAAGCGGTATTGAATAGCATATTTCATGACAGGCGGATTGGTCGTCGAGGTACCATACCATGGCCCGCACGTTCACCGGATCTGACGTCCCGGGATTTCTTTCTGTGGGGGAAAGTTGAAGGTATTTGCTATCGTGATCTACCGACAACGCCCGACAACATGCGTCAGCGCATTGCCAATGCTTGTGCGAACATTACGGAAGGCGAACTACTCGCTGTTGAAAGGAATGTCGTTACACGTTTTGCCAAATGCATTGAGGTTGACGGACATTATTTTGAGCATTTATTGCATTAATGTGGTATTTACAGGTAATCACGCTGTAACAGCATGCATTCTCAGAAATGATATGTTTACAAAGGTACATGTATCACATTGGAATAACCGAAATAAAATGTTCAAATGTACTTACGTTCTGTATTTTAATTTAAAAACCTATCTGTTACCAACTGTTCCTCTAAAATTGTGAGCCATATGTTTGTGACTATTGCAGCACCATCTATCACAAAGTGAAAAAAGTGGTCCAACTAAAACATTCATATTTCTTTACGTACTACACGAATATGTAATAAAAATCGGGGTTACTATTTAAAAAAAAAGGTAGTTGATACTCGTTTGACCTATGGCAGCGCCATCTAGCGGGCCAGCCCTAGCGCCATCTCGTTTCCCGCTTTAAGCTGGACGAGTTGCGTTCTTTGTAGTTTTTTCGTTTGACGCTCATTTAGTGAGATATTTGGCCCTGTCACCGATCAATGGACCACCCTGTATGTGCCTCCCTCCCCCCCCCCCCCCTTCTGGCGGAGCCTCCAGCATTTCCAGCCTCGCCGCCCCCGCCAGTCAGCCCGCATGCTATGTTCGTTCGTCAGTCGACCCGGCTGACTCGAGTTATCGAGTGGTTGTACTTTCACACGTAGCAGTCGCATCTGTGTCATCGTATTTTGATTCCGTAGCATTGCAGGCGGAATCACTGAAAAGTAATGCCTCAGAATTTTTTATGTCCAAAATCATAAACATTTTAAAGGAAAACAAACGTTGTTAACATCCTGCACCATCATTCTTCATGTGTATGTATGTACACACATCAAAAAAAGTTTTCCATCACCTCGATTCCGAGAGTTCCGGAACCTATACAGAAAATTGGAATGGAGATCAACATAAACATCATTTCTGCCCTTTTTATTACTCATGAAAACCAAACATTGCATGTTGTACCACCATATAGCGAGACATTTAGAGGTGGTGGTCCAGATTGCTGTACACACCGGTGCCTCTAATACCCAGTAGCACGTCCTCTTGCATTGATGCATGCCTGTAATCGTCGTGTCATACTATCCACAAGTTCATCAAGGCACTGTTGGTCCAGACTGTCCCACTCCTCAACGGTGAGATCCCTCATTGGTTGATGGGTGGGTCACGTCGTCCATAAACAGACCTTTTCTATCTATCCCAGGTATGTTCGATAGCATTCATGTCTGGAGAACATGCTGGCCACTTTAGTCAAGCGATGTCGTTATTCTGAAGGAAGTCATTCGCAAGATGTTCTCAATGGGAGCGTAAATTGTTATACATGAATACCTCGCCAATATGCTGTCGATATGGTTGCACTATCGGTCGGAGGATGGTATTCACGTATCGTACAGCCATTATGGCGCCTTCCGTGACCACCAGCGGCGTACGTCGGCCCCACATAATGCCACCCCAAAACAGCAGGAAACCTCCACCTTTCTGCACTCGCCGTAAGGTGTTCAGCCTGAACGGGTTGCCTCGACGCAAGTCTCCGACGATTGTCTGGTTGAAGACATATGCGACACTCGTCAGTGAAGAGAACGTGACGCCAATCCTGAGAGGTCCATTCGGCACATTGTTGGACCAATCTGGTGTCGTCGTTGTGAAGATGGACTTTGCCGAGGATGTGAGTTGCACATCATGCAGCCTATTGCGCACAGTTTGAGTCGTAACAGGACGTCACGAGGCAGCACGAAAAGCATTATTCAACATGGTGGCGTTGCTGTCAGGGTTCCCCCGAGCCATAATCCGTAGGTAGCGGTCATCCACTGCAGTAGTAGCCCTTGGGCGGCCTGAGCGAGGCATGTCCTGTCTCTCTGTATCTCCTCCATGTCCGAACAACATCGCTTTGGTTCACTCCGAGACGTCTGGACACTTCCCTTGTTGAGAGCCCTTCCTGGCACAAAAGTAACAATGCGGACGCAACCGAACCACGGTATTGACCGTCTAGGCCTGGTTGAACCTCGTATAAGTAGAGCCGTGTACCTCCTTCGTGGTGGAATGACTGGAACTGATCGGCTGTCGGACTCCCTCCGTCTAAAAGGCGCTACTCATGCGTAGTTGTTTACGTCTTTGGGCGGGTTTAGTGACATCTCTGAATATTCAAAGGGACTGTGTCAGTGATACAATATCCACAGTCAACGTCTACCTTCAGGAGTTCCAGGAACTATTAAATTATGATGCTTACAACGCCATCTATTGCTACGTTTTGTAACTATTTATTTTTCTTCTGCCATACGTGTTCCCCCTTCTCCGATAATATTCCTTTGCAATTTGACGTCATTCTTACCAGTGGCCTTATTTCTACAGCGGTTTCGAAGTTTGATTATAATCAGTCTGTACATCATAGACGTTTGACTCTTGAGAACGTCTTTAGAGCCGTATAGTTACTTCTAATTTAAGCACCTACGGCTGTGTTTCAGGCAGAATCTTCCGTTTCATCCGATGTTGAGGTGCTGTTCCAATACAGTTGGCGAGCATCTGCGACACTGTTTGAGGGTTATGCTAAGTGGACTGTGACGTAAACGGGAATTTGAATTGAGGAGGGAGTTGGGTAAGCGTAGTTCGTGTAGTTGTGCAAATCCACTGTTCCAGGACGGCGTAGTGGTTTGTGCACCTACCTAGGGAGCAGCAGACCCAGGTTCGAATCCCGGCCTTGGTACAAATTTTCATTCGTCGCATCGGTCTGTATATATGCATCATAAATATCTAAATACTTGAAACTGGCCCAAGGCCGAAGTTCTAGTATAGCACGAAAATAATATATCATGGTGTCCTTGAAAAGCTGCAGGTGTTTCCAGAATGAGATTTTCACTCTGCAGCGGAGTGTGCGCTGATACGAAACTTCCTGGCAGATTAAAACTGTGTTCCGGACCGAGGCTCGAACTCGGGATCGTTGCATAGTCCTCACAGCTTTACTTCTGCCAGTATCTCGTCTCCTACCTTCCAAACTTTACAGAAGCTCTCCTGCAAACCTTGCACAACTAGCACTCCTGAAAGAAAGGATAATGCGGAGACATGGCTTAGCCATAGCCTGGGGGATGTTTCCAGACTGAGATTTTCACTCTGCAGCGGAGTGTGCGCTGATATGAAACTTCCTGGTAGATTAAAACTGTGTGCCCGACCGAGTCTGGCAGAAGTAAAGCTGTGAGAACGGGGCATGAGTTGTGCTTGGGTAGCTCAGTTGGTAGAACACCTGATCGCGCAAGGCAAAGGTCCCCAGTTCGAGTCTCGGTCCGGCACACAGTTTTAATCTGCCAGGAAGTTTCAGCTGCAGGTGTTGTTTGTAAATCCACAACTCACCTCATAAACAAGACAGTACTCCAACAAGAGAACGCCCGACCACGAGGACACACAAAATTCTCAAGATTTGCTTATGCTCCATCTGATACCGATTCTCCAATTAACGAGTGTCGCCAGGCACGTTGCTCGTCGATCTTATGAGACATCTGGTCTTTAGAGGAACGACGCGTCAGTTGCCCATAGCAACAAGTAGCGCTGACCTATCGGGCCCAAGGCAGTACTCGCTGAGGTTTTGTTTTCAGATACGCGGGGCCAAACACCGAGCTACAGCGCGGCTACCTCAGCTGAAGGACGCAGTTAGGACATCGTACGTGGAGCACGAGCCATGCTTCAGGCCGCGCCATTTGACTGTGGGCATGACTTGCGCTTTCTGCGACAGCCAGTCGCGCTGGATAATTTGCACCTTGAGCTTTTACAGAGCGATATTACCTCACCGCGCTACGGCAAGGGGTTTTTCTGGTGCTGCATCTGCGATGTTATATCAGTCTGGAGCACTGTTTTTTCTACGTAATACGAGCCACATGCTCGGCAAGTGACAACAATCCAGATTTGCTCGTCGGGGGACTGCATATGTCACATTCTTGCTTACTTTTGTCGCTCTATTGGAATCACTGGTAATTTTTGCTTTCAAGATGTTGCGTAGCCTGACATAATTTTTTTTTCAGCAACCTGGAAGCTCCTTGACGAGGTCATCTACGTCTGCAAGTATTGTCCAACTTACTTCGGCAATAGCCTATTCGTCTTAGACCCTGAGTGCGGTATTTTCCCGAGCAGCCAATAGAATTTGCTCAGATGGTGCCATATTTAACCACTTGCTGGCGGAGAGAACACAGCGAATGCCGTAACTAGATTTCCCATAAACTTCACTCAGTGGAAGAGGGGTTAAAATAAGTAAACAAGTACCTCGACTTAGCCGTGGTACTTAATATTTCTCTTAGCGAGTACATATTTCGACCGGAGCTGGGCCGGCCGAAGTGGCCGTGCGGTTAAAGGCACTACAGTTTGTAACCGCGCTACCGCTACGGTCGCAGGTTCGAATGCTGCCTCGGGTATGGATGTGTGTGATGTCCTTAGGTTAGTTAAGTCGCATAGTGCTCAGAGCCATTTGAACCACGTTTTCGGATGCCCACGCCAGATGTCGTTGCAGTGCTAATGCTGGAACCTTCCTCTTTGGTTTCTTTGGTTGCTCTGCAGTAGTTGTTGGCAGTGGAGGAGTGTTGCAAAATGGAGTCTGGTATGGACGCACTTATAAAACAGTGATGTGTGATTGAACTTCCGAAGAAAATTGTTCCGACTGAAATCCATCGACGGTGTATGGAGGCGATACAACAGACGCGAGCAATGTGAGGCGATGGGTACGGTAGTTTCAAGGTGATGAGAAGGGTGCGCAAGGCAAGCCACGGATTGGTCGATCCTGCACAGCTATGATCCCTCGCAATGAAGAGCGTCTTGATCAACCTGTCAGTGCTGGTCGGTGATCAGAGAATTGTGTGCAAAACTGAATGTCGGCTGTGAAGCCTTGGAAACAATGTTGGGACATCTTGGTTACCGCAAAGGCTGTGTGTGATGCGTCGCAAGGATGTTTACAGAAGAACAAAGGACTCATCGAATAGAAGTTTGTCGGGACCTGCTGGATCAATATTGAGCTGAAGGTGACAATTTCTGAATAGCATCGTCACCAGAGATGAGACGTGGGGTCACAATTACCAGCTGATATCGTACAGGCAGTCCACGGAATGGCGACATGCGAATTCTCCGTCAGAGAAGAAGTTCAAGGCGAAGAAGTTCAAGCCGTCTGCAGGCGAAGTGATGTGCTCATTGTTAAAAAACTAAAAACCCGCGTCGATTGAAAAAAAACCACCTAGTGTTAAGTGTTAACCCAGGTTTCGCCGTAGATAACTACACCTTCTTCAGAACAACAATAAAACCCACAAGTGCCTAACAAGACCTTTGTCAATGATTAAAAGAATACCATAGCTATACATTTATAAACGAAAGAGAAAAGGAAAACACAAACAGTACATTTGTACAAAGTCAAAACCACTACATAACTTAATGGTGTACGCTCCACCACACACCGGCCAATGTTGGATGGGCCATGACCCGCCATAAACTACAGCTACAAACGGTCGCTCACTTACAAGCCTGACCCGCTACGTATGCACATGTCCAAGAAGGGAAGTTACTTGAATGCGCATGCGCATACGAATACTAAAAAGTTTATCCATGGCTCGGGGCTAAGTAGCCCATATATTCCAAACCGTGGATCAACGTATATCAAAAAATGAAATGGATAGAACAAGAGACGAGCTAAATAGGAGATGAAATCTAAAAATAACGGCACACGGTTGCTTATGCTAGTAAGGAAACATATATGAAGCTACCTCTGACAACAGGAGGAACTCTTAAAAACTATTCCTAAAGACAGCAGTTAGCCAGGGGGGGGGGGGGGAAAGGGGGCTGAGGGGGCGTAATCTAAAGACGACGTGGTAATAAAGATATAGGGATAAAACGTGAGGTGTTCAACGGGCTAAAATTAACCTTCATCGTAGAAGGAAAACGAGGGTAAAAGGAAAGAAGATGAACAGCTTGACCAACCGCGCTCGCCAATCAGAGTACGCACGTGAAAATCCCCAGGTCATCAGATTTACAAGTATGAAGAACAAAGTAAAGGCGCGAAACCTTCAAAAAAATTTTTATTTCTTAGTAGGAGTTGGTCATTGAGGATATTGTCTTTAACATGTTGCAGATGCTTAAAGATCTGCATTTCTTCCAAAACATCCAGTTTTAAGCCCTTAACCTCGGCGTGTAGTATGTCGATATTAACTGGAGGGCTCGGCGCATGAGCCGTTTGCACAAGGTGTTCCGCATAAGTAGAGCCCTTAGTACCGTCACCGCTTCTAGTAGGAATATGCTCTTTATACCTGAGACCCACAGCTTGTCCCGTTTGCCCGACGTAAAATTTTGGGCAATCCCTGCATGTAATTTTATGTATTTCTGATTGGGAAAGTTTATCGCTCTTACTCTGCAAGGAGTGATGTGCACAGTCTCCTGCGATAGCCAGGTGTCGCTCTTTTGGATGTCCTGGAGCCTGGAGCAACTGTCAATTCAGCACGCTAAAAGACGACACCGCCTAAGCAGAAAGCCTGTGTTTCCAGGGTAAGCCAGAGCGGAACATCAACTTTTACCTGCTATATGATAACGCCAGGCCCCACTATTGCTACCAAGCAGCTCATTGAAAAATTCGGCTGGACTGTCGTACCACATCCACCGTATAGTCCAGATTTAGCGCCTTGAAACTTCCATCTCTTTGGCCTCAGAAAGAGGAGCGACGACACGAACATTTTCAAGACACCGAGGCTGTTGTCAAAGCGGTAAGGAAATACACTACTGGCCATTAATATTGATACACCACGAAGATGACGTGCTACAGACGCGAAATTTAACCGACAGGAAGAAGATGCTGTGAAATGCAAATGATTAGCTTCTCAGAGCATTCGCACAAGGTTGGCGCCGGTGAGCAAAGTTTGCAACCGATTTCTCATACACAAACAGCAGTTGACCGGCGTTGCCTGGTGGAACGTTGTTGTGATGCCTCGTGTAAGGAGGAGAAATGCGTACCATCACGTTTCCGCCTTTGATAAAGGTCGGATTGTAGCCTATCGCGATTGTGGTTTATCGTATCGCGACATTGCTGCTCGCGTTGGTCGAGATCCAATGACTGTTAGCAGAATATGGAATCGGTGGGTTCAGCAGGGTAATACGGAACGCCGTGCTGGATCCCAGCAGCCTCGTATCAAAAGCAGTCGAGATGACAGGCATCTTATGCGCACGGCTGTAACGGATAGTGCAGCCACGTCTCGATCCCTGAGTCAACAGATGGGGACGTTTGCAAGAAGACAACCATCTGCACGAGCAGTTCGACGACGTTTGCAGCAGCATGGACTATCAGCTCGGAGACCGTGGCTGCGGCTACCCCTGACGCTGCATCACAGACAGGAGTGCCTGCGATGGTGTACTCGACGACGAACCAGGTCGCACGAATGGCAAAACGTCAGTTTTTCGGATGAATTAAGGTAGTGTTTACAACATCAATTTTCGCCGCATCCGTATTTGGCGACACCGCGGTGAACACACATTGGAAGCGTGTATTTGTCATCGCCATACTGGCGTATCACCCGGCGCGATGGTATGGGGTGCCATTGGCTACACGTCTCGGTCACCTCTTGTTCGCATTGAGGGCACATTCAACAGTGGACGTTACATTTCAGATGTGTTACGACCCGTGGTTCTACCATTCATTCGATCCCTGCGAAACCCTACATTTCAGTAGGATAATGCACGACCGCATGTTGCAGATCCTGTACGGGCCTTTCTGGATACAGAAAATGTTCGACTGCTGCCCTGGCCAGCACATTCTGCAGATCTATCAGCAATTGGAAACGTCTGGTCAATGGTGGCAACAATATGCCAGTCGCTACTCTTGATGAACTGTAGTATCGTGTTGAAGCTGCATGGGCAGCTGTACCTGTACACGCCATCCAAGCTCTGTTTGACTCAATTCAGAGGTGGTTGTTATCGGTACTGATTTCTCAGGATCTGTGCACCCAAATCGCGTGAAAATGTAATCACATGTCAGTTCTAGTATGATATATTTGTCCAATGAATACCCGTTTATCATCTGCATTTCTTCTTGGTGTAGCAGTTTTAATGGCCAGTAGTGTAGTTAGCCTCAGCTGTTTCCGGCGTGTAGAATCTGATTCATCGTTGGCAAAAAATACACAACGAATGGTGGTGACTTTGTGGAAAAAGGGCAGTCAGCAGCTGAAATATTGCTCTATTTAGTTGTGCTGTAGTTTCCATGCATAAAAACAGGAGGCATTACTTTCAGAACGACCCTCGTGTTAGTCTAGGCCAAGGCTCTTAATTACGGGTGCCGTGTGCGCCTGTACGTGGAAAGGACGGAGGCGCACGTTGGGCAATGCGGGTCGGTGAGTGCCGCAATAACCGAGTGCACAGCGCGGAGCACACAATGGGTCGTTCCACTTTGACGATCCCTGCAGCAGGAGGGACTGCCGCATCTCGCAGGGAAAGCTATGGTGGCAGGCTGATGTCTGGAGCCACAGTATGTGCTCGCAGACAGTTGAGTTCCACCCACTTTCTTACAGATTGCCGGAAAATAGAAAATACTCCGCAATACTGACGAAAAGAAAAATTGTTTGTGCCAGTCTTACGCATTATTTCGAATCTTTCACAAAACCATGGCAAGCAAAATTTGTCTGCTGGAAATCGTTTTAAAGGTTCTTCAAATATTCGCCTTTGAAATATATACCCTTTCTCAAGTGTTCGGACTGGTTGCGGAAGATTGTTTTCCACCCTGATGTTCAATACTTCCAGAGCCACATTTTTGATATACCAACATACAGTACTGGCCAATAAAATTGCTACACCAAGAAGAAATACAGATGATAAACGGGTATTCATTGGACAAATATATTATACTAGAACTGACATGTGATTACATTATCACGCAATTTGTGTGCATAGATCCTGAGAAATCAGTACCCAGAACAACCACCTCTGGCCGCAATAACGGCCTTGATACGCCTGGGCATTGAGTCAAACAGAGCTTGCACGGTGTGTACAGGTACAGCTACCCATGCAGCTTCAACACGATACTACAGTTCATCAAGAGTAGCGACTGGCATATTGTGACGAGCCAGTTGCTCGGCCACCATTGACAAGATGTTTTCAATTGGTGAGAGATCTGGAGACTGTGCTGGCCAGGGCAGCAGTCGAACATTTTGTGTATCCAGAAAGGCCCGTACAGGACCTGCAACATGCGGTCGTGCATTATCCTGCTGATATGTAGGGTTTCGCAGGGATCGAGTGAAGGGTAGAGCACCGGGTCGTAACACATCCGAAATGTAACGTCCACTGCTCAAAGTGGCGTCAATGCCAACAAGAGGTGACCGAGAAGCGTAACCAATGGTACCCCATACCATCACGCCGGGTGTTACGCCAGTATGCTGATGACGAATACACGCTTCCAATGTGCGTTGACCGCGATGTCGCCAAACACGGATGCGACCATCATGATGCCGTAAACAGAACCCGCATTCATCCGAAAAAATGACGTTTTGCCATTCGTGCACCCAGGTTCGTCGTCGAGCACACCATCGCAGGCGCTCTTGTCTGTGATGCAGCGTCAAGAGTAACCGCAGCCATAGTCCAGAGCTGATAGTCCGTGCTGCTGCAAACGTCGTCGAACTGTTCGTGCAGATGGTTGTTGTCTTGCAAACGTCCCCATCTGTTGACTCAGGGATCGAGACGTGGCTGCACGATCCTTTACACCCACGCGGATAAGATGCCTGTCATCTCGACTGCTAGTGATACGAGGCCGTTGGCATCCAGCACGGCTTTCCGTATTACCCTGCTGAACCCACCCATTCCATATTCTGCTAACAGTCATTGGATCTTGACCAAACCGCAATCGCGATAGGCTACAATCCGACTTTTATCAAAGTCGGAAACGTGATGGTACGCGTTTCTCCTCCTTACACGAGGCATCAAAACAACTTTTCACCAGGCAACGCCGGTCAACTGCTGTTTGTGTATGAGAAATCGGTTGAAACTTTCCTCGTGTCAGCTCGTTGTATGCGTCGCCACCGGCGCCAACCTTGTGTGAGTGCTCTGAAAAGCTAATCATTTGCATATAACAGCATGTTCTTTCTGTGGGTTAAATTTCGCGTCTGTAGCAGGTCATCTTGGTGGTGTAGCAATTTTAATGGCCAGTAGTGTACTTTTCTCACACATGGGAACAAAAATAATTTGTTAAGCAATAATTGAGGTGAGTGCGGATGATCTATAGAGCAGACACACAAGAATACGCGGTGGGCAGCCCGACGCATATGCACAGCAGCACCGCTGACGCCACAGTGAACCCAGGCAGGGCTCAGTTGGCAGCAACTGCCATAACATATTGTGTTCTAATTGGGTTTACGAGCGGAAACTCGTCTGTTGACAGCAGTGTCAAGCTTCGTTAGTGACTAGCAGTTTTAGTACAGATTACACTGTAATTTTGAGCAAATTGTGGGATGTTTAGAGCAAGTTTTTAAGTACAAAATAATGTTTAACAAGCTACGACATCGTCGCGAAAAAACAGTGACCTGTATATGTAATAAGTTTCCTTTAATTTACGGTCGCCACTTGTTGTGACCACAGCACATAACCTGGTACGTTAGAAATTAGGTCGCATATACACTGAAGCACCGTTTTCCACATCCCACTAGGTGAATACCGGGCTGGTCCCCATGTTCCGCCTCAGTTACACAAATCGCAGACATTTGAACACGTTCCACTATTTCATGGCTTATGCTAGACGCAGACAGCTGGGGTACACTAATTCTGTCCCCGGGGGTTTGGGGTGGCGACGGGAAGGGCATCCAGCCACCCTCCAACACTAAAATTCGCCATATCCATAGTTACACGGCCGACCCCTCGTTGAAGTGGGACAAAGACCCGAGGAAATGAAGCGACCAAGAAACGGATAGAAGCAAGGAGATATCTAAACAGACAGAATATGGTGTTGCGCTCGGCAACGCCTGTATACGGCAACAACTGACTGTTGCATTTGTGAAAAGGGTTACTGCTGCTACAATGGCAGGTTATCAAGATTTAAATGAGTCTCAACTTGGAGCTAAAGTCGGAGTACGGGCGATGGGACACAGCAACTCCGAGGTGACGACGAAGTGTCGATTTTCCAGTGCGCCCATTTCACGAGTCTATCGTGGATGTCAGGAATTCGTAAAACATCAAATTTCCGACATCGTTGTGGCCAGAAAAAGATCCTGCAACAGCGGGGCCAACGGCGACTGAAGAGAATCGTTCAGCATGACAGAAGTGGAACACTTCCGCAGACCGCTGCAGATTTCAGTGCTGGGCCATGAACAAGTGTCAGCGTGCGAACCATTCCACGAAACATAATCGATATGGGCTTTCGGAGCCGAAGGCCCACTCGTGTACCCTTGATGACTGCATGACTCAAAGCTTTACGCCTCGCCTGGGCCCGTCAACACCGACATTGGACTGTTGATGACTGGAAACATATTGCCTAGTCGGACGAGTCTCGTTTCGAATTGTATCGACCGGATGAACGTCATGTCTGGAGACAACCTCAGGAATTCATGGACATTGAATGTCAGCAGGGGATTGTTCAAGTGGGTGGAGGCTCTTTAATGGTGTCGAGAGCGTGCAATTGGAGTGATATGGGACCCCTGATACGTCTATATATGTCTGTGCGCGGTGACACGTACGTAAGCATCCTGCCTGACCACTTGCGTACATTCGTGCCCATTGTACATTCCGACAGACTTGGGCAATTCCAGCAGGACAATGCGAAACTCCACACGCCCAGAATTAGTACAGAGTGGCTCCAGGAACACTCTTCTGAGTTTAAACTCTTCCGCTGGTCACCAAACTCCCCAGACATGAACATTATTAAGAATATCTGGGATGCCTTGCAACGTACTGTTCAGAAGATACCTCCACTCCCTCGTACTCTTACGGATTTACGGACAGCCCTACAGGATTCATGGTGTCTGTTCCCTCCAGCACTGCTTCAGACACTAGTCGAGTCCATGCCACGTCGTGTCGATGCACTTCTGCGGTGTAACAGTTTCTTTGGCTCTTCAGTTAATAAAGCATGTTGCGCTCTAACACATAGTTCTTCATGTGTAACAGAGATTTAGCTTTATATATTTTTTTAACATAGCGTAATATTTTCGAAAATTTTCACTCCCTATTTCACCCCTTTAGGGGTTAAATTTCCAGAAACAGTGGAACAAGTATTGTTTTTCTAGCAGAGAAGCCAAATACAATTTTTGTTTAGTTGTAACCGAGAAGTCGGATACCAGTTTACATACATGTAGCCTTAAAATGCTTTAGCACTTCTGTAATGATGGTTTTTTTAAAAAAAAACATAACAGCTTCCTCCCACTACTTTATCCTCTTGGTGGTTGAATTTCCAAAAACGCTGTAACATGTATTTCTTTTATTTCTGACGAAGAAACCAGATACAAATTTTCCTAGCTATAGCTTCAAAATTGCCTTAATAGTGACATATTTTTAAAACACATTTCTACTCCTATTTCTTCCCCTTAAGGATGGAATATCGATAAAATACCTTATTAAACGACTCTGCAGTATAACATCAACACCCTCTGCAAATTTCAAATGGGTGGGCAATGATAAGACAGTCGGAACATTACTTTTATATACACCTCAACAAAAGTTCGGAACATCACATAGTTTATTAGAATAACTTCTTATAGTACAAAAATGGTTCAAATGGCTCTGAGCACCATGGGACTCAACATCTGTGGTCATAAGTCCCCTAGAACTTAGAACTACTTAAACCTAACTAACCTAAGGACATCACACACATCTATGCCCGAGGCAGGATTCGAACCTGCGACCGTAGCAGTCGCGCGGTTCCTGACTGAGCGCCTAGAACCGCTAGACCACCGCGGCCGGCCTCTTATAGTCCACCCACTGAGGTTTGTACAATACCGTATTAATTGAATGAATGCATGGTGTCTGTTTTTTGGACATGTCGCAAATCACAGCCACCACGCGGAAGTCGCAGCCGTGATACATTATATGAAAACTGAAGGTGGAGAGGGGCAGAAAGGAAAGCGAAGGGATTACTGATGTCAACTGCATGAGGACAACCGCTCGTTCACAGAAAAATCCCGCTACGGTCGCAGGTTCGAATCCTGCCTCGGGCATGGATGTTTGTGATGTCCTTAGGTTAGTTAGGTTTAACTAGTTCTAAGTTCTAGGGGACTAATGACCTCAGCAGTTGAGTCCCATAGTGCTCAGAGCCATTTGAACCATTTTGAACAGAAAAATCCGTACCTACGGACGGGAAAATTGCTCAAGTCACACCAATATCCTAAAAAGGAAGTGGTCCGCTGAATTACAGACCCATGTCACTAATTAGAAGATAATGGAATGAAGATTAACCAGAAGAAAACGAAAAGCATGGTGCTTGGAGGAAAGGGGAGAAAATGCCGTATGAAAATAGGGGGAGAGGAAATAGAGCAAGTAAATAACGTGAATCACTTGGGAAGTGTAATAATGGATGATATGTATTGCTCAACAGAAAGTAGGAAAAGAATTGCAATGGCAAAAGAAGGATTCAAGAGGAAACAGAAATTGCTTTGTGGACCGCTAAACAAAGATCTGAGGAAAAGACATGCCAAATGTTACATCTGGAGCGTTGCACTGTATGGTGCGGAGACCTGGACATTGAGGAAGGAAGATGAAAGAAGATTGGAGGCACTAGAGATGTGTATATGGAGAGGAATAGAAAAAGTAAAATGGCAAGACCGAGTAAGGAATGAAGAAATATTAAGAAGAGTTGGAGAAGAAAGAAACATGCTGAAAGTCATCAGAAACAGAAAAGGGACTGGATTGGATATTGTTTGAGGAGGGACTGTTTATTAAAGGAAGGAATAGAAGGAATGGTGGAGGGAAAAAATGGGAAAAGGAAAAAGAAGATATCAAATGTTTGACAATATCAAAGGAGACAAATATTCAGAAATGAAACGACTGGCTATGGACAGACAAAAGTGGAAGAGGCTTAACCCATGACAAGACCTGCCGTAAGGCAGAATACCACACTACTACTACTATCACTAACGTCGATTTGCAGTGGCGTTTTGGAACATATAGTCTGTTCGAACATTTTGAAGAACTTCGAAGAAAACGATTTATTGACACGTAGTCAGCACGGATTCAGAAAATATCGATGTTGTGAAACACAACTAGCTCTTTATACTCATAAAGTAATGACTGCTATCGACAGGGGATTTCAAACTGGTTCCATATTTTTAGATTTTCAGAAACCTTTCGACACCGCTCCTCACAAGAGTCTTCTAACCAAACTGCGTGTCTATGGAGTATCGTCTCAGTTGTGCGACTGGATTCGTGATTTACTGTCAGAAAGGTGACAGTTCGTAGTAATAGACGTAAAGTCATCGAGTAAAACAGTAGTAATATCCGGCGTTCCCCAAGGAAGTGTTATAGGTCCTCTATTGTTCCTGATCTATATTAACGACATAGGAGACAATCTTGGTACCCGTCTTAGATTGTTTGCAGATGATGCTGTCATTTACCGTCTTGTAAAGTCATCAGATGACCAAAACGAATTGCAAAATAAGTTAAATAACATATCCTTATGGCGCGAAATGTGACAATTGACCCCGAATACAGTAAACTGTGCAGTTACTCACATGAGTTTCGATTATGCGATAAGTCACACAGATCTGAAAGGCTGTAATTCAACTAAATGCTTAGGGATTATAATTAGAAATAACCTAAACTGGAACGATCACATAGATAATGTTGCGCGCAGAGCAAACCAAAGACTGCGATTCATTGGCAGAACACTTAAGAAGTTGCAACAGGTCTACTACAGAGACTGCTTACACCACGCTTGTCCGCCCTATTCTGGAGTTTTGCTGTGCGGTGTGGGATCCGCATTAGGTGGGACTGACGGATGACATCGAAAAAGTACAAAGAAGGGCAGCTCGTTTTGTATTATCGCGAAATAAGGGAGATAGTGCCACAGACATTATACGTGAACTGGAGTGGCAATCATTAAAACATAGGCGCTTTTCATTGCGACGGGACCTTCTCATGAAAGTTCAATAACCAGTTTTCTCCTCCGATTGCGAAAACATTCTATCATGATCATCATGATAAAATAAGAGAAATCAGGGCTCGCAGAGAAAAATTTAACAGCTCGTTCTTCCTGCGTGCAGGCAACGGCCTTACCGCAGTGGCCATACCGGTTCCCGTCAGATCACCGAACTTAAGCGCTGTCGGGCGGGTCCGGCACTTGGATGGGTGACCATCCAGGTCGCCACGCGCTGTTGCCATTTTTCGGGGTGCACTCAGCCTCGTGATGCCAATTGAGGAGCTACTCGACCGAATAGTAGCGGCTCCGGTCAAAGAAAACCATGATAACGACCGGGAGAGCGGTGTGCTGACCACACGCCCCTCCTATCCGCATCCTCAACTTAGGATGACACGGTGGTCGGATGGTCCCGACGGGCCACTTGTGGCCTGAAGACTGAGTGCCTCTTCCTGCGCGCCGTTCGAGAGTGGTACGGTAGAGAGACAGCTTGAAGGTGGTTCATTCAACCCTCTGCCAGGCACTATACTGTCAATAACAAAGAAATCATGTAGCTGTAGATGTAGGACATTATGCAGAATCAGCGGCGACGAGTGAAAATGTGTACCGGACCGCGATCCGATGCCAGGATCTCCAGCTTACCAGGAAGGTACATTAAGCACAACGCCATCCCGGACACGTGTTCTAGCAGCTGCGCGGCCTATCCCCACACTGCTCATGGACGACCCATATTCCCACCGAGCGCCACCTGCCCGGAACGCCTGTCCATTTCTTCCATAGATTTTCGGACAGCATGGTTGTGGAGATGAAGCAGCGATTAGTATGATTAATCAATTATTCAAAAACAGCCTTAATCGCATTTATTATTATTACACCGCCAACCGGTTTCAACCCGACGTAGGGGCCATCTTCTGGGTGTTTATACCACCGGTCGACTGCTGGTGGTGTCACTCCTGTCTACATAACGGCAGGAAACTAGTATTGAATAATTCATTTCTTCCATGCTCGCTACTCTGGGAGGTCGGATGTGGTTGTGGATCCGCATTGCAGAAGGCGGATCCACTGTCCACCTAGGTGAATCACTTATACGAATGCTTGGTACCTGTCAGTTGGATTTGGACGCTGTACAATGGCCAACATGTCTCGCGCACGGTCAATTGTACTCATGTCTGGGGACTGTGCTGGTCAATGCATTCGGTTGATGTGCCATGTTTGAAGATACCGAGACCATGCTAGAGTACGGTGCGGTCTTGCGTTGTCATCGACTAGGATGAGGTTGTCACCAACTTATCGTCTGTAGGGCCTTACAGCCATTTGTAGAACCTGATGGAGGTATTGGGAACCAGTAAAATGGCCGTAGATGGGAAATACAGGCTTCCTCCGTCCCATCATTACTTCCACACAGGAAATGATACTTCCACCTGCGAAAGGATGGACTTCCTGAACGTATCGGCGTTCCTGGTGTCGTGTAGCGCTTTTACAATCCCAAACATGTCCAGTGACCGGTCACAAACCAATCCTGGTCTCGTTCAGCAAACATGATATTGCTCCATTCTGCAATGGTCCAATGCTGATGTGCAGGAGCCCAGGTCCTTCGACTGCGTCGGTTCCGTTGATTCAGTACAAGACCTCTCATTGGTCTTCTGGAATGAAGACCGCCCTGATGCAATCTTCTACGCACTGTTTGGTCTGAGATACGAATCCCTGTTGTCCAGGAGAAGTCATTTCCAATATTTCTTTCAGCTGATGTTGGGCGCCTGTAAGCCTACAGTTGGACGAAACGATCCTGCATTGGTGTTGTCATACGAGGACGACCACTGCGAGGTCTATTTTCACATTTCACGTCTCTCTGTACTTGCTCCACACCTCAGACACACCACTTTGAATGACATGCAGCCGATCGGCAACATCTTACTCTGTACTACCCGCTGAAAGGTGAGCCACCATCTTGACTCTATCAAAGTGTTGTGTCTGCAGCTCGTGGCCTAGTGGCTACCGTTGCTGCGTCTGGATACAGGGTCCGGGGTTCAATTCCCGGTGGGGTTCCTCTGCCAGAGGACTGGGTGTTTGCGTAGTCAAAAGATGGTTAAGTTGGCTCTGAGCACTATGGAACTTAACATCTGAGGTCATCAGTCCCCTAGACTTAGAACAACTTAAACGTAACTAACCTAAGGACATCACACACATCCATCGCGCGGTTCCAGACTGTAGCGCCTAGAACCTCTCGGCCACACCGGCCGGCGTTTGTGTAGTCCTTATTATCTCATCATCATCATTCGGGCAGTGCCGATACTGGAAATGGGAAGATTTGGTACTTGTACGGGCGCTGATGACTACAATGCTGAGGCCCTACAAACCATCATCATCATCATCGTCACCATCAAAGTGTCGTATGCCTATATGTGGCATGTTAGTGCAATGCTGAACACAAACTGAATGAAAATGTTTTTGATACTGGACTCTTGCGGTGTACCGCGGCATCGGTATATTTACAAGACCAAGAGACTGCCACAAAGCATACCAGTAGTACACATCGTCCAGTGTATGGGCTCTAACCGGATTATGCATGAAGTGCCTCCTAGGTAAGTGAGACCTCTAGTACCGTAGACTACATTTTACGATAGTATTCCAAATTTTTGTTGACCAGTTTATACAGAGATTACAACTTTTTGGCACTTACTAAATATTCAGAAGCTTAATTCAGTAGGTAAATCATTTGCTTGTTGTCTTATCATGAAAAAAAACTCAATTGTTATAGTCACCACTACTTAATACAACGTCATTCGCGAAGATATGCAAATACTTTAATATGTTATTCTATAAGTAAAGCTAAAGAAAAAGTTCATATAAACATGTGTCCGCAAATATTAAGTCACAGAGTTACGGCTAATACAAGATTTTGCCTGAAGTTTAGCAACTTTGCTAATATGAAGCCATCGCAAAACTATACGAGGTTAAATTGAAGCACGATTTTCGTTTATTTTGTTGTTATTGGTCTGGTGAATCTAATAAAACATGTACCAGACGTGTATCTGCAGCAGTTTTCCAGAACATCCAGGGAAGCAAAGATTATTATAAAACTAAATTTGTTTACTTTCTCTTAACAATGTAGAAACTTTTATGTCATTGTTGGCAACCGTTAGTGATTTGTTTCAGTCGTTTCCTAACCTTGAAACGAGTTAGTTTTCTGTTTTGGTCAGTGAAAGAACATAATAACAACAGCGTATTTAAGTGAAACTATTGTAGTTTGTAGATTATTTATGGAATAGGGATGCCTTTCAAATTGACGACAGAGGAATACGCCGATATGGTGTTTAATTATGGCAAATTGCACGGCAATGCTACGGCTGTAGTTAACTAATGGAGAAGTTTTTGAACATTTATTGTTAATGTATTGTGAAATTGTATGTACACTGTACAGCTTCCTTATCGCTGAGCTTTGTTTTGTCCGGTTTAACGTGAATTCACGTGTGCTTTGTTATTAATAAAAGCAGACCATTTGACACATTCATTCAGTTTCAGTTAACGTTATTACCATCATTTGTTCAAAATTAAATTCTCTACGGCTTCTGTTGAAAACTTCGTGCAATTGTCGGGAGCAAATACCGGGTGATAAAAAAGTCAGTATAAATTTGAAAACTTAATAAACCACGGAATAATGTAGATAGAGAGGTACAAATTGACATACATGCTTTGAATGACATGGGGTTTCATTAGAACAAAAGAAACACTCCATATTGCTAGACGCGTGAAAGATCTCTTGCGCGCGTCGTTTGGTGATGATCGTGTGCTCAGCCGCCACTTTCGTCATGCTTGGCCTCCCGGGTCCCCATACCTCAGTCCGTGCGATTATTGGCTTTGGGGTTACCTGCAGTCGCAAGTGTATCGTGGTCGACCGACATCTCTAGGGATGCTGAAAGACAACATCCGACGTCAATGCCTCACCATAACTCCGGACATGCTTTACAGTGCTGTTCACAACATTATTCCTCGACTGCAGCTATTGTTGAGGAGTGATGGTGGACATAGTGAGCATTTCCTGTAAAGAACATCATCTTTGCTTTGTCTTACTTTGTTATGCTAATTATTGCTATTCTGATCAGATGAAGCGCCATCTGTCGGACATTTTTTGAACTTTTGTATTTGTTTGGTTCTAATAAAACCCCAAGCCATTCCAAGCATGTGTGTCAATTTGTACCTCTCTACCTACATTATTCCGTGATTTATTCAGTTTTCAAATTTATACTGACTTTTTGATCACCTGGCAGTTAATAAGTAAAAAATTTTATGAAATTACTTCTTTGCGTCTCTCGATGTTCTGGAAAACTACTGCGGATACACGTCTGGGACAGTCGGCCGCGGTGGCTAAGCGGTTCTAGGCGCTGCAGTCCGGAACCACGCTGCTGGTACGGTCGCAGGTTCGAATCCTGCCTCGGGCATGGATGTGGGTGATGTCCTTAGGTTTAAGTAGTTCTAAGTCTAGGGGACTGATGACCTAGGATGTTGAGTCCCATAGTTCTCAGAGCCATTTGAACCATTTGAACACGTCTGGGACATGTTTTATTAGATTCAGCAGACCAATAACAACAAAATTAATGGAACTCGTATTTCACTTTAACCTCGTATAGTTTTGCGATGGCTTCATATTAGTGAAGTTGCTAAATTTCAGGCAAATTCTTTTATTGAGCGTAACTGAACATTTGTGGACCTATGTTTATATGAACTTTTTTCTTTAGTTTTACATGTAGAATAACATGTTAAAGTATTTGCATAGCCTCGTGAATCACCCGTATATCCGTGAGACGTGTGGTAGACGTACTTTCATGCTTAAGTTGGCCACTCCTGCCAATAATCACTCAATAAAGTGTTAGCCACTGTGGTGTGGTCTTATAGGAAGCTTCCCTTGTCTGTGAGTCACCAGGGGATTGGACGTATAGCACACATATACTGCGTCTTCAGGCCACAAGTGGCCCATCGGGGCCAACCGACCGCCGTGTCATCCTCAGGTGAGGTTAAGATGGTTTTCTTTGACCGGAGCCGCTACTATTCGGTCGAGTAGCTCCTCAATTGACATCACGAGGCTGAGTGCATCCCGAAAAATGGCAACAGCGCATGGCGGCCTGGATGGTTACCCATCACAGTTGAAAGGTATGTGCTGAGATTCGATCACGATAGAGCCAGTGAAAAATGTCGATAGTTCCCAACCGCAAGGTTGGACGAGTAGTACATCTTCGAGTAGTAAGATCTTTGACAGCTAACAGAGCTAGGTGCACGCGGTAAAAGTTTGAATAGTGGTGAGGAGATGCGCAGAGACAGCAGACGTGTTTCGAGTCGGAGCTAGATGCCTGCAGGAGGCAGCCGCGTCGTGACAGCAACAAAGTAAGAATTGGCGCTACGCACATAATCAGCTATATATTGAGCGAAACTCGGCACATACCTGGGGAAACTAGAAAGAATAATTAATAAAATAGGTTTTCGTTGGTCAAATAATGTCTAAAAGCTAGATAGAAATCCCATTGTTGATGCAATACGCGTTTTGTGAAACTTTCTCGTAAATCCATGCTATAGAATTTTTTTTAGTTTTTCACATGTGCCTCAAAAGTTTGAACAATAAATATTTTTTAGATAAAATTAGAGTTTCATCTCACACCTTATGTCGTTCTCCGCATCCTGTGCTTGCATTGAACCAAAAGGTACATTAAAGGAAAGTTCCCATGAGTAAAGCTAATAATTTCATTTACCAGAGTAAAATAATCTATATGCCATTGCACAGTGGGCAAATTATTAAGATCAGGACATAATTTTTATTAAGTAACAAACAGGGCCAAAATAAGTAAAGTTACCTAGAACGACAATTTTATGCCATTGCACTACGGCTGAGTTGAATGTTTGTTTTATTGTCGGCTAAACTGGAAGGAGTGCACGAGCTAAGTCCACAGACGCAGTCAGATGCAGGTTGGTGACTTTCATTTATTTTTACCACTAAACTTTCATGCAGTCAGATGTGTATTTTGAGTATTAATTTTCCAACAATATTTTCATGCAGTCAGATAAAGTTCAGTTCAGTTAAATACGCAGTCAGATGCAAGTTTTATTAAAGACTAAAGCAGTCACATGCAGTTCAGTCCAGTTTAAACACAGAAGTTTTATTAACAACACATTCAAAGTGCCGGCGACGCCTGACACCGCTTAACTTCGGTGATCTCACGGGAACCGGTGTATCCACTGCGGCAAGCATCTTAGGTGAATGTTAAACAGCTCAACCGACACCACATACCATACGCGATTGCAACAGTGAGAAAGGGGTATGGGGTTGGGAATTGGACGTCAGTGATAGTCGTACCAGAAGTACCTTGGCGCCACGTACCGTAAGGAGGCGTACTGAGTGTAGATGTAGATGTGGATGTAGGTTTAGATAATGCATTCTCAGCCCCTATACTGCAGCTACATACACATACCCTTGGTTTGGTATGCGCCAGACTGCCTACGAGGCTGCAGGTGGTGGCGCTAAGAGAGACGCGTGTTTCTTATCATACATTCCGCAGTGGCAGTAAAGCTGCCGTTGTAAACGCTCGCAGGCAAGAAGAGGTCTCGAAGTGTTGTAAGGTGTACTGCTACCTGCCGCTACTATATGCAACTGTGGGGCTTTTGGCCGTTCTGCAGGTAAGAATAATGGTAAACAGAATTGAGGATGAAACTTACTGGCAGATTAAAACTGTGTGCCGGACCGAGACTCGAACTCGGAACCTTTGCCTTTCGCTGGCAAGTGATCTACCAACTGAGCTACCCAAGCACGACTCACGCCCGTCCTCACAGCTTTAATTCCGCCAGTACCTCGTCTCCTACCTTCCTAACTTCACAGAAGCTCTCATGCGAACCCTAGTAGAGCACTTGCCCGCGAAAGGCAAAGGTCCCGAGTTGGAGTCTCGGCCTGGCACACAGTTTTAACCTGCCACGAAGTTTCACATCAGCGCACACTCCGCTATAGAGTGAAAATTTCATTCTAGAATTGAGGATGTTTTAGGTGACGATCAATTTACCTTTCGGAAGGGTAAGGCCACGAGAGATGTGTAACAGAAAAACAGAAATGAGACTAGTGAGAGAATTCTTCTCTCTCGAAGGAATATAACAAATATCAGAAGAAGCAAAGAGTATACAAAGTGCAGGCTACCACAGGAAACGTTGCGATTGATAACTGAAGCACGCGGTCAGGGATTTTCTCTGCCTCTTGATGACTGGGTGTTGTGTGATGTTAGTTAGGTTTAAGTAGTTCTGAGTTCTAGGGGACTGATGAGCATAGATGTTAAGTCCCATAGTGCTCAGAGCCATTTGAACCATTTGATAACTGAAGCAGATCAAGACACTGTCATAGAATTTGTCGTCCAGGAAAAGGCGTTGGACAGTTAAAAGCGCTATAATATGTCGATATTCTGAGATATACTGAAGAGCCATAGAAACTGGCACACCTGCCTAATATCGTGTAGGGCTCCCGCGAGCACGCAGAAGTGCCGCAGAACGACGTGGCATGGACTCGACTAGTCCAATCAAATGCCGTGTGACTAGGGCCTCCCGCCGGGTAGACCGTTCGTCGGATGCAAGTCTTTCGATCTGACGACTCTTCGGCGACTTGCGCGTCGATGGAGACGAAATGATGATGATTAGGACAACACAACACCCAGTCACTGAACGGAGAAGATCTCCGACCCAGCCGGGAATTGAACCCGGGCCCGTAGGATTGACATTCGGTCGCGCTGACCACTCAGCTACCGAGGGCGGACACTCGACTAGTGTCTGAAGTAGTGCTGGAGGGAAGTGACTCCATGATTCCTGCTGGGCTCTCCATAAAACTGTAGGAGAACGAGGGGGTGGAGATCTCTTCCAAACAGCCCATTGCAAGGGATCCCAGATATGATCAATAATGTTCATGCTTGGGGAGTTTGGAGACCAGTGGAAGTGTTTAAACTCAGAAAAGTGTTCATGGAGCCAATCCGTAAGAGTTCTGGACGTGTGGGGTGCAGCATTGTTCTGCTGGAATTGCCCAAGTCTGTCCAAATGGACATGAATGATCAGACAGGGTGCTTATGTATGTATCACCTGTCAGAGTCGTATATAGACGTATCAGGGGCCTCACATCACTCCAACTGCACACGTCCCACATGCCCACACCATTACAGGGCCTCCAGCAGCTTGAACAGTCCCCTGCTGACACGCAGGATCCATGGATTCATGAGGTTGTCTCCGTACCCGTACACGTCCATCCGCTCGATACAATTTGAAACGAGACTCGTCCGACCAGACAACATGTTTCCAGTCCTGAACAGTCCAATGTCGGTGTTGACGGGCCCAGGCGAGGCGTAAAGCTTTGTCTTGTGCAGTCATCAAGGGTACACGAGTGGGCCTTCCTCTCCGAAAGCTCATATCAATGATGTTTCGTTGAATGGTTCGCACGCTGATACGTCTTGATGGGCCAACACTGAAATCTACAGCAGTTTTCGGAAATTTTGCACTTCTGCCACGCTGAACCTCGTTGGTCCCCTTCATGCATAATCCTTTTCCGGCAGATTTGATGTTTTACCGGACTGCATGTATTGACGGTACACTCGTTAAATGGTCGTACAGGTAAATACCCATTTCATCGCTACCTCGGAGATGCTGTGTCCCATCGCTCGTGCGCCGACTATAACACCACGTTCAAACTCTATTAATTCTTGATAACCTGCCATTGAAGCAGCAGTAACCGATCTAACAACTGCGCCAGACACTTGTTGTCTTATACAGGCGTTGCCGACCGCAACCCCCGAATTCTACCTGTATTTGAATACACATGTATTGTCGCTTCAGAGTATAAAAATGATGAGCTTCTCCGCAGAATCGGTGAAGAAACTGGCACTTGGAAAACAAAGAAGAAGAATTGCGATGATAGGAGATGTCTTATGACATTAATGAATGCCATGTACGTTGCCAATTATCCTCCAAAATGATGATGATGTTGGCTCAAGCGTGGATTTCGTGGCATCGAACCAGTCAGAAAGCTACGACAGGTTTCTTAACCGGGTGAACCAGTCGGTGGATTGCAGAACAGGTGCTGGGTTGCACTGAATTCCTGCCTGAATGGCACAGTTTTTATAGCGCTCAAGTTCGTCTGCTCCCGGAGATTTTACTTAAGTTGTCAGCATGTGGAAGCATTGCTCTATTTTGTTATACATTATCTCAGACACCTCCTACAACTCGGCAACTTAGTGTTGTTAGACGAAAGTAAATTTCAAGAATGATTCATGTTAATTAGCCTTGTTCTTATGTAGGATATAATGAGTATAAATACTGGTGTTACTATTGATGATTGAGAATGGTGTGCTGACAATGTTACATCAGGATTTACGTTATTAGGACAATCAAATCTACAGTTATTACATGTTTTCAAGCAGGGACGTCGAACAGATGTGCAGAACTATAGACCTATATCTCTAACGTCGATCAGTTGTAGAATTTTGGAACACGTATTATGTTCGAGTATAATGACTTTTCTGGAGACTATACATTTGTTCTGTAGGAATCAGTATGGGTTTCGAAAAAGACAGTCGTGTGAAACCCAGCTCGAGCTATTCGTCCACGAGACTCAGAGGGCCATAGACACGGGTTCCCAGGTAGATGCCGTGTTTCTTGACTTCCGCAAGGCGTTCGATACAGTTCCGCACAGTCGTTTAGTGAACAAAGTAAGAGCATATGGACTATCAGACCAATTGTGTGACTGGATTGAAGAGTTCCTAGATAACAACGCAGCGTGTCATTCTCAATGGAGAGAAGTCTTCAGAAGTAAGAGTGAATTCAGGTGTGCCGCAGGGGAGTGTCGTAGGACCGTTGCTATTCACAATATACATAAATGACCTCGTCGATGACATCGGAAGCTCACTGAGGCTTTTTGCGGATGATTCTGTGGTATATCGAGAGGTTGTAACAATGGAAAATTGTACTGAAATGCAGGAGGATCTGCAGCGAATTGACGCATGGTGCAGGGAATGGCAATTGAATCTCAATGTAGACAAGTGTAATGTGCTGCGAATACATAGAAAGAAAGATCCTTTATCATTTAGCTACAATACAGCAGGTCAGCAACTGGAAGCAGTTAATTCCATAAATTATCTGGGAGTAGGTATTAGGAGTGATTTAAAATGGAATGACCATAGAAAATTAATCGTCGGTAAAGCAGATGCCAGACTGAGATTCATTGGAAGAATCCTGAGGAAATGCAATCCGAAAACAAAGGAAGTAGGTTACAGTACGCTTGTTCGCCCACTGCTTGAATACTGCTCAGCAGTGTGGGATCCGTACCAGATAGGGTTGATACAAGAGAGAGAGAAGATCCAACGGAGAGCAGCGCGCTCCGTTACAGGATCATTTAGTAATCGCGAAAGCGTTACGGAGATGATAGATAAACTCCAGCGGAAGACTCTGCAGGAGAGACGCTCAGTAGCTCGGTACAGGCTTTTGTTGAAGTTTCGAGAACATACCTTCACCGAAGAGTCAAGCAGTATATTGCTCCCTCCTACGTATATCTCGCGAAGAGTCCATGAGGATAAAATCAGAGAGGTTAGAGCCCACACAGAGGCATACCGACAATCCTTCTTTCCACGAACAACACGAGACTTGAATAGAAGGGAGAACCGATAGAGGTACTCAAGATACCCTCCGCCACACACCGTCAGGTGGTTTGCGGAGTATAGATGTAGATGTAGATGTTGTATGTTTTTAGGTTGGTTAGTACCTGTAAGTACTAACCAATTAATGTTTATTTTCTGCCTGGCAGCAGGTGATGTGTTTAAGTGTGCACGCAAGCTTTTGAAACGGGTAGTCTATACTGGCAGGAGTAGTGCAGTTAGTTGGGGAGTTACGGCTGTGCAGAAAACATCAGGTCGTCAAGTTTGTGACGTGTTTGTGGGACGACTGTTCGATACAGAGAGGGAAACAAGCAACACATAGATGTGGATACATATCGAGGTACTACACAAAAATATTCGCCCTGGATAAGAAGATAAAATTACGTGAAGGCCTTCACATCCAGGGAGAGAGCTGCAGTTAATGTATAAAACTATTTACTAACGTTTCACCCCACTTGCGAAAAACTTCTCAGAGGTAAAACTCTCAACAGAGTATTTCATTCTTCTTTATTTTGACTATGGTTTACAAGGACCATACAACCAACAACGGTCATAAAGGAAAGGAGAATAGCACGAAATGACGAAGTTAGCATATAAACACACACTTAAAGTAAAATAAAAGCGCAGTTAGACAAACATCAGAAAGCCGACGGCAGTGACGTCAATAACATTGGAGCAGAATTTCAAATACCTCTGTGCAGCACGTTATGAGAAACATGCATATGCTCTTATAGAAAAGGCAAAACATTAATGGGCAAACACCGTATATCACACAATAAGTACAACAAAAGCTGGAGAACAGCTTTGCAAATAACATCACACGACAATGTGAGATTGTAGCATAAAGATAGACGTACTTAAAGAAAAACCCAAAATGACAAACACAATACAATAGTGCCAGTGAAAACCTGAAATAAAATGCACGAGAGAGCAACAATGTACAAATAGAGGCCTGTACGGAAGTTAAAATACAAATATTACGCACATCATTATGAACTAGGCTGATACCACTTGAAAATAAAGATCTCGGCAACTCAAACTAAATTTTGTTGCCGGTGGCTTCCAAATAGTCTGCGATCAAGTTATATTTTTCAGAACGGCGGAGAAGATCAGGAACAGTGGTAGGGAGGGAGTAGCCTCTCACAACCAACTTCTTATACAAGTGTAATTGCGCAGCCATGCACTGGGTTCAAATGGCTCTGACAAGGGAACCTCCCCATCGCACCCCCCTCAGATTTAGTTATAAGTTTGCACAGTGGATAGGCCTTGAAAAACTGAACACAGATCAATCGAGAAAACAGGAAGAAGTTGTGTGGAACTATGAAAAAATGAGCAAAATATACAAACTGAGTAGTTCATGGGCAGATAAGCAACATCAAGGACAATCGAACGCAGGAGCGCCGTGGTCTCGTGGTAACGTGAGCAGCAGCGGAACTAAAGGTCCTTAGTTCAAATCTTCCATCGAGCGACAAACTCTTATGTTTTCATCACTTTTTTGGGAGTGATTATCACATCCACAAGGATACCTAAATCGGGCAAGGTAGAAGAATCTTTTTTCCCCATTCGCCAAGTGTACAAGTTAGGTGGGTCGACAACACATTCCTGTCATGTGACGCACATGCCGTCACCAGTGTCGTATAGAATATATCAGATGTGTTTTCCTGTGGAGGAATCGGTTGAACTATGACCTTGCGATCAAATGTTTTCGGTTTCCATTGGAGAGGCACGTCCTTTCGTCTACTAATCGCACGGTTTTGCGATGCGGTTGCAAAACACAGACACTAAACTTATTACAGTGAACAGAGACGTCAATGAACGAACGGACAGATAATAACTATGCAAAAATAAACAAAGTAAAATTTTCACTCCAATGAATACTCGAACCAAGGACCTCTCGGTCTGCAGCTGCTCACGCTACCACGGGACTACGGCGCTCCTGAGTTCATATAGTCCATGATGTTGCCTATGTGGCCCATGGACTATTCAGCTTGTATATTTTGCTTATTTTTTCACAGTTCCACACAACTTCTTCCTGTTTTCTCAATTGATCTGTGTTCAGTTTATCAAGGCCTATCCACTGTGCCAACTTATAACTAAATCTGAGGGGGGTGCGATGGGGAGGTTCCCTTGTGAGCACTATGCGACTTAACTTCTAAGGTCATCGGTCGCCTAGAACTTAGAATTAATTAAACCTAACTAGCCTAAGGACATCACAGACATCGATGCCCGAGGCAGGATTCGAACCTGCGACCGTATCGGTCGCTCGGTTCCAGACTGTAGCGCCCAGAACCGCACGGCCACTCCGGCCGGCTACCATGCACTCGGAATATGGCAACTGAACTGAAAGCTCAAAACGCACCGAGCTTACTGGTGCATTATGAGTTGTTTAGAGGGCTCCACCTTTCATCACGTGATGCCACATACAAAATTATTTTTTAAAAGTGACATCACTTTCAGTTAAAACACTCTGATTAAAGATGGTATAAAAGTACACAAGGCAAATTGGTTCTTGTATACAAATGGTATATAAAAAGTACTGTAATCGAAGTGTTTACTGTTATCTCCAATAGCGAGTTTCATAGAAATCCTGACAATTGGTGCTTCCCAACAAAATTATGAATGAGCCAGCATTTATCACATCACGTGAACTTGATTTTCTTGTCGTGTTACTGTACAGTGGCTTGATATGGTGATTTATTTCGACAAGTGGCTACAGTGCAATCCATATCGCTTAATATTTTGCGCTGCAAACTGTGGAACGGAATTTTTAACACGCAGTATACATCAGTTGTCGCACTAAGGGCGGAATTAAAAACTCAATGTTTGTCTGTGTATGCCTACGATTTATAACGATGGTAACCCTATAAATGTAGTGTTCCTGGAACCAGTGGCTTAGTTTGGGCGTTGACATGGGGAATCACAGATGTGCACCATGGCAGCATAAGAAACTGAATTCCAATGCACCCTCTTAGGGGCTAAAGTTTGCAAAATCTATTCTCAATGGGCGTCTATGATACATAACAAAGGTTCCACTACAGTTTACTGTTGCTAGGACCTATGAGCTTGACCGAGAGTCCCTACACTAAAAATTAGTTTGAAGCCACATTCAACTCCCTATGAAGTTGGAATCTGAAAAATCGTCCTATGGTTAGAGAGAAGAGAAAGGAGAGAGAGAGAGAGAGAGAGAGAGAGAGAGAGAGAGGGAGAGAGAGAGAGAGAAAGAGGCGTATGGGAAGCACTGATAAGATTTACACGAAGCGCCAAGGAATCTGGTATAGGCATACATACGTAAGCAGCCAGAATACGGCAACGGGCCGGCCGGAATGGCCGTGCGGTTCTAGGCGCTACAGTCTGGAACCGGGCGACCGCTACGGTCGCAGGTTCGAATCCTGCCTCGGGCATGGATGTGTGTGATGTCCTTAGGTTAGTGAGGTTTAATTAGTTCTAAGTTCTAGGCGACTGATAACCTCAGAAGTTAAGTCGCGTAGTGCTCAGAGCCATTTGAACCATTTTTAGGGCAACGTCTAGATAAGACGACAGGTGTCTGGTGCAGTTGTTAGATCTGTTACTGCTGCTACAATGGCAAGCTATCAAGATTTACGTGAGTTTGATCGTGGTGTTATAGACGGGGCACGAGCGATGGGACACAGCATCTCTGAAGTAGCGATGAAGTGGGGATTTTCCCGTACGACCATTCCACGAGTGTACCGTGAATTTCGGGAATCCAGTAAAACATCAAACCCCCGACATCGGTGCGGCCAGAAAAAGATCCTGCAGGAAAGGGGCCAACGACGACTGAAGAGCATCGTTCAACGTGGCAGAAGTGCAATCCTTCCGCAAATTGTTGCAGATTTCAATGTTCAAAATGTTCGAATGTGCGTGAATTCCTAAGGGACCAAACTGCTGAGGTCACTAATTTGCTAACTTATGCTAAGAACGACACACACACGCATGCCCGAGGGAGGGCTCGCGCAATCCGTAACATGGCGCCTCAAACCGCGCGGCCACTCCGCGCGGCATTTCAATGGTGGGCCATCAACAAGTGTCAGCGTGTGAACCATTCAACGAAACATCATCGATACGGGCTTTCGCAGCCGAGGGCCCACTCGTGTACCGTTGATGACTGCACGACACGAAGCTTCACGCCTCCCCATGGCTCGTCAACAGCGGCATTGGATTGTTGATGACTCGAAACATGTTGCCTGGTCTCGTTTCAAATTATATCGAGCGGATGGTCGGGTGCGCACATGGCGAGAACCTCATGAATCCATGGACCCACCATATCAGCAACGGACTGTTTAACCCTTTCAGGGGAAGTGGTTCCGTTTGAAACCACCTACAATTTTCTCATTTTGTGACGAAAGGGCAGTGGCTACATTTGGGACACCATTCAGCAGCCTAGTTGGTGCTGCCCTCTAGCGGCTGTCACTGGAACCGCTTCCAAATCTGTAAATATTAGCAAGTAGTGAGGAGAGTTGGATAGCCATTTTTGTACGCTGTGAGCGAACGTCTTTGTTCTCGAATTGTGACTGTATTCTTCTGTATTAGGTAACTTTTATGCATGTCTTAAATGCAGAATACTGTTCTGTTTACATTAATACTATATGTACTGTAATAATAACCAAAATAATGCATTTATTTCCGTGAATGTTGTGATGGTTTCATTTGAAACCACCCTGCATGTGTTCAGTTTATGCATATATTTCATTTAATTTTTACATTTTTCTGCCTCACTGTATGAAAATTAATACAATAAAAACAAGGAAAAATTAAAAATTATTTTTTTTTATTTTGCCCCTGAAAGGGTTAAGGCGATTGAGGCTCTGTAATGGCGTGGGGCGTGTGCAGTTGGGGTGATATGAGGCCCCTGATACGTCTAGATACGATTCTGACATGTAACACGTACGCAAGATTCCTGCATGTTCACCTGCACCCAGTCACGTGTATTGTGCATTCCGACAGACTGGGGCAATTCCAGCAGGACAGTGCGACACCCCACACGACCCGGATTGGCACAGAGTGGCTCCAGGAACACTCTTTTGAGTTTAAACACTTCCGCTCGCCACCAATCTCCCGAGACATTAATAATATTGAGCATATCTGGGATTCCCTGCAACGTGCTGCTCAGAAGAGATCTCCACCCCTTTGTACTCTGATTTATGGACAGCCCTGCAGGATTCATGGTGTCACTTGCATGCAGCACTACTTGAGACGTTAGTGGAGTCCATGCCACCGTTGTGTTGCGGCGCTTTGCTCGCGGGGACTCTACACGATGTTAGGCGGGTGTACCACTTGCTTTGGCTTTTCAGTGGATAAGAGTTGGCGAGCGTGTTACGTCGGAGGACATTCCTCGGTTAAGAGGCAGATAAGCGGGACACGTAGTTTCCTGTAAACCAAAGAGATTACCTCATAGACGGTGACCTTACGAAGTAACAGAGCCCGTCGCGCACCGGAAGGCGCGCAAGGGGTATTGCGTTCAGGCAAGGCTATTCCGAGAAGCGTGTCGCTAGGAGACGATAGTTACTGTTGTATGTACGCAGGACTGCTTTAGACTGTTCCAAGAACAATGGGTCTAATGGCTCTAAGCATTAGGGGACTTAACATCTGAGGTCATCAGTCCCCTAGACTGAGAACTACTTAAGACTAACTAACCTAAGGACATCACACACACCCATGCCCGAGGCAGGACTCGAACCTGCTACCGTAGCAGCAGCGCGGTTCCGGACTGTAGCGCCTAGAACTGCTCGGCCACACCGGCCGGTGCTAATCATTTCTGCAGAACATACTAACGTACATGTCCTGTAAATATGAACGTCCTATCTCTAGTCGTTCAAGGCGTTCTGTTTCTTCTGAACAAGAGTGTACTATCACTGAAGTTGTAAAATGCTACCACTGTACGAAGGGACAGCACGCTGTTGTGCTTCAGCGACAATACAGCGACCTCGGCTGCAGAAGCGTTTCCTTTTCTGATTACCTCACACATTAGCATAAACTCGCCAAACTAAACACGAACCCTCTCACCCGACGAGTATGCGACTAAGGTCAAGAGTGGCTGAGGCAAGTGTCCACAGGGAAGCCAGCACACGCCAGTACACAATCTTACTCGTTTACGTGGCGTTCTGACTTTTCTACAGTGATCTCTAATATTACGATCTGCCTGGGAAAAAAGTAATCATCTCCATGGAAATCAGAGTGGGGTTCTGCAGAACATCCACCACGCGAAATTCAGCTCAGGCTCTTGGCACACGACGTCCTCATTGCCATTCACAAACATCAGCTTGATTCTGTGTCTGTATACCTTCTATAAGCTTTCCATTCTCCAGCAAACTGATGTGCAGATATCGCCAAGGTCAATGAATGATACCCATTTAATAACCGCGAAAACGCCATGGAGATGCTCGTACAACTGCGGCTCGCAGACGCTGCAAGAGGGGCATTGTGCACCGTATAGTATTTATGGGAGAGGGTTGTACCTATTGGTAGTGTAGCTAGGAGCACTTGCTGTTTCACGATCGATGTTCCAATCCAGCGGTACATTTCAGACTCTTGGCTAAACAGCCTTATGGTACTCTTGTTCCAAGCATGCCATTTGTTTTGACTACGAGAAGGAAGAAGAAGTTAAATGCTGATGAGTACCTCTTTATATGAGCGAAATTCGGTAATGGCAATCATAAAATAAAGATCAACGGTGATTGTATGATTTATTATAGACAATAAAGTGTGTTCTGTCCTTTCCTTATCTCTTTTCCTTATCTCCTTCCCTTTTTTTATTAAAAAAATCTATTCACTTTTTGATTTAGTGGCCGTGCCGCTCTTGGTTGCACGCTAGGCGGGTGACCTTGAACGGGACTTAGCCGCTGGACGAGGCTGCCGGGCAACACGGGCCCTAGTATTACATGAAGATGCGCGCACCAGAGACCACCATAAACGGTTTCCGCTGTTTTCAGGGTTTCATTTCTTAATCAGTAAAAACGAAACCATTATAGGATTGGCCGTCTGTCTGCTCGACTGTTAAGAACCCTTTTTTTCAGGAACGGGTAGGCGTGTCAAGCTCAAATTTATATCACATAATTATTAAGATGTAGGGCCCTCGGCAGCGTGAGAATTGCAGTCTTCTAAGTCAGTTCAGTCAAAAAATATGGCCATTTGTTCCACACATTTTGATAAAAACTCACTCAGAAAAACATAATAGGGTACTTGCCATTGACCTAGAGTCATTAAATTTTCCGAGAAGCAAGGTTTCACAGTATAAGGGAAAAATCCAAAGTTCTTAATTTGTAAATACGTCGTACGAAAAACATATTTCATTGTCTTTTCTTATCCGGCTTCAGCTATCAAAGTAAAACATTCTACGGCGTCTTGGAATCCCTGGCACGATATCTTGCGAGTATCAATGTCGACGAGAGGCAAAAATTGTCAGTATCATCGATTCCCGGGATGGATGGTCTGTCTATATATACATAATTAAGTACTGTCGGAACCTCAGTACACATGTCATAGTCGCGGCTGTTCAGTGTTTATTCTTGCAATGAGTTTGTAAACATCACAAATTCTACATATTCAAGAACTGAACAATACATTAAGGCTATTTGGAGAATACTGTTTCAGTTACAGAGTTTTGTGCTAAATAAAATTTTATATATATAAATATATATATATAACATAATGTGTGGTCGATTAAGCGAACTTTGTCAATGATCCACCATTTTGTACCTCGGAACAGAAGGTCTGATATTTGCAAATGAACTGAGTTTCTGTAATCCCTCAACAATTTGCCCTGTCTCGAAAATGGAAATTTGTGTTTGTTGCCAACAGCTTCTATTTCAAAATGGTTCTAGCATGTAACAGGTTTTCAACAGTACTTCTTCTTAATTTGATTTCGCTTTCCGACCATTGTTGTGCAGTAGAGTAACAATGTGACACACAGACTATTAAATACACTACTGACAAGATTTTTGGATTGCAGCACTTTTAAATCTGAACAGGATATTTATTCCTAGTTACACGACCACGTTCTACCTTGGAAAAGTTTTTCGCATTTTAATAAACCTTACTTTTCCGGAGCAAATTTTATAATGTCGGAGAAAGACTGCAGCACACACAAAGTGAATGTTATCGTTTCAAAATGGACTAAGAAAATATATTAAAATTATATTATAGGGCTGGATAGAGGCGAAAGTCTGAAATGTGTTCCCGCATACAGCACTCTCCCGTGCTGTCAAAATTCCGAGTCCGTACTTTCGTAGAAATGTTACGCAACATTAAATGGCTTGTGGTAAGTAGACGTACATTGAGATGATTAGGAAATTAAAGTCCAAATAGGTCTCGACAAATTATCCGCGTGACGGAAAGACTAGCAACTAATTCATGGCGTAGAGAGACGCCACATCAAGCGGCTTACGGAAGTTAAGATCCTGATACCCTGTGACTGCAGAATTAATGATAGCCAGTGTCATACATGCTATACAAATGGTTCAAATGGCTCTGAACACTATGGGACTCAACTTCTGAGGTCATCAGTCCCCTAGAACGTAGAACTACTTAAACCTAACTAACCTAAGGACATCACACACATCCGTGCCCGAGGCAGGATTCGAACCTGCGACCGTAGCGGTCGCTCGGTTGCAGACTGTAGCGCCTAGAACCGCTCGGCCACTCCGGCCGGCTGCTATGCAAACACTCTGCCTGGCAAAAAACCAGACTTTAGATTATCCGCTCAGAATAATGTGAAAACGGTTTCGACGTGATTTTGGACGCATTCTCAGTGCTAGCAGACAAGCAACACTGTGTGAAACAACCCGCAGAAGTTAATGAGAGACATATGACGAATGTATCCGTTAGGACAGTTTGGCAAAATGAGGCGTTAATGAACTATGGCAGCACGATATCGCCTGCAGCGGCTGTCCTGGGCTCGTGACCGTATCGGCTTGACCCTAGATTGCTGGAAAACCGTCTTCTGGTCCGACGAGTACCGATTTCACTTGTCAGCTAAAGGTAGGGTTCGAGTGTGGCGTAGACTCCACGAAGCCATGGAACAAGGCACCGTGCAAGCTGGTGTTGTCTCCGTAATGGTATGAGCTATGTTTAGATGCAGTGGACTGCATCCTCTGGTCCAACTGAATTGGTCATTTACTGGAAATGGTTATTTAAATAATTGAAAAGCCACGATCGCCTCAATCGTTTATTAGATGACCGGTTTCGGCAATCTGAAGGTGCCATCATCAGATCTGAAACATGGATTAACATTTATAAAACGATATGGACATAATGGCATATGAGACAGACCATCTGATAAAATCATTGTCACAACCAATAAAAAATAATAAAAACCCGCTCTCGTGGTCGTTCTTTCGTTGGTAGTTTCATCTGGTGACTTCAGTTTTATATTTTATGGAAAGAACGACCATGAGAGCAGGTTTTTATTATTTTTTATTGGTTGTGACAATGATTTTATCAGATGGTCTGCCTCATATGCCATGATGTCCATATGGTTTTATAAATGTTAATCCACGTTTCAGATCTGATGGTGGCACCTTCAGAGTGCTGAAACCGGTCATCTAATAGACGACTGAAGCGATCGTGGCTTTTCAATTATTTTAAGAACAGAGTGATCGCCCCACGACACACCATGTGTTCACTGCAAAGGGGAAATGGTTATGTTCGGCTAATTGGACACCATTTCCAATCATTCATGCACTTCATCTCCCTATACAAAAATGGAATTTTTATAAATGACAGTGCGCCCTGTCACCAGGCCACAATTGTGTGCGATTGGTTTGAAGAACACTTTGGACAAGTCGAGGGAATCATTAGGCCATCCAGATCGCCCGACATGAATCCCATCGAACATCTATGGGACATAATAGAGAGGTCAATTCCTGCACAAAATTCTGCACCGGCAACACTTTCGAAATTATGGGCCGCTATAGGGGCAGCACGGCTCAATATTTCTGCAGCGGACTTCCAACTATTTGTTGAGTCCATACCGCGTCGAGTTCCTGCACTGTGCCGAGCGAAAGGAGGTCCGACACGATATTGTCAGGTATTCCATGACTTTCGTCACCTCAGTGTAAACCTGTTGGCCAGCGGCCTTGCCGCAGTGGTAACACCGGTTCCCGTCAGATCAGCGAAGTTAAGCGCTGTCGGGCTGGGCTAGCACTTGGATGGGTGACCATCCGGTCTGCCGAGCGCTGTTGGCAAGCGGGGTACACTCAGCCCTTGTGAGGCAAACTGAGGAGCTACTTGATTGAGGAGTAGCGGCTCCGCTCTCGGAAACTGACATACGGCCGGGAGAGTGTGGTGTGCTGACCACATGCCCCTCCATATCCGCATCCAGTGACGCCTATGGTCTGAGGATGACATGGCGGCCGGTCGGTCCTATTGGGCCTTCACGATCTGTTTTTAGTTTAGTCAGTGTAAAGCTGTTACATTCTCTTCTGAGAGAAAGTGCCTCACAACTATTCTAACTGGTCCTTGACATCACGGTTACAGATACTCGGATGGAGGTGATATCTGAGGCTGTCCCACACATGTTCCATTGTGGGTGCATTGAGTGCCTTACTGGCCACGGAAGTATAACTCAGTACCAAGCAAACAGGAAATGCAATCCGAAAACAAAGGAAGTAGGTTACGGTACACTTGTTCGCCCACTGCTTGAATAGTGCTCACCAGTGTGGGATCCGTACCAGATAGGGTTGATAGAAGAGAGAGAGAAGATCCAACGGAGAGCGGCGCGCTTCGTTACAGGATCATCTAGTAATCGCGAAAGCGTTACGGGGATGATAGATAGTCTCCAGTGGAAGGCTCTGCAGGAGAGACGCTCAGTAGCTCAGTACGGGCTTTTGTTGAAGTTTCGAGAACATATCTTCACTGAGTAGTCAAGCAGTATATCGCTCCCTCCTCTCGCGAAGAGACCATGAGGATAAAATCAGAGAGATTAGAGCCCAACACAGAGGCATGCTGACAATCCTTCTTTCCACGAACAACACGAGACTGGAATAGAAGGGAGAACCGATAGAGGTACTCAAGGTACCCTCCGCCACACACCGTCAGGTGGCTTGCGGAGTATGGATGTAGATGTAGAACCGTCATTCATCGCTGAGCACAATGCGACGTTATTCATAAGCAGTTTATGCTTCCCAGATGTGGCACCTTTCTGAATGCAGCCATTTGTGTTGGACTGTTACCAGCAGCTTACACGCGCGACGGTAGTCCCCTTCTCCGGAGCTGTTAGTCTCTGAACAGTGGTGTGGGACGACACCAAATTTAACAGAGTGTCCATTAGTTGTTCTTGTAGACAGGTGCAGATGAAAATGGAAAAGAGCGTTTGGCGTCATTGGCCGGGAGGCCCCTTACAGGGCTCTTATTACATTGGACGCCACATTGGGCGACCTGCGAGCCGGATGGGGATTAAATGATGATGAAGGCCGCACAACACCCAGTCCCTGAGCAGAGAAAATCCCTGACCTAGCCAGGAATCGAACGCGGGCCCATAGGACGGCCATCCGTCACGCTGATCACTCAGCTATCGGGGCGGACACAGGTGCAGATGCGAAGGGGTTATGATATGCTTAGTGCACAGTACATTGACCGTCCATTGTGACGTCAGACTTAGTCCACTGGAACCTTGACGATGAGTATGCCTGTGGTGTCTCCGCCAGACACCACACTTGCTAGGTGGTAGCCTTTAAATCGGCCGCGATCCGTTAGTATACGTCGGACCCGCGTGTCGCCACTGTCAGTGATTGCAGACCGATCGCCGCCACACGGCAGGTCTAGAGAGACTTCCTAGCACTCCCCCAGTTGTACAGCCGACTTTGCTGGCGATGGTTCACTGACAAATTACGCTCTAATTTGCCGAGACGATAGTAGCCTTCAGCTACGTCATCTACTACGACCTAGCAAGGCGCCATTACCAGTTACTATTGATGCTGTAAAACATGTACCGTCACGAGCGATGTTCACCAATTGTGGATTGAAGTTAAGTATTCCAGCAGCTACGTACGTTATTGGGTATATTAATTGCCTTGTCCTGTTCCAGACCTCACGCCTGCCTGCGTCAGCTTAAACGTGTGCCTTTCGGCTTCCTCATAGTGGCTTGGCTGTCTTGCCAAGCCACAACAATGCCTACCATCACATTCCTATCCAGTCCCTCACTGGGATACTGACACATCCGAATATCCCACAAATCTGGATCTGCACGATTCGACTAGCTGGCCAAATGCAGCCCCTCCCCCCCTCCCTCCCTTCCCATTCATTCCTCTTTCGATTTGTTAATCCCTTTTGTGTGCTCTACAAGGACAGCAGCAACACTAAACACTATCAGCATTAATGGACTCTACTGACCTTTCTACCTGTCACAGACAATAGGAACTGTAATGGTTTACGCACCAGCCGACGGTGTGCATGGGTACAAAGTTAAAGTATCGTGTGTGTGCTTCACTATCACTGTCAGGCAGTATATAAATTGCTACCACTGGCAACATCATTCATCACACTTGATAACTCCTAAGAGACAATCTCTGCATCCTTCATTTGACAGAAAGTGCACTGTGTGATGGCAGTATGATTTGGAAGATTTGTCTGTGGCCATTGACAGATACTTTTTTTGTCACCCACTACCAGAAAGTACCAGCGGTTTTCCATAAAAATGACACCTGCAACAATTCCGTATAATGATACATTAAGAAAATCCGCTTGATAAGGAAACCATACGAGTATTCAATAAGTATTGTAACGCTTTTTTTGTGAAAGCTAGCTGGTTTTATTCAGAATTCCAGTACACCATATTATTCCCCACTCTTTTGGATGCAAACCGCCATTTCTGAACAGAATCTCCGTTCAAAGCTATGGCCTTACGCCACCTCACTGGCAAGGCACGTATGCCCGCACGGTACCACACTATTGCTCGGCATCGGAGCCAGCGTCTTAGTGCATCAATAATCTCCCCACCACACACGCACTGCTCCCCTTGGAGTGCATTTTTCATCAGGCCAAACAGATGGAAATCGGAAGGTTCGAGATCCGGGATGTAGGGTGGACGAGGAAGAACTGTCCAGTGAAGTTTTCTGAGTTCCTCCCGCATGCACAGGCCTCTGCCGTCATGGAGAAATTCATTTGCATCTTTGTGGCGACCAAAATGTTGATGTCGTTTCTTCAATTTCCTGATGGTAATACAACACACGTTAGAGTTTATCGTCACACCATGAGAGAGGTTTTCTTTTTCTTTTTTTTAAATGGTTGAAATGGCTCTGAGCAGTATGGGACTTAACTTCTGAGGTCATCAGTCCCCTAGACCTTAGAACTACTTAAACCTGACTAACCTAAGGACATCACACACATCCATGCCCGAGGCACGATTCGAACCTGCGACCGTAGTGGTCGCGCGGTTCCAGACTGTAGCGCCTAGAACCGCTCGGCCACTCTGGCCGGACCATGAGGGAGGACCACAAACAGAATAATCTTAGATCGTCGGCATGACTACCAGCTCAGAATGCCGCTTTGAACTTTTTGTTTTGAGGAAAGGTGTTGTGGGGCAATGCCATGGATTACCGCTTTGTTTCCGAATCGAGGAAACGAACCCATGTTTCTCAGCCTGTGACGACGTTCAACAACAAATTATCACAAGTAGCCTCGTAATACGCAAACAGTTCCTCAAAAATTGTCCTTTTTTTGCTCTTTATGCTATTCTATTAGGTGGCGAGGAACACAGAGTCCAAATGGTGGACTAGTGTGTCAGCTCTGCCACCAGAGACGCCCAGTTGTGCTGCGAAGAGCCTGATTGAGATTCGCCGATCACCTCGAGAGAGAGTGTCCGCACGTTCTAACATTGCAGGTTTCCACAGCTCTGTGCGACCGGCCACCACACGGGAGATGGGACAGGTTTGCACCATCTTGTTGCGTTGAAGATAGACGCCCCGCCCAACGACTCACCGTGCTTTTGTTCACTGCCATTCTGCAAGCGCATATGAATATCTGCGATGCTCTGGTTTTCCGCCAAAAGAAACTCAATGACAACTCTCTGCTTGGGACGCACTTCCGTTACGGACGCCATTTTTAGGGCTACGTAAAGCGCCGACAGCCATCGAAACTTCATGAAACTGTAGGGTCAGAAACTGGAATATTCCAAAATGTCCCACAACAAAGTCCGCATTTTTTCAGGCGAAACTGTCCAATAAAAGTAGAAAAAAATTTCAAATTCCTAAGGGACCAAACTTCTGAGGTCATCGGTCCCGGGACTTCCACACTACTTGAACTAACGCTAAGGACACCCATGCCCGAGGCAGGAGTCGAACCTCCGGCGAGAGGGGCCGCTCAGCCCATGACATGGCGCCTCTAACAAACGGCTAAAAAAAAAAAAAAATTGCATTACTTACTGAAGGCCCCTTGTAATATTCTAAAATCCTGTAGTGTAAAGTAATCGGTTTCAGTTACTCGTATGTTCCACGTGTTTTATGAGCAGTCACGTATGCAGGAGCCCTATCTAGTAAAGCTATATAGTCAAATAAAACGTGCTGAATCTCATATTATGGTTATCATTTTTGGACATGCTGCCGTAAAGCTTTTATTCCGCGGGCGTTTTTACGTATTGATATTCAGATCTGAAGAAGGTCGTCACAGACCGAAATCGGCAGACGTTTGCTACAAATCACTTGAGTTGCAGAGAATTATAAAGTAATTACCCTGCAAGGAAAAATTTTTATGATGCGATCAATCTCCTAGTCATTCTTCGCAATATATTTCAATCCTAGAGTGACCCGGACTCGCATTCTGGAGGACGACGGTTCAATTCCGCCTCCGGCCATCCTGATTTAGCAAAATTTTGTACATGGATGCACGTTCAGAGACCGTGAATAGTTACAATTGAAAGAAAAACAGCCCTCGGTCACTATTTTTAACAAATTAACCTGGTTTCGACACTGCTAGGAAGTCAAAGTCCGTTTTGCAACCTGCACCACGCAAGTAACGAGCAGCCCTTAGTGGCTCGCCATTACAGTTTTCTTTATCTTAAATATCTTTGTGACTAATGCCCTTTTGGCAAATTTCTTATTTTATAAATGACATGCAAGTACTGGCAGTCTTTCACGATAATTCCGTACTTATACTCTATACTATGTTTTTAGTCACAATTCTGTGACCATGTTATAGAATATACACCATTCTTTGATTCAAATTCTGAGGAAGACTCTCCTGGCAGTGTTTAAACCCCGTTAATTCGTTAAAAATAGTGACCGAGGGCTGTTTTTCTTTCAATTGATCCTGAATTAGGTTTTCCGTGATTTCCGTAAATCGCTCCAGGCAAATGCCGGGATGGTTCCTTTCAAAGGGCACGGCAGACTTCCTTCCCCGTCCTTCCCTAATCCGATGAGACCGATGACCTCGCTGTCTGGTCTCTTCCCCCAAACAACCCAACCCAACCTAGACTGCCATTTCTGCGGCGTGGACTCTATGACGTGATAGCTCAGCTGGAAAGAGTACGATCGGATAATATTAAGGGTCAGGCTTAGAGATTTCGTCAAAACTATCATTTCGATTGATATCAGAGTGTTTCATCAATGCTCACACGCCGTAGCCGAATAACGAATCGTCTATTGTAATGAGATGATTGGTAGTCTTGTCGGTACAGATTGCAGAATGTTGACAGTAAGCGAGCTATCTTGTTTCAGGAAGGTTCAACTACTTGTGAAGGAAGCGATCGACCGCTGTATTTCTTGCCTTGCGCGTCCTTGTTGCGATTCCACTGCTTTAATCATCTGACTCACCTTCGACTTACGCCCCCTAGCTGGAGATTTTTACCGGCTCAATTAGGTGTGCCATTCGTACCTCTTCATGCACAATAACAATGTAAAAGAACCCCTCACCTTGGACCTCGAAGAGAAACGAGCACAAACGCCTATATTTCCAGTTCTTGGATACGGTGATGTTATCGTTCAAGGTCTTTCCCAGGAAATGCATGATGTTTGGGGCAGTGATGAACATATGTGTTCGAGGTGTCTGTGACTTTAGCCATTTGGCTCATCTTTGACCATGTTTGGTCATATTACGTACAGCTGTCATTGCTACGTGTGGGCATGAGCGATTACTTTCACATATTCCGTCTCATCTACCGTCTTTTCAACGTACACAGACATTCACATCTCTCAGTGGCCTTAAGGCTTTTGTCGGAATAACACAGTAGAAACAGTTGCTCCCGTCAGAGAAAAATTCTTTCCCCTCATCCCTTCATTCAGACTCTTCTCGCTATGGGAGTATTGACGGGCGATCTGTATTTGTATCATGTAACAAGCCCCTGTAAGCCATTTGTTTATTGACATGTCCTTTTGGACAAGACACGGCGTGTTTATTTGATCGATGTCAAATGTTTATAATGTGCGGATTATTATCCACTTGACACCTTATGTTCAGCGTCAAATGAACACGTTTTACTACAAAAAAGAGGAAGAAAATGTTTAAGATCTGAAGATAACAGCTAACACTGAATAAAAAAAAATTTTGCGCGATCTTGGCTTTCGAGTGGTTTTTTATCAAAGCAATTTTCAGTAACAGGTTCCAGATTCTGAAATGACGTCTTTGGCTACATCATAGAACTTATTTAACGTCTCAAAAGAGAACTAATGTCGTATCTCCTAAAACGACAATTGTCTCTGGAGTTGTTTACGAAAAGTAGAATTGCCATTTGGTCGAAATGGCTCTAAGGACTATGGGACTTATTATCTGAGGTCGTCAGTCCCCTAGACTTAGAACTTCTAACTAACCTAAGGACATTGCACACATCCATGCCCGAAGCAGAATTCGAACCTGCGACCGTAGCAGCAGCGCGGTTCCGGACTGAAGCGCCTAGGACCGCTCGGCCACAACGCGTGAAAACAGGAAGTAGACATACTGAAATGTGTAAAAAAGAAGCCAAATACAATGAATCAACAATAAGAAGTGCAACAGCAAACGAATTTGAATAGCCGCGACATCCTGGATATGTGGTCACAGTGTTAAGTTGGGAAAGGGGAGATCTTGTTCGTCGCCCATATTTTTTTCTTCACAAAATTATGAACTGTCCGTCCAGTCATTGATGCTGTATTTAAACCTGAGTCTGTGTGGTGTAACGCCCCTTTGCTATAGCGAGGTGTTAGGAAGGGACCTCCAAATATACGCGCCTCCTATTTGTTCTACACAAGTACTTGGTGTTACGACTTACATGTTCCGTTTTGAAAGTTTTGACTCTTGAATTCCCTTCTTGTAACATAGTTTACACCCAAACGGGTGTTTTCATTTCTGTGAGAGGTCTGTGCGGGATCTCTCCTGCTCTCGCTATTTATCACATTTACTTGCGATAGTAATATATTCTTACCATATGACTCATATTCTATAACGGATGTATAATATAAGAATTGCCACGAACTGTAGAAGGAGAATGGACATATCAGTGACAGGACAGAAAATTCGTAACTTCCTGAAGACAAAAAAAAAAAAGACATGGCAGGAAGGAGACTTGAACACGGATTTCCTACTTTGCAGTCCAAGACAGTGACCACACAACCGTCCAATCATGGCGATGCGATTCTTGCAATTCGCTGCATTTGCACATCTTGAGGTTGCATCCTTCACTATTTCTATTTTGCTTTTTTTCTGCAGATCAGTACACTTTCTTCCTTTTTATATGCTTGATCTGTGTTAGGTTTTCATGGGCTATCCACTGGACCATTTTACCACTAAATGTGAAGGGGATGCGGTGGAGAGTTTCTCTTGCAAGCAGGAACTGATCGTCTTACCTCCCACGCGCGTAAATCGCTTAACGGGTGTGGTGATGACTTTTGAATAGAACCACTCCACGGTCCAGCTGTAGCGGGTGTTCAGTTTTCACTTGACTGTCCCATACATTATCACTCAGTTCGTCGCAAACACGTAAGACATACAGCAACGATGCTATCACACTGCTCTGGGACACGGCAGATATTAACTCAGATGCCTGAAGATGACTATCACTACAGATGATGCAATTATCTAAGAGCAAAATTACATCCAGTAAAAACTGCAGTATTAACCACTAACGACAAAGAAACATCATCAGCCTGGTGCAACGGCACCAGACAAGTTTTTAACGCAGTCGAGTGCTTCAGAAAACGTAACAGCGCGATGTCCTCTGACCACAGGATTAATGAGTGCCAATTATCCAGGCAAATAAAACAAGTATTTAGGAGTAGTAAAGAGAAGAAATGCACCTATTTCTAAATACACTAGAATGAGATTTTCACTCTGCAGCGGAGTGTGCGCTGTTATGAAACTTCCAGGAGGATTAAAAGTGTGTGCCGGACTGAGACTCGAACTCCGGAACTTTCCCTTCGCGGGCAAGTGCTCTAGCATCTGAGCTACGACTCCCGAGTTTGAGTCTCGGTCCGGCACACACTTTTAATCCGCCAAGAAGTTTTGTATGAGCGCCCACTCCGCTGCAGAGTGAAAATCTCATTCCGGATTCCTGTTACACTTTCCTGTCACCTGCCAATCGTCACAAGAATCATTGATGCTCTGCATGTTTCTCTACATTCAACACAAGTTTTTAACGATGCCATCTCTTTCTACATAAGAGCATCTATCGAAAATGTCTGCAGGTTCCATCCCTCAGGTCATTTACGTATCTCGTGTAGAGCAGTAGTCCTGCCACATAGGCCTGAGGAACACAGGACTCTACCACCGCTTCCGACTATCCTTTTCTTCCAGATAAGGGAATACTGAGTCCTGTGTACTAGTAATACTTCAGTTGAATGATATACAGGGCTATTACAAATGATTGAAGCGATTTCATAAATTCACTGTAGCTCCATTCATTGACATATGGTCACGACACACTGCAGATACGTAGAAAAACTCATAAAGTTTTGTTCGGCTGAAGCCGCACTTCAGGTTTCTGCCGCCAGAGCGCTCGAGAGCGCAGTGAGACAAAATGGCGACAGGAGCCGAGAAAGCGTATGTCGTGCTTGAAATGCACTCACATCAGTCAGTCATAACAGTGCAACGACACTTCAGGACGAAGTTCAACAAAGATACACCAACTGATAACTCCATTCGGCGATGGTATGCGCAGTTTAAAGCTTCTGGATGCCTCTGTAAGGGGAAATCAACGGGTCGGCCTGCAGTGAGCGAAGAAACGGTTGAACGCGTGCGGGCAAGTTTCACGCGTAGCCCGCGGAAAATTGGCTCATGCCACAATTGGAGACCGACAGCGCCGACTTCATCTTTCAACAGGATGGTGCTCCGCCGCACTTCCATCATGATGTTCGGCATTTCTTAAAAAGGAGATTGGAAAACCGATGGATCGGTCATGGTGGAGATCATGATCAGCAATTCATGTCATGGCGTCCACGCTCTCCCAACTTAACCCCATGCGATTTCTTTCTGTGGGGTTATGTGAAAGATTCACTGTTTAAACCTCCTCTACCAAGAAACGTGCCAGAACTGCGAGCTCGAATCAACGATGCTTTCGAACTCATTGATGCGGACATGCTGCGCCGAGTGTGGGAGGAACTTGATTATCGGCTTGATGTCTGCCGAATCACTAAAGGGGCACATATCAAACATTTGTGAATGCCTAAAAAAACTTTTTGAGTTTTTATATATGTGTGTGCAAAGCGTTGTGAAAATATCTCAAATAATAAAGTTATTGTAGAGCTGTGAAATCGCTTCAATCATTTGTAATAACCCTGTATGTTTTCGCATATTTCATATGTACGCATTTTAGCGCTGCGTATATCAGTCAATGCAGATTATGTATTTCTCTATAATGATGTGCTATCGGACAGAAGCTGCATAAACATTCAGTCAGATCTCGATAAGATTTCAATGCGGTGCAGAGATTGGGAACTTGCTCCTAATGCTCAGAAATGTAAAGTTTTGCATTTCACAGAATGAAAAAATGTAGTATTCTATGACTATAATAACAATGAGTCACTGTTGGAGTCGGCCAACTGATACGATTACCTGGTGTAACACTTTGTAAGGATATGAAATGGGATGATCGCGTAAATTCTGTAGTGGGTTAAGCAGGTGGTACATTTCGGTTTATTGGTAAAGAACTGGGAGGTGTAATCAGTCCAGAAAAGAGATTGCTTACAAATCACTCGTGCGATCGATTGTAGAATATAGCTCAAGTATATCGGACCCATACCAGATAGGGCTAACGGGGGATATTGAATGCATACAGAGAAGGGCAGCACGGATGGAACAGGTTTGTTTAATCTGTGCGAGAGTGTCACAGAGATACTGAAGCAAATGAACTGGCAGACTTTTAAAGACAGACGTGAACTATCCGGAGAATGCCTATTAACAAAGTTCCAACAACCGGCTTTAAATGATTGCTCTAGGGATATACTACAACCCCCTACGTATCGCTCACATAGAGATGGTGAGAACAAGATTGGAATAATTACTGCCGGCCGGTGTGGCCAAGTAGTTCTAGGCCATTCAGCCTGTAACCGCGCGACCGCTGCGGTCGCAGGTTCGAATCCTGCCGCGGGCATGGATGTGTGTGATGTCCTTAGGTTAGTTAGGTTTAAGTAGTTCTAAGTTCTAGGGGACTGATGACCTCAGATGTTAAGTCCCATAGTGCTCAGAGCCATTTGAACCATTTGAACCATTTGGAATAATTAATGGCGCACAGAGGCATTCAAACAATCATCCTTCCCGTGCTGCATTCGTAAATGGAACAGGAATAAACAATAATAACTGTAACAATGGCACGTAACCTCTGCCATGTGCCTCACGGAGGTTTGCAGCGTATAAATGGTTCAAATGGCTCTCAGCACTATGCGACTTAACATCCGAGGTCGTCAGATTTAGAACTAGTTAAACATAACTAACCTAAGGACATCGCACACATCCATGCCCGAGGCCGGATTCGAACCTGCGACCGTAGCAGCAGCACTTCCGTACTAAAGCGCCTAGAACCGCTAGGCCACAGCTGCCGGCTTTGATGTTGATGTAAAAACGGTAAAAAAAAAAAAAAATTACCGCCCATCTGTCTATCTATGTATCTGTAAGTCGGTTCGGTTACTAAAAACCCTTTTCCTTAGGAACGTGAAGACGTATCAAGTGAAATTCATGTTTCATTATACTGTTTATAGCGTTTGGAGGCGTAAAAATTGTTTAGCTTCTAAGTCAATGCAGTCAAAACATACGGCCATTTATGTCGCATATTTTGATACTCGCTAACTCACTTATAAAAATACACTCCTGGAAATGGAAAAAAGAACACATTGACACCGATGTGTCAGACCCACCATACTTGCTCCGGACACTGCGAGAGGGCTGTACAAGCAATGATCACACGCACGGCACAGCGGACACACCAGGAACCGCGGTGTTGGCCGTCGAATGGCGCTAGCTGCGCAGCATTTGTGCACCGCCGCCGTCAGTGTCAGCCAGTTTGCCGTGGCATACGGAGCTCCATCGCAGTCTTTAACACTGGTAGCATGCCGCGACAGCGTGGACGTGAACCGTATGTGCAGTTGACGGACTTTGAGCGAGGGCGTATAGTGGGCATGCGGGAGGCCGGGTGGACGTACCGCCGAATTGCTCAACACGTGGGGCGTGAGGTCTCCACAGTACATCGATGTTGTCGCCAGTGGTCGGCGGAAGGTGCACGTGCCCGTCGACCTGGGACCGGACCGCAGCGACGCACGGATGCACGCCAAGACCGTAGGATCCTACGCAGTGCCGTAGGGGACCGCACCGCCACTTCCCAGCAAATTAGGGACACTGTTGCTCCTGGGGTATCGGCGAGGACCATTCGCAACCGTCTCCATGAAGCTGGGCTACGGTCCCGCACACCGTTAAGCCGTCTTCCGCTCACGCCCCAACATCGTGCAGCCCGCCTCCAGTGGTGTCGCGACAGGCGTGAATGGAGGGACGAATGGAGACGTGTCGTCTTCAGCGATGAGAGTCGCTTCTGCCTTGGTGCCAATGATGGTCGTATGCGTGTTTGGCGCCGTGCAGGTGAGCGCCACAATCAGGACTGCATACGACCGAGGCACACAGGGCCAACACCCGGCATCATGGTGTGGGGAGCGATCTCCTACACTGGCCGTACACCACTGGTGATCGTCGAGGGGACACTGAATAGTGCACGGTACATCCAAACCGTCATCGAACCCATCGTTCTACCATTCCTAGACCGGCAAGGGAACTTGCTGTTCCAACAGGACAATGCACGTCCGCATGCATCCCGTGCCACCCAACGTGCTCTAGAAGGTGTAAGTCAACTACCCTGGCCAGCAAGATCTCCGGATCTGTCCCCCATTGAGCATGTTTGGGACTGGATGAAGCGTCGTCTCACGCGGTCTGCACGTCCAGCACGAACGCTGGTCCAACTGAGGCGCCAGGTGGAAATGGCATGGCAAGCCGTTCCACAGGACTACATCCAGCATCTCTACGATCGTCTCCATGGGAGAATAGCAGCCTGCATTGCTGCGAAAGGTGGGATATACACTGTACTAGTGCCGACATTGTGCATGCTCTGTTGCCTGTGTCTATGTGCCTGTGGTTCTGTCAGTGTGATCATGTGATGTATCTGACCCCAGGAATGTGTCAATAAAGTTTCCCCTTCCTGGGACAATGAATTCACGGTGTTCTTATTTCAATTTCCAGGAGTGTAGTTCAAATGGCTCTAAGCAGTATGGGACTTAACATCCGAGGTCATCAGTCCCCTAGAACTTAGAACTAGTTAAACATAACTAACCTAAGGGCATCGCACACATCCATGCCCGAGGCCGGATTCGAACCTGCGACCGTAGCAGCAGCACTTCCGTACTAAAGCGCCTAGAACCGCTATGCCACAGCGGCCGGCTTTGATGTTGATGTACAAACGGTAAAAAAAAAAAAAAAAAAAAAAAAAAAAAAAAAAAAAAAAAAAAAAAAAAAAAAGCCGCCCATCTGTCTATCTATCTATCTGTAAGTCGGTTCGGTTACTAAAAACCCTTTTCCTTAGGAACGTGAAGACGTATCTAGTGAAATTCATGTTTCATTATACTGTTTATAGTGTTTGGAGGCGTAAAAATTGTTTAGCTTCTAAGTCAAGGCAGTCAAAACATACGGCCATTTATGCCGCATATTTTGATACTCGCAAACTCACTTATTAAAATATATAAAGCACTTCTCCTTGAACTGGAATCACGCAATTTGGCGAGAATTAATGTTTTTCACAGTACAAGTAAAGGAAAAATATCCGAAACTGTTAATTTGTAATTGTATCACATGAAAATGGTATTTCATTTGTAATTTGTTATCAGATTTAATACTGGAAATGAAAACATTCTCCAAAATCTCGCAATCACTGGGACCGGTATAATTGCCAGTATCAATGTCGATAACAGGTAAAAAATGGTCGAGATCCTCGATTTCCGGTATGGATGCACTGTCTGTGAACGTAACTGAGTTATGTCGTACCCTCAGTGTGCGAGTGTCATTCGCACATTTTACACTACTGGCCATTAAAATTGCTACACCACGAAGATCACGTGCTACAGACGCGAAATTTAACCGACAGGAAGAAGATACTGTGATATGCAAATGATTAGTTTTCCAGAGCATTCACACAAGGTTGGCGCCGGTGTCGACGCCTACAACTTGCTGACATGAAGAAAGTTTCCAACCGATGTCTCATACACAAACAGTAGTTGACCTGCGTTGCCTGGTTAAATGTTGTTGTGATGTCTCGTGTAAGGAGGAGAAATGCGTCCCATCACGTTTCCGACTTTTATACAGGTCGGATTGTAGCCTATCGCGATAGCGGTTTCTCGTATCGCGACATTGCTGCTCGCGCTGGTAGAGATCCAATGACTGTCAGCAGAATATGGAATCGGTGAGTTCAGGAGGGTAATACGGAACGCCGTCCTGGATCCCAACGGCTTCATATCACTACCAGTCGAGCTGATGGGCGTCTTATCCGCACGGCTAACGGATCGTGCAGCCACGTCTCGATCCCTGAGTTAACAGATGGGGACGTTTGCAAGACAACAACCATCTGCACGAACAGTTCAGCGACGTTTGCAGCAGCACGGACTATCATCTCAAGCACCGTGTTTGCGGTTACCCTTGACGCTGCATCACAGACAGGGGCGCCTGCGATGGTGTACCCGAGGACGAACCTGGGTGCACGAATGGCAAAACGTCATTTTTTCGGTTGAATCCAGGTTCTGTTTACAGCATCATGATGGTCGCATCCGTGTTTGGCGACATCGCGGTGAACGCACATTGGAAGCCTGTATTCGTCATCGCCATACTGGCGTATCACCCGGCGTGATGGTATGGGGTGCCATCGGTTACACGTCTCTGTCACCTCTTGTTCGCATTGACGGCACTTTGAACAGTGGACGTTACATTTCAGATGTGTTACGACCCGTGGCTATACCCTTCGTTCGATCCCTGCGAAACCCCACATTTCAGCAGGATAATGCACGGCCGCATGTTGCAGGTCCTGTACGGGCCTTTCTGGATACAGAAAATGTTCGATTCCTGCCCTGGCCAGCACATTCTCCAGATCTCTCACCAACTGAAAACGCCTGGTCAATGGTGGCCGAGCAACTGGCTCGTCACAATACGCCAGTCACTACTCTTGATGAACTGTGGTATCGTGTTGAAGCTGCATGGCCAGCTGTACCTGTACACGCCATCCAAGCTCTGTTTGACTCAAAGACCAGGCGTATCAAGGCCGTTATTACGGCAAGAGATGGTTGTTCTCGGTACTGACTTTTCAGGATCTATGCACCCAAATTGCTTGAAAATGTAATCACATGTCAGTTCTAGTATAATATATTTGTCCAATGAATACCCGTTTATCATCTGCTTTTCTTCTTGGTGTAGCAATTTTAATGGCCAGTAGTGCAGCTTTGCGGAAAGCGTTTGACACCGCGCCCCACTGCAGACAGTTAACGAAGGCCCGAACATACGGAACAGGTTTCTAGATACGCGAGTGGCTCGAAGACTTCTTATGCAATAGAACCCAGTATGTTCGTCAGAGACAAGGATATCGTCAGGCGTAGAAGTTGAGTGACTGTAGGAGGATACAAGATGACGTAGAGAAAATTTCTAGTTGGTGTGAGGAATGGCAGCTAGCTCTAAATGTGGAAAAATATAACTTGATGCAGATGAGTATGAAAAACAACCCCGTAATTTTCGAACAGAGCTTTAGTGGCGGGCAGCTTCAGGAAAGGTAAAGGCAGCAGGGAGGCAGTTCTGACGTTGCGGTTGACAGTGGAAGCAAGACAAAAGAAAAATCAAGACACGTTCATGTGATTTGTTGACGTGAAAAAAGCGTTCGACGATATCAAATGGTGCAAGGAGTACGAAATTCTGAGAAAAATAGGGAGAGGTGGGTAAAATACAACATGCACAAGAGCGAAGAGGGAGTAATAAGAGTGGAAGACCAGAAACGAAGTGCTTGGATTAAAAAGTGTGTAAGACAAGGCTGTAGCCTTTCGCCCCTACTCTTCAATCTGTACATCGAAGAAGCAATGATGGCAATAATAGAAAGGTTCAGGAGTGGAATTAAAATACAAGGTCAAAGGATATCAATGATACGATTCGCTGATGACATTGCTATCCTGAGTGAAAGTGAAGAAGAATTACAGTATCTGCTGAATGGAGTAAACAGCCTAAAGAAGAAAGACGAAAGTAATGAGAAGTAGCAGACATGAGAACAGCGAGAAACTTAACATCAGGACTGGTGGTCACGAAGTAGATGAAGTTAAAGATTTCTACTACCTAGGCAGCTAAATAACAAATTACAGATGGAGCAAGAAGAACATTAAAAAGAAAATAGACTAGTACTGGGAAAAAGGGCTATCATAGCCAAGAAAAATATATGGTTCAAATGACTCTGGGCACTAAGGGACTTAACTTCTGAGGTCATCACACACATCCATGCCCGAGGCAGGATTCAAAGCTGCCACCGTAGCGGTCACGCGGTTCTAGACTGTAGCGCCTAGAGCCGCACGGCCACCCCGGCCGGCAACAAAAGTATACTAGTATCCAATATAGGCCTCAATTTGAGGAACAGATTTATGAGAACGTGGCTTTGGAGTACAGGACTGTATGTTAGTGAACCACAGACTGTGCAAAACTGGAACAGGAGAAAGTCGAAGCATTTGTGATGTGTTGCTACAGAAGATTGTTGAAAGTTAGGTGGACTGATAAGGCAAGGAATGAGAAGATTCTGCACAGAAGCGGGGAGGAAATTGATATGTGGAAAACACAAGATGATAGGACATCTGTTAAGACGCGAGGGAATAACTTCCATGATACTAGAGGGAGACGTAGATGGCAAAAACTGTAGAGGAGAACAGAGATTGGAATACATGCAGCAAATAATTGAGGACGTAGGTCGCAAGCGCTACTCTGACATGGATAGTACAGGAATTTATGGCAGGCTGCATCAAACCAGTCTTCTGACTGATGACTCAAAAAAGAAAGAAAAAAAATAGTGCAGCCTACTGTTTCAGACAAAAATGCCGAATGTGTGCAGCTTGACACTGCCTCATCGATTCAATATGTTGGCGTAATGTTACAAAGCGATATGAAATGGAACGATCATGTACGTACAGTAGTTACTGTTTGTTTATTTTTACTTAGAGAAGGTGGATGGTGAGATTCTAGGAAACTGTGACTCATCATAAAGGAAACCGGGTATGAAACAATAGCTTCACCAATTCCTAAGCATTGCTCCAATCTTTGAGACCCCATTAGGTCGGATTAAAGGCGGACATCAGATTCAAAGGCGTGCTGTCAGATTTATTACCGCTAGTTCGATCAAGACGCGAGCGTTACGGAAATGCTGCGTTTAGCATAGCTGAGAATCCCTGGAAGGGAGACGATGTTCTTTTCGCGAAACTGTATTGAGAACGTTTACAGAGCCGGCATCTGTGGCTGACTGCAGAACGACGCTGCTGCCGCCAATGAACATTTCGCGCAAGTACCGCAACGAGAAGATACGAGAAATTAGGACTTCACCGTCGCTCCATTTGCGAGCGGAAGAGGAGAGGAAATGATTGGTAGTGGTACAGGGAACTCTCCGCAATGCACCTGATGGCGGCTTGCGGAGTATATACTTTCACAAAGATGTAGATTCATCATCTTCCCTGCGTCACAAGTACACCTGCTTCACCAGAGGGCTAACTTACACTCTCTGTTCCCCGTTCAAAATTTAAGTCGAGCTCATAAGACACGGTTTTTTTTAAATACGTGTTGTGGATTTACATCTCGAACCCTAGCATTCCAAACTACGTATTCAATAGTTTTTCCAGTGAATCATAGCATATTAATGATATTAGAACAAATAAGCCCTCGGTCACAAATATCAAGTCAAAATTGACCAGGTTTCGACGCTACTATGACCGTCGTCTTCAGAATTAGACTAACTGTTCTAAAACATATAATATTAATAAAATTAAAGTTTGTACTGACTGTAAAAAGATGCAGTACTTACAAGTCACATATTAAAAAAGATCTAAGCCTTAGCGGCTCGCCATCTTACAACTATTCAAGACGTCCCCTTTCCGGTTTCGATCTTTTTTAATATGTGAATTGTAAGTACTGCATCTTTTTCCAGTCAGTACAAACTTTAATTTTATTAATTTATTATATATTTCATATGTTTTAGAACAGTTAGTCTAATTCTGAAGACGACGCTCATAGTAGCGTCGAGACCTGGCCAAATGGTTCAAATGGCTCTGAACACTATGCGACTTAACAACTGAGGTCATCAGTCGCCTAGAACTTAGAACTAATTAAACCTAACTAACCTAAGGACATCACACACATCCATGCCCGAGGCAGGATTCGAACCTGCGACCGTAGCGGTCTCCCGATTCCAGACTGTAGCGCCTAGAACCGCACGGCCACTACGGCCGGCCAAACCTGGTCAATTTTGACTTAATATTTGTGACTGAGGGCTTATTTGTTCTAATATAATTCTGACACGGTCACTGAACCTTAGCAGCTATGTCCAAAGTTTTGCGTATTATTTAGCTTATTTCAAGATTGGGGCTAAACACCTGTGGTTAGCCTGCATAGGACAGTAAGTGAGAGCGTTGTTTTGCAAAAAGAGAGAGTTGAATTTTTAAGTCTCACTGGTAGCACAGCATAGTATCTCACTACAGGACACACTTCCCCACCGTACACTCCACAACCAGATATCATACAGGTAGACTGCACCTAGGCTCTTTTGAAAACTCCTCATCTGTATTTTTCTAGGAAACGTCTCCAGTTTCAGGTGACAGACACTGGTAGATGAATATGGTTCAAATGGCTCTGAGCACTATGCGACTTAACAACTGAGGTCATCAGTCCCCTAGAACTTAGAACTACTTAAACCTAACTAACCTAAGGACAACACATACACACCGATGCTCGAGGCAGGATTCGAACCGGCGACTGCAGCGGTCTCGCGGTGGTAGATTAATAGATGAGGGCATTACTCGTGAGAGGAAAAGGTCTAGGTGCAGTTCAGCAGGGTAGGTCTATCACTATATGATCACTATACATATCCTAAAGTCAATGGACCACCTCGTTTGGGTGTCTTATTTCCGGATTTGCGTGAAAACCATAAGACATGCCTGGATAGGTGAGTAGTTGAGAGCATCACCTGTGGAATGGAGGGTCCAGATTTAAGTTGACCAGGGTAGATCTCTCACTATATGATCACTGTACACGTCCAAAAGCCAGTGGACCAGCTACTGCGGTGTCCCTTACTTCCATATTAAGTGAAAACTATAAGACATTCCTGGACGGGTGAGCAGATGAGACCATGACCTGTGGAAAGACAGGGTCTGAGTCTAGCTGGTTATGTCTGTCACTATGTGATCACTGTACATGTCGAGTAGCCAGTGGGCGACCTCAATTGGTGTCCTCTAGTTTCACATTTGGATGAAACCTGTGAGACATGTCTGGATAAGTAAGTAGTTGAGAGCATCACCTGTGGAATGTAGGGTCCAGATTACAGCAGGGTAGGTATCTCACTATATATTCACTATACATGTCCAAAACTGAGTGGGCCACCTATGTGGTTTCTCTATTTCCAGATTTTAATAAAAACCATCAAATGTATATGGATGAGTAGATGAGACCACGACCTTTGGAAGGCCTGGGTACAGGTTTGACTCTAGCAGGTTAGGTCTGTCACTATATGATCACTATACATGTCCATTAGCCAGATGATAACCACATTTGGAGTCACCTAGCTTCATATTTGGTTGAAAAGCGTGAGGCGTGACTGGATAAGTATGAAGTTGAGAGCATCATCTCTGTAGGTGCAGAGCTCAGGTTTGAGTTGGGCAGGGCAGGCCTATGACTCTATCATAACTACACACGCACAAAAGAGGACCACCTTAATTAGTGCGTCTTATTTTCAGATGTGAATGAAAACCACGAGACGTAGCTAGATACCTGACAAGGGAACCTCCCCATCGCACCGCCCTCAGATTTAGTTATAAGTTGGCACAGTGGATAGGCCTTGAGAAACTGAACGCAGATCAATCGAGAAAACGGGAAGAAGTTCTGTGGAACTATGAAAAAAACAAGCAAAATGTACAGACTGAGTAGTCCATGTGCAAGATAGGCAACATCAAGGATTGTATGAGCTTAGGAGCGCCGTGGTCCCGTGGTTAGCGTGAGCAGCTCCAGGTCCTTGGTTCAAGTGTTCCCTCGAGTGAAAAGTTTACTTTCTTTATTTTCGCAAAGTTATGATCTGTCCGTTCGTTCATTGACGTCTCTGTTCAGTGTAATAAGTGTGGTGTCTGTGTTTTGCGACCGCACCGAAAAACTGTGCGATTTGTAAACGAAAGGACGTGCCTCTCCAATGGGAACCGAAAACATTTGATCGCAAGGTCATAGGTCAACCGATTCCTTCACAGGAAAACACGTCTGATATATTCTATAAGTTCGATCCCTTAAGGAACGTTCCGATTCCTTACAGTTCGGAAAATATTCATTGGCCTCGTTATTGAAGTCGCGAGCTGTATTTGCTGGATTCATATTGCCCACGGAATACATCTCACGTATTAAATGCACTCTCGTCCAAAGTAGCGAACAGTCAACTGCCAGCCACGGAGCTTCGGTAGCAGGAACACTCTCTCTTCCGTGCGCTGTAGTCGAGTGACGTCGTGTGTTTCGATGTTTGTTTGGGTGTAGCGTCCCCATACTACGGCGCAGTTACCTCGTATCGGATGGACGGACGGACGGACAGATAATAATTGTCTGAAAATTAAACTTTTCACTCGAAGGAGCCGGTCGGGGTGACCGAGCGGTTCTGGGCGCCACAGTCTGGAACCGCACGACCGCTACGGTCGCAGGTTCGAGTCCTGCCTCGGGCATGGATGTGTGTGATGGCCTTTAGGTTAGTTAGGTTTAAGTAGTTCTAAGTAACTAAAAGTGTAAAAGTGTGAAGCGATCCACATGAGCACCCAAAAAAAAAAAAAAAAAAAAAAAAAAAAAAAAAAAAAAAAAAAAAATCCGTTGGAATTCGATTATTCGATAAATAGTACAATTCTCAAGGCTGTCAATTCACCTAAGTACCTGGGTGTTAAAATTACGAACAACTTCAGTTGGAAAGACCACATAGATAATATTGTGGGGAAGGCGAGCCAAAGGTTGCGTTTCATTGGCAGAAAGCTTGGAATATGCAACAAGTCCACTAAAGAGACAGTACCTGGGTGTTAAAATTACGAACAACTTCAGTTGGAAAGACCACATAGATAATATTGTGGGGAAGGCGAGCCAAAGGTTGCGTTTCATTGGCAGAAAGCTTAGAATATGCAACAAGTCCACTAAAGAGACAGCTTACACTACACTCGTTCGTCCTCTGTTAGAATATTGCTGCGCGGTGTGGGATCCTTACCAAGGTGGAATTGACGGAGGACATCGAAAGGGTGCAAAAAAAGGGCAGCTCGTTTTGTATTATCACGTAATAGGGGAGAGTGTGTGGCAGATATGATACGCGAGTTGGGATGGAAGTCATTAAAGCAAAGACGTTTTTCATCGCGGCGAGATCTATTTACGAAATTTCAGTCACCAACTTTCTCTTCCGAATGCGAAAATATTTTGTTGAGCCCAACCTACATAGGTAGGAATGATAATCAAAATAAAATAAGAGAAATCAGAGCTCGAACAGGAAAGTTTAGGTGTTCGTTTTTCCCGCGCGCCGTTCGGGAGTGGAATGGTAGAGAGATAGTATGATTGTGGTTCGATGAACCCTCTGCCAAGCACTTAAATGTGAATTGCAGAGTAATCATGTAGATGTAGATGTTCTAGGAGACTGATGACCTCAGTCTCATAATGCTCAGAGCCATTTGAACCATTTGACCCACTCGAAGGAAGATTTGAACCGAGGACCTCTCGTTCCGCAACTGCTCACGCTAACCACGGGACCACGGCGCTCTTGACTTGACACTATCCTTGATGTTGCCTATCTTGTGCATGGAATACTCAGTTTGTGTTTTTTGCTTATTTTTTTCGTAGTTCCACACAACTTTTTCCTGTTTTCTCGATTGATGTGTGTTCGGTTTTTCAAGGCCTATCCACTGTGCCAACTTATAACTAAATCTGAGGTTCCATTGTGAGTAGATGGGAGGATCACCTGTGGACCCAGTTCCGAGTCTGGCAGGGTGGTTGTATCAGTACGAGGCATCGCAAGCTGCTACGTGGGGGGCGTCTAACCTGCTCCTGGTAGGCGCCGCTCTCCTTGAGGGCGAGCGCGTCACAGACGGTGTCGTTGAAGGCGAGGTTGACGGAGCACGCCTTCTGCAGGTTGAGGTTTTGCGTGGCGAGCGACGCCAGCACGGACGGCATCACGTAGCCGGCCACCAGCGGCTCCACCGTCACGTTGGCCAACGCCCGCCTCCACAGCGGCGCGCGCGGCTTGTCCTCCGCCTCCGCCGCCGGCGACTTGCCGCCCCCGCGATTCGACTGTCCCGTCTCTGTCATGGTTTGGCGGCGACTGGCGGCTCGCGCCGTGACGGACGGCGAAGAGCGCTACAGCACTCTGCAAGAGGGGCAGGGGGGCACTGAAGGAGGGGAACGGGGGCGGAGGTGGGGGAATGAACCGGAGAGCGCTAGGCTGGCCCGCGCCCATCCTGCCGCCGCCGCCGCTGCGAAAGGGGCCGCCGCGCCCCGCGATGTAAACAAACACGCGATGACAGTTGGCGACCACGTGGGAAGCTGTGTTGCAGGTCACGTGTTTTCTCACCTGTAGTATGAACGAGGATATCTCTAGGTACTGCCGGATTTCTCCATTTCATATTCTGCGAATCACTGTGCAGCCTATGGCAAAGGGGGGCGCCACTGTATAAACAAACACAGATTGACAGTTGGCGACCACGTGGGAAGGCATGTTGGAGCAAACACGGATTGACAGTTGGCGACCACGTGGGAAGGCATTTTGGAGCCCTCGTTCGTTCACCTACAATCTCAGCGATTCAAATAAATGTATCTCTTCAGCCGAACCACTGGGTAGTATATGGCAGAGGATGCTTCTTATTGAAACACATGCAAGGGATTTCGAGAAGATTCACCAGAATTCACAAGAACTGTGGAGCAGGCCGGCACTCCATGATGTAAATAAACACACGTGACATTTGGCGACCACATGGAAAGCAGTGTGCAGCACTCGTGTTTATTCAACTATACTATCTTCCCTTAGCTATTCGAACTGTTGTGTCTCCAGGTGCAGCCGCATTTTACTGTACATTTTCTGCGAATCACTGTGCGGTGTATGGCCTACTAAATCACGTATGTCGAATTTAACCAAGGTTCATCCGAATTCACAAGACACTGTGCGGTGTATGGCCTACTAAATCACGTATGTCGAATTTAACCAAGGTTCATCCGAATTCACAAGACACTGTGCGGTGTATGGCCTACTAAATCACGTATGTCGAATTTAACTAAGGTTCATCCGAATTCACAAGACACTGTGCAGCCAGCCGGTACTTCGCGACCACGTCTGAAGCTATGTTGCAGGTCACGCGTTTTCTCACCTGTAGTATGAACGACCCCCCCATGAACCATGGACCTTGCCGTTGGTGGGGAGTCTTGCGTGCCTCAGCGATACAGATAGCCGTACCGCAGTTGCAACCACAACGGAGGGGTATCTGTTGAGAGGCCAGACAAACGTGTGGTTCCTGAAGAGGGGCACCAGCCGTTTCAGTAGTTGCAAGGGCAACAGTCTGGATGATTGACTGATCTGGCCTTGTAACAATAACTAAAACGGCCTGGCTGTGCTGGTACTGCCAACAGCTGAAAGCAAGGGGAAACTACGGCCGTAATTTTTCCCGAGGGCATGTAGCTTTACTGTATGCTTAAATGATGATGGCGTCCTCATGGGTAAAAAATTCCGGACGTAAAATAGACCCCCATTCGGATCTCCGGGCGGGGACTATTCAAGAGGATGTCGTTATCAGGAGAAAGAAAACTGGTGTTCTACGGATCGGAGGGTGGAATGTCAAATCCCTTAATCGGGCAGGTAGGTTAGAAAATTTAAAAAGGGAAATGGATAGGATAAAGTTAGATATAGTGGGAATTAGTGAAGTTCGGTGGCAGGAGGAACAAGACTTCTGGTCAGGTGACTACAGGGTTATAAACACAAAATCAAATAGGGGTAATGCAGGAGTAGCTTTAATAATGAATAGGAAAAATAGGAATGTGGGTAAGCTACTACAAACAGCATAGTGAAAGCATTATTGTGGCCAAGATAGATACGAAGCCCACACCTACTACAGTAGTACTAGTTTATATGCCAACTAGCTCTGCAGATGACGAAGAAATTGAAGAAATGTATGATGAAGTAAAAGAAATTATTCAGATAGTGAAGGCTGACGAAATTTAATAGTCGTGGGTGACTGGAACTCGGTAGTAGGAAAAGGGAGAGAAGGAAACGTAGTAGGTGAATATGGATTGGGGCTAAGAAATGAAAGAGGAAGCCGCTTGGTAGAATTTTGCACAGAGCACAACTTAATCATAGCTAACACTTGGTTCAAGAATCATAAAAGAAGGCTGTATACATGGAAGAAGCCTGGAGATACTGACAGGTTTCAGATACATTATATAATGGTAAGACAGAGATTTAGGAACCAGGTTTTAAATTGTAAGACATTTCCGGGGGCAGATGTGGACTCTGACCACAATCTATTGGTTATGACCTGTAGATTAAAACTGAAGAAACTGCAAAAAGGTGGGAATTTAAGGAGGTAGGACCTGGATACACGGACTAAACCAGAGGTTGTACAGAGTTTCAGGGAGAGCATAAGGGAGCAATTGACAGGAATTGGGGAAAGAAATACAGTAGAAGACGAATGGGTAGCTTTGAGGGATGAAGTAGTGAAGGCAGCAGGGGATCAAGTAGGTAAAAAGACGAGGGCTAGTAGAAATCCTTGGGTAACAGAAGAAATATTGAATTTAATTGATGAAAGGAGAAAATATAAAAATGCAGTAAATGAAGCAGGCAAAAAGGAATACAAACGTCTCAAAAATGAGATCGACAGGAAGTGCAAAATGGCTAAGCAGGGATGGCTAGAGGACAAATGTAAGGATGTAGAGGCTTATCTCACTAGGGGTAAGATAGATACTGCCTACAGGAAAATTAAAGAGACCTTTGGAGAAAAGAGAACCACTTGTATGAATATCAAGAGCTCAGATGGAAACCCAGTTCCAGGCAAAGAAGGGAAAGCAGAAAGGTGGAAGGAGTATATAGAGGGTCTATACAAGGGCGATGTACTTGAGGACAATATTATGGAAACGGAAGAGGATGTAGATGAAGGTGAAATGCGAGATACGATACTGCGTGAAGAGTTTGACAGAGCACTGAAAGACCTGAGTCGAAACAAGGCCCCCGGAGTAGACAACATTCCGTTGGAATTACTGACGGCCTTGGGAGAGCCAGTGCTGACAAAACTACACCATCTGCTGAGCAAGATGTATGAAACAGGCGAAATACCCGCAGACTTCAAGAAGAATATAATAATTCCAATCCCAAAGAAAGCAAGTGATGACAGATGTGAAATTTACTGAACTATCAGTTTAATAAGTCACAGCTGCACAATGCTAACGCGAATTCCTTACAGACGAATGGAAAAACTAGTAGAAGCCGACCTCGGCGAAGATCAGTTTGGATTCGGCAGAAATGTTGGAACACGTGAGGCAATACTGACCCTACGACTTATCTTAGAAGCTAGATTAAGGAAGGGCAAACCTACGTTTCTAGCATTTGTAGAATTAGAGAAAGCTTTTGACAATGTTGACTGGAATACTCTCTTTCAAATTCTGAAGGTGGCAGGGGTAAAATACAGGGAGCGAAAGACTATTTACAATTTGTACAGAAAACATATGGCAGTTGTAAGAGTCGAGGGACATGAAAGGGAAGCAGTGGTTGGGAAGGGAGTGAGACAGGGTTGTAGCCTCTTCCCGATGTTATTCAATCGGTATATTGAGCAAGCAGTGAAGGAAACAAAAGAAAAATTCGGAGTTGGTATTAAAATCCATGGAGAAGAAATAAAAACTATGAGGTTCGCCGATGACATTGTAATTCTGTCAGAGACAGCAAAGGATTTGGAAGAGGAGTTGAGCGGAATGGACAATGTCTTGAATGGAGGATATAAGATGAACATCAACAAAAGGAAAACGAGGATAATGGAATGTAGTCGAATTAAGTCGGGTGATGCTGAGGGAATTAGATTAGGAAATGAGACACTTAAAGTAGTAAAGGAGTTTTGCTATTTGGGGCGCAAAATAACTGATGATGGTCGAAGTAGAGTGGATATAAAATGTAGACTGGCAATGGCAAGGAAAGCGTCTCTGAAGAAGCGAAATTTGTTATCATCGAGTATAGATTTAAGTGTCAGGAAGCCATTTCTGAAAGTATTTGTATGGAGTGTAGCCATGTATGGAAGTGAAACATGGACGATAAATAGTTTGGACAAGAAGGGAATAGAAGCTTTCAAAATGTGGTGCTACAGACGAATGTTGAAGATTAGATGGGTAGATCACATAACTAATGAAGAGGTATTGAATAGGATTGGGGAGAAGAGAAGTTTGTGGCACAACTTGACTAGAAGAAGGGATCGGTTGGTAGGACATGTTCTGAGGCATCAAGGGATCACCAATTTAGTATTGGAGGGCAGCGTGGAGGGTAAAAATCGTAGAGGGAGACCAAGAGATGAATACGCTAAGCAGATTCAGAAGGATGTAGGCTACAGTAGGTACTGGGAGATGAAGAAGCTTGCACACGATAGGGTAGCATGGAGAGCTGCATCAAACCAGTCTCAGGACTGAAGACCACAACATCAACAACAGTATGAATGAGGGCATCTCCAGGTGCTGCCGGATTTCTCCATTCCATATTCTGCTAATCACTGTGCAGTCTATGGGAAAGGGGGGCACCACTGTATAAACAAACACGAATTGATAGTTGGCGACCACGTGGGAAGGTATGTTGGAGCCCTCGTGTTCATTCACCTACAGTCTCAGCGATTCAGATAAGTGTATCTGTTCAGCCGTACATGCTCTGCGAACCACTGGGTAGTATATGGCAGAGGATGCTTCTTATTGAAACACAGGCAAGGGATATCAAGAAGATTCTGTAGTGTTGGCAGAAGAGCCAACACCGTGTTACTAGAGGAAGCCGAAATGCACGCGTTTTAGCTCACGCAGGTTGGCGTGGGGAGGGAAGGACTATACTGACGTGAGGTCTGGAACATAGCTAGGTATTAGAATTCAGAAAGCGGACGTAATTAGTTTGATACTTAACTTTAATCCATTAATGATGAACGTCGTTGTTGACGGTACATGAGTCACAATTGTATCTGTTCAGAAGACATAGTAACTGAATGTGGCGCCTTGCTAGGTCGTAGCAAATGACGTAGCTGAAGGCTATGCTAAACTGTCGTCTCTGCAAATGAGAGCGTATGTAGAGAGTGAACCATCGCTAGCAAAGTCGGCTGTACAACTGGGGCGAGTGCTAGGGAGTCTCTCTAGACCTGCCGTGTGGCGGCGCTCGGTCTGCAATCACTGATAGTGGCGACACGCGGGTCCGACGTATACTAACGGACCGCGGCCGATTCAAAGGCTACCACCTAGCAAGTGTGGTGTCTGGCGGTGACACCACAGATTCATCCGAATTCACAAGAACTGTGGAGCCGGCCGGCACTCTATGATGTAAATAAACATGCGTGACATTTGGTGACCACATGGAAAGAAGTGTGCAGCTCTCGTGTTTATTATACTATTTTGCCTTAACTATTCGAATAGTTCTGCCTCCAGTAGCAGCCGCATTTTACTGTACATTGTTCAAATTCAAATGGCTCTGAGCACTATGGGACTTAACAGCTGAGGTCATCAGTCCCCTAGAACTTAGAACTACTTAAACCTAACTAACCTAAGGACATTACACGCATCCATGCCCGAGGCAGGATTCGAACTTGCGACTGTAGGGGTCGCTCGGTTCCAGAGTGAAGCGCCTAGAACCGCTAGGCCATTCCGGCCGGCTTACTGTACACTGTCTGCGAATCACTGTGCAGTGTATGGCCTACTAAATCACGTATGTCGAATTTAAAGAAGGTTCATCCGAATTCACAAGGCACTGTGCAGCCAGCCGGTACTCCGCGATACAAACACACGATGGTAGGTGGAGAAACTATGCCGCAGGTCTCGTGTTTAGTATGTTATTTTGCCTCAGCGATTCGAATAAGTGTATCTTCAGGTTGTACATTAACGTGCTCTGTGAATCAGTGTGCAGTATTCGGCAGAGGCTGGTGCCTATCGAATCTCACATATGAGATTTCAGAAACTAAGTACCTGGGTTTTAAAATTACGAACAACTTCAGTCGGAAAGACCACACAGATAATATTGTGGGGAAGGCGAGCCAAAGGTTGCGTTTCGATGGCAGGACACTTAGAAGATGCAACGAGTCCACTAAAGAGACAGCTTACACTACACTCGTTTGTCCTCTGTTAAGAATATTGCTGCGCGGTGTGGGATCCCTACCAGGAGGGATTGACGGAGGACATCGAAAGGGCGCAAAAAAGGGCAGCTCGCTTTGTATTATCACGTAATAGGGGAGAGTGTGTGGCAGATATGATACGCGAGTTGGGATGGAAGTCATTAAAGCAAAGACGTTTTTCGTCGCGGCGAGATCTATTTACGAAATTTCGGTCATCAACTTTCCCTTCCGAATGCGAAAATATTTTGTTGAGCCCAACCTACATAGGTAGGAATGATCATCAAAATAAAATAAGAGAAATCAGACCTCGAACAGAAAGGTTTAGGTGTTCGTTTTTCCCGCGCGCTGTTCGGGAAGGGAATGGTAGAGAGATAGTATGATTGTGGTTCGATGAACCCTCTGCCAAGCACTTAAATGTGAATTGCAGAGTAGGTATGTAGATGTAGACGAGAGCCAGCAGGCGACTTCTTCTGTGAAAGAGTATTGTAGGCGCACTGAATTTCTTCGTTGCGCTTACAACTCTCTTCCACATAAAAGTTATCTCTGACTAACATCACCTTGGACTTAGCTTTCAAGATATTAATTGCAATTATCACTTGGATTTTTGTCCATTAATTAAATCTGAGGTTTCTTCCTCCGCTTATCATAACAAAAACTTTCAGTGATGTATAATGTTGTTGTTATCAAAACTTCTTGGTGTTAGCTTATCGGCAAAGATGTATTTGCCAAGATAACTGTTCCCTACTTCATATTACGATATTCTGTGTTAATTGATTTTGAGAGGGTCGTTGGGGTGTTATAATATTCACAGGATTTCAAAAAGATTCATCCTTCACAAGAGACTGTGCAGCAGGTTGCACATGACATTTGACAACCACGTGCGAAGCTATGTTGCAGTTCTCGTTTCTGCTCACCTACGTTATCTTGTCCCAGCGATTCAGATAATCATATCTCCAGCTGCGACCGCACTTCTACACTACATACTTCGCGATTCGTTGTGCAGTGCAAGGGAGAGGGTGCTTCTTATTGAATCATATAGAGGGAATTTTAAACAAGATGCATCCGAATTCGCAAGACACTGTGCAGTCGACCGGCAATTTGCGATGTAAACACGCGATGAGTATGTCGCAGATTTCGTGCTTATTAAACTAAAACTACTTCCGAACAGACCTCGGAAGACCCAACGGTACCGACCGGCCGCCGTGTCATCCTTAGTCCACAGGCGTCACTGGATGTCGTTGTAGAGTGGCACGTGGTCAGCACACCGCTCAACCGGCCGTATGTCTGTTTACGAGACCGGAGCCGCTACCTGTCAATCAAGTAGCTCCTCAGTTTGCCTCACAAGGGCTGAGTGCACCCCGGTTGCCAACAGCGCTCGGCAGACCGGATGGTCACCCATCCACGCGCTAGCCCAGCCCGACAGCGCTTAACTTCGGTGATCTGACGGGAACCGGTGTTACCACGGCGACAACGCCGTTGGCAGATTTCGTGTATAGCCACTTATATTATCCTCCTCCAGTGAACAAGTGTATCTCCCTGTCAAGCCACATCTACGCTGCATTCTCTGGGAATCACTGTCCAAAGAATGGGAAAGGCCACACGACTATGCAGACAAACACGTGATGACAGATGGCGACCATGTGGGTACTTCTGATGCGGGTCTCTTGTTTACTCATCTATAATACCTTGTCACATCGGTTCTAACAAGTGTATCTCTAGATGCAGCCGTTTTCTTACACTACATTGCGAATCACAGTACTACGCACCGCTTTCTCACATGGGCAATTTTAAAAAGATTCAGCCGAATCCTCAAGGCTATATCTGCTACATGAATGAAGAGATAATACTTGAAATAATTACTATTAAAAACAGTCTTGATCACGATTTATTTAACAAGGTGACCGGTTTCGACCACTACTGTGGTCATCTTCAGACCATTGAGTAGGAACCTCTTTCTGTTGGAGTGATTCTGCAACAGAAAGAGGTTCCTACTCAATGGTCTGAAGATGACCACAGTAGTGGTCGAAACCGGTCACCTTGTTAAATAAATCGTGATCAAGACTGTTTTTAATAGTAATTATTTATAAGACATTGATCACTGGTGTTCCCATAATGCATTCAATAGATAATCCTTGGATTGCAGTTCCAGTTAGAGGATCTAACTGACCAAACTAGCTTACTCGCTCCGTCACTCATTAGCAAACGCACCTCGAGCCGAGTGCGGAGATGGCAATGACGTAGCTATGGAAGGCGTTCCACGTTCGCCTTTTCCGTAGGTGCAGCTCAGTTAAATTATTTTCATGAATAGTGCGGCTCTGCATCTCCTACAGCTCAAAAGACTTGAAGATGACACCAACAGTTTCAAGACACGGGTTTTATACGCACGGGCAAATTCGCAAGTCGACCCGGAGTAGTGTGCGTTCGACGGTCTTTCACGTAGTCCACAGATATCTAACCGTCGTGCCACCCTAGAATCAGCCATTCTTCATGCATCTGGTGTGTTTTGCAGCAACGTTCGTATTTTTAAACATAAAGGGTTACATTCGTACAAGCCCTGTAATACAGCGATGAACAAGAGCTTGTAGAGTTGGGTGAACTCATTCTGACTGCGGAGATGAAGTATTTTATATTCCGGAAAACCGCAGCAACGATGTTAGGAAGAACTTTGCTTATACTTGGTAAAATTTACTGTTGGCAGAATGTCGTCAATACTGTTGTGACTTGGCAAGACAGCCAATCCACTATGACAGGAAGCCGAAAGGCAGGCGTTTAAGCTCACGCAGGATGGCGTGAGGTCTGGAACAGTTAAAGGAATACAGACTAGCAAATAAAGTACGTAGCTTCTGGAATACTTAACTTTAATCCATAATTGGTGAACATCGGTCTGACGGTACATGCATCACAAGATAAATAGCAAATGATAATGGCGCCTTGCTAGGTCGTAGCAAATGACGTAGCTGAAGGCTATGCTAAGTATTGTCTCGGCAAATGAGAGCGTAATTTGTCAGTGAACCATCGCTAGCAAATTCGGCTGTACAACTGGGGCGAGTGCTAGGGAGTCTCTCTAGACCTGCCGTGTGGCGGCGCTCGGTCTGCAATCACTGACAGTGGCGACACGCGGGTCCGACGTATACTAGCGGACCGCGGCCGATTTAAAGGCTACCACCTAGCAAGTGTGCTGTCTGGCGGTGACACCACAAATACGATAGCTAGCGAAAGGTAAAGAAGATGTGCTCCATTCTTTAAAATTTGCCTGCATCTAAAAAGAATGAGGTCGAATTGGCGGTAAAGAATTGTTACTGCTAACATGATTAGTCGCGGCACACCCAAATTATTATTTGGAAAGTATGAGGTGGCAGTCTCTTAGCAGTTTGACTGCAGGTCAACTTAGTGCAATATAAGGCAAAAGCGGCCCGCACCAACGACAAAGACAGCCTAGCTGGCTGGCGGAACGGAAGCTGTCCATGTGGACACTGTGACGTCATTTACTCATGGCTAGGAGGGCTGGATCCTTACCTCTACAAGCGAGAACGGTACATACTTTTATTACATACTAGCACCTAATCATACAAACAATCACAATTATCCAGAATGCTATGGTATTGTAATTCTAATTGGTTATTCAACGCAGATTGTGCGTTTTCTTTTTAATGTCCAAAAATTTCCACTTCCTCTAATGTATTCAAAATATGGCTGTTTAATTTTTTGTGAAATATTTTAAAATTTTTTGAAGGGGGTTGTGATGCTGTAGCACTCATCGTATAAGAGCACTGTTAATGCAGATCGCTGGTTAAGGTAAATTCGAATAGATTTTAGGAACACCTTAACTTAATTAAATCCACGATTTCCTCCCAGAAGAGCTACAGTACGTAGTAATCTACGGAAAATCGTTGAATACAAGAGAAGTGATATCAGGCGTCCCAAAAGGAGTGTTACAGACTCTCTGCTCTTCAGAATGTTTGTAAACGACTTAGGAGACCATCTGAGGAGCTTTCTTACTTTGGTTGCAGATGATGCTGTCCATTATCGCCTAGTAAATTCATCAGAAGGTAAAAACCAACTGCAAAACTGGACACAGGATCTGAATGGATGAAAAGTGGTGAGTGTCGCCCAATACGTAAAAGTGTGCGGTCATCCACATTACAAAAACAGATCTGTTAAATTTCGACTAGACGATAAATCTACTAAAACTAAACCCCGTCCTAAGAGGCCGTGAAGACCCAACGGTTCCGACCGGCCGCCGTGTCATCCTCAGCCCACAGGCGTCACTGGACGCGGGTATGGAGGGGCATGTGGTCAGCACACCGCTCTCCCGGCCGTATGGTCAGTTTACGAGACCGGAGCCGCTACTCCTCTGTCAAGTAGCTCCTCAGTTTGCCTCACAAGGGCTGAGTGCACCCCGCTTGCCAACAGCGCTCGGCAGACTGGATGGTCACCCATACAAGTGCAAGCCTAGCCCGACAGCGCTTAATTTCGATGATCTGACGGCAACCGGTGTTACCAATGCGGCGAGTCCGTTGGCTACATTATAAATACACAAATATAAAGACTGTCAATGCGACTACATACTTAACAATTACTATTAGGGACACCTTAAGTTGGAAGGATCACATATATGATATTGTTGGGAAGGCAAACCAAAGACTACATTTTGTGGGCAGAACACTTAGAAGATGCAACAGGTCTACTAAGGAGACTGCGCTTGTCCGTCCTCTGGTAGAGTATTGCTGTGCAGTGCGAGATCCCAGGCAAATAGGACTTCGAAGTACATCGATAAAGTTCAGAGAAGGGGGGCTTGTTTTGCTTTATCGCGAAATAGGGGAGAGAGTGTCACGGATATGACAAGTGAGTTGCGGTAGCAGTCATTCAAACAACCCCGTTTTTCATTGCGGCGAGATGTCACGAAATTCCAATGACCAACGCCCTCCTCTGGATATGAAAATATTTAACTGTTGCGAACCTACGTAGAGAGAAATGATCATCATAAAAGAATAAGAAAAACCGGAGCTCGTACAGAAAGATATAACTGTGGTTAAGGGGTGGCTGAATGCGCTTCCTGCCGCCACCCCATACGCCCCCCGCGACGGAATTAGTGTACCCCAACTGTCTGCGTTGAGTGTAATCCATGGAATAGTGTGAATGTATTCAGATGTCTGCGAGCCGTGTAACTGAGGCGGAACATGGAGACCAGCCCGGTATTCACCTAGCGGGATGTTGAAAACCGCCTAAAAACCACATCCAGCCTGGCCGGCACATCAGCCCCCGTCGTTAATCCGCCGGGCGGATTCGATCCGGGGACGGCGCGCCTAGAAAGCAGCGCGTTAGCGCTTTCGGCTACTCTGGTCGGTTTTCTCATTCAGGTTTGCAGCTATCAATATAAAATAATTTTTCTTCATTCTTCTTTTCTCATAGAAAAGCACACAACGTTTGAGGACCTTAATTATTTTGTCCTGTCGACAATTTCGCAGGACTTGCAGAACCATCTTGAGGCATTACAACATTAAATATTGACAGTTCCAGTTCTGTTAGTCTACTTTTGTTTTTCTCAGAGACTTCGTCAAGGATGACACTCTTGTAAGGGCTACCAATGGTCTACTCATATTGTACTTCAATCCATGTATTGACTTCTGGCAATAGTACTGGGTGATCAAAAAGTCAGTATAAATTTGAAAACTTAAAAACCACCGAATAATGTAGATAGAGAAGTAAAAATTGACACACACGCTTCGAATGACATGGGGTTTTATTAGAAAAAAAAGTTCACAAAATGTCCGACAGATTGCGCTGGACAGCAAAACATCAGTGACTGCGCATGACAATTGTGTACGAAAGGAGCTGTAATGAAGGAGAGAGAATCAGATGCGCCAGCAGTCGCAGCATGTTGACGTTACCTGAAAAGGCGCTTTTAGTGACGCTGTATTATCAGAATGGGCAATGTGCTAATTCAGCGTTACGATCCTATCGCCATAGGAAGGGGATTCGAATGGGTAATGGTCCGTTGACAAATGCAGCTGCGGCGAGAATGATTTTGAAGTTCGAAGCCACGGGTTGTTTAAACGATAGACTCCGTAGTGGCCGACCGAGCACAAGTCGTAAAGCTGCTGAGACAGTTAAGGAAGAAATGGAGACTGTAGCGGGTTTGTGTATGCACGGGGAAGTCAGCGCTCGTGCAGTCGCACGTCGCACCGGCATTCCATACACTACTGTTTGGTTGGCACTTAGGCGTAACTTCCGATGCTATTCGTACAAAATTCATCGGCATCATGAACTGTTACCTGGCGATTTAGTGAAGCGGAGGGCATTTGCGGTGTGGGCGTTTGAAAAGATGGCGGAAGATGACGATTGGTTGAGTAGCGTGTGTGGACCGACGAAGCTCATTTCACGCTTCGAGGGTCTGTCAACGCCCACAACTGCAGAATTTGGGCTACCGAAAATCCTAGAACTGTCGTGGAAACTCCATTGCACGACGAGAAAGTCACGGTATGGGTTGGATTTACCACATCTACCGTTATCGGGCCTTTTTTCTTCGAGGAAATGCGTATTTCTGGTTTTGTACCTGCTACTGTGACGGGTGAGAGGTACGCCGATATGTTACAGAATCGCATCATCTCCAGCCTGGCTGATAAACACCTGCTGGAACGTACGATGTTCATGCAGGATGGCGCGTGGGATCTCTTGCGCGCGTCGTTTGGTGATGATCGTGTGCTCAGCCGCCACTTTCGTCTTGCTTGGCCTCCCAGGTCCCCAGACCTTTATTTTTCCTTTATTGTTATTTTTGTATCTGTACAATCAGGTAGGCTGGCAGCGGCATGCTACGCCGCTCTTCAGCCTTAGCGTTGACAATAACAGAGAAAGAACATCCAGCATATACATAGTGACGGGCAAAAAATGGTGGACACAGAAATACAAAAAACACGGAGCCGTTCACACTCGACGATAACGACACTGAAAACATGTTGACATGGCGCACATAACACTGATGAATTCGACGGCACAGGTGAACGTGTGAGCATGACGGCAGACACTAAAAAACACAAAACGACGGCATACACACACACGCGAAACTGATGGCGATGATCTCTGGCGCGCGAAGGTCCACATAGCGTGTACGAGTCCGGGGACCTGCCAAGAGGGATAGAAGGGGGAGTGGGAGGGAGAGGGGTGAGCAAGGATGCCAATGGCGGAGGGGACGGTAGGAGGAACGGAGGAAGGGCTGGAGGGGAAGCTCGGGGGCAGAGTGGGGAGAAAGGGAGTGGGGAGGGAAGGGGGAGAGAAGGGAGAGAGGGTGCCCAAAGGAAGCAAACACAGAAAGAGGGAGGGAGGATCAAAGTTGGTAGGAGGGGTAGATGGAGGGGAGGAGGGCATCATCAGGGCGGGGGAGCTGGCGGAAGCCACCTTGGGAGAGGGTAAGGAGATGGAGAGCAGGTGGGACGTGGAAGTACAGGCGCGGCAGTGGACGGGGGTGGGATGGGAGAGACCAGCGGGTGAGGAGGATCGAGTTTGCGGGAGGTGTAGAGGATCCGTATCCATTCGAGGAAAAGTGGAGGTGGGGGAAGGGAATTAGGTAGTACAGGATCCGCGTGCAGGAGGGGAGACGGATGCGATAGCTGAGCATGGCGTTCCAGGATCTGAAGGGATTTGTAAAAGGTAGGGGGAGCGGAGATCCAGGCAGTGTGGGCGTAGCAGAGGATAGGGCGAATGAGGGATTTATAGGTGTGGAGTATGGTGGAGGGGTCCAGACCCCAAGTTCGACTGGAGGGGAGTTTGAGGAGACAGAGGTGGGAGGGTGCCTTGGCTTGGATCGTCCGGAGGTGGGGGGTCCAGGAGAGGCGACGGTCGAGGGTGACACCAAGGTACATAAGGGTGGGGGTGAGGGCGATAGGACGGTCATAGATGGTGATGTAGAAATCGAGGAGGCGGAAGGAAGCGGTGGTTTTGCCTACTATGATCGTCTGGGATTTGGCAGGATTGACCTTGAGCAACCACTGGTTGCACCAAGCGGTGAACCGGTCGAGATGGGATTGGAGAAGGTGTTGGGAGCGCTGCAGGGGGGGGGGGGGGGAAAGGGCAAGGAAGGCAGTGTCATCGGTGTAATGGAGAAGGTGAATGGGGGGTGAAGGCGGCGGCATGTCCGCCGTATACAAGAGGTACAGAAGAGGGGAGAGGACGGAACCATGGGGCACACCGGTGGAGGGGAAAAAGGTGTGGGAATCCATGTTGTGGATGGCGACGTAGGAAGGACGGTGGGAAAGAAAGGAACCAATAGGATGGACGTAGTTAACAGGAAGGGCGAAGGTTTGGAGCTTGAAGACCCCAGACCTCAGTCCGTGCGACTATTGGCTTTGGGGTTACCTGAAGTCGCAAGTGTATCGTGATCGACCGACATCTCTAGGGATAGTGAAAGACAACATCTGACGCCAATGCCTCACCAAAACTCCGGACATGCTTTACAGTGCTGCTCACAACATTATTCCCGGCCTACAGCTGTTGTTGAGTAATGGTGGTGGACATATTGAGCAACATCATCTTTGCTTTGTCTTGCTAATCATTGCTATTCTGATCAGATGAAGCGCCATCTGTCGGACATTTTTTGAACTTTTGTATTTTTTTGGTTCTAATAAAACCCCATGTCATTCCAAGCATGTGTGTCAATTTGTACCTCTCTATCTACATTATTCCGCGATTTATTCAGTTTTCAAATTTATACTGACTTTTTGATCGCCCAGTAAATTATTTTTCGATATGTTTTAGTTTTGTGAACTCATACTCTCAATGTGCCAATTTTTACTATATCATTTAAACTTACCAGGACCAGAATTAAGCTAATTTTGGGAAAAAATAGTGATGTCGAATGTCAAAGCACCTGCATATTAGACCTCAGGGCTTGAAATATTGCGTGCATTGACATAAAATCACAATTGCGACTGATCGGGGTTGTTCTCTATTTTACGAAAGTAATGCAGTCACGGAAGAAACGCTGACAGCAATGGATAAAATTATAGTTAATTTTTATTGTAACACATAATAAGGTTTCTGAGTGTTCCAGGCGTGGGTGGCGTGTAGGACAACTCACTGCAGGTACGCTTGTGTACGAGATATTATGGTCTGCTGTTGTCTGCACCATCTGTACGGAGTATATGCCTAGAATACCCGTAATTCTGCCCTGAAAAAGGCATCTTAAAGCTTTACAAGCAGCTTTTAGCGTGATATACGCCGTCGTTCTCCGACTGTCTGCCAGTTAAGATTTCCGTTACATTAACTTGCCGGTCAAAAGCAGTCAATTTTAACGCTTCAGTGCAGTCCGCGCTGATTGTCAAACTTCCTTGCAGATTAAAACTGGGACTCGAACCCAGAACTTTGCCTTTCGCAGGTAAGTGCCCTACCGACTGAACATCCAAGGACGACTCTCGACCTGTCTTCACAGCCTTGCTTCAGCTACAACCTCTCTCTCTTACCTCCCAACTTTCACAGAAGTTCGCCTGCATACCCTCCGGGAGCAGCTCTGCTAGAAGAAGCTGTACTGCGGAAAAGTGCTGAAACCTGGTTTCGCAGGACAGGTTATAGTTGTGGAAAGGGGGCAAAATCAGTTACTGTGAGTTGCGCAAAACACACAAACTTTATTTTCCCAAAAACACTTAATCACACATGCCCTTTAAAGGACTCTAACAATACGGCTGAAATCCTGAACACAAGTTATTAAAATTGCTTTAAGGATGTAAGTAGGCTGTTTAGATTTTTAGATTGGTAACGCCACGTGGAGCTCTGTATGATGAAAATCACTGACTGTGCTGTGTGCAGTCGTGGCTGGCTAGCATTGTTGTACTATTCGCTATTGTAGTGTTGGGCAGTTGGCTGTGAACAGCGCGTAGCGTTGCGCAGTTGGAGGTGAGCCGCCAGCAGAGGTGGATGTGGAGAGAGAGGTGGCGGAGTTTTGAGAGCGGACGATCTGGACGTGTGTCCATCAGAAAGAGTAAATTTGTAAGACTGGATGTCATGAACTGCTATATATATTATGACTTTTGAACACTATTAAGGTAAATACATTGTTTGTTCTCTATCAAAATCTTTCATTTGCCGACTATGCCTATCAGTAGTTAGTGCCTTCAGTAGTTTGAATCTTTTATTTAGCTGGCAGTAGTGGCGCTCGCTGTATTGCAGTAGCTCGAGTAACGAAGGTTTTTGTGAGGTAAGCGATTCATGAAAGTTATAAGTTATTGTTAGTCAGGGCCATTCTTTTGTAGGGATTATTGAAAGTCTGATTGCGTTGCGCTAAAAATGTTGTGTGTCAGTTTAGTACTGATCAGAATAGGTAAAGAACGAAATGTCTGAGTACATCCAGTTCTGCTAAGCTGTTTGAAAATTAAATAATGTAATAGGTTTATCAGCACAGTAATTCATTAACTTTTCTAAGGGGACGTTTCAAGGAATACACGCGGCTGAAGGCCTTAATTAAAAATATATCGCGTAAAAGCTGGGCTGAAGGCCACACACTGCACATTGAACAACTCAGGGCTTAAGGCCTGGATAACAAGAATTTCCGATAGAACAGACTTCCAAAATTTAGTTTTTAAACAAATCAATCTTCAAATTTTAATTTAAGTCGGCTGAAGGGCTTATTTTAAAATTAAAACAAACTAAATTAATAGACGGCTGAAGGCCTCGCATAGTACTTCAGATTAAAATGAAAATTACAATCTAATAAAACCAACAGAACAGGGGTCCTCAGAAATGTTCCAAGGGTCGGCCTGAGAAGGTAATTCTAACGTAAAGTTAGGTGAGACAGGCAGCCAAAAGTGAGATTAAATAATTCGATGGCAACCCGACCCAGAGACGGCTGAAGGACAGACCAGCCACCTAATCAATTCTCTTCCGCCCGACCAACGCCACGACAACGGAAAATGTCAGTGAGGACGAAGATATCAGCTGCACTACGTCTTCAAATATTGGCGTCTAAAAAAAGCCAAGGCACAAAAACCACTCTAAGAAAAAAAATGTGAACACCAAAGGCTGCCGAACTACACGCCATGCCGGACTCTGTCCGACCGACTGACAACTACAGCCTGCAGGCAGCATTAACGTAACTGCTCAGTCGAAAACATACAAGCTAGACACAGGTAAACAGACAAGGGCTAGTAGAAACCCTTGGGTAGCACAAGAAATATTGAATTTAATTGATGAAAGGAGAAAATATAAAAATGCAGTAAATGAAGCAGGCAAAAAGGAATACAAACGTCTCAAAACTGAGATCGACAGGAAGTGCAAAATGGCTAAGAAGGGGGGGGGGTTGCTAGAGAACAAATCTAACGATTTAGAGGCTTATATCACTAGGGGTAAGATAGATACTGCCTACAGGAAAATTAAAGAGACCTTTGGAGAAAGGAGAACCACTTGCATGAATTTCAAGAGCTTTGATGGAAACCGAGTTCTAAGCAAAGAAGGGAAAGCAGAAAGGTGAAAGGAGTATATAGAGAGTCTATACAAGGGCGATGTACTTGAGGACAATATCATGTAAATGGAAGAGGATGTAGATGAAGATGAAATGGGAGATACGATGCTGCGTGGAGAGTTTGACAGAGCACTGAAAGACCTGAGTCGAAACAAGGCCCCAGGAGTAGACAACATTCCATTGGAACTACTGACAGCCTTGGGAGAGCCAGTCGTCACAAAGCTCTACTATCTGGCGAGCAAAACTTATGAGACAGGCGAAACACCCTCAGTCTTCAAGAAGAATATAATAATTCCAATCCCAAAGAAAGAAGGTGCCGACAGATGTGAAAATTACCGAACTATCAGTTTAATAAGTCACAGCTGCAAAGTACTAACGCGAATTCTTTATAGACGAATGGAAAAACTGATAGAAGTCGACATCGGGGAAGATCAGTTAGAATTCCGTAGAAATGGAACACGTGAGGCAATACTGACCCTACGACTTATCTTAGAAAATTGATTAAGGGAAGGCAAAACCTACGTTTCTAGCATTTGTAGATTTAGAGAAAGCTTTTGACAATGTTGACTGGAATACTCTCTTTCAAATTATAAAGGTGGCAGGGGTAAAATATATGGAGCGAAAGGTCATTTACAATTTGTACAGAAAGCAGATGGCAGTTATAAGAGTCGAGGGGTATGAAAGGGAAGCAGTGGCTGGGAAGGGAGTGAGACAGGGTTGTAGCCTCTCCCCGATGATATTCAATCTGTATATTGAGCAAGCAGTAAAGGAAACAAAAGGAAAGTTCGGAGTAGGTATTAAAATGCATAGAGAAGAAATAAAAACTTTGAGGTGCGCCAATGACATTGTAATTCTGTCAGCAAAGGACTTGGAAGAGCAGTTGAACGGAATGGACAGTGTCTTGAAAGGAGGGTATAAGATGAACATCAACAGAAGCAAAACGAGGACAATGGAATGTAGTCGAATTAAGTCGGGTGATGCTGAGGGAATTAGATTAGGAAATGAGACAAAGTAGTAAAGGAGTTTTGCTATTTGGGGAGCAAAATAACTAATGATTGTCGAAGTAGAGAGGATATAAAATGAGGAGGAGAACTTTGTTAACATCGAGTATAGATTTAAGTGGCAGGTAGCGGTTTCTGAAAGTATTTGTATGGAATACGGGAGTGAAATGTGGACGATATCTAGTTTGGACAAGAAGAGACTAGAAGCTTTCGAAATGTGGTGCTACAGAAGAATGGTGAAGATTAGATGGGTAGATCACATAACCAATGAGGAGGTATTGAATAGAATTGGGGAGAAGAGGAGCTTGTGGCACAACTTGACTAGAAGAAGGGATCGGTTGGTAGGACATGTTCTGAGGCATCAAGGGATCACAAATTTAGCATTGGAGGGCAGCGTGGAGGGTAAGAATTGTAGAGGGAGACCAATAGATGAATACACTAAGCAGATTCAGAAGGATGTAGGCTGCAGTAGGTACTGGGAGATGAAGAAGCTTGCACAGGATAGACTAGCATGGAGAGCTGCTTCAAACCAGTCTCAGGACTGAAGACCACAACAACAACACAGACACAGTTCCACGAAAACACTTCCACAAGAACTCGGACAATCGTAAAAGCAATCACTGTGGAACAACAAGGACGAATGACAAGTCGACACACACAGAGAACCCGAAACGGTCGACGAACAAATATACGTCATCCGATGAGACGACCTACCGAACGACCAACCAAGGTCGTCCCGACTGAAGTCAGTAGACTGATGACCAAAAAAAAAAAGGGGGGGGGATGCACAACAATACGGAGACACAAAAAGCGGAAACCCTTAGCATGCCTAACCGTTCGCATCCAAAACAACTTCCAGTCGAATCGGAATTGATAAATACAGCTCCTGTATGCTTCCTGCTAAATGGTGGCAGATTCAGGAAATGATGATGGAGGTGAACGACAATCACACAGCCTTCTTACCTCAAAGGCGGAATAATACTGAGATCTGGTGACTGTGGTGAGCAGGGCGTTGTCGTCTTGGAACGCAGCACCAACAGGGGAGACAAACGTTGTACCATAGTATGGACCTGATGAGCCATTTGTTGTTGTTGCTGTTGTGGTCTTCGGTCCAGAGACTGGTTTGATGCAGCTCTCCATGCTACTCTACCCTGTGCAAGCTTCTTCATCTCCCAGTACCTACTGCAGCCTACATCCTTCTGAATCTGCTTAGTGTATTCATCTCTTGGTCTCCCTCTGCGATTTTTACCCTCCACGCTGCCCTCCAATGCTAAATTTGTGATCCCTTGATGCCTCAGAACAGGTCCTACTAACCGATCCCTTATTCTAGTCAAGTTCTGACACAAACTCCTCTTCTCCCCAGTTCTATTCAGTACCTCCTCATTAGTTATGTGATCTACCCATCTAATCTTCAACATTCTTCTGTAGCACCACATTTCGAAAGCTTCTATTCTCTTCTTGTCCAAACTATTTATCGTCCATGTTTCACTTCCATACGTGGCTACACTCCATAGAAATACTTTCAGAAACGACTTCTTCACACTTAAATCTATACTCGATGTAAACGAATTTCTCTTCTTCAGAAACGCTTTCCTTGCCATTGCCAGTCTATATTTTATATCCTCTCTACTTCGACCATCATCAGTTATTTTGCTCCCCAAATAGCAAAACTCCGTTACTACTTCAAGCGTCTCACTTCCTAATTCCCTCAGCATCAACCGATTTAATTCGACTACATTCCATTATCGTCGTTTTGCTTTTGTTGATGTTCATCTTACATCCTCCTTTCAAGACACTGTCGATTCCGTTCAACTGCCCTTCCAAGTCTTTTGCTGTCTCTGACAGCATTACAATTTCATCGGAGAATCTCGAAGTTGTTACTTCTTCTCTATGGATTATAATTCCTACTCCGATTTCTTCTTTTGTTTCCTTTACTGCTTGCACAACATACAGATTGAATAGCATCAGGAATAGGCTACAGCCCTGTCTTACTCCCTTCCCAACCACTGCTTGCTTTTCATGCCCGACGACTCTTGTAACTGCCATCTGGTTTCTGTACAAATTGTAAATAGCCTTTCGCTCCCTGTATTTTACCCCTGCCACCGTCAGAATTTTATAGAGAGTATTCCAGTCAACATTGTCAAAAGCTCTCTCTAAATCTACAAATTCCAGAAATGTAGGTTTGCCTTTCCCTAATCTATTTTCTAAGATACGTAGTAGGGTCAGTATTGCCTCACGTGTTCCAACATTTCTGCGGAATCCAAACTGATCTTCGCCGAGGTCGGCTTCTACTAGTTTTTCCATTCGTCTGTAAAGAATTCCCGTTAGTATTTTGCAGCTGTGATTTATTAAACTGATAGTTCGATAATTTTCACATCTGTCAGCACCTGCTTTCTTTGGGATAGGAATTGATCAGCCATAATGGCCACATAATCTTTGACAGTAATATGACCTCTCAGAGTAACTATGGGGCTCAAGGAATGTCACGATATGGCTGCCCAAATCACCACCGAACCTCCACAATGTTTCACTCTCGTAGTGCACACTCTACCAGAGATTGGAAACAGTATGAAACAGGACTCACCGGACCAAATGACTTTCTTTTCTGCACAGTCCAGTTCTGTATAGCTTCGGCACCACGTTATCCTGTTATGGTCATTTGCATCACTGGAGAGTGGTTCTGGACTTCCAGTTCTCCGAACAGTTACCTCCTGATAGAGGTCGACTTCTGGTGCTGACAGAGTTCGGGAGTGCGACATTCGGTTCTGCAGCGACTTTTGTAGCTCTTGTCCTCTTATTTGTTATGAAGCCGTCTTTAATGATCGTCTGTCACGATGATGCAACACATAGTCATCGGCGTTGTGACTTAGCGCACGATATTCTTCCGTTTTGGCTGTATGCAGTAGTACGAGGGTCACTGCAAAAGAAATGCACACTATTTTTGTAAAAATACAGTTCTCATTCTGCATTTGTGAAAGTTTTACAGTGTGTAGATACATCCTTCCCGCTTGTTTTCAAACTTCGTTCAACCTGTTCCTATGAGTGGCGGCGTCACAGCATGTCTTCAAGATGGCTGCTACACTTTACATTCGTCAGAAGCAACGTGCTGTCATAGAATTCCTGTGCTGTGAAAACGAGACAGTGGGAAACATCCACAAGAGGTTGAAAAAGGTGTACGGAGATGCTGCTGTCGATCGCAGTACAGTTAGTCGGTGGGCAAGCAGGTTACGTGATGAAAGCGGGCACGGAAATATTGAGGATTGTCCTCGCAGCGGCAGGTCTCCTACTGCACACACTCCAGTGTGCAGAGAGTTAACGAATTAGTGACTGCTGACAGACGCATCACAGTGAACGAATTGTCACGCTACGTTGGGATAGGGGAAGGAATTGTTTGCAGAATACTGAAAGTGCTGGCGTTAAAAAAGGTTTGTGCCACGTGGGTTCCCAGGAGGTTGACAGTGGCTCACAAAGAAACAAGAAAAACTGTATGCGGCCAGGTTTTGGAACAGTACGAGATGGTGGAGATGAATTTCTTGGAAGAGTTGTGACAGGTGATGAAACAGGGCTGCATCATTTTCCACTAGAGACGAAGAGGCAATAAATGGAGAGGCATCATGCAAATTCACGCAAGAAAAAAAATTCAAAACCACACCTTCTGCTGGAAAAGTTGTGGCTACGGTGTTTTTCGATTCCGAAGGGCTCTTGCTTGTGGACATCGTGCCAAGTGCAACCACCATAAATTCTGATGCATATGTGACGACACTGAAGAAACTTCAAGCTCGACTGAGTCGTGTTCGACCACGTCACCAAAAGCAGGATGTTTTGCTGTTGCACGACAATGCACGGCCATATATCAGTGAAAAGACCATGGAAGCGATCGCAAAACTCGGAAGGACAACACTGAAACACCTGCCTTATAGTCCTGACCTGGCTCCATGTGACTATCATCTCTTTGGGAAACTGAAAGACTCTCTTCGTGGAACAAGGTTTGAAGATGATGACTCCCTCGTGGACTCTGCCAAACAGTGGCTTCAACAGGTTGGCCCAGAATGGATTTGTGTGTATATAGGCGCTGGTTTCAAGATGGCGTAAGGCAGTTTAGAGTAATGGAAATTATGTGGAGAAATGAAGGATGTATCTCCACACTGTAAAATTTTCAAAGATGTAGAATAATAGATGGATTTAAAAAAAAATAGTGTGCGTTTCTTTTGGAGTGACCTTCGTATAAATCTTGGATATGGTGCCTCATGAAAAAGTTCGAACAAAACTGTTGCATCCTTGAGCCTCCGGTTCTAGATGTACCCTTGTCCGGTTAGTGGCTGACGCTACAGATCTTTATTTATGGAAATATAAAGCACAATCATCTACAAATTTTACATATTCACATACACCTTTACCTTTAACCCAAATAAATACAGACTCACTTTGATTAATTTCTCTTTTGCTACGAGTATACAAGACAAGAGGAGATGTTGGGTCATAAGCTGATTTACCAAAATCTTTACTACCAATTTCAAACATATGATAGGTACGATAGGCAATTACATCTATATCAGTAAAACTTTCAAGACCAGGTACACTAGAAACTCCGCTACCACCTCTTACTATGGCAACGGTGAAGCATCCATTTCCATGTGAGAAAGTGTCGTTTATATCCAAGCTAAAATTAAGAGAACATCCAAGAAATACACAAGGTTCATCGACGAGGGCGTGGGCTGCAACACTCTTCACTGGAATGCGATCCTTCTTGTGTATTTCTTGGATGTAATTGCCTATCGTACCTGTCATATGTTTGAAATTGGTAATAAAGATTTTGGTAAATCAGCTACACAGAACACTATTCTGAACACTGACTGATACCTGCATCGTATTGAAGATATGGTGCCTTTCGTGGTCAAACAAGAGAGCGCAACCTGCATGGTTGCCCGCCATCTATATTTATGTCCGAGCATGCGTTTCTTCCGATGTTTCGGTATTTTTGTCCAGTATCTGTAGCCTGGAGCTCACTACGACACAGAAAAGGTGCTCACCGTCATCTGTGGCACGGCAACGCGTGGTAAACTGAGATTCTTGTCAGGTAGTTGGTAAGGAGTGAAACCGAGGCGGCAGCGAGTTCTGACGGACTTCAGGCGAGAGAGTTTCGGCCTGGCGAATGGATCAGCGTAGCGGAAGGGACGTGACCAGCGCACGGCCAGCTGCCTGCCTTGAGCGTCGGGAAGCGCCGAGCCGGGGGAAAACGCCTGCGCCCAGTGGAAAGCGGCTCAGCTAACGGTCATTACGGCTGTGTCTCAGATAGTTACTTACTCAAACTGCAAGGAAATCGGTAATGCTGCCACCAAGTCCCCCCGCCATTCACTGTACAATGGTTCAAAAATGGCTCTGAGCACTATGGCACTTAACAGCTGAGGTCATCAGTCCCCTACACTTAGAACTACTTAAATCTAACTGACCTAAGGACATCACAACCATCCATGCCCGAGGCAGGATTCGAACCTGCGACGTAGCGGTCGCGCGGTTCCAGACTGAAGCGCCTAGAACCGCTCGGCCACCCCGGCCGGCCTGTGTTATTTAATGCTTGTAAAATCTGGCCAGTGAACGTGTAAATGGCATTCTCAGTAGAGCAACTCTTTTGAATTCTAGGCTGTGATTTACTGAGGATATTATTGTTTCTCGGGTGGGATACTATTGTAGAATACATCACTTTCTGAAAAATTTTGGAAAATGATGTCGCTAGTGAAACAGGTCGGCAATCATCGACGTACCTCTTAACACCTTTGTGTGTAGAGCGGATGAACAATGTCATGCTGCAGTCTCTCTGGAAAAATGTCCCGAATCAGTGAAGCATTACATATCTCAGATAAGATAGCTTACTATACTGGAACAGATCTTCTGTACTCTATGGGAAACACCATCAAATACATATGAGTTTTAATTTTTGAGGGAAAATATTACTAAACTATACTCCGTCCGAACAGGCCATGAAGGCCCAAAGGATACCGACCGGCCGCCGTGTCATCCTCCCCCAGAGGCGTCACTGGATGGTCATCCAGCCAAGTCCTATGCCACCCCGACAGCGCTTGACTTCGGTGATCTGACGGGAACCGGTGTTACAACTGCGGCAAGGCCGTTGCCCGAGGGAAAACGCACTTTTCCTCATTTTAGCGGTGACTGGCGATAGGGAAGCTAGAAAATCTGAATAGGGAAGCACACCGGCCGGCACTGTACAATGGGTTTCAGATTACACCGGAGAGCCAAAGAAACACACGAGCATGCAGAAGTGCCGCAACACGACGTGGCATGGACTCGACTAATGTCGGACGGAATGGTGGAGGGAACTGACACCATGCAGAGTACGAGGCGTTGGAGATTTCTTCTCAACAGCACGTTGCAAGGCATCCCAGATGTGCTCCATGTGGGGAGTTTGGTGGCTAGCACAAGTGTTTATACTGAGAAGAGTGTTTCTGGAGCCACTCTGTAGCACTTTTGGACGTGGCCGGTGTCGCACTGCCCTGCTGGAATTGCCCAAATCCGTTGGAATGCACAATGGACATGAATGGATGCAGATGGTCAGACAGGATGCTTAAGTACGTGTCGCCTGTCAGAGTCGTTGCTAGGCGTATCAGGGATCCCATATCACTCCAACTGCACACGCTCCACACCATTACGGAGCCTCAACCAGCTTGAACAGCCCCTTGCTATCACATTGGTTCTATGCATTAATGAGGCTGTCTCCATAACCGTACACGTCCATCCACTCAATACAATTTGAAACCAGATCGCCCGACCAGGCAACATCTTACCAGTCATCAACAGTTCAGCATCGGTGTTGACGGTCCCAGGTGAGGGGTTCGCACTCTGAGACGTATTCATGACCCAGCACTGAAATCTGCAGCAACCTGCGAAAGGGTTGCACTTCTGTCACGCTGAACGATTCTCTTCAGTTGTCGTTGATCCCATTCCTGCACGATCTGTTCCTGGCACCAACGATATCCGAAATTTGATGTTTTAGCAGCTTCCTGATAGTCACGGTACACTCGTGATATAGTCGTACTGGAAAATCCCAACTTCATAGCTTCCTCCAAGATGCTGTGTCCCATCGCTCGTATGCGACGTTCAAACTCATTTAAATCTTGATAACCTGCCACTGTAACAACTGCGCCACACACTTGTTATCATACACTACTGGCCATTAAAATTGCAACACCACGAACATGACGAGCTACAGACGCGAAATTTAACCGAAAGGAAGAAGACGTTGTGATATGCAAATGATTAGCTTTTCAGAACATTCACACAAGGTTGGCGCCGGTGGCGACACCTACAACGTGTTGACATGAGGAAAGTTTCCAACCGATTTCTCATACACAAACGGCAGTTGACCGGCGTTGCCCGGTAAAACGTTGTTATGATGCCTCGTGTAAGGAGGAGAAATGCGTACCGGATTGTAGCCTATCGCGATTCCGATTTATCGTATCGCAACGTTGCTGCTCGCATTGGTCGAGATCCAATGACTGTTAGCAAAATATGGAATCGGTGGGTTCAGGAGGGCAATACGGAACGCCGTGCTGGATCCCAATGGCCTCGTATCACTAGCAGTCCAGATGACAGGCATCTTATCCGCATGGCTGTGACGGATCGTGCAGCCACGTCTCGATCCCTGAGTCAAAAGATGGGGACGTTTGCAAGACAAGAACCATCTGCACGAAGAGTTCGACGACGTTTGCAACAGCATGGACTACCACCTCGGACACCATGGCTGCGGTTACCCATGACGCTGCATCACAGACAGGAGCGCCTGCAATGGTGTACTCAACGACGAACCTGGGTGCACGAATGGCAAAACGTGTTTGGCGACATCGCGGTGAATGCAAATCGGAAGCGTGTATTCGCCAAAGCTATACTGGCGTATCACCCGGCGTGATGGTATGGGGTGCCATTGGTTATACGTCTCGGTCACCTCTTGTTGGCATTGACGGCACTTTGAACAGTGGACGTTACATTTCAGATGTGTTACGACCCGTGGCTCTACCCTTCATGCGATGCCTGCGAAACCCTACATTTTAGCACGATAATGCAAGACCGCATGTTGCTGGTCCTGTACGGGCCTTTCTGGATACAGAAAATGTTCGACTGCTGCCCCGGCCAGCGCATTCTCCACATCTCTCACCAACTGAAAACGTCTGGTCAATGGTGGCCAAGCAACTGGCTCGTCACAATACGCCGGTCACTACTCTTGATGAACTGTGGTATCGTGTTGAAGCTGCATGGGCAGCTGTACCTGTACACGACATCCAAGCTCTGTTTGACTCAATGCCCAGGCGTATCAAGGCCGTTATTACGGCCAGAGGTGGTTATTCTGGGTACTTATTTCTCAGGATCAATGCACCCAAATAGCGTGAAAATGTAATCATATGTCAGTTCTAGTATAATACATTTGTGCAATGAATACCCCTTTATCATCTGCATTTCTTGTTGGTGTAGCAATTTTAATGGCCAGTAGCGTATATAAGCGCTGCCGACCGCGTCGCCGTATTCTGCCTGTTCATGTATCTCTGTATTTGAATCCACATGCCTATACCACTTACGTTACCGCTTCAGTGTCTATACGTACAAGGAGGCGTAGATCGGTCCGTATTCTAGAAATACCGTTATCTCCAGCCCATATCCGTACTCAAGCGACAACATGCGCTACCTAATATATTCTAAAAATCTGCTCAAAATACGTGATTTTTTGGGGGGCTCATACCTAGGTTTCTATTGTTGATAGAAAGGTAGCCCTACCATGATCTGTCGACTTGTCTCGAATCAAGCGCGTGTGGTACATGATGCGACGAGAAGAGACTCGTACGGCTCGTTCAGCCAAAAACTCTCACAGTATGAGATTTTCACTCTGCAGCGGAGTGTGCGCTGATATGAAACTTCCTGGCAGATCAAAACTGTGTGCCCGACCGAGACTCGATCTCGGGACCTTTGCCTTTCGCGGGCAAGTGCTCTACCAACTGAGCTACCGAAGCACGACTCACGCCCCGTCCTCACAGCTCTACTTCTGCCAGTACCTCGTCTGCTACCTTCCAAACTTCACAGAAGCTCTCCTGCGAGCAGTTGCCAGCTAAAGGCAAAGGTCCCGAGTTCGAGTGTCGGTGCGGCACACAGTTTTAATCTGCCAGGAAGTTTCAACTCTTACAGTATTACGTAAACAGGTATTTTGTTTTTTACCCCTCAAGAAAGTGTATTTAAAGCCTCAGGAGGTAATTACCTCCAGGATTGGAACCGCTGCTATGTCGTTGTTGTTGTTGTTGTTGTGGTCTTCACTCCTGAGACTTGTTTGATGCACCTCTCCATGCTACTCTATCCTGTGCAAGCTGCTTCATCTACCAGTAACTACTGCAAACTACTTCCTTCTGAATATGCTTAGTGTATTCATCTCTTGGTCTCCCTCTACGATTTTTACGCTCCACGCTGCCCTGCAGTACTAAATTGGTGATCTCTTGATGCCTCAGAACATGTCCTACCAACCGATCCCTTCTTCTAGTCAAGTTGTGCCACAAACTCCTCTTCTCCCCAATCCTATTCAATACCTCCTCATTAGTTATATGATCTACCCATCTAATCTTCAGCATCCTTTTGTAGCACCACATTTCGAAAGCTTCTATTCTGTTTTTGTCTAAACTATTTATCGTGTAGTTTTCACTTCCATTCATGGCTAGACTCCACACAAATGCTTTCAGAAACGACTTCCTGACACTTAAATCTATACTCGATGTAAACAAATTTCTCTTCTTCAGAAACGCTTTCCTTGGCATTGCCAGTCTACATTTTATATCCTCTCTACTTCGATCATCATCTTTTATTTTGCTCCGCAGGTAGCAAAATTCCTTTACTACTTTAAGTGTCTCATTTCCTAATCTAACTCCCTCAGCATCACCCGACTTAATTAGACTACATTCCATTATCCTCGTTTTGCTTTTGTTGATGTTCATCTTATACCCTCCTTTCAAGACACTGTCCATTCCGTTCAACTGCTCTACCAAGTCCTTTGCTGTCTCTGACAGAATTTCAATGTCATCGGCGAACCTCAAAGTTTTTATTTCTTCTCCATGGATATTAATACCTACTCCGAGCTTTTCTTTTGTTTCTTTTACTGTTTGCTCAATATACAGATTGAATAACATCGGGGATGGGTTACGAACCTGTCTCACTCCCTTCCCAACCACCTTTCGCTCCCTGTATTTTACCCCTGCCACCTTCAGAATTTGAAAGAGAGTATTCCAGTCAACATTGTCAAAAGCTTTCTCTAAGTTTACAATTGCTACTAATGTAAGTTTTCCTTTCCTTAATCTTTCTTCTAAGATAAGTGGTAAGGTCAGTATTCCCTGACGTGTTCCAATATTTTTACGGAATCCAAACTGATCTTCGCCGAGGTCGGCTTCTACCAGTTTTTCCATTCGTCTGTAAAGAGTTCGCGTTAGTATTTTGCAGCTATGACTTATTAAACTGATAGTTCGGTAATGTTCACATCTGTGAACGCCTGTTTTCTTCGGGATTGGAATTATTATATTCTTCCTGAAGTCTGAGGCAATTTCGCCTGTCTCATACATCTTGCTCACCAGATGGTTGAAACCACTGCTATCGAAACTGCAACAGTGAATAGGTCAGTAAGCAGCTCAGTTAAAGGGGAATGGACATCTCGAAAAAGCCCAGAGACAGACTTTGAGAGATGAAATACTTCAGGTGATCAGCGAAAGAAAGACAAAAAGTTTAGGGTAATTCAGGATTACAGAAATACAAGTCCCTTGAGAACGAATCAAATAGGAAGTGCAGGGAAGGTAAGGCGAAATGGCTGCAGGAAAAAATCTGATGAAATCTAAGAAGTAATGACTGTTGAAGAACGCACTCGGCGTGTAGAAAAGTAGAAACAACCTCCACCGAAATTGGAAGAAAGAGCGGTAACATTAAGAAATAATTCAAAAACCAAGATCGCTTAAATACTGTTTACTAGATAACCGGTTTCTACCACAAAAGTGCCATCATCGGATCTGTGAAGCATAACATGACAGGTTTGAGGGAGGGCTTACATGAGTTAAACTATATACATTACTGTTAATACAGAATCACATACCTGAATGTAGCTTGTTGTTGTTGTGGTCTTCAGTTCTGAGACTGGTTTGACGCAGCTCTCCATGCTACTCTATCCTGTGCAAGCTTCTTCATCTCCCAGTACCCACTGCAACCTACATCCTTCTGAATCTGCTTAGTGTATTGATCTCTTGGTCTCCGTCTACGATGTTTACCCTCCATGCTGACCTCCAATACTAAATTGGTGATCCCTTGATGCCTCAGAACATGTCCTACCAACCGGTCCCTTCTTCTTGCCAAGTTGTGCCACAAATTCCTCTTCTCCGCAATTCTATTCAGTACCTCCTGATTAGTTATGTGATCTACCCATCTAATCTTCAGCATTCTTCTGTAGTATCACATTTCGAAAGCTTCTATTCTCTTCTTGTCCAAACCATTTATCGTCCATGTTTCACTTCCATACATGGCTAGACTCCATACAAATACTTTCAGAAACGACTTCCTGACACTTAAATCTATAATCGATGTTAACAAATTTCTCTTCTTCAGAAACGCTTTCCTTGCCACTGCCAGCCTACATTTTATATCCTCTCTACTTCGACCATCATCAGTTATTTTGCTCCCCAAATAGCAAAACTCCTTTACTACTTTAAGTGTCTCATTTCCGAGCCTGATTCCTTCAGCATCACCCGACTTAATTCGACTACATTCTATTATCCTCGTTGTGCTTTTGTTTGTGTTCATCTTATATCCTCCTTTCAAGACACTGTCCATTCCGTTCAACTGCTCTTCCAAGCCTAACGTGTATAAACCATTTGGACATAACGATACATGAGGCAGACCAGCTGATATAAAATCCCTGTCGCAGAAATAAAAATTATAAAATAACTGCTCTCGTGGTCATTCTATTCCATCAGATATATAAAACCGAAGTCACAGCATGAAACTATTTGACACTTGACCGCTGTAGTTAAGCTACGTTGAGGTATGTGGTACTGTACTAATAGTAATACATATATATAGTACAACTCATGTAAGCCCTCCCTCAAACCTGTCATGTTATGCTTCACAGATCCGATGATGGCACTTTTGTGGTAGAAACCGGTTATCTAGTAAACAATATTTAAGCGATCTTGGTTTTTGAATTATTTCTACAACAGAGTGATCGCCCAGCAAAATATTATGTTTTCACTGCAAAGGTGATATTAAGACTCAAACGGGAATTGCATTGCTAAATAGCGAAAAGAGGGCACATAGAGATAGATAATATTGCAACGGAATTTCTAAAAATCACTGCGGGAAGTGACAAAAAATCTATTATTAACATTGGAGTGTAGAATGTGGCGATATACCATCGAACATTCTCAGTAATATTATCCGCACAATTTCGAAGGTAACAGCAGCCGACAGCTGTGAGAAGTATCGCACAATCAGCTTAACAGTTCACGCATCCAAGTCGATGACAACAATACCATAATATAGAAAGGAAAAGAAAATTGAGGATCTGGTTTGGTTTTAGGAAAGGTAAAAGCACCAGAGAGGCGTTGCGGTTCATAATGAAAGCAAGACTAAAAAAAAAAAAAAAAAAAATAATCAAGATGCGTTGTTACACTACTGGCCATTAAAATTGCTACACCAGGAAGATGACGTGCGACAGAGGCGGAATTTAACAGACAGGAATAAGATGCTGTGATATGCAAATGATTAGATTTTCACAGCATTCACACAAAGTTGGCGCCGGTGGCGACACCTACAACGTGCTGACATGCGGAAAGTTTCCAACCGATTTCTCATACACAAACAGCAGTTGACCGGCGTTGCCTGGTGAAACGTTGTTGTGATGCCTCGTGTAAGGAGGAGAAATGCCTACCATCACGTTTCCGCCTTTGATAAAGGTCGGATTGTAGCCTATCGCGATTGCGGTTTATCGTATCGCGACATTGCTGCTCGCGTCGGTCGAGATCCAATGACTGTTAGCAGAATATGGAATCGGTGGGTTCAGGGGGTTAATACGGAACGCTGTGCTGGATCCCAACGGCCTCGTGTCACTAGCAGTCGAGGTGACAGGCATCTTATCCGCATGGCTGTAACGGATCGGGCAGCCACGTCTCGATCCCTGAGTCAACAGATGGGGACGTTTGCAAGACAACAACCATCTGCACGAACAGTTCGACGACGTTTGCAGCAGCACGGACTGTCGGCTCGGAGACCGTGGCTGCGGTTACCCTTGACGCTGCGACACAGACAGGAGCGCCTGCGATCTTGAACTCGACGACGAACCTGGGTGCACGAATGGCAAAACGTCATTTTTTTGGATGAATCCAGGTTCTGTTTACAGCATCATGATGGTCGCATCCGTGTTTGGCGACATCGCGGTGAGCGCACACTGGAAGCGTGTATTCGTCATCGGCATACTGGCGTATCACCCGGCGTGATGGTATGGGGTGCCATTGGTTACACGTCTCGGTCACCTCTTGTTCGCATTGAGGGCACTTTGAACACTGGACGTGACATTTCAGATGTGTTACGACCCGTGGCTCGACCCTTCATTCGATCCTTGCGAATCACTACATTTCAGCAGGATAATGCACGACGGCATGTTGCAGGTCCTGTATGGGCCTTTCTGCATACAGAAAATGTTCGACTGCTGCCCTGGCCAGCACATTCTCCAAATCTCTCATCATTTGAAAACGTCTGGTCAATGGTGGCCGAGCAACTGGCTCGTCACAATACGCCAATCACTTTTCTTGATGAACTGTGGCATCGTGTTGAAGCTGCATGGGCAGCTGTACCTGTACACACCATCCACGATCTGTTTGACTCAATGCCCAGGCCAATCAAGGCCGTTATTACGGCCAGAGGTGGTTGTTCTGGGTACTGAATTCTGTGGATCTATGCACCCAAATTACGTGAAAATGTAGTGACATGTCAATTTTAGTATAATATGTTTGTCCAATGAATACCCGTTTATCATTTGTGTTTCTTCTTGGTGTAGCAATTTTAATGGCCAGTAGTGTATGTTGCCGCCCTGGAAAAATCTTACGACAACTTAAAATGGAGCAAGATGTTCGAAATTCTGAGAAACAGGTAAGTTATAGGTGAAGACGGTGATACACATTATGTACAAGAATCACGAGAGTACAGTAACACAGGAAGACTAAAAAGGAAGTGCTCGAATCAAAAACGATATTAGACAGTGATGGAAATAAAAGAAAGGTTCAAGAATGGAATTAAAATTGCTAAGAGAGAGACGGGGGTGTAGGGGGTGGGGACAGAGTGGGTGAGAGAGGCAACATATTGTTAAATACCAAATGCAATTGTGCTGGAATATGAAGTATTCTATTCAGTTGACTCCAGTAAGAGTTCGTTGTACTCACGTGTATATATCATGGGTGAGGGTGGTTGGCGGAATGGGGGCGGGGGGGGGGGGGGAAGGAGGCTGAGCGTAGGTAAGTGGCCCCTGGAGTCATCAAATTTTTTTTTTTTGCTACAGTGACAGGAAAAACGCGCTCTTGTCACCGTCTGTAAAGTGGAGCCGTGCTTCGCTGGCACGGACGCCTTGTCCAGACACAGCGGTTATGTACGATATGCGCCAGCGTTGAACGTTTCAACCAATATAGCGCGGTCAATAAATCGTGCGCGACATAAACGCTCATGGACTGAAACACGAGTCTCCCTGCTCACGATAGCAGATATATATGGTAGCCTCAATTTGATCAGTATTGATTAAAAACAGTCTTGGTTGCAATTGTAGTTTTTTATTTTTCAACGACGCGTTTCGCCCCATTTAGGCATCTTCAGGTTATCTTTTCTAGATGGACGCGAGAGGCAACAAGATCTGCATAACGCGTTCCCGTTCACAGGAGCGAGTAACAGAGTAAGATGGGTGCTCAGGTAGTGACTAGGCGACCGCGTTATGCAGATCTTGTTGCCTCTCCCGTCCATTTAGAAAAGATAACCTGAAGATGCCTAAATAAGGCGAAACGCGTCGTTGAAAAATAAAAAAATAAAATTGCAGCCAAGAGTGTTTTTAACCATTACTGTTAAGCACTGGTTTGCTGTATGCCACATATGATATGGAAGAATTTCAATTTGATCAAATTATAGTTTCTTCATGGAATAAAATGGGGGCAGGGGAAGGAGACAAAAATTTTAAAAATGAAATCACACAGTAACAGAGACTTTACTGGTCGTTACATATTTAATTTTACGTATGAAGGCTCAAGCAGCGAGTTAAAATTTTTGTCAAGACTGGGAATCGAACCTGGGTCCCCTGTTTATGGGGCAGGTGCCCTACACACTTTTTTTTTTTTTTTTGTTCGTTGCGTTTGGTCTAGGAGGACGTCACGAGACATGCGTACAAATTGATCGCTGATTCTTTTACTCATAGTTTTTTTATTACAGAGAGCGAGCAGCCCGCTGACCGAACACGCTGAGCTACCGTGCTGGCAGCCCACATTGCCACAGTGATGGTTTACCCAACTGCGTGGATTACCCTGGCCGTCTATATACATAAAATTATACACGTATGAGACCAGTAATCTCTCTGACATTGCGTCATTTCATTTGTATAAGTGCCTGCACGTGGGTTTCAGGCTCGATCTGCCATTTACGTTCGGTGCTGCGGTGCTCTTCCAACACATGGAGAGCCTTGGCATTTCTATTCGTTTGTGAGGGGGGAATTTAAAGTAGGCTGAGGTGCCACTGAGATTTTGGACCTAGGAGGGAGGCGTGCCAGGCTAATCCACGCAGTTATCTGAACCCTTGCGCCAGTATGGTTTAGTAGCTACGCACCTGCCTATTAATTAGGGGAACCGGGTTCGAGTCCCCGACTTGGTACAAATTTTCACCCGCCGCTTCACTCTACATACATAGAAAACTTTAGGTGTAGTACAACTGTCTATTGCAGTAAGCAGGTTCAAATATATGTAGGTTGCCACTAGTTACGGAAAGATGAAAGGTTTACACAAATATGAAACTTTAGTGGCAGATTAAAACTTTGTGCCGAACCGAGACTCGAACTCGGGACCTTTGCCTTTCGCGGGCAAGTACTCTACCAACTGAGCTACCCAAGCACGACTCACGCCCCGTCCCCAGGCAGTGGCTAAGCCATGTCTCCGCAATATGCTTTCTTTCAGGAGTGCTAGTTCTGCAAGGTTTGAAGGAGAGCTTCTGTAAAGTTTGGAAGGTAGGAGACGAGGTACTGGCAGAAGTAAAGCTGTGAGGACGGGGCGTGAGTCGTGCTTGGGCAGCTCGGTTGGTAGAGCACTTGCCAGAGTTCGAGTCACGGTCTGGCACACAGTTTTAATCTGCCAGGAAAGTTTCATATCAGCGCACACTCCGCTGCAGAGTGAAAATCTCATTCAGAGTCGTGGAGAGGCGCATCAAACCGGTCTTCGGACTCACGACTGCAACAGCATGATTGTTAACTGGGTGGCTAGAAACGACAGAGAGGCGCCGTCCCCGCCGCAGCCGCAGTGGTCCACAACCCCACGACGACTACCGCAGTCCACTTCACCCCTCCGCCGCCCCACACCGAACACAGGGTTATTGTGCGGTTCGGCCCCCCGTGGACCCCCCAGGGAACGTCTCGCACCAGACGAGTGTAGCCCCTATGTTTGCCTGGTAGAGTAATGGTGGTGTACGCGAACGTGGAGAACTTGCTTGCGCAGCAATCGCCGACATAGTGTGAGGCGGAATAAGGGGAGCCAGCCCGCATTCGCCGAGGCAGATGGAAAACCGCCTAAAAACCATCCACAGACTGGCCGACTCACCGGACCTCGACACAAGTCCGCCGGGCGGATTCGTGCTGGGGACCAGGCGCTCCTTCCCGCTCCGGAAAGCCGTGCGTTAGACCGCAGGGCCGACTAGGCGGGCCAACAGCATGAGACCCGTCTAGCGAAAAACACAGTAGGAGAAGAGTGCCCAATGACTCGCCAGTATTGACCCTGCGTTGCTACTGTGTTAGTATGTACCACCGTTGCTACGAAGGGCTCACAAACCTGACCTTCGTGTCAGTTTGATATGTTAAGGTTGTTGTTGTTGTTGTTGTTGTTGTTGTTGTTGTGGTCTTCAGTCCAGAGACTGGTTTGATGCAGCTCTCCATGCTACTCTATCCTGTGCAAGCTTCTTCATCTCACAGTACCTACTGCAACCTACATCCTTCTGAATCTGCTCAGTGTATTCATCTCTTGGTCTCCCCCTACGATTTTTACCCTCCACTCTGCCCTCCAGTACTAAATTGGTGATCCCTTGATGCCTCGGAACATGTCCTACCAACCGATCCCTTCTTCCAGTCAAGTTGTGCCACAAACTCCTCCCCAATTCTATTCAATACCTCCTCATTAGTTATGTGATCTACCCATCTAATCTTCAGCATTCTTCTGTAGCACCACATTTCGAAATCTTCTATTCTCTTCTTGTCCAAACTATTTATCGTCCACGTTTCACTTCCATACATGGCTACACTTCATACAAATACTTTCAAAAACCGCTTCCTGATACTTAAACCTATACTCGATATTAACAAATTTCTCTTCTTCAGAAACGCTTACCAGTCTACAATTTATATCTTCTCTACTTCGATCATCATCAGTTACTTTGCTCCCGAAATAGCAAAACTCATTTACTACTTTAAGCGGCTCACTTCCTAATCTAATTCCTCAGCATCACCTGATTTAATTCGACATCATTCCATTATTCTTGTTTTGCTTTTGATGATGTTCATCTTATATCCTCCTTTCAAGACACTGTCCATTCCGTTCAACTGCTCTTCCAGGCCCTTTGCTGTCTCCGACAGAATTACAATGTCATCGGCGCATCTCACAGTTTTTACTTCTTCTGTATGGATTCTAATTGCTACTCCGAATTTTTCTTTTGTTTCCTATACTGCTTGCTCAATATACGGATTGAATAACATCGGGGATAGGCTACAACCCTGTCTCACTCCCTTCCCGACCTCTGGTTCCCTTCCATGCCCCTCGACTCTTATAACTGCCATCTGATATCTGTACAAATTGTAAATAGCCTTTCGCTCCCTGTATTTTACCTCTGCCGCCTTCAGAATTTGAAAGAGAGTATTCCAGTCAACATTGTCAAAAGCTTTCTCCAAGTCTACAAATGCTAGAAACGTAGGTTTGCCTTTCCTTAATCTTTCTTCTAAGATAAATCATAGGGTCAGTATTGCCTCACGTGTTCCAACATTTCTATGGAATCCAAACTGATCTTCCCCGAGGTCGGCTTCTACCACTTTTTCCATTCGTCTGTAAAGAATTCGCGTTAGTATTTTGCAACCGTGATTTATTAAACTGATAGTGCGGTAATTTTCACATCTGTCAACACCTGATTTCATTGGGATTGGAATTATTATATTCCTCTTGAAGTCTGAGGGTATTTCCCCTGTCTAATACATCTTGCTCACCAGATGGTAGAGTTTTGTCATGACTGGTTCTCCCAAGGATATCAGTAGTTCTAATGAAATGTTTTCTACTCCCGGGGCCTTGTTTCGACTCAGGTCTTTCAGTGCTCTGTCAAACTCTTCAAGCATTATCATATCTCCCATTTCATCTTCGTCTACATCCTCTTCCATTTCCATAATATTGTCCTCAAGAACATCGCCCTTGTATAGACCCTCTATAGGTTAAGGATAGGAAGCACAAAAGGCTTCACATTCACGTATGTTGTGTAGGGGCTTTGAGTTCGAGTAACTTGTTCTTTATTCTAACATTTACATACCGTGCATAACAAAAATGGTTACACAATGCGACAGTCGTGTGCCATAGCATAGAAAGTAGAACAATAAAAGTTACGAAAACCAAACTCAGTTATGAACAGACGAGCAGAGAACATGTACGAAAACTTAAGTAAACAGAGAGTCTCCACAATGTCTTTTGAATGTACTGTTTCAACATGTCGTTTTACCACACCTGGGCACTACATGCAGTCTTTAGAAATTAAATTTGAGTGTTTTTTGAGACACTGAAACTTAGAGAATTTGTAACAAATATATTGCGTTTTGCTATCTTCACACCCATAGCAGTGTCCTCTCTTAGCCACCGTCCTCTGGCTCACACTCACATCGTCTTGCTGTTCGACCCCCGCCAGTCTGTTGACAGATCTTTTGAAAGGACGTTTGATATGCTGACTGCCAGCCCTGTGTAGTTATTGGCCTCTGACAAGAGCCTTCCCCAGCGATTTCAGAAAGTCTCTCCTGGTTGTCTTCCCACGGTTGTTAGCTCTAAAGATGACGAGACTATTTTTGGCTGCTAAAATCAGTTACCAAACGAATAAGGCCAACGGCCACCTTCTAGTTGTTCTTGCTACGTCATAGGTGGCACACATCTGATCTACAAAATCTACCCCACCCCTAGTAGCATTATACAGAGTTATCATCTCCGGCTTCGTTTCTTCTCCAGTTGTTGCACCTATTTTGTTGTCATGGTGCATAGTACTCCATTAGAAGTAGGCACCTGTTTTTCTTTGGTACATAACTCACTAATGCGTACGTCTTCTGAAATATACTTTTAAAGTCATATACCTTTTGTGTTCACGAGTTATGGGGGAATTTCCGTCTCGTTCTTCCTTACTGTTCCCAAAAGTGTTAATCTATGGTCTTTCAGAAGTGACAGGGCCAGTTGATAGCTCGTAAACTAATTATCCATCGTTATGTTCCTTGATGTTTTGGAAATATGATTACACAACCTTTTGACATCAGTTGCACGATTACTCAACTTACACGGTCCATCTGGCTGCTCACCTAAATAAACTTCCAAATTTGACGTGTACGCCGTTCTTGCATCGTCTAGATTGAATATTTTTATTCCGTACTTGCCAGGTTTGAAAGGAATGTACATTCGATAACTACACATCGTCCCCGAATTTGACAAGCATTTCATCTACAGTGACATATTCTCCAAGAGAATAGTGTGCTATGCAGTTTTGGTGAACAAATCAAATACAGAAATCATTTGAGCGCACACTCTGGCGCAGAGCGAAAATCTGATTCTGGAAACATCTCCCAGGCTGTGGCTAAGCCATGTCTCCGCATATGCTTTCTTTCAGGAGTGCTAGTTTTGCAAGGTTCGCAGGAGAGCTTCTGTAAAGTTTGGAAGGTAGGAGACGAGATACTGGCAGAAGTGAAGCTGTGAGGACGGGGCGGGAGTGGTACTTGGGTAGCTCAGATGGTAGAGACTTGTCCGCGAAAGGCAAAGGTCCCGAGTTCGAGTCTCGGTCCGACACACAGTTTTAATCTGCCAGGAAGATTCAAATCAAATACATTTCGTAAAGGAGCCAATTTATCCTCATTTCGCTTGTCGGACCTAGTTGACTTATCGTCAAATCTCAGACACTGTGTCAGAAAACCTGAATCTCTGCAGGGTCATTGTACAGTAGAATAGTTCCAATCCTATACTATGTCTGTCCCAGAGTTCATCTAAATTAATCCTACGAACCTTGTAGATTGCACACATATACAACAGACCAAGAAATGCTTCAATTTCACCTTTATCTGCCTCATGAATGAAGGTCTGAGACGAAGAGCATCTCGCCTTAGCGGATTCGATACATTGGTTAGTATGTATCACTACTTCATCCATTATTTCATCCGTCAAAAACAGCCGCCATATTTCTGCATCCATCCTTTTATTCTTTGCCATTCCCTCACACCGGGAATATGTTACCTCGTTCTAATACGAGAAGTCTTTCATCCTGGTCTCGCGGTTCTAGACGCGCAGTCCGGAACCGTGCGACTGCTACGGTCGCAGGTTCGAATCCTGCCTCGGGCATTGATGTGTGTGATGTCCTTAGGTTAGTTAGGTTTAAGTAGTTCTAAGTTCTAGGCGACTGATGACCACAGCTGTTAAGTCCCATAGTGCTCAGAGCCATTTGAACCATTTTTTGTCTTTCATCTATTCAGTACACTTGTCCTTACCAACAAAATATATCTTATTATTCTGATATCTATCACTGTCATCCCCACTTTCGTCGCTTTCCTTACCGTGTTCGATATATAGTTCTACGTGGAATTCTCCACCTTCGTCACCTGTTTCGTCATTAACGATTTCATTTCGGAGTCCATTGTTACATATGTCTTTTGTTACATCCATTATAGCCCTCGACTGAATTCAGCAATCTGAATGTGTACTACAAACGTATTTGTATTGGGACAAAAGATACCATCAAATGGTTCAAATGCCTCCAAGCACTATGAGACCTAACAACTGAGGTCATCAGTCCCCTAGACTTAGAACTACTTAAACCTAACTAACGTAAGGACATCACACACATCCAAACCCGAGGCAGGATTCGAACCTGCGACCGTAGCACCAGCGCGGTTCTGGATTGAAGCGCCTAGAACCGCTCGGCCACTGCGGCCGGCCAAACGATACTGTCATTGCAACTCTGGGTCCTATAGCCCCAAGAAGTACTCACCTACTTGCTACTGTCTGTCTGGCAGAGCCAAACACGCTACGAGCGCTCCTAGACTGGACTTCCGCCGTCACTTGACGAGAAAATGGCACAGCTGTGTCAGGTAGGAAGGTACAAGGAACGCTGCTCTAGTGCAGTGTTCTCAACCTAACGAAAACGAATCGCTCACACAAGTCATGGTCCGAGTGACCCACCAGTAGCAATGCAGGGTTAAGCGCCTTACTGCCGTTCAGAGATACTTTTGGCTTCGAGGAATTTGCCACGCACCTGGGTTCGGTGGATGAAGACATGTTATCAATGCAGTAACACTAAACATATTACAGCAGATACAGTGAAAGAAGTATAATAGGAACAAAAACAGGTCGCCTGTCTGTATTTCGGTTTCATATTATCTTTGCGTACTGGGTTTGGGCAAAAGTACGGAAACAGGGCGAGAAATACATACTTGAACATTAATGCAGATTCTAGGGAAAGCTGCAATTTGTGCTGTTGCATTGGCCCACTAACGCCACTAGCGCAATGTCCTCAACACTTAGCAAGTGTCAGCTGTAGTGAGGTAGTGTTCTGTGTAGTTGTGCATGCATTATGTCAGCGCTAAGTGATTGCGAACACGGGAAAATTGCTGCTGCTGATATGGTGGGTTCTTCCTTAAGGATACAGGGTACTTCTCCGGCTCAGTATTATGTAAAAACACCTAATTTTTGAGGCATTGTTAATAATGTATATGTTTTACACATTTTTTGTTGATATCAGGTAATGCAGCACACTTTCTAAGCAAATTTGAACCTGATTAGGGTTATTAAAAAAATTTACAAAGAAACTGACGCAATTTTTTATCGAAATGTTTCCTCAAATTGAGGTACCATTTAAACCAATGTTATACACTTGAAGGAGACCAATTTTTTACCAGCTATGCATGACATGATGGCTGAGGTACTAGATCTATTTAATTCCACCTATTATGTATAATACAAGGATAAAAAAATTAATCACATCTTACATTTTAATTTTTATAATGTTTTTTCTAGTAAAAATGTTACTTATTCTACAATTTAGTTGATTCCGCAATAAAGTTTAGGTCTACCACGTAAGTATGGACTATTGCAAGACACAGAAAAAATTGAGCAATGCTTTGTAAACTTTTGGAAATATTTGTACCAGATCTTTGAAAAATACAACTTATGGGAAATTTCTAATGAAGATAAGAATCCAATTAATCTGTGCCTCAGAACACTCCTGAAGCACAGTCTTCATCCTGCAGCATTTTTCCACCTTCAAGCTTCCTCTTGGGATTGCTTTTAGCACTTCTTGTGTTTTGGTAACTTGAAGAGTGAATCTTTCAACTTCGTTCACCCATTGTCTGTCACACGCAAGCAATGATCTTCCATATTAGAGCCACATTTTATGACTATTCTTCTCAGGACTTCCAAACATATCACTGCATTGATTACACCAATTTTTAATGTATTTAGTTTTACAAGAATATTTTTGAGTAATCTTTCCCATATGCAATGGTTGAAACATTCATTTGTACTCTGAGTGCCCGATGAAGACATTTACTAAGCAAACCAGGGTCACTCAGGTTTCTAAAAATTGGTTTTATTTTATTCATAACAGGCTCAGGAAGAGAATGCTTATGATGGTATATTTGACCACTTTCTTTTGCTTTTGGTAATCACACCAAGAGTCTGCTCCTTTAGGGAGAAGTCTGAACAGGGTGGTTATCTGTGGAGAACTTATGAAAGTAGGTGACCCATACAGCTTTTCTCATTGCTGTAACACCATTCAGAGGTGCAGTTTTCCACAATTTATAAGTACCCTGTATCCTTAACCAAGGCACCCGAAGTGTTTGGTGTTTCAGGAGACGCCGTTTCGAAGATTTGTACCGCATATACGGAAAGCGGGAGAACACCATCCGCTATGTGTGTGTGTTGAGTGATCGTGACAGACTGTCACTGAGGACGAGTGTGAAGAAAAATAACGCGACGGCAGTCGAAGAAGTCACTGCAAAACTGAACAACGCATTCTCGTCTCCTCTCGGCAGCGAGTGAACGGGAACTGAGGTCAGTAAGTACGAAACAGCAGGGCAAAATGAATTTTCATACCAACTCATCAGTGATGCAAGTGCCCGTAACAGGAAAACGTGGTGAAGCAGGCAATAAAACCTGGACTGTGGAGCAATGGAGAAATGGAGAAAAGACTGAGTCTTGTTTCACACTGAATTACACATGAATTACTTCTAGGAAAACGGTCTATTGACGAACAGTCAACACGGATTTAGACCGTATAGCTCTTGTGAAACAGAACTACTCTTTACTCACAAACGAAGTGTTAAATGCCATTGAAAAGCGATTTCAAACTGATTTAGTATTTCTAGATTTCCGGAAGGCTTTTTGACACTGTAGTACACAAGCGGCTTGTAGTGAAATTGCGTGCTTACGGAATATCGTCTGAGTTACGTTACTGCATTCGTGATATCCTGTGAGAGGTCACAGTTCGTAGTGAAACGTCCACTTACAAATTTGTGCATGACTGTGCTTAAACTGACACACAATATTTTTTAGCGCAACGCAATTTGACTTTCAATAATCCCTACAAAAGAATGGCCCTGACTAACATTAACCTATACCTTTCACAAATCACTTAACTCACAAAAATCTTCGTTACTCGAACTATTGCAATACAGCGAGCGCCACTACTGCCAGGTTAATAGTGTTCGAAAGTCATAATATATAAATATATCAGTCCATAGTCAAAATGTCCACGGGTGTGCTGCCGGTCTACAGTGCCCGTTGGACACTGTAGACCGGCAGCACACCCGTGGATATTTTGACTATCAAATACGCCGGGAGAAACTCAAGAATCACATATCAGTCCATGATATCCAATATTACAAATTTACTCTTTCTGATGGCCACACGTCCAGATCGTCCGCTCTCAAAACTCCGCCATCTCTCTCCCCACATCCACCACTGCTGGTGGCTCACCTCCAACTGCGCAACGCTACGCGCTGTTAACAGCCAACTGCCCAACACTACAATAGCCAACAACAATGCCACCCAGCCACAGACTGCACACAGCACAGCCAGTGATTTTCATACAGAGCGCTACGTGGCATTACCAACATAAAAACCTAAACAGCCTACTTACAGTAGTAACTGACGGAAAGTCATCCAGTAAAACAGATGTCATTTCTGGCGATCCTCAAGGTAGCGTTGCACCCAACCTCTTGTTCATTACCTATAAAAACGATTTGGGAGACAATCTGAGCAGCCGTCTTAGGTTCTTTGCAGATGACGCTGTCACTTACCGTCAAGTAAATCTATCAGAAGATCAAAAGAAACAGCAAAACCGTTTACAAAAGATATCTGTATGGTGTGAAAATTGGCAATTGACGCTAAATAATGAAAAGAGAGTCTCGGTCCGGCACACAGTTTTAATCTGCCAGGAAGTTTCAACAAAAATCTAAACCACAACTTGGTCTTTGCAGTGGGCGGAGACGTGTGTGGGGAAACATTGGTGTAATCGGCTCTAGGCGCTACTGACAGAAACTATGAGGGTTGCCCAGAAAGTAATGCACAGTACTTTTTTTCTACAACAGTTCTTTACTGAACTATGCACACCAAAGCACGGTGTTTTATCTACAGCATTTTCCCACCTAATCTCCATTCCGTTCTATGGCCTTCCTCCAGCGCGAAACAAAGGCGTGTATTCTGTGTCGCTACAAATCCTGGTCCTGGTTTCGGAGCCAGTGCTTCACTGTGTGGATCACCTCCTCATCGTCCTCAAAATGTCTTCCACGAATGGCATCCTTTAATGGCCCAAACTAGGTGGAAGTCCGAGGGGGCAAGCAAGTCAGGGCTGTAGGGTGCAAGGGGTAACAATGTATAAACCCACTTTTGCGATGTGTTCAGCAGTCTTCAGACTTATGTGGGTCCGAGCATTGTCGTGCTGGATTGCTGTGGCGCCGAAGTAGCCGGAAGCGAGCCTTGAGTTTTGTTAACGAGTTGACACATGCTTCTGAGATAATGATACCGCGCTGGCATCACATCAGTCAGAATCACACGTTCACAGTCAGAACACGGTGATCATGGCCTAACTGGCAGAAACAGTTGCTTTTAATTTATTTTTTTCCGTGGGGAATGGGAATGGTGCCATTCCATCTACTGTCGTTTTGTTTCTGGCTCAAAATGCTGAACCGAGGTTAAAAAATGTGGTGTCACCGCCAGACACCACACTTGCTAGGTGGTAGCCTTTAAATCGGCCGCGGTCCGGTAGTATACGTCGGACCCGCGTGTCGCCACTATCAGTGATTGCAGACCGAGCGCCGCCACACGGCAGGTCTAGAGAGACTTCCTAGCACTCGCCCCAGTTGTACAGCCGACTTTGCTAGCGATGTTTCACTGACAAAATACGCTTTCATTTGCCGAGACGATAGTTAGCATAGCCTTCAGCTACGTCATTTGCTACGACCTAGCAAGGCGCCATTATCAATTGCTATTTACCTTGTGATGCATGTACCGTCAGACCGATGTTCACCAATTATGGATTAAAGTTAAGTATTCCAGAAGCTACGTACTATTTTTGCTACTACAAAGACCTTTAACTGTTCCAGACCTCACGCCAGCCTGCGTGAGCTTAAACGCGTGGCTTTCGCCTATCTCATAGTGGCTTGGCTGTCTTGCCAAGTCACAACAAAAAATATGTCGGCTCAACCACTTGTTTATAGTGTAAAACACTAAGATTGACGCGTTTCAGAAGTCAAGCTTCCATCATCAGAATAATAATAAGTAAAAGAACCTGTTAAAATTCGCTAAAATGGAACATGCACCAGGCACAATAAAATTGATAATAAAACTAAAACATCGTGGCTACTTCCCTTGTTGCAGCCGTGTCTTCCAAGGTGCATCTCCATGTAGTCGTAACAATATAAAAAACTCTAAAATGGTGTCGCCTATGGTGTTCAACATGTAACCACATGGCTCTCTCCTCTATCGTCGTAACCCGCCCGTGCGTCTTCGTTGATACCACACACCACGTAGCCAAACACGACACTGAAACGCTGGTGAGCTCACGCGCAAGTAAACAAGGAAGTCACAGAGATGTCTATACAAACAGATAACGTATACATGTTCCAAGGACCTCATGAAATGATGGTAGCCTATCAATTGCTAAAAATGTAGTTACTAAAAGAAACCAGTGGAATGTTTGAAAAAGTTATTTGTATCACCAGTTACCTGTTCATTCAGTGTGTTCTGATTATCCACGCCATACATCGTAATTTCCAGCTATTCTAGTAGATCCAGCTTTTTGCCTTTGTCCTGTGTATGTAAAATAACGAGATCCTGATCTATTCCCAACATGGGGTGTCCCGTTTCGCAAATATGCGTGGCTACAGCTGACTTCTCGAAATTATTAAGCCGGGAAGCAGCGCTATGTTCTTTGTAACGTACTTTAAAGGACCTACCACTTTGGCCTACATAGCTTGCCTTGCACGTATTGCACTGAATTTTATATACCCCAGCTCTCTCATATTTATCGCTTTCCTGCTGTAAATTATTTCTTAGTTTAAACCGCAGCGTATTATTGGTCTGAAAAGCGGTATCAACTTTAAAAGGTTTGAAAATGTTAGCCACTTTTTGCGAAATATCACCGAAGTATGGTATTGTGACTCTCGTAATATTATTTGCGGTATTCTCCCTTGCGTTCGCGCGCTGCTTCTGTCGTATTAATTTATTGACAACGTTTGTATCAACACATCAGTTGTGGTTGGTTTCCTAAATATTTTAGAAACTTGCCTACCATTTTGTTTCCTAATACTTTTAGAGTTTTTAATATTTTGACGACTGTGTGGAGATGCACCTTGAAAGACACGGCTGCATCAAGGGAAGTAGCCACGATGTTTTAATTTTATTATCAGTTTTATTGTTCCTGGTGCATGTTCCATTTTAGCGAGTTTTAACAGGTTCTTTCACTTTTTATAATTCTGATAATGGAAGCTTGACTTCCGAAACGTGTCAGTCTTAGTGTTTTACACTATAAACAAGTGGTTGAGCCGATATATTTTTTAACATTGACATTCGCAACCACGACCTCTCACCCAGTATGGATAAAATCAAAATGCTGAACCGAGTTTTCATCACCTGTCACAGTGCGGGACAAGAAGGTCTCTCCATCATCTTCAAAACGTTGCAACAAATAAAGACAAATGTTTTTTCTGTGCGATTTGTGATCCACCGTTAGACTCCGTGGGACCCATCTTGACACATTTTTGAGCATCCGCGAGTGCGGATAATTGCATCCACACTTCCTTCGCTGATTGACATATGCAGCGCCCACTGCCGATCGTAATGCGTCTGTCCTCGCGAATGACACGTCAAGTGTGACAGTCTCGGATGGTCCCCCCGACCGCTGCAAATCGTGGAGCTCCGCCGAACGGCCCTCTGATGACCTCACCCTTCCTACCCAGCGACTAATTGTGCTTCTGTCGACAGCAGATGCTGCATACACTTTACACAAGCGTTTGTGAATATCCCCCACAGTTTCTTTCTCTGCAGTGAGAAATTCAACAACGGCACTTTGCTTGTAACGTATATCATCCACAGACGCCATTTTGAAACATACGCATTCGTAACATTGTTTCCGGCTGAGAAAAAATGCAATTATTTTCTGGGCAACCCTCGTAGAACGTTTAACATCACCACGCAGCGCTGTCACTACAACTGCCATGTTTCTGGTGTTAGCAGAAATGGAAAAAAAGCGAGGAAGTCGACAATGAAGTGTTCCGGACAAATCCGATATGTGACGAAACCGAACGACGTACCCATCGGACAACTTTTATCGTGCCACTTATGCGCGGTTACCATTGTTGGTGAAGTGCTTATCGCCAAAAACGAACGTACATAGTTTCCCGTCCAATTCTTTCCCTAAGCAGCATAGGCAGGTCGCTAGTTGTTCATTTACGGAATAATTAATAATAAATCGGTACCTAAATATACAGCACCCCCATGAACCACGGACCTTGCCGTTGGTGGGGAGGCTTGCGTGCCTCAGTGATACAGATAGCCGTACCGTAGGTGCAACCACAACGGAGGGGTATCTGTTGAGAGGCCAGACAAACATGTGGTTCCTGAAGAGAGGCAACAGTCTGGATGATTGACTGATCTGGCCTCGTAACATTAACCAAAGCGGCCTTGCTGTGCTCGTACTGCGAACGGCTGAAAGCAAGGGGAAACTACAGCCGTAATTTTTCCCGGGGGCATGCAGCTTTACTGTATGATTAAATGATGATGGCGTCCTCTTGGGTAAAATATTCCGGAGGTAAAATAGTCCCCCATTCGGATCTCCAGGCGGGGACTACTCAAGAGGACGTCGTTATCAGGAGAAAGAAAACTGGCGTTCTACGGATCGGAGGGTGGAATGTCAGATCCCTTAATCGGGCAGGTAGGTTAGAAAATTTAAAAAGGGAAATGGATAGGTTAAAGTTAGATATAGTGGGAATTAGTGAAGTTCGGTGGCACGAGGAACAAGACTTTTGGTCAGGTGAATACAGGGTTATAAATACAAAATCAAATAGGGGTAATGCAGGAGTAGGTTTAATAATGAATAAAAAAAAGGAGTGCGGGAAAGCTACTACAAAAAGCATACTGAACGCATTATTGTGGCCAAGATAAACACGAAGCCCACACCTACTACAATACTACAAGTTTATATGCCAACTAGCTCTGCAGATGATGAAGAAATTGATGAAATGCATGATGTGATAAAAGAAATTATTCAGATAGTGAAGGGGGAAGAAAATTTAATAGTCATGGGTAACTGGAATTCGACAGTAGGAAAAGGAAGAGAAGGAAACTTAGTAGATGAATATGGATTGGGGCTAAAAAGTGCAAGAGGAAGCCGCCTGGTAGAATTTTGCACAGAGCATAACTTAATCATAGCACTTGGTTCAAGAATCATGAAAGAAGGTTGTATACATGGAAGAACCCCGGAGATACTAGAAGGTTTCAGATAGATTATATAATGGTAAAACAGAGATTTAGGAACCAGATTTTAAATTGTAAGACATTTCCAGGGGCAGATGTGGACTTTGGACTATTGGTTACGAACAGTAGATTAAAACTGAAGAAACTGCAAAAAGGTGGGAATTTAAGGAGATGGGACGTGGATAAACTGAAAGAACCAGAGGTTGTACAGAGTTTCAGGGAGAGCATAAGGGAACAATTGACAGGAATGGGGGAAAGAAATACAGTAGAAGTAGAGTGGGTAGATCTGAGGGATGAAGTAGTGAAGGCAGCAGAGGATCAAGTAGGTAAAATGACAAGGGGTAATAGAAATCCTTGGGTAACCGAACAGATACTGAATTTAATTGATGAAAGGAGAAAGTACAAAAATTGGATAAGTGAAGCAGGCAAAAAGGAATACAAACATCTCAAAAATGAGATCGACAGGAAGTGCAAAATGACTAAGCAGGGATGGCTAGAGGACAATTGTAAGGATGTAGAGGCTTATCTCGCGAGGGGTAAGAAAGATACTGCCTACAGGAAAATTAAAGAGACCTTTGGAGAAAAGAGAACCACTTGCATGAACATCAAGAGCTCAGATGGAAACCCAGTTCTAAGCAAAGAAGGGAAAACAGAAAGGTGGAAGGAGTATATAGAGGGTCTATACAGGGCGATGTTTTTGAGGACAATCTTATGGAAATGGAAGATGATGTAGATGAAGATAAAATGGGAGATACGATACTGCGCGAAGAGTTTGACAGAGCACTGAAAGACCTGAGTCGAAACAAGGCCCCGGGAGTAGACAACATTCCATTAGAACAACTGACAGCCTTGGGAGAGTCAGTCATGACAAAACTCTACCATCTGGTGAGCAAGATGTATGAGACAGGCGAAATTCCCTCACACTCCAAGAAGAATATAATAATTCCAATCCCAAAGAAAGCAGGTGTTGACAGATGTGAAAATTATCGAGCCATCAGTTTAATAAGTCGCATATGCAAAATACTAACGCGAATTCCTTACAGACGAATGGAAAAACTGGTAGAAGCCGACCTTGGCGAAGACCAGTTTGGATTCCGTAGAAATATTAGAACACGTGAGGCAATACTGACCCTACGACTTATCTTAGAAGAAAGATTAAGGAAAGGCAAACCTACGTTTCTAGCATTTGTAGACTTAGAGAAAGCTTTTGACAATGTTGACTGGAATACTCTCTTTCAAATTCTAAAGGTGGCAGGGGTAAAATACAGGGAGCGAAAGGCTATTTACAATTTGTACAGAAACCAGATGGCAGTTATAAGAGTCGAGGGGCATGAAAGGGAAGCAGTGGTTGGGAAAGGAGTGAGACAGGGTTGTAGCCTCTCCCCGATGTTATTCAATCTGTATATTGAGCAAGCAGTAAAAGAAACAAAAGAAAAGTTCGGAGTAGGTATTAAAATCCATGGAATAGAAATAATAACTCTGAGGTTCACCGATGACATTGTAATTCTGTCAGAGACAGCAAAGGTCTTGGTAGAGCAGTTAAACGGAATGGACAGTGTCTTGAAAGGAGGGTATAAGATGAACATCAACAAAAGCAAAACGAGGATAATGGAATGTAGTCGAATTAATTCGGGCGATGCTGTGGGAATAAGATTAGGAAATCAGACACTTAAAGTAGTAAAGGAGTTTTGCTATATGGGGAGCAAAATAACTGATGATGGTCGAAGTAGAGAGGATATAAAATGTAGACTGGCAATGGCAAGGAAAGCGTTACTGAAGAAGAGAAATTTGTTAACATCGGGTATAGATTTGTTAGGAAGTCGTTTCTGAAAGTATTTGTATGGAGTGTAGCCATGTATGGAAGTAAAACGTGGACGATATATAGTTTAGACAAGAAGAGAGTAGAATCTTTCGAAATGTGGTGCTACAGAAGAATGGTGAAGATTAGATGGGTATTTGACATAACTAATGAGGAGGTATCGAATAGAATTGGGGAGAAGAGGAGTTTGTGGCACAACTTGACTAGAAGAAGGGATCGGTTGGTAGAACATGTGTTGAGGCATCAAGGTATCACAAATTAAGTACTGGAGGGCAGCGTGGAGGGTAAAAATTGTAGAGGGAGACTAAGAGATGAATACACTAAGCAGATTCAGAAGGATGTAGGTTGCAGTAGGTACTGGGAGATGAAGAAGCTTGCATAGGATAGGGTAGCATGGAGAGCTGCATCAAACTAGTCTTAGGACTGAAGATCACAACAAGAACAACAGCTCTTAGCTACTGACCGCGTCGACAATTGCGGTTACAATAACTTCCCGCTCGGCGCAACAATAGAAAGTTTCCACTTCAGGATAATTCATGGATTTTTAACACTGAGACTGTTCGTCAATTATTCACCGAAGGAAACAATTGACGCAAAATAAAAGCTGTGGAAAGCAATAAATGCAATCTTGCGCTTAAAATAACTGGCGCACGGACGTTAGAATAAGTAACTCTTTGAAACTTCCTGACAGATTAAAACTGTATGCCGAACTGTGACTCGAACTCGGTCCCGAGTTCGAGTCTCGGTCCGGCACACAGTTTTAATCTGCCAGGAAGTTTCATATCAGCGCACACTCCGCTGCAGAGTGAAAAACTCATTCAAGTAACTCTTTGTTTCCATGCAGTGGCAAAGAGCAAATAAGCCATACTGTCCGAATTCGCCCCGGTGTCCAAAATCACCCCGTTTGACGGTACTCAAAGTAGCCTTCGCTACAGAAGGAATGGAGGCTTACGGAGTTTAGATGAAGATGCTGATACAGACATAAATAAACCTCAGTCACTTGTATTCGAAATAAGCAGGTTCTCATTCTGAGTGTTCTCAAGTGCCGAACACCTAATGTTCACCCACATCGCAGGCCATCATTCCTTCTCTCAATTGCGGTTGCCGTGATCAGCACATTGTACCCAACAACAAGCGTATTCTGCAGAATATAAACTTGTTGGCAAGTAAAGTGCTCGGCACAGCAGAAGTGATTTTATACGCTTATACGGTGTCACCCTCCATTCGTCACTTTTAAGCAGCAGTTCGTGCTGAGAAACAGAGGGCTCGTTAAGGCAGCAAGTGGAACAAACAGGAGGCACATTAAAACGTAAACGTAAAAACCGCCTCGCGGCGTTACGAGCCGCTCAATGGCGGGTAATGATTACAAGGCTCAAGTGGCGAACGAGTAAATCTGGGCATGAAGGTAAGTGAAGAGAAATCCGAAACAGCGCTCGGTTCAAGGGTCCCGACTGCCGCGACACAGAATAGCTGAAGGCGACGTGTCGAAATGAGGCGTGGAGTAGCCGCCAGACACGGCAGCCGCAGTGGGGCGTCTAGGTCTGCGTCAGTGTGGCCCGGCGAGTGCGGGGAAACGCCCGACCGCAGGCGTCCTAGCTATCTGACTGAGACGCCGACTGAGGAAACTGTTCTCCCAGAGCAGAATTAGACATGGTTGTCCGGAATTCTGAGTTGACTACGTACACTACTGGCCATTAAGATTGCTACACCACGAAGATGACGTGCTACAGACCCGAAATTTAACCGACAAGAAGGACATGCTGTTATATGCAAATGAGTAGCTTTTCAGAGCATTCACATAAGGTTGGCGCCGGTGGCGACACCTACATCTTGCTGACATGAGCAAAGTTTCCAACCGACTTCTCATACACAAACGGCAGTTGACCGGCGTTGCCTGGCGAAACGTTGTTGTGATGCCTCGTGTGAGGAGGAGAAATGCGTACCATCACGTTTCTGACTCTGATAAAGGTCGGATTGTAGCCTATCGAGATTGCGGTTTATCGTATCGCGTCATTGCTGCTCGCGTTGGTCGAGATCCAATAACTGCTAGCAGAATATGGAATCGGTGGGTTCAGGAGGGTAATACGGAACGCCGTGCTGGATCCCAACGGCCTCTTATCACTAGCAGTCGAGATGACAGGCATCTTATCCGCACGGCTGTAACGAATAGTGCAGCCACGTCTCGATCCCTGAGTCTACAGATGGGGACGTTTGCAAGACACAACCATCTGCACGAACAGACAGGAGCGCCTGCGATGTTGTACTCAACGACGAACCTGGGTGCACGAATGGCAAAACGTCATTTTTTCGGATGAATCCAAGTTCTGTTTACAGCATTATGATGGTCGCATCCGTGTTTGGCGACATCGCGCTGAACGCACATTGGAAGCGTGTTTTCGTCATCGCCATACTGGCGTATCACCCGGCGTGATGGTATGGGGTGCTATTGGTTACATCTCTCAGTCACCTCTTGTTCGCATTGACGGCACTTTGAACAGTGGACGTTACATTTCAGATGTGTTACGCACTTGGCTCTACCCTTCATTCGATCCCTACGAAACCCTACATTTCAGCAGGATAATGCAAGACCGCATGGTGCAGGTCCTGTACGGGCGTTTGTGGATACAGAAAATGTTCGACCGCTACCCTGGCCAGCACATTCTCCAGATCTCTCACCAATTGAAAACGTCTGGTCAATAGTAGCCGAGCAACTGGCTCGTCACAATAAGCCAGTCACTACTCTTGATAAACTGTGGTATCGTGTTGATGCTGCATGGGCAGCTGTACCTGTACACGCCATCCAAGCTCTGTTTGACTCAATGCCCAGGCGTATCAAGGCCGTTATTACGGGCAGAGGTGGTTGTTCTGGGTACTGATTTCTCAGGATCTATGCACCCAAATTGCGTGAAAATGTAATCACGTGCCAGTTCTAGTATTATATATTTGTCGGTTGAATACGCATTTATCATCCGCATTTCTTCTTGGTGTTGCAATTTTAATGGCCAGTAGCGTATAATAGTGGTTCTAACATTGCTCCTTCCGCAACACTCGTCCGTGCGTGGGCGTTACCGCAGAAGCTCCTAATCGCTTCAAGGAAAACTAGTAGATGAGGTCTGTTCAAAGAATTCCAGAACACTGGGGATTTTGCTGTAGTAGTGTCTTGGAGCGAAATGCGGTTGGCATCACTGCACACGCCTGTGTTTAATGTGCAGTTGTCGGCAATTTTAATATTTTTCTTCTGTTAATTATTGTTCAGTAGTGTATTGAGTAGAGCGTTGGGTCGCACACTTTGCAAATTTCTAGATGACAGAGTTAGAGAAGCAACGCGTCTGCATTAAATTTTGAGTGATACTCGAAAAAAACCTTTGCAGAGGCACACCAAATGATGCAACAAGTCTGCGGTAATGAGTGCTTAAACCGTACTCTGTTTTACGAATGGTTCACACAGTTTAAAAATTTGCCGGACGGAAGTGAAAAACGACACTCGTTCAGGATGACCTTCGACGGGTACGGACGACGCTCATGTTAGGAAACGTTACCAAAATTGTGCTTGTCAATCGAAGACTGTCTGTCCGAGAGATTGCGGAAGAATGTAACGTTTTAGTTGGATCATGTCACGAAATCCTGACACAGCAACTTGGAATGGATCGTGCCGTCGCTGAAGAGGTCAAAGGTATCTTAACTGAAATGAACTTTTTCTATCTTGTCTTCTGTTAGCTGTTTTCTTGCATGATCTGCACGTGTCTTCAGCTCGTGGTCGTGCGGTAGCGTTCTCGCTTCCCACGCCCGGGTTCCCGGGTTCGATTCCCGGCGGGTTCAGGGATTTTCTCTGCCTCGTGATGACTGGGTGTTGTGTGATGTCCTTAGGTTAGTTAGGTTTAAGTAGTTCTAACTTCTAGGGGACTGATGACCATAGATGTTAAGTCCCATAGTGCTCAGAGCCATTTGAACCATTTTTTTATCTGCACGTAAAGTACTGCCTGTCTCAGTTATTCATGACAAAATTTGTACATTTTTTTTTTAAATATACCTCAAGAAATTTTGACATATCGCCTGTTTCATTTATTTAAAAACCGGTATGCAAATATTGATGAGCGACGGAAGAGAACAAAGCACAGCTGAACAGCCCGATCATTTTCCATTAGAATTGCACACGGCATAAAATCATTGTTAAAAGAACGGCAAAAATCTACCGCCTGCAGGGAAAAAGAAATGTTTGGAAAGTTAGTCTGTATTGGACGCCAGCTATAATCCCGGCTATGCGACGTGTGAAAATACAGAAAACAGTCTTAAATCCAGCTTTAACGATAATTGTGAAAAATTAGTTTATGTTCTTATAATATTAATCTCCCTTGGGAGCAAATCTATTCCTCTCTCTCTGCACATAATTATATACATATTTCAAGGAGAAGACTATCAGCTTACAGACTCTGTGGTTCCTGTAATTTAAAGTTTTTTCGTTCATCCGTTCTGGAATCTAAGAAAGATAGTTGGAGGTAAATTTACTGGTAACAGAGAAAAAGCCTCGTCCGAAATTGTTTCACTTTCGGAAGATTGTAATCTCATTGTTTCTTTCAATCAACGCGCGAATGCTCGTCTACATCTACACAGATACTTTGCAAATCACACATAAATGCCTGACTGGTAGTTCATAGAACCATCTTCACAATAATTCTCTATTATTCCAATCTCGAACAGCGTGCGGGAAAAACGAACTCCCACATCTTCCCGTGCGAGCTATCATTTCCGTTATTTTACTATGACGATCGCTTCTCACTGTGTAGGTAGCAGTCAACAAAATATTTTCATATCCGGAAGAGAAACTCGGTCACATTGAAATTTCGTGAGAAGTTTCCGCCGTAACGAAAAACGCATTTGTTTTAATGGTCTCCATCCCAAATCCTGTTTCATGTCCGTGACATTCTCTCCCCTCTTTCACAATAACAGAAAACGTGCTAGTCCTCTTTAAACTTTCTCAATGTATTCCGTTAATCCTATCTGGTAAGGATCTCAGACCGCGAAGCAATACTCCGAAGTAGAACGGACAAACAAAGTGTCGGTATGAAACTTCCTGGCAGATTAAAACTGTGTGCCCGACCGAGACTCGAACTCGGGACCTTTGCCTTTCGCGGGCATGTGCTCTACCATCTGAGCTACCGAAGCACGACTCACGCCTAGTACTCAATTTGGAAGGTAGGAGACGAGATACTGGCAGAAGTAAAGCTGTGAGTAGCCGGCGTGAGTCGTGCTTCGGTAGCTCAGATGGTAGAGCACTTGCCCGCGAAAGGCAAAGGTCCCGAGTTCGAGTCTCGGTCGGGCACACAGTTTTAATCTGCCAGGAAGTTTCATATCAGCGCACACTCCGCTGCGGAGTGAAAATCTCATTCTGGAAAGTGTCGGTAGTCTCTTCCGTAGATCTGTTACATGTTCTAAGTGCTTTGCGAATAAAAAGCAGTCTTTGTTTTGCCTTCCCCTAAAATTTCCTATGTTTTCTTTCCAATTTAAATTGTTCGTATTTGTAATTTCTAGGTATTTAGCTGAATTTATCGCCTTTAGATTTGACTGACTTGTCGTGTAACCAAAGTTTAACGGATTCCCTTTAGCACTGTTGTCGATGACCTCACACTTTTCGTTATTTAGGGCCAACGGCCAATTTTCGCACCATTCAGGTATCTTTTCTACATGTTTTTGCAATTTGTTTTCATCTTGTGATGAGTTTATTAGTCCATAAACGACGGCGTCATCTGCAAACAACCTAAGACGGCTGCTCAGATTGTCTCCCAAACCGTTTGTACTAATAATGCACAGCAAAGGGCCTATAACACCACCTTTGGGAACGCCAGAAATAACTTCTGTTTTATTCGATGACTTTCCGTCAATTACTACGAACTGTGACCTCTCTGAATGGAAATCACAAATCCAGTCACATAACTGAGACGATGTTCCGTAGGCACCCAATTTCACGACAAGCGGCTTGTTTGGTACAGTGTCAAAAGCCTTCTGGAAACCTAGAAAGACAGAATCAATTTGAAATCCCTTGTCAATAGAACTCAACACTTGGTGTGAGCAAAGACCTACCTAGTTGTGTTTCACAAAAATCATGTTTTCTACATTTGTGCTGACTGTTTGTCAATAGACCGTTCCCTTCGAGGTAATTCATTATGTTCCAACACAATACAGGGTGCTACAAAAAGGTACGGCCAAACTTTCAGGAAACATTCCTCTCACACAAAGAAAGAAAATATGTTATGTGGACATATGTCCGGAAACGCTTTATTTCCGTGTCAGAGCTCATTTTAGTTTCGTCAGTATGTACTGTACTTCCTCGATTCACCGCCAGTTGGCCCAATTGAAGGAAGGTAATGTTGACTTCGGTGCTTGTGTTGACATGCGACTCATTGCTCTACAGTACTAGCATCAAGCACATCAGTACGTAGCATCAACAGGTTAGTGTTCATCACGAACGTGGTTTTGCAGTCAGTGCAATGTTTACAAATGCGGAGTTGGCAGATGCCCATTTGCTGTATGGATTAGCACGGGGCAATAGCCGTGGCGCGGTACGTTTGTATCGAGACAGATTTCCAGAACGAAGGTGTCCCGACAGGAAGACGTTCGAAGCAACTGATCGGCGTCTTAGGGAACACGCAACATTCCAGCCTATGACTCGCGACCGGGGAAGACCTAGAACGACGAGGACACCTGCAATGGACGAGGCAATTCTTCGTACAGTTGACGATAACCCTAATGTCAGCGTCAGAGAAGTTGCTGCTGTACAAGGTAACGTTGACCACGTCACTGTATGGAGAGTGCTACGAGAGAACCAGTTGTTTCCGTACTGTGTACAGTGTGTGCAGGCACTATCAGCAGCTGATTGGCCTCCACGGGTACACTTCTGCGAATGGTTCATCCAACAATGTGTCAATCCTCATTTCAGTGCAACGTGGTCAAATAGTAAATTTCCACAATCAACATGTGTGGGCTGACGAGAATCCGCACCCAATTGTGCAATCACGTCATCAACACACATTTTCTGTGAACGTTTGGGCTGGCATTGTTGGTGATGTCTTGATTGGGCCCCATGTTCTTCGATCTACGCTCAGTGGAGCACGTTATCATGATTTCACACTGGATACTCTACCTGTGCTGCTAGAACATGTGCCTTTACAAGTACGTCACAACATGTGGTTCATGCACGATGGAGCTCCTGCACATTTCAGTCGAAGTGTTCGTACGCTTCTCAACAACAGATTCGGTGACCGATGGATTGGTAGAGGCGGACCAATTCCGTGGCCTCCACGCTCTCCTGACCTCAACCCTCTTGACTTTCATTTATGGGGGCATTTGAAAGCTCTTGTCTACGCAACCCCGGTACCAAATGTAGAAACTCTTCGTGCTCGTATTGTGGACGGCTGTGATACAATACGCCATTCTCCAGGGCTGCATCAGCGCATCAGGGATTCCATGCGACAGAGGGTGGATGCATGTATCCTCGGTAACGGAGGACATTTTGAACATTTCCTGTAGCAAAGTGTTTGAAGTCACGCTGGTACGTTCTGTTGCTGTGTGTTTCCATTCCACGATTAATGTGATTTGAAGAGAAGTAATAAAATGAGCTCTAACATGGAAAGTAAGTGTTTCCGGACACATGTCCACATAACATATTTTCTTTCTTTGTGCGTGAGGAATGTTTCCTGAAAGTTTGGCCGTACCTTTTTGTAACACCCTGTATATGTTCTAAAATGCTGCTGCATATCGACGTTAATGATGTCTGCCTCTAATTTAGTGGACTAGTCCTACATGTGGCCGATACTGAAATAAAAGGTCGCAGAGTAGAAAAATCAACGAAAGTGTGCGATAGTGGATGGGAAACTGATCCGGATGGGATAACCTGCGAGGTTGTACCGAGGTTAAGCGGAAGACCTTGCTCCACTGCTATTAGCAGTTTATTGTAGGTCAGTAGAGCAATGCAGCGTACCTAGCGACTGGAATAAAAGCGCACGTTATCGCCGTCTCCAAGAGCTAACGTCGGACAGAGGCACGGAAATTGTAAGCCTGTACAGCTGAAGGCAATGTGCACTATAATTATGGAACATATTTTCTTCTCACACATTATGAGGGTTATGGAAGATGGAAATCTCTTGTATAAAAATCAACCTAGATGCTACAAATAAAGATCTAGCAAGCAAAAGTCAGTTCGCCGTGTTGAAAAGAGGCGCAGTTGAAAAAAAAGGCGCTCAGGTTGATGCCGTATTGTAAGACAGCACGTTGTTCTCCTGGTTTAACTGACAAAGGGGACCCTCAATACTGTAAATCACGGATTTTGATGCGCTTCAACTATGTTGTAGAGTCACTTACCCTGAGTAGCTGGCTATCCTGTATTTTAGCGACGAGGCTTGGTTTTTGAGAAAATTGATTTTGACGTTCATTACGCTATGTGTATATCCGTAACAGTACACACATTGAAAGGTCTCTGTTGGATTCATTCCTGAGAAAATTGATTTTGACGTTCATTACGCTATGTGTATATCCGTAACAGTACACACATTGAAAGGTCTCTGTTGGATTCCTTTCATGTTAATTTCTTACATCTGTTGTCATTTACGGCATAAATTCCTCTTCTAAATTTACTGTGGTGTTTCTATCTGGGAGGAGACTGAGCAGTGAAACGTGTTACTTTTACACATAAACAAGAACGATCTGTCACACTACTACACTTTAAATTCATGTCACACAGTCTCATACGGAACCTACATCCGCTTTCTTTTATATACTGTATATGATAATATACTGTCATCCCCCTTCCCTTCTGTGTGAGAGGATGAATGAGCAAATGTATTTCTAGTTGCATGCTGGATGGTAGCAGACAAGCCTGTCTGCTAGAGAACAGTAGGATCAACGTCGGAACAGGTAGCTAAGCTTTCTAAAAGCAGAGAGGTTTCTATTCTTGGTATGGTCCTGTCCGTCCCTTGTCATGTTTGTATAGGAAGCTGCGTCTCTGGTCACTTCCGTTTGTATCTGTGAAGCACCCTCGGTAGCGGCCCAGGTCAGTCTGTCCGCGGCGAGCTTCTGAAGTGGTAAGATCTCTGGTTAAGCGCGTGTCTGCTGAGTCCGTAGGACAATGGATTTCTTAAGTTCAGCCTAACTGAAAATTTAATCACCTTTATTTCAGGTTTGGATCTAAAATATCTTATGTTACCTTAAATTGCAACGCAGTGTATTTCGAGTGTGAAGTTCAGAATATCTTCCAGTAGTTGCTTTGTCACTACTTTGTGAGTAAAGTGGAACCACGTGTTGATCAGTAACTCTAACTAAGATCATCAATCTTAAATGCGAATGTGCGTGAGATTATAACGTCTCGTCTTGACAATAATTTTCAATATAGCAATTTTTCTTTATGTCCAATCCACGTGGGGTGTGCGTTGTGAGACCAGTACCACGTGCTTATACAATTGTTTGACCCATCAGGTTAATAGTAAGACGACAGTAACCAGTTCGAGGTTTTTCTTTTGTAAATTGCTTTTCGATCTAATTTATTTTAATTGTCAAAATTATTGTGGAGTTACACTCTTTGTGTAAACCAAGTTGACCACGTGAAGCATGTGGTGTAATCATCAAAGTAGCCCTCAGCTATTCTCTTCGGGAAGATTTCACAGAGAGTTAGTATGAATTTAGTATACCAGTGTGTGGTAATTACATGACGGGCAGGATTGCGCTACGAACGTAACTTCTTTGGATGAAAATTGAATCGGTTGGTTGTGGTTAATTTTCTCTTGCATATGTTTCAACGTTCTTCGTGTGTTATTTTATGAATGCAGTGTTCTATTCAGTCTCCCAATCTTGGCTCCATATTTGATGTGGTCTGTAAGATTACAAACTCACATTTTCACAATCCTAAATAAGGCACCAGTTTAGTTATGAATCAAGTTTGATATGCTGAAATTTTAACGGAACAATGATCAGTGTTAAAATAAATGTCCAAATACAAACTGATCTTTTTCTTTTTATTTAAATTGTCTTTTTATATATATATCACCGGTTATCGTAAGATGAATACTAAAAGATTATAATTAATGTTAGTCTGGTTGGGAATTTGGTAAGCTAGACTGGATACCTGGTGAAACAGTTGCGCAGTAATGCAAGGTTAACTTCCTCACATAGCTCACAGCTTTTAACCCAATTTTATGGTCTTGAATATCAGCACCGCTTACACCTCAAATTAATGCAACAAAATTACAACATTTCGGGCAAGTCAGCGTAACGCAGCGTCAAGGGTTCACGGCTACCATCCTGGAGGTTCCGTGTTCGAAACTTGATCATGTTTCTTTTTTTTTTTTTCAAAATCGACTGAATGTCTCAATTTCATTTCAAAGAATATCAACAAACAGTGTAAGGTGTGCGAAATTATAAAGGTGTATTAAGTTATTAATTTTTTGAAATAGTCATTCCATTTGTGGTACGCAGTTGGAGTTCCAAATGTTGATACAGCGTTACTTCTTGTATTACCTGAAATCGATCTCCATCCATTATCATCCCCTCTCCCGTGAATAGCGTTACGCATAATGGGAACCCTGGCTCCTAGGCCGACGAGGATGCGAATTGCATTCCTTTGCGTTCGCATCCAACTACAGCGTCACTTGTACGCAAAGCGTCTCTAATGCCGTGTGTTCGAAAAATTCTGTGAAATGAAAGAACCAAGTGTTTCTGCTGTAGTGCAGCCAGAAGAAGATCCACAAGTAGAGTAGTTGAACGAAGAATCAAAAGGGGAAATCACAAATACGCCGAAAATCTACTCCGCGATTTGAATCTCGTAACCAATACACCGCCGAGCGTGATCTCTGAAAATTCCGTTGCAGTTGCCGATGAGATCTGTATCGCAATACAGGATCTCTTGGTCGAAAGACAGATCATTATTGATGATGAATTGATAGATTTCAACGAAGAAGATGAATTCGGAGAATATGATGCCAATCACAGACGGAATGAATATTTGAAAAAAATACTAACTGAATATATCTTTATAATTTCGCACACCTTACACTGTTCGTTGATGTTTTTTGAAAGAAAATTGAAAAATTCGGTTGATTTGAAAAGAGAAAAAAAACCCCTCGTACACGAGCAGAATTCGAACATGGTACAGTCGGCGCGGTAGACGAGAACATTTACCGCTGTGCTACGATGACTTGCTCAAAACATGTGAAGTGTTACGGATATAAAAATCGCGCAATGAACTTCAAATTTGATTTTCTCAAAAACCAAGACCCGTCGCTAAAAAAACGGGTAGCCAGGTACTCAGGGTAAGTGAATCTACAACATATTTGAAGTGCATCAATATGCGTGATTTATAGAATGGAGGGTTCCCTTTGTGTTTTCGTTCTTTCTATGAATATCTGCTGTTCAGAATATCGTACAATGATAAATTTATGTTTTGCATTGTATATTAATTACAGAATGAGGACAGGTGGTGAGTTGTTGTTGGGTAGCTCAGTCGGTGGACCACTTGGCAGTAAAAGGCAAAGGTTTCGAGTTCGAGCCTCGGTTCGGCACACAATTGAAATTTACCAGGAAGTTTCTTACGTTAATCGTAGCTGTACTTGTAATTATTCTGTTACATGGATTTTACGGTGCCTGAGCGAGTTGTGGCGATAGCAGAGCCACCTACCAGAGAGAACCTGCACCACGTGTCGGTTGCCGGCAGACAGTTGAAAAACTGCGACCATTCACGGCGAAGGCTGCTGTTACTATAATTACTGCCGTGATGTAGAATTTGTCCGTAATAACATGTCGATGTAAGTTTTTATCTTGTGTGGGAAGTCGAAGCCAGACTTGAGAATTCTGTGATGCATAAGACAGCATCCATATTCATGCGTGGGAAGATGATGTAACGAACGAGTTTCCAATCTCATCTTACACGTAGCGTTTGAGAACGGTTGACAGAATATCAGACAATGTCATATTAGACGATGTTAGATGGCTACGCGTGAAGAGAAAAAGCTTATTTATGATTTTTGTTTTCTCGTAGAGGAGCTTAGTCAGAACGTGTTTCTATGCTTTTGAGTCAATGCCATGACGTTCAATGTACAAGTTTTGATAAAAGAAATGTCTCGTGGTACAAGATAAGGGTTCCTATGTTTTATACGGGAAAAATAGCTGTTCTTACCAAAACTGCAACTTTTAAATTCGAAGAACTTAACTGAATGAGAATGTAACTTCAGATTCTGCAAACGTCTTAAGAACATAGCTAAAAGGAAATCAGTCAAACGAGAAATAAATTTTGGGATACAAAATCATAGGCTCCTTCTTCAAAAATATTTCTAATGCAAATGGCTGCTCTATGACATTTCAATATCAAAGATAATACGAGAGCAGCTAACCACACAATAAACAAAAAAAGAGACATTATTTTCTTATTAAAAAAAATCAAACATCTATTTTGTCATTTCATATAAAATCAGAGGTGTTAAAGAGTTAATAACGACACATTAATATTTGAGTGCGCCGTAATAGTAGCTTATAACACTGTAAAACCAGTAATAGGTCAAGAATCGCTTAGAACGTATTAATCTGATTACATTTACGATTTTAAAACACAGTTTGTTGCAGGCTGTGAAGCTTCTTAATTTTCTTTGTTTAATTTGTGCGATTAACTAGCTTCGATACTATGTCGTTTTTGAAGCACAGGCATGATATCAACTTATGTACAACACGTCGTACGTTGCGTAAATATCACATTCATCTTATAATTCCACACACACACACACAATATATATATATATATATATATATATATATATATATATATATATATATATATAATGCAGGATCTTAAGTTATACTCTCATTCAGTTAAGTTCTTTACACGCTGCAATTTTGGTAAGAATCGCTACTGTTCCTGTATAAAAAATTGCAACACGTTACCTGGGACCACGAAACATTTCTTTTATGGGAATTCCATGCAGTCATATTTATACCAACGACGAGAGATAATTAAATGGGCATAGGAACAAAGACCTACATAGCTTAATAAAGAAATTTTCTATAAAACAATTACAGTCTCCCTTATATACGTACTTTGAAAATATATGTATGACTTTTGCAACTACAGCTCAAAAAAAAAAAAAAAAAAAAAAAAAAAAAAAAAAAAAAAAAAAAAAGTGCTCCTAAAAGCCTGAAAAACTATTTTCAAATTGTTTTATGATCATTATGAGTACTCATAGGATCAACGACATACGCTGTATAAAATACCATTAACAAATCCTCTATAAAATAATATATAAACACCATACAACATCTAGGGCTAGCGTCTTTGATTCATAATCAAAACGTCTTCGGTCCCGGGTTCAAATCCGGCCGCTGCTTAAATTTTGATTAATAATCAGTACTGGTGGCCGAAGACTTCCGGCATAAGAAATCACCCCTCATTCTGCCAACGGCCTTGACAAAGAGAGCGGACAGAGGTTCAGGGCACTCTCTTGTCCTAAGGGTGGGAAATTGCCCCTAAAGGCGGAAGAATCAGCAATGATCAACGACATGAGGATGCAGAAGGCAATGGAAACCACTGCATTAAAGACACGTAACGTGTATCCACAGGACATGTGGCCTGTAATTGAAGAAGTGTCATGATGATCTCTCCATTGGCAAAAGATTCCGGAATAGTCCCCCATTCGGATCTCCAGGAGGGGACTGCCACGGGGGAGTTTACCATGAGAAAAGGATTGAATAATCAACGAAAGGATAACGTTCTACGTGTTGGGGCGGGGAATGTCAGAAGCTTGAAAGTGGCAGGGAAACTAGAAAATCTGAAAAGGGAAATGCAAAGGCTCAATCTAGATATAGTAGGGGTCAGTGAAGTGAAGTGGAAGGAAGACAAGGATTTCTGGTCAGATGAGTATCGGGTAATATCAACAGCAGCAGAAAATGGTATAACAGGTGTAGGATTCGTTATGGATAGGAAGGTAGGGCAGAGGGTGTGTTACTGTGAACAGTTCAGTGACCGGGTTGTTCTTATCAGAATCGACAGCAGACCAACACCGACAACGATAGTTCAGGTATACATGCCGACGTCGCAAGCTGAAGATGAACAGATAGAGAAAGTGTATGAGGATATTGAAAGGGTTATGCAGTATGTAAAGGGGGAAGAAAATCTAATAGTCATGGGCGACTGGCATGTAGTTGTAGGGGAAGGAGTAGAAGAAAAGGTTGCAGGTGAATATGGGCTTGGGAGAAGGAATGAAAGAGGAGAAAGACTAATTGAGTTCTGTAACAAGTTTCAGCTAGTAATAGCGAATACCCTGTTCAAGAATCACAACAGGAGGAGGTATACTTGGAAAAAACCGCGTGATACGGGACGATTTCAGTTAGATTACACAATGGTCAGACAGAGATTCCGAAATCAGATACTGGATACGGAAGTACTAAGAAATGACGAGATACGCCTGAAGTTCTCTAAGGTTATAGATACAGCAATAAGGAATAGCTCAGTAGGCAGTACAGTTGAAGAGGAATGGACATCTATAAAAAGGGCCATCACAGAAGTTGGGAAGGCAAACACAGGTACAAAGAAGGTAACTGCGAAGAAACCATGGTTAACAGAAGAAATTCTTCAGTTGATTGATGAAAGGAGGAAGTGCAAAAATGTTCCGGGAATCTCAGGAATGCAGAAATACAAGTCGATGAGGAATTAAATAATTAGGAAGTGCAGGGAAGCTAAGGGGAAATGGCTGCAGGAAGAATGTGATCGAAAATGAAAGAAGGAAGATAGACTCAGCCTACAGGAAAGTCAAAATAACCTTCGGTGACATTACAAAAAAATGGTTCAAATGGCGCTGAGCTCTATGGGACTTGACATCTGAGGTCATCAGTCCCCTAGAACTTAGAACTACTTAAGCCTAACTAACAAAAGGACAGCACACACATCCATGACCGAGGCAGGATTCGAACCTGCGACCGTAGCGGTCGCGCGGTTACAGACTAAAGCGCCTAGAACAAGGGTGGTAACATTAAGAGTGCGACGGAAATTCCACTGCAGAGCAGAGAGCGGATAGGTGGAAAGAATACGTTGAGAGCCTCTATGAGGGGGAATATTTGTCTGATATGATAGAAGAATAAATAGTAGTCGTTTTAGAAGGGATAGGGGATCCAGATCTAGAATCAGAATTTAAAACAGCTTTGGAGGACTTAAGGTCAATTAAGGAAGAAGGAATAGATAACATTCCATCAGAATTTCTAAAATCATTTGGGGGGAAGTGGCAACAAAACGACTATTCACGTTGGTCTGTAGAATACCATCTGACTTTCGGAAAAGCATCATCCACACAATTCCGAAGACGCAAGAGCTGACAAGTGCGAGAATCATCGCACAATCAGTTTAACAGCTCATGCATCCAAGTTGCTTACAAGAATAATAAACAGAAGAATGGGAAAGAAAATTGAGGTTGCGCTAGATGACGATCAGTTTGGCTTTAGGAAAAGTAAAGGGACGAGGGAGGCAATTCTGACATTACGGCTAATAATGGAAGCAAGACTGAAGAAAAATCAAGACACGGTCATAGGATTTGTTCACCTGAAAAAAACGTTGCTACAGGGAGAGACGGGTCATATATGTACAACACCCAAGAGGGAATAACAACAGTGGACGACTAAGAACGAAGTGCTCGTATTAAGAAGAGTGAAAGTGAAGAGCAATTAAATGATCTGCTGAACGGAATGAACAGTCTAATGCGTACACAGTATGGACTGCGAGTAAATCGAAGAAAGACGAAGGTAATGAGAAGTAGTAGAAATGAGAACAGCGAGAAACTTAACATCAGGTGTGATGATCACGAAGTAGGTGAAGTGAAAGAATTCTGCTACTTAGGCAGAATGTTGAAAGTTAGGTGGAGTGATAAGGTAAGGAATAAGGAGCTTCTGCTCAGAAAGGAGAGGAAAGGAATATGTGGAAAACACTAATAAGGATAAAGGACAGGATGATAGGACACCTGTTAAGACATGAGAGAATGACTTCCATGGTACTAGACGGAACTGTAGAGGGCAAAAACTATAGAGGAAAACAGTTGCGGTATGATTTGTTCTTATATTAAATTCGCAAATGAAATAAAGAAAATGTTAGCTGAAGGCATTACAAAACATATAGTTATCGTATCGTAAGTTTATAAACATTCACTATTTTATTTGAAATATTCTTGGCTTATCGGAGGTATGGGGGTCAATATTACCATGAAGTTTCAGACATTTTTGACGTTCTGAAAAAACAGGTTTTCTGCCGAATCTTCGCGTCATTCTCGCACGATATTTCTTGATGTCTGATCCTGACATTTCAAGATGTTAAAACTGATTGAAAACTTTTTCATTATAAATTTGAAAGCTGGACTGTGATATTCCTTTGGAAAACATCGTGCGCGAACGACGCGAACATCGGGCAGAAGTCCCGTTTTTACATAATGTCAACAGGTCGCCGGGAAAGCCTGAAGAATTATATTTGAGATCTTGTTTAAAATCCGCGTAATTTGTTTTTTCCAGAGATCATAAGCACTTTTGTGCAGTTGAGTAATCTAGACTGATACGTAATATCAAACTTTCATATTAAATGAAACCAGGTTAAAATTTTAGCACTGAACTGTTTAGAATGTTCTAACTACAGAATACTTTAGTATCAATTATCAATCTGAGCTGATTTACTGTCACCAATCAGACTAATAAATTCAATTTTAACTCTTGCGTAATTTTTTTTAGAAAACAAAGATAACTTAAATTTTTTCATTAGCGTCAATTTGAATCTCGTATTTATTTATTTTCGTAAAGTGATATTACTTTTTCCAGTATCACTTTTCCAAAGATTCTCTTTACAAAATTTTCAAGATTAATCAGAAGATCTTTTCACGAAATTTCAATCTCCAACGTTCTCCTCCACATGTGAAAATATTTAGTTGGCGCCCACCTACACAAGGATAAATGATCATTGGAGTGACGTAAGAGAAATCCGAGGTCACACGGAATGATATAAGTGTTTGTTTTTCCCGCGCAGAGTTAGAGAGTGGAACTGTAGAGAACAAGTGTGAAAGTGGTTCGATGAACCCTCTGCCAAGCACTTAAGTGTGAATTGCACAGTAGTGATGCACTTGTAGACTGCAACTCTTGACATTTCCAGATCTTAACACTGGCTGAAAACTCGTTCATTATGAATTTGAAAACTGGAGTGTACTATTTCTTTGGAACGTTGGCCGCTGATTATTTTGTGGTGTGCATACACAAACTCTGGAGCCTGAGATATTATCGCGAGTGGTAGCGAGCGAACAGTTGTTGAGCGTAGTTGGAAGCTGCCTGCGGTGGAGGAAAGCCGCACGACTTCAGAGGTCGCTACTTTTCGTGACCTTGGTAGGAACACTGGAGGAGACTTTGGTATAAATTGAGGATTTTTGGTAATTTGCCTATTTATTACATGTAGTTGTTGTTTGCTTACGTACTGAAGAGCTTTTTATAGATTCGTGTGTGCAATACATTCAGTGTAATATTGGTATCTTTGTTGTAACCAGATACGTGAGTATTGATTATAGACGTTGTGGAATAATTGCTAATTATACAGTCGTGGAAAAGGATTTTTTTTTTTTTTTTTTTTTTGCACCGCTTAAGGCTTGTTGACCAAACCCCTTCTGATCACTCAATTTCTATATAAAAATTGCAGTAGCTGTGTCAGTTGCTGTGACCATGAATTGCACTATGCATGGATCGCAGTATTCTTTTTGAATTAGTTTAGCATGTTGCTGGATGCAGCACATTCACGCGGTTTCAGCGGCAAGACGATGTAAGTTGTCTGTCGCACGTAGAAGCATTCTGGTACTAATTGTTAGGAGGTGTCAGAAAATATTTTGGTAATCGCGATCACATACAAGAGAATTTACGATAATGATCGAAGCAGACGAAATGAATTAAAATTTGTACTGCGGCCGGGTGCTTGTCAATACCGAAGAGCCCTGGCAGTAGTGACAATATTTAAGGGAAAGATGAATTGAAGTTTGTGTTGAGGAGGGCACTCAGCTTAGGTAGTTTGTGCAGCAATGTTGACCACCGTACTGTGGTGGTGTAGTGGTTAACATTTCTGCCTAGCATTGCCGGCACAGTAGCTCAGCGTTTTAGGTCAGAGGCTTAGCTACCCTCTGTAATAAAAAGAACTGAGTGAACAGATCAACGAACAACCTGAACTGGTGTCATGAGACGTCCGCCCGGAACATATACAAGGAACAAAATACACTCCTGGAAATTGAAATAAGAACACCGTGAATTCATTGTCCCAGGAAGGGGTAACTTTATTGACACTTTCCTGGGGTCAGATACATCACATGATCACACTGACAGAACCACAGGCACATAGACACAGGCAACAGAGCATGCACAATGTCGGCACTAGTACAGTGTATATCCACCTTTCGCAGCAATGCAGGCTGCTATTCTCCAATGGAGACGATCGTAGAGATGCTGGATGTAGTCCTGTGGAACGGCTTGCCATGCCATTTCCACCTGGCGCCTCAGTTGGACCAGCGTTCGTGCTGGACGTGCAGACCGCGTGAGACGACGCTTCATCCAGTCCCAAACATGCTCAATGGGGGACAGATCCGGAGATCTTGCTGGCCAGGGTAGTTGACTTACACCTTCTAGAGCACGTTGGGTGGCACGGGATACATGCGGACGTGCATTGTCCTGTTGGAACAGCAAGTTCCCTTGCCGGTCTAGGAATGGTAGAACGATGGGTTCGATGACGGTTTGGATGTACCGTGCACTATTCAGTGTCCCCTCGACGATCACCAGTGGTGTACGGCCAGTGTAGGAGATCGCTCCCCACACCATGATGCCGGGTGTTGGCCCTGTGTGCCTCGGTCGTATGCAGTCCTGATTGTGGCGCTCACCTGCACGGCGCCAAACACGCATACGACCATAATTGGCACCAAGGCAGAAGCGACTCTCATCGCTGAAGACGACACGTCTCCATTCGTCCCTCCATTCACGCCTGTCGCGACACCACTGGAGGCGGGCTGCACGATGTTGGGGCGTGAGCGGAAGACGGCCTAACGGTGTGCGGGACCGTAGCCCAGCTTCATGGAGACGGTTGCGAATGGTCCTCGCCGATACCCCAGGAGCAACAGTGTCCCTAATTTGCTGGGAAGTGGCGGTGCGGTCCCCTACGGCACTGCGTAGGATCCTACGGTCTTGGCGTGCATCCGTGCGTCGCTGCGGTCCGGTCCCAGGTCGACGGGCACGTGCACCTTCCTCCGACCACTGGCGACAACATCGATGTACTGTGGAGACCTCACGCCCCACGTGTTGAGCAATTCGGCGGTACGTCCACCCGGCCTCCCGCATGCCCACTATACGCCCTCGCTCAAAGTCCGTCAACTGCACATACGGTTCACGTCCACGCTGTCGCGGCATGCTACCAGTGTTAAAGACTGCGATGGAGCTCCGTATGCCACGGCAAACTGGCTGACACTGACGGCGGCGGTGCACAAATGCTGCGCAGCTAGCGCCATTCGACGGCCAACACCGCGGTTCCTGGTGTGTCCGCTGTGCCGTGCGTGTGATCATTGCTTGTACAGCCCTCTCGCAGTGTCCGGAGCAAGTATGGTGGGTCTGACACACCGGTGTCAATGTGTTCTTTTTTTCCATTTCCAGGAGTGTAGAACAAAATGAGATCAACAACGAATTTTAAAAAAAGGAAAAGAAGAAAGCAAGAAGACCCGGGTTCGAGTCCTGGCTGCAGCACAAATTTTAATTCATTTCGTCTGCTTCGATCATTACCGTAGATACTAAAAAGAGACTTAAATGTCTCAGGAAAACATTTAATTGTAAGATCTTCTAGAGAGTGTGATTTTCTTGATTTATAGGAAGAGTAATACATTTCTGTTTTCTTGTTCTCAATCAGAATAAAAATATTGTCAGACATGTAGCTTTACACGTTTCCCTCCATGTTTCACCAGGAAAATAATAATTACAAATATCTTAATTAAACAACTTTCGAATTACGTACCTCGTTCCATACTTATTGTTAATAAAAATAGGTACAGCAGGACCTTGGCGCTCTTGGCATCTTGTGTTCTCAGCAGAGAAGCAGTATCAGCAAATGGTTCAGTCCAGAGAGCTCAATGACTCAGAACGGGGACTAGTCATAGTATGTCGCCTGAGTAACAAATTCATTACGGACGTTTCACGTTTCTAACGTAGCCCAAGTGATGGAACTTCAGAGCCAAAGAAACTGGTGCACCTTCCTAATATCGTGTATGGCCCTGCGAGCACGCACAAGTGCCACAACACGACGTGGCATGTGCTCAACTGATGTCTGAAGTAGTGCTGGAGGAAACTGACACCTTCAATCCTGCAGGACTGTCCATAAATCCGTAAGAGTACGATGGGATGGAGATGTCATCAGAACAACACGTTGCAAGGCATCCCAGATATGCTCAATAATGTTCATGTCGTGGAACTCTGGTGACCAGCGAAAGTGTTTCAGCTCAGAAGAGTGTTCCCAGAGCCAGTCTGTAGCAATTTTGGACGTGCGGGGTGTCGTATTGTCCTGCTGGAATTGTCCATCTGAGTGCATTATGGGCACGAATGGATGCAGGTGATCAGACAGGATGCTTACGTACGTGTCATCTATCAGAGTCGTATCTAGACGTATCAGGGGTCCCATATACACTATAACAGAGCCTCCAGCAATATGAATAGTCCCCTGATGTCATGCAGGTCCATGGATTCACGTACACGTCCATCCGCTCGATACAATTTGAAACGAGACTCGTCCGACCAGGCAACATGTTTCGAATCATCAGCAGTCCAATGTCGGTTTTGAAGGGCCCAGGCGAAGCATAAAGTCTTGTATCGTGTAGTGATCAAGGGTACACGAGGGGGCCTTCAGCTCCGAAAGCCTGCATCGATGATGTTTCGTCGAATGGTCCGCATGCTGACACTTGTTGATGGCCCAGAATTGAAATCTACATGAAGTTACAGATGGTTTGCACTTCTGTCACGCTGAACGACTTTCTTCAGTTGTCATTGGTCCCACTCTTGCAGGGTCTTTTTCCGACAGCAGCGATCTCCGGGATTCAATGTTTTACCGGATTCCTGATATAATTGGAAGGAGAAACAGCCTCGGTCGTATTTTTTGTTTTCTTATCCGCAAAATCGATTTTCGATCAGTTAGTGACCATCCTCAGTGCTGTAAGATACAATTAAAATTGTTAGACACTGGTATTAACAAGCTTAGAGAGATCACATTCGTGATATTCACCGTACACTCGTGAAATGGTCGTCGCTACTCTGGTAGCGCGCGCCGCGGAATTTCAATCTGCGCCAGACGTCATGGACGTCGAAGACCCCTCGAGGTCTCTGCACCATCGGGCCGTCAGCTGTGGGGGCGCGCGCCTCCTGGCCCGGTTTTAGTGTGAGGGCGCCACAGTGGAACACTTGGTTCCAGCGGCCAATAGCGGCGCCCCCGATAGCATACTTAAGCGCCTGCCTCGCGCTCAGCCAGCCTTTCCCAACGCAACTTCCACCGTCTACCCCTCTCGGATGATGAGCTTCGCCCTGACACCTACCCTTCCTACCAACTCTAACGCCCCCTTCCTGCCTCCTCCTCAGGGCTCCCTCTCCTCCCCCTCCCCCCCTCCTGATCGGCTTCCCCCTTCTACTCCCCCTCCCTCTCCTGTGCTCCCCTTCAGTGTCTCTGCACTCCCTCCTGTCTTGTCTTCCCTCTTCCTCTCCCACCCCACCAGTCTCCTGCCTCTTAGTGTACCCGCTGACGTCCCTACTCTCTTCATCCCGCCGCTTCCCCAGCTGCCCCATGCTCTCCCCTCCTTTTCCATCCTCTCTGACCTTTCCCTCGGCAGGTCCCACCTGGTAGTTTTATTCTTCGTCGTGTGTGCTCCAAGTGGGTTTTAAGTGTGTTGTTTCGGAGTGTTTTTAATGCTGTGGCCAACTTTTAACCTGTGCATGCGCCTTCAGTGTCTTCTCTGTGTTTTAAGAATCGCCAACTGTGTTTTTTAACTTTCTGGTGACTTTTTTAATTGCCCCCTAATGAACGTCTCCATGTCAGTGTATTTTTACCTCCATTTTCTCCCCTTACTCTGTTTTATGTTCCCCTTTTTTATCGCCTTATTTATGTAACATTTTATTCTTGTTTTAGTTGTCATGTCACTCGGCTGAAGAGTGGCGGATTGTGCCGCTGACAGCCCTACCATGCCCATATGGGGCAGGGGAATGAAATCACAATAAAGGAAAAAAAAGCTCAGTACATATCGTCTCAGACAGCATATTGACTTCGTGTCCCTATTCCAGTGGATGCGGTTGTCTTGTTTTGGTTCATACTCTGTTGTCTGCTCTTGTTGAGTCGTAAGGTCCTCTCCCGTTGTGTTGTTATTCGCAGGCTGCTCCGTGGGTCCCGCTGTGTCCCCGTCACTACCACCACGTGCCTGTTCTGGTTGCCGTTACAACAGCTACCTCGGAGATGCCGATCCCATCGCTCGTCCACAGACCATAATACCACATTGAAACTCAGTTAAATCTTGATCACCTGCCATTGTAGCAGGAGTAACCGATCTAAAAACTGCGCCAGACACTTGTTGTCTTATATGATGCCTACCACAGTACCGTATTCTGCTTGCGTACATATTTCTGTATTTTAATACGCATGGCTACACCAGTTTCTCTGACGCTTCAGTTTAATTGTGTAGGGCAGATGTGAAGGAACAATTACAGCTAAACCGAGACTAGGCAGACCTGATGTGCTGATGGGCGGGGATCGTCGAGCTTTGCACAGGGCGGTTGTAAAAAAATCGCATTAAACCAGCGGTAGGAATCACTCATGAGTTCCAAACTGTAACCAGCAGTCCACCTAGTGCAAAGACTGTGTGTAGGGAGTTAAAAAGTATGAGGTCCAATGGTCAAGCAGTTCGTCATAAGCCACACATTTGTATAGCCAACCCTGAGCGACACCTCAGATGTTCTAAACAGCAATCCTACAGGACAGTGGATGACTGAAGATGAGTGATTTGGGGTGATGAGTGGTGAGTGATAATCCAGTGGAAGGGGTTGGAAAAATTTTGGAGGACATTACCTACCATCTTGTGTAGAGCATTTGGATGGGTCACTATCCAGGTCTGCCAATCCAGAGGAAATGGTGTTATGATGTGGGTGTGTTTGTCGTGGTCAGGATGTGATCCCCTTATTTGTGCTTGAGAAAACTCTAAGTGCAGAAGGAGATGAACACATTTTATGGGAACAGTTCAGAAACGCTGATCTCACGAGCAGGACAATCCACCATTATCATGAAGTTGTATGTGTGAGGCAGCGTTCTTCCTGAAATGTCCAGATCCCCATCTTGAACCTTTTGGATGAGTTACAAGGTCTACTTCGCACCAGAGCCTAGCGTCCAATCCACAATCGTCTCTGGTTTCAGCTCTTACGGAAGAATAGCTTGCGTTTCCTCCACAGACATTAAGACACTGAATCTCTTCCCAGCCGAGTTCAGTCATAAAGACGAAGAGTGGACATACCCCTTATTCATGTTGCCTGATAGATCGCCGGATGCCAATGGCCTTGCCTCGGTGGTAACGGCGGTTTCCGCCAGATCACCAAAGTTAAATGCTGTCGGGCTTAGCTAGCATTCGGATGGGTCACCATCCAGATCTGTCAAGTGCTGTTGGTAAGTGGGGTGCACTTAGCCCTTGTGAGGCCAACAGAGGAGCTACTTGACTGAGAGGTAGCGGTACCAGTCAGGAAAACTGACAACAACTGGGAGAGCTGTGTGCTGATTACATGCCCCTCCATACCCACATCTGTTGATACCTAAGAGCTGGCCGGAGTGGCCGTGCGGTTCTAGGCGCTACAGTCTGGAACCGAGCGACCGCTACGTCGCAGGTTCGAATCCTGCCTCGGGCATGGATGTGTGTGATGTCCTTAGATTAGTTAGGTTTAATTAGTTCTAACTTCTAGACGACTGTTGACCTTAGAAGATAAGTCGCATAGTGCTCAGAGCCATTTGAACCATTTGATACCTAAGAGCTGAGGATGACACACCATCCGATCGGTATAATTGGGTTTTCACGGCCTGTCTGGATGTTGTTTCATTGTTTTTTTAGTTTCGAACAGATATCAGTCATACAAGATGAAAAAAATGGGTCAAATGGTTCTGAGCACTATGGGACTAACATCTGAGATCATCAGTCCCCTAGAACTTATAACTACTTAAACCTAACTAACCTAAGGACATCCCACACATCCATGCCCGAGGCAGGATTCGAACCTGTGACCATAGCGGTCGCGCGGTTACAGACTGAAGCGCCTAGAACCGCTTGGCCACAGCGGCCGACTATAAGATGAAAGAAGCAAAAAATTAACTCGGGCATTTGTTTGTGCGGAAAAGGGATAGAAACTACAAGCGACTTAGATGATATAACATTGTCATAGCGGTACTTCAAGCAGCTCTATAGTTATTGTTTATCTAGAATCATAATTCCCTTAGCAAAGTAGTACGGTCACATTTCGTACCAAAATCTGACACTTCCTCTTGAAGCTGCTGACAAAAATTCCATTTGCACAGCGGAATGTGAATGACTTAAGCGAGAAGATAGCATTCGAATGGCGCAGCAGTAAAAATGTTGTACACGGTGGAGAGCCGGAAACCGTCAAATTCGAAAAGCATTTAACCTCCGCCATTAAAATTCCTTTGTTCATTGTTGACAGTGAGCACAAAAACAATCCAAAGATTATGGGAGACAGACCCTCTGTTCACCTGCTGACTGATAACTGAGCGAGTCGCCAAACGGTCGTTTTACAGACTTTTAAATTCATTAACAGTCAATAATTCGTGGCTTGACCTCCCATGAAAGACTAAAGGTGTAGGCAGCTGTTTTACACGATAGGAAATACTGCAACCACCCACAAGTGTTCTGAAATGATTTCATTGTACCATTACTAGCTTCAGGGCTGTACCCATCGTCAGACGAAAGCATTCACTTCTTTGCAAAATTTTCATTTCTGCTTAAAAACAACGTTTTTGCGATGCATAGTTTACAAAAGGCTTTACATTTGCGTCGTAAAATATGATAAAGTTTCGCGATATCATAGTTGTACACTTATTCACCGATGAGCCGAAACATTATGACCACCTGTCGTTCCACTTTTCAAAGACACTAGAACAGAAATTCTGCTTCGCATGGATTCTACAAGTCCTTGGCAGAATGCCAGAAGCATATGGCGCCAATATGTCTACCTACAGGTCTACATCTACATCTACATCTATACTCCGCGAGCCACCTTACGGTGTGTGGCGGAGGGTACTTATTGTACCACTATCTGATCCCCCCTTCCCTGTTCCATTCACGAATTGTGCGTGGGAAGAACGACTGCTTGTAAGTCTACGTATTTGCTCTAATTTCTCGGATCTTTTCGTTGTGATCATTACGCGAGATATATGTGGGCGGTAGTGATATGTTGCCCATCTCTTCCCGGAATGTGCTCTCTCGTAATTTCGATAATAAACCTCTCCGTATTGCGTAACGCCTTTCTTGAAGTGTCCGCCACTGGAGCTTGTTCAGCATCTCCGTAACGCTCTCGCGCTGACTAAATGTCCCCATGACGAATCGCGCTGCTTTTCGCTGGATCATGTCTATCTCTTCTATTAATCCAACCTGGTAAGGGTCCCATACTGATGAGCAATACTCAAGAATCGGACGAACAAGCGTTTTGTAAGCTACTTCTTTCGTCGATGAGTCACATTTGCTTAGAATTCTTCCTATGAATCTCAACCTGGCGCCTGCTTTTCCCACTATTTGTTTTATGTGATCATTCCACTTCAGATCGCTCCGGATAGTAACTCCTAAGTATTTTACGGTCGTTACCGCTTCCAATGATTTACCACCTATGGCATAATCGTACTGGAATGGATTTCTGCCCCTATGTATGCGCATTATATTACATTTATCTACGTTTAGGGAAAGCTGCCAGTTTTCGCACCATGCATTAATCCTCTGCAGGTCCTCCTGGAGTACGTACGAGTCTTCTGATGTTGCTACTTTCTTGTAGACAACCGTGTCATCTGCAAATAGCCTCACGGAGCTACCGATGTTGTCAACTAAGTCATTTATGTATATTGTAAACAATAAAGGTCCTATCACGCTTCCCTGCGGTACTCCCGAAATTACCTCTACATCTGCAGATTTTGAACCGTTAAGAATGACATGTTGTGTTCTTTCTTCTAGGAAATCCTGAATCCAATCACAAACCTGGTCCGATATTCCGTAAGCTCGTATTTTTTTCACTAAACGTAAGTGCGGAACCGTATCAAATGCCTTCCTGAAGTCCAGGAATACGGCATCAATCTGCTCGCTAGTGTCTACGGCACTGTGAATTTCTTGGGCAAATAGGGCGAGCTGAGTTTCACATGATCTCTGTTTGCGGAATCCATGTTGGTTATGATGAAGGAGATTTGTATTATCTAAGAACGTCATAATACGAGAACACAAAACATGTTTCATTATTCTACAACAGATTGACGTAAGCGAAATAGGCCTATAATTATTCGCATCTGATTTATGACCCTTCTTGAAAATGGGAACGACCTGCGCTTTCTTCCAGTCGCTAGGTACTTTACGTTCTTCCAGCGATCTACGATAAATTGCTGATAGAAAGGGGGCAAGTTCTTTAGCATAATCACTGTAGAATCTTAAGGGTATCTCGTCTGGTCCGGATGCTTTTCCGCTACTAAGTGATAGCAGTTGTTTTTCAATTCCGATATCGTTTATTTCAATATTTTCCATTTTGGCGTCCGTGCGACGGATGAAGTCAGGGACCGTGTTACGATTTTCCGCAGTGAAACAGTTTCGGAACACTGAATTCAGTATTTCTGCCTTTCTTCGGTCGTCCTCTGTTTCGGTGCCATCGTGGTCAACGAGTGACTGAATAGGGGATTTAGATCCGCTTACCGATTTTACATATGACCAAAACTTTTTAGGGTTCTTGTTTAGATTGTTTGCCAATGTTTTATGTTCGAATTCGTTGAATGCTTCTCTCATTGCTCTCTTTACGCTCTTTTTCGCTTCGTTCAGCTTTTCCTTATCAGCTATGATTCGACTACTCTCAAACCTATGATGAAGCTTTCTTTGTTTCCGTAGTACCTTTCGTACATGATTGTTATACCACGGTGGATCTTTCCCCTCGCTTTGGACCTTAGTCGGTACGAACGTATCTAAGGCGTACTGGACGATGTTTCTGAATTTTTTCCATTTTTGTTCCACATCCTCTTCCTCAGAAATGAACGTTTGATGGTGGTCACTCAGATATTCTGCGATTTGTGCCCTATCACTCTTGTTAAGCAAATATATTTTCCTTCCTTTCTTGGCATTTCTTATTACACTTGTAGTCATTGATGCAACCACTGACTTATGATCACTGATACCCTCTTCTACATTCACGGAGTCGAAAAGTTCCGGTCTATTTGTTGCTATGAGGTCTAAAACGTTAGCTTCACGAGTTGGTTCTCTAACTATCTGCTCGAAGTAATTCTCGGACAAGGCAGTCAGGATAATGTCACAAGAGTCTCTGTCCCTGGCTCCAGTTCTGATTGTGTGACTATCCCATTCTATACCTGGTAGATTGAAGTCTCCCCCTATTACAATAGTATGATCACGAAACTTCTTCACGACGTTCTGCAGGTTCTCTCTGAGGCGCTCAACTACTACGGTTGCTGATGCAGGTGGTCTACAGGAGCATCCGACTATCATATCTGACCCACCTTTGATACTTAACTTAACCCAGATTATTTCACATTCGCATTCGCTAATAACTTCACTGGATATTATTGAATTCTTTACTGCTATAAATACTCCTCCACCATTGGCGTTTATCCTATCCTTGCGGTATATATTCCATTCTGTGTCTAGGATTTCGTTACTGTTCACTTCCGGTTTTAACCAACTTTCCGTTCCTAATACTATATGCGCACTATTTCCTTCAATAAGAGATACTAATTCAGGAACCTTGCCCTGGATACTCCTGCAGTTTACCAATATTACGTTAACTTTTCCTGTTTTTGGTCTCTGAGGACGGACGTTCTTTATCAACGATGATAATGTCCTCTCTGGTAAGCCGTCAGGTATTTTATCGTTTCGCCCAAGGGGGGGTCCCTCTAACCTAAAAAACCCCCGTGTGCACGCCACACGTACTCTGCTACCCTAGTAGCTGCTTCCGGTGTGTAGTGCACGCCTGACCTGTCTAGGGGGGCCCTACAGTTCTCCACCCAATAACGGAGGTCGATGAATTTGCAACCATTATAGTCACAGAGTCGTCTGAGCCTCTGGTTTAGACCCTCCACACGGCTCCAAACCAGAGGACCGCGATCGACTCTGGGCACTATGCTGCAGATATTAAGCTCAGCTTGCACTCCGCGTGCGACGCTGGTTGTCTTCACCAAATCAGCCAGCCGCCGGAAGGAACCAAGGATGGCCTCAGAACCCAAGCGGCAGGCGTCATTCGTTCCGACATGTGCTACTATCTGCAGCCGGTCACACCCAGTGCGTTCAATAGCTGCCGGAAGGGCCTCCTCCACATTACGGACGAGACCCCCCGGCAAGCACACCGAGTGCACACTGGCATTCTTCCCCGACCTACCCGCTATTTTCCTGAGGGGCTCCATAACCCGCCTAACGTTGGAGCTCCCTATAACTAATAGGCCCGCCCTCTGTGACTGTCGGGACCTTGCCGGAGAATCGGCCACTGGCCCAACAGGCGAGGCATCCTGTGGTGGCTCGGAAACGATGTCATCACCACTAGGTAGCACCCCGTACCTGTTGGAAAGGGGTAAGGCAGCTGCCACGCGGCCAGATCCCACCTTCGCCTTTCGGCCAGGCACGCGCGAGCCCACCACTGTCCGCCATTCACCCTGGAGTGATGGCTGACCGGTAAGATGCTCACTGCCGGAAGACGCAGCGACATCAGGGGTTCCATGTGATTCCAAGGCCACCGAAGTAGGCATAGGTCTCACCACAGTTGCCCCAACGCCACTACGAGCCGACGCCTGCGCCTCGAGCTCGATGAGCCTAACAGACAAAGCCTCCACCTGCCCCCGAAGAGTGGCCAATTCTCCTTGCGTCCGCTCACAACAACCACAGTCCCTACACATGACTATGTTTACCCTACTCTATACGGTGACAAATTCCCAAGATAATCTTCTGATGAGCTACTCTGATAATCAAGAAACACTCACTGAAATACGAGACGCGAAAACTACGCTAGGTTTTCCCAGAAAAACTATTTAAAAACTAAGCGCAGCAAATAAGTACAAAAACGCTTTATACAAACAGTACTCGCTGCTGCTGGTGCTCTCGCTCTGGCTGTCACAAGACAACTGCTGATTCAAGTGACTAGTGGCTAACGGCCGCGAAACAAACAAAAGACGGTTTTAGGGCGCTTTCTGTTCTAAACGATCAAGAAAACACTAAGAAATCTAACACGAAAACTACGTAAAGTTTTATCAAGAACTGTTAGTTACTGTGCAGAGCAGATAAACACAAATAGAATCCCTTCCTTAGTGGAAGGTCGTAAACAAAATGCAAGATAAACGCTTTATACAAACAGTACTCGCTGCTGCTGGTGCTCTCGCTCTGGCTGTCACAAGACAATTCCCCTAAATTATGGGGTGGTGGTTTACAGCCAGGCAACTGGCACCTGATACCTGTTCCAGTGGGCACAGATCAGACACATTTTCTGGTCAAGACAATGTGAGTTCACCATAATGGCCCTCTGACCACTGCAGCACGATTATGACCTTGAAATACGGTCATTTATCCTACTGGAAGTTGTCATCCCATAGCGGGCGACTTCAGACATGAAGTGACGCACAATAATGTTCACGCAGTTCACTGCTGTCTTGATGCCTTCAATTACCACTGCAAATCCCATGGAAGCCAAACTCTGTGCACCCATAGCTTAATTCCTCCGTCACTGGCCTGCATCTATGGCGCGGTGCGTGTTTCGTGCAGCCATTTGCCTGGATGACGGCGTGTCCGGCTGTAACTAGAAATGCGATTCATTCGATAGGCGATCTGTTTCTTTTCATCCACGGTAAAAATTCAATGATGCTGTGCCCAGTGCAATCAGAACTGACAGTGTCGTGGGGTCAACACAGGAACAGTTGGCCTCGTATGATGTGGAGGTGCATATTCAACAATGGCCTTTGAACCGTGTCAACTGAAACACACCAGAATTGTACTCTGTCGTTAGATCTACCACAGATGGCTGCCTATCCTGGATCACACAGTGGCGGATACTCTGACCTCTACGTTTTGTGACAAGACGTGGACGTCCAGTACCATACGGCTTACTCATTATTCCACCAGCCAACTACTTTCCATTGGTGCTCATAACAATAGTACGCCAACAGGGGACCAGCGTCGCCGTTTCATAGATTACCGTTTCCAGTCTCAACGCCACAACAATACTCCCTTTATCAGAACTGCTCGTATCAGTAGATTTCCGTATTTTCGCATTATTTCCTACAGTGTTCAAAAATGGTTCAAATGGCTCTGAGCACTATGGGACTTAACATCTGAGGTCATCAGTCCCCTAGAATTTAGAACTACTTAAACCTAACTAACCTAAGGACATCACACACATCCATGCCCGAGGCAGGATTCGAACCTGAGACCGTAGCGGTCGAGCGGTTCCGGACTGAAGCGCCTAGAACCGCTTGGCCACACCGGCCGGCTCCTACAGTGTAATTTACAAAAACAGTTGCGGTGTTCTGTAACCAAAATGGACAATATAAAGCTGTTTTACGTTTATAGCACAATTAATATTCCAAACAACGCATTAACTGAAACTTCCTGGCAGATTAAAACTGTGTACGGGACCGAGACTCGAACTCGGGACCTTTGTCTTTCGCGGGTCAGTGCAAGGTTCGCAGAAGAGCTTCTGTAAAGTTTGGAAGGTAGGAGACGAGGCACCGGCAGAAGTAAAGCTGTGAGGACGGGGCATGAGTCGTGCTTGGGTAGCTCAGATGGTAGAGCACTTGCCCGAGAAAGGCAAAGGACCCGACTTCGAGTCTCGGTCCGGCACACAGTTTTAATCTGCCGGGAAGTTTCATATCAGCGCACACTCCGCTGCAGAGTGGAAATCTCATTCTTGGAAATCTCATTCTGGAAACGCCTTAACTGGTGGCTGAGGCAAATGAACAATAACGTTTAAAGGTAAGTTATATCGGGAGTAATGTGATCGTTTATGATTTGTCAGACGTGATGTTCGTTACGTAAAAGGTACGTGCGGTTAGGTTTCACCTTATCGCACGGTATTTCCTGCTGAATACCGTTTCACAACAGTGTGTGCGGTTGAGGCTGTGTTGTGTTTTTATCGTTTCAGCGTAATATACGGTTGTTATTTCACTTTTCCTCAGATCAGCCTTTCTACTGATTCGATGTTCTCCTGCATCTTTTCCTACCTTGCACTGATCGTTACTATTTATACCTAATTAGTATGCCCAACCTGTTTTTGCGTAGCAAGGTGGAATATCTGACATTGCTGAAGTATCTCTCTTAACATTGATGCTATTTTTTTATTTATTTTCTTATATAATCAGTTGTTGTCGTCAACGTCGTAACCTTTTCTATTATTCTTGTGGTGGTGCTTTTTGCTCTGGTGACCGGTTTGAGACAGCTTTCCACGCTGATTTATCCTTTTGCGAGCATATTCTTCTCTCCATAAATATTGCATCCATTTGATCGTGCGCTCTCCCCCAACATTCCCCTCCACAACTGAACCATACTTTGATGCCCCAGGATGTTTTGTAGCTATCTATTCCTTCTTTTAGTCAAGTTGAACCAAAAATTCCTTTTCTACCCAATGCAGTTCAGTATCTCTTCATTATTTAAACGATCTACTCTTCAGCATTCCTGTCTAGTAACAAACTTGGAAAATAAATGGTCTGTAACTGCAAAAGGCAACCAATAATAATTGGTTACGGCCCCGTCCACAATCGTAACCGAATCCTGCCTTCCATTGACTACCAGGTTTCATTCATATCTACAAATTTATTTCTCGACATTGTCATCCTGGTGACCAACACATTTCTCCCAACCAGAGACCAGTTTGTCGATATCGTTACTGTAGAATGTTTGACATTGTTGACGGAGCTACGGTGTCAATTCTGCTTGCACCACACCATTACTATCAAAATGAAGTCCTTGAAGGTGTTCTTTAAATTATGGAAACAACCGAAAATCTTATGGGGCCAAGTTGGGAATGCATATAGGATGATAGATGACGGTGAACGCGAGGTGTCGGATACTTGCAGATGTCTCAGCGCTCGTGTGCTGGCGTTGTTGTGCTGAAGTAGGCGGCGCCCCACCTGCGGAGGAAGTTCGACACATACAAGGTTTGAGGTATTACTTTTCAGGGCTCCTTTTACTTACTCCATAGTCACTTGTTTTCCCTCCTCGTCCTCCTCCCCAATAACAAAACTAGTCTGCTACTGCCAGTGCAGTATGTCTTCATCTGATTTCCTTAGTATCACCTGATTAAACTCGACTACATTCCATTATTCTCGTTTTACTTTTCTTCTCGACCAGATTCCCAGAACACTGTCTCTTCCGTTGAACTGATCTTCCAAGTGCTTCGCCGCCTCTGGAAAAATCCTTATACATATGGAATGTGAACATTGCTCCACCTGACTGATTTTCTATATCCGTTAAGTTTAAATATATCTTATTGTTTGGTGATAATGATATATTTTGTAAAGCAGTATTTTACTTTTGGAAATTCTGAAAATTACAGATACAGTAAATCACGTGCTCTTAAAATTTTGATCCCATTCATATCTGTTCCACGATTGAGCCTAATACTTCTGCGTAAATAACATTTTGTCTTCTTATGTATTTTGTTATTTAGGAAACGTTGGTACACAGAAATATAAATATAAGAAGCACAAGTTTTCGCAAGGTTTCAAAAATGCAGCATCACAATTTGGTAATGCCGACTATTTTTTGTATTTAGTAATCTATAGCTTTACTGGAAGAAACATTTTTGTTGATGAAATACGTAAGATGCAAATTTTGTTTCTGCAATAAACTTCGCGTACTTGATCAGAAAACACAGTGCAATTTTGTGAGCCTAAAAATGCAGCCATAATAACAGACCCGAATATTAACGCTAATTAAAGGATTCACATTAAGCAATTATGCATAACAGCTCCATTTTAAAACGGTTGTAAATATTGTCCGCAGTTACTGTCTTTAGTATCAGTAAATGTGTAATTAGGCTATATATTTATTTCAGGTTGGTGCATACGTTCGTATCGTTTTTGTTCTGCATGTTGATCTTCCGGTTGCTATGCGTTTAGTTAGCTACTAGCTTTGCGCGTTGTGCTTTGTTCGCATACACTGTATGGTCCGCACAGATATTTTTATGTTTAACGAATTGTTATGTTATTCACAAATTCCACATTAATCAAGGCCATATAAGCATGGTCTTTCCCGAATGTACTTCTAACCAAAAAGAAATTCTGGTAGCTGGGGTCAGAGGTCTTTGTTAATCTTGCCTTTTGTGTTCATTTAGTGGTATTTCCACAGAAACTATCATCCCCTAACACAGATTACCTTAGAAGTCAAATACGAATTTTCGTAGATTTTCTTTTAAAATGTTTTAATACGCCGTTAACTGAATATTTTCATCCCCTATCTCACCCTCTTAGGGGTCGAATTTCCAAAAAGCAATGAAACACGTAATTTATGATTTTCAAGCGAGAATCCAAGCTCCAATTTTCATAGACTTAGCTTCAAAAATACTTTCACAATGAAATATTTCCATTAAAGCCGTCGTCCCTTGCTTTATCCCCTTAGGGGTTCAATTTTCCAAAAACGCTGAAACACATATTTCTTATTTTCGGTCGAGAAACAAAGAAACCAATTTTCGCAGTTCTAGTTTCAAAATTGGTTTAATACCGACATTTTACAAAAGCCTTTCATCTCCTATTTCATCCCCTTAGGAGGGCAATTTGGAATTCTCCCTTCTTAAATGATGTTTACAGTATAAGTTTCATATCCTCTCTAAATTTCGAGTTCCTATCCATAGTGGTTTCGGCTGGGCAATGGTGAGTCTGGCCGTATTTCACACCCTTAAGAGTTGAATTTCCTAAAACAGTGAAACTCTCATTTTTTCAGTTTCTATCGGAGAATCAAGTCCCAGATTTCATAGACTTAGCTTGAGAAATGTTTGCATAATGAAATATTTCATAAAAACTTTCATCCCCAATTTCAGCATCAGATGAGTTGAATTAACAAAAACAACGAAACACGTTTTTTTTAACCGAGAAGAAAAATTTCGCAGACTTGGATTTAAATACTCTTTTATTATGAATTATTTCCTAAAACATTTCATCCCCTATTTAACTCCCTTGGGATTGAATTTCCAAAAATATTGAAATACGTACTTTCTTTATTTGCAACCAAGGTGTCAAATATCAATTTTAATAGTGGTAGCTTTGTTCTTTAATAAAGATTTCTTTACAAAAAACAACTTTCACCCATCATTTCACCCCCATAGAGTCTAAATTTCCAAAAATTCTGAAGCATTCATTTCCTTATTTTTGACCGAGAAACTAAATACCAATTTTCGTAGGTCTAGCTTCAAAATTGCCTTAACATCGACATATTTTCACAAAGCCCTTCACCATCCATTTCATCCCCTTCAGGATGTAATATCGAAAAATTCCTTCTTAAACGACACCTTGAAACCTTCCCGTCTCCTCTATATCTCTTTTTTTGTTACACAAACTTCCCTTCTGCAATAACCTATGAAACCTTACCTTAGAATTTCTATCTCTTGCTTAATACACTCCTGGAAATTGAAATAAGAACACCGTGAATGCATTGTCCCAGGAAGGGGAAACTTTATTGACACATTCCTGGGGTCAGATACATCACATGATCACACTGACAGAACCACAGGCACATAGACACAGGCAACAGAGCATGCACAATGTCGGCACTAGTACAGTGTATATCCACCTTTCGCAGCAATGCAGGCTGCTATTCTCCCATGGAGACGATCGTAGAGATGCTGGATGTAGTCCTGTGGAACGGCTTGCCATGCCATTTCCACCTGGCGCCTCAGTTGGACCAGCGTTCGTGCTGGACGTGCAGACCGCGTGAGACGACGCTTCATCCAGTCCCAAACATGCTCAATGGGGGACAGATCCGGAGATCTTGGTGGCCAGGGTAGTTGACTTACACCTTCTAGAGCACGTTGGGTGGCACGGGATACATGCGGACGTGCATTGTCCTGTTGGAACAGCAAGTTCCCTTGCCGGTCTAGGAATGGTAGAACGATGGGTTCGATGACGGTTTGGATGTACCGTGCACTATTCAGTGTCCCCTCGACGATCACTAGTGGTGTACGGCCAGTGTAGGAGATCGCTCCCCACACCATGATGCCGGGTGTTGGCCCTGTGTGCCTCGGTCGTATGCAGTCCTGATTGTGGCGCTCACCTGCACGGCGCCAAACACGCATACGACCATCATTGGCACCAAGGCAGAAGCGACTCTCATCGCTGAAGACGACACGTCTCCATTCGTCCCTCCATTCACGCCTGTCGCGACACCACTGGAGGCGGGCTGCACGATGTTGGGGCGTGAGCGGAAGACGGCCTAACGGTGTGCGGGACCGTAGCCCAGCTTCATGGAGACGGTTGCGAATGGTCCTCGCCGATACCCCAGGAGCAACAGTGTCCCTAATTTGCTGGGAAGTGGCGGTGCGCTCCCCTACGGCACTGCGTAGGATCCTACGGTCTTGGCGTGCATCCGTGCGTCGCTACGGTCCGGTCCCAGGTCGACGGGCACGTGCATCTTCCGCCGACCACTGGCGACAACATCGATGTACTGTGGAGACCTCACACCCCACGTGTTGAGCAATTCGGCGGTACGTCCACCCGGCCTCCCGCATGCCCACTATACGCCCTCGCTCAAAGTCCGTCAACTGCACATACGGTTCACGTCCACGCTGTCGCGGCATGCTACCAGTGTTAAAGACTGCGATGGAGCTCCGTATGCCACGGCAAACTGGCTGACACTGACGGCGGCGGTGCACAAATGCTGCGCAGCTAGCGCCATTCGACGGCCAACACCGCGGTTCCTGGTGTGTCCGCTGTGCCGTGCGTGTGATCATTGCTTGTACAGCCCTCTCGCAGTGTCCGGAGCAAGTTTGGTGGGTCTGACACACCGGTGTCAATGTGTTCTTTTTTCCCAGGAGTGTAATAACAAATGAAATCTTCCCTTTGAAATTAATTCTCTTTCTCAATCTTCGCATACAAATTTAAATGCTGCTTATTAATAAGTGATTTCCTGATTCTTTCGAAGAAAACATAGAATGTGTCGTCGTCGTGGCTCTCAGTCGTTACCTGCAATAACCCAAAACTGTTCCTCACCTTTTTTACAGTTACTGGAACGCCATCTGACTGCTACATCGAACTGCGACATGAATATACCTACTCTGTTTTACTATATTAGCTGCTGGTGGGGTGTCATAGTAAGTGGCTGTATTTATTACCAAAGCTGACATTATTCTTTAATAGCAAAACTGACGTTATTCTTTAATTAATTTGACTGAAGTTACGTAATTCATAGTTAAACTTTTTCTTGACAACAATAAAATTTTGCAAAGTTTTACGTTGATGGTTTTTGAGATGGATTATAATCAGTAATGCAATATTGCTGGCAAAAATTATTTATATCCTGAATGAAATGATTTTACAAACGTTCAAATGGGACTTAGGTTTTACAATAGTGTTACAAGTAGCATTGCGCAAACATACCTTCAGTAGTCTTTAGTTTCTCATAATAATGATTCAATAATATTAGTTCCTCTTATGATAATAGTTAGCTGATGTCTCTGTACGTCTGTTTATAATCTCTTGTGAATCATAGCTGGTGGCTGGCAGACACACCGCTCCTCTCAACCTCTCGCTTCAGACCTGCTACCGACTCGCTTCACATCTCGCTTACTACTGACTTCCTACGAACGCTAAAGTGCGGTCTCTCCTGCCAACAATGCTTTCTGGTGCAGACAATCCCTGCCACCATTACAAAATGTATCAATGCGAGCTCTTTCCCGCTCTTTTCTCAAAATGTATCCATACGCTGTCTCTCCCGCCCTTTTTAAAATTATATAAATGTGCGGTCTCTCTTGCCAACAACACTTTGCTGCAGACATTCTCTGCTACCACAATTATTTCCAACATGACAAATATTAATTATTTCTACTTAATCCTATTAATAAAATATAAACATCTTTCACAAATTGTGGTTTGATAATAGACAGTAGAAATATACACGTCTTACAACCTACAATGTAAGATCAAAACCTTCTGTAAATTTCATGTTTCCGGTTTGGGCTGGACGATGACGTGTCAGTCATTGAGTCAGCAATTCCCTTTAGTGTACAGAGAAGACAGTCATTTTTTATTTGTACTACTGGCCATTAAAGTTGCTACACCACGAATATGACGCGTTACGGACGCGAAATTTAACCGACAGGAAGAAGATGCTGTGATATGCAAATAATTAACTTTTCAGAGCATCCACACAAGGTTGGCGCCGGTTGCGACACCTACAACGTGCTGACATGCGGAAAGTTTCCAACCGATTTCTCATACACAAGCAGCAGTTGACCAGCGTTTCCTGGTGGAACGTTGCTGTGATGCCTCGTGTAAGGAGGAGGAATGCGTACCATCACGTTTCCGACTTTGATAAAGGTCAGATTGTAGCCTATCGCGATTGCGATTTATCGTATCCCGACATAGCTGCTCGCGTTGGTCGAGATCCAATGACTGTTAGCAGAATATGGAATTGGTGGGTTCCGGAGGGTAATACGGAACGCCGTGCTGGATCCCAACGGCCTCGTATCACTAGCAGTCGAGATAACAGGCATCCGCATGGCTGTAACGGATCGTGCAGCCACGTCTCGATCCCTGAGTCAACCGATGCCGATATTTGCAAGACAACAACCATCTGCACGAACAATTCGACGACGTTTGCAGCAGCATGCACCATCAGCTCGGAGACCATGGTTGCAGTTACTCTTCACGCTGCATCACAGACAGGAGCGCCTGCGACGGTGTACTCAACGACGAAGCTGGGTGCACGAATGGCAAAACGTCATTTTTTCGTATGAATCCAGGTTCTGTTTACAGCATCACGATGGTCGCATCCGTGTTTGGCGACATCGCGCTGAACGCACATTGGAAGCGTGTATTCGTCATCGCCATACTGGCGTATCACCCGGCGTGATGGTATGGGCTGCCATTGGTTACACGTCTCGGTCACCTCTTGTTCTCATTGACGGCACTTTGAACAGTGGACGTTACATTTCAGATGTGTTACGACCCGTGGCTCTACCCTTCATTCGATCCCTGCGAAACCCAACATTTCAGCAGGATAATGCACGACCGCATGTTAAAGGTACCGTACGGGCCTTTCTGGATACAGAAAATGTTCGGCTGCTGCCCTAGGCAGCACATTCTTCAGATCTCTAACCAATTCAAAACGTCTGGTGAATTGTGGCCCAGCAACTGACTCGTCACAATACGCCAGTCATTGATGAACTATGGTACAGTGTTAAAGCTGCATGGCAGCTGTACCTGTACACGCCATTTGACTTAATGTCCAGGCGTATCAAGGCCGTTATTACGGCCAGAGGTGGTTGTTGTGGGTACTGATTTCTCAGTATTTATGCGCGCAAATGGCGTGAAAATGTAATCACATGTGAGTTCTAGTATAATATATTTGTCCAATGAATACCCGTTTATCATCTGCATTTGTTCGTGGTGCAGCAGTTTTATTGGCTACTAGTATTACTTACAACTGAAGTCTCAGTTACGTGGATCTGCTGTGTTTTATTTAACTTATCAAAAAAACGCTACGAACTTATGCACCAACCTAATGTTTTGTCAGTTATTTCAGTAAAAACTCCTTCGCTAGTCTTTAAATAGGCGTCACGGAGAACGGCAACGACAGTCACTGGCCATTTGCAACAGATCTCCAGTCACTGTTCATGAGCTACGCTCTAGTACGGTATAGCTATTAGAATTTTTAATGGTCTTGATCGCAATATAATGTGGTAACAACTACATATAACAGGTTCCGGTTGAGTAGCTACCATCCATAGATCATGCTTGCAGTATAATTAGTAAAATGGTTCAAATGGCTCTGAGCAATATGCGACTTAACTTCTGAGGTCATTAGTCGCCTAGAACTTAGAACTAATTAAACGTAACTAATCTAAGGATATCACACACATCCATGACCGAGGCATGATTCGAACCTGCGACCGGTCGCGCGGTTCCAGACTGTAGTGCCTAGAACCGCTCGGACACTCCGGCCGGCAATATGTGAATCATCGGAGTTGAAATTCCCGTAGTGGGTAGAGACGACCAGCGTACATCAGTGTTGTTCATATTTAGTGATGGTATGAGGGCTGGTAGGGTATGTAAGAGACGTACACAGCGTCAGATGTTGAGTGATCACTGTGGAGAATAGAGACATACCACGTACAGATGTGAGGCAGCGTTGTCAGCATCTGAGTTTGAAACAAGCCTCCTTGCGGGATCTCCATTTGGCAAGCTGGCCGAATCATGCAAGATGTATATTAATGTAGAATCAGAACGTGGCTGTGGCCTGGTGGTGGCAGGAATGGGAATATGAAGGCATATGTACTGCTTGCCAATGTCCCTGTCTACCACACCTGATGAGCTCAACCAAGCACCACCGTATTGTGCACCAAGTACATGGTAACGCCTTCACACCTGCCTCTGCCACCAGAGAACGAGTAACTGGCCCCCAGCGACATTCTGTGTCACCCCTGCACCATTGGTCGAAGATTAGCAGCTACTGGACAATGGAATATCTGCCCCACACATAGGGCTGCCATTAACACCACAAGACTAACAGATGCATTTGTCGTGACCAGGAAGTGTGGACTGCTGACGCACAATGGCCTGGTATGGTTCCTTTGAGAGGACACGGCTGACGTCCTTCCTCATCGTTCCCTAGTCCAATGGGACCAATGTCCTCACTGCTTCGTCCCCTCCTGCAAAGAAACCAACCAACCAAGGCATCCCACTGTTTTCGTCGATGTATCGTGTTTCTGTACCACCTCCAAGTGACCATTGGCGGCGAGTATTGTCAAGACTTGGGAAGAGTCCTCTGTCGCCAGGACACCAGACAGCAAAGATGAAGTATGAAGATTGATTAGAAGGCAGTGGACCAAGCATCCCCATCACGAGAGAGGCCAGAGACACACCCACAAGCAACAAGCCGCCAACGCCCACTCGACAGCGTGTATTTAGGCGGCCTCCTCTGAGCAAAGGGTGGAGGTTCGAGTCGTCCCTCGGACATGGGTGTGTGTGTGTGTGTGTGTGTTTGTCCTTAGGATAATTTAGGTTAAGTAGTGTGTAAGCTTAGGGAGTAATGAGCTTAGCAGTTAAGTCCCATAAGGTTTCACACACATTTGAACATTTTTGAGCAAAGGGCTTCACATGCTCAGTCAGTCATCCAGTTTGGCATCTGTCAGTTTACTCACAGAGCGGGTTTAATTCACCACAGGCTACAACAGTACATAGCGACCAGATTAGTGACTGTAGCAGGACTAGTTAGTTAGTTAGTTGTTTTAGGGAAGGAGACCAGACAGCGTGGTCATCGGTCTCATCGGATTAGGGAAGGATGGGGAAGGAAGTCGGCCGTGCCCTTTCAGAGGAACCATCCCGGCATTTGCCTGGAGTGATTTAGGGAAATCACGGAAAACCTAAATCAGGATGGCCGGACGCGGGATTGAACCGTCGTCCTCCCGAATGCGAGTCCAGTGTCGAACCACTGCGCCACCTCGCTCGGTGTAGCAGGACTAGTTTACCTCAGCCAGAATTGTACTTTGCATTAGTCTGCAAGAGGACTGTTACTGATGAGCTTGTACCACAACACATGGACTCCATTCAAGTTAAGTAACTGTTTCCAGTTCATGTAAATAAAAAACTGTATTAATGCACATGCGCATTTATGTTGTAGAAAGAGGATACCGGCCACCCATAACAACATCCTCTCCATTGCATCCTTGCGGTACAACACTCTAAAGTCCCATTTTAGCAGTGTTTTGGAGAGAAACAGTGGTGCTATTCATGGTGTGGTATGACTTCTGATTGTGTTTGGTTGTGGTTGAGGGAACTACCATGCCACAACAGCGTATCAGAGAAATCATGAATCCTCACGTGTTGCCTTTCATGTGACAGAACCTTGGTGCCACTTTTCAATAGGACAATGCTATTCCACAAATGGCACTTGTTCCTATAAGCAGACAGCATGATGCTGCAGTTCTGCCATGCCTAGCAAGATTCTCACAGCTGTCCCCAACAGAACATGTGTGGTACTAGCGTAGACATAAACTCCATCCCAGTGCAGTTATTCAGGATATCAAGGGGCATTTACAGAAGCCATAGGCCATCTTATCTCAGGAGAGGCTACAATGGCTGTATGACATCCTACCCAACCAAATCAGCACATGGATCCAGGCCATAGGGGAGCCAAAATCAGAGTGGGCATACTCAGCTATTTGTAAATTTAGTAATCGCTGAAGTAACATCCCATAGTCTCTCACTGCGTGAAACGTCATTGCGTTTATTTCTCCTCTGGTGGGTTCTTCACTTTTTGTCATGCAGTGTAGATTACAATCCTTCGTGACTATATAGATTAGTTGCAAGATTTTGGGAAACCAATGAACAACGAGAGCTGCACGCTGACGATCATATACGCTGTTCATAAAATAACTATACTGCCACCGTCATCCAAATTTCTGACGTGTCACCTTGGTTACTGAAAAAATTTACCAGTATCTATTTCATCAGCAGTCGAGGCAAAGACGATATCATGCTATGGTTTTAAGACCATTAACCTTATGCATTCTTTATGTGCGTACTACTATTTCCGCGCTCTACTGTTCCTTACAGTTCCACGTTAACTAGTCCTAGATGCAGTAGCATGTGTCCCACTAAAATGATGGATAACACACGTGGTCCATTTAGTAATCTCCATGAATTCCAGTCGAAACGTTCACTGAGAATCTCAACTGGTAACTTCCAGAAAATTGCATAGTGGTGTCGAAACTGTATTTATCATTTCCGACTACAGATTCCTTATTGCAGAATGTTCCGAATTTCATCCACTACAGTCTTCCAAATTTTTAAAACGTCATTCTATATCACGCTGTATATTTAAACAGTATAAGCAGAGTCATTTAGTGACGATATCCGTAGGGATTATACTGTACTTGTATAGCATAATATTACAAGCTAACAAAGAAGTACTAGTGAATTCGTAGTAAACTACAAATGAAAAACTTACAAACGACAGAATATACAAACTTTAAGTTTCAGCCTTTTCCTGCACGGATTTTTATCGATAGGCTTCTGTAAGAAGCTACTGCAGTTAGTTTACTGCACTACTACATCAAAGTTCCCTACACATTTCATGTGGGCTTCCATCTTACCAAAAACACGTAACACAAAGTCCCTCTTATGGAACGCAGACATAAGGCATCACAACCAGGTAATACAAATGGAAGCCCTGTATTCACTGAAACACTGTCCATCACCAACCACAGTCCAATTGAAAGGTTGGAGATCAAAGAAAAGAAGATATTAAGAAAAATCCCAGGCTCTAGAATCCACAACACAAAATTCATTAACATGAGAAACGAAACCTTGAGCTGATTTTTATCCACTTGAGAATTTGGGGTAAGGTCCAACGTAAAATGAACACATTTCATAAGACAAAGACTTTAATACCTTTCTAAACCGGTTGCCTATAATAAAGAAATATTTACGCGATTTAGGCCGTTCCGGTAATTAAGTCCCAAAGTTTAAAACTTTGCTTTTGGGCTCTTGTAATGTTTGATCAAATAATGAAGTTGTATGTTCGACCGTAACTGACAGCCCTTTGTTTTGGCCCCTTTCCACATAGAGTGGTCCATTGATAGTGACCGTGCCAAATATCTCACGAAATAAGCGTCAAACGAAAAAACGACAAAAAACGAAACTTGTCGAGCTTGATGGGGGAAACCAGATGGCGCTATGATTGGCCCGCTAGATGGCACTGCCATAGACCAAACGGATATCAACTGCGTTTTTTTAAAAATAGAAACCCCCATTTTTATTACATATTCGTGTAGTACGTATAATGTTTTAGTTGGACCACTTTTTTCGCTTTGTGATAGATGGTGCTGTAATAGGCACAAACGTATACGTACGTGGTATCACGTAACATTCCGCCAGTGCGGACGGTATTTGCTTCGTGATACATTACCCGTGTTAAAATGGACCGTTTACCAATTGCGGAAAAGGTCGATAACGTCTTGATGTATGGCTATTGTGATCAAAATGCCCAACGGGCGTGTGCTACGTATGCTGCTCGGTATCCTGGACAACATCGTCTATATGTCCGGACTGTTCGCCGGATAGTTACCTTATTTAAGGAAACAGCAAGTGTTCAGCCACATGTGAAACGTCAACCACGACCGCACTTCAGTAGCAGACAAATTGCGCGAGAATCGGGAATCTCAAAAACGTCGGTGTTGAGAATGCTACATCAACATCGATTTCACCCGTACCATATCTCTATGCACCAGGAATTGCATGGCGACGACTTTCAACGTCGTGTACAATTCTGCCACTGGGCACAAGAGAAATTACGGGACGATGACAGATTTTTTGCACGCGTTCTATTTAGCGACGAAGCAAAACAATGTTCAAATGCGTGTGAAATCTTATGTGCCTTAACTGCTTAGGTCATCAGTCCCTACGCTTACACACTAATTAACCTAAATTATCCTAAGGACGAACACACACATCCATGCCCGAGGGAGGACTCGAACCTCCGTCAGGACGAGCCGCACAGTCCATGACTGCATCGCCTGAGACCGCTCGCCTAATCCCGCGCGACAGCGACGAAGCATCATTCACCAACAGCGGTAACGTAAACCGGCGTAATATGCACTATTGGGCAACAGAAAATCCGCGATGGCTGCGACAAGTGGAACATCAGCGACCTTGGCGGGTTAATGTATGGTGTAGCATTATGGGAGGAAGGATAATTGGCCCCCATTTTACCGATGGCAATCTAAATGAAGCAATGTATGCTGATTTCCTACGTAATGTTTTACCGATGTTACTACAAAATGTTTCACTGCATGACAGAATGGCGATGTACTTCCAATATGATGGATGTCCGGCACATAGCTCGCGTGCGGTTGAAGCGGTATTGAATAGCGTATTTCATGAGAGGTGGATTGGTCGTCGAAGCACGTTCACCGGATGTGACGTCCCTGGATTTCTTTCTATGGGAAAAGTTGAAGGATATTTGCCATCGTGATCCATCGACAACGCCTGACAACATGCGTCAGCGCATTGTGAATGCATGTGCGAACATTACGGAAGGCGAACTACTCGCTGCTGAGGGGAATGTCGTTACACGTATTGCCAAATGCGTTGATGTTGACGGACATCATTTTGAGCATTTATTGCATTAATGTGGTATTTACAGGTAATCACGGTGTAACAGCACGCGTTTTGAGAAATGGTAAGTTCACAAAGGTACATGTATCGCATTGGAACAACCGAAAGAAAATGTTCAAACGCACCCAAGTTCTGTATTTTAATTTAAAAAACCTACCTGCTACCAACTGTTCGTCTAAAATTGTGAGCCATATGTTTGTGACTATTACAGCGCAATGCATCACAAAGCTAAAAAAGTGGTCCAACTAAAACATTGATATTTCCTTACGTAATTCACGAATATGTAATAAAAATGGTGGTTCCTATTTTAAAAACGCAGTTGATATCCGTTTGACCTATGGCAGCGTCATAGATCAGAGCAACCATAGCGCCATGTGGTTTGCCCCCTTGAAGCTAGACGAGTTTCGTTGTTTGTAGTTTTTTGTTGGACGCTTATTTCGTGAGATATTTGGCCCGCTCACTATAAATAGACCACCCTATATATATATATATATATATATATATATATATATATATATTGTTAACACTGAATATAGATTTAAGTGTCAGGAAGTCGTTTCTGAAATTATTTGTATGGAGTTTAACCATGTATGGAAGTGAAACGTGGATGGTAAATAGTTTAGACAAGAAGAGAGTAGAAGCTTTCGAAATGTGGTGCTACAGAAGAATGCTGAAGATTAGATGGGTAGATCACATAACTAATGAGGAGGTATTGTATAGAATTGGTACAACTTGACTAGAAGAAGGGTTTAGTCGGTAGGGAATACTCTGAGGCATCAAAGGATCACCTATCTAGTATTGGAGGGCAGCGTGGAGGGTAAAAATCGTAGAGGGAGACCAAGAGGTGAATACACTAAACAGATTCAGAAGGATGTAGGTTGCAGTAGGTACTGGGAGATGAAGAAGCTTGCACAGGATAGAGTATCATGGAGAGCTGCAGCAAACCAGTCTCTGGACTGAAGACCACAACAACAATAACGGTTACTTATACGAGGGCCGTTCAGAAAGTAACCTCCGGTTGATTTAAAAAAATACACCACGTTAAATAAAAATATTTTAATATGTACATCTTACAACTACATCTTTGCACTATTTTTCTACATAGTCTCCATAGCGATTGAGGCACTTATAGTATCTCTTCACAAGCTTTGAAATTCCTTCTGCATAAAAATCACCCACTTGTGCCTGGAGCCAGCCTGTGACCGCATCTTTGAGCTCTTCGTCGTCATCAAACCGCTGTGACCCGAGCCATTTCTTCAAATGCATGAAGAGGTGATAATCACTTGGCGCCAGGTCTGGGCTGTAAGGTGGAAGGTTGATAACGTCCCACTTGAAGGACTCAAGAAGGGCCGTTGTTCTGCGAGCAGAGTGAGGACGGGCGTTATCGTGCAAAAAAACGATACCGGAAGTCAGCATACCACGGCGTTTGTTCTGTATAGCCCGTCGTAACTTTTTTATTGTTTCACAGTACACGTCTTGATTAATGGTCGTACCACGTTCCATGAATTCAACCAACAACACCCCTTTGGCATCCCAAAACACCGTTGCCATCAGTTTTCTGGCAGAAAAATCTTGCGAGGCTTTTCTTGGTTTGGTAGGCGAATTTGAATGTGCCCACATCTTTGATTGTTCTTTTGTCTCAGGGTTCACGTACTTAATCCAGGTTTCGTCACCGGTCACGATTCTGTTTAACAATGGTTCTCCTTCGTCCTCATAACGTGACAGGAAGTCTAATGCAGAGGCCATTCTTTGAGTTTTGTGGTGGTCGGTAAGAGTTTTGGGCACCCATCGTGCACAGAACTTACGGTAACCCAATCTTGCTGTCATTATCTCGTACAAGAGAGTCTTAGAAATCTGTGGAAAACCAGTAGACAACTCCGACATTGAGAAACGTCGATTTTCACGAACTTTTGCATCAACTGTCTGAACGAGTTCGTCAGTCACCAATGATGGTCTACCACTCCTCTCTTCATCATGAACGTTTTCTCGTCCACTTTTAAATAAACGTACCCATTCACGGACAACTCCTTCACTCACTCATAACTCTTGGTCTGTACACGGCACAAAGCTCACGATGAATAGCTGCTGCAGAATATCCTTTGGCTGTAAAAAACCTTATGACAGCACGCACTTCACATTTGGCGGGGTTTTCTATTGCAGCACACATTTCAAACTGCCACAAAAACTAAACTAGCGCAGGTACGACGTTCACTCGACCACGGCTTGATGCCGACTGACCTGTTGAGTGCGTGAACGCACAGATGGCGTCGCTACTCCCCCCCCACAACCCGCACTGTGACCAATCGGACGTTACTTTCTGAACCGCCCTCTTAGTAGTCAGGGGTAATCTGCGGTAGTTTTAGAACTCCGTCCACACGTAAATGGTACTGACGGAAATTATAGTGCCATATTTGGTTACAGTGTTGCCAAATTGCATCTCTTTGACGTGCATTTTCTATCGAAATTAAGCATGGCACGAAATTTGACGTTTCCTACTGTTAGTACGCAAAGAATCGTACTGTGACGTCAGAGTGAGCAAACATCAGTTCGCGGTTTATATAGAAATTCGGGACATTCAAGCTCTCCATTTTTTGTCGGTGGAAGTGTGAACGGCTGCTTGGCCTAGTTTAGGGGGAAAGATTTGGACGACATTGCCGTTGCCGCTATACGACTAGCACTTGTCGCTGCGTATAAGGGCAGAGAATGGTATACCGATCTCGAGACAAGTGCTCCAATAAATAATAAGGAACTGCTGTTTACCTCCTGCGAAGACGACAATGTCGGGCTCTCGAGCCATCGAGGTTTAGCGATGCCGCGGCGCGCGTTCTCTGCCCGCCGCCTGCTGGCCCGGGGAGCGATATTCGTCCATGGCTGTGCGAGATAGACGGAGCGGCACAGGACAGGGCCTTTGAGGCGGGCCCGGACGCCGCGTCTTTTTACACACACACACACACACACACACACACACACACACACACACACATATATATATATATATATATATATATATATATATATGTATATATATATTGTGTGTGTGTGTGCTTGTATTTATTGAAGCTCCCTGCTAAACCCGCAGGACAGGACCACCCTGTGTATATATAATCTTAAGGAAACGGATAAGGACTTAAGAGAACTCAAAATCGCAGAAAATATGCGAAATATGTGCATAGATAAAAGTACAAGAAAATAAGCAAAGGCATGGAAGTGACATGGAAGTGAGGTTCCAAGCCGAAATGAAAACCAGACGAAAATCCAAATCAATAAAGTAGAAAGGAGAGCAAGCTCAGAAAGAATGAAAGAATACGTGGACCATAGAAAGACTTAAAAAACTAAAAAATTATTCGATTTTACTAACCACAAAGCCGGATGAAACGAAAGAACAAAGAAAAGTGTTCCACTACGTTGAGGATATTAAAATTAATGAATGTGTTATACATACAAAGGAATGTAGATTTGTAGAAAGTAATAGAATAAGTGTATATTATCCGATATTACGATATTTTCTAAATTTCCTTGGTCTACCAGAACAAAGGGTCGTAATAATCACAATACACCATTGTTGCATGGTAAAACGTATCTCGTCTCAAGATTTGACAACACAGTCTCAAAACTTTCTTTTAAAAGCTATGAGCCTATTGTTACTACGATTCGAAGTATGTTGCTGCAAATGTAAACCTAGATGATAGTGCCTCTATCACAGACGCTTAAAATTTTTGTGAGTAATAAATTTTGTGTAATGATCGTGTAGGATAAGGCACAAGAATTAATACGCTGAACTGTCACTGATGTTTGGTAGTAAAATTCCATAACGTCTTCTTTGATGCTGCAGGATAAAAAGAAATATGTTCAGTCACGATAAAATTGAGAAAAAGAAGGAGAGGGCTGCTTCAGAGTACGTAGCCACTGAAATGAGAAATTAGTTTTACGATGAAAGCGCAGTGTACAAGAAATAGCCGTTCATATCAAAGTCCAACAGGTCACATAGTCAGGATATGAGCGTAGGGGAGCAGATGCAAGAATTTAGCATCGTCACACTTGATAAAATCCAGGTGGAGGTGGTTGGCTGTTGCCTTCCCCCGACCTGTGATGAAGTGTCAGGTTTATATCTGTGCCGTGTCGATGATTATGATGCACCTAGCTTAACGTCCCCAACTGACAGGTCACCATCAGCAGTGTCAAATGCTCCCACATCACGAGACACTGCGGAGAAGTTTGAAATTTAAACCAGGACGTTGGCGTAAATTCTGGTCATCAGGAAATTTACGTCGCCCTGTCTCCCCGTCTTGCCGGCTAAATAATCACGGCGAGAACACGTTAAGTGCCATAACCCAATTTCCCAGCAATTTTCGGTCAGTATAAGAGGAACCAAAATAAGCGAACACGTGTCTCGACTTATCCGTAGATACTCGAACATTTCTGAGAAAACCACCATAAAAGTCTCCGACGTAATTTAGAGGGCATTTAGCGCGCTATAAGATCTGCCCAACTCGTGGCATTGTGGCTGGTGTCACGGTCTCTTGCGTTCCGTATTCGAAGCCCAGTTATTGTTTTCATTTATTCTATTTTATTTTTCTCATTCATCTACTCACGTCCGTAGAAAGTTACTACAAGGTTTCTTATCAAGACATTATACACATTTATAATAAACGTGTGTATGGTATTTTCAGGGGTTATTATTCTTTTAAATTCACATGTTCTTATATCTCATCCTTATATTAATTCCTAATTCTCATGTTTTATTCTTATGTTCGTCCTTCAGGAAGATTTTGTGCATTCCCTTGGTTGATACCTGTGGTAGAAACATTCGAAACGTAGAAATTCGGAGGACCACTAGGATCGAGCGAAGGCATGATTACCACAATAATGTTTTTTTCTTATTAATCTCATTTGCGAAAGAAATGATATTAACATTGATGAAGCTTTAACGCATTGGCAATAACTTAGCGGCAAACAATCCATAACGGGCCAGTTTTCCGGAAACCGGACATTGTAACCGATTATAAACCAAGATATACTATAGGAATTTCACCGAATACAATTACATATAATTTTTCCATTCATTCATTCTTTCCTTATTTTTTTTTAAATTAATTCACCAGACATACAATTAGTAGACGAACAATGGCAACGTTATATTAGTATTGTTGTTGTTGTTGTCCTCAGATCTGAGACTGCTTTGATGCAGCTCTCCATGCTACTCTATCCTGTGCAAGCTGCATCATCTCCCCGTACCTACTGCAACGTACATCCTTCTGAATCTGCTTAGTGTATTGATCTCTTGGTCTCCCTCTACGATTTTTACTCCCTCCACGCTGACCTCCAATGCTAAATTTGTGATCCCTTGATGCCTCAAAACATGTCCTACCAACCGATACCTTCTTCTAGTCGAGTTGTGTCACAAACTTCTCTTCTCCCAAATTCTATTCAATACCTCCTCATTAGTTATGTGATCTACCCATCTAATCTTCAGCATTCTTCTGCAGCACCACATTTCGAAAGCTTCTGCTCTCTCCTTGTCCAAACTATTTATCGTCCCCGTTTCACTTCCATACGTGACTATACTCCATACAAGCACTTTCAGAAACGACTTCCTAACACTTAAATCTATACTCGATGTTAACAAATTTCTCTTCTTCAGAAACGCTCACACAGTAAAGCTGCATGCCCTCGGGAAAAATTGCGGCTGTAGTTTCCCCTTGCTTTCAGCCGTTCGCAGTACCAGCACAGCAAGGCCGTTTTGGCTAGTGTTGCAAGGCCAGATCAGTCAATCATCTAGAGTCTCGATTCTAGACTGTTGCCCCTGCAACTACTGAAAAGGCCGCTGCCCCTCTTCAGGAATCACACGTTCATATTAGCATACACAGGAAAATGTTTGTGCAGTATCTTCTACCGGTTGGGTAGCTAAATGAGAAAACAGTCGGGTTCGAATATGGGGCGCAAAAGTGCGAAGCCATGATGCTAGCCATTGTGCCACAGTTTCGGTTGAACCATTTATTCGCTAAAAGCCGTCTAAAGAACGCTGGAAACTATGAGGGTCGTTTCCTCACAAACGGTCGAATACCTACGGATAAGCGGAGACACATGTTCGCTTATTTTGGCTCCTCTTTCACTGAGCGAAGGTTTGTGAAATCGGTTATAGCACTTAGCGTGTTCTCCTCGACGGAGTGAAGATTTTGAAACAGCAGGATTCGAACCATGTTACCTCCGCGTCGAGTGCCACCACACAGTTGTTGTTGTTGTTGTTGTGGTCTTCAGACGAGAGACTGGGTTGATGCAGCTCTCCATGCTACCCTGTCCTGTGCAAGCTTCTTCGAGTAACCACTGCTTAGTGTTTCATCGCTTGGTCTCCCTCTACGATTTTTAACCTCCGCGATTCCCTCCAATGCTAAACTGATGATCCCTTCATGCCTCAGAACGTGTCCTGCCAACCGATCCCTTCTTCTAGTCAAAAGCACTCCGTCTTCAGACCACGAGTGGCCTACTGGGACCATCCGACCGCCGTGTCATCCTCAAGCTGTGCCACAAATTCCTCTTCTCCATCACCGCCCAGGAGGAGGCGGATATAGCAATCCATACCCCCTGTTAAATATTTCTCCTTCATTCTACGAGTGTATCTTTCGATTGGAGATGACTTCCTTTCACACTGGCAAATCATTGACAGAGGTGAGGAAAGGAATAAGCGCTAGAGAAAGGAACCATGGGATCATCTGTATATCGAACACCATACTTTTGAATTTGTAATTCGATACTTAACAACCTAGTTAATGAAAAAACTCCCATGAGTAGTTTCTAGAATTAGTGTTGATTTAAAATTTCTCGCCGTATTAATTTGACGATGATACTGCAAAAATCGAAGGCGTTTAGACACTACAGAACGGGGCACAAGACAAAAACCTTGCTGTGAAATGTGACAGAACGAAGTAATACTGCCCAATGTCTTTGTATATCATAACTGAAATGGAGACAGCTGAAAATGGTGAGTGGGAAATGGATAGTTTTGAGAAAACAAAACGGAAAGGAAAAATAAGCTTCAACTTTCTGGCGACAACGAAGTAAATAGGGAAAATCTCTAGTTCCGACAGGACAAGGAAGCGGAAAAATTATTTCCACAGGAACTATGCTGGATATCCCGTTAGGGAATTTGCGGGTACTACGAAAAGCCTGAACTAGCAAGTTACGACCGGTCATTGAACCCCAGCCCTCCAGAATGATGAGTTCGGTGCGACCGTTTTGAAGAGTTCATGTGAACGACTACAAACTTTGAACATAGCCGCTAAGGTTTAGTGACCGTGTCAGAATTATATTAGAACAAATAAGCCCTCGGTCACAAATATTAAGTCAAAATTGACCAGGTTTCGACGCTACATTGAGCGTCGCCTTCAGAATTAGACTAACTGTTCTAAAACATGTTACGTATATAATACATTAATAAAATTAAAGTTTGTACTGACTGGAAAAAGATGCAGTACTTACAAGTCACATATTAAAAACAATCTAAGCCGGAAAGGCGACGTCATGAATAGTTGTAAGTAAGATGGCAAGCCGCTAAGGGCTGCTCGTACCTGAGTGAACACGGGTTGCAACAGAACTGAGGTGCCCACGTTAGAAAGTGTGGACAAGTAAACATGGTTTGCTACGAGCGCCAGCTAGTAGCCGCAGAAACAACTAGGCTACTGTACATTCAAAATTAGACACGTGAAATTGTGATGCAGCTGATTCAGGCATAACGTAAGCACTAATGAAGTTACATATTTATCTGCTTTAAACAGAGATACATTTTGTAACGTAAAAAAACGTCAGTTATGACATACAAGAAAACAGCAAAGATGTTGCAACCCTTGATCACTCAAGTACGAGCAGCCCTTAGCGGCTCGCCATCTTACTTACAACTATTCATGACGTCGCCTTTCCGGCTTAGATCTTTTTTTAATATGTGACTTGTAAGTACTGCATCTTTTTCCAGTCAGTACAAACTTTAATTTTATTAATGTATTATATACTAAATGTGTTTTAGAACAATTAGTCTAATTCTGAAGACGACGCTCATAGTAGCGTCGAAACCTGGTCAATTTTGACTTAATATTTATCACCGAGGGCTTACTTGTTCTAATATAACTGAACGACTGTTTGAGTGATATAAACAATATACAAAAACCGACAAGTAGACCTGCAAAAATATCGCGAAATGGCTAAGAAGTTTAATTTAAGATTTTACTTGTGACAGTTCGTACCTAAAAATAATTTTTAGTTCATTGATGAAGATCTTGGGGAGACAGCCCAGATGATGAAACTATCAATTAGAATATCTCTCACATTTTGAATGTAAATAAATAATAAAGGAAACAAGGGAAATGTAGTCGGTCACATCTCATCTCTACCACAGTCACTGGCCTTTAGTGTTTTAACGTATTAGTAATTTTATTGTCAAACTCAGAATGGGAAACTATCTTACTTTAGCGTATGTACGTAGTGAAGCAAGCAATGATTTTTACGATTACAGATAGCAACGCGCGCAGTCTGCGCCTAAAAGGAAAGCCATTCGGTACTCGCATTACACAACATTCTTCATAATTTAGTGTCACTATATTGTCATTTTTAATGCCGTGCCATGCCAAACTGTCAAAAAATATCCGTCGCAGCAACATCGGAAAAGCACTAACAGTTTACACAAGAAATATGCAACAACTTTTCTTTTTAACAAAAACTTAAGAATGAAGTGTTAATATAAGCTGAAGTACCTCTCTTATCGCCGACGCATTATCAACCTGTACGCTCCTAATTGAAGGAAGAGTTACAACGATACCAATACACACTCTGCAGATTTTAACGAAGAACAGCGCTGTATTTGCTCATTTCGAAAGGTTAGCCATTTTCAATATAAAAACCAATCAGATTAGAATGACAATTACTGATCTGATTACATCCAAGACACATGAAAACTCAAAATAGGTTTATGCAAAGAACAGACGCTATAACAGATGATTAATATCTGCCAAGAGCAAAAAAGACAATGCCACCACTTAGTCCGGTCAAATACGTCGTAATGACCGCTAAACGCATTTCAACGGAAAACTTGTGAAACAACATGGTAGGAAGCCCATTAAATTTCAGGCATGCAGCCGCGCTAATAGAATTTCCTCCAGAATGAGATTTTCAGTCTGCAGCGGAGTGTGCGCTGATATGAAACTTCCTGGCAGATTAAAACTGTGTGCCGGACCGAGACTCGAACTCGGGACCTTTGCCTTCCGCGGGCAAGTGCTCTACCAACTGAGCTACCCAAGCACGACTCACGCCCCGTCCTCACAGCTTTACTTATGCCAGTATCTCGCCTCCTACCTCCCAAACTTTACAGAAGCTCTCCTGCGAAACTTGCAGCAAGTTTCATATCAGCGCACACTCCGCTGCAGAGTGAAAATTTCATTTTGGAAACATCTCCCAGGCTGTGGCTAAGCCATGTCTCCGCTGTATCATTTCTTCCAGGAGTGGTAGTTCTGCAAGGTTCGCAGGAGAGCTTCTGTGAAGTTTGGAAGGTAGGAGACGAGGTACTGGCGGAATTAAAGCTGTGAGGACGGGGCGTGAGTCGTGCTTGGGTAGCTCAGTTGGTAGAGCACTTGCCCGCGAAAGGCAAAGGTCCTGAGTTCGAGTATCGGTGCGGCACACATTTTTAATCTGCCAAGAAGTTTCAGAATTTCCTCCACTGATATTTCGGCCGCGTATCGTCCGGCCATCCTCATAGTGAGTCACAAGACTGACGACAAGATGCCAAGCGCGGCCTTATATGCTCCACCGCGGCGGTACTGCGCATGCGGCTCACAGATGCTGGTCGGTGGCAAAGAAATACGCTTACACGTGCGCCGCCTGTGGCGAAGGCGTACAGACATTCGATACGATTATCGATGTACGTTCGGCGGCTGTGACACCGTGACGACTTCCCTGCAGTTTAATTATCCCAAGAGCCGGATTCCATGCTTTGTCCAAATTAAGACCATTATCTCTATTTATTAAACCATTAGCTAATCTAATCTCTATAGCTTCCTTGAAGACAGGTTCCGAAAAGGAAGAGATGGATGTTAAAATCTTCACATCACTGTAATTCCATGCAATGCCCCGTATCAATACAATATTCGGCCACGGCTGACTTGTCTGCCTGTAATAAGCGTGTGTATCTTCGATGCCCCACACATCTCTCATGAAAGGTCCGTGCTATTTGACCTATGTACGACTTTCCGCAAGGAATCTGATACACACATACGAAACTGTAAATCGTCCTTCACAGAGCCGAGTAAAGCTGCAAGCTTCGTGGGGCGCCGGAAATTCACCTTAGCACAGTGGTTCTCAAGAATACGGCCTATCTTCGAAAAAAAGAGCACCCGCATAGGGCAAAAATGCACTACATCTGAAGGAATTACTGCCTTCTTCCCAATCACATACCTGCATTCTAGGTTTTACATTGAATGCTCTACGAATTTGTTGAGGAGAAAATCCACTCGATTTAAAAATGCTCTTGAGGTTGTGAGCTTTTCTTGCAAATTATCTTTATCTGATATACACTATGCTCTATGCACTAACGTCTTAAGGACACCTATGGTCTGTGAAGGGTGATGGCAGCTACTGGTATGTACACTACTGGCCATTAAAATTGCTACACCACGAAGATGACGTGCTACAGACGTGAAATTTAACCGACAGGAAGAAGATGCTGTGATATGCAAATGATTAGCTTTTCAGAGCATTCGCACAAGGTTGGCGCCTGCGGCGACACCTACAACGTGCTGACAGGAGGAAAGTTTCCAACCGATTTCTCATACACAAACAGCAGTTGACCGGCGTTGCCCGGTGAAAGGTTGTTGTGATGCCTCGTGTAAGGAGGAGAAATGCGTACCATCACGTTTCCGACTTTGATAAAGGTCGGATTGCAGCCTATCGCGATTGCGGTTTATCGTATCGCGACATGGCTGCACGCGTTGTTCGAGATACAATGATTTAGCAGAATATGGAATCGGTGGGTTCAGGTAGGTAATACGGAACGCCGTGCTGGATCCCAACGGCCTCGTATCACTAGCAGTCGACAGGCATCTTATCTGCATGGCTGTAACGGATCGTGCAGCCGCGTCTCGATCCCTGAGTCAACAGATGGGGACGTTTGCAAGACAACAACCATCTGCACGAACAGTTCGACGACGTTTGCAGCAGCACGGACTATCAGCTCGCAGACCGTGGCTGCGGTTACCCTTGACGCTGCATCACAGACAGGAGCGCCTGCGGTGGTGTACTCGACGACGAACCTGGGTGCACGAATGGCAAAACATCATTTCTTCGGATGAATCCAGGTGCTGTTTACAGCATCGTGATGGTCGCATCCGTGTTTGGCGTCAACGCGGTGAACGCACATTGGAAGCGTGTATTCGTCATCGCCATACTGGCGTATCACCCGGCGTGATGGTATGGGGTGCCATTGGTTACACGTCTCGGTCACCTCTTGTTCGCATTGACAGCACTTTGTACAGTGGACGTTACATTTCAGATGTATTACGACCCGTGGCTCTACGCTTCATTCAATCCCTGCGAAACTCTACATTTCAGCAGGATAATGCATGACCGCATGTTGCAGATCCTGTACGGGTCTTTCTGGATACAGAAAATGTTCTACTGCTGCACTTGCCAGCACATTCTCCAGATATGTCACCAATGGAAAACGTCTGGTCAATGGTGGCCGAGCAACTGGTTCGTCACAATACGCCAGTCACTACTCTTGATGAACTGTGGTATCGTGCTGAAGCTGCATGGGTAGCTGTACCTGTACACGCCATCCAAGCTCTGTTTGACTCAATGCCTAGGCGTATCAAGGCTGTTATTACGGCTAGAGCTGGTTTTTGTGGGTACTGATTTTTAAGAATCTATGCACCCAAATTGCTTGAAAATGTAATCACATGTCAGTTCTAGTATAATATATTTGTGCAATAAATACCCGTTTATCATGTGCATTTCTTCTTGTTGTAGCAATTTTAATGGCCAGTAGTGTATGTCAGGTAAATTTTTTTTTGTTATGGTTTTAGGGCGCAAAACTGCTACGGTAATTAGCGCCCGGTCTGTGACTTAGGAAAAGGTGAAAAACGGAACTGGGAACCAGCAGAAATGGGAACGAAACTCAAAAAATTGGAGAAACGAAAATAGAAGGAAAGCTTAAAAAACTACTATAGAAGGGGGTTGGCTGTCCCCAAAAAGAGCTTCAAATGACTGACGTCACCTCACTGGCACTAATAAACTCGAGAACGCGATCGGCTGAGCGCGTGTCATCTGCTAAAATGGACGATATATCAGGCGATAGCTGTAGATGGGCGCGTAACGGAGTAAAATAGGGGCACTCGAGTAAAAGGTGTCTGACCGTCCACAGCTGAGAGCAGTGGGGACAGAGTGGGGGAGGATCGCCGCTTAAAAGATGTCGATGGCTAAAAAGACAGTGCCCTATCCGGAGTCTAGTTAAAATTACCTCCTCCCGACGACGCGTTCGGGAGGAAGAGGTCCAAGCACAGGGAAGAGCTTTCACGTCCCGCAATTTATTATGGGGAAGTGTCGACCAATGTGCGTGCCAGAAAAGAGTAACACGACGACATAAAACACTCCACAGATCGGCGAAGGGAATGATGCGAATAGCCGGCCGAAGAAGAGAGACTGCAGCCTTGGCCGCTATATCGACTGCCTCATTTCCACAGATACCAACATGTCCTGGGATCCAGAGGGACGCCACAGAGATGCCCCCCAAGTGGAGCAAGTGAAGGCAGTCCTGAATCCGGTGGACCAGAGGGTCGACAGGGTAGAGAGCTTGGAGACTGAGGAGAGAGCTGAGAGAATCTGAGCAGATAACATACTGTATCCGCTGATGGCGACGGATGTATTGGACAGCCTGGAGAACAGCGTAAAGCTCCACAGTATAAACCGAACACTGGTCGGGAAGCCGCAATGTATTTGGGGTGTCGCCAACAATATAGGCACTCCCTACACCTAACGATGTTTTCGAGCCATTAGTGTAAATAAATGTGGCTTCCTTCATTTGTGCACATAGAGCAGCAATTGGCTGACGATAAACAAGTGAAGGGGTACCATCCTTGGGAAACTGACAAAGGTCACGGAGCAGGCAGGTCCGGGTCCGGAGCCAAGGCAGTGCTGTACCCCAAGTTGTCAAGAAGGTTTTAGGAAATCGGAAGGAAAGAGAATGGAGCAGTTGACGGAAGCGGACTCCCGGTGGTAGTAGGGAGGAAGGGCGGCCTGCATACCCTAAATCCAAGGAGGCGTCGAAAAAATGTCATGGGCCGGATTAGCAGGCATCGAAGACAGATGGCTAGCATAACGACTCAGGACTGCTCGCAGACTGGACAGCGGAGATTCAGCAGTCTCAGCATAAAGGCTTTCCACAGGGCTGGTGTAAAAAGCTCCAGACACTAAACGTAATCCACGGTGGTGGATAGAGTCGAGACGCCGAAGAATAGACGGCCGAGCAGAGGAGTACACTATGCTTCCATAAACCAATTTCGAGCGCACTAAGGCGCGATAGAGGCGGAGAAGGACCACTCGGCTCGCTCCCCAGGAGGTACCATTCAGGACACGGAGGGTGTTGAGGGATCGCAGACAGCGAGCCGAAAGATAGGAAACGTGGGAGGCCCAGCACAGTTTTCTGTCAAACATAAGACCCAAGAATTTAGCGACGTCTGAAAGCGGAAGGTTGACAGGTCCTAGATGTAAGGAAGGTAGAAGAAACTCCGTACGACGCCAAAAATTAACACAAACGGTCTTACTGGGAGAAAAGCGGAAGCCTGTTGTGATGCTCCAAGAGTGGAGGCGATCGAGACATCCTTGAAGACGTCGTTCAAGAAGGCTGGTCCGTTGAGAGCTGTAGTAGATCGCAAAATCGTCCACAAAGAGGGAGCCCGAGACATCAGGAAGGAGAGAATCCATAATTGGATTTATGGCAATGGCAAACAGTACAACACTCAGCACGGAGCCCTGGGGTACACCGTTTTCTTGGGAGAAAGTACGGGAGAGAGTGGTGTTCACCCGCACCCTAAATGTGCGCTCTGCCATAAATTCGCGAAGAAAAAGTGGCAGCCGGCCTCGAAAGCCCCAAGAGAATAGTGTGCGGAGGATGCCTGTCCTCCAACAGGTATCGTATGCTCTCTCCAGATCAAAAAATATTGCTACTGTTTGGCGTTTCCGGAGAAAATTGTTCATGATATAAGTGGAGAGAGCAACAAGATGGTCAACTGCAGAACGATGCTTTCGGAAACCGCATTGGGCGGGACTCCGGCCACCAAGCTAAACGGCAATTCGCCATACGCTCCAAAACCTTACATACACTACTCGTGAGAGAAATGGGGCGATAGCTAGAGGGGAGATGTTTGTCGTTTCCAGGTTTCGGAACAGGAACGACGATAGCTTCCCGCCATCGTCTGGGAAAAGTACTGTCGGTCCAAATTCGATTATAAAGGCGAAGGAGGTAACGCAGACTATGGGTTGATAAATGCAGCAACATTTGGATGTCGATACCATCCGGTCCTGGGGCGGACGAGCGAGAAGAAGAGAATGCATGTTGTAGTTCCCGCATGGAGAAAACAGTATTGCAGCTTTCGCGATTTTGAGAGGAGAAAGCAAGAGGTTGCACTTCCGCTGCACGTTTCTTCGGGAGAAACGCTGGCGAGTAATTTGAAGAGCTCGAAATCTCAGCAAAGTGTTGACGCAATGAGTTAGAAATTTCGACGGGGTCCACTAACGTATCATGCGCGACAGTGAGCCCAGAGACCGGGGAGAAACTAGGCGTGCCAGATAGCCGTCGAATCCGACTCCAAACTTCCGAGGAGGGAGTGAAGGTGTTAAATGAGTTAGTAAAGAAGTCCCAGCTTGCCTTCTTGCTATCGCGGATGACGCGACGGCATCGCGCACCGAACTGCTTATAGCGGATACAGTTGGCCAAAGTAGGATAGTGGCGGAAAACGCGAAGAGCACGTCGCCGCTCACGTATTGCGTCACGGCATGCCTCGATCCACCAAGGAACTGGGGGGCGCCGGGGCAACTCGGAGGTGCGTGGCATTGAACGTTCCGCAGCTGTAAGAATAACGTCTGTAGTATGTGTGACCTCATCGTCGACGCTGGGAAAGTGCCGGTCATCGAATGTCGCTAGAGACGAAAATAGTATCCAATTGGCCTGGGCAAACTTCCAGCGTCGCGGGCGCATATATGGCAAGTGTGGCTGCAGTCTAAGGACACATGGAAAGTGGTCACTCGAGTGTGTATCATCAAGGGCGAACCATTCGAAGCGCCGAGCTAGCGGAACAGTACCGACCGCAAGGTCCAAATGAGATAATTTTGTCGTGGAGGCAGACAAAAATGTAGGGACACCAGTGTTGAGGCAAACTAGATCTGCTTGGTGGAAGACGTCTAGCAATAGTGAGCCACGTGGACAAGGATGTGGAGATCCCCAAAGCGGGTGGTGGGCATTGAAGTCCCCAACCAGCAAATATGGGGGTGGAAGCTGACCAAGAAGATGAAGGAGATCAGCTCGTGCCATTGGTGTGGACGATGGAATGTATACAGTACAAAGAGAGAACGTGTATCCGGAAAGGGAAAGACGGACGGCGACAGCTTGGAAGGAAGTGTTTAAATGGATTGGGTGATAATGGAGAGTTTCATGGAGAAGAATCATGAGTCCTCCATGTGCTGGAGTGCCTTCAACAGAGGGGAGATCATATCTGATGGACTGAAAATGAGGGAGAACAAAGCGGTCATGGGGACGCAGCTTTGTTTCCTGATGATAGAAGATGACCGGCGAGTAGGATCGTAAGAGGATCGACAATTCATCCCGATTGGCTCGAATGCCGCGGATATTCCAGTGGATAATGGACATAGGGTGAACAGAAAATGGAGGAATGTGACCAAAGTTGCCATCAACTCAACGACTGCTCAGAGCTTGCGACCGACAGCATGGAATGGCATTCAGCCGAAGGCAGAAGATCCTGATCCATAGGTTGGTCAGGAGCAGCTCCTGCCACCAGCGATCGGCCGATTGATCGGCCGCCAGCAGTGCGCCTCGGCGACACAGAAGACGGTCGAGGGCGATTTCCACCAGGTGGTGCTGTAGATGGGACACGCCTTGGCGGAGAAAGAGATGAACTGGGTTTCTTAGTAGCCTTCTTGGAAATATGATGTTTAGATGAAGGAGGAACCGATGGTTGTGAAGTTGGGGTACATAAAAAATCTTCACGAGTATGCTCTTTTTTCGAAGTCTTGGTGTCTGACTTTTGGGCTCGAGATTTAGCAGAACCCGACGAAGGGTGGGCCAGAGAGTGAACAGGCGAAAGTGGTGAGGTTGAACGGGCGATCTTTGCGCTGGCCGATCTGACGACCGTGGCACTAAAGGTGAGGTCACAAGTCTGTGTGGCCGCCTCCTTTGTTGGCCGAGGAGAGGCAAGGACAGTGCTGTATTTTCCTGTCTGAGTCACGGTGGGCTTTCGACTGGCGAATAATTTTCGAGCAGCAAAGGTCGACACCTTTTCCTTCACTCTGATTTCCTGAATGAGCTTTTCGTCTTTAAAAATTGGGCAATCTCGAGAGGAAGCAGCGTGGTCACCCATACAGTTGATGCAACGAGGGGATGGAGGTGGACAAGCACCCTCATGGGCATCCTTGCCACACGTAACACATTTGGCCGGATTGGAACAGGACTGGCTGGTGTGGTTGAACCGCTGACACCGATAGTAATGCGTAGGGTTTGGGATGTAAGGGCGAACGGAAATTATTTCATAGTCCGCTTTTATGTTTGATGGGAGTTGACTTTGTCAAATATCAAGAAGACAGTACAGGTTGGAACGATGTTCGTGTCAAACCTTTTCATGACTCTATGAACAGCCGTTACGCCCTGGTCAGACAGGTAGTGTTGAATTTCTTCGTCGGACAATCCGTCGAGGGAGCGTGTATAAACGACCCCACATGAGGAATTTAAAGTGCGGTGTGCTTCCACCCAGACAGGGAAGGTGTGGAGCAGTGAAATACGCAGCAATTTTTGTGCCTGGAGGGCACTGACTGTTTCTAACAACGAGGTGCGATTTCGTAATCTGGAACAAGACTTTACAGGACCTGGAATTGCGTCGACAACTTTCTGAATAATGAAAGGGTTGACCGTGGAGAAGTCGTGACTTTCGTCAGACCAAGAAACAACGAGGAACTGTGGCAACGATGGAAGAACTGTCTGTGGCTGAGAGTCGGTGAAATTACGCTTGTGAGCGGACATAGTGGACGGTGAGGAAACCATTGCGGAAGAATCCCCCACGATTACCGGCGTCTCTGATGGCGCGCTCCTTCCTTGTGGGGGCCCTCACCGAGGGCACACCCGCCTTAGGTGATTGTTCACACCTCAGGTCACACCTCCCGACAAACAGACGGAGGGACCAATCGGCACTTTCGGAAGGTATCAGCTCGGGTAATCACCCCTCCTTGTGTCTGGCCGTTACCAGGGGGTACGTACGTGTCCTACCTGTCTACCCGGGGCGGGGAATTACGCGTTACCCCGTCACTGGCTACGCACGAAAATGCGAGGGTCGGCCTTCAGACACGCACAAGGAGGAAGAAAGAGAAAGGGAAAAACAAAGAAAGAGAAAGGAAAGGTCTCAAACGCCGCAGCGGAGAAAAGGGTAAAGAGAAGTAAGGAAAAGAGAAGGACAAAGGAAGGATGAGAAGCCAAAGAATGCGTTACATTCACGAGCGTCCGTCTCCGGATGTAGGCACAAAACATACTCCCAGAGGGGGAGAAAGGGAAGGAAAGAGACGGAGGTGGGGGGGGGGGCCGAAGATGGGGGATGGGGAAGGATGCGGAAAAGGGATGTTATGCAGCCTGGAAAGGAAGGAGGGCCACATTAGCTCGGGGTCCCATGCTCGCTACGCACGTATCTACAAAAGAGTTGTGGACCGCCTGGGGGGATGTCTGGTAGAGGCAGTTGTTAAACCAGCAACCACTCAATTCAAAAGACGCTTTAAATTTAAACATGCCCAGCGGGACAATTTCACCGAAGAACTTGACAAAGAGGTGCCGAACCTAGAAGCGAGCCCCGAAAAATTTGACACATTTATTGAATTACTTAGAACTGTCTTACGCAAAAGAGTCCTCTGAGGTTGTGGAGCTAAGTATATACCTGGCCTCGACGAAAAGTCAAAGGTTCTCCTCGAACGTTACCAACAGCTCATCAAAGGAAACCCGTTTTCAGAAGAAGCAAGCGCGGCGGGAAAAGAACTCTTCTGGGCTATATCAGACTCAAGAAGAGCGAAATGGCGTAACTTAATCACAAGCCTAGGCATGAAACAGAATAGACGAAAGGCCTGGCAATTTCCTGAAAACATCAATAATCTTCCCCTCCCCCCTCCCCCCTCCCCCAAACTAACATTCAGAATTCGTATAAGGTCACACGAAATCAAATAGCACATCAGCTCGTACTCAATGGCGAAACGAACAGCAAATACACAAGAAAGCAGCTTCAGAGATTCACTCACCAAGAAGACTATCTAGGCACTCCTTTTACCCCGGAAGAAACAATCTCTCTAATGAAGAACTGTGAATCTGATGGATTAGATAATCCACAGCCAGAGCAAATAAAAATATTCCGACCCACTACCAGAATGTGGTTATTAGATATGATAAACAAATACGTCCTGTAAACGAAGATCCCCAACAGCTGGCAAAAGACAAAGATAGCAGCTATACCAAAACATGGAAAGAGCCCCAAAGATCCCAAAACATTTCAGCTCTATGAAGTACTAGAAAGAATGATCCTCAGCCGCATCTCCGCACATTTAGACCAGAATATTATTGAAGAGCAAGCAGATTTCTGCCCTGCAAGGTCATGCTGTGGGCAAATTTTGAACCTTACACAGCACATACACTATTGGCCATTAAAATTGCTACACCAAGAAGAAATGCAGATGATAATCGGGTATTCATTGGACAAATATATTATACTAGAACTGACATGAGATTACAAAAAAATGGTTCAAATGGCTCTGAGCACTATGGGAGTTTACATCTTAGGTCATCAGTCCCCTAGAACTTAGAACTAATTAAACCTAACTAACCTAAGGACATCACACACATCCATGCCCGAGACAGGATTCGAACCTGCGACCATAGCAGTCCCGCGGTTCCAGACTGCAGCGCCAGAACCGCACGGCCACCACGGCCGGCACATGAGATTACACTTTCACGCAATTTGGGTGCATAGATCCTGAGAAATCAGTATACAGAACAACCACTCTGGCCGTAATAACGGCCTTGATACGCCTGGGCATTGAGTCAAACAGAGCTTGGATGGCGTGTACAGGTACAGCTGCCCAAGCAGCTTCAACACGATACAACAGTTCATGAAGAGTAGTGACTGGCGTATTGTGACGAGCCAGTTGCTCGGCCACCATTGGCCAGACGTTTTCAATTGGTGAGAGATCTGAAGAATGTGCTGGCCACGGCGGCAGTCGAACATTTTCTGTATCCAGAAAGGCCCGTACAGGACCTGCAACATGCGGTCGTGCATTATCCTGCTAAAATGTATGGTTTCTCAGGGACCGAATGAAGGGTAGAGCCACGGGTCGTAACACATCTGAAATGTAACGTCCACTGTACGAAGTGCAGTCAATGCGAACAAGAGGTGACCAAGACGTGTAACCAATGGCACCCCACACCATCACGCCAGGTGATACGCCAGTATGGCAATAACGAATACACGCTTCCAATGTGCGTTCACTACGACGTCGCCAAACACGGATGCGACCATCACGATGCTGTAAACAGAACCTGGACTCATCCGAAAAAATGACATTTTGCCATTCGTGCACCCAGGTTCGTCATCGAGTACACCATCGCAGGCGCTACTGTCTGTGATACACCGTCAAGGGTAACCGGAGCCATGGTCTCCGAGCTGATAGTCCATGCTGCTGCAAACGTCGTCGAACTGTTCGTGCAGTTGGTTGTTGTCTTGCAAACGTCCCCATCTGATGACTCAGGGATCGAGACATGGCTACACGATCCGTTACAGCCGTGCGGATAAGATACCTGTCATCTCGACTTCTAGTGATACGAGGCCGTTGGGATCCAGCACGGCGTTCCGTATTACCCTCCTGAACCCACCGATTGAATATTCTGCCAACAGTCATTGGATCTCGACCAACGCGAGCAACAATGTCGCGATACGATAAACTGCAATCGCGATATGCTGAATTCCGACCTTTATCAAAATCCGAAGAATGACGGTTCCCATTTCTCCTCCTTACATGAGGCATCACAACAACGTTTCACCAGGCAACGCCGGTCAGCTGTTGTTTGTGTATGAGAATTCGTTTGGAAACTTTCCTCATGTCAGCAAGTTGTAGGTGTCGCCACCGGCGCCAACCTTGTGTGAATGCTCTGAAAAGCTAATCATTTGCATATCACAGCATCTTCTTCCTGTCTGTTAAATTACGCGTCTGTAGCACGTCAGCTTGGTGGTGTAGCAATTTTGATGGCCAATAGTGTAGAAGATGACTACGGAAACAAATCACAGGTGTAGCGTCTATCGGCGTTACAGCCGTGTATGACACCATTGACCATAACAAATTAATACCAAAAATATGTATCACAACGAATGATTACCGACTAACGCAATTCACCCAGTGTCTGCTGCAGAACAAACGCTACTTTGTTACGCTGCAGACAAAGACACAGCAAAATGGACTGCCCCATGGTAGCGTCCTTGCCCCACTGATATACAGCCGATTAGTACAGATGCTCGCTCCTTCATCTACGCAGATGAAACAGTCTTCGTTGCTCAGGGCAAAACGTTTGAAGAGGTGGAAAGAAAACTGACAACAGTGCTTGGAAATCTGAGTACTATGACCATAACAACCTAAAGGAAACCCAGCAAAAACCCAGGTCTGCGCTTTTCACCTGCGCAGTAGAGAGACCAGGAGAAACTTACAACGTAACCTGAGTCGAAACAAGGCCCCAGGAGTAGACAACATTCCATTAGAACTTCTGACGGTCTTGGGAGAGCCAGTCCTGACAAAACTCTAGCATCTGGTGAGCAAGATGTATGACACAGGCGAAATACCCTCAGACTAACAAGAAGAATATAATAATTCCCATCCCAAAGAAAGCAGGTGTTGACAGATGTGAAAATTACCGAACTATCAGTTTAATAAGTTACAGCTGCAAAATACTAACGCGAATTCTTTACAGACGAATGGAAAAACTGGTAGAAGCCGACCTCGGGAAAGATCAGTTTGGATTCCGTAGAAATATTGGAACACGTGAGGCAATACTGACCCTACAACTTATCTTAGAAGAAAGATTAAGGAAAGGCAAACCTACGTTTCTAGCATTCGTAGACTTAGAGAAAGCTTTTGACAATGTTGACTGGAATACTCTCTTTCAAATTCTGAAGGTGGCAGGGGTAAAATACAGGGAGCGAAAGGCTATTTACAATTTGTACAGAAACCAGATGGCAGTTATAAGAGTCGAGGGGTATGAAAGGGAAGCAGGGGTTGGGAAGGGAATGAGACAGGGTTGTAGCCTCTCCGATGTTATTCAATCTGTATATTAAGCAAGCAGTAAAGGAAACAAAAGAAAAATTCGGAGTAGGTATTAAAATCCATGGAGAAGAAATAAAAACTTTGAGGTTCGCCAATGACATTGTAATTCTGTGAGAGACAGCAAAGGACTTGGAAGAGCAGTTGAAGGGAATGGACAGTATCTTGAAAGAAAGATATAAGATGAACATCAACAAAAGCAAAACGAGGATAACAGAATGTAGTCGAATTAAGTCGGGTGATGCTGCGGGAATTAGATTAGGAAATGAGGCACTTAAAGTAGTAAAGGAGTTTTGCTATTTCGGGAGCAAAGTAACTGATGATGGTCGAAGTAGAGAGGATATAAAATGTAGACTGGCAATGGAAAGGAAAGCGTTTCTGAAGAAGAGAAATTTGTTAACATCGAGCATAGATTTAAATGTCAGGAAGTCGTATCTGAAAGTATTTGTATGGAGTGTAGCCATGTATGGAAGTGAAACGTGGACGATAAATAGTTTGGACAAGAAGAGAATAGAAGCTTTCGAAATGTGGTGCTACAGAAGAAGATTAGATGGGTAGATCACATAACTAATGATGTGGTATTGAATAGAATTGGAGAGAAGAGGAGTTTGTGACAGAACTTGACAAGAAGGAGGGACCGGTTGGTAGGACATGTTCTGAGGCAGCAAGGGATCACAAATTTAGCATTGGAGGGCAGCGTGGAGGGTACAAATCGTAGAGGGAGACCAAGAGATGAATACACTAAGCAGATTCAGAATGATGTAGGTTGCAGTAGGTACTGGGAGATGAAGAAGCATGCACAGGAAAGAGTAGCATGGAGAGCTGCATCAAACCAGTCTCAGGACTGCAGACCACAAAAACAACAACCTGGAGGGGACAGCTCCTCTCTCATTGCGACACACAAAACACTTTGGAGTGAAACTCGACCGTGTTCTCACCTTCAAGGATCACTGTTTAGACACAAGGATAAACGTGAGTTCCAGGAACATTATCATCCGCAGGCTTACAAATAGTAGATGGGGAGGTCAACGCACAGTTCTCCGAATGTCGTTTCTAGCGTTATGCTTCTCCGCTTCGGAGTACTCGACACCTGTGTGGCAAAAGTCCACCCTTGTAAAACAAGCAAATATAGCTGTGAATGAGACAGGACGCATCATAATAGGCTGCCACCATCCAACTCACGAAAACCAGCCGTACCCCCTTATGGGAGTACCCCCTCCAGGCATCAGAAGCTGTAGAAATCGAGAAACATAAAACAAGAAACAGATTCCAGTTGTTGTGTTGGCAGAAGAGCCAACACCGTGTTACTAGACGTGGCCGAAATGTACGCGTTTTAGCTCACGCAGGCTGGCGTGAGGAGGGAAGAACTATACTGACGTGAGGTCTGGAACATGGCAAGGAATTAGAAGTCAGAAAGAGGATGTAATTAGTTTGATACTTAACTTTAATCCATTAATGATGAACGTCGCTCTTGACGGTACGTTAGTCACAATATTACCTGTCAAGATTATAGTAACTGAATATGGCGCCTTGCTAGGTCGTAGCAAATGACGTAGCTGAAGGCTATGCTAAACCGTCCTCTCTGCAATTGAGAGCGTATGTAGACAGTGAACCACCGCTAGCAAAGTCGGCTGTACAACTGGGGCGAGTGCTAGGGAGTCTCTCTAGACAAGACCTGCCGTGTGGCGGCGCTCGGTCTGCAATCACTGACAGTGGCGACACGCGGGTCCGACGTATACTAACGGACCGCGGCCGATTTAAAGGCTACCACCTAGCAAGTGTGCTGTCTGGCGGTGACACCACACCAGTCATCCAATATTTGGACACTATCCACAATCTAAAAGACTTAAATCCTGGAAGAGTTTTCTGCTGATCCAATCCCTTTACCGCCTAAAGCACGACGGTTCGTGGCGAAACTCGGAACCAGAAGGACCACGGAAGAACCTGTAGCCGGCTTCGAAGTTCCATACACGATCTGGATTGCCTTACACAGATAAAGATCTGGTGTATCACGATGCAAATTAAACCTGAAGAAATGGAGCTATATCAGTACAAATGGCTCTGAGCACTATGGAACTCAACGTGTTAGGTCATGAGTCCCCTAGAACTTAGAACTACTTAAACCTAACTAACCTAAGGACATCACACACATCCATGCCCGAGGCAGGATTCGAACCTGCGACCGTAGCGGCCGCGCAGTTCCAGACTGTAGCGCGCAGAACCGCATGGCCACAGCGGCCGGCTATATATCAGTACAGACGAGCAGTCCGAATGTGGAGAACTGCAAGACCCACAATATCTACTTGTCTGCAGGAAATCTTACCAACCTTGCACTATACAAGATCTACTAACAGCAAATGACACGGCCGCACATACTGCAATGTACTGGACTTCACATTTGATATAAAGATTGTAATCCCAAACTATCATACCAGCTGTTTTAAATGAACATTTTTTTCTCTGTTTTTATATTTTACTTTATTTAATCTTCACTTCTCTTACTACCTTGTGTAGTATTGTTTTACGTTTTATATTTTCTCTTTATTGTAACCGTATCGTCGGCCAGCGAGAAGGAACAATGTGTTAGTACGTAACGGAAATACGCCGAATCTAAAGCTGATTTGCGAAGAGAAAAGAATAAAATAGCACAAGAGAAAATAGTTTATAGTCTGTAATAGAAACAAATGTAGAATGATAGTTGTAACGTAGATCGTCTCGTTGGTTCTGAATAAGATCCATTAGAAATTGCTACTACAAATCCAAAACTACAAAAAAAGTCATTAAAGGCTCCAGTTCTTTATCCAAATCGTCAGCTTCTAATGATGTTTCTAAAAGTAACATTTATTTCGATTCATGGGAAAATGTACATAGAAAACGTAATTGTTACATACTGTGGACAAAAAGTAGTCGGATGTGTAATGCTTATTATTGCTTCATTTTTAATAAATTCCATACTCATCGTATTCATTGTTTATAAATATTGGATCTCGCCTTATACACCATTTTCTACATTCACTATGTTTACATGAGGTAACGATTCCACAATCCTGTTTTTGATTGGTCACATAAACACTCCACAACTAGAAAATGACAGAACAATTAGAAATACCTCACAACTGGTAGAACATATAATAGACATTAAAATCCTTTTTAGATGTTCTGCAGCACTATGCGTTTCTCACAATACACTTTTATGCGCACCACTGAATTCTGTTTGTTTTCGTATTTAAAGTACGTGTTGATGTTTGTATGTTGCAGTGTTGCCAACATAACCTTTCCACTATTATGAGTATTCTTTTTTAAATTAGATTATTGTATGTGTATAATTTTATTTAAGTTTGTTTCTGTGTATTTATATACTGCGTAAGAATAGCGAAGGCATAGCGATGGAGAATTTTTTTTTTTTTGGGGGGGGGGGGAGGAGAAACCATGATGAGTGGAGATAATTATATAGCAGTGTGAGGCAGTTTGAGTTAGAGAAGAAGGTGAGGAGCGAGAGGTGAAATTAAACTGTGAGTGGGAGGAAGGGCGTTGTGGGAGAGAGGGTGGGTGTGAAAGATGGAAAAGGCTCTTTTCTTTTTCATATGATTTCATCAATTATTCTACATAGAGCCCGGTTTCCAATATTTATCTTTGTCATTGAGCAACTGTTTATTTTGTGTTAACGCTTTTTGTATGTGGAAATTTTACTGGAAAGGAAAGAGGTGTCTGTCTTTACTGATTTTTATGATATTCATATCGTTTTCAATATTGCTTGGTCTATAGTGTTCATCTTTTAGATGATCCGCAAATGTTGAATGACTTGTACTGTATTTTAATGCACTGATGTGTTCTTTGTATCTTGTGTCAAATGTCCTGTCAGCCATTCCAATGTATATCTTCTCACAATCTCTGCAACTGAGCTGATAGATACCACATTGTCGGTATCTGACTAGTTTTGATTTTAGTTTTGGGATGGGCTTTTGTATGGAATTGTCTGTTTTGTAAGCAATGTTTATGCCTTATTTTTTGAATATGTTTCCTATTTTATGAGTGAACTTGTTGTGGTAAGTCATTGTAAGCCCATTTTTGTTGTAATGCAAGTTGTACAAGTTAGTGTGGTTTGGTTAATTTTCTTCCTTATTTGTCCCTTTATTTTTTTGTTTAATTTGTCTACCATTGTTTCATTGAGTCCATTTTTAATGCTATTTGTTTTATAATTGCTAACTCTTTTTGGTAATTAGAAATGTTTTGGGGGATCATGTTCAACCTGTTTAACAAGTATCTGACTGCTGCTTGTTTGTAGTTCTGTAGGTGGTTTCAAGTTGCATCTAAGATAATGTCACGTGTTGTGGGTTTTCTCTGTATGTCGAATGAGTTTTTGTTATTGTCTTTTCTTATCGTTATGTCTAAAACGTTGAGAGTGTTTTCTTGTTCTTCTTCTTTTGTGAACTTTATGTTTCTGTGTACAGTATTTATGTCACTATGTACTTGCTGTATTCTGTTTTTAGGTTCATCTACCATGCGTACTATGTCATCCATGTATCTGTACCAGTAGATGATGATGTAATTTTTCTTTGTTATTATGGCTTCAAATATTAGTTTTTCTATGTGTTTCATGAAAATGTTTTCTAAGCTTCCTCAGATAGGTGAACCCGTGGGTAAACCTTCTTCTTGTATGTAGTATCCTTGTTGAATTCAAGATAATTTTCTTGTGTTATTAACAGTAATAATTTTGTGGCTCCACCTGTGTGTTCATGAGGTAGCTGGTTGTAAGTTGTCAAGTTTTCTTCAATTATTTTTATGGTTTCATTAAGAGGGATGCAACTGTACCTATATTCTGTGTCTAAAACAGAAAAACAACGAAGTGCTAACAGACGGCAATTTCCGATGTAAGCGAGAAAGCAGCCGAAAAATCACCGTAAGTACAAACCAACCTATTTTTAACGAACTTTTTTTCGATATAAAAGTAAATCAATATGTAAATAAACTTAATTATAGACCACTGATGATGCTTTACCTCAATAAAGCTAAACGCGTATGGTGAAAAAAAATCACGCATTTTTGTAGTTGGAAGGACGGATCAAAAATACGCTCGTGAACTCCACAATCGATTCTGGAAATCCGCTTCTGGCTGCCAGTTTTCCATTTTCCAATCGATTTTCGCTCCCACGTAAACGTGCAACTGTTTTTGAAACGTGCTTGGATTGTCAGGTTACGTCTTGTTTTCAAAATTTCGACTAATATGGACGGAGCGACTTATTGTGCTGAGAAGGAGACGCAGAAATATTAGACTGAACACGAAAAAGTAATATTTCAGTGAAGAGAAATAGCTATTGTATTGCCTAAATCAGAAACTGAAATAGTTGTTTTCCAGACGCCATATTTCACTTGGGCTAGCAAATGCTCTTCGGACTTTCACATGTAAACACGGCAGCGAGAAACGGTTTACGAAATTCGGTTTTCGGCTTTCGGAAGCCGTTTCGCATGTAAACGTAGTAAATCATTATTTAATTTCGACATCAGGCCACGTCGATGTGTTTAGATCTGTTATTATTGGGTATCAATATGAAAATGTTCATGTGAAAACTGAAAACATTTTCCAACATGACACATTCCCAAGGTGAACACCGAGCGAGGTGGCGCAGTGGTTAGCACACTGGACTCGCATTCGGGAGGACGGCGGTTCAATCGCGTCTCCGGCTATCCTGATTTAGGTTTTCCGAGATTTCCCTAAATCGTTTCAGGCAAATGCCGGGATGGTTCCTGTGAAGGGGCACGGCCGATTTCCATCCCAATCCTTCCCTAACTCGAGCTTGTGCTCCGTCTCTAATGACCTCGTTGTCGACGGGACGTTAAACACTAACCACCACCACCAAGGTGAACAAAATTAACGAAAGTGGTTAGTACGAATAGATATTTACACTACTGGTCATTAAAATTGCTACACCACGAAGATGACGTGCTACAGACGCGAAATTTAACCGACAGGAAGAAGATGCTGTGATATGCAAATGATTAGCTTTTCAGAGCATTCACACAAGGTTGGCGCCGGTGGCGACACCTACAACGTGCTGACATGAGGAAAGTTTCCAACCGATTTCTCATACACAAACAGCAGCTGACCGGCATTGCCTGGTGAAAGGTTGTTGTGCTGCCTCGTGTAAGGAGGAGAAATGCGTGCTATCACGTTTCCGACTTTGATAAAGGTCGGATTGTAGCCTATCGCGATTGCGGTTTATCGTGTCGCGACATTGCTGCTCTGTTTACAGCATCATGATGGGCACATCCGTGTTTGTCGACATCTCGGTGAACGCACATTGGAAGCGTGTATTTGTCATCACGCGGCGTGATGGTATGGGGTGCCATTGGTTACACGTCTCTGTCAACTCTTGTTCGCATTGACGGCACTTTGAACAGTGGACGTTACATTTCAGATGTGTTACGACCCGTGGTTCTACCCTTCATGCGATCCCTTCGAAACCCTACATTTCAGCATGATAATGCACGACCGCATGTTGCAGGTCCTGTACGGGCCTTTCTGGATACAGAAAATGTTCGACTGCTGCCCTGGCCAGCACATTCTCCAGATCTCTCACCAACTGAAAACGTCTGGTGAATGGCGGCCGAGCAACTGGCTCGTCACAATACGCCGGTCACTACTTATGATGAACTGTGGTATCGTGTTGAAGCTGCATGGGGCAGCTGTACCTGTATACGCCATCCAAGTTATGTTTGACTCAATGCCCAGGCGTATCAAGGCAGTTATTACGGCCAGAGGTGGTTGTTCTGGGCACTGATTTCTCAGGATCTATGCACCCGCATTGCGCAAAATGTAATCACATGTTAGTTCTAGTATAATATATTTGTCCAATGAATACCCGTTTATCAACTACATTTCTTCTTGGTGTAGCAATTTTATGACCAGCAGTGTATTTCACGGAATAAGTAAGGAACATACCAATCCTCCGTAGGTGGCATGTGGAGATGTTAATAAATACACTGCCGAAATGTTTCCAATCCCTGTATCGCATACAGCAAACCAGTGCTTAACAGTATTGGTTAAAAACAATCTTGGTTGCAATTTTTTATTTTTCAACAAAGCGTTTCGCCTTATTTAGGCATCTTCAGGTTATCTTTTCTAGATGGACGCGAGAGGCACCAAGGTCTGCATAACACGTTCCCGTTCACAGGTGCGCATCTATGAATGAGAACGCGTTGTGCAGACCTTGGTGCCTCTCGCGTCCATCTAGAAAAGGTAACCTGAAGATGCCTAAATAAGACGAAACGCGTCGTCGAAAGATAAAAAATTGCAACCCAGACTGTTTTTAACCAACATTTTTAACCAAAACTATACAGCCATAGCCGGCCAGTGTGGCCGAGCGGTTCTAGGCGCTACAGTCAGGAACCGCGCGAACGCTACGGTCGCAGGTTCGAATCCTGCCTCGGGCATGGATGTGTGTGATGTCCTTAGGATAGTTAGGTTTAAGTAGCTCGAAGTTCTAGGGGACTGATGACCTCAGATTTTAAGTCCCATAGTGCTCAGAGCCATTTGAACTACACATTAATCCCAGATTGCGCCGAATTGAGTGAACATACTTATCGTTTCCAAATTATTCCATTTTCATCTGTTAGTATGTACTCTGACCGGCGTATTGTGGCCGTCCTTTTTCCGTTGTTGGAGTGTTTCACTAAGTCGATATAGACAGCAACACGAAACAGTATATATTTTCACTACTTTCTTTCTTCTTATTGTTCTCAGTTATCTTATGAGTTATGTTATGTCCTCGCCAGTAATGCCACCCGAGCCCGCTGCCAAAAGTTGGCAGCATCAAAGTCCGGACGCCGTCCGCATAAGCAGCGGCAGCGAGACAGCAAATCGCCGCAAGTCTGCGCGCGCCACCGCTGGCTTCTGGCTTCTTAAGCGCTGGAGTCGCGAGCGCTAGGACAGTTCTGTATTCGCCGCTCAGTTGTATACTCGCCACCGAATTGTGTACTTGCTAGTCAGTTGTGTGTTCATCGCAGCAGAGTTGTTGTTTGTCGTCAGCCGACGCTGACCTAGCCGCTCCGACTTGAACTAGACAGATTTCCGTAGACACGGAGTTCACGACCTTGTTTCTGTATCTTAGTGAATAAAGATAAGTACCGACTTTTATTTAATCTGAGTTTTTGGGCTTTCATCTTTCTGTTCACTGTTCCAGCGGACCGGTCGGCCCGCTATTAAAAGTGTGGCGGTGACTTCGTAAGCCATTTCCACAGCCAAGTGTTTGTCGCTACGAACACCGCCACAAAAAGTTATGTGTACTGACCTGTAATGAGAAACTGTTAAGTAAATTGATGCTATTACTTTGTGTTGCAGTATTGTTCGCAACGTAACTGTGTATATTATCGTTATGTTTCTGGAAGTGTAGGCTCAGTAGAAAAAATGATATATGTAAAAAGTTTTAAGGTGACCCAGACATAACTGCATGCTTGACAAGCACGCTTGCGCAAGCATGCTTGCCCAAGCTTGCTTGATAGTGTGTAGGATAAATGTGCGCAAGCAGTAGTACTGTACGGGCAGCTAGATGCTTGATCAAATTTCGATTATGCATGCTTGTGCAAGCCTTCAAGCGTGTGTATGCTTGAGCGTGTGTACCAAGAATAAGGAAGCTTATGCAAGCATTTGTCATTGTCTGGCTTGATTTAATTCTCATTTGGTTCTTTTAAGTAACATTCTTTATACAGGTCATACTGTACTGTAGGCCAAGTCAAAGAACACAATAGTACATGGAGAAAAATGGAAGAAAATCAACAGTATGGTGAAATAATTTCCATATAGTATCTACCCCGAATAGTTGACATGGGGATAATGTTTTTGGTTTCTTTAACCATTCTTTATTACACGTATCACATTTCTTTTGTCGTAACAAAAGCAAAAAGGTTGCCAAACCCAGCGCGACATTTTCTGACAAACAAACTAATGCTTGTAAAAGCACGCTTGAACCGTGTGTAGGTTGCACAAACGAGCTAATCAAGCATGCAGTTACGTGTTTGGTCGCTTTTACGAACGAAAAGGAGACGACTGATGAACGAGTGGGTTCAAGGAGACTCAGATGTGTAACACGGGAAATGGCGAATACGGAGCAGTTGTGAGAAAAGTCTGTTAGTTTGTGAAGAGAAGAGTTGTTTGTGTGGAAATAAGAAACAGTTTGCTGAACACTGTTTCATCGTGATGTATACTGACAATGAGCAGCCAACAAAACTAAATACTTGTGATATGTAAGACGAGCTAGTGTGTGTGAACTTTGTTGTTTCGCTATATTGATAATTTTTACTTATTGACCGTCTGACAGCAACTGAATAAAACACAATTTTTGTGCCATACGCGTCAGACGGACGATAGCTAAAAATTATCGATATATCGTAATATTACACGCAACTGAGGAAGACAGGACTACAAAAGTTGATTCTGTTGTGTCGCGTTACTGACGAGTAAAAATCTGACTGAATTTATTCTGCACATCGAACTGCCATTTACTTTGTACAAAACTGCGTTTAGAAGTGTGAGGGTCAGGTTTCCACCCTTTCGTTTTGACTGGAATAATAAACCGACGGCTGCTGACATTGTTACAGTGTAATATGTTGTTGTCTGTTGCAAATCCGACCCGATCCAGTCCCGTATTCAGCCTCAAAACAGTTTGAGTTTATTTCCTTAACGTGTTTTGTTTGCCAATCGACGCGACGAGTCAGTCGTTAAGATTTTATTTTAGGTTTTGTCATTATTTCAATAATTATCAAGATCGTCACCGCCATCTAGTTCAGCGGTCTTCGAGAAAAGCAGAACGTCGGATCCGGAACACACCTCTCACGACAGCGGAAACACACGTTAAACAAGTGAATACATCAAACCTGACTTCGCTTGTATCACGTAACAACAAAATCATTATCCTGACTGTAGATGCACTGAGACGAACTGCACAGACGGTGATAGTGAGTCTCGTAAGAAATATGTAACAATGTTATCTGCGTGTCAGCTGCGTTTAGCGGCACATAATTTTCTCTCGTAGTGACAACCTCACAATCAGATGATATAACCGGAGCTATGCTTACCTCAGCAGTTTTGCGGTAATTTCCAATAATGTTTGCCGATGATACATGTATAGCTGTCACACCCAACAGACAAGAATTAACTGATGAAATTGTAAACGAAGCTTTTCAGAAAATCATTAAGCTGTCTGTGCAAATGGGCTCTCATTAAACTTTGACAAAACACAGTATATACAGTTCCACATAGTAAATGGAATGACACCATTAATAAATATAGACTTCGATCAGAAATCGGTAGCTAAGGTAGAATATTCAAAATTTGTAGGTGTATACATTGATGAGGCCGAGAGGTTCTAGGCGCTACAGTCTGCAACCGCGAGACCGCTACGGTCGCAGGTTCGAATCCTGCCTCGGGCATGGATGTTTGTGATGTCCTTACGTTAGTTAGGTTTACGTAGTTCTAAGTCTAGGGGACTGATGAGCTCAGATATAAAGTCCCATAGACCTCAGAGCCATTTGAATCATTTTGAACCATTGATGAGGGGTTTAACTGGAAGAAACACACTGAAGATCTGCTGAAACGTTTGAGTTCAGCTACTTATGCTATTAGGGTCATTGCAGAGTTTGGCGATATACATCTCAGTAAATTAGCCTACTACGCCTATTTTCGTTCTCTGCTTTCGTATAGCATCATATTCTGGGGTAACTCATCGTTGAGTAAAAGAGTGTTCATTGCACAAAAGCGTGTAATCAGAATAATTGCTGGAGCTCTTCCAGGATCATCCTGCAGACACTTATTTAAAGAGCTAGGGATCTTCACTGTAGCTTCACAATATATATATATATATATATATATATAATATATATATATATATATATATATATATATATTATGAAATTTGTTATTAACAATCCGAACGAATTCAAAAGTAACAGCAGTGTACATGGCTACAACACTAGGAGAAAGGATGATCTTCACTACTCAAGGTTAAATCTAACTTTGCCTCAGAAGGGGGTAAATTATGCTGCCACAAACGTCTTTGGTCACTTACCTAATAGCATCAAACGTCTGACAGTTAGCCATATAGCATTTGAAAGAAATTTATTTCTGAATGCAACTCCTTCTACTCATTAGATGAATTTTTAGATATAGTAAGAGGGTAATTTCCCCACCCCAACCAAAAAAAAAATTAATTGTCATGTAATATTTTGTGTAATGTAATACCTTGTATAGACACCTTTTATTAACCTGACTTGTTTCACATCATTACGAAGAGTCGTATTCATGATCTATGGAACAAGTACTAATCTAATCTAATCTAACCTGTCGGAGCCGACTGGAACGAAAAGATATAGATATCAAACGGGCGATTCTGAATCTATCACGCCACTGCGGTGGCGGGCGTTATGATTAAGCTGCAAGGGAAACCTACATGATTTATGTTCAAAAATGGTGCAAATGGCTCTGAGCACTATGGGACTTAACATCTGAGGTCATCAGTCCCCTAGAACTTAGAACTACTTAAACCTAACTAACCTAAGGACAACACACACATCCATGCCCGAGGCAGGATTCGAACCTGCGACCGTAGCGGTCGCGCGGTTCCAGACTGAAGCGCCTAGAAGCGTTCGGTCACACCGGCCGGCCTGATTTATGTCCTAGTGAGTTGGAATGTCTGCAGTAGTAGACGTTTCTTCGGCCCGTTGCCTCAAGAGAAAGAATCTAATTCCATTCTTACGTAATGTAGAAAATTGTTTGAATTTTTGTCGTAAATATGAACTAATACCGGATGAGGAAAGGAGGGAGTGTGTTGACTGCGGTGGGGCTAAGTCTATAAAAGTTCGTTTGAAGAGTTCTGATAGTGAAATACTTTTACAATTTGATTGTGGAATCTGTGGTAAACGAACGAATATCAGGAAGAATACATGGTTTTGACTATTCAAAATCATCGCTCCAAACCAGCATAATTCTTGTATTTTGCTAGATTAAGGACTGCATCCTGTAAGCAACAGCTTCGGAAACTGACTTATCTACCAAAACCGTGTGCGACTACTTCGGGTTTTGCAGAGACGTGTGTTATGTAATAGTGACTAACGACACTTTACAGATAGGTGGACCAAATAAAGTTGTTGAAAGAGACCAACTCTATTTGTTTCAGTATCTGTATTTCCATAACTTGCGGTTGCAAGGAAATGTTGGCGCATGTGACACTCCACATAAATGTTTGCATGACAGTCAAGGTTTTGGCAAAAAGGGAATAAATGCTTCCCGCAGCATACACATCAAATCCACTTACTAATGACGACAACATCGACGGCGTGTGAGGTAAGTCATTTCCTTTGCAATAACAAGTATTTTAGTCAACGTTCTTCTTTTGTCGTTGCGGTAGTGACCACCATAACCACTGTTCATAACGCCCACCACCGCAGTCGCATGATCGATTTAGAATCGCACGTTCGATATCTATCGTTTGGAGCCCGCGGCTTCGATAGGCAAACATTCTTGGGAATTACCGGTTTTGCATTGAGTAATATCTTCTTTCTTCCTCGTTCGTCACACTTTACTTTGCATAATATCTTCTTCCTTCCTTTTTTGTCATGCTTGACATTACGAGAATTATTAAGTTAAATGCGTTTTGAGAGAGCTGCAGATGAGATTAAAAGAGTATAGTAATTTACTCATGTAATGAAAGTTAAAGGTGACCTCGTTGTGAAGCGCAACAGATTTTTGTCTCGTTGACACCTGTTTCAAGTTGTTACTAGTTACATACAAAGGTACCATTAACTTCCACTGCAAACAACTGAGACTTGGTTATTATGAGTGATCAGAACTTTTCCTCCACTCATCTGCCTACGCACGTCAGCAAAACTATTCTGCTGACTTATTCTCTCCATCATTATTCCAGGAAACATCTTTGAGAAACTTTCCCATGCATTTAATATCGCACTTTACTGTTAACATATAGCAGTTATCACTACAGCTGAAGCCAAAATATTTTGTGTATTTTATCTGTTCGATATGTTTTGTTGTATTCTGTGTTTTGCAAATATGGGTGTATCTGCTGGCCGGGGTGGCCGAGCGGTTCTAGGCGCTACAGTCTGGAACCGCGTGACCGCTACGGTCGCAGGTTCGAATCCTGCCTCGGGCATGGATATGTGTGATGGCCTTAGGTTAGTTAGGTTTAAGTAGTTCTAAGTTCTAAGGGACTGATGACCTCAGAAGTTAAGTCCCATAGAGCTCAGAACCATCTGAACCTTTCTTTTTTGTGGTAGTATCTGTGTGACGCGTGGATTATATCAGTCAGGTGAAAAGATATTAGCTGGCTCGATGAAAGACATTCGGTCAGGTTAGAAGATTTCTGCAATTAATAGATTTTGAGAGAAGAGGCGTAGCATTTCAAATAATATATAGATAGCCAGGTGGTGTGACGACAGTATACTGTACTCTGTGAACCCAAGCTCACATTCCGTGTGGGAAGACTGCAGGCTACCTAAATATTGGTTCAGTACAGTGACAGTATAATGCATGCCCATCAAATGTTTACAAGCTACTGGAAATTTCATAAAACTGTATTAAGCTGCGATTTTATCCATAATGGATGAGAGGTCGTGGTTGTGAATGTCAGTGTTAAAAAATATATCGGCTCAACCACTTGTTTATAGTGTAAAACACTAAGATTGACGCGTTTCGGGACTCAAGCTTCCATCATCAGAATAATAAAAAGTAAAAGAACCTGTTAAAACTCGCTAAAATGGAACATGCACCAGGAACAATAAAATTGATAATAAAATTAAAACATCGTGGCTACTTCCCTTGTTGCGGCAGTGTCTTCCAAGGTGCATCTCCACATAGTCGTCAAAATATAAAAAACTCTAAAATGGTGTCGCCTATGGTGTTCATCATCTAACCACATGGCTCTCTCCTCTATCGACGTAACTCGCCCGTGCGTCTTCGTTGATACCACACATCACGTAGACAAACACGACACTGAAACGCGAGTGAGTAAACAAGGAAGTCACAGAGATGTCTATACAAACAGATAACGTATACATGTTCCAAGGACCTCATGAAATGATGGTAGCCTACCAATTGCTAAAAATGTAGTTACTAAAAGAAACTAGTGAAATGTTTGAAAAAGTTATTTGTATTGCCAGTTAACTGTTCATTCAGTGTGTTCTGATTATCCATGCTATGTATCGTAATTTCCAGCTGTTCTAGTAGATCCAGCTTTTTGCCTTTGTCCTGTCTATGTGAAATAACGAGATCCTGATCTATTCCCAACATGGGGTGTCCCGTTTCCCAAATATGCGTGGCTACAGCTGACTTCTCGAAATTATTAAGCCGGAAAGCATCGCTATGTTCTTTGTAACGTACTTTAAAGGACCTACCACTTTGGCCTACATAGTTTGCCTTGCACGTGTTACACTGAATTTTATAGACCCCAGCTCTCTCATATTTATCGCTTTCCTGCCGCAGATTATTTCTTAATTTAAACCGCAGCGTATTATTGGTCTGAAAAGCGGTATCAACTTTAAAAGGTTTGAAAATGTTAGCCACTTTTTGCGAAATATCACCGAAGTATGGTATTGTGGCTCTCGTAACATTATTTGCGGTATTCTTCCTTGCATTAGCGAGTTTTAACAGGTTCTTTTACTTTTTATTGTTCTGATGATGGAAGCTTGACTTCCGAAACGCGCCAATCTTAGTGTTTTACACTATAAACAAGTGGTTGAGCCGATATATTTTTTAACATTGTCTTAAGCTGAGTTGTAGTAGTTGTTCAGTCAGCAACCAGAAAAGTGAGACAGACAGGAATGTTTTAGCACAGATCCTAATTTTGTTACAGATAATTTGTGAAAATCAAAACTCTTTTTGCCCACGGTATGCCGTTTGGTTTATTACGAGTTGAATATTTACTTCAACATTTATTCTGTATTACTAGCAGAATGTTGTGTATTGCCCTCTGTAGAGTAGTGAACTGCACACCAGTTTATCTTTAAACACATTTTTCGTTCTAGATTCGTGATCCAAGTTGAAATATTGTCAAGCAGATTACAGATCATATTGGCCTTGCTTCTCACAAATTTTGCGTAAGCTGTGCCGAGTTTTGTTGTAATTATTAACTTACATCCACCGTCTCCATCTTGTCCAGCACTGATCTTATTATATAATGTTATGAACAAAGGATAGCCTAGATCAGATAATTTGTTTTCTTCTAATTTTCTGTTTCTGCCGAATTATGCCATTCACAGACAATATGGAGAAGTTCGTAGTTACCACAAGTATCAGCTGGTGCACGTCCTCGTAACTAACTTTCAGTCGCTTGTAACACATTAGCAAGTGAGTCATTACCAGGACAGATATTACCGGAATCGTGCATGTAGTAGAATTGTAAGGGCCGGCCGAAGTGGCCTTGCCGTTAAAGGCGCTGCAGTCTGGAACCGCAAGACCGTTACGGTCGCAGGTTCGAATCCTGCCTCGGACTTGGATGTTTGTGATGTCCTTAGGTTAGTTAGATTTAACTAGTTCTAAGTTCTAGGGGACTAATGACCTCAGCAGTTGAGTCCCATAGTGCTCAGAGCCATTTTAGAATTGTAAGGATTACAACTTCAGTACAACAGCCAGCCAAAAACTGTGATGTAAAAAAAAAAAAAAAAAAAACCAGTCACATCTAATCAGTAGCAGCTTAAGAATTTTAAAAATCCATCCACTTTGAGACTTGGATGCTAGATTCTTGCTTTGCGCTTGTTACTTGCTCGGTGCTGTAGCACAAACAAGAAATTGTCTTCCTCTTTTTAGAGAAACGAAAACGGAATACGTTTGATACTTACAGAGAAAGAAATTTGATAGACACAGATATGCTAGAGTGACTGACAACAGCGTACAGGTTCCGAGTGACACACTTCTTTGGGAATAAGTGAGTGGTTTCAGGACGGGAAGTTCGAGCTCAAAAGGTGTATACATTCTAAAATGGTTAATAGAGAAAGGTGCGAATTTAATACGGAAACGTATGTACCCTTTATAGATTACGTACAATCCTTCGACTGTGTAAATGACAAATACTGTGGTGCGTATTACGAAAATGAGGCTAAACACGACGGGTACTGAACGATATGCTCACAGACCCGAAAATAATGAATAAAAGAGGTGCAAGAAATTTAAATATGACATCCGTAAGCAGGGAGTCAGACAAAGATGCACTTCATCGCCGAAATTATTTAATATGTACACTGCCGACGTCTTAAGAAGGTGGAAAAATAACGTACATCCTGCGTTACAGATATCACAACATAGAACCATAAACATCTCCCTTTTGCGGGCTATTAGATTATTGTAACTGGCGATAAAAAGAAATTTCAATGCGCCATACGTAACTTGCACCTGCTGGCAAAGAATGCAATATGGATATCTCAATAAAACTAGCCTTCAACTCAATAAGCACACGTATGACAAAAAGTCCCCCTTATGGAATACAAAAATAAGACACACATGGTAATAAACGCGGAAGCCCTATATGTAGCCGGAATACTATCATCAACTATTGTCCAACTGAAAGGCTGCGAGTCACAGGAACATTAAGAAAAATACTAGACCCACAAATACCGTATCAAACTAATCCAGGTAAGAAATGAAACCCAACCGAAGAGCCGAAAAATTCTCAGACACAATGACAACTATGGTTCAAACGGCTCTGAGCACTATGCGACTTAACATCTGAGGTCATCAGTCCCTAGAACTTAGAACTACTTAAACCTAAGTAACCTAAGGACATCACACACATCCATGCCCGAGGCAGGATTCGAACCTGCGACCGTAGCGGTCGTTCGGTTCCAGACTGTAGCGCCTAGAACCGCACGGCCACTCCGGCCGGCAATGACGACTATACGAATTTATTTATTATGGACTTTGCCTCAGAGTGAATACATATGGACCAACCAAAATTTGACTACTTCTGCAACAAAAAAACTGAACCAAATTGGTTTAAAAACAGCGAGGGACACACACCACACACACACACCACACACACACACCACACACACAGAGAGAGAGAGAGAGAGAGAGAGAGAGAGAGAGAGAGAGAGAGAGAGAGAGGTGAGGGGAGAGTTCCAAGCAGAAAACCAAACCAAACCAAACAATCCAGGCTTTTGAAGAACTAAACAATACTGGACCAATAGGAAGGCACAGAACATTGAAAAGTAATTGATATAACGTACCCCAAAATCAGGTGGAAGGAAACGGAGGTAATAGCATTTTAAAGGAATTGCGCTTGTTATACCTAAAATTGTTATTAATAACAGAGTAACTAAGCAAGTTAACATCTATAATTACCCAAAGACACAAAATAAGCCTCCTCAGTTTTACTATGCGTGTGACACTATTAACAGAACGTTGAAGACTGGAATTAGAAGCGAAACAAAGGCAAAGTTGTATAAACTGTGGTTGTTACATCTATGTTGTATGAGTGGGTTAGTGTGGGGGGTTGGGTTGTTTGGAGGAAGAGGACCAAACATCGAGGTCATCCGTCTCTGGGTTAGTGAGATTTAGAAGAACAGTGAAAGGTGGCACATGCCAATACCGGATTACGAGTGAACAAATCAAAGAAGAACTGAGTTTTGAAGCGATAAACAACACAATAAAGAAGTAAAGAAAAATATATGTGCAGAATGCCAGAAGGAAAACCTAACAAAACAGCTGTGGAGGCACAATCTGAGAGGAAGAGAAAACGCTGATAGGCACAAAATAATATAGACTCAGTGACTTTTGAAGACAGAACATCCAGGTAGTCTAATCCCTGGAAGTGAAGATGATAGTGTCGAATACCATCAAAAATTGTTTAATTTAGAGCACCAAACAATTAACAAGCGAAAAGCAAGACTCCAACATGGAAGTATCTATGAACCTTTTTTTTAGTAAAATGAAGAAACGCAAAAAAGGATAAAAGGGACCTAGAAAAATCCGAAAAAAACGTGTATCACGACGGACTCCAAAAGTTACCAGGATATGGAAACACGTAAAATGCAATAAAAATGGACGGGAGGAAAATCGCGTGTTGCATGGACTTAAGTTACATAAATTCCATAAAAAATGTGCCCCATCGCTGCGCAACCGCGATCCGCGAACAGGAAAACTATGCATTGGCAATTATTACCAGCGAGTACTTTTTATTATAACAATTTTCATGGAACTTTACGTGTTCCTAAACAGGTCGCCCTCACAGTGAAAGATTGTGGATTAAGCAACTGTTGTGCAGTTTCCTCATTTTGCAGTCTCATTTATTCCATAAGTATAACTTCTAAGAATCATATAAAAATGGATTTTTTTTTTTAATTTGAGACCGGTAATGGTTATACGTGAGTAAAATTTTTATACCCTACCTTTGGCTGATTGTTGTATTTCTTTACCATTTCACGTGATCATTGTTGTATAGTCCCGACAATTATTAATGCATCTGACGGAAGTAGAATCAAAAGATGGTCGTTACATTGCCGTGTACTGAATTTCCGATGCACAATTGGTTGTAACAAGTAGTGATATTTCCGTTTCAGGCGCTTTAGCTTTATCAGGCACCACAGCTTTGGTCATTTTATAGGGAAGTATGAAGGGTGTTACCATGGACTTGACCTAAATCATTTTGAGAAATCATTGATCTTTCCTTTGTGGGCGGCCGCAGTCATTTAGAATTTTTTGGAAAAAATTTCAGTCGTTTGAGTGTTAATTGTTCATTTATTTTATACCATCGCAATTTTGGCTTTATTGGCATTCTCAAGTGCATGATGAAATATTACAATATATCTGACCTGCCTGTCGTCGAAAAAAAAAAACATTTTTCTGGCCTAAGGACCAGTGTGAGAAAGTATGAGTACATATCGAAAATACGTAATATGGCTGACATTGAGCACAGTTTAATATACAGTACGATGTATTTAACAGCCCATACAGTCCTCGTAACCTGCATTCGTCACTTATGTACATCATGCATCTGAGAATGGGCACAAAGCCGAAATCATCATCATCATGTAAAATTAATTAACAATCAACAGTCAAATGGCCGAAATTTCTTCCAAAAGAAAAAACTCTCACAAATAATAGTTTGTACACATACGTGGCAAAATGGACACTGCAACATTTCATTAGTTATCAACATTGTAAATTTACATAACCAACTAAGCCGGCCGCGGTGGCCGAGCGGCTCTAGGCGCTTCAGTCTGGAACCGCGCGACTGCTACGGTCGCAGGTTCGAATCCTGCCTCGGGCATGGATGTGTGTGATTTCGTTAGGTTAGTTAGGTTTAAGTAGTTCTAAGTTCTAGGGGACTGATGACCACGGCAGTTGAGTCCCATAGTGCTCAGAGCCATTTGAACAATTTTTTTTAAGGACGACTCGGTAATGAGCCGAAGTCAGTAATCAGTAAAGACAAATGGTTCAAATGGCTCTGAGCACTATGGGACTTAACTTCTAAGGTCATCAGTCCCCTAGAATTTAGATCCGCTTAAACCTAACCAACCTAACATCACACATATCCATGCCCGAGGCAGGATTCGAACCTGCGGCCGTAGCGGTCGCGCAGTTCCCGACTGAACCGCTCGGCCACTCCGGCCGCCAGTAAAGACAATTTGCGAACTTGACGCGGGTTTTTATCCACACATGTTGTAAATGTATCGGTGTGAGATGAGGTACTTTGGGCTGGAATGTAAGAGACGTCGGTGAGAAACTTTATAATTTGGTCTACTGACGATATGAATCCAATTAGAAGAACTGTTAAACAATTTTATTTACGTGTACAGGCTGCACTACGTGCAACATTCATCACAATAGTACAAATTTTCGCAGTCCAATTTCTACGAAAGCACGGCATCACTGGGCTAAGTTCTGTCGTAACCGGTGGAATAAACGCCAGTGTCATAACCAAAAAGAAAAAAAAAAATCACGTTACTGAGTATTTTATAAGAAACAAGCGCTGTTTTTACAGTTCGTAGGTTTTCATCTAACATTTTCAATGGATAAAATTTAAGTCCGATGTCATTCGAACGGTGCCGTAGGCGATGAACTTTGCGATTCGTTAAGCGTTAAAGATCCAGTTTTTGGCAGTAACTTCGCAATGTGTTCGCAAGGTACTTTAAGGTAATTCACGACTCGTTCCAGTGCAGTACACACGAGCAGTTCACAGGCGTCATAAGAACCCTCTTCCACCGCAGAGGCACTCGGCGCCGGTGCTGACCTCGAAGATCTCGACGTCGACGGTGCACGTGGAGGAGGAGGCGGCGCCACAGCGATGGTAGTGGGTCGCCGAAGAAGCCAGCCACCGGTGCTTGCAGAATTCTAGCCGCGCCTCCGTCAAGGTCATCGTCAAGCTGACCCGAGACTTCTCGGTCCACGCGCAGAAGCGCAGCTGCGATCGCTGGTTGTAGGCGCAGATGGAAACGGCGCATGCGCAGTGGCTGACGATCTCCTCGGAGGACGCTCCCAGCTGCCAGCGAGCTAGCCGCATCTCCAGTGTCGCCCCGACGCCCGGCGTCGCCACACTCCACGTCGTCTCGAAATACGACGTCGTCTCGGTGGCCCAGTGCGACTTGAGCTCTTCCCACGACGTCAGTTCTTCGGGCGCGTCACTGACCGAGCTCTTCATGCCGCGCGCTCGCAACACAACTGGGGAACACACACACACATACGGGCTAGTCAAACAGGGCCGGATCTAAGCGGCGCGGTTACGCTACACTCGGCGGCTAGAGGGGTGCGTGCGGTTAAACACCTGCCCGGCCGGCGACTGGCGACAGACAATAGCGCATCGGCAGCGGCGCAGCGTGAGAATGCGTGCGACTGCGTTTCGCACTTGCTGACGAAGCCCCCTCGGCGGTTCACTGCTCGGCCATTGCCTCTCGCAGGTTCGCAAACACTCACCTGCCACGCTCCGATTCCTCGTAGCGGCGGCGCAAATCGAAGCACGTACCGTTCGCCGAATGCCGACTGTCAGCAAAATTTGTTGCTATTGTTACACGTCTTTTGTCGTTTGTTGTGGTCTTCACTGCCTTGTTTCCTCGGTCGCGAGATACACAAGGCAGTAGATGGAGATCAGGTTCATGCTGAGTGTGACTTCCGGAAAGTCTTCGACACACTTCCCTAGTAAACAAAATACTTGCACACGGAACGTCCGAGAACACAGAACGGAAACCAGTAGCAGATCTTAAAAGCCGAAGGACGAAAACGGTAAGATAGTTACTGTAGTGTTGGCAGAAGAGCCAACACCGTGTTACTAGAGGAGGCCGAAATGCACGCTTTTTAGCTCACGCAGGCTGGCGTGAAGAGGGAAGAACTATACTGACGTGAGGTCTGGAACATGACAAGGAATTAGAATTCAGAAAGCAGGCGTAGTTAGTTTGATACTTAACTTTAATCCATTAATGATGAACGTCGCTCTTGACGGTACGTTAGTCACAATATTACCTGTCAAGATTATAGTAACTGAATATGGCGCCTTGCTAGGTCGTAGCAAATGACGTAGCTGAAGGCTACGCTAAACAGTCGTCTCTGCAAATGGGAGCGTATGTAGTCTGTGAACCATCGCTAGCAAAGTCGGCTGTACAACTGGGGCGAGTGCTAGGGAGTCTCTCTAGACTAGACCTGCCGTGTGGCGGCGCTCGGTCTGCAATCACTGACAGTGGCGACACGCGGGTCCGACGTATACTAACGGACCGCGGCCGATTTAAAGGCTACCACCTAGCAAGTGTGGTGTCTGGCGATGACACCACAGTTACTTAGTTGGCTACTCACAAGGGGAAGTCACGACGTTTGGAATGCGGATTTCCTGCAAACTTCTAACACTCGTAGTACTCCATGAGGACAACAAAATGTGTAAGCAGTAGCGCGTACTTCTCAAGCGTTATTGAGAAAATCGCAAGATAATTTCGGTCGTCAAATAGTGGGTGATCAAAAATTCCGTATAAATTTGAAAACTGAATAAATCACGGAATAATGTAGATAGAGGTACAAATTGACACAAATGCTTGGAATGACATCGGGTTTTATTAGAACCAAAAAAATACAAAAGTTCAAAAAAATTTCCGACAGATGGCGCTTCATCTGATCAGAATAGCAATAATTAGCATAAGAAAGTGAGACAAAGATGATGTTCTTTACAGGAAATGCTCAATTGTCCACCCTCATTCCTCAACAATTGCTGTAGTCGGGGAATAATGTTGTGAACAGCACTGTAAAGCATGTCCGGAGTTGTGGTGAAGCATTGGCGTCGGATGTTGTCTTTCAGCATCCCTAGAGATGTCGGTCGATCACGATACACTTGCGACTTCAGGTAACCCCAAAGCCAATACTCGCACGGACTGAGGTCTGGGTACCTGGGAGGCCAAGCATGACGAAAGTTGCGGCTGAGCACACGATCATCACCAAACGACGCGCGCAAGAGATCTTTCACGTGTCTAGCAATATGGGATCGAGTGCCATCCTGCATAAACATCGTACGTTCCAGCAGGTGTTTATCAGCCAGGCTGGGGATGATGCGATTCTGTAACATATCGGCGTACCTCTCACCCGTCACGGTAGCAGTTACAAAGCCAGAATCACGCATTTCCTGGAAGAAAAAAGGTCCGATAACGGTAGATGTGGTAAATCAAACCAATACCGTGACTTTCGCGTCGTGCAATGGACTTTCCGCGACAGTTCTAGGATTTTCGGTAGCCCAAATTCTGCAGTTGTGGGCGTTGACAGACCCTCGGAGCGTGAAATGAGCTTCGTCGGTCCACAACGCGTTACTCAACCAATCGTCATCTTCCGCCATCTTTTGAAACGCCCACACTGCAAATGCCCTCCGCTTCACTAAATCGCCAGGTAACAGTTCATGATGTCGTTTGATTTTGTACAGATAGCATCAGAGAGTACGCCTAAATGTCAACAAAACAGTAGTGTATGGAATGCCGGTGTGAGGTGCGACTGCACGAGCGCTGACTTCCCCGTACATAGACGAACCCGCTACAGTCTCCATTTCTACCTGAACTGTCTCAGCAGTATTACGCCTTCAGCTCGGTCGGCCACTACGGGGTCTATCGTCTAAACAACCCATGGCTTCGAACTTCGAAATCATTCTCGCCACAGCTGCATTTGTCAACGGACCTTTACCCATTCCAATCCCCTTCGTATGGCGATAGGATAGTAACGCTAAACTAGCACATTCCCCATTCCGATAATACAGCTTCACTAAAAGCGCCTTTTCATGTAACGTCAACATGCTGTGATTCTCTCTCTCATTACAGCTCCTTTTATACATGATTCTCATGCGCAGTCACTGACGTTTTGCTGTCCAGCGCCATCTGTAGGACATTTTGTGAACTTTGTTTTTTTTTTTGTTCTAATAAAACCCCATGTCATTCCAAGCATGTGTGTCAATTAGTGCGTCTCTATCTACATTATTCCGTGGTTTATTAAGTTTTCAAATTTATACTGACTTTTTGATCACACGGTAATAGCTGTGCGTGGCCATTTTTACATGAAGTGGCGGCAACCGAGTGGTTAGCGATGAAGCCCCGTAATAGCTGGATCGGTGGATCGCGTCCCGTTCGTCAGTTTCTTTTTTTATTTTCAACACAGTCATTTTCTTTACTATTTATATTACAATTGATATAATGAGAAAAATACGTGTAATCAGATAAAATTTTATTAAATTTACAATGTCATTTGGCAGTCTACAAATTTTTATTATCACAAGTAATATAATATTCAAAACTGTCGACTAGTAAACGACGAAAAGCATAAAGTGATACTGAAAATGTATGCTTCTACATGATTTGAGAAATCCTTTATATCTGGAAGGAGCCCAAAACGACTTGTTACCTCTAAATTTTGATCGGCATAGACGGCTTTCGAAACATGTACAATTAATCGTCACTTTCGACATTACAAGTAGCTGGATGGTATTTTTTGTAAAAACATGGAAAACAAAGTTAGACGGCACCAGCTGCATTGAATAAAGGCTACGTTCCCGCATACGCAAGGTCTTTTGAAGTTTTCCGTGGAAAAATAACCCTCGTTAACATTTTCAAAAACCTCTCTTTCAGCAGATAATTTGGAAGCAAACCATGCATAACGCAGTATTTTCTTAATATCGGCGCTGATAACTGGTCATGCAGTATCGAGTTTATTTTAATAGCGCCTTCACTAGAAGCAATTACTCGTTCTCTTTCGATTAAATATGAACAATTTTTAAGACACGAGGACTCGGACAAGCATACATTTTCAGTATCGCTTTATGCTTTTGGTCGTTTACTAGTCGACAGTTATGAATATTATATTACTTGTGATTATAAAAATTTGTAGACTGCCAAATGACATTGTAAATTTAATAAAAGTTTGTCAGATTACGCGTAATTTTCTCATTATATTAATTGTAATATAAATAGTAAAAAAATGACTTGAAAATAAAAAAAAGAACTGACGAACGAGACTCGATACAGCAATCACGGAGCTTGAACGCTAGCCAACCGCCTGCCGCCGCTTCGTGGTAAAAATGGCCACGCACAGCTATATACACTCATGGAAATTGAAATAAGAACACCGTGAATTCATTGTCCCAGGAAGGGGAAACTTTATTGACACATTCCTGGGGTCAGATACATCACATGATCACACTGACAGAACCACAGGCACATAGACACAGGCAACAGAGCATGCACAATGTCGGCACTAGTACAGTGTATATCCACCTTTTGCAGCAATGCAGGCTGCTATTCTCCCATGGAGACGATCGTAGAGATGCTGGATGAAGTCCTGTGGAACGGCTTGCCATGCCATTTCCACCTGGCGCCTCAGTTGGACCAGCGTTCGTGCTGGACGTGCAGACCGCGTGAGACGACGCTTCATCCAGTCCCAAACATGCTCAATGGGGGACAGATCCGGAGATCTTGCTGGCCAGGGTACTTGACTTACACCTTCTAGAGCACGTTGGGTGGCACGGGATACATGCGGACGTGCATTGTCCTGTTGGAACGGCAAGTTCCCTTGCCGGTCTAGGAATGGTAGAACGATGGGTTCGATGACGGTTTGGATGTACCGTGCACTATTCAGTGTCCCCTCGACGATCACCAGTGGTGTACGGCCAGTGTAGGAGATCGCTCCCCACACCATGATGCCGGGTGTTGGCCCTGTGTGCCTCGGTCGTATGCAGTCCTGATTGTGGCGCTCACCTGCACGGCGCCAAACACGCATACGACCATCATTGGCACCGAGGCAGAAGCGACTCTCATCGCTGAAGACGACACGTCTCCATTCGTCCCTCCATTCACGCCTGTCGCGACACCACTGGAGGCGGGCTGCACGATGTTGGGGCGTGAGCGGAAGACGGCCTAACGGTGTGCGGGACCGTAGCCCAGCTTCATGGAGACGGTTGCGAATGGTCCTCGCCGATACCCCAGGAGCAACAGTGTCCCTAATTTGCTGGGAAGTGGCGGTGCGGTCCCCTACGGCACTGCGTAGGATCCTACGGTCTTGGCGTGCATCCGTGCGTCGCTGCGGTCCGGTCCCAGGTCGACGGGCACGTGCACCTTCCGCCGACCACTGGCGACAACATCGATGTACTGTGGAGACCTCACGCCCCACGTGTTGAGCAATTCGGCGGTACGTCCACCCGGCCTCCCGCATGCCCACTATGCGCCCTCGCTCAAAGTCCGTCAACTGCACATACGGTTCACGTCCACGCTGTCGCGGCATGCTAGCAGTGTTAAAGACTGCGATGGAGCTCCGTATGCCACGGCAAACTGGCTGACACTGACGGCGGCGGTGCACAAATGCTGCGCAGCTAGCGCCATTCGACGGCCAACACCGCGGTTCCTGGTGTGTCCGCTGTGCCGTGCGTGTGATCATTGCTTGTACAGCCCTCTCGCAGTGTCCGGAGCAAGTATGGTGGGTCTGACACACCGGTGTCAATGTGTTCTTTTTTCCATTCCCAGGAGTGTACTTGACGACCGGGATTATCTTGCGATTTTCTCAGTAACGCTTGAGAAGTACGCGCTACTGGTTACACATTTTGTTGTCCTCATGGAGTACTACGAATGTACGAAGTTTGCAGGAAATTTGCGTTCTAAACGCTGTGGCCTCCCGTTGTTAGTTCGATGTTCCGTGCATCATATTCACAGGGGCAGCATTCATCTCACGCTAGATGCGGACACCCCTACGTCGTGGTGACGTAACGCTATGTCATCGTGACGTAAATAACCTACATCGACTACATGAGAACGTATATCGATCTTTGCAGTTGTACCACAGAGGTTACATTGATAACGTGAAATGTAAATGTAAATAGATGTGTACAATCGAAGTGAGAGCCGTTCTGACGCATGCTCGTCCCAGTTGAATTAGGGATTAAGACGTAACCCCAACAATTTTCGGTGTTATTGTGTGTTTCTTGAATGTAATGAATGTCTGAAGGAAGGAACCATAACAATAACGAAATATCATGCGGCAGCCACGAGTGCTGTACTGGAACTCACGCGTGGCTGCCGCATCGCGGTCGCGAAGTGGGACCGAGGCAGTTCCAGATAAGTTTTATAGTTTGCGATAATTCATGGATTTGTAGTTTTAGCTTGACGATATCTGCTATGGACATCTGTTATTCTGAAGAAGGTTTGGTTATACCGACTGAAACCCGCCACACACCGTTGGGTGGCTTGCGGAGCATCGATGTAGATGTAGAAACTTAACTTACCACACGGGAACTTCTTAAAAGAACCGAAGCTCGCGTAGACAGACATCAACAAAAATCACATACCCGCATACACAACAAACAAAACGAAAACTCTCAAGCTCTTTCCCTCTTTCACACACACACACACACACACACACACACACACACACACACACACACACATTCACCCCCCCCCCCAACTCCCCCCCCCCCATCCTAATGTGAAATTAGCTAACATATTTTGGACGGTACATTTGCCCAACTCTTATAAGAAAACATTTACATGGGCAATACGTTTTGGGAGTACTACGTCTCCACGAATATTCGTGTAAGTGACTTTCAAGTATGGAAATCCGGCGTTTCCCCTTCCCTACAAGAGATTTCACAGCTGACCAATAACCATCTATGCCATTCTTGCAGCCCCTGTGGACAATGATCTGAACTCAATATTGTGATTAACTACGAGATACTGACAATCCCTTTCTCCTGAATCCCTAAATGAAGAAAAACCACCTGAAATTACACTGGAACCCTCTGCAACGTGATCTTGAATTAAGCTGACCAAAACTTCCTTCCTTCGATTGCGTACTACTCTAAACACTAAATCGTCACACTCTTGACTTGAAACTACAGCTCCCCAAACCCATAATCCCACCGGAGGTTCCCCCCTGTTGTACTTCCTTTTGCCAAAATGCGACTCATCAATTTCGACGGTACCTTCGGCCTCCCCCCCCCCCCCCAACGGCCCCCTATATTTAATGTATTCCTCACAAACTGTACACTTACCCACACGACATTCATGGACACAGCCACACAGGATATCTCAAACACCAACAGTACGTGATTTTCATAATGTCTCTAAACGCGGGCTTAGATTTTTCGAACCACGTCCCTCGTCTAATGGACCACCACAACCGATCTGTGCTACAGCGCCATATGAATAAGTCGTGAGTACGGCGACGAGATACACTTGTGAGGCGCGTATGTTCGCCGCACTCATGACATCGAACATACTCGGTAACGAGACCACACATTTGCAAAAAACAAATCTTGGCCAACATGTCTACGCCCATAGCCTTTCTCAAATCATCCAGGTTCATCGGAACAGATAAATCCATACCTACAAACGAAAATGAGATACTAAAAATAGTCCTAAAATAAGAAACTAATAGTCCAAATTATCTCAATATCACTAAGAATACAATTAAGTACCGAAAGAATTGCAAACAACCAATTATTTCAATAAATGCACACGAAGAATATCTTGACCAATATGTAGCGATCTCTTTTAAAATCACATTCAATTATTTTAATGTTCAATGATGGCGGTTATTCGGAACACAGAACTGTTTTATTATCTATGGCTGAAAGCATAGGGTAAATATCTCTGGAGTGAGCATTGCGTTCTGCGCATGTTGTCAACATTAAACCAGGATTGTCACGTGTTCTCGGGACACGCTGTGCGTGTGTGCTTTCCTCTGAGTTTGAAGTTTTTAATATCAAGAGTTTTCGTTGTGTTTTCACCTTTTGTTGATAGTGTAATAGCAATGGTGAATTACTGGTGTTGCTACGAATGCAAAGAAAAATATGCGAAAGGAGGGATAGTAACTTTGGGTCTAGTTTAGCAGGGGATACAACCCATCGGCTTTGACCAATGACGTCAGAATTGGCCAGAGAGCATGTATTACAAGGATGAAAGAGCTGAGAAGAATGTTCAGAAACAAAGGAATGTAAGAGAGAAAAACTGTACTTCACATATATAAGGGCCAGACACATTTTCACGTTAACGATATCGCGTGTTTGTATCTTAGTATTTCTCCGCAAAATACAATGAAAAGAAATGAATGAAATATATTACTAGCAAAGAATACATCGCGTTACATGTATGTCAGTTGTATCTCGAAACTCTTTAGAACTGTATTGCTTAAGTGCAGTACGGGATGCAAGTTCAGCGTACGTCGATTTCTTAGTTTCAACTAGCATTTCTGTCGTGTTGTTCACTTGAACTATGTATCCCCTGCTTCATTAAACCGTAAAGGAAACACCGGATACAAATTAAAAGCTCACTCGAAGTGTGTTGCTTAAGTACAGTACGGAATATGGGTTTGTCGTAAGTCGATTTCTTCGTTTTCACTAGCATTACTGTCCTGTTCTTCACTTGACCGATGTATCCTCCGCTTCAGTAAACGGAAAAGTGCAACACGGGATACAAATTGTAGATGTGTTTATTTCGTCTCTGCTATTACTAACAGTCCTTTCTTACGTACATATCAGTACTACTGATGACAGAAGGACCTACGTGTGTGATATATGTATACCAGACTTCCGTTGACCTCTATACATGTACACTGGTAACGAAAAGGTGGAGATAGACGTAAGTTACATTTGCAACCTGTACCGTAACTGAACTACACGGAGACAAGAAGACGACACATGTAGGATTTGTATCCCGTACTTCACTATGGGGTACAGTTTTCTTGTTGCCTTGGACGCTAATAGTATCCCATTCGTTACTTGAGCTATATAGCTATATGCAACATTTGTATCTTGCTCGCCAATTTACATGTATAGTGTCGGTGTAAAGGCGAAGTGAAGGACGGGATACAAATTTCAGTTGTGTCAGGGGTTTCGCCTGTGATATAGCAAGTACACATTCGAAAATGTCGTACTGATGCTAGTGCTGGGAAACGAAAGAAGATCGACAGCTGAGAAATTTCTATTACGAACTTCACAACACGAAAGTACACATATTTGTGGAATAAAACAGTGAAATATGTCAAAATAGTGAAATACAGTGAAAGAAGCAAATGGAAAAGTAAACTTACCGTGTGCATGGAAATAGTGAGGAATAACCGAAGCTCGCCTAAACAGACAGTAACGAAAATTACATACCCACAAACAGACAAATCCATTCCTATAAAAGAAAATAAGACAGTATAAATGGTTCTACAATAACAAACTAATACTCCAAATTATCTCAATATCATTGCGAATAATTTTAATGTACAATGATAGCGCTTATCCGGAACACAGAACTGTTTTATTATCTATGCCTCGAAGTGCAGACATTACTATCTGTGACTAAGGAATGACGTCATTGTTCAAAGCTGACGGGTTGTATCCCCTGCTTCACTAGACCCGTAACTTTTCATGGGTATTGAAACGCGTATGTATTTAGTACAGCGATGGCGAGGCATGACAGAATCTCTGACCAGAGAGTTATTTATCGTTGCTAGTCTGCGCTTGACCGCGCGAGAGTTCAGTGCAGTTGCAGTCCAGTTGTGAGAGAGTTCAGTTGGATGTAGGGAGTCAGTAGTAGCAGTTGCTAGTTGCGGTCAGTCAGTGCTAGTAGCGCGCGAGAGACAGTCGGAGTTGTGTGTGAGGAGTCGGCGGGCGTCGACATGGGGCTCTGGTCAAGATTCAGGACGAGGTATATTTTTTAAATAAGGTAATGAAGCAGCATTGCGCTCATCTGATAATGTAATGTATCTTAAGTGTAATTAATTTGTTCAAGAATCGCCCCAATAATAATTTTGTTTTCAAACCAAAAAAAAAAAAAGTGTAACCTGCCCACAAATAAAATTCTTATGACAATATTTAAATGTTAATGAGAATAGAACCGAGTGTACCCTCCCAGCAAATAAAATAATTTATTGACAATGACAATTAAATGAGAAATAGCAATCTGAGCCATGTGTAAGCTCCCCACAAAAATGAAAGTCAATTCAATAAAAAATGAAATCTCAGTGACAATGAAAACGCAAATAGACCGAAATGTCGATCTTAGGCCCTGTTCTTACCTCAGTAAAATTGTATCTGCTCTTATTTTTCGCCATAGCTTGGAGGAAATGCATCGCAAAAATTCTTTGAACTTAAGTTAATTTTTTCTTTAAGGAAATGCATGGGAAATTTTCTTTCAATAAAATGTTTGTTTTGTTAAAATGCTTGGTTTGAAAACAAAATTATTATTGGGGCGATTCTTGAACAAATTAATTACACTTAAGATACACTACATTATCAGATGAGCGCAATGCTGCTTCATTACCTTATTTAAAAAATATACCTCGTCCTGAATCTTGACCAGAGCCCCATGTCGACGCCCGCCGACTCCTCACACACAACTCCGACTGTCTCTCGCGCGCTACTAGCACTGACTGACCGCAACTAGAAACTGCTACTACTGACTCCCTACATCCAACTGAACTCTCTCACAACTGGACTGCAACTGCACTGAACTCTCGCGCGGTCAAGCGCAGACTAGCAACGATAAATAACTCTCTGGTCAGAGATTCTGTCATGCCTCGCCATCGCTGTACTAAATACATACGCGTTTCAGTATTATGTTTAAAAATTTCGAGACGCATGGTAATTAAGGCTTGACTTTGTACACCTACTTTTCTACGATTTTATGACTATATAATAGGTATTACGGCTCGTACAAAAGCTTACAAACAATCGCTTCCTCTCGTAAATTTGCTAGTGGAACAGGAAAGGGAAAGGTTAGTTGTTTCAGCAAATACTATCCTCCATGCATTTATCAGTGACTTGTCGATTATGTATATAGATTTGAAAGGCGGGAGACAGATAAATTGAATAGAATGGGAGTCTGTAATTGTCTTCGTATAATATATGTGTCCAAACCTTTTGTTTACTGTAAAGTTACAGTAGGAGACCATGTTAAGTGTGTCTAGGACATGGAGAATGACTATGTGCGTTTTATACTTTAGTTTCCCGAAGGATTAACAATGAGTAAAGACATGGCTCCAGAAAATAAGGAGGAGTAATTTTGTCCCCACAAAATATTCCAAAGTATGTTCAAAACACTTTGAAGAGGAATGTTTGGAAAGAGAAAAATTTGGACGTGTGTGGCTGAAAGTAGATGCTATCCCAACTATTTTTAATTTTCCCCAGCACCTACTACCAATTTCTGCATTCAGTTTAAATACATTTTCTGCACAAACCCAATAAAAAACACAATAGTGTAGCTAATCAAAGTACACATTCATCTTCTTTGGTGTATTTTGCCTTCAATTTATTTTCTTCACCATTTGATTAAGAAGCGTAAAATATTAGTAAACATGTCCCCAAACTCTTTCATTTGTGTCACTTTCCACTTCCCTTAATGGTGTTATATAGGTTGACTGTTACATGACCAACTGTATTTGCTTTACAGTACATTTATTCTTCGATCGCCTTTTTTCCTCCCTTCTAACTCAGTCTACTATTTATTTAATAAACTGGGAGCAAGTACGTAAAATGCGTTAAATAAACACTTCAAAGTGTCACCAGTAAGAAAACTTGTGCTTTAGGTCGCAAAGACGAGAAAATAAATACGTAGAAATAGCAGAAAAAAGGACGAATTAGCAGTGATATAATCACTAATGTGAGGAAAATTCGGTGTTTTTCGGACACTTGCAAAAGTACAGTACTAGCGTACTGTCAAGTCGTTTTGCAAAACTATCACTGCAAAAAAGTACGTCAGGCTCTGTAATACTATAAAGTGCCGTTTCATACCGAAAACTACCAAAAATCGAGTGCATCTGAACTGTGACACCTATCGCAAAGAAGCAGAATTCAATATCACTTGCCCTTAAAATTTACGTAGCTTGTTTATTTCCGGTATCAAATGGATACTGTTAAAATATCTGCGCAACATATATCAATAATCCACGACACGTACGAAAAGAATCCGTCAGTACTAGGGATGTAGTGACATTCGAAATATACAGGGCGCTATACGGACAAACACTCGACGTCCCGAGATCACGTGACCAGGCCGGCAATGTTACGTTGACAACACAAAATCTGTTCTGCGTATGTGAATGCCCACTCCAGAGATATTTACTGTATGGCTGAAAGTGAAGACATTATTATCTATGAGTAATGTGTGACGTCATTGTTCAAAGCTGACGGGTGGTATCCCGTTCTTCAGTAGATCCAAATCAACGAAATTGACCATGGGTAAAAAAAATTAAGCACAGATAACACCACCAGTAAACAAAGCAAAGATAACAAAATCATATAAATCCACAGATTAATAACACAGACGTAACCATAGTACCAATAAACATAACAAACATTACATCTACTGACAAACGCACATATGTCTGTGCAAACCCATAAAGTAAATCAGTGAAGTAACGATATTCCAGTACACAAACCAAGGATTACAACATCTCACAATCACGTAGAATAAGAATCGAGAGATGTAACCATAGCAAATAGTTAAAAGCTGTCAAAGGAACCTGTCAAATATAAAAATAATCGACCATCTCAAAAATAATGAGCAGTACCTGCATAAACTGAAGGTTAATGCGTCTGCACCTACAGTAACATTTCGGCAGCACCAGCAGCAACGATGTTCTAAGAATGTAAGTAATGCAAAATTGTTACGAAATTTGTAAATAACGAAAATGTAAAAAAAAAAAGTTCATTGCAAGATTGAAATTCCTGCACAAAGCTTAAAAACAGCTATGGGGTTCGATATGAGCTCGTAGCAATCATAACAGCTCAATAAAAACATTATAGCAGCATAACTGGTTTTCAATATACACTGCAGCGCGCCAAAGAAATTAGTACAGGCATGAGTATTAAAATACAGAGATACGTAAACAGGCAGAAAAAAGGGTTCAAATGGCTCTGAGCACTATGGGACTTAACATCTGAGGTCATCAGTCCTCTAGAACTAAGAACTACTTAAACCTAACTAATCTAAGGACATCACACACATCCATGCCCGAGGCAGGATTCGAACCTGCGCCTGTAGCGGTCACGCTGTTCCAGACTGAAGCGCCTAGAACCGCTCGGCCACTCCGGCCGGCAAACAGGCAGAACACGGTGCTGCGGTCGGCGAAGCGTATATTAGGCAACAAGTTATGGTACAGTTGTTAGATCGGTTACTGCTGCTACAATGGCAGGTAATCAAGATTGTGAGTTTTAACGTGGTGTTATAGATTAGATTAGATTAGATTAGTTTTCGTTCCATAGATCCGTGCTGAGGAGATCCTCGTGGATGTGGAACGTGTCATTTTTTTTAAGCTGAAATAACAATACTAATAGTATGAATATATACAATACATCATTTGTTTCTATTAAAAATTCATCAATGAAGTAGGAGTAGTTGGCCACTAGGAAGTCTTTCAGGCTCCTTTTAAACTGATCTTTATTTGTAACTAAATTTTTTATGTTTGCTGGCAAATGATTGAAGATGAGTGTTCCTGAGTAGTGGACTCCTTTTTGAACTAAAGTAAGTGCTTTTAAGTCCTTGTGCAGATCATTTTTGTTCCTGGTATTGTATGTATGAACTGAGCTGTTTGTTGGAAAAAGAGATATATTATTTAGAACAAATTTCATTAATGAGTAAATACACTGAGAGGCAGTAGTTAGTACACCCAGTTCTTTGAAGAGGTTTCTGCAGGACGTCCGTGAATTTACTCCGCAAATAATACGTATTACACGCTTTTGGGCTCTGAAAACTTTTGTTTGACTTAAAGATTTATCCCAAAATATTATACCATATGACATTATGGAATGAAAGTTGGCAAAGTATGCAAGCTTTTTCATTTTTATGTCGCCTATTTCTGCTGACACTCGAATTGCAAATACAGATTTGTTAAGGCGTTTCTGCATTTCTGTGGTGTGCTCCTCACAACTGAATTTATTATCGAGTTGTAATCCCAGGAATTTAAGACTGTCAACCTCTTCTATTTGCTCTTCTTCATACTTTATGCATATGCTGGGTGGAAACCTCTTACAATAGGGGCACGAGCGATGTGGCACAGCATCTCTGAGGTAGCGATGAAGTGGGGATTTTCCCGTACGACCCTTTCACGAGTGTACCGTGAATATCAGGAATACAGTAAAACATCAAATTTCCGACATCATTGCGGCCGGAGAGGGATGCTGCAAGAACGGGACCAACGACTAGTGAAGAGAATCGTTCAGCGTCACGGAGGTGCAACCCTTTGGCAAATTGCTGCAGTTTATCAATGCTGATCCATCAACAAATGTCAGTGTGCGAATCATGCAACGAAACATCATCGATATGCGCTTTCGGAACCCAAGGCACAATCCACACTTGTGTATCCTTGATTGTACGAGACAAGGTTTTACGCTCGCCTGGGCCTGTGAAAACCGACAGTGGACTGTTGATCTGGAAACATACTGTATGGTCAGATGAGTCTCGTTTCAAATTGTATCGAGCGGACAGACGTGTACAGGTATGGAAACGTCCTCATCAATCCATGGACGCTGCATGTCAGCAGCAGACTGTTCAAACTGGCGGAGGCTCTGTAATGGTGTGGGGCGTGTGCAGTTGGAGTGATATGGGAGCCCTGATACGTCTCGATACGACTCTGACAGGTGACACGTACGTAAGCATCCTGTCTGATTACCTGCATCCATTCATGCCAATTGTACATTCCGACGGAGTTTAGGAGAACAATGCTACGACACCTCACATGTCCAGAATTGCTACAGAGTGGCTCCAGGAACACTCCTCTGAGTTTAAACACTTCCGCTGGGCACCAAAGTCCCCAGACATGAACATTATTGAGCATATCTAGGATGCCTTGCAACGTGCTGTTCAGATGAGATCTCTACACCTCGTACACTTTACAGATTTAATGACAGCCGTGCAGGATTCATGGTGTCAATTCCCTCCAGCACTACTTCAGACATTAGTAGAGTCCATGCCACGTCGTGTTGCGGCACTTCTGCATGGTCGCGGTGCCCTACACGATATTAGGTGGGTATATCAGTTTCTTTGGCTCTTCAGTGTATGATATCCTTACAAGAGATATACAAGGCTGCAGGGCCACGAGAAATAAAAATACAGTTGTATGAGTGGGATAACTCTTTGAAATGAGACTCAAGTTTTCTTTAAACTGTTCATCAATTGCGTTGTTGGTAACAGGAACCGATTACAAATTTAGTCCGGTATCCACTATAACCTCTGTCCATAGTAATTCAGCGGAACTATTTACTTCAATTTCGCTACAAGACGGACTACTTCTAACAGCTGTAAACAATCCACCAACAGTCCGGAACCGCGCGACCACTACAGTTGCAGGTTCGAATCCTGCCTCGGGCATGGATGTGTGTGATGTCCTTAGGTTAGTTAGGTTTAATTAGTGCTAAGTTCTAGGCGACAGACGACCTCAGACGTTAAGTCACATAGTGCTCAGAGCCACTTAAACCATTTTTTTTGACCGGGACAAATATCTCACGAAATAAGCGTCAAACGAAAAAACTACAAAGAACGAAACTTGTCTAGCTTGAAGGAGGAAACCAGATGGCGCTATGGTTGGCCCGCTAGATGGCGCTGCCATACGTCAACCGGATATCAACTGCATTTTTTAAATAGGAACCCCCATTTTTTATTACATATTCGCGTAGTGCGTAAAGAAATATGCATGTTTTAGTTGGACCACATTTTTCGCTTTGTAATAGATGGTGCTGTAATAGTCAGAAACATATGGCTCACAATTTTAGAGGAACAATTGGTAACATGTAGGTTTTGAAATCAAAATACAGGACGTAGGAACACTTGCACATTTTATTTCGGTCGTTCCAATGTGATACACGTACCTTTCTGAACTTATCATTTCTGAGAACGCATGCTGTTACAACGTGAATACCTGTAAATACCACATTAATGCAATAAATGCTCAAAATGATGTCTGTCAACCTTAATGCATTTGGCAATACGTGTAACAACATTCCTCTCAACAGCGAGTAGTTCGCCTTCCGTAATGTTCGCACATGCATTGACAATGCGCTGAAGCATGTTGTCAGGCGTTGTCGGTGGATCACGATAGCTAATATCCTTCAACTTTCCCCACAGAAAGAAATCCGGGGACGTCATATCTGGTGAACGTGCTTCGACGACCAATCCACCTGTCATGAAATATGTTATTCAATACCGCTTCAACCGCACGCGAACTACGTGCCGGACATCCATCATGTTGGAAGTACATCGCCATTCTGTCATGCAGTGAAACATCTTGTAGTAACATCGGTAGAAGATTACGTAGAAAATCAGCATATATTGCACCATTTAGATCGCCATCGATAAAATGGGGACCAATTATCCTTCCTCCCATAATGCCGCACCATACATTAACCCGCCAAGGTCGCTAATGTTCCACTCGTCGCAGCCATTGTCGATTTTCCGTTGCCCAATAGTGCATATTATGCCCGTTTACGTTACCGCTGTTGGTGAATGACGCTTCGTCGCTAAATAGAATGCGTGCAAAAAATCTGTCATCGTCCCGTAATTTCTCTTGTGCCCAGTGCCAGAACTGTACACGACGTTGAAAGTCGGCGCCATTCAATTCCTGGTGCATAGAAATATGGTACGGGTGCATCGATGTTGATGTGGCATTCTCAACACCGACATTTTTGAGATTCCCGAATCTCGCGCAGTTTGTCTGCTACTGATGTGCGGATCAGCCTCAACAGCAACTGAAACACCTACTTGGGCATCATCATTTGGTGCAGGTCGTGGTTGACGTTTCACATGTGGCTGAACACTTCCTGTTTCGTTAAATAAGGTAACCATCCAGCGAACGGTCCGGATATTTGGAGGATGTCGTCCAGGATACATAGCACACGCCCATTGGGAATTTTGATCACAATGCCACACGTCAACACGATATCGACCTTTTCCGCAATTGGTAAACGGTCCATTTTAACACGGGTAATGTATCACGAAGCAAATACCGTCCGCAATGGCGGAATGCTACGTGATACCACGTACTTATACGTTTGTGACTACTACAGCGCCATCTATCACAAAGCGAAAATGTGGTCCAACTAAAACATTCATATTTCTTTACGTACTACACGAACATGTAATAAAAATGGGAGTTCCTATTTTAAAAACGCAGTTTGATATCCGTTTGACCTACGGCAGCGCCATCTAGCGGCCCAACCATAGCGCCATCTGGTTTCCCCCTTGAAGGTAGACGAGTTTTGTTGTTTGTAGTTTTTTCGTTTGATGTTTATTCCGTGAGATATTTGGCCCGGTCACTATCAATGCACCACCCTGTTGCCGACCGCATCACCGTATTCTGTTATATTTGGCCCGGTCACTGTTAGTGGACCACCCTGTATACTGTCCGGTTCTTTGTAAAAATTTCAGCTCAGCTTGGCTCCGGCTTCCAATACCTATAGCGAGTCGTGGTTCAGTGCTTTCTTTTGTTATATGGAGGTCTTGTTCTTTCCCAACAAAACCACGAAAATTTGCAGCAACTTCCTGACATTTAAGCCGCATGGGGTAGTCGCGTGGTCTGAGTCGTTCCCACGGTCCGCGCTGCTGCTACGGTCCCAGGTTCGAATCCTGCCTCGGCCATGGATTTGTGTGATGTCATTAGGTTAGTTAGCTTTAAGTAGTTCTAAGTTCTAGGGGACTGATGCCCTCTGAAGTTTAGTCGCATAGTACTCAGAGCCATTTGAACCATTTTTTTGCTTGCTTATGGAATATCTTCTCAGTATGTGACTAGATTCGTGATTTCCCGTCAGAGAAGTCACAATTCGTAGCAATTGACGAAAAGTCGTCCAGAAAAACAGATGAGATTTCTGGCGTTCGCCAGGGTATTGTTATAGGCCCTCAGCTGTTCCTTATTTATAAAAACTATTTAGGAGACAGCCTCAGCAGCCGTCTTAGGTTGTTTCCAGATGATGCTGTCGTTTATCGTCTAGTAAAGTCAACAGAAGATCAAAACAAATTGCAAAACGATTTGGAAAAGGTTTCTCTATAATGTCAAAATTGGCGGCTGACCCTAACTAATGGTAGGTGTGAGGTCATCCACATAAGCGCTAAAAGGAATCCGTTACTTCACTTACGACATAAATCAGTCAAATTTAAAGGCTTTAAATTCAAGTAAATAGATAGGAATTACAATTATGAACAACTGAAACTGGAAAGAACACACACGGAATGTTGTCGGGAATGTGAACCAAAGACTGCGTTTTATTGGCAGAACACTAAGAAGATGCAACAGATGTGCTAAAGAGACTGCCTACACTACGCTTGTCTGTCCTTTGTTGGAGTACTGCTGCGGGGTGTGGGATCCTTATCAGATTGGATTAACAGAGTACATCGAGAAAGATCAAAGAAGGGCAGCACGTGTTGTGTTATCGAGAAATAGGGGAGAGAGTGTCACGGACATGATACAGGATTTCATCTACATCTACATACATACTCCGCAATCCACCATACGGTGCGTGGCGGAGGGTACCTCGTACCACAACCAGCATCTTCTCTCCCAGTTCCACTCCCAAACAGAACGAGGGAAAAATGACTGCCTATATGCCTCTGTACGAGCCCTAATCTCTCTTATCTTATCCTTGTGGTCTTTCTGCGAAATGTAAGTTGGCGGCACTAAAATTGTACTGCAGTCAGTCTCAAATGCTGGTTCCCTAAATTCACTCAGTAGCGATTCACGAAAAGAACGCCTCCTTTCCTCTAGAGACTTCCACCCAAGTTCCTGAAGCATTTCCGTAACACTCGCTTGATGGTCAAACCTACCAGCAACAAATGTAGCAGCCCGCCTCTGAATTGCTTCTATGTCCTCCCTCAATCCGACCTGATAGGGAACCCAAAGGTCGTATTAGTGTTTTATAAGCGGTCTCCTTTACAGATGAACCACATCTTCCCAAAATTCTACCAATGAACCGAAGACGACTATCCGCCTTCCCCAGAACTGCCATTAGATGCTTGGGATGGACATCATTAAAAGACAGGTGTTTTTTTGTTGCGGTGGAACCTTCTCACGAAATTTCGATCACCAACTTTCTCCTCCGAGTGCGAAAATATTTTATTTAGGGAGCAACGAACATCATAATAAAGTAAGGGGAACCAGAGCTCGCACAGAAAGATACAGGTGTTCGTTGTTTCCGTGCGCCGTTCGAGATTGCAATAACCCAGAATTATTGTGTAGGTGCTTCGATGCACCCTCTGCTACGCTCTTTAGTGTGGTCTACGGAGTGTCCACGTAGATGCAGACAGACGGGTAGACGTGTGATTGACCTGTGTCTCGCTAGTGCCCACTATCCTTTTTTTCTTTTTTCTTCTTCCGGCAGTGTCGGTGACCTCGTGCTTCGGACAGAGTCGATCACCGACCGTTCTGCCAGACGCAGCGGCCGCGTTACGTGCAGACAGTCGACGTCAGCACCTGTGGGTTGTGCAAGCCGACACACATCGCCGCCCGCTGACAGTTTAGCGAGTGCAGAACAGCGCATTCTTGCGACGCAAAGCAACGGACCCGTTTACGAAACTAGCGGATATTCCCAGACACGCCGTCCGTTGCACAAACGAGATATCCGGCGCGAATGGCCGAGCTTATGGTTGCTACGTGCCTTCTATATCTACTGCTACACGTGTACTCTACAGTCCAACGTGGGAACTCTTACCGGTGATGGTCATTTGGATCCATCCCCGTAACCCAGTGGACGTTCATTACGTTTCTTGGTAAGGGACAGAGTTGTATGTTGGAACACTTTTCACACTTTCGCCGGTATCCACACCTATGATAGATGTTTGATGTATTTTATTCCATTTTTAAATCACAACTTTCATTTTGCGTACTGTGGTCTTATTCATAAATTATAAAAATTTCTCCGAAAATCGATTTTTCCAAATACGAAAACCTGTTCCAAGAGACTAGGGGTAGTCAAATGAAAACGAGACAGATAGAAACAAAACTGGCCAAGTGCGAATAGTAATCGTGCACTTACAAACTATATAAATATTCTCTACATACAGGGTGTTACAAAAAGGTACGGCCAAACTTTCAGGAAACATTCCTCACATACAAAGAAAGAAAATATGATATGTAGACATGTGTCCGGAAGCGCTTACTTTCCATGTTAGAGCTCATTTTATTACTTCTCTTCAAATCACATTAATCATGGAATGGAAACACACAGCAACAGAGCGTACCAGCGTGACTTCAAAGACTTTATTACAGGAAATGTTCAAAATGTCCTCCGTTAGCGAGGATACATGCATCCACCCTCCGTCACATGGAATCCCTGATGCGCTGATGCAGCCCTGGAGAATGGCGTATTGTATCACAGCCGTCCACAATGCGAACACGAAGAGTCCCTACATTTGGTACCGGGGTTGCGTAGACAAGAGCTTTCAAATACCCTCATAAATGAAACACAAGAGGGTTGAGGTCAGGAGAGCGTGGAGGCCACGGAATTGGTGCGCCTCTACCAATCCATCGGTCACCGAATCTGTTGTTGAGAAGCGTACGAACACTTCGACTGAAATGTGCAGGAGCTCCATCGTGCATGAACCACATGTTGTGTCGTACTTGTAAAGGCACATGTTCTAGCAGCACAGGTAGAGTATCCCGTATGAAATCATGATAACGTGCTCCACCGAGCGTAGGTGGACGAAACTATAATGAGCTCTAACATGGAAATTAAGCGTTTCCGGACACATGTCCACATAACATATTTTCTTTATTTGTGTGTGAGGAATGTTTCCTGAAAGTTTGGCCGTACCTTTTTGTAACACCCATAAAAAGCAAAGCCTGATCGACTGACTCATCATCGGCCAGCCCAACCCGCTAAGGATAGAAACTTGAAACCTAGAGAAGGTATGTGTCTTATACTGTAGACGTCGTTTAAGAAGGTAGTTTTAGAAATTGCAACGCTAAGGTGCTGAAACGGGGGCTGAAGTGGTTTATATTTTTTTGAAAAATGTCACTGTTAAGGCAATTTTGAAGCTAAATCTACGAAAATTGGTATTTGGTTTCTAGATCAGGAATAAAGAAATACGTGAAACTTCCTGGCAGATTACAAGTGTGTGCCGGACCGAGACTCGAACTCTGGACCTTTGCCTGGCGGAATTAAAGCTGTGACGACGGGGCGTGAGTCGCGCTTGGGTAGCTCAGTTGGTAGAGCACTTGCCGGCGAAAGGCAAAGGTCCCGAGTTCGAGTCTCGGTCCAGCAAACAGTTTTAATCTACCAGGAAGTTTCATATCAGCGCACACTCCGCTGTAGAGTGAAAATTTCATTCTAGAAAGAAATACGTGTTTCAGCATTTTTGGAAATTCGACCGCCGGCCGTTGTGGCCGAGCGGTTCAAGGAGCTTCAGTCCAGAACTGTGCGACTGCTACGGTGGCAGGTTCGAATCCTGCCTTGGGCATGGGTGTGTGTGATGTCCTTAGGTTAGTTAGGTTTAAGTAGTTCTACGTTCTAGGGGACGGATGACATCAGATGTTAAGTTCCATAGTGCTCAGAGCCATTTGAACCATTTTTTGAAATTCAACCACTAAGGAGGTAAAATAGTCGATGAAACGTTTTAGGAAAATAAAGAATTACTAAAGAATTACTAAAGATTTTTTAATGTTACATCTATAACAACTGGTATTTGACATCTCGGTTAGAAATAAAAAAATAGTTGTTTCAATGTTTTAGGAAATTCAACCCCTAAGGGAGTGCAATAGGTGATGAAAATTTTTAAGAAAATATTTCGTTACATTAAACAAATTTTAAAGCTAAATTTATGAATATTGGTATTTCACTTCTCGGTTAGATATAAAGAAATATTTAAATGAAACGTCACTGTTTCAGAAGCTTTACTGGTCTCATACACATATGATGTTATGTACCGGGTGATCAAAAAGTCAGTATAAATTTGAAAACTGAGTAAATCACGGAATAATGTAGATAGAGAGGTACAAATTGACACAAATGCTTGGAATGACATGGGGTTTTATTAGAACCAAAAAAATACAAAAGTTCAAAAAAGTCCGTCAGATGGCGCTTCATCTGATCAGAATAGCAATAATTAGCATAACAAAGTAAGACAAAGCAAAGATGATGTTCTTTACAGGAAATGCTCAATATGTCCACCATCATTCCTCAGCGATAGCTGTAGTCGAGGAATAAAGTTGCGAACAGCACTGTAAAACACGTCCGGAGTTATGGTGAGGCATTGGCGTCGATGTTGTCTTTCAGCATCCCTAGAGATGTCGGTCGATCACGATACATTTGCGACTTCGGGTAACCCCAAAGCCAATAATCGCACGGACTGTGGTCTGGGGACCTGGGAGGCCACGCATGACGAAAGTGGCGGCTGAGCACACGATCATCACCAAACGACGCGCGCAATACATCTTTCACGCATGTAGCAGCAATTTTTTTGGTTCTAATAAAACCCCATGTCATTTCAAGCATGTGTGTCAATTTTTACCTCTCTATCTACATTATTCCGTCGTTTATTAAGTTTTCAAATTTATACTCACTTTTTGATCACCCGGTACATAGACTGAATCGGTGAGTACCAAGGGTTGTGACCGGGTTCTATTCCTTGCCTTGGTACAAATTTTCACTTGCCGCTTTAGTCTCTACACATAGACATAAATATTTATTAGGGGATGAATGTTGCTATGAAAATATCTTAACAAGAAAGCAAAAGGCATGATTGCCAAAAACTCTGCACTCCAGCTACGAAAATCACTTTTTGGTCAGAAGTACATTCGGAAAAGACAATGCTTATAAGGCCTTCTACATCTACATGGTTACTCTGCAATCCAGACTTAAGTGCATGGAAGAGGGTTCATCGAACCATTTGTATACTACTACTCTACTGTTCCACTCTCGAATGGCGCGTGCGAAAAAGGAACACCTAAATCGTTCCATTCGAGCTCTGACTTCTCTTATTTTATTATGATGATCATTTCTCCCTACATAGGTGGGTGACGAAAAAACATTTTTGCATTCGGAAGAGAACATTGCACCCCAACTCCCGTTTCGTATGACACTTTCACCGCTATTGCGCGATAACAGGAAACGGGCTGCCCTCTTTGCACTTTTTCGATGACCTCCGTCAATCCTACCTGGTAGGGATCCCACACCGCGCAGAGGACGGACAAGTGTAATGTAGGCTCTCTCTTAAGTGGGTTTGTCGCATCTTCTAAGTGTTCTGCCAACAAAGCGCAGTCTGTTTCGCCTACCCCACAATATTATCCATGTGGTATTTCCAATTAAAGTTGCTCGTAATGGTAATTCCTAGATATTTAATCGAATTGACAGCCCTTAGATTTGTGCGGTTTATCGTATACCCAAACTTTATCGGATTTCTTTTAGTACCCATGTGGATGACCTCGCACTTCCCTTTTCGCATCATACAGAAATTCTCTCTAGATCATTTTGGAATTGATCGTCTGATGATTTTACTAGACGGTAAATTACAGCGTCATCTGCGAACAATCTAAGGGGGCTGCTCAGATTATCACCTAGATCATTTATGTAAATCAGGAACAGCAGAGGGCCTATGACACTACCTTGCGGAACGCCAGGTATCACTTCTGTTCTACTCGATGATTTACCGTCCACCACTACGAACTGTGACCTCTCTGAGAGGAAATCACGAATCCAGTCACACAACTGAGACGATACTCTATATGCACACAATTTGATTAATAGTCCCTTGTGAAGAACGGTATCAAAACCCTTCTGGAAATCTAGGAATATGGAATCGATCTGAGATCCCTTGTCGACAGCATTCATTACTTCATGGGAATGAAGAGCTAGCTGAGTTGCACAAGAACGATATTTTCTGAATTTGTGTTGGTTATGTATCAATAAGGCATTTTGGGTCGACAGAAGCGTCCGATCCAACGCGTCGGCTTTGACCCGTGACGTAAGGGTGTTGTCGTGTGTGACGTCATGACGGCGCGGAGTTTGGTTTGAGTGTGGCTGTCTCCAGTTCTGTTTTATCTTATTTTATTTACTTTTCTGATCTGTTCGTTCTATCTCGTGAGATTTTTTTAAAATTTAAAAACACTTATTACTTATTTTAATTATCTGTTTCCTCGAATTTCTGTTTTAGTTTATTATATTTATCTTTCTGATCTGTTCGTTCTATCCCGTGAGTTTTTTTTTTTTAAAGACAAGAAACACTAATCAGCTACTGAAACATCTTTATCTTCTATGGGTTGCAGGGGTTACGACCCCTGGGGAGGTGGGTGGGTATTCAGGCATGGCTGTCTTCACTTACACGTTGTAGCTACGCAAGGCGTCTAAATTTGTTTATATTTAGTTTGCCCCCCACCCAAAACACCCCATTTCCCGCTCTTGTCACGTTAGTGTCATTAGGCTTCTTGTGGAAAGTGTGTGTGTTTGTTTTTGTTTCCGCCATATTTGTGACGTCATGGGTCAAAGCAGACGGGTGGGATCGGAAGCTTCCGTATTTCCAGCATTTTCTTCTTAATTAGGATGAAAAGCTTAGAAGGTGTTGCACTTAATGAACAACATAAAAATTCGGTTAAATAGAAACAAAATAATCTCTGTAGGCCATACAGTTTTTATATATAAACAGGGTAATGAACATTAATAAAACCGACAAACTGTAAGTGAGGATTCCTGACAGGAAATGGAAGAAAAAAGGTTCTATGAACATGTGTCCGGAAATGGACGGTGTGCATTCAGCAACAAATCGTCCCGTAATACAGAGCTGCATCACATCCACGTCATAACAGATGTACAAAGTGCGTTCCACGGGATTGCAAGTGACAGGGATAGTAGCGGTTGCCATACAGCACACACGTAATCGTACTTTGGCTTACACTATGATGGCGGGATACTTACCTAGAGCGTGTACTAGGAGTGTAGAACCCGGTCCTCCAAATCTGTTGCACGCACAGTCCGTCGCTTCCTTGCATGTTAGTTTGTCTGAAAGGACCCATGAGCAACCAAACACCCAAGAAGGACTTGAAATGTTGTGTGGTGTGGCTGGAGGTCTGTGAGAGTACTTTCCTCTCGACCGTTTCCGTCTGCTTGGCCGTACACAAACACTGTCTCTGCTTGTTCCCGACACGAATACCGGACCGTTGTGCCGCTTACAGTACGCTGCGTTACTCACACTGCCTGCAACACACAAGCAACACACGGCACGGTGTCAGAGGAAGTGCCATTCGTGAGCACCATCTACCATGGCAACCATGTATTTCCAGACATGATCGTAGGAGCTTTTCTCCTCCATTTACAGTCTGGAATCCGCATTGCGGTTTGCCGGTTTCATTACAGTTCACTCCGTATACATAATTATCTATATACACCCTTCCTGGGAGTCGAGAATCTCAACGATTTTTGACTGTTTTGGGTAAAGACACTAGCAAGATATCGGCCGCGGGAATTACAAGACAGCAGGAAAATCTCTACAGTAGTTCCTCAGGCTATCCCGTACGTACAAAAAGAAACGAGCAGAGGACTTAAACTTATGTATGTAAATATAGTAGATTTAATAAAATATTTTTATTTTCTTACTAAAACATGACTACAACTTATATTTCATGTTTGCACGCAGAAATGTTCACCTATTATAGTTTTGACGGCTTATGAATGCTATGTATGTTTCAATGAGAAAAAGATATTTTTTTGTAATATATTTCTCAATTTTCAGATTGTTTTACTTAATTTGTACTGTGAAATCCCGCTTCTTGCAAAATTTCATGTTCCTAGCTGAACGGAAAATCTCTATGGCTTTTGATGAGTGAGGTTTCCAGTATCAAAATATGTAGCGAAAATGATCGCATCTTTCGATTGCAACGACTTAGAAGCTTAAACGTTTGCCACCTCCGGTGGACCATAGACGTCGGTATGTGACATAAATTTGAATTTGATACGCTCATCTGTTCAAAAGAAAAAGGGGTAGAAACAAATGGACAGACAGACAAATGGATGACAAATAACCAAAAAGTATTCTTTCATGTAATATAATTACAAAATAACAATTTTCGAATTTTTTCCCTTCAGTCTGCTGTGAAACCTTGCTTCTTGCGATATTTCATGCTTCTAGTTCAACGGGAAGCACCCTATGAGTTTTGATGAGAGAGTTTTGAGCATCAAAATAAGTGGCATAGATGGCCGTATCTTTTGACTGAAGTGAGGTACGGAATCCTAAAAATAAGCTTTTTTCAAATATGAATAACTGTTCCAAGATACAAGGGGCAGTCAGAGGAAAACGAAACAGTTGGAAAAAGAGTAACTAAACTGTTCATAATTTCAAAAGTAATCGCAATAACTGTAAATACATTTATCACGCTGTGAGACAAGGGTCGACCGCTGTGACCGAGCGGTTCTAGGCGCTTCAGTCCGGAACCGCGCTTCTGCTACGATCGCAGGTTGGAATCCTGCCTCGGGCATGGATGTGTGTGATGTCCTTAGGTTAGTTAGGTTTAAGCAGTTCTAAGTTCTAGGGGACTGATGACCTCAGATGCGCTTAGAGCCATTTGAACCATTTGTGAGACAAGGCGGTGAATGCTTTCATACAAAAATGTTTCCGACTGTCTATGGAACCACAATTGTACACAGAGGTGCATCTCATCGTTCGAAGAAAACGACAATGTCTTTCTTCAGGGCTCCAAAACTATGGAAATCTCATTGGGAGTGACCGGGATTATGTGGAGTAATTGGGCCCGCCAACATGTTGCGAAGGTTGTTTCGACTACAAAGCAGAAATTTCGCTGGGACGCTTTCACGTATTCTCATATCTCTGTCCGACTGTTACAATCCCCTTTCCACAGAAACGGGTGGACATAAGCTGAAATTTATGCCACATACTAAGGTGTATGGGCCCCTGGCTGTGCAAAAAAATTCAAGCTTCTAAGTCAGTGTAGTCACAAGATTCGGCTATTTATGTCACGTATTGTGGTACTCGCAAACTCAGTCATCAGAACCTATGTGCTACTTCCCATTGGCTTATAATCATGAAATCTGTGAGACTAGTCTGCGAATGTTTGATCCACAAACAGCTTGAAATGGCATATCTATGTGCAGTATGTACAGAAACCAGATGACAGTTTTATAACTGTCATCTGGTCCAGGCGCATGAAAGGGAAGCAGTAGTTGGGAAAGGAGTGAGACAGGGTTGCAGCCTCTCCCCGATGTTATTCAATCTGTATATTGAGCAAGCAGTAAAGGAAACAAAAGAAACATTCGGAGAAGGTATTAAAATCCATGGAGAAGAAATAAAAGCTCTGAGGTTCGCCGATGACATTGTAATTCTGTCGAAGACAGCAAAGGATCTGGAGGAGCAGCTGAAACGGAATGGACAGTGTCTTGAAAGGAGGATATAAGATGAACATCAACAAAAGCAAGACGAGGATAATGGAAAGTAGTCGAATTAAGTAGGGTGATGCTGAGGGAATCAGATTACGAAATGAGACACTTAACGTAGTAATGGAATTTTGCTACTTGGGGAGGAAAATAACTGTTGATGGTCGAAGTAGAGAGGATATAAAATCTAGGCTGGCAATGGTAAGGAAAGCGTTTCTGAAGAAGAGAAGTTTGTTAACATCGAGTATAGAAAATATTTGTATGGAGTGTAGCCATGTATGGAAGTGAAACATGGACCGTAAATAGTTTAGACAAGAAGAGAATAGAAGCTTTCGAAATGTGGTGCTACAGAAGAATGTTGAAGATTAGATGGGTAAATAACATAATTAATGAGGAGGTATTGAATTGAATTGGGGAGAAGAGGAGTTTGTGGCACAGCTTGACTAGAAGAGGGGACCGGTTGGTAGGACATGTTCTGAGGCATCAGGGGATCACAAATTTAGCATTGGAGGGGAGCGTGGAGGGTAAAAATCGCGGAGGGAGACCAAGAGATGAATACACTAAGCAGATTCAGAAGGATGTAGGTTTCAGTAAGTACTGGGAGATGAAGGAGCATGCACAGGACAGAGTAGCATCGAGAGCAGCATGAAACCAGTCTCAGGACTGAAGACCACAACAACAACAACAACGTGCAGTAATCGCTCCTGGACATCTGATGATGGACAAATTCCGAAACGCGTCATTTTAGCAATAAGGCCATTCCTTAAGTGATGTCTGAGTTTTACCACTGCAATACAGTCAGCCTGAAAGCAGAGCTATTGATTATTATAATAATGCTCACCTGTTCTGGCGTGACTTTATGTCACAACTATGTTACTGAAATTAATATGTTGTCGAAAATCTTGAAATCCCTGGGACCGATATTTTGTCAGTATCAATGACGATAACAGGCAAAAATAGTCGAGATTCTAGATTCTCGAAATGAATGAATTCTCTGTATACGTAATTACGTTCGTACGGCACCTTTGTACGCGAACAGTACCAGCATCAGGCCAAATCTGTCTTATTTTCATTTAACGTGTCTTATACAGGGTGAAACGTATTGAAACCGACAAACTCTGGGAGGTTGCATGGGACATCTAAACAAATATTTTTCCCGAATGTCATTTTTTCCTATGAGGATTATTTAAACCGGTGGAGGCCGTATTACGCTCTTCAGTTGTAGGCAACTGCTGTCCACCAGTGTAGTAGTGCATTGTCTCTGTTTACTAGTGGATCGATACACCTGGAGTGAGTACACTGATGTGGTTGGTGCGTACTACGTAGCGCACCACAACGGACGAGCTGGACAGAGGGATTATCAGCGGGTTTATCCTAATCGTCGTATCCCGTATCATACGACCTTTGCTGCTGTGTACCGACGTCTGCGTGAGACCGGGTCATTTAGTAGATTACCTGGACAGGGACGCCGTCGCACGGTAAGAACGCTGCAATTTGAGGAAACCGTCTTGCAGCATGTGGAGTGGGATCCTTCAATCAGCACTCGTGCAATTGCGCGTAACATGGGGACGAATCAGACGAATGTAAGAGCAGTCCTTCGAGAGCAATTGTTACGTCCATTTCACTTACAGCGTGTCCACAACCTGGAACCAGTTGCTTATCCACCCAGAGCACAGTTTTCGCAGTGGTACCTGGAACAGTGTGAAATCCTCTGTGTTGTTTACCGATGAAGCAACATTCGGGAGTAATGGAGTCTTCAACATGCACAGTTCGCAAGTTTGGAGTGAGGATAACCCACATGCCACAGTTACTAGCGCTCATCGAGTGCGGTTCTTCGTTAATGTGTGGGACGGTGTTGTTGGGGGCTGTTTAATTGGGCCGTATCTACTACCTAGACCATTAAATGGAAGGCAATATTACAATTTTCTCGCCAGAGCATTGCCAGAATTGGTGGAAAACGTCCCGCTCCCTACAAGTCAACGCATGTGGTTCCAACATGACGGGGCGCCGGCGCATTTCAGTCCTCGTGTGCGTCGATTCCTGGACCGAAGGTTCCCAGAAACGTGGATTGGCAGAGGTGGTCCTGTACCGTGGCCTGCTCGATCCCCAGATATGCCCCTCACGGACTTTTTTGTGTGGGGAGAGATGCGTAACCTTGTTTACGCAACTCCTGTTGCATCAGAAGAGTATGTGGTTGCCCGCATAGTAGCAGCAGCAGGAACAATTCAGGATACTCCAGGGGTTTTTGCCCGTGTCAGAACATGATCCGACGGTGTAACCTTTGTTTACGTCTCAATGAAGGCATATTTGAAAATCTACTGTAATTGAAATTGGGTTGTGTTAATGTGTTGTCTCTCGGTCATAAAAAAATGGAAAAGGGTTTGTTGGTTTAATTAATTTGCCGCCAGAGAAATCTTCCTCTACCGGCTTAACTACACCTCATAAAAAAAATGACATTGGGGAAAAATATTTGTTTAGATGCCCCCTACAACCTTCCAGAGTTTGTCGGTTTAAATACGTTTCACCATGTATAACATGGTGATCTACCTAGGAACAAATATTCTATTCATATTTAGAAGTCTTGCTCTCGAAAAAATCATGTTGATACTGTATTTAAAAGTTTGAGTGTTACATTATTACTCTACAACAGACCAGTAATCGCCATGCTAAGAGAAAGAAACTAATTTCATTTCTAAATGTCACGTGTTCCGTGGAAAAGAATTTTTTCGATTCATAATGCAACATGGCACACTGTTGACGAAGTATGGTTTAACCATTCACACGTTATGTAAGTAGTTTTTAAGATATACATACTTTTACTCAGTATAAAACTCTAGAACAAAAGAATCCACAATAACCTCCAAATACACTACTGGCCATCAAATTTGCAACACCATGAAGAAATGCAGATGATAAACGGGTATTCATTGGACAAATATATTATACTAGAACTGAGATGTGATTACATTTTCATGCAATTTAGGTGCATAGATCCTGGGAAATCAACCGCAGAACAACAACCTCTGGCGGTAGTAACGGCCTTGATACGCCTGGGCATTGAGTCAAACAGAGCTTGGGTGGCGTGTACGTGTAGAGCTGCCTGTGCAGCTTCAACACGATACCACAGTTCATCAAGAGTAGTGACTGGCGTATTGTGACGAGCCAGTTGCTCGGCCACCATTGACCAGACGTTTCCAATTGGTGAGAGATCTGGAGAATGTGCTGGCCAGGGCAGTAGTCGAACATTTTCTGTATCCAGTAAGGCCCATACAGGACCTGCAACATGGGGTCGTGCATTATCCTGCTGAAATGTAGGGTTTCGCAGGGATCGAATGAAGGGTAGAGCCACGTGCCGTAACACATCTGAAATGTAACGTCCACTGTTCAAAGTGCCGTCAATGCGAACAAGAAGAGACCGAGACGTGTAACCAATGGCACCCCATACCATCACGCCAGGTGATACGCCAGTATGGCAATGACGAATGGACTCTTCCAATGTGCTTTCACCGCGATGTCGCCAAACACGGATGTGACCATCATGACGCTGTAAACAGAACCTGGATTCATACGAAAAAATGACGTTTTCCCCTTTGTGCACCCAGGTTCGTCGTCGAGTACACCATCGCAGGCGCTCCTGTCTGTGATGCAGCGTCAAGGGTAACCGCAGCCACGGTCTCCGAGTTGATAGTCCGTGCTGCTGCAAACGTCGTCGAACTGTTCGTGCAGATGGTTGTTGTCTTGCAAACGTCCCCATTCGTTGACTCAAGGATCGAGACGTGGCTGCACGATCCGTTACAGCCATGCGGATAAGATGCCTGTCATCTCGACTGCTAGTGATACGAGGCCGTTTGGATCGAGCACGGCGTTCCGTATTATCCTTCTGAGCCCACTGATTCCATATTCTGCTAACAGTCATTGGATCTCGACCAACGCGAGCAGCCTTCTTGTGTTAACGATAAACCGGAATCACAATAGGCTACAATCCGACCTTTATCACACAAGGTTGGCGCCGGTGGCGACACCTACAACGTGCTGACATGAGGAAAGTTTCCAACCGATTTCTCATACACAAACAGCAGTTGATCGGCGTTGCCTGGTGAAACGTTGTTGTGATGCCTCGTGTAAGAAGGAGAAATACGTACCATCACGTTTCCGACTAACCTAAGCACATGACACACATCAATGCCCGAGGTAGGATTCGGACCTGCGACCGAAGCAGCAACGCAGTTCCTGACTGAAGCGCCTAGGACCGCTCGGCCACACCGGCTAGCCCCTCTGTCTAAAAATGGTTTATCATTGCGTGTTACCGCATTGCACCATGTGCTATGCAGCAATTGCAATATTGTTCGGAAATATTATTTAAAAAATAGAAATCTAGCTTTGGCGCTGTCTCTTGCTGTTTGCTGTTGCTCTTTCGAGAAATTTGCAACAATGTTGTCAAGACGCGAGTGCGCGGAAAATTTGATTAAGCCCAAGTACTTGTTTTACTGTAGTTGCGCATTTGATATGAAGATAAGTTGTATTCATACCAGATATAGTTCAATTCAAATTAGGTTCTGTTTAGTCGAGCCTGAGTTGGATAACAGCTTGTGGATACACAGTTCTGGTAATACGTAGACTTTTTACAGAGAAGGAAATTTGGACTAAATCTCGTACAGAAACAGACAGTGGGGAACTTACACAGTCCCCCACACACTGTGTAAGTAGGCTGTTTATGTTTTCTTATTGGCAACGTTACGTAGCGGTCTGTGTGACAATCTCTGGCTGTGCTGTGTGCAGTCTGTGGCTGGTTTGCATTGTTGTCTGCCATTGTAGTGTTGGGCAGCGGCAGCTGGATGTGAATAGCGCGTAGCGTTGCGCAGTTGGAAGTGAGCCGCCAGCAGTGGTGGATGTGGGGGGAGAGATGGCGGAGTTTTGAAATTTGTCATGAACTGCTATATATATATGATGATATTAAGGTAAATACATTGTTTGTTCTCTATTAAAATCTTTCATTTGCTAACTATGCCTATCAGTAGTTAGTGCCTTCCATAGTTTGAATCTTTTATTTAGCTGGCAGTAGTGGCTTTTGCTGTATTGCAGTAGTTCGAGTAACCAAGATTTTTGTGAGGTAAGCGATTTGTGAAACGCATAGCTTAGTGTTAGTCAGGGCCATTTTTTTTGTAGGGATTTTTGAAAGTCAGATTGCGTTGCGCTAAAAATATTGTGTGTCAGGTTAAGCTCAGTCTTGTATAAATTGTTCTAAGGGGACGTTTCAATTGCTCCACTGCAAGTTTACAATTTTTGGGGAGCTCATCTACTAAATGAAAGCGGATGACGATGGTTTTGTCGTAGATGAGGAATTTTTCGCGGATATTTCACTCTGGCTTTATTGCTGGCGTGGAGCGATCGCAAACGAGTGTGCTCCATCGTACCAATTTTCTCGAGATCGGTGACAGATAGAGACCTCCACCCAAGTCTGAAGACAAAATTCGATATGTTAGTTAAATTTCATTCTCAGCAACATATTATGCAATATGCACCAAACGCAAAAATCATAGCGACCCTTATTTTTCATTGTAAACTTTTTAGAATTTCACGCAGTGTCTTACTTGCATGTTAATATCACAATAAGTGTGGCGATAAACGAAATGATGGGCACATCATCATGAACCTGACATGTTGTTGTTGTTGTTGTGGTCTTCAGTCCTGAGACTGGTTTGATGCAGCTCTCCATCCTACTCTATCCTGTGCAAACTTCTTCATCTCCCAATAACTACTACAACCTACATTCTTCTGAATCTGCTTAGTGTATTCATCTCTTGGTCTCCCTCTACGATTTTTACCCTCCACGCTGCCCTCCAGTACTAAATTGGTGATCCCTTGATGTCTCAGAACATGTCCTACCAACCGATCCCTTCTTCTAGTCAGGTTGTGCCACAAACTTCTCTTCTCCCCAATCCTGTTCAGTACCTCCTCATTAGTTATGCGATCTACCCATCTTATCTTCAGCATTCTTCTGTAGCACTACAATTCAAAAGCTTCTATTCTCTTCTGGTCCAAACTATTTATCGTCCTTGTTTCGCTTCCATACATGGCTACACTCCATACAAATACTTTCAGAAACGACTTCCTGACACTTAAATCTATACTCGATGTTAACAAATTTCTCTTCTTCTGAAACGCTTTCCTGGCCATTGTCAGTCTACATTTTATATCCTCTCTACTTCGACCATCATCAGTTATTTTGCTCCCCAAATAGCAAAATTCCTTTACTACTCTAAGTGTCTCATTTCCTAATCTAATTCCTTCAGCATCACCCGACGTAATTCGAGTACATTCCATTATCCTTGCTTTGCTTTTGTTGATGTTCATCTTATATCCTCCTTTCAAGACACTGTCCACTCCGTTCAACTGCTCTTCCAAGTCCTTTGCTGTCTCTGACAGAATTACAATGTCATCGGCGAACCTCTTTGTTTTTATTCCTTCTCCATGGATTTTAATACCTATTCCGAATTTTTCTTTTGTTTCCTTTACTGCTTGCTCAATATACAGATTGAATAACATCGGGGAGACGCTACAACCCTGTCTCACTCCCTTCCCAACCACTGCTTCCCTTCCATGCCCCTCGACTCTTATAACTGTCGTCTGCTGTCTGTACAAATTGTAAATAGCCTGTATTTTAGCCCTGCTACCTTTAAAGTTTGAAAGAGAATATTCCAGTCAACATTGTCAAAAGCTTTCCCTAAGTCTACAAATGCTAGAATCGTAGGTTTGCCTTTCCTTAATCTTTCTTCTAAGATAAGTCGTAAGGTCAGTATTGCCTCACGTGTTCCTGACATATAAAGCTATAACTAACACAAAAATGATTTTTTTTTTGCCGATTAAGTTCTGTAAAATCGTTCGTGAAATACTGCAGGAGTGCGCCTCGATTCTTTCTTCGCCGATCGGCCGAAGGGTGGAAAAAACCGTCGGGACCCCTTTCTGAACAGACAAACGATCTCGCCCAGAGCACTGGATGAAAATTAGGCAATAATTTTATCTTGAAACTTTTCCATTGGTCCGTGTTTAAATACAAAAAACAACAACAAGAGATTGTGGGTCCACCTTGATGCAAAATGCTTTTATTATTTATTTATTTATTCCCAGACTAGTTTCAGCGGTAAATATCACCATAATCAGTAGGTTCTTTGAGTCTAAAACATGCAGAAATAGCACTTTATAAAAGATTAAAATTTTGTAACTATGGGGATCGACAGCCTTCAGATGTTTAATAAACGTAAACATGGTCCCCAGTGGACTATAACGTGATTTCTACTTAATCGTGCGATTAGTTAATTTCGACTAATTGTCATTGTCAAGCAGCTGGAGAACCAACATGGAAAAGCACTAGATTCTCTGCATACATCGCCAAGTATAAATAATACTTTCACACCTCACGTTAAGATGTTTTATCTTAATGCGAGGTGTGTGAAGTGTCTTTTATTTATAACGATGTATGCAGACAATGTATTGCTTTTCCATGTTGGTTCTATAGCTACTTGACAATGACGAGTAGTCGAAATTAGCTAAACGCGCCATTAAATAAAAATCGCATTACAGCCTACTACGGACCATGTTTACGTTTTATTGTATATCATTGATACGTGTCTGCTGTTTCGTTCCACATATTGTTTTCTGTGAATAACTTCACAAACCTTACTTACTATACGTCACTGCATGGTTTTACAGTTGTTGTCGCTGTTTCCGGAATTTTTCTGCTTTTTTTGCTGCCGTTTTTTGTCGGCATACTTCATGTCAACTGTAACTGTATGAGTGGCTGTTAGTAAACGAACACACATACGTGAACTTATGTATGCTACACTACGTAGCGCACCACAACGGACGAGCTGCACAGCGGGTTTATCAACAACAATATCCTAATCGCCGTATTCCGCATCATACGACCTCTGCTGCTGTGTACCAACGTCTGCGTGGGACCGGGTCATTTAGCAGATTACCTGGACAGGGACGCCATCGTATGGTAAGAACGCTGCAATACAGCCACTCCTCTATAACACGTAGAGACATAAAAAAGGAACAGAAGACCTCAGGACTCCCGCTACAATTGCCACAACCCTGTCGCAATATTCGATACACATCTTGCGACACACGCTAACAGCGAGATGGCGTAACGTTATGGATTAAGACCAAAGTGCGAAAGTTATGTTTCTCTGTGAGGAAAAGTATCTGCAACTCATCCAGCTAACCTGAGTACATGACAAACTACGTACCAAGCGACTAAATACCAAACCTGAATCCACAGCACTTACGCAATTTCAACTGTAATGACATACATACATCTACATCTACATGGATACTCTGCAAATCACATTTAAGTGCCTGGCAGAGGGATCATCGACCCACCTTCACAATTCTCTATTATTCCAATCTCGTATAGCGCGCAGAAAGAATGAACACCCATATCTTTCCGTACGAGCTCAGATTCTCCTTATTTTATCTTGGTGATCGTTCCTCCCTACGTAGGTCGGTGTCAACAAAATATTTTCGCATTCGGAGGAGAAATTTGGTGGTTGGAATTTCGTGAGAAGATTCCATCGCAACGAGAAACGCGTTTCTTTTAATGTTGTCCAGCCCAAATCCTGTATCATTCCTGTGACACTCTCTCCCATATTTCGCGATAGTACAAAACGTGCTGCCCTTCTTTGAACTTTTTCGATGTACTCCGTCAGTCCTATCTGGTAAGGATCCCACACCGCGCAACAGTATTCTAAAAGAGGACGGACAAGCGTAGTGTAGGCAGTCTCCTTAGTAGATCTGTTACATTTTCTAAGTGTCCTCCCAATAAAACGCTGTCTTTGGTTAGCCTTCCCCTCAACATAAGTTAACGGTTAAGTATTTGTTTACTAACAGCCACTCATACAGCTGCAGATGACATGATACAAGGTGAAAAGTATTTAAAGCGACAAACTCTGGGAGGTTGTAGGGGACATTAAAACAAATGTTTTCCCCTAAAGTCGTTTTTTTCCTATGAGGATTATTTAAACCGGTGGAGGCCATATTACGTTCTTCAGTTGTTAGAGGGCGTATTACGATCTTTAGTTGTAGGCAACTGCTGTCCACCGTGTAGTAGTGCATTGTCTCTGTTTACTAGTGGATCGATACACCTGCAGTGAGTACACTGATATGGTTGGTGCGTACTACGTAGCGCACCACAACGGACGAGCTGGACAGAGGGTTTATCAGCGGGTTTATCCTAATCGCTGTATCCCGTATCATACGACCTTTGCTGCTGTGTACCAACGTCTGCGTGAGACCGGGTCATTTAGCAGATTACCTGGACAGGGGCGCCGTCGCACGGTAAAAACGCTGCAATTTGAGGAAGCTGTCTTGGAGCATGTGGAGCGGGATCCTTCAATCAGCACTCGTACATTTGCACGTCACATGGGGACGAATCAGACGAATGTAAGAACAGTTTTCCATTTTTTTTATGACCAAGAGAAAACACATTAACACAACCCAATTTCAATTACAGTAGATTTTCAAATATGCCTTCATTGAGACGTAAACAAAGGTTACACCGTCGGATCATGTTCTGACACGGGCAAAAACCCCTGGAGTATCCTGAATTGTTCCTGCTGCTGCTGCTATGCGGGCAACCACATACTCTTCTGATGCAACAGGAGTTGCGTAAACAAGGTTACGCATCTCTCCCCACACAAAAAAGTCCATGAGGGGCATATCTGGGGATCGAGCAGGCCGTGGTACAGGACCACCTCTGCCAATCCACGTTTCTGGGAACCGTCGGTCCAGGAATCGACGCACACGACGACTGAATTGTGCCGGCGGCCCGTCATGTTGGAACCACATGCGTTGTCTTGTAGGGAGCGGGACGTCATCCACCAATTCTGGCAATGCTCTGGCGAGAAAATTGTAATATTGCCTTCCATTTAATGGTCTAGGTAGTAGATACGGCCCAATTAAACAGTCCCCAATAACACCGACCCACACATTAACGAAGAACCGCACTCGATGAGCGCTAGTAACTGTGGCATGTGGGTTATCCTCTCTCCAAACTTGCGAACTGTGCATGTTGAAGACTCCATCACTCCCGAATGTTGCTTCATCAGTAAACAACACAGAGGAGTTCACACTGTTCCAGGTACCACTGCGAAAACTGTGCTCTGCGTGGATAATCAACTGGTTCCAGATTGTGGACACGCTGTAAGTGAAATGGACGTAACAGTTACTCTCGAAGGACTGTTCTTACATTCGTTCTGATTCGTCCCCATGTTACGTGCAATTGCACGAGTGCTGTAAGACAGTTTCCTTAAATTGCAGCGTTCTTACCATACGATGGCGTCCCTGTCCAGGTAATCTGCTAAATGACCCGGTCCCACGCAGACGTTGGTACACAGCAGCAAAGGTCGTATGATGCGGGACACGGCGATTAGGATATTGTTGTTGATAAACCCGCTGTGCAGCTCGTCCGTTGTGGTGCGCTACGTAGTACGCACCAACCATATCAGTGTACTCACTCCAGGTGTACCGCTCCATTAGTAAACAGAGACAATGCACTACTACACTGGTGGACAGCAATTGCCTACAACTGAAGAGCGTAATACGCCCTCCACCGGTTTAAATAATCCTCATAGGAAAAAACGACATTCGGGAAAAATATTTGTTTTGATATCCCCTACAACCTCCCAGAGTTTGTCGGTTTAAATACTTTTCACGCCGTATATGCCGAGAAAAAAAAGGGATAAAAAATCCACAGAAAATATGTCGGAAACAGCGGTAATAATTGTGAAACAATGCTGCGACGTATAATAAATAAGGTATAATGAAATTATTCATGTCATCAATAATTGGAACAAAAAATACACATGTAATAATGTTTTACATTGCTTTATGACTATGCTGTTTCTGCAGGTTTAAGAGTCACTGATGTCGCTGAAACTAGTTTGGGAACAAAAAAATAACCAAATTTGTCACTGCGCATTTAACACACTATCGTACCCAGACTATACGTTGCTCTACAGACATTCACCATCGTCTTTCCATAAGAGTCGTGTATCTACTGGTTCACACGAGTACATACAGTTTTTATTGTTTTATAGTGTTCGCTTTATTTTGGTGAAACTGCAGTCGCGCGTGTATTTGAATGTTCACTAGTGAGTCCGACGACGTAGGTCCCCGACAATCGCTTTAACTATTAGCGAGCTCTCAGCTCGTTTCACTAGCGGTCTCTGTATGCGACACCGTGTTGACACGTCCCAAACTTTCTTTGTCGAAGGCTGCTGTCAGAGACGTGTTTTAAGAAGCCCTGTGCCTCGGAATCGATCGGCTACCCCTTGATGACACTCTCCCACGTATAAGCAGTTCTAGCTTCCCACAAGAGTGGCCGATCGGGTCTAGGCTATTCAGTCCGGAAACACGCGCCTGCTACGTCGCAGGCGCGAATCCTGCCTCGGGCATGGATGTGTGTGATGTCCTTAGGTTAGTTAGGTTTAAGTAGTTCTAAGTTCTAGGGCACCGATGACCTCATATATTAAGTCCCATAGTGCTCAGAGCCATCTTTTTCGTTTCGGATTTATTTGCTTAAAAGTTTATTTATCATTCTTTTATTTTTTCGTTTACAATGGGATTTCATGTTTGCATACTCTAGGTTCAAGTATTTTACAGTAACGCTTCTTACTTGTTACACTACAGACCATTAAAATTGCTACACCACGATGATGACGTGACACAGACGCGCAATTTAACCGACAGGAAGAAGATACTGTGATATGCAAATGATTAGCTTTTCAGAACATTCACACAAGGTTGGCGCCGGTGGCGACACCTACAACGTGCTGACATGAGGAAAGTTTCCAACCGATTTCTCATACAGAAACAGCAGTTGACCGGCGTTGCCTGGTGAAACGTTCTTGTAATGCCCCGCGTAAGGAGGAGAAATGCGTTCCATCACGTTTCCGACTTTGATAAAGGACGGATTGTAGCCTATCACGATTGCGGTTTATCGTATCGCGACATTGCTGCTCGCGTTGGTCGAGATCCAATGACTGTTAGCAGAATATGGAATCGGTGGGTTCAGGAGGGTAATACGGAACGCCGTGCTGGATTCCAACGGCGTCGTATCACTAGCAGTCGAGATGACAGGCATGTCATCCGCATGGCTGTAACGAATAGTGCAGCCACGTCTCGATCCCTGAGTCAACAGATGAGGACGTTAGCAAGACGACAACCATCTGCACGAACAGTTCGACGACGTTTGCAGCAGCACGGACTATCAGCTCGGAGAGCATGGCTGCGGTTATTCTTGACGCTGCATCACAGACAGGAGCGCCTGCGATGATGTGTGTACTCGACGACGAACCTGGGTGCACGAATGGCAAAACGTCATTTTTTCGGATGAATCCAGGTTTTGTTTACAGCATCGTGATGGTCGCATCCGTGTTTAGCGACATCGCGGTGAGCGCACATTGGAAGCGTGTATTCGTCATCGCCATGCTGGCGTATCACCTGGCGTGATGGTATGGGGTGCCATTGGTTACACGTCTCGGTCACCTCTTGTTCGCGTTGATGGCACTTTGAACAGTGGACGTTACATTTCAGATGAGTTACGACCCGTGGCTCTATCCTTCATTCGATCCCTGCGAAACCCTACATTTCAGCAGGATAATGCACGACCCCATGTTGCAGGTCCTGTATGGGCCTTTCTGGATACAGAAAATGTTCGACTACTACCCTGGCCAGTACATTCTCCAGATCTCTCACCAACTGAAAACGTCTGGTCAATGGTGGTGGAGCAACTGGCTCGTCACAATACGCCAGGCACTACTCTTGATGAACTGTGGTATATTGTTGAAGGTGCATGGGCAGCTGTACCTGTGCACGCCATCTAAGCAATACCCAGGCGTATCAAGGCCGTTATTACGGCTAGAGGTGGTTGTTCTGGGTACTGATTTCTCGAGATCTATGCACCCAAATTGCGTGAAAATGTAATCACATGTCAGTTCTAGTATAATATATTTGTCCAATGAATACCCGTTTATCATCTGCACCTCTTCTTGGTGTAGCAATATTAATGGCCAGTAGTGTAGATAGCTAAGTGTTCATTGCATGGATAGAATGTTAGGTTATTAGCTTTTCTATTTTTTTTTAATTTTCAAAGCTTGTATAGAAGATTCGCACCTTACTACACTCATGCTCATAAATGAAGGATAATAGTGATACATGGTGAAACAACGCTCTGGTGGGCGGCCTGGGGGTTTAAATCACCTCGGGTATGACCGTGCGGTGCATTTGACCTGCGGTCGTCGCATGGTGGCGCTGGCAGCAGTCCACATACGCAGAGGTGTGTTGGTGCACGTCAGAGTACGGTGCAGCGAGTAAGTGTGCAGACGTTTTCAAACGTGCTAATGGTGACTGTGTGTTGAAGATGGCTCAAAGAACGCATATTGATGACGTTATGAGGGGTAGAATACTAGGACGGCTGGAGGCTGGTCAAAAACAGCAGGTCGTATCACGGGCCCTCCGTGTGCCACAAAGTGCGATCTCAAGATTATGGCAACGTTTCCAGCAGGCAGGAAACGTGTCCAGGCGCTACAGTACGGGACGTCCACAGTGTACAACACCACAAGAAGACCGATATCTCACCGTCAGTGCCCGCAGACGGCCTCGGAGTACTGCAGGTAGCCTTGCTCGGGACCTTACGCAGCCGCTGGAACAATTGTCTCCAGACACACAGTCTACAGGCGACTGAAAAGACACGGTTTATTCTCCCGGAGACCTGTAAGGTGCATTCCACTGACCCCTGGTCACAGGAGAGACCGTAAAGCCTGGTGTCAAGAACACAGTGCACGGTCATTGGAACCGTGGTCCCAGGTTATGTTCACAGACGAGTTTAGGTGTAGTCTGAACAGTGATTCTCGCCAGGTTTTCATCTGGCATGAACCAGGAACCACATACGAACCCTTTAATGTCCTTGAAAGGAACCTGTATGGTTTGATGGTGTGGGGTTGGGATTATGATTGGTGCACGTACACCCCTGCATGTCTTTGACAGAGGAACTGTAACAGGTCAGGTGTATCGGGACGTCATTTTGCACCAGCATGTCCTCCTTTTCAGGGCTGCAGTGGGTCCCACCTTCCTCCTTATGGACGATAACGCATGGCCCCATCGAGTTGCCATCGTGGAGGAGTACCTCGAAACAGAAGATATCAGGCGACTGGAGTGTCCTGGCTGTTCTACAGACCTAAACCCCATCGAGCACGTCTGGGATGCTCTCTGTTGACGTATCGCTGCACGTCTTCAAGACCCTATGACACTTTAGGAGCTCTGACAGGCACTGGTGCAGGAATGGGAGGCTATACCCCAGCAGCTGCTCGACCACCTGATCCAGAGTATGGCAATCCGTTGTGAGACCTGTGTACGTGTGCATGGTGATCATATCCCATATTGATGTCTGGGTACATGCGGACGAAACAGTGGCGTTTTGTAGCATATGTGTTTCGGGACGGTTTTCTCAACTTATCACCAATACCGTGGATTTACAGATCTGTGTCGTGTGTGTTCCCTATGTGGCTATGCTATTAGCGCCAGTTTTGTGTAGTGACACGTTGTGTGACACCACATTCTGCAATTATCCTTAATTTATGAGCATGAGTGTAGAACTAGAATTACAATGAGTCGCACTTGTATAAATGACAGGTTAGAGAAATGCCACTACCGCACATCACTACCGAAGGTACTTATATGACTGCACATAAGCAAAACTCCTCCCTAGAAAAACAAATTAAGCGTAGAACACAGTGGCTCAAATAAAATGAGCAGAGACAAAACTCTCGAGCGACAAGTATCATGTCAGCAGTACACTTCTCCTTCTGTTAGTTAGTGCACTACATGATTCTACTTAGTAAACAGTCTGATAGATTCACTACTTCATGGCGTTGTGGTGTAACTCGATTAGTTCACAAGACACTGTACAGTGTATCTGTATCCGACTTTCGTTATATAAGTGTTGCGACGTGTTACCATTCCAAAAAATTGTAACATTTGATCAGTTTTATAAGTTCTGCACATCGAGCTCCATTTTACACTGTCTAACACTTTTTCCAGGTCGACAGTCCTATCAACGTGTTTTGGTTTTTCTTTAGTTTTGCTTCCTTTATCAACTGCAACGTCAGAATTATCTCCCTGGTGCCTTTAACTTTCCTAAAGCAGTAATCGTCATCTAACACATCCTCAATTTTCTTTTCCATTATTCTGTATATTATTCTTTTCAGCAACTTGGATGCATGAGCTGTTAAGCTGATTGTGCGATAATTCTCGCGCTTCTCGGTTCTCGCTATCTTCGGAATTGCGTGGATGATGTTTTTCCGAAAGCGAGATGGCATATCGCCAGTCTCATACAATCTACGCATCAAAGTGAATAGTCGTTTTGTTGCCATTTCCCCCCAATGATTTTAGAAATTCCGATGGAATGTCATCTGTTCCTTCTGCTTTATTTGATCTTAAGTGTTGCAAAGGTGTTTTAAATTCTGATTCTAATACTGGCTCCCATAACTCTTCCCTGTCGTCTGCTGTTCCTTCTTCCGTCGTCAAATAAGTCCTTCCCGTCATAAAGGCATTCAGTGTACTCTTTCCACATATCCGCTCACTCCTCTGCATTTAACAATGGAATTTCCACTCAACTCTTAATGTTATCCCCTCTGCTTATAATTTCACCGGAGGTTATTTTGACTTTCCTAAACGCTGAATCCGCCCTTCCGACAAATTTTTTCGATGTCTTCACAATCTTTATGCAGCCATTTTGTCTTAGCTTTCCTGCATTTCCTTTTTTTTGCTATCGTTTCGACCCTGCTATGGACCACGAAGATTTTTATCTCTTCCCTCATTGTCTTTTCCTTTTTTGCCAGTAGATTTTCATTTTGGCTGACTGTGCTTCTTTTCTCTGTTTTAACCATTTGAAGGCAGGACGTGGAACTGGCGTAGTAAGCGAAATAAGGTTTTTAGTAATTTTGACTTTTTCTCTGAAAACTTCTCGATCCTGAATGTCATCAAATGAAATTTCAGCTCCATGTAAATCCTTTTTAACTTGGCTTGCCCATTTTGAATACGATTTTGTTTTTGAAATTGATGAATGTATGCGATGAGTAAGTCTTTGTGGTTTCATTCTGTTGTGTACATAGTTCCGCGTAGTCAGCGCATACACAACTTTCCCACTAGAGCGCGCCCCGCTAAGCACAACAGCGCAGGCGCAGCGCTCGTCCGTCTCCGCACTACGAGATGGCGCTGCCTTAGAGACGGACCAAATTCTGCTTCCACCGACACGCGTATTAATATGTAACGCAGCCAATGAGATTGCTGGTAACGTAGAACCCTTTCTCCTCGCGGATCACACTCGCAGAGTGATACCTGAATGTGCGAGGTATTATAACGAGTGTACAGACCTCCGATTAGGCAGTCTGCATCAGTCTACATTTGTATGTACCAGTCTATAGTCACGTTTCAGTCTGCACCCAAGAAGATTATCATATTCCTGTACATAGCCATGAAGATAAATGTATAGACACTTTTTCAAGTATCAGAGATATGTGAGAATAAGATTAACGTACCAAGACCAAAGGAACTTCAGATTGTCAATTGTAAACAGCATCCAGAATCAAGTTACGTAACATCTATGATTTTTATTATTTTATTAAATGTGTGTGAAAATTAATCAAGTTCTGTTTAAAGTTGGTCACCGTCAATCTGCTACTCTAAGTGTGCAAGTGGCATTTCTATCATCTGACCTAACGGCAGAGGATAAACACGCCCTGATAAGACCACGAGACATATTGCTGACACTCGCCTACTTCGCTAGAGCGACAAGTCAAATAATCTGATGGTGTGTGTACCGAAGGTCTTACAGAACACACACCACACATTCCTTCCATATGACGAAAACACATCATTCTCCGCTTTCTCATGCTGCTAACAATGTCTTCTGTAAGTTCGTATATTTCACAGATGCGTCTTCGGCGGAATTCTCCGTTTTCTTTGATAGGGCCAAGGATTTTCCTCAAAATTTTCCGGTCTTTTATTTCAAGCACTTCGTATTTATTTCGTTCCTAAACTTTTTGTATTTCTATATTTCTGAATTGTCTCCGCTGTATCCCTTCTTCCAGGAGTGCTAGTTCTGCGAGGTTCGCAGGTGAGCTTATGTGAAGTTTGGAAAGTAGGAAACGAGATACTGGCAGAATTAAAGCTGTGACGACGGGGCGTGAGTCGTGCTTCGGTAGCTCAGTTGGTAGAGCACTTGCCCGCGAAAGGCAAAGGTCCCGAGTTCGAGTCTCGGTCGGGCACACAGTTTTAATCTGCCAGGAAGCTTTTAGAATGTAATTGGTGTTTATTGCAGGATTCTATCGCGAGTCGTTTACGAGATATCGTGTTGTGCGAAGTTCCCACACCGACACTTGTTTGTGGCATCCAGCCTGAGTAGTTGCTGGTTACGATGCTGTCATGTTTGCTTACAGTGTGCTCGTGTGTTTCTCGAGTGCGTTGCTACTTGCTATTCAGTGTGCGTGACAGTCCAAGCAATGCGTCGTGAGTGCAGGATGGAGATTCACCAGTGCAGGAGACGCCGACCTGCTCATGATGTATGCGCAGTGTATGAAGAATGCAGTTCTTGTACGTGTATGCGACAAAATGTTCCAATAGACGTCAACCATCTCGGCAATTATTTATCAGCCTCTTCAATCAGTCACGTGAAAGTGACAGTGGAACAGGTACTCAACGTAACAGAAGTAAACAAGTGACGACAGAAAAGGGGGGAAAGTAGCATCCTTGCTGCTGTTGCTGTCGCAATCGCACGAGGAACTGACATGGGTCAGGCGAGTGTCCTCCACATTCTTCATCGACATACGTTCCATCCCTATCACATTTCCCTCCATTAAGACCTGTATGAAAACGATTATCAGAATCGTATTAACTTCCGTATATGGTCTAACATTCTGCGTGATGTCTGTCTGTTCTAAGTCGTGTCTCCATACCACTTTCGCGCAACGACGCTCTGAGCGTGTTTTTTTAGGGAACTGACTAGTTTGAACCTGGGACCTGTTGCTGGTAAGAAGACGTTAGACCACACATGACATGTAGAATTCAGAAGAGTTCAGTGAGACTAGCGACGATATAATAAAATACTTAATGATTTCAGCGTCATTTCCACTGCACTCCCTGTAAAAGAATCTTAATAGTAACTAAATTTAGTGGAAGGGGTTCAAGTCTTTCCTATTTTTAGTTAGCTGGTAAAATAACGTCGAAAAAGCAGCTAAGTTTACCATTGGAAATTTTATTCTACTCACAAAAGATCGTTTATAAATTGCACTATTGATAAAAGGAAATGTTTTAATACAGGATGGTTCAACAAAAATGTGAACGAATATTCCCTGAATGGGTTTCCAAGTTCTGCAATGGATCGAAGGATGACCTGTGCCATATCACATCTATAATCTAGGTTTAAATTAAGTTTCACAAAAGAGAAAACTATCAAAATGGTCTACAGTGACCCTCAATTACCTTTAATTACTTATATAGCTTGTCGTGAATTACAGTGGCTGATGTAGCTTCTCAATAATTATATAACAGAAAAATCATCGCGTTTCAGATTTTTAATTCAAGTAGCAAATGTGAACACCATGAGCTTTAATTGACGATCGACACTAGTATTACGCAAAAATGGGATGTAACAGATGAGACTTCTGCAGTTCTGAGTGAAGCCTTATGCGCTCAAAAATGCGGCATCGCGTGCGTTCATTACCTTGTCGGTGTTCGTCAGGGGGCGGCGGGCGGCACAGCTCCGTCCAGCTAGCCCTCTCAGAAGCAACTCTCTCCTCACTTCTCCTTACTACAATTTACCGAAGTTGGTTTAAAAAAACTATCTGGCTGTGTTTTCATCTGACCAATCAGGGTCTCAATGTTAACCTTAAGCTCCGCCTACAAAAATTCTGTCTATCCAATGAGAAACGTTATACATTTCGTGGTGGGGCAATGTTTTTAAAGTTTGCAACGTCACAGAGACGCGGAAAAGTCTCACGCTAAAACTTGCAGCTGGTGTGGTCCTTTTAGCGTTATCGTAAGATCTGTACTGTTCTTCTGGAGGGCTCTATCTTTTAACATGGGCTTGGGGGTGGTCCTAGCGTAACAGAGACGCGAAAAAGTCTCACGCTAAAAACTTGCAGGTGGTGTGGTCCTAGCAGTTAGCTGGTGACGTGGGTGTCCGTCCGTCCCTTATCGAAGGGCCTTCCAGCTTAACACGGTTCTGCTCTCGGCTTCTCTTTTCTTCTCTCGGAACTGCGTCTGTTTCATGGTGGGAAGGTATGACATGCATTTAGGCGTTCTTGTGTGGTATTCCATTTGCTCACTCGTTGATCGTATTACTTTGGTTAATTTAATGTCAGGATTTATTCGGAGCTATGTGGCATACTGCCGGATTTGCTTATCATGTCAGGGTTATCATGGAAGGTGTTGGATTTGCCTGACACCTTACAATGGGCGTTAAGATACAATACTCCAGATACGCCACTTACCAATCGTGGGCAAGTGAACCGGTGACACGTGCACTATTGGACAGTCCTCACTGACGCCGGCCGCTGTGGCCGAGCGGTTCTAGGCGCTTCACTCCCGAACCGCGCTGCTGCTACTGTCGCAGGTTCGAATCCTGCCTCGGGCATGGATGTGCGTGATGTCCTTAGATTAGTTAGGTTTAAATAGTTCTAAGTCTAGAGGACTGATGACCTCAGATGTTAAGTCCCATAGTGCTCGGAACCATTTGAATCACCACTGACTACGGCAGCGTCCATGGAGTGTGAACGTGTGGTGTGCGATAGTAAACCATCAACTCATAGGCCCGTTTTTCATAGACGGAACACTGAACACTCAAGTATCACACCTTCTGACCGACCACATCCACGGATGCTAGAAGACGTTCCTCTGCAGACTAGGAGGAACCTGTGGTACCAACATGATGGCTGTCCAGCTCAAAGCGCATCAAGTACTGCAGCATGTCTTCATGAACTGTTTCTAGATCGTTGTGTTGGACGCAAAAAACCTATACATTGGCCGGACCATTCCCAGGTTTTGACGTCTACACCCGTGCTCTAGCGGTACCGTCTTTGATTCGTCATCGAAACGTCCTCGGTTCCAGGTTCCAACTCCGCCACAGCTTAAATTTTGAATAACAATCATCAGCAATGAAGGCCAAAGACTTCCAGTGTCAGAAATCACCCCCACTCAGCCAGACGGCCGTGTAAAAGAGGGTGGAGGAGTGGGTAGAGTTTCAGGGCATTCTCTTGCCATTGGGGAGGGAAACTGCTCCTAAAGGTGGAAGAATCGGCAATGATTAACGGCATGAAGATGCACAAGGAAATGGAAATCACTGCATTAAAGACACATGACGATTATCCACAGGACATGTGGTCTATAATTTGAAAAGTGTCATGATGATCTCTCCCGTGGCAAAAGATTTCGGTCCGCCCCGATAGCTGAGTGGTCAGCGCGGCGATCTGTCACGTCTAGGGGCCCGGGTTCGATTCCCGGCTGAATCAAAGATTTTCTCCGCTCAGGGTGTTGTATTGTCGTCATTATCATTTCATCATCATCAGTGGAAGGCAACGGGAAACCACCACTGGAATCGCTTCCCTAGACGCTCATGTGGTGATCCTCTCTGACAAGGCTTCCCATGACAAGACCCGCCGTAAGGCAAGAACACAAAGTTAAAAAAAAGATTTCGGAATACTCTCCGATTTGGATCTGTGGCAGGGGACAGAGGGTACATGGGAGGGTACCGCCCCAGGGGGAAGTGACCATGGGAAAAACAGTGAATGACGAACGAAAGGATAACGTTCTACTAGTCGGGGCATGGAGTGTCAGAAGTCTGAACCCGGTAGGTTCAAAAATGGCTCTGAGCACTATGGGACTCAACATCTTACGTCATCAGTCCCCTAGACTTAGAACTACTTAAACCTAAGGACATCACACACATCCATGCCCGAGGCAGGATTCGAACCTACGACCGTGGCAGCAGCGCGGTTTCGGACTGGAGCGCCTACATTCGCTCGGCCACCGCGGCCGGCGAACCCGGTAGGGAAGCCAGATAATCTGAGAAGAGAAATGCTAAAGGTCATATGAGAATGCAGGCTTTCTCGGCGAATCTCGATGATAAAATCTTCTCGGATTGACAGCCGAGTCGGTGCGTTGTTCTCCAGCAACGTTTCAGGAAGTTTCTTGCTTCTCCTGAAGCTGCCAAGTAAGAAACATACTGAAATGTTGCAGGAGAACAACGCATCGACTCGGCTGTCAATCCGATAAGATTTTATGACGCTAGGAATCAAGCTAGACACGTATACGGTAATATCAGCAGCTGCAAAAAATAGTACGAGGGTGAGTCAAATGAAAACCTTAAATTTCTAACAACAAATCGAAATTTCGCGCCGTTATCCCGTAAGTTGGTAAGCGTGCTACAAACAGCTTGCAGAATGGCGTGTAGGTGGCAGCATAGAGCAGACGCACACATACCGTCGCAGTATCAGTATAAAGATGGCCGCCCCACTTAAACTTGCACCAGGGAAGAACAGCGTTCTGTTATTCGGTTCTTGCGTAGTGAAGGTGTGAAACCTATGGAATTTCATCGACGAATGAAGGTTCACTACGGTGATACATGTTTGTCACAGCAGCAAGTCTACGAATGGAGTAGGAAGTTCGCAAATGGTGTGTGACATCAGTGGAAGATGCTCCTCGTCCAGGTCAGGCACAACGAGTTGTGACTCCACAGAACATTGCAGCAGTTGAAGCCATAGTGAAGGAAAACCGCCGAGTGACAATGAATGACACTGCAGCATGTTTACAGATTAGTCATGGGTCAGCACACCACACTGTGCATGATGTGCTCCAGTTTCACAAAGTGTCTGCAAGATGGGTGCCACGGCAGCTGACTCCTGCAATGAGAGAATGACGTGTTGATGCTTGTGAAGAACTTCTTCGGCGCTTTGAACGAGAAGGTAATGGTTTCCTTGCAAGAATCGTTACTGGGGACGAAACCTGGGTTCACTTCCACCAACCGGAAACGAAGAGAGCGAGCAAGGAATGGCGCCATTCCTCATAACCAAAACCAAAGAAGTTTCGAACAGAACCATCAGCAGGGAAGGTTATGCTCGCTCTCTTTTTGGGCGAAAAAGGCGTCATTTTGGAGCATTACATGCCTAGAGGGACCACTGTCACCAGTGCATCATACACAGATCTCCTAAAAAAAATCATCTGAGGCCTGCAATCAAATCAAAGCCACGTGGATTGCTGTCAGCATGTGTCCTTTTGCAACATGAAAATGCAAGACCCCACACTGCCCGTACAACAGTTGCAACAATCACAGACCTTCATTTTGAGTGTCTTCCTCATCCACCATACTCACCAGACCTAGCCCCAAGTGATTTCCATATGTCTGGACCACTCAAAGACGCAATGGGAGGAAGAAGTTCCGTTCTGATGAAGAGGTACGCCACGCGGTGCATGAGTGGTTGCGCGGACTACAAAAAGAATTTATTTTTAAAGGAATTTGTGCACTTTGTAAGCGCTGGAGGACTTGCATTGAGTGTGGGGGAGATTATGTTGAAAAGTGGTACAGCTTTGTAGCACTTCTGCACAATAAATAATATTTATAAACATATTTAAGTTTTTCATAACGGGAATACGATTAGTTAAGAACAGGAAGGTAGAACAGACAATGAGCTGCTGTGAACAGTTCAATGATAGGCTCATCCTTCTCAGAACTGACAATGAAGAGATAGAGAAAGTATAGGAGGATATTGAACTGGTGATTCAGTATGTAAAGGGGGTTGAAGATATAATAGTCATGGGGGATTGGAATGCAGTTGTATGTAATCAGGGAAAGACTTTTCGGACACCCTGTATAATCCGGTGGTTCAGCAAATAACTATTACAATATTCAGTGCCTTTGTTCTTTACTGACTGATCGTCACTAGTGAACTAGCAACTTAAAATAGTGCATTTTTATTTATGTCGTCACTTTGGCATAGGTCAAGGGTTGTGTGAGAAGCTAAGAACTCTTGAAAGAAGTACGGGTAAGAAACAGAGCTGAATTATTGTTCTCGGCTGAAGGCTGAATGGGAAAGGTGTGTAGACGCAGAACGAATGAAAACAATGGAGTCCAGAAATACCTCAGAGTCAGACGCAGCCGTGTCTGAGGCCAGCTGTGCAGCTGCCGTGGCCGCCGCGTTCCGCTGAAGATTTCAAGGCAGGAGAAAGGCTCGCAGCGGAATACTCACCTTCTGCCGCTTTTTAATCTGCTCTAGGCGGCGACGCCATTAGAAGCGGGGCGGTTTCGTAAGAGTCGCAAGGCTGGCGGAAGGAATGTGCTCTGTCCTCGCTCTTGCGAACTTCTACATCTACATCTACATTTATACTCCGCAAGCCACCCAACGGTGTGTGGCGGAGGGCACTTTACGTGCCACTGTCATTACCTCCCTTTCCTGTTCCAGTCGCGTATGGTTCGCGGGAAGAACGACTGTCTGAAAGCCTCCGTGCGCGCTCGAATCTCTCTAATTTTACATTCGTGATCTCCTCGGGAGGTATAAGTAGGGGGAAGCAATATATTCGATACCTCATCCAGAAACGCACCCTCTCGAACCCTGGACAGCAAGCTACACCGCGATGCAGAGCGCCTCTCTTGCAGAGTCTGCCACTTGAGTTTGCTAAACATCTCCGTAACGCTATCAGGCTTACCAAATAACCCTGTGACGAAACGCGCTGTTCTTCTTTGGATCTTCTCTATCTCCTCCGTCAACCCGATCTGGTACGGATCCCACACTGATGAGCAATACTCAAGTATAAGTCGAACGAGTGTTTTCTAAGCCACCTCCGTTGTTGATGGACTACATTTTCTAAGGACTCTCTCAATGAATCTCAACGTGGCACCCGGCTTACCAACAATTAATTTTATATAATCATTCCACTTCAAATCGTTCCGCACGCATACTCCCAGATATTTTACACAAGTAACTGCTACCAGTGTTTGTTCCGCTATCATATCATCATACAATAAAGGATCCTTCTTTCTATGTATTCGCAATACATTACATTTGTCTATGTTAAGGGTCAGTTGCCACTCCCTGCACCAAGTGTCTATCCGCTGCAGATCTTCCTGCATTTCGCTACAATTTTCTAATGCTGCAACTTCTCTGTATTCTACATCATCCGCGAAAAGCCGCATGGAACTTCCGACACTATCTACTAGGTCATTTATATATATTGTGAAAAGCAATGGTCCCATAACACTCCCCTGTGGCACGCCAGAGGTTGCTTTAACGTCTGTAGACGTCTCCCCATTGAGAACAACATGCTGTGTTCTGTTTGCTAAAAACTCTTCAATCCAGCCACACAGCTGGTCTGATATTCCGTAGGCTCTTACTTTGTTTGTCAAGCGATAGTGCGGAACTGTATCGAACGCCTTAGGAAAATAGCATCTGCCTGGGAGCCTGTATCTAATATTTTCTGGGTCTCATGAACAAATAAAGCGAGTTGGGTCAACTTCCTTGCAAGGCTGACAAATAATCAATCATGCTGCTCCATTGTGACTACAATGATAACCATCACCACCACCACCATCACCACCACTGTCCACCATCACCATTCGTCTTCAACATCACTCTCCATCATCGTCACTGTCCCACTCTCCACTGTCGGTCAGACATGTCACCATCAATTTGTAGCATCATGATGCACCACCAAGCCGCGCGGGCATAGCCGAGCGATTTGAGGCGCTGCAGTCATGGACTGTGCGGTTGATCCCAGCGGAGGTTCGAGTCCTCCCTCGGGCACGGGTGTGTGTGTTTGTCCTTAGGATAATTTAAGTTAAGTGGTGCGTAAGCTTAGGGACGGATGACCTTAAGAGTTAAGCCTCATAAGATTCCACACTCCACCACCATCATCGTTGTTAGCACCTGTCATCAGCTTCGTCTATGGCTGACATAGAACAATCTCTGTAAATTCCCATGCACCATTATCACCATCCAACATCAACATCAATGTTACTCATTAGTGTTAGCATCCATCATCAGCATTGTCTATAAACTACACTACTGGCCGTTAAAATTGCTACACCACGAAGATGACGTGCTACAGACGCGAAATTTAACCGACAGGAAGAAGATGCTGTGACATGCAAATGATTAGCTTTTCAGAGCATTCAAACAAGGATGGCGCCGGTGGCGACACCTACAACGTGCTGACATGAGGAAAGTTTCCAACCGATTTCTCATACACAAACAGCAGTTGACCGGCGTTGCCTGGAGAAACGTTGCTGTGATGCCTCGCGTAAGGAGGAGAGATGCGTACCGTCACGTTTCCGACTTTGATAAAGGTCGGATATTGTTATAACTGTATTTATTTCATTAGACTAACAATCACGTTGCACATCCCGCAATACGTTTGCATAGGTTTTTCTGTTGTAATACACTGTTTTTATTCCAGTTCTCCATCAACGATAGTATGTTTTTTTTGTGATATGTTGCAATACAGCATCACCGGTCTATTGCGGTCTAACTGTGTTGGTGAGGCGGTAAGTTTCCACAGGGCAGTGACGCCGCAATTCACTTTGGAGGTGTGGCGGTGGGACTTGTAGTCCCGTGCCACTCTTTGACCGCGATTGCGGTTTATCGTATCGCGACATTGCTGCTCGCGTTGGTCGAGATCCAATGACTGTTAGCAGAATATGGAATCCGTAGGTAGCAAGTCACTAAATAACTAGCAAAACTAGCCATAAATTTACACTACTGGCCATTAAAATTGCTACACCAAGAAGAAATGCAGATGATAAACGGGTATTCATTGGACAAATATATTATACTAGAAATGACATGTGATTAGATTTTCACGCAATTTGGGTGCAGAGATCCTGAGAAATCAGTACCCAGAACAACCACCTCTGGCCGTAATAACGGCCTTATACGCCTGGGCATTGAGTCAGAACTTGGAAGGCGTGGACAGGTACAACTGCCCTTGCAGCTTCAACGCGATATCACAGTTCAACAAGAGTAGTGGCTGGCGTATTGTGACGAACCAGTTGCTCGGCCACCATTGACCAGACTTTTCAGTTAGTGAGAGATCTGGAGAATGTGTTGGCCAGGGCAGCAGTCGAACATTTTCTGTATCCAGAAAGACCCGTACAGGACCTGCAACATGCGGTCGTGCATCTTATCCGCACGGCTGTAACGGATCGTGCAGCCACGTCTCAATCCCTGAGTCAACAGATGGGGACGTTTGCAAGACAACAACCATCTGCACGAACAGTTCGACGACCTTTGCAGCAGCACGGACTATCATCTCGGAGACTGTGGCTGCGGTTACCCTTGACGCTGCATCACAGACAGGAGCGCCTGCGATGGTGTACTCCACGACGAACCTGGGTGCACGAATGGGAAAACGTCATTTTTGCGGATGAACCCAGGTTCTGTTTACAGCATCATGATGGTCGCATCCGAGTTTGGCGACATCGCGGTGAACGTACATTGGAAGCGTGTATTCGTCATCGCCATACTGGCGTGTCACCCGGCGTGATGGTGTGGGGTGCCATTGGTTACACGTCTCGGTCACCTCTTGTTCGCATTGACGGCACTCTGAACAGTGGACGTTACATTTCAGATGTGTTACGACCCGTGGCTCTACCCTTCATTCGGTCCCTGCGAAACCCTACATTTCAGCAGGATAATGCACGACCCCATGTTGCAGGTCCTGTATGGGCCTTTCTGGATACAGAAAATGTTCGACTGCTGCCCTGGCCAGCACATTCACCAGATCTCTCGCCAACTGAAAACCTCTGGTCAATGGTGGCCGAGCAACTGGCTTGTCACAATACGCCAGTCACTACTCTTGATGAACTGTGGTATCGTGTTGAAGCTGCATGAGCAGCTGTACCTGTACACGCCATCCAAGCTCTGATTGACTCAATGCCCAGGCGTATCAAGGCCGTTATTACGGCCAGAGGTGGTTGTTCTGGGTACTGATTTCTCAGGACCTCTGCACCCAAATTGCGTGAAAATGTAATCACATATCAGTTCTAGTATACTGTATTTGTCCAATGAATACCCGTTTATCTTCTGCATTTCTTCTCGGTGTAGCAATTTTCATGGCCAATAATGTAGATAAAATCATTGTATGATGATTGTTCACTACCATCCATCATCAACATCATCACCTTTCATGAACACTACCATTGTTCATCACCACCATCCGTCATCAATGTTATCATTCAACGTCACTGTCACCATCCATCATGTACAATCTATGGATGTCACCATCAGCAATATGAACATCAGCACCATAAATTGTCACATGATCAAAATCACCATCCTCTATGTCACTGTCATCAACATCAGACTCACAAATGTCACAATCATCAATATTATCATCATCAATGTCATCATCACCTTCATCACCATCCATTTAATATCCATTTTTTGTCAAAACCATCTCTAGACTTCAATCTTTATTGACCTGCGCCAATTACCCTCCTGCATGATATCTGATGTTATCTGTCTGCTATCTTCCAAGCTGTAGTGTCAATACCTTATCAACACTTAGAATCCAGCAAACAGCTTAACTGGTCCATCTAGTACGCCCTACAAACTTTTATTTACGTCACGGTTTTCCGCTACAATCTGCTCCCTGGTCCACTTGTTTTTCTGACTCTCCTAGAATTTCCCAAAACGAATCTCTGCATTCCTTGCTGATCAACCCTCAACTTTTTAATACTTTCCCCATCCGACTGCCATAAATCTAAATTTCTGCCACAGACAGATTACAAGCACTCGTTTTCATCCACGCTCAACTCTTAGTTTTGAAAACGTTAACTAGCTTACCAGAATCAGTTCAGCTCATTTTAACTCCTTTGATTCTTTCCTTTGATGAACCGTCCAGTTATTAGCATCCTCGGAGATACATCTTCATGTACATTTCGACATTCATCTTAGGTGCGTGGAACCACGTGCTACTGGCACGCAAGACTTTTTACTAGAGATAATTTGAAGAGTTTTATCCAGTTTTAAACTTGTAAAACTGAAGTTTATGAGAATGAATTTCGACCAACATCTGTTTCGTAGTCTTTACCCTGTCTACACTAGATCAACTTGTTTCAAAACCTGGGCAGGATAGAAGTAGCTGTATGTTCCAACTTAAGTCACGAGATTTTTTTTGTAGATTGCCCTTGTGCTTAATTGTGCAATGTGTGGGGCGGCTGGTAGAAAATTTACTGTTGTATAAATGTTTGAATGTTGAAACACTTCCCGGCTGATTAACCATATGTGGGTCGGCGGTTAGAATTAATTGTTATACAAGTGTTCCTATTATTTATGCTGTTGTTTTGCCGTTCTCGACACTGGCTCTCTAACTACAATATTGGCAACCAGAAAGTGCTTAGCAAAGCGTGAAGCCTGTAATTAGAATTCCTAGTGCCCACTTCATCTGAGAAATACACTTATAGCTACAACTTATAGCTCTGAGGAATTAGGAGATTGTCTGGGATTCATAATCAAAAACGATCGTGTAAAAACGCTCTCTGTATTCTGAAAGTCACAGATAAAAGAAAAAAAAAAGAATCCACACAATCTAACTAACAGAGCAGTTCAGAGTCTAATGCGCTGATGCAGCTATAACTGTCCAAATTAAATGTTTAAGTGAATGCTCGCCATAATTTGATGATTAGGTTCATCAAACGCCATGCTAAATAATGGTAGAATGTTTGTCCCGCGGCGGCACGTGAAAATACGACATACGCAAACTGAAGATAGATAATTAAGGTCATCCCAGAATTAACACTTCTCTCGAAAATGATTTCATGGTTACGCGTATCCCGAGTAACTTAATACGGCATCCGAGGCTGTTTATAGCAATGATACCGACACGACGCGACTCCCGACACAGGTGGTGTGCTATTCAGCGTCTGGAGAGAACTGGGGCCTTACTTCCTCGCGCAGCGTTCTTATATATAAAGCCCGCGGTGCGGACGGCTAAGGGAACGCCTGATCAAATCGGCTCTCCCGACTAGCCGCTGGGCTAGTAATGCACCACATTAAGTTATTGAATAAATCATAGCTTCTTTTGCTGATGGCCGATGAAGCTCTCAATTGAAATGTGCATTCAACACACAGGTAAGTAATCATAATAAAAGCTTGACGTGGCTAAGTAAAATATTTTGGGCGAGAGAATTAATTTAATTATACTGCATGCAGTAGATGGGCTCTGAACTTGCCCTTTGGAGATACGCTATCGCTATAGTTTTATAGTTATTCAAATGAAACTTCTCACATCTTTATGGTTATAGCAGATCTCCTTTCTACTTAAATATAAACATCCTAGCCTTATTTATTAGCCTACTTAATCTATCTTGCTTCCTTAATTTTTAATACAAAAACCGGAAAGTCATGAATTTCAACTAAAATTTTAATTTGTGAAATACAAAGTACTGTTTCTATTAAATAATTATGAAAAAGGAATCTAAATATAAATTTTTAAGTCTCTAGCTCTTTTCTGTTGCGCCAATGATTTTTACAGAAAAATGTCCAAATTTCGAAAATGGTTAAAGTTATCGAACTGATATTCAACACATATTAATTTAGTATTACTCCTGACATGCTAGAACCGTTTCAGGTTATTTGCTTGATTTTTAAAGTATTGCGCAACATTTATGACGTCAGAGCTAGTTACAGCGGACTGGCTGGCACACAATGGAAAGACTGATGTGAATTTACTACGGCGTGAGTAGGCTGCTTCCCTACAAATGCTGCGGTGGCATTTCAGTTACAATTTGATATGACAGGTGCTGTGATAGTTACCAGTAAACAGAGAATCAGAAATGACAGATTCATCACATATCGTTTGCATGGGCTGTTTAATAGGAGAATATGACAGCGATCCTGTCCAGCTGCCAGGATCAAATAAGATGGGTAGTCCAGAAGGTATGGTTATGACTTTCTAATAGGTGTAATAACGTATAACGACTAAAAAACAAACAAGTAGTGACATTATCCGAAACTGTCAGATGCAAAATTTCCTCTGCGTGGCTCCATTTTTTTTAAAATGCTTGTCTATTATCTTGATACAGTGTACAACAAAAGTAAAAGATCACTTTGTTGAGCAGGCTGCTAACTTATCTGTCAGGAACTTCGACGCCAATTCAGCCGGGCGACTGCTCTGGCGCCTGAAAGTAGGCAAACCGCACAAAAGGAGTGTGGAAGGGGTTGCCTAACTGTCAGCCGCTAGACGTCGAAATTTCTGGAGCCAGAAAGTTGCGTGGGTGGTAGCGAGGGTGTTGCCGGACTGGGGGCTCTTGTAGGGACCCACTTCCAGTTTATTCACACACATGTTAATGTTACACTCATGCGTGATCATATAACACGTGGGTGGATTACAGAAGGTCGAAAATGCAACGATACCCTTCGATGTTTGGATCACGTTTAAATTTCGTCGAATGGCTTTTAACGGTTCCTAGTGGTCGCAACCTGTACACAAGAGTAATAAACTGCGGTCAGGCTGCTCCTCAAAGCCATGCGATCACGCTCAATGGGAATGCAGCACCATAACTTCCTTATAAAAGGGCTGAAACGTCAGCAGTGTCAAAGGTTGTCAAGAACGACTGCATTGTTCACCGTGCTGCGAACTGCTGTTTTCCACCGCGAAATGTGTACGGATCAATGCCCCAAGGAAAGGAATAGTCTCACTGACGCCTCTTATGCCACCCCGGGAGGGCTTTTCGGGTCTGTCTCGCGCGACGGTGCGTCTGAAATGGTTTCCTCGGACACGCGTGAGAAAACCGCGTGATTTCAACGCTCGGTGTCGCAGTTACGACCTCCATCGCAGAGACGTGCACGGCAAAAATCTTAGAAGGAGACCAAGAGATGAATACACTAAGCAGATTCTGTAAAATGAAGGTTGCGGTAGTTACTCGGAGGTGAAGACGCTTGCACAGGATAGAGCAACAAGGAGAGCTGCATCAAACCAGTCTCTGCACTGAAGACCACAACAACAACAACTTTGCGTCCGGATGCCATTCTTGTCGTTGCATCCATCAATTGCTAGAGGCTGGGGGAGGAGGCTGGGCAAGGGGGGGGGGGGGGCAGTAACCACCTCTCTCGTGTACACCTTGTTCTGTTTTATACCGTATTTTAACTGTTTGTGTGTATCCAAGGCGATGAACGTCGCAAACGGCCTAAATATCGTGCTGGCCGAGCTACAAGACCAACAGTCGTTCATCCGGAACGCGAATTCGATGTAGGGCTGGCACACCGCCTGCCTCGCAAGTCAGGGCGCTACGCCTCCATCTATACCAGGAAGTAAATAACTAGCAAAACTAACCATGAATTTAGCTTCTCATAAACTAGCCGTAAAATTAGCTTCTCGTATCTTAAAGTGGGACTGTCATACTTTGAAGGTCTTTATCTATGGTGGAGCATGTGTATCTGACCACAGCTCGACAGTATATACACTACTGGCCATTAAAATTGCTACACAAAGACGAAATGCAGACGGTAAACGGGTATACATTGGACAAATATATTATACTAGAACTGCCATGGGATTACACTTTCACACAATTTGCGTGCATAGACCCTGAAAAATCAGTACCCAGAACAACCACCTCTGGCCGTAACAACGGCCTTGATACGCCTAGGCATTGAGTCAAACAGAGCTTGGATGGCGTGTACATGTACAGCTCCCCATGCAGCTTCAACACGACACCACAGTTCATCAAGAGTAGTGACTGGCGTATTGTGACGAGCCAGTTGCTCGGCCACCATTGACCAGACGTTTTCACTTGGTGAGAGATCTGGGGAATGTGCTGGCCAGGGCAGCAGTCCAACATTTTCCGTATCCAGAAAGGCCCGTACAGGACATGCAACATCCGGTCGTGCATTATCCTGCTAAAATGTAGGGTTTCGCAGGGATCGAATCAAGGGTAGAGCCACGGGTCGTAACACACCTGCAATGTAACAACCACTGTGCCGTCAATGCGAACAAGAGGTGACCGAGACGTGTAACCAATGACACCCCATACCGTCACGCCGAATGATACGCCAGTATGGCGATGACGAATACACGCTTCTAATGTGCGTTCACCGCGATGTCGCCAAACACGGATGTGACCATCATGATGACGTTAACAGAACCTGGATTCATCCGAAAAAATGACGTTTTGCCATTCGTGCACCCAGGTTCGTCGTTGAGTACACCATCGCAGGCGATCCTGTCTCTGATGCAGCGTCAAGGGTAACCGCAGCCACGGTCTCCGAGCTGATAGTCAATGCTGCTGCAAATATCTTGAAGTGGGACTCTCTTAATTTGAAGATTTTTATCTGTGGTGGAGCATGTGCGCTTGAGCACAACTCGACAGTGTAACAGGTTACCTTTACGTTAACCACTCAGGAAAGCTACAGGACGAGTTAAACATCTCTAAATTTAAATCAAGTCTGCTTTTAATAGAATTTTTATTCACCATGCATTGCGAAAATTTACCTCTGCTCCAAGTCAACAGAGTGGTGTCGTATCCTCTCTATCACTGATCGTGTCCCTCGATCTCCACCACCGAACCCCCTAAACATTCCTTCCTTCTGCCCGCATTCCAATCTCTCAGAAATTCCAGCAGGAGGGGCTGCTTCTGTACTATTGCTGATATGGCGGAGAAGAAATTTCACAAAATTTTTGGGAAGTTGTGGAGGAAACAGCGAACCTAGCCACTACCTTTGCTCACATGTCGCACATTTTACCTCACGAGGTTCGCACGGGACTGAAGCACTATTATTTCGACTGTGCATTTTCAACTTCTCGCGGCATAATGAATAGTCCATTAAATTTCGGCCATCCACCCGCGCAGATAAAATTTCTTCCACTGATGTTTCGGCCGGGTATCGTCGGGCCATCCTCTGCATGAGTCTCAGGACTCACTCTGAGGATGACCGGACGATAAGCGGCCGAAACATCAGTGGAAGAAATTTTATCTGCGCGGGTGGATGACCGAAATTTAATGGACTGTTATTTCGACTTGTCAGTTCGTCCGTGCCCTGGGCTAGGCGGCACGACGTACCGTATTTTACAGACTATAGGACGCCTATTATTTGCAAGCAATGTTTTTTTCAAAATAACACTTTTTACTATTTTTATTATTAGATCACGAAGCTAGAATGAAAAGAATCCTTAGTTTACAAATCCGAACTGACCTTTAAAATCCCTGAAAATCATCTGAACTTTCTTCTTCTTCTTGCTTTTCGTTGTCGTCGTGGTCCTCTTCACATATAAGATGATCTTCACTGCCACAGAGAGCGTTACTTCTGCATCTACATCTACACATACATGGATACTCTGCAACTCACATTTAACTGCCACGCAGAGGGTTCACCGAGCCGCCTTCACAATTCTCTATTATTCCAATCTCGTATAGCGGAAAAAACGATCTTTACGTGCGAGCTCTGATTTCCCTTATTTTATTATGGTGCTCATTTATCCCTATGTAGGTCGGAGTCAACAAAATATTTTCATATTCGCAGGAGAAAGATGCTAATTGAAATTTCGTGAGGAGATTCCGCCGCAACAAAAAACGCCTTTGTTTTAATGATGTCCAGCCCAAATCCTGTATCATTTCAGTTAGAGTCTGTCCCCTATTTCGCGATAATACAAAACGTGCTGCCTTTCTTTGAACTTTTTCGATGTACTCCCGTCAGTCCTATCTGGTAAGAATCCCACACCGCACAGCAGTATTCTAAAAGAGGACGGACAAGCGTGGTGTAGGCAGTCTCCTTAGTAGGTCTGTTACATTTTCCAAGTGTCCTGCCAATAAAACGCAGTCTGTTTGGCCTTTCCCACAACATTTTCTATGTTTCCTTCCAATTTAAGTTGTTCGTAATTGTAATTCCTAGGTATTTAGTTGAATTTACGGCCTTTAGATTTGACTGAGTTCTCGTGTAACCGAAGTTTAACGAATTACTTTTAGCACTGATGTGGGTGGCCCCACACTTTTCGTTATTTGAGGTCAATTGCCATTTTTCGGACCATACAGACACTTTTCTAAATCGTTTTGCAATTTGTTTTGATCTGATAACTTTAGTAGTCGATAGCAAAGGCCTCATATGCAAACAACCTAAGACGGCTGCTCAGTTTGTCTCCCAGGCCGTTTATATAGATACGGAACAGCAGAGGCCCTATAACACTACCTTGGGGAACGCCATAGATCACTTCTGTTTTACTCGATGACTTTCCGTCAATTACTACGAACTGTGAAATCACGAATCCAGTCACATAACTGAGCCACTTGTGTGGTAGTGTCTTCCGGAAATCCAGAAATACGGAATCGATATGAAATCCCTTATCAATAGCACTTAACGCTTCGTGCGAGTTAAGAGCTAGTTGTGTTTCACAAGAACGATGTTTTCTAAAGCCGTGTTGACTGTGTGTCAGTACATCGTTTTCTTGGAGGTAATTTACAATGTTCAAACACAATATATGTTCCACTATCCTGCTGCATATCGGCGTTAACGATATGGGCCTGTAATTTAGTGGATTACTCTTACTACCTTTGTTGAATAATGGTGTGACCTGTATAGCGCACTTCTAGAAAGGTTTAACAGTAATGTCTTCTCTCACTCTCGTTTGATTGTACATCGTTTAAAGCTCGCTTCGGCGTGCATTCATGCTGGGTTTCATCCATCTTCCGTTTGTTTCATTCCCATCTCATATACATGTTAAATGGTTCGTTTATCGAGACATCAAGAGGTTGCAATTGTGCAGTAAGTCATCCTGGAATAACAGCAGGCTCTGTATTTCCCTGTCTCAATTTCTGTTTCACAGAATTTTTCGGTTTACTCCTAAACCGAACTACCACGAGACGAGAACTCTACTTCAATAAAGGTCCTTTTCCTCTCCCGCACTCTATTAATCCTTAATTCCACACCAGCCTCGTGCATCCAACCCTTTCCATGTACGTGAACAACACCTGGCGGTATTTCAGAATCTTTTGGCATTGTTTTGCTCCTGAAAATGATCGTTGTATTAATTTTAGCACCGTCAGCACAACATGAAAGGACAACAACACAGTGCATTTAATGTAAATACATAAAACTGCAACCAGTCACTTTTTTGATTAGTTACTTATTATTCCGTGAACTGGTTTTCAAACCTTTTCAGGTTGATATTCAGATGGTTTTCTGGGAGTTACATCACTCTTTCTAGCATGCTGGATGCTGGCTCTGTGACAAGAAGATGAAACACTCTTTAATGTATCCCAGTGAGTATTGTTTCTCTGTCGATAAGGATACAAAATATTAGTTTTGTTCTTAGTGCGACACTGTGAGTGGCTTGCTTCTGTTACTGTCCATCCGTCTGCTTCCATTTTCACGGCCAGCTGGTACACCACTTCACACACTTTTACACAAGCTGTATACATTGACACTGTGATAGCGACACTTTCCCAGTATCCAGCATGTGCTATACAATTGTTGCTTGTTACAAAGATCTTGAAAAAAAGATATGACATAGGCCAATTTTGCTCAGAGACGTTATTTGTTTTTGTTTGCATGTATTAAGGTCCATATATTGGCAAATACGTTAATCAGACTGGCGCTAACATGAGATCTCGAAAGAAAATAAATAAATAATTGAATTACTACACGAATAAACTTCAAGTGATCTGAAGACTTATTTCTATTCGTATATTAACGTCTAATCAGTCAATTAATGAGAAAATACTTTAATCAAGGTCGGCATTAACATGAATGAGCAGGAATAAAATAATACAGAGTTATAGTATTTCAGTATTAAATGCAGCTGTTTGTATGAACATGAACTTTACATTCAAATTTAAAAGAATAACAAAACTTCAAATGAACTGCTTACTTACTTCTGTTTTTACATTAACGTTATCTGTAATATTAGTATGGGTACATTCTGTTTATTTTAGCTAAAGGTAATATGTGTAAAAGTTATTGTTCCTGTAATGAACTAAAGCTGTTTGTATGACCATGCACTTTATATTTAAAACCAAGAATAAAAGTTCAAATGAAATGTTGACTCATTTCTGTTCTTACATTAACGCTGCCTGGAATATTAGTAAAAGCAGATTCTTTTTATTTAAGCTGGAGTCAATATGTATAAAAGTTATACTATTTGTACTGAACTGTTGCTGTTTGTATGATTATGAGCCTAAAATTTAAAACAAGAACCAAATTTCACATTAACTGCTGACTTATTTCTGTTCAAGCATTCTCAGTAACTAGTGTTTCTGAAAATGTAATATACACTCCTGGAAATGGAAAAAAGAACACATTGACACCGGTGTGTCAGACCCACCATACTTGCTCCGGACACTGCGAGAGGGCTGTACAAGCAATGATCACACGCACGGCACAGCGGACACACCAGGAACCGCGGTGTTGGCCGTCGAATGGCGCTAGCTGCGCAGCATTTGTGCACCGCCGCCGTCAGTGTCAGCCAGTTTGCCGTGGCATACGGAGCTCCATCGCAGTCTTTAACACTGGTAGCATGCCGCGACAGCGTGGACGTGAACCGTATGTGCAGTTGACGGACTTTGAGCGAGGGCGTATAGTGGGCATGCGGGAGGCCGGGTGGACGTACCGCCGAATTGCTCAACACGTGGGGCGTGAGGTCTCCACAGTACATCGATGTTGTCGCCAGTGGTCGGCGGAAGGTGCACGTGCCCGTCGACCTGGGACCGGACCGCAGCGACGCACGGATGCACACCAAGACCGTAGGATCCTACGCAGTGCCGTAGGGGACCGCACCGCCACTTCCCAGCAAATTAAGGACACTGTTGCTCCTGGGGTATCGGCGAGGACCATTAGCAACCGTCTCCATGAAGCTGGGCTACGGTCCCGCACACCGTTAGGCCGTCTTCCGCTCACGTCCCAACATGGTGCAGCCCGCCTCCAGTGGTGTCGCGACAGGCGTGAATGGAGGGACGAATGGAGACGTGTCGTCTTCAGCGATGAGAGTCGCTTCTGCCTTGGTGCCAATGATGGTCGTATGCGTGTTTGGCGCCGTGCAGGTGAGCGCCACAATCAGGACTGCATACGACCGAGGCACACAGGGCCAACACCCGGCATCATGGTGTGGGGAGCGATCTCCTACACTGGCCGTACACCACTGGTGATCGTCGAGGGGACACTGAATAGTGGACGGTACATCCAAACCGTCATCGAACCCATCGTTCTACCATTCCTAGACCGGCAAGGGAACTTGCTGTTCCAACAGGACAATGCACATCCGCATGTATCCCGTGCCACCCAACGTGCTCTAGAAGGTGTAAGTCAACTACCCTGGCCAGCAAGATCTCCGGATCTGTCCCCCATTGAGCATGTTTGGGACTGGATGAGGCGTCGTCTCACGCGGTCTGCACGTCCAGCACGAACGCTGGTCCAACTGAGGCGCCAGGTGGAAATGGCATGGCAAGCCGTTCCACAGGACTACATCCAGCATCTCTACGATCGTCTCCATGGGAGAATAGCAGCCTGCATTGCTGCGAAAGGTGGATATACACTGTACTAGTGCCGACATTGTGCATGCTCTGTTGCCTGTGTCTATGTGCCTGTGGTTCTGTCAGTGTGATCATGTGATGTATCTGACCCCAGGAATGTGTCAATAAAGTTTCCCCTTCCTGGGACAATGAATTCACGGTGTTCGTATTTCAATTTCCAGGAGTGTATGTTGATAGAATAAGAAAGATATTAGAAGAAATCAGCCCTCGGTCACAAATATTAAGTCAAAATTGACCAGATTTCGACGCTACTATGAGCGTCGTCTTCAGAATTAAACTAACTGTTCTAAAATATATTAGGTATATAATACATTAATAAAATTAAAGTTTGTACTGACTGGAAAGAGACGCAGTACTAACAAGTCACATTTTAAACAATCTAAGCCGGAAAGGCGACGTCATAAATAGTTGTAAATAAGATGGCGAGCCGCTAAGGGCTGCTCATACTTGAATGAACAAGGGTTGCAACAAGACTACAATAAGAAAGACGTTCTCATGTCAAATTGCAGTAATCATAGAATAAGAAAGAGTTTCTCATGTCAAATTGCAGTAATCGCGCTGGCCGTGTCCTGGAAGTTTTTAATGTATACACTGATGATCCAAAGCAGTATAACCAGCTATTTAATAGCTTATTTGACCGTCATTGGGACGAAATACATCACTGATTCTGCATGTCAGTTTGCTGGTAGGTTTGTGGAGGTGCGCGGCATCAGATGTGTACTCACAGGTCATGCAGTTTCCGTAAATAACGGGCGCTGATTTGCGTACGCGGTGATGGCTCCCGACAACGACCCAGATGGGTTCCATAGGATTTACATCAGGCGTATTTGGTGGCTGAGGCATCAACGTGATTTCACTACAATGCGCCTCAAATCACTGTAGACCGGTCATGGCTCCAGGTCACGTACAACTATGCTGCTGAAAGATGACATGGACGTCGGGGAAGGCACCAAGCATGGAGGGATGCCGGTGTTTCGCACTTGTCAGCGCGTCACAGAAAACTACCACAGGTCCCAAGCAAGCGCAGGAGAATGTCTCCCATAGCGTAATACTGTTCCCACCAGTTTTCGACCGAGGCTCGCCGCACGTTTCGAACCGCCGTTCACCACAAAAAAAAAAAGATATATACATATATATATATGTGTGATTCACCCGAAGGGCCGACGCGTTTCCATTGATCTACTGTGGAATCCCGATTGTCCCATGCCCACTGCAGTCGTAATTGACGATGTAGCTGGGTCAACATGTGAACACATAGGGACGGTCTGCTGCAGAGCTCCATGCTCGACAATGTACGATGAACGGTGTGCTCCGAAACCCTTGTGCGTATGCCAGGGTTTCTTTCGGCAGATACGTCGCAGATCATTTGCCCTATTGTACAGAGCAGGCAAGCCTCCGAACTTCACGTTCTGTGAAGAGCCTTGGACGACCAACTATTTAGCCTCTAGTGTCAGTCTCACTAACCTAGCTCTTTCCGTAGATGCTCACGACAGTAGCACGCGACTATTCGACCAGCTTCACCGTTTTCGAAATACTCGTCCACAGGCTCTGCCTAATAATAATCTATCAGCGCCGCTTACGTCAATGGATATTGCACTGCACTGTAGTTCCTTCTCTAGATTGTCGCACAGATGACAAAATGGTAGATATCGAAATAGATGACAGAGGGACAGAAAAACAATTAAAATCGCACAAAAGAGGAAAGGCCGCTGGACCTGATGGGATACCAGTTCGATTTTACACAGAGTACGCGAGGGAACTTGCCCCCCTTCTTGCAGCGGTGTACCGCAGGTCTCTAGAAGAGCGTAGCGTTCCAAAGGATTGGAAAAGGGCACAGGTCATCCCCGTTTTCAAGAAGGGACGTCGAACAGATGTGCAGAACTATAGACCTATATCTCTAACGTCGATCAGCTGTAGAATTTTGGAATACGTATTATGTTCGAGTATAATGACTTTTCTGGAGACTAGAAATCTACTCTGTAGGAATCAGCATGGGTTTCTAAACAGACGATCGTGTGAAACCCAGTTCGCGCTATTCGTCCACGAGACTCAGATGGCCATAGACACGGGTTTCCAGGTAGATTCCGTGTTTCTTGACTTCCGCAAGGCGTTTGATACAGTTCCCCACAGTCGTTTAATGAACACAGTAAGAGCATATGGACTATCAGACCAATTGTGTGATTGGATTGAAGAGTTCCTAGATAACAGAACGCAGCATGTCATTCTCAATAGAGAGAAGTCTTCCGAAGTAAGAGTGATTTCAGGTGTGCCGCAGGGGAGTGTCGTAGGACCGTTGCTATTCACAATATACGTAAATGACCTTGTGGATGACATCGGAAGTTCACTGAGGCTTTTTGCGGAAAATGCTGTGGTACATCGAGAGGTTGTAACAATGGAAAATTGTACTGAAATGCACGAGGATCTGCAGCGAATTGACCCATTGTGCAGGGAATGGCAATTGAATCTCAATGTAGACAAGTGTAATGTGCTGCGACTACATAGATTCTTTATCATTTAGCTACAATATAGCAGGTCAGCAACTAGAAGCAGTTAATTGCATAAATTATCTGGGAGTAGGCATTAGGAGTGATTTAAATGGAATGACCATATAAAATTAATCGCCGGTAAAGCAGATGCCAGACTGAGATTCATTGGAAGAATCCTAAGGAAATGCAATCCCAAAACAAAGGAAGTAGGTTACAGTACACTTGTTTGCCCACTGCTTGAATACTGCTCGGCAATGTGGGATCCGTACCAGATATGGTTGATAGAAGAGATACAGAAGATCCAGCGGAGAGCAGCGCGCTTCGTTACAGGATCATTTAGTAATCGCGAAAGCGTTACGGAGATGATAGATAAACTCCAGTGGAAGACTGCAAGAGAGACGCTCAGTAGCTCGATACGGGCTTTTCTTGAAGTTTCGAGAACATACCTTCACCGAGCATGAAACGTCCCCTTTGAACAATTCTTACACGACTGTGCTTAACCTGACACACAATACTTTGTTAGCGCAACGCAATCTGACTTTCAAAATTCCCTACAAAAGAATGGCCCTGACTAACATTAAACTATACCTTTCACAAATCACTTACCTCACAAAAATCTTCGCTGCTCAAGCTACTGCAATACAGCAAGCGCCACTACTGCCAGCTAAATAAAAGATTCAAACTACTAAAGGCACTAACTACTGATAGGGATAGTTAGCAAATGAAAGATATTAATAGAGAACAAACAATGTATTTACCTTAATATCATCACAAGTCATAATATATATATCAGTTCATGACAAATTGCAAACCTCCGCCATCTCTCTCCCCACATCCACCACTGCTGGCGGCTCACCTCCAACTGCGCAACGCTACGCGCTGTTCACAGCCAGCTGCCTAACACTACAATGGCGAGTATTACAACAATGCAAAGCAGACACAGACTGCCCACAGCACAGCCAGTGATTGTCATACAGAGGTGGCGTTACCAATAAAAAACCTAAACAGCCTACTTACATAGAGAAAACATAAACAGCCTACTTACATAGAGAAAACATAAACAGCCTACTTACATAGCCCCCATGCTCCCCACAAAAATTTTTACAAATGGTGTTGGGCACTGGCCAATACAGATTTGACAAAAATTTTTCACAATTACAGTAACAAAGATATAAAATGCACACACTTATTAATATTATGTTGGTCAAAAGATCAAAATTTCTCACAGTCCATAAAGACAGTCCACATTGTTCATCACAGTAATTACAGGTTTTTTTCACAAAGTCTCATTAGTAAAAGAAATTGCACACAGAAGTAGTGGATTTCCATGCAGTCTTGAAGAAGTAGTGTTGACCTTCCAACGGAAAGACAGTGCTGACTCTCGACATGCAGACAGGTAATGGGCCACAACAGAGCAAACCCACAGCAGAGTCATTCGAAGTTTGGAAGAATATTGGTAGGTAGGTCATCACAGAGCAGACCCACTGGAGTCCTGGTAGAGATTGTGGTATTGGTGGGCCACCAGAGGTGCAGACCCACTGCAGTCCTTGTAGAAATAATGGCGTTGGTAGGTCATCATAGATGCAGACCCACTGTAGTCCTTGTAGAGATAATGGTATTGGTGGGCCACCAGAGGTGCAGACCCACTGTAGTCCTGGTAGAGACGGCCAGCAGCCATCCGTTGCGACTGTGCAGGTGCACAATCACCATCGAAGATTCTTGCAGAGAATATAGCAAGTCCATAAACCACCACTTGTGCACTCAGAAAGTTTTTCTTTTAATTGTCCTTAGAACCAGCAATGCTGTTATCCAGTCCCTTGCTGAATTACCAACACATGTGCAAACACTATCAGTCCCTACTTCTCACATATTGTCCATATACTATGACCAACAGAAACGTGTGCAGTGAAATGGAACTTACAAGTTAATAATATCATGAACTGGTGACAATTACAATTGTATAACAGAAGAATACAATAACAAAGGTACAAAATACATCATTAAAGAACATAACAATACAGATAACATTTGTAGTAAAACAGGCGTTACAAAAGAATAGAAATAGACATATACGTCAGTGTTACAGGAATTATGACATGAGTACATACATAAAAGATCACAATAACTTTTGAAACATGAACTTCACACATTAGCATTAACACAAAACAGAGTAAATAATGTCTAAACATCTTTACAAAGTAAATAACATATTATTAATGCCAATTATATTCGAGGATAACAGTATTCCTCATCATAGTGAATGTAGCTTAATATTAAAAGAAGAAAAAATTCTATGAAACTACACAGAGACAGGAAGAAAACAAATACTCAAGGGTACACAAACACATAGTGGGATAACACAAAAGGAAAGGACAGGGTTCGTTTTCAGTGTAACATTTGGTACTGCAGTCCATCCCAAAACTTCATTCTATAGATCTTGCGTCTTATTTCAACCTTTGCTTCCACCAAAAAAATCTTATCCAAGCATGCTTTCTGTATTCTGTTCATATTTCTTTCAAAATAATTATTTCTGATTGTACAATACTCATTTGGGCCCAAATCCTTTTTATATAACTTCGCAATGCATTCTTTACCTATTCTCCATAGTCAGTTTCTAACGTCCCCTTTGAACAATTTATACACGACTGTGCTTAACCTGACACACAATACTTTGTTAGCGCAACGCAATCTGACTTTCAAAATTCCCTACAAAAGAATGGCCCTGACTAACATTAAACTATACCTTTCACAAATCACTTACCTCACAAAAATCTTCGCTGCTCAAGCTACTGCAATACAGCAAGCGCCACTACTGCCAGCTAAATAAAAGATTCAAACTACTAAAGGCACTAACTACTGATAGGGATAGTTAGCAAATGAAAGATATTAATAGAGAACAAACAATGTATTTACCTTAATATCATCACAAGTCATAATATATATATCAGTTCATGACAAATTGCAAACCTCCGCCATCTCTCTCCCCACATCCACCACTGCTGGCGGCTCACCTCCAACTGCGCAACGCTACGCGCTGTTCACAGCCAGCTGCCTAACACTACAATGGCGAGTATTACAACAATGCAAAGCAGACACAGACTGCCCACAGCACAGCCAGTGATTGTCATACAGAGGTGGCGTTACCAATAAAAAACCTAAACAGCCTACTTACATAGAGAAAACATAAACAGCCTACTTACATAGAGAAAACATAAACAGCCTACTTACAAGCAGTATATTGCTCCCTCCTACGTATATCTCACGAAGAGACCATGAGGATAAAATCAGACAGATTAGAGCCCACACAGAGGAATACCGACAATCTTTCTTTCCACGAACAATAGGAGAACCCTCCGCCACACACCGTCAGGTGGCTTGCGGAGTATGGATGTAGATGTAGATGTAGATTTCCCCATTTGCAGCCTTTAACTTCGCTAGGGTTATCCCCCGTCCGTGTCTGCTCCGTTCACATACTTTTGTTACCACGTCACGTGACTGCAACGTTACCAGGCAGCATCCAAGGTGTGGTGGGCAGTGATCATAACGTTTTTGCTCGTAAGTGTAGAGCACAGTAAATACCTTTCGTGTAACAATAACAGAAAACGTAACAGGTCTACTGAGGAGACTGCCTACACTACACTTGTCCGTCCTCTTTATAAATACTGCTGCTCGGTGTGGGATCCTTACAAGATAGGACCGACGGAGTACATCGAAAAAGTTCAAAGAAGGGCAGCACGTTTTGTATTATCGCGAAATATGGGAGAGAGTGTCACTGAAATGATGCAGGATTTGGGCTGGACATCACTAAAAGGCGTTTTTTCACGAAATTCCAATCACCAACTTTCTCCTTAGAATGCGAAAATATTTTGTTCACGCCGACCTATATAGGGAGAAACGAGCAGCACGATACAATAAGGGAAATCAGAGCTCGTACGGAAAGATACAGGTGTTCGTTCTTTTCGCGCGCTATACGAGATAGGAATAATAGAGAACTGTGAAGGTGGTTCGATGAACCCTCTGCCAGACACTTAAATGTGATTTGCAGAGTATTCATGTGGATGTAGATGCAGAACATCGTTGGTGCGAAGCATCTGTGGTGTGGATCAGACGTATGTGTTGGCGCGGAAATACCAGAGTGTTTTGCGACGAAAATGATGTTGTAATATGTGACTAGACGAAAGTGGGCGTGCAAGTATATGATTGCAAGAAGGTTTTGGAAAGAATGAAGAATGTTGTGTGGCCCAACTTTATTCAAGCTGCTCGTTAATCAAGAACAGGGTGTTGCCAAAAATGGATCTCATAATAAGCACTACTTTGTAACACAAACAACGCATCTCAAAGTAGGAACGAAAAAGTACTTTTGTAGATGTGCGATAGACATGCCTGCGTCTTCGTAGCGTTTGGAACGTTACAGTGTAATTAGACAAAGAACAAACTAGGTGAGAGAAACTTAACTTACCCGAGTCGTTAACCATCAGCAGAGTCCTATCCTTGCACCATGAATTCCGAGAAGGTCACGGGTGAGACAAATTCAAAATAAGACAAATCTAATTAAATTTAAAATTCATTTTCAGTCGAATGATTATTGTAATAAAAAGTAATAGTAATTACAGTTGCTCATACACGTCTGCAATACAACTGCAGACAACTAGCTTACCTGAAATCCATTTTCAATGACAAATGTATGCGGGCTGTCTTACAATCAAAGTAGTTTTAGAATACTATGTTATATTTTGTTAATCATATTATTTGTTTACGTTACATTGTTGTTGTGGTCTGCAGTCCAGAGACTGGTTTGATGCAGCTCTCCATGCTACTCTGTCCTGCGCAAGCTCCTTCATCTCCCAGTACGTACTGCAACCTACAACCTTCTGAAACAGTGTATTCATCTCTTGGTCTCCCTCTGCGATTTTTGCCACCCACGCTGCCCCAGTACCAAATTGATGATCCCTTTGTAATGTGACTATAATTTCGGACCTTACAACAACTCACCCACATACTTTCCCGTGATCTACAAACACAATTAGGTTTTATGAGATAGGTTGTACATCGTATATATGAATATATAAAGGAGACTAACATTTTCACGTACGTTTTGTAAATAATTATTGCATGAAAGGTGACGGAGTGTCTTTATTATAAAAACGGCGTAATGAATGATTGCCTGTACTAGCAGAGGCAGGAACGCCAGTGGAGATGAAACGGCAGGCAGAACTGAAGCTCTGGGTGGAAGGCTCGCACAGGTGTGTTGGTCCCGCTTAAAAATAGGAAGTAGCTAGACGGACGTCGTGGCACATGAGCTCTGGAGCACAATAGGGCGACGGCCGGCCGCCATTGTAGTACGGGCCGGAAGGATAACCGGATAATACTTCCGAAGCCTGAAAATCTTGGACGCAGGTGAGAGGAACGAAGAAGCGGCACCTCGGAAACCACACAGGCTGGGGTATTTCCAAGGATTTTTGCTCAGAAGCGTACCATTGTGCCACTATAGGTTTTTCCCGGCAAACTTTCCTCGCAGGACGACAAAAGAATAAAATAAGGTTTGTCGGCGTTAGGAAGAATCTGTAGAGAGGAAGAATATTCTGTGGTTTCGGGAATATGATTCGTTTTTCGGAATTACGATGGTGGGGAGCCGAGCCTTGCTGGGAGGCCAGTGGTGGAGACGGTCACTCGATATCAGCTTTTGTTGGTACACACCGACTTGCTGTCTTTGCTCTCAGGACAGTTTAGAGTTAGAACAGTTAGGGACTGTACTGTTGCCAACCTATACGATTCTGGACTTCACCTCCGGGTTAGAAATCATCGTTGAGTACGCAGCGTTCAGTAATTGAGAGCACTTCCTCTGCTTATACTTACGTTGATATGTTATCTCATCTCCGTCTTTCTGGCTGGAAGTTCGCGTTCCTCGTCTGTAGAACACAGAGAGGAGAAGACAGTATTAGAGTATGCTAGTCAGAGGACCGCCTTCTGCCGTCCTAGTGTTTCAAGGAGTTTATTCGTGGCTGGAGTTCTTCCATCGTCGCAGACGAGTATGAGAACCATCACTTAGACGCACCGGACGCAGTACATACGGTGATATCGCAAATAGCTTCGGCTTATTAGGGCTCTAAAAGCTAAACAGCTGTGATCACGTTAGTTTATTTCCACTGAGGTTCCACACCACCGTAGATCATCTTTGAAAGTAGTGTCTTCCAGTGTTTGGTACGTGGATGATGTCAGTCATTTCGCGTTATTGATATTAGACCGCGCAGTCATAATAAGGGGCAGAGCTGGGCAATTGATTAGTTCTTTTACTTAGAAAATGTAAACTTTGTAATGTAAATGTTTTTTTTTAAAAATCTACAATAAATATATAAGCAGGAACAACGTTTATCATTTAGTACGATTAGTAGCCTTAATTATTCATTTATGTTTAGATTGTAATTTATAGAATTAAGAGATCCTAAGATCTGCTTCAGCAGGTAGTCAGACACGGCCAAATCTTCATTTCAACGTTTATTATTTTCCGTTGCGCACATTCATTTTACACCCGCCTGGAGTGGCATCTTGGATCTTGATGTCTAGGAACATGTCCTACCAACCGATACCTTCTTCTAGTCAAGTTGTGCCACAAACTCCTCTTCTCCCCAATTCTATTCAATACCTCCTCATTAGTTATGTGATCTACCCATCTAATCTTCACCATTCTTCTGTAGCACCACATTTCGAAAGCTTCTCTTCTCTTCTTGTCTAAACCATTTATCGTCCTTGTTTCACATGGCTATACTCCATACAAATAGTTTCAGAAAAGACATCCGAACGTTTAAATATATACTCGATGTTAACACATTTTTCTTCTTCAGAAACGCTTTCCTTGCCATTGCCAGTCTACATTTTATATCCTCTCTACTTCGACCATCATCAGTTATTTTGCTCCCCAAATAGCAAACCACATCTGCTACTTTAAGTGTCTCATTTCCTAGTCTAATACTCTCAGCATTACCTGATTTAATTCGACTACATTCCATAATCCTCATTTTTCTTTTTTTGATGTTCATCTTATTTCCTCCTTTCAGGACACTGTCCATTCCGTTCAAGAGCTCTACCAAGTCCTTTGCTGTCTGACAGAATTACAATGTCGTCGGCAAACCTCAATTTTTTTTCTCCATGGATTATAATTCCTACTGCAAATTTTTCTTTTGTTTCTTTTACTGCTTGCTCAATATACAGATTGAATAACATCGGGGAGAGGCTACAACCCTGTCTCACTCTTTTCTCAACCACCGCTTCCCTTTCATGCCCCTCGACTCTTATAACTGCCATCTGGTTTCTGTAAAAATTGTAAATAGCCTTTCGTTCCCTGCATTTGACCCCTGCCACGTTCAGAATTTGAAAAAGAATATTCCAATCAACGTTATCAAAAGCTTTCTCTAAGTCTACAAAGGCTAGAAACGTAAGTTTGCTTTTCATTAATCTGTCTTCTGAGATAAGTCGTAGGGTCAGTATTGCCTCACATGTTCCAATATTTCTACGGAATCCTAACTGATCTTCCCCAAGGTCGGATTCTACCAGTTTTTCCATTCGTCTGTAAAGAATTCGTGTAAGTATTTTGCATTCGTGACTTATTAAACTGATAGTCCGGTAAATTTACTACCTGAGAACACCTGCTTTCTTTGGGATTGTACTTTTATTTTTCATGAAGCCTGAGGGTGTTTCGCCTGTCTCTTACATCTTGCTCACGAGATGGTAGAGTTTTTTCAGGAATGGCTCTCCCAAGGCTATTAGTAGTTCTAACGGACTGTTATCTACTCCCTGGGCCTTATTTCGATTCAGGTCTTTCAGTGTTCTGTCATACTCGTGACGTAGTATCATATCTCCCATTTCATCTTCATCCACGTCCTCTTCCATTTCCATAATATTGCCCCCAAGTACATCACCCTTGTATAGACCCTTTCCACTTTTCTGCTTTCCCTTCTTTGCTTAGAACTGGTTTTCCATCTGAGCTCTTGATATTCTCACAGGTGTTTCTCTTTTCTCCAAAGGTCTCTTTAATCATTCTGTAGGCAGTATCTCTCTTACCCTAGTGATATATGCCGCTACATCCTTACATTTATCCTGTAGCCATCCATGCTTAGCCATTTTGCACTACCTGCCGATCTCATTTTTGAGACGTTTGTATTCCTTTTGACATGCTTCATGCACTGCATTTTTATATTTTCTCGTTGCAACAATTAAATTCAATATCTCTTCTGTCACCTAAGGATTCCTGCTAGTCCTCGTCTTTTTATCTACTTGATCCTCTGCTGCTTTCACTACTTCATCTCTCAAAGCTACACATTCTTCTTCTACTTCATTTCTTTCCCGCATGCTCTCTCTGAAACTCTCTACAACCTCTGGTTCTTTCAGTTAATGCAGGTCCCATCTCCTTAAATTCCTACCTTTTTGCAGTTTCTTCAGTTTTAGTCTTCAGCTCATAACCAATAAATTGTGGTCAGAGTCCACATCTGCACCTGGAGAAGTCTTGCAATTTAAAACCTGATTCCTAAATCTCTGTCTTACCATTATAAAATGTATCTGAAACCTTCCAGTGTCTCCGGACGTCTTGCACTATGATCAAGTTAGGATCTGTACAGAATTCTACCAGGCGGCTTCCTCTTTCATTCCTTACCCCCCGTCCATATTCACCTACTACTTTTCCTTCTCCTCCTTTTCCTACTATCGAATTCCAGTCCCACACGACTATTACTTTTTCGTCTCTCCTCACAATATGAATAATTTCTTTTATCTCATCATACATTTCTTCAATTTCTTCGTCATCTGCGGAGCTAGTTTGCATATAAACTTGTGCTACTGTGGTAGGCGTGGGCTTCGCGTCTATCTTGACAACAATAATGCGTTAAGGTAGCAGAAGCACTCGCGTGGGCATCCCACGCACCCTGACAGCAAAACTGTTCGTCAGTCTGGTGGTTCGACCTGTTGTGCTGTCATTCATGAACAGAATTGCAGGGAGTGTTTTCCAACAGGATAACGCTCATGTACATTCTGCTGTTGTAAACCTCCATGCTCTACAGACTGTCGATCTCTTGCCTCGCCCTGCTCGGTCACGAGATCTGTCTCCAGTCGAGATCATATGGAACGTCACCGGACGGCAAATTTAGCGTCCCCGTACTGACCGACCAAGTGCAATATGTAAGTAAGTCCGTCCCACAAGCTGACATCCGGCATCTGTACAACAAAATACATCCACATTTGCAAGCTTGCACTCGTCATTGTGGTTGTTGCACTGGTTATTAATGTACCAGCATATCACATTTTCAAAGGTTTATCTCGCGCTTACAGTAAGCAGTGATCTTGCTATAGTAATCACTTAAGTACACTATGTGATCAAAAGCATCGGTACACCTGGCTGAAAATGACTTACAAGTTCGTGGCGCCCTCCATCGGTAATGTTGGACTTCAGTATGGTGTTGGCCCACCCTTAGCCTTGATGACAGCTTCCACTCTGGCAGGCATACGTTCAGTCAGGTGGTGGAATGGCAGCCCATTCTTCACTGATTGCTGCACTGAGGAGAGGTATCGATGTCGGTCTCTGAGGCCTGGCACGAAGTCGGCGTTCCAAAACATCCCAGATTTGTTCTACAGGATTCAGGTCAGGGCTCTGTGCAGGCCAGTCCATTACAGGGATGTTATTGTCGCGTAACTGCCACACGCCGTGCGTTATGAACAGGTGCTCGATCGCTTCGAAAGACGCAATAGCCATCCCCGAATTGCTCTTCAACAGTGGGAAGCAAGAAGGTGCTTAAAACATCAATGTAGGCCTGTGTTGTGATAGTGCCACGCATAACAAAAAGGGGTGCAAGAAGCTTCCATGAAAAACACGACTACACCATAACACCACCGCCTCAGAATTTTACTGTTGGCACTACGCACGCTGGCAGATGACGTCCACCGGGCATCGCCATACCTACATCCTGCCATCGGATCGCCACATTGTGTACCATGATTCGTCACTCGGCACAACGTTTTTCCACTCTTCAGTCGTCCAATGTTTACGTTCCTTAACACCAAGCGAGACGTCGTTTGGCATTTATCGGCGCGATGTGTGGCTTATGAGCAGCCGCCCGACCAAGAAATCCAAGTTTTCTCACCTCCGGCATAACTGTCATGGTACCTGCAGCGGATCCTGATGCAGTTTGGAATTCCTGTGTGATGGTCTGGATAGGTTTCTGCCTATTACACATTACGACCCTCTTCAATTGTCGGCGGTCTCTCAGCCAACAGACGAGGTCGGCCTGTACGCTTTTGTGCTGTAAGTGCGCCTTCACGTTTCCACTTCACTATCACATCGGAAACAGTGGACCTAGGGATATTTAGGAGTGTGAAGATCTCACGTACAGACGTATGACACAAGTGACACCCAATCACCTGACCACGTTCGAAGTCCGTGAGTTCCGTGGAGCACCCCATTCTGCTCTCTCACGATGTCTAATGACTGCTGAGGTCGCTGATATGGAGTACCTGGCAGTAGGTGGCAGCACAACGCACCTAAAAAGGAAAACGTATGTTTTTGGGGGTGTTCAAAAATGTTCAAATGTGTATGAAATCTTATGGGACTTAACTGCTAAGATCATCAGTCCCTAAGCTTACACACTACTAAATTATCCTAGGGACAAACACACACACCCATGCCTGAGGGAGGACTCGAACCTCCGCCGGGACCAGCCGCATAGTCCATGACTGCAGCACCTTAGACCGCTCGGTTTGGGGGTGTCCGGATACTTTTGATCACATAATGTATGTTACCTACACAAATGTATTCCAGAAATTTCATTACTGTATATTAATTTTTTTTTTCGTGGTGCGAGTTTTTCCCTTTAGTGTGTAATACGGAACAGTGGTGGTCGCGAAAGGGAACCTCGGTGGGAATCTGCTCGTAATGTTGTCCCGAGTCAGTAATATGTTCCCTCCTATTCACTGACTGCTAATTTCTTGTTCATTCACTGGCGTGATTCCTTTTATACAGGCAACTTACTAGAAAGAAAAGGAAAACTGCTTCCGATTAGTGACAGCTGAGTCGGCCAGTTTGCAAGGCCACCGCGATAGGATACGGGGCACGTCTCTCGGGAGGTAATGGAACCCCCCTTGTTACCCGAAGCGGGTAATTCAGCCGCTTAGAGCGGGCAGAGCTTTAACGGCGGCTGTTACGCAACCAGCAGAGGCGGCCGTGACAGCGGAGACAAGAGGAGGGACGCGACGTGAAGGCTGGGAAGACGACGACGCTGCACCGTCACTCAGTTTTGTTCTCTCAAGGCCAACACTTGCTTTGTTGAGTGGGGCTGGCTATGAAGGTCCGGTCACAACGAGAAATTTATGCGCACACCATCCGTCTCTTCCAAGCTCAAAGTCTTCAGCACTACATCTGCTTCGCATATTACTTCATAAAAAAAACTAACACCGTCAGAACAGGCCTTGAAGGCCAAACGGTACCGACCGGCCGCCGTGTCGCCCTGAACCCTTAGGCGTCACCAGATTCGTATATGGAGGGGCATGTGGTCAGCAGACCGCTCTCCTGGCCATGGTCAGTTTTCATGACCAGTGCTTCTAACATCCTCACTTGGCCTCTCTAGGGCTGAGTGCACCCTGCTTGCCAATACCTCTCGGCAGACTTGGATGGTGACCCATCCAAGTGATAGCCAAGCCCGACAGAATTTCGTTGATCTGATGGGAGGTAGTGTTACCACTGCGCCAAGACCATCGTAATGTTACTTAAGGGATTTTCAAATTATTCAGTTCTGCAGAGAGATCGTGTTGTTGCTAAGACTGGTTTCATGCAGCTCTCCATGGCAGTCTATCTTGCATAACTACAGCAACCTGCATCAGCTTGAACCTGCGTACTGGAGTCCATGAGTCCGTCTTCCTCTACAAGTCCACCTCACACACGTGATCCATTACTACACTGACCCTACACTCTAAAAAAGTCGCCACACCACGAAGGAGTATTCCGGATGCGACGAAACTCGGCAGATATGATTTACGTGCACAGACAGGCAAATGATTACAATTTTTTTTAAAATGGATCATTTATTCAAGAGAAAGAGCATCACAAATTGACAAGTTAGTAAGTGCGTTGGCCCACCTCAGGCCTTTAACAAGCAGTTATTTGGCTTGGAATTGATAGTGTTGTTGAGTGCCGTCCTGAGGAACCTCATGCCAAATTTTGCCCAACTGGTGCATTAGATAGTCAAAATCCCAACCTGGTTGGAGGGCCCTGCCTGTAACTCTCCAAACGTTCTCAGTTGGGGATTGGGATTGACAGGTTTGTTGGGTGTCGTCCAGAGGAATGTCGTGCCAAATTTTGTCCAACTGGTGCATTAGATGGTCAAAATCACAAGCTGGTTGGAAGGCCCTGCCTGTAACACTCCAAACGTTTTCAGTTGGGGACTGGAATTGACAGGGTTGTTGGGTGTCATCCTGCGGATTGTTGTGCCAAATTTTGTCCAAATGGTGCATTAGATGGTCAAAATCCCAAGCTGGTTCGAGGGCCCTGCCTGTAACACTCGAAATGTTCTCAGTTGGGATTGACAGGGTTGTTGGGTGTCGTCCTGAGGAATGTCATGCCAAATTTCATCCCACTGATGCATTAGATAGTCAAAATCCCAAGCTGGTTGGAGGGCCCTGCCTGTAACTCTCCAAACGTTCTCAGTTGAGGATTGGGAATGACAGGGTTGTTGGGTGTCATCCTAGTGATATGGCGCCAAATTTTGTCCAACTGGTGCATTAGATGTTCAAAATCCCAAGCTGGTTGGAGGTCCCTGACTGTAACTCTCCAAACGTTCTCAGTTGGGGATTAGGGTGACAGGGTTGTTGGGTGACAGCCTAAGGAATGTTGTGCCAAATTTTGTCCAACTGGTGCATTAGATAGTTAAAATCCCATGCTGGTTGGAGGGCCCTGCCTGTAACTCTCCAAACATTCTCAGTTGAGGATTGGGATTGACAGCGTTGTTGGGTGTTATCCTGATGAATGTGGCGCCAAATTTTGTCCAACTGGTGCATTAGATGGTCAAAATCCCAAGCTGGTTGGAGGTCCCTGACTGTAACTCTCCAACGTTCGCAGTTGGGGATTGGGATTGACAGGGTTGTTGGGTGTCATCCTGAGGAATGTTGTGCCAAATTTTGTCCAACTGGTGCATTAAATAGTCAAAATCCCAAGCTGCTTGGATGGCCCTGCCTGTAAGTCTCCAAACATTCTCAGTTGTGAATTGGGATTTACATGGTTGTTGGGTGTTGTCCTGAAGAACGTTGTGCCAAATTTTGTCCAACTGGTACATTAGATAGTCAAAATCCCAAGGTGGTTGGAGGGCACTGCCTGTTATACTCCAAACGTTTTCAGTTGGGGTGGAATTGACAGGGTTGTTGGGTGTCATGCTGACGAATGTCGTACCAAATTTTGCCCAACTGGTGCATTAGATAGTCAAAATCCCAAGCTGATTTGAGGGCCCTGCCTGTAACACTCCAAACGTTTTCAGTTGGAGACTGGAATTGGCAGGGTTGTTGGGTGTCATCCTTAGGAATGTTGTGCCAAATTTTGTCCAACTGGTGCATTAGATGGTCAAAATCCCAAGCTGGTTCGAGGGCTCTGCCTGTAATGCTCCAAATGTTCCCAGTAGGGATTGACAGGGTTGTTGGGTGTCATCCTGAGGAATGTCATGCCAAATTTTATCCGACTGATGCATTAGATAGTCAAAATCCCAAGCTGGTTCGTGGTCCCTGCCTGTAACTCTCCAAACGTTCTCAGTTGGGGATTGGGATTGACAGGTTTGTTGGGTGTTGTCCTGAAGATCATTGTGCCAAATTTTGTCGAACTGGTACATTAGATGGTCAAAATCCCAAGGTGATTGGAGGGCACTGCCTGTAATACTCCAAACGTTTTCAGTTGGGGACTGGAATTGACAACATTGTTGGGTGTCATCCTGACGAATGTCGTACCAAATTTTGCCCAACTGGTGCATTAGATAGTCAAACTCCCAAGCTGGTTCGAGGGCTCTGCCTGTATTTCTCCAAATGTTCCCAGTAGGGATTGACAGGGTTGTTGGGTGTCGTCCTGAGGAATGTCATGCCAAATTTTATCCCACTGATGCATTAGATAGTCAAAATCCCAAGCTGGTTCGACGGCCCTGCCTGTAACTCTCCAAACGTTCTCAGTTGAGGATTGGGATGACAGGGTTGTTGGGTGACAGCCTGAGGAATGTTGTGCCAAATTTTGTCCAACTGGTGCATTAGATAGTTAAAATCCCATTCTGGTTGGAGGTCCCTGACTGTAACTCTCCAACGTTTGCAGTTGGGGATTGGGATTGACAGGGTTGTTAGGTGTCATCCTGAGGAATGTTGTGCCAAATTTTGTCCAACTGGTGCATTAGATAGTCAAAATCCCAAGCTGCTTGGAGGGCCCTGCCTGTAAGTCTCCAAACATTCTCAGTTGGGAATTGGGATTTACAGGGTTGTTGGGTGTTGTCCTGAAGAACGTTGTGCCAAATTTTGTTCAACTTGTGCAATAGATGGTCAAAATCCCAAGCTGGTTCGAGTGTTCTGCCTGTAATGATCCAAATGTTCCCAGTAGGTATTGACAGGGTTGTTGGGTGTCATCCTGAGGAATGTCATGCCAAATTTTATCCCACTGATGCATTAGATAGTCAAAATCCCAAGCTGGTTCGAGGGCCCTGCCTGTAACACTCGAAATGTTCTCAGTTGGGATTGACAGGGTTGTTGGGTGTCGTTCTGAGGAATGTCATGCCAAATTTTATCCCACTGATGCATTAGATAGTCAAAATCCCAAGCTAGTTGGAGGGCCCTGCCTGTAACTCTCCAAACGTTCTCAGTTGAGGATTGGGAATGACAGGGTTGTTGGGTGTCATCCTGAGGAATGTGGCGCCAAATTTTGTCCAACTGGGGCATTAGATGGTCAGAATCGCAAGCTGGTTGGAGGTCCCTGACTGTAACTCTCCAAACGTTCTCAGTTGGGGATTGGGATTGACAGGTTTGTTGATTGTCATCCTGAAGAATGTTGTGCCAAATTTTGTCGAACTGGTACATTAGATGGTCATAATCCCAAGCTGGTTGGAGGGCCGTGCCTGTAACTCTGCAAACATTCTCAGTTGGGAATGGGGATTGACAGGGTTGTTGGGTGTTGTCCTGAAGACCATTGTGCCAAATTTTGTCGAACTGGTTTATTAGATGGTCAAAATCCCAAGGTGGTTGGAGGGCACTGCCTGTAATACTCCAAACGTTTTCAGTTGGGGAGTGGAATTGACACCGTTGTTGGGTGTCATCCTGACGAATGTCGTACCAAATTTTGTCCAACTGGTGCATTAGATGGTCAAAATCCCAAGCTGGTTGGAGGTCCCTGACTGTAACTCTCCAAACGTTCTCAGTTGGGGATTGGGATTGACAGGTTTGTTGATTGTCATCCTGAGGAATGTTGTGCCAAATGTTGTCCAACTGGTGCATTAGATAGTCAAAATCTCAAGCTGGTTGGAGAGCCCTGCCTGTAACTCGCCAAACATTCTCAGTTGGGAATTGGGATTGACAGGATTGTTGGGTGTTGTCCTGAGGAACATTGTGCCAAATTTTGTCCAACTGGTACATTAGATGGTCAAAATCCCAAGGTGGTTGGAGGGCACTGCCTGTAATACTCCAAACTTCTGGGGACCTCCAACACTCCAACTATCTAGGGATTTTGACGATCTAACGCACGAATCGGTCATAATTTGGCACAATGTCCATCAATAGGATATCCAACAACTTTATTAATCACTGCCAACCCGAATAATCGCTTGTGTAAGGGCCAGAGGTGAACCAACGCTTTACTGAGTTGCTCAATTTTTGAAGCTTTTTCTATTGAATAAACCACCCACTTTCTGCTGAAATTTTAATCATTTGTTTTTGTGTACACGTGCATCGCATATACTGATATCGTCCCATTCGGTTATTGCTTCATGGTGCGCTGCTTTTTCGTCTTAAAGTGCATTATTTACTGAAGGTCCATATATGGCATCGGATGTAAAGGAATAAGCGAGAATACATGGAAAAGGCCAGTAATAGTTCAGTTCATGATTAGCAATCATTATATGGATCTCGTCGTAGCCATCAAGTACCTAACCGAGTGTGTTCTATACACTGTAATCAGGAATGACCATTTACATCTCGTCATTGATAAGGCAGAAATCAAAATCATATTTACGAAATTATTGAGTCTTTCATAACCACTTGCTGGCTTTCATTTCGGATTCTTCGGCTCAGCTTTGTTTAATGATTTTTTCTGATGTCTTAACAAGAAATATAAAAAAAACTTTAAGAAAAAGAGAACCTGGATTCCCGTGCTGCAGCGGACGACGTCGCTAGTAAAAAGGGGAGCACCACAGTGGTAATGACCAGGAAAAAGCCCTCAGACATTAGCGTGGAAATTTCACATAATCTCCGGCTGTGGGCTCTACTACAACTCACCACCGACAATTGAGGGAAGTTCTTAGTGCGAGCCACTCGTGCTGGAAAAATGTCAGAAAAACCATTAAACTAACCCCGGCAGGATAACACGAGACGAAATCCAACGGGAAATACCTCAAAATCAGATTTACCATAACAATTATAAGATAGTGTAATTCGATTTCCTTCATAACCCCAATTGGACCAGACCTTCAGTATCGTTCTGGGTCCTCCGAAACATTACATGTTTGGTAAACAGGAGAGAGACAGGAAGAAAAACATTTTCAAAGAAAACCTGAACGGTTTACCTCGAGTTTGTTTCGTGGGGGTCGCAGAGATACTCGACACATTGGAGTTGGGAAGCTCTGAAAGAAAATGAAGAGCCCTATTCCCACAAATTTCAAAACGAATCAAGTACTCCTCGTGTATTGACAATGAGTCAAGAAACGTACTGCATCCTCTAACAGACGTCTTGCTTAGTAACACGGGCCAAGAAACACACAGCTTGCTGTAGTGGATATCTGGTGTAATCACAGTGAATCAAAAAATCTGCAGCTTCAAGCAACAGACCTCTGGTACAATGACATAGATTCAAGAAACATAATACTTCTTGTAACAGACATCTCACGTAATGACAAGTCAAAAAACGTACTGTTTTCAGGAACAGACATTTCACGTGATGACAAGTCTGAAAGCGTACTGCTTCCTGCTATAGGTGATTCACGTATTGCCAAGGAGTCAAGACAAATAATGCTTCCTGCAACAGACTTCTTCTCTATATACAAAAGGCAATGTCCTGTCTCACTACCTCATCACTGCCCAGCGCAAACCGGTAAGGGTAGAAACTTGAAATTTGGGGAAGGTGTCGTTTATCAAGGCATTTTTTCGAAATTCCAACCCCACGGGGTTGGGATGGAGAGTTTCCTAAAAAAGATGTCTAAAAATATTAAGGCAGTTTCGAAGCTAGACCTACGATAAATTGGTATTTGGTTTCTCAGCCAGAAATAAAGAAATAGGTGTTTCAGAAATTCTGGAAATTTAACCCTGTAGGGGTGAAGTAGTGAGTGAAATACTTTTTTCTTAAATATATTTTTATTATAGAACTGCTAAAGTATAAGCTATGGACGCTGGTATTCGAAATCTGAGTTACAAATAAAAAGAATACGTGTCTCACTATTTTTGGAAATTCATTTCATAACGCGGTGAAATACGGTCAGGGCGATCCACTGACCTAGCATCGCCCTTCGCAAAAAGGGTAAAAACTTAGAGAGGGTGTGGTTATTATACTGGGTGCATGGCTTATGGAGGGATTGTCCGAAATTCCACTCGTAAGATGGTGAATTAGGGGATGAAAGGCTTTTTTAAATTATGGCGCTTTTGAGGGAATTTTGATGCTAGAACAAGGTTTCTCAACCAGAAAATAAAAAATAACGCAACACTGAGCATGTTGTCAGAAGTGGCTGCTCAGATCACATTCCGCCACAGTTTGTGTAAGTGCATGTGAGGTAAAGTAGCGAGCAGAAATCTGTGAGGAACTGAGTGAAAACAATGCACTAATTAGCAGTTGATTGAGACACCAACCAGGGACACGAAACAGGACGAAAAATTTTGCACATGACATGATGTCAAAAAAAAAAAGAAGACGAAAACGACCACTGAAATCGATGTATAATAATACAATTCAGAAAGCGATGTAACATTAAGAAATAAAAATTTGACCCACAGAAGTTTACACACTGATGTCGAAAAATGTCTGGGTAAATATAAAAATAAAGTAATTGTGTTTGCATAAGGCTGATTTCCAAAACAACCCAGTTTTCAAGCATTAGTTATTATTGCGTAATTCCTTATTTGCTAAACTAAATAGTACATAGCAGTTCTATAAAGTGTCCTCGATGTTTGGTCATACGATTACACTAAAATCCGCATGCCTTCGGGTAGCACTCTACACCACCTAGAGCCGACAGACAACAATTTTCCGGAAGCTGTTCCCTATATGTGTGTGGAGGCCGATATTCAACAATAAGAAAGTTTGTGAAATGTACGAATGAAGGTTACTGAACGAATTGTATGGCACGGCGAACATTCAGAAGCGTGTGAACGTAGTGTACTATAAGCAAGTGTACAACAACTGAGCCGGCCGGGGTGGCAGAGTGGTTCTAGGCGCTACAGTCTGGAACCGCGCGACCGCTACAGTCGCAGGTTCGAATCCAGCCTCGGACATGGATGTGTGTGATGTCTTTAGGTTAGGTTTAAGTAGTTCTAAGTCCCATAGGGCTCAGAGCCATTTGAACCATGTTTTTACAACATCTGAGAAGGTGAGCTGTCAGTTTGTCACAGTTGCGGACGCGTGTTTTGAGGAGCTCTGAGGTGGTGTGACACGCGACATCCGGAAGACTGCAGTTGTTTCACGGCCGCGTAATCGCTGTTTACGTCAGTCCGTCGCGGACACAACGGCGTAATGTCAGCCATTCTCTTCTTTAACATTCATGTCATCAGCGGCACCGAAACTGGTTGCATCGTACAGCACACGTCATAAATAAAGAAACAATGGAACAATGCATTTCTCATAACACACTTTTATACACACCACTGTATTCTGTTTGTTTTCGTACTTCAAGTATGTGTTGATGTTTGTGTTTTGTAGTGTTGCCAACATAACCTCTCCATTACGTTGTCTTTGACCTACAAATATTCTTTTTTAAATTACATTATTGTATGTATGTAATTCTATTTTTTATTTTTTTATTTTGTTTTTTGAGGAGGAGAAACCATGATGAGTGGACATAAGTACCGGGCGATCAAAAAGTCAGTATAAATTTGAAAACTTAATAAACCACACAATAATGTAGATAGAGAGGTAAAAATTGACACACATGCTTGGAATGACATGGGGTTTTATTAGAAGCAAAAAAAATAACAAAGTTCACAAAATGTCAGACAGATGTGCGTCGTTTCGTGATGATCGTGTGCTCAGCCGCCACTTTCGTCATGCTTGGCCTCCCAGGTCCTCAGACCTCAGTCCGTGCGATTATTGGCTTTGGGGTTACCTGAAGTCGCAAGTGTATCGTGATCGACAGACATCTCTAGGGATGCTGAAAGACAACATCCGACGCCAATGCCTCACCATAACTCTGGACATGCTATACGGTGCTGTTCACAACATTATTCCTCGACTACAGCTATTGTTGAGGAATGATGGTGGACATATTGAGCATTTCCTGTGAAGAACAGCTTCTTTGCTTTGCCTTACTTTGTTATGCTAATTATTGCTATTCTGATCAGATGAAGCGCCATCTGTCGGCCATTTTTTGAACTTTTGTATTTTTTTTTTGTTCTAATAAAACCCCATGTCATTCCAAGCATGTGTGTCAATTTGTAGCTCTCTATCTACATTATTCCGTGATTTATTCAGTTTTCAAATTTATACTGATTTTTTGATGACCCAGTAGATACACCTGGAGAGTAGGCGACGTTCTTTTTGATGGAAATTATTGAGAAAATTTAGAGAACCAGCATTTTAAGCTGAATGCCAAACGATTGTACTGCCGCCAACATACATTGCTCGTAAACAACACGAAGACGAAGTACGAGAAATTAGGGTTCTCATGGAGGGATATGGACAGTCGTTTTTCTCTCGCTCTATGTGCGAGTGGAACAGTTCCCCCCCACCCGCCACGCAGCGTACATTGGCTTGTGGAGTATCTATGTATGTAGACACTCAAAAATATTCAACTGTCTAAAGTAGCCAGTGGGGTCCTCAGATGTCAAGCTACCTCGATACCAAATGTCATCGCCATCGGTTCAGCTGGAGACTGATGAAGACATAACAGAGTTACTTTCGCGTTTAATAATATTAGTTTTGGTATGAAAGTATGTATTAAACACATTGTGAATTGAATAAGCATTCTACTCATTATGTTGAATCATAGTATGTAGAACATATCATCCAGTTTCAGAAACCATTTTTACAAATATGATGAAGTTCAAAAGTGAATCAATTAATAGGTTTTTCGTTAATTCGGGTAACGCTGCTTTGTTGAGTAACGTGTGCTCTTGCTCAGGGTTCAAGTAATCTCATACGAAATTTCATGGATACCGGTTCAGCGATTTAGTCGCGAAAGTGTAAGACACATACTTTCCCGCTTATAACACTAATATGGACTAGGATGGATTTAACGTCTTCCGAAAGACACAGTACATTTTAAAAGTGTATTGAAGGTGTTGTCTTTTGACTAGATCATTTCTCTTAGTTAACATTTGTTCCGTCCATCCCTTACGTTGATGTTAACACGTTACAATGTTCTTTGCGTATTAAACATATAGCATGAAACGTCCTAAGATCGTGAATATAAAATCACACGTCACTCAGCAGTCCCAATTAAATACGCAACAAACGAAACCAGATGCGTTTGCTGAATATTGTCCTCACGTGTACTATTAAAACTAATGCTTAATGAAATCAGCTTCTCTCAGAATGTTTCCACTTACAACATAATTTGTATTATCATTTCTGTATTAGAATATCTCGTAGCTTGATATTTTGAAATTTCCGGTTTAAACAGTTCACCAGTCAAATATTTGTTTTTTCGCCGCGCCTGTGCTATGGGTCGCGTGGGGCCTCAGGACTCAGACAGCTGATGTTTACTGTTACATAATCGTCCTGTTACTTTTGCCGCTCGGGCGGAGCACAGGAACTGTTTTTATAGAATTTATGTGAGTAGTTCCACACAATATGTGATTCTTTTTCCCCTCTTTATTGCATTTTACATGTTTCAAGATCGCAGTAACTTTTAGTGTCCCATCGTAATGTCCGTTTTTTCGGCTCTCTCTAGGTCCTCCTTTAAACCTTCTGACACGAAACGTTTGTCTCACGACGACACTGGAGTAAAGATGACCTCAGATGGTCAAGTGATTTTTTGTTGTTGTAAATAACGTCTTGCTACGTCTTTTAATTTATTTTAATCCAGTTCAGCAATTTTAGCAGCATGGCTCCTTATCTTACACTTAAAACGTCAGAACCCCTTCCTATTGTCTTGTAACACAATATTTTCGATATTACAATTTACACCATATGATGGAACTTAAAGCGTTCCGAAACCGGTCGAGTATACAATAAAAAAACTATTATTCAGCAACTGTTACGCGATTTCTTCGTTTTACAAAATTTTGAAATTAATAAAGTTTGTATCTTTGACTTCTTCCAGCATTAGGGTAGGGTCGCCGGCCGGTGTGGCCGTGCGGTTAAAGGCGCTTCAGTCTGGAACCGCGTGACCGCTACGGTCGCAGGTTCGAATCCTGCCTCGGGCATGGATGTGTGTGATGTCCTTAGGTTAGTTAGGTTTAATTAGTTCCAAGTTCTAGGCGACTGATGACCTCATAAGTTGAGTCGCATAGTGCTCAGAGCCATTTGAACCATTTTTAGGGTAGGGTTTCTGTGAGACATTAATGGGAAACTATGTGGTTGGCTTATTAGACGTAAAGAAGACCTTAATCTTTCCAGGTAAAACAAACACCGGGTAACATGAATAGTTCAGTTCCGTAGGATAACTTCCGGTTCGTTCCAAATCGTATCAAGAGTTAGACGTCGAGACGATTGATCAGAGTTTGCTTCAACAGTGTGCTGGAAGAAATTATAAGAGATTGAAAAGGTCAGGAAGGAAAAGAAGTTAAAACTACATACAGCTGTGTAGATCGAAGGAAGTATATAATTGTTTGATCTTCGCAGACTATCTGATAATGATAGAAGCAACCTTAGAGAACACAAAGAAAAAATTAGAACTTTTGAAGGAGACTGCTGAAAATGCAACCTGCAAAGATCGTTTGAAACACATGACCAATGAAAGTAACTCACCAGGAATTTCAAAAACCAAGTACGGAAACATGAAGAAAACAGACAACTTCAAATACGTGGGTGAAAGTATAAACATAAAAGTGAAACAGAAATAATTACAATCAGAGGTGAAAAGATGGAAACAGCCTACGTGAATGTGAGAAATTTGTGCAGTAAAAAATGTTTTTCTAAGGAAGTTAGATTTATGCATCATAACAAAGCTGTAGAACCAGAAGTCCTCTACGGATGGAAACACTATTTTTAACTGGATACTAAATAGCATTAGCATATTTGGAAAAGGAGGAGAGAAGAACCTTTCGAAAAACATTAGGTGCAATCAAGAACAAAGATAGCAATTGTATTTTGAGATCAAACAAGTATGTATACACAATCAACCCCAAAGTAACACATCGGATCAGTAAAAGACATGTTACTCTTTATGGACACCTACAGAGAATGAAGGGAGACAAAGAAATAAAGAAACTGGGTGGGTCGTATAATGAATCTAGCGCCACCGGGACTTTTGTTCAAGCAATGAAATGTTGACACCATTTTTGTTAGCCGGACTCGAGTTCACTTTACTACGTAAATTATTTATGAAAACATTAAGTTTTCTAACTGTCAAATAAAATTTTCCGGTGAACATATTTTTCTACTTACACTTCTATATACAATCAAGTATCGATTTTACACCATCAAAATTGTTAGTCACATTTTAGGAGTGTATTATGTGAAATGACTGCATTAGATATAAGAATGTGCATTTATCAGTGTTAATCTTTAAACAAAATATCTCCAGCGTCCTTTATAATTTTGCTAATTTTACTACTTGTTAATGGCCATTAGGCCCGCAAATCTTCACTAAAATAATTATTTTCAGAAAATTATATATATATACATAAATTAAAACTGATAAACAATTTCAATTACAGAAGACATGTTTATACTAATTCAGACTATTTCCTGTTCTACAAGGTACGAGGAGCAGGTACTGTATTTTGGCGCCAAGAGCGTCAGAGCGTTCGTCGATATAGTTGGACTAGTATTCAGAGAGAGAGAGAGAAAGACAGGGAGAGAGAGAGAGAGAGAGAGAGAGAGAGAGAGAGAGAGAGAGAGAGAGAGAAAGGGTGGGGGGGGGTAGCATTGTTATTGTGCTCTTAACGTTGCTCTCCAGCTAAGACACTTCTCTGATAGAAGCATTTTTAATGTATAAGAAATGTTTATTACGTTGTGCAATGGAAAAAATGTACTCTAAAGCAAAGGAAGAAAATAACTTCAATTATGAATTAAAAGTGTTAATTTTCCAGGTAAAGCTAACGGTAACAGCCAGGACCTGAGTTCATAGAATATTGTGCAGCAGGACAATATACCCAGACACTGAAGCTATACTATGTGATCAAAAGTGTCCAGACACCCCCAAAAACATACGTTTTTCATATTAGGTGCATTGTGCTGCCACCTACTGCCAGGTACTCCATATCAGCGATCTCAGTAGTCATCAGACATCGTGAGAGAGCAGAATGGGGCGCTCCGCAGAACTTACGCACTTCGAACGTGGTCAGGTGATTGGGTATCACTTGTGTTATACGTCTGTACTCGAGATTTACTCACTCCTAAACATCCCTACGTCCACTGTTTCCGAAGTGATAGTGAAGTGGAAACGTGAAGGGACACGTACAGAACAAAAGCGTACAGGCCGACCTCGTCTGTTGACTGACAGAGACCGCCGACAGTTGAAGAGTGTCGTAATGTGTAATAGGCAGATATCTATCCAGACCATCATACAGGAAATCCAAACTGCATCAGGATCCACTGCAAGTACTATGACAGGCGGGAGGTGAGAAAACTTGGATTTCATGGCCGAGCAGCTGCTCATAAGCCGAAATCACGCCGGCAAATGAAAACTATGCCTCAGTTGGTGTCAGAAGCGTAAACATTGGACGATTGAAGTGTGAGAAAATGTTGTGTGGAGTGACGAATCACGGTACACAACGTGGCGATCCGATGGCAGGGTGTGGGTATGCCGAATGCCCGTTGAACGTGATCTGCCAGCGTGTGTAGTGCCAACAGTAAAATGCGGAGGCGGTGCTGTTATGGTGTGGTCGTGGTTTTCATGGAGGGGGCTTGCATCACTTGTTGTTTCGCGTGGCACTATCACAGCACAGGCCTGCATTGATGTTTTAAGCACCTTCTTGGTCCCCACTGTTGACGTGCAATTCGGGGATGGCGATTGCATCTTTCAACATGATCGAGCACCTGTCCATAATGCACAGGCTGTGGCGGAGTGGTTCAAAATGGTTCAGATGGCTCTAAGCACTATGGGACTTAACATCTGAGGTCATCAGCCCCTAGAACTACAACTACTTAAACATAGCTATTCTAAAGACATGACACACATCCATGCCCGAGGCAGGATTCGAACCTGAGACCGTAGCAGCAGCGCGGTTCCGGACTGAAGTGCCTAGAGCCGCTCGGTCACAGCAGCCAGCCTTGGCGGAGTGGTTACACTACAATAACAATCCTGTAATGGACTGGCCTGCACAGAGTCCTGACCTGAATCCTATAGAACACCTTTGGGATGTCTTGGAACCCCAACTTCGTGCTAGGCCACACCGACCGACGTCGTTACCTCTTCTTACTGCATCACTCCGTGAAGAATGGGCTGCCATACCCCAAGAAACCTTCCAGCACCTGATTGAACGTATGCTTGCGAGAGTGGAAGCTTTTATCAGGGCTGAGGGTGGGCCAACACCATATTGAATTGCAGCATTGCCGATGGAGGGCGCCACGAACTTGTAAGTCGTTTTCAGCCAGTTGTCCGGATACTTTTGATCACATAGTGTATATTTGAAGAAGTAAGTAACAACTTGTTAGTGTGATGTACTGAATCTTCCCCTTATCCTAGGAAACATTGCTACGAATTGAGACAAGCTGACGTACCAATGTTACACTGAGGTGATAAAAGTCATGGCATACCGCCTAATTTCGTTTTGGACCTCCTTTGTCAGGAGTAGTGCAGCATCTCGAAGTGGACTCAACAAATCGTCAAAAGTCCCCTGCCCCTGTAGCCATTCGTAACTGTGGAAGTGTTACCAGTACATGAATTTATGCACGAATTGATGTATCGATTACGTCCCATAAATGTTCGATGAGATTCATGTCGGGTTGTGTGGGTGGCCAACTCCATTCTCTCAATGTGTCCAGAATGCTCTTTAAATCAATCGCGAACAGCTGTGATCCGGTGACATAGCGCACTGTCATCCTGGAAAGTTCCATCGTTGTTTGGGAACATAACGTCCATAAAAGGCTGCGAACGGTCTCCAGCTAGCCGGATATAAATGTTTCCAGTCAATGATTGGTTCACTTGGACCAGAGGACCCAGCCCATTCCATGTAAACACAGCCCCCACCGTTATGGATCTGCACCAGCTTGCACAGTGCCTTGTTGACAACTTGGCTCCAAGCCTTCGTGAGTTTTGCCCCACGCTCTAACCATACCATCAGCTCTTACTAACGGACTCATCTTATCAGGTCACGGATTTGAAGTCGTCTCAAATCCAATCGATATGGTCATCATCCCAGAACAGGCAGTTAATGTCGTGCTGTTGGCAAAGGCACTCTTGTCGGTCGTCTGCTGCAATAGCCCATTGACGCCAGATTTCGCCGCTCTGTCCTAACGGATACTTTCGTCGTATATCCCAATGATTTCTGCGGCTATTTCACGCGGTGTTGCTTGTCTGTTAGCACTGACAGCTCTACGCAAATGCCGCTGCTCTCGGTCGTTAAGAGAAAGCTGAGAGGCTATGCCTAAAATGTGGTATACTTGGCACACTTCTGACACGTTCATCTCGGAATATTGAATTCTCTACCGATTTCCGAAATGGAATGTTCCCTGCGTCTAGCTGCAGGTATCTTTCGTGATCAAAATCTTAATTTTCATCGTGCGGCCATAATTCCGTAGGAAAACCTTTCACATGAATCACCTGAGTACAGATGACAGCTCGACCAATGCAGAGCCATTTTATACGCGATTGCACAGCCTTCTGTATATGTACATATTGCTATCTGATGACTTTTGTGTTGTATTCTCCAACAGTTTATTGAACGTAACTTCTTCTACAATACAATAACTGGCTGTACAATAGACGTAGACGTCCGTCGATCTAGCCGGAGATGTAGTTCCTCTCGGTCGGCTGGTACTGCAGTACAGCGGCTTCGGTGATATCTTCTCGGAGACTCTGCTATGGCGGTTGCCATTAGCAGCGGACGAAGACTGGTCTGCCTTCGACCGGCCGGGCCTATATAGTCAGCTGGAGCCAATAGAAACCCGGCGTAGGAATCCGTGGCCGGATATGTCGCGGTGAACTCTGCAAGGAAAGGTTCCTATTAATCGACTGGAATCATCGGCGTGTTTACCTGATGTCTTCGCCTGTTTGGCTGTTGGTTAGTTTCCCTCATAGCGTGGCTGTTATGCGGTGCTGCCTGCAATTTAGGGGAACCCCATGGCAGACGGTACATTTTGTCATCTCAGTGTATTATGAAGAACAAATGTCGGACAATGTTGGGTAGGTTCATTACATAGGCGGGATAATTAGTGTTTATTTGCACACGGGGAGATTCGTTATAGATGACAAGTCAAAATGGTCGGGAGGCACATAGAAATTCAGACTCGCATTTCATAAACGTAAAGATACCTAGCAAGCTAAACAAGAATACCAAGTGCAGTCAGCTGAGAGGAAAATACCTCATTCTGAGGAAATGACAGAGGTTTGGAGAAGCATGAATAAAAAGCGAAATAAACTATTATTTTGTCGTGGTCCTTAGTTGAAACGATATAAAAAAAGAACAGCTGGTCACGTCGGAATGTGTCGGTGCGCGGCAGAGCGTCAAGAAGCAGTAACACAGCCTACTGCCTCCTGGCGAATAGCCGTACAGCTGCGAGGGTAATACCAGCTCCAGGGAAAAACTACTGGGCAGTAAAAAGACGCGGAAGTGAATTCTCACCAGAGAGCTGAGCCGTGTCTCTGGATTTTATAGCACGCGTGAGCTGATTTTCTCTTGTTGCCGATTTAATTTTTCCCGAGCCGAAGGCCGACGCAATGGAAACGCAGTCGACGTGCGGGTTTCTCTCATTGCTTTTCTTTCCTAGCTGTGTTATGTCACGGCCCCGGAGTGCAATTCCGGCGCCGCACGTTGGACATGAAGTCAGATTCCAGTCTCGCTCACCGCTGAAAATTATATGTAACACGCACGCTGGCGCGAAAGTCTTGTGGCTGACCTGACACGCACTAGATCTCGTGTAGCATTTTGGAGCGTTTTAGTACAAACTGAAATGCCATGGGCGACGGACGAAACACGTCATTATCTATATCTGCATCTACGGGATTACTATTCACAACAAAGTGACTGACAGGGGTTTCAATGAACCACCCTCAAGCTGTCTCTCTACCGTTTCACTCTCGGACGGCGCGCGGGAAAAACGAGAACTTAAATTTTCCCGTGCGAGCCCTGATGTCTCTTATTTTATCGTGATGATCATTTCTCCCTATTTAGTTGGATGCCAACACAATGTTTTCGCAATCGGAGGAGAAAACTGGTGACTGAAATTTCGTGACAAGATCCAGTCGCAACGAAAAACGTCTTTCTTTTTAATGATTGCCACTCCATTTCATGTATCATGTCTGTGGCACTATCTTCCCTATTTCGCGGTAATACAAAACGAGCTGCCCTTCTTTGAACTTTTTCGATATCATCCGTCAATCCCACCTGATGCGAACTCTCATCTCATCTCATAGCGGTACTCGAGGATAGGGCGAACAAGCGTAGTGTAAGCAGTCTCTTTAGTAGACCTGTTGCACTTTCTAAGTGTTCTGCCAATGAATCGCAGTCTTTGGTTTGCTTTATCAACAACATTATCTATGTCATCGCTAAGTTATTTAAAATTGTAATCCCAAAGTGACGAATCGAAAAACTGGTAGAAGCCGACCACGGGGAAGATCAGTTTGGATTCCGTAGAAATATTGGAACACGTGAGGCAATACTGACCTTACGACATATCTTAGAAGAAAGATTAAGGAAAGGCAAACCTACGTTTCTAGCATTTGTAGACTTAGAGAAAGCTTTTGACAATGTTGACTGGAACACTCTGTTTCAAACTCTAAAGTTGGCGGGGGTAAAATACAGGGAGCGAAAGGCTCTTTAGAATTAGCACAGAAAGCAGATGGCATTTACAAGAGTCGAGGGGCATGAAAGGGAAGCAGTGGCTGGGAAGAGAGTGAGACAGGGTTGTAGCCTCTCTCCGATGTTATTCAATCTGTATATTGAGCAAGCAGTAAAGGAAACAAAAGAAAAATTCGGAGTAGGTATTAAAATCCATGGAGAAGAAATAAAAACTTTGAGGTTCGCCGATGAGATTGTAATTCTATCAGAGACAGCAAAGGACTTGGAAGAGCAGTTGAACGGAATGGACAGTGTCTTGAAAGGAGGGTATAAGATGAACATCAACAAAAGCAAAACGAGGATAATGGAATGTAGTCGAATTAAGTCGGGTGATGCTGAGGGAATTAGATTAGGAAATGAGAAAGTAGTAAAGGAGTTTTGCTATTTGGGGAGCTAAACAACTGATGATTGTCGAAGTAGAGAGGATATAAAATGTAGACTGGCAATGGTAAGGAAAGCGTTTCTGAAGAAGATAAATTTGTTAAAATCGAGTATAGATTTAGGTGTCAGGAAGTCGTTTCTGAAAGTATTTGTATGGAGTGTAGCCAGGTATGGAAGTGAAACATGGACGATAAATAGTTTGGACAGGAAGACAATAGAAGCTTTAGAAATGTAGTGCTACAGAAGAATGCTGAAGATTAGGTGGGTAGATCACATTCCTAATGAGGAGGTATTGAACAGAATTGGGGAGAAGAGGAGTTTGTGGCACAACTTGACTAGAAGAAGGGATCGGTTGGTAGGACATGTTCTGAGGCATCAAGGGATCACCAATTTAGTAGTGGAGGGCAGGGTGGAGGGTAAAAATCGTAGAGGGAGACCATACACTGAACAGATTCAGAAGGATGTAGGCTGCAGTAGGTACTGGGAGATGAAGAAGCTTGCACAGGATAGAGTAGCATGGAGAGCTGCATCAAACCAGTCTCAGGACTGAAGACCACAACAACAACAACAACAACAAAAATCCCTAGGTATTTAGTTGAATTTACAGCCTTCAGATATGTGTGACTTACAGCGTAATCGAAATTTAGAGGATTTATTTCAGTTCTCATGTGAATGACTTCACACTATTCAAGGTCAATTGCCATTTTTCCTACCATACAGATATCTTCTGTAAATCATTTTGAGGATGATGTTTGATTTGTGGAGCGCTCAACTGCGCAGTTATCACCACCCGTACAAATTTCGAATCTTTACACAGTCCAATCTCACCCCTTACACGAATGATTGTGAAATGATGACGACAACAGAAACGCCCAGACCCCGAGCAGAGTCAAAATCCCCAACCCGGCTGGGAATCGAACCCCTTCCCCCCCCCCCACCCCCCACACCAAACATGTAACGTTTACGTATGCTACCTCCAGGGCCATCACCACAGGTTGTTCAACGTTATGCCATTGGAAAAATGGTCCTGCCAGAGCAGAAAAAAGCTGGACATGCTCTTGTTTCAAAGACTGACTTTAAAGCGCGGTACTCACTGGCTCTACAAACGTCAACACCTTTCAAAATTCTGGCATGCGAACATATTCACGCTCTTTTCAACATGCAACTCAACACTCTCTCCCACAAGCTCCCCTTACGCAACTCCCTCACAGCCACTAGACCACCGCCGTAAGTCGCTCATGTCCACACACTCGCACTAGCCCATCCTCACTCACTCATTCAGGCCAACTCATTGTCAATATCTCTTTATGCCTCTCTAACTGTCACAGTCTCCTTCGTTCTGTTCTACTGCTACTGTACGGTCCCCCTATCACTATCTCCCTGCCGGCCGGTGTGGCCGAGCGGTTCTAGGCGCTACAGTCTGGAACCGAGCGACCGCTACGGTCGCAGGTTCGAATCCTGCCTCGGGCATGGATGTGTGTGATGTCCTTAGGTTAGTTAGGTGTAAGTAGTTCTAAGTTCTAGGGAACTGATGGCCTCAGCAGTTAAGTCCCATAGTACTCAGAGCCGTTTGAATCATTTGAACTATCTCCCTCTTGCTCTTTTTAATTGCTACTATCCCCTTCCTTTCTTCCCACTGCTGCTGTCTCTTCTCACCATGATTGTCTCTCTCTTCCTCGTTGTCACTGTCATAGATGGTCTTTATCACTAGCTCTCATCCACTTCCACTTTGTCACTGCATTTCTCCCCCACTGGTACAGTCTTCTTCACTTTGTCCATAGTACTGCTCTGTCACTGTCAGCTACACCACGTGATCAAAAGTGTCCGGACACTTGGCTGAAAATGACTTACAAGTTCGTGGCGCCCTCCATCGGTAATGCTGCAGTTCAGTATAGCATTGGCCCACCCTTAGCCTTCATGAAAGCTTCTACTCTCGCAGGCATACGTTCAGTCAGGTGCTGGAAGTTTTCTTCGGATATGGCAGCTCATTCTTCACGGAGTGCTGCACTGAGGAGAGTTATCGATGTCGGTCGGCGAAGCCTGGCACGAAATCGGCGTTCCAAAACATCCAAAAGGTGTTCCATAGCGTCCAGGTAAAGAATCTGTGCAGGCCAGTCCATTACAGGGATGTTATTGTCGTGTAACTACTACGCCACAGGCCATACATTATGAACAGATGTTCGATCGTGTTGAAAGATACAGTCGGCTCCCCGAATTCCTCTTAAACAGTGGGAAGCAAAAAGGTGCATAAAACAGCAATGTAGGCCTGTGCTGTGATAGTGCCACGCGAAACAACAAGTGATGCAAGCCCCCTCCATGGAAAACACGACCACATCATAACACCACAGCCTCCATATTTTACTGTTGGCACTACACACGCTGGCAGATGAAGTTCACCGGGCATTCGCCATACCCACACCCTGCCATCGGATCGCCAGACTGTATACCGTGATTCGTCACTCCACATAACGTTTCTCACCAGTCGTCCAATGCTTACGCTCCTTACACCAAGCGAGGCGTCGTTTGGCATTTACCAACGTGATGTGTGGCTTATGAGCAGCCGCTCGACCATGAAATCTAAGTTTTCTCACCTCCTGCCTAACTGTCATAGTACTTGAAGTGGATCCTGACGCAGTTTGGGATTCTTGTGTGATGGTCTGGACAGATGTCTGCCTATTACACATTACGACCCTCTTCAACTGTCGTCGGTCTCTGTCACTCAAAAGACGAGGTCGGCCTGTACGCTTTTGTTCTGTACGTGACCATCCACGTTTCCACTACACTATCACATCGATAGCAGCGCATCTAGGAGTGTGGAAATCTCGCGTATGACACACGTGACACCTAATCACCTGACCACGTTCGAAATCCGTGAGTTACGTGGAGCGCCCCATTCTGCTCTCTCACGATGTGTAATGACTACTCAGGTCGCTGACATGGAGTACCTGGCAGCAGGTGGCAGCACAGTCCTACTAATATGAAAAACTTGTGTTTTTCGGGGCGTCCTGATACTTTTGATCACATAGTGTATATTCCGCTGCCAATTTGTTGCCTGTTACTCTCACGCTGCTTCTTTTTTTTTTTTTTTCTTTATTGTATTTCAATGCCCCATCGGGGCGGGCTGGCAGCAGCATATGCGCTGCTCTTCAGCCGAAAGACATAGAACAAAACAATAGAAGACATTTAAAAACAGCAAAGGAGAGAAGAAGGCGAACAGAGATATAAAAAAGGGAGAACATCATGGAAGGCAATATACAAAAAACGGGGTGAGTGTAAAATGGAGATAAAAAACTGTTTAAAAGTAGCACACACAAAAAGCCACACACTGCGACGATTAAAAGAGCACAAGGCACAGTATGACTGGAGCATAAAGGTGTTGACGGATGTCATAGAACACAACATAACACTGACGGCGAACCTCAAGGCAGTACACAATTAAAATCACACCTCTTGACGCACACGAGAAACAGCACGAAACACAACACTGACGTGGCACACTGATGATGATCAATACAGAGGATCTGCCAGGTTTAAGGAGAAGAGGGAGACCTGGAGAAGGGAGGGAGGGGAAGAGATGGGGGAGGGGAAAGGGGGGCGCTCGGAAGAGGGCCAGGTAGGGAGGGATGTGGGAAGGAGAGAGGCAAGTACGGGGTGCAGGGTCTCAGGGGAGGGGGGGACGGAGGAAAATCCGCTCTGGGAGAATGAGGAAAGAGGAGAAGGGGGCCCTGGGGAGGGGGGGGGGGAACAAGGCCGGGTTATAGTTGGAAGGAAGGGTATATGTCACGGCGAAGTTCGTCATCCAGAAGGGGGAATGCTGCTTCTGTCCCTCCGCTCTTTTTATACCACAACCACTGTCTACACTGTCTTCTCTCTCACGCTCAAAAAAGCGCAAATGTTTTTGCATGCCAAAATTTTTGAAAAAATTTTAGAAGGTTCTGAGTATGTTTCGAGGATCCCCAGAAAGTAATGCATTGTATTTTTTTTTCTCAGCCTAAAACAATGCTACGAATGTGAAACGTTACTTAAGTATTATTTGAAGTCTGCTGAGCGAGCACGCTACGTTTCCGTCACTTCCGACAGATGGCGTAGCTGCAGGACAGTTTCAAAGTGGTGTCCGTAGGTGATGTACGTTACAAGCAACGTGCCGTCATTGAATTTCTCACTGCAGAGAAAGCATCTGGGTGGAATATTCGAAAACGTTTGTGCAAAGTCTATGGAGTATCTGCTGTCCACAGAAGTACAGTCAGCCACTGGGCATGGAGGGTGAGTTAATCAGAAGGAGGTTCGCCGGAGCTCCACGATTTGCAGCGATCGGCGAGACCATACTGTTGTGTACATAGTTTCGCGTAGTCAGCGCGTACGCAACTTTCCCACTAGAGCGCGCCCCGCTAAGCACAACAGCGCAGGCGCAGCGCTCGTCCGTCTCCGCACTACGAGATGGCGCTGTCTTAGAGACGGACCAAATTCTGCTTCCGCCGATCCGCGTATTAATATGTAACGCAGCCAATCAGATTGCTGCTAACGTAGAACCTTTCCTCCTAACGGATCACAATCGCGCAGTGATACATGAACGCGCAAGGTATTATAATGAGTGTACAGACCTCCGATTAGTCAGTCTGCATTTGTCTGCACCAGTCTGTACCTGTCTACATTTGTCTGTAGCAGTCTATAGTCAAGTTTCAATCTGCGCCTAATAAGATTACCATATTCCGGTACATAGCCATGAAGATATATGTGTAGACACTTTCCTCAAGTATCAGAGATATATGTGAGAATAAGATTAACGTACCAATACCAAAGGAACTTCAGATTGTCAATTGTAAATAGCATCCAGAACCAAGTTAAGTAATTTTTATGCTTGTTATTATTTTATTTCTCTGCCTCGTGATGACTGGGTGTTGTGTGACGTCCTTAGGTTACTTAGGTTTAAGTAGTTCTAAGTACTAGGGGGACTGGTGACCTCAGCAGTTAAGTCCCATAGTGCTCAGAGCCATTTTGCTATTATTTTAATAAATGTGTGCGAAAATTAATCAAGTTCTGTTTAAAGTTGCTCACTGTCAATCTGCTACTCTAAGCATGCAAGTGGCATTTCTATCGTCTGACCTAATGGCAGAAGACAAACACGCCACAATAAGACCACGAGACATATTGCTGACACTCGCCTACTTCGTTAGAGCGACAAGTCAAATAATCTGATGGTGTGTGTACTGAAGGTCTTACAGTACGTACACCACACATACCATCCACAGCAGTCACTCCTGACATGTTGCAGCGAGCTGATGGTGTCATTCGCGAGGACAGACGCATTACGACTCGTCAGTTGGCGCTGGATCTTTCGATCAGCAAAGAAAGTGTGGATGTAATTATCCGCACTCTTGGATATTCAAAAGTGTGCGCAAGTAGGATATCCCGCGGTGTCTAACGGTGCATCACAAATCGCACAGAAAAAACATTTCTCTTGATCTGTTGCAATGTTTTGAAACTGAGGGGGAGACCTTCTCGTCCCGCACTGTGACAGGTGATGAAACCTGGGTTCAGCATTTGGAGCCCGAAACAAAACGACAGTCCATGTAATGGCGCCATTCCCACTCACTCCCCACAGAAGAAAAAATACAAAGCAACTGCTTCCGCTGGTAAGGTCAGACCACCGTGTTCTGGGACTGTCAAGGTGTGATTCTCATTGATGTGATGCCAAGAGGCAGTACCATTAATTCCGAAGCATATGTCAACATATTATGAAAACTCGAGACGCGTTTCCGGCGACTTCGGCGTCACAGCAATCCAGGAGATGTTTTGCTCCAACACGATAACGCTCGGCCGCAGACAAATCTGAGGACTAAAAAAAATGGTTCAAATGGCTCTGAGCGCTATGGGACTTAACCCTTTGTTTCCTGACATAAGAAAAAATTTACTATTTAACATTTTCTTTGCAGAATTTATGCTATTGTGGCCTCAAATGACGGATTTTTTGTAAAATTTTATTTTATTTTTTACAACTTTTATTTCACTCCTGGTACTCAGAAGTACCGTCAGACCCCATGGACAGAATCACAACATGCCCAGAAAAATGCTCTAATTTTTATAACTTGTACTTTATTCCACATAAATATTAAATATTTTTATATTAGAAAATTAACTAACAAAAATATGATATATCTGTATTTTTTTAAATTCGCATAAATTTACCTTACTATGTGTTTGTCTCTCCACATTCTGTGTGTCCGGTATTCACATTGAGGTGAAGGTGTAAACGGCAAAGAACACTCTGAGTCATTATTATCCGAACAAGTGGAGTTTGTTTCACAATCTGCCTCTTGCAAATTGAACGAAAAAGCTTTGTCAAAATTATTAACATTTTCGTCATCATCTTCGATGTCAGTATCCTCTGTAATATCAGAGGGAAGGTCCTCATACAAAACTGCTTCAATCTCTGCATCACTCAAAGGTCGAAAGTAGCCACCAGTTTTACTATTTTCGTCCATCTGTGTGTGAAAAAGTGGACAGAACAACTAGTGAGCGCACTGTTGCTACAATAAAGTGTTCGCACAACCTGACGGTACTAATAAGTCCACTTTATACTTTCCTCTTTATCTCATTCACTTGTAACGTAATGCTTCAAACTATTATAAAAAAACAAAGAAGGTAAGTACTTACAATGGAAAACTCAGCGGAAGTTTCAATAAATTGCGCACAAATTCAGGCAACACCATGGAAACAAGCACGTACAATCTTCTGTTTTCACAGAAGCCAGCCAGAGAGGTCTATGTATTGCACAATAACATCTATGAAACAGTAGAGCAGAGTTACTGTTACGTACCGACAGGTTCTCAGATCACGAAACTGCACCACGAGAAAATAATGAGAGTCAAAACTTACTGGTACTTTAAGGGTTAAGATCTATGGTCATCAGTCCCCTAGAACTTAGAACCACTTAAACCTAACTAACCTAAGGACATCACACAACACCCAGTCGTCACGAGGCAGAGAAAATCCTTGACCCCGCCGGGAACCGAACCCGGGAATCCAGGCGCGGGAAGCGAGAACGCTACCGCACGACCACGAGCTGCGGACAAAATCTGAGGACTGCTGAAGACAACGCAAAACATGCTTGGACAGTGTTACCCCATCCACCCTACAGCCATGACCTAGCCCCCTCGGACTTCCACTCGTTTCGGTCATTAAAGGATGCCATCAGAGGAAGACATTTTGAGGACGATGAGGAGGTGATTCACACAGGGAAGCACTGGATGCGCCACCAGGACAAGGCATACACGTCCTTGTTTCGCGGTGGAGGAAGTCCATAGAACGGGACGGAGATTACGTGGAAAATAGGGTGTGTACGTTAAACATCATTCTTTCCTGTCTGTAATTCTCATTATGTTCAATAAAGAATTGTTGAAGAAAAAATGCAGTGCATTACTCTCTGGGCAGCCTAAGTATTATGAGACAACTGGTATCCCGATTTACAGTTAGAGTCTTTGAAACAGGAGTGCATTCTCCCTTTGTGTTTTGGAAGGACTATTTTCCCGTGGTTCTCATCTTTTACTTGCCACAGCAGGCCATATCAATGCTATGAAAATAGCTTCGTGGGGCAGCAAAATTTAGATAGTTTATTATGTGTAACTGAAATAATAGCAAACTAATTTTACAGCTCAGATCTAATTTAAAAATATGGCATTTCAGTCTTTGATCGCTATTTTTTTATTTTCAGTTACCGGTTTGAGGGTAGCTGCCCATCTTCAGATCGTATATTCCAGTTACAGAGTAACTTGTCAGTACAGAACTATTGGTTTGCTGTCATAACTGCTGTCAGTTATTGAAAATAAAAAATAGCGATCAAAGACTGAAACGTCATATTTTTATTTAATGAACGATCGCGGAAATCCCATTAAGACAATCATGTCTAGTCTTGATAAACAGATCCAATTTTACGTGCACAAAAATTTTGCACGTGCTTCACTACTACAACATGGAGTTTCCAGAATCCTTCTGATAACAGACATTTTACAGATCTTTTCTCCCTATGATGGCACTATGTAAATACTTTTTCTCCCTGCAGGTAGGGTAGCTTTGAAGCTCTGAGTCTCGGAAACGGGTAAAGTTATGAACCAAATTTTCAACATTACTGGAGATCGGGATCTTAGGAATACATCGTAAAAATTGCACACATTTGCTGTGCCTAGTCGTCTTGGTATTTTCGGCTCTGGTTTTGGTGTCCAAAACCATGTTTTTCGGGTGTATCTCGAAAACGGATAAAGATTCTTGAAAATTTGAAGACGGCAATTGTAAATAAATTCCCAGAGATTATAACGTCGAAGTTTGAGCAATCTGCTACGACATTATTCAGATTTCGCCTCATACTGGATTTTACTTGCGCATGATACGCGTAGAAGGGGGCTAACTTTGAACCTCCGTATCTCGGAAAAATATTTAAAATTTTCAGAGTATCCTCGATATCGGGGTTTTAGGAATGTATCGCAAAAATTTCAGCCATTTGCTGTGCATAGCTTCCTTTTGCTAGGGGAAAAATATACCAAACAACTTATTTGAGGTTTTCTAAGGAACAGCCCATGAACTAATGGTGCCTCCATTAGCCCATAAGGACGCACTGTAGATCATATCTAATGCAATAAGAACCAACCTATTTGCTCCATTTGCTTAAGTTGGAGGAGGTGTGTAATATTTATACTTTGACGCTGGACCGTAGGAATAGTGACACTAAGACGATTCTTCTGTTCGGCATACAAATGGTCCCTACTGCAGGGGCTATACAAAATTGTTGACCACACTTTACTGTCAGTGACAGAACCCGATGTAAGAGCGACGGCGGAATCCCGTTTTTATGCGTGGCGTTTTGGAAGATAACGTAAGGGCATGCTTGCCGATATTGCTGTGTTTCCACTTTTTGTGTAAAATAGTGTGTAAGGACAAAGAAATTATATGGAAAAAGAGAATTATCTAAGGTTTAAACGTTTTGCTATCGTTAATAAAACTGACTGCGAGAAAGAAACCGCTCAATGTCACACAGCATAGGATTTTCTTTTCTGCGACCTGTTTTGACGAAAGACCTGTTGTTAAAAAAATATAGCCTCTGACCACCTGAATATCAGAGCATTGAGTAAAAATTACAAGTAAGATGGCATCGTTGGCTGGGAGGCCCCTATGCGGGGAAGTTCGGCCGCCTTGGTGCAGATCTTATTTCATTCGACGCCACATTGGGCGACTTGCGCGCCGGTAATGAGGATGAAATGATGATGAGCACAACACAACACCCAGTCCCCGAGCGGAGTAAATCTCCAACCCGGCCGGGAATCGAACCCGGGCCCCCTTGCATGGGGGCCTAGCACGGTACCACCCAGCTAAGCAGGCGGACAGCAGTGTAGATGAAGTTACACTATTAAGTTCATGGACCGGTTTAAAAAAAAATTGTGTACGTAAATAGCTAAACATAATGTAGCTGATGACAAAGCACGCATAAGTGGCCCGGGCCAAGAAGTTAGTTTGGATAACCACGGTGAGCGAGGCAAGGAAAGCATTTTGTGTGTTGGAAATTTCCTGGTGTGAATCGTCAGTGAGTCTGAAAACAGCTCTCTGTGCTAAGTTGAGCGGCATTTTCCAGCAGTGTGGGGAAATGGTACGAGAAATTAGAGCAGGGTGATTGTTTGTACGGTGCATAAGGCTCGGGTCCACCGAGCATCTCAGAACATGGAGTGGACCTTATCAGGGATGTGATGCTGTGATGTTCCACAAACTCTACCCATCGAGCTAGAATAGCTTCCAACATTTATTAACCAACATTGTGGAAAATCCTTCCTAAGTGATTAAGAGTGATGCTGCAGTAACTGCAATTTCTGCAGTCTGTAAGCCATGACGATAAACTGCACTATGTACGCCGGCCGAAGTGGCCGAGCAGTTCTAGGCGCTACAGTCCGGAACCGCGCTACCGCTACGGTCGCAGGTTCGAAACCTGCATCGGGCATGGATGTGTGTGATGTCCTTAGCTTAGTTAGGTTTAAGTAGTTCTAGGGGACTGATGACCTCAGATGTTAAGTCCCATAGTGCTCAGAGCCATTTTTTGCACCGTCTACAGTTCCGCATCGATATCCAGTACCATCTTGAAAACGTTGACTTCGCGAGGAAATTACCCTGCGTTTACGAACCCACTATTCATCTTCCAGGAAATGTAAACTGATGACACGCGCGGATTCGGAACAGAGAATACATATCTGGGACTGTGAGAGAGTTAACATGTTCCATACTTCGACCAACAGGAGTTTGTAGACCGTTTTTCTTCTCTGATAATAACGGCTCATGCCACAACTGCAAACTGACAGCAGGGATTTCGTATTTCAACATGGTGGCGACCCTCCAAAACTCCACACTTGTGTACAAGGCTACAATTCGCGCAGGATACTGTGGTCGATCCACAGGGACCAATTTTCGTCCAGAGCACTGAGCGAGTTAATCCATTTGTTGGGGATGTGAGGCCGACAAGTGTTTGCCCCCTTTCGGCTAGTCGCCTATAACAAAATCGAGACGTACGCCCTCAAGTTTTTATCAAACGATTTTACGGAAACTATGCAGTGAATCAATTTCGTTTTTGCATTACTTATAACTTTACATGTCGGCATCATGGTGATGTGCCCATCATTTCGTTAATGGTGACATTATTGTGATATTTGCGTGAAAATAGCACACACCGCGAAATTCGAAAAGTTTGCAATGAAAAATAGGGAACACTATGATTCTGCATTCTGTGCATATTACGTAAAATGTTGCTGTGTGTGAAATTTAGTTAACATATTTAATTTTTGTTCAGATTTGAGTGGAGGTGTCTATCTGTCAACAGCCTCGAGAAAATTGATCTAATGTAACAATTTTCGTTGGTGAGCGGTAGCAATAAAGCCAGAGTGAATAACCACAACATTCCTCATATTTCGTAAACTGTTTGTGGGTTGGAAGTGAGATTTTGGGAAATGAGAGTATTTTGCCATATAGTTATTATTCAAAACTTTATTATCTACTGTGTTATTCCACTTGCTACATACTTTTCTGATGAAATAATACAATTGTTATGGGCCATCGATAGGTGCCGTAACGAAAAATGCTGTCGGTATTGGAACAACATAGGTAAAGACATTACCTGTTTATTTTTGTACCGAGGATGTAGGTTTTCTCAAGCTACTGACCTAACTTTTCCTTTGTTCCTCACTTAATAAACCACTGTTTCACAATCCTCTCGCAGCTGCGTCTGCACAACATGTTATGAGATGAGACTGTGTACACTTCGCTGTCTTTTGGCAAAAGAAGCCAAGTTTAACATGGAAACCACTTAGATGTGTAGGTTTTTTTTTCCAATCCATATGTGGCATACAGCAAACCAGTGCTTAACAGTATTGGTCAAAAACAGTCTTGGTTGCAATTTTATTTTTTTTTATTTTTCAACGACGCGTTTCGCCTTATTTAGACATCTTCAGGTTTTATACATAGAAACAGAGAACAAATACATCTATTTAAGAATCGCGATCGCGTTGTGCAGACTTGGATAACCTATAAGCATGTATAAACAGATCAACTATTGGAAGAGCAAAATACCTTAATTTGGTATTTCTTAGGAGAATCTTTTAGTCAGTGTAACCAAAGGGCATCGTCGAATGTATCCGACCAACATTGCCTTCGTTAGACTCAGTAAAAACTAGAAATATAAAGTAGTAAAATGATTACCTTTTCTAGAGGCACCAAGATCTGCAGAACGCGTTCCCGTTCACAGGAGCGAGTAAGAGAGTAAGATGGGGGCTCGGGTAGGAAGCACAATGCGCCCCAGCGTCGTGTGGCAGTACTGAAGCCTAACACAGAATCACCTCAAGAGGTGGCGCTGCGGCGTGGCAGTGATAAAAATGAGAGATCGTAAACTGGATACACATACCCACTAAAACTTTATAAATGTAATGCACATAAAACATTGATATGATGGAATTACTAGGGCCAACACCTGTGCAGTAACTTATCCTAAAATTTTGACGAAGTAAAATATAAATGAAGGCGGTAAGTTTAAAATGACGAAACAAGGTGTATAATACAACACACAGATGTAGTACATAAACAGATGTTTCGTATCACATATCACTAGAACGAGAACATTAAAAACACAGGACAGTAACTTCAGATAAAGAGGCCGCCCATATAACACTCAATACTGCGTCATTCGGAGCTAGAACTTCTAGCAAGAAAACTTTTTTATAAAATACGAGTAAAATTATTAGGCTTACAAAAAATACACACCATCGTGAAAGACGGATGTTATGCGGGTAAACTTCTCCCCCTTTTTTATAGCTACATTGAAATGTGTAAAATGCGTCATCATTTCAAGCGACAAACTCGCAAGTATCTTATTTGAATCAGAAAAAAAAACCTTAATGGCTTGGCTAAGAAGACGACATAAGACCAGAGAGGAACAGAAGTTATGAAATCGGTGTTATTAACGTAATCCTGGAGCTCTCGCAATTCTGCCTAAATATGAGCCTTGTCCTCTCTGGTCTTATGTCGTCTTCTTAGCCAAGCCATTAAGGTTTTTTTTCTTTGCCTCAAATAGGATACCTGCAGGTTTGTTGCTTAAAATGATGACGCATTTTACACATTTCAATGTAGCTATCAAAAGGGGGGGGGGGGGAGTTTACCCGCATAACGTACGTCTTCCACGTTGGTGTGTATTTTACTCGTATTTTATAAAAAAGTTTTCTTGCTAGAAGTTCTAGCTCCGAATGACGCAGTATTGAGTGTTATATGGGCGGACTCTTTATCTGAAGTTACGGTCCTGTGTTTTTAATGTTCTCGTTCTAGTGATATGTGATACGAAACATCTGTTTATGTACTGCATCTGTGTGTTGTATTATACACCTTGTTTCGTCATTTTAAATTTACCGCCTTCATTTATATTTTACTTCGTCAAAATTTTAGGATAAGTTACTGCACAAGTGTTGGCCCTAGTAATTCCATCTTATCAATGTTTTATGTGCATTACATGCATACAGTTTTAGTGGGTATGTGTATCCAGTTTACGATGTCTCATTTTTATCACTGCTGCGTCGCAGCGCCACCTATTGAGGTGATTCTGTATTAGGCTTCAGTACTGCCACACGATGCTGTGGCGCATTGTGCTTCCTACCCGAGCCCCCATCTTACTCTGTTACTCGCTCCTGCAGATCTTAGTGCCTCTAGAAAAGGTAATCATTTTACTACTTTATATTTCTAGTTTTTACTGAGTTCAACAAAGGCGATGTTGGCCTGATATTTTCGACGATGCCCTTTGGCTACACTGACTCGGATTCTTCCAAGAAATACCAAATTAAGGTATTTGCTCTTTCAATAGTTGACCTGTTTATACATGCTTATAGGTTATCCAAGTCTGCACAACGCGATCGCAATTCTTAAATAGATGTATTTGTTCTCCGTTTTCTATGTACATAACCTGAAGATGCCTAAATAAGGGGCAACGCGTCGTTGAAAACTAAAAAACTAAAATTGCAACCAAGACTGTTTTTAACCAACACTGTGTAGGTTTTACTGAAAATTTGCCATTCATGATGCATCTCTGAAAATTAAAAATGGTTGATAAGCCAGCTAAAATAAGTCGTTGCTTTTAAAGTAGAGGTAACACATGTTTCTGAATTATCACCGTGGAGCTGTGAGTGTGGGGGCGCTCCACATACTATTTATGACAAAAATGTGAGCGTAGGCTTCAGTTTAGAAGGGCACTTCCCCTCCAGTGCTCGGCATTTCCCCTACTGTGCTCTGAGCGCCCCCCCCCCCTACTACCGCTCTCCCCATGCATGCCGTGCCAACTGCATATCTACCGGCCACGCTATTCTGTGCGGACTCTGAGTGAGATGTTGCCACGTCGCTGCGTAGGCCGTGTTGTGGCCAGCAACCTAGGGCTCCTCGAGTGGCGACTGTAACCGCCAGGCTTTATGCCTTTATTCCTGCTGCCTTTGCATGTTGCGCGTCTACCATAGAATCTCGAAAACTTATGACACTGCATCAAAGCAGCTGTTGATTCCGTGACTCCGGATGTGCTAGGTCAGGTGTGGGCAGAATAATTACACTACGAAATGTGGACACATAAAATATTTATAAACGCTGCAAAACAATCTTTAGGAGTTTTTCTTCTATATACTGCTGCGTTAGTTACATTAAGCCGTCGGCACACGGACCGTGCATCCGAACGTTGAACGTTGAGCGTGCCGAGTTTCTGACGTCATAGCGTGCAATAGCACGTTCGGGAGTCTCTCCGATCGTGCAGAGCAAAATCGAGCATGTCAGATATTCTGAGCGTGCGTCTGAGCGTTGACCAATGAGATGGCACAACGCCGCCTACGTCACACGCACGCCATCTCCCTTCAGTACAGAGTTGTGAGGCGCCATATTGGCGTTCATGTCAAGCCTATATGTATATATGCCGTTTCTGAGCACTAGCAAATTGAGAATCACTGGGAAACCCGTTGTTAACTGCGTTATTCGTTCCAATAAAATAATGAGAAACATCACATTTGTGGCAAAAGAATTATTGTAACGTATGTTATTTGAAGGCAGCAACACACTGAGGATGCACCCAAAACGCATTGTTCTTGGTACAATTTGTTGTAATTAAATTTCACTTAGTAACATAGTTACAAGTAAAACTTTCAGCAAGTGCTAAGATTGGTAAGATACCAGGAATGGCAATTAACTACAAACTGTTGGTTTTGCTTGGTGAGTAGCATCACTGATTAATGAAATTTTTATGTTTGGGCGGTGATTCGCGACCCGTGAGTACGTACATTTTTTTCCTAACATTTGCGTTTTTATTAGGTTCTGTTACTTTATTATTAGTTTAGACTAATATATGTACATACTATAATTTTTGGTGTTATGTAAATATAAGTTCACCTTTCTTTGAGTGTTCGATTGACTTGATCTACAGTACACCTTGCGCTACTTGTGTTAAGCTATTTTGCTCCTTTTTCTTTTACGCTTCGTAATTCACGTGTTGCAGAGATTCTGCTACTGGGTAGGAACAGTGATCAAGTAAGACTGACCTTATAGTTTTACTAAAATGTGGGAATTATGAAATAATGTTTATCTTATATGAAGAAGTATTGCAGATTTGTACCGAACTGTTTGTAATGGAACTTTTATAAGCCTGTGTCTACTTGATTGGACATGGTACTTTCCTTCTCATGGACGATGGAGTAAATGTGCGTTTTAAGAGAGCTAACTGCCTACGGGAAAATTAAAGAGACCTTTGGAGAAAAGAGAACCACTTGTATGAATATCAAGAGCTCAGATGGAAATCCAGTCCTAAGCAAAGAAGGGAAAGCAGGAAGGTGGAAGGAGTATATAGAGGGTCTATACAAGGGCGATGTACTTGAGGACAATATTATGGAAATGGAAGAGGATGTAGATGAAGATGAAATGGGAGATATGATACTGCGTGAAGAGTTTGACAGAGCACTGAAAGACCTGAGTCGAAACAAGGCCCCGGGAGTAGACAACATTCCATCAGAACTAGTGACAGCCTTGGGAGAGCCAGTCCTGACAAAACTCTACCATCTGGTGAGCAAGATATATGAGACAGATGAAATACCCTCAGACTTCAGGAAGAATAAAATAATTCCAATCCGAAAGAAAGCAGGTGTTGACAGATGTGAAAATTACGGAACTATCAGTTTAATAAGTTACGGCTGCAAAATACTAACGCGAATTCTTTACAGACGAGTGGAAAAACCAGTAGAAGCCGAACTCGGGAAGATCAGTTTGGATTCCGTAGAAATGTTGGAACACGTGAGGCAATACTGACCCTACGAATTATCTTAGAAGAAAGATTAAGGAAAGGCAAACCTACGTTTCTAGCATTTGTAGATTTAGAGAAAGCTTTTGATAATGTTGGCTGGAATACTGTCTTTCAAATTCTGAAGGTGGCAGGGGTAAAATACAGGGAGCGAAAGGCTATTTACAATGGCAGTTATAAGAGTCGAGGGTCATGAAAGGGAAGCAGTGGTTGGGAAGGGAGTGAGACAGGGTTGTAGCCTCTCCCCGATGTTATTCAATCTGTATATTGAGCAAGCAGTAAAGGAAACAAAAGAAAAATTCGGAGTAGGTATTAAAATTCATGGAGAAGAAATAAAAACTTTGAGGTTTGCCGATGACATTGTAATTCTGTCAGACACAACAAAGGACGTGGAAGAGCAGTTGAACGGAATGGATAGTGTCTTGAAAGGAGGATATAAGATGAACATCAACAAAAGCAAAACGAGGATAATGGAATGTAGTTGAATTAAGTCTGGTGATGCTGAGGGAATTAGATTAGGAAATGAGACACTTAAAGTAGTAAAGGAATTTTGCTATTTGGGGAGCAAAATAACTGATGATGGGCGAAGTAGAGAGGATATAAAATGTAGACTGGCAATGGCAAGGAGAGCGTTTCTGAAGAGAAATTTGTTAACATGTAGTATAGATTCAAGTGTCAGGAAATCGTTTCTGAAAGTATTTGTATGGAGTGTAGCCATGTATGGAAGTGAAACATGGACGCTAACTAGTTTGGACAAGAAGAGAATAGAAGCTTTCGAAATGTGGTGCTACAGAAGAATGCTGAAGATTAGATGGGTTGATCACATAACTAATGAGGAAGTATTGAATAGGATGGGGGAGAAGAGACGTTTGTGACACAACTTGACCAGAAGAAGGGATCGGTTGGTAGGACATGTTCTGAGGCATCAAGGGATCACCAATTTTGTATTGGAGTGCAGCGTGGAGGGTAAAAATCGTAGAGGGAGACCAAGAGATGAATACAGTAAGTAGATTCAGAAGGATGTAGGTTGCAGTAGTTACTGGGAGATGAAGAGGCTTGCACAGGATAGAGTAGCATGGAGAGCTGCATCAAACCAGTCTCAGGACTGAAGACCACAACAACAACAACGTGGGAATTTTACGCGCGCCCGCTTGGTAAACAGTGTGATTTACGAACTAGAAACTTACCGCAACTGCCGCCGGAATGCGTTGCTACCGCGTGTACCACGTTGGGGCCCACGTACCGTATGCACAAGTCGCAACGTTCCTGAGCGTTCAGCAGCACGTTGAACTTGGCACGATCAACGTTCACGTTCGACATCACGATCAGTGTGCCGACGGCTTTACTACTGGCCGTTTTCCTGTACCGATTCTTTGAAGTGTTTTATGAACTTTATAATTGCTGAGTGTTGCACTGTGTGACAGATTAAGAGTTGATTGGCAGCTCCATGGAGTGTCCTGTGCACCACGACCAGATAATGGGTATACTTGGAAGGAGAGACAGCATTGGTCGTATTTTTTGTTTTATTAAACGCAAAATCGATTTTCGGTCACTTAGTGACCATCTTCAGTGCTGTAATATATAATTTAAATTCGTAGGCACTGGTGACACAAGCTTACAGCGATCACATAAACTCGCTGTAAGCTTGTGTCACCAGTGCCTACCAATTTAAATTATATATTACAGCACTGAAGATGGTCGCTAAGTGACCGAAAATCGATTTTGCGTTTAATAAAACAAAAAATACGACCAATGCTGTCTCTCCTTCCAAGATTAAGATTATCGCTTAACTATACCCACAGTCAAGTCACATTAATGTGACCATGGGGAGTTGCAGAAGACAGTGCAGTGGTTGTCGTACTGCAGAAACGGAGCAATTTATCTGATCTCCAAGAGGGCATGATCATTGGGTTTCAGGCCATGGGTGGAATCATTTTCGAAGTGGCTAAGTTTGTAGACTGTTGGTGTGCCATCATGGTTAAAGTGTACCATGCACAGCAAAATGGCGCAATCGAAAATGGGTGCCGAAGCAACTGTGGTGCACCACAGGCTATAGATGACAAGGGTGAACGACGGCTGGAGAGATGTGTACAGGCGAATACGTGTGCAACTGTAGAGTGATTGTGTGCCCAAACGAACCCAGAGCTACCAGCAGTGTTTCCTCATCGACCATTCAGCGCAATGTTGCTGTGTATAGACCTCCACAGCAGGTTCCCGGTTCGCACACCTATGCTGAATGCTAATTCGTCCACGACGAAGGCTGGGCTTTATGTGCCACTACCCCAACTGGGCGTTCACTGAGCAACACCAGGTGACATTTTCACATGACACACCGCCGTTAACACGTACGGCGGGAAACGACTGAAAGCAGCACCCTGCAAGAATGCTGGAAGGGCTCAGGCCAGAGGAGGAGGGAGCATTATGGTCTGCAGAATGGTTTCGTGGCGTTCACAAGGTTATCTCGTCCTTGTGGAAGCAAAAACAGATCAACAGCAACATACATCCTTGGGTATCAGGTCCAGCCCTATGTGATGTTTTTCCTCTGCACTGTGCCGTCTTCCAGCAGGACAATGCAACATGTCACACAGCTCGCAGTATACGTACGTGGTTCAAAGAGCATTGGGATTAGTTTAGCGTACACTACTGGCCACCAGACTCTGCAGATTTAAACCCAATCGAGAATCTGTGGTACCACCTCGATTGGGGTGTTAGAACCATGGATCCTCAATCGCTATCGCAACTACTCACAGCTCCTCGTCCCTGACCTTCTAGCACGTCACAGCTCCTCATCGCTGACCTTCTAGATCCTTCTAGAACGTCTTCCTGCACGTTTCGCAGCATTCCGCGATGCAAAACGTGGACAGCCAGGTTTCTGACAGGTGATCACGTTAATGAGACTGGACAGTGTAACTCGCAGTACCATTATTGCAATAATATTAACTACTTCATAAAGTAAAACAGCAAGCTCACGCTTATTCGTGTGACGATTATACGGTTTTCCCGATTACCTGTTCGTAATTCGACAGTTTTTGAAAAATGAAAAACTTATCCTGAAGTATTCTGTTATAATTGGACTATTTCGCGATTAGAACACACTGTTACGCGTATGGTTCGTGTTTCACCACTGGGGAACGAAATGGTCTTTAACTCTTCAGTCCAACATACCTGAAATGTTTTCAGTAATTTCTCGATCCATCTCCATCTAAATGTTTGCATTTCTTTACAGTCAGTTCCGCCATTACAGTATTGTTTATTTACAGTGCTACATTACACTTACACAGCCATTATTTCGGCTTGGAAGTGCCATTATCAAGTGTTTTAAGTGTTATTAATTGCCTAAGATAGCATACTGTCGTGTTTTTTTCTAACACTTAAAACACTTGATGATGGCACTTTGAAGCCGAAATCATGATTGTGTAAGTGTAATGTATCATTGTAAATAAACACAACAGTCTAATGGCGGTACTGACTTTAAAGAGATATACTATGACTCTGGCCTCGCATTATGAAAACAATTATTAAATGTTTAGTGCCTAGGGAAAAGACTAGACAAACGTGTAAAGGTCAACAGCTTCCCACTCATTAAGGGCGATAATAACAGAAAATGAGACAGGTTTTCTTCTAGGATGTTTCACTTCGACATTCTTGCTCTGAGTTGCTACAGAATGAAAATTAAACACCTCCACAAGGAACGCAATGTTGATAATAGGAAGGTAATTTGTAAAGATTATGGAATTACCACCAGATATCACCGCTGGCGCAACGAGGTTACCGTGTCGTAATGGATCATTCTTTATGGCTAAACACGTGACGTATCAGTGCTATGGGTAGTGACTACTCTGCAATTCACATTTAAGTGCTTGGCAGAGGGTTCATCGAACCACAATCATACTATCTCTCTCCATTCCACTCCCGAACAGCGCGCGGGAAAATCGAACGCCTAAACCTTTCTGTTCGAGCTCTGATTTCTCTTATTTTATTTTGATGATCATTTCTACCTATGTAGGTTGGGCTCAGCAAAATATTTTCGCATTCGGAAGAGAAAGTTGGTGACTGAAATTTCGTAAATAGATCTCGCCGCGACGAGAAACGTCTTTGCTTTAATGACTTCCATCCCAACTCGCGTATCATATCTGCCACACTCTCTCCCCTATTACGTGATAAAACAAAACGAGCTGCCCTTTGTTGCATCCTTTCGATGTCCTCCGTCAATCCCACCTGGTAAGGATCCCACACCGCGCAACAATATTCTAACAGAGGACGAACGAGTGTAGTGTAAGCTGTCTCTTTAGTGGACTTGTTGCATCTTCCAAGTGTCGTGCCAATGAAATGCAACCTTTGGCTCGCCTTCCCCACTATATTATCTATGTGGTCTTTCCAACTGAAGTTGTTCGTAATTTTAACACCCAGGTACTTAGTTGAATTGACAGCCTTGAGAATTGTACTATTTATCGAGTAATCGAATTCCAACGGATTTCTTTTGGAACTCGCGTGGATCACCTCAAACTTTTGGTTATTTAGCGTCAACTGCCACCTGCCACACCATACAGCAATCTTTTCTAAATCGCTTTGCAACTGATACTGGTCTTCGGATGACCTTACTAGACGGTAAATTACAGCATCATCTGCGAACAACCTAAGAGAACTGCTCAGATTGTCACCCAGGTCATTTATATAGATCAGGAACAGCAGAGGTCCCAGGACTCTGCAAGACTCTGCAAGAGAGGCGCTCTGCATCGCGGTGTAGCTTGCTCGCCAGGTTTCGAGAGGGTGCGTTTCTGGATGAGGTATCGAATATATTGCTTCCCCCTACTTAAACCTCCCGAGGAAATCACGAATGTAAAATTAGAGAGATTAGACCGCGCACGGAGGCTTTCAGACAGTCGTTCTTCCCGCGAACCATACGCGACTGGAACAGGAAAGGGAGGTAATGACAGTGGCACGTAAAGTGCCCTCCACCACACACCGTTGGGTGGCTTGCGGAGTATAAATGTAGATGTAGATGTAGATGTAGACGCTTCCCTGGGGAACACCTGATATCACTTGAGTTTTACTCGATGATTTGCCGTCTATTACTACGAACTGCGACGTTCCTGACAGGAAATCACGAATCCAGTCGCACAACTGAGACCATACCCCACAGGCCCGCAGCTTGATTAGAAGTCGCTTGTGAGGAACGGTGTCAAAAGCTTTCCGGAAATCCAGAAATACGGAATCAACCTGAGATCCCCTGTCGAGAGCGGCCATTACTTCGTGTGAATAAAGAGCTAGCTGCGTTGCACAAGAACGATGTTTACTGAAACCGTGCTGATTACGTATCAATAGTTCGTTCCCTTCGAGGTGATTTATAATGTTGGAATACAGTATATGCTCCAAAACCCTACTGCAAACCAGCGTCAATGATATAGGTCTGTAGTTCGATGGATTACTCCTACTACCCTTCCTAAACACTGGTGCGACCTGCGCAATTTTCCAATCTGTAGGTACAGATTTATCGGTGAGCGAGTGGTTGTATATGATTGCTAAGTAGGGAGCAATTGTATCAGCGTAATCTGAAAGGAACCTAATCGGTATATAATCTGGACGTGAAGACTTGCCCGTATCAAGCGATTTGAGTTGCTTCGCAACCCCTAAGGTATCTGCTTCTAAGAAACTCATGCTAGCAGCTGTTCGTGTTTCAAATTCTGGAATATTCCATTCGTCTTCCCTGGTGAAGGAATTTCGGAAAACTGCGTTCAATAACCCCGCTTTAGCGGCACAGTCGTCGGTAACAGTTCCATCGGCACTGCGCAGCGAAGGTATTGACAGCATCTTGCCGCTTGTGTACTTTACATACGATCAGAATTTCTTCGGATTTTCTACCAAATTTCGAGACAATGTTTCGTTGTGGAACCTATTAAAGGCATCTCGGATTGAAGTCCGTGTACCCGGCCGCGGTGGTCTCGCGGTTCTAGGCCCGCAGTCAGGAACCGTGCGACTGCTCCGGTCGCAGGTTCGAATCCTGCCTCGGGCATGGTTGTGTGTGATGTCCTTAGGTTAGTTAGGTTTAAGTAGTTCTAAGTTCTAGGGGGCTAATGACCACAGCAGTTGAGTCCCATAGTGCTCAGAGCCATTTGAAACATTTTGAAGTCCGTGCCAAATTTCGCGCGTCTGTAAATTTTAGCCAATCTTCGGGATTTTACGTTCTTCTGAACTTCGCATGCCTTTTCCGTTGCCTCTGCAACAGCGTTCGGACCTGATTTGTGTACCATGGGGGATCAGTTCCATCTCTTACCAATTTATGAGGTATGAATCTCTCAATTGCTGTTGCTACTATATCTTTGAATTTGAGCCACATCTCGTCTACATTTGCATAGTCAGTTCGGAAGGAATGGAGATTGTCTCTTAGGAAGGCTTCTAGTGACACTTTATCCACTTTTTTAAATAAAATTATTTTGCGTTTGTTTTTGGTGGATTTGGAAGAAACGGTATTGAGCCTAGCTACAACGACCTTGTGATCACTAATCCCTGTGTCAGTCATGATGCTCTCTATTAGCTCTGGATTGTTTGTGGCTAAGAGGTCAAGTATGTTTTCGCTACCATTTACAATTCGCATGGGTTCGTGGACTAACTGATCGAAATAATTTTCGGAGAAAGCATTTACGACAATCTCGGAAGATGTTTTCTGCCTACCACCGGTTTTGAACAAGTATTTTTGCCAACATATAGTGGGAAGGTTGAAGTCCCCACCAACTATAACCGTATGAGTGGGGTATTTATTTGTTACGAGACTCAAATTTTCTCTAAACTGTTCAGCAACTATATCATCGGAGTCTGGGGGTTGGTATAAGGAGCCAATTATTAACTTAGTTCGGCTGTTAAGTATAACCTCCACCCATACCAATTCGCAAGGAGTATCTACTTCGACTTCACTACAAGATAAACCACTACTGACAGACACAAACACTCCACCACCAATTCTGCCTAATCTATCTTTCCTGAACATCGTCTGCAGACCTTATTTCAGGCTTTAGCCAGCTTTCTGTACCTATAACGATTTCAGCTTCTGTGCTTCCTATTAGCGCTTGTAGCTCAGGGGCTTTCCCAGCACAACTACAACAATTTACAACTACAATTCCGACTGTTCCTTGATCCAAGCACGCCCTGTATTTGCCATGCACCCTTTGAGATTGCAGCCCACCCCGTACTTTGCCGAGGCCTTCTAACCTAAAAAACCGCCCAGTCCACGCCACACAGCCTCCGCTACCCGTGTAGCCGCCAGCTGAGTGTAGTGAACTCCTGACCTATTCAGCGGAACCCGAAACCCCACCACCCTATGGCGCAAGTCAAGGAATCTGCAGCCAAGACGGTCGCAAAACCGTCTGAGCCTCTGATTCAGACCCTCCATCCGGCTCTGCACCAAAGGTCCGCAGTCGGTTCTGTCAACGATGCTGCAGATGGTGAGCTCTGCCTTCATCTCGTAAGCAAGACCGGCAGCCTTCACCAAATCAGATAGCCGCTGGAATCCAGAGAGAATTTCCTCAGATCCAAAGCGACACACATTAGTGCCGACATGTGCCACCACCTGCAGCTGGCTGCACCCTGTGATTTGTTAATATGAAAAAAAAATCGAGATTTGAGCAGTTATTATTTCGTAGACAAAAATCTGAAAGCGAACAAAATTCTACCGATTTTTCTAGCACGCTGGAACATTCTGCAGCTTCACATTGATCTAGTGCCAAGTGGACAAACAAGCTTAAATTTACAGAATGAGATTTTCATTCTGCAGAGGAGTGTGCGCTGATATGAAACTTCCTGGCAGATTAAAACTGTGTACCAGACCGAGACTCGATATCGCGACCTTTGCCTTTTGCGGGCAAGTGCTCTACCAACTGAAAGGCAAAGGTCCCGAGTTCGAGTCTCGGTCCGGCACACAGTTTTAATCTGCCAGGAAATTTCAAGCTAAATTTGATTTCTACATTTTAGATGAAGATCAGCGTAGTTGTCGCTCAACATGTGCCACTAACTCAGAAATTATTGCAAAGGTGTGTAAAAGAGTCGTGGAGGATAGCCACTGAAACTACGAGAAATTCCTAAACCTGTAGGAATGTCATCTGATTGGGCATATCTCATTTTAACAGTGGAATTGGATATTAGAAAATTATACGGTAGATGGGTGTCGCGAGTCTTAAAGCAGCAGAAGAAACGCATCAGAATGGAAATGTCCGAACAACGTTTGGTCTGTTTTCAGAGCGACCAACAATACTTTTTAGGCCGCGCTAGGCAGCCGTCCGTGGTGTGTGTGTTGTCCTCTTACTGTAAGTTAGTTTAAGTTAGATTAAGTAGTGTGTAAGCCTAGGGACCGATGACCTTAGCAGTTCGGCCCCATAGAACTCACCACAAATTTCCAAATACTTTTTCGGTCCATTGGTATACTCCAGAGACGAAACGACAGTCGAATCGGAGATACTGTTGATAGCTTATCCTCCCATATGTCAATCTGACACAACTTCTACGCTAACCTCCTGCACGAAATAAAGCTAAAGATACTCGAAAAAAAGAAAGATATGCCATCACAATTTCGGAAAAAACGTAAAGGCAGAACAAAGGTGGTTGATAGTGGAAGCAGGAGTGAAGGAAAATCAAGACACGTTCACTGGATTTGTCGACGTGGAAAAAGTGTTCGACAGTGTAAAGTGACCCAAGATGTTCGAAAATCTAAGGAAAATAGGGGCAAGCTATAGGGAAGGATCGGTAATATACAATAAGTACGACAACGAAGAGAGAACAATAAGACTGGAAGAAAGAAGTGCTCGCATTAAAAAGGGCGTAAGACAGGAAAGCAGTCTTTCGTTTCCACTGTTCCATGTACACAACGAAGAAGCAATGACGGAAATAAAAGAGGAGTTCAAGAGCGGAATTAAACTCCAAGGTGAAAGGGTATCAGTGATAAGATTCGCTGATGACGTTGCTACCCTCAGTGAAACCGAAGAAGAATTACAGGATTTGTCGAGTGAGTATAGAGTATTGAGTGTGAATAAATCGAAGAGAAGCGGAAATAATGAGAAGTAGCAGAAATGAGAACAGCGAGAAATTTAAACATCAGAATTGGCGTTAACGAACTAGACGCAGTTAAGTAAAATTGCAAGGCATCCCAGATATGGTCAGTAATGTTCATGTCTTGGGCTTTGGTGGCTAACGGAAGTGTTTAAACTCAGACAAGTGTTCCTGGAGCCATTGTGTAGCATTTCTGAACCTGTGGGTTGTCGCATTGTCCTGCTGGAATTGACCACGTCCGCAGGAATTCAGAATCGACATAAATGGATGCAGGTGATCAGGCAGGATGCTTACGTACGTGTCACCTGTCAGAGTCGTATCTAGACGTATCAGGGGTCCCATATCGCTCCAACTGCACACGCCCCGGAACATTACAGAGCCTCCACCAGCTTGAACAGTCTCCTGCTTAGAAGAAGAATCCATGGATTCATGAGGTTGTCTCCACACAATCTGAAACTAGATTTGTCCGACCAGGCAAGCCGTAAGGCTTCGTGTCGCGCAGTCATCAAGGGTACACGAGTGGGCCTTCGGCACAAAAAGTCCATATCGAGATGTTTCATGGAATGGTTCGCACCCTGACACTTGTTGATGACCCAGCAATGAAATCTGCAGCAATTTGCGGAAGGGCTGCACCTCTGTCACGTTGAACGATTTTCTTCAATCGACGGTGGGGCTGCGCTTCTGTCACGTTGAACGATTTTCTTCAATCGACGGTGGCCCCGTTCTTGCAGGATCTTTTTCCGACCACAGCGATGTCGGAGATTTGATGTTTTACCGGAGTCCTGACATTCACGGTGAACTCGTGAATTGTTCGTACGCATAAATCCCAACTTAATCGCTACCTCAGAGATGCTATGTCCCATCGCCCATGCGCCGACTATAACACCACCTTCAGACTCACTTAACTCTTCATAAGCTGCTGTTGTAGCAGCAGTAACCGATCTCACAACTGTGGCCGACACTTTTTGTCTTATATATGGATTGCCGACCGCAGCGCCGTATTCCGCTTCTTTGTTTATCTCTGTATTTCAGTACGCCTGCCTATACCACCTTCCATGGCGCTTCAGTGTATTTTCTTTAATTTTTATACAGAGCCAGCCTCGTGAGCATATATTTTCCTTTAATAGCCTGCGTCAGGAAGAAGAAAGTTATCACACAATCCATAGTTATTCAATGCACTGTGAGACCATTGTGGAAATTTTATTGATGCTCACTGATCTTGAAATGACCTGTTACTAATACAGACAAAAGTATAAAAATGTTTCTCTTCTTTTTCTAAGAACACACCATCACTGGCTCTTGTTTTGTCATTCTTCGGTAAGCTATCGTAGTACAAAGCCGTGCTACACAGGGTTTTCCATTGATAGTGACTGGGCCAAATATCTCACGAAATAACCGTCAGACGAAAAAACTACAAAGAACGAAACTCGTCTAGCTAGAAGGGGCAAACCAGATGGCGCTATGCTTGGCCCGCTAGATGGTGCTGCCATATGTCAAACGGATAAGTAAGTAAGTAATGGCTCTGAGCACCATGGGACTTAACATCTATGGTCATCAGTCCCCTAGAACTTAGAACTGCTTAAATCTAACTAACCTAAGGACAGCACACAACACCCAGTCATCACGAGGCAGAGAAAATCCCTGACCACACCGGGAATCGAACCCGGGAACCCGGGAGTGGGAAGCGAGAACGCTACCGCACGACCAAGAGCTGCGGACGTCAAACGGATATCAACTGCGTTTTTTAAATAGGAACCTCCATATTCGTGTAGTATGTGAATGTTTCAGTTGGACCACTTTTATCACTTTGTGATAGATGGCGCTGTAATAGCCACAAGCGTATAAGTACGTGGTATCACGTAACATTCCGCCTGTGCGGACGGTATTTGCTTCGTGATACATTACCCTTGTTAAAATGTACAGTTTACCAATTGCGGAAAAGGTCGATATCGTGTTGATGTATGATTATTGTCATGAAAATGCCCAACTGGCGTGTGCTATGTATGGTGCTCGGTATCCTGGACGACATCATCAAAGTGTCTGGACCGTTCGCCGGATAATTACGTTATTTAAGGAAACTGGAAGTGTTCAGCCACATGTGAAACGCCAACCACGACCTGCAACAAATGATGATGCCCAAGTAGGTGTTTTAGGTGCTGTCGCGGCTAATCCGCACATCAATAGTGACAAATTACGCGAGAATCGGGAATCTCAAAAACATCGGTGTTCAGAATGGCCGGCCGCGGTGGTCTAGCGGTTCTAGGCGCGCAGTCCGGAACCGCGCGACTGCTACGGTCGCAGGTTCGAATCCTGCCTCGGGCATGGATGTCTGTGATGTCCTTAGGTTAGTTAGGTTTAAGTAGTTCTAAGTTCTAGGGGACTGATGACCACAGATGTTAAGTCCCATAGTGCTCAGAGCCATTTGAACCAGCCATTTGTTGAGAATGCTACAACAACATCGATTGCACCCGTACCATATTTCTATGCACCAGGAATTGCATGGCGACCACTTTGAACGTCGTGTACAGTTCTGGCACTGGGCACAAGAGAAATTACGGGACGATGACAGATTTTTTGCACGCGTTCTATTTAGCGACGAAGCGCCACTCACTAACAGCGGTAACGTAAACCGGCATAATACGCACTATTGGGCAACGGAAAATCCACGATGGCTGCGACAAGTGGAACATCATCGACCTTGACGGGTTAATGTATGGTACGGCATTATCGGAGGGACGGACATTGGCCCCCATTTTATCGATGGCAATCTAAATGGTGCATGGTATGCTGCTTTCCTACGTAATGTTCTACCGATGTTACTACAAGATGTTTCACTGCATGACAGAATGGCGATGTACTTCCATGACAGGTGGATTGGTCGTCAAAGCACCATACCATGGCCCGCACGTTCACCGTATCTGACGTCCCCGGATTTCCTTCTGTGGGGAAAGCTGAAGGATATTTGCTATCGTGATGCACCGACAACGCCTGACAACATGCGTCAGCACACTGTCAATGCATGTGCGAACATTACGAAAGGCGAACTACTCGCTGTTGAAGTTGACGGACATCGTTTTGAGCATTTATTGCATTAATGTGGTGTTCACAGGTAATCACGCTGTAACAGCATGCGTTCTCAGAAATGATAAGTTCACAAAGGTACATGTATCATATTAGAACAACCGAAATAAAATGTTCAAACGTACCTACGTTCTGCATTTTAATTTAAAAAACCTACCTGTGACCAACTATTCGTCTAAAATTGTGAGCCATATTTTTGTGACTATTGCAGCGCTATTCCTCACAAAGTGAAAAAAGTGGTCCAACTAAAACATTCATATTTCTTTACGTACTACATGAATATGTAATAAAAAATGGGGGTTTCTATTTTAAAAAACGCAGTTGATATCCGTTTGATCTACGGCAGCGCCATCTAGCGGCCAAGCATAGCGCCATCTGGGTTCCCCCTTCAAGCTAGACAAGTTTCGTTCTTTGTAGTTTTTTCGTCTCACGGTTATTTCGTGAGATATTTGGCCCGGTCACGATCAATGGACCACCCTGTATAATTAATGTTTAAAATTCAGTGTTTGCTGAGTTAAAGTAATTAAATGTGATATCAGCTTGAAACTACTGTAATTATTTTAAGTTACCTACACCTAGCGTGGATAATTACCTGACTTTCGCTGTTTCGTAATATGTTTCACACCGCATACTGCGTTGAGGTATTAATTTCCCTTTGCTCATAGCAATTAGTGTTCCTCAGATTAACGTATCTTGCATTCATTTCTTGCAAGAGATGTTACGAATTATCTGGTCATTAGTCTTCGAACGATGCTGCCATCTCAGACACCGGCCCCAGTTATAACAATTAGATGGTCCACCACCTTAAAATGGTATGTTATCCCCCCGAGGAATCAGAAAATTAAAAAAGAAAATAAAATAAAGAGTTAAAGGGTCATTTTATGGCTGCCAAAGTGAGCCCACGAAAAATAATTGTATGTGTATTACATGTTTGTCTTTTTCTGTTTCATGTATTTCATCCGAAAAACCGTTGAGTGTGTTTCATGTATTTTATCCAAAAAAACATTGGTAGTACCAGTTCTGCTCAGCGAAGCAGAACATCAAGCAGTTGTAAAACACTATGAAAGACGGAATTTCATTTCTGGGGCAAAAAGAAAATTTGTGTTACCATACAACATTGTAAATAAACGGTAATAAACGCCAACGCTTTTCGCCTGTTTTATGTGTTTTTACAGCTTTCTCAACTGTTTGGCTGGGTAACTCATGACTCATTTCGTATTTTGGACAGTAAATTTTCATTAGTTGTAAAACAATTCAGAACACTGTTAAAATAAATCGTCAGACACTGCAGTTTTTACGTTGCGCAGCGGAAAAATCTAGTGCTTGCCGTTCTAATCTTTTGTTTCGCGTGCGTCCATCTTGTCCGTATGACTTACGTAGTAATTATTGCAGTGCTTACTTGTTGCAAGTGTTAACTGAGATCTTGTGACTAGCGTTTAAATATTACAGTATTCTGGAAACTGAATTATGACAAAAATCTGGAAACCGACAATGATGGAGACGGATCCATAGACTGAAAATCATATCCTTATCGTCGGCGGCAGTGTTGCCGGTCTGACAGTGGGAAGGACAGATTCAGATGCAAATGTTTCAGAGGCTGAAATTGTATGTGTCAGCGATGTTTTTGAGGAGGCAGTCGTACAACCGTCAATTAGCGTGGAGTAGTGTATGGGAGCACGTTAGGTGCAGTTGGGGGATATTTTATGACCATTCTTTTGTGAGTCCACTTTCCTTCAAGGAAATAAGCAAATGAATGGATAACGAAAACATGCAAAATACTGTTAAATGATCAAAAAGAATAGGCAACAAAAACCGCCATTCATAGCTAAAATAATCTTGGTAGAATAATAATTTGGGACACAAAAAAAGCGTTAAACAGAGGGCAGGCGTGTGGATGCGGTGCGCAGTGGCAGGATCTGTACTGCAGAGTTCCAAAATTAATCGATAAAAAAACTTTGAGCAAAATGTTTTCACAAAACTTGTAATAAATGGATGAAATAACAGAATATCGAAGGAAAATTTTCAGTCACATATTTAAATTATGGAACCAGAAGTTCTAGGTCAAGAAATTCATTATCGTTATTTTTAAGTTTCTTCATTCCTTCGTATCTCAGTTTGAGGAATACGTATTGGTGGAAGGAGAAAAGAATATATAAGATTTGCTGATGACATGGTATTAGTGGCAGAAAGTGAGCGGGCAGTGAATAACATGCTGAAAGATCTGAATGAAGCTTGTGTGGAATATGGGATGCAAATAAACACAGAAAAAACAACAAAGAGTATGGTCATCTGTACAAGACGTAAACTGTCCCATATTAAACCAAGACAATCTACCATTAGCCAAGTAAGTGCATTTAAATATCTCGGAAGCACAATAACGGAAGACTTGAGATGTCACCAGCAGGTGAAAACTCGAATTTCCATAGCGAAGGAGGCATTCAACAGAAAGAGGAGACTCTTACGTGGCAAATTAGATAAAGGACTACGGAAAAGGCTTGGCAAATGTTTTGTCTGGAGTGTAGCACTATATGGGGCAGAAACATGGACGCTGAGACGAGAGAATTAAAAAAGGTTAGAAGCATTTGAGATGTGGATGTGGACGAGAATGGTGAAAATAAGCTGGATGGAAAGAGTGAGTAATGAAAGAGTATTGGAAAGGGTTGGTGAGAGAAGATGTATGCTGAAGGTTGTAAGAGAAAGGAAAAAGAACTGGTTGGGACACTCATTGAGAAGGGAGTGCTTGCTAGCAGATGCTTTGGAAAGATTGGTTCGTGGGAGAAGACTGAGAGGAAGAAGGAGATACAAGATGATAGACGAGATAACGGGGAAGAGGAAATTACGCAGACGTGAAGAGGATGGCAGAAGACCGGATAGCCTGGAGAATTACCATGTGAAAACCTGCCGTTTGGCAGAACACTGATGATGATTGTGACAAAATAATCAAACTCATTATTGACCTCCATACAGATTTCTTCTTCATATCTAGTATTCAAATATTCATATTTAGTATTACTGTACAACACATTTACTTGTGGTTCACTAAGTTCCTTAAACAAATTACACCTGCTTGTTTTGTTAAACTTCTTCACTAGCACACACATTTATACAGAAAAAAAAAGTTTTTGATAACGTAAAAAAGTTAGTTATAAATGAAGAAAGTCTAAAAATAACGAGTTCTTGATTTGGATGATTTTATTGTAAACAAACTATCAAGTTCTCTAATTTATATATATATATATATATATATATATATATATATATATGTTTTAAGAAAGAAAATTATTTGAATGAGAAAGAGGAAATATTTGCAACTACAAATTGTTTTAAAAAAGAATTATGCTGGTAAACTCTAGAGAAAAAATAGAAATACAAAAACTTTCTTATTCGCATAAATAACAGGAAAACATTTATGCAAACTAATAGAAAACTTAAGAGGAGAGACGAAACAAAATCTGGGTCCCATATATTAATATTTTATTCAAGAAATGTCAGGTAAAGAATTAAAAGAAGCAGTGGAGCGTTACATATATTTAGTAAAGCCGTATATATATATATATATATATATATATATATATATATATATATATATATAAGGTATATGTATGTATCAAAGTGCTACACTCCACGTAAGTCTGCGGCTGATATTTAGGCTCAATGCAGCAAATGCTGCATTGTAATTACCAGTATTCTTGAAATAATTCTCTGATTTCTCTTTAATTATTCGATCATTTGAACTGAGTCCTTGATACAATGCACTGAAAAATTTTGTGTTAACGATCGTAAATTAACTTGTTCCTTCTGACAACAAGATGTGGACGCCATCTTATCACGTAAAGTAGCCTCAGATGCAGAGTGTTTTACAGTAAAAAATCTGGACTGTAAACTCATCAGACCGCAGTTGTCACTCTCAGAGTGATTTGGAATTATGTTTAGCGGACGTTTAAACGCACCTTCCAAAATAGCAACAGAAATATCATCATCAACGTCCACCATATTCCTGTTACTTTGTCTGCTCAAAAATTGCGTGTCTCTAGCTCTTTGTCTTTCAGTCCGACCCGTTAGTGTTCTTTTGCGAGCCATAGTCTAAAAATATATACACTCCTGGAAATTGAAATAAGAACACCGTGAATTCATTGTCCCAGGAAGGGGAAACTTTATTGACACATTCCTGGGGTCAGATACATCACATGATCACACTGACAGAACCACAGGCACATAGACACAGGCAACAGAGCATGCACAATGTCGGCACTAGTACAGTGTATATCCACCTTTCGCAGCAATGCAGGCTGCTATTCTCCCATGGAGACGATCGTAGAGATGCTGGATGTAGTCCTGTGGAACGGCTTGCCATGCCATTTCCACCTGGCGCCTCAGTTGGACCAGCGTTCGTGCTGGACGTGCAGACCACGTGAGACGACGCTTCATCCAGTCCCAAACATGCTCAATGGGGGACAGATCCGGAGATCTTGCTGGCCAGGGTAGTTGACTTACACCTTCTAGAGCACGTTGGGTGGCACGGGATACATGCGGACGTGCATTGTCCTGTTGGAACAGCAAGTTCCCTTGCCGGTCTAGGAATGGTAGAACGATGGGTTCGATGACGGTTTGGATGTACCGTGCACTATTCAGTGTCCCCTCGACGATCACCAGTGGTGTACGGCCAGTGTAGGAGATCGCTCCCCACACCATGATGCCGGGTGTTGGCCCTGTGTGCCTCGGTCGTATGCAGTCCTGATTGTGGCGCTCACCTGCACGGCGCCAAACACGCATACGACCATCATTGGCACCAAGGCAGAAGCGACTCTCATCGCTGAAGACGACACGTCTCCATTCGTCCCTCCATTCACGCCTGTCGCGACACCACTGGAGGCGGGCTGCACGATGTTGGGGCGTGAGCGGAAGACGGCCTAACGGTGTGCGGGACCGTAGCCCAGCTTCATGGAGACGGTTGCGAATGGTCCTCGCCGATACCCCAGGAGCAACAGTGTCCCTAATTTGCTGGGAAGTGGCGGTGCGGTCCCCTACGGCACTGCGTAGGATCCTACGGGCTTGGCGTGCATCCGTGCGTCGCTGCGGTCCGGTCCCAGGTCGACGGGCACGTGCACCTTCCGCCGACCACTGGCGACAACATCGATGTACTGTGGAGACCTCACGCCCCACGTGTTGAGCAATTCGGCGGTACGTCCACCCGGCCTCCCGCTTGCCCACTATACGCCCTCGCTCAAAGTCCGTCAACTGCACATACGGTTCACGTCCACGCTGTCGCGGCATGCTACCAGTGTTAAAGACTGCGATGGAGCTCCGTATGCCACGGCAAACTGGCTGACACTGACGGCGGCGGTGCACAAATGCTGCGCAGCTAGCGCCATTCGACGGCCAACACCGCGGTTCCTGGTGTGTCCGCTGTGCCGTGCGTGTGATCATTGCTTGTACAGCCCTCTCGCAGTGTCCGGAGCAAGTATGGTGGGTCTGACACACCGGTGTCAATGTGTTCTTTTTTCCATTTCCAGGAGTGTAGTTTCCGGATAATTGTGGAAGTCCTAGCTATTCAAAATGAAGAAACTGAAAATTAACAGCAATTAAGATTTTGTGGTGACATCGGCAAACTAATACGTAGTTCTGTTCACTCTTAGACGAAAGTAAGGGAAAAAATGTGCGACGGCCGGAGTGACCGAGCGTTTCTAGGCACTACAGTCTGGAGCCGCGCCACCGGTACGGTCGCAGGTTCGAATCCTGCCTCGGGCATGGATGTGTGTGATGTCCTTAGGTTAGTTAGGTTTGAGTAGTTCTAAGTTCTAGGGGACTGATGACCTCAGATGTTAAGTCCCATAGTGCTCTGAGCCATTTGAACCATTTGAAAAAATGTCCCTAATAAACAACGTTTGTTGCCCCCGACGGCTCCATTAACAAATTCCGTTTTGCACTGCTCACAACATCAACGACGTATTAGTCGTGGCATTGTAGCTGGCCATTGTGGGTGTGCTGCTGCAAATGAACCGTCTGCAACATTTAAATACGAAGGTGCCTAGAGTGCGATTTCACTAAACCTTGTCACTTTTCTCTGTCACTTGTGCCACAGCACCACATGCAGATCAGCACGTGTGGCAGAAACCGGTAGCAACGGGAGACACAGGACAACGTTTCTTATCTACGACTACTTTCTTTTACCGCTCTTAATGCCTGTTTACACCTGATTTTTTGTGCACATCTGTACAGAATTCCTTTCGAATTATATAAGTTCCAATGGCCTCCTTGCATTATTAATTTTAAAAATTTGTACTTCAATTTCCGGTGTTCACTTATTAATACACTACTGGCCATTAAAATTGCTACACCACGAAGACGACGTACTACAGACGCGAAATTTAACCGACAGGAAGAAGATGCTGTGATACGCAAATGATTAGCTTTTCAGAGGTTGGCGCCGGCGGCGACACCTACAACGTGCTGACATGAGGAAAGTTTCCAACCGATTTCTCATACACAAACAGCACTTGACCGGCGTTGCCTGGTGAAACGTTGTTGTGATGCCTCGTGTGAGGAGGAGAAAAGCGTACCATCACGTTTCCGACTTTGATAAAGGTCGGATTGTAGCCTATAGCGACATTGCAGCTCGCGTTGGTCGAGATCCAATGACTGTTAGCAGAATATGGAATCGGAGGGTTCAGGAGGGTAATACGGAACGATATGCTGGATCCCAACGGCCTCGTATCACTAGCAGTCGAGATGACAGGTATCTTATCCGCATGGCTTTAACGGATCGTGCAGCCACGTCTCGATCCCTGAGTCAACCATTTGCACGAACAGTTCGACGATGTTTGCAGCAGCATGGACTATCAGCTCGGAGACCATGGCTGTGGTTACTCTTGACGCTGCATCACAGACAGGAGCGCCTGCGATGGTGTACTCAACGACGAACCTGGGTGCACGAATGGCAAAACGTCATTTTTTCGGATGAATGCAGGTTCTGTTTACAGCATCAAGGTGGTCGCATCCGTGTTTGGCGGCATCACGGTGAACGCACATCGTGTATTCGTCATCGCCACACTGGCGTATCACCCGGCGTGATGGTATGGCGTTCCATTGGTTACACGACTCGGTCACCTCTTGTTCACATTGACGGCACTTTCAGCAGTGGATGTTACGTTTCAGATGTGCTACGACCCGTGGCTCTACCCTTCGTTCGATCTCTGAAAAACCCTACATTTCAGCAGGATAATCCACGACCGCATGTTGCAGGTCCTGTACGGGCCTTTCTGGATACAGAAAATGTTCGACTGTTGCCCTGACCAGCACATTCTCCAGATCTCTCACCAATTGAAAACGTCTGGTCAATGGTGGCCGAGCAACTGGCTTGTCACAATACGCCAGTCACTACTCTTGATGAAGTGTGGTATCGTGTTGAAGCTGCACGGGCAGCTGTACATGTACACGCCATACAAGCTTTGTTTGACTCAATGCCCAGGCCTATCAAGGCCGTTATTACGTCCAGAGGTGGTTATTCTGGGTACTGATTTCTCAGGATCTATGCACCCAAATTGCGTGAAAATGTAACCACATGTCAGTTGTAGTATAATATATTTGTCCAATGAATACCCGTTTATCATTTGCATTGCTTCTTGCTGTAGCAATTTTAATGGCCAGTAGCGTAAAAATGCAGCGACTGCGAGGTTATAGACTGAAGCGCCAAATAAACTGGTATACGCATGCATACATTCAAATACTTGTTTCAAATTGTATCGAGGAGATGGATGTGTGCAGGTAAGGAGACAACCTCATGAATCCGTGGACCATGTGTGTCAGCTGGGTGCTAGAGACTCTGTAATGATGTGGGGCGTGTGGAGTTACAGTGATATGGGACCCCTGATAAGTATAGATACGACTCTGACGAGTGACACGTACGTAAGCATGCTGTCTGATCACCTGCATCCATTCATGTCCACTGTGCGTTCTGAGGGACTTTGACAATTCCAGCAGGACAATGCGTCACACGAAATGTCCAGAACTGCTACAGAGTGGCTCCAGGAATAGAGGTTACTCATTTTCGCTGGTCACCAAACTTCAAGACATGAACATTATTGAGCATATCTGGGATCCCTTGCAACGTGCTTACGGATTTATGGACAGCCCTGCAGGATTCATGGTGTCAGTTCCCTCCAGCAATACTTCAGACGTTAGTAGAGACCACAACACGTCGTGTTGCGGCACTTCTGCGTGCTCGCGGGGGCCCTACAAGATATTAGGCAGGTGTACCAGTTTCTTGGCCCTTCAGTGTAATAAAAGTGCAGCTACTGTCAGAGGTCCAGTATGGGCTGTAATTATCACTCGGCGGCGAAACTTAGCAGGTATTCTAGTGCATTATTACAGGACGGAATCAGCCTGGAAAAAAATTTGTTGCACTGTTGGCTGCCAGATGCATTTCTGGCGCTGTACGGCATATCGCCAACGTCTACGGTGCTCATATTGAACAAAATTTGTAAGCGTTGTTTAATAATAAATCAACATTATGGCATTGTTTGACCCTTTTTGGTCATGTCTCATTCCTAATCCATTACATATGGAAACATTCCTAAACGTCTCTCTTGCATTTACGGCCCTAGATTTGCACCTGGTGACCAAAATTGTAGCTATTTCTTTTCCCGCGTACGTCGGTTCCGAATTATAGAAATAGAATATTTAACAACTTTCGCTGCCCTAAAATCCACAATGGTTGCACTTTAATTATAGCTACGAGTTATGAGCGAAAATCTACTCAAATTCCGCCTTAGCCTCACGCACTGTTCAAACTAAATCCCCAACTTCCGTATTCAGAACATAACGTGGCTCGAAGACTTCTTAAGTAATAGAACCCAGTTCGTTTTCCTCGATGGTGAGTGTTCATCGGAGGTGAGGGTATCATCTGGAGTGCCCCAGGGAAGTGTGGTAGGTCCGCTGTTGTTTTCTGTCTACATAAATGATCTTTTGGATAGGGTGGATAGCAATGTGCGGCTGTTTGCTGATGATGCTGTGGTGTACGGGAAGGTGTCGTCGTGAGTGACTGTAGGAGGATACAAGATGACTTGGACAGGATTTGTGATTGGTGTAAAGAATGGCAGCTAACTCTAAATATAGATAAATGTAAATTAATGAACATGAATAGGAAAAAGAATACTGTAATGTTTGAATACACCATTAGTAGTGCAGCGCTTGACACAGTCACGTCGATTAAATATTTGGGCGTAACATTGCAGAGCGATATAAAGTGGGACAAGCATGTAATGGCAGATGTGGGGAAGGCGGATAGTCGTCTTCGGTTCATTGGTAGAATTTTGGGAAGATGTGGTTCATCTGTAAAGGAGACCGCTTATAAAACACTAATGCGACCTATTCTTGAGTACTGCTCGAGCGTTTGGGTTCCCTATCAGGTCGGATTGAGGGAGGACATAGAAGCAATTCAGAGGCGGGCTGCTAGATTTGTTACTGGTAGGTTTGATCATGAAGCGAGTGTTACGTAAATGCTTCAGGAACTCGGGTGGGAGTCTCTGGAGGAAAGGAGGCGTTCTTTTCGGGAATCGCTACTGAGGAAATTTAGAGAGCCAGCATTTGAGGCTGACTGCAGTACAATTTTACTAGCGCCGACTTACATTTCGCGGAAAGACCAGAAAGATAAGATAGGAGAGATTAGGGCTCGTACAGAGGCATATAGGCAGTCATTTTCCCCTCGTTCTTTTTGAGAGTGGAACAGGGAGGGAAGATACTAGTTGTGGTACGAGGTACCCTCCGCCACGCACCGTATAGTGGACTGCGGAATATGTATGTAGGTGTAGATGTAGAATTCCCACTGCATACCGCCCAATACTCTCTGATAAATTCACTCTGTTGATTGACTAATAATGGCGCACTAGGGATAACTGCAAAGAGATCAAAAATTCTAAGCCGATTGTACATTAAAAATAAATTCCACTTACCTGCACAAATCTGACGAGATGTTACATCTCCAACAGTTGTTCGAAGTATCATCCCCACCGTCAGTGCCGGGACTGCATTGTCTTACAGTGTTCTTTCTTGCCCGCTCTAATATCCCCTTTGTCATCTGAATAGATGGAGTCATTGACTGGAGATCCTGTTTAGTGTGGACAGGCGTCTGGTACACAAGACTTTTCACATGGTTCTACAAGAAGAAGTCAAGTGGGGGAGATCAGGTGGAACAGAATGTCATGTGCTTATCCACTGCTCATGAACCTTCAGTTCCAAGTGAGATGTTGGAACTACTTCTGTTGAGGAGTAACAAGTGGATATGTTCCAGGAACCGGGATACGGTACTGATACGTGTATTTTGCTGTCAGAACTATCATATCGATTTTTGCTTACAAGTTTATACCTTTCGACTCGACTCATTTGCAGAAAGGTCGCTTACCTCATTCTGATACAATTATCCTCCTCCATCACCCCCGAAAGTTTTTATCATCATCACGGAATAACCCTGCACATTGCTTCCGCCTGCGTGTAACTCGCGGAAAGACCATGAAGGAAAGATTACAGATATTCCAGACTTTCTTCCCACGGGCTGTTCGTGACGATGACAGGATAGTGAACCAGAGACATTGACATAGAAAATGTCCTCCGTGACACACCATAAGATAGCTTGAGGAATACAGATGTAAATAGAGATGTAGACGATAAGAAGCTCCTTCTGCCACGCACATCACAGTGATTCGCAGAGGAAAAATGTAGAAGTGAGAAGAGAAAGGCGCCATTGCTTTTGAGATGTTCATTTTTAATTCCAGTCTGACTGAAGTACGTAGACTAAAAGTGAACTTTTCTGTGTGGCTACTTTCGGCCAGTCTCAAATGTGGCGCAAGGACTCTTTCGTATTAAGAATAGTGAACACAAAGAGAAAACAACAAAATTACGTTTGCACGCCGTTCTCGACACGTTTGCAAGTGACTACCACGAAAGATACGGCTGGGAAACCCGTCTTTACCGAACCGCAGGAGGATGTGCTAAAGGCTAGTGTGACTCTAACCTATTACAGAGCGTATAAATAGAGGCCGACTTTCCAGGAACTCTGTTTACCAAGTACAGGGAAACACGTTGCACGTCATACAGTAACTAAAGCCGAAAGGAGAAGAGTGTGACCTAGGAAGTCGGGATTAGCATGGAAGGTCCTCTATAATGTCACTTCTTAAACACGATAACTAGTAAATCAATAATTTATTCAAGACCATATTTATAAAAACAGCTAACATACAATCAACACGTGGCCGTCTTAAAACAATCCCTAAAATGACCAATGGCTTCCTTGTCAAACAAGCAGCAAATTAGAATTACTTAATGAAGAATAAACTACAATCTGAAGTAATTTAAAACGGTGGCTCAGATAATTTTTTTTTAGCAATAACACAACCTGCACAATACGTTACACTTAATATAATTCACTGGCAAACCAATTTAAATTTTTTTAACTACATCAGAGATGTTAAATTGTAACACCCCACCTGTCACTTATCTGTTTTTTGGCGTGTGTTCACCCCAGATAATTGACTAACAGATCAACAGAGAGTGCAAAACTGCCGCAATAACAGATAACGCAAAGAAAGTAATAGAGCCCTGTGACTCCTGATTGAACTGTAGTGGCAGTGTTGACATTAATTGATTCAGAATTGATCCCTTTTGCTTAAAAAGGGGTGCACATTAATGTTATATTCAGATATTGAGCACCAGATGCAAATGTTTAACATTAAATTAAATAAGAAAGTGACTTGGGATTTCAGCTACTTGATTGAAAACAGATCCAGTCGATTAGCACAAATTTATTTTAACTCACGACCTTCAGTCATCACATTACATGAATCTCCTAACAGGCAGTGGGAATAAATTGCGTTTACGTGGAGTAAAGCGCGATAAATCATAATTAATTTCTATCGACTGACCCAGGCGTAATGCGAAATGCGAAATGCGAGAAGAGTTCTACAATACACGGCCTATGAAACCCTCGTGGAAACATTGCTGGTGTGATCCAACAAATTAATCGGTGGCCTAACTCAAGCCGGAGCGGGCGCAACCTCACCGAATACAGCGTGGCGGGGCGTCGTCGTTGTGAGGACGTCGGCCGACCTCGTGGTGCTGCAAGGCTGCGCTCGTCTATTCACTCCTAGCTATCTTGCTCAGTACATAGCTGAACCAAAACTTTCTATCTCCAAGCTCAATCGTTCCGTTTGTTAAGTCCTAAACTGCAGAGATGCTCACTCTCTCTTAGGCAAGCTGAGTAAAGAACGCCACGTCCGCACTCTAGGCAAGCTGGGAACGGAAGACCTCTACCGAGACTTCTTCCAGTCCGCTCTTTGCCTCGGTTTCCCCTCCAGCAAAATCACTTACGCCAATTGCAGCACAAGTCGCGTTAATTATGCGTCGCTTCCCAGTGCCGACCAATGTCTGCTCTGGGATGTGAACAAATTCCCACAAAATTTCCCTTCCTCTCAGCTTCTGCTATTTATCTCCTCCCAGGCCACCCATCAAGGTTATCGTCTGCATAAAACACCAATTTTTCCGAAATTCCTAACTCCCAGGAGAGTACTTCAAATTCCTCGGTCCTACATTCCCATCGGAGGCCGGCGTATTTCATTCTGTCGCTCTTCACCTGATTTACTTCAGACTCTGTGGACCGTGAATTCAGTGTGAAGTTGCTATAGTCACGAACACACATATTCTGACCTCTATTGACCGCTCCACTGTAGCTTTGCGCGGCTTTCTCGTATGTTTAACTGAAAACGGGTTGACGGACATTTATCAACAGGCGTACCGTTTTCCATCTCCTTCCCGGTACACCAGCATGGGGTCAACCACCCCCTCACTGTCACTCATCTTAAGGCGGCTGGAGGCCGCACACCGCTTTGTCAGAGCTTCAGCCGCCCTAAGCTGCCTATTGTCGCTTCCCTCCGCCGATCCCCAGCCGGCCGCGGTCAACTCTGAATACTTCCCTGGGATAAACTAGCCTCCAGTAAATCGACACGTTTCCACAAAGTTTTCACGTCGCGTGAATGACTTTAAAACCATCACCGACATTAATTATTCCAGTACGTCTATACTACACCCTCTACAAGATGCACTGTGCCTTGTCAGTCATTTTGTTCAGCCCTACTGTCCGCTCAACGTGAGTTCAGTGATCTTTAATGACTTCATGTAAGGGGCATAGTTCTTGCCATCTTACAAAATGTTTATCAAATAAGCAGTGACGCCAGGCTGCGCTGGGCAAAAGGTGACTTAACTTAAAATGCAGGAAGCAGCAGACGAGCTGACCAAAACAACACCTAAACGACGGGGCCCAACCGGGAGTCACTTCCCATCAGACGACACGTCACCGCTTCTGTGCACAGAAACACAACGTGGCGCCGGTCCCACACATCCCAACTCACAGAAAAACTGGAACACAAACAGACCACAGACAACACTGCAAACACCAAGCAAACATCAATCAGTATAAGTTAAGAACAGCCAGCCGGGGTGGCCGGCGGTTCTAGGCGCTACACTCTGGAACCGCGCGACCGCTATGGTCGCAGGATCGAATCCTGCCTCGGGCATGGATGTGTGTGATGTCCTTAGGTTAGTTACGTTTAGGTAGTTCTAGGGGACTAATGACCTCAGAAGTTAAGTCCCATAGTGCTCAGAGCCATTTGAGCCAGTTAAGAACCAATAAATGATACACTACTGGCCATTAAAATTGCTACACCAAGAAGAAATGCAGATGATAAACGGGTATTCATTGGACAAATATATTATACTACAACTGACATGTGATTACATTTTCGCACAATCTGGGTTCATAGATCCTGAGAAACCAGTACCCAGAACCAATTTGGGTTCATAGATCCTAAGAAACCAGTACCCAGAACAACCACCCCTGGCCGTAATAACGGCCTTGATACGCCTGGGCATTGAGTCAAACAGAGCTTGGATGGCGTGTACAGGTACAGCAGCCCGTGCAGCTTCAACTCGATACCACAGTTCGTCAAGATAGTGACTGTCGTATTGTGACGAGGCAGTTCCTCGGATACCATTGACCAGACGTTTTCAGTTGCTGAGAGATCTGGAGAATGTGCTGGCCAGGGCAGCAGCCAAACATTTTCTGTATCCAGAAAGGCCCGCACAGGACCTGCAACATGCGGTCGTGCATTATCCTGCTGAAATGTAGGGTTTCCCAGGGACCCAATCAAGGGTAGAGCCAAAGGTCACAACAACTCTGAGTAACGTCCACTGTTCAAAGTGCCGTCAATGCGAACAAGAGGTGACCGGGACGTGTAACCAATGGCACCCCGTAGCATCACACCGGGTGATACGCCAGTATGGCGATGACAAATACACGCTTCCATTGTGCGTTCACCGCGATGTCGCCAAACACGGATGCGACCATCATGATGCTGTAAACAAAACCTGGATTCATCCGAAAAAAATGACATTTTGCCATTCGTGCACCCAGATTCGTCGTTGAATACACCATCGCAGGCGCTCTTGTCTGTGATGCAGCGTCAAGGGTAACCGCAGCCATGGTCTCCGAGCTGATAGTCCATGCTACCGCAGACGTCGTCGAACTGTTCCTGCACATGGTTGTTGTCTTGCAAACCTCCCCATCTGTTGACTCAGGGATCGAGACGTGGCTGCACGATCCGTTACAGCCATGCGGATAAGATGCCTGTCATCTCGACTGCTAGTGACACGAGGCCGTTGGGATCCAGCACGGCGTTCCGTATTACCCTCCTGAACCCACCGATTCCATATTCTGCTAACAGTCATTGGATCTCGACCGACGCGAGCAGCAATGTCGCGATACGATAAACCGCAATTGCGATAGGCTGCAATCCGACCTTTATCAAAGTCGGAAACGTGATAGTACACATTTCTCCTCCTTACACGAGGCACCACAACAACGTTTTACCAGGCAACGCCGGTGAACTGCTTTTTGTGTATGAGAAATCGGTTGGAAACTTTCCTCGTGTCAGCACGTTGTAGCTGTCGCCACCGGCGCCAACCTTGTGTGAATGCTCTGAAAAGCTAATCATTTTGCATATCACAGCATTTTCTTCCTTTGAGATAAATTTCGCGTCTGTAGCATGCCATCTTCGTGGTGTAGCAATTTTAATGTCCAGTAGTGTATAAAGTGTTTACTTACGACGACGGGTGCAGTTTAAAGACCTTAGATTTAAGGTTCAAAGATGTTACAAATTCAGAAAAATTAGACATTACATATTATGAAAATGAAATTATTACATGATTATATAACCAGACTGCCAATTATAACATAAAAATGGTTGCTGGCCAATTATATAATGTAAACCAATTTCCAAATACCACTTTTGGTTGGTTACGTAAGTCCGCAGCTCGTGGTCGTGCGGTCGCGTTCTCGCTTCCCACGCCCGGGTTCCCGGGTTCGATTCCCGGCGGGGTCAGGGATTTTCTCTGCCTCGTGATGACTGGGTGTTGTGTGACGTCCTTAGGTTAGTTAGGTTTAAGTAGTTCTAAGTTCTAGGGGACTGATGACCATAGATGTTAAGTCCCATAGTGGCCAGAGCCATTTGGTTGGTTACGTAAACACTCCAAAATCGATTCCGGAAATCCGTTTCTTGCTGCCTGTTTTCCACTTCCACGACCGATTTCCGCTACGATGTAAACGAACAACTGTTATTGAAACGTCTTATGCTGTCAGATCACGACCTAATTTAAACACTTTCATCTAATGTAGACGGAGTGATTTTTTGCACTGTGATGGAGGCGTAGAAGCATGATACTCCTAGTATTTAATTTAAGAGGAATAGCGACTGTGCCGACAAAGCCAGAAGCTGGAACATCTGGCTTCTAGACGCCATATTCGATTGGGCTAACAAATCCGATTCAAGCCTTAACACGTAAAGACGACAGCGAAAACAGGATTTCCGTAATTCGGCTATCATCTTCCGGAAGATGTGACGCTTGAAAAGGTAGTGGTAGTTACTCTTTCAGCAACGAAATCTGTCCCTTACATGCAGCGACATAGCTCAACAATACTGCCGCCAGGGAAAACCCCGGTGCCAGAGAAGTTCGTTTTGGTGCCAACTGTTACGTGAGGCAGGGAAGTCAAGGCGTAGTGGGGAGGCGTGGCCGAATGTCACACGTGGTTGAACGACACACGCCTGTGTGCCGTCAGGAGTTCGACAAATCTGTTAAGGGAGGAGGACTGAGAAGTCACCAATACTAGAAGCGAGTCGTTAGCAAAGATCGGTAGAAGCAATGTTTACTTCATGAAAGTAATAACAAGCCGAAATTAGAGTGAACGTGAGTACGTGTTGTAAGTTCCCCACTGTGTGTTTCTGTATGAAATTTAGCCCACATTTACGTTCCACTCTAGAAAAGGCCTACGTTTTACCACAACAATGTATCCACACATTGTTATTCAACTTGAAATTCCTAGCTGCATGGTATAAGGCGTCATGTCATGGTCCGCGCGGCTTCCCCCGTCGGAGGTTCGAGACCTCCCTCGGGCATGGGTGTGTGCGTGTTGTCCTTAGCGTAAATTAGTTTAAGTAAGATTAAGTAGTGTGTGAGCTTAGGGACCGATTACCTAAGCAGTTTGGTCCCACAAAATTCACATTTTTTTTTTAAATTCCTACGCCAACCTTTGACTAAACACAACCTAAATCTAAATGGACTGTAAGTGGTCTGAACACAGCTTGTCTTTATATTAACTGCGCAAGTGAAGTAAAACAATTATCTGGCCCTAATCAAAATTTCCACTTATCTCGCGTCTTGACTACATTGTTGCGGATTTCTCAAAAGAACAACAGCAAGTAGACAGCGGCTAAGCGAGATTTGTATTTTTAAATAAAATTTCCAAACAATATTCAAACTGTTGCATACCACATGGTGCAATGTGGTAATGCGTAATGATAAACCACCTTTAAACAGTGAGATGGGGAGAAATGATGTTTCAGGACAACGATTTTAGAATGAAGCATGTTTTCGAAAAGACAGAGTAAAACTTCACGTGATCTTGACAAATAACACTGGTCTGCACAATAGTATGTTTAACAATGTGGACAGTTATTTAAAAAGGCTACTATGTGAACACAGAATTTCTATAAAAACAAAACAGCGCCGGCCGAAGTGGCCGTGCGGTTAAAGGCGCTGCAGTCTGGAACCGCAGGACCGCTACGGTCGCAGGTTCGAATCCTGCCTCGGGCATGGATGTTTGTGATGTCCTTAGGTTAGTTAGGTTTAACTAGTTCTAAGTTCTAGGGGACTAATGACCTCAGAAGTTGAGTCCCATAGTGCTCAGAGCCATTTGAACCATTTGAACCAAAACAGCGTAATCAGTTAATAAGTTAATGAATGACTCCTTCTCTCAGCTCTGAACAAGTGAACAAAGCTAATTAGGTACCAATAGTCATCTGACAAACTAGCTACACAGGCAGGTTACCCTCCATTCAGAGGCTGCTGCACGCAGCGAGTATAATTTAGATTTGTAAATAGTAGATTTCAGCTATCAGTCGTCCTTTGGAATTTTTATTGGCAGATCTAGATTTCAGCTAGAAACTAGCCTTTCTCAATGTACTATCATTTTTTGGTCAGTTCATGTAATGCCTGTTGGTCTGGCGTTGTACACACTTCATTGAATACTGTGTACCAACAGCATTACATGCATGGACCAAAAAAGGATAGTGCATTGAGAAAGGCTAGTTTCTAGCTGAAATCTAGATCTGCCAATAAAAATTCCAAATAGCTACACAGTGCTACAACCTTACCTCAAACTTCTTCTCTTAAAAAATGCTACATTATTCAAAATTTTATTCATTTTGCCTTTCAATATATGCATCATATTCATCCGTTACAATAGATCATTCTTCAACTGACAGATACAACCACAAGACAACACAGCACCACAGAATACGTCCATCACCTACCACGCTGCAGCTAAGAACGTATGAGGCTGCGCAGAGGCAAAGACTGGCCCACAACAAGATCAAACATTGTGTAACAGTAACGTGATTTGCTCTATCTCTCTCACGTACGCATCGATAAGCTACAAAAATGAAAATGACACGCTCACCTTACACTGTGGGCAGCAACTTTAGGAACGGGTACATTTTTATAACATATATGAATTTTTTTTTTCGCTATCCGATTTTGGTTAAATACAGCATAGAATGAGATTTTCACTCTGGAGCGGAGTGTGTGCTGATATGAAACTTCCTGGCAGGTTAAAATGGTACCGGACCGAGACTCGAACTCGGAACCTTTGCCTTTCGCGGGCAAGTGCTCTACCATCTGAGCTATCCAAGTACGACTCACACCCCGTCCTCACACCTTTAGTTCCGCCAGTACCTCGTTCCTACTTACCAAACTTCACAGACGCTCTTCTGCGAAGCTAGCAGAACTAGCACTCCTGGAAGAAAGGTCATTGCGGAGACATGGCTTAGCTACAACGTCCCGAGTTCGAGTCTCGGTCCGGCACACAGTTTTCATCTGCCAGGAAGTTTAAATATAGCCTACATGGCGCCCACAGCTAGGCTGAAGTTACCAGTCACAATGCTTTCAAAATCTATCTAGCAATTTTGGAGTTTAGCGTGTTCAAAGATAAAGAGACAAGTCGGTCTTACAGATTTATTTTTAGTTTTCCCCTAAATTCTCTATAAGATACACAAGACTGTAGAGAACAGCGCTCAGGCTGATGCCGTGTTCCTTGATTTGCGTTGATGTTTGGTGAAAAAAGTAAGAGTTTATCGAGTATCGGGACAGATTTTCAACTGGATTAAAGACTTCCTTGCAGATAGAACTCAACACGTCGCTCCTAAAGGATCAAAATCGACAGATGTAAAGGTAATATTTAGAGTACACCAAGGTAGTGTGATAGGACCGTTACAGTGCACAATATATTTAAGACCTTTCTAGACTCTGAGAAGCTCATCTGCAGAAGCCAGCACGGTTTTAGGGTACAGCGGTCATGCGAGACACAGCTGGCCCTCTTTGTGCATGATATACAACAGGCTCTAGATATCGGCTCCCAGGTTGATGCCATATTTCTCGACTTTCGAAAGGCGTTCGACTCAGTTCCGCACTGACCCTTGCTACAAAAAGAGTGTGCTTACGGTCTATCCGATGACATATGCGGTTGAATAGAAAGTTTTCTAACAGACAGGGAGTGGTATGTTGGGGTGACTTCAGCAGAAACAAGCGTAACATCAGGTGTGCCCCAGGGCAGCTTAATAGGACCTCTGCTTTTTACGATGTACGTAAACGATCTGGTTGATGGTATTGACAGCGGCCTTAGACTCTTTGCCGATGATGCTGTAGTCTACAGGAAAGTTGTATCACATCAAAGTTGTGAACAAATCAATGAGGATTTGCAGAAAATAAATGCATGGTGTAATGACTGGCAGTTATCTCTCAATATTAGTAAGTGTAACCTACTGCGTGTAACAAGGCGAAAATCCCCATTAATGTATGAGTGCAAAATAAATGATCAGTCTTTGGAAGCGGTAACATCAGTCAAGTATCTGGGTGTGACTATTCGAAATGATCTCAAATCGAATGATCAAATTATACAGGTAACGGGCAAGGCGAACTCTAGATTGTGGTTTATTGGTAGAATCCTGAAGCGGCGCAGTCCTTCATCAAAGGAAATAGCTTACAATACGTTAGTTCGTCCAGTCTTAGAGTACTGTTCGTCTGTATGGGACCCTTACCAGTTGGGTCTGATTCAAGAAATTGAGAAGGTCCAAAGAAGAGCGGCAAGATTCGAGAGAGCGTTACAAGTCTCATAGAAAGTTTGCAGTGTGACACACTTGCAGATAGACGATGTGATAAACAGAAGGGGCTGCTCACTAAATTCCGGAATCCAATCTTCACCGAGGATGTACGAGGTGCATTCAAGTTCTAAGGCCTCCGATTTTTTTTCTCCGGACTGGAAAGACATAGAAACGTGCGCATTGTTTTAAAATTAGGCCGCGTTCATTGTCAATACGTCCCAGAGATGGCAGCACCGTACGCCAGATGGAATTTTACCGCCAGTGGCGAGAATGAGAACTGTTTTAAATACTTAAAATGGCGACGTTTTCCTTACTTGAACAGCGTCCAATCATTCGTTTTCTGAATTTGCGTGGTGTGAAACCAATTGAAATTCATCGACAGTTGAAGGAGACATGTGGTGATGGAGTTATGGATGTGTCGAAAGTGCGTTCGTGGGTGCGACAGTTTAATGAAGGCAGAACATCGTGTGACAACAAACCGAAACAACCTCGGGCTCGCACAAGCCGGTCTGACGACACGATCGAGAAATTGGAGAGAATTGTTTTGGGGGATCGCCGAATGATTGTTGAGCAGATCGCCTCCAGAGTTGGCCTTTCTGTGGGTTCTGTGCACACAATCCCGCATGACGACCTGAAAATGCGAAAAGTGTCATCCAGGTGGGTGCCACGAATGCTGACGGACGACCACACGGCTGCCCGTGTGGCATGTTGCCGAGCAATGTTGACGCGCAACGACAGCATGAATGGGACTTTCTTTTCGTCGGTTGTGACAATGGATGATACGTGGATGCCATTTTTCAATCCACAAACAAAGCGCCAGTCAGCTCAATGGAAGTACACAGATTCACCGCCACCAAAAAAATTTCGGGTAACCGCCAGTGCTGAAAAAATGATGGTGTCCATGTTCTGGGACAGCGAGGGCGTAATCCTTACCCATTGCGTTCCAAAGGGCACTACGGTAACAGGTGCATCCTACGAAAATATTTTGAGGAACAAATTCCTTCCTTCACTGCAACAAAAACGTCCGGGAAGGGCTGCGCGTGTGCTGTTTCACTGAGACAACGCACCCGCACATCGAGCTAACGTTACGCAACAGTTTCTTCGTGATAACAACTTTGAAGTGATTCCTCATGCTCCCTACTCACCTGACCTGGCTCCTAGTGACTTTTGGCTTTTTCCAACAATGAAAGATACTCTCCGTGGCCGCACATTCACCAGCTGTGCTGCTATTGCCTCAGCGATTTTCCAGTGGTCAAAACAGACTCCTAAAGAAGCCTTCGCCGCTGCCATGGAAACATAGCGTCAGCGTTGTGAAAAATGTCTACGTCTGCAGGGCGATTACTTCGAGAAGTAACGACAGTTTCATCGATTTCGGGTGAGTAGTTAATTAGAAAAAAAATCGGAGGCCTTAGAACTTGAATGCACCTCGTAGAGCATATATTATTACCACCAAATTTCAAATCACATAATGATCATCGTTCAAAGATACGGGAAATAAGAGCTCGTACTGAGGCGCTCAGACAGTCGTTTTCCCCTCTTGTGATCCGCTAGTGGAACAGAGGCGGTGGAGGGGGGGGGGGGGGCTAGCGGAGTAGTATATATGTAGTTGTAGATCTAATACAAAGTATCGGAATGTGTCTAGGGCTGTTCGGTTGTCTGTAACAGAGTGGGAACGATACAACATAGTAAGGTCTTGCAGAATGGCCTCCAGAAAATGAATCAATGGTGAAGGCACTGACAGTTGACCTGGAACGTAAATAAATGTAACACTTTGCGTATACACTAGAAAACAAATCCAGCTAAACTATAGAAACAACATCTGCCGTAAAATATATAGGAGTACCTATCCAGAGCGATCTTAAGTGGAATGGCCATATAAAACAAATGGTGGGAAAAGCAGATGCCAGATTCATACGAATAACCTTAAAAAAATGTAACGCATCCAAGAAGGAAGTGGCTTGTAAGGCGCTTGTTCGACCGATTCTTGAGTGCTATTCATCTATCCGGGATCCCTATCAGGTAGGACTGATAGAGGAGATAGAAAAGATCGAACGAAGAACGGCGCATTTCGTGACGGAATAGTTTAGCCGCTGCGAGAGCGTTACAGAACGTGCTCAAGGAACTCCATTGGCAGACGTTACAGGAGAGGTTTACTATTGAAATTTCGCGAGTGAACTTTCCAGGAAGAGTCGGACAACATATTATTCCCCCCCCCCCCCCCCACCACATACATCACGCGTAATGACCACCAGGAGAAAATTCGAGAAATCAGAGGCAATGTAGAACCTTATCGACACTCATTCTTTCCAGGAGCTATTCGCGAGTGTAACAGGGGTGGAGGGCTCCGTTGGGGGTAGTAAAAGTACCCTCCACCACACACTGTTAGGTGGCTGCGGAGTATGATGTAGATGTAGATGTTAATACAGTGTACACCTGACGGCATCATCTGAGAAAAGTGTGAGATTGCTATTGATATGGACTGCGAGGTAACTAATATCCACTAGTGGCCATTAAAATTGCAACACCAAGAAGAAATGCACATGACAAACGGGTATTCATTGGGCAAATATATTATACTAGAACTGACATGTGATTACATTTTCACGCAATTTGGGTGCATAGATCCTGAGAAATCAGTACCCACAACCACCACCTCTCGCCGTTAACGGCCTTGATACGCCTGAGCATTGAGTCAAACGGATGGCGTGTACAGGTACAGCTGCCCATGCAGCTTCAACACGATACCACAGTTCATCAAGAGTAGTGACTGGCGTATTGTGACGAGCCAGTTGCTCGGCCACCATTGACCAGACGTTTTCAATTGGTCAGAGATCTGAAGAATGTGCTGGCCGGTACATGACCTGCAACATGCGGTCGTGCATTATCCTGCTGGAATGTAGGATTTCGCACGGATCGAATGAAGGGTAGAGCCACGGGTCGTAACACATCAGAAATGTAACGTCCACTGTTCAAAGTACCGTCAATGCGAACAAGAGGTGACGGAGACGTGTAACCAGTGACACCCCACACCATCACGTCGGGTGATACGCCTGTATAGCAATGACGTATACACGCTTCCAATGTGCATTCACCGCGATGTCACCAAACACGGATGCGACCATCATGATGCTGTAAACAGAACCTGGATTCATCCGAAAAAATGATGTTTTGCCATTCGTGCACCCACGTTCGTCCTTGAGTACACCATCGCAGCCGCTCCTGTCTGTGATGCAGCGTCACAGGTAACCGCAGCCACGGTCTCCGAGCTGATAGTCCGTGCTGCTGCAAACGTCATCGAACTGTTCGTGCAGATGGTTGTTGTCTTGGAAACGACCCCAACTGTTGACTCAGGGATCGAGACGTGGCTGCACGATCCGTTGCAGCCGTGCGGATAAGATGCCTGTCATCTCGACTGCTAGTGATACGAGGCCGTTGGGATCGAGCACGGCGTTCCGTATTACCCTCCTGAACCCACAGATTCCATATTCTGGATCTCGACCAACGCGAGCAGCAATGTCGCGATACGATAAACCGCAATCGCGATGGACTACAATCCGACCTTTATCAAAGTCGGAAACGTGTTGGTACGCATTTCTCCTCCTTACACGAGGCATCACAACAACGTTTCACCAGGCAACGCCGGTCAACTGCTGTTTGTGTATGAGAAACCAGTTGGAAACTTTCCTCATGTCAGCACGTTGGAGGTGTTGCTACCGGCGCCAACCTTTTGTGAATGCTCTGAAAAGCTAATCATTTGCATATCATTGCATCTTCTTTTTCTTGGTTAAATTTCGCGTCTGTAGCACGTCATCTTCGTGGTGCAGCAATTTTAATGGCCAGTAGTGTATTATTCCCCCCCCCCCCCCCCACATACAGCTCGGGTAATGAGCACTAGGAGAAAATACGAGAAATTAGAGGCAATGTAGAGCCTTATCGACAAACATTCATGGCTCCGTTAGGGGCAGGTAAAGTACCCTCCACTACACACGATTAGGTGGTTGCGGAGTATAATGTGGATGTAGATGTCAATACGGAGTACAGCTGACGGCATCATCTCAAAAAAAGTGTGAGATTGATATGGACTGCAAGGTAACTGATACACAATACGCAAAGTGCACGACTCAACCACTTCGCTGAGACACGCCTGAAGTTACTTGTGCATCTCACGGTGACTGTGTATCCATGACAGGATGCTGCGTCCTCCCTGCGAACAAATTATGAATGTAGTTTCAAATAGCACTTGATACCTCTTAAGATCGTCGTTTTCTTGGTAAATGTTGATGCATTAGAGTCAAAAAATGGTTCAAATGGCTCTGAGCATTATGGGACTTAACATCTATGGTCATCAGTCCCCTAGAACTTAGAGCTACTTAAACCTAACTAACCTAAGGACAGCACACAACACCCAGCCATCACGAGGCAGAGAAAATCCCTGACCCCGCCGGGAATCGAACCCGGGAACCCGGGCGTGGGAAGCGAGAACGCTACCGCACGACCACGAGATGCGAGCGATGCATTAGAGTCAAACGCATTACAAGAATGGAGGTAACGATCGAAAAGGTCGGTATCGTATTGACACTTGTCACCACACGAAAACATATCCTCAGCTGGTACGTTGGATACGTTTCTACAGTTATAATCCACTTGCGAAAGTGACGTGTTGGCAGAGTGCAATTTTCTATCTAGGTTAGCAACATTACGCTGAGTGTGTCACCTGTCTTCGTTCTGCTAACTGTTACCCAACACGCCCACTTAGGTTTCGCCACCATTTCTTTTCTTTTCTCCACAGTGCTGACAGACACTTTCGCTTTCTGTCAGTCACGCTACGACTATTAGCCAGCCCTGGTGGCACCAATACATGGGAGACGCACAATAGGACCAGGTTCACTGGCCGGCGGGGGCTTGTGAATGGCTGAGCCTTTTGCAATAGACTAGCCAGCTGGAAAGCTCCTGTGAGAATCTGCTGTTCACATCCATGGGTGTACTTCACTTGTCCCGCTCACGGATCGCTTTTCTGGTATTAGGAACTTTCGCGTGATTTGAGTCGGGGCTACAATTATTTTTCTTTCTGAGCAGCTCTCAGTAGCCAAATCCATTCCTTACTTCATCCGTCTCTGAAAACGAGAAACTTAATATCTGACGTGCTTCTCTCATGTTTCTTTATTTATCTAGTCGATGGTAGATAGACTCCAGTTGAAGACTCTGCAAGAGAGACGCTCAATAGCTCGGTACGGGCTTTTGTTGAAGTTTCGAGAACATACCTTCACAGAGGAGTCAAGCAGTATATTGCTTCCTCCTACATATATCTCGCGAAGACACCATGAGGATAAAATCAGAGAGATTAGAGCCCACAGTGAGGCATACCGACAACCTTTCTTTCCACGAACAGTATGAGACTGGAGTAGAAGGGAGAACCGATAGAGGTACTCAAAGTACCCTCCGCCACACACCGTCAGGTGGCTTGCAGAGTATGGATGTAGATGTAGACATACGAGGAGGTACCAGAAAAAAAAATCCGGAGTAACATTGTTGTGGGCGGAGCTTATGTAGTACGCATTTTTGCCGCTATGAGTGTGTAGAGCAACTCATTGCCAGTTCAGCGTCGCCTGTATTGTTGACCTGGCTTGTTCTGTTCATCTGCAGTGACTGTTTTTGCTAGGGATGTTTTGTTATTCTTTCCTATTTTGTGATGGGAAGTTCAAGTGAACAACGTGCAGCTGTGAAATTTTGTTTTTCTACTCGCTAAAAATGCTGCTGAAGCTGTTGTAATGTTGAAAACGACTTACCAAGGTGACGCTATGGGAAAAAGTCAAGTGTACGCGTGGTTTCCTCGATTTAAAAAAAGGCGACATGTCGAGTGATGACGAATCTCGTGCTGGACGTCCATCAGCTGCCCCAATCGACGAAAATATTTAAAAAAATTCGAAAGCTTGTGCTCACAGACCATCGACGGAGAACTGATCCATAGTCAGAGATTATCTTGTAGCTCGGTTCAGCGAATTGTAACGGAAAAGTTGGGAATGAAAAGTGTTGCTGCCAAGTTTGTTCCTCGGGTTCTGAACGACAATCAAATAGAACGTGGAGTTGAAACACGTCGTGCTTTGAAGCAACAGCCAGCTTGAAACTGATCCAAATATTCTGTCAATCGGCATTACTGGTGATGAGTCATGGTGCTGTGGTTACGACCCAGAAACAAAGCAACAATAAAGCCAATGGAAGACATCTGTGTCACCCCATCCATCAAAATGGTTCAAATGGCTCTGAGCACTATGGGACTCAACTGCTGTGGTTATAAGTTCAAAAATGGTTCAAATGGCTCTGAGCACTATGGGACTTGACATCTATGGTCATCAGTCCCCTAGAACTTAGAACTACTTAAACCTAACTAACCTAAGGACATCACACACATCCATGCCCGAGGCAGGATTCGAACCTGCGACCGTAGCAGTCGCGCGGTTCCGGACTGTAGCGCCTTTAACCGCTCGGCCACTCCGGCCGGCCATCCATCAAAAGTCAGCAAGTCAAATCAAACATCGAAACAATGCTGATTTACTTTTTTTTTTATGCCAAGGGTGTAGTTCATTCAGAGTTTCTTCCCCAAGAATAGAAGTTTTCAGAAGATTGCCAAACAGTATTCGTCAAAAAAAGACACGATTTGTGGCAGACAAGAGACTGCTTCTTCCACTAAGACAATGCACCTGAACACACAGGCAGCTCTGTTAGACAGGCTTTCGCTGCCCCAAGCACCTTACTCGCCTGATCTGATTCCGTGCGACTTTATCTTATTTCCATGCATGAGGAGGGCTATGAGAAGACATCGATTTGACAACATACAAGAAGTCAATAAAAAAACAGCGCAGGAGCTGTCGGTTACGTCTAAATATGACTACAAAAAATGGTTCGAATAGTGGAAGCACTGGTAGGACAAATATTTTAATTCTAATGGAGAGTATTTTGAAGAGGATAGGTTGTCTTGCAAACAATTTTAAAATATACAGCCTTTGAAAAATAATTCCGTTTTCTTCCCCATAACAGAAAAATGTAACGGTACAGTCTATATCTCGTGTAAACGCTATATATTTTTGAAAGTCGGTTAGTACTGTAAGTAGGCTGTTTAGGTTTCTATTTTGGTAGCGCCACATAGCGGTCTGTATGAAAATCACTGACTGTGCTGTGTGCAGTCTGTGGCTGATTGGACTCATTGTTGGCATATTTGCGTGTGTAGTGTTGGGCAGTTGGATGTGAACAGCGCGTAGCGTTGTGCAGTTGGAGGTGAGCCGGCAACAGTGGTGGATATGGGGAGAGAGATGGCAGAGTTTTGAGAGCGGACGATCTGAACGTGTGTCTGTCAGAAAAAGGAAATTTGTAAGACTGGATGTCATTAGCTGATATATATATATATATATATATATATATATATATATATATATGATGACTTTTGAACACTATTAAGGGAAATACATTGTTTGTTCGGTATGAAAATCTTTCATTGGCTAACTATGCCTATCAGTAGTTAGTGCCTTCCGTAGTTAGAATCTTTTACTTAGCTTGCAGAATTGGCGCTCGCTGTATTGCAGTAGTTCGAGTAACGAAGATTTTTGTGAGGTAAGTGATTCATGAAAGGTATAGGTTATTGTTAGTCAGGTCCATTCTTTAGTAGGGATTATTTAAAGTCAGATTGCGTTGCGCTAAATAAAATATTGTGTGTCAGTTTAGTGTTGATCAGAATAAGTAAAGAGAGAAATGTCTGAGTACGTTCAGTTTTGCTCAACTGTTTGAAAATCAGATAACGTAGAGGTTTTCCAGCACTGTCATTTATAAAGTTTTCTAAGGGATGTTTCATATGTCGACCCTTAGCCGAGGATACCTCACTGTAATCATCTGATTATTTCTTGTAGTTTGTGTAATTAGTGTAGCTATTGTTTATTGCTAGTGTAATTGTAGAGAGAATCTTCATTGTAGCTGTAGTTTTTCATTGTTGCCTACTCCGCTTATTCCTATCTACCACGGCCAAGTTTCTCTCTAAAATCAGCTGTGATGATATAACCACGACGAACGGACCAATCTTCATGCTGCACAGCCTAAAGTTGACATCTTAATCCGAGGAACACGCACCTGAAGACCAAAAACGGGACCGCGTGCCTACCGCTACATGCCGTGTCAAAATCAACTCACTATCCATTACAAATCTCCACACTCAGTTAGATCTTATAGACATGAAAAGGATTCGAAAGTAAACTTTGACTTCATAGACATGATAGGTTTATTGTCTCCAGTACAAGGCACGGTATATGCTCCTAAATTTTCTGTGTACACTGTAAGGTGAGCATGCCATTTTGATTTTTGTTAGTTATCTAAGTGCTCGCCAGAGAAGGAGGACGTTATGTAACTGTTAAACAACGTTTAGTCTTGTTGTGGCACAGGCTTTGCCTCTGAGCAGTCTGATACATTCTTAGTTGAAGTGTGGGAGGTGAAGGACTTATTGAGTACTGCTGTGTTGACCTGTGATTATATCTGTTAGATGGAGAAAGATTTATTGTAAAGGACAGCAAGGATGAATATTACGTATATATTAAAAGGCGGAAAGAATATACTGAGTGATCAAAAAGTCAGTATAAATTTGAAAACTTAATAAACCACGGAATAATGTAGATAGACAGGTAAAAATTGACACACATGCTTGCAATGACATGGGGTTTTATTAGAACAAAAGAGAAAAAAAAGTTCACAAAATGTCCGACAGATGGCACTGGACAGCAAAACTGCTACCGTGACGGATGAGAGGTACGCCGATATGTTGCAGAAGCACATCATCCCCAGCCTGGCTGATAAACACCTGCTGGAACGTACGATGTTTATGCAGGATGGCGCTCCACCCCATATTGATAGACGCGTGAAAGATCTCTTTCGCGCGTTGTTTGGTGATGATCGTGTGCTCAGCCGCCACTTTCGTCATGCTTGGCCTCCCAGTTCCCCAGACCTCAGTTCGTGGGATTATTGGCTTTGGGGTTGCCTGAAGTCGCAAGTGTATCGTGATCGACCGACATCTCTAGGGATGCTGAAAGACAACATCCGACGCCAATGCCTCATCATAACCCCGGACATGCTTTACAGTGCTGTTCACAACATTATTCCTCGGCTACAGCTATTGTTGAGGAATGATGGTGGACATATTGAGCATTTCCTGTAAAGAACATCGTCTTTGCTTTGTCTTACTTTCTTATGCTAATTATTGATATTCTGATCAGATGAAGCGCCATCTGTCGGACATTGTTTGAACGTTTGTATTTTTTTGGTTTTAATAAAACGCCATGTCATTCCAATTTGTACCTCTCTATCTACTACATTATTCCGTGATTTATTCAGTTTTCAAATTTATAGTGACTTTTTGATCACCCGGTACATTTTGAATAATTCTTCAAAAAGAAAAAAGAAGGAGAGAGACAGAGAGAGAGAGAGAGAGAGAGAGAGAGAGAGAGGTAAGCTGCAGCAAGTTTGTCGGAATGATTATCGTCAGCTAGTTAACTTGCTCAGAGCTCAGAGAACCACCACCTCACTGTTCTGAGTCATGCAGTAAATATCAGCTGGTTACGCTGTTTGGTTTTTATAGAAACCTGCTGTTCACATCGTACTCTTTTTAAATCATTGTTCACCTTTTTAAACGTACTGCTGTTCAGATCAATGTTATGTGTGAAGACCACGCGAAGTTTTACTCTTTTTGAACACATACTGCATTCTAAAATCGTCGTCTTGCAATATCGTTTTATAGGAGTAGTTACTCTCCCCAGCCCACTGTTTAAAGAAGGTTTATCACTACGCATTACCACTTTGCACAATGTGTATGTTGCATTTTGAGTGCTGTTTTGAAATTTTGTTTAAAAACAGAAATCTAACTTACACGCTGCCTGCTTGCTATTTGTTATTGTGCTTTCGAGAAATCTGCAACAATGTTGTTAAGACGTGGGGTAAATGGAAATTTTGATTAGGGCCGGATAATTCTTTTACTTCAGTTGTGCATTTAATATAAAGACAAGTCGTATTCAGATTAGTTATAGTTCAATGCAATTTTGGTTCTATTTAGTCAAACGTTAGCATACGAGTTGTAGTTGAGTAATAGTTTGTGGGTACATTATTCTGGTAAAACGTGGACCTTTTATAGAGTAGGACGTAAATTTGGAATAAATTTCATACAGAAACACGAACTGAGAGCTAACAACATGTACTCACATTTACTCTTATTTTGGCTTGTTGTTACTTTTATGAAATAAATAGTGCTTCTACCGATGTTTGCTAATTACTCGGTTCAAGTATTGATGAGCTCTCAGCGCCCTGCCTGTCCCCGGTAGCCGAGTGGTCAGCGCGACAGACTGTCAATCCTGAGGACTCGGGTTCGATTTCCGGCTGGGTCGGAGATTTTCTCCGCTCAGGGACTGGGTGTTGTGTTGTCCTAATCATCATTATTTCATCCCCATCGACGCGCAAGTCGCCGAAGTGGCGTCAAATCGAAAGACTTGCACCAGGCGAACGGTCTACCCGACGGGAGGCCCTAGCCACACGACAGTGCCCTCCACGAACGCTGTAACATTTAATGGATAAACCGAACTTTTCACAGTACATTCCCATGTGTCGTCCATACTAGGTCTGTTGATATTTTAAAAAAATGGTTCAAATGGCTCTGAGCACTATGGGCCTTAACATCTATGCTCATCAGTCCCCTAGAACTTAGAACTACTTAAACCTAACTAACCTAAGGACATCACATAACACCCAGTCATCACGAGGCAGAGAAAATCCCTGACCCCGCCGGGAATCGAACCCGGGAACCCGGGCGTGGGAAGCGAGAACGCTACCGCACGACCACGAGCTGCAGACGATATTTTTAAAAATACCAGAAATCCGATGTATCGGTAGTGAAATAAATGACATATTGTCCATCAATACGGTGGGAAAACGTGTAGATATATCGACATATCGATGGCTGCACATTGGAAAGACCAAGAAGAGTATAATAATTCCAGTCCTAAAGAAAACAGGTATTGACAGATGTGAAAATTACCGAATTATCAGTTTAATAAGCCACGGCTGCAAAATACTAACACGAATTCTTTACAGACGAATGGAAAAACCCCGCCAGAGTGGCCGAGCGGTTCTAGGCGCTTCAGTCTGAAACCGCGCGACCGCTACGGTCGCAGGTTCGAATCCTGCCTCGGGCATGGATGTGTGTGATGTCCTTAGGCTAGTTAGGTTTAAGTAGTTCTAAGTTCTAGGGGACTGATGACCTCAGATGTTAAGTCCCATAGTGCTTAGAGCCATTTGAACCATTTGAATGGAAAAACTGGTAGAAGCCGACCTCGGGGAAGATCAGCTTGGATTCCGTAGAAATGTTGGAACACGTGAGGCAATACTGACCCTACGACTTATCTTAGAAGAAAGATTAAGGAAAGGCAAACCTACGTTTCTAGCATTTGTAGACTTAGAGAAAGCTTTTGACAATGTTGACTGGAATACTCTGTTTCAAATTCTGAAGGTAGCAGCGGTAAAATACAGGGAGAGAAAGGCTATTTACAATTTGTATAGAAACCAGATGGCAGTTATAAGAGTCGAGGGACACGAAAGGGAAGCAGTGGTTGGGAAGGGAGTGAGAGAGGGTTGTAGCCTCTCCCCGATGTTATTCAATCTGTATATTGAGCAAGCAGTGAAGGAAACAAAAGAAAAATTCGGAGTAGGTATTAAAATGCATAGAGAAGAAATAAGAACTTTGAGGTGCGCCGATGACATTGTAATTCTGTCAGAGACAGCAGAGGACTTGGAAGAGCAGTTGAATGGAATGGATTGTGTCTTGAAAGGAGGATATAAGATGAACATCAACAAAAGCAAAACGAGGATAATGGAATGTAGTCGAACTAAGTCGGGTGATGCTGAGGGTATTAGATTAGGAAATGATACACTTAAAGTAGTAAAGGAGTTTTGCTATTTGGGGAGCAAAATAACTGATGATGGTCGAAGTAGAGAGGATATAAAATGTAGACTGGCAATGGCAAGGAAAGCGTTTCTGAAGAATAGAAAATTGTTATCATCTAGTATAGATTTATGTATCAGGAAGTCGTTTCTGAATTTGTGTGGAGTGTAGCCATGTATGGAAGTGAAACATGGACGATAAATAGTTTAGACAAGAAGAGAATAGAAGCTTTCGAAATGTGGTGCTACAGAAGAATGCTGAAGATTAGATGGGTAGATCACGTAACTAATGAGGAAGTATTGAATAGAATTAGAGAGAAAAATTTGTGACACAACATGACTAGAAGAAGGGATCGGTTGGTAGGACATGTTCTGAGGCATCAAGGGATCACCAATTTAGAAACGGAGGGCTGCGTGGAGGGTAAAAATCGTAGAGGGCGACCAAGAGATGAATACACTAAGCATGATTCAGAAGGATGTAGGTTGCGGTAGGTACTGGGAGATGAAGAAGCTTGCACAGGATAGAGTAGCATGGAGAGCTGCATCAAACCAGTCTCTGTACTGAAGACCACAACAACAACATTTAAGTATTGATTTGCTTTTACATATTCTGTACATCAAGAAGCTTATCCGTCCTGGGGCAAGAATTGAAAGTAAAACGATGGACGTTCACGCTTTGAGATAACCACTTTGCTAACGATGGTAACTGCAGGTATTGGTACAATAACAGGTGCCCGATGGGTCCGTTGGTTTCGTCAGATATCGGTTTCATTTCTGCAAACGCGTTGATTTCATTAGTATTTACCCTCCAACGCACCGACCAATCGCAAAGACCAATTTTGTCGTTTGAACTTTTATTCGTCAGTTTCAGCTACTGTTTTTGAAGAATCCCGAGGTGAGGAAATAGCACGCTAGTTGCGTTAAAAAATTTTTTTGGTAATCCTTTTATTCCTTTCACACTGCCACCCATCAGTTCAATAGGACTTCTTTTTTTGTGCCACCTATACTTGCTTCACACAGTAGAAGAGAAAAAGTGGACGAAATGAAAGCTCAAAAAGTAATAAGACTGCTTCACACAGTGAAAGTAAAATTATGTTTCAAAAGAACACTTTCAAATATTTACCAGAAATTGCGAGAGAAATATGATAAGAAATTAAAATATCGGCCTTCGATATTGCCATTTCAAATGGATGTATAGGATACCGCAGTGAAATATCGATATTTCTTGGAAGACATGTCAATGTTTCGAGGTATCGATATTTTAGAAAGAGCCCTAGTTCAACCATGTCTGACTTCCAGCCACACCTCCCCACACGTAACGGCTGGCGCCAAACAGTGTTTTCGATGTCTGGGGGTTCCCCTGACAGCTGTGATTGTGCGCTAGGCCGCTACGTGTCAGGCACAGTCGTCGATACTGAAACAGTAACAATCACTACATTTACATGAGACAATTCTTCCGGAAGACGAAAACGGAATTTCGGAAACCGTTTCTCGCTGTCGTGTTTACGTGTTAAGGCCTGAAGCGGATTTTATACTCCAGCAAAATACGGCGTGTGAAATCAGCTGTTACGGTTTCTTATTTAATTGGCATAATTGCAATTTCTCCTAAAATAAATATTAGAAGTAGACAGCTTCATGCTCAGTGTCATGTTTCTACTTCTCGTTCACAGTGCAAGAAACCACACCGTCTATACCATATGAAATTGTTTAAAATAAGTCGTAATCTGACAGCCCAAGCACGTATCAAAAACAGTTGTGCGTTTACGTGGTAACGAAAATCGATTGCGGAAGTCGAGAAGCGCGAGCAAAAACGGATCTCCATAATCGATTTTGTTACGTTTACGTCACCAACCAAAACCTGTATTGGGAAATCCGTTTACGTAATCCGGTTTTGGGAGGCTATGTAAACTAACTGTATATTTGTAACCATACAACGCTTATTTTGGAACACTTATTTTCTGTAGATTGTTTGATTCCAAATCAGGTGTTAAAACGAATACATAGCCAAATGTTAAATGCGTAAGCACATCTTAAATACAATGAGCAGCCAAAGATAACTGATTACCTTAAAAAGTGCGATATCCGTTACTGTATTGTATTTTAAATTTAAACCCACTCATTAAAAAAACTAAACAACACTGTCTTTGCTGCGGATGTAAAGAATTTGAAAATTAAATTTTTCAAAAGTAGGTAAGAGGAATAATAGTGTATTCGCTAGTCATATTTTGTGGCTGTGTGTGCTAGATATTTTCAATGTGTTAGGTACAGTACATCACATCTGTATAGCATTTTAAACAGAAATATAGGAGAAATTGTAGACCTTCGTGTAATTTACATACGGAATACTGTCTTTTCATTATGGCACTGCTAAATACAAATGGTTCAAATGGCTCTGAGCACTATGGGACTTAACATCTGAGGTCATGAGTCTCCTAGAACTTAGAACTACTTAAACCTAACTAACCTAAGGACATCACACACATTCATGCCCGAGGCAGGATTCGAACCTGCGACCGTAGCGGTCGCGCGCCTCCAGACTGAAGCACCTAGAACCGCTCGGCCACTGCGGCCGGCTACTGATTACAGAAAATTGATATAGTAACTGGAACGAAGTTTTGTCATTTATCAATATTGTATTATACTGTACTTACAGTAAGTTTTAAATGTGCTCAACATTTTATCTCGTTAATTACCCAAGACAGCGTCCGACATTACTGAATAATTTACATTTTTCTATTTCTTTCTTCACTTATTATAAGTGTTCACATATTGTCGGCATTAGAATGCTGTACATACTGCATAAACATAAGGAAGCTTCCTCTCAGTCCCGCTCTACAAAAACGCTGCTGTAACTACTACAGGTGTACTGTATTTCGGCTACTTTTTGAAATGTTAACTCTAGGGCAGCCTGAAATTTACAGATAAGAAATTTTTATCAAAAATCCGGTTTGTATGACTGTTTGTAATAACGACCGTAAACCGTTGATGTCTTCGACGTCGTTATAACCGGTTTCGATTGTATTTCGATATACAGGATGTTGTGGAAGGAATAGTAAATATTTCATAGTCTAAGTCGTATACAGCATGCCATGCAGCATGTGTCCAAGTCTTATCGGTTACAAAATTTTCATTTCACGTGCTGGTTCTAGTGGTTCAAATGGCTCTAAGCACTATGGGACTTAACGTCTGAGGTCATCATCCCATAGAACTTAGAAGTACTTGAACCTAAGTAACCTAAGGACATCACACACATCCATGCCCGAGGCAGGATTCGAACCTGCGACCGTAGCAGCATCGCGGTTCCGGCCTGAAGCGCCTAGAGCCGCTCGGCCACAGCGGGCGGATCGCGTGCTGGTGCTCTAGTTTCAATGAGGTTATTTATCGATTGTAATTTTTGTTTTTAAGATTAAGTTGTGCCTGACTTTAAATAACTGAATTTTTCAAATCTGATCGTAGTTGTGACTGGATGGTCAATATTGCTGTACCATTAAGCATGCCGCACGTATTTTCGAATGCTGACTACATCGATAAAGTATTTGTGTGTGGGTGCTGCTTTTAGAGAAGACAGTAGGCGATTACCTGACTGCAGATTGCCAGATATAGAGTGATATGTCTGCGTAAGCAGAAAAAACAAACGATCAAAGTCCGAAAACAATTTATTGGACCGTTCAACTAACCAAAACAAATTCTCCAAGTATAACACCAACACAAAACAGGGATCCGTCTTCGAATCCCAACTACATACAAGAATAATATCGAGAACAACTGAAATAATTTCCTACTAGTCTCCGCCAGAGACTTCTCCAATATACCGAGCCTAATCCGGAGATCAGCGAGAAGATCCAAGCCAGTCTGCCGGGGCGGCAGCTATCCACGTCTGCTGGCGGTCGATGAACTGCCGATGTGCGGCCGAGCGCCGGCCTTCATAGCGCTTCAACGGATGAGTAGGCCTACCTCGAAACTATTTTCCATACGTGGTTTGACGTGTGAAAATAGTTCCTGGAATTGCAGCGACCTCTTCCGCATGTTTATGTTGGCCGGTAGTGGCCCCTGGGGCCTTTGCTGTGTTGTCGTTGTGGCCGTTCATCAATATTGCCTATCGGTTGTGTAGCTCTTCGGTGTGTCTGCGGAGCGGGCAACCCACGGCTGCAGGCTGTCAGTTTGGTTGCTGATACTCTAGGCGCCGTGATGTCTGGTGGAGAAGGCCACAGCGAAGAGAGTTTACTCGAATCTTCACTAAAGTGCGTTAGACGAATGAAGTGCTCAGCAGTCATACCCCATCCCCAAGTGAAAATGGACAGAGCTTGGGCCAAGTAGGTGACATTGTTGAGATGGCATGACGTACTCCAACAAGCACACGCAGAATTTCTACACGCGACAGAGTTTCACGTACAAGAAAATGACGGACATAATACACACACCACAAAAAATTCTGCGCCACCGCGGTTCCCAGAACTCCTGGATAGGCGTTGACTGTGGATATTGCGGACAGACGCAGTCCCTTTGACTCTTCAGAGATGCTACTAAACCTGCCCAAAGATGTAAACAACCATCCGTGAGCAGCGCCTATTAGACGGAGGGGGTCCCACAGCCGATCAGTTCCAGTCACTCCACCAGGAAGGGGGTACACGGCTCGTGTTGTCTGTAGTTCAACCATGCCTAGACGGTCAATAACGCAGTTCGATAGCGTCCGAATTGTTACTTTGTGCCAGGAAGGGCTCTCAACAACGGAAGTGTCCAGGCGTCTCGGAGTGAACCAAAGCGATGTTGTTTAGACATGGAGGAGGTACAGAGAGACAGGAACTGTCGATACATGCCTCGCTCAGGCCGCCCAAGCGCTACTACTGCAGTGGATGACCGCTACCTACGGACTATGGCTCGGAAGAACCCTGACAGCAACGCCACCATGTTGAATGATGCTTTTCGTGCAGCCACAGGACGCCGTGTTACGCCTCAAACTGTGCGCAATAGGCTGCCTGATGCGCAGCTTCACTCCCGACGTCCATGGCGAGGTCCATCTTTGCAACCACGACACCAAGCAGCGCGGTACAGATGGGCCCAACAACATGGCGAATGGACCGCTCAGGATTGGCATCACGTTCTCTTCACCGACGAGTGTCGGAGACGTGTTTGGAGGCAACCCGATCATACAGACGTCGCGGGCCACACTTGATTTCACTTCCACGCCACCCTCTTAACGGTCTTACACTCATAGACAGTAAGTGATATATGTACCAAGTTTGGTTGAAATCGTCCAGTAGTTTAGAAGGAGAGGTGAAACATACATACATACACATATACATACATTTTTATAATATGCATGGACATAGTGACTCAGATGAGTGGGGTAACATTAATTCTCCCTACATAATCCCATGAAATGAGCATGAATCGAAAATTTCGGTAATTGGGGCTCACGTGGAGACTTAACAGCACCACTCACGTATGGAAGAGAAAACTAGGGAACTCTCCAGCATTTACGTTACCGAAAGCTTAAAATGGCCGCACGACACCAGTTGCGGGTTGTCTAACTAATGGCTTGCAGGAACAACACAAATTTGTTTTCAAGTTTTTCATGTCATTACTGATTCAGTTTAAAAACGTAAAATACCCTCATAATCCACTATTTTAGAGGTACAACCTTACGTTAAAGGCTTAAGGTGGGTAGGACGTCAAACGGGCCGACTTGGAGCAGGAGAGGCATCACGGGACATTTTAATTTCCACTGTCTATACTCTTACAAATAAATTCATAAAACTTTGTCAGCATCACCAGGAAGCATTCAGGATTCACACTCATTGCAGTGGAAGATCGAAAACATATAAAAATATTTTTTTTACGTGTGAAATTTCATCATTCTTTCACTTACTAATGGCTGCATTTGTTGCTATAGGTACACTTTTCTTCATGTGTTAGAGAGATTCTTCGATGAATTTTGCACAGCATACAAACCATACCTATTTTGAAAAAACGAATGACCTGTTATATTTTGAACTTCATGTTTAGAAAAAACACAAATTTCCTAGTTAATTACCTCAATTTTTACCACAGTTTTTAATAGATTTGTAAAATTCTAGAGTTTCATACACCTTTGAATATGGTTTGCAAGCTGTGCAAAATTCATCGAAGAATCTCTGTTACTTAGGAAGAAAAGTGTACCTATAGCAACAAATGCTGCCATTAGGAAGTGAAAAAATGATGAAATTTCACATGTAAAAAAAATTATTTTGTTATGTTTTCGAACTTCCACTGCTGTGGGTGTAAATTCTGAATCCTTCCTGGTCATGCTGACAAAGTTTTATGAATTTATTTGTAAAAGTGTAGACAGTGAAAATTAAAATGTGCTGTGATGCCTCTCCTGCTCCAAGTCGGCCCGTTTGATGTCCTTGTTGTGGCGTAACAAGACAGCTACGCCACACTGAAGTAGCCGAAAGGCACGCGTAATCTCACTTAGGCTAGATAGAGGTCTGAAACAGGATACGTAATAAATGGTAACAAGAAAAGTACGTAGCTGCTATACTTAACTTTTAATCCGTCATTGGTTTACAACGTTCTTGATGAGACATACGATAACTATCAAACTATGTAAGGCTAATGGCGCCTTGCTAGGTCGTAGCCATTGACTTAACTGAAGGCTATTCTAACTGTCTCTCGGCAAATGAGAGAAAGGCTTCGTCAGTGTAGTCGCTAGCAATGTCGTCCGTACAACTGGGGCGAGTGCTAGTCCGTATCTCGAGACCTGCCTTGTGGTGGCGCTCGGTCTGCGATCACACAGTGGCGACACGCGGGTCCGACATGCACTAAATGGACCGCGGCCGATTTAAGCTACCACCTAGCAAGTGTGGTGTCTGGCGGTGACACCACAGTCCTAACCCACTTAACATAATCAGTCAAGTACAAAAGATAGAAACTGTCAATATCTTGAGGCACTATAAATTATGGCGCGCAGATAGTCCAGACTATAACCATCCAAGATCTGGGAATAAGAGCGCTTGCAGACTTCAGACAAACTTCCCACATAACTTCCAACATTTTTCAAATTTTTCCTCGCCGAGGACCTCACAAAATAATGAAAGGAATAAAGATCATCGCTTACTATATTTTCACTGTTCATGCAGTAGAATTTCAGCATTAGGCATGGCGTTCATTCACAACACATTTTTGAGACCGTATCTACGTTCACCACTAAAAGTACCGGCTAAATTACATTATCGTGCTTCATTTAGTTGAGGAGATATGGCGTCAAAAAACTGAGATGCAAGAAGAACTAGTTTTTCTGTTTTATACCTGGGAGTTCAATTCCTCAAAAACTAAAGCTGAGGATGGAGGCTTGTGAGCACGTACTTACGTGACTCGCGGATTACACGGCGGTCAAAAAAATTAATCATATTTCAAAGCGTGTATCTTTCGCTCCAATGAATATAGAAGACTGCACTCAAGACAAGTACTTTCAGAAAAAGGTACTGTTGCTTAATGTTATATTACATTATAACATGCTACTCTTTTCCAGAAATGCTTTTCTTGATAGTTGACAGTATACATTTTATTTCCTCTCAACTTTATTCATTATCAGTTATCTTGCTGTCCAAATAGCAAAACTATCTACTACTTTCAGTGTCTCATTTCCTAATTTAATTTCCTTATAATTGACTGGTCTGATTGCATTACATCCTGTTGTCTTCAAATAGCAAAACTCATTTTCTGCTTTCAGTGTTTTATGTCGAAATCTAATTTTCTTACTATCGACTGATCAAATTACGTAACGTTGAAACCTTCCCTTGTAAAAATTTATGAATTACTGTGCTGGTAAACCCCTTACGTTATCTGATTTTCAAACAGCTGAGCAGAACTGAACGTACTCAGACATTTCTCTCTTTACTTATTTTGATCAACACTAAACTAACACACAATATTTTTAGCGCAACGCAATCTGACTTTCAAGAATCCCTACAAGAGAATGGCCGTGACTAACAATAACCTATACCTTTCACGAATCACTGACCTCACAAAAATCTTCGTTACTCAAACTACTGCAATACAGCGAGCGCCAATACTGCCAGCTAAATAAAAGATTCTAACTACTGAAGGCACTAACTACTGATAGGCATAGTTAGCTAATGAAAGATTTTGATAGAGAACAAACAATGTATTGTCTTAATAGTGTTCAAAAGTGACATCCAGTCTTACAAATTTCGTTTGTCTGATAGACACACGTCCAGATCGTCCGCTCTCAAAACTCCGCCATCTCTCTCCCCACATCCACCACCGCTGGCGGCTCACCTCCAACTGCGCAACGCTACGCGCTGTTCACATCCAGCTGTCCAACACTACAATAGTGAATATTACAACAATGCTAACCAGCCACAGACTGCACACAGCACAGTCAGTGATTTTCATACAGAGCGCTACGTGGCGTTACCAACAAAAAAACCTAAACAGCCTACTTACAACGTATAGCCAACGATAATGTTAGCAAAAGATTTGGTACAATGTTACTTGTTCTGTAGTGGAATATACATGCATTACCTGTATTACAAGTACTGCAGTGAGTGTGGAAATGACTCCAATTACTTTGGAATTGAAACAGGTTTTGAATAAAATTCTTACTCCTTTGATGGAGTTACGCGATGAGTTGGGTGATGCGTGACCATGTGAAACTGCTGTATAGTGTAACGAAATACGTCGCATTTTACAATAAGAGTAATCAGACTTCGTAATTAAAACAAATCAGATTTCAGGTTCTAAAACAAGTGCCGTAATCAAGCACGTAGCACGAATGGCGTAGAATGATCACGTCACCGAACTTATGGTTCACGGCGACAGCGGAAATGATCGTAGACTACACGTATAGATACAATTAGCAATCAACTTTTACTCAATGTATGTCAAAAAAATTGTTATTAATTGAAATTAGTTTAAGAGCACAAACATGAACGTCTTAATTAAAACAAAGAGATGAGAGAAAAATGAGTCCGAAGAACTCAAAGGAAGCTTGTTTGTTCTATATAAAAGACAAAGGAAAGTATGACAGACATCACTCCATCGAGGTCAGTTGTTTCTTCATAATACTTGATTGAATCGATGAAAAGTATTAATATTCTGGAATAAAATTCTTTTCATAAAAATTTTTTTTTAGTCTTCAGCCTTCTAACTGGTTTGATGCGTGCCGCTACGAATTCGTCTCCCGTGTCAATCTTTTCATATCAGAACAGCGCTCGCAACCTACGCCATTAGTTACCTGCTGGATGCATTCCACCTTCTGTCTTCCTCTACAGTTTTTCCCCTCTACAGTTCCCTGTAACACTATGGGAATTATTCCCTGACGTCTTAACAGATGTTCTATCATCCTATTCCTTCTCCTTATCAGTGTTTTCCATGCGTTCCTTTCCTCACCGATTCTGCGGGAAACCTCCTTTCTTATCTCATAAGTCGACGTAATTTTCAACATCTCTCTGTAGCACCACAGCTCAAAGGCTTCGATTCTCTTCTGTTCCGGTTTTCCCACACTCCCTGTGCTCAAAACGCACATTCTCAGTATGTGCTATTAATCTTCAAATAGTGAAACTCATATACTAATTTTAGTATCTCATGGCCTACTGTAATTCTCTTAGTATCGACTGATGTAATTCCTCTACATTCTATTACCGTTGTTTTGCTTTCGTTTATGGTACTGCTTCCCTTTCATGTCATTCGACTTTTATAAAAATGCAGCCTGGTTTCTGTTCAAAATCTTTCGCTTGCCGCGTTTTATGCGCAGTTCACTTAGTTTTACAAAGAGTTTAGTCGCAGACGTACATTACAAAACATACAATTTTTTGCAAAACTTGAGGACAGATGTGACTTCCGCATGATGTGTTATTGCCAAGTGGCGTACACTAAAACGCCAAAGAAATTGGTATAGGCATGCGTATTCAAATAAAGAGATATGTAAAAAGGTAGAATACTGTGCTGCGGTCAGCAACACCCATATAAGACAATAAGTATCTTCCGAAGTTGTTAGATCGGTTACTGCTGCTACAATGGCAGGTTATCAAGATTTAAGTGAGTTTGAACGTCGCGCCATAGTCGGCGCACGAGCGATGGGAGACAGCATTTCCGAGGTAGCGATGAAGTGGGGATTTTCCCGTACGACCATTTCAGAAGTGTACCGTGAATATCAGGAATCCGGTAAAACATCAAATCTCCGACATTTATGTGGCCGTAAAAAGGCCCTGAAAGAACGGAAGCAACAACGTCTGAAGAGAATCGTTCAGCGTAAGGAAGTGCAAGCCTTCCGCAAATTTCTGCAGATTTCAGTGATGGGCCATCAGTAAGTGTCAGCGTGCGAACGATTCAATGAAACCTCATCGATATGGGCTTCCGGAGCCAAAGGCCCACTCGTGTACCCTTGATGCCTTTACGCCTCGCCTGGGACCGTCAACACCGACATTGGACTGTTGATGACTGGAAACATGTTGCCTGGTTGGACGAGTCTTGTTTCAAATTGTATCGAGCGGATGGACGTACACGGGCATGGAGACAACCTCATGAATCCATGGACCCTGCATGTCAGCAGGGGACTGTTCAAGCTGAGGGAGGCTCTGTAATGGTGTGGGGCGTGTACAGCTGTAGTGATATGGGACCCCTGATACGTCTAGATGCGACTCTGACAGGTGACACGTACGTAAGCATCTTGTCTAATCACCTGCATCCGTTCATGTCCATTCTGCATTCCGACGGATTTGGGCAATTCCAGCAGGACAATGCGACACCCCACATTTCCAGAACTGCTACGGAGTGGCTCCAGGAAAACTCTTCTGAGGTTAAACACTTCCGCTGACCACCAAACTCCTAAGACATGGTCATTATTGAGCATATCTGGGCTGCCTTGCAACGTGCTGTTCAGAAGAGATCGCCATCCCGTTGTATTGTTACGGATTTATGGACAGCCTTGCAGGATTCAAGGAGTCAGTTCCCTCCAGCACTACTTCAGACATTAGTCGAGTCCATTCCACGTCGTCTAACGGCACTTCTGCCTCCTCGCGGGGCCCTACACGATATTAGGCATGTGTACGTGTTTCTTCGGCTCTTCAGTGTATTATTCCTACGGAAAAAATGAACAGGAGGTTTTGGCAGAAAATTTAATGAAGTTAACTCTTGTACTGGGATACTGTTTCACTGAGAACCACGGTTGTCGAGTTATTCAAGTAAAACGTACAAAAGCAACGTGCAACGCACTTCCACCCCCACATTCGTCCTTCACCGGTCAGGATTTCTATGACGTTGTTCGTGGCACTCCGTCCTACCGCCTCCTACCTTACAGGCCCAAAAACTGTCGTCTTCAGTGGTTGGTTATTAACACGGCTGTAGGTTGTCAGCCATATCTGGAGAGAACGTGGGGAGGACACGAAGAATGCCATACTGTCTGTTGACCATCTGAGGGTGCGGCTAACTGAGAAATGTCCCCCACAAAAGACAAAAGAGGACAGAATGCAAAACAAGGGAGTGCAGAGGTAAGTAGGAGGATACAGAAACACGCAACACTGGCAGACATAGACCTGGCCGCATTTAACTCTGAATATAAGCGAAACAGAGCGTACCAGGAACATTAAATGCATTTTCCTTAAAGACTGAAATTTTTAGCTTTACGTGAAATTTTCTCTGAAACTAATACATCAACAGCATGTGATGAAAAGTGTCCGGACGCCTGGCTGAAAACGACTTACAAGTTCGTGGCGCCCTCCATCGGTAATGCTGGAATTCAGTACGGTGTTGGCCCACCTTTAGCCTTGATGACAGCTTCCACTCTCGCAGGCATACGTTTAGTCAAGTGCTGGAAGGTTTCTTGGGGAATGACAGCCCATTCTTCACGGAGTACTGCACTGAGGAGAGGTATCGTCAGTCGGAGAGGCCTGGCAACAAGGCAGGGTTTCAAAACATCCCAAAGGTGCTCTATAGGATTCAGGTCAGGACTCTGTGCTGACCAGTCCATTCCAGGGATGTTACTGTCGTGTAATCACTCCGCCACAGGCCGTGCATTATGAACAGGTGCTCCATCGTGATGAAAGATGCATTCGCCATCCCCGAATTGCTCTTCAACAGTGGGAAGCCACAAGGTGCTTAAAACACCAATTTAGGCCTGTTGTTGTTGTGGTCTTCAGTCCTGAGACTGGTTTGATGCAGCTCTCCATGCTACTCTATCCTGTGCAAGCTTCTTGATCTCCCAGTACGTACTGCAGCCTACATCCTTCTGAATCTGCTTGTTCATCTCTTGGTCTCTCTCTAAGATTTTTACCCTCCACGCTGCCTTCCAATACTAAATTGGTGATCCCTTGATGCCTCAGAACATGTCCTACCAACCTATCCCTTTTTCTAGACAAGTTGTGCCACAAACTTCTCTTCTCCCAATCCTCTTCAACACCTCCTCATTAGTTATGTGATCTACCCATCTAATCTTCAGCATTCTTCTGTAGCACCACATTTCGAAAGCTTCTATTCTCTTCTTGTCTAAACTATTTATCGTCCATGTTTCACTTCCATTCATGGCTACACTCCATACAAATACTTTCAGAAACGACTTCCTCACACTCAAATCAATACTAGATGTTAACAAATTTCTATTCTTCAGAAACGCTTTCCTTGCCATTGCCAGTCTACATTTTATATCCTCTCTACTTCGACCATCATCAGTTATTTTGCTCCCCAAATAGCAAAACTCCTTTACTACTTTAAGTGTATCATTTCCTAATCTAATACCCTCAGCATCACCCGACTTAGTTCGACTACATTCCATTATCCTCGTTTTGCTTTTGTTGATGTTCATCTTATATCCTCCTTTCAAGACACAATCCATTCCATTCAACTGCTCTTCCAAGTCCTCTGCTGTCTCTGACAGAATTACAATGTCATCGGCGCACCTCAAAGTTTTTATTTCTTCTCTATGCATTTTAATACCTACTCCGAATTTTTCTTTTGTTTCCTTCACTGCTTGCTCAATATACAGATTGAATAACATCGGGGAGAGGCTACAACCCTGTCTCACTCCCTTCCCAACCACTGCTTCCCTTTCGTGTCCCTCGACTCTTATAACTGCCATCTGGTTTCTATACAAATTGTAAATAGCCTTTCTCTCCCTGTATTTTACCGCTGCTACCTTCAGAATTTGAAACAGAGTATTCCAGTCAACATTGTCAAAAGCTTTCTCTAAGTCTACAAATGCTAGAAACGTAGGTTTGCCTTTCCTTAATCTTTCTTCTAAGATAAGTCGTAGGGTCAGTATTGCCTCACGTGTTCCAACATTTCAACGGAATCCAAACTGATCTTCCCCGAGGTCGGCTTCTACTAGTTTTTCTATTCGTCGGTAAAGAATTCGCGTTAGTATTCTGCAGCGGTGACTTATTAAACTGATAGTTCGGTAATTTTCACATTTATCAACAACTGCTTTCGATGAGATTGGAATTATTATATTCTTCTTGAAGTCTGAGGGTATTTCGCCTGTCTCATACATCTTGCTCACCACGTGGTAGAGTTTTGTCAGGACTGGCTCTCCCAAGGCCGTCAGTAGTTCTAATGGAATGTTGTCTACTCCCGGGGCCTTGTTTCGACTCAGGTCTTTCAGTGCTCTGTCAAACTCTTCACGCAGTATCATATCTCCCATTTCATCTTCATCTACATCCTCTTCCATTTCCATAATATTGTCCACAAGAACATTGCCCTTGTATAGACCCTCTATATACTCCTTCCATCTTTCTGCTTTCCCTTCTTTACTTAGAACTGGGTTTCTATCTGAGCTCTTAATGTTCATACAAGTGGTTCTCTTTTCTCTAAAGGTATCTTTAATTTTCCTGTAGGCAGTATCTATCTTACACCTAGTGAGATAAACCTCTAAATCATTACATTTATCCTCTATCCATCCCTGCTTAGCCATTTTGCACTTCTTGTCCATCTCATTTTTGAGACGTTTGTATTCATTTTTGCCTCCTTCATTTACTGCATTTTTATATTTTCTCCTTTCATCAATTAAATTCAATATTTCTTCCTTAGCCAAGGATTTCTACTAGCCCTCGTCTTTTTACCTACTTGATCCTCTGCTACCCATTCTTCTTCTACTGTACTTCTTTCCCCCATTCCTGCCATTTGTTCCCTTACGCTCTCGCTGAAACTCTGTACAACCTCTGGTTTAGTCAGTTTATCCAGATCCTATCTCCTTAAATTCCCAGCTTTTTGCGGTTTCTTCAGTTTTAATCTACTGTTCATAACCAATAGATTGTGGTCAAGTCCACATTTGCTCCTGGAAATGTCTTACAATTTAAAACCTGGTTCCCAAATCTCTGTCTTACCATTATATAACCTATCTGAAATCTGTCAGTATCTCCAGGCTTCTTCCATGTATACAACCTTCTTTAATGATTCTTGAACCAAGTGTTAGCTATCATTAAGTTGTACTCTGCGCAAAATTCTACCACGCGTCTTCCTCTTTCATTTCCTACCCCAATCCATATTCACCTACTACGATTCCATCTCTCCCTTTTCCTACTACCGAATTCCAGTCACCCATGACTATTAAATTTGCGTCTCCCTTCACTATCTGAATAATTTCTTTTATTTCGTCATACATTTCTTCAATTTCTTCGTCATCTGCAGAGCTAGTTGGCATATAGACTTGAACTACTGTACTAGGCGTGGGCTTCGTGTCTATCTTGGCCACAATAATGCGTTCACTATGCTGTTTGTAGTAGCTTACCCGCACTCCTATTTTTTTATTCATTATTAAACCTACTCCTGCATTACCCCTATTTGACTTTGTATTTATAACCCTGTATTCGCCTGACCAAAATTCTTGTTCCTCGTGCCACCGAACGTAATTCCCACTATATCTAACTTTAACCTATCGATTTCCCTTTTTAAATTTTCTAATCTACCTGCCCGATTAAGGGATCTGACATTCCACGCTCCGATCCGTAGAACGCCAGTTTTCTTTCTCCTGATAACGACGTCTTCTTGAGTAGTCCCCGCTCGGAGATTCGAATGGGGGACTATTTTACCTCCGGAATATTTTACCCAAGAGGACGACATCATCATTAACCATACAGTAAAGCTGCATGCCCTCGGGAAAAATTACGGCTGTAGATTCCCCTTGCTTTCAGCCGTTCGCAGTACCAGCACAGCAAGGCCGTTTTGGTTAGTGTTACAAGGCCAGATCAGTCAATCATCCAGACTGTTGCCCCTGCAACTACTGAAAAGGCTGCTGCCCCTCTTCAGGAACCACACGTTTGTCTGGCCTCTCAACAGATACCCCTCCGTTGTGGTTGCACCTACGGTACGGCTATCTGTATCGCTGAGGCACGCAAGCCACCCCACCAACGGCAAGGTCCGTGGTTCATGTGGGGCCTGTGCCGTGATATTGTCACGCAAAACAACAAGGGGTTCAAGCGCCCTCTACGAAAAACACGACCTCACCATAACACCACTGCCTCAGAGTTTTACTGTTGGCACTACACACGCTGGCAGATGACGTCCACCGGTCATTCGCCACACCCACACCCTGCCATCGGATCGCCATAGTGTATACCGTGATTCGTCACTCCACACAACGTTTTTCCACTGTTCAGTCGTCCAATGTTTACGTTCCTTCACCAAGCAAGGCATTGTTTGGCATTTACCAGAGTGATGTGTGGCTTATGAGCAGCCACTCGAACATGAAATCCAAGTTTTCTCACCTCCCGAGTAACTGTCATAGTCCTTGCAGTGGATCTTGATGCAGTTTGGAATTACTGTGTGATGGTGTGGATAGATGTCTGCCTATTACAAATTTCGACCCTCTTCAACTGTTGGCGGTGTCTGTCAGTCAACATGCTAGGTCGGTCTGTACGCTTTTGTGCTGTACGTGTCCCTTCACGTTTCCACTTCACTATTGTACCGTGAATTTAATTTCAAATTTTTTTATTAATTTACTTTGCATTATCTTTTTCCACCTCCATGATGAACTGGATATTTCTGTTGATGCCATTGAGGTGTTCCAAAAAGTCGTCTAATTTCTCGAGTCCGTGTGGCCAAATGACGAACGTGTCGTCAACGTATCGAAAGAAACACTTCGGCTTCAGTGGCGCAGCATCTATGGCAATATCCTCAAAATTCTTCATGAAGAGTATATCCAGTTCATCATGGAAGTGGAAAAAGATAATGCTTTGCACTTCCTCGACGTCCTTGTCCACCGTAAACGAAATGGGTGCCTTGGCCACAGCGTCTACAGAAAACCCGCCCACACAGACCTGTACCCACACGCCACCAGCCACGTCATCCAGCACAGAAGCGCACAGTATTACAGACATTGGTGCACCTGCCCCATGAACTGAGCCACCTACGCAAGGTCTTCAGGAATAACGGCTACAGCGCCCATCGAGTGAAAGAAGTGATTTCTGGGAAATATCAGGATAAGACCAGCGACGAAGAGCAGGAAAAGAAACTTGCATTGCTGCCATTCTATGGCTCTGTGTCGGGCAAGATAAGCCGCCTATTGAAAAGACACAGGATCAAATCAATCTTCAGGCCTCCAACGAAAATTACTGAGACCAGTTAAAGACGCAGTAGGTCTCAGAACACCTGGAGTCTACAGACTATCTTGTGGGTGAGGCCAGAAGTACATCCGACAAACTGCGCACTGTGGAACAACGCAGGAAAGAACATGAGAGGCATTATTGCCTACGCTATCCAGAGAAATCTGCGTTAGCTCAGCATGAAACTTGACGATACCTCTGTCGTGGCTCGCACTAACAGCTTCTGGGACACTTTAATAAAGGAAGCTATTGAAATAAAAATTACTGCAAACACCCTAATAGAGATGGTGGCTTGCAGCTCAGCGCTGCGTCGGATCCAGCGATCGCGTGGTCGAAGAGGGCACATCGAAAGTCGACTCAAAACATGTCCATATATGGCAATGTCACGGGCACCAGTGACGTCACAGCCGGCAGATAGCGTATATAAGGGCGCACCAACAGCCCACCGGCAGTCATACCACTTGACAATGGCCAAGGAGTGCTTGGCAGAAAGCTCGTGTAGTTTTAAGCAATTGACGCGGTTGGAAACCCGAGAACATTTATTCAATGTTATCGCCGCGAGACTCTGCATTCGCACATCAAGATAGAAACATATTTCAAGAACTCGGCCTTTAAGCAATAAATTCGTCAACACCGAATCCGACAAACATGACAGAGGGTCTGGCGTGAGGTCAGTCGCTTGACGGCGCGTTTCGGGGCGGGCCCGCCCGTTGCCGGCGCGCCGTAGGGCACGGAAGCTCGCACTGGGGCGTATCGCTTCCCAGTCGGATGTGCCGCGGCAGTCATCACAAGGGGAAGTGAAGCGTCTCTCATAGCCTCTCCTTCCCAAGTGGCTCTTTCCGCCTTCCCGTGGTGCCAGATGTTAAGCTTGGCGTTCTGCCTTGCGACAAAAGGGAGAGCTGCGATCCAACCCGATGCGAAAGCGAAGGGTGCGTGGCACAGGGGGAGCTGTGTCGCGGGACCGAACACCAGTCCCTTTCTGTTCGCAGGGCACAGACCAGCAGGTGCTCTGCATGCCGGCGACCTCGTTTGTCGGCGTGGGATCGCGGCGCGAGTCGGCAAGGGTGCTTCGCCGCGCCCCTGGGTAACCGGGGCGTGTTCTGCCAAACCCAGGAGGTGGTGACATCGCCCGGGCTAGGTTAGATGGGCCCAGACCGCCGAACGACTGGGGGACCGACCCACCACCTGAGTAGGAGTGGGTCCTTGGCCTTCAGGTGGAAACTCGGGCTAGTAGGCGGCGAAGGGCGAGGGGTGCATCCGCCTCTCCGGAGTGCGGGGTGCACTTGCCGAGGAGCGTCGAGTGAAATCGTCGACGACGAGGCCTTCGACGGGGACTGGCAACGGCGCGTTGAACCCTGCAGCTCTGGAGTGCCCTTGACCTAGGGGCGAGGTCGGTGGGCGAGCTGCAGTAGTCCCCCCCCCCCCCCCATGCCAGAGGAGCCGGTCCGGGGCAAGAGACGGGCTCCCAACCCCCCAACCCCCTTTTTTGATCACTCGTAAATCATGGCGACAATTGAAGCGAGTGATTCGTGTGCGCCTCGAATGTCTTCCGCTGCGCCTGATCCCTCTCCCCAGGACGAGCAGAGACAGGCAGAGAATGAGACAGTTATGGAGAGGTACTCGAGAATCTCGTTGCTCATGGAGCAACAGATAAAGAATGGCAAAATCAGTCAAGCAGGACTTGCCATCATAAAAAATGAGCTGGCTGCATGGGCTATTGCGCACGCCAAACTTGAAGGAAGAGTAGAAGAACTTGAAAAAGAAAATGACAGGTTAAGAAGGCAACCAGCAAAGACGTGGGCAGCGGTGGCTGCGCAAGCGCCCACCAAGAGCCCACAAAGCACGACTAGAGACACCATTGACAGGGTCACGAAAAGGACAGACACGGCTGTCTTCCTCAGGACACTACCTGGGCAAGACACTAGTGTCAAGAAAATACAGGAACTTTTCACAAAAACTGTTGACCCCATTAAAGACAAGATCAAAATCAAGAAGGTAAAACCAAGCAGAAACTCCGTGATCGTTGAAGTTGCCTCGGAAGAAGAAAAGGAAAAGCTGCTAAATAACCAGAAATTGAACTCGGTGGTCAAATGTGAACCACCGAGAAAAAGAAACCCTCTCGTCATATTATATGACGTACCTGCAATTATGACGAATGAAGAATTAGAAGAAACAATTAGGTTACAGAACTTTGACAAAATGAAAGAAGATGAATTCAAGAACAACTTTAAGTTGAAATTTAAGACTGGTCCGCGGGGTCGTGATGTTGTTCATCACGTCGCCGAAGTATCGGCGCCGATGTGGAAAAATTTAACAACAATGGGCAGACTGTATGTTGGTTTCCATGCCATCAATACAAGAGACTATGTCGTGGTACCTCGTTGCCACAACTGTGGTGACCTGGATCACATCCTAAGGCTGTGCACCAGGGAGCCGGCGTGCACCAAGTGCGGGGAGAAAGGTCATAGCCGCAAAGACTGCAAGGCGGCAACAGTTTGCATACCGTGTAAGATCCGAGGAAAAAAGTCTTGTGGAACCACCGGTAGAAACTGCCCCACATACAGAATGCTGGAGCAAAGACTGATCTCCAGGACTGATTATGTCTGAGCCCAGTATACCGAACAGGATGCCAAAGCGAAAGTCCCCGAGCAAAAGGAGCAGAGATGCCATGCGGGCAAATAGATTCAAGGACTTTTTGAGGTCGCTTACGGGAGTCATCAAAACTGAAACAAAAGACATGGCTATACAAACTGATTTTCCAACAATGGATATAGGAATACAAACAAATCTCCCCATGGCAGAAACTCTCTCCTCTGGAAGCCGGGAAACAAAGCCGAAACCACACCAACAGCGGCAAGGGCATCCTGCGGCTCCAGCAACTCATAAGGACAGTAACACTAACAACCAACCAATACAGGAAAATGTAGTGACGAGCTCTAGTATGAGCCCCAGCACTCAATGCACACCAATAGTTAGACTACCACCGGTCGATCCAGTCAGGGTGTACCCCAACTTGGAGTACACCATGCAGCTATCCAGATTGGAGCAGCCGGCTACCCTGACCACTGCCTTACGACATGTGGTCCGAGTAGGACATGAGGACGGCAAAAAAATAACCTTTCCGGTTATGGAGGCTGTCGACAGAATCCAGCTAAAATCGGTGAATCTCCCCACCGACTTTGGAGCCTTGCGAGACCTGCTCAAGAAAGCATTCGAAAGACGAGGAGAGAAATTCGACCTTGACGACATTTATCGACAGTCAGTAGTGGCATATGGACGAATTGCATTCGACTGGAGCAAGACCTGGCCACATGACCGAATACATACATACTACCCATAGTGACAAAAATTACTATAGGACAGCTTAACACACACAACAGCAGACTCGTAATGCAAGAGCTCCGAAGGGAGGTGGAGGAGAGGAGACTTGATGTACTCTGTCTACAGGAGCCATACTCCCTAGCTGGGAAAATAGCTTTTGCTGCTGCAAGCTGGCAAATAGTCAGTAGAGGGGATGACCCGAAGGCAGCAATTATAATCACTAACAAACTCTTGAGAGTCACTACACTCTCGCAGTTCACAACTAGCCACTGCAACGTCGTGGAGCTTCAATCCCCTACAGGAATTATAACTCTCATTAATATGTATTTTCAGTATGGGGATAATATAGAAACTCATATAGACCACCTAGCGAGAGTTACCACGGCGTTGCGGGGAAGAAAAGTCATAATAACTGCCGACATTAATGCAAAATCCCCCCTGTGGTACAGTGGCACAAGAGATGCGAATGGTGAAAAGGTTGAAGAATTTATTATGGCATCACAACTTGTGGTGGCCAACAGACCCGGCAATCCTCCCACCTACGCTGCAGGTGGAGGACAGGGCACAAACATAGACATCACTCTTGTAACTCCGAATACAGCCAATAACCTTCAAAATTGGAGAGTTGTAGAGAATGCCACCACAAGCGACCACAATCTGATAACTTTTACCATAGGAGAAAGAGAGTGCCACTGGGCCACGGGGTGGGAAACACAACTAAATTATAAAAGAACCGATTGGGAACGCCTAGCGAGGGAGTGTGACATTCCTCCATTACCGGAAGACGACATGCACTTAGACATGTACGTAGATCAGAGGGCGGGGGAACTGGTGAACGCAGTGACAAGAGCGGTGAGGGCAGCCGTACCTACTAGGAGGAGGGCCATGGCGGCCTCACCGTCACCATGGTCTGCCGAACTAAGTGAACTGCGTCAGTCTGTCAGAAGGCTGAGGAGGTACTATCAGCGCAGTGTCGTCTGGCAGGAACGACAAAGGTGGCAGCTGCTGTACAGGGAGGAAAAGCGAAAGTTCCAAAAGGAACTACGGGAAGTCAGAATGAGAAGCTGGGAAAACTTCGTGCTCAACCAGCTAGTCACGGACCCATGGGGACTCCCTTATAAGCTAGTTAGAGAAAAAATCCGATCTCCTCTGGAATTATCCACAGTCAGGTACGGGGATAGGATGACGGAGTCCTGGCAGGAGACTGCGGGGGTCCTCCTCCACTCCCTGCTGCCTGACGACAATGCGGATGGGGAAACAGAGAGGCAGCAGCAACTCAGAGATCAAGACCGAGAAATATACACCAATGAGACGGCGGTCTACCCCTTCTCAGAAGAGGAGGTAGCAACCCACATAAGATCTCTGCAAAGAGGAAAAGCACCTGCGCCAGACGGCATTGTGGCGGAGGTGGTGCAGTTTCTGGCGCCCCAGCTGACTGCACCACTAACACATCTGTACAATGAATGCCTCAGACAGCGTAAGTTCCCTAAGTTATGGAAAATGGCACATGTAGTCATCATAAAGAAAGGACCAGACAAGGATCCCGCAGAAACGAAATCCTACAGGCCGATTTGCCTGCTGGATATATTTGGCAAATTATTGGAAAAATTGCTGGCTGACAGACTGACAGCACACCGGGTGTTGTGCGGGTTGAGTGACAGGCAGTTCGGGTTCAGGCCGGGGCGGTCGGCATCTGATGCAATCGCCCTGGCGGCCGAGGTCTGTGGCTCGACCCTGCACAAATACGTGGTTGGCATCATGGTTGACATCAGTGGCGCCTTCGACAACCTGTGGTGGCCTTCGCTCTTCTCCTGCTTGCGGGAGAAGGAGTGTCCAGGGTCGCTATATGGTTGTCTGAGGAGCTATTGTGAGGATCGGGAGGTCTGGCTATCATCCTCTAGCGAAAGAGTTGGCAAGACAATCACCAAAGGATGTCCCCAAGGCTCCGTCTTAGGACCCCTCTTCTGGGACATCCATATGGAGCCTTTGCTAGATAGCTTACAACAGAGTGAAGAGGTGCTAGAGGTGATAGCCTATGCGGATGACCTCCTCCTGTTGGTTAGCGGCCGCAGCCGCGAGACATAGAACCAAAGATAGAGACAGCACTAGACAAACTCCAACAGTGGTGCCACGCGACAAAAATGACGATATCGCCCAGCAAATCTACTTACCTCCTGCTAAAAGGACATCTCATTAGAAATCCGACTGTCAGAATAGACGGTTCACCAGTTCTTAGACGACGTGAGACACGCTACCTAGGAGTCATCATTGATGAGAGGTGGAGTTTCGGCAAGCACATTGATACCGTCACCCAGAGAGCCCTTCAGATACTAAACAATCTCATCTCAATAGGTCATAAAAGATTCCACCTTCCGTCACACTTAATTAGACTATACCACAACAGCATCTTAACTTCAGTCGTGGGTTACGGCTCGGGAGTCTGGGCACACAGGCTCACGAGGGTGGTGCCCGCCATGGCAGTGAGAAGGGTCCAGAGAAGCATGCTACTAAGAGGTGTGGGTGCCTACAGAACATCTCCAGGGGGGGCCCTGTTAGTCATAATGGGGCTCTGCCCCCTGGACATCAAAATAAGGGAACAAGCGGCCTGGTACTGGGCCAAAAGGGAAAATTATGAAAAGATTGTAGATATTATGGGTATCAGATTGGGCGACAAAAGAGATATAAGGATAAGAGGGGAAGAACTTTGGCAGGAGACCTGGGCTATAGAAGAGGCTGGACGACGAACCTTCCAGTTCCTACCTGATGTGAGGGAACGTCTGGGTATGAAGTACTTCGAGCCTACACGAGGTCTGATTCACTTCCTCACTGGCCATGGACCCTACCCGACATACTTATGTCGATTTGGGAAAAGGGCGACACCAGCGTGCGACTGTGGCGATCCGGAGGGTACACCCGAACATGTTGTTTACGAATGCCCTCTCTTCAATGATGTTGCAAATACACTACGAGACAGACTTCCTAACCATGACACGTATCAACTGCTTAGAAGTGAGGAAACCTTTCAGACACTAAACACCTTGGCAAACGAGGTATCTCGAAAAGCCTTAACCGAATATTTAAGAGAGATACAGTAAGAGCAAGGAAATAATTATTACCGATTGTGACCTAGAGCCCTGGTCCCATACCGCCTGTGCGTGGACTGGCCAACTCCACCCGAGTTGGAATCCGCCATGTACAGGAATAGGGGGAGCAGGGACCAACCACCGACTATGACACACCGAATATGACGTAGGATAAGTTAGTTTGTAGGAATTAGTTATAGGAAATTAGATTAGGTACTGCAGCGATTAATAACGTCGTGGCCTGCCCAGTGCCAGGGGCATGTTCTTCGGGGTTAGCTCGAAGAACAAGGCATATTAAGTAGGTTTATATTCTTACTGGCACACATGTGACGCTGCAGGAAATACATAAATTCAATTAGTTATAGGAACTAGAACAAACAGTAGATATAGATATTAAATGCCCATTGTTGTTAATGTAACTGTAGCTCACTATTAAATTAAGAAAAAGCTGCACAATTTAATATAAATGTATATTATTTAGGACCCACTAATGAGTTTTAGGTAGTGGGTCAATTTGTATAATTATTATATTTATCAATAAAGATGATTTTTTTTTAAAAAAAAAACATGACAGAGGGTCAGATTGACAAGGGAGGGGGGGGGGGGGTTACCAAACAAACCGAACCGCAGATTGCTCTAAATCTCCCCAATTCCACAAAGGAAAAACGGACCACCCAATTCACAATAACCACCTTCCCGCTGGTGGGCAAACGGAGAAGAATGGTGGGACGACCCCAAACCAAAGCGGCTGGTGACCTCACCACGAAAACAGGTAGAATGTAACAAGTAAAAAACATCTCCAATCACTTAACTTCTAATAAATTGCGATTTCTGGCGAAGACCTGGTGCAACACCCCCAAATCGCTCTCCCGAACCGTCCGCTGCCAGCCGCTTCAACGGACGCAGGAAGGCGCGCCGATCTCCCGTCTCACGGCGTCGCAGCTCGCGCCGGCCAGACCGATGTCGTGGGTTGACTCCTGTCGCTCTCGTGTCGGCCGCGAAGCCACTACCCCTCGCTATACGCCGCGGCCCACTGGACTCACGTGGGGACCTCACATGCGCCGACGCTCAAGGCGGACAAGTCATCTCGTGTCTCAGTGCGCGACCCACCAACCGATCGATCCAACCGCCAATGACCATTGCGCGAACAACTCGAGCTGACTGGCGGCCTAACGCGCAGACTCAGATGCGGGAACTAAGCCACGACTGGGCGACCACTCGCTGAGTTCTCTTACTGGCGGAGTGGCAAGACTCTCATAGTTTGATCCAAACGACAGATTACTCGCACTGCGACGACAGACAGACACTGACTGCCCCACACTTAGCCGGCTGACCAACTGACTAGACTCACCTCGACTGACCGACTCTCCTCTACAGAGTTTTTTTTTTCCTTTATTGAAATTCATTTCCCCCCGAAGGGGGCGGGCTGGCAGCAGCTTAGTATGCCGCTCTTCAGCCTACAGACTTTGTTAGAATGATGAAGAGAATAAATAATAAAAACACGCGATAAAATCGGAGACTTAAAGAGTAACATGGCGAAAAGAAACCGTGGAACTTAAATCAAAGAACAGAGGGATGATGACGCTAAGAAAATACATACAAAGCAGACAGGTAAAACAATAGACATACAATTAAAAAGACACGGCGACAGTCTGGTTTCCGTTCGCAAAAGACATAAAATTCACACCCAGCGACAGCATGGTTTCTGTTCACAACACGAGAAAGACGAACAACAATGAACAGTCACTGGAACACTGCACTAAAAAGTTGGCAAATGTGACATAGCACAGCCGAGAACAGGTGGGGGGCAACTGATGATGGGAAAATAAAAAAAGGGGGGGAGCCGGGAAAGGAGCTGATGGAGGATGAGGACCCATAAGAGAGGTGGGGGGCACTGGGCAAACGAGACAGGGAGTGGGGTAGGCAGAGGAGGGGAATACAAAAGGAATCGGGGGGGGGGGGGGAGAAGGGTGAGGTTTAGTGGGGAGAAAACAGGATGGAAGGGGGGGAGCCCAGGGAAAGGACAGAGGAAAGGAGGGGGAGTGAGGATCAGAGTTGATAGGAGGGATAAATGGAGGGAGAGAGGGCATCATCCGGGAGGGGGAGTTGATGGAAGCCACCTTGGGAAGAAGATGTAGGGTGTAGAGATGGAGGGGAGGAGGGACACAACGGTGAAGACGTGGCAGAGGGCGGGAATGGGAGAGGAGAGGAGCAACCATGGGGTGAGGGGGTTCAAGACGGCGGGAGGTGTAGAGGATGCGGATATGTTCGAGGAATAGGAGCAGATGAGGGAAAGGAATGAGATCATAGAGTATCCGTGTGGGGGACGTGAGGCATATACAGAAGGCGAGGCGGAGTGCATGACGCTCAAGGATCTGGAGGGACTTATAGAATTTGGGTGGGGGGGCAGATATCCAGGCAGGACAGGCATAACAGAGGATGGGATGGATTAAGGATTTGTAGGTGTGGAGGATGGTAGTGGGGTGCAACCCCCATGTCCGGCCAGAGAGGAGTTTGAGGAGTCGGAGGCGGTTGTGGGCTTTGGACTGGATGGAGCGGAGATGAGGGATCCAGGTGAGGTGACGGTCAATGGTGAGGCCAAGGTAGGTGAGGGTGGGGGAGAGGCGGACAGGATGGGCACAGACAGTAAGGGAGAAATCCAGGAGCCGGAAGGAGCGAGTGGTATGACCTACGATGATTGCCTGGGTCTTGGAAGGGTTGAGTTTCAGGAGCCACTGGTTACACCATGCAGCAAAAAGGTCAAGGTGATTCTGGAGAAGGCGTTGGGACCGTTGGAGGGTAGGAGCGAGGGCGAGGAATGCGGTGTCATCAGCATATTGCAAGAGGTGTACTGGAGGGGGGGGGGGGGGTTGGGGCATATCTGTCGTGTACAGGAGGTAGAGGAGAGGGGAGAGGACAGAGCCCTGGGGCACATCTGCAGAGGGGTAGAAGGTGTGGGAATTGGCATTATGGATGGTAACATAGGAGGGGCGGTGGGAGAGGAAGGAGGCGACCAGACGGATGTAGTTGATAGGAAGGGCGTAGGTTTGGAGTTTAAACAGGAGACCGGGATGCCAGACACGGTCGTAGGCCTTTTCGAGGTCAAGGGAGACAAAAATGGCGGAGTGACGGGAGTTTAGCTGGAGAGAGAGGAGATGAGTGAGGCGGAGGAGTTGGTCATCAGCAGAGAAGGAAGGTCGAAAGCCACATTGGGTGTTTGGGAGGAGGTGGCTTTGGCGGAGGTGGTGATGGATGCGCCAGGAAAGGATGGATTCCAAGAGCTTGCTGAACACCGATGTGAGACAGATAGGACGATAGGAAGAGGCATCAGATGGAGGCTTGTTGGGTTTGGAGAACATCAGGATACGGGAGGTTTTTCACCTCTACAGAGCTCATAGCGCCCCTTAAATGCACGTGAACAGGCAACCCTTTCCCCTTTCCCACCAGAGGAAGACACCAAAGCTGCGATTGCCACAGCGGCGCCACCGCCAGAAACGGAGGGTGGACTGCTTCACACTACGCGCTGCGGCGCGCTCTTCGAAACGATTACAGATGTATCACACAAGTGACAACCAATCAACTGACTATGTTCGAAGTCCGTGAGTTCCGCAGAGCGCCCCATTCTGCTCTCTCACGATATCTAATGACTACTGAGGTCGCTGATATGGAGTACCTGGCGGTAGGTGGCAGCGCAATGCACCTAATATGAAAAACGTATGTTTTTGTGGGGAGGGATCCGGATACTTTTGATTTCATAGTGTATCTCAATGTATCTTAGTACAGAAATTAATTACATCACTTTGTGGCAAAAAAATGATTGTTGTTGTTGTGGTCTTCAGTCCTGAGACTGGTTTGATGCAGCTCTCCATGCTACTCTATCCTGTGCAAGCTTTTTCATCTCCCAGTACCTACTGCAACCTACATCCTTCTGAATCTGCTTAGTGTATTCGTCTCTTGGTCTCCCTCTACGATTTTTACCCTCCACGCTGCCCTCCAATACTAAATTGGTGATCCCTTGATGCCTCAGAACATGTCCTACCAACCGATCCCTTCTTCTGGTCAGGTTGTGCCACAAACTTCTCTTCTCCCCAATCCTATTCAATACTTCCTCATTAGTTATGTGATCTACCCATCTAATCTTCAGCATTCTTCTGTAGCACCACATTTCGAAAGCTTCTATTCTCTTCTTGTCCAAACTATTTATCGTCCATGTTTCACTTCCATACATGGCTACACTCCATACGAATACTTTCAGAAATGACTTCCTGACACTTAAATCAATACTGGATGTTAACAAATTTCTCTTCTTCAGAAACGCTTTCCTTGCCATTGCCAGCCTACATTTTATATCCTCTCTACTTCGACCATCATCAGTTATTTTGCTCCCCAAATAGCAAAACTCCTTTACTACTTTAAGTGCCTCATTTCCTAATCTAATTCCCTCAGCATCACCCGACTTAATTAGACTACATTCCATTATCCTTGTTTTGCTTTTGTTGATGTTCATCTTATATCCTCCTTTCAAGACACTGTCCATTCCATTCAACTGCTCTTGCAAGTCCTTTGCTGTCTCTGACAGAATTACAATGTCATCGGCGAACCTCAAAGTTTTTATTTCTTCTACATGAATTTTAATACCTACTCCGAATTTTTCTTTTGTTTCCTTTACTGCTTGCTCAATATACAGATTGAACAACATCGGAGAGAGGCTACAACCCTGTCTTACTCCCTTCCCAACCACTGCTTCCCTTTCATGTCCCTCGACTCTTATAACTGCCATCTGGTTTCTGTACAAATTGTAAATAGCCTTTCGCTCCCTATATTTCACCCCTGCCACCTTTAGAATTTGAAAGAGAGTATTCCAGTCAACATTGTCAAAAGCTTTCTCTAAGTCTACAAATGCTAGAAACGTAGGTTTGCCTTTCCTTAATCTTTCTTCTAAGATAAGTCGTAAGGTCAGTATTGCCTCACGTGTTCCAGTGTTTCTACGGAATCCAAACTGATCTTCCCCGAGGTTGGCTTCTACTAGGTTTTCCATTCGTCTGTAAAGAATTCGTGTTAGTATTTTGCAGCTGTGACTTATTAAGCTGATAGTTCGGTAATTTTCACATCTGTCAACACCTGCTTTCTTTGGGATTGGAATTATTATATTCTTCTTGAAGTCTGAGGGTGATAAATGATGAGTGTGATAAATATTTAGATACTTTTAGAGCCAGTTTCTTACGTTGCATCGTTTTTGTGAATTTGTACTGTAATAACATCGCTACTGTCATGTAAGTAATAAAGTGTTGGGAAGAAATGACAGTTTATGCATATGGGAAATTTGGTCGGATGTGAATAAAAAAATTTTGAGAAATGTGAACCAGCTTTAGTATAGTCAACCACAACAAATACGAGGCAGTGTTGATAAGTCCTTGACTTGATGAAGAAAAAATGTTATGGGTTTTAAAAAATATATTCATCATATTCCCTCTTGAGCTCAACACAAGTTTTTTTCATCTTATTTATTCTTTTTTTAAAGAAATAAGATTTTGATTGTGCTCCAAAGCAGTCATCCGTAGCTCTCCTGGCTTCCGCCCTGTTCAAAAGTCGTTTTCCCCTGAGATGTTTCTTGATGTTTTGGAACAGGTAATAGTGTGAGGGGGCCAGCTTAGGTGGACAGGGTGGATGTTTGAAGTTTCAAAGTGAACATCTCCCAATTTTTGCTGCGTGAGGAGCGCCATTGTCTTAAGTAAACAAGATGCCTTTTCTTAGCTTTCCTAGACGTTTGAAGACCAGTTACTGCTTCAGTTTGTGTAGAAGTTAAACATTGTACTTTGCCGTGATGGTTTCACCATGCTGTAAGAAGTCAATCCCAAAAGATGGATGAGAACAGTGGGTGTTTGGACCTCTCAGGACGTGGAGAACTACTGTGTCTCCATTCTTTGGACTGTGCACTGTTTCCAGGGCCGTAAGTGTATACCCATGTTTCATCCTCGCTGACGAGACAATCCAAAAATCCCACGGGATCCTAGCACAATTTTACTGTTTCACACTTGTCTGCACTGAGACACTTCGGAAACAATTTCACTGAGAGCGTTTTCATGTCCAAGAGCTTATGAGTAATATGACCAACACGTTCTCAGGATATGCCCAGGGTCTCTGTTACGTTTTTAGCAGCTATCCTCCGATCACCCACAATCATGGCATGAATACCGTCCATCATTTTCTGAACTATGACCTGAGTTTATCTTCCAGGATGCTCTTCTTCTTCAGTGCTGATATGCCCTATTTTTAATGCAACAACCTGATTATTGGTCGGCTGCTGTGGCCGAGCGGTTCTAAGCTCTTCAGTCCGGAACCGCGCTGCTGCTACCGTCGCAGGTTCCAATCCTGCCTCGGGCATGGATGTATTTGATGTCCTTAGGTTAGTTAGGTTTAGGTAGTTTTAAGTTCTAGGGGACTGATGACCTCAGAAGTTAAGTCTCATAGAGCTTAGAGCCATTTGAACCATTTTTGAACCGATTATTGCTTAGTGGAGCAGGAAGAGCAGTTACCAACCATTGGAACAAACATTATAAATCTGTTTTGCCGTGTTCTCCTTTAAATAATGCACGACTCTATTTTCTTGCACCATGTTCATTTCAAAATTATATGGAAAAATAAGAACCAATGTTACTGCTACGCGAATACTATCATATATAAGGTTAACAACATGGTTTAGCATCAGAACATCGGAATTAATCTACATTAGTTTGAAACAGGAGAAGCCAAGGATCTATCAGCACCTCACCTTAAAGGTGACGTATAATCCTATGTCTTAGCTTTTTTCTGTCAGTCGATCAGTCTTTATCACTGGTGAGTAAATATTGTTGGAAAAATGACTGCATGGTCCGTAAATGTCAAGCCGTTAACGTACACCTAGGAAGACGCAAATTGTTCACCGACATCTTGTGTTTGCAAAATGTCGAGGTTGAAACAAGGCGACCCGTGTCTGAGATAAGTGGCTTTTCCTGCACCCGAGTTCAATGTTTCTGAAAAGCTCAGTTTTCCTCGTGTTGTGTTGTAATGTTCGAGCTTAGAATATGCTCCAGGATTCTACAGCAGACTAACATTAACCATTTTGGTTTCTGTCGGCAGTTCACTATGACACATAACGTTTGTGTGTGACATTATTTACTTTTTATTCTTTCGCGCGGAGTCTGGTCGATATCGATGGTATGTAAGTAGAAATACAATGAGGATTTTGGAGCTAATTTGCACTTAAATGAGGTATTGAAGTATACGATACTACTGGCGTCACTGATAAGATTTCCCAGTCATGTAGGCAACCCGCACCAACGCTTGCACTTTTCTAGGTCGAGGGCTGCCATCTCGGATTTGCGACGACAGTGGCATTTCCTACTTCATGACCCCATTTAAGTACGAACTTGGTCCAGAATCCTCACTATATTGCTGCTTACGTACAGTACGTGGCAAATAGGTAGAGAATATGTAGAGCTGCTCCAGCAACTTATTTAACGCTTCCTGCGGTGCTTGGCCGTACTATACAGGGTGGTCCATTGATCGTGACCAGGCCAAATATCTCACGAAATGAGCGTCAAACGAAAAAACTACAAAGAACGAAAGTCGTCCAGCTTGAAGGGGGAAACCAGATGGCGCTATGGTTGGCCCGCTAGATGGCGCTGCCGTAGCTCAAACGGATATTAACTGCGTTTTTTTATTACATATTCGTGTAGTACGTAAAGAAATATGAATGTTTTAGTTGGACCACTTTTTTCACTTTGTGATAGATGGCGCTGTAATAGTCACACACATATGGCTCTCCTTGCGATATACCTAAAGTCCTCCTTCACTACACCAGCCTGTAACGAAACGTGCTGCCCTTCTTTGGTTTTTCTCCGTTTTCAATATCACTCCTAACTGGCGTGGGTCGAAAACAGACGAACGGTATTCAAGTGTTAGTCGCATAAGCGTTTTCTAAGCTGCCTCCTATTCGAATGGACTAATTCCTCGGTATTCTTCCAATGAGCCACAGTCTCGTACGTGCCAAATCTGCGAGTAGTTTTATGTGGCCGTTTCACTTTAAATTGGACTGTTCGCATATTCCTAGCTATTTTACGAATCTGAATGTTTCCAGTGCTTCTTCTGCAGTCGTGTAATCATACAATAATGCGTCTTTCTGCCTCTGTATATGAAATACTTTATATTTATGTTGAGTCTCAACTGCCACTCCTTGTACCAAGTGTCGATCCTTTGCATTTGTTCCTGCATTTCGCTACTATTTTCTACCATCGTGACTTCTCTATATACAACAGCTTCATCTGCGAAGAGCCACATGGTATTTCCTAGTAATCCACTGGTTCCTTTAAATACGGGGGTTGCCCATAAAGTAATGCAGAGCGTTTTTTCTTCAACAGTTCCTTATTGAACATAATGAGAATTGAAACTTCCTAGCAGATTAAAACTGTGTGCAGGAGAGCTTCTGTAAAGTTTGGAAAGTAGGAGACGAGGTACTGGCAGAAGTAAAACTATGAGGATGGGACGTGAGTCGTCCTTGGGTAGCTGAGTTGGTAGAGCACTTGCCCGAGAAAGGCAAAGGTCCAGAGTTCGAGTCTCGGTCCGGCACACAGTTGTAGTCTGCTAGGAAGTTTCATATCAGCGCACAGTGCGCTTCAGAGTGAAAATCTCATTCTGGATAATGAGAATTACACACACAATAGAATGGTGATTTATCTGCACACACCATTTTTCTACGTAATCTCCATCTTATTCTATGGCCTTCCTCCAGCACGAAACAAGGATGTGTATGCTGTGTCGGTACTAATCCTTGTCCTGGTTTTGGAGCCAGTGCTTCACTATGTGAATCACCTCCTCATCGTCCTCAAAATGTCTTCCAGGAAAGGCATCCTTTATTGGTCCCAACAAGTGGAAATCCGAGCGGTGTAGGATGGATGGGGTAACGCTGTCCAAGCCTGTTTTGCGATGTGTTCGGCAGTCTTCAGACTTGTGGGGGGCCGAGCGTTATCGTGTTGAAGCAAAATATCTTCTGGGTTGCTGTGACGCCGAAGTCGCCGGAAGCGAGTCTTGAGTTTTGTTAATGTGTTGACATATGCCTCTGAATTAATGGTACCGCCTCTTGGCATCACATCTATCAGAATCACACCCTTACAGTCCCAGAACACTATGATAATGACCTTACCGGCGGAAGCAGTTGTTCTGAATTTTTTTCCTCTGTGGGGAGTGGTAATGGCGCCATTCCATCGACGGCCGTTTTGCTTCGGGCTAAAATGGTGAACCCGGGTTTCATCACCTGTCACAGTGCGGGACAAGAAGGTCTCCCCATCAGCCACAAAACGTTGCAACAAATCAAAACAAATGTTTTTTTTTTTTTTCTGTGTGATTTGTGATCCAACGTTAGACACCGTGGGACTCATTATGCACACACTCTTGAATATCCAAGAGTGCGGATAATTGCATCCACGCTCTCTTTGCTGATTGACAGGTGCAGTGTCAACTGCCGAGTCCTAATACGTCTGTCCTCGCGAATGACAACAACAGCTCGCTGCAACATGTCAGGTGTGACAGCCGTGGATGGTCTCCCCTACCGCTGCAAATCGTGGAGCTCCGCGGAACCCCCTTCTGATGACGTCACCCTCCGTGCCCAGCTAACACCTGTACTTCTGTCGACAGCAGATGCTCCATAGACTTCGTACAAGCGTGAGTATTCCACACAGTTTCTTTCTCTGGAGTGAGAAATTCAATGACGGCACGTTGCTTCTAACGTACATCAACTACGGACGCCATTTTGAATCTGTCCTGCAGCTGCGCCATCTGTCGGAAGTGACGGAAACTTGGCGCGCTCACTCGGCAGGCACACGTAACGGTTCGCATTCATAGCATTGTTTTCGCCTGAGGAAACAAATCTGGTGCATTACCTTCTGGACAACCCTTGTATACTGTGAAAAATAAATAATCGTTCGACAGTCCCTTAGAGAAAACCCGATGTTACTTTTACATCTAAGTACTTGTCTGTGTCCTGTTGCTAGAAACTCTTTAATACAGTAACATAGTTGATCCAATATTGCTTACGCTCGTGTTTTGTTTATTAGGCGGCAGTGCATAACTGTACCGAACGCCTTCCGGTAGTCAAGAAACATTGCATCTAACCGACCGGTCGAACATACTGCTTTTTGGGTCTCGTGAACGGAGTGAGCTGGGCACACGTGATCGTTTTTTTCGGATCACGCATCCTCTGTTCTAGCCACAATCTTTTGTTTTTAAAGAGGGAGGAAATAAATTTACGTGGTGCATTCAAGTTATAAGGCCTCCGATTTTTTTTTTCTCTGGACTGGAAAGAGATAGAAACATTCGCATTGTTTTAAAATGAGGTCGCGTTCATTGTCAATACTTCCCAGAGATGGCAGCACTGTATGGCAGATGGAATTTTACTGCCAGCGGCGAGAATGAGAACTGTTTTAAATACTTAAAATGGCGACGTTTTCCTTACTTGAACAGCGTGCAATCATTCGTTTTCTGAATTTGCGTGGTGTGAAACCAATTGAAATTCATCGACAGTTGAAGGAGACATGTGGTGATGGACTTATGGATGTGTCGAAAGTGCGTTCGTGGGGGCGACAGTTTAATGAAGGCAGAACATCGTGTGACAACAAACCGAAACGACCTCGGGCTTGCACAAGCTGGTCTGACGACACGATCGTGAAAGTGGAGAGAATTGTTTTGGGGGATCGCCGAATGACTGTTGAACAGATCGCCTCCAGAGTTGGCATTTCTGTGCGTTCTGTGCACTCAATCCCGCATGACGACCTGAAAATGCGAAAAGTGTCATCCAGGTGGGTGCCACGAATGCTGACGGACGACCACACGGCTGCCCGTGTGGCATGTTGCCGAGCAGTGTTGACGCGCAACGACAGCATGAATGGGACTTTCTTTTCATCGGTTGTGACAATGGATGAGACGTTAATGCCATTTTTCAATCCAGAAACAAAGCGCCACTCAGCTCAATGGAAGCACACAGATTCACCGCCACCAAAAAAATTTTGGGTAACCACCAGTGCTGGAAAAATGATGGTGTCCATGTTCTGGGACAGCGAGGGCGTAATCCTTACCCATTGCGTTCCAAAGGGCACTACGGTAACAGGTGCATCCTACGAAAATGTTTTGAAGATCAAATTCCTTCCTGCACTGCAACAAAAACGTCCAGGAAGGGCTGCGCGTGTGCTGTTTCACCGAGACAACGCACCCGCACATCGAGCTAACGTTACGCAACAGTTTCTTCGTGATAACAACTTTGAAGTGATTCCTCGTGCTCCCTACTCACCTGACCTGGCTCCTAGTGGCTTTTGGCTTCTTCCAACAATGGAAGACACTCTCCGTGGCCGCACATTCACCTGCTGTGCTACTATTGCCTCAGCGATTTTCCAGTGGTCAAAATAGACTCCTGAAGAAGCCTTCGCCGCTGACATGGAATCATGGCGTCACTGTTGTGAAAAATGTGTACGTCTGCAGGGCGATTACGTCGAGAAGTAACGCCAGTTTCATCGATTTCGGGTGAGTAGTTAATTAGAAAAAAAATCGGAGGCCTTAGAACTTGAAAGCACCTCGTAAATGTGTGACTAGGGTTGTCGGGTAGACCATTCGCCGGGTGCAAGTCTTTCGATCTGACGCCACTTCGGCGACTTGCGCGTCGATGGGGATGAAATAATGATGTTTAGGACAACATCCAGTCCATGAGAGGAGAAAATTTCCGACCTAGCCGGGAATCGAACCCGGGCCCTTAGGAAAGACATTCCGTCTCGCTGACCACTCAGCTACCGGGGGCGGACAGGAATTTAAGGTGGGAGGAATTTAAGGCATCAGATGCTGCACCTACTATCAGAGCAGTCACGTAGATGTCTGTTGTGTGGTGACGAGACCGTTGATACAGTGTGGCTCGGATGTCGGAGCGTTTGCGTTTTGGAAGGCAATTAAAAACACAGGGCAGAATAACAGTGAACAGAGCAACCAAAAATCAGATATACGAAAGAAAATATTGCTTCAAGGGCTCTACGCCGGCCGTTGTGGCCTCAGTCCGGAACCGCACTCCTGCTACGGTCGCAGGTTCGAATCCTGTCTGGGGCATGGAAGTGTGTGATGTCCTTAGGTTAGTTAGGTTTACGTAGTTCTAAGTCTACGGGACTGACGACCTCAGACGTTAAGTCCCATAGTGCTCAGAGCCATTTGAAGGGCTCTACTTACGAATGAAATGTGTTTCCTTTAAACTATAGATTACGATCGGATCGATTAGTACACCCATAAACGACGCTGCCTGGCGTTTTTGATAAAATAACTACGTCTCCACACAATCAAAGCATCAGATGCTATTTGGGATATGAGTGCAAAAGTGGATAGATATCACCAACGGTCGGAAGTGGGTACAGGCACATAAGAGTGATGTTGCGGAACCATGGAGGTATAAATGCGGTGAACCTAATTCTTTGGGCTACAAAAGATGGCGGACATCGACTCCTAGTTTGTGATGTAATGAAAACTCCCTTCTATTTTTACCTCCGCGGTTTCACGCTTATTCTCAGAAGGTGCACGCTGGCTGTTAGTACAAAATATATGAGTGCTATAGATTTAACTGTGGAGGTACAAGAGGAAGGGAGATGGGATTACCTTACAAACGGATGTCCACCATCTTAACTAGCCCAAAACATTAGGTCCACCGCGGTGGCACTTCCCTGTGACGTCACTCGGACTGCGTCGTGTTACTAGAGCAAATACGCATTAAAGAACAAAAAACGTTCTAAATTGCTTTCCTGACACTATGTTATTCATGTAGGCTCCATAACTTTTTAATACACTCCTGGAAATGGAAAAAAGAACAAATTGACACCGGTGTGTCAGACCCACCATACTTGCTCCGGACACTGCGAGAGGGCTGTACAAGCAATGATCACACGCACGGCACAGCGGACACACCAGGAACCGCGGTGTTGGCCGTCGAATGGCGCTAGCTGCGCAGCATTTGTGCACCGCCGCCGTCAGTGTCAGCCAGTTTGCCGTGGCATACGGAGCTCCATCGCAGTCTTTAACACTGGTAGCATGCCGCGACAGCGTGGACGTGAACCGTATGTGCAGTTGACGGACTTTGAGCGAGGGCGTATAGTGGGCATGCGGGAGGCCGGGTGGACGTACCGCCGAATTGCTCAACACGTGGGGCGTGAGGTCTCCACAGTACATCGATGTTGTCGCCAGTGGTCGGCGGAAGGTGCACGTGCCCGTCGACCTGGGACCGGACCGCAGCGACGCACGGATGCACGCCAAGACCGTAGGATCCTACGCAGTGCCGTAGGGGACCGCACCGCCACTTCCCAGCAAATTAGGGACACTGTTGCTCCTGGGGTATCGGCGAAGACCATTCGCAACCGTCTCCATGAAGCTGGGCTACGATCCCGCACACCGTTAGGCCGTCTTCCGCTCACGCCCCAACATCGTGCAGCCCGCCTCCAGTGGTGTCGCGACACGCGTGAATGGAGGGACGAATGGAGACGTGTCGTCTTCGGCGATGAGAGTCGCTTCTGCGTTGGTGCCAATGATGGTCGTATGCGTGTTTGGCGCCGTGCAGGTGAGCGCCACAATCAGGACTGCATACGACCGAGGCACACAGGGCCAACACCCGGCATCATGGTGTGGGGAGCGATCTCCTACACTGGCCGTACACCACTGGTGATCGTCGAGGGGACACTGAATAGTGCACGGTACATCCAAACCGTCATCGAACCCATCGTTCTACCATTCCTAGAACGGCAAGGGAACTTGCTATTCCAACAGGACAATGCACGTCCGCATGTATCCCGTGCCACCCAACGTGCTCTAGAAGGTGTAAGTCAACTACCCTGGCCAGCAAGATCTCCGGATCTGTCCCCCATTGAGCATGTTTGGGACTGGATGAAGCGTCGTCTCACGCGGTCTGCACGTCCAGCACGAACGCTGGTCCAACTGAGGCGCCAGGTGGAAATGGCATGGCAAGCCGTTCCACAGGACTACATCCAGCATCTCTACGATCGTCTCCATGGGAGAATAGCAGCCTGCATTGCTGCGAAAGGTGGATATACACTGTACTAGTGCCGACGTTGTGCATGCTCTGTTGCCTGTGTCTATGTGCCTGTGGTTCTGTCAGTGTGATCATGTGATGTATCTGACCCCAGGAATGTGTCAATAAAGTTTCCCCTTCCTGGGACACTGAATTCACGGTGTTCTTATTTCAGTTTCCAGGAGTGTATTTCAAACACTTTTGCAGCCACACGACAGAAATAATGAACAAGAAGCAATCGTAAACAGTAGTATGCTAATGTTTGGGGTACTTAAAATGACGGTAGGCCCCACCCGCTCTGACTCCAAAACAAGTCTGTAATGCCATTTCCATTGTTTTTTACCTCCGTGGATTTCACGCTTTGCTACGTATGGTCTTTGGCTTGAGATACATAGTTTTACCATAGTATTACAGTACAAATGATATAAGTATAGATATTATACGTAAGCGAATTTTGGTAGCTGCAGAGTGTTCTTATATTGGCAATATGCACGTAACATGGGTTAAAAGATAACCAAATAAAGTGAAATATTTGTTAAGTAATTAAAATTTAATGCAGAAAAGAATGCCATAGTTGTTATGTGACTAGTACAAGAAAATTTATGCGGGCAGTGGAATATGGTTCAAATGGCTCTGTGCACTATGGGACTTAACATCTGTGGTCATCAGTCCCCTAGAACTTAGAACTACTTAAACCTAACTAATCTAAGGACATCACACATATACATGCCCGAGGCAGGATTCGAACAAGCGACCGTAGCAGTCGCGCGGTTCCAGACTGTAGTGCCTAGAACCCCTCGGCCACTATGGCCGGCGGCAGTGGAATATGTCTCATTATTGCCTTTCCGGTTTTTTGCTGCCATTGTTGTTGTTGTTGTTGTTGTTGTTGTTGTTGTTGTCTTCAGTTCTGAAACTGGTTTGATGCAGCTCTCCATGCTACTCTATCCTGTGCAAGCTTCTTCATCTCCCAGTACCTACTGCAACCTACATCCTTCTGAATCTGCTTAGTGTATTCATCTCCTGGTCTCCCTCTATGATTTTTACCCTCCACGCTGCCCTCCAATACTAAATTGGTGATCCCTTGATGCCTCCGAACATATCCTACCAACCGATCCCTTCTTCTAGTCGTGCCACAAACTCCTCTTCTCCCCAATTCTATTCAATACCTCCTCATTACTTATGCGATCTACCCATCTAATCTTCAGCATTCTTCTGTAGCACCACATTTCGAAAGCTTCTATTCTCTTCTTGTCCGAACTACTTATTGTCCATGTTTCTGTCATGTTGTTGCCATTATGTCTTCGAAATTTTGGAAGAAAGTTTTACGCATTGATTCAGTTTTTACATCAACAATTTTTTGGAGGTGATTTTAGTTTGTAAACGCCAATCTGTAATTGTTCAAGATCTATCTGTAAGCATTTCCCAGCATTGTGTAGCACAGAAAGATTTTCATTGGTGTCAGCAACAGAGTGTTCATGATGAGCAATATGTGACGGAAAACCGGGCTTAAGATTTCTCTGTGTTTGTCCTGTACAGAAGCAAGAACATGAGCATTGAGTTTGTGTATGCTGGAACTTTGATGCCAATCTACTGTGGATTTATTTTTTGAACAATTTCGTTTCTTAGTTTACTGACAAGGTGGAAGGACAATTTTATGTTATTTACTCTGAAAAGGTTTGCCAGTTTATATGATACTTCTCCAAGGAATGGAAGAGAGACGAAATTTTTTTTACGGGACCCTTGCTCCACAATATGAAGTTCCTGTAACACTTCCATCTGATGATGATCCTGCAGTGGCTCGAAAACTACTTATTGGTACAATAAATCGTATCTAAAATCCAAAAAAGCGACTGGTTGCAAATTTTGAAAGTTGGCTTCACTGAGTCACAGCGCCAGAGATTGCGCCAAAGATTATTATTCCGCCGCCTCCACTGGGCGCTGTAGTAGTTCAGAGGGTGTCGAGGGCAGTCGTCGTTCTGTTGGGCGGGAGAGTAGACGATCTGAGTGTTGACTGAAATGTTGCACTGTCCGGTAGGTGTTACGTATAGAGGGAAAAAGATGCAATTGTCAGAATATATTTGAGAAAGGAGATGGGCTTTTGATTTATTATGCTGCTGTAATGGAATATTTTCGTCAATATATAATGAGGTCAAAAGGTATTACAGTTTTCTTTAATTACAATCCCTCTTGGTCACAGGTTCAGTCAACCAAGCATGTCTCGTGTTCAGTTATTAGACTTGTAATTCTGGTTTCTATGTGCAATTATAGTATTTCTGGTTTTTCCATTAGTTCATTCTAAATTGTGTTTAAAATATTCTGTTGTATTGAGAAATAACCGAGCCAGATACATGTATGTTGAGTCACACTACCACACACAGAACAGTTACGCCTGTGCTTTGTTGTTTCGTAGCTTTTATAGTTGCAGGGGTCTTAATTAATCAATTGTGTAAATGGAAATTCCTTGTCATTCTTTATTTTATATTTTTATGCAGTCTGATTGCGTGCTAATACTAGCGAGGGCCAACCGGTTACGAGACTTCGTAACCGGTCACACAGCTAGTAAAATTATATCATTTATCCATTAATATTAGTCTTTTCTTTTTAATTAAGCCACCTTGCAATTTATTCTCAAGTAAATACACCAGTAAAGTTCTTACAGTTTTTCATCAAAAGTATATTTCGTTGCTCTCGTCTATTGATCTTAGTTTTCGAGATTATTGCTTCTGCAGTCAGGGACTCGTCCGTCAAACACGCTGTAGCTGAAAATACAGGGTCGTGATGTCACTTGTTTTCTCGAACATCGGAAGTCTTACGAGTCGGCGCTGTTTCTTGTACGTATCTCCTCTATTGTTGTGGGTACTGAAGTGCCTTTGAAACGCCGGTACGTTGTTTTACTGAGAAAACGACCAGGAGGTTAGCCACAAAGTACCCCGCCGCAATGAGCCGTCTTCATAACACGGCGCAGACCTTCTTGACTTTGCTACGTGTGCAACAGGCTGTGGTCGACGCCATGTTTCTATACCAAGCGTTTCGTCCTCTAATCGTGCAGACTTCCGTAGAGGCAGCAAAGTTAGCTCTGGACAGGCGTTTGACAGTATCCTCAGTCGATAGACGTCACTGAATGCGGATATGGAGGAGCAAAGCGGAAAATAGAGGGATAAGAAACACACGTACCCTTTGCTGCCTCGCATCAAATTTTTTTTTTCAATACTTGTATTTTGGATTTGGGTTACAACGACCATACAGCTTGAAACCTTCCCGTCTCCTCTATATCTCTTTTGTTACGCAAACTTCCCTTTTACAATAACCTATGAAACCTTCCCTTAGGATTTCTACCTCTTCCTTAATAATAACAAATGAAATCTTCCCTTTGAAACTGATTCTCTTTCTCAATCTTCGCATACAAATTTAAATGCTGCTTATTAAAAGTTATTTTCTGATTATTTCGACGAAATATAGAATGTGTCTTCGTCATGGCCCTCAGTCGATACCTGCAATAACCCAAAACTGTTCCTTACCTTTTTTACTGTTACAGGATCGCCATCTGACTGCTACATCGAACTGCGACATGAGTATACTTACTCTGTTTTACTATATTATCTGCTGGCGGGCTGTCATAATAAGTGGCTGTATTTATTACCAGAGCTGACATTATTCTTTAATAGCAAAGCTGACGTTATTCTTTAATTAATTTGACTGAAGTTACGTAATTCATAGTTATAAACTTTTTCTTGAGAACAATAAAATTTTTCGAAGTTTTACGTTGATGGTTTTTGAGATGGGTTATAATCAGTAATGCAATATTGCTGGCAAAAATTAATTATATTCTGAATGAAATGATTTTATAAACGTTCAAATGGTACTTACTTTTTACAATAATCTTACATCTAGCATTGCGCAAACATACCTTCAGTAGTCTTGAGTTTCTCAAAACAATAATTCAATAATATTAGTTCCTCTTATGATAATAGTTAGCTGATGTCTCTGTACGTCTGTTTATAATCTCTTGTAAATCACAGCTGGTGGCTGGCAGGCACACCGCTCCTCTCAACCTCTCGCTTCAGACCTGCTACCGACTCGCTTCACTTCTCGCTTACTACTGACCTCCTACCAACGCTAAAGTGCGGTCTCTCCCGCCAACAATGCTTTCTGGTGCAGACAATCCCTGCTACCATTACAAAATGTGTCAATGCGAGTTCTTTCCCGCTCTTTTCTTAAAATGTATCCATAAGCTCTGTCTCTCCCGCCCTTTTAAAAACTATATCAATTTGCGGTCTCTCTTGCCAACAATACTTTGGTGCAGACATTCCCTGGTACCACAATTATTTCCAACATGACAAATATTAATTATTCATACTTAATCCTATAAATAAAATATAAACATCTTTCATAAATTGTGGTTTGACAATAGACAATAGAAATATACACGTGTTACAAGCTAACAACGGTTATAAAGCACCAACAAAAGACAAAAAAACGTTGGCGCAAAAATGCAGAATAGCACAAAATTACGAAGTTGGCATACAAACACACCCTTAAAGTGAAATAAAAGCGCAGTTAGACGAGCTCCAGAGAAACTGGGCTGCTGCCATGTGAAAAAGAAAACCTCGGCAACACATAAATTAAATTTGGATGCTGCTGGCTTTCTGCGAGCAAGCGATACTCAAATTTATCAAAACGGTGGAGTAAAACAGGAACACTGGTGCGGGGGGGATAACCTCTCGCAACCAGTTTCTTATACAAGTGCAGCCATCTACTTAAGAACGTGCAATTTTTTTTTTTTTTTTTTTTTTTTTTGGGCGGGGGGGGGGGGGGGGGGTCATTAGTGCTCTGACTGGTTTGATGCGGCCCGCCACGAATTTCTCTCCTGTGCTAACCTCTTCATCTCAGAGTAGCACTTGCAACCTGCGCCCTCAACTATTTGTTGGATGTATTCCAATCTCTGCCTTCCTCTACAGTTTTCGCGCTTTACAGTTCCCTTAATTTCAAAACACCTGCTGAACGCCCTTATAAAATATAGGACGCCTGGTCACCGCAGGAAACGTTAAATAACTTGCTGGAGCAGCTCTACATATTGACCACCTCTTTGTCACGTACTGTATGAAAGCAGGAATATAGTGAGGATTCTGGTCAAAGTTCGTATTTAAAACAGGTCATGAAGTAGGGAATGGCACTGACGTGACAAATCCAAGATGGCAGCCCTTGACTCTGAAAAGTCAAGTGTTGGTGCGGGTTGCCTACATGACTGGGAAATCTTATCAGTGACTACAGTAGTATCGCGTACTTCAATACCTCATTTAAGTGCAAATTTGCTCCAGAATCCTCACTGTATTTCTACTTGCATACCATCGATATCGAGCCAGACTCCGCGCGAAAGAATAAAAAATAAATAATGTCACACACAAACGTTGTGTGTCATAGTGAACTGCCGACAGAAACCACTATGGTTAATGTTAGTCTGTTGTAGAATCCTAGAGCATATTCTAAGCTCGAACATTACAACACAACACGAGGAAAACCGAGCTTCTCTGAAACATTGAAATCGTGTGCAGGAAAAACATCTCAGACACGGGTCACCTTATTTCAACCTCGACATTTTGCAAACACAAGACGTCGGTGAACAATTTGCGTCTTCCTAGGTGTACATTAAGTCATGTCTTAACAGATGTCCTATCATCCTGTCACTTCTCCTTATCAGTGTTTTCCACATATTCCTTTCGTCTCCGATTCCGCGCGGAACCTTCTCACTCCTTACCTTATCAGTCCACCTAATTTTCAACATTCGTCTGTAGCACCACATCTCAAATGCTTCGATTCTCGTTCCGGTTTTCCCACTGTCCATATTTCACTACCATACAACGCCGTACTTCAGACGTACGTTCTCAGAAACATCTTCCTCAAATTGAAGCAACGAAGGACTTGAACTCCAAGAAAATCTTATACGTGGATGTCGACGCCAAAAATCTTAGTGCCAAAAATCGAGTGTGCTGGGAGTAGAGTCGTTGCTTAGACACTTGTAGTGTCGGTTAGGCCGACGGTTCTGACGCTGCACTGCGTGGTCTCCACACTACACCGCGCGGCGTCCCGCCAGACGCTGTCATCAGAGAGACAACAATGGTGCAAGGCAGAGGACGTCTCTAAGTACTGCCTTACAATGCGACTTGAAAGAGACTCTCCTTGGCGAAGCTAATTATTCAGATCCTCCAGATAACTCACTCATAATGTCCCGGCAAACAAGTAATTTCCTGCCTTGGAATACCCTCTCTACGATAACACGACGCTCACCTCCTGCCAGATGCAGCCACTAATCTCCAAGTACTAGTCGACCCTGTCATGGATAGCAGAATAAGTAATGTGCTAAGGCTCTGGACAGGAGCAGAGAGGTAGGGAGAGAAGTGTCATCTCCCCCTTACGGCGACGTAAAACTTTCCGTTCAGTTCCGCGGTTTAGACCTTCGCACTTCTGCTCGTTGTTCATAGATATCTTTTTCCCAAGTCAGAGGTTTCACTCGAGACATTAATTGCAGTCTCGGCGTAACATTCAGATGTCATTGAAAAGCGGAGACGAGAGAAAGGACAGGCGGAAAATTATACGCTGGTACGAACAGGGAGGAATGCGGACGGCCGCATAAGATAATCAATTAACTGGAACCGCCAAGTTGTATTGATATGAATCAGTTAGTATTACTGTACGAGGTCGTGGAGGAAGGGAAAAGTGATTTTTTATTCTTGTATTTACGTCTTATATGTTGTATCATAGTTGTTATTGCTGTTTCCATTAACAAGAAACGCTCAAAAGTAGTATTGCTCATTTAGTACTGGTTAAAAAAGAAAACATATAAAACAGAAGGGATACGTTATTAGAGTTGTCCTCACATCGCGAGATAATAAAACTACTGAAAAGCATACAGGGTGTTTCCATACAAGCGTATAAAATTTTAACAGGAGATATGGGGTGCTCCACCGAACAGTTTGAGTAGGGAGCTCGGAGAAGCCAGCTTAAGGACATAATACACTACTGGCCATTAAAATTGCTACACCAAGAAGAAATGCAGATGATAAGCGGGTATTCATTGGACAAATATATTATACTAGAACTGACATGTGATTACATTTTCACGCAATTTGGGTGCAGAGATCCTGAGAAATCAGTACCCAGAACAACCACCTCTGGCCCTAATAACGGCCTTGATACGCCTGGGCATTGAGTCAAACAGAGCTTGGATGGCGTGTACAGGTACAGCTGCCCATGCAGCTTCAACACGATACCACAGTTCATCAAGAGTAGTGACTGGCGTATTGTGACGAGCCAGTTGCTCGGCCACCATTCACCAGACGTTTTCAGTTGGAGAGAGATCTGGAGAATGTGCTGGCCAGGGCAGCACTTTGAACAGTGGGCGTTACATTTCAGATGTGTTACGACCCGTGGCTCTACCCTTCATTCGATCCCTGCGAAACCCTACATTTCAGCAAGATAATGCACGACCGCATGTTGCAGGTCCTGGACGAGCCTTTCTGGATACAGTAACCCGTCCAAATCCAGCAACTTTCACATGCAGCATGTGAAAGTTGCTGGATTTGGACGGGTTACTCCTGTAACCGAAATATCAGATCTGAAGATCGTTCTAGATGAACCGAAACCGGTCATATGAATAAACATTTTGCAATCAAGATGGATTATAAATAACATTGTAAAATCACTGATTGCGGCTATCCTATCAAACATTATGTCTATTTTTGCAAAATATGGGACCCAATTTTCGATCGTAATTAATTTTCATCGTTCCCGCTGCCCACCGGCCCTTACTCTCTCTCATACAAGCGTATACAGGTTGTTTCCGTAAGAGCGTGCAAACGTTTAACAGGGCATCAGAGGATGCTCCAATGAACAAGTTGAGGTAGGAAATCTGGGGTGGGAGAAGCCAGCTTAAGGAGATAACAGAAATAAAATCACATTACGGTGTGCTTTTTTATTTATGTTATTTCACTGCAAATACAATCAGTAACACAGTGAACGTACCAAATCTACCGTATTGTACAAAATATGTTGAAACTTGCACCGATCAACATCAATGCTAGCATGATATTGGCAAAGAAGACTCTGACGCACCCTGACAAATATCCCTGGTGTGTTTCCAATCACATCACAGGCAGCTAAAATTCTGGCAACTAATTCCATCTCCGTGTCCACCTAGCTTCATACACAAGTGACTTTAGATGCCCCCATAGCAAATATTCAAGGAGATTCAGGTCAGATGACCTCGCAGGCCATGGAATAGGACCTCCACTTCCAATACAGCGAGCATGAAACTCTGTGCTGGTACTGCTCCATTCTACTGTAGTGTACGTCTCTCAATAGTACTGAGTAATGAAAGGGTGTGTCATTTATCCATAGGACGTCCTATCTTGGGACAGTGTAAATAAGATACACCAGAGGCACCTTATGGACAAGTAAACTAAACAAAACCTGCATCATTACTTCTTAGTAACCAGGCTCGTCCTCCTTGTTTCCTTGCAGGAAATAAAGAATGCACGTGTAAATAAACAGCACAGTACATGTAAACTGGTACGTATGTTAGTTACAAATAAGCTGGGAAACTGTAAAGCTAGACAAATCAATAGACAAATTTACTTCCATATCTCCTTAATGGGGGGTAGGACGTCAAACGGGCCGTCTTGGAGCAGGAGAGACACCACAGGACATTTTAATTTCCACTGTCTACACTTTTACAAATAAATTCATAAAACTTTGACAGCATGTCCAGGAAGGATTCGGGATTCACAGTCATAGCAGTGGAAGTTCAAAAAAATAACAAAATATTTTTTTTACATGTGAAATTTCATCATTTTTTCACTTCTACTGGCTGCGTTTGTTGCCATAGGTACACGTTCCTTCATAAGTAAGGGAGATTCTTTGATGAATTTTGCACAGCATACAAACAATACTTACAGGTGTATGAAACTCTAGAAATTATTTAATTTATGAAAAAATGAATGTGCTGTTACATTTTTAACTTCATGATTAGCAAAAAATTAAATTTTATAGTTAATTATCTCAATTTTACCACAGTTTTTAGTAGGTTTGTAAAATTCTAGAGTTTCATACACCTGTAACTATGGTTTGTATCCTGTGCAAAATTCATCGAAGAATCTCTCTTAATTATGAAGACAAGTGTACCTATAGCAACAAATGCAGTCAATGGTAAGTGAAGTAAAAGGTGAAATACAAATGTAAAAAAATAAATTATTTTCTTGTATTTTTGAACCACTAATTGTCAATCCTGAATCCTTTCTGGTCATTCTGACAAAGTTTTATGAATTTATTTTTAAAAGAATAGAGAGTGGAAATTAAAAATTATTGTGGTGTCTCTCCCGCTCCAAGTCGGCCCGTTTGACGTCCTACCCCCTTAAGGTGGCTTCTCCCAGCCACATTCCCTATATCGAATTAAATGATAATTAAATCAAGACCCTCAGCTGTCGACAGGCGTCGATATACATCAACGGGGACAGTTGAAAACCTGTGCCCCGACTGGGAGTCGAACCCGGGATCTCCTGCTTACATGGCAGACGCTCTATCCATCTGAGCCACCGAGAGCACAGTGGATAGTGCGACTACAGGGACTTACCCATGGCAAGCCTCCCATGAGACCCACATTCCCAACTTAATGTCCACACATTACATTCGTAGCGCCCCTGCCCATTACACTCATTAATCGCGGCGGACAATCTTATCGACTCTCGTAAGAATTCGGGCAATGCGTGTGCATCCAGCACAGAAGACGGTCAATGGCCTGTTAGCCTAAACTATATGAGATGGTATCTGTTCAAATGGCTCTGAGCACTATGTGACTTAACATCTATGGTCATCAGTCCGGTATCTGTTATTTGGACATATCCGAAAGAACAGATACCATCTTCATGTACTATTTCAAATTGTTCAGTGGAGCATTCTCTCTGTCCTGTAACATTTTTGTACGCTCTTACAGAAACATCCTATATAGCGCGCTCAAGTCTTTTGTAGCAATTGTTTATGCAGTAATGCCGCGCGGCGGATTAGTGTCGAGGTCCACAGCCCGCCTGTGGATGGTTTTCAAGGCGGTTTTCCACCTCCCTCGGCGAATGGGAGCTGGTTCCCCTTATTGCGCCTCTGTTACACTGTGTCGGCGATTGCTGCACATACATTATCTCCACGTACGCGTACACCATAGTTTCTCTACTATTCAAACATTTGGGTCTCCACTCGTCTGGTGTGGATCGTCCCATTGCCCTGCTGGAATTGCCAAAGTCTGTCCTAATGCACAATGGACATGAACGGATGCAGGTGATCAGACAGGGTGTCACTTGTCAAGATTGGTATATAAACGTATCAGCGGTCCCATATCACAACGACTGCACACGCTATATCGAGGACGTTTCGTTGACTCGATTACACGCTGACACTTGTTGATGGTCCGTCACTGAAATCAGCAAAAGGGTTGCACTTCTGTCACGTTGAACGATTCTCTTCAGTCGTCGTTGGTCCCGTTCTTACAAGATCTTTCTCCGGCTGCAGCGATGTCGGAGATTTGATGTTTTGTCGGATTCCTGATATTCACGGTACATTCGTGGAATGGCCGTACGGGATAATCCCCACTTCATCGCTACCTCAGAGATGCTGTGTCGCATCACTCTTGCGCCGACTGTAACACCACTTTCAAAATCACTTAAATCTTGATAACCTGCCATTGTGGCAGCAGTAACCAATATAACAACTGCGCCAGACACTTGTTGTCTTATACAGTCGTTGCAAGCCGCAGCGCCGAATTTTGCTTGTTTACGTATCTCTGTTTTTGAATACGCATGCCTATACCAGTTTGTTTGGCGCTTCAGTGTAGCATGCGCCCTGAAGAGGAACTAAAAAAACGTTGTAATTTAATGTCAAAGATATAAGAAGAAAATTTATTCGACTGTCATACCAGAAGAATACTCTGAAAAACTGTTTTATCCTTGATAGACAAAGGACTAATTTCGAGATTCTTTTATTACTTCTAGTATTAACTACCCTTTTTTGTTCTGATGTTCTGGCGTAAAGACGTACTGTATAGTTTCATGTTTATGTGTGTGTTAAATGAAGGTGTTAAATGATGAAAAATGTGCTTTATAATTTCTGTCAAGATGAAGCCTAAATCCCATTCCAATGGACTACAAATTACTCTGTTAATTCTAGAAGGCGAATTTTAAATGCAGGCGACAATATTTACGACGGCGCTGCTCAACAATAGGGATTGTGCTCACTACTTTCCTTTGGTGGCCGCTAAGATTGATTCCGATGTGTTTGTGCCGAGGCATTCAGAACCCGCAATCTTCCTTTTCGTATAAAAATAGGAGTCCGATTGAAAAAGAAATATTTTTAAATTTAGATAATTGCAATTCTTTTACCCAGGCCTCTACCCTGATTGTACGTTCGCAATCTCTGAGTCTGTTACGACGTAATTATTTTTCAAAAAAAAAAAAATAAGATAGATCTTTCTCATCAGATCGCAACCGCTCGTACGCGAATGTACGTACCCTCTGAATGTGTCTAGTCAGTCGTGCGCATTGTTCTAAAGCTTTTCGGTTAATATTCTGTGGATTGCATCTCCGCAATTAATTTTTGTTTATGCCGCAAATCGCACTTCACGCGAAGAATTTATTACGCAAGTTTCAGGCTCCATTTAATGTCAAAAAATTCCGAAGTACGGCTGACTAAGCTAACCGCTACAATAATTTCATATCTCTACAGCTACAATAACACAAAACAACAATAACATAACAGAGAGGGAACGCTACAGCCCGTACAAGGGTAGTTAGTGTGTGCAGACACTGCCGATAGGTCAAGTAAGGTAGGTGGCACTTACTGGGCGAACGAGTGTTTGCATAGCCGCGCTGAGTAGCCAATGCCTGATTCAGCAAATAAAATGATTAACAACTAAAACTAGAACAAAATAAAACTAATGAAAATAGCAAAAGAAGGGAGGTGTTAACGTAATAGGGTATGTAAAGAGCAAACAGGCTCAGGTAAAACAGTGCTTATTATATGCATATACGAGTATAAAGCAGCACAAGAAGAAGTAAATAATTACGGGAACGTGCCAAATAACTGAAATGAAGCCAATGCCCTCCGTGAAAACATGTTAACATTATGTAATAAAGTCCATAACTACGTAGAGCTGCATTAATCAACACGTAACTAACACGAAAGAAAAGATACTTATTAGAAGCAATGTAATAGAAGTTAAAATCTTCTGGGTTATTAGGCCGCGTCATGTTTCTTCTAAAATGTTCTACTGCTAGCAGTGGACACCAAAAGATCCTGAGGAAGATCCCAGCAGAGGGGTCGAAACGTCGAACATTTTAGAAGAAACATGACGCGGCCTAATAACCCAGAAGATTTTAACTTCAGTGACAACGGCCACGAAAGCCTGCAGAGTTACAGCAATGTAATAGATTGAAATAAAGGAAAAATGCGGGGCGGGAGGAAGGGGGGTGGGGAGATGGGGGCATTATTACATCTTCCAAAGTAACAACCTTCAACATCGCAGCGCGCCAGCAATCGTTGGTTAATACATTAAAAAACTAGAAACCAGCCTCGATTGCGAAAAAAGCACCTAGTGTTAACCTAGGTTTCGGCGTAGATAACTACACTCACAACAATAAAACCCACAAGTGCCTAAGAAGACCTTTGTCAATCATTAAAAGAACACCACAGATATACATTTATAAACGAAAGAAGGGAAAACACAAACAGTACATATGTACAAAGTCAAAACCACTACTTAATGGTGTACGCTCCACCTCACACCGGCCTATGTTGGAAGGGCCATGACCCGCCATAAACTGCAGCTACAAACGGTCGCTCACTTACAAGCCTGACCCGCTATGCATGCACATGCGCAGGACAAGAGAAGTTACTTGAATGCGCATGCGCATACGAACACGAGAAAGTTTATACATGGGTCGGGGCTAAATAGCCCAATTATTCCCAACCGTGGATCAAGGTATATCAAAAAATGAAATGGATAGAACAAGAGACGAGCTAAAGAGGAGATGAAACCTAAAAATAACCGCACACGGTTCCTTATGCTAGGAAAGAAACATATGTGAAGCTACCTATGACAATAAAAGGAACTCTTAAAAACAAAAAACTATTCCTAAAGCCAATAGTTAGCCTTAGGGGGGGGGGGGGGGGGTGGCTGAGGGAACGTAATCTAAAGACGTCGTGGTAATAAAGATATAGTGATAAAACGTGAGGTGTTCAACGGGCTAAAATCACCTTCATCGTTAAAGGAAAATGAGGGAATAAAGAAGAAAGATGAACAGCTTGACCTACCGCGCTCGCTAATCAGCGCACGCATGTGATAATCCCCAGATCATCAGATTTACAAGTATGAAGAACAAATTAAAGGTGCGAAACCTTCAAAAAATTTTCTGTTTCTTAGTAGGAGTTGGTCGCTGAGGATATTGTCTTTATCATGTTGTAGATGCTTAAAGATCTGCATTTCTTCCAAAACATCCAGGTTAAGGGCTTAAAAGTGGAGTTATCTACGGCGAAACCTAAGGTAACACTAGGTGCTTTTTTCGCAATCGAGGCGGGTTTCTAGTTTTTTAATATAAACTCCAATGTAACAACTACGGAAAGCAGCTGTGAGTGGTAAAGCATGCTGCGTAAACGAATTAAAATCGGATGGAAATAATGTTCTGAGGAAAGCAGAGCAGAATACATCGTAAACTGTTAGAACAGAGAATAAAAACAAAAATGCTTAAAAATGCACTGGCGAGTACTTACATAAGTTGCAAGAACAAGATTCTTAATAAAAGTATAAGATGATTAAAATGTGATCAAAAGGGGGGGGGGGGGAGGGGAGAGGAAAACGGGAGAGTGAAACCATGGGGATACATTATATATGAAACATTGAAAGAGAGAAAGTGACTGTGGATGACAAAGTGTAATATATGAAACTAAAACGAGGCTTGCAAGTAGACATGTCCTTGAAGGCTTTAAGCCGCAACGTCTGGCTACGTAGTCAAGTTTACTGCTCGTTGTATGTTTCTTTTCCTCAGAATTCTGTTTCCATTTATGAAGGATACTTTCAATTTTATAATTTCATAAAGCACATTCATATTTAATGTACTTCTTCGTTTCCTGTCCGTTCTCCCCTTTCCCCCTCCGCCACTGTTTTCATTGTATTTTAATGTGCTTATATCTTTTCTAAGTACCTTGTTATGCAAGCTAAATACGTACTGCTCAGTGCAGCTTTAAGCGTTTCTCTTTGTATTCACTGTTCTAACACTTCACTATGTATTTGGCTTGCTTTCCTCAGAAAACTATTTCCATCAGATTTTTACTTTTTTGTATAGTGTTGGTTTCGCACCTTTAATTTGTTCTTCATACTTGGATGAAAATCAGTGTGGGTTTAGGCCTCTTAGAGGTTGTCAGGACCAGATCTTTAGCTTACGGCAAATAATGGAGAAGTGTTACGAGTGGAACAGGGAATTGTATCTATGCTTTATAGATCTAGAAAAGGCATATGACCGGGTTCCTAGGACGAAGTTATTGTCTGTTCTACAAGATTATGGAATAGGAGGCAAACTTTTGCAAGCAATTAAAGGTCTTTACATGGATAGTCAGGCAGCAGTTAGAGTTGACGGTAAATTGAGTTCATGGTTCAGAGTAGTTTCAGGGGTAAGACAAGGCTGCAACCTGTCTCCACTGTTGTTCATATTATTTATGGATTATATGTTGAAAACAATACACTGGCTGGGTGAGATTAAGATATGTGAAAATAAGCAGTCTTGCATATGCAGATGACTTAGTTGTGATGGCAGATTCGATTGAAAGTTTGCAAAGTAATATTTCAGAGCTAGATCATAAATGTAAGGACTATGGTATGAAGATTAGCATCTCCAAAACGAAAGTAATGTCAGTGGGAAAGAAATATAAACGGATTGAGTGCCAAATAGGAGGAACAAAGTTAGAACAGGTGGACGGTTTCAAGTACTTAGGATGCATATTCTCACAGGATGGCAACATAGTGAAGGAAGTATAAGCGAGGTGTAGCAAAGCTAATGCAGTGAGCGCTCAGCTACGATCTACTCTCTTCTGCAAGAAGGAAGTCAGTACCAAGACTAAGTTATCTGTGCACCGTTCAATCTTTCGACCAACTTTGTTGTATGGGAGCGAAAGCTGGGTGGATTCAGGTTACCTTATCAACAAGGTTGAGGTTACGGATATGAAAGTAGCTAGGATGATTGCAGGTACTAGTAGATGGGAACAATGGCAGGAGGGTGTCCACAATGAGGAAATCAAAGAAAAACTGGGAATGAACTCTATAGATGTAGCAGTCAGGGCGAACAGGCTTAGATGGTGGGGTCATGTTACACGCATGGGAGAAGCAAGGTTACCCAAGAGACTCATGGGTTCAGCAGCAGAGGATAGGAGGAGTCGGGGCAGACCAAGGAGAAGGTACCTGGATTCGGTTAAGAATGATTTTGAAGTAATAGGTTTAACATCAGAAGAGGCACCAATGTTAGCACTGAACAGGGGATCATGGAGGAACTGTATAATGGGGCTATGCTCCAGACTGAACGCTGAAAGGCATAATCAGTCTTAAATGATGATGATGATGATGATGTATAGTGTTGTTATGTACATAGTTCCGCGTAGTCAGCGTGTACACAACTTTCCCACTAGAGCGCGCCTGACCCTGGCATAGCGGTGACCAGAGATGGGTCGTTCGCGAACTAACGGGTCCAAAGGAACTGTTCACCAAGATGAAGGGAACGAGCAAGGAACGAATTCTAAGGAACGATCTTAAATAGCTCACTTCGGTCGCGGCTTTTTACTTGTAGTTCCCAGGAACGGGAAATTGTCGGTCTCGTTCCCGCAACGGCACGTCGGCCAGTCTCGTTCCAGCCTCGGTCCCCTTCCCGCCTGTCTCGGTCTCGGTCGGCCGGACTCGTCCTTCTTCGCGTGGCCACTCGTTATAGTTCACTGCCGACTGCTCACAGTTAGTTCAGTATCGAGTTGTTGTTCGTTTCGTTCGCTTCGCACACCCATTCTAGATCTTTTTCAAACCTTTTTGAACTCTGAACTTCTGGTTATTTTCGTATTATATTCAGCGTCCACGACCGGTAATTAAAATGTATTTCGTAATTACGTAAACTACATAAAAATTACGTGGTATGTAATACATACATCTTTTCAGGTAACAAAACGGCGTATCAGCTTACTTCACTATTTCGATAAACAGCCGAAGAAATACTTGTAAAAAGGCAAGTTTTTTTGTTATTGCACATGCAAAGGACGTCGGCACGGCACACACGAATGGCCATTTTCCGTCTTTTTTCGACCCAAGGTAAAAGAGCATGTAAATGTTATGGAAGACAGACCAACTTACAACCGAATGAAGCCCCAGCTTCGTAATCGATTTTACGGTGTCACATTTTGTAAAGAGAATATCTTAACTCCTACAATACTATTTCAGTGGTGCAGGATGGCGCACGACAAATCGTCCCCGAGTACTACACGGCTAATTGTCGCTTACCAATCGTCATCTATTGTTCGAAGTTGTTGTTTGCATTAGTTTGTCTGTCATTTCTTCACTGCTTAATTATTACATGTTCATCTATTCTGCTCGTAGCGGTCAACAAATCGTGCGTAATTGGCGAGTAGTCTGTACTCGGGGCCGGTTTTTCGTGCGCCACCTTACATTATTGCACTGCGATCAGCCATATAACGCTACAGTTGGCTAAACGAGAGGCTGTGTAGAATCACGAAAATTACAAGTGCGTGACAATTCTGTTATGAATAAAAACTCTGTACTCCAGCGGGAGGCAAGTTCCCCCTCTTGGCACCTCCCATCTTCAGTCACCTATGCTACTACTTTTCAACTTTTCATAAGAACCGTATAGCAAGCACAAATGAACGGTGACCGAGTAAAAATGAAAGGTTCCCAAGAAAGAGCGATCACCGGTGAACTACACTACTGGCCATTAAAATTGTAACACCACGAAGATGGCGTGCTACAGACGCGAAATTTAAACGACAGGAAGAAGATGCTGTGATTAGCAAATGATTAGCTTTTCAGACCATTTACACAAGGTTGGCGCCGGTGGTGACACCTACAACGTGCTCACATGAGGAAAGTTTCCAACCGATTTCTCATACACAAACCGTAGTTGATCGGCGTTTCCTGGTTCAAAATGGCTCAAATGGCTCTGAGCACTATGCGACTTAACTTCTGAGGTCATCAGTCGCCTAGAACTTAGAACTAATTAAACCTAACTAACCTAAGGACATCACACACATCCAGGCCCGAGGCAGAATTCGAACCTGCGACCGTAGCGGTCGCTCGGCTCCAGACTGTAGCGCCTAGAACCGCACGGCCACTCCGGCCGGCCGTTTCCTGGTGAAACGTTGTTGTGATGCCTCGTGTAAGGAGGAGAAATGCGTACCATCACGTCGGATTTTAGCCTATTGCAATTGCGGTTTATCGTATCGCGACATTGCTGCTCGCGTTGGTCGAGATCCAATGACTGTTAGCAAAATATGGAATCAGTGGGTTCAGGAGGGTAATACGGAACGCCGTGCTGCATCCCAACGGCCTCGTATCAGTAGCAGTCGAGATGACAGGCATCTTATCCGCATGGCTGTAACGGATCGGGCAGCCACGTCTCGATCCCTGAGTCAACAGATGGGGGCGTTTGCAAAACAACAACCATCTGCACGAACAGTTCGACGACGTTTGCAGCAACATGGACTATCAGCTCGGAGACTGTGGCTGCGGTTACCCTTGACGCTGCATCACAGACAGGAGCGCCTGCGATGGTGTACTCAACGACGAACCTGGGCGCACGAATGGCAAAACGTCATTTTTTTCGGATGAATCCGGGTTCTGTTTACAGCATCACGATGGTCGCATCCGTGTTTGGCGACATCGCGGTGAACGCACATTGGAAGCGTGTATTCGTCATCGCCATACTAGCGTATCACCCGCGTATGACCCAGATATTTGGAAATCTGCGGAAAAAATTAATATTTGGGTCAACATCAGTAAAACCTTAATTCCCCTCTCTCAAACCCTACCCCATGGGGAGAGAGGGAGAGTTTTAGTATTAGCGAATATAAATTTACAAAGTAAGTAAGTATTTTTTATTTATCCTTATCCATTTCCCACGCAAAAATGAGAACATGGATTTTCTTGATTACAGCGCCAACTACCAAGAATCAAAACAAATGTTTGAGACAAAATGAACGTAGTTTTTTATGTAGAATCTGATTCTGTAATAAAAATGGGGTTTACCAGTTGAAATTTTAAAGTTGTCTCCCACCCTACCCCCAGGGGGCTGGGCTGTCCGGCTAATTTTAGCACCAGCAGATGTCTCCCTCGAAAATAATCAACTTTGGATTCTACACATTTTTTCGTGTGAAGCTTATTTTTCAAATTATTCTGGTTTGCCAATTTAAAATTTACACCCTGTTTGTCATCAGCTTAAGTCCCTCGTCTATGCAATAGGATGAACATCCATTAATGGAACGACAATATGTCTGATTTATTAGTAACAAAAATTTTGTTACTTCATATTCATAAACCAGTAATGTCAGAGCCAATATATATACACACACACCACTAACTTGATCTCTAATACTCATATGTTGGTGAAATATGCAAGTTCCTCCATTTACTATACACCTGACTTTTTTTGAAGATGGTGCTTGTTTGTGCAGTCATTAGGGGAACAGATGTCCACAGCTGTCACTACATATTTCAATAACATGACCATGCTAAGACTGGATGTAATTATAAAAAGAAGGTTATAAACTGAAAACACCAGAACGAGATGGAATGGGAGGTTATAAAAAGATGGGGAGTTGTGGTGTGTACACATTTCCTAGTCTCATGTTTACTCAATTATGAAAAATCTGGAAAGAAGAAACGTATTATGAGACACTTAACATCCATAGCCTTTCCTATGCATTTGTTTCAGCCATATCTCATACGACAGTGTGTCCTCATTGTAAGCGCACAGCATTAGACTGTACCTCATGGTTACTGCCCGATCAGAAACATAAAAGCAATATAGAGACATCAAAAAATATAAAGTAAAAACAATTTAATATAGTATTGAAATACATCTGATTACAATGTGTAACATTTATATATATTTTACATCATACAAAAATAAAAATGAGAACGATTTTACTAGTGTAATTTTAAAGAATTTTCAGAAAATACTTTGTTGTATGTAACTAATTCTTTTCCAAGTTTGAGGAATGGCGAGAAGCAGACATAAATAAATTACACTGAATAACAATGTTTTGGATAACATTAAGATATCCAACAAAGGTTATGCCACTATCTAAAATGAGATATTTTCACTGTAAACAAAGAAAAATTAATAAACCTTTTTAGCCTTGAGGAAACTAATGTGCTGTTTTACAGAAGAAAATGTTCTCCAACTATTGAAGTTTTCAGAATGAAATCTCTTTTTTTTTTTTTACCGTAAAAGCACTTTAGACATTCCTGATATCTTCTTTGTCAAAGAAATCGTACACCTTTATATTGCTCAGGTAAATTAAAAGGAATCACTATCTATGAGCTGTAATTAAACACTAAATATAACTGGAGCATAATTTATCACAAAATGGTCAGTAAACTTTTCCAAAACAGAAGTCAAAGGAAGTGCAACATGTTACATGAAACAAAATTTAACTTTCTCGAAGAATTCTAGCAGTATAAAGAACAGCATAGTATCATATTAAATACTGTAGCTGTACAAAATATTTTTAGAAAGTTGTACCAGTTTGCAAGTGACATATGCAGTGTTACACTGAACAAAGCTATATCAAGTTATATCTGAGACCAGTTACGTGTTGCACTCATAAATTTTAATTATAGCTGAAAATATTGTATATAAATACAACAGAATAGCCGTATAAATTGCTTTCATCACATCGCTCAATGATAAGAAGCACATGAGTCTGTTGCATAATTAACAATTTCAGATGTATTCAGTAAAAATTAAAATCGCACATCGAAAAAAATTACTTTATTGTTATTTTGATCGTCATTGTTCAAACTGAGCATTCACACTAACGTCTAAATTAAAATTAATATATTTTTGTGTTACTCGATGAATATAAATATTAATGAAATGATTGTGAAGGTGATGATGTGTTCATATAAAAATGGTGTGAATGATGATAGGCAAGTGTCAGCCAGTGAAGGACACGAAAGGAAACAATCGCTGAACAGAAACGGATACGGATATCGTTTAGTAGTGTCAGAAGATCAAGTTACATCAGGAAATCTATTAGACAATTATATTTCCATGTGTTAGGAGTAATTATTAGAAGAATAGCAAATTTTATTAAACAGAAAATATGGAAAAATATTAGAAGTTACCATTGTGAAATAATACAGAACTGTGTGAAAGTAAATGCTAACTGTTAGTGCCCTTATATTCAATGAAACACACAAATCACATTCATGAGCTGAGAAAGATATAAAACGAATTGTTGCAATAATGACTTGCAATAAATATTTCTGCTGACATTTTCGTCTTTACTTCTCCAAGAGTAAGTTTAATTGGTACTATGCCTGTGTGCAATAATTTTTATACTCTAAGAAAAGAAATATTCTAGGTATTGATGATATCAATTTTCTAGACGAAATTCATCGAGGAATTACCTTAATATTTCTGTTAAAAATCTGAAATTTACACTCGATACTGATTATATCGTTAGGCCAGAACGTTTTTATTTCAGATTACAAACGTGGGCTAACATTCAGCGAAATAATTACATCAAATGCTGTGGGGAGTTGTCAGACAGACCATAAGGTGGATGCAAGCCTTATTCAACTACTGCCATGTGTCAATCAGCGATCCATGCAATGCTTTGTAAAAATATGGCGGAAGTGCAGGCGTCTGAAATCATAGGTCGCATTACCTCTTCTAGGCGAAGTTTTGTGTAGCAAAATGGTCTCATACATCACACTGCAATCGCGAAGGAGCAATTTCTGTTCTGATTTCTGGTAGCTGAAAAGCGGCTGGAGGCCATTGTCGTAAGTCGCAGCTCTAGGAATAAACCAAACAGAATTGGTTATAATGGTTACTGGTTGATGACCTGACATATGGATGTGCAACGCTGGGGTATTACATGTCCCATCATTTGTTTATGCCTTGGTGTGATTTCGTGATCATGTTTAGGAACTCAGTATTACGATAGCCTAAGTTACTGCTCTAATGGTCTGGAGAGGACATAATGAACTATAGCCTCTGCCGTCCAGATGTAGATGAGGAAGTTTCCGGTAGGTATTTCTACGAAAATGTTTGTTTTGCTGGGTTTGGGTAAACTCAGCATTTACTAATTATGTGTCCAGAAATCGGCTCGCAACGTGAGGCATTAACTTCCACTTAACATCCTATCAAAAATGGCTCACTTTGGGGACACAAAGTATTTTGACAGTGAGCACCTGTACATCACAAAAAACACAGTTATAGTTGTGCAACGGTACCTAGTATTCGTAGTTTGATCCTAGAGCACTCTACCAGGAGAGGCACAGTGCCAACAACGACAGACATATTGAGGCCATTATGACCGCGCCCATCAACATAATCAACTTTTTCGTCACAGGTCAGTGACGTAGATCAATAGAAATGCTTCTGGACTATATGCATATGAAATGCATATGTTCCGATGCTCACAACACGCCTTGGACATGATCTAGAGATCATTAAAGCTGATTGATACTGGGAGTGAGTGATTAACATACAGTTAACTGAAACACTTTTATAACCACCATAACAGGAGCCGAAACGAACCAGTCGTAGCTGACTTGTGTTTGTAAAGTAGATACCACACCTGCAATGGTGATTATGCTGTAGGGCTATAGGCATGTATTATATCGGTATTTTATGCTCGCTAGTTGTCTACTATCCTCGAGATGCTGTGTAATATGGAAACACACATTTTCTTAGCATTCTCAAACGTTCCAGACATGGAAACATTTAGTCACCATTCCTTTTAATATTCATCACAGATTTCATAATGAGAAAAGCCATGAAAAAATCCAACATGGGCCAACATTGGAATGAGTGTTATAGGCATACGGATTTGGATTTTGCTGATTACCTGATTGTTCTGACAGAAACAGCACGAAGTTTACAACTAACGACCGTCATGTTGTATGCAAAGGTGAGTTCTGTAGTGTTAAAAACAAATGGTGATAAGAGAAACACAATGTGCTTAAAAGGTGCAAATGTATCTACTCAAATTATAGTGAAATACAAGGTAGTACAAGATGTTGACCGATTTTTCGCATCTTGGCTGCCTTATGTGCAATAACAGGGACGTAGCTGCAGATATGAGTAGCTGCACTGGGAAAACTACTCCAGTCTTCCGACGAATGCGATTTTCAAAGCTTCAGCAGTATTTCTGTATCATCCTGTCGACAGCCATATATACATATGAGACCTGGAAAAGTGAGAAAAACGACCACAGAAGCTCAACTTTTTCGACAACGACGCTTGAGCGAATTTTGAAGCTCAGTTACCACGACCACATTTTAAACGGTGAAGTGCTGAGAATAAGTTTTGTACGAAGATCGCACGAAATTAACTGAAGCTTACAGCGCGTTTTCTATGCATGAAAGATGGGAGAATACCAAAATGTGAAAAGCAACAAATGGATCCATAAGTAGAGGAAGCCCTCATAACAGCGTTTTGCAAAGGACCTTCAATGAATGGGCATGGAGGAAGCTGAAAACCTGGCAGATGATCAAGTTTGTTGGAGGAATCTTATTGCCCACTGGAGGAGCTAAGATCTAAGGTACCTTAAGAGTTCTTTAAGACTTCTATGGGTTACAGTTCTTTCTCCATCGTTTTTTCCAGCAGGCTCCAAGACAGATATGGCAAGGACATTATTAAATATGAAGTAACTTAGTATTAATATGTTTAAAGTAATAATAGATGCCAGTATTGAGTAATAAACATCTCATTTCAATGAACTGGAGCTGTTTCCTTGCTCCATAATTGTAGGCATGTATTACTTAGCGCTGGAGGAGCTAAGATCTAAGGTTCTTTAAGAGTATTTTGGCTTCTACTTACAGTTCTTTCTTATTAAATATGAAGTAACATAATCTGAAGGTTAATTTTACTTGAGTTCCAGTACAGCACTCGTGGCTGCCGCATCGCGGTCACGAAGTAGAGCCAAGGCAGTTTCAGGTAAGTTTTTACAGTCTGACGATAATTTATGGATTGGTAGTTTTAGCTTGACGATGTCCACTGTGGACAAACGGTATTTACTGCTATTCTGAAGAAGGTTGGGTTATCCCGACTGAAACCTAGGTAAATTCTAGGTAAACGGTGCAACTGAGGCTGTTGATTATTAAAATTAATATTTATACAGTTGCTGACAGGGGCGCGAAACGTTGAAGATATTTAATCTGAAGATGATTAAAGTTATAATAGATGCCAGTAATGAGTGATAAACATCTCATTTCATGGAACTGCAGCTGTTTCCTAGTTCCATAATTGTAGGGAGCCTGCCAAATTTATTTTGTGACTTAATAGTGTATGGCCTCAGTATGACAGATAGGAGCATTATTCAAGAAAGATTGGTGTTCATAGCCATAGGCACTGGTTAGAATGAGTGCCAAGTGAATGCACCGGTCATAGTTAGATGTAACAGCTTTCAAGTACAAGTGTTTGAGTGTTGAGAGGAGTAAGTTGAGTTAGGTGAATAGGGAGTTGAAAGAGATGGTTGGAATGTATATGAGATGAGAGGCAGTGGTGCTGAATAAGTTCTCGGCCTGGAGGCCCGGATGATATCACCGACACTTGACATCAAGGGGTGAGTGACGGCTCTTCCTCCTCAGCCGTGTCGTTGCGGCGCTGGTGGTTGAGGCTGAGCACCTTGGACACGATGTCGATGTCCTCCCGGAGGGCCCCGCCCAGGACGTTGTTCTGCAGGAGGCTGGGCCGCTGCCGGAACTGCTGCTGCTGCTGCTGCTGCTGCCTCTGCAGGGACTGCAGGGCCGGCGTGATGGTGTCGTACTGCTGGGGGGACAGCGGCCGGAAGCCGAAGGGCGGCGGGGGCGGCTGCTGGCGCTGGGGGCGGAAGGCCTGCGGGCCCGGCTGGAAGCTGCCCAGTTGCGGGAACTGCTGGAACTGACACACCAGCTTATTATACCACACGTCCCACTGGGACACCCCACACATACATATTAAAACATTCCCTTCTACGGATTTCTTGGAGAAGCCCAAGAGCGTTTGTAGCGCCTATGAAGAATTACATTCACACTATGGATCGCTATTGACAGGACTGAAACCTATTCATTCCATCATCCGTGTAAAGGTTCAAAATGGTTCAAATGGCTCTGAGCACTATGGGACTTAACTTCTCACGTCATAAGTCCCCTAGAACTTAGAACTACTTAAACCTAACTAACCTAAGGACACTGAAATGTAGCCTTTCACGGCCGGAAATATCATGTCTATTATAATTATCCGGGCTGTTATGCCGTGGTCGGCTGATGAATTCTGTGTCAATTCCCAACGTTTCGTCTCCCACTGCGGGAGACATCTTCAAGAGGGTCCGTAGCTCGATGGAAGGTCCAAACACCAACAGACGTTAGACAATAATTAGCGCACAGATGCAGTAATGGACCACAGTAACGGACGACACTAATCAACATCTCAAAAACATTATTCGCTGCAAAGCAGTTTGGACACTGTCTTGAGTTCCACCATCATCAAAATCTTATGGACCCTTAGCGGAGAAACGATGCAACTGTGACAATTTTGCCACATAAAAACGTGCTTCTTTGTTACCTTCTCTAAACACTGTAAAATTTTGTTCACGTCGCCTTTTTGCATCCTGTATGAGCAGTAAAGGTTGAAAATTACCTGTGGTGAAGTTTCTATTGAATATGGGTTCGGTTTAGTCACCATGTGTGGTAGCGCGGTGATTCCAACGATGTTGTTGTGGTCTTCAGTCCTGAGACTGGTTTGATGTAGCTCTCCATGCTACTCTATCCTGTACAAGCTGTTTCATCACCCAGTACCTACTGCAACCTACATCCTCCTGAATCTGCTTAGTCTATTCATCTCTTGGTCTCCCTCTCCGATTTTTACCCTCCACGCTGCCCTCCAATGCTAAATTTGTGATCCCTTGATGCCTCAGAACATGTTCTACCAACCGATCCCTTCTTCTAGTCAAGTTGTGCCACAAACTCCTCCCCAGGCTTATTCCGTACCTCCTCATTAGTTATGTGATCTACCCCTTTAATCTTCAGCCTTATTCTGTAGCACCACATTTCGAAAGCTTCTTCTCCAAACCGTCCATGTTTCACTTCCATACATGGCTACACTCCATACAAATACTTTCAGAAACCACTTCCTGACACTTAAATCTATACTCGATGTTAACAAATTCTCTTCTTCAGAAACGCTTTCCTTGCCATTGCCAGTCTACATTTTATATCCCCTCTACTTCGACCATCTTCAGTTATTTTGCTCCCCAAATAGCAAAACTCCTTTACTACTTTAAGTGTCTCATTTCCTAATCTATTTTCCTCAGCATCACCCGACTTAATTCGACTACATTCCATTATCCTCGTTTTGCTTTTGTTGATGTTCGTCTTATATCCTCCTTTCAAGACACTGGACACTAAGGATATGTAGAATTTTTCAGACAGTATTTCAGCTTTACATAATGCACAGCAGATTTTGTAAAAAAATGTAGATGTATGCAAGAGAACGTCCACGACAAATATTCTGATTCTGATGTCATCCAGTTATTAGAACAGTGTTAATCAGTTAGAGCCCATTACTTCAGTAATATCGTCATTGTACTCATCAGCCATCTTCCAACTACTGCTGAACAAAAGTCAAATCCCGCTGTTTTCGAGGGATGAGTATTGCTCCCAGACGTTTCCCAATATCGTTTGCCCACCTTCCCATTAGTCGTCAGCTTTGTTCATACCCATCTGTGGTGTTCATTTTCAAGGATGTTTGTAGCTGTTGATTTACGGTAGAAGACTGGTACGCTACACATCTTCTACAGCACTGTGGACTGATAGTTACAGCTGACAACAGCAACTGACAAGGCCAACTTTGACTCGTATACTGAGGTGGCAAAAGCCATGGGCTACCTCCTAATACCGTGTCGGACTTCCTATTGGCGGTAATAGTGCAGAAACTCGAAGCAGCACGGACTCAAACAGTCGTTGGAAGTATCCTGCAGAAATATTGGGCCCTGTTGCCTACATAACCGTTCACAATTGCCGATGTGTTGTTGGTGCAGATTTTTTGCACGAATTGACCTCTCCATTACATCCCATAAATGTTCGATGGGATTCATGCCGGGCGATATGGGTGGTCGAATCATTCGCTCGAATCGCCCAGACTGTTCTTCAAACCGATCGTGAACAGCAGAGGTCGAAAACACCGCTTCAGTTGTAAATTTCTTTATTTTCACACGACCGGCTTGGGGCTGTTATAAGCCCATCTTCAGGTATCGTACTGGAAATAGCAAAAGACGGGAGATAATTTTCATACGCCGCAACACACATAAAAATAAAAAAAATTCAAACATTTTTATAAACTTAAAAAAAAAAACACTTTGAAACCGCCGGTCGGGCTAGGTGCTGTGAAACCTATGTCAATGCGCAAGTGACACCACACAGTACTATGGACGACTGCCTGGGTAGGGAATGTATACAAATGGTGTCACGACACTTAGGCTGTGCTGTGGTCCCCGAGCGCCGGCGTGTAGCAGGCGCGGTGCGCTGCCTATGAGCAGAGAACAGGGAGAAGCGGGTGGGAACGTGGAGGCAAAAGTGCTGCCATCTATTGACGGAGAGTAGAACGACGGAGCCACTAGCCACGCTCTTCACAAATTGAATTTAGTGGTTTACATTCAAAATTAAGAAGAAAAAAAAAATTCATAAAAAATACACGAAATAATTTAAAAGTGCATTTTGCGTAGTAAAGGAGCGTATTGAACAGGTCGGTACAGAACTGTCGTAAAACTGAGTGGAAGGTGCGATGTAAAATTATTATATGAACGGTAAACCGCAATGAAACTTTCCTTTTACATGATTGGAAAACAAGTTTTAAATTTAGTGGAGATATACAGGGTGGTCCACTGAAAGTGACCGGGAGAAACATCTCGCGAAATAAGCGTGAAACGAAAAAACTACAAAGAACGAAACTTGTCTAGCTTGAAGGGGGAAACCACATGGCGCTATGGTTCGTCCGCTAGATGGCGCTGCCATAGGTCAAACGGATATCAGCTGCGTTTTTTTTAAATAGGAACCCCCATTTTTTATCACATATTTGTGTAGTACGTAAAGAAATACGAATGTTTTAGTTGGACCACTTTTTTCGCTTTGTGATACATGGCGCTGTAATAATCACAAACGTATAAGTACGTGGTATCACGTAACATTCCTCCAGTGCGGACGGTATATCCTTCGTGATATATTACCCGTGTTAAAATGGACCGTTTACCAATAGCGAAAAATCAAAATGCCCAGTGGACGTTTTCTATGTATGCTGCTCGGTATCCTGGACGACATCATCCAAGTGTCCGGACCGTTCGCCGGATAGTTACGTTATTTAAGAAAACAGGAAGTGTTCAGCTACATATGAAACGTCAACCACGACCTGCAACAAATGGTCATGCCCAAGCAGGTGTTTTAGTTGCTGTGGCGGCTAATCCGCACGTCAGTAGCAGACAAATTGCGCGAGAATCGGGAATCTCAAAAACGTCGGTGTTGAGAATGCTACATCAACATCGATTGCACCCGTACCATATTTCTATGCACCAGGAATTGCATGGCGACGACTTTGAACGTCGTCTACAGTTCTGTCACTGGGCACAAGAGAAATTACGGGACGGTGACAGATTTTATGCACGCGTTCTATTTAGCGACGAAGCGTCATTCACCAACAGCGGTAACGTAAACCGGCATAATATGCACGTGCAAGCAAGTCTTCAGAGGGTATATCAGTATCTCGTACACTTCATGTTTCCCCACGAAACGAAGCCGGCCGCTGTGGTCGACCGGTTCTAGGCGCTTCATTCCGGAACCATGCGGCTGCTACAGTCGCAGGTTCGAATCCTGACTCGGATATAGATGTGAGTGATGTCTTTAGGTTAGTTAGGTTTAAGTAGTTCTAAGTCTAGGTGACTGATGACCTCAGATGTTAGGTCCCATAGAGCCATTTGAACCACAAAAAGAAAATCGTAGTAGTGAGGTCATGAGAACGTAATAGCTGCATTATCTCCGTGTTTATGTAAGGACGGTAGCTTCACAGCAATACAACTAAGGTGCGCTGGTTGCCGGCCTGGCAGGCGTTAACCGCCGTCATCAACACCCTACTGGGCGTATCCTCGTCTGTTCCTCTGTAGCATATACGCTACGTGGGTCGTTCCAAAAGTGATGCCTCCGTTTTTTTTTTAGGTAACTTTGGATGTCCGCACCAGATGTCGTTGGTGTAGTGTTAATGCTTGAACCTTCCTCTTTCATTTGCAGGTGGTTCCGTTTTTCTGCGGTAGTTGGCGCCAGCAAGGGAGTGTTGCAAAGTGGAGTGTCACATGGACGGCGATAAGTGATTGAGTTCCTTATTGCTGAGGAACTGCGCTGATTGGACTCCATCGACGCTTGCTAAAGGGCTATGGAGACGATACATGAGCAATGGGAGGCGATGGATACGGTGTCAAAGTTCTGAAAAGGGCATGCATGACATCTACATCTACATGGGTACTCTGCAATTCACAATTAAGTTCGGGACAGAGGGTTCATCGGACCATTTTCATACTACTTCTCTACCATTCCACTCTCGAATGGCGCGTGGGAGAAAGGAACACCTAAATCCTTCCGTTCGAGCTCTGATTTCTCTTATATTATTATGATGATCATTTCTCCCTACATAGGTGGGTGTCAACAAAATATTTTCGCTTTCCAAAGAGAAAGTTGGTGATTCAAATTTCGTAAATAGATCTCGCCCGCAAAGAAAACCGCCTTTGTTTCAGTGACTGCCACCCCAATTCGCGTATCATATCAGTGACTCTCACACGCCTATTGCGCGATAGCATGAAACCAGCTGCTCTTCTTTGCACTTTTTCGATGTCCTCCGTCAATCTTACCCGGTAAGGCTGCCATACCGCGCAGCAATATTCCAGCAGAAGACTGACAAGTGTAATGTAGGTTGTCTCTTTAGTCGGTTTGTCGCATCTTTTAAGTGTTCTGCTAACAAAGCGCAGTCGTTGTTTCGCCTTCCCCACGATATTATCTATGTGATCTTTCCAATTTAAGTTGCTCGTAATTGTAATTCCTAGGTCGAATTGACAGCCGTTAGATTTGTGCGAATTATTGTATACCCAAAATTTATCGGATTTGTTTTGGTACCCATGTGGATGACCTCGCACTTTTCTTTGTTTAGTGCCACTTGCCACTTTTCGCACCAAACAGAAATTCTCTCTAGATCATTTTGTAATTCGAATTGATTGACGGTAAATTACAGCGTCATCTGCAAACAATTTAATTGGGATGCTCAGATTATCATCTATATCATTTATGAAAACCAGGAACAGCAGAGGGCCTACGACACTACCTTGCGGAACGCCAGATATCACTTCTGTTCTACTCGATGATTTACCGTCTATCACTACGAACTGTGACCTCTCTGAGAGGAAATCACGAATCCAGTCACACAACTGAGACGATACTCCATATGAATGCAATTTGATCAATAGTCGCTTGTGAGGAACGGTATCAAAAACCCTCTGGAAATGTAGGAATATGGAATCGATCTGAGATTCGTTGTCGACAGCACTCAGTACTTCATGGGTATAAAAAGCTAGCTGCATTGCACAAGAACGATATTTTCTGAATCCGTGTTGGTTATGTATCAATAAGTCATTTTCTTCAAGGTGATTCATAATGTTCGAGTACAGTACGTGCTCCAAAATCCTACTGCAAATTGAGGTCAGTGATATGGGTCTGTAATTCAGTGGGTTATTCCTATTTCCTTTCTTGAATATTGATGTGACCTGTGCTACTTTCCAGTCTTTAGGAACATTGTGTTCCTAGTGGGACTTAGTGGGAAAACTCCGACGATTTAGATTCCGTCATTAACTGCCAGAAGACTTCGTCCGTCGCTACTGCACAGCTGATTAACTATTCTGTTAGCCTAGACAAAAAAAGTGAACTCTGTTATACTGGGTGGCCAAGATAAAAGAGGCCCGGTGTTATAACGGGCAACGGCCTTGCCGCAGTGGATACACCGGTTCCCGTGAGATCACCGAAGTTAAGCGCTGTCGGGGGTGGCCGGCTCTTGGATGGGTGACCATCCAGGCCGCCATGCGCTGTTGCCATTTTTCGGGGTGCACTCAGCCTCGTGATGCCAATTGAGGAGCTACTCGACCGAATAGTAGCGGATTCGGTCAAGAATACCATCATAACGGCCGGAAGAGCGGTGTGCTGACCCCACGCCCCTCCTATCCACATCCTCCACTGAGGATGACACGGCGGTCGGATGGTCCCGGTAGGCCACTCGTGGCCTGAAGACGGAACGAGTGCTGTGTTATACCGAGCGTGATATTTGAAGCTATCTGACTACTCTTATAACGTAACGCTAGGACCGCCTTCGACCGGGGTAACGTCATGTCGAGCGGTCATTTACTGATCAGCTGTGTGATGTCAGCAGTCAGTTTGAAACTTGTTGTGAATATAATTCTGCAGGATGCCTTTTTCAATGAAACAAAGATAGAATTGTTGACTTTATAATGTTACTTAAAATCCGTCTTGATTGCAAATTTTTTTTTATTATTCATATGACCGGTTTCGGTTCATTCAGAACCATCTTCAGATCTGATATTTCAGTTACAGAAGTAATCCGTCCAAATCCAGCAACTTTCACATGCTACGTCACATGTGATGTCACATGTGCCGTAGCATGTGAAAAGTGTTGGATTTGGACGGGTTACTACTGTAACTGAAATATCAGATCTGAAGATGGTTCTGAATGAACCGAAACCGGTCATATGAATAATAACAAAAAAATTTGCAATCAAGACGGATTTTAAGTAACATTATAAAATCACTGATTGCTGTTATCCCATAAGACATTATGTCTGTTTTTGCAAAGAATTGTTGACTGTTGAAACTCTTTTTGGATGTCAATCGTTTAAAACGTTAAATGGAAGATTCACGATAAAATAAGCAGAAACAGCTGCCCGTACAAAAAGTGCTGTCCTGATGTTGATCACTGCATTTAGGGCAACAGATGCAGTCACTAATTTCAAACGTGACCGTGAAAGAAAGTTTGTTCTCTGGGTAACATTGAATGTGTTTAGGAGAATATGGGAAAAAGTCCACGGTAATCAACCAGACGTCTACCCTCACAGATAAATATCTAACGAACGTCATGCCAGAACATTCTGAAGCTGTTACATACGCAAGCATACAATGTAAGTGTGGTGCAATCATTAAAACAAGGATTACGCATAACGACAACACTATTACTCATGCATGTCGCTGATGGTTATCTTGATGCAAATCGTGACTTTACCTCAGACGAAGCATGGCTTCACTTTAGCGGATTCGTGACCTCTCAAAACACACACTATTAGTCAACAGATAATCCCAGGGAACGCTTTGAGTTGCATCTGCGTGATTGGAAAGCAGGCATTTGGTGGGCAGTTTCAGACCAACGGATTAAACGCCGTATTTTCTTTAATAACACCGTGAACTCACAACTGTATGTAACGGAATTGTAGCAACCATTCATAGCTACGGAGGAAGAACGAGAGTATGCGGGTTTCCAGCAACACGATGCTACGGCGCTTACGTCACGGTTTTCGATGTCATACGTCCATGAAGCTTTCGGAGAAGAACGTTCAGTTTCCGCAGGTTTATGGCGTCCCACATTGCCCGATCTGTCTGCCTGTGATTTTTCATTTGTGCGACAGTTTAAAGCGTAAAGTCTACAGTAACAACCCGCATACAATTGAAGAGTTCAAACAAACATTTGCAATGCGATTGCGAAACTCACACCAAATGAAATGGCAAAAGCTTCCAGAAACATGTTGAGACGTGATCAGTTGTGTGCCGAAGTTTATGATGAACATTTTCAGTACCCCTGTGAACTGCTTATCTACTGAAAGTTCAGTACGCTGTTTTTCATAACAATAATTTACTTGTATTCAATGTTTACAAGAGACGAGTAAACTATGTGAAACGAGTCCTTCTATTCTGGCCACCTTGTACCACTGAGCAAATAAAAAATTTGCTTCCACACTGCTGTTGTACTATGTTTAAAACTGTATACACTGACTGACTTTAATAACAGAGTTAATATATGGATACTTGGGAGTCACAGTTAAGCGTGTTATCCTCCTTGACCCACTTCTCCCAATCCAACAACTGAGGAAAATTTAACTTCTTTCATCATATTAGATGTTTCGGGAAAGTCCGCGACTGTGTCATACATGATTTAAATAATGAAACTGCACCAGTTACTTACGTTTTGATGCTTAGCAGAACGCGTTTCGAGAATTTTTTTTCTCATTTGCAAGTGCATTTGTGCATTTGTTTACATGACAATGTTTGGTAATGTTTTCATATGTGATTATCCACCCCTTTTGCGTCTTTTTTCCGGTTAGACCGATTAATTTTGTTAGAATTTCTGATTGCAGTCTAATCACAAATACGAGAGAGGCAGAAAATCACACATGCAAACATCGTCAAATATATTCATGTAAACAAATGCACAAATGTACTTGAAAATGAGGATAAATTCTCGGAACATGTCGTGCTAAGCATCAAAACACAAGGAACTGGTGCATCTTTCATTATTTAAACCATGACTGAGTAAAAGATTGCCGTTTCCTGACAGTAGTGGGAAACTGTGGTGAGGTCCGGTCATGGTGGAACTCTAATCGTTGTCTTGCTGCTAGTGGGACATTCTCCAACATTTATGTTAGTACTTCAAGGCTTGAAGGCTAATGTCCACAGTTTTCCGACTGCTTTGTACCCAAAACTTTGAACCTGGAATGCGATCTGTGAGACAGTTACATCTTAATGCTACGAAGGGGGGTAAGGACAAAGATGCAGTAACTTCCTCTGTGCGTATTGGGTAGTAAATGTGGCCCAATCACATCATAGTGAACAATACTTCCCCTCATAAATATCTATTGATAGTGGAACAGATGAGCTGCCTTAGGATTTTCAAACTTCCCTTTTCAGCAAACCAAACGTACGTCCGGAAAACATGGATGTTTACGGTTATATCTGGCAGAATTCCACACTCTGGGGAAATTCATTAGCTGATAGGTCTTGCACCTTCAGATAATTGGATAGATACGTGCCAGTCTCGTACGAGTCGTTGACCACATTGGAGCCGGAAGTGGCTACAAGGGTAGGGGAGAACGTGTGGAGTGCACATGGGGATCTTTTAGGTTAGAGAATTCCCTCCCTAGGCCCGACAAGACGCCTCCTGAGACGCGGCAAGAAAGGAGTAGGCAAAATGCAACAGGGCATAACAATATTAATGTGCTAATAGTAAACTGCAGGAGCGTCTATAGAAAGGTCCCAGAACTGCTCTCATTAATAAACGGTCACAACGCCCATCTAGTACTAGGGACAGAAAGTTGGCTGAAACCAGATGTAAACAGTAATGAAATTCTAAACTCAGATTGGAATGTATACCGCAGAGACAGGCTGGACAGTGAAGGGGGAGGCGTGTTTATAGCGATAAGAAGTGCAATAGTATCGAAGGAAATTGACGGAGATCCGAAATGTGAAATGATTTGGGTGAAGGTCACGGTTAAAGCAGGCTCAGACATGGTAACAGGCCCCCTGGCTCAGCAGCTGTTGTGGCGGAGCACCTGAAGGAAAATTTGGAAAATATTTCGAGTAGATTTCCCCACCATGTTATAGTTCTGGGTGGAAATTTCAATTTGCCGGATATAGATTGGGAGACTCAAACGTTCATAACGGGTGGCAGGGACAAAGAATCCAGTGAAATTTTTTTAAGTGCTTTATCTGAAAACTACCTTGAGCAGTTAAACAGAGAACCGACTCGTGGCGATAACATATTAGACCTTCTGGTGACAAACAGACCCGAACTATTTGAAACAGTTAACGCAGAACAGGGAATCAGCGATCATAAAGCGGTTACGGCATTGATGATTTCAGCCGTAAATAGAAATATTAAAAAAGGTAGGAAGATTTTTCTGTTTAACAAAAGCGACAAAAAGCAGATTACAGAGTACCTGACGGCTCAACACAAAAGTTTTGTCTCAAGTACAGATAGTGTTGAGGATCAGTGGACAAAGTTCAAAACCATCGTACAATATGCGTTAGATGAGTATGTGCCAAGCAAGATCGTAAGAGATGGTAAAGAGCCACCGTGGTACAACAACCAAGTTAGAAAACTGCTGCGGAAGCAAAGGGAACTTCACAGCAAACATAAACATAGCCAAAGCCTTGCAGACAAACAAAAATTACGCGAAGCGAAATGTAGTGTGAGGAGGGCTATGCGAGAGGCGTTCAATGAATTCGAAAGTAAAGTTCTATGTACTGACTTGGCAGAATATCCTAAGAAATTTTGGTCTTATGTCAAAGCGGTAGGTGGATCAAAACAAAATGTCCAGACACTCTGTGACCAAAATGGTACTGAAACAGAGGATGACAGACTAAAGGCCGAAATATTAAATGTCTTTTTCGAAAGTTGTTTCTCAGAGGAGGACTGCACTGTAGTTCCTTCTCTAGATTGTCGCACAGATGACAAAATGGTAGATATCGAAATAGACGACAGAGGGATAGAGAAACAATTAAAATCGCTCAAAAGAGGAAAGGCCGCTGAACCTGATGGGATACCAGTTTGATTTTACACAGAGCACGCGGAGGAACTTGCCCCCCTTCTTGCAGCGGTGTACCGTAGCTCTCTAGAAGAGCGTAGCGTTCCAAAGGATTGGAAAAGGGCACAGGTCATCCCCGTTTTCAAGAAGGAACGTCGAACAGATGTGCAGAACTATAGACCTATATCTCTAACATCGATCAGTTGTAGAATTTTGGAACACGTATTATGTTCGAGTATAATGACTTTTCTGGAGACTAGAAATCTGTAGGAATCAGCATGGGTTTCGAAAGAGACGGTCGTGTGAAACCCAGCTCGCGCTATTCGTCCACGAGACTCAGAGGGCCATAGACACGGGTTCACAGGTAGATGCCGTGTTTCTTGACTTCCGCAAGGCGTTCGATACAGTTCCACACAGTCGTTTAATGAACAAAGTAAGAGCATATGGACTATCAGACCAATTGTGTGATTGGATTGAGGAGTTCCTAGATAACAGAACACAGCATGTCATTCTCAATGGAGAGAAGTCTTCCGAAGTAAGAGTGATTTCAGGTGTGCCGCAGGGGAGTGTCATATGACCGTTGCTGTTCATAATATACATAAATGACCTGATGGATGACATCGGAAGTTCACTGAGGCTTTTTGCAGATGATGCTGTGGTGTATCGAGAGGTTGTAACAATGGAAAATTGTACTGAAATGCAGGAGGATCTGCAGCGAATTGACGGATGGTGCAGGGAATGGCAATTGAATCTCAATGTAGACAAGTGTAATGTGCTGCGAATACATAGAAAGATAGATCCCTTATCATTTAGCTACAAAATAGCAGGTCAGCAACTGGAAGCAGTTAATTCCATAAATTATCTGGGAGTACGCATTAGGAGTGATTTAAAATGGAATGATCATATAAAGTTGATCGTGGGTGAAGCAGATGCCAGACTGAGATTCATTGGAAGAATCCTAAGGAAATGCAATCCGAAAACAAAGGAAGTAGGTTACAGTACGCTTGTTCGCCCACTGCTTGAATACTGCTCAGCAGTGTGGGATCCGTACCAGATAGGGTTGATAGAAGAGATAGAGAAGATCCAACGGAGAGCAGCGCGCTTCGTTACCGGGTCATTTAGTAATCGCGAAAGCGTAACGGAGATGATAGGTAAACTCCAGTGGAAGACTCTGCAGGAGAGACGCTCAGTTGCTCGGTACGGGCTTTTGTTGAAGTTTAGAGAACATACCTTCACCGAAGAGTCGAGCAGTATATTGCTCCGTCCTACGTATATCTCGCGAAGAGACCATGAGGATAAAATCAGAGAGATTAGAGCCCTCACAGAAGCATACCGAGAATCCTTCTTTCCACGAACAATACGAGACTGGAATAGAAGGGAGAACCGATAGAGGTACTCAGGGTACCCTCCGCCACACACCGTCAGGTGGCTTGCGGAGTATGGATGTAGATGTAGATGTAGAGTTGGAGGTATTTATTTTCTTGTGCATAGATCGTCTGCTGGCGTTGAGGTTGTCCTGAGATTGCTGTGACACAGCTTCGTCAAACTGAAAAGTTCACCCTCTGTGAGGTCTGAAAGGTTCCCATCAGTCTGGTGTAAGACGATGGCCATTACATCTTTGAATGTGAAATGAGTCGGTAAGTTCCTCCCTGAACATCGTTCTGCATATAGGCACCTTGTTGCTCGATTGTTGCATCATGGATCCCCATCAGTTAACTAGTTTAGAGAGGAATGAGCCATTAAGGTCCCACAAGAAACAGTAGAAAATTTCAGCTAATCATATCATTAACCAAAAAGAATGTATCTGGAAGGAGATCTAAAAATTGCTTAACTACTTTTGTTGCCTTCAGTAAGGCCTATATCTTTGTTTAAAATTCTCAACGAACTGGAGTTAGGTGGTAAAATTATTGCTCTGATTCAGCACACACTCGAGTCAGAGAAGAAGTTGGTGTCTCTCAACACTGCTCTATAATGTGTTCTGCAAAAAGTCATAAGGGAATGGCGAATGTCATTAGCAGGAAGCCAAATCAATGAGGGAGTTACATTAGATTATAAAAGGGACAACGCACAAACAGAATTTCTAGCATTTGTTGATGACCTACCTATTTTTTCACGCTCAATTGAAACAGCCAGTAGACAGATAATTTTACTGAAGGAACAAGCTTAAAATGCAGCCTTACAAATCTCCTTTGAAAAAAACCAAATTTAAGCAACACATTACGCCAGCCGCCAAGACAATTAAAACGAAATATAGAAACTGGCTAGAAGTAAGAAAATTGTGAGGAGTATCTGGGAGAAGTAACTGGATACGACGTTTTAGAAAAAGAAACCAGTAAATCAAGAGCTAATAAGATGAATAATAACATACTGTCTCACTAAGGATGTGTATAATAAAAAATCGATATCCCTAGGTGCTCAACTTAGACACTACTATACGGTAATACGTCCAGAAGCACTTTATGCAGCATACGGTTTAACTCTAAACAAAATAGTGATAATGGAAGCACTTGAAATCGGAGAAAGAAAAATACAAAGGAAAATGTTGAGACTAGTTAAAGAGGATAATCAATTCAAAAGACATATTGAAAAAATAACACGTATGATAAGGAGAACAACAATGGCATTCTACAGCCACTTCCAAGGGATGAATCCCAATAGATTATCATTAAGACCACTCATTTTGGCAGCAAAAATGGGTAACACATACTGTAAAGAAATTGGATGGGACATGACGAACTCTGAATAACACCACAAAATATTGATGGATGGCTGCTGCTCGTAATGAAATTGTAAAATTCGATAGGTGGCCACGGAAAACACGAGAAGAAGACTGGAGCCACAGGAACTGAAGAAAGAATAGAGAAACACAAAGAAACGATGGCAGAAATATGGAAGAAACAGTAGAAATAAACATAGTACGTAATAGCTCATACGCTGGAGAAGAAGAAGAACATATTTTTTTTCCCAGGCATGTGGACACTGTTATCAAGGATGAAAACTTACCCTTCGTAGCAGTAACATGTAAATGCCTTACAAATCACATTCCAGGGTCAACACTTTGCATACGAAGCAGTCAGAGAACTGTCTACCTTACACTAAGGAAAGCTCGACAAACCACTCAAGAGCCCCAAGCAAGAAACCGGCGCACTTCTCGCATTTGTGTCATGTATAAAGATGTTTCTTTTTATCTCCCCCAATAATTCTACATATCTGTACAAGTAATTTTGTACACCCTGTATACGATACTAACCACACATAGCTGATTTCGTGAGACATAATGAGTCTCACCTTTAAGTATGATAGTGATCCAGGCTCAAGGAATAAATTAAAATTTGTACCAGCACCAGGATTCGAACCTTGGTCTCCTACTTACTAGGTACATGTGCTATCCATCACGCCTCCGCCGCACTACAGCTATCAGAGCTGCTCAGATTATGTCCCCCTCCCTGATACAAACTCCAACTCACACATCAGCCATTGCTACTCTCCATCTAGCCTAACTCACATCAGTATTGCCAAGGGACTCCAATATTGGAATCGCACCTTAGCAATGAGCAAAGTAGGTTTAACCCTGCCCATACTTCAAGCGTAAATGATATAATACTCATAAACTGCTGATGTTCCTAAGATATATTGAGCCTCACCTTACCTACGATGATGATGCAACTGTGGTAACTGCAGCGCCAGTGTGGTGGATGGAGAGCAGATATGTCTAGTAAGCAGGGGACACGGGATGGAATCCCAGTACTGGTAAAAAAATTAATTCATTGTTCGTCCTGCATCATTGTGTTATAATACTGCTATGAAAGTAAAATCTTGGTTATCTTCCATTACATGGCATGGTCCCATGGGGGAACTATGCACATTGTTTTGTGTGAATCCCTGCAAATTGTGCAAGCTTAAAGGCTCACTTCTGATGGAGTGTGCTACTGACGATGAGAGTGAACCTACCGAAACGTCCTGTGGCTGCGGCTGCGGCTGTACGGGCAGTGAGAAGGGCAGCACTGACTGCTGTATCAGCACCTGCTGTCCCCTGCCGTCTGGCACCTGCCTACTCAGCACGGGGCTCGTGCCGGACTGCAGCAGCTGCTGTTGGTGCTGCTGCTGCTGCTGCTGCGCCCGCACCTGCAAAGCCGACACTTCACTTTATATATGTAGGAAGAGAAGATTTAGTCCAATATTTCTTTTATTTACTTACTAGAACATGACCGGAACTATCATTTCATGTTTGATTGCAGTAACGTTTGTGATGGATGATGAATGCAATGTATGTGCCAAAGATAAAAATATATTTTTTTGTGTAATATAACTACAATTTAACAACTTCCAGTTTATTTTACTTTACGTAAATGGCCGAATTTTTTGATTGCATTGACTTAGAAAGTGTAAATCTTTTACACTGACAGGAGAACGTAGAATTAAGGTTGTGACATAAATTTGAAAATTCGCCAAACTGTTGCCACAGGAAAATAGGTCTTAACAAACTGAGAGACAACAAACGGATAAAAAATAATAAAAAAAATTTTCCCTGAGATATTGTTACAAACTAACTATTTTTTATTTTTTCCTTTTATTGTGTTGTAAAACCTTGCTTCTTGCCATATTTTATAATTCTAAGTTAACGGAAAGCACCCTATAACTTCTCATGAGTGAGTTTTTGAGTATCAGAACATATGACATAAGTGGCCGAATCTTTTGAGAGCCTGAAATTTTTTACATCGCTCCGGGACCATAGAATTTAGTTCGTGACACGAATCTGAGCTTGATATGCCAATCTGTTCAAGAGTAAAAGGAAACAGACAGAGAGACAGACGGATAAAGAAATGAGAAAAAAAATTATGTCACATACTTAAAAATTAACGACTTTCTGACATTTCTTTTATCTGTACTGTGAAACGTAGCATCGTGCCAAATTTCATGATTCAACATGAACGAGGAGTACCCTATAGGTTTTGATGAGTGCGTTTTCGAGAAACAAAACATCTACATCTACATATATACTCCGCTAGCCACCAAGCGGCGAGTGACAGAGGCCTCAATTAGTGCCAAAGTCATATCCCCCCCCCTCCCCCTCTGTTCCACTCGCGGATCGCGCGAGGGAAATGCGACTGTCTGAACGCCTCAGAACGAGCTCTAATTCCCTCATATTTGAATGGTGATCACTGTGCGATATGAAAGTTGGTGGTATTAATATATGCTCTACATCCTCGGCGAAGATCGGAGTTAGGAATTTAGTGAGCAGCCCCTTCCGTTTAGCGCGCCGTCTGTCTGCAAGTGTGTCCCACTTCGAACTTTCTATGAGATTTGTAACGCTCTCGCGATGGTTAAATGTACCAGTGGCTAATTTTGCCGCTCTTCTTTGGATCTTCTCAGTCTCTTCAATGAGACTCAACTGGTAAGGGTCCCATACAGACGAACAGTACTCCAAGACTGGACGAACTAACGTATTGTAAGCTATTTCCTTTGTTAAAGGACTGCATCGCTTCAGGATTCTATCAATAAACTGCAATCTAGAGTTCGCCTTACCCCTTACTTGTGTAATCTGATCATTCCATTTGAGACCATTTCGAATAATCATACCCAGATACTTGACTGATGTTACAGCTTCCAAAGACTGATCATTTATTTTGTACTCACACATTAATGGGGATTTTCGCCTTGTTATACGCAGTAGATTACACTTACTAATATTGAGAGATAACTGCCAGTCATTACACCACACATTTATTTTCTGCAAATCCTCATTGATTTGTTCACAACTTTCGTGTGATACTACTTTCCTGTAGACTACAGCATCATAGCCAAACAGTCTAATGCCACTGTCAATAACATCAACCAGATCGTTTATGTAAATCGTAAAAAGCAGCGGACCCATTACGCTGCCCTGGGGCACACCTGATGTTACGCTTGCTTCTGTTGAAGTCACCCCATTCAGGACGACATACTGCTCCTTGTCTGTTAGAAAACTTTCTAACCAACCGCACGTGTGAGTGGATAGACCATAAGCGCGCACTTTTTGTAGCGAGCGACAGTGCGGAACTGAGTCGAACGCCTTTCGAAAGTCGAGAAATACGCCATCAACCTGGGAGCCGGTATCTAGAGCCTGTTGTATATCATGTACAAAGAGGCCCACCTGTGTCTCGCATGACCACTGTTTCTTAAACCCGTGCTGGTTTCTGCAGATGAGCTTGTCAGAGTCTAGAAAGGTGACATAAATGGCCATATCTTTTGAGTGCATTGTCTTAAAATTCTTACACCGCCAGGGGACCATAGACCCTAGTATGTGACACAAATTTTAACTTGATGTGTCCACCTGTTCGCGAGAAAAAGTTGGAGAGAGACAGAAAGACAGACAGAAGGACAACAATGCTATCCCATAACAGTTCTGTTTTAACAGATTGACACACAGAATCCTAAAAATCAAGTGGAGGAGGACCTGAAACTAGGAAATTTCTTCTAACTTCATACAAGGTTCAAGATAAACTGACAAAACGGCGGGGAGAGCGGTGTGCTGACCACATGCTCCTCCATATCCACATCCACTGATGCCTGTGGGCTAAGGATGACACGGCGACCGGTTGGTGCCGTTGGGCCTTCATGGGCTGTTTGAGCGGAGTTTCGGTTTTTAAGAGTCGAGTTGCTTCGAGAAGTGGCCTAAAGTGCTGCAAACAGAGTTTAATTTTCTTTCCACGTATCTCCTTGGTTTCCTTTATTGGTTGCCTAATGTGTTGATTGTCGGATAGTTAGAAACCCATGATAAGTTGGTGTTGATTTGTTTGTCAGCCTGTGTGGGTGAGCTACCTGTTGCTGAGGCGATGCGGGCGTCGGCAGGAAAGCCGGCAGGCGCTGACTCAGCGCTGGGGAAAACCCGCGGAACTGCGCCGCATTGTTGTTGTTGTTGTTGTTGTTGTTGTTGCGCAGCAAGGGTGGGGGCGGCGGCTTCAGCTCGGCGCCCACGCTGGGCAGCACGTCCACGACGCCGGGGTTGGCCGTCGCCGACTGCTGCTCCTGCCTCTGGGACCTGTCACACACACACAGGGTAGCCAACCAGTGAGTCGTCAGGGTAACCAATCTACCTCCAGACTTCACTCTACTACTTAGCCTTCTGCGATCCCTTGAGGCGAGGGTTTTGATCCGTTAGTATCCTGTCAGTGAAGAATGCAAAAAAAAAAGAAAAAAAACTACAGTAGGGGGAGGTGGGGCACAGTGTAACAAAACAGTTTTTTCCTTTAATTTTGAAAAATTTGTTTGTGAAGACATTGTTCTTCTCATGCATTTTTCTCCCTTAACAACCGTCTCACAGACTCAATAACAGTTTGAAATTGGTGTAGTTACTGAGAAGGTCAAGTAAAAATGCAAACTGTTACGGTGTGCCCAGTGTGGGGTAGAGTGTAATACATATTGACTGTAGTGTAACAAGTGTTTCCATTGCTATAACTTGTATTATACAACTGCTTCAGAATACAACCTACAGTTAAAGATTAGGCAAAATTAATATTTAAAATCTTTGAAAATAATTTCATTTTTTTTTATAATTTTCATTGAGCATAAAAACTTTAGGCTGACGTCAAATTTAAGGCATAGCTGCTGCCTTTTGATTCTTTGAAGTAAACAAGTGTTTGATACAACCATTGCTAAATGTAAATTTTCATGGCTGAAAATTCCAGGCTATTGAGCTGTGTTCTTATGAATTTCTTATTCAGAACCAACAACAAGATATTCCTCCAATCATGTCATAATAGAGAGGAATATTTTAATAAAAACTGTTGCTAAACTTTTTTCCAGCATATATGTTGTATCGGTTGTGTGTGTATATACAAATGCACTTGGCATTTTGGCCCTGCTATGAAGAAATGTTACTTAATAGTTATCTTCATCTTCCTTATTCCTTATCATTTTATCACTCTTGAGTTCTTAGAAAGGACCCCTATTGAGATATAATTGAGTTCAGTAGCTGATCTACTGTTTTCTTCTTTGCCCTGATTTTAATCTTTAATATCTCCATTGTCTGAATACTCTAAAATATTCCACATTTTTTATTTTTCTATTTCGTTGTTCCAGGCAAGTCAGATTCTCTGGATTTCTCTTCTTGGTTTTAAGTCTTATTATCCTGTATAGTCACTCACTGCCTTGAATGATCTGCAGACACTTTCTTTTACTGGCTAATTTGTTACAACGCATGTTATTCCCTCACTCTAACTTTTTGGTTGCTGGTTCTATCATTAGCTTTAGGGAAAGCTTGAAAAATATCAGGACCAACCAACTCTTGGTATCGTACAGCTACCTCAGTTGGTATATTATACTGAGATGGGCGTCCTGAGACTCACTTTGTACCTCGTCATTTTTTGTGCCAACCAGAGCAGGGGTTGTACTGCTCACATCGCGGAAACAGTGTTACACTGTGTCCCACATAAAACCATTTATATAATTTTATAAGTTTCGAAAAAAGTGCAAAACACTACGAATTCTTTGCGATAGAGTATGATACAGTAGTTACTTATATCTAATTTCTGCTACCGGTCACTTTTTTATTTTATGTTTAATCTAAAATAATACAACGGTTTTCTAACATGTTCTGTTCATCTTCAGGCGTTTATACATACATACAAATGTTACTTAAAAATCAACAGTCTTAAACTAGATTAATCTAAAACTCTTTGTCCATTGTTTGTTACTGTAGCAGCTGGTGTGGCCTTTGAATACAATAATTATCCACTATAAATAATTATCCCACACAGTCACGGTTCACTAACACAGCCATTATGGCCGAGAATAATACTAGTATACGACTATGGCCATAATACACACAATTAGAGCAATTTTTCAAGAATGTAAATAACAGAGTAAATATTATACTATGATACTTTGTATACCTCAAAACACATTTTTTGCACTACACACTGAAGATGAAATTTAATCCAAAGTATGCTGACCAAAGGTGGTAACGAATGAAAACCGTAAAAAGGTTATTCACAAGGCTACGAACATGTTCACTTACCCACAAATCGGAATGTTACACTGTGTCCCATGTTACACCATACCCCGCCTTCTCCTATTTACTGAGTAGGGATTATAAGAAAATAACATTCGGCATAAGTTCAAAATAGCAATGCCAACAATAACACTCTAAGCGATACCTTTGTTTATTTAAAATGATCATGAGACCCTTCGGCCCTCTCATACATATGGTATTTTTACATCATTACTTAAGAATTTTAATATGATAAGTTGAAATGAAGTTCTATGGGCGCCTAAAAAGGCTAGACGAGAAAAAAATAAGAAACCAATTTTTAACTTTTGCATGGAAACTCAAAAATATCAGTGATGTGGATCAAAGCAATGGAAGCAGAGCTGCGGAAATAGAAATATCATGGGAAACATTTGAGGCAAAAATAAAAGGTTTCAAGGGCTTCCAGGAGAAAACAAAGTGAAGGACAGGCGCAATGTCGACAGAAAAAAATGGAAAACTACAGAAAGGACTAAGAAAGAAAAAAGACCTAAGTTACTTCAAGTGGTTCTCAATGGGCCAAACCAATGAAGGAAATAGTGATTGCAGGAGATGAAAGATGTATTTCTTGGTGTACACAAGTGGTATTTTCTGAGATAGCAAGTTCTGAGGGAGAGCAATTTGGGTAGATGGCAAACTATCTTTTTTGGAAATGACGAAGGTTTGGTTGGAAAGAAAGCTATTTAGTTGAATCGGTGTAATGAGAGTGTACAGGAACAAAGGCAGACATAATTGCTACTTAATGTCAGTAACTGTTTGTCCGTTACTGTGACGAAAATGTAGGTATACCTTTGTGCGCACGTCTATTCACGTAACGTACTTAATTTAAATGCCTTTATCGCCCACATACGCACAACGATGGGGTTTTCGTACTTTCGTTCAGCATCTTGTGCGTCGTTTGCTTAACCTTCTGGCTTCCAAGACGCTGCATAATGGCGACTTACGGAAATTATTTTCTTTTGCGGTATACAGGAATATTTCAGTAATAATTTTCACTCAACGATGTTTGTTGTTTGCATCATCTGCAATCGATTTCGAAGCCTTTTATGGTTTCAGGGACTTAGTCACAATTATTGTAATGGTGTTATGTCTATGTAAGTAACAAAAACATTTAAATTAATAATTTTACATGACTGGCTGCTGCCAGGGAGTAAAAGAATGGAAATTTGGGATAAAATTCGTGTAGCCGCGAAGAATATGTAGGGAGAATGTAGGAATAACATACTAGAAGTTAATCAGTGGGGTTTCAGCGTTGGTATTGGAGGTGCATTTGAAGATCACACATTTTACATTTTTCTTGAATAACTTGAAAACCGCCGTTTCTAGCGAAAATGTTTTCCAGTATAAAATGAAACTAAGCAACACTGCATTTCATACAAAAAAAGGTCCTTCTAATTTTTGCTCTAGGAAATATGGTAACGACGTCACAGAGGCTGGAATATTAAAAATAGTGTTTTAACAGTACAAAATCGATGTTTATTGTTACATGAAGCGGGATAAGAACAAATATTAAATGTGGGTACGACATTTAAGTGCAGTAGAACAGCATTAAGGGATAAATTGTGTTCTGGGGGTGTAACAGGATGGAAAAACGGGGATGGAACTTAGATGCGTGAGTCAAGTAGGTGACCGAGTATAGTTAAGTTCTTCCCTCTTTCATAGGTCTGCAAAATGAAGACCGCAGGTAATTCCGCATTGCCATTACAGCAGTATGTCACCAAAAACAACTATAGGATATTTCACAAAGTTATACCGACTCTGCCCCAGCTTTTACTGTCGACTTCTCTCATGCGAGTAGACAAAATAACTTCACTGAACACCTGTTCAAACAGTGGAGTTAATTTCAGTTTATTAAAGCACTCCGTCTTCAGCCCACGAGTGAACTACCGGGACCATCCGACCGCCGTGTCATCCTCAGTGGAGGATGCGGATAGGAGGTGTGTTGGATCAGCACACCGCTCTCCCAGTCGTTATGATGGTATTCTTGACCGAATCCGCTACTACTCGGTCGAGTAGCTCCTCAATTGGCATCACGAGGCTGAGTGCACCCCGAAATACGGCAAAGCGCATGGCGGCTGTATGGTCACCCATCCAAGTGCCGACCACGCCCGACAGCGCTTAACTTCGGAGATCTCACGGGAACCGGTGTATCCACTGCGACAAGGCCGCTGCCAATTTCAATTTATTAAGTGATTCTTTATTTGGAGTTATTAAAAGAGCTACTACATAAAAAAGGACAATAGGTGGAGCTGTTGGTTGCTCTGTGGGACGTCATCGTCAACCATTAGCTTCAATTGATCAGGAATACGTGAAGAAACTTGTGGACTATCTTCCTCTCAGAACTGAGGCCATTATCAATTGCAGAGGTGTTGTAAATACGATGGCGTGACGTCTCCTCGTGGAGGCAAGGCACTCAAATCTAATCTCTGGTATAGTTATTTGCCATGTAAGTGGATAATGGTAGTGGAAACCTACACTTGCACCCAGGTAATAATATTTTGAAATCGTTGAGTGTTTGAATCAGAGATGAAAATCTAAGTTGATGCAGATGAGTAGGAATGTAGAGTAAATACCTAGGTGCAACAATGCAAAGCGATATGAAATGGGAGAAGGATGTAAGGATTGTAGTGGAGAAGGTGAACGGTTGACGTCGATTGATTGGGAAAGTGTGGTTCATCTGTGAAGGATACCGCATATAGGAGACTAGCGCAACCCATTCTTGAGTACTGCTCGAGTGTTTGGTACCTGTACTAGATCAGATTAAAGAAATGCTTTGAAGCAATTTGGAGGTGGGCTGCTGGATTTTTTTTCCAGTAGGTTTGAACAACATGCAAGTATTTTGGAATCCCTGGAAGGAAGGCAACGTTCTTTTTGGGGAGCACTATTGAGAAAATTTAGAGAACTGACAGTTGAAGCTGATTGCAGAATGATTGTACTGCTGCCTAGACACTTTTCGTGAAAGAACCACAAACGTAAGATAAGAAAAATTGGGACTCATACCGAGGCATATAGAAAGTGATTTTCCCCTCACTTCAATTGTGAGTAGAACAGGAAAGGAAATGACTAGTAGTGCTAGTTGGTGCCTTCTGATACGCGCCTTGCGGAGTATGTACACTACTGGCCATTAAAATCACGAAGATGACGTGCTACAGACTCGAAATTTAACCGACAAGAAGAAGATGCTGTGATATGGAAATGATTAGCGTTTCAGAGCATTCACACAAGGTTGGCGCCGGTGGCGACACATACAACGTGCTGACATGGAGAAAATTTCCAACCGATTTCTCATACACAAACAGCAGTTGACCGGCGTTGCCTGGTGAAACGTTGTTGTGATGCCTCGTGTAAGGAGGAGAAATGCGCACCATCACGTTTCAGACTTTGACAAAGGTAGGATTGTAGCCTATCGCGACTGCGGTTTATCGTATCGCAACATTGCTGCTCGCACTGGTCGAGATCCAATGACTGTTAGCAGAATATGGAATCGGTGGGTTCAGGAGGGTAATACGGAACGCCGTGCTGGAGCCCAACGGCCTCGTATCACTAGCAGTCGAGATGACAGGCATCTTATCTGCATGGCTGTAACGGATTGTGCAGCCACGTCTCGACCGCTGAGTCAGCAGATGGGGACGTTTGCAAGACAACAACCATCTGCACGAACAGTTCGACGACGTTTGCAGCAGCGCGGACTATCAGCTCGGAGACCGTGGCTGCGGTTACCCTTGACGCTGCATCACAGACAGGAGCGCCTGCGATGGTGTACTCGACGACGAACCTGGGTGCACGAATGGCAAAACGTCATTTTTTCGGATGAATCCAGGTTCTGTTTACAGCATCATGATTGTCGCATCCGTGTTTGGCTACATCGCGGTGAACGCACATTGGAAGCGTGTATCGCCATACTGGCGTATCACCCGGCGTGATGGTATGGGGTGCCATTGGTTACACGTCTCGGTCACCTCTTGTTCGCACTGAGGGCACTTTGAACAGTGGACGTTACATTTCAGATGTGTTACGACCCGTGGCTCTACCCTTCATTCGATCCCTGCAAAACCCTACATTTCAGCAGGATAACATACGACGGCATGTTGCAGGTCTTGTATGGCCCTTTCTGGATACAGAAAATGTTCGACTGCTGCCCTGGCCAGCGCGTTCTCGACGTCTGTGACGAACTGAAAACGTGTGGTCAATGGTGCCCGAGCAACTGGCTCATCACAATACGCCAGTCACTTATCTTGATGAACGCCATCCAAGCTCTGACTCAACGCCCAGGCGTATCAAGGCCGTTATTACGGCCAGAGGTGGTTGTTCTGGGTAGTGATTTCTCAGGATCTATGCACCCAAATTGCTTGAGAATGAAATCACATGTCAGTTCTAGTATAATATATTTGTCCAATGACTACCCGTTTATCAGCTGCAATTCTTCTTGGTGTAGCAATTTGAATGACCAGTAGTGTATGTAGATGTAGATGTATATTTAGATCACCACAAACTGTGTGACGTGATCTCACCTGAACCCCTGCAGTCCCGGCCTGCCAGAGAAGAAGGCCTGCTGCTGCTGTACCACAGACGGCGGCGGCGGCTGCTGTCCCAGAAACAGCTGCTGCTGTTGCTGCTGCCTCTGAGACTCCAGCTGCTGCTGCCTTTGCAGCTGCAGCTGCTGCTGCCTTTGCGCCTGCAGCTCCAGCTGCTGCTGCTGCCGGAGCCGCTGTGCCTCCAGCAGCTGCCTCTGCCGGTGCAGTTCCAGCAGCTGCTGCTGTTGCAGCTGCCTTTGTCTCTGCAGCTCCAGCTGCAGGCGCAGCTGCTGTTCCTCCACCTGCCTCTGGCGCTCCTGCTCTGCACGTTGCTGGGCCAGCAGCTGCAACACGATCAGGCATAGAAGCAACACGCCAGCAGAGCGAAACTACACATGTTATAATTCAAATTTTTTAATAAAGTAATTATAGAGACAAATTTTGCTGGTACTTAATAGAAGTGTCGGTCAAAAAGTTGCCATTCGAAGGAAGGAAGGAGCATTGGATTTAACGTCCAGTCAACATAGAGGTCATAAGAAACGGAGCAGAAGCTCGGATTGTGTCTAGGATGGGGAAGGAACCCGGCCGTGCCCCTTCAAAGGAACCATCCCAGCATTTCACCAACTGCGACATAATCGCATATACAAACAGTGATCCAATACTGTAAAATACTTCTTTATTCCAGTCTCTGATCACAATATGAATTCTTTAGACGATGACCGGTTTCAGTCTGTAATGACCATCCTCAGATCTTTTTTATGCCATATCCTAAAGTGATACGGGCATAATGGCATCGTCAAAATGCTGATTATATTTATATGTTTTGACGATGCCATTATGGCCGTATCACTTTAGGACATGGTGTAAAAAAGATCTGAGGATGGTCATTACAGACTGAAACCGGTCATCGTCTAAAGAATTCATATTGTGATCAGAGACTGGAATAAAACAGCATCCCAGTATTTCTCTGCTGCGACTTAGGGAAATCACGGAAAACCTTAATCACAAACGCGAGTCCAGAATTTTAATACGAAAAGCTGAAGTATAATTATATGGATAACTAAACAGGCTACATGAGCACAGAATAAAAAATGAATTTTTACCTTTTCTTTACTGGAGCTCAAAAAAATCAGAGATGTGGATCAAAAGAGTGAAGGTAGACATGAGGGGAATGGAAATGTTGGAGGAAACGTTCAGAGCTAAAGTAAAAGGTTTCAGGTCCTTGCAGGAAAAAACACATAGGAAGACACGTACAATGTTGCCAAAAGAAGACGAAAAAACAATAGACAAAAAATGGAAAACTACGAGAAAGAACGGATTACGGAAGGAAAGAAGACCTAAGCTACTTCACGTGGTCCTCAATGGGCGAAACGAAGAAAAAAATAGTGACGTTAGAAGATAAAAAATGTATTTCTTCGTGTAAGTGGTATTTTCTGAGACAGCAAATTCTGATGGAGAGCAGTTCAGGTAAACTGCACAAAATATCTGTTTTGCGAAATGAGGAACATTTGGTTGGAATGAAAGATATTCTGTTATATCGGTGTATGAGTGCGTACAGGAACAAAGGCAGACATAATTGTTACTTTATGTCAGCAAGTATTTGTCCGTGACTGTCACGAAAAGGGCTTCCATGGTGCCGCATAATGGCCACTTCAGCTGCAAATTATTTTCTGGTGGAGTATATGGAATATTTCAATAATAATTTTCACTCTCACTCGCGCCGTCCCATTCGAAGGTCATACAGTCCAGAAATGGTATACCAATCAGGCAAAATCACCATGAACATTCAGGCAATCATCCCACAGATACAGTAGTTAGAATATACCTGTTTAGTAGAACACCATGCCCGAGTGAGTGAAGTAGTATGTAACTTTTTGATGCACTTCCTTGACCAACAGGTATCATCGATCCTTCAAGTCCTTTGAAACGTCTCTGTGAAGTCGTTTCATAAGACGCTTGTCGAATTCGGTACAAGCTACTCATTTTACTACCCGATTTTATCTCAATTCATGAAGTCTTCCACAATGACTGAGCACTCAAATAAGGCATATTGAATATTATAGGTGTGTTTTAACGTGGTTTTCGGTTTTGTTTTGTGGGAAACGCAGAGTTGGTCATCGTCTGCTGGGAACAGACGATGTTGCTTCTCGTTTGAAGGAGAGCACAGGATGACCAACTTAGGTTTGGAATACCTGAACAGAGAGGTTTACCCATCTTAGTCGAAGGCTGTGTCGAAGGCTGTTTTTGTGTGCGAGGTCGGTGACGGAGGGCTACCCCTCTGGTAGCTTCCGCTGCACGAGGAGCTAGGTAATCTGGAAAGAGAAAGCGGCACTCTTCGGTGAATGCTTGGTGAGTACGGATCGTAGCTCCTAAGGGGGGTTTCAGGTGATAGGAAGCAGGTTGAGTTAGGACTTCGTCATGTTTAACTGGTGAAATACTTAAGAATTTTAGCTTATCTGAAGCATGTGAACCGAGTTATTTTTGATGTTATATTTTGTGAAAATTGCTTTTGTCTTTGTGTGTCGATTTTGTGCCACGTGTTTGGTAATCAGTGACCCTTCTGGTCCACCACGGCACCGCAATAGGCTTTATTTTAACAAAAAAATGGTTCAAATGGCTCTGAGCACTATGGGACTCAACATTTAGGTCATAAGTCCCCTAGAACTTAGAACTACTTAAACCTAACTAACCTAAGGACATCACAAACATCCATGCCCGAGGCAGGATTCGAACCTGCGATCGTAGCAGTCCCGCGGTTCCGGACTGCAGCGCCAGAACCGCACGGCCACCGCGGTCGGCTTCATTTTAACAGTTTGCTTGTTTAATCACCTACAATTTTTGCAAGAATATCTGTTCTTTCGTGCGCTTTCTACAAAGCAGCACAACAGTTTGAGTCAGAATGCACCACGTTTTCTAGTTCGGCCGTTTGCAAGCAGCAGACGCAGTTAGTATGTTAAATAAATGGCTCTGAGCACTATGAGACTCAACTGCTGAGGTCATCAGTCGCCTAGAACTTAGAACTAAGTAAACCTAACTAACCTAAGGACATCACACACATCCATGCCCGAGGCAGGATTCGAACCTGTGACCGTAGTGGTCGCTCGGTTCCAGACTGTAGCGCCTAGAACCGCACGGCCACTCCGGCGGGCGTATGTTAAATAATTATCGCACAGCCTTGTGTATTGGTTAAACCTCTGTCCAGAATAGTGCATGCTTAGAATCGTAATGCAACTCTCACTGAGATATTTTTATGGTATTAATGCAAAGGAGATGATAGTATAATTGTCTCCCACCCCCGTCTTCTGTGTTTCTTCTTGCTGCAGTTAAATTGTGCTCTGTTTCATTCTCACGTAATTCTTACTTAAATATTTCGAGTCAGGCACCAGTTATGTGTAGTTAGGATGTGCAATCAAATATTTAGTTACAATAAAAGATAAATCCTTTGGTGTCGATCTTACCCACTTACTCTGATTTCCATTCCTGAATTAATCAAGTCACTTCATCCACGACATGGAGTGCTGTTTATCTGGCTGCTTAAAAAAATTTGCGTACTTGTAATTAAATTATTAAAGTAATTAAACTAATAATTTTTCAGCTCCGTTTTTTCTAAATGGTTAGGAAGGGCTTGGGCTGGTGGCGACCCTGAATTTCTGAATCTTTATCATTAACTGTGTGAGAGAAGCAGATAGAAATGCGAGATAACGTATATGGCTCGATGAGAAACGTCGTAAACATAGCAATACGTTACACTTTTTTTGAGGAGCGAAGGCGTGATAATGGCGTTTGGAGAGATCAGGACTGTTTGGAGGGGACTCGAGTGTCTCTCAATTGAGATGGCGTAATTTCGATGTTACCACATTTGCGATATGGGCATGAAGCAGGAGCACCCCTTAACGTAGTTTTCCCGGATGTTTCGCCTTAATTGTACACCATAATTTCTGCAATGCTGATCACTACCAATCCCCAGTGATGGACACATCAGGTTCCTTGAAGGCAATAAGTTTGGGCGCCAGTACCCAAAGAACATGGTGAGGATGAAGTTCCAACAAGCGACTGGCTCTTTCACTTCTTGAGTCGAGGGGCGTCTTGAAGACACCACTGCCTCGACGACGCTCTTTGCTGCAGCTCGCCTACCACTGAACACCAGCGGCCGAATGTCTACCGGCAGCACAGCTCAAACAGTTGTGGCTCTACTCGGACCGCAGCTGCGCCAAGAAGTCGGCGAGCAGCACGGCTTTAGAAAGCATCGCTCTTGCGAAACGCAACTCGTCCTTTTTTCACATGATATGTTGCGAACCCCCCCCCCCCCCCTAACACCATGGACCAAGGACCTTGCCGTTGGTGGGGAGGCTTGCGTGCCACAACGGAGGGGTATCTGTTGAGAGACCAGACAAAGGTGTGGTTCCTGAAGAAGGGCAGCAGCCTTTTCAGTAGTTGCAGGGGCAACAGACTGGATGATCGACTGATCTGGCCTTGTAACACTAACCAAAACGACCTTGCTGTGCTGGTACTGCGAACGGCTGAAAGCAAGGGGAAACTACAGCCGTAACTTTTCCCGAGGGCATGCAGCTGTACAGTATGATTAAATGATGATGGCGTCCTCTTGGGTAAAATATTCCGGAGGTAAAATAGTCCCCCATTCGGATCTCCGGGCGGGGACTACTCAAGAGGACGTCGTTATCAGGAGAAAGAAAACTGGCGTTCTACGTATCGGAGCGTGGAATGTCAGATCCCTTAATCGTGCAGGTACGTTAGAAAATTTAAAAAGGGAAATGTACAGGTTCGATAATATGGGAATTAGTGAAGTTCGGTGGCAGGAGGCACAAGACTTTTGGTCAGTTGAATACAAGGTTATAAATACAAAATCAAATAGGGGTAATGCAGGAGTAGGTTTAATAATGAATAAAAAATAGGAGTGTGGGTAAGCTACTACAAACAGCATAATGAACGCATTATTGTGCCCAAGATAGACACGAAGCCCACATCTACTACAGTAGTACAAGTTTATATGCCAACTAGCTCTGCAGATGACGAAGAAATTGATGGCCGGTCGGAGTGGTCGTGCGGTTCTGGGCGCTACAGTCTGGAGCCGAGCGACCGCTCCGATCGCAGGTTCGAATCCTGCCTTGGGCATGGATGTGTGTGATGTCCTTAGGTTAGTTAGGTTTAATTAGTTCTAGGTGCTCGGCGACTGATGACCTCAGAAGTTGAGTCGCATAGTGCTCAGAGCCATTTTAACCAAGAAATTGATGAAATGTATGATGAGATAAAAGAAATTATTCAGGTAGCGAAGGGGGAAGAAAATTTAACAGTCATGGGTGACTGGAATTCGACATTAGGAAAAGGAAGAGAGGGAAACGTAGTAGGTGAATATGGGTTGGAGCTAAGAAATAAAAGAGGAAGCCACCTGGTAGAATATTGCACAGAGCGTAAATTAATCATAGCTAACACTTGATTCAAGACTCATGAAAGAAGGTTGTATACATGCAGAAACCCTGCAGATACTAAAAGGCTTCAGATAGATTATATAATGGTAAGACAGAGATTTAGGAATCAGGTTTTAAATTGTAAGACATTTCCAGGGGCAGATGTGGACTCTGACCACAATCTATTGATTATGTAGATTAAAACTGAAGAAAAAGGTGGGAATTTAAGAAGATGGGACCTGGATAAACTGAAAGAACCAGAGGTTGTACAGAGTTTCAGGGAGAGCATAATGGAAAAATGAGGGATGAAATACTGAAGGCAGCAGAGGACCAAGTAAGTAAAAAGGGCTAGTAGAAATCCTGGGGAAGCAGAAGAGATACTGAATTGATGAAAGGAGAGAATACAAAAATGCAGTAAGTGAAGCAGGCAAAAAGGAATACAAACGTCTCAAAAATAAGATCGAAAGGAAGTGCTAAATGGCTACGCAGGGATGGCTAGAGGACTAATGTGAGGATGTAGAGGCTTATCTCATGAGGAGTAAGATAGATACTGCCTACAGGAAAATTAAAGAGACCCTTGGTGAAAAGAGAACCACTTTTATGAATATCAAGAGGTCACATGGAAACCCTGTTCTAAGAAAAGAAGGGAAAGCAGAAAGATGGAAGGAGTATGTAGAGGGTCTATACAGGGGCGATGTTCTTGAGGACAATATTATGGAAATGGAAAAGGATGTAGATGAAGATGAAATGGGAGATATGATACTGCGTGAAGAATTTGACAGAGCACTGAAAGACCTGAGTCTAAACAAGGACCCCGGGAGTAGACAACATTCCATTAGAACTACTGACAGCCTTGGGAGAGCCAGTCCTGACAAAACTCTACCATCTGGTGAGCAAGATGTATGACACAGGCGAAATACCCTCAGACTTCAAGAAGAATATAATAATTCCAATCCCAAAGAAAGCAGGTGTTGACAGATGTGAAAATTACCGAACTATCAGTTTAATAAGTCACAGCTGCAAAATACTAACGCGAATTATTTACAGACGAATGGAAACACTGGTAGAAGCCGACCACGGGAAGGTCAGTTTGGATTCCATAGAAATGTTGGAACACGTGAGGCAATACTGACCTTACGACTTATCTTATAAGAAAGATTAAGGAAAGGCAAACCTACGTTTGTAGCATTTGTAAACTTAGAGAAAGCTTTTGACAATGTTAACTGGAATACTCTCTTTCAAATTCTGAAGGTGGCAGGGGTAAAATACAGGGAGCGAAAGGCTATTTACAATTTGTACAGAAACCAGATGGCAGTTATAAGAGTCGAGGGGCATGAAAGGGAAGCAGTGATTGGGAAGAGAGTGAGACAGGGTTGTAGCCTCTCCCCGATGGTATTCAATCTGTATATTGAGCTAGCAATAAAGTTTGGAGTAGGTATTAAAATCTATGGAGAAGAAATAAAAAGTTTTTGGTTCGCCGATGACACTGTAATTCTGTCAGAAACAGCAAATAACTTGGAAGACCAGTTCAACGGAATGGACAGTGTCTTGAAAGTAGGGTATAAGATGAACATCAACAAAAGGCAAACGAGGATAATGGAATGTAGTCGAATTAAGTCGGGTGATGCTGAGGGAATTAGATTAGTAAATGAGACACTTAAAGTAGTAAAGGAGTTTTGATATTTGGGGAGCAAAATAACTGATGATGGTCGAAGTAGAGAGGATATAAAATGTAGACTGGCAATGGCAAGGAAAGCGTTTCTGAAGAAGAGAAATTTGTTAACATCGAGTATAGATTTAAGTGTCAGGAAGTCGTTTCTGAAAGTATTTGTATGGAGTGTAGCGATGTATGGAAGTGAAACGTAGATGATAAATAGTTTTGGACAAGAAGACGGCAATGACGGCATTATGAAGAGTGGACGTTACATTTCAGATGTGTTATGACCCGTGGCTCTACCCTTCATTCGATCCCTTCGAAACGCTACATTTTAGTCTGATAATGCACGACCGCATGTTGCCGGTCCTGTACAGACCTTTCTGGACACAGAAAATGTTCGAATGCTATCCTGGCCAGCACATTCTCCAGATCTCTCACCAATTGAAAACGTCTGGTCAATGGTGGCCGAGCAACTGGCTCGTCACAATACGCCAGTCACTACTTTTGATGAACTGTGGTATCGTGTTGAAGCTGCACGGGCAGCTGTACCTGTACACGCCATCCAAGCTCTGTTTGACTCAATGCCCAGGCGTATCAAGGCCAGAGGTGGTTGTTCTGGGTACTGATTTCTCTGGATCTATGCACCCAAATTGCGTGAAAATGTAATCACATGTCAGTTCTAGTATCATATATTTGTCCAATGAATACCCGTTTATCATCTGCATTTCTTCTTGGTGTAGCAACTTTGATGGCCAGTAGTGTAGTACTGTTGACTCCGGTTCCCAGTATGGCACCAGCTGTCGTCGCCTGTAGCGAGGTGCGCACGATACGTGTTGCCTTCAGTACTGAAAGGCATGACGTGCTTCAGGCAACAGTCAACTGGTTTACTTTTCGTTCGGCATTCACCGCTCAGGGTATCCACTGGCTGCAGATCTTATGGTTGCGTATCTTCTGCCAGATTACGTGTAGCACGCTACTGGAACTGATGTCGAGATCCTTTGCTAGTGGGTGGGTGGTTTTGAGCCGACCCACCCGAATCGCTTCATCAGCTGCCCACGTCTTGTTGTCTGCAGTGGATGAGGCTGGGCTCCCAGACCGACCACAGCCGTGTCGAATCGGACCAACACGGAGCTTGGCGCACCGTTCCACAACAGTCGTTTTCGACAGACATGCTTCCCCAAACTTGCTCCTCATTCTCCTGAGGACGTCTGCCTATGTTTATCCTTCAGCGGGCAAGAGAAGACTAATAGCATGTCGGTCCTCTCCGGACACATTTGCTAATAAAGTTGCCGTAGTTCACATTTCTGCATATACCACATGAACATTGGAAAGACGCGAATGCTACATTAATCCTTTGCCTAAATGTCGGTGATTATGCACTAGCAACGGAATCCCGCTACATTGTATATATGTTGCAGCAACACCCTCAAACAGAAACTTTTTGATCAACCCTTATCTACATCTACATCTACATTTATACCCCGCAAGCCACTCAACGGTATGTGGCGGAGGGCACTACGTGCCACTGTCATTACCCCCCTTTCCTATTCCTGTCGCGTATGTTTCGCGGGAGGAATGACTGCCGGAAAGCCTCCGTGCGCGCTCGAATCTCTTTAATTTTACATTCGTGATCTCTACGGGAGGTATAAGTAGGGGGAAGCAATATATTCGATACCTCATCCAGAAACGCACCCTCTCGAAACCTGGACAGCAAGCTACACCGCGCCTCTCTTGCAGAGTCTGCCCCTTGACTTTACTAAACATCTCCGTAACCCATTCACGATTACCAAATAAACATGTGACGAAACGCGCCGCTCTTCTTTGGATCTTCTCTATCTCCTCTGCAACCCGACCTAGTACGGATCCCACACTGATGACCAATACTCAAGTATAGGTCGAACGAGCGTTTTGTAAGCCACCTCCTTTGTTGGTGGACTACATTTTCTAAGGACTCTCCCAATGAATCTCAACCTGGCAGCCGCCTTATCAACAATTAATTTTATTTGATCATTCCACTTCAAATCAATCCGCACGCATACTCCCAGATATTTTACAGAAGTAACAGCTACCAGTGTTTGTTCCGCTATCATATAATCATACAATAAAGGGTCCTTCTTTCTATGTATTCGCAATATATTACATTTGTCTATGTTAAGGGTCAGTTGCCACTTATAACACACTCAGAGACAATAAAGAAAAATAAAGACGACGGACAATGAAGAAAATATCGAAACAGGACGGAAATCGGTAGATGTGACGAAACTGATTACAATTTCATAAGCTGTGGATGATTTATTCAAGAGAAACAACTTCACAATTACATCAAGTCAGTTACGCATTGGTTCACCCCTGCACCTTGTGCAAATACGTATTCGGCTTGGCATTGATTGATAAAGTTGTTGGATAACCTTCTGAAGGATATCGTGCAAAATTCTGTCCAGTGTATGACAAATCAGAAAACACAGAAGCTGAGCTCAAAATATTACACAAAATTCCGAAAGGCATAACCATAAATGCTTTAGAACAAACTGAAATTTATGTACACATGCAGAATCAACTGCAAGGTATTGTAGACGAACAGAAAGACCTAAAAAACAAACTAACTAGAAAATTTTATTGCCCTTCTAAAACGATAAGCCGTAAAGAATGAAACCTAAGGATTACACACATACAATTATAGACGACAGCTTGAACATTATCTGTGATAAATATAAATAAATGTAAACACACATAATCTTTGGAGTACGTTAAATAGCTGTTAAACTTGAAACTAACTGTCAAAATTACTTAAATAAATCACGTTTCACAACAGATAAAGACAGCTAACAACGACCACACAAAGATGGAATACCCACGTACGTAAAGAAAACCTTGACGGAATTAAAACTGCCAAACATTTTTTACTCAAACTACCTCCATGTGGGTGATATCTATACTGTAAGTATTAATTCAAGGTTTTACTAGAAAATAGCACTTACATCAAAATAGGTCTATACTACAGAATCAACGAATAGTTCAGCACCTAACTGGAAATATTTTTTATAATCCACTTATCGGTATTTGACTGCCAATGTTGTTGTCAGGCGCTAATTTTGTAGTTGACTTTGTAAAGTACACCACTGGCCATTAAAATTGCTACACCAAGAAGAAATGCGGACGATAAACGGGTATTCATTGGACAAAAATACTAGAACTGACTGGTGATTACATTTACACGCAATTTGGGTGCATAGATCCTGAGAAACCAGTACCCAGAACAACCACCTCTGGCCGTAATAACGGCCTCGATACGCCTGGACATTGAGTCAAACAGAGCTCGGATGGCGTGTACAGGTACAGCTGCCCATGAAGCTTCAACGTGATACCACAGTTCATCTAGAGTAATGACTGGCGTATTGTGATGAGCCAGTTGCTCGGGCACCATTGACCACACGTTTTCAATTGGTGAGAGATCTGGAGAATGAGCTGCCCAGGGCAGCAGTCGAACACTATCTACATCCAGAAAGGCCAGTACAGGACCTGCAACATGCGGTCGTACATTATCCTGCTGAAATGTAGGGTTTCGCAGGGATCGAATGAAGGGTAGAGCCACGGGTCGTAACACATCTGAAATGTAACGTCCACTGTTCAAAGTGCCGTCAATGTGAACAAGAGGTGACCGAGACGTGTAACCAATGGCACCCCATACCATCACACCGAGTGATACGCCAGTATGGCGATGACGAATACACGCTTCCAATGTGCGTTCACCGCGATGTCGCCAAACACGGATGCGACCATCATGATGCTGTAAACAGAACCTGGACTCATCCGAAAAAATGACGTTTTGCCATTCTTGCACCCAGGTTCGTCGTTGAGTACACCATCGCAGGCGCTCCTGTCTGTGATGCAGCGTCAAGGGTAACCGCAGCTACGGTCTCCGAGCTGGTTGTCCATGCTGCTGCAAACGTTGCCGATCTGTTCGTGCAGATGGTTGTTGTCTTGCAAACGTCCCCATCTGTTGACTCAGGGATCGAGACGTGGCTGTGCGATCCGTTACAGCCATGAAGATAAGCTGCCTGTCATCTCGACTGCTAGTCATACGAGGCCGTTGGGATCCAGCACGGCGTTGCGCATTACCCTCCTGAACCCACCGATTCCATATTCTGCTAACAGTCATTGGATCTCGACCAATGCGAGCAGCAATGTCGCGATACGATAAACCGCAGTCGCGATAGGCTACAATCCTACCTTTGTCAAAGTCGGAAACGTGATGGTACGCATTTCTCCTCCTTACACGAGGCATCACAACAACGTTTCACTGGGCAACGCCGTTCAACTGCTGTTTGTGTATGGGAAATCGGTTGGAAACTTTCGTCATGGCAGCACGTTGTAGGTGTCGCCACCGGCGCCAACCTTGTGTGAATGCTCGGAGAAGCTAATCATTTGCATATCACAGCATCTTCTTGCTGTCGGTTAAACTTCGCGTGTGTAGCTCGTCACCTTCGTGGTGTAGCAATTTTAATGGCCAGCAGTGTAGCGTCTGAAGCTGGATAACAGAAAAAATTGATCACCACCTGAAATGGCATCGAATACGTGGCCTGTAATTCAACTTGCACGCTAAGGTTAACTGTTGCAAAACCTCCTCCAGCTGTATACAGTAATGGACAGTGGATGTTACACGCACCTGCCGCTGCCTCTCCAGCTCGTCTATCTTCTGGCGCTGCTGCTTGAGGAAGACGTGGCGCTGGTGCACGGCCAGCAGCTGCTGCTGGAAGGCGATCGGAGACGCCACTGGAGCCTCCACCAGCGGCTCCACGCTCTGCGGCAGGCCGGTCAGGTCGTGGTGCAGCGTGAACGCAGCCACCAGCGGCGCCTGGAGAACACAGGCACACACACACGTCACGCTAGTCGCCTCAGCCTGTGTCGCTTTGAATGCGACATTTTTTTTCTTTATTGTATATCAATCCCCCCCCCCTCCCCACTTCCAGAAGGGTCAGCAGCGTAATACGCCGCTCTACAGCCTACATATAAAAATAAAAAGACATAATGAGGGGTTATAACAATAAAAAGAGGTGTTAAAACGGTGACTGTTTAAAACTGGTACATGGCGAAAATGTTCTGAAGAAAACAAAAAAAAAGGCGTCAGTGATGCTGATTAAAAACACTTGGGAGGTAGGAGGGCGCAATTAAAAAAAAACACAGTCTGGTTTCTGTTCGCAACACTTTAAAAAGGGCTTGCACGACGCTGGAGACACGCGGAAAGCACTGCACGATATATTGGTATGGGGGGGGGGGGAGGGGGAGTACCCAGATAGATAGGGGGGGAAGGGGGAGGAGAGAGAAAAAGAAAGGGAGGAGCGGATGGAGGGAGAGGGCACAGAAAAAATGGGGGCAGAGTAGGGTGGACGCGAGAAAGGAGTGAGGAAGACAGTGGAGGCGAGAGAAAAAGGACTCAGGGGGAGAGAATCGAGTGAAGGAGTGGGCAAGCGGAGAAAAAACAGGATGGAAGGGGGGAGAGGGAGCCTGGGAAAAGGACAGAGGGACAGAGGGGGAGGTGAGGATCATAGTTGATAGGAGGGATAAATGGAGGGAGTGGGCATCATTCAGGAGGGGGAGGGGACTTTCTTACATGAGTTATTCACGTGGGGAAGCGATCGGTAGCAGCTTACAATGGCAAGCCACATACACGCATATATATATATCCAAAAGTCCTGAAACGCCCTCATAAAATTCAAATGGAGTAGCAAACAAGAGTCCCTATACGCGAGGAACGGGAAGGGGGAAACTTTATAGGCTGTGCCACCAACATGGCGGCCATCTTGAAAGCCGCCATCTTGGATTCAACTTCAAAATTTCAAATGGGAATGTGGTCATGTGGCATACCAAACAGATAGAGAATTTCACCAGAAAAAACAATGCCGTTGTTATTTTAAACATAGCTTTATTCATTTTCGGGTTATAGCCAGTTACATGTGGCAGCGGTGGGACGGTGACAGCGTAATGGCACCAGTATGTCCCAAAGGGCCCAACAGTAACTGATGCAAGCTAGCAAGGCGCGGTATAAAGTAAGGTCATTCCAGCAGTGAGGCTGTAAAAGGCTACACATATGCTGTTTCAGCAAGACGATGCACCAGCACCTTGGCCGAATGCGGTGCGGAAGTTTCTTCATGAAAAAATAGCTTTTAAATGCTTCTCATGCTCCTTATTCACCCAGTTCAGCTTCTAGAGACGATTGGCTTTTCCCAGCAATAACACGTCATCTGCTTTCGCGTATTCTCCAGTCCTGCCACTATTGCATCAGCGATCTTCCAGTAAACAAAGCAAACTCCTCAAGAAACATTCACAACAGCCATGGAGTCGACGTTGTGAAAAGAGTGTAAAGCTGCAGGGAGGAAACTATGGCAGATGACAGAGCTTTCAGATTGTCTGAGTGACTACTTTGTGGAAAAGAAAAATTGGGGACCTTAGAACTTGAATGAACTTCATAGCAACACTGAGTCTTGATATGGAAAGCCCGCGTTAAGCAAGACAGCCGTAAATTCCTCTCCATAAATTCTTCGACAGGGTAACCATAAAAAGTCAGCCAACGATATTTCAACCTCGACACCTGTCCATCCTCACTGCTTTATGGAGACGAGAACAGACTGCCAATGTCCTGGCCAACTTTACAACAGCTTTCATTGTGAACAGTTGTCGGAATGTCATCTGCTGAAAAATGTTGTTAAAGCGCAGCACTGGAAGCAACCGATCGATCTTTTCTGCGCTAGAAGATACAGTACGGAAAAGAAAGACTGGTCCGATAAAAGTTTCATCCACCTGAAGATAGGCAACCCAACTTACACTTACAAGCCAAAACATTATGGCCGCGACGTTTTATGCAGTTTGGAGGCGTTGCGGGCACATGACGCGGAAACAAAAGAATGTAAGCGGAGCAGACATGAATGGGGATCACCCTAGGATATATAGCATTCCAAATGACGAAATCCATTGAGATAAGAGAGTTTGACAAAAGCTATATTATTATACGGGGTGTTCAAAAAGTCTCTCCGCAATGCCATATACCGCTGTGAATATACCGAAATGAAACTCAGTGAGATACAAGTTATTAACTTACTGAATATTCATTTTTACTTACGAATTTTCACATGAAATGTTGAAAGTGTCCCCCCTGTTGTTGAATATACAATTCAATTCGTCTAATCATGTTTCCAGACACAAGCTGTAACATTTCTTCTGTAACAGAAGCAGTGAAAGTGGATATTGCAGTTTTCATTTCATCGATCGATTTTGAACGGTTTTTATAGAAAGTAGCTTTCGCTGCACGCCAGAAGAAAAAGTCAGGTGGTGTTAGGTCAGGCGATCGTGGAGGCCAAAGTCCCTGTGAAATTATGCGATGACCAAAAACATCAGCAGTGACATTGAAACGCGAGCTGTATGCGCGGTTGCACCATCTTGTTGAAAATAACCGTTCAGTATTTCACTTAACACAAATTCTCCTGTGAATAGGTACAAAATATCACTGCAGTACCGTTGTGCGTTTATTGTTTCGTTGAAAAATATGGGGCCCACAATCCGACGTCTAGAAATTGCAATCCAAACTCCTATTTTCACAGAATGAAGTAGTTCCTCGTGAATACACAATGGAGTTTCAGTACTGCACGTACGAGATTTTGCGAGTTAATGTACCCGGATAAATGAAACCACGCGTCATCAGTGAAAAACGTTTTATTAAGAATATCCCTTCCATTTTGTTGAACGAAATTTTTGAACCATTGACAATAATGCAGTCTCTTGCCGTGATCAGTATTTCTCAGTTCTTGCACGACTGTCACTTAGTACGGGAAAAGTTCTAATTTTTTCCTTACAGCTGTGTGGGCCGTTCCGACACTAACATCGATTTCCTGGCGAGTTTTCTTACTGACTTGTTCGGACTCGTGGACATTTTATCGGAAATATCGAGTATCCCCAGACAAAACGCTAGGACGATCACTTCTCGGTGCATCTGTCACTGAACCCGTACTTCGAAATTTGTTAATCAAATCTCGCACAGTATCGCGATGTGGGAGTGTTGTCTCCGTGAAAACTGAATTAAATGTCTGACGAACTGAAACTTTGCATTTACCGACAGTTTCGAACGCTTGTTCGACTAAAAACACACGTTCTTCAATGGTTAGCATTTTAACAGTAACAGAAACGAAACAAACTAACAAAGGTACTAAACTTAAACTTTCACGTCAACACGTAACGACACACACCAACGATACTACTGACGCTGACTGAGATAAACGAAACAGTGGAATGTTGGGAGAGTCCACCTGAAAGGAAGTAACCCAGGCAGGTGAACAATCATACGGCACTGCGGAGAGGATTTTTGAACACCACGTAATTATTATTACGCAGAGCCTGTGAACGATTATGTCTAAAACGGCGAAGCAGGTCGAATGTTCACGTGCTACTGTCGTGATCACCTACGGAAAGAGGTAGAAGGACAGTGAAACTACCTTTAGGCACTAAATTGTACGTCCATTGCTCTGTAAAGTGGCATAGACGGTGATCTGCGGCATCTCTGCCAAAAGAACACAATGCTGGTGCACGCACAAGTGTTTTGGAGCACACCGTTCATCGTACACTGTTGGACACGCAACTCTACAGTAGACCATCATTACGTGTTCACATGTTGACCCAATGACATTGTCAATTAAGACTGCAGTGGGCAGGGGACCATCGGGATTCGACCGCCGATCAATGGAAACGTGTCGACTCTTCGAGTGAATCAAATTTTTTGCTACACTAAGTCGATGGTCGTCTCCACAGACGCCGCCATCGAGGAGAACGGCAGCTCGAAGCGTGCAGCGCCCCACGGACGCAGGCTGGTGGGATCTGTACGAGGTGCATGTTCTAAGGCCTCCGGTTTTTTTTCTGATTAACTACTCACCCGAAATTGATGAAACTGGCGTTACTTCTCGACGTAATCGCCCTGCAGACGTACAAATTTTTCACAACGCTGACGCCATGATTCCATGGCAGCGGCGAAGGCTTCTTTAGGAGTCTGTTTTGACCACTGGAAAATCGCTGAGGCAATAGCAGCACGGTTGGTGAATGTGCGGGCACGGAGAGTGTCTTTCATTGTTGGAAAAAGCCAAAAGTCACTAGGAGCCAGGTCAGGTGAGTAGGGAGCATGAGGAATCACTTCAAAGTTGTCATCACGAAGAAATTGTTGCGTAACGTTAGCTCGATGTGCGGGTGCGTTGTCTTGGTGAAACACCACACGCACAGCCCTTCCCGGACGTTTTTGATGCAGTGCAGGAAGGAATTTGTTCTTCGAAACATTTTCGTAGGATGCACCTGTTACCGTAGTGCCCTTTGGAACGCAGTGGGTAAGGATTACGCCCTCGCTGTCCCAGAACATGGACACCATCATTTTTTCAGCACTGGCGGTTATCCGAAATTTTTTTGGTGGCGGTGAATCTGTGTGCTTCCATTGAGCTGACTGGCGCTTTGTTTCTGGATTGAAAAATGGCATCCACGTCTCATCCATTGTCACAACCGACGAAAAGAAAGTCCCATTCACGCTGTCGTTGCGCGTCAACATTACTCGGCAACGTGCCACACGGGCAGCCGTGTGGTCGTCCGTCAGCATTCGTGGCACCCACCTGGATGACACTTTTCGCATTTTCAGGTCGTCATGCAGGATTGTGTGCACAGAACGCACAGAAATGCCAACTCTGGAGGCGATCTGTTCAACAGTCATTCGGCGATCCCCCAAAACAATTCTCTCCACTTTCTCGATCGTGTCGTCAGACCGGCTTGTGCGAGCCCGAGGTTGTTTCGGTTTGTTGTCACACGATGTTCTGCCTTCATTAAACTGATGCACCCACGAACGCACTTTTGACACATCCATAACGCCATCACCACATGTCTCCTTCAACTGTCGATGAATTTCAATTGGTTTCACACCACGCAAATTCAGAAAACGAATGATTGCACGCTGTTCAAGTAAGGAAAACGTAGCCACTTTGAGTATTTAAAACAGTTCTCATTCTCGCCGCTGGCGGTAAAATTCCATCTGCCATACGGTGCTGCCATCTCTGGGACGTATTGACAATGAACGCGGCCTCATTTTAAATCAATGCGCATGTTTCTATCTCTTTCCAGTCTGGAGAAAAAAAATCGGAGGCCTTAGAACTTGAATGCACGTTGTATTACGCTATGGGAGACATTCTCCTGCGCTTGCATGGGACCTGTGGTAGTTTTCGGTGACGCCCTGAAAGCTATGAACCATTTGAATCCTTTTATGTTTGATGTCGTTGCCGACGGCGATGTCATCTTTCAACAGTATAACTGCCCGTGTCTCGGAGCCAGAACTGTGCTACGGTGGATTGAGGAGCGGTATAGCCAACTCACGTTGATGTCTCGGCGAGCGGATTCGCCTGACGTGAATAACCTGGAATCCATCAGGATCTGTACCGGGCGCCATGACAGCATCCTCAAGTCAGCGGCCCGTTATTTACGTCAGTTGCCTGATCTGTGTACCGACATCTAACGCCTCATATCACCACAAACCTACCAACAAAATGCTGGACCGCTGATAGGCAGAATCTGTGATGTATTTCGGGCCAAAGACGGACAAATAAGCAATTAAGCAGGTGGTCACAATGCTTTGGCTCCCCAGTGTATGTCATCTGCCCTGGGAAAAAATGAACCAAGATGTATTGTATATGATGGTAGTATCTGTTCCCAAAGAACAGTTACCGTGGATGACCACGCAGCTTTGCTAGAAATGAAATGATAATTAAATGGACACCCTAGCTGCAAACAAGCGTTGATGTACTGTTTGCAGCTAGGGTGTCCATTTAATTATCATTTCATTTCTAGCAAAACTGCGTGGTCATCCACGGTAACTTTTCTTTGGGAACAGATACTACCGTCATATATAGTTAAAATATGGCTTCCCAGCCATTGACCTTCTTGTGCGAACGCACACGCTATGCCCGAACTCGTACGGGACTTGGTAGATCATTAGGCGCTCTACGAATGTAGTGGTTTGGACATGTTGGGAATGTGGATCTCACGGGGAGCGTGCAAGGGATAAGTCCCTGCAGGCGCAATATCCTCTGTGCCCACGGTGGCTCAGATGGATAGAGCGTCTGCCATGTAACCAGGAGATCCCGGGTTCGAGTCCCGGTCGGGGCACACAACATGTCCCCAATTTAGTACATCAACGCCTGTTTGCAGCTAGGGTGTCCACTTAATTATGATTTCAAGTTGTATTGCCTATCCTAAGGTGCATAAAAAATAAAAACGAGGATAATGGAATGTCATTAAATGAGGTGATGCTGAGGGAATTAGATAAGGAAATGGAACTCTTTAACTAGTAAGGGAGTTTTACTATTTGGGGAGCAAAATAACTGATGATGGTCGAGGTAAAGAGGATATAAAATGTAGACTGGCTATGGCAAGAAAAGCGTTTACAAAGAAGAGAAATTTGTTAACATCGAGTATTGATTTAAGTGTCAGGAAGTCTTTTCTAAAAGTATTTGTATGGAGTGTAGCCATCTATGGATGTGAAACATGGATGATGCATAGTTTAAATATCTTCGACATTTCGCGGCTCTGTCAGCAACTGTGTAAATATTAATATTAATTTTAATAATTAACAGCCTCAGTTGCACTGTTTGCCTAGAATTTACCTAGGTTTCAGTCGCGATAACCCAACCTTCTTCCGAATAACAATAACTACCGCCTTTCCATAGTGGACATCGTCAGGCTAAAACTACAAATCCATAAATTATCGTCAGACTATAAAACTTATCTGGAACTGCCTTGGTCCCACTTCGCGACCCTGATGCCGCTGCCACGATTGCTGTACTGACGATAATTTATGGATTTGTAGTTTTAGCTTGACGATGTCCACTATGGAAAGACGGTAGTTACTGTTATTCTGAAGAATGTTCGGTTATCCCGAATGAAACCTAGGTAAATTCTAAGCAAACAGTGCAACTGAGACTGTTAAGTATTAAAATTAAAATTGATACATAGTTTAGACAAGAAGAGAATAGAAGCTTTCGAAACGTGGTGCTACAGAAGAATGCTCAAGATGAGATAGGTATCGAATAGAATTGGGGAGAAGAGAAATTTTTGGCACAGCTTGACTACATGGAGGAGTCGGTTGGTAGGACATGTTCTGGGGGGCATCAAGGGGTCGCCAGTTTAGTACTGGAAAGAGGCGTGGTGGGTAAAAATCGTAGAGAGAGACCAAGGGGTGAATACACTAAGCAGATTCAGAAGGATGTAGGCTGCAGTAGGTACTGGGAGATGAAGAAGCTTGCACAGGATAGAGTAGCATGGAGAGCTGCATCAAACCAGTCTCTGGACTGAAGACAACAACAACAACAAGGTGTATAAAACATTTTTTGGGCCTGATTCTTTTTTTTTTTGTGCTCATACTGTATAAGATGAATGGAAACTGGTGGTTTCGTTTTTCAGTCATCTACGTGAAATCTGACGAAGTGTGACAATGGAAAAGAATCGCCAGTGGAATGAGAGGAAGTAAGAAACGTGGAGTAGTACAGGCGTCCTCGTTGCCAGAATACCATTATACTTTTGAGCATTTTTACAAAACAGACAGGGCCCGCATCTCGTGGTCGTGCGGTAGCGTTCTCGCTTCCCACGCCCGGGTTCCCGGGTTCGATTCCCGGCGGGGTCAGGGATTTTCTCTGCCTCGTGATGGCTGGGTGTTGTGTGCTGTCCTTAGGTTAGTTAGGTTTAAGTAGTTCTAAGTTCTAGGGGACTTATGACCACAGCAGTTGAGTCCCATAGTGCTCAGAGCCATTTTGAACCAAAACAGACAGAAGCTGATGGCTCTGGAGGTGCATAAGGGGGAGACGAAACAAATCAGAACGATGTTGATGATTTGTTGACTGTCAATCATCGCTGGTCTGTCAAATGTATAATTTGCTGATGCACTTGCCGCAGACATCAACTATGACACAACATATTAAGAAGTCAAGCAGAGAGGATGTACAGTCACCTGAATGCAGCCGCGTAATACATTACAAATGTTTGCGCAAGTTACTTAAGTTGTTTGTGAAGTGTTGGCAGAAGAGCCAACACCGTGTTGCTAGAGGAGGCCGAAATGCACGCTTTTAAGCTCACGCAGTCTGGCGTGAGGTCTGGAACAGGTCAGAGAAATAAGACTAGGAAAACAGGAGGTAACTGGTAGAATACTTAACTTTAATCCATAAGTGGTGTACATCGATCTTGACTGTAAATGCTTCAAGATAAATATCAAATGCTATGGCGCCTTGCTAGGTCGTAGCAAATGACGTAGCTGAAGACTATGCTAACTATCGTCTCGGCAAATGAGAGCGTAATGTGTCAGTGTAGCTTCGCTAGCAAAGTCTGCTGTACAACTGGGGCGAGTGCTAGTAAGTCTCTCTAGACCTGCCGTGTGGTGGCGCTCGGTCTGCAATCACTGACAGTGGCGACACGCGGGTCCGACGTACCCCCCCCAGTCCTTTTGTCTTCCCCTCCTCTGCCTACCCCCCTCCCTGTCGCGTCTGCCCCCCACCCCTCTTATGGGTCCTCATCCTCCATCAGCTCCTTTCCCGGTTCCCCCCCCCCTTCGCTTTTACTCTCCTTTCCCCCCTTTTTGTTTTCCCATCTCCTGTTCAGTTTCCCCCCACCTGCTCTCGACTGTGGTGTCACCTTTGCCGACTTTTTCGTGCTGTGTTCTAGTGCCTATTCAGTGTTGTGTTGCGAACAGAAACCATGCTGTCGCTGGGTGTGCGTTTTATATACTTTGCGAACAGAATCCAGACTGTCGCCGTGTTTTTTTTAATTGTCTATTGTTTCCCCTGTCTGCTCCGTATGTATTTTTATTCGCTTCATCATCCCTCTGTTGTTTGTTTTCATTTCCCCATTTTCTTTTCACCTTGTTACTCAATGAGTCCCCGATTTTATCGCCTGTTTTTTATTATTATTTATTCTCCTGCTCTTTGTCAGAAAACCTGTAGGCTGCAGAGCGGCGTCCTAAGCTGCTGCCAGCCCGCCCCCTTCGGGGGGAATTGAAATTCAATAAAGGAAAAAAAAAAAAAAAAAAAAAGTCCGACGTATACTAACGGACCGCGGCCGATTTAAAGGCTACCACCTAGCAAGTGTGGTGTCTGGCGGTGACACCACAGTCTGACTTCTACTACATTGCTGGTGTAATAACGCCAATCAAGAGAGACCAAAAAAGCTAAATATCGGGAATAGCTCCTGCAGTAGCAAATTTCTGTACAGTGGTAGGAAGGAGTGCCACGAACAATAGACTAGAAATCCTGTCTCGTGAGCAACGAGTGAGGGGTTGGAGATGCGTTTGAAGCTAAATTGCCAGCCGGAGTGGCCGAGCGGTTGTAGGCGCTACAGTCTGGAACCTCGCGACCGCTACGGTCGCAGGTTCGAATCCTGCCTCGGGCACGGATGTATGTGATGTCGTTAGGTTAGGTAGGTTTAAGTAGTTCTATGGGAGCGATGACCTCAGAAGTTAAGTACCATAGTGCTCAGAGCCATCTGAACCATTTTGAAACATTTGTAATGTATTACGCGGCTGCATTCAGGTGCCTATATGGAATATATAAGGTGCAATGCCGACTAGCAACAACGAACAAAACACATTTTAGTTTTATCAAAATCTTAACAGAAAAGGTCACTCAGTACTTGAAAATTCGCTTGTGTCAGTCGACTATTATACCAGCAACATTACGCGGATTTGAAGCATTAATATTTAGAAAGGAAACTGAAGAAAAACTGTTAATATTTGAAAGAAAAATACCAAGAAAAACTTTTTGGCCAGTATTTGATGAAGATAACATGGAATGCAGGATAAGAAAAAATGAAGAATTAAGAGCCCTGTACAAACACCATAACATCGTAGATGTGCTAAAGAAGAGAAGGGTGAACTGGGCAGGCCATATAGCAAGAATGACAGAAAAGAGACTATCTAGAATAGCATTCGGAAGGACGATAGATGGAAAGAGAGGAAGAGGAAGACCCATAAGTAATCGGAGAGATAACATCCGGGAGGACACATCTAGAATGAATACGAGCACTGGATGGACAAACAGGGCGCTCAACAGAATGCAGTGGAAGAGGTTTGTAGAGCTAGGCCCTTGCCAGTTGTTAATAATAATAATAAGGTACAATGTATCTTCCATCCAGTTAAAACGACTCTAATGTACACAGCATAATTGTTTAATTTGTTTGTTTATTGGATAACTCGTGTTAATAGTGTATTTGTTTGTTTCAATATACGAGATGCCCTCTGACCTGCTTTCCCTTCATGTACTCAACTTTATGAATTTCGGCGTTGTTCTTTTATCTTCAGGTATTAAAAACTTCTAGTCTTTAAAAACGGCAGCAGGTAATGTAATAAGGGCTGCACAAGTGATCCGGGAAAGTACCGTCCAGTACCGTAGGCATGGATGTGTTATAGAAGCTCAGAGCATTTTTTGAGCTCAAACGGAATAAAGTACAGGCTGGCAATAATGAATCTTTCGTTACTTCGCCCAGTGTAGACTAAAAACTATTTACGTGTGGGTACCCAACTGTATAGGAATGATGTTCGGACTGTGGGCTGCAGGATTTGCGTTGTTAGTACCGTTAGTGTAACGACTTGGCGTTAGGCGCCGCTTCCGGTACGGCGACGTAGACCTTAAGCACAGGCATCACTTTGCATTACAGTTGCAGACAGTCAACATGGTTCTGGACAAGGTGAGCAGGGCTTTACGCAAACTTATTTTATCAAAACAACACCAACAGTGCTGCGGATCTTCGCTAGAATCGCCGCATTAAAGGATTACGGCGAGGTCCTTTTTCTCCACCATGGTTGAAGGACACGATTCAGAAGTTGTAATTAACTGGCGATTTGGGAATTGCTCCTAGGAGACGCCGACTGCCAATTGCGCCACAAACTCTGGAAGAACTTACTGCTCCCGTGGTTGAGAATAATGGAGGCAAAGTGCGATCTTCAAACAGTGCACGAGCTGTATTACTACATCTGAACATTCCGTGGTCCACTGATCGGGAAGTGCTGCGAACAAATGTGAAATGGTATCCGTACGTGCTTTACAATACGCGCTATTTTTTTCCACGTGACACAGACGTTCAAATAGACTTTGCTCTTAGGTTTCTTGCAAATGCTGATTTTTGACGACATGTAGCCTTGGAATATTTTACGAGGGTTGCCCAGAAAGTAATGCACCGCATTTTTTTTTTCTGAGCCGGAAGCAATGCTACGAATGCGAAACGTCACGTATGTATTACAGTCTCCTGAGCGAGCGCGCCAAGTTTTCGCCACTTCCGACAGATAGCGTTGACAGTTTCAAAATGGCATCTTTAGGTGATGTACGTTACAACCATGGAGGTAAGAATAAGGGGAGATGGCGCTACGTATCCCAGCCATACTACGTTTTGAAGCCATGGGGGCGTGGCTCGCTGCCATGACACTCTGACCAAAACATTGCCAGTGTGCTATAGCGCTGCGTGTATTACAGTCGCTAATTGCACCATATATGCATATAACGTCATCAGATTGGTTGTTTCAAAGTTTTTGTTTAAAATAAAATCTCGTAAAGGCGAAATTCCGCGTTTCTTCTGATTAAAAATAGTTTTTAATGTAATATTACGAATGGCTAGTCTTCAATGTAAACGATACAATTTTGTTAATTCATTAATAAACGTGTATCACAAACTAAATAATAGAAACTGAAAACTAAGTTAGCTATACCCTCCCTCCAAAGCCCCATAAATACATCTTGTTTGTAATACGTACTGGGACATTTCAGTTACGTTACACTGCTGGGAAACACTGTTCATTACCATCAATATTTACTGAAATACGGTACATAGAATGGCAAATCTACACAGTTTCCTGTTTAGGCCTATACTTTACGCCAGTTAATGTAGTGTTAGCTTTTAATTTGGTACATGATGAAGACAAAGTGAGTTACTCAACACTTCGGTTATCGCCGATACGTACGTATTATACTGAAACGTGAACTTGAAAACTAAGAATTTAATTCTTTGAATTAAAATACCTTTTGCAAATGTTTTGGGTGTGTAGGGAAAACTGATGGTACAGCATTTTCTCGGAGCCTTACTGTTGAAAGGGAAGTTCGGTCTATGTCCTCTTCTCGGAAATGCTGAGAACATATAGTGCTCCATTTAGACGCACGCCAATTCTTCCTCCTCACGGCATTCTCCCACAGAGCTTTCCGACTTTCATTTTTAGGAAATGTAAAATCATACAGGAGAAAAACACGCTACAGTACAAGTACCAATGTAGCACACGTTCATTCACAATGAAGTTGTAAAATCACACTTAACGAGACAACTTACACATGAAATGTTATTGCCTTCGATTTCGCATCACAGTCAGAACGATTCGTACATCCGAACACCACACAAGTCACCATAATAGCGCAAAATCCTTCCAAAAGCGAGCGACAAGCCTATGTACACAAGCTTACAGCAGCAATGTTTTGGTCGGATTGAGATGGCTACCCTCAGCTTCACATAGCTTCACAGCTGTGACGTCACGGCGTCTCCCTCTATTCTTACCTCCATTGTTACAACCAACGTGCCGTCATTGAATTTCTCACTATAGAGAAAGAAGCTGTGTGGAATATTCACAAACGGTTGTGCAAAGTCTGTGGAGCATCTGCTGTCGACAGAAGTACAGTTAGTCGCTGGACACGGAGGCTGAGGTCATCATAAGGCGGTTCGGCGGAGCTCCACGATTTGCAGCGGTCGGGGAGACCATCCACGGCTGTCACACCTGACGTGCTGCAGCGAGCTGATGTTGTCATTCGTGAGGACAGACGCATTCGTGGAAGACATTTTGAGGACTATGAGGAGGTGATTCAGACAGCGAAGCACTGACTCCGCCATAGAACAGGATGGAGATTACGTGGAAAAATAGGGTGTGTAGATAAAACAACACTCGTGAGTATAATTCTCATCATGTTCAATAAACAATTGTTGACGGGGAAAAATGCACTGCATTATTTCCTGCGCAACCCTCGTATGGTGTTTACATAAACAACACGACTATGGTTTATTTTGTTACTTAAAGCCGGAAGACTAAAAGACAAAGATGAAAACCAAAATAAATCTTTAACTCACATGGCAAGATGACGATAATAAGCTAAAAAGTAGTGCTGCCCTTTCGCTAAAAAGCTGCACGAGCTGCGCCAGGAAAAATGATTTGGGGAGGGGAAAAGGTGTTCTACAGAGTAGCATCGGTTGAAGATGTGGTGAGATACGGTATGTAATGTGTGAAGGTATAGGGACGGTGGGACGTGTTTATCAAGATGTGGCATCATACCGCGATTTGGGATTACAGGGGAAACAACGGGGTTGTGGGAATGTAGCTTGTGGATAGTGTAGGATATACAGAGGTGTTCAGTGTGAGCGAGGAGCTGTGGGAATTTGATGAGATGATAGAGGAGATGGTGGGTTAGGGCAAACGGATGCAAAACGGAGGCGGAGTGTAAGGAATCGGAGGGACTAATGGAACTCTTGAGAATGTCATGCGTAAATGAGTCGTAAGGTGCGCGAATAATCGCAGAACAAGATAAATATGACAACAGTTCGCATAATCCCGCTCAACCAGCATAACGAAACTGCACTATGAGATGATTTATTGGCAGACATAAGTATATGTGGCCCATAGTGAAGCAATACAATTTGTAGGGCACTGCTGCATTAACACGCTGCAGAGAAATCAAAAATGAATAAAAGGCTGAATTTTATTTAACACGGAATGATCTGAAATAACTATATTAAGCATTAAAAATTTGTTACCTCAAGAAAATTCATCACAAAGATATTTTAGAGACAAAAACAACGTTTAAGTACTAAAACGGAGTGAGTCACATGCTTTACTAAATTATTTTTACAGTCTTAATATTTGGGAAAAAAGTAGTTACTTTAATTCTTACGCGTCACTCTTAATACCTTTTTCTTGCAACCCAAGGTCAATCAGATACTTGTAACAGAATCAATATGAAAATAAATGGCATTTTGTGAGGGACATAATTTAAATTTTGCCATCTGTTCATTTGCATTTGTACTCGGCTAAGAATGATGTTAAAAGGTCTTTTGTCTCACAAATGATGACTTCATTACTTTTTTTTTGTGAGCTCTCTGACGAACTGGATGTGTGTCTGCTGAATAACGTTGGTTGTCAATATCTTAGCAGTACTGGTTTGTAAACAAGTATTAGTGTTGTTAGTTTTCAGTAGAAAGTATTCACGTAGTGTTGAGCTTGTTTCTTCAGATTAATTAACTGACATGTAAAAAGCATAGTAATTTTCGAACAGTGAATCTGGGAACACACAACCCTAGACTATGCAGCCGAGCAAAAGTCAAATATTTTCAGCCGCATTGCAAACGTAGTTGTGGTTAGTGCGAGAAATCATCATGTGTCTAAAAACGTGACTGACATGGTTAAGACTTTGAAAGGTGACTTATTCAAAGAAATACTTAGCACAGCTCAGTACGCTGGGTGCGTTTCAAGTACCTGGAATATGGCGACCTCCGGCTTTCCGCCGGAGGTGCCGTTAGTCATGTTGTTGGCCGCTGGCGCGCTGGGGAGGTTGGTGGAGATGCTCTTCACCAGCTCTGACGTCACGACGGGCTTCTGCTGGACCAGCGACGACGAGGAGGGGATGACGTTGGAGCGGATGTCTTCGCCGGCGATGCCTGCGCTGGCTCTGTGAACAGAATACACGGACAGATGTAGCGCCAAGTCTCAAACATCCACTTCGGTACAGTTCACGGTCTGCTAAAAATTTTCGATTTGAAGCCGCTTGGGCTAGCTACATATTTCGCTGTTTATTTCCTGAACTAAAGTGCGCGTCATTTACGGCGGCGGCCGAGTTTAGGTTCGTTCTGCGCATCTGACGTCACAGAACACACTCAGCCAATGAACAGAGAACGACGTTGCCAGAGCTCCACTGCAGCACAGAGCACGGATGAGTGTCTTCAGTTTTAGAAGCGTTCAGTCATAAATAAAGTAACTGAACAAAATTTCAGCAGAATTTCTTGGGTCGACAGAAGCGTCCGATCCAACGCATCGGCTTTGACCCGTGACGTAAGGGTGTTGTCGCGTGTGACGTCAAGACGGCGCGGAGTTTGGTTTGAGTGTGGCTGTCTCCAGTTCCGTTTTATCTTATTTTATTTACTTTTCTGATCTGTTCGTTCTATCTCGTGAGATTTTTTTTTAAATTTAAAAACACTTATTACTTATTTTAATTATCTGTTTCCTCGAATTTCTGTTTTAGTTTATTATATTTATCTTTCTGATCTGTTCGTTCTATCCCGTGAGACTTTTTTTTAAAAAAGACAAAAAACACTAATCAGCTACTGAAGCATCTTTATCTTCTATGGGTTGCAGGGGTTACGACCCCTGGGGAGGTGGGTGGGTATTCATGCATGGCTGTCTTCACTTACACGTTGTAGCTACGCAAGGCGTCTAAATTTGTTTACATTTAGTTTGCCCCCAACCAAAACACCCCATTTCCCGCGCTTGTCCCGTTAGTGTCATTAGGCTTCTTGTGGAAAGTGTGTGTGTTTGTTTTTGTTTCCGCCATATTTGTGACGTCATGGGTCAAAGCAGACGGGTGGGATCGGACGCTTCCGTATTTCCAATTTCTTTTCCAGAAAGTTTGGAAAAAGCATTCTTTATACCAATTGCTTCATATTCTATCAATTAATTAAATCAAACAAGCCATAAGCCTCCTAATTCAGGCGATAGCTTTTACGCAATAAAGAACAGCCGTAATTGTTTATTTCCTATTGTACTTCCACGAAACGTGAGTAATTCATAGTCATACCAACAGCGTTTGTCAGTATTTTGCGTCCCTGTTTAAAGTCCTCCAGGAAGTGTATTTAATGATGAACTGCGTTAGTGTAATGGTTAAAGTGTTTGGATGCTAATTGAAAGGTTCTGGGTTCAAACCTTATTCTGTGCTTAATGTTTTCTTTATTTAAAAACAATATCGAAGTGTATTACTTCATGAATTTTATTCGTTTGAATCTGATTTTTTAAAATTTCTAGTGGCAACTGAAGTCAACCATACGGAAAGTATACGCTATGGACTTTTACCTCTGTAAACTCTTCAAAATTTCGTGCAGTGGTTTACTACATTTAATGCTGCACAATAACTGCGTTGAACATCGAAACAATATTAAGTCATTTTTTGGGGGAAGGTATCAGTCAAGAAAATGTGTAAAAATCAAATTTTTGGGCTAAATAGTTTTTGTGAAATCGAATGCTAAGTGTGTCATAGCAGTGGGAACACCGTGTGTCTGCACAGGCGAGCAGTGCAGAGATGACAAAATCGCCCACAGCGCGGAATGCGGGGAGCACGTCTCTGTAGCAGCGAAAGGGTTAATGCGGCCGTGGTGTCTTTACTTCATAAACTGCGCGCTCCCCCCTAAACATAAGTTTGCGAACTATACTATACTATGGCGCTGCGTCGTTTGCAACTGGCAACGCAGCAATCTCCCGCGTCTGGGCGGGCATGTGCGAACCGCCAAGATAAAAGAATTGAACTATAGTTTCTCACTTGTTCGCTAGGCGCCGGCTAGGCCACTTTCAATACATTATCACTGTACAAAAATCTCGATGTCATGACCCAGAAACGAAGACTGAGGACGAACCAGAAATGTGTAATGGAGTAACGAATCTTTATTTGTTCATGAGACCCAGAAAATATTGGATACAGGCTCCCAGGTAGATGCTATTTTCCTTGACTTCCGGAAGGCGTTCGATACAGTTCCGCACTGTCGCCTGATAAACAAAGTAAGAGCCTACGGAATATCAGACCAGCTGTGTGCCTGAATTGAAGAGCTTTTAGCAAACAGAACACAGCATGTTGTTATCAATGGAGAGACGTCTACAGACGTTAAAGTAACCTCTGGCGTGCCACAGGGGAGTGTTATGGGACCATGGCTTTTCACAATATATATAAATGACCTAGTAGATAGTGTCGGAAGTTCCATGCGGCTTTTCGCGGATGATGCTGTAGTATACAGAGAAGTTGCAGCATTAGAAAATTGTACCGAAATGCAGGAAGATCTGCAGCGGATAGGCACTTGGTGCAGGGAGTGGCAACTGACCCTTAACATAGACAAATGTAATGTATTGCGAATACATAGAAAGAAGGATCCTTTATTGCATGATTATATGATAGCGGAACAAACACTGGTAGCAGTTACTTCTGTAAAATATCTGGGAGTATGCGTGCGGAACGATTTGAAGTGGAATGATCATATAAAATTAGTTGTTGGTAAGGCGGGTACCAGGTTGAGATTCATTGGGAGAGTGCTTAGAAAATGTAGTCCATCAACAAAGGAGGTGGCTTACAAAACACTCGTTCGACCTATACTTGAGTATTGCTCATCAGTGTGGGATCCGTACCAGATCGGTTTGACGGAGGAGATGGAGAAGATCCAAAGAAGAGCGGCGCGTTTCGTCACAGGGTTATTTGGTAACCGTGATAGCGTTACGGAGATGTTTAATAAACTCAAGTGGCAGACTCTGCAAGAGAGGCGCTCTGCATCGCGGTGTAGATTGCTCGCCAGGTTTCGAGAGGGTGCGTTTCTGGATGAGGTATCGAATATATTGCCTCCCCCTACTTATACCTCCCGAGGAGATCACGAATGTAAAATTAGAGAGATTAGAGCGTGCACGGAGGCTTTCAGACAGTCGTTCTTCCCGCGAACCATACGCGATTGGAACAGGAAAGGGAGGTAATGACAGTGGCACGTAAAGTGCCCTCCGCCACACACCGTTGGGTGGCTTGCGGAGTATAAATGTAGATGTAAATGTAGATGTAGAATGCTCATTGGTACCATAAATTCTGTTTCTGCTACTGCGATGTAGTTCAGCACGACACAAATAATGGAAACTGCAGACGACTCGAACGTGTGATTAAGACGTGGGTGCAACATTCAGTTGATTGAGGATGTCAGCTGTTCCTGCAGACAGATTGGGTGCGACAGCGCAGGCAGTGTGACAGTCTCTCCACTTTGTTTGCTTCACTGCTTTCGTCTGCATCTACACGCTGCAAGCAAAGTTATGTTATGTGGCGGAGGGTACTTTGTGTAGATTAGATAGATTAGATTAGGTTTTCGTTCCATAGATCCCAGCTGAGGAGATCCTCGTGGATGTGGAACATGTCTTTTTTTTAAAGCTGAAATAACAATACTAATAGTATGAATATATACAATAAATCATTTGTTTCTATTAAAAAATTCGTCAATGGAGTAGAAGGAGTTGGCCACTAGTAAGTCTTTCAGGCTCCTTTTAAACTGATCTTTATTTGAAACTAAATTTTTTATGTTTGTTGGCAAATTATTGAAGATGAGTGTTCCTGAGTAGTGGACCGCTTTTTGAACTGAAGTAAGTCCTTTTAAGTCCTTGTGCAGATCATTTTTGTTCCTGGTATTGTATGTATGAACTGAGCTGTTTGTTGGAAAAAGAGATATATTATTTAGGACAAATTTCATTGAGGAGTAAATATGCTGTGAGGCAGTAGTTAGTATACGCAGTTTTTTCAAGAGGTTTCTACAGGACGTCCGTCAATTTACTCCACAAATAATACGTATTACACGCTTTTGGACTCTGAAAACTAAATACTTTGTGTCTCCTTTCCTCTACCAGTCGCGAACGGGTCACGGGAAGAACGATCCACACGTCCGTGTGGACGCGACTCGCTCTAACTTTACGTTCATGGTCTTTTCTCGAGATATAAGTACGCAGCAGGAAGCAATATATTGAACTTACACAGCAGACCGAGCCGTGTTTGCAGACTTCCTCTCTTGCAGTCTCTGCCACTGCAGTCGGCTGATCATCCCCGTGACAATTTCGCGCATACTAAATGAACCTGTTACAAAACGCGCAGCTCTTCTTTGGATCATCTTTGTGCCCTCAATAAGTTCTGTCTGGTTCGGATCACAGATAAGCGAGCAACATTCAAGTATTGATTGTTAAAAAATATATCAGCTCAACCACTTGTTTATAGTGTAAAAGACTTAAGACTGACGCTTTTTGTGAAGTCAAACTTCCAACATCAGAATGATAAAAAGTAAAAGAACCTGTTAAAACTCGCTAAAATGGAACATGCACCAGGCAGAATAAAATTGATAATAAAATTAAAACATCGTGGCTACTTCCCTTGTTGCAGCCGTGTCTTCCAAGGTGCTTCTCCACATAGTCGTCAAAATATAAAAAAACTCTAAAAGTATTAGGAAACAAAATGGTAGGCAAGTTTTTAAAATATTTAGGAAACCAACCACAACTAATGTGTTGATACAAACGTTGTCAATAAATTAATACGACAGAAACAGCGCGCGAACGCAAGGGAGAATACCGCAAATAATATTACGAGAGTCACAATACCATACTTCGCTGATATTTCGCAAAAAGTGGCTAACATTTTCAAACCTTTTAAAGTTGATACCGCTTTTCAGACCAATAATACGCTGCGGTTTAAACTAAGAAATAATTTACAGCAGGAAAACGATAAATATGAGAGAGCTAGGGTCTATAAAATTCAGTGTAACACGTGCAAGGCAAGCTATGTAGGCCGAACAGGTAGGTCCTTTAAAGTACGTTACAAAGAACATAGCGATGCTTTCCGGCTTAATAATTTCGAAAAGTCAGCTGTAGCTACGCATATTTGGGAAACGGGACATCCCATGGCTGGAATACATCAGGATCTCGTTATTTTACATAGACAGGACAAAGGCAAAAAGCTGGATCTACTAGAACAGCTGGAAATTACGATACATAGCACGGATAATCAGGACACACTGAATGAACAGCTAACTGGTGATACAAATAACTTTTTCAAACATTCCACTGGTTTCTTTTAGTAACTACATTTTTAGCAATAGGCAGGATCCCATTATTTCATGAGGTTCTTGGACATGTATACGTTATCTGTTTGTATGGACATCTCTGTGACTTCCTTGTTTACTTGCGCGTGAGCTCACTCGCGTTTCAGTGTCGTGTTTGGCTACGTGGTGTGTGGTATCAACGACGATAGAAGAGAGAGCCATGTGGTTACATGTTGAACACCATAGGCGACACCATTTTAGAGTTTTTAATATTTTGACGACTATGTGGAGATGCACCTTGGAAGACACGGCTGCATCAAGGGAAGTAGCCACGATGTTTTAATTTTATTATCAATTTTATTCTGCCTGGTGCATGTTCCATTTTATCGAGTTTTAACAGGTTCTTTTACTTTTTATTTTTCTGATGATGGAAGCTTGACTTCCGAAACGCGTCAATCTTAGTGTTTTACACTATAAACAAGTGGTTGAGCCGATATATTTTTTAACAATGAACATTCACAACCACGACCTCTCACCCAGTATGGATAAAATCAAAATTCAAGTATTGGTCGAACGAAGGTTTTGTTAGCCACCTATATCGTGTGCGCATTGCACTACCTAGGCAGTCTTCCGCCGATCTTTCTCGCATCTGCTTTAGTTGCGATTAGTTTTGTGTGGTCGTTACATTTTAAATCGCCCTGTATACAGGGTAGTTATAATTCAACTTTCGATACTTTGAAGTGCTCATTTGAAAAACGAGTGGTAAGTAAGACGAAGAAACTTTGCGGAAGCAATTGTAAGAACACGCGAAAGAGAGGGTAACATTTGTTAACTGCGTACCATGTTTACGTTCAAGGTAAAGAACGTTGTTCGGTGTGCATCAACGATAGACTGGAACCGACTAGAGATACCGTTTCACAACTGTTCTCACAACTTTCGAACGGTGGGCCATCGAACGTTCAGCTGTCTTAGATTGGCCAGTGCTTGAATATCGCACATTGAGACCAGCATTCTCAGCCATAGCAATAACAGCTTCTTCAACAATTTGTCGCGCAATTGGCAGTCGGCCTCATTGCAAGATTGTACGGAACCCAAAATATGGACAATATTTTTCCAATTACTTAGGAGGAGCCCTACGCGACCCTCCTGGCAGCTGTATCCTCGACAGGTAGAAGAAGATACCCATTGATTGAGCTGACTAGAACATGTCCGATTCTCGGTGGAATAACATACGGCATTCGTGAAGACGTACCTGGATGATGCAGCGTGAGTAGCGACAACCCTGCATCGTGTACGAAGCATATTTTTCGTTTCTCCATATATACACTCCTGGAAATTGGAATAAGAACACCGTGAATTCATTGTCCCAGGAAGGGGAAACTTTATTGACACATTCCTGGGGTCAGATACATCACATGATCACACTGACAGAACCACAGGCACATAGACACAGGCAACAGAGCATGCACAATGTCGGCACTAGTACAGTGTATATCCACCTTTCGCAGCAATGCAGGCTGCTATTCTCCCATGGAGACGATCGTAGAGATGCTGGATGTAGTCCTGTGGAACGGCTTGCCATGCCATTTCCACCTGGCGCCTCAGTTGGACCAGCGTTCGTGCTGGACGTGCAGACCGCGTGAGACGACGCTTCATCCAGTCCCAAACGTGCTCAATGGGGGACAGATCCGGAGATCTTGCTGGCCAGGGTAGTTGACTTACACCTTCTAGAGCACGTTGGGTGGCACGGGATACATGCGGACGTGCATTGTCCTGTTGGAACAGCAAGTTCCCTTGCCGGTCTAGGAATGGTAGAACGATGGGTTCGATGACGGTTTGGATGTACCGTGCACTATTCAGTGTCCCCTCGACGATCACCAGTGGTGTACGGCCAGTGTAGGAGATCGCTCCCCACACCATGATGCCGGGTGTTGGCCCTGTGTGCCTCGGTCGTATGCAGTCCTGATTGTGGCGCTCACCTGCACAGCGCCAAACGCGCATACGACCATCATTGGCACCAAGGCAGAAGCGACTCTCATCGCTGAAGACGACACGTCTCCATTCGTCCCTCCATTCACGCCTGTCGCGACACCACTGGACGCGGGCTGCACGATGTTGGGGTGTGAGCGGAAGCTGGCCTAACGGTGTGCGGGACCGTAGCCCAGCTTCATGGAGACGGTTGCGAATGGTCCTCGCCGATACCCCAGGAGCAACAGTGTCCCTAATTTGCTGGGAAGTGGCGGTGCGGTCCCCTACGGCACTGCGTAGGGTCCTACGGTCTTGGCGTGCATCCGTGCGTCGCTGCGGTCCGGTCCCAGGTCGACGGGCACGTGCACCTTCCGCCGACCACTGGCGACAACATCGATGTACTGTGGAGACCTCACGCCCCACGTGTTGAGCAATTCGGCGGTACGTCCACCCGGCCTCCCGCATGCCCACTATACGCCCTCGCTCAAAGTCCGTCAACTGCACATACGGTTCACGTCCACGCTGTCGCGGCGTGCTACCAGTGTTAAAGACTGCGATGGAGCTCCGTACGCCACGGCAAACTGGCTGACACTGACGGCGGCGGTGCACAAATGCTGCGCAGCTAGCGCCATTCGACGGCCAACACCGCGGTTCCTGGTGTGTCCGCTGTGCCGTGCGTGTGATCATTGCTTGTACAGCCCTCTCGCAGTGTCCGGAGCAAGTATGGTGGGTCTGACACACCGGTGTCAATGTGTTCTTTTTTCCATTTCCAAGAGTGTATTACCTCGCTGTAGGAAAGTGCAGAGACACTTGTTTTGCTTACTCAGTGCACGATGCCGTGTGGTATAAGGTAAATACAAATTACAAGGTGTACTACTTTCCTTCCGCCGTTTCTTCTCCAACATTTGAGGCTTTAATGAAACAAACTGGTTACACATGTATCATTGAAAGTATTTTCCATCGCTGGCCACTATTTTCTCGCATCTTTCGGGCAGTGTACGAATCCGGTGTCGAAAAAATTGTGCATCTTTTGAAGCGATCCACGTATCGATCCAATTTGTAATTTCTTCATGAGATCGGAAGTGTTGGTCAGCCAGGCCATGCGCCATTGATCTAAACAGGTGACAGTCAGAGGGAGAAATGTCTGGAGAATACGGCGGGTGGGGTAGGACTTCCCGTTTTAACGTTTCCAAGTACGTTTTGACCTCTTTTGCAACGAGGGGTCGAGTGTTGTCGTGCTGCAAAATCACTTTATAGTGCCTCTCGCTGTATTGCGGCCGTTTGTCTTCTAACGCTCTGCTCAAACGCATTAATTGCGTTCGTGAACTAGCACCTGTGATTGTTTCACTTGGTTTTAACACCTCATAGTACACGACGCCGAGCTGGTCCCACCAAACGCATATCTTGGAGCCGTGAATATTCTACATCTACATCTACATACACACTCCGCAATCCACCACACGGTGCGTGGCGGAGGGTACCTCGTACCACAACTAGCATCTTCTCTCACTGTTCCACTCCCAAACAGAAGGAGGGAAAAATCACTGCCTATATGCCTCTGTACGAACCCTAATCTCTCTCATTTTATCTTTGTGGTCTTTCCGCGAAATGTAAGTTGACGACAGTAAAATTGTACTGCAGTCAGCCTCAAATGCTAGTTCCCTAAATTTATTCAGTAGCGATTCACGAAAAGAACGCCTCCTTTCCTCTAGAGACTCCCACCCGAGTTCCTGAAGCATTTCCGTACCACTCGCGTGATAATCAAGCCTGCCAGTAACAAATCTAGCAGCCTGCCTCTGAATTGCTTCTATGTCCTCCCTCAATCCGTCCTGATACGGATCCCAAACGCTGGAGCAGTACTCAAGAATAGGTCTTATTAGGGTTTTATAAGCGGTCTCCTTCACAGATGCCGGCCGCGGTGGTCTCGCGGTTCTAGGCGCGCAGTCCGGAACCGCGCGACTGCTGCGGCCGCAGGTTCGAATCCTGCCTCGGGCATGGATGTGTGTGATGTCCTTAGGTTAGTTAGGTGTAAGTAGTTCTAAGTTCTAGGGGACTGATGACCACAGCTGTTATGTCCCATAGTGCTCAGAGCCATTTGAACCAGCCTTCACAGATGAACCACGTCTTTCCAAAATTCTACCAATGAACCAAGACGACTATCCGCCTTCCCCACAACCGCCATTATATGCTTGTCCCACTTCATATCGCTCTGCAATGTTACCCCCAAATATTTAATCGACGTGACTGTGTCAAGCGCTACACTACTAATGGAGTATTCAAACAAACGGTTTGGCCGTCGACATGCAAGCATGGCCGGGATATCCCCATGATTTTCTGCGTTTAGGGTTATCGTAATGAACGCATTTTTCATCCCCGATCACAATGCGATGCAGAAATCCCTTCCGTTTTTTGCCTCTGAAGCAAATGTTGACAAACGCACAAACGCCGTTCAACCTCTCTTGGTTTCAGCTCACACGGGACCTATGTTCCTTCCTTCTGAATCATGCCCATAGCCTTGAGGCGTTTTAAAATGGCTTGCTGCGCCACTCCCACTAATTGTGCCAATTCTTCTTGAGTTTGATGCGAGTCTTCACTCAGAAATGTCTCCAATTCTGCATCTTCGAAAACATTCTCTCTTCCACCACTATGCCGGTCTACGACGTTAAAATCACCGTTCTTGAAGCGTTGAAATCACTCACAACCAGTTGTAACGTATTACTATATTTACGACGTTTCTCATCGAGCCATATACGTTATCTTGCATTTGTAGCTGCTTCTCTCACAGAAATAATGATAAAAATTCAGAAATTCATGGTCGCCCCTACCCAAGCCCTTCCTAACCATTTAGAAAAAACGGAGCTGGAAAATTATTAGTTTAATGACTATAATAATTTAATTACTATAATAATTTAATTACAAGTACGAAAATTTCTTTAAGCAGCCAGATAAATAGCACTCCATGTCGTGCATGAAACAACTTGATTAATTCTGGAATGGAAATCAGAGTAAGTGGGTAAGATCGACACCGAAGTATTTACCTTTCACGTAAATTATTTATTGTAACTAAATATTTGGTTGCAAATACTAACTACAGATAACTGGTGCCTGACTCGAAATATTTAAGTAAGAATTACGTGAGAATGAAACAGAGCACAATCTAACTACAGCAAGAAGAAACACAGAGGACGGGGGTGGGAGACAATTATACTATCATCTCCTTTGCATTAATACCATAAAAATATCTCAGTGAGATTCGCATTACGATTCAACGCGTTCACTATTCTGGACAGAGGTTTAAGCAATACTCAAGGCTGTGCGATAATTTTTCAACATACTAACTGCGTCTGCTGCTTGCAAACGGCCAAACTAGAGCACGTGGTGCATTCTGACACAAACTGTTGTGCTGCTTTGTAGAAAGCGCACGAAAGAACAGATATTCTTGCAGAAATTGTAGCTCATTAAACAAGCAAAATGTTAAAATAAAGCCTATTGCGGTGCCGTGGTGAACCAGAAGGGTCACTGATTACCAAACACGTGGCACAAAATCGACACACAAAGACAAAAACAATTTCCACAAAATATAACATTTAAAATCATTAAAAAAACTCGCTTCACACCCTTAAGATAAGCTAAAGTTCTTAAGTATTTCACCAGTTAAACATAACGAAGTCCTAACTCAACCTGCTTCCTATCACCTGAAAGCACCCTTAAGAGCTACGGTCCGTACTCACCAAGCATTCACCGAAGAGTGCCGCTTTCTCTTTCCAGATTACCTAGCTCCCCGTGCAGCGGAAGCTACCAGAGGGGTAGCCCTCCGTCACCGACCTCGCACACAAAAACAGCCTTCGACACAGCCTTCGACTAAGATGGGTAAACCTCTCTGTCCAGGTATTGGAAACCTAAGTCGGTCATCCTGTGCTCTTCCTTGAACGAGAAGCAACATCGTCTGTTCCCAGCAGACGATGACCAACTCAGCGTTTCCCACAAAACATAACCGAAACCCACATTAAAACACACATACAGGGTGTTACAATAAGGTACGGCCAAACTTTCAGGAAACGTTCCTCACACACAAAGAAAGAAAATATGTTATGTGGACAAGTGTCCGGAAACGCTTACTTTCCATTTTAGAGCTCATTTTATTAGTTCTCTTCCAACCACATTAATCATGGAATGGAAACACACAGCAACAGAACGTAACAGCGTGACTTCCTCCGTTAGCGAGGATACATACATCCACCCTCCGTCGCATGGAATCCCTGATGCGCTGATGCAGCCCTCGAGAATGGCGTATTGTATCACAGCCGCCTACAATACGAGCACGAAGAGTCTCTACATTTGGTACCGGGGTTCCGTAGACAAGAGCTTTCAAACGCCCCCATAAATGAAAGTCAAGAGGATTGAGGTCAGGAGAGCGTGGAGGCTACGGAATTGGTACGCCTCTACCAATCCATCGGTCACCGAATCTGTTGTTGAGAAGCGTACGAACACTTCGACTGAAATGTGCAGGAGCTCCATCGTGCATGAACCACATGTTGTGTCGTACTTGTAAAGGCACATGTTCTAGCAGCACAGGTGGAGTATCCCGTATGAAATCATGATAACGTGCTCCATTGAGCGTAGGTGGAAGAACATGGGGCCCAATCGAGACATCACCAATAATGCTTGCCCAAACGTTTACCGAAAATCTGTGTTGATGACGTGATTGTACAATTGTGTACCGATTCTCGTCAGCCCACACATGTTGATTGTGAAAATTTACAATTTGATCTCGTTAGAATGAAGCCTCATCCGTAAAGAGAACATTTGCACTCCATTGAGGATTGACACATTGTTGGATGAACCATTCGCAGAAGTGTACCCGTGGAGGCCAATCAGCTGCTGATAGTGCCTGCACACGCTGTACACGGTACGGAAACAACTGGTTCTCCCGTAGCACTCTCCATACAGTGACGTGGTCAACGTTACCTTGTACAGCAGCAACTTCTCTGACGCTGACATTAGGGTTATCGTCAACTGCACGAAGAATTGCCTCGTCCATTGCAGGTGTCCTCGTCGTTCTAGGTCTTCCACAGTCGCGAGTCATAGGCTGGAATGTTCCGTGCTCCCTAAGACGCCGATCAATTGCTTCGGACGTCTTCCTGTCGGGACACCTTCGTTCTGGAAATCTGTCTCGATACAAACGTGCCGCGCCACGGCTATTGCCCCGTGCTAATCCGTACATCAAATGGGCATCTGCCAACTCCGCATTTGTAAACATTGCACTGACTGCAAAACCACGTTCGTGATGAACACTAACCTGTTGATGCTACGTACTGATGTGCTCGATGCTAGTACTGTAGAGCAATGAGTCGCACGTCAACACAAGCACCGAAGTCAACATTACCTTCCTTCAATTGGACCAACTGGCGGTGAATCGAGGAAGTACAGTACATACTGACGAGACTGAAATGAGCTCTAACACGTATAGCGTCCCCAGTGCCATATTACGAAAAGACTTTAAATTATTTATAAAGAAGACATTCATAATTTGTAAGAGATTTTTTTTATCATGTAGCCGTAAAATAATAATTTCTCTGTGTAGGTTTGGATTGCAAAGAAATAATTTATGACAGAATGATCTAAAGAGACGACAAGATACGCTCTTTTGTTAATTTTTTAGTCGACTTCACTTCTTCTTTTGTCTTGAATGTGTCTAGAGGGACATCTTGCGTGTGCTGACAAATGTAAGCATATTTGTATGAGTTAAACATATAATATAACTATTTAATATTATTGTGCACTTTTAATTTGTAAGAGGTGATCCCGATTTCATGTCCGCCTTCCTTGAATTAACCTGCATTCAAGTAATTTACAGCTCAACAATCGCAGCGGCCGATGCAGCCAACGACGCCATTACGTGGCGATATTAACTTATGAAAAATTAGCGGAAGCGGAAAACTCGCCCGCTATTAGCATAATATTAATTTTTCTCCACAGTCGCACGAAGTTGCAGAAATACTTAGCTTTAAGATTCTTATTTTCAGTAGCATAGCCGAGACCCAGAGCCAGGACTCTGACTACAATACAATGGTCAACGGAGGTAAGAAAAATACTCTCGCGCGTGTGTGGGCCGCAATTTTAATTAATAACTAAAGATTTCTTGCTTTAAAGCGAACTGACTAGCCGAGTTTATTACATTGTTCAACTTAAATATCATTTTTATTAAGGCCCACCACGTAAGTCGGCAACAATCAAAAAATAATAATAACAATAATAATCTATATACTAAATTACGACGGCCGACGGACGCGAGATTGGCGCCGCAACTTTGGGGCCCGATTAATATGATTCTATTGTAATGAATGTAATTATGTATGTGTCTAATTGTTGTAAAATATTAATGCTTGTATGAATTCTTTTACATGTACAACAGCAAAACCACACCCTGAGGAGATCTGGAGAGGAGAAAGTGTAGAAAAGAAAGAGGATTGCGAGAAAGAAAAATAAGTAAGGTAAGGCCTATTGTGCAAGCTCTGTGCGGAATATGGAACCCATGTGCACATGAGATACCTTCGGTGTTTTGTGTATTTATGTGTTTATTTTTGGAGGGATAATTATTCGTTTTGTGTATTTATGTGTTTATTTTTGGAGGGGATAATTAATCGTGTGTGTATCAGTGTTAAAGATTCGTCAGTGGCTTAAAGTGAATTTAGTATGGGTAAGATAGGACAACCTAAAGCATCCGTACCAAAAGAACAAAATTCTGTTAATATGGAAAGTGAGGATCATTTGCAATACGTAAACGAATCCCAAGCCACCGCCTCGGATAACATAATTTCCGGAGTGGGGGGCGAGGATCTGTGGTCGGTGAATGACGCTCCACAGCAGAATGGGAATAGAGTAACAACTCCACTGCCTGGGCAGGGGGGCCAACCGAGTGCTAGATTAAGCGGGGCACCAGTATGCTCACCGATTGCAGACCCATTTGCAGAATTTCTGCGCAGGTTAGAAGAAAGAGATAGGGAAAGAGATCAGAAACTGGCTCAGATGCTCCATGAGCAAGAGCAACAAAGAGAACTGAAAGAAAGGGAAAAGAAAAGAATGTCAGAACAGAGGGAAAAACAAAGAGACGAAAAACTGGCTCAGATGTTGCATGAGCAGGAGAAAAAATTAACGCAAAAGCTCATTGAGCAAGAGCAGCGCAGTGAAGCAAAACTCGACAGTATCCAAAGCGAACTAGCCGAGATGCGGGATGCGTGCAAAGAAATACCCGATCTTGCGCAAAGCTTAGCCGGCGAAATGCAAAAATTACAGATATCGCAGGCTAGGCTTGAAGATAATGTCCAGACTTTAACCAACCGCGTAGATAATGTGGAGATAGATGCACGGAAAAGTATTGACACATATTTGGAAGTGCAAGCTCAAAAAGTAGAAAAAGAATTAAATGAATGGCTAGAAGTAAAGGATCGCGAGATATCTGCAAAGATTGAAAGCGACATAAAAACAGCTGTAGAACAAGCGACTGCGGCCGCGAGTGTAAATATTGACGCCAGCGCTGCCGCACTACATGCCGAATTAACACAGATCAAATCCCGTGTGACAGCGGAGTTGCCAAATTGGCAACAGGAGGTCGCGCGGAGACTGTCTGCGTTGGAAAGCAATGTAAACAGTGGCGGACAGATCATGAATCCGACTCCGCGCACTGATTACTGTAATAACGCTGACGGTAGCCAGGGTGCGAGTGCGCAACCGCAACCTAATGCGAATTATGAGCACGAACAACATGCGATACCGTGCAGCGTACATCACGAAGTGATGAATGTCCCAGAATGTAGCAATCAGACGTGCAAAACAGAGGACAATGTAATAAAACACAGGACATTCCAACCTTTCAACAGCGAAAAACGAAATGTCCACCCTGTTGTATTTATTAAGAGCTTCAGGAATGTGTTTCCTAGGACATGGACGGAAAGACAAAGAATACAGTTCGTGGTCTCCTTTATTCAAGGTGACGCGGCACTGTGGGCCACCGACTTGTCCGAAAAATGTCTAACGATGCAACAGTTTGAAGGTGCATTCTTGCAAAAATTCTGGTCCGATAGCGTCCAAGAAAGACTACGAAAGGAGTTGTACAGTCCAGAAATGTACAATCCTAAGATGGGAACGTTACGCAAATATTTCGAAAAGTATATAAACAAAACCAGGTACTGGGACGAGCCAATGTCCGATCGTGACATAATCAGATTAATAAAAATGAAGTTGCCCAGTGAAATTAAAAGATATTTCATCAATGTGCCGGAATACGATATAGAACAATTCATGGAAATAGTGGATTCTGTTGACCTATTGATCGAAGATATGAAAACCGAAAACAAGTGGAACCATGCAGGATATAATCAACACAAAGCCGATTACAATAGCAGCCACAGTAACGGTAGTAACTTAGTACCAAATGGTAACGGGAATAGGCAAGAGCACCGGCAACAGAATCAAGGCACAAACAATGGCAATGGTTATAACGGCAACGGTTATAATCGTGAAAATCGAAAGAGACATCATGATGGACGCATGAGTAATGGATATAATGGTAACGGAAATCCGCAATGGCGGAACAACCGGAACCAGCGGCGTGGTCGTAACGAACCGACACCACAGTGGCAACAAAACACAGCGCCACAATGGAACGCCAACTCAGGTCCGTCACAGAACATGTCAGGGAGTTACAACCGACCACCACAAAACCAGAGCCATACACAATATCAAAATACACCATCGGGGAGGCGGGGCGGCCAACCCAACAGTAGCAACAACAACAACCAGAACCACAATGTGAGGTTAGTGGAAGTGACAGACAACTGTCAACCCACTAATGCTCATCCGTTAAACTAAAGACAGCCACAATACGCTCTCCGTTGTTGGCTGCAGGATGGTGTAGTGACGGCACATTCACGGATGACAGCCATAAACTTTGTATGCTGAGATACAATGAAGGAACAAAAATAGAAAAGGAACTTGTAGACATACCGCAGAAATGTAACCGAACCGACAAAAGTGTTGTGCAGGCTATATTGCAAGCAGATATGTATGGAGCACCAATACAGATAATAGTCGATACCGGTGCGTCAACCAATGTCATGAGTGCAAATTTTTACAAGTACTTGAGTCAAAATAATAGAATACCAGTATTGCCAGTGAAGAATTGTCGTGTTACAGGTGCAATAGGTGCACAATCTCATATCATAAAGCACCAGGTGCAAGTCGAGTTTACGGTAAGAAATGAAGCAATGAAAAGCTCGTTCCTAGTAGTTAAGGGGTTAGGTGTTGCTTGCATCCTGGGGATGGAATTTTTACGCCAGAGGGACGCAAAAATCGACCTCTTGTGCGGGGAAGTAAGCCTTATGAATGAGGGTACACGTGTAGTTTTGCCATTGTTGAGGACACGGGAAGTGCACGGTAAATATTGCCGGAGCTTTCAAACGAGATTCGAAGGAATACAGGTAATGAATTTATACTCTGACTTAAGTACAAGACAAGTATATTTTAAAGATTTTATTACTGAAGACAAAGAGGAAAAAAGGAAACTGATAGCCATGAAAGCTAGGGAGTCAGAACATTTGACTGAAGCACAACAAAACGAATTGACTCAGCTACTTACAGATTATGAGAATGTGCTTTCGGAAAAACCCGGTGTTATCGAGGGCTACACCTATAACATCGAAGTGGTACCTCACGATACTTTCTGTCACACAAACTACACCATCCCGTGGTCAAAGGAGGAGGCAATTACGAAGGAAATAAGAAAAATACTTACAAAGACTTAAAGAAGTTCGCTCAGTAGAGCAACGTTTACATTTGTGTGTAGTAGGTTAAGTTTATAGTGTATTTTTTTGTGAGTAAATGTTAAGATTTTAGTGTAACATTTAAAGACAATGAGGCACACAAGATTAGTGCGATTCAATTTTGTAGATGTTAAGGAATAATAGTATTTTTAAACAATTGCATTTTGAAGAAAAAAAAATGAACGTAGGTTTAAGAATATGTTAAAAATTTCATGTTGAAAAATGCTTTAAAAAATATTTAAAAAAAAATTCACCAGCATGTAATAATGAAAGAATTTTTCATTAGTGTGTCATGAATATTTTTGAACTGTAGTAGTAATGAAACTTATGAAAATTTAATATTATAATGTATATGTTGTTCCATGTATTTATGTCTATACCGATTTTGAAATATGCTCAATCATAATTTACTAAACAACATGAGTGCAGGGTGTACATCACCCAAGGTACCTCATGTGTTGTGGACAAGGTACAAAGCAAATCAGTAAACGCGACTACCGCTTAGCAGTGTTAAAATATATTGCCATCTGCTAAGGCAGAGATTTGCACGAATTTGTAGTGCAAACAAAAGTCACAAATCTAACATTAATCTAGGAACTTGCACGCTAGGCCTAGATTATAAAATGTGTACAATAATGCGAGAGGCAAGGTTTTGTAAAGTCGAGCCTGGCTCTGGAGGGCAAGTACGCAATGAGTGGGCAGACATGACATGGGGACTGACCTCAGATGAGACGGAAATACAATTGTATAGTCAAAAAATCTGAAGGCACGTACGACTCTAAGTGGAAAATAGAAAGAGATAATTAGTGCGAGAGACTGGTAAAATCCAGCACTAGCCAAAATCCAGTTCAGACTGAATGAAATACATTAGTGTTTGTGAACTAATCGAAACAGTTACTTTAAGCAGTGTGAAAAATTGTGAAGGTGAAACTGTGATACGGACAGTGAAGTGCTAGTATTGAACGTTCAACAGCGGTGAGGACGCCAAACGCCAATATTACGCACGAAAAACTGTGAATTTGCTTATAAATGTGAACTGTTAACGTGAAGTGAACCCACAGTCAATATTTTTGGGACAGACTGTAGTTTCAGTGAGCACAATAATGCGAGATTGGAATGCGATGCGTGGACTGTTGCAAAACAGCGACCGCAGAAACGGCGAATGTTTGTGCTAAGCTCGTATTGGGACACTCACCAGTGCCTGCGAGTGCGGCGAAAACATAAATAATTTTATCAAGACAAAAACTGACGTGTAATGGAAACAGTATTGCATCAAAACTGCATTCACGGGAGAAGGTCCATGTCATGTTTTCTGCAAGACAGTGGGCAGACATGACATGGGGACTGACCTCAGATGAGACGGAAATACAATTGTATAGTCAAAAAATCTGAAGGCACGTACGACTCTAAGTGGAAACTGGCGAAAACTTAACAACTACCGCACTTTCCCACTAGCGTAACCATCTGCAGCGGGAAACAAATATTACGTTGGTTGTGTGTGTGTTTCATGTACTACGTCGGAGATGCGTAGCAGAGCTAACTCCTGCCAACAAGAGCGGGGGGCGGACATCATCCCACTCCGCCACGCCCGGCCGAGACAGAAGCGCATCGCCAACGGTGCAGCCGATCAGCTGATTCTGACGTTCCGCGACGGCGAGACACACGCTGGCGTCGAGCGGGCGTTGACCTCTCCGCAGCCGCCGCGAACGCCAAGCACCGAACACACCAACCGACGCCGTCGCGAGCCAAACGTCGCGGCGTAGATCATCAACGACACCGCAATCAATTGTTTTAATGACCTCATTTTTTGCATAGTGCAACAAAAATATTTGTATGCACATCCTGTACTCCAATGACATTCCAGAAACGTTTAAGTGAAAGTGACCCAAGCAGTTAGTCTGTCGCTCCGCCGAGGTTTTCCCCAGGTTTCCCTACGGCCGCGCCAAATGGGGAGCGAACAGTTGACACCCCTGGGACTTCAAATATTCCGGACTAACTCGTGGTTGTGTACCTTGAACTTCATCTGTATTACACTTTGTGTGCAACGCACCTCAGTAATTACAACATACGATGTGACATATATAAACTGTGAAAGAAAAATCTGCGTGTGGCCACTGTGGACATGAAAGTGGAAATATTTATGTCAAAAAACACGAACATTTTTTATGACATAAACATTTCGGGGGGCAATATAGCGTCCCCAGTGGCATATTACGAAAAGACTTTAAATTATTTATAAAGAAGACATTCATAATTTGTAAGAGATTTTTTTTATCATGTAGCCGTAAAATAATAATTTCTCTGTGTAGGTTTAGATTGCAAAGAAATAATTTATGACAGAATGATCTAAAGAGACGACAAGATACGCTCTTTTGTTAATTTTTTAGTCGACTTCACTTCTTCTTTTGTCTTGAATGTGTCTAGAGGGACATCTTGCGTGTGCTGACAAATGTAAGCATATTTGTATGAGTTAAACATATAATATAACTATTTAATATTATTGTGCACTTTTAATTTGTAAGAGGTGATCCCGATTTCATGTCCGCCTTCCTTGAATTAACCTGCATTCAAGTAATTTACAGCTCAACAATCGCAGCGGCCGATGCAGCCAACGACGCCATTACGTGGCGATATTAACTTATGAAAAATTAGCGGAAGCGGAAAACTCGCCCGCTATTAGCATAATATTAATTTTTCTCCACAGCCGCACGAAGTTGCAGAAATACTTAGCTTTAAGATTCTTATTTTCAGTAGCATAGCCGAGACCCAGAACCAGGACTCTGACTACAATACAATTGTCAACGGAGGTAAGAAAAATACTCTCGCGCGTGTGTGGGCCGCAATTTTAATTAATAACTAAAGATTTCTTGCTTTAAAGCGAACTGACTAGCCGAGTTTATTACATTGTTCAACTTAAATATCATTTTTATTAAGGCCACCACGTAAGTCGGCAACAATCAAAAAATAATAATAACAATAATAATATATATACTAAATTACGACGGCCGACGGACGCGAGACACGGAAATTAAGCGTTTCCGGACACATGTCCATATAACATATTTTCTTTATTTGTGTGTGAGGAATGTTTCCTGAAAGCTTGGCCGTACCTTTTTATAACACCCTGTATAATAATGAATAGGCCTTATTTGAGTGCCCAGTCTCTCTGGAAGAGTTCATGAATTGAGCTAAAATCAGCTAGTAAAATGAATAGGTTGTACCGAATTCGACAAGCGTCTTATGAAACGACTTCACAGAGACGTTTCGCCGTTCTTTTAGTAATAGCATCCTTACCACACTTACTTGAGAGCATTCTATGAGACTCAGCCACTGTTTTCTTCATATTGAAACAAAACAGTAACACCTCCCGCAAATGACGAGAATTACGCTTGTAAACTGACTAATGTTTGAATGAGGTTATGTTGACCGAGGTCCAAGATAACTGCCTGACGTCTGCGATCTGTTTGTTTCGACTGCTACTTACCGCTGTCGCCACCTATCGGCAAAGGGCGGAAACTAAGTTGTACATCTTTTACAAATATATGTAAAAAAAAATGAAAAAAAAACAGACAGCCAAGTGGTAAGGCGACCGCTCACGATAATCGGGGATCCCAGGTTGGAGTCTCGGCCCGGCACAAAATGTTGTTGCCGTCATTCCATTCTACAGCTGAAGGTTGTGGAAATATTTAATGAAACAAGTACAGTGTAGGTGGCTTACCTCGCGGACGGTGGCTGCGACAGCAGGGTCGCCGCCGTAGGCAGAGGGCTGGCCGGCAGGACAAAGGGCAGAGGGCGTGGCGGTTCGCTCTCTGGCCGGTGGTTGCGTGGGATGGCCGTTGGTGGCGCTGCCGTCGTGCTGCAACACAGCACCAACACCCGGCCCATCAGCAGAGTACGAAACCCATGGATGAGCGTCTTTTTGATGCATTTATGTAACCTTATCCCCTTCTTCCTCCTCATGTCGCTCATATGAAAACAACCTTATGGGTCCTTACAATTTTGATAATTTACACTACTAGCAATTAAAATTGCTACACCAAGAAGATATGCAGATGATAAACGGGCATTCATTGGGCAAATATATGATACTAGAACTGATATGTGATTACATTTTCACGCAATTTGGGTGCATAGATCCTGAGAAATCAGTACCCAGAACAACCACCTCTGGCCGTAATAACGGCCTTGATACGCCTGGGCATTGAGCCAAACAGAGCTTGGATGGCGTGTACAGGTACAGCTGCCATGCAGCTTCAACACGATACCACAGTTCATCAAGAGTAGTGACTGGCGTATTGCGGCGAGCCAGTTGCTCGGCCACCATTGACCAAACATTTTCAGTTGATTAGACATCTGGACAATGTGCTGCTCAGGGCAGCAGTCGAACACTTTATATATCCAGAAAGGCACGTACAGGACATGCGGTCGTGCATTATCCTGCTGAAATGTACGGTTTTGCAGGAATCGAACGAAGGGTAGACCCACGGGTCGTAACACATCTGAAATGTAACGTCCACTGTTGAAAGTGCCGTCAATGCGAACAAGAGGTGACCGAGACGTGTAACCAATGGCACCCCATACCATCACGCCGGGTGTACGCCAGTATGGCAATGTGGAATACACGCTTCCGATGTGCGTTCAACGCGATGTCGCCAAACACGGATGCGATCATCATGATGCTGTAAACAGAACCAGGATTCATTCGAAAAAATGACGTTTTGCTATTCGTGCACCCAGGTTCGTCGTTGAGTACACCATCGCAGTCTGTCATGCAGCGTCAAGGGTAACCACACACATGGTCTCCGATCTGATAGTCCATACTGCTGCAAACGTCGTCGAACTGTTCGTGCAGATGGTTGTTGCCTTGCAGACGTCCCCATCTGTTCATTCAGGAATGGAGACGTGGCTGCACGATCCGTTACAGCCGTGCGGATAAGATGCCTGTCATCTCGACTGCTAGTGATACGAGGCCGTTGGGACCCAGCACGGCGTTCCGTATTACCCTCCTGAACCCACCGATTCCGTATTCTGTTAACAGTCATTGGATCTCGACCAACGCGAGCAGCAATGTCGCGATACGGTAAATCGCAATCGCGATAGGCTACAATCCAACGTTTATCAAAGTCGGAAACGTGATGGTACGCATTTCTCCTCCTTTCACGGCGCATCACAACAACGTTCCACCAGGCAACGCCGGTCAACTGCTGTTTGTGTATGAGAAATCGATTGGAAAGTTTCCTCATAGCACGTTGTAGGTGTCGCCACTGGCGCCAACCTTGTGTAAATGCTCTGAAAAGCCAATCATTTGCATGTCACAGCATCTTCTTCCTGTCGGTTAAATTTCGCGCTGTAGCGCGTCAACTTCGTGATGTAGCAATTTTAATGGCCAGTAGTGTACTTACGGGACACTGAAGTACACAAAATTAATTTTACACCTCAGTTCGGATTTTACAAGCACCGAAATTTAGCATGTTGTTCAATACTACATCGGGTTTCTGGCATCCTTGTGTGAGAATGGAGACACTTTATAGCATATTTCTCCATGATACGTCTCCTCGCACCAGAGTTATGTGCCCATTTTACGAGTACAAGTAGGACAATTTTGAACCCCTATACCCCGGAAATGTAGCTATGTAAAGAAAATTTTCAAGTTTTTTACAATCACAATTTTAGAAATATATCGTAAAAATTTCAGCCGTTTGTAGTGCATAGCCGTCTTTGAATCCGGAGCTCTGTTGTGGTACGAAAAAATGTAAATTTTTTGTGGTTTTCTATGAAATCGCTCATGAGCTGATTGTACCTGTATAAGCCCATTAAGGCTTTATACTACAAACCACTGAATGGTGTAGCAATTTGGCCCGAGCCTTCATCTACGTCTAGGCGCTCAGTTCGGAGCCGCGCGACTGCTACGGTCGCAGGTTCGAATCCTGCCTCGGGCATGGATGTGTGTGTTGTCCTTAGGTTAATTAGGTTTAAGTAGTTCTAAGTTCTAGGGGACTGATGACCAGAGATGTTAAGTCCCATAGTGCTCAGAGCCATTTGAACCTTCATCTACGGAAATAAAAATGCAAATGTTCATTTGTTCAAAAATGTCTATCTCTGAGACTTCTTGACGGGCTGCTTTGAAATTTATATTAAAGAAGTACGTACCTAATGACATATTAAAATATATATGTCGTTAGGTATGCATATATATAAAATTTTTGAGATGTTTTTGTATCAGTGTTTCCCTATTTTTAAATTTATAATAAAATGTATATTAAACATATTAAAATAAAAACACACATTTATTCCAATGCAACGCTGCATCAAAATTTCAAAGAATTTGATCAAAAACTTTCGGAGATTTGCTAATAGGTACATTTGTAGTTGCTACATAGAGACAAATGGAGATGTTCATTTCTTCATAAACTCAAATCTCCGAAAGTACTTCACGGATTACTTGATACAACATTGTATTCCTATACTCAGGTGTTTTTATACACCATCTGGTACGCCATCTGATATACATGTAATATAATATAATAAAAGGAGAACGTTATAAAAAGGTAAATGTTGGTTTATTCGAAATCGTTATGTCTCATAGTTCTCGACCTATTGCTTAGAAGTTTGGTCAAATCATTGAATGCTAATACAGGCGTGGTTTGAGATACATAGTTCTTTAATGTATGTATATTTTTAAATTTTTGTTATGAAGGCGTGAATCTTACACGGTAGGCGTTGTTTAAGAAAGAATTTTTCCAAGTACCCATCGTAAAAGGGTGCAATAGGGGATGGAGCGCTTTATTAAAAAAGTAAGGCAATTTTAAAGTTAGACTTACAAAAATTGGTATTTGGTTTCTCAGTCAGAACTAAGGAAATATGTGTTTCATCATTTTTGGAAATTTAACCCGATGGAGTTAAATGGTGAATGAAAGCTTTTTTTGAAATATCACTATTAAAAGAACTGTTTTTAAAGATACATCTGTGAACATTGGTGTTTGATTCTCGGTTACAAATAAAACAAGTTACCTGTTTCAGTGTTTCTTGACTTTTAACCCCTAAGGGAGTGGAATAGGAGATGAGATTTTTCGTGAAAATATTTTATTATGTACCAATTTTAAAAGCAAAATCGATGAAAATTTAAATTTGGCCTCTGAGTTACAAATAAAAAAAGTGCGTTTGACTGTTCTTGGAAATTCAGCCACTAAGGGGGCGAAATAAGGTCAGACTGACTCCATGACGCATCATACATCAGCCAGAACCGCGAAGGATAAAAACTTGTAGATTGGGGAGGGTGTGGATTTATACTGCAGGCATTGCTTAAGGAGGAATTGTACGAAATTCCACTGCTAAGGGGGTGAAATAGGGGATGAAAGGCTTTTTGAAAGTATGTCGGTATTCAGGGAATATGGAAGCTGGAACTACGAAAATTAGTATTTGGTTTCTCAGTCAAAATATAAAAAACACGAGTTTCAACGTTTTTGGAAATTCAGCCACCAAGGGGTAAAAAAGTAGGTAAAATTTTTTTTAAGATAAATAATTACTAAAGAGCTAGGAAAAAAGTTTTAAGGTTACGTATGTGACACTTGGTATTTGATTTCTCAGTTAGAAATAAAAAACATACGTGTTTCAGTGTTTCTGGAAATTCAACTCCCAGGGGAGTGCAGTAGAAGATGTAAATTTTTAAGAAAATATTTAGTTAGATATTAAAATTTTAAAGCTTAATTTATGAAAATTGGTATTTCACTTCTCGGTTAGATGGCTCAAATGGTTCAACTGGCTCTGAGCTGTATGGGACTCAACATCTAGGTCATCAGTCCCCTAGAACTTAGAACTACTTAAACCTAACTATCCTAAGGACATCACACACATCCATGCCCGAGGCAGGATTCGAGCCAGACTGAAGCGCCTAGAACCGCTTGGCAACCACGACCGGCTCTCGGTTAGATCTAAAGAAGTATTTGTTAGGAGATGAAAGTTGCTACGGAACTATCTCCACAAGTTCGCAAAAGGCATGATTAACTTTGAACTGCAGCTACCAGAATCAGTTTCTGGCCAGGAGTACACTTTAAAAGGCAATGCTAATATGGTCTAAATTAGCGCGAAAAACTTGGAAGGTGTTGCAGTTTTTGAAGAACATGAAAACTCTATTAAATAAAAATAAAAAAAAATCTGCAGGCCATACAGTTTGCGTGAGCTGGCGCTAAGCTAGATCTTCATATCCGAGAATGTACAAATAATAACCGGTAGCCTGATTGAGTGGGCCCGAGCCATGCTAAGAGAAACACCCTCACAACATCATTGAACAACATCCTAAGAATTGAAAATGGAAAAAATTAAGTTTCTGGTTAGAGATTCGACCTCATGGCACTCGCATTAACGTTCTGAACGCTCTCCGTTGCGCCAACTGATAGCTAGAAACCACCGCTAAGTAATTGGCTCATGCCTTGTCCGATGCCCACCAAAAATGCTGTTCTTTCTAAACGCTTGGCCTTCTAGAACTCCCACATCTGTTATTCTTGTTTTGCAGCGAACACATGGTGTGTCGTGGGGCGATCACTCTGTTTTTAAATAATTGAAAAGCCACGATCGTTTCAACCGTTTACTAGATGACCGATTTCAGCACTCTGAAGGTGCCATCATCAAATCTGTGAAGGTATAACATAACAGGTTTGAGGGAGGGCTTACATGAGTTAACTATATGCATTACAATTATTACTGAACCACGTACGTGAAACGTGGATTAACATTTATAAAACCATATGGACATCGTGGCACACGAGGCGGACGTCCGCAACGACCAAACACAACGATCAACAACGAACAAAAAAAAAAAATGAGTAGGGTCACTCTCCTGCAACAAGAATTTTATATGCCGCCACGGTAGGTCAGCGTGTTCGGTCAGAGGGTTAGCTGCCCTCTGTAATAAAAAAACTGATTTAATCGATCAACAACCAACTTAAACGGATGTCTTACGACGTCCGCCCCGAGCAGATGCAACGAACAAAAGCGAACAAAAAAAAATGAGATTTAAAAAAAAAAAGATGGATAGAGCGTCTACCGTATAAGCAGGAGATCCCGGGTTCGAGTCCCGGTCGGGGCGCACATTTTCATCTGTCCTCGTTGACGTATGTCAACGCCTGTAAGCAGCTAAGGGTGTTTATTTCGTTGTAATGACATATTATAATTTAGAAAATAAACAATTTTTTTTTCAGCCTTCAGTTGCAAGGCTGAAAAAAAAGAAAAAAAAAAGAAAAAAAAAAATTGTTTATTTTCTATACATATACGGTTGCAGACGCGCTGCATGATGTTAAAGATATTATAATTTACCTTTATTCACATAAGGACGTCAGGAATAGGCACACAGAAACTTGTTCATAACACGACTTAGGTACAACGTGACGAGCGATAAAAACATGTATAGTGGGCTTTACCTGTCTAGGCACTATGGTCTTCGGTATTGTAAGCGCTAAAAAAAGAACATATTCACTTGCTATAAAGTGTCTCATCATCTATACATTCGTTATGAGCAAGGTACGAATCAACTACGAAAAGTTGCATGGGCACATGGAATTAAGGAATGCCAGGTCAGAAGCAAACCGAAGGGCACAGGAACAGGGGGGAAATGACATGCCGAGCCTTGCATGTAGTATAAATTTGGACGAAAGTGGTGATGACAGGTAGGTGCGGTCCCCCAGTAAGCCTCATATCACTCAACGTATTCAGTATTCTGTCTCATCCTTCTTTTTTTTATTCACCCTCTTTTAATTTCATCTGCATTTCCTGCCTACTTTGCCCAAAGCATCACCACACTTACGTCGTTGTCAGGGACAAATAACGTTGTGGTCTTCGGTTTCTGCCCCCCCCCCACCCCGCCCCCCATTTTGGAAGCCGGTGCGCTGGGCGAGAAAGTCCCACCTATGACACGGCACGTTTCGCGAACATCCATCGGCGGCTACATTACCGCAGCTACGAGCCTAACACCTGGCCTCCAGAGTATACCTGGCCCGGCTCGGCTAAAAGCCTCTCCTTAACAGGTAGGGCCCCTCCGAGTGGGTGACGAAGCGGCACGCTTACCCAGGGCTACAAGTGGGACGCGAAAAGCTTGTCAGCAGATGGCGGCCACCACAAGTGTTTGCTCTCTCCCTCATTACAGCCCCCCCCCCCAGTCTCTATCTCCCAGCGTGCCGTTTCATTGGTGTGCGGACATTTGCCACGCCGGACATTTGCCTCCTCCTCCTCCTCCTCATCGCTTACGGAGCCTTTCCGCTGGTTTACTTAACATAGGAACAGAATATCTTTGGATTTTCCGCCACATTTCTAGGGAGACTTTCGTTGTGGAAACTATTAAACGCATCTCGCACCGAAATCCGCACCAGATTTCGACCCTCAGTAAAACTTCGCCAATCTTGGAGATTTTGCGCTCGTCTAAATTATACGTGCCTTTTCCGGTGCTTCTACAGCATCTTTCTGTCGTGTTTTGCGTACCTTGGTGGATCAGTTCCGTCTGTTATTATTTGGTATGAATCTCTCGAGTGCTGTTGATACTATTTCTTTGAATTTAAGCCACATATGGTCTTCACTTACGTAGTTTGGAAGGATTGGAGACTGTCTCTTAGAAAGACGTCAACCGAATTTTTATTTGCTTTTATAAATATATATATTTCGCGTTTAGTTTTGGTGAAATTCTTTGTTACGGAATTTGAGCCTCGTTGCAACTGTGTTTTCACTAATCCCTGTATCCGTCGTGATGCTCAGGATTATTTGTGGCTAAGAGGTCAAGTGTGTTTTCGTAAGTGATGTGTTGGCAAATGTGCCAACACCTTGTAGATATAGGAGGCCGAAATGCACGCTATCGAACGCAGACGGGCGTGAATTCTGGAACAGGATAAGTAGTGAATTCTAATAAGAAAAGTATGCAGCTCCTCGAATACTTAACTTTATTCCATCCTGGTGGTACATCGCTCTTGATAATACAAATAAGACTATCTTCAGATACGGTTAATGGCGCCTTGCTAGGTCGTAGTCATGGACTTAGCTGAAGGCTATTCTAACTGTCTCTCGGCAAATGAGAGAAAGGCTTCGTCAGTGTAGTCACTAGCAAAGTCGTCGTACAACTGGGGCGAGTGCAAGTCCGTATCTCGAGACCTGCCTTGTGGTGGCGCTCGGTCTGCGATCACACAGTGGCGACACGCGGGTCCGACAGGTACTAAATGGACCGCGGCCGATTTAAGCTACCACCTAGCAAGTGTGGTGTCTGGCGGTGACACCACAGTAACCATTTACAATTTGAATGGGCTCGTGAACTAATTGTTCAAAATAATTTTATAAAAACCATTTAGAACAATTATGAAAGTTGTTTTCTATCTACAGTAGGGACTGAAAATGTATTTTTGTCAACATACGGAAGGTAGATTGAAGTCACTGTCAACTATAATAGTATGCGTAGGGTACCTATTTGCAATGAGACTCGACTTTTCTTTGAAATGTTCAGCAACTGTTTCATCTGAGACCGGGGGTCGGTAAAAAGAGCCAGTTATTAATTTATTCCGGTTGTCGAATATAACCTCCGCCCATACTAAGTCACAGGAACTATCTGCTTCAATGTCGCTTGTGAGCTGGAACACACATTACATTAATTTTCCTTAAGTTGTGCTTCTTGTTTCTGTTGTAGTGGAGATCATTACAATTACGGCTTTTCCCTCCAAAACGTCGGATGCTTTCTCTGTGACCCTGTAAATACCAGAGCTAAACAATGTAGAACAACAACGTACGTTACAAGCATAGCATTCTGTGTTAATGCATTTCCTTATTTCTAACATTTTAAAATTGTACGTCGACTTTAGATGACATGTCAATCATAGATGTTATTATCTCTGTTTATGAACGTACTTTCAGTCATGTTTTGAACATTGTCCCGCTACACTTTATTAATTAATGTTTCGCCGCAAGGGATATCGGATTTTAGAGAGTAAATTAATATGGAGTATGTCGTTCTTCTTTCCAAACATTCACATACCCATTTCTTCTTTCCTTATTGTCTTTTGGGCATGCAGTTGTAGTAATTAAAGTAGGCACAAATGCAGCGATCAAAAAGAAATGATTAGCGTACATTCGTATTCTCTTTACATCGTTCCTTTCTTGTTGCTCCCATGTCGATCTACTGTTTCTATCGCAATCAGTAAACGTACACTCAGAGGCATCTATATTTATACTTGACAGAACTGGTTAAATACGGACATAATCGTCGTAATTGCTTTCGTTTCCCAAAAGTTATTAATATTTCTATTTCGGAAAAGAAGCTCTGTATTTCGCCAAGATGTCGAAGAAGAAGGTCCATGGTTGTATCGAATAAGACGTGGAGGCGGCGGTTTGAAAGCGGACAGAAGAAATACGAGGAAGAGCATCCCTTACCTGAGGGATCGCTACTCAAGCTACCTGGTGAAGGGGTAAGGGTGGCAAATGTCCGGCGTGACAAATGTCCGGTATTCGTCTCATTTTGGACCTTGTTACGTACCAGACAAACTCGTCAATATCAGCACACTCAAAAGCGAGTGGCGCAATGGTAAGACACGTGACTTGTATACTCCAGTGGAAACCAGTATAAAGGTAAGATTCCTAAGAAACTAATATACAATGTCTGAAGCATACACGTATCGAATTTACTATCAAAGTACGATATTTCAGTGTCTGTGTTATTCGGAAATGCGGCGAAAGGTTCGTTTGAACATTCGTGCATGAGGCGCTCAGCTCGTGGTCCAGTGGTTAGTACTGCTGCCTCTGGATCATGGGGTCGCGGCGCGGGTTCGATTCCCACCCCGGTTGGTGGTTTTCTCTCCCCGGGGACTGGGTGTTTGTGTTGACCTCATCATTTCGTCATCATTCGTGACAGTGGCTAGACTGGACTGTGTAAAGATTGGGACTTCGTACGGGCGCTGATGACCGCCCAGTTGAGCGCATCATAAACCAAACATCGTCATTCATGCATGTCCAAAGGAACAGGCACTGCGGCGACTACATCCTTTATGAAGTACTGGGTGATTCAAAAGTCACTATACCACGAAGATGACGTGCTACAGACGCGAAATTTAACAAACAGGAAGAAGATGCTGTGATATGCGAATGATTAGCTTTTCAGAGCAACAAGGTTGGCGCTGGTGGCGACACCTACAACGTGCTGACACGAGGAAAGTTTCCAGCCGATTTCTCATACACAAACAGCAGTTGACCGGCGTTGCCTGGTGAAACGTTGTTGTGATGCCTCGTGTAAGGAGGAGAAATGCGTACCAACACGTTTCCGACTTTGATAAAGGTCGGATTGTAGCCTATCGCGATTGCGGTTTATCGTATCGCGACATTGCTGCTCGCGTTGGTCGAGATCCAACGACTGTTAGCAGAATACGGAATCGGTGGGTTCAGGAGGGTAATACGGAACACCGTGATGGATCCCAACGGCCTCGTATCACTAACAGTCGAGATGACAGGCATCTTATCCGCATGGCTGTAACGGATCGTACAGCCACGTCTCGATCCCCGAGTCAACAGATGGGGACGTTTGCAAGACAACAACCATCTGCACAAACAGTTCGACGACGTTTGCAGCAGCACGGACTATCAGCTCGGAGACCGTGGCTGCGGTTACCCTTGACTCTGCACCACAGACAGGAGCGCCTGCGATGGTGTACTCAACGACGAACCTGGGTGCACGAGTGGCAAAACGTCATTTTTTCGGATGAATCCAGGTTCTGTTTACAGTATCGTGATGGTCGCATCCGTGTTTCAGGACATCGCGGTGAACGCACATTGGAAGCGTGTATTCGTCATCCCCATACTGGCCTATCACTCGGCGTGATGGTATAGGATGCCATTGGTTACACGTCTCGGTCACCTCTTGTTCGCATTGACGGCACTTTGAACAGTGGACGTTACATTTCAGATGTGTTACGACCCGTGGCTCTACCCTTCATTCGATCCCTACGAAACCGTACATTTCAGCAGGATAGTGCACGACCGCATGTTGCAGGTCCTGTACGGGCCTTTCTGAATACAGAAAATGTTCGACTGCTGCCCTGGCCAGCACATTCTCCAGATCTCTCACCAACTGAAAACGTCTGGTCAATGGTGGCCGAGCAACTGGCTCATCACAATACGCCAGTCACTACTCTTGATGAACTGTGGTATCGTGTTGAAGCTGCACGGGCAGCTGTACCTGTACACGCCATGCAAGCTCTGTTTGACTCAATGCCCAGGCGTATCAAGGCCGTTATTACGGCCAGAGGTGGTTGTTCTGGGTACTGATTTCTCAGAATCTATGCACCCAAATTGCGTGAAACTGTAATCACATATCAGTTCTGGTATAATATACTTATCCAATGAATACCCGTTTATCATCTGCATCTCTTCTTGGTGTAGCAATTTTAATTGCCAGTTGTGTAGTAAATCACTACACATTTCAGTGATACAGTAATGGAATATTTGTTTCATCAAGGTACTACGACAGAATGCTAAGCAAAGAACAACTAATCGCTGTTGTTTCTGCGTCTTCGTGGAATGACGTTTGAACAGATGCAGACAGACTCTGCCCGTAGATTCCGGAAAACAGGCTTGCTATCAAGATCCTCGACAATAAATTCCAGCGTACTGGTACTGTTGCAAATGAAGAACGTCCAAGGAGGCCGGCCGTAGCGCCAGACACCGCGCAAAGTGTGCAGGGTGCGATCACACGTAGCCCTTCCGCATCTACCAGGAGAGTTAGTAGGGAGATTGGTATTCCTCAAACCACTGTATGGAGGGTTATTCGTGCAAGCTGCACAAACGTGCGTACCATATCCAGTTCGTACAGCGGAGGACTACGCAGCCAGACAAGCTATGTGTCATGACCTGCTGCAAGTTGTGGAAAATGATAATTTGATGCAAAAGTCTTAGACAGTGCTGAAGCTACATTTCATACCTGTGAACGTGTGAACAGACACAACTGCGGGATCTGGGCAGACGAACAACCGTGTGCTGCAGAAGAGGCAACGGGACACATCAAAAGTGAATGCGTGGTTAGGGATAACGAGGTCAACAGTGTACGGGCCCTCCTTCTTCGCACAACAACCCGTTACTGGTATGTTGGAACAGTTTTCGGAGCCCCAGTTGATATCTGATGGGATTATGGATACTGTTGTTTTTCAACAGGATGGCGCACCACCCCATTTTGCCCGCGTTGTTCGGGATTATCTGGATTAAGGATTTCACGGCAGATGGATTGGTCGTGCCTCTCCACGGATGTGGGCACCCCGCTGTCTTGACTTCATACCCTTAGACTTTTTTGCATGGGGGGTTTATCCAGTCTAAGGTATACCACGGGAAGACCTGCAGCACTGCACACTTAAAACAGCGGATTCGAGCCGCAGCTGCTGAGATTACACCCGATATGCTTGGGCAGGTTTTTCGGTCTACAGTAGAGCGCTGGATGGTGTGCCTAGACATGCAAGGTGGTCACATTGAAATGTACTGAAATTGCGTCCTATTGTAACATAAGTTGCAGTGCCACTACATATTGGTTAATAAAATTTGTTTGAGTACAAAATGTATAGTGACTTAAGAATCACCCTGCACATTAAACGTATTCGCAGTATGGACAATTATCAGCTGTAGAACGGAATGACGACAATGGTAATTTGTGCCGGACCGGCGGAACTCGAACCTTATCGCGAGCCTTACTGTTTGGCTACCTGTGCATGATTCACAGCCACACCCAAACCTCGACATGTCATCAGATATGTCCACAACGGATGTACGAGTACAGGCTGCAGACGCATGGTTGACGACATATGGAAGTTTTGGTCTGGCCGTGATTCGTGCACGGATAGCCAATGGTATTAACAAAAAGAAACGAATTGTTGTTTGAATTAAATATTTCCATAACTCTGTAATCATTTCGTAAAAATGTTCACATTACAGATTAAATACACCGAAACCTACTGATAATGGCACAGAGGTGCTGAAACATGTTTCGGAACGTGAAAAAAACGGTGTTTTTTATAACTGGCGGACCTTACATCCAACAATTCTCTGGGTTGACATATTCTGCCCAGGTACCTAAATTGTTGCGACACGTTTGTAGAGGCGTATAAACTGAAAACAGTCTTAGAGCTGGTTTTCTACAACGGCTGTGATGTCTTTTCGGCTAGCTGTTGTCCACCCCCGGTAGTTGAGTGGTCAGCGCGACAGAATGTCAATCCTAACGGTCCGGGTTCGATTCCCGCCTGGCTCGGAGATTTTCTCCGCTCAGGGACTAGGTGTCGTGTTGTCGTAACCATCATCATTTCATCCCCATCGACGTGCAAGTCGCCGAAGTGCCGTCAAATCGAAAGACTTGCATTTTAGCTAGCAGTTCGACGTGCCCCTGCAGCCATCATCGCCGACAACCCACCTTGCGTTAGAGTTCTGCGGTGACGAAGTGCTAGGCGCTGTCTGTGATACTCTTCAATACATGGAAAACGTTCGTACGAACGAAACTGAGCATGCAGTGAAAGAATACAATAACAGTATTCATATAGCGATATAACATGACATAGACTGAGGTGACAGAACTCGTGGGACAGCTACGTGCACACATATACAGATGGTGGTAGTATGGCGTGCACAAGGTACAAAACGGCACTGCATTTTCAGAGCTCTCATTTGTATTGAAGTGATTCACGCGGAAAGGCTTTCGACATGATTACACCCGCACGACGGAAATTAACAGACTTTGAGCGCGGAGTGGTTGCTGGAACTAGAGGCACGGGGCATTCCATTTCGGAAACCGTTGTTGTTGTGGCCTTCAGTCCAGAGACAGGTTTGATGCAGCTCTCCATGCTACTCTATCCTGTGCAAGCTTCTTTATCTCCCAGTACCTACTGCAACCTACATCCTTCTGAATCTGTTTAGTACATTCAACTCTTGGTCTCCCTCTACGACTTTTACCCTCCACGCTGCCCTCCAATACTAAATTGGCGTTCCCTTGATGTCTCAGAATATGCCCTACCAACCGGTCCCTTCTTTTTGTCAAGTTGTGCCACAAATTTCTCTTCTATCCAATTTTATTCAATACCTCCTCATGTGATCTACCCATTTAATCTTCAGCATTCTTCTGTAGCACCAGTTTTCGAAAGCTTCTATTCTGCTCCTGTCTAAACTATTTATCGTCCACGTTTCACTTCCATACATGGCTGCAGTCAAATACTTTCACAAACGACTTCCTGACACTTAAATCTATACCCGAAGTTAACAAATTTCTCTTCTTCAGAAACGCTTTCTCATTTCCTAATCTAATTCCCTCAGCATCACCCGACTTCATTCGACTACATTCCATTATCCTCGTTTTTCTTTTGTTGATGTTCATCTTATATCCTCCTTTCAAGACACAGTCCATTCCGTTCAGCTGCTCTTCCAGGTCCTTTGCTGTCTCTGAGAGAATTATAGTGTCGTCGGCGAAGTTTTTATTTCTTCTGCATGAATTGTAATTCCTACTCCGAATTTTTCTTTTGTTTTCTTTACTGCTTGCTCAATATAGAGATTGAATAACATCGGGGAGAGGCTACAAACCTGCCTCACTCCCTTCCCAACCACTGCTTCCCTTTCATGCCCCTCGACTCTTATAACTACCATCTGGTTTCTGTACAAATTGTAAATAGCCTTTTGCTCCCTGTATTTTACCCCTGCCACCTTCAGAATTTGAAAGAGAGTATTCCAGTCAACATTGTCAAAAGCTTTCTCTAAGTCTAGAAATCCTAGAAAGGTAGGTTTGCCTTTACTTATTCGATCTTCTAAGATATGTCGTAGGGTCAGTATTGCCTGACGTGTTCAACATTTGTACGAAATCTAAACTGATCTTCCCCGAGGTCGGCTTCTACCAGTTTTTCCATTCGTCTGTAAAGAATTCGTGTTAGTATTTTGCAGCCGTGGCTTATTAAACTGATAGTTCGGTAATTTTCGGATCTGTCAACACCTGCTTTCTTTGGGATTGGAATTATTATATTGTTCTTGAAGTCTGAAGGTATTTCGCCTGTTTAATACATCTTGCTCACTAGATGGAAGAGTTTTGTTATGATTGGTTCTCCCAAGGCCATCAGTAGTTCTAATGGAATGTTGTCTACTCCCGGGGCCTTGTTTCGACTCAGGTCTTTCAGTGCTCTGTCGAACTCTTCACGCAGTATGATATCTCCTATTTCATCTTCATCTACGTTCTCTTCCATTGCTATAATATTCTGCTCAAGAACATCGCCCTTGTGTAGACCCTCTATATACTCCTTCCACCGTTAGCAGTTTTAATATTCCGAGTTTCACAGTGTCAAGAGTGTGCCGAGAAAGCCACATTTCAGGCATTACCTCTCAGCACGGACAACGCAATGGCCTACGGCCTTCACTTAACGACCGACAGCAGCGGCATTTGAGTAGAGTTGCTACCAAACAAGCAACACTGCGTGAAACAACCGCAGAAATCAATGTATCCGTTAGGGCAGTACGAGTACGACGGAATTTGTTGTTAATGGACTATGGCAGTAGACGACCGACGCGAGTGTCTTTGCTAACAGCACGACGTCGCCTTAGTGCCTCTCCTGGGCTCGAGACCATATCGGTTGGATCCTAGACGACTGGAGAAACGTGCCCTGGCCAGGTGAGTCCTGCAGTTGGTAAGATCTGATGGTAGGGTTCGACTGTGGCGCAAATGACACAGGTTGTCAAAAAGACACTGTGCAAGCTGGTGGTGACTTCATAAGGGAGTGGGCTGTATTGACATGGAATGGACTGGGCCCTATGGATGTTCGGTTACTTACAGACCATTTGCAGCCATTTATGAATTTCATGACCGCAAACAACGATGATGTTTTTACAGATGACGATGTGGCATGTCAGTGACCCACAATTGTTCGCGACTGATTTAAAGAACATTCTGGACAGTTAGAGAGAATTATATGGCCACCCAGGTTCCCCGACACGATTTCCATCGAACATTTGTGGGACATAATGGAAAAGTCAGTGAGCCGTGCTGCGCCTCGCGTTGCTGCTGTTTGTAGGTTTCCGCCCTCTGTTGGAGGCCAGACGGTATTATTTATTTGGCATGGTTGCCGTTGTTTGTCTTCTTCTCGTGTTGACTGGTGCCACTCAGTTTCGAAAGCATTGCCTGTCCGCTAGTGGCAGCAGCGGCGGTTATCGATAAGTAGTAACTGTTGCCCTATCTAACTGCAACAGTATTTCAGCTATCTTGAAACAGAGACGACTCCGCTGGCTGGGACACGTCCACCATACGGATCCTGACAGATTAGCACGTGAGGTGATGCTCGGAGAGATCTCTACAGCCAAACGACCTGTGGGACGTCCTGTATTGAGGTTCAAGGACTCCTGTAAACGAGATACGGAGAGCTTTGGAATCGACACAAACAGATGGGAGGCACGGGCTAGCACGAGACCAGAGTGGCGTGGTGATATATCATCTGGAATGTCGAAGCACGATGAAGGCTTGTTAGGCAGATTAAGGCAGAAAAAGCTTCGCAATGATACCACTGCTCCTGCCTCAGCAGCCAGATACACTTGTGACAATTGCGGCAAGAGATGACGTGCTGCCATTGGCTTGACAAGTCATATGAAAAGATGCAACCCATTAACACACAAACACTGCAACTATCATCTACCAAGATGTCGTGGCCAATATATATATATATATATATATATATATATATATATATATATATATATATATATATATATATATATATATATCTTTGGCGCGACGTCGTTGTTTTTCCGGGTCGTGTGAGTGTGGCAGTTCGATTGGGGACTCAGGTGGAGCCAGGTCCGCGCAGTGCGAGAACACGTGGGGACCACTAGAGACACGCATGGACTGCCAGATGGAAAGGCTGTGGTCACGAGGTGCACGACCTAGTCGTAAACCGGATACGGCAAGCTTTAAGATGAGCGCATTTAAATCGAAGTAGAGAAATCACCACCATTGCGATATCCCGCGATTCTTCGTGTTGCTGGTCGTAGTGCCGCCGAGGCGAAGAGCAGCGAGGGGAGTGCTTGGTGGAGGCGGATCTGATCAGCTTTCCTCGACTTCTTATTACTGTTTACTGCGTTAAGCTTGTTACAATTTGTTAAGTTCAACCAGCGGTAATTTTCCTTGCCAGATGGCCGCTAACGCCCCATTTACCTCCCCTGGCGGTTAGTGTATGTAACGGCAGTCTACGTTTCCTCGCCTTGCCGCTGCTGTTTGGTAAGGCGCGTAGTTTTGACAGCTTTCTTGATTGTAGACCGTTTGTGATACTTCTACTTTGGTGGTAGTGTTTCCTTTCTCGTTCCGGGCGCTCTAAACACAGTATTCTGGGGACGTAGTTCAGACCGCCGGTTCCGGCCTTGGCGTATTGTTCCATTGTTGCATTTGGTTTATCGAGCGTCAGGTAGTTTCAGCAAGGTTATCATTAGTCATTCGTTAGACTGCCACTGCCATCTTGTGAAGTGAATGAAACCCTTGGCTGCCTATCTGATCGTTCGCGAAAGTGTTTGTTGCCGGACCTTTTCAGAGGTCGATTCCTGCAGCACCGTCTGTCGCCCCTTGGTTCTTGTAAGACATGTGTGTTCTAAAAGGAGGTCTGATGGCCAGTAGTTCAGTGTAACTCTCCTTCAGGCCACGCCTTCTGCGGGTATAATCTGCCTCGGTACCCTTTAAGGGACTTATGTACTGGTCCTTGTGTTTTATTATTGTATTATTTATTACAGTACCTTATAATATCTACATTAAAGATTACAAATTTCTAGTTAATCGTTCTGGTCGCCTTCTGGAATAAACCTAGCAGTGTAGTGTTCAGGGGATGTTAAGGGTTGTGTTACAAAGTTTACCATCATCTTATTTCACTCGTTTGGTGACCAGTTGCTTGGTTTTTTAATTAACCTTTGCTATTGTATTTGCTGTTTTACAGCAAGTTTCTAAATTGTTTATATGATTGCCGTTCCTGGGGTGTAAGGCCTTCAGCCTTGATTGAGGTAATTTGCCTTAAAATTCTAATTTGATATTTGTATTTAGGCAGTAATCCTTTAAAACCGTATTTACAGCAATTCCTGGCGTCTGACGCCTTCTGCTGTGTTTGTGGCGACTTGCCTTTAATATTTCAATACCTGTCATTTGTAAGTTGCAGCGAGTTTTAAACAACTCTTTAATTTATTGCCATCCCTGGCGGGTAAGGCCTTCTGCCCAGATCACAGTGGCTTTCTTTTAAAACATTATCTGCTGTATCTGTATTTAATGGTGATTTGCTAAATTGTAACTCACTGAAAACACTACTATTTACACAGTTGTTTATTCCTTCATTGGCAACGTGTGGTATTTCTATTTATTGTAGAGCCTGCAATTACCATCTCAAAATAAATTGTGTGTAACTGTAAAAGGCAACCAACAGTAACTGCTTACGGCCCCGTCCACCATCGTAACCGAATCCTGCCTTCCCTTGACTACCAGGTTTCAGTCAGTTCGTGCACAAAATCCTGCGTGGGCAACGCTTTTGCAAGTATGGACGGCTATAGAGGCACCACAGCGCAGTATTTCTGCCGTGGATTTCCAACGACTTGCTGAGTCCATGCCACGACGAGTTGCTGAACGACACTGGGAGAAAGGTCATACGCGATATTAGGACTTTTGTTACCTCAGGGCGGTACGATACGGTACGAAAAGAAATAACACATTTATTCAACATCAACTTCACAATTCAAAGTCTTGTCTTCGTGTTTTTCTTTCTTTCCTTCGTAGAATTGTGTTACGCAACGTCCTAATCATGGCTACAAGTTACCTCTCAGCCCCTGCAGTTCCATCGAAATTAGACATTTCCTTTCATTTTCTTATTTAGGCGCAAGACGTGCGATTTCTTTGCTAGGCTGCAGCTCTACGATATATCCTTTATAAAGCAAATATATCTTTCTAAAACATCGTAGATTTTCCCACTACTGATTTACTGACGCTTTGAATTACCCATCAGTTGTTATATCCTATCACAATGATTTACGGACTTCCTTAAAGTCTTCAAATACTTCTCTGGGTTCACAAATTCTGTAAAGCTATCTGTAGTCTTTGTACACATTTTGAGAGGTGCATCAGTTGGAAACATTGTTAGTGCTGGTTGTCTACGTGATTTCGTCTCAGATAGCAGTTCGATGTGCGCCTGCAGTGAATAGCCACGGCAACCCACCTTACGTCGGTGTTGTGCGGTCAAGAGGTGCTAGGCGCTTTCTGTAAACGTAGAAACGGGTCCGACGAACGAAACTGAGCATGCACAGATACATCTACATCTACATCTATATGGTTACTCTGCAATTCACACTTAAGTGCCTGGTAGACGGTTCATCGAACCATTTTCATACTACTTCTCTGCCATTCCACTCTCGAATGGCACGTGGGAAGAAGGAACACCTAAATCTTTCCGTTCGAGCTCTGATTTCTCTTATTTTATTACGATGATAATTCCTCCCTACGTAGGTGGGCCTCAAAAAAATATTTTCGCGTCCGGAAGAGAACGTTTGTGATTGAAATTTCGTAAATGATACAATGAGAACAGTATTTATATAACGACATGGACATCATATTCGACATTGACTGAACAAATTATGTACTTCTTTATTGAAATTTCGGCCTTTGGACGATTTCCACGTGGCACTGCAAAATATTTTGCTTCAGTTCATATCAGACTTCAAAATCCTCCGGCATGGACACATGTCGTCTTTAAAAATAGGCCTTTTCACTATAGAAACACGGTAACCTCAGCCGAAAGTGACATGATACATGCTGGAGGATTTTAAAGTCTGACATGTGCTGAAGCAAAATATTTGTCAGTACCATTTGAGAATGGGCTAAAGGTTGAAACTGCATTAATGAAATAAATAATTTCTATAGTCAACGGCGAATACGATGCCCATCAAAAAATTCTACATGACTGTGAACCCCGACCATGGGAAGTTAGCTGGGCGATGTGGCCGAGCGGTTCTAGGCATTTCAGTCTGGAACCGCGCGACCGCTACGCTCGCAGGTTCGAATCGTGCCTCGGGCATGGATGTGTGTGATTAGTTAGGTTTAAGTAGTTCTAACTTTTAGGGGACTGATGACCTCCGATGTTAAGTCCCATAGTGCTGAGAGCCATGGAAAGTTAATCATTACATGCCCTGTTCGTTCCACAGACACACAGAGGTGTCTTGAATAATAACCACGTGGCTGGTCTTGTAAATAATTTATTTATCGATCGGTTTCGTAGCCTAGAAGCCACATTATCAGGTTAAGTACGCTGAATCGTGACATTAAAACTGAAACATGGACGGGACCGAACATTCCTTGTCTACGAATAAATGACGCAATTGGCGAGTTTATCCGACGATCCGCTAATTACGTCATTTATTCGTAGACAAGGAATGTTCGGTCCCGTCCATGTTTCGGTTTTAATGTCATGATTCACCGTACTTAACCTGATAATGTGGCTTCTAGGCTACGAAACCGATCGATAAATAAATTAATTAATGGATGTCTACTTATGGTTGTTATTGTCACTATACAAGATAGTGTATGACATAGAGATGGGATTGTCAGTTATGGGGGACACCTTTCAGGTTCCTCTCGAACTATAGTTCGTTAGTAACTAATCCTTTCACGTTTTCAAGTCAGATATTGAACAGGTGTGGCCTGAGTAATAGACACTTTCTGGATCAAAGTGAAGTTTGTAATTATACCTGTAATTTATTATGTGAACTGAAGTGCTTTTTTTCGTTAAAGAGTAAGTGTACAGGGAAAACTGTTTAACACATTCACAAGAAAATCACGTCGCAATCGAGTTTTTGTATTTTTTTATATGTATGAAACGTGAACTTCGGAACTCAAATACCAATCAACGAAAGCATTCGATGAAACTCTTAAAATTTCGCTATTAAACAGACTTTGAAGTTTTCCGCGTGTATTTCAGTACCACAGTGTTAAGATCGTTTTCTCGATTTGCCGCGTTCTTCATTAGTGCAGCCTCCTTAAGTCTTTCAGACCTGAACTTTTTTCTGGAAGACGGAAAATGTTTCTTGATGTGACAGTGTTCTCACATGACTTTTTAGTGATTTTAGATGTAAGATTTGTAAAACCTATGTACCGCTTTTAGTTTAGTCCATAAAATGAAGGCAAGTGTACGAAGTATGTTTAAAAATTATGCTTCGTACATTTGACTTCATTTTATGGCTAAAATAGCTAATTACGAAGTATTCTCTATTGTAACAAGTGGTAAAATGACCATTCAATAATTACCGTGCATATGAAATGGTTGAACATTACAGATGTGAACCTCTGGTTTCCGTGGGAAAAATGCTTCTGTTGTAACTAAGACACAGAAAAAGTAATGTACACAAATGTAGCCAGAGGGTCTGAAAGGGTTAAATTTCCTTTCCCCAGAACTCGCTGGAAAGGAAAATATCTATTTGGTACAACTATAATTTCTCTTTATATCTTGCATTACTATTATTGTTACTATTGTCATTTTTAATATTATTCTTATTAATACTACTATCACTACTTGCGACAGCAGCGGCTTTAGTACATCTGCTACCATTCCAAAATGAGATTTTCACTCTGCAGCGGAGTGTGCGCTGATATGAAACTTCCTGGCAGATTAAAACTGTGTGCCGGACCGAGACTCGAACTCGGGACCTTTGCCTATCGCGGGCAAGTGCTCTACCGACTGAGCTACCCAAGCACGACTCACGCCCCGTCCTCCCAAAGGTACCGAGTTCGAGTCTCGGTCCGGCACACAGTTTTAATCTGCCAGGAAGTTTCAACTGCTACCATTATTAACTATTAGCCAATATCAGTTACTCACATTATGTCTATAAACACTGAAATCATGTTAATACTGTTTTTCATTTTAAAATTTTTGTCACTTAGGTAATTACTGTACAATGTGAAAGAGGTACTGTATATGTATAAGCCTGGTCCGATACAATAGAAGGATTGATGGCGCTAATCCGATCAAGTTTTGTAAATAAATGCTGGTCTCTGCACGCCTCGGCCAGAATACCTTGTGGTGGTGGTGGTGGTTGTGGTGGTCGTGCTGGTCGTGCTGGTGGAGACAGGTTCTGGGTCCCTGCTGGCCTCCGCAGTGGGACGGCCCCCCGGGCTGGTGAAGTAGTTGAAGTCGCCGCCGGCACCGGAAGTGCCGCGTGACGTCACCTGGACTCCAGTGTCCGGTCCGGACGCAGGAGCCGTACCGGGCAGACCGCTGGCCGAGGGCCGCACCAGCTCTGGTGAGCCCTGCGGACACCACAACACTTTGCTCGCCTCGTTCTAGGTACCTAACTTGAGACAATAACATATGGGAATTAGATCTTCTCTTGATATCAACTGCCCCAGTCATACATTGATTGATAGATAGTCACATTTCACACCTGGGCTCCAGCCGCATATTTGACACAGTCAGCTGATTTCGGCGATGTGTCATTTTTAAACACATATGCATATATTTACTATTAAAAACAGTCTTGATCACGATTTATTTATTAAGGTGACCGGTTTCGACCACTGCTGTGGTCATCTTCAGACCATTGAGAGGAACCTCTTTCAGTTGTTGAATCACAACTCAATGGTCTGAAGATGGCCACAGCAGTGGTCGAAACCGGTCACCTTAATAAATAAATCGTGATCAAGACTGTTTTCAATAGTAAATATTCGTAACACATCGATCATTGCCACTCCCATAATGCATATCTTCGTAGTTAACAAAATCATCCTACGTGAATTAGGGCTCGTACAGAGGCATATAGGCAGTCATTTTTCCCTCGTTCTGTTTGGGAGTGGAACAGGGAGAGAAGATGCTAGTTGTGGTACGAGGTACCCTCCGCCACGCACCGTATGGTGGATTGCGCAGTATGTATGTAGATGAATTAGCGTCCTCATGCTGAGTTATGTGGGCGATCTGTAAATATTCAACTTGTGGCAAGACAACCTCTCAGCGAAGATCGCATTTATAAAACCTTTATATATGATGACTGGTTTCGGTAAAACAGAGTTACCACCATCTGATCTCAGTAAAGGTTAATACAAGCGCCCAATAAAAGGTATATAGTCCATATCGTGATTAGCCGGATAGTTGCGTACAGTAAGTTTCGGCAAATGCATCCATCCCATCTTACAAGCCATCCTATGTGATTGCATACAATATACGTCTGTAATTCAAGTACAGGGTGATTTTGCTAAAAGGAGACGAAGTATAGGAAATGATGCCTGAGAGGATAAGGAGCAAAGAAAGCTCATACGGACATATTGCCAGAAATGAGGGAGATAAAAGATCTTAGACACTGCACGTGTCGACGTATGAAAGAACATATGAGGACGCAGCTGGCAGGTGGGAATGTTGTGTATGTTCACATGGTAATCTGAAATATGTAAAAGTACTTGGTTAATGTCCTTCAGTATTCGATGAATCCATCGATACTCGCTTTCTGCCGGCCGGTGTGGCCGAGCGGTTCTAGGCGCTTGTCTGGAACAGCGCGACCGCTACGGTCGCAGGTTCGAATCCTACCTCGGGCATGGATGTATGTAATGTCCTTAGGTTGGTTAGGTTTAAGTAGTTCTAAGTTCTAGGACTGATGGCCTCAGATGTTAAGTCCCATAGTGCTGGAGCCATTTGAACCATTTGAACTCGCTTTCTCAACTGAAACTACTGCTACTGTCTCCCGTAATTTCGACGGCGTGACTCGTTTATTGCTGTGGACCTCGAGGTAATCACAAAATTTTCAGTCATTATAATTCCTATGTCGTAAGTGACCTTTACCTAATCGTTTTGTATACAGGGTGAATCAGCTACCCCTACCGCTGTCGTTTTATGCAACACGCAACACACGGCCTTCGAAAACCACGCGCGAATATTCACATTGTCTCTCTCGCTAAGTGCAAACTAGTGGCCCTACAGAAAAATGAAGCGGACCTTTTCGTAGGAAATTTAATGTAGTTAAATTTTGTTTTGGTATACGTTTTTGCTGGAGACCGCTGTTTACGAGATATTCAAGAATAACATACGAAATTTACCTTCAAATGCACCTCAAACCCCTCACTCATCCCTCACCAGTCAGGATTTCTAGTATGTCGTTCCTGGCACTCCTTCCTACCACTGTACAAAAATTTGCTACTGGCCGAGCTATTCCTGATATTCGGCTTTTATGGTCTCTCTTGATTGGCGTTATTACACCAGCAACGTAGTCGGTTATTTTCTCAAAATTATTAATTTTAACGTGACCGTGAGAGTAACGAAAAAAAGACTACTTTTGTAAACGTTACGCTAAAACTAAATGCTTTGACAATTCAATCCAAATTAACCCTCTCAGAGGTAGTAGTTTCATTGGCGGAAGGCCTGACGAATGCAACGATGTAATTGTTCATTTAATGCTGCTAAAATGCACGAAATTGCTATGTAAAATTTACACTAACATAAATTTTACACTGAAGTTAATATCTTCTGGGTTATTAGGCCGCGTCATATTCCCTCTAAAATGATCGATGGGAGTCTCGTCTCTGACAGTGTTCTAGCAGTACTGGACACCGGAAGATCCCGAGGAAGATCCCAGCAGAGGGGTCGAAACGTCGATCATTTTAGAGGAAATACGACGTGGCCTAATAACGCTGAAGATTTTAACTTCAGTGACAACGGCTACGAAATCCTGCAGACTTATATATCAATTGCAGAATCTGTACGTGCTCGATGAAGCAGGTGGCGGAATAAGGCCAGTCAATGAAGACCAAAATAGCTCTAATGTTTGAAATGATTTGTGGAGCCGCAAATTTTTGTGCAATGGTTGCAGGGAGCGCCATGAACAACGCACTGTAAAAGAAATCCTTACCGGTGGGGACTGTGTTTGGGAGTGAGGGTGCATTTTGAAGGTAACTTTTGTACGGTTTTCTTGAATAACTCGAAAACTACGGCTTGCACGTATCACAGTACAAAATTTAGCTCCATTACATTTTCTACAAAAACGTCCTGCTCCTTTCCTGTAGGACTAACAGTTTGTGTGTAGCGAAGTGAAAATATGATGTTCTCACACGTGGTTTTTGAAGGCCGCATATAAGATTGTGGGGTAGATAATGCGACATCGCTAGGGCAGATGAATCACAGTGTATACTGAGAAGCCGTAATTACGGTAACCCCCTACACGTTCTGGTTCCACCAACTTATTCCCTCTTCCCTGTTCCACTCGCGAATCGCACGTGGGAAGAATGACTGTCGGTAAGCACTCTATCGGTTATAATTTCTCGAACTTGTCATTTCGAAGGCGTATTTGGGAGGACGTAATATGTAATATATTGTCCAACTCTCCCTGCAAGGTATTCTCTCGAAATTTCAGCAGTAAACCTCTCCGTGATGCACAATGCCGCTCCTCTAGCGTCTTCTTTGAGCGTCTCTGCAGCGCTCTCGAATCGACTAAACGCTTCCGTGACGAAACGCGCCGCTCTTCTTAGGATCTTCTCTATCTCTTCTTTCAGTCCTACGTGGAAAGTGGTCCAGACTGATCAACACTACCCAAGAATTGGTCGAAAAAGCTCCTTGTAAGCCCCTTACTTCGTGGATAAGTCACATTTCCTCCCCATGTTGCCGACAGAGAATGCGCTCGAGCAGGTACTAGCAGGCCAAGGTGGAAAAGTAGAAACTAAAAGCAATACAGAAAGAGAAAACAGGGTCTTATAGAACGGAAATGCCGCGTTCTGCAAAAAAGGAAACTGTCCGTAGCTCCTTAGCAAACCGATCCTTCGAAAAATACATATATAAATAAATAAAAATAAAACAGTCGCATTTTCTCGGTGTGCGGATATATTTTTAATGATGACTGGATACAGTTAGGTGGATGTGAAGAGTGGTGGCATGAAGACCTTAAGTGTTATGGAGGTGTATGTGACCACTGGTGGAAGAATTTCATGTGTGAAAGCTTGTCTGATTGAATCATAAATTGCTGACACTGATGACAAATCGCTGGAAACAGGGTATATCGTAAAATATCTAGGAGTAAATATCCAGACTGACTTCAAGTGAAATGATCTCGTAAAACAAATAGCAGGAAAAGCAGATGCAGGTTGAGATTGTATGGGAAGGATCTTAAGGAAATTTGACTCATCGACGGAAGAAGTGGCTTACAAAGCGTTTGTTCGATTATTGAGTATTATGTTGGGCCTGTGCTGAAGATTAGATGGGTAGATCACATAACTAATGACGAGATATTGAATAGAATTGGGGAGAAGCGGAGTTTGTGGCACAACTTGAGCTAGAAGAAGGGATCGGTTGGTAGGACATGTTCTGAGGCATCAAGGGATCACCAATTTAGTACTGGAGGGCAGCGTGGAGGGTATAAAAATCGTAGAGGGAGACCGAGAGATGAATACACTAAGCAGATTCAGAAGGACGTAGGCTGCAGTAGGTACTGGGAGATGAAGAAGCTTGCACGGGATAGAGTAGCATGGAGAGCTGCATCAAACCGGTCTGAGGAGTGAAGACCACAACAATAACAACATATGAGGCCTAACCAGATAGGCCTGATACAAGAGGTAGAGAACATCCAACGAAGAGCGGCGCATTTCGTCACGGGAGTGTTCAGTCAGAGCGAGAGCGTTACAGAGATGATCAACGAACTCCAGTGGCAGGAGGTACGAAATTTCGAGGGTAGTTTCCGAGAAGAGTCGGAATACATAATAATTTCCACTCCCTCCCCTCCACACACATACATCTCGGCAAATTACCACGACGAGGAAATGCGAGAAATTAGAGCTAATACACTACTGGCCATTAAAATTGCTACACCACGAAGATGACGTGCTACAAACGCGAAATTTAACCGACTGGAAGAAGATGCTGTGATATGCAAATGATTAGCTTTTCAGAGCATTCGCACAAGGTTGGCGCCTGCGGCGACACCTACAACGTGCTGACTGGAGGAAAGTTTACAACCGATTTCTCATACACAAACAGCAGTTGATCGGTTTTGCCTGGTGAAACGTAGTTGTGATGCCTCGTGTAAGGAGCAGAAATGCGTACCATCACGTTTCCGACTTTGATAAAGGTCGGACTGTAGCCTACCGCGATTGTGGTTTATCGTATCGCGACATTGCTGCTCGCGTTAGTCGAGATCCAATGACTGTTTGCAGACTATGGAATCGGTGGGTTCAGGCGGCTAATACGGAACGCCGTGCTGGATCCCACCGGCCTCGTATCACTAGCAGTCGAGATGACAGGCATCTTATCCGCATGGCTGTAGCGGATCGTGCAGCCACGCCTCGATCCCTGAGTCAACAGATGAGGACATTTGCAAGACAACAACCATCTGCAGCAACAGTTCGACGACGTTTGCAGCAGCATGCACTATCAGCTCGGAGACCGTGCCTGCGGTTACTCTTGACGCTGCATCACATACAGGAGTGCGTGCAATGGTGTAGTCAACGACGAACCTGGGTGCACGTAATTTTTTCGGATGAATCCTGGTTCTCTTTACAGCATAATGATGGTCGCATCCGTGTTTGGCGACATCGCGGTGAACGCACTTTGCAAGCGTGTATGCCGGCCGGAGTGGCCGTGCGGTTCTAGGCGCTACAGTCTGGAGCCGCGTGATCGCTACGGTCGCAGGTTCGAATCCTGCCTCGGGCATGGATGTGTGTGATGTCCTTAGGTTAGGTTTAAGTAGTTCTAAGTTCTAGGGGACTGATGACCACAGCAGTTAAGTCCCATAGTGCTCAGAGCCATTTGAACCATTTTTTTTTGAAACGCGTATTCGTCATTGCCATAGTGGCGTATCACCTGGCGTGATGGTATGGGGTGCCATTGGTTACCTCTTGTTCGCATTGACGGCACTTTGAATAGTGGACGTTACATTTAAGATGTGTTACGATCCGTGGCTCTACCCTTCATTCGATCCCTGCGAAACCCTACATTTCAGCAGGATAATGCACGACAGCATGTTGCAGGTCCTGTAGTGGCCTTTCTGGATACATAAAATGTTTGACTGCTGCCCTGGCCAGCACGTTCTCCACATCTCTCAACAACTGAAAACGTCTTGTCAATGGTGGCCGAGCAACTGGTTCGTCACAATACGCCAGTCACTACTCTTGATGAACTGTGGTATCGTTTTGAAGCTGCATGGGCAGCTGTACTTGTACACGCATCCAAGCTCTGTTTGACTCAATGCCCAGGCGTATCAAGGCCGTTATTACGGCCAGAGGTGGTTGTTCTGGGTACTGATTTCTCAGGATCTATGCACCCAAATTTGTTGAAAATCTAATATGTCAGTTCTAGTATAATATGTTTGTGCAATGAATACCCGTTTATCATCTGCATTTCTTCTTGGTGTAGCAATTTTAATGGCCAGTAGTGTACATACTCTTCCCTCCTCCCCCTTCCCTCCCCGATTTGTAAATCGCAAGTAAAGTTGACAAGGGTAGTTAATTTAGTGGTACCACATGTATCCTCCACCACATACCGTCAGGTGGCTTGTGGAATATTGATGGACATGATGTAGATGTAGACGAATGTCAACTTTTACCTGTTTATGCAGACAGCAGTCTGCAGATAATGATTTTGTAAGCTAGCTGTGATTTCGTACGTCTCAAGAGTAAATATGCGTTTATTTTAATAATGATTAAAATGTAGAGGCTGAAATAACATTTTAACAGCATTATTCGTAAGTACATACGAGGTTTAAAACGACAACAGCTTGAAAACTATCAGTCGTACAGAAAACAGATATTAGTGGACAGGGCATGATCCAACTTTTTAACCCGTAATACAATTCCTCAGTATGGGCACCATTTCTACATGTGCATCCATGCGACACGTCAATACCGGAGTATGTTAGGTGCGAGCATTGCATTGAGTCAGGACGCTTGCAGCCCGCTGTGCAGACCTGTTTATCCGGTTGCCTATACGCAGGCGCGAACCAACTCGACGCGACGGTACGGAGCGGATGCCTTGTCTATATCCTCCGACATGCCTACTTTGAATCGAAATTTGCAGAGATTCTCCATCAGCTGGTACGTGTCATTGGGTCGTCTTTGTTCAATTGTCCTTTGAAACCCCACACGTGCTAATAAACAACAATTTATTTGTGAAATAGAATAAAATATTAAGTGCACATCCACATTTTAACCCTTATCTGCGTTTCTTACCCTAAAGTCTCTTAGTAGTACAGATCAGTGAAGAAGCTAATACTACCGCTATCCACGACATTGTTACGAAACGTGATACAAATCAATATCGCATTTAGTTTGTCACCTGAATCTACCTGACACCTAAAAATCTTAGCAGCTCAGGCATTTATAAAGTGACATGTAGTTCTTGCAACAAATACTACGTAGGCCAACACGGTATAAATTTTAAAACTGATTTTAAAGAGCAATTACTGCATCAGTTTGTAACAAACACAATAATTCAGCAACATCTAAAACTATCGGCAAAATAGAACACAGTGTTACAATAGATGACAGTCTTAAAGTACCGCACACTTTAGAGATGAGAAATATATTGCTAGAAATGGAAGTAACCACTCTTGGCCAAAAGTGTAAACGTAAAAAGAGGAACGAAAGCACAGGTTTCAAGAATTCATTGCTTTTCGTAAACTTTAATTCGGTACTGTTAAAGTAGAAATTCCATTGTAAGCAATAGTACGTATGAATCTGTATGTCCAATAGCTATATCGTTGTAATTTTGTTTTTATTTATGGCCATAGTAGGTGTTCTACACTAATTAATACTATTTTTTTTAATATTAACTGCACAGTAGTTTAAAAGAGTTTTACACCAGGTTGTTACACCACATGAACATAAAATTATCACCAAAGACATAGACATGGAAATCAGGAAGATCAGCAACGAAAAACTTCTTACTGTACTAACTGGGTCCCAGTTTTGATATCAAGTTTATCGCAAATTTCAGTTTTGCTGCGCCTCACTACTTTCGACTTTCTCTGGTTTACTCCCAGTCCGTATCCTGTAGTCCTAAGACAGTTCGTTTACTTCAACAGGTCTCGTAAGTCGTTTTCACTTCCACTGAGCGCAGTACGTAATTAATAATCGTTGACACTTTTAATCCAGTTTCTCAACGTTTCTCTTTCCAGAATATTTACCTCCACTCTTTCTTACATTACGAGATTCAGGAGTCCTTGATATCTCAGAAGGTATCATGTCAATGCATCTCTTCTTTTACTCAGATTGTACCATAAATTACTTTTCTCGCCAATTCTATTCAGAACCTCATGTTTAGGTACTGCAGTACATTTCAAACGCTTCTATTCTCTTCCTGTGTGAACTGTATATCGTCCACATTACACTTCCGTGCGAGTTTAGATTCCAGACAAATACTTTCAGAAAAGATATGCTAAAACTTAAATTTATATTCGATGTTAAAAAATTTGTTTAGTTTAGAAATGCTGTACTTGCAATCAGCAGTCTTCATTTTATGTGCTTATACTTTGTGCCTCATCAGTTACTTTGCTTAGCAAATAGAAAACTCATCTACCACCTTGAGTGTCGCATTTTCTAATTCAGTTGCCTCAACTTCGCCTGTCTGAACTCAATTATAATCCGTTGCCCAAGTTAGTTTTATAGATTAAATAACTTTAGGGATAAGCTCTAAAATTATCTCACTTCCCTCTCAGCTACTGCATCGTTTCCATGACCTTCGACTTTTATAAATGCAGCCTGGTTTCTGTACAAATTGTCTGCAATCTTTCGCTCTCTTTTAAAGAGTGTATTCCATGCAACATTATGAAAAGTTCCTTCTAAATCTACAAATTCTATAATGTTATGTGCGCCTCTCTTCTAGCAGTCCTGTAACTCGTAGATTCAGTATTGCCTTTGTCGGAACCCAAACTGATCGTCCCTGAAGCCAGCTTCCACTAGCTTTTCCTTACTTCTACAAATAAGTCGTGTCAGTATTTTAAAACCATGTCTTATAGAACTGATAATCAGCACCTGTCGCATTTGTGGTGCAAATAATTGCCATCTCCTTGATGTCTGATGTCGACTCCAGGCGCCTTATTTCAACTTAAATCTTTGGATCCTCTGTTTTTGCTTATTTCATCTTCACTTTCTGTAACATTGACTTCATTTAACCCTATCTAGCCCTTCAGCATACTCTTTGAACCTTCCAGTTCTCTGTTCTTCGCTATGTACTGGCTAACGATTTTCTCAAACGGTCTCTTTAATTTTTCTACAGGCAGGATCTATCTTTCCACAGGTTATGCTTGCTTTTGCAGCCTTGTATTTGTCCTGCAACCATTCCAGCTCATCGGTTTTTCAGTACCACTCAATCTCATTTTTAAACTTTTTTACTCACTTTTGCCTGGTTCATTTGTTGAACTTTTATATTTTATCTTTCGTCAGTTAAATTCAATATCTCACTGCTTATCTGAGTATTTCTGCTGGGCCCTGTCGTTTTGCTCTTTCATGCTGCGTTCATTCTTTCATCTCTCAAATCTACCCATTTATCTGATGTATTCCTGTTTCAATGAATCGTTGCCTAAGGGTTAATTTCTAGCTTTCAGCAATCTCTGGTTCTTTCAGTTTACCCAGGTCTCTCCTATATCACTTTCTGTAAATCAAGACTGATTGCTGTCATCACAGTTCTTACCCATTCTTCACTATTAGCTCGGTAGGTGTTCCTAACTAGGCTGTTTAATAGTGTAACTTGTAATATACCTAATGTACAAAGACTTAATGAAAACTTTGATTCCTGACATCGTGTAGTACAATACCTCACTTTAAAATGATTGGTGTTCTGGTGATTTGTGAATTTCATAAAAGTAACACTGAATTGGAGACTAATTAGCAGACACTATTACAAAGTAAAACAAACAACAATGTATTTTAACAAACTGTGGCATTCATTGTAGTAATGGGAAAGACTTGAATTAGTGAAAATGGTAGGAATAAAATAAATGGTATTAATCACCAACTGTAATTATTAAAATAATTGGACTTTAACGAATGTAGTTTACTCATTCAAGAAGTTATTCTGTCGCTTGCAAATGAAGGCACATATTTTAAAACGTAAATTTAGGATGAAAGCTGTAAAGAACATTCCGTCTTAATGACTTTATTAATTAAACTCGTATTGTTGTAACTAGATATACGCCTAATTATTAAATTCTAGGCATCTGTTACAAATCCTGTCAATGGAAACCTGTTTCGTTTCACCCTCTTAACTTCAATTATTGTTAGGAATGTGAGTCGTTGTGTAATTTAGCGTGTATGAATTAATTTTGTGAAGTTCATTATTGTACTCATACTTAGATGGAATTTTCACATTTAAAAACATTTTTACATTATAAATTTCACATATTATTCAATTTTGTAATTTTAGACGTATCATTCTGCGTAATCAGAACATCTTAGCTTTGGAACTTTTAATTGTAAATGTGATTAAAAATATATTGTCATTATTAAGTAATAATGGTCCAAGTGACTATCCATTATTTAGAATATATAAATAGGGAAGCAGCGAGGCTGCTGGGACGGGCATTTTGAGCTGATATCTCGAAGTGTAACCTGTGTTAGTGTGGTGTGTGTACTGTAAGACCTTCGGTACACACACCATCAGATTATTTGACTTGTCGCTCTAACGAAGTAGGCGAGTGTCAGCAATATGTCTCGTGGTCTTATCGTGGCGTGTTTATCTTCTGCCGTTAGGTCAGACGATAGAAATGCCATTTGCACGCTTAGAGTAGCAGATTGACGGTGACCAACTTTAAACAGAACATGATTAATTTTCACACACATTTATTGAAATAATAAAAATCATGAACCTTACTTAACTTGATTCTGGATGCTATTAACAATTGACAATCTGAAGTTCCTTTGGTCTTGGTACGTTAATCTTATTCTCAAATATCTCTGATACTTGACAAAAGTGCCTATACATTTATCTTCATGGCTATGTAGAGGAATATGATAATCTTATTAGGCGCTGACTGAAACTTGACTATAGACTGGTACAGACTAATGCAGACTAATGCAGAGTAATGGAGACTAATGCAGAGTGACTAATCGGAGGTCTGTACTCTCGTTATAATACCTCGAGTGTTAAGGTATCACTGCGCGAGTGTGATCCATGAGGAGAAAAGGTTCTATGTTAGCAGCGATCTCATTGGCTGCATTACATATTAATAAGCGGATCGGCGGAAGCAGAATTTGGTCCGTCTCTAAGATAGCGCCATCTTGTAGTGCGGAGATGGACGAGCACTGCGCCTGCGCTGTTGTGCTTAGCGGGGCGCGCTCTAGTGGGAAAGTTGTGTACGCTCTGACTACGCGGAACTATGTACACAACAGTTACTTACTTGAATATTAATTCACTAAGATTTAAAGTTGTGAAAAAGTATATTTCTTGATTTGTGAACCAGTCAGTTGTTTAGGAAGACATACTGTACAACTCGGCCTCTTTGCAAGGTGTCTTGATGGATTTGGTCAGCTGTTACAAACGGAAGAATAAATGTTTAAAAACTGGAGCCGCTTTCACTGTGAACCACACACTTCGTGGAGATCCAGGTAATCTACGAATATTTCAGTTACGTGGAGAAAAATTTCGTTTTAACCTTCTACTTATGATTCTAGATAACATCAGGTGACATGCACTTTTGATAAGTCAGCTCATCTGTCTTCGAAGTTTTGAGGATTACCTTACCGACGAGTAGATAATAATGAAGAAGTGTTAAAAACTGTTATGTGAGGAGCGAGTGGCCCATTGGATAAGAGCGCGGCGACGTTTCGGCCCACCTGCTTCCGCTCCTCCTCAGCGAGCTGTTCCTGCGCCTCTTCTTCCAGCTTGGTGAGCGCCTGCAGCAGCGCCTTGCGCAGCCCCGGGTCTATGTTGAGTGGGGGTAGCGGACCCAGGTCTGCGCCGGCCGTCGGAGATCCTGGCGCGGTCGCCACTGCTGCCGCCGCCTTCTCGTCGACCTCGCCTGCCCCGTCGGCCGTCGTCGGCTCGTCGGGACCCGACGAGGAGGGTAGGCCGGGTGGCGGTGCGTCAGCTGTGAGGCAGGCGCCCAGCGCTGCCACAGCCAGCACGCTTATACACTGTGGACAAAATCGTCTCATCAGTCTCTACGTCTCCCTATCGTCGACCTCAGCATCCTCGTCGGCCGTCGTCGGCTCGTCGGATACCGACGAGGAGGATAGAGCAGGTGGTAGGTAGAATGTCAGCTATGAGGTAGGCGCCTGTCACTTCCAGGGCCAGCACTAATACACTGCAAACAAAACCGTCTGCATCTCCTTTGAAGCATACGACACAAAGTGAATTGACTGAGTGAGCACCATGGTGAAGGGGAATGTGGGCATAGCTGTAACTTTCGGTGGAGTAGAAATATCGAACCTGTGGATAGCAACCATCTGCTTTGACAGTGGACATAAAGTACGTATCGAAATCCAGTACAGGGTGTCCCAAAAGTAACGAATCATTCCAGAATGAGATTTTCACTCTGCAGCAGAGTGTGCGCTGATATGAAACTTCCTGGTAGATTAAAACTGTGTAGCTCAGATGGTAGAGCACTTGCGCGCAAAACGCAAAGGTCCCGAGTTCGAGTCTCGGTCCGGCACACAGTTTTAATCTGCCAGGAACTTTCATAATCAATTCTTGTTTTATAGGTCTCTGAAATGATCCATACAGAAGAAACAACAGCTGTTGGTTCCCGATTACTGGAAATGCGTGAGCTCTACTATCAACGATACGGAATATACTAACCAACAAGGACCAGTATCATCCTTCAATTCAGATGAAGAGGAACTGTGATCAGTGAGGAACTTACAAGGCGACCATCAACATGGTACGACGCAGTCTGGAGCATTGAAGAGGCCACTGAAAGGAGCCTAAGTGCTTCTGTTTGTCAGCTGAACATTCCACGATGCACTGAGTGGCTTACTCTCAGTTTTGCGCTGAAAAAGACTGGGCATGGCATTCATGTGATGCATCACCTAGAGGAAGAAGATAATTCCACTCATATGGAAATGTGTCCTAATATTTTGGAGGCTGTGGAAATTGAAAACGTATTAGGTAACTCTCTCTGCACAGACAAGGCCACGTTTCACATTTATGGTTTTGTGGACCGTAAAAACTGCCGGAAATTGGGCGCCAACAGTCCTCGTGAGGGAACAAAAATGGAAGGGAAACACCCCAAAACTGACTGTAGGAATATGGATGAACAAGACTAAGATTTGTGCATCATCCTTTTTTTTTTTTTTTTGCAGAGCAAACGATAACAGGTACAAGTTACCTTGACATGTTGCAGCAATCTGAGTTCAATGAAATTCTGAATTCTGTTGTGAACCACTCCTCCTCATTTTGCTCTCATTATTCGAAATAAGACAAGGACTTAAGCAAGGAAGTATTCTATCCCCTGCAGTTTTTAATGTTGTGATGGAGGGAATGAATAGAGCAGTTAAAGATATAGTAAAAGAAAAAGTCAAAAAGATGATTTTTGCAGATGATATGGTGATATGGGGTGATAAAGAGGTAGATGTACAGTTACAGCTTGATGCATGGAAGGAAATAATGAAAAGGTATGGATTAAAAATAAATAAAGATGAGAGTGAAGTAATGGTATTTGGAAGAGAGAAAGGGATCAACGGAAATATTACTTTGAATGGAGAACCCCTCAAAGTGGTAGAAAGTTTCACTTATTTAGGGAGTGAAATATCTAGGGATGGAAAATAACTAGCGAAATTAATAGGAGGTTACAGAAGGGAGGCAATTTCTGCGAAACAATAAAACACCTGATTTGGAATAAGAAAGTTTCAGAAAAAGCAAAACTCCTTATGTATAAGAATTATTACTTCCCTGTTGTCACCTATGGTGGAGAAACATGGACTATGACAGAAAGGTACTGGAGCAGACTGCAAGCAGGGGAAATGAAATTTCTCACAGCAGTTAAGGGAAAAACAAGAATGGACAGAGTTAGGAATGTAGAGATTATAAAGGACCTTAAACAAGAAAGCATGAGAGAAGAAATTGAAAAAAAAAAAGAGATTAAGATGGTATGGGCATGCTAAGAGGCTGCGTGGGCAGAGACTCCTCAAAATTATGGAAGAACTAAAGATGGATGGGGAAAGACGTAGACGGCGCCCAAGAACACGGTGGAAAATGGGAGTGAGAATATCTGTGGAAAGGAGAGGTGTGACCTGGCAGCAAGTGGAGGAAGAAAAGTGGTGGGAGGACCGAGCCACGCGGAGGGGACTCGTCAGCACCCAGACCCACCAGTAGCTGGAGCGCGATTTGGATATAGATTCGATATTACCTCAACGGCAAGCAGACAATATGGCGCAGTGGAAAGATGCTTTCGAGAGAACTTCAGTGACGTAACACATATGGCACTTGATCAAATAGTATGAAGATAACAGCGCCGCAAACCGAAGTCCTGCTGTCAGGAGAAGAGGTTTCCACAATCATGTGCTCAGTTATACCAAATGTAAGCGAACATGTGACTCAGGTGTGGTTCTTGTCTTTACCTGTATGCTTGATGTCTTTCAGCCTGTCTTCTGCTGTTATAGCTCGAAAAGCTATTGAGACACTCTCAATGTATACGACAGTCGAAAAAGTGAATATCGTTTATGCAGAATGTCGCCAAAGTACTAGAACACCGGCGCCGTTGTAAGCTGGAGGGCATCCAGATCGTGTCATACACCCGCGGTCTTTCTTCCGAACATTATAAAAAGAGTTGTAGAAGTAGCAAGTGTGGAGAATATAACGTGCCAAGGAAAAAGAAGAGCAACTGGGGAAAGGAGTGAAACTACCATTTTAGTAACAGTAACACACAGCGTAAATGTCAGTAACAGTCATCTCAGAACTACAAGAGGGACCAACCAAATGAGTGTTCTGAGAACAACACATCCATCGCACCTCATCCTCATGACATTTCGCTGCATCTAACGCTCAATGCCAAAGCTTGGTTAAGTTCTCCGAATGTTATCTACGAAAAGTACAAAGCTATGCGGCACATCTACGTAAAATTTTGTTTAAGAAAGGAACATCGGTTACAAACCGTAGGCAAATCAATATTCGCAATGTGCAATAATCGTCCGCTGAAAATCCACGCTGAGTCAAAGAAGTGGACAAACACAACGCCATTGGTCTATCAACGTTGGGTGCGTGTTTTCCAAGACCCGCATCATCGGGCCCTGTTTAACTGATGGGACTCTAAATACACTCAGTTCCTAAGAGTTCCTAAGATACGTTGCCGCCGCAGTCATGACGCACAAGGTAATCAATGTGGTACCAACATGACGGATACCTCTCCCATTCCGAACATACAGGGTGAAGAAAAATTCGCGCAGTCGTACATCGCAGCGCGATTCCTCGCATACCAGCAATACAAAAAAATGTCTCACAAAATTTCGTCCTGCGCATAATTCCGGCCGTAAATGGACATTAAGGATAGGCAGTCTGTCAGCACTCTAATCACATGTACGGTAGCTACAGGTACAAGCAGTTCTGTGGAGGTGGTGCAGTAGATGGCGTTTTGCGTCAGCATGCAGGAGGTCAAGGGTTCAATTCTCGGTCAAAACGTATTTGTTTTTATTTGCTAAATGTGATCTGCGTGGTACGGTATCTGGTGTCTTAAACGTCATACAGCGATTACAGTGGGTCAGTTCCTTACCACTAACATAAAAATGGATGTAAAATCGTATTCACTGGCCAACTTTTAAAGAAGCCTTCTGCACGTCGTGTAGGCGAATTGTTTCACACCACTACATCTGCGTTCTAGGCGCTCAGTCCGGAGCCGCGCGACCGCTACGGTCGCAGGTTCGAATCCTGCCTCGAGCATGGATGTGTGTGATGTCCCTAGGCTAGTTAGGTTTAAGTAGTTCTAAGTTCTAGGGGACTGATGACCATAGATGTTAAGTCCCATAGTGCGCAGAGCCATTTGAACTACATCTGCTAGATTCCAAACCTGTTTTCTGTGTACCGTCCCCCAATCATCCTATTGATTACTACGAACTATTAGTCTTTTGCACGTTCAGGTCCATTATATTTCGTCATGGTCTTATGCCCCTCCCCCCCCCCACCCCCACCCCCTTGAACCATGGACCTTGCCGTTGGTGGGGAGGCTTGCGTGCCTCAGCGATACAGATGGCCGTACCGTAGGTGCAACCACAACGGAGGGGTATCTGTTGAGAGGCCAGACAAACGTGTGGTTCCTGAAGAGGGGCAGCAGCCTTTTCATTCGTTGCAAGGGCAGCACTCTGGATGATTGACTGATCTGGCCTTGTAACAATAACCAGAACGGCCTTGCTGTGCTGGTACTGTGAACGGCTGAAAGCAAGGGGAAACTACAACCGTAATTCTTCCCGATGGCATGCAGCTTTACTGTATGGATAAATGATGATGGTGTCCTCTTGGGTAAAATATTCCGGAGGTAAAATAGTCCCCCATTCGGATCTCCGGGCGGGGGCTACTCAAGAGGACGTCGTTATCAGGAGAAAGAAAACTGGCGTTCTACGGATCGGAGCGTGGAATGTCAGATCCCTTAATCGGGCAGATAGGTTAGAAAATTGAAAAAGGGAAATGGTTCAAAAAAGATGGCTCTGAGCACTATGCGACTTAACTTCTGAGGTCATCAGTCCCCTAGAACTTAGAACTAATTAAACCTAACTAACCTAAGGACATCACACACATCCACGCCCGAGGCGGGATTCGAACCTGCGACCGTAGCGGTCACGCGGTTCCAGACTGTAGCGCCTAGAATCGCACGGCCACACCGGCCGGCAGGGAAATGGATAGGTTAAACTTAATATAATGGGAATTAGTGACACTAAGAAGATTCAGAAGGATGTAGGTTGCAGCAAGTACTGGGAGATGAAGGAGCTTGCGCAGGATAGAGTAGCATGGAGAGCTGGATCAAACCAGTCTCAAGACTGAAGGCCACAACAACAAAAACAACAACAACATGGTCTAAAGTCACAAGTAGGGCTAACAATGTGCTTTGCGAATAATTTGCAAACATGTACTATGTAAATTTCGAATACATGTAGCTCAACAAACGGTGTACACTATAGTATTGTATTGCAGACAGAAATCGGCAAATAAAAACAAGAATCGAACCCTTGACGTCCTGCATGCTAACGTAAAACGCTATCCACTACGCCAATGCACAGCACTACGAACATAAGGTGGCACAGGTAGTTACCGTACGTATGATTACGATTTTGCCAGACTGCCAGTCTTTAACATCCATTTACTGCCCGAAATACGGACAGGACTAAATTTTGTGCCGGCCAGTGTGGCCGAGCGGTTCTAGCAGTCGGGAACCGCGCGACCGCTATGGTCGGTGGTTCTAATCCTGCCTCGGGGATGGATGTGTGTGATGTTCTTAGTTAGGTTTAAGTAGTTCTAAGTACTAGAGGACTGATGACCTCAGATGTTAAGTCCCATAGTGCTCAGAGCTATTTGAACCATTTTTTTTTGGACTAAATTTTGTGAGAGACGTTTATGTATTGCCAGTATATGAGGAATCGCGTTCCGAAGTCCGAGTGCTCGAATTTTTCTTCACGTTGTATAATGATACGCTCTCTCAAGAGAACATTTCGAGATCATTGGAACAGCCGTTCAGGAAACGCAAAAGGGTCTACACGGCCACCAAACTTAACACCCGCGAAAATTAACACGTCTATTATGAAACACCGGCAACTCACAAAGGCGTGAAATATCTGTAGCACACACTTCGTACGCTGCGACCGCAATATATAAACTTTAATCGTTCCAACATCGCGGGGTCCAAGTGTGTGCTTCATTTCGTACCATACGGACCGCGCCCTCAGCAAAACAAGTGTAGCTTACAAATACCTTATAACACGGGCTGTGCTACGTTATCTCCAGATGGCATTCAACGTACAGTATTGTTTCTCCAGGACCACTTTATGGCGTGTAGCAACATTTTCAGAACTTGGTATGATAATCGTGATAATAATCATTGGAAACGTTAACTAACTGACTTCTTTGCTCGCTTTTCGTGTAATAGGGCAGACTTTGGTGCAATCTCTTCTCCTGGCAGCGGAACAGTGGTTTGCTACGCTGTTATCTTGATACTATTTGATCAAGTCCCATACATGTTATGTCGCTGAAGTTCTCTGAGAAGTTTCTTTCAAATGCTACAGATAAAATAAACTGTTCCATTAGAAAAAAAAAGGAAAGTTATCTTCGTAATTTGGCGACTGTAAACGATAAAAATCATTTACGAACGACAGGAACGCAACATTATCCGCTATAACTTTGCTCAAAACCGCACCTCGATATACACTAAGGGATCAAAAGTATCCGGACACCCACAAAAACATATGTTTTTCGTATTAGGTGCATTGTGCTGCCACCTACTGCCAGATACTCCGTATCAGCGACCTCAGTAGTCATTAGACATCGTGAGAGAGCAGAATGGGGCTCTCCGCGGAACTCACGGACTTCGAACGTGGTCAGGCGATTGGGTGTCACTTGTGTCATACGTCTGCACACGAGATTTCCAGCTCCTACACACCCCTAGGTCCACTGTTTCCCATGTGATAGTGAAGTGGAAACGTGAAGGGGCACGTACAGCACAAAAGCGGACAGGCCGACCTCGTCTTTTGACTGACAGAGACCGCCGACAGTTGAAGAGGGTCGTAATGTGTAATAGGCAGACATCTATCCAGACCGTCACAGAAATTCCAAACTGCATCACGATCCACTGCAAGTGCTACGACAGTTAGGCGGGAGGTGAGAAAACTTGGATTTCAAGGTCGAGCGGCTGCCCATAAGCCACACATTACGCCGGTAAATGCCAAACTACGCCTCGCTTCGTGTAAGGAGCGTAAACATTGGACGATTGAACACTGGAAAAACGTTGTGTGGAGTGACGAATCACGGTACACAATGTGGCTATGCGATGGCAGCATGTGGGTATGGCGAATGCCCGGCGAACGTCATCTGCCAGCGTGTTTACTGGCGACAGTAAAATTCGGAGGTGGTGGTGTTATGGTGTTGCCGCGTTTTTCGTGGAGGGGTCTTGCACCCCTTGTTGTTTTGCGTGGCACTATCCCAGCACAGGCCTACATTGATGTTTTAAGCACCTTCTTGCTTCCCACTGAAGAGCAATTCGTGGATGGCGGCTGCATCTTTCAACACGATCGAACACCTGTTCATAATGCATTGGTTACACGACAGTAACGTCCCTGTAATGGACTGGCCTGCACAGAGTCCTGACCTGAATGCTATAGCACACCTTTGGGATGTTTCGGAACGTAGACTTCGTGCAAGGCCTCACCGATCGACATCGATACCTCTCCTCAGTGCAGCACTCCGTGAAGAATGGGCTGCCATTCCCCAAGAAACCTTCCAGAACTTGACTAAACATATGCCTGCGAGAGTGGAAGCTGTCATCCAGGCTAGGGTGGGCCAACACCATTTTTAATTCCAGCCACGAACTTGTAAGTCATTTTCAACCACTTGTCCGGATGCTATTGATCACATAGTTTATTTATTCATTCTCGTCTTAGTTTCGTCACCTCGAATACCCTCCTTACAGCGTGACGTAGCTACAACGTCACCAAGAGGGATTCCAACTCGCCGTGGGCAGCATCAGAGTGTTTCGGTTCATCAGTGTAAGTCACGCATGCAAGCTTCCTAACCCGAACGTATACCATGACGTCACACGTACGTCGTTGATTGGGTCGGTTGTATACTGTCGTCCATATTCTGAGTTTCTGTCTGTAGCGTTAGCGAGCCAGAGCAACATCGTTAAACAGTCGTATCTCTCTCTTACATCTGGTCCGGATAGTTGCTCCCCACAAACAGGTAGCCCCCACATCGGCCGGTAACATCAGCCCACATAGAAAGTGGAGTGATTAGCCGCTGGACTCACTGGCGGATGCCACACGCATCTCCTTACACCTCTGTATCAGCTCGTAAGGAACAGATGGGTTTCACTTTGTGCGTCGTAACTTTCTATCACTTTCTAACGTTTCAGATGTACTAACCTGCCCACTGGGCGGCTGGGAATCTAAAGCTTGTGCCACAGTGTCTCGTATCGTATGTTTTACTATATTTCGTAAAACCTGGATTTGTTTTTCCTCAAAAGCACGTAAAAAACGCGACGCATCTTTAGAGTGAACCATTGCTTATTTTTACACTACTGGCCATTACAACTGCTACAACCAGAAGAAATGCAGATGATAAACGGGTATTCATTGGACAAATATATTATACTGGAACTGACATGTGATTACATTTTCACGCAATTTCGGTGCATAGATCCTGAGAAATCAGTACCGAGAACAACCACCTCTGGCCGTAATAATGGGCTTCATACGTCTGTGCATTGAGTCAAACAGAGCTTGGATGGCGTGTACAGGTACAGCTGCCCATGCAACTTCAAAACGATACCACACAATTGACCAGAAGTATTCAATTCGTGAGAGATCTGGAGAATGTGCTGGCCAGGGCAGCAGTCGAACATTTTCTGTATCCAGAAAGGCCCGTTCAGGACCTCCAACATGCGGTCGTGCATTATCCTGCTGAAATGTAGGGTTTTGCAGGGTAGAGCCACGGGTCGTAACACATCTTAAATGTAACGTCCACTGTTCAAAGTGCCGTCAATGCGAACAAGAGGTGACCGAGACGTGTAACCAATGGCACCCCATACCATCACGCCAGGTGATACGCCAGTATGGTCATGAATACACACTTCCAATGTGGGTTCACCTGGATTCATCCGAAAAAATGACGTTTTGCCATTCGTGCACCCAGGTTCGTCTGAGTACCCCATCGCAGGCGGTCCTGTCTGTGATGCAGTGTCAAGGGTAACCACAGCCGTGGTCTCAGAGCTGATCGTCGATGCTGCCGCAAACGTCGTCGAACTGTTCGTGCAGATGGTTGTTGCCTTGCAAACGTCCCCGTCTGTTGACTCAGGGATCGAGACGTGGCTGCACGATCCGTCACAGCCATGCGGATAGGACGCCTGTCATCTCGACTGCTAGTGATACGAGGCCGTTGGGATCCAGCACGGCGTTCCGTATTACCCTCCTGAATCCACCGATTCCATATTCTGCTAACAGTCATCGGATGTCGACCAACGCGAGCAGCAATGTCGCGATACGATAAACCGCAATCGCGATAGGCTACAATCCGACCTTTATCAAAGTCGGAAACGTGATGGAACGCATTTCTCCTCCTTACACGAGGCAACACAACAACGTTTCACCAGGCAACGCCGGTCAACTGCTGTTTGTGTATGAGAAATTGGCTGGAAATTTTCCTCATGTCAGCACGTTGTAGGTGTCGCCACCGGTGCCAACCTTGTGTGAATGCTCTGAAAAGCTAATCATTTGCATATCACAGCGTCTTCTTCCTGTCGGTTAAATGTCGCGTCTATAGCACGTCATCTTCGTGGTGTAGCAATTTTAGTGGCCAGTAGTGTATTTATATCGTCTTCTTACTTTTACGTAGTTCCATGTGAAACGCTGAAGGTAGCAGTGGTAAACTACAGGGAGCGGAACGTTATATTTTCCAAACACGAACTATTTTCAACAAGATGATAATTTCTTTAATAATAATTTTCCTCTTTACAGGAGCACTTTGCACTCCAGTGTATAAGGCAATGCTTAGCCTGTAACTTCTCTTAGAGAATAGTTTACGGAAAGGTAAACCTTAGCTTATAGCATTCGTGGATTTAGAGAAAGCTTAGCCTGCCCGGCTAGCCGTGCGGTCTAACGCACTGCTTTCTGGGTGGGAAGGAGCGCCGGTCCCCGGCACGAATCCGCCCGGCGGATTAGTGTCGAGGTCCGGTATGCCGGACAGCCTGTGAATGGTTTTTAGTCGGTTTTCCATGTGCCTCGCCGAATGCGGTCTGGTTCCCCCTATTGCGCCTCACACTATGTCGGTGATTATTGCGCAAACACTGTCTCCACGTACGCGTACACCGTAATTACTCTATCACGAAAAAATTGAGGTTACACTCGCCTGGAATTAGATGTTCCCGGGGTGGGGTGGGGGTTGCGGGGGGGGCGGAAGTTCCTAACCGCACAATGACCCTGGGTTCGGTGTGGGGCGGCGGTGGGGTGGGCGGACTGCTGTGGCCTGTTGTGGGGTTGTGAACCAGTGCGGGCAACGGCGGGACGAAGCCTCTCCGTCGTTTCTAGGTCTCTAGTTCATAGAGAAAGCTTTTAACAATGTTGATTGGAATACTCTCTTTAAAATGCAGGAGGTATGAGGGGTAAAGTATATGGCGCGAAAGGCTATTTACAACTTGGACATTAACCAGACGGTAGTTGTAAGAGTCGAGGGGCATTAAAGGGAAGTAGTGGTTCAGAAGCGAATGAGTGTAGCCGGGCTCCGATGTTATTCAATCTGTACATTGAGCAAGCAGTGAAGAAATCAATAAGAAATTGAAAAACGGAGTTAACGTTCAGGCAGAGGAAATTGGGACGTTTAGGTTTTCCGATGATAGTGTGATTTCGTCAGAGGCAGTGAAGGACTTACTATGCACAGTGATTTGGAAAGGAAATGTAACATGAACATAAACAAATCTAAAACAATGGTAATGAAATACAGTCGAATTAAATCAGGGTGCGTGAATAACACTAGGAAATGAGAGATCACGACTAGTAGATTAGTTTTTTATTTGGTCAGCAAAATATCTAACTATAGCAGAAGTAGAGGGATTATAAGCTGCAGACTGGTAATAACAAAGAAAACATTTGTAAAAACGAGAAATTCGTTAACATCGTATGTAGATGTAACAGTCAGAAAATTTTTCCTGAAGTTATTTGTCAGCAATGTAGCCTTGTATAGAAGTCGCACGTGGACGATAAACAGTTCGGACTAGTATATAGTAGAAGCTTCTGAGATGAGTTACTACGGAAAAATGCCGAAGATTAAGTGTGCAGTGCGGATAACAGATGAGGGTGTACTGAACTGAATCGGGAAGAAAGAAATTTATGGGGTAAAATAAGTGAAAGAAGGAACGGGTTGATATAACGCGTCCTGAAGCATCAAGGGATCATTACTTTGGTCATGGAAGAAAGTGTGGGGAGGGGATGTAAAAATTGTGTGTGTGTGGGGGGGGGGGGGGGGACCAAGGTGGTGGTGAAGGGACTTGGACAAGATGACTAGCATGATGAGCTGCATCAGAGCAAAGATTCGGACTGAATACCACCATCACAACAACAACATCTGAGGTCATCAGTCCCCTAGAACTTAGAACTACTTAATTCTAACTAACCTAAAGACATCACACACATCCATGCCCGAGGCAGGATTCGAACCTGCTACCGTAACAGTCGCGCGGTTCCGGACTGAAGCACGTAGAACCGCTCGGTCACCGCGGACGGCAGAACAGATACATTCGTATACAAGATCAGTAGTTGGTACCACCGTAAGGTATATGAAACACTACTCCAACATTTTGCAGGGTCGACACCTTGATATACTGCTGCGGTTTCGAGGTACATATCGAGGGTTGCGGCACAGTGGTCAGCAATATGTAATCGTACAGTGCTACCGGGCATCTAGGTTCAGCTTTTCCACGGTATTCCCAAATCGCTCACGCAAACGCTGGGACGGTTCCTTTGAAACGCATGGGCGATTTAGTTCCTTATCGTTGGAATAATCCGGTCTTGTGCTCCGTCACTAATGATTCTGTAAGGTTTCCGTACGTTTTCTGGCATCGTAAATAATTCTCCTTTACTCTACTAGGACAAAGATGAATGAGCGCGCTGTAGCTGTAGAGGATAAGATCGTTGATTCTGTGTTTAATGAGATCTGTGGTGCACTTGGTCGCCTGTCATTTGTCAGCTCTGGGCATTTTTATTTGAGGCATAGTAGCCAGCAGTCGAGATTTTAGAGAAGGACCCACACGGGATTAGCCGAGCGGTCTTAGGCGCTGCAGTCATGGACTGTGCGGCTGGTCCCGGTGGAGGCTCGAGTCCTCCTTCGGGCATGGGTGTCTGTGTTTGTCCTTAGGATAATTTAGTAATTTAGGTTAAGTAGTGTGTAAGCTTAGCGACTGATGACCTTAGCAGTTAAGTTCCATAAGATTTCACACACATTTGAACAACATTTTTAGAGGAGATTTGATACTAGTGAATCTGAGAGAAATTATCTGGCACAACTATGTTACTGAGTCTACTGTTGGAGAAGATTTTTTGGAGCAATATTGCAAGGTGACAATGTATGCGCCAGAATGAAATGTTTCTTACTCAGGACCATTAATTGCCGGGCGCTGTGGCCGAGCGGTTCTAGGCGCTACGATCGCAGGTTCGAATCCTGCCTCGGGCATGGATGTGTGTGATGTCCTTAGGTTAGTTAGGTATAAGTAGTTCTAAGTCTAGGGGACTGATGACCTCAAATGTCAAGTACCATAGTGCTCAGAGCTATTTGAACCAGGACCATTAATTGAAGGAAATCTTTGTCCGTCAGGTAACTAATGCTATTCATGATTGGTGTTAATTTAATCTCTTCGTTTTTATTATGTCACAAATGACGCAATTGGTTGGAACCTCTGTAATTTTTCTATTGAGGGAATTTCGCAATTGTTGGGATCTTCTTATGTTCTACAGTCTTTTTAACAATAACCAGAATTTAATTTTTCAAGAACGACTTTCTTCAAAGCAAAACCTTCCTCCATAATTCTCAGTAAAGTTTTGAATATTTTGTCATGTATGCATTGCCTCTTCTCAGTAAAGTTTTGAATATTTTGTCATGTATGCATTGCCTCTTACGGCACACGAAGCTACACATTGTTTCTGACAGCAAAAATCTAATTTTGAAGTGAGTAGTTTATCTATTTTTTCTTTAACTGCTGCATCTGCTGATTTCAATTTGCTTTCGAGAAAGTCAGTACACAAGAGACACAAAACGGCACCCTCAGCATGAGGTCAGTTATGTTTCAGAGCAGATCTCACTTTGTATACAGTGTGATCAAAAAGTCAGTATAAATTTGAAAACTGAATAAATTACCGAATAATGTAGATAGAAAGGTACAAATTGACACACATGCTTGGAATGACATGGGGCTTTATTAGAACCAAAAAAAACAAACGTTCAAAAAAAGACCGACAGATCGCGCTTCATCTGATCAGAATAGCAATAATTAGCATAACAGAGTAAGACAAAGCAAAGATGATGTTCTTTACAGGAAATGCTCAATATGCCCACCATCATTCCTCAACAATAGCTGTAGTCGAGGAATAATGTTGTGAACAGCACTGTAAAGCATGTCCGGAGTTATGGTGAGGCATTGGCGTCGTATGTTGTCTTTCAGCATCCCTAGAGATGTCGGTCGATCACGATACACTTGCGACTTCAGGTAACCCCAAAGCCAATAATCGCACGGACTGAGGTCTGGGGACCTGGGAGGCCAAGAATGACGAAAGTGGCGGCTGAGCACACGACCATCACCAAACGACGCACGCAAGAGATCTTTCACGCGTCTAGCAATACTTTTTTTTGTTCTAATAAAACCCCACGTCATTCCAATCATGTATGTCAATTTTTACCTCTCTATCTACATTGTTCCGTGGTTTACTAAGTTTTCAAATTAATACTGACTTTTTGATCACCTGGTACATGTCAGCAAAGAGTACACAGTCAGAATTTTTCACGCATTGTGCTTATCAAGCAGATTAATTTACAGCGAACAGTGTAGGTAATATTGAACAGTTATTTTTTACCGAGGAGTATTGTATTTCTCAGATATTTCAAGCCAAACTTTGATGTTACGCAACTTTAATAACGTAATTCAAAAATGGTTCAAATGGCTCTGAGCACTATGCGACTTAACTTCTCAGGTCATCAGTCGCCTAGAACTTAGAACTACTTAAACCTAACTAACCTAAGGACATCACACACATACATGCCCGAGGCAGGATTCGAACCTGCGACCGTAGCGGTCGCGCGGTTCCAGACTGTAGCGCCTAGAACCGCTCGGTCACCCCGGTCGGCAATAACGTACTTCAGTATTGAGTTACAGTTAAATAATTCTCACTAAGTACACTATTATTTTCTTTTGGGATATAATTAGATTTATTTTCATTATTTTAAATTTAGTATTTCAGCAAGTTTAGAGTTTTGTTTCACTATCCTGTTCAGATCCGCAACACGGGGTCAGTCAAGAGTCAATATTGCTCAACGGTTGAAAGTTTTTTGAAAAAATAATATTCATTCGTTCATTTATAGATAAATTTATATAGAAAGTTTACAATCTCGATGACGACGGGGCGTTAAACCGTAATGTTCCTCACTTCCTTCGAGGGCCGATTCGTTATTAACGTCAGCGTTGCCAGTTATTTTGGCCGCAGAGTGTAACAGCGTCTCTTAGACGCGGTAGGAGGCAGTTCTGGCAGAATCCACCACCACGCCACCATGACGCTGCCGTCCAAGCATTTTGGGCTGCGTGGCACGCGTGTGCGTTTCTGGCCGCGGTCACGACACGCATCTCGCATTCCCCACGCGGCCCTGCGCAGCGGCTGATTCAGCGGGCGGCGGATACGGAAAGCGCTGTTGGCCTTTCTACAGCCGGACTCGAGTTCACTCCAGTCGCACAGCCGGTGCCGCTTTCGTTGGCAGCCGTGCTGTCGAATGCCGCGCATCACGTGACCGCGCTCAACCAGGCTGGCCACTGCCAAGGTCGTGACTTCCGCCCAGCCGCTACATACGGCGGACTGCGACGAGCAATAGCCTGCGTTTCCACAGGCAGCGACTGTGACGTTACAGCAAGTGAATGCCGCATTCTATAGCACGGGCGGCCCGCTAATGCATTCAGCTCATCCCGCGGAAGAAATTAATGAGTGACAGAGACATAAAGGCCGGCTGTGGTGGCCGAGCGGTTCTAGGCGCTACAGTCTGGAACCGCGCGACCGCTACGATCGCAGATTCGAATCCTGCCTCGGGCGTGGATGTGTTTGACGTCCTTAGGTTGGTTAGGTTTAACTGGTTCTAAGTTCTAGGGGACTGCTGACCCCAGAAGTTAAGTCCCATAGTGCTCAGAGCCATTTGAGCCTGCCATTGTAGCAGCAGCAACTGTTCTAATAACTTTGCCAGACACTTTCTCTCTTATACAGGCGTCGCCGTACGCAGCACCATATTCAGCCTGTTGACGTATCTCTACATCCCTATCCCAGTTTCTTTGGCGCTTCAGCGGAGAATAGTGCAGCTGTTGAAACTGAAGTCAACTTTTAATGAAATAGCGGGAACCAGTTGTTTTCACAAGTATTTATTTTTTATGGGGTGAGATTACAAGATGTTTACGTTGTTTACATGTTACAAAATTGTATCGTTAGTGTGGTGTGCGTACTGTAAGACCTTTGGTACACACACCATCAAATTATTTGACTCGTCGCTCTAACGAAGTAGGCGAGTGTCAGCAATATGTCTCGTGGTCTTATCGTGGCGTGTTTATCTTCTGCCGTTAGGTCAGACGATAGAAATGCCACTTGCACGCTTAGAGTAGCAGATTGACAGAGACCAACTTTAAACAGAACTTGATTAATTTTCACAATCATTTATTAAAATAATAAAAAGCATAAAAATAACTTGATCTGGATTCTGTTTACAATTGACAAACTGAAGTTCTTTTGGTATTGGTACGTTAATCTTATTCTCACATATCTCTGATACTTGACAAAGTGTCTATTCATTTATCTTCATGGCTATGACAGGAATATGGTAATCTTATTAGGCGCAGACTGAAACTTGACTATAGACTGGTACAGACAAACGCAGACTGGTACAAATACAGACTGACTAATTGGATGTCTGTACACTCGTTATAATACCTCGTGTGTTCATGTATCACTGCGCGAGTGTGATCCGTGAGGAGAAAAGCTTCTACATTAGCAGCGATCTCATTGGCTGCGTTACATATTAATATGCAGATCGGCGGAAGCAGAATTTGGTCCATCTCTAAGGCAGCGCCATCTCGTAGTGCGGAGATGGACGAGCGCTGCGCCTGCGCTGTTGTGCTTAGCGGGGCGCGCTCTAGTGGGAAAGTTGTGTATGCGCTGACTACACGGAACTATGTACACAACAGTTAATATCAGCGTTGCAGAATTTTGCAACACTTGTTTTTAAGACTGTGAATCGTCGTAAGGGAACAAACTATGTTCACGACACTTAAAGAAATGTAGACATCTGAATATGAGGTGAACATAAAATAAATGTACTGTATGTTTTGACGCATATGTAGACAGAAAACTGGTGCTATTCAAATCTGTGCGTTGCCCCATCGTCAGGCCCATGAGGAAGACAGACCCTGGTGCGTACGTCACAGCACGTGACATCACAGGTATTCAGAGCGCCAGCAGTCATCTCCGGCAGGGAGCGAATAAGTATATCAGACGAGTTTATTAATTTAAATGCATGTAAGTTCTCAACAGCACATGACGAAATTGAGAGCTTTAGTGGGTACCTCTTCAATTACCCATTGACCTCTTGCACGGAGCCGAGCGTTCGCGAAGAGTGGCGGACAAGGCGACTAGTATGACGTCACAAGCTCGTCGCAGGGCCCGTACATCTCGTTGCCCCTGCCCCCCCCCCCCCCCCGTCCCATTGCCGGGCCGCCTGCATTTCCACCCACACCGCCCCCACCAGTCAGCCCGCACGCTGTTCGTTCGTTTCTTTCGTCAGTCAACGCGACTGACACGAGTTATCGAGTAGCTGTACTTTCATACGTAGCACGCACGTCCGTGTCATCGTATTTTATACCTTTCTGTCTGGCACACAGATAGCTAACACATACCTAAGGGCCGGCCGGAGTGGGCAAGTGGTTCTAGGCGCTACAGTCTGGAACCGCGCGAATCCTGCTTCAGGCATGGATGTGTGTGATGTCCTTAGGTTAGTTAGGTTTAAGTAGTTCTAGGGTGGCAGGGGTAAAATACAGGGAGCGAAAGGCTATTTACAATTTGTACAGAAACCAGATGGCAGTTATAAGAGTCGAGGGACATGAAAGGGAAGCAGTGGTTGGGAAGGGAGTAAGACAGGGTTCTAGCCTCTCCCCGATATTATTCAATCTGTATATTGAGCAAGTAGTAAAGGAAACAAAAGAAAAATTCGGAGTAGGTATTAAAATCCATGGAGAAGAAATAAAAACCTTGAGGTTCGCCCATGACATTGTAGTTCTGTCAGAGATAGCAAAGGACCTGGAAGAGCACTTGAACGGAATGGACAGTGTCTTGAAAGGAGGATATAAGATGAACATCAACAAAAGCAAAACAAGGATAATGGAATGTAGTCAAATTAAATCTGGTGATGCTGAGGGAATTAGATTACGAAATGAGACACTTAAAGTAGTAAAGGAGTTTTGCTATTTGGGGAGCAAAATAACTGATGATGGTCGAAGTAGGGAGGATATAAAATGTAGACTGGCAATGGCAAGGAAAGCGTTTCTGAAGAAGAGAAATTTGTTAACATCGAGTATAGATCGAAGTGACAGGAAGTCGTTTCTGAAAGTATTTGTATGGAATGTAGGGGGAAGTGAAACGTATGGAAGTGAAACGTGGACGATAAATAGTTTAGATAAGGAGAGAATAGAGGCTTTCGAAATGTGGTGCTACAGAAGAATGCTGAAGATTAGGTGGGTAGATCACATAACTAATGAGGAGGTAGTGAATAGAATTGGGGAGAAGAGGAGTTTGTGGCACAACTTGACTACAAGAAGGGATCGGTTGGTAGGACAGATTCTGCAGCATCAAGGGATCACCAATTTAGTATTGGAGGGCAGCGTGGAGGGTAAAACTCGTAGAGGGAGACCAAGATATGAATACACTAAGCAGATTCAGAAGGATGTAGGCTGCAGTAGGTACTGGGAGATGAAGAAGCTTGCACAGGATAGAGTAGCATGGAGAGCTGCATCAAACCAGTCTCAGGACTGAAGACCACAACAACAAGTTCTAGGGGACTGATAGCCTCAGATGTTAAGTCACATAGTGCCATTTTTTCCCACACATCAGTATCTGTCTCACTTTACAGACAAGCATCCGAAACCGGCGATCTGTGAAGAGTCGTGGACGTCAAACCGATTTAGTTTCACTGTCCTTCTACCTCTTTTTGTAGATGCTCACGACAGTAGCAAGTGAACATTCGACCAGCTTCGCTGTTTTCGATACTCGTTCACAGGCTGTGCATAATAATAATCTGCCTGTCAGAGTCATACCAGTGGATTTTCCCATTTCCACATCTTCGCTATGGTGATCCCCCGTCCGTGACTGAACCGTTTACATACTTCATTTGCCACGTCACGTGCCCTTAACGCCACAAGGCGGCATCCAACGTCGCGCTGGGCGGTAGTCATAAAAAGTTTTCTGCTCGTCAGTCTATTTTCAGCAGGTAGTGTAAGAAAACTGCCAACAGCCGTGTCACAGTGGTAACACCGGTTCCCGTCAGATCACCGAAGTTAAGCGAAGTTTCGGGCTGGGCTAGCACTTGGATGGGTGACCATCCGGTCTGCCGAGCGCTGTTGGCAAGCGGGGTGCACTCAGCCCTTGTGAGGCAAACTGAGGAGCTACTTGACTGACCAGGAAAGTACTTGGGCTCGAACAAACAGATCTGTATGAACGTTTGGTTACTGGACCATCATGTACCTCTGAATGTGCTAGTGGGTGTCGTTTTTCTGCAAAACTCTGCAGTCATGCTTTAGATATCACTGTAGATGTAATTGTAGACGCCATACGCAATGCAGCAATCTTAACTATAAATGTAAATGCGGAATGTCAATAAAATGCTCCGACCAATACGAATGACTGCAAAACGCACAGTGAAGAAATGCAAGTTGATCGCATGGCGTATTTGCACGTTCTATAATATCAGTGTTGAACGCCACGTCAGCGACACTTTTGAAGTTGTTCACTGGTTCACCAATATCGTAGTCAGCGTTCTGCCACGCGCAACGAAGCATTGGTCTGTATACTCCCGCAGATAACTGATTGTAAATGACAAAATGTGTGGTGTCACCGCCAGACACCACACTTGCTAGGTGGTAGCCTTTAAATCGGCCGCTTTCCGTTAGTATACGTCGGACCCGCGTGTCGCCACTATCAGTGATTGCAGACCGAGCGCCGCCACACGGCAGGTCTAGAGAGACTCCCTAGCACTCGCCCCAGTTGTACAGCTGACTTTGCTAGCGATGGTTCACTGACAAATTACGCTCTCATTTGCCGAGACGATAGTTAGCATAGCCTTCAGCTACGTCATTTGCTACGACCTAGCAAGGCGCCATTATCATTTGCTATTTATCTTGATGCATGTACCGTCAGACCGATGTTCACCAATTATGGATTAAAGTTAAGTATTCCAGAAGCTACGTACCTTTTTTGCTAGTCTCTATTCCCTTACCTCTTCCAGACCTCACGCCAGCCTGCGTGAGCTTAAACGCGTGCCTTCGGTTTCCTCTCGTAGTGGCTTGGCTGTCTTGCCAAGTCACAACAGAATGCATATTCATGATAAAGAATCTGTCGTGCAATTTCGGCTGCATATTACTGGAACGTAGGTTAATGAAGTCTGTTATTCTCTTGGCATATATTTTATATTGCCTGCAGAAATACACATCCAGAGGTTGTGCATATTTTGTAGTTTTAGGCGAAATGATATTTAAATCTATATGTTTTCCTCCAGATGCTTCCAGTAGCACTCGTTCATCCTTATGTCCAAACCAGGAGTCACAAAGTACTAATGACTTTCTCGATGTGGATTCAAAACTGACAGAAAAAACGTCTTCAGATGTTGTTTCGTCATCTTCCCACTCACACTTGCATCGACGACGACATTTGGAGGGCACCGCGTTTCTGTTTCCCTTGACACGCGGGGTCCAAACTTTCCACTGGATTCTTAGAAGCAAATATAGAGTTTGTCTGCCAATCGTCCGTCCATTGATATAGCAACATCGATCGTGTGACTATGCGTTGCACAGTTAACTGATTGCAACATCGCGACAGTGTTTCTCTCCCCTTTCATGGATAGTGTTCTGTCACAAGAAAGTTCATAGTTGAACTGACTCTGATCACAGTTCCATACAGAACTAATATCGATGTTTTCTCTCGTGACATGCTCATTGACGTCAGCAACAAACGTTTGAGCTCTTTCAATCAGCTCTTCTTCGTCATCCTTATCTTTTCGTGCTTGGAGCATAGTGATACGGCGTGATGTTATCCTGAACTCCTTTTTCAAATTAGTGATAAATCCTAGTGAAGCCGTAAAGTTTGTACACCCCAGATTTCTGGCTGCGTCCAATGCCCAACGTTGTAAATGCCAATAATGAACGGCGGAAGCGCATTCTCGCGCTTCATCGAATTTCGCCATTACACGCTCCTTGATGGTCTTGAACAGCAGTGTACGATTTCCTTTGAAAACTGTATTTCCTTCTCTTTTCCTTGCCACGTAATCCAGTATGTTTTTAATATTGCTTTTAGACTTCAGTTTAGGGTATCTTTTCAGAAGCGTGTCGTATGTGTCGAAATCATCGTACATGTTCTCCAGTGTCTTGTCATCAAACGCCGTGATGATACTTGCAGCTTTAACCTTCTTCTTGGGAGACGGTGGTATTCATTGTCACTGCTGCCATCGCCTCTTCCCGCACTTGCCGTAGCACTACCGTTTGTAATGAGTTGTTCGTCATTATCGTCCCTGTCATCATCATTATGTGTTAGTGTTACAACAGTATCTGTTTCCAATTTATGCTTATATTTCTGCACTATAATAGATACCAGAAAACATGCGAACACCAATACCATATTCACGAAGAAGGGTTCTTCGTAACTTCATCTCAGCCAATCGCAATACATTAGCAGGATTGATTACCAATCGCCGAGCCACCTGACGTTCAATACACAAATAATGTCACAAAACGCAACTTCAGAGGCACACTGCACCGTCCCTACTGGTCCCGACTGGCGTACCGGCAGGTCAGTGTGGAATGCGGCATGGCATACGCAGAGACCTCTAACGGACGACTGCAGAGTTTTGCAGATGCGGGAGTATCACTAGTGCAATAAGAGACCTTTACATTATTTCTCACACGATTTTGGTGTATTTGTTCGAGCCCAAGTACTTTCCTAGCGAGAAGCAGCAACTCCGGTAAACTGGCATACGGCTGGGAGAGCGGTGTGCTGACCACATGTCCATCAACATCCGCATCCAGTGACGCCTGCAGTCTGAGGATGACACGGCGGCCGGTCGGTGCCGTTGGGCCCCCATGGCCTATTCTAACTAGTTTATTTTAGTTTTAGAATATGATAACTCTCGGGCTACTGCTTCATTCTCTAACAGTCTTCATTATTCTCACTGTAATGTGGGAGACGGGAGCTAAAGTGCGCGTCGTATATCTTGGCGGCCGAGTTTAGGTTCGTTCTGCGAGTCTGACGTCACAAAACACAGTCAGCCAATGAACAGAGAACGACGTTGCCAGATCTCGACTGCAGTGCAGAGCACGGACGAGTGTCTTCAGTTTTAGAAACGTTCAGTCATAAATAAAGTAATAGAACAAAATCAATGTCTTGATAGCAGACTTTCTTTTATAGAAAGTTTGGAAAAAGCATTCTTTACATCAATTGCTTCAAATTCTATTACTTAATTAAACCAAACAAGCAATAAGAGTCCTAATTCAGGCGATAGCAAGGAAAGGTGTTTGTTTCAATCTCACGAACTGCTTTTTCGCAATAAAGAACAGCGCTAATTGTTTATTTCCTATTGTACTTCGACGAAGCGTGAGTAATTCATAGTCATACCAACAGTGTTTATAAGTAGTTGCGTGCGGTGTTAGAGTCCTTATGGAGTTACACTTCCCGATGAGCTGAGGTAGCGGAACGGTTAAGGTGTTGGGCTGCCAAGTGAAAGGTTATGAGTTCAAACCTTATGCGGTACCTAATATCTTCTTTATTTAAAAACAATATTGGAGTGCCTTACTTCACGAATGTTATTCGTTTGAACGAAATTTCTAGTGCATTGCCTCTTCATTAACTTTTTCGCTGCTGCAGACACGTGCTCCCCGCATTCCGCGCTGTGCGCGATTTTGTCATCACTGCACTTCTCGCCTGTGCAGTCACATGGTGTTCCCACTGCTTTGACACACTTATCATTCGATTTCACAAAAACTATTTGGCCAAAAAATTTGATTTTTACACGTCACCTTGACTTTTGTTTTGATGTGCATCATTAAATGTAGTAAACCATTGCACGAAATTTTGAAGAGTTTGCGGAGGTAAAAGTCCATAGCGTATACTTTCCGTATGGTCGATTTTAGTTGCCACAATGTTCAGAATGAAATGTGGACAAGATACCTAAATTTCATATAATATTTACTGTATAACAATATCTCATTTAATTTAAGTACCACATAGGGGTCGTATGTAATATTGAGAAATATTCCGTCTTTCGCGCCTGTAATAAAAGTTTTATTAACACAGGGCGCGTTTGGCTTTATTTTAAAGCACTTCCATCGATGAAAGGTATGGCACATACACAATGGTATTCATGTTCTATTTCTTGTTTTTGTTCCACAGTCGCAGTTTTACCAATGGTATTGAAATATATCCCTCTTCTGCAACTGTAATAAGCGACTTATTTAGACCAGACGCGTTTCTCTCTTTTGAAGCATCTTCAGTGGACAGTATTTTGTCTCCTCCATTGTCAAGTCACTTTTCGTAGTTTTGTGCTGCGGTAGCACAATATTCAACATTTGTGTTGGCTCATCAGTGTTTTAGCAAATAAATGCTGTTTGTGTGTGCCACACACAAAATTATATTTGACATATCTCTGAGCACTTCACTGACAAACGGCATATTCAAGTCCTAATGTTTTTGTAAGTCCACAGTTTTGTTTAATGTATTTTGTCTACTTCCTTTTGATTGATTGAAGTGCTTTAAAATAAAGCCAAACGTGCCCAGTGTAAGTAAAACTTTTGTTACAGTCGCGAGAGGTGGAATATTTCTCAATATTACATACGACACTTATGTGGTACTTAAATTAAATTAAATATATAGGTATCTTGTCCACATTTCATTCTCAACATTGTGGCAACTAAAATCGGTCATCCGGAAAGTATAGTCTATGGACTTTACGTCTGCAAACTCTTCAAAATTTCGAGCAATGGTTTACTATATTTAATGCTGCATAATAACTGCGTTGAACATCGAAACAAAATTAAGTCATTTATGGGGGGAAGGTATCAATCAAGAAGATAGGTAAAAATCTAATTTTTGAGCCAAATAGTTTTTGTGGAATCGAATGATAAGTGTGTCAAAGCAGTTAGAAACACCATGTGTCAGCACAGGCGAGCAGTGGAGTGACAAAATCGCCCACAGCGCGGAATGCGGGGAGCACGTCTCTGTAGCAGCGAAAGGGTTAACGCGGCCGTGGTGGCTTTACTTCATAAACTGCGCGCTCCCCCTAAACGTAAGTTTGCGAACTATACTATACTATGGCGCTGCTTCTATTGGCGCGTGCGTCGTGTGCAACTGGCAACGCAGCAATCTCCCGCGTCTAGGCGGGCATGCGCGAACCGCCAAGATAAAAGAATTCAACTATAGCAAGGGCACAACTTAGCGCCTACTGCTAAGAAGTAAAGGGCAATTTTGAGTCCTGACAAGTGGCAAGAGTTGCAGAAATGAGCTGCAGTCGACAGCATCTGATCTTGGGAGGTGCGAGAAAGTCGCGGCTGCATCGCGTGGCCTTCATCTAACCGCGCCTCGCCGATTGTACGGCGTGCAGCGCGGTTACGTCAAACTATCCGGGGATTAGTAATTTCTGCGCCGGCCAGGTGAAAGGTGTGATTTGCTGAACGCCTCGGGTAATTCTAAAAATGTGGAACGCTACCGTTAATAACCGCAAATTACATCTTCACCACGTCATTACCCGCAATAGCGTGGAGCGTTTATATTAACCGCGCTTGTAATTCTGCTCGTTACGTTGCGGTCGCAGCGGTACCGACTTCGGGGGATTCCGCCGACGACCGACATCGGCCGAAGACGCCCGATATTTTCTAAGCAGTAAGCTAGTGCGGCCTCAGTGCAATCGATCTAAACACCAGAACGCACAGCCTTCGGAATACAGCACGCAGGACTCAAATCGGTTTGTGTCATTCGCACGAATCGGATGACTTTTCCAAAAGCAAAGAATGGATTGTGATAACTTACACTACTGGCCATTAAAATTGCTACACCAAGAAGAAATGCGGATGATAAACGGGTATTCATTGGACAAATATATTATGCTAGAACTGGCATGTGATTACATTTTCACGCAATTTGCGTGCATAGAGCCTGAGAAATCAGTACCCAAAACAACCACCTCTGGCCGTAATAACGGCCTTGATACGCCTGGGGCCGGCCGGTGTGGCCGTGCGGTTCTAGGCGCTTCAGTCTGGAACCGCGTGACCGCTACGGTCGCAGGTTCGAACCTGCCTCGGGCATGGATGTGTGTGATGTCCTTAGGTTAGTTAGGTTTAAGTAGTTCTAAGTTCTAGACGACTGATGACCACAGATGTTAAGTACCATAGTGCTCAGAGCCATCTGAACCATCTGATACGCCTGGGCATTGAGTCAAACAGAGCTTGGATGGCATGTACAGGTACAGCTGCCCATGCAGCTTCAACACGATACTACAGTTCATCAAGAGTAGTGACTGGCGTATTGTGACGAGCCAGTTGTTCGGCCACCATTGACCAGACGTTTTCAATTGGTGAGAGATCTGGAGAATGTGCTGGCCAGGGCAGCAGTCGAACATTTTCTGTATCCAGAAAGGTCCGTACAGGACCTGCGACATGCGGTCGTGCATTATCCTGCTGAAATGTAGGGTTTCGCAGGGATCCATTGAAGGGTAGAGCCGCGGGTCGTAACACATCTGAAATGTAACATCCGTTGTTCAGAGTGCCGTCAATGCGAACAAGACGTGACCGAGACGTGTAACCAATGGCACCCCATACCATCACGCCGGGTGATACGCCAGTTTGGCGATGACGAATACACGCTTCCAATGTGCGTGCCGCGATGTCGCCAAACACGGATGCTACCATAGTGATGCTGTAAACACAACCTGGATTCATCCGAAAAAATGACGTTTTGCCATTCGTGCACCCAGGTTCGTCGACGAGTACACCATCGCAGGTGCTCCTGTCTGTGATGCAGCGTCAAGGGTAGCCGCAGCCACGATCTCCGAGCTAATAGGCCATGCTGCTGCAAACGTCGTCGAACTGTTCGTGCAGATGCTAGGCACGGCGAACGCCAGGTCTGTTGCAGGCAGAAACGCCTGTGCGAGCTTATCACTATAAATCTCTTATTTTTGGACAAAACGTTTGGTGTTGTTTTTGGATTCTGCAGTTTTATTTAGATGAAAGATTTTCTTACTATCGTAAAGCTACAAATGGAGATCATAGTTCTGTATTACTGAATCCTGTCGAAGCAAACGTATATCAATATGAGAATACGCTTTGCCCCACTGCAAGCTTCGGAATTTTTACATTCAAGAAACTATATTTACTTGATCCATTTTGTTATCGAAACTTACCCCAACCCCCTTACAATAAACTCGTTTCTTTATTTATTTATTGTAGTTTAACATCTTCACTGGAAATGTGAACTAATTTACATGTGTAAATGTCCAACTGTTGCCAGCCATTAGATTACAGTCGTTTTCAACGAAAGGAATTCTAAACAGGAAACAAAATAGCTACATACATCGAAAATACTGCCGAGCTTAACCTTTTTTAAACATGCACATTAGAAAAGATAAATATTCCCCTCTTGCAACTGAAAGGAGAAACTTTATAAGATTAAAAAAATTTATTTCAAAAAACAAGTATCTCTCTTTTGCCTCTTCTTCTGTCCCCCACCCGCTCCCCCAACGTTTACAATCGCAAGATAATTCATTATCATTCATTGCTCCTCACCCCATAGTCAACCAAGATACCTAAAGAAGAGCACCAATATGTTCACAGTTTCTTGTAAAAGCAACCCAGTACAAATGTAACTTCCTCAGATTTAGAAATAAGGTGAAGAAGCTAGATTTCTGTTGCTGCTGGACCGTGAAGGCGTTTTTGTATGTCAATCCTTAAAACAGGTGGAAATTTAAGTTCAAGAGTAAACTATTTGTTAAGAAGTGTAATGAATTGCACAATTAACTGATTTTAGAAATCTCTCGGAATAATGTGTGTTGGTCAACTACCGCCAATAGTTTCCCATTTTCCTGTGTCAGGGAGGGAGACACCACCATTATGAGTATGCCTGCAACAGACCTGGCGTTCGCCGTGCCTAGCTGACGTGACGTCACCAACAAGCGCCGAGGCCTTCCTTTGAGTCGGTGTTGGTAGTGTTTTCCGGGTAGCCACAGATCCACAGTCGCTGTGTGCACAGCCACAGATGGTGCAGAATGGCAGACATTCTCTGTGTTGGAGGGCGATAGGAAGAATGGAAGCAGGACAGTCGCGGACTGATGCAGCCCGACGGATTAACGTGAATCGTTGTTTCTCCGATGTGGCGACAGTTTATACAGACCGAAACTGTATCTCATAGACTGGGATAAGGCCGACCAAGTGTGACATCAGAAAGAGTGGACCGTTGTTTAGCGGTAAGGGCATATACAGGGTGTTTCAAAAATGACCGGTATATTTGAAACGGCAATAAAAACTAAACGAGCAGCGATAGAAATACACCGTTTGTTGCATTATGCTTGGGACAACAGTACATTTTCAGGCGGACAAACTTTCGAAATTACAGTAGTTACAATTTTCAACAACAGATGGCGCTGCAAGTGATGTGAAAGATATAGAGGACAACGCAGTCTGTGGGTGCGCCATTCTGTAGGTTGTCTTTCTGCTGTAAGCGTGTGCTGTTCACAACGTGCAAGTGTGCTGTAGACAACATGGTTTATTCCTTAGAACAGAGGATTTTTCTGGTGTTGGAATTCCACCGCCTAGAACACAGTGTTGTTGCAACAAGATGAAGTTTTCATCGGAGGTTTAATGTAACCAAAGGACCGAAAAGCGATACAATAAAGGATCTGTTTGAAAAATTTCAACGGACTGGGAACGTGACGGATGAACGTGCTGGAAAGGTAGGGCGACCGCGTATGGCAACCACAGAGGGCAACGCGCAGCTAGTGCAGCAGGTGATCCGACAGCGGCCTCGGGTTTCCGTTCGCCGTGTTGCAGCTGCGGTCCAAATGACGCCAACGTCCACGTATCGTCTCGTGCGCCAGAGTTTACACCTCTATCCATACAAAATTCAAACGCGGCAACCCCTCAGCGCCGCTACCATTGCTGCACGAGAGACATTCGCTAAAGATATAGTGCACAGGATTGATGACGGCGATATGCATGTGGGCAGCATTTGGTTTACTGACGAAGCTTATTTTTACCTGGACGGCTTCGTCAATAAACAGAACTGGCGCATATGGGGAACCGAAAAGCCCCATGTTGCAGTCCCATCGTTCCTGCATCCTCAAAAAGTACTGGTCTGGGCCGCCATTTATTCCAAAGGAATCATTGGCCCATTTTTCAGATCCGAAACGGTTACTGCATCACGCTATCTGGACATTATTCGTGAATGTGTGGCCGTAAAAACTGCCTTAGACGACACTGCGAACACCTCGTGGTTTATGCAAGATGGTGCCCGGCCACATCGCACGGCCGACGTCTTTAATTTCCTGAATGAATATTTCGATGATCGTGTGATTGCTTTGGGCTATCCGAAACATACAGGAGGCGGCGTGGATTGGCCTCCCTATTCGCCAGACATGAACCGCTGTGACTTCTTTCTGTGGGGACACGTGAAAGACCAGGTGTACCGCCAGAATCCAGAAACAATTGAACAGCTGAAGCAGTACATCTCATCTGCATGTGAAGCCATTCCGCCAGACACGTTGTCAAAGGTTTCGGGTAATTTCATTCAGAGACTACGCCATATTATTGCTACGCATGGTGGATATGTGGAAAATATCGTACTATAGAGTTTCCCAGACCGCAGCGCCATCTGTTGTTGAAAATTGTAACTACTGTAATTTCTAAAGTTTGTCTGCCTGAAAATGTACTGTTGTCCCAAGCATATTGCAACGAACGGTGTATTTCTATCGCTGCTCGTTTAGTTTTTATTGCCGTTTCAAATATACAGGTCATTTTTGAAACACCCTGTAGGTACCGCCTTAGTACTGCACGGCAACTGGCGTCTTGACTTCGCAGCACCCACTGGAAGTTTTGTATCGAGGCAAACGGTGTACAGAAGGCCTCAGCAGAGTGGCCTTTATTGTTGAAGACCTGCTGCCTGTTTACCTTTAAAGTATCTTCACAGAAAAGAACGTCTAGAGTGGAGCCGTCAATATGACACCTGGATGATGCAACGGTGGGCCAGTGTTCTTTTCACTCGGTGTGGAGACTGATTCACGACGGATTCGCATCTGGGTGGAATGTAGAACACGATTTCGGAACCCAAACATTGTGGAAAGAGACCGACGTCGAGGAGGATCCGTAATAGTGTGGACATGCATTATGCTGGCCATGAAATTGTACTAGTGAGTCGGTAAAGTTTGGCTGCTGTCAAGTATCGTGACGAGATGTTTGGGCCTCACGTGCTGTGGGCCCAAACGTCGTACCAATGGATGATAATGCTGGATCTCATCGATCGCGGGTGGCGGATGTTTTCTTGGAAACAGAAGATACTGCACGCATTGTGTGGACTGCTCGCTCTCCCGATTTGAAACCCATAGAGCAGGTCTGCGATACACTAGGGAGACGTATTGCATCACGTCAGCATACACCAGGCGTCCTCCAACACTTGCGAGCAGCTCTGCAGGAAGAACGGGAGACACAGAGTCAACATATTGATGACATCATTCAGTGCATGCTCCGTCGTTTGCCAGGCGTCTATTGCTTCTAGAGGTGGTCACACCCCGTACTCAGCCCATCAACCAGTTGTCGGAGTGTGTGTGCAAATCTGTTAAGTTGGAAAGAAACGGGTAACATTCTTGTCCACCGTTACGCATGTTGCATTTGCTTACGTTTTGTACTCTCTCCATTGTTTCTACTGTACTGTCATCCATTTATATTGTTTTCTGAAAAGATAAACGCAACCTTGCAAAATTTCCGTGTGTTGCTTTAATTTTGGACAGTAGTGTTTTTAAAGTGTCAATATGTAGTGAGCCCTGGCTGCCTGATGCTATGCACTGGATTAAACCTTGGTTGCTATTCTGTGTTTAGTCTCCTGTGGTTCTCGCGATCATGCTGTTATCCTCTCTTTCCTTGGGTGGCAGCAGCGGTGTGTATCGATATTCGCACCTTGTACTATCTTTCGCCTGGCGCGTATAGTTTCCGGCTGAGCCGTGTGCGGGCAGTTTGGTCGGTTGGCACGGAAGAGCGAGGAAGTCTCCGCAGGGCGTAGTTTGCCCGGGCCCCCTGGCGGTCTCTACACAGTATCGGAGTGTGTGGTGCTGTTCCCATTACTACGAGGTCCGTGGCTCACCGATCCTGGACATGAAAGTTGCGTTTTGACTTAATCTACCAGCAAATCAAGAATGTTTACGTTGTGTCGTTCAGAGTTCGTTGTCGGCTGTTGGTATATTCCCGCGAGCAACAACACGTGTTTTCAAGTTGGCAAATTTTAGCCACCCTCCGCTGGAGTTTAACTGTATTTGGTTATTAGAATTGAAGTGCGCCAGCGGAATATTCTGCCTTGTGGCCGTTAACGTTCCGGTTACCTGCCCTTGCCGTTGACTCAAATTCAGGCAGTGTAGTTTCATCATCGTGTTGTCAGTGTCCAGCACGGTGTATAGTTTGACAGCTCCGTGTATGATAGGTTGTGGGCGGCAATACCTTCCACGTTGTTCTATTGAACTCCCTGTTGTGTGCTGGTTGGGTGAAGTGGAGGTTATCTTGCCGGTGGGTCCGTTGACTGTCTGTCGGTTGGGTTGTCGTCGGATCGACAATGGCAGGGCTGGCTGCCTTTCTCACCTAAGCAAGTGTTAGTGTTTCAATTGCAGGCCAACCCTCGGAACTTCTGAGCATCTTTGAGTGTACTGCCTTTTCTTGCTTGTTCTTGTTGTTTGTACTTGTATAGCTTCTAGCCTATTTTTCGATTAAGGTTTTTTTGCCCTTCGTGCGTCAGATGGTTTAGGCCTTCAGCCTAAGAACTGTTTTACGTAAACCTTTGGCATTTTTAAAATTAATGTTACTGAGTCTTAAGTGTTGGGCCTTCAGCCGATTTTCAGTTTAAGTAGTTTGCTCTTAAACTGTCAGATTCTTTGGGCCTCAGCCTAATTAAGGAACTGTTTTAAAATAAGGCTTTACCTTTTAAATTTCTGATTTTGGTTGTGTTATGTTATTGGCTTTCAGCTGTTTTTAAATTAAAGTGATCTTGCCGTTAAGGCATGAGATTCTACGGCGCATTCAGCCGATAATTAAGTTCGAGAACTAAATATGTGCCGGCCAGAGTGGCTGAGCAGTTCTAGGCGCTACAGTGTGGAAATGCGCGACCGCTACAAAAAAAAAAAAAGAGTTCAAATGGCTCTGAGCACTATGGGACTTAAATTCTAAGGTCATCAGTCCCCTAGAAGTTAGAACAACTTAAACCTAACTAACCTAAGGACATCACACACATCCATTCCCGAGGCAGGATTCGAACCTGCGACCGTAGCGGTCGCGCGGTACCAGACTGTAGCGCCTAGAACCGCTCGGCTACCCCGGCAGGTTCGAATCCTGCCTCGGGCATGGATGTGCGTGATGTCCTTAGTTCGGTATAAGTAGTTCTAAGTTCTAGCGGACTGATGACCTCAGCAGTTAAGTCCCACAGTGGTCAGAGCCATTTGAACCATTCGAACTAAAGTTGTGTGTGTGTGTATTTTTTTTTTTTTTTAATTTTTCTTGGCTCTTGTAATGTTCGAGAGTAACTGACAGCCGCTTACTTTGACCCCTTTCCACAACTTAAACTACCTGTCCTGTCCTGCGAGTTTAGCAGGGAGCCTCGTGTAGAGCATAACGAAATCCGTGGTACTCAGAATATATAATTTTGTGACTTGGCTTATGTGGCTGACTAACCCGACTGTACTATCTATACACGTACTGAAACGAATCGTGTAGTCTACTGGATATACGAATAATGATTTCTCATTCTGTATTTTATTTACTTGGGAAGATTGCACACCGAGCTGCCTCTGTATGTTCATTGTTTTTGGGTCTGACGATAGTCATCGTTGACGGAAATCGATTACCTGGTTTTGCAGTCAGTGACTGGTTTTATGATAACTATTTCCTGGATCGCTGTGAAAGTTTATTGCGAATATCTCGCAAATTGTATTACGTCTTAAATCGATTTCATATGCGAGTTCAGGTATTTTGATGGCACACTGTGTATCGTCGGGCTGGTGAAACGCAAGTAAACGCCATGAAAGTGGCGTAGCCGCCGTTCCAGCGGCTGGTTGCGCTGGAGAAGGACGGCAGGCTGTCCGTCAGTTTATCTGAGTGCTGGCGGCGTGGATGCGGTGTCAGCCTGCAGTGGTATCGCTATCGCAAAGCGAAAGGCGCGTGTTAATGGCCCGACGCACTACGGGCGCGGGTTGCCCGGCGCGGCGAGCCGGTGAAAGTCTCCTAACAGAGAAGAGCCGAGGGTGTCAGGGACGCTATGTGTCAGCCGCACACACAGCCTGTGTGGTACTTCAGCAGTTACGGTCCAACCGCGCAACTAATGGTGCTACCTGTTATCCTGCGTATTAGTAACGACCTCAGACTCCACCGCTTCGCTCTGGTACACTGTGTGGCGTACTCAGACCTCCTTCTTTTTCGTTATTGTTTAATCGGATCTTTAACCTGTTCGCAAATTGCAACACCTAAACTTTTCACGCATATTAAGGCCTTAGAAGCAATATACAGGGTGTTACAGAAAGGTACGGCCAAACTTTCAGGATACATTCCTCACACACAAAGAAAGAAAATATGCTATGTGGACACGTGTCCGGAAACGCTTACCTTCCATGTTAGAGCTCATTTTATTACTTCTCTTCAAATCACATTAATCATGGAATGGAAACACACAGCAACAGAACGTACCAGCGTGACTACAAACACTTTGTTACAGGAAATGTTCAAAATGTTCTCCGTTAGCGAGGATACGTGCATCCACCCTCCGTCGCATGGAATCCATGATGCGCTCATGCAGCCCTGGAGAATGGCGTATTGTATCACAGCCGTCCACAATACGACCACGAAGAGTCTCTACATTTGGTACCGGGGTTGCGTAGACATGAGCTTTCAAATGCCCCCATAAATGAAAGTCAAGAGGGTTGAGGTCAGGAGAGCGTGGAGGCCATGGAATTGGTCCGCCTCTACCAATCCATCGGTCACCGAATCTACTGTCGAAAAGCGTACGAACACTTCGACTGAGATGTGCACGGGTTCCATCGTGCATGAACCACACGTTGTGTCGTAAAGGCACATGTTCTAGCAGCACAGGTAGAGTATCCCGTATGAAATCATGATAACGTGCTCCATTGAGCGTAGGTGGAAGACCATGGGGCCCAATCAAGACATCACCAACAATGCCTGCCCAAACGTTCACAGAAAATCTGTGTTTATGACGTGATTGCACAACTGCGTGCGGATTCTCGTCAGCCCACACATGTTGATTGCGAAAATTTACAATTTGGTCACGTTCGAATGAAGCCCCATCCGTAAAGAGAACATTTGCACTGAAATGAGGATTGACACATTGTTGGATGAACTATTCGCAGAAGTGTATCCGTGGAGGCCAATCAGCTGCCGATACTGCCTGCACACGCTGTACACGGTACGGAAACAACTGGTTCTCTCGTAGCACTCTCCATACGGTGACGTGGTCAACGTTACCTTGTACAGCAGCAACTTCTCTGACGCTGACATTACGGTTATCGTCAACTGCACGAAGAATTGCCTCGTCCATTGCAGGTGTCCTCGTCGTTCTAGGTCTTCCCCAGTCGCGAGTCATAGGCTGGAATGTTCCGTGCTCCCTAAGACGCCGATTAATTGCTTCGAACGTCTTCCTGTCGGGACACCTTCGTTCTGGAAATCTGTCTCGATACAAACGTACCGCGCCATGGCTATTGCCCCGTGCTAATCCATACATCAGATGGGCATCTGCCAACTCCGCATTTGTAAACATTGCACTGACTGCAAAACCACGTTCGTGATGAGAACTAACCTGTTGATGCTACGTACTGATGATGCTAGTACTGTAGAGCAATGAGTCGCATGTCAACACAAGCACCGAAGTCAACATTACCTTCCTTCAATTGGGCCAACTGGCGGTGAATCGAGGAAGTACAGTACATACTGACGAAACTAAAATGAGCTCTAACATGGAAATTAAGCGTTTCCGAACACACGTCTACATAACATCTTTTCTTTATTTGTGTGTGAGGAATGTTTCCCGGCGTTGCCTGGTGAAACTTATTATGATGCACCGTGTAGGGAGGACAAATGCGTACCACCACGTTTCCGACTTTGATAAAAGTCGGATTGTAGCCTGTTGCTACTGCGGTTTATCGTATCGCGACATTGCTGCTCGCGGTGGTCGAGATCCAATGACTGTTAGCAGAAAATGGAATCGGTGGGTTCGGGAGGGTAATACAGAACTCCGTGCTGGATCCAAACGGCCTCGTATCACAGCAGTAGAGGTGACAGGCATCTTATCCGCATGGCTGTAACGGATCGTGCAGCCATGTCTCGATGCCTGAGTCAACAGGTGGGGACGTTTGCAAGAGAACAACCATCTGCAGGAACAGACCGACGACGTTTGCAGCAGCATGAATTATCGGCTAGGAGACTGTGGCTGCCATTACCCTTGACGCTGCATCACAGAGAGGAGCGCCTGCGATGGTGTACTCAACGACGAACCTGGGTGCACGAACGGCAAAAAGTCATTTTTTCGGATGAATCCAGGTTTTTTTTTTTACAGCATCAGGATGGTCGAATCCTTGTTTGGCGACATCGCGGTGAACGCACATTGGAAGCATGTATTCGTCATCGCCATACTGGCGTATCACCCAGCGTGATGGTACGGTATGCCATTGGTTACACGTCTCGATCACCTCTTGTTCGCACTGACGGTGCTTTCAACAGTGGGCGTTACATTTCAGATGTGTTACGACCGGTGGCTCTACCCTTCATTCGATCCCTGCGAAACTGCACATTTCAGCAGGATAATGCACGACCGCTTGTTGAAGGCCCTGTACTGGCCTTTCTGGATACAGAAAATGTTCGACTGCTGCCCTGGCCAGCACATTCTCCACATCTCTCACCAATTGAAAACGTCTGGTCAATGGTGGCCTAGCAACTGGCTCGTCACAATACTACAGTCACTACTCTTGATGAACTGTGGTATCGTGTTGAAGCTGCATGGGCAGCTGTACCAGTACACGCCATCCAAGCTCTGTTTGACTCAATGCCCAGGCGTATCAAGGCTGTTATTACAGCCAGAGATGGTTGTTCTGGGTACTGATTTCTCAGGATGTATGTACCCAAATTGCGTGAAAATGTAATCACATGTCAGTTCTAGTATAATACATTTGTCCACTGAATACCCGTTTATCATCTGCATTTCTTCTTGGTGTAGCAATTTTAATGGCCAGTAGCGTATCTGTGAGAGCTGCTGCAGCTGCATGTTGGGAAACAGTAGCGCCCAGTGGGGCAGGGTGTCCGCTGATCTCCCATAGGCGCCCTTTCGACGTCGGCGCAGGTTATCGACCCCGGAGCTTTCTCGCTGGCCCGGAGCATCATCCATTGCGAAACCAGTGCAGCCGATACGGCCAGGCGGCGGACGTATTGCCGCGTCGGCGTTGCCTCACCGATGGCCGGGTTATTACCGTAGCTGCAGCAGCTGCGGCGCTGGACGTGTTGCAGTTTGCCTTTCACTGACCTGCAGTCGCTCCCGGGCGCTCTCGCAGCACATCGTGGGGGAAAAGGTTAGGACGTGCTGATGAAACCGTTTAGTGATGGAACCTAACGCGTAACAAGTGTGTAACATTTCTGGCTGTACGAGCCATGCCTTTACTCCCACATTATCACTTCTCAGCTGAGTGAAAAAAGAGTAACTGGCGTATGACAGCATACCGAGGGAGTGGGCGTAGTGCTTAGCATGGACTCGCATTCCGGAGGACTCCGGTTCAAATCCACGTCCGACCACGCTGAGTTATTGCAACAAAATAAAACATTGTCAGCCGCCTCTATGATTTTATTTATTTTGTTGCAACCAGTTTCGGCGCTTCAATGCGCTATCTTCAGGCTGTAGTTGATGCGAAAGGGGTTTACACGATCCCTATATACTGGGTGATCATAAAGTCAGTACAAATTTGAGAAGTTAATAAACCACAGAATAATGTAGATAGAGCGGTAAAAATTGACTCACATGCTTGGAATGACATGGGATTTTATTAGAACCACCCCATATTGCTAGACGCGTGAAAGATATCTTGCGTGCGTCGTTTCATGATGGTCGTGTGCTCAGCCGCCACTTTCGTCATGCTTGGCCTCCCAGGTCCCCAGACCTCAGTCCGTCCGATTATTGGCTTTGGGGTTACCTGAAGTCGCAAGTGTATCGTGATCGACCGACATCTCTAGGGATGCTGAAAGACAACACCCGACGCCAATGCCTCACCATAACTCCGGACATGCTTTACAGTGCTATTCACAACATTATTCCTCGACTACAGCTATTGATGAGGAATGATGGTGGACATATTGAGCATTTCCTGTAAAGAACATCATCTTTGCTTTGTCTTACTTTGTTATACTAATTATTATATTGTGATCAGATGAAGCGCCATCTGTCGGACATTTTGTGAACTTTTATATTTTTTTTGATTCTAATAAAACCCCATGTCATTCCAAGGATGTGTGTCAATTTGTACCTCTCTGTCTATATTATTCCGTGATTTATTCAGTTTTCAAATTCACACTGACTTTTTGATCACCCGGTACATTATGTGACCAAAAATATCCGGACTCCTGGCTGAAAATGACTTGCAAGTTCGTGGCGCCTTCGATCGGTAATGCTGGAATTCAGTATGGTGCTGGCCCACCCTTAGCCTTGATGAAAACTTCCACTCTCGCAGGCATACGTTCAGTCAGGTGCTGGAAGGTTTCTTGGGGAATGGCAGCTGATTCTCCACGGAGAATCTCATTCTGGAAACATCCCCCAGGCTGTGGTTAAGCCATGTCTCCGCAAAATACTTTCTTTCAGGAGTGCTACTTCTGCAAGGTTCGCAGGACAGCTTCTGTACAGAGCTTCTGACCACGTTCGAAGTCCATGAGTTCCGCAGAGCGCCCCATTCTGCTCTCTCATGATGTGTGAAATCTACTGAGGTCTCTGATATGGAGTACCTGGCAGTAGGTGGCAGCACAATGCACCTAATAGGAAAAACGTATGTTTTTGGGAGTGTCCGGATACTTTTGATCACGTAGTGTACACCACATCAGTGGTTAGAGTGCTAACTTTTCAGGTAATCTGCGTATCCATTTCTGCTGGCCACTGACGTTATATATATAGTGATCGTGTCAATCCCTTCCACATCAACTACAGCCTGAAGATAGCGCATTGAACCGCCGAAACTGGTTGCAACAAAATAAATAAAATCATAAGGTCGGCTGTAGGTGTTATACTTTCTCATAATGGTAAACGGCCGTCGTCCCAGAGGAAGCTTGCCAAAAGGATGGAGATACAAAAAACACGCTGAGTTAGGTTTTCCATTATTTCCCTAACTCACTCCAGGCAAATATTGAGCTTCCCCACTGTTTCGTAATCCGAGCTGGTGCCCCATCTCTAGTGACCTCCTTGTCGACTGCACCTTATAGCCTAAACTTCCTTCCTTCCTCTTTTCATGACGTCCTAAGATAGGGACGACAGATGTTAGCCTACCACCCCGTTACATCTACTGCATCCACTCGTGTTGCGTTTGACAGATGTATACAGTTCAGTGACATTAATGGGACTACCACCAATACATGACGTCAACAAGCAATTACCAGTGACAGCACCAGAAGCTGTATAAATCGTGTCGGACGGACACGAAGGACAGTGCAATAGTTGTCATTATGTGAAAATGTAGCGATTTATCTGACGTCCAAAAGAGCAAGTTCATCGGCTTTCGGGACAAGGATGGAAGAATTTCCGAAACAGTTTTTAAACTGTTCGGGTGCCGTCGTGGTTTAAGTGTACCGTGCATGGCACAATGGCGCTATCCAAAACCGAGGCAACTTTTGTGCACCACGCGCCATGAGATGACACGGCCGAACGACGTCTGCGGAGATGTGTACAGGCGAATAGACGTAAAAGTCTTGAGCAACTGACCACCCACCAGTGGTCTACCAACAGCGTCTCCTCAAAGACCGTCCAGTCAAAGTTGCTGCGTATGGGTCTCCACACCAGCCATGCTAATGGCTGTTCACGGGCAACAAAAGCAACGTCCACTGGTGGGCTTTTTCAGATGAATCACGTTTTACGCCCCATTCGACTGATGGGCGTTGGCTTATCCAGTGTGGAACGTCTGAAAGCTGAAAGCCTGCAACAATCGTCGGAAGGGTCCAGGCTGGAGAAGGGTGCATTATGGTCTGGGACATTCCCTCAGTGATCTCGTCCTTTTGGGAAGACAAAATGGATCAACACAAGTATCCATTTATCCTTGGGGAACATTTCCACTTCTAGACGCAGTTTCTTTTTCCTTGGCACGATGACATCTTCCAACAGAACAATGCATCGTGTCGCACATTTCACAATGTACGGGCATGGTTCGAAGACCACCAGGTTCAGTTTACCATTGTCCCACGGCCACCAGGTTACCAAGATTACCTCTATCATGCCTTTGCGCCATGGGTCCTCAACAGGGAAACCTAACCCAGCTGGAGGTGGCATGGCTCCACATCCGTTTCTCACTGACTCTTCTCCTGCGTGTCACGCAGCAGTCCACACTGCAGAAGGTGATCATTCTCACTTTTGGCAGGTAGTCACTTTAATGCGAGCGGACAATGAAAATAATGGAAGGACCATCTTCTGGCCTTCAATCTAAAACTCATATTTCCGTTTATCAGTCTATACACATAATTTAAGTCTCTCGCAAAGTTTTTCTGTCCGTACCCGACATCTAACCTCGGGAAACGCCGTACCGATTTTGGTATGGATTTTACTAGTAGATAGACTGATTCACGAGGTAAGTTTATGTGTACTGTATTTATTACTGTTGTAACGCCCTTACACACAACATACATTCACAGGAACACATCAATGATTTTTGTCTAAGAAACTTAAGTAAATCCATATTTTCCATATTTTTAGCGGAAGGTGACCGATATAGGTCACAGCTTACAACTATTCCACCTATAAAGTAGAGAAAAAATAATTATCTTGCTTTAAGAAATAGAAATTTATTCTCAAAAATGTCCATTCCCAAGTGACATATCAAATGGCCAAAAAGAGTTACCGAACAAAATTTTCTAACGAATTTTCATCAACTGCTCCTACAACAATACACCAAGTACGGTCGTGATGAAACATAATCCGATCGCCGCCCAGCCAATGCATATACTAGTTCTACATCATGTAAGTAGGTTGTTCTACGATTACTGTTTACGAATGTCACTCCAACTGTGAGTAAAATACTCAATATTAATTCTTTTATTTGTAAATTACTATATTATTTTTATAACGGCTTGTGAAACGCATTACCGAATTTTGCTGTACATTCTTTCACTATTGTTGCAAATTGTAATGAATGAAATTTGAAGTTTTACCATTAGGGCAATGTGTAAGCTGCAAAGCTGCAGCAGAAACCTACGTTAGTAATTTTATGTAGACAGCTGTACTCTAGACGGCGTTATCTGCGTTCCGCGGGAAGATGAGTCCAGTGAGATAACAATAAGCACCAACGTATGGTATACGCACAGTACAGCTTGGCCCTTTCGCACAGAATGCTGGGAGCATCTTAGGCGATGTCAACAGCATGTCAGAATTTTAAAAAATGCATAAAACCCTTCCTCGCCACTCTTTCCCCGTCCCCCTTAATTTCATTTTCACTTCTTTACGTCTTACTGTGATTCATCCAGTTTCTAAACTGATGTAATATTAGCTGACTTTTCTTAACTATATCCCCCATTTTTTACTTGGTATCATGAATGAATGTCAATACAAACATTAATCATTTTGGCTTTCTGGTCAGTAACTGTGATCAAATTCTATGTAATAGCATCTGTGTTCCTTTTTAATTTATTTTTGATAAGAAATAGCCCGCATCTCGTGGTCGTGCGGTAGCGTTCTCGCTTCCCACGCCCGGTTTCCCGGGTTCGATTCCCGGCGGGGTCAGGGATGTCCTTAGATTAGTTGGGTTTAAGTAGTTCTAAGTTCTAGGGGACTGATGACCATAGATGTTAAGTCCCATAGTGCTCAGAGGCATTTGAACCATTTGATAAGAAATACCATGTGTGTTAGACTGGCTATGATTATTTCGGTTCCTGTTTTCAACATTTCTCTACGTTCTGTAGATTTTTAGCGTCAATGTGTCTTAGTTCGGTACTCTGGTAATTTTTTATGACTCTATCAATTTTTAAAATCATGAGTTTGTAAGTTTTATCGTATATTTAACTCCTTTCCCTCATCCCCTTCGTATAAACACCCTCCCATCTCAACAATATTTCATTAGTTTGGCAGTTATATTACTTTTATAGTATGTTTAAGGTCAGCTTACCCACTTTAGGCTGGTATTGTCAATATACTAAAAATGGCATATGATATTATCATTTCTCTGTATTTTCATTTTATAATCAAGGATTGCCTTCCTTTGTTAGTTTTTACCTGTTTCCGAGGTAGATTTCGTGATGTGACTGTGTAGTAATTTTTATGAAATATTTTTGAACCGATGTGTTAACGTATAGATTTGTACCATGTCTCTTTTAATAATTTTCAACTGTATCACATATGGAATTTTAATTCCATTCTTCGGTTGCCTGGACATTCGGACGAAATACTTTTCTAAACAATGTGTTAAAATTTAGATATATACCATATTTATTCATAAAAAAATTTTGGTTACATTTTGTGATATGTATAAAATTATAGATGGTTTGCATCTACATATTCTACATCCCTTTCATATTTTCCTTCACTCCTAAAAAATGTATTTTCTTCACATTATTTTAATTTAATCTGAATTTCCGTCTGATATGGCTTGACTGGTTTCAGTTTCATGGACTGATCTGGAGCTTGTATTTCACATGCTTACGTTTTTTCAATGGATTGTAAGCTATTTAATGTTCTCACATTCATCAGTCTTGCTTTTCTGGTACCCTGGAATTTCAAAGGAGTGTAGAACTGTTAATACTTCAATTTTGTAGCTTGACTATCACATAATTATTCAATGGAAACTTCATTGGATTCGATCAAGACTGCCATCTTTGACTCCGACGTTCTTTGACTTGTATTACTGCACATCACTTGCTGTCCATGTGTCAATGTGCCATCAGATTTTAATCTTATTACAGTTTTCGATTTTATGTTATGTCAGCAATTATGGTTTCCTGTGATGACTTATTTTTAAAGCATGTGTGACATCTGATAGATCTGTGATAATTTTCATGAGTATTTTGATCGATTTTAGACTTCTTCTGTTTTTCTTACTTTAGTTTGGCATCGTCACATTGTCCACTGTTGTATGTTGTACAGTTGCCATTGCTGACGGTTCAGAACCGAAACCAGTAGCAAAATAAAATAACATTATTACAGACAGCATAGTATTGTGCATTTTTAAAATGCAGGGAGCTTAATAACGCGATCGGTGCCTGGTTTATGATCTGCTGTAGGGACAGTAGGGGTGTAGGGTAAACAAGCCCCACATAGGCGGTACACGAATCAGCTTCACGTAGCCCAGTACCTGCTGCTACTGGTCACGTGGCGTGGTACAGGTGTGTTCCAGTTCTAAGTAGCGTTAGTTATAATCTCATTGGCGAACGCAAAAAGTGGGACATCGTAAATACGCTCGCAGGAAGCTCCGACAGGTTGGTGTTAACGCCAATAATTTCACTCGCAATGAGAAGGAGAAAGGTGCGATAGTGCCGTCAGAAAAGATGACGTAACGTGCAAGCAAATGTTGACAAACGACACTTAAGTAACTCAATGGATGGACAGGGTTGGAGTATGATTCAGTTATCTACCACAGAGCAGAATAAGTAAAAATTACACCACGAACACACTACTTCCAAAAAGGAATGCATATGATAAACGGGTATTCATTGGACAAATATATGATACTAGAACTGATATGTGATTTCACTTTCACGCAATTTGGGTGCATACATCCTCAGAAATCAGTACCCACAACAACCACCTCTGGCCGTATTAATCGCCTTGATACGCCTCGGCACTGAGTCAAACAGAGCTTGGATGGCGTGTACAGGTACAGCTGCCCATGCAGCTTCAACACGATACCACAGTTCATCAAGAGTAGTGACTGGCGTATTGTGACGAGCCAGTTGCTCGGCACACCATTGACTAGACGGTTTCAGTTGGTGAGAGATCTCGAGAATGTGCTGGCCAGGGCAGCAGTTGAACATTTTCTGTATCCACAAAGGCCCGTGCAGGACCTGCAACATGCGGTCGCGCATTATCCTGCTAAAATGTAGGGTTTCGCGGGGATAGAATGAAGGGTAGAGCCACGGGTCGTAACACATCTGAAATGAAACGTCCACTGTTCAAAGTGCCGTCAATGCGAACAAGAGGTGACCGAGACGTGTAACCAATGGCACCCCATACCATCACGCCGGGTGATACGCCCGTATAGCGATGACGAATACACGCTTCCAATGTGCGTTCACCGCGATGTCTCCAAACACGGATGTGACCATCACGATGCCGTAAACAGAACCTGGATTCATCCAAAAAAATGACATTTTGCCATTCGTGCACCCAAGTTCGTCGTCGAGTACACCATCGCAGGCGCTCCTGTCCGTGATGCAGCGTCAAGCGTAACCGCTGCCACGGTCTCCGAGCTGACAGTCCATGTCGCTGCAACCGTCGTCGAACTATTCGTGCAGATGGTTGCTGTCTTGCAAAACGTCTCCATCTGTTGAGTCAGGGATCGAGACGTGGCTGCACGATCCGTTACAGCCATGCGGATAAGATGCCTGTCATCTCGACTGCTAGTGATACGAGGTCGTTGAGATCCAGCACGGCGTTCCGTATTACCCTCCTGAACCCACCGATTCCATATTCTGCTAACAGTCATTGGATCTCGACCAACGCGAGCAGCAATGTCGCTATACGATAAACCGCAATCGCGATAGGCTACAATCCGACCTTTATCAAAGTCGGAAACGTGATGGTACGCATTTCTCCTCCTTACACGAGGCATCACAACAACGTTTCACCAGGCAACGCCGCTCAACTGCTGTTTCTGTATGAGAAATCGGTTGGAAACTTTCCTCGTGTCAGCACGTTGTAGGTGTCGCCACCGGTGCTAACGTTGTGTGAATGTTCTGAAAAGCTAATCATTTGCATATCACAGCATCTTCTTCCTGTCGGTTAAATTTCGCGTCTGTAGCACGTCGTCTTCGTGGTGCAGCAATTTTAATGACATCTAGTGTAGTACATTGAAGACAAGAAAAGTCGTTCTCGAAATCTGGCAGAAAATCGAAAGATATTCTGGACGCATGTTAAGTACACCAGTCGCAAGACGCAATGAATCCCTCTAATGAGTTACAGCGAGGGTAATATTACCGATGAAAGCCCCACTAAAGCGGAGTTACTGAATACAGTTTTCCGAAATTCCACGCACTTCTGTTGGGAGAGCACTTAGGCATGCCGTCCAGTCCGAAATGCAGCTTCATCGTGAACTGTTAGCCACCGATTTTTGAGGTGGAGATCATTTGCGGTGTGGAATGCGCTGACGTAAACTGCCGCCAGCACACCCTACAGCAAAGATGTGCGCCTGTCACGAGGGAGGCCAAAGACAGACTCACAGGCAACACGCCGCCATCACACTCTCGAACGTAAGTATTTAGACCGCCGCCGCTGACTGGAGAGTCTCAGTTCCAGCGCAGTCTCTCACTTACTGACTCAGTCATTCAGTCACTGATGCACTAATTCGAACTTTTGTGTCTGTCAGTACAGTGGAACAAGATTAGTGTACATGGTGGGACTTTTACTTTACCCACGGCGATACTAAAGTTAGTAACAGCTAGAAAACCGATATTGTTGGCAAGAAGACTATTACGGAAGAGCTTGTACCACAACACATGGACCCCAGCTTCCTGTTCATGTAAGTAAAGAGCCCTGTTAATAGATGTCTGCAGTTGTATTTTAGAAAGAGGACACTGGCCACCAAACAACATCCTCTCCCTTGATCCCTTTGGTGCAATTAAAGTGATGACGAGGACACTACAGCGGCAACGAGGATGCTACATGGGCACTTAAAAAAAAATGGGAGAAGAAAAAAAGTTGGAAATTTGTGGTAAGGTCTGATGGGACCAAACTACGTAGGTCATCGGTCCCTAAGCCTGCACACTACTTAATCTAACTTAAACTAACTTACGTTATGGACAGCAGACACACCCATGCACGAGGGAGGACTCGAACCTTCGGCGGGAGGGACAGCAATCCGTGACACGGTGCCTCAAACCACGCGGCCACTCCGCTCGGCTACTTATAACGTGTCACACGCGCAGATCAATATCCATTACGTGCTCTGGCCTTCGCCTATCGAATCGACACCTTTGTGTTTTTGTCTCCGGTGGTAAGATGCGAGTTCGGTTAGCGAACACTTTTCTCTAGGGGACGGGTGAGGACAAATTGCGCCCCGTGGACACACCCTTGCATTTCAGACTCATATTGAGAAAGTAGTGACGTCAATCACAAAACGTCGCTTCTGTTTTCCGTTACGCGCGTCACCGCAGCACCAAGGCGGCGCTTTCCGAACAAAGCCGGAGAAAGTAATTGTGGTTCTGTAGCGGCCCACTCTCTCTCTCTCTCTCTGTGTCTCTAGCTAACAGCGCTCGCCTTGTGAGATGAGGCGCTGTAAAGCAGTGTAATAACAAGTCGGCCGCTAAAGGCCGTGAAAACGACCGGCATAATGCATACAACGGTATTCCAGAGGTGGTAAACTCACTCTGTTGCGTGGAAGACTACACACACAGCGAAGTGGCTTCGGGCTATTGTGCTTTCTCTGACAGCGAGCTCGCAGTCTTACAGAGCTCCCAAGCTGTCAACAGAACAAATATGAAGTTTTTCTCCGGAGAATTACGCTGTGGTAAGGCAGTGGTGGAGCATGCGACGAGTACCCTCTGAAGGAGACTGACGAAATATGTAATCGGAGGCTTTCCCGGCGTATGTGTTGTTTCCAGGGCTCTCGCGTGTCCAGCCGGATGCGATCGTTGAAGTCCCCGAATAACCTTTCCCCCATTATCAGGTGGATCTGATGGAATGGTCTGTCTGCTCATTCTCGGTGTTATTTATGTCCAGACATAAATAACACCGACAATGAGCAGACAGACCATTCCACCTGATGATGTCGGAAAGGTTATTCGCCGGAATATCGTGGGACATCAACGATCGCATCCGGCTGGACATCCGAGAACCCTGGAAACGAGACTGAGGAAGTTCCCATGATGCAACGGCACCCCCATGGAGGAAGTTCCATGCGCTAAGCGTCGCTTTTCTAGGGATCCTGGTTGGCGACTATAGCACTTACAGCCTCTATAAAGAGTGGATAAAAGTAACAAACTGTAGGAATGCATTCCTGATTGTAAATGAAGGAAAAAGTAAAACTCTGAACATAGCTGCTGAGGTTCAGTGACCGTGTCAGAATTATATTAGAACAAGTAAGCCCTCGGTCACAAATATTAAGTCAAAACTGACCAGGTTTCGAAGCTACTATGAGCGTCGTCTTCAGAATTAAAGTAACTGTTCTAAAACATATTTGGTATATTGTTGCAACCCTTGTTCACTCAAGTACGAGCAGCCCTTAGCGGCTCGCCATCTTATTTACAACTATTCATGACGTCGCCATTCCGGCTTAGATTTTTTAAAATGTGACTTGTAAGTACTGCATCTCTTTGCAGTCAGTACAAACTTTAATTTTATTAATGTATTATATACCTGATATGTTTTAGAATTTAATTCTGAAGACGACGCTCATAGTAGAGTCGAAAGCTGGTCAATTTTGACTTAATATTTGTGACCGAGGGCTTATTTGTTCTAATATGAAGGAAAAAGTTGCTATGAACTGGTCCTGAAATGCATCATTGCCACGATTGATGACACTGACCAATAAAGCCCATAGATGACGATTAGGTAGATTAATGATGCCAGGTCTCCTAAAACTTACTACTTACAAGGGAACCTCCCCATCGCACCCCCCTCAGATTTAGTTATAAGTTGACACAGTGGATAGGCCTTGAAAAGCTGAACACAGATCAATCGAGAAAACAGGAAGAAGTTGTGTGGAACTATGAAAAAATCAAGCAAAATATACAAACTGAGTAGTCCATGTGCAAGATAGGCAACATCAAGGATAGTGTGAGGTCAGGAGCGCCGTGGTCTCGTGGTTAGCGTGAGCAGCTGCGGAACGAGAGGCCTTTGGTTCGAGTCTTCCCTCGAGTGAAAAGTTTACTTTCTTTATTTTCGCAAAGTTATGACCTGTCCGTTCGTTCATTGACGTCTCTGTTCACTGTAATAAGTTTAGTGTCTGTGTTTTGCGACCGCACCGCAAAACCGTGCGATTAGTAGACGAAAGAACGTGCCTCTGCAATGGGAACCGAAAACATTTGATCGCAAGGTCATAGGTCAACCGATTCCTCCACAGGAAAACACGTCTGATATATTCTATACGACACTGGTGACGGAATGTGCGTCATATGACAGGAATATGTTTTCGACCCACCTAACTTGCACACTTGGCGAATGGCTAAAAAGATTCTTCTACCTTGACCGATTTTGGTTTTCTTGTGGATGTGATAATCACTGCCAAAAAAGTGATGAAAACATAAGAGTTTGTCACAAAAACTGAAAATAAAGGAATTCAACTTTTCACTCGAGGGAAGACTTGAACCAAGGACCTCTCGTTCCGCAGCTGCTCACTCTAACCACGGGACCATGGCGCTCCTGAGCTCCCACTATCTTTGATGTTGCCTATCTTGCGCATGGACTACTCAGTTTGTATATTTTGCTTTTTTTTTTCTTAGTTCCACACAACTTCTTCCTGTTTTCTCGATTGATCTGTGTTCAGTTATTCAAGGCCTATCCACTGTGCCAACTTATAACTAAATCTGAGGGGGGTGCGATGGGGATGTTCCCATCTTAGGTAAAGAGGAGTCCGCAGCTCGTGGTCTTTCGGTAGCGTTCTCGCTTCCCGCGCACGGGGTCCCGGGTTCGAGTCCCGGCGGGGTCAGGAATTTTTCCTGCCTCGTGATCACTGGATGTTGTTGTGTCGTCTTCATCATCACCACTCATGCCAAACCACCTCCTCTAGGACCTTGCCTAGTACAGCGGTGCGGGTCTCCCGCATCGTCCCCTACGCTCCTTGCAGTATGGGACCCCATCATCATCATCATCATCATCATCAGGTAAAGAGCACTGATCCCATGCCGGCCGGAGTGGCCGACCGGGTCTAGGCGCTATAGTCTAACCGCGCGACCGCTACCGTCGCCTCGGGCATGGATGTGTGTGATGTCCTTAGATTAGTTAGGTTTAAGTAATTCTATGGGAGTGATGGCCTCAGATGTTAAGTCCCATAGTGCTCAGAGCCATTTGAACTGATCCCATAATTATAATTGTCTGGTGCAGAAATACTCGACAAAATCCTTTCGGTAGATCCAAATCCGCTGCTGATAATCCTTCCACTCGTCGCAGAAGATAGGAACAGTATCGGTAGTCATACAGTATACACATAGTCGTAGTTTTCACTACACCATGTTGCTGGGCCTCTTGCCTGGAGCTTGTTCTGGGGTTCGCGTCATTATCCCGCAGAACCAGTACTTCCAAAACTGGTGTACGCTTAATCCACCGCCTCCCTGCGCGTTCGTCTGAGTCAGTCCTTCCAGCATTCATTTCTATCTCGATTTCTTCACATTTTTCCTGCTGCTGCCATTTCTCCTCAGCAGCCCTGCATTTCATATTTATTTCAGTCCTTAGTGATTATTTGTGGCTCGAAGACTTCTTAAGTAATAGAACCCAGTACGTTGTCCTCGATGGTGAGTGTTTATCGGAGGTGAGGGTATCATCTGGAGTGCCCCAGGGAAGTGTGGTAGGTCCGCTGTTGTTTTCTGTCTACATAAATGATCTTTTGGGTAGGATGGATAGCAATGTGCGGCTGTTTGCTGATGGTGCTGTGGTGTACGGGAAGGTGTCGTCGTTGAGTGACTGTAGGAGGATACAAGATGACTTGGGCAGGATTTGTGATTGGTGTAAAGAATGGCAGCTAACTCTAAATATAGATAAATGTAAATTAATGCAGATGAATACGAAAAAGAATCCTGTAATATTTGAATACTCCAGCCTGATAATTCTTCCTCGAAATTTCAGCATATCGATGCCTTCCCGCGCGATTCAGCGGAGAGTTCTTCTGCTCATCTTCAGATTTAAATCCCAGATACAGGCAATTACAGCCCACGTAGGTGCGGGCTAGGCAGTTAAGCGGTCACGATGTCTCTTAAAACCGCGGTAACAACGGAAGCTTGCAGACGAACCTGTTCCAGAATGTAATTTCTAAGAGCAACCTAGCGTCAACGGCCCGCCTACTGCTGCTGCTGCTGTAGCGAACCAGCAGTGGGAAGCGCCGCGGTGCATTCTGGGAATGCGGCCAGCAGCTCGCTCACACCGCGCCAGGAGCACTCTCGCTGACCGCTCTGTGGATGAGGTGCGGCCGCGCCCCGCACTTTCCCGTCTCCTACCAGGATACACAGTACGACTGAGCCGACGTCACAGGTACCTCGCTACTGCCCTGCGGTTAGGTAGGGCGTGGGGGAAGGAGCAGACAGAGCCCTCCCTACGGTCGGTGACGTCACGGCCACGCCCACTGACGGTATCTAATAACACTTCCAGTGACGTCACACCAGTCTGCGATGCTTTTCCGTTCCGCTTCCTTTCTTGTACAGGCGGCGCGCGACTGAGGTAGTATTTGCGGGTGCAGATTTCCTCTGCTAACAGTACTAATTCTTCTCGGAAAGTCAGCCAAGTAATTTGTTCGTTACGCAGCGACATTTCGCCGATATGCCTCTTAGTACGGCACGGAGGTGACCTGCCGTGAAGATTGTTGTGTTGGCTGCAGAGCCAACACCGTGTTACTAGAGGAGACCGAAATGCACGCGTTTTAGCTCACACAGGCTGGCGTGAGGAGGGAAGGACTATACTAATGTGAGGTCTGGAACATGACAAGGAATGAGAATTCAGAAAGCGGACGTAGCTAGTTGATACTTAACTTTAATCAATTTATGATGAACGTCGCTCTTGACGGTACATGATTCACAGTATTATCTGTTAGTAACTGAATATGGCTCCTTGCTAGGTCGTAGCAAATGACGTAGCTGAAGGCTATGCTAAACTGTCGTCTCGGCAAATGAGAGCGTATGTAGACAGTGAACCATCCCTAGCAAACTCGGCTGTACAACTGGGGCGAGTGCTAGGGAGTCTCTCTAGACTAGACCTGCCGTGTGGCGGCGCTCGATCTGCAATCACTGACAGTGGCGACACGCGGGTCCGACGTATACTAACGGACCGCGGCCGATTTAAAGGCTACCACCTAGCAGGTGTGGTGTCTGGCGGTGACACCACAAAGGTCATACACTACTGGCTAGTAAAACTGCAACACCAAGAATAAATGCAGATGGTAAGCGGGTATTCATCGGGCAAATATATTATACTAGAACTGACATGTGATTACATTTTCACGCAATTTCGGTGCTAGAACCTGAGAAACCAGTACCCACCTCTGGCCGTAATAACGGCCTTGATACGCCTGGCCATTGAATCAAACAGAGCTTGAATATCGTGTACAGGTACAGCTGCCCATGCAGCTTCAACACGATACCACAGTTCATCAAGAGTAGTGACTGGCGTATTGTGACGAGCCAGTTGCTCGGCCACCATTGACCAGACGTTTTCAATTGGTGAGAAATCTGGAGATTGTGCTGGCCAGGGCAGCAGACGAACATTTTCTGTATCCAGAAATGTCCGTACAGGATCTGCAACATGCGGTCGTGCATTATCCTGCTGAAATGTAGGGTTTCGCAGGGATCGAATGAAGGGTAGAGCCACGGGTCGTAACACATCTGAAATGTAACGTCCACTGTTCAAAGTGCCGTCAATGCAAACAAGAGGTGACAGAGACGTGTAACCAATGGCACCCCATACCATCATGCCGGGTGATACGCCAGTATGGCGATGACGAATACACGCTTCCAATGTGCGTTCACCGCGATGTCGCCAAACACGGATGCGACCATCATGATGCTGTAAACAGAACCTATATTCATCCGAAGAAATGGCGTTTTGCCATTCGTCTACCCAGGATCGTCGTCGAGTACACCATCGCAGGCGCGCGTGTCTCTGATCCAGCGTCAAGGGTAACCGCAGCCGTGGTCTCCGAGCTGATACTCCGTGCTGCTGCAAACGTCGTCGAACTGTTCGTGCAGATGGTTGTTGTCTTGCAAACGTCCCTATCTGTTGACTAAGGGATCGAGACGTGGCTGCACGATCCGTTAGAGCCGTGCGGATAAGATGCCTGTCATCTCGACTGCTAGTGATACGAGGCCGTTGGGATCCAGCACGGCGTTCCGTATTACCCTTCTGATCGCACCGATTCCATATTCTGCCAACAGTCATTGGATCTCGACCAACGCGAGCAGCAATGTCGCGATACGGTAAATCGCAATCGCGATAGGCTACAATCCGACCTTTATCAAATTCGGAAACGTGATGGTACGCATTTCTCCTCCTTACACGAGGCATCACAACAACATTTCACCAGGCTACGCCGGTGTTCTGCAGTATGTGTATGAGAAATTGATTGGAAACTTTCCTCACGTCAGCAAGTTGTAGGCTTCGCCACCGGTGCCAACCTTGTGTCAATGCTCTGGAAAGCTAATCATTTGCATATCACAGCATCTTCTTCCTGTCGGTTAAATTTCGCGTCTTTAGCACGTCAACTTCGTGGTGTAGCAATTTTAATGGCCAGTAGTGTAAATAACGAACCTCTGGAAACCTCGCATCCCGAGAATAATTCTGTAATCACATACTCCACGTGTTCCTTGTTATTATTAAAGCACTGGCAGCTGGGAAACTGCATTCAGAACTTCTATCAAATAAACTGGTTTTGGCGTGCGAGCTATGCAAACAGGCAGAATACGGCGGTGCGGTCGGCAACGCTTACATAAGACAACAAGTGTCTGGCACAGTTGTTAGATCGGTTACTGCTGCTACAATGGCAGGTTATCGAGATTTAAGTGATTTTGGTGTTATATTCGGCGCGCGAGCGGTAGGACAAAGCGTCTTCGAGATAGCGATGTAGTGGGGAACTTACTGTATGACAATTCCACGAGTGTACCGTGAATACCAGATTCCGGTAAAACATCAAATCTCCGTCATCGCTGCGGCCGGAAAAAGATCCTGCAAGAACGGGACCAAGGACGACTGAATTAAATCGTTCGGCGTCATGGAAATGTAACCCTTCCGCAAATTGCTGCAGATTTCAATGCTGGGATATCAACAAGTGTCAGCGTGCGAATCATTCAGCGAAAAACCGTCGATATGGGCTTTCGGAGCCGAACGCCCACTCGTATACCCTTGACGACTGCACGAGACAAAGCTTTACGCCTCGCCTCCGCCCGTCAACACCGACACTGGACTGTTGACGGATGGAAACATGTTGCATGTCGTTTCAAATTGTATCGAGCGGATAGACTTGGACTGATATGGAGACAACGTCATGAATCCATGGACCCTGCATGTCAGCAGGGGACTGTTCAAGCTGGTGAGGCTCTGTAATGGTGTGGGGTGTGCAGTTGGAGTGATATGGGACCCCTGATACGTTTAGATACGACTCTGACAGGTGACACGTACGTAAGCATCCTGTCTGATCACCTGCATCCATTCACGCTCATTGTGCATTCCGACGGACTTGGACAATTCCAGCAGGACAATGCGGCACCCCGCACTCCCGAAATTGCTACAGATTGACTCCATCAACACTCTTGTGAGTTTAAGCACTTCCTCTGGGCACCAGACTCCACCTCCTCGTACTCTTACGGATTCATGGACGCCCATGTAGGATTCATGGTGTTAGTCCCCTCCAGCACTGCTTCAGACGTTAGTCGAGACCATGCCACGTCGTGTTGCGGCACTTCTGCGTGCTCGCGTGGGCCCTACACGATATTAGGCAGGTGTACCAGTTTCTTTGTCTCTTCAGTGTAGAACGCCACACGTCCTTCTGAAAGTGGCAGAGTATGTAAAACTAAGCTCTGGAATACCTGTAGAAAAAGTGTGGGGCCATTCTGGTTTCATAATACACTGCCTCAAGAAAGAAAGTGCATGACTCAGAAGACATGGTCACTGTAACTTCGTACACCTGGCGTCGTTTCTCTGCTACTTACAGCAGGAAAACACGGCCCACAGAAGGCTGTCGCTGATTTTTTACCGGACTACCAGCTCCTAGCAAGCCGCCCAAATCACAAATACGTGTAGCTTGCTACATGGCTACTCCTGCTATCCCACCATCAATGAAATTTAATAAATCTGACGTCAGTAACACAGTTACAACAGTCGTACCAGTATACTGTTTACCCTTTCTCCTGAGGAAGACCGCTACTGCTCGGCTGAAAGCTTGGTTTATTTTAGTATTTCAAGCATTTTATAACATGATGCAGCAGTGCACCCACGAGGATCATAATGAGTCTGAGTCAACATATTTAGACACAATATTAGTTAAATAGAGTATCAAGATGTGCAGGGTATTTGAGGATGTGTGTGTGCGTGTGTGTGTGTGTGCGTGTGGGTGGGTGTCAGATATAACATTAAAAAAAAAACAATCTAAAAAAAAAGTCTAGTGTCCAGCCGATATGGTCACGAGCCTAGGAAATGCGCTGCAGGCGATCTCGTCCCGTTAGCAAAGAAGGCCGCGTCGGTTCTCAGCTGCCACAGCCCATTAACACCAGATTTCGCCGCACTGTCCTAACGGATACCTTCGTCGTACGCCCCACATTGAGTTCTGCGGTTAGCACCGACAATTCTGCGGAAACGTCTCTGCTCTCCGTAATTAACTAGAGGCAGTCGGCCATTGCGATCTTGGTGCTGAGAGGTAATGTCTGATATCTGCTATGCTCGGCACACATTTGACCTTTTGGATTTCGGAATATTGAATTTCCTAGGATCTTCCAAAATGGCTCTGAGCACTATGGGACTTAACATCTGAGGTCATCAGTCCCCAAGAACTTAGAACTACTTAAACCTAACTAACCTAAGGACATCACACACAAACATGCCCGAGGCAGAATTCGAACCTCCGACCGCAGCGGTCGCGCGGTTCCAAACTGAAGCGCCTAGAACCGCTCGGCCATATCGGCCGGCTAGGAATTTCCAAAACGTGCGTCTGCCTCAAATACTATTCCACGTTCAAAGTCTATTAATTTGCGTTCTGCGGCCACAGTTACTTCGATAACCTGTTCACGCGAATCATATGAGTGTAAATGCTAGTTCCGCCGATTCACCGCACACGCGATATTACAACCACCTGTTTATGTACACATCACTGTACCGCGACTTTTCTCGCCTTAGTATGTTGTTGTTGTTGTTGATGTCTTCAGTCCTGAGACTGGTTTGATGCAGCTCTCCATGCTACTCTATCCTGTACAAGCTTCTTCATCTCCCAGTACCTACTGCAACCTACATCCTTCTGAATCTGCTTGGTGTATTCAGCTCTTGGTCTCCCTCTACGACTTTTACCCTCCACGCTGCCCTCCAATACTAAATTGATCATCCCTTGATGCCTCAGAACATGTCCTACCAACCGATCCCTTCTTCTAGTCAAGTTGTGCCACAAACTTCTCTTCTCCCCAATCCTATTCAACACCTCCTCATGTGATCTACCCATCTAATCTTCAGCATTCTTCTGTAGCACCACATTTCGAAAGCTTCTATTCTCTTCTTGTCTAAACTATTTATCGTCCATGTTTCACTTCCGTACATGGCTACACTCCATACAAATACTTTCAGAAACGACTTCCTGACACTTAAATCAATACTCGATGTTAACAAATTTCTCTTCTTCAGAAACGCTTTCCTTGCCATTGTCAGTCTACATTTTATATCCTCTCTACTTCGACCATAATCAGTTATTTTGCTCCCCAAATAGCAAAACTCCTTTACTACTTTAAGTGTCTCATTTCCTAATCTAATTCCCTCAGCATCACCCGGCTTAATTCGACTACATTCCATTATTCTCGTATTGCTTTTGTTGATGTTCATCTTATATCCTCCCTTCAAGACATCTTCCATTCCGTTCAACTGCTCTTCCAAGTCCTTTGCTGACTCTGACAGAATTACAATGTCATCGGCGAGCCTCAAAGTTTTTATTTCTTCTCCATGGATTTTAATACCTACTCTGAACTTTTCTTTTGTTTCATTTACTGCTTGCTCAATATACAGATTGAATAGCATCGGGGAGAGGCTACAAACCTGTCTCACTCCCTTCCCAACCACTGTTTCCCTTCCATGCCCCTCGGCTCTTATAACTGCCATCTGGTTTCTATACAAATTGTAAATAGCCTTTCGCTCCCTATATTTTACCCCGGCCACCTTCAGAATTTGAAACAATTCCAGTCAACATTGTCAAAAGCTTTCTCTAAGTCTACAAATGCTAGAAACGTAGGTTTGCCTTTCCTTAATCTTTCTTCTAAGATAAGTCGTAAGATCAGTATTGCCTCACGTGTTCCAGTGTTTCTACGGAATCCAAACTGATCTTCCCCAAGGTCGGCTTCTACTAGTTTTTCCATTCGTCTGTAAAGAATTCGCGTTAGTATTTTGCAGCCGTGACTTATTAAACTGATAGTTCGGTAATTTTCACATCTGTCAACACCTGCTTTCTTTGGGATTGGAATTATTATATTCTTCTTGATGTGTGAGGGTATTTCGCCTGTCTCATACATCTTGCTCACCAGATGGTAGAGTTTGTTTCGACTCAGGTCTTTCAGTGCTGCCTTAGTATATAGAATGCAACAATGGCCTAAAACAGAAATTTTTTGATCCCCCTTGTAACGGGACGTCCTCCTCTAGCATTACTTTTCCTCAGGTTGTCGATTCAGTATTATTTTCCGAATTTTAAACACTTTCAGTATTATCTCAGTTTTTTTTTTCTGGAAACTTTCGTATAATTTTGTACGTAGTATGTTATATTTCTAGCTAAAATTTATGAAAAAGAATTACTTTATAAAATATTTTAGTTTCGATGTTATAATCGATAAGTACTAGTTCTGGCCAGCCGGTGTGGCCAAGCGGTTCTAGGCGCTTCAGTCTGGAACCGCAAGACCGCTACGGTCGGAGGTTCGAATCCTGCCTCGGGCATGGATGTGTGTGATGTCCTTAGGTTAGTTAGGTTTAAGTAGTTCTAAGTTCTAGGGGACTGATGACCTCAGATGTTAAGTCCCATAGTGCTCAGAGCCATTTGATTTTACTAGTTCTGAATATACAGTTAATCATATTTTTTTGAAACATTTGAAATTATTAACTATTGGCACACTAGGAATTCTGCACTGTTTGCAATGTTTATTTCTGGATTCATTTATGAAATAATAATCGAAATTATTTGTTAAGAAAAATTGTAAACTGTCTGGAATACTGTTTTTTCCGCCGAGTGTCGGAGTCGTAAGCTTGCCTCTGATGCGATCTTACGTATTTTTGTATAATAAGTGGTAAAAATTCAGCAACAAAAATCTTCCAATTTATTTAGTTCAAACCAACCGCGAGGACCTGATGTTAGATTTTCAGCTTCAAGAATCAGATCCGTAGACAAGAAGAACAGGAGCCATCTCAACATTACAAGCTAAGTAAACTTGAATGTGTATGGCAATTTTCGCTCCCGTCAAATCTTCGTAAATGACATTGCTTATTAATTACATGGACTGGACATTTCTTAATGTGGACAATAGATGGAAGAAGTAAGGAGGCGGAGATTGCACCTTTAGAACTTTTCTGAAAAGGGAGTGAAAATTGCCCAGAGGTTTGGACCTCTTTCGTAGATGGCAGTCGGATGGGGAGGTTAGTGGTCTTGCATCTGTTCTACAGCAGAATGCAACTCACGGATGCACGGACTCAGCGAGCTGGCGCAGTGGTTAGCACACTGGACTCGCATTCGGGATGACGACGGTTCAAGCCCGCGTCTGGCCATCCTGATCTTGGTTTTCCGTGATTGAATCTCAATGTAGACAAGTGTAATGTGCTGCGAATACATAAAAAGAAAGATCCCTTATCACTTAGCTACAATATAGCAGGTCAGCAACTGGAAGCAGTTAATACCATAAATTATCTGGGAGTACGCATTAGGAGTGATTTAAAATGGAATGATCATATAAAGTTGATCGTCGGTAAAGCAGATGCCAGACTGAGATTCATTGGAAGAATCCTAAGGAAATGCAATCCGAAAACAAAGGAAGTAGTTTACAGTACGCTTTTTCGCCCACTTCTTGAATACTGCTCAGCAGTGTGGGATCTGTACCGGAAAGGGTTGAAAGAAGAGATAGAGAAGATCCAACGGAGAGCAGCGCGCTTCGTTATAGGATCATTTAGTAATCGCGAAAGCGTTATGGAGATGATAGATAAACTCCAGTGGAAGACTCTTTAAAAGAGACGCTCAGTAGCACGTTATGGGCTTTTGTTGAAGTTTCTAGAACATACCTTCACCGAGGAGTCAAGTAGTATATTGCTTCCTCCTGAGTATATCTCGCGAAGAGACCGTGAGGATAAAATCAGAGACATTAGAGCCCACACAGAAGCATACCGACAATCCTTATTTCCACGAACGATACGATACTGGAATAGAAGGGAGAACCGATAGAGGTACTCAAGGTACCCTCCGCCACAGACCGTCAGGTGGCTTGCGGAGTATGGATGTAGATGTAGATGAAATCGCTCCACGCGAATGCCGGGATGATTCCTTTGAAAGGGCACGACCTACTTCCTTCCGCGTCCTTTCCTAATGAGACCGATGAGTTCGCTGTTTGGTCTCTTCCGCCAAAACAACCCAACCCAATCCAACGGATGCACTCGGAGATACACTTGTTGCACAGATGAACGTAACACCGCGTGCTTGGCTACGCTTCCATTGTATTACAAGCAGATGCCACACGGCAGATAAAACCGGCGCGGCGTCGCAGTTTTGCGTTGCTGGTGGGGACCACCGTCAGAAGTGAGAGTCACGGCGGCTGATGGGGGGGTCACGACCGCGCGACCTCGGAGGGTTGCCGTCCCACTTGGACGGCCCTTGCAAGTGTGTCGGCCGTGGGCAGGCGTGCCAACCGCAGTCTGTGCCACAGGTTGGAGGCCAGCAGGCAGGCTGGTCCACTATGCCAGGGTGAGGGCCTGGGGCAGAAACCTTATACACATAACCACACTCCCCAAAGGCGGTGAAAGTGCGGGATGCTTTGAACCTTCGATTGTACTCCATTGTGGTGCTAAGTGACTGAGAAGTTGCCTTGTACTGTGGCTTGTAAGGTCACAGATCGAACATTATACAGGGTGGTCCATTGATAGTGAACGTCTAGCTTGAGGGGGAAACGAGATGGCGCTATGGTTGGCCCGCTAGATGGCGCTGCCATAGGTCAAACGGATATCAACTGCGTTTTTTTAAAATAGGACCCCCCATTTTTTATTACATATTCGTGTAGTACGTAAAGAACGTTCTAGTTGGACCACTTTTTTCGCTTTGTGATAGATGAAGCTGTAATAGTCACAAACGTATAAGTACATGGTATCACGTAACATTCCGCCAGTGCGGACGGTATTTGCTTCGTGATACGAGGTGCATTCAAGTTCTAAGGCCTCCGATTTTTTTTCTCCGGACTGGAAAGAGATAGAAACATGCGCATTGCTTTAAAACGAGGCCGCGTTCATTGTCAATACGTACCAGAGATGACAGCACCGTACGGCAGATGGAATTTTACCACCAGCGGCAAGAATGAGAACTGTTTTAAATACTTAAAATGGCGACGTTTTCCTTACGTGAACAGTGTGCAATCATTCGTTTTCTGAATTTGCGTGGTGTGAAACCAATTGAAATTCATCGACAATTGAAGGAGACATGCGTTGATTGAGTTATGGATGTGTCGAAAGTGCGTTCGTGGGTGCGACAGTTTAATGAAGGCAGAACATCGTGTGACAACAAACCGAAACAACCTCGGGCTCGCACAAGCCGGTCTGACGACATGATCGAGAAAGTGGAGAGAATTGTTTTGGGGGATCGCCGAATGACTGTTGAACAGATTGCATCCAGAACTGGCATTTCTGTGGGTTCTGTGCACACAAACATGCATGACGACCTGAAAATGCGAAAAGTGTAATCCAGGTGGGTGCCACGAATGCTGACGGACGACCACATGGCTGCCCGTGTGGCACATTGCCGAGCAATGTTGACGCGCAACGACAGCACGAATGTCTTTTCGTCGGTTGTGACAATGGATGAGACGTGGATGCCATTTTTCAATCCAGAAACAAAGTGCCAGTCAGCTCAATGGAAGCACACTGATTCACCGCCACCAAAAAAATTTCGGGTAACCGCCAGTGCTGAAAAAATGACGGTGTCCATGTTCTGGGACAGCGAGGGCGTAATCCTTACCCACTGCGTTCCAAAGGGCACTACGATAACAGGTGCATCCTACGAAAATATTTTGAAGAACAAATTCCTTCCTGCACTGCAACAAAAACGTCCGGGAAGGGCTGCGCGTGTGCTGTTTCACCAAGACAACGCACCTGCACATCGATCTAACGTTACGCAACAGTTTCTTCGTGATAACAACTTTGAAGTCATTCCTCATGCTCCCTACTCACCTGACATGGCTCCTAGTGACTTTTGGCTTTTTCCAACACTGAAAGACACACTCCGTGGCCGCACATTCACCAGCCGTGCTGCTATTGCCTCAGCGATTTTCCTGTGGTCAAAACAGACTCCTAAAGAAGCCTTCGCCGCTGCCAAGGAATCATGGCGTCAGCGTTGTGAAAAATGTGTACGTCTGCAGGGCGATTACGTCGAGAAATAACGCCAGTTTCATCGATTTCGGGTGAGTAGTTAATTAGAAAAAAAATCGGAGGCCTTAGAACTTGAATGCACCTCGTACATCACTCGTGTTAAAATGGACCGTTTACCAACTGCGGAAAAGGTCGATATCGTGTTGATGTATGGCTATTGTGGTCAAAATGCCCAACGGGCGTGTGCTATGTATGTTGCTCGGTATCCTGGACGACATCATCCAAGTGCGCCGCCCTGAGTGGCCGAACGGTTCTAGGCGCTACAGTATGGAGACGCGCGTCCGCTACGGTTGCAGGTTCGATTCCTGCCTCGGGCATGGATGTGTGTGATGTCCTTAGGTTCGTTAAGTTTAAGTGGTTCTAAGTTCTAGACGGCTGATGACCTCTGCAGTTAAGTCCCATAGTTCTTGCGTCGGCGCGGTTCTTTCCGTCCCTTTACGATGAACCTGCACCTACCTGTGGACATTGTCTCAGCAGATCATCAGTAGGGAAGCCGAGTGAAACCCACTGTACTTCGACGTGAACCAGGCTGCAATTAAAGTCACTAATCTACGTTTCGGGAGAAAGTTTTCATACGAAATGAAAGGTTTGAAATTTTGTCCTCAATTAATATATTCTGAAACTTAGGTGAACAAGTATCACTGCCAAGCCCGTGCTAGTCTTAACACAGTCACTCACAAACCATTTCACTCACATTAGCAAGTTTATAGTGTTGCATTTCCCGAAAACGTAATAGCTAATAAAATACTGATTGTTTTAAATCGATAATGCTCGCCGAATATTAAGTCTGTCGGTACCTAATGCAGTCTCAGTTTTTAGCCATCGACCTGCTCAATACGCCACGCGGAATATATGTTTTCTCTCGTCACAAAATTCACTTAAAAATTCCGAAGTTTCTACACGCCCATCGGAATAATTATGCCGTCACTTTACCACACTTTTGATGTATGAAACACTACTAGATCGGGCAACTTATCGTTTCCATCGGAACTACTAGTACACACGTCCGAACTGTTTCATGGCTAGGCTCCCACACCCCTCTAGAACACTCTAAAGCAGAGAAAGGCGCGCGAAGAATATTGCTTTACCATTGGTCAGTTTACTCAACAGCCAATAGCAAAACAACACTCTCCCGCGTCAGTCCGCGGTTTTCATCAATAACCAATGGCAAAATAGTAAAGATAACGACTGCACTTTTCACCGACATATTTATCTAATATGCTGAAGTTTTGTTTATGCATAAAGTTAATTACTATAGTTATTTATACCTGAATTAACTTCCCCTTTACCATAAACTTACTTTACAAATCTATTCTACAAAAATCCCCTTTGTTCATATCCATACTTCTTCGAAATGTTCCCCCACTAAATCCTACTACATACCTCGTTAAACAATTATCTTCATATTAACCTTAAAGCACACTCACGCATCATTCATACTGCTAAAACACATTTATATCATTTTACATATACAAAAAGACATTATAACACTTTATAAAATACTAGAACAGTTTATGAATAACATTGTATTACTTTACTGCACTCTAGTGGGCACAATCGAAACTAAAATCATACATCCCCTATCCAATATTGTCCTCTATTGGATGATACATAAACTCCAGCTCTGAGACACATCTCCCACTTAACCGCCTCCAAGGCAGGATCGTTATACGGCGCTACGCCTCATGCTCAGAGCCACTTGAACCATCTCACGAAATAAGCGTCAAACGAAAAAACTACATAGAACGAAACTCGTCTAGCGTGATGGGGGAAACGCGATGGCGCTATGGTTGACCCGCTAGATGGCGCTGCCATAGGTCAAACGGATATCAACTGCGTTTCTTTTTAAATAGGAAACCCCACTTTTATTTCATATTCGTGTAGTTCGTAAATAAATATGAATGTTTTAGTTGGACCACTTTTTTCGCTTTGTGATAGATGGCGCTGTAATAGTCAAAACACATATGGTTCACAATCTTAGACCAACAGTTGGTAACACGTAAGTTTTTTAAATTAAAATACAGAACGTAGGTACGTTTGAACATTTTATTTCGGTTGTTCCAATGTGATACATGTACCTTTGTGAAATCATTTCTGAGAACGCCTGCTGTTACAGCGTGATTACCTGTAAGTACCACATTAATGCAATAAATGCTCAAAATTATATTGTACAGTTCTTTTATGCAGCTAAAAGTGGTCCATGTATGGAGTCCTGTGAAACAACCACTGCAACTTTAAATTCTCATGGTGGCGCAGTGATCACAGCTTTTACTTGTTGAATTAGTGGCAGACAAGGTACCGGATCTGGACTACTCACTGTATTAGAAGATGTTTACCCCACGAACACATGCTACTCAATAATACTACACAACTCTTTCATGCAGGTAAAAATGTTCCATGTATCGAGCTCTGTGGAACACCAGCCGCTACTTTAAACACTTCTGATGGCTATGGCAGCGTTTACTTCCTGAATTAGTGATGATGAAGGTCCTGAATCTGGACTGTCCACTCTATGGGAAAATGTTTATTCCATCAGCATATGTTGTTGTTGTTGTTGTTGTTGTTTTGGTCTTCAGTCCTGAGACTGGTTTGATGCAGCTCTCCATGCTACTCTACCCTGTGCAAGCTTCTTCATCTCCCAGTACCTGCAGCAGCCTACATCCTTCTGAATTTGCTTAGTGTATTCATCTCTTGGTCTCCCTCTACGATTTTTACTCTCCACGCTGCCCTCCAGTACTAAATTGGTGATCCCTTGATGCCTCAGAATATGTCCTTCTTGTAGTCAAGTTGTGCCACAAACTCCTCTTCTCCCCAATTCTATTCAATACCTCCTCATTAGTTATGTGATCTACTCATATAATCTTCAGCATTCTTCTGTAGCACCACATTTCGAAAGCTTCTATTCTCTTTTTGTCTAAACTATTTATCGTCCACGTTTCACTTCCATACATGGCTACACTCCATCCAAATACTTTCAGAAAAGACTTCCTGACGCTTAAATCTATACTCGATGTTAACAAATTTCTCTTCTTCAGAAACGCTTTCCTTGCCATTGCCAGTCTACATTTAAATCCTCTCTACTTCGACCATCATCAGTTGTTTTGCTCCCCAAATAGCAAAACTCCTTAACTACTTTAAGTGTCTCATTTCCTAATCTAATTCCCTCAGCATCACCCGACTTAATTCGACTACATTCCATTATACTCGTTTTCCTTTTGTTGATATTCGTTTTATATCGTCCTTTCAAGACTCTTTCCATTCTGTTCAAATCAGCATCTGCTATTCAATAAAATTGCACAGTTCTTTTACTCAACCAAAAGTAGCCCGTTTATGGGGTCCTATGGAATACCTGCTGCTACTTTAAATGCTCATGTTTCTAGAGCAATCACAGCTCTTATTTGGTGAATTAGTGGCAGAAAAGGTATCAGATCTGGACATTCCATTGTCTGGGAGGATGTTTACCCCATCAGCATACTCTGTTCAATAATATTGCACAATACTTTTGGCCAGCTAAAAGTGGTCCGCCTATGGAGCCCTGTGGAACACCCGCCGCTACTTTAAACAGTTGTGGCGGCGATGGCAGCTTTTACTCTCCGGGTCAGCGGCAGCCAAGGTCTCTCTGTCCGCTACATGGGAGGATGGGCCGCCGTCGGCATATCTCCCGAGCCGGGAGAAAGTGCGGCCGGCGGCAAAGAGGTTTCTCCTTGAAGGCCAGTGGGCCGCGGTCGCTGCCCCCGCCGTACAACGGGAGCCGGCGGTGCGTGTCTAAGCCACTCGTCAAATGGTTCAAATGGCTCTCAGCACTATGGGACTTAACGTCTGAGGTCATCATTCCCCTAGAACTTAGAACTACTTAAACCTAACTAACCTAAGGACATCACACACATCCATGCCCGAGGCAGGATTAGAACCTGCGACCGTAGCGGTCGCGCGGCTCCAGACTGTAGCTCCTAGAACCGCCCGGCCACCCCGGCTGGCCTACGAAGTAAAGATATTCAGTAATGTGTTACATGTCACATGTGAAAGAAATCAGATTATTAAGACGCGACATCGGTAAGCGATCGACACAAAGTGAAGATATTAATCGTGTATTTACTAAGATGCTATCTGTTCTTTTGGACATGTCCGAAAGAACAGATACTATCGGTGGCCAAAACAGCTCGTTAGAATGAAATTACAATGAAATGAACACCCTTAGCTGCTTACAGGCGTTGACATACGTCAACGGGGACAGATGAAAATGTGCCCCGACCGGGACTCGAACCCGGAATCTCCTGGTTACATGACAGACGCTCTATCCATTTTTTTAGCATTTTGTTCGTTATTGATCGTCGTGTTTTGTCGTGGCGGACGTCAAATGACAACCGTTCAAGTTCGTTCGTTGATCCTTCCACTCAGTGTTTTTATTACAGAGGCTAACCAGGTCTCTGACCGAGCACGCTGAGTTACCGTGCCGGCAATCTGAGCCACCGAGGACACAGAGGATAGCGCGACTGCAGGGATTTATCTCTGGCACGCCTCCCGCGAAACCCACATTCTCAACGTAATGTCCCGCACTACATTCGTAGTGCCCCCGCCCATTATACTCATTACTCGCGGCGCGTTGCCGATTTCCGTAAGAGTTCGGGCACTGTTTGTGCATCCGCACAGAAGAAGAAGATGGTCAAGTGGCCGGTGAGCCTTAACTATATATTTACTAAGATGTAATGAGTATTATGGGCGGGGGCACTACGAATGTAGTGCGGGACAATACGTTGAGAATGTGGGTTTCGCGGGAGGCGTGCCAGAGATAAATCCCTGCAGTCGCGCTATCCTCTGTGTCCAGGGTGGCTCAGATTGCCGGCACGGTAACTCAGCGTGTTCGGTCAGAGACCTGGTTAGCCCATGTAATAAAAACACTGAGTGGAAGGATCAACGAACGAACTTGAACGGTTGTCATTTGACGTCCGCCACGACAAAACACAACGATCAACAACGAACAAAATGCAAAAAAAAAGAAAATGGATAGAGCGTCTGTCATGTAAGCGGAAGATTCCGGGTTCGAGTCCCGGTCGGGGCACACATTTTCATCTGTCCCCGTTGACGTATGTCAACGCCTGTAAGCAGCTAAGGGTGTTCATTTCATTGTAATGATATTAATCGCATTACAATGCTGTAAAAGATAAATGATAACCGGTTTCTACCTAACCAACGGAAACGACACACTATGTACATTCCTTTTCCGCAAGAAATTCTCGAATATATTTAATTTATGAAAAAATGAATGAGCTTTTATATTTAGAACTTTATGTTAAAAAAAACTCGAGTTTTGTAGTTCATTATCTCAATTCTTACCACAGTTTTTAATAGATTTGGAAGATTCTAGAGTTTCATACACCTGCAAGTATTGTTTGTATGCTGGGCAAAATTCATCGAACATTCTCTCTTACTTATGAAGAAAAGTGTACCTATAGCAACAAATGCAGCCAATACTAAGAGATAAAATGATGAAATTAGACATGTAAAAGAATTATTTTGTTATGTTTTTGAACTTCCACTGCTGTTAGTGTGAGTCGTGAATTGTTCCTCGTCATGCTGACTAAGTTTGCCGGCCGCGGTGGCCGAGCGGATCTAGGCAGTCCAGAATCGCTCGGCTGCTAGGTCGCAGGTTCGAATCCTGCCTCGGGTATTGATGTGTGTGATGTCCTTAGGTTAAGTTAGGTTTAAGTAGTTCTGAGTTCTAGGGGACTGATGACTACAGATGTTAAGTCCCATAGTGCTCAGAGCCATTTTTTCTTCCCATGCGATCATGACGCCTGCTGTCCCTTGAAAAGGGCCTCGAAGGGTCCAAGTTTCCTGTCGCAGGACGATGTGCACCTGGCAGTTACTGAGGTCTTCACGCAACAGGACACGACGTTTTTCCAGACTGTGTACTGAACCTGTTGCGTCGATGCGATGCTTGTCGCAGGACTCACGGAAATTTTGCCTGATTGGCACACCTATTTAGGACTGTACGGCCTTCAAGCGTAAACTTTTTGACCGCCTCTTATAGCATTTAGTGTAGTTCTAAAGAGAGGTGTAGATATAGAGGAGTGTAGCACATAATATTCTGAACAGAAGCCATGTCTGGTAGTCATCCAGAGATGCTAGAGAGCGTCAGACTTACAGTTGGCGTAGCCTGTAAATGTACAGGGGATAGGCAAAACGATATGAACAGTCTACACTACTGGCCATTAAAATTGCTACACCGTGAAGATGACGTGCTACTGACGCGAAATTTAACCGACAGGAAGAAGATGCTATGACATGCAAATGATTAGCTTTTCAGAGCTTTCACACAAGGTTGGCGCAGGTGGCGACACCTACAACGTGCTGACATGAGGAAAGTTTCCAACCGATTTCTCGCACACAAACAGCAGTTGACCGGCGTTGCCTGGTGAAACGTTGTTATGATGCCTCTTGTAAGGAGGAGAAATGCGTAACATTACGTTTCCGACTTTGTTAAAGGTCGGATTGTAGCATATCGCGATTGCGGTTTATCGAATCGCGACATTGCTTCTCGCGTTGGTCGAGATCCAATGATTGTTAGCACAATATGGAATCGGTGGGTTCAGCAGGGTAATACAGAACGCCGTGCTGGATCCCAATGGCCTCACATCACTAGCAGTCGAAATGAGAGGCATCTTATCCGCACGGATGTAACGGAGCGTGCAGCCACGTTTCGATCCCTAGGGACGTTTGCGGGACAACAACCATCTACACGAACAGTTCGACGACGTCTGCAGCAGCACGGACTATTAGCTCGGAGACCATGGCTGCAGTTACCCTTGACGCTGCATCACAGACAGGAGCGCCTGCGATGGTGTACTCGACGACGAACCTGAGTGCACGAATGGCAAAATGAATCGAGGTTCTGTTTACAGCATCATGATGGTCGCATCCGTGTTTGGCGACATCGCGGTGAACGCACATGAAGCGTGTATTTGTCATCGCCGTACTGGCGTATCACCCTGCGTGATGGTATGGGGTGCCATTGGTTACACGTCTCGGTCTCCTCTTGTTCGCATTGACGGCACTTTGAACAGTGGACGTTACATTTCAGATGTGTTACGACCCGTAGCTCTACCCTTCATTCGATCCTCGTGAAACCCTACATTTCAGCAGGATAATGCACGACCGCATGTTGCAGGTCCTGTACGGGCCTTTCTGAATACAGAAAATGTTGGACTGCTGCTCTGGCCAGCACATTCTCCAGATATCTCACCAACTGAAAACGTCTGGTCAATGGTGGCCGAGCAACTGACTCGTCACAACACGCCAGTCACTACTCTTGATGAACTGCGGTATTGCGTTGAATCTGCATGGGCAGCTGTCCCTGTACACGCCATCCAAGCTCTGTTTGACTCAAAGCCCAGGCGTATCAAGGCCGTTATTACGGCCAGAGGTGGTTGTTCTGGGTACTGATTTCTCAGGATCTATGCACGCAAATCGCGTGAAAATGTCACTTGTCAGTTCTAGTGTATTTGTCCAATGAATACCCGTTTATCATCTGCAGTTCTTCGTGGTGTAGCAGTTTTAATGGCCAGTAAGTACTGGGAGATGAAAAAGCTTGCACAGGATAGAGTAGCATGGAGAGCTGCATCAAACCAGTCTCAGGACTGAAGACCACAAGAAACAGTGTAGTAATGGGGTGGTTGTGTTTGACGGTCAACAGTGTAGCTAAGGTATGTGTTGCACTGCGCTCTGCGTGTTCAGAACGGACTATGCATCAGTGGAGGTTGATTACAAGGAGTGCACACCTCTGAGGCCTATGTCGACGTGGAATGGAAGACCTAACAGAGTTACAAATAGGGCAGATTGTGGGGGCCATATCAGCTGGCGCATCAGTAACCAAGAACGCAGATTGAATGTTCAAGAGCAGCTGTTGCAATGGTCATGACAGCCTACACAAAACGTGGAAAGACGTTATCATGTAAACGTAATGAAGGGCGCAAATCAAATCTAAATGACAGAGATCGTCGTACGCTAACACGAATTGTGTCCAAACAACACAAAACTACGGCGTAACTGCGAAGCTCAATAGCCATCTTCGAGACCCCGTATCTATTGACACCGTCCGCCGAGAACTCCATAAAGCGAATATTCGTGGACGAGCTGCTATACCGAAATCATTAGTGACGACATGCAACGAAGGAATCCTATAACTTGGTATCAGGAGCATAAATCCTGGACGGCTGATCAGTGGAAACACGTCATACGGTCCGACGAGTCAACGTTTCCGTTATTTCCAACATCGGGTCGGGTTTACGTCCGGAGAACGCCTGAAGAAGCCTATAAAGTTCTGATTGATTCATTCCAATGGTTAAACATGGAAGTGAAAGTGTGATGGCGTGGACAGCCACATCACGGTATTCTGCCACCATTACTCCCAATGGCCGTGTTACAGCCAGCGATTATGTGAACATTTTATACTTGTACTCAAATGTTGCTCCCCAACAATGATGCTATATTTCAGGACGATAACGCACACATTCGCACAGCCAGGACAGTACAATCGCAGTATCAGCAGCATGCAACTGAACTGCAGCGTCTTCCCTGGCCAACACAGCCCCTTGTGGGAGGTATTTGAACGCAAATTCCGGATCAGTTTTCCCCCGCCCTCGTCACTACAGGAGTTAGAAGAGGTTCTGATCGAAAACTGGCATAACATTCCACTGGAGACAATACAAGAAGAATCGGGGTCCAAGCCCTTGTTAGTAAACTATTCCCAAGCAAGTACAAGCACTCCGTCTTCAGGCCACAAGTGGTCCGTCGGGACCATCCGACCACCGTGTCATCCTCACTTGAGGATGCGGATAGGAGGGGCGTGGGGTCAGCACACCGCTCTCCCGGTCGTTATGATGGTATTCTTTGACCGGAGCCGCTACCATTTGGTCGACTAGCTCCTCAATTGGTATCACGAGGCTGAGTGCACCCCGAAAAATGGCAACAGCGCACGGCAGCTGGACGGTCACCCATCCAAGAGCCGGCCACGCCCGACAGCGCTTAACTTCGGTGATCTCACTGGAACCGGTGTATCCACTGCGGCAAGGCCGTTACCAAGCAAGTACAGGTGTTCATATTATTTTGCCTATGCCTTGTATGTACATACAGGGTGACTCCGTGATGATCTTACAAACGTTCAAGTATGATAGAGACCGATAAATGTGTTCAGTTTGAAGTAAGAACCCGGTGCCGGAAGCGAACGAGTCGAGAGTTATAAACGAAAACCTTTCTGGTACCCCTGACAGTGGAATCCATGTACCGGTACTGTTATAGCCAAGATTGTAAGGTGTGGTGTCACCTTCAGACACCACTCTTTCTAGGTGGTAGCCTTTAAATCAGCCGCGGTCCGTTAGTATACGTCGGACCCGCGTGTCGCCACTGTCAGTGATTGCAGACCGAGCGCCGCCACACGGCAGGTCTAGTCTAGAGAGACTCCCTAGCACTCGCCCCAGTTGTACAGCCGACTTTGCTAGCGATGGTTCACTGACTACATACGCTCTCAATTGCAGAGACGACAGTTTAGCATAGCCTTCAGCTACGCCATTTGATACGACCTAGCAAGGCACCATTACCAGTTACTGTAAGTACAGATAATACTGTGACTCATGTACCGTCAAGAGCGACGTTCATCATTAACGGATTAAAGTTAAGTATCAAACTAATTCCGTCCGCTTTCTGATTTCTAACTCCAGACCTCACGTCAGTATAGTTCTTCCCTCCTCACGCCAGCCTGCGTGAGCTGAACCGCGTGCATTTCGGCCCCCACTAGTAACACGGTGTTGGCCCTTCATCCAACACAATAGTAGACGACTTCCAAAACAAGAAAAAAATGTCTAGAAAACATGGGCTCTTAAATACATACCTTAAAAGCTATGAACACTTGTTCAACATGGGAAATGTGTTTCACATTAGCAAAGATGAACAAGTGCTCATAGACTGAAGAGTCAAAGAAACTGATAAACCTTTCAAATATCGTGTAGCGCCCTTATGAGCACGCAGAAGCGCCGCAACACGACGTGGCATGGACTCGACTAATGTCTGAAGTAGTGCTGGAGGGAACTGACACCATGATTCCTCCAGGGCTGTCCATACATCCGTAAGAGTACGAGGGGGTGGAGGTCTCTCCTGAACAGCACGCTGCAAGGCATCCCAGATATGCTCAATAACGTTCTCGGCTGGGGTGTTTGGTGGCCAGAGGAAGTGTTTAAACTCAGAAGAGTGTCCCTGGACTCACTCCGTAGCAATGCTGGAAATGTGGAGTGTTGCATTGTCCTGCTGGAATTTCCCAAGTCCGTCGGAATGCACAATGGACATGAATGGATGCAGGCGATCAGATAGGATGCTTACGTACGTGTCAACCGTCAGAGTCGTATCTACACGTATCAGGAGCCCCATATCCCACCAACTGCACACGCCCCACACCATTACAGAGCCTCCACCACCTTGAACAGGTCCCTGCTGACATGCAGGGTCCGTGGATTCATGAGGTTATCTCCATACTCGTACATGCCCATCCGCTCGATACAATTTGAAACGAGACTCGTCCGACCAGGCAACGTTTCCAGTCATCAACAGTCCAATATCGGTGTTGACGGGCTCAGGCGAGGCTTAAAGCTTTGTGTCTTCCAGTCATCAAGGCTACACGAGTGGGCGTTCGGCTCCGAAAGTCCATATCGATGATGTTTCGTTGAATGGTTCGCACTTGTTGACGACCCAGCATTGAAATCTGCAACAGTTTGCGGAAAGGTTGCAATTCTGTCAGGTTGAACGATTCTCTTCAGTCGCGGTTGGTCCCGTTCTTGCAGGATCTTTTTCCAGCCGGAGCGAAGTCGCAGATTTAATGTTTTACCGGATTCCTGACACTCACGTAACACTCGTGAAATAGGTCGTACGGGAAAATCCCCACTTCATCGCTGCCTCGGAGATGGTGTGTCCCATTGCTCGTGCGCCGACTATAACACAACGTTCAAACTCACGTAAACCTTGATAACTAGCCGGTCACTGTGGCCGAGCGGTTCTAGGTGCTTCAGTCCGGAACCGCGCTGCTGCTACGGTCGCAGGTTCGAATCCTGCCTCAGGCATGGATGTGTGTGATGTCCTTAGTTTAAGTAGTCCTAAGTCTAGGGGACTGATGACCTCAGATGTTTAGTCCCATAGTGCTTACAGCCATTTGAACCATCTTGATAACCTATCATTGTAGCAGCAGTAACCGATGTAACAACTGCGCCAGACGCTTGGTATTTAATGTAGGCTTTGCCGACCGCAGCGCCGTATTCTGCTTCTTTACGTATCTCTGTATTTGAATACGAATGCCTTTACCAGTTTCTTTGGCGCTTCAATGTAGCTCCTCGGGTATGCATTTTGGAGCCCATCCTTACTGGAGATTTTTTTTCTTGTTTCGGTGCACATTACTACCTCTGAAAGTTGCATACGCTTCGTTGTTAACAACAACAGTACCGGCACATGCATTCCTTTGTCTGTGATGTCATCATGTTTTTCGCTTGTAACTTTCGACTCGTTCGTGGCCCTTACGTCAAACTGGTATATTGATCACCATCCTTGAAGCTTGGCAACGTTACCACGGAATCATCCAGCATATACATGCACCGCCTATAACTTTGACACACTGTAGCGTCTTCGGATAACGTTTACGGACATTGGTTCCTATTCAAAATATGTACCCACTCCCGTGTACAAGTCGTAGAAGCTTGTAACGGGAATTTTCGAATACCCTGTATAAATTATGCTTATATAGTAACATCCTAAAGTAACGTGGAACTGCAACTGTGACGTCCTTTAAACACGGATCTGAGCTACATTTAAGTGTGATTACATAAATGGTACTGTCCACACTGAACTTACCGCAATTGCAAAATACATGGTTTGTGAAAATGACTTTTGTTGTTGGAAACTAGTCAGTCAATAAATAATCAGCAGCTTTATTACACGTTTAAAAATGTCTTTTCTTTAACGTAATTTGACGTAGGAGATAATAGGAATAACCCTACAGCTGAGGAATATCTTACCGATAACTTCAGTTTCAGGAAAAGGTAAATATGCTCCCATGATTGAGAAATCTCCGTTGTTGTGGAAAGTAAATACCAGTTTCTACCCCTCAAAGCGACACTATTCCTTGCCTTCAGTTGCAAGGAAGCAACATTTAAGAAGATAATCGTTAATATACGTTCGTTTCAGAAAAATAAAAGAAAATAAAGGTTAATGAAATGAAAACGATGCGGACTTACTGCTCGTTAAATACAACTTTTATATCTTGCAATTTCTTGTCTTTAGTACATACATTTTACGAGAGAAAACTACTTCCGTTGTATGAAAGAATCTGGTATCAATTTTTCAGAATCTTCTTTACAGGTAAATGGGATGAAAAGACGCGGAGTTACTGCTCGTTAAATACAACTTTCATACCTTGCAATTACATACAGTATACGACAGAAAACTACTTCCGTTGTATGAAAAATACTGATGTCAATTTTTCTCAATCCTCTTTAAAGGTTAATGGGATGAAAAGACGCGGAGTTACTGCTCGTTAAATACAACTTTTATATCTTTTAATTGCACACATTATACGAGAGAAAACTACTTTAGTTGTACAAACCAATCAGTTGTCAATTTTTCACAAATCTGTTTTGATTCCGAAATATTGATTACGTAAATACTACAACTCACTCTTCGACAGAACAGACTTCACAGACTCTATCTCCAATTTCGGTTGTGATGAAAGCAACTCTGTTACATCTTTGTTTCTAACTAAGACTTCAGAACTGGCGACCGTGATAGGATCAAAATTGCCACATCACAGACTTCGTAACAGCCTATTAACTTCTCCTGGGACAATATGCTTTGTTACTGCCAGCTCGTTCCTTATTACCGCATAGAGGAACCAAGCTCCGCTCCGGTAACTACTGTGGGAAATGAGGTAGTTCGTAACTGGAAGAGAGAAAGGAAACCTCATTCGTCACCAGTATTTCGGACGGTTCATTTTCCCACCGCGGTGTGAGTGGAACTCCGGACGCCTGGTTTTACGCAAGACGGACCTTCAGACGCAGTTACGAAAGAAGTGCGGGGGCCATTGCGTTTGTGGTCGATGTGGAACTGGTCACTAGAGTAAAAAACTTTTACGTCGCTATCGGTTTGTCGAAATTATCGGAAGATGAAGGAAATACTTTGAGAAATAAACACACGAAAAATGATCGCGAATTAGCTGTTGCTTATAACAGCTCACATCTCTGATGTCGACGGTTTCTCGTTCTAGAACATTTACACAGCTAAAATCTAGATTTGTTGAGGAAATGAGCACAGTCGCCTGCCATTCCTACCGCTATTCCGTAGGACACCAACAAAATCTTTGACAATTTGTTCCAAGCACATCGAGAAGTGTCACAAGCTGTTGACCAACTTTACAGAAATGAAGGAATTGCCAAATTTTCGGAATATGTATATAATATGTGAACAGCAGCAGCAGGAAAAATAAGGAGGTTTAGATTTCGAGTATTCTTTATTAATTTTCAATGGTTCTTTGGCGCTGAAAAATTTCAGAATTTGTTAAACAAATGTTTGTCTGCATAACGCTTTTCTATCTTCCGTATTAAATATTTTTTGTTATTATTCCACGTCAGACAACGTACCAGATTCACCTAACAGACTCTGATTTCATAATTACTAATAAAAATAAAATGAAAAAGAAATTAAGCAGAATTTTACGCTGACGAGGAAAAAACTAGCAACATCAAAAAATAATTAATGAAATATCGGGAATAAATGCGTCTTCTCGTAGCCCAACTACATTACCTCGTTCAAAGTCAGTGAGGTGATGACAGTGATTTCTTTGTCAGCTTAAAGACATTCTTGACTGACACAACTCACCACGTTCAGTCTCAAAGGTAGCTAAGTAATGCTGACGCCAGTTACAGTGTGTATTTAAAGCAAACCTGATTATCATTCTTGTAGTGGCGCCACTAGCGCAGCACATATGTGACTGGCGCGAATTATGAATAGACTTCATGTTTCAGATGTAGAAACAAACCTACCAATTTTCGTTTATGTTGTACAACTCCTTTTTGGTGCGGGAATTTTATTTTCTGACTGTGCATATTCGAGATTTAGTTTCCCCGTGCCTGCCAACGAAACCTGCTCACAGACGAACACAAACTATGAGTAACACGAAGAACTATTCCACCATACGTGAAATATGTTATGGAAGCTAACTACTTAGAGATCAGAAACAGGTCCTTAAGCATGCCCGAGGGAGGACTCGAACCTCCGCCGGGATCAGCCGCACAGTCCATAACTGCAGCGCCTAGACCGCTCGGATAATCCCGGCTAAAAATGCAAGTGTTTGTGCAGCAACATGTGATCGTGCATTGTCTTACTGAAAAATGGCGTCTGTGGTGTTGTGCAGAAAGGGCATGGCTACTGGTCGCAGGATGTCACAGTGGCGTGGACACACACCAACTGTGATTTGTGGTGGTTGTACCCAATAGCACTCCACTCAATAAGGCGTCGAGTTGGCGCCGTGTGTCTCGTGCGAAAGCAGCCACTGTGATGCCGCTCCTCTTGTCTGCAGCGAACCAAAATTCAGTCATCGTTTTCAGACAAACTAAACCTGGATTCGTCGTATAACACTATCTGGTGCCATTCCTGTACCCAGTCACGTCATTCCATACACCATTGCGTCTAGCACATTCCTGCACGTTCATCAATGGTATGCAGAGAAGTTGACGAAGCGCACCTAACCTTGCCGGCCGGGTTGGCCGAGCGGTTCTAGGCGCTACAGTCTGGAACCGCGCGACCGCTACGGTCGCAGGTTCGAATCCTGCCTCGGGCATGGATGTGTGTGGTGTCCTTAGGTTATTTGGGTTTAAGTAGTTGTAAGTTGTAGGGAACTGATGACCTTAGAAGTTAAGTCCCATAGTGCTCAGAGCCATTTGAACCATTTGAACGCACCTAACCCATGCCCTAACAAACGGCGACGGACCTAACCCATGCCCTAATAAACGGCGACGGACTGTCACCCTTGATAGAGTAAGAAGTTTTACACTGTACACTGTTGGGCCGGAAGATGCAGATCTGTCCTGCAGTGCCATTCGGATGAGGCGTCGATCTTGTCGGGGGTTGTCTGGTTGGTGCGACCTGACCCATCTCATGATATTCTACAGCCTTCCCTGAACCATTCTGCACACACCCGTTGCACTGCCGAAACACTTCGTCCCACACGAGCAACAGTTTCCCCAATGGACGCGTTACATTCTCTCATGCCCTCTTTCAAACTGACTGATTTGACAGTACGGTTCGCGCATACGTGTGCGAGGCTTTCTGCGCGTCTGCTCAGGCCCCACTGATTACCTTCAGCTTACAGAGACGAGAGCCGTTTGCACGTTTTAGCGGTAGGTGGTGTTGTGCCGTGGTATCGATGTTGACCTCAAACCCGCCGACCCATTGGTTGGGGGGGGGGGGTCACTAGTCCGATCGTCCGCGCAGCGGTAACGTTACCGCCTACCACGCAAGGGAGCCCGGGTTCGATTCCCGGTAGGGGACTGAGTGTTGCGTGTCCTTCATCATCGTTTTGATCATCATTGACTCGCAATATATATACTAAGACGGTATCTGTTCTTTAGGACATGTCCGAAAGAACAGATACCATCGGTGACCATGCAGCTCGTTAGAATGAAATTACAATGCCCATCTTCCTCTTCAGTGCGAATGCACAAACAGTGCCCGAACTCTTATGGGAATCGGCAACGCGCCGCGAGTAATGAGTATAATGGGCGGGGGCACTAAGAATGTAGTGCGGGACAATACGTTGAGAATGTGGGTTTCGCGGGAGGCGTGCCCTGCAGTCGCGCTATCCTCTGTGTCCTCGGTGGCTCAGATGGATAGAGCGTCTGCCATGTAAGCAGGAGATCCCGTGTTCGAGTTTTCGTCGGGGCACACATTTTCATGTGTCCCCGTTGACGAATGTCAACGCCTGTAAGCAGCTAAGGGTGTTCATTTCATTGTAATTGACTCGCAAGTCGCCGACGTGGCGTCAAGTAAAAAGACTTGTAATACGGCGGCCGAACCCCGAAGAGCTTATCCCGGCCAATAAATGCCACACGATCATTTCATTTATCAGTCCGATCGGATTAGGAAAGTAGTTGCAAGGAAGTCGGCCGTGCGCTTTCAAAGCAACCGTCCCGGTATTTCCCTTAAGCGATTCAGGGAAACCACGGAAAACCTAAATCTGGATGGCCGGACGCGGGTTTGAACCGTCGTCCTTCCGAATGCGACTCCAGTGTGCTAACCATTGCGCCCCCTTGCTCGGTCACGCATACAAATATGATTCAAATCCTCATCATTGCTGCGGAACATACTACACTCCTGGAAATTGAAATAAGAACACCGTGAATTCACTGTCCCAGGAAGGGGAAACTTTATTGACACATTCCTGGGGTCAGATACATCACATGATCACACTGACAGAACCACAGGCACATAGACACAGGCAACAGAGCATGCACAATGTCGGCACTAGTACAGTGTATATCCACCTTTCGCAGCAATGCAGGCTGCTATTCTCCCATGGAGACGATCGTAGAGATGCTGGATGTAGTCCTGTGGAACGGCTTGCCATGCCATTTCCACCTGGCGCCTCAGTTGGACCGGCGTTCGTGCTGGACGTGCAGACCGCGTGAGACGACGCTTCATCCAGTCCCAAACATGCTCAATGGGGGACAGATCCGGAGATCTTGCTGGCCAGGGTAGTTGACTTACACCTTCTAGAGCACGTTGGGTGGCACGGGATACATGCGGACGTGCATTGTCCTGTTGGAACAGCAAGTTCCCTTGCCGGTCTAGGAATGGTAGAACGATGGGTTCGATGACGGTTTGGATGTACCGTGCACTATTCAGTGTCCCCCCGACGATCACCAGTGGTGTACGGCCAGTGTAGGAGATCGCTCCCTACACCATGATGCCGGGTGTTGGCCCTGTGTGCCTCGGTCGTATGCAGTCCTGATTGTGGCGCTCACGTACACGGCGCCAAACACGCATACGACCATCATTGGCACCAAGGCAGAAGCGACTCTCATCGCTGAAGACGACACGTCTCCATTCGTCCCTCCATTCACGCCTGTCGCGACACCACTGGAGGCGGGCTGCACGATGTTGGGGCGTGAGCGGAAGACGGCCTAACGGTGTGCGGGACCGTAGCCCAGCTACATGGAGACGGTTGCGAATGGTCCTCGCCGATACCCCAGGAGCAACAGTGTCCCTAATTTGCTGGGAAGTGGCGGTGCTGTCCCCTACGGCACTGCGTAGGATCCTACGGTCTTGGCGTGCATCCGTGCTTCGCTGCGGTCCGGTCCCAGGTCGACGGGCACGTGCACCTTCCGCCGACCACTGGCGACAACATCGATGTACTGTGGAGACCTCACGCCCCACGTGTTGAGCAATTCGGCGGTACGTCCACCCGGCCTCCCGCATGCCCACTATACGCCCTCGCTCAAAGTCCGTCAACTGCACATACGGTTCACGTCCACGCTGTCGCGGCATGCTACCAGTGTTAAAGACTGCGATGGAGCTCCGTATGCCACGGCAAACTGGCTGACACTGACGGCGGCGGTGCACAAATGCTGCGCAGCTAGCGCCATTCGACGGCCAACACCGCGGTTCCTGGTGTGTCCGCTGTGCCGTGCGTGTGATCATTGCTTGTACAGCCCTCTCGCAGTGTCCGGAGCAAGTATGGTGGGTCTGACACACCGGTGTCAATGTGTTCTTTTTTCCATTTCCAGGAGTGTAATTAATGTACCGGGTAATCAAAAAGTCAGTATAAATTTGAAAACTAAATAAATCACGGAATAATGTAGATACAGAGGTACAAATTGACATACATGCTTGGAATGACATGGGGATTTATTAGAATAAAAAAATACAAAAGTTCAAAAAATGTCCGACAGATGGCGCTTCATCTGATCAGAATAGCAATAATTAGCATAACAAAGTAAGACAAAGCAAAGATGATGTTCTTTACAGGAAATGCTTAATATGGCCACCATCATTTCTCAATAATAGCTGTAGTCGAGGAATAATGTTGTGAACAGCACTGTAAAGCATGTCCGGAGTTATGGTGAGGCATTGGCGTTGTATGTTGTCTTTCAGCATCCCTAGAGATGTCGGTCGATCACGATACACTTGCGACTTCAGGTAACCCCAAAGCCAACAATCGCACCAACTGAGGTCTGGGGACCTGGGAGGCCAAGCATGACGAAAATGGCGGCTGAGCACATGATCATCACCAAACGACGCGCGCAAGAGATCTTTCAAGCGTCTAGCAATACGGGATGGAGCGCCATCCTGCAAAAACATCGTACGTTCCAGCAGGTGTTTATCAGCCAGGCTGGGGATGATTCGATTCTGTAACATATCGGCGTACCTCTCACCCGTCACGGTAGCAGTTACAAAACCAGAATCACGCATTTCTTCGAAGAAAAAAGACCCGATAACGGTAGATGTGGTAAATCCAACCCATACCGTGACTTTCTCATCGTGCAATGGAGTTTCCACGACAGTTCTAGGATTTTCGGTAGCGCAAATTGTGCAGTTCTGGACATTGACAGACCCTCGGAGCGTGAAATGAACTTCGTTCGTCCACAACACATTACTCAACCAATCGTCATCTTCCGCCATCTTTTGAAACGCCCACACCGCAAATGCCCTCCTCTTCACTAAATCGGCAGGTAACAGTTCACGATGCCGATGGATTTTGTACGGATAGCATCGGAGGGTACGCCTAAGTGCCAACCAAACAGTAGTGTATGGAATGCCGGTGCGACGTGCGACTGCACGGGCGCTGACTTCCCCGTGCATAGACGAACCCGCTATAGTCTCCATTTCGTCCTGAACTGTCTCAGCAGCATTACGCCTTCAGCTCGGTCGGCCACTACGGGGTCTATCGTCTAAACAACCAGTGGCTTCGAACTTCGAAATCATCTCGCCACAGCTGCATTTGTCAACGGGCCTATACCCGTTCGAATCCCCTTCCTACGGCGATAAGATCGTAACGCTGAATCAGCACATTCCCCATTCTGATAATACAGCTACACTAAAAGCGCCTTTTCAGGTAACGTCAACATGCTGTGATTCTCTCTCTCTCTCATTACAGCTCCTTTTATACACTATTGTCATGCGCAGTCACTGACGTTTTGCTGTCCAGCGCCATCTGTCGGACATTTTTTGAACTTTTGTATTTTTTTTGTTTTTTGTTCTAATAAAACCCCATGTCATTCCAAGCATGTGTGTCAATTTTTACCTTTCTATCTACATTATTCCGTGGTTTATTAAGTTTTCAAATTTATACTGACTTTTTGATCACCCGGTACATGTCCTGTGAACATCTGCGTCTTATCTCTAGTCGTTCAATGTGTTCTGTTACTTTCTGAAGATTAATGTATTTCGTTCTTTTCTAACAGCCACTGTCATTGTCATTTCAGTCGTCTCCTGTTTCTTTATTCCTTCCGCTTCTGATAATCCGAAATATGGATTCAAATTTGATAAAGTAGTCTCTGCCATTCTTCCTGCCCTTTACTATTACTGTCATTATTATTACTAGTGCCAGTTACTATTACTGTTATTATTATAATAATAATAATTATTATTATTGTTAGGGAGCAAAATAACTCACGATGGTCGAAGTAGAGAGGATATAAAATGTAGACTGGCAATGGGAAGGAAAGCGTTTCTGAAGAAGAGAAATTTGTTAACATCGAGTATAGATTTACCTCAGGAAGTCGTTTCTGAAAGTTCAAAATGGCTCTGAGCACTATGGGACTTAACATCTGAGGTCATCAGTCCCCTAGAACTTAGAACTACTTAAACCAAACTAACCTAAGGACATCACACACATCCATGCCCGAGGCAAGATTCGAACCTGCGACCGTCCAGACTGTAACGCCTAGAACCGCTCGGCCACTCCGGCCGGTTTTCTGAAAGTGTTTGTATGGAGTGAAGCCAAGTATGGAAGTGAAACTTGGACGGTAAATAGTTTAGACAAGAAGAGAATAGAAGCTTTCAAAATGTGGTGCTACATGAGAATGCTGAAGATTACATGGGTAGATCACATAACTAATGAGGAGGTATTGAACAGAATTGGGGAGAAGAGAAATTCGTGGCACACCTTGACTAGAAGAAGGGATTGGTCGGTAGGGCATCAAGGGATCACCAGTTTAGCATTGGAGGGCAGCGTGGAGGGTAAAAATCGTAGAGGGAGACCAAGATATGAATACACTAGATTGAGAAGGATGTAGGTTGCAGTAGGTACTGGGAGATGAAGAAGCTTGCACAGGATAGAGTAGCATGGAGAGCTGCTTCAAACCAGTCTCTGGACTGAAGACAACAACAACAACATAATTATTATTCTTGGGAACGTGCTTATATAAAATCTTTGGCATGTGTTTTTTCCGATCAGCTGTACGACATGGCCTTAAGGCCCCAAAGTTCACCGGCGGGGTAGCCGCGCGGTCTTAGGCGCCTTGTCACGGTCCGCGCGCCTGCCCCCGTCGGAGGTTCGAGTCCTTCCTCGGGCATGGGTGAGTGTGTTGTCCATAGCAAAGTTAGTTTAAGTTAGATTAAGTATTCTGTAAGTCTTGTGACCGATGAGCGAACGAGTTTGGCCCCGTAAGACCTTACCACAAATTTACACCCACTATGGTCGTCAGGTTATATACGCATTAAATAAATAAGTAAATATAGTCTGGGTAATTTGCGCTGCGTTTTATCCAAAAGGCAGTCCTTCACGTATCTAAAATATGGCTACGAAGTCTTTCGCGACTTATTTCTTGACGCGGCATGTACACCGAGAGATTTTTATTCACGTATCTCAAATATTTGTAATGTCATATCTGTTGAACTACGCGTCATACAGCGATAGAATTTTGCAGACACACTCAGTTGCATATGCGGATATGTTGGCAAATGTGTTGCGAATAGAGTCGTTAGAAAGGAAGATGCAAGTTAAAACTATGCCTGACGCCAAAGTTCTACTGCATGTAGTAAGTAAGAAACGTTTTTCCTTTGATCATTCTGCCGAGGGTGTCAGCGAGAAAAAGTTTCGTAACTGTTTGAAATTTGTTGGAAGTTGTTACGTGGTCTCTTTCCCAAAATGCTGGATGAATAAATTCTGAGTAATATGAGGACCGTGAATTACGGTGTCTTAGGACACGCATACAGTTTTCAACTTTAATACTTGTGTGTGTTAATCTCTTACGCTACGGTCGCAGGTTCGAATCCTGCGTCGGGCATGGGTGTCTGTTATGTCCTTTGGTTAGTTAGGTTTAAGTAGTTCTAAGTTCTAGGAGACAGATGACCTCAGAAGTTAAGTCCCATATTGGTCAGAGCCATTTGTTAACCTCTTAACATAAGATTATACCTGTTAATGAGCAGATTAAGGCATCACTTTAAATTAAGAAATTCGGTCAGTAATTATATGAAATACTGAAAATCAAATTTTTGTTGCTCCTGGACTCCGTTAGATAGGCAACCGTGCGCTGTTATAGCCGTTCACTGATACACCGATTAAATGTACATTATTACTCCTCTTCTCGTCGGCAAAATTCGGTCGGACGAGTGCTCATCAACTTTCGGTATTCGAACCGGATACCTTCGTAACCGAGACCTGTGCCACAGAGGTGGGCACGGAGAGATAATTGAGATTGGAAGCAGCCGCGTGGTTTCAGCGCCGGCGGACCGGTTACGCTGTAGGGACGCCTATGCTCCACGGCTGGGATGTGTGCCATCACTCACACAGGAGGTGTAATTTAACGCCGTTCCGGCATGTTTGAACTTTCCTCCCTGCAGGCCGCTTTCACGTCAGTTACTTGTAATAATGACGTAGCGCGCTTCATCAATAACCACACCGCGCCGATTCAACGGCATACATACTCCAATTAACCACCGTCTGACTCCGATCTCCCATACATTACGAGGGTACCAGGAGAATCAGCCTATATTACGGTCATTACTGTGTAAAGGATGAGGAAAGTCACAGATGTAGCAACAGTTTACTTTTTTTTTGTATTCGTCTTGTCGCAACATCCCGGTACGCAGCATTAGTTAAGTGGAGCGAATTACACATGCCACAGTCCGCTGACCTATGAAGTCCACGGAAAGCACAGGACGAAGATAATTTGCGACCCAACGACAGTCGTGTTTTTAATACGTTCCTCTATGTCGACATGAACCTGGAGGAAGGACACACAAGGTGAAAGCATTTTCCGGTAAGGCGTTTTTATTCGGATGTCTTCAGGCTTGTTATTGCGTCAGATTGTCTACTGCGCCTAGCACTATAAGGAATTCTGTTTCATGTCCAGGTATAGTCCACCAGACACCCACCAACAGGAAGAATTATAAGTGTAGCCATCGTAGCAATTTTTGATGTGTTCCCCCATACTAGAGAACAAACTAGCTTAAGCAAAGGAAATATGTTGTTGTTGTTGTTGTGGTCTTCAGTCCTGAGACTGGTTTGATGCAGCTCTGCATGCTACTCTATCCTGTGCAAGCTCCATCTCCCAGTACCTACTGCAACCTACATTCTTCTGAATCTGCTTAGTGTATTCATCTCTTGGTCTCCCTCTACGATTTTTACCCTCCACGCTGCCCTCCAATGCTAAATTTGTGATCCCTTGATGCCTCAGGACATGTCCTACCAACCGATCCCTTTTTCTAGTCAAGTTGTGCTACAAATTTCTCTTCTCCCCAATCCTATTCAATACCTCCTCATTAGTTACGTGATCTACCCACCTAATCTTCAACATTCTTCTGTAGCACCACATTTCGAAAGCTTCTATTGTCTTCTTGTCCAAACTGTTTATTGTCCATGTTTCACTTCCATACATGGCTACACTCCATAGAAATACTTTCAGAAACGACTTCCTGACACTTAAATCTATACTCGATGGTAACAAATTTCTCTTCTTCAGAAACGCTTTCCTTGCCATTGCCAGTCTACATTTTATATCCTCTCTACTTCGACCATCATCAGTATTTTAGGGAAATATATACAGTTCTAAAAAGGCGCGATATAATCTCTCAAATAACTGTATGGTATGGAGGCAAGATAATATTTGAAACAGAATGTTTCTAGCTAAAAGATATGTACACTGAAGCGCCAAAGGACCTGGTACACCTGCCCAATAACGTATGCCATCCCCGTGAGCACGCAGAGATGCCGCAAAACGATGTGGCATGGATTCGGATAATGTCTGAAGTAATGCTGGAGGGAACTGACACCATGAATCCTTCAGGGCTGCCGATAAATGGTAAGAGTACGAGGGAGTGGAGATCTCTTCTGAATAGCACGTTGCAAGGCATCCCAGATATGCTCAGTTATGTTCATGTCTGGGGCCAGCGGAAGTGTTTAAACTCGGAAGAGTGCTTCTGGAGCCACTCTGTAGCAATTCTGGAGGTCTGGAGTGTCGCACTGCCCTGCTGGAATTGCCCAAGTTCGTCGGAATGCACAATCGACATGAATGGATGTGGGTGATCAGACGAACGTCCGCGTCACCTGTCAGAGTCGTATGTAGACGAATCAGGGGTCCCATATCACTCCAACTGCACACGCCCCACACCGTTACAGAGCCTCCGCCAGCTTGAACAGTCTCCTGCTGACAAGCAGTGTCCATGGATTCATGAGGTTGTCTTCATACACCTACACGTCCATCCGCTCGACAGAATTTGAAACGAGACTCGTACGACCAGGCAACATGTTTCCAGTCATCAGCAGTCCGAGGTCGGTGTTGACAGGTCCGGGTGAGGAGTAAAGCTTTGTGTCGTGCAGTCATCAAGGGTACACGAGTGACCCTTCAGCTCCGAAAGCTCATATAGATGATGTTTCGTTTAATGGTTCGCACGCTGATACTTGTCCATGGCCTAGCATTTAAATCTGCAGCAATTTCCGGAAGGGTTGCACTTCTCTCACGTTGAACGATTCTCTTCAGTCGTCGTCGGTCCCGTTCTTGCAGGCTCTCTTTCGGGCCGCAGCGATGTCGGAGATTTGATGTTTTACCGGACTCCTGATACTCACGGTACACTCGTGAAATGGTCGTATGGGAAAATCCCCACTTCATCGCTACCTCGGAGATACTGTGTCCCATCGCTCGTGCACCGACTGCAGCACCACTTTCAAACTCTCTTAAATTTTGATAACTTGCCATTGTAGCAGCAGTAACCGATCTAACAAATGCGACAGACACCTGTTGTCTTATATAGGCGCTGCAGACCGCAGTACCGTATTGTGCCTGTTTACATATCTTTGTATTTGAATGTCTATACCAGTTTCATTGGGGCTTCAGTGTATTACGAATTTACGACCACCCTTCAAATCAGCTACTTTGGATTTCTAGTGACTGGAAACTTTTAAGTGTAGGCTTCCATGCCCATTTTCTAGCTTTGGTTCATCAAATTAAATTTCAATTTAATTTAATGTAATAGACGAGGATCCGTGAGAGCAGGTAAGGAAATGTTACTTGTTCAGGCAAGGAGTCACTACGTAATTGACAGGAAACAGATAAGAAATTCTTCATAAAAACTGAAAAAAATTTAAACAATAGACAAAAGAAATTTGTTACATCATAAATAAATCATACGTTAGAAAGCAAGGCAGAATACTAGCGGACGATCAAAAAGTCAGTATAAATTTGAAAACTTAATAAACCATGGAATAATGTAGATAGAGAGGTAAAAATTGACATGAGGTTTTGTTAGAATCGAAAAAAAACAAAGTTCACAAAATGTCCGACAGATGGCGCTGAACAGCAAAACGTCAGTGACTGCGCATGACAATCGTGTATAAAAGGAGCTGTAATGAACGAGAGAGAGAATCAGATGCGCCAGCAGTCGCAGCATGTTGACGTTACCTGAAAAGGGCGCTTTTAGTGAAGCTGTATTATCAGAATGGGGAATGGGCTACTTCAGCGTTACGATCTTATCGCCGTAGGAAGGGGATTCGAACGGGTAATGGTCCGTTGACAAATGCAGCTGTGGCGAGAATGATTTCGAAGTTCGAAGCCACGGGTTGTTTAGACGATAGACCCCGTAGTGACCGACCGAGCACAAGGCGTAATGCTGCTGAGACAGTTCAGGAAGAAATGGAGAATGTAGTGGGTCCGTCTATGCACGGGGAACTCAGCGCTCGTGCAGTCGCACGTCGCACAGGCATTCCATACACTACTGTTTTGTTGACATTTAGGCGTACTCTCTGATGCTATCTGTACAAAATCCATCGGCATCATGAACTGTTGCCTGGCGATTTAGTGAAGTGGATGGCATTTGCGGTGTGGGTGTTTCAGAAGATGGCGGAAGATGGGCCTTTTTTCTTCGAGGAAATGTGTGATTTTGGTTTTGTAGCTGCAACCGTGACGAGTGAGAGGTACGCCGATATGTTACAGAATCGCATCATCCCCAGCCTGGCTGATAAACACCTGCTGGAACGTACGACGTTTATGCAGGATGGCGCTCCACCCCATATTGCTAGACACGTGAAACATCTCTTGCGCGCGTCGTTTGGTGATGATCGTGTGCTCAGCCGCCACTTTGGTCATGCTTGGCCTCCCAGGTCCGCAGACCTCAGTCCGTGCGATTATTGGCTTTGGGGTTTTCTGAAGTCGCAAGTGTATCGTGCCCGACAGACATCTCTAGGGATGCTGAAGGACAACATCCGACGCCAATGCCTCACCATAACTCCGGACATGCTTTACAGTGCTGTTCACATCATAATTCCTCGACTACAGCTATTGTTGTGGAATGATGGTGGACATATTAGGCATTTCCTGTAAAGAACATCATCTTTGCTTTGTCTTGATTTGTTATGCTAATTATTGCTATTCTGATCAGATGAAGCGCCATCTGTCGCACATTTTTTGAACGTTTGTATTTTTTTATTCTAATAAAACCCCATGTCATTACAAACATGTGTGTCAATTTGTACCTATCTACATTATTCCGTGATTTATTTAGTTTTCAAATTTATACTGTCTTTTAGAAGAAAGTTTAAGAAAAGCAAACCTACGTTTCTAGCATTTGCAGACTTAGAGAAAGCTTTTGACAATGTTAACTGGAATGCTCTCTTTCAAATTCTGAAGGTGGCAGGGGGAAAATACAGGGAGCGAAAGGCTATTTAGAATTTGTACAGAAACCACATGGCAGTTATAAGAGTCGAGGGGCATGAAAGGGAAGCAGTGGTTGGGAAAGGAGTGAGACAGGTTTGTAGCCTCTCCCCGATGTTATTCAATCTGTATATTGAGCAAGCAGTAAAGGAAACAAAAGAAAAATTCGGAGTAGATATTAAAATTCATGGAGAAGAAGTAAAAACTTTGAGGTTCGCCGATGACATTGTAATTCTGTCAGAGACAGCAAATGACTTGGAAGAGGAGTTGAACGGAATGGACAGTGTCTTGAAAGGAGGATATAAGATGAACATCAACAAAAGCAAAACGAGGATAATGGAATGTAGTCGATTTAAGTCTTGTGATGCTGAGGGAATTGGATTAGGAAATGAGATACTTGAAGTAGTAAAGGAGTTTTGCTATTTAGGGAGTAAAATAACTGATGATGGTCGATGTAGAGAGGATATAAAATGTAGACTGGCAATGGCAAGGAAATCGTTTCTGAAGAGAGGACGTTGCTAACATCGAGTATAGATTTAAGTGTCAGGAAGTCATTTCTGAAAGTATTTGTATGGAGTGTAGCCATGTATGGAAGTGAAACATGGACGAAGAGAATAGAATCTTTCGAAATGTGGTGCTACAGAAGAATGCTGAAGATAAGGTGGGTAGATCACGTAACTAATGAGGAGATATTGAATAGGATTGGGGAGAAGAGAAGTTTGTGGCACAACTTGACTAGAAGAAGGGATCGGTTGGTAGGACATGTTTTGAGGCATCAAGGGATCACAAATTTAGCATTGGAGGGCAGCGTGGAGGGTAAAAATCGTAGAGGGAGACCAAGAGATGAATACATTAAGCAGATTCAGAAGGATGTAGGCTGCAGTAGGTACTGGGAGATGAAGGAGCTTGCACAGGATAGAGTAGCATGGAGAGCTGCATCAAACCAGTCTCAAGACTGAAGACCACAACAACAACAACAACTGACTTTTTGATCACCCGGTACACTATGTGACCAAAAGTATCCGGACACCTGGCTGAAAATGACTTGCAAGTTCGCGTCGCCCCCCATCGGTAATGATGGAATTCAATATGGCGTTGACCGACCATTAGCCTTGATGAAAGTTTCCAGTCTCGCAGGTATACGTTCAGTCAGGTGCTGGAACGTTTCTTGGGGAATGGCAGATGATCCTCCACGGAGAATCTCATTCTGGAAACATCCCCCAGGTTGTGGCTAAGCCATGTCTCCGCAGTATCCTTTCTTTCAGGAGTGCTAGTTCTGCATGGTTCGCAGGAGAGCTTCTGAGAAGTCTGGAAGGTAGGAGACGAGGTACTGGCAGAAGTAAAGCTGTGAGGACGGGGCGTGAGTCGTGCTCGGGTAGCTCAGTTGGTAGAGCACTTGCCCTCGACAGGCAAAGGTCCCGAGTTCGAGTCTCGTTGCAGCACATAGTTTTAATCGGCCAGGAAGTTTCATATCAGCGCACACACAGCTGTAGAGTGAAAATTCGTTCTGGATGCCAGAGGTGTTCTACAGGATTCAGGTCAGGACTCTGTGCAGGGCAGTCCTTTACAGGGATGTTATTGTCGTGTAACCACTCCGCCACAAGCCGTGCATTATGAACAGGTGCTCGATCGTGTTTAAAGATACAACCGCCATCCCCCAATTGCTCTTCAACAGTGGGAAGCAAGGCGGTGCTTTAAACATCAATGTAGGGCTGTGGTGCGATAGTACCACGCAAAACAACAACGGGTGCGAGGCCCCTCCATGAAAAAGACGACCACACCATAAGAGCACCGCCTCCGAATTTTACAGTTGCCACTACACTCGTTGGCAGATGATGTTCACCGGGCATTCGCCATGCCCACACCCTGCCATTGGATTGCCACATTGTGTACCGTGATTGGCCACTCCAGACAAAGTTTTTCCACTGTTGAATCGTCCAATGTTTACGCTCCTTACACAAAGCGAGGCGTCGTTTGGCATTTACCGACGTGTGTGTGCCTTATGAGCAGCCGCACGACCGTGAAAATCTGCCTTCATCGCTCAAGTCCACGGCTCGCAATTCCATCTACCAAGTCATCCCCTGAGGGGAGTAGTCGAACCGTACACGTGGATGCTGTGGCGTGAGTGGAAGATGGGCTGGAGGTGTGCGTTCCCGTAGTCTCACTGCTAATAACCAGTTCGCAACAGTTCGTGTTGACACGTCTGGGCTCACGAACCCTCTTATCTGTGCTACAGTAGCTGTTCACACGTTTCCTCCACACTGAGCCTTCTGGCTGTCAGTATTCCCTATTAAAGAATAGACACAGATGAGGCTCCGGTAGCTATGCCACTAAGCTGTTTGGCGGACGTCATTGAAACCATTATCAATACATTTAATATCTCTCGGGTGGCGTATGCTGTCATTGTCTCAAAATCTACGTCGTCTTCCGAGGTGTATTAATTTCTTTTCCAGCAGTGTATATTAAAATAGCTGCTGATCCAAATCATAGCCCCATTCAACATCACACTTCGTGGAATAGTTTTCTATGCGAAATTTTATTCTTAGAAAAAGTATTCCTTGCACAAAAATGTGCAGTGACAATTATATACTGCATATTTAGTGCAAACAGCTGCTTAAGAAATTAGATGACTAAGAAATATCCTCACAATAACACTGCTGCCTTATGAAGCCGTTCACAATTTGGGAAGTACTATGCTGTTAATGAAAACTGAGCTAGCGATGTAAATAGCTTCCAGTACGCAATAGTTAAGATGACTAACATACAGAGACGCAAATTTTGCATCCTTAGAAATATAAATCCTTATAAACTCTTAGTGAATGAAGTGCGCTTCATGTTAACGAGAAAACTATAAAATCAAAATAATTTTTTTTATTTTAATACCTACTTTTTGTTGTGAAATCTTTCAGTTGACGATATTTGTGTATCATTCGGTTAATCTATTTGAATATAATGAGATAATGTGAATGTAGACAGACCATAGTCTCTATCCACTAACTTTATTATGTTCTTCACCCAGTTTATATGAATGAATGCGCCACCCAGTTCTTGCAGCGTAAGAAGTCTCGAACTTTCGTCAACTTCCTCCACCACCGTCGCCAGGAGATGTTCCAGTAGGTCTTTTGGTACTTTAGTTGGACGAATTATGTTGTGGAGACAGTGACTACTCCCTCAGTATTACGTGGAAATGCGCGGTTGATGCTGAGATGTCAGCTGACTCATCCACCATCCAACGAAACCACCATTGCCATCGATGTCATTTAACTATTGACATCGGCATTACATACGGCAGCACATGGAAGCCCCATGATACTGTGACGTCTCCATGACATAATTCGGCCGACTACAGAACGTGGCGGCCTACTGAAATGTAATCGAAACCGCGAGATTGACGCGTCTAACGCGGCGGGAATTCCGTGAAACAAGACTGTCGCCGCAAAAAACTACCTTGTCAAACCAGTTTGTATGTTTAACATCGTGTTCGTGGTCGATGTAAGATGGAAGTAACTAACTCATTAAACGGCGTTTTAAAGACTTGTCGACGGGATGCGTCAAGGGACCGTGCTGATGTCCTCTTTAATCATCGAACACAAGTAGTGAAACCACTTGCACCTACCAATAAAAACACCACTGTAATTCGCAACAGTTGTATGATAAAAAGGAAAATACAGTGCTGATACTAAAATTTCAACGCCACAAATAACAGAAAATAATGAACTTTTACTTGTGGCTGGTATACAGTAATACGGTAAGAAAGTACAGGGTACTGTATTTACTAGCCACAACTGTCGTCTCTGACAGTACCCCTCTCATAGGCTTGGCATAGCGTCGAATGGAGCTTGGATTGCAGATAAGCATGCGTCACTCCATGCTTCCTCAAATCTGTGCCAGATTTCGTAAGCTGTTGTGGGTGGCTAGATGTCTTCAGTGGGGGAGAGATCTGGAGAACGTACTGGCCAGGTCAACTGTCCGACACCCTCTTTATCGAGGTAGCTCAGCACACCTAACATGCGGTCTTGCTTTATCTTGCTGGAAGGTAACCTGACGGAAACCTCGCAGACAGCACACAATCAGTGGCGTCAGCGTGTCTGAATTGAACCAAAGTCAGAAGCGACCGTTCCCTATGGTACCATGTGGTACCCAGTAGCAAAACGTTTGTTGATGGACCTGTGTGACGATGATGAATGCAGTCTGTTACCGTTCGTATTCCTTGGTGCCTCCACTCATCGGTAAGTGGACTCTGAAGCTATATCCAGATATTGTGGCTCGTCTGAAAATACGACATGCTGCCACCCGTGTGTCCTGTGGGCACGTCACTGCCGGCGCTCCTTTCTGTGCTGCTGAGCCAAGGAAAGCCATAGCAATTATCGCCGTACTGACAGTCCGCGGTCACTCGCACATCGTCACTCAGTCTTTGTGTTGGGTACTTGTATAGTTGTACTCAACGTTTGTGACGTAAGTGTACGATTTTCCATGGATGAGTGAACAATATCTCCATCCTATCGGGCGCTAGTCGAGCAGGCCGCTGATTATACGTCGATATCCCACGGATGAGTTCACGAGCTTATCAGGCAGAATAAGGAGCTACGGTTGGCAACGCCTATATAAGGCAACAGGTGTCTAGCGCAGTTGTGAGATCGGTTACTGCTGCTGCAATGGTAGGTTATCAAGATTTAAGTGAGTCTGAACGTGGTAGCATGTCCGAGCTACGATTTTCCGGTACGACCATATCACGAGTGTACCGTGAATATCAGGAGTCCAGAAAAGATCAAATCTCCGACATCGCTGCGGCCCGAAAAAGATAACGCAAGAAAGGGGCTGAAGACGACTGGAGAGAATCGTTCATCGTGACAGAAGTGCAACCCTCCCGCAAATTGCTGCAGATTTCAGTGCTGGGCCATCAACAAGTGTCAGCGTGCAAACCATTCAACGAAACATCATCGATATGGGCTTTCGCAGCCAAAAGCCCATTCGTGTACCCTTGATGACTGCACGACAGAAAGGTTTACTCCTCGCTTGGACTTTTCATGACTGGAAACATGTTCCCTGGTCAGACGAGTCTCGTTTCAAATTGTATCGAGCGGATGGACCCGTACGAGTGTGGAGAGAATCTCATGAATCCATGGACCCTGCGTGTCAGCAGGGGACTGTTGAAGCTGGTGAGGCTCTGTAATGGTGTGCGGCGCGTGCAGTTGGAGTAAAATGGGACACCTGATACGTCTAGATACGACTCTTGACAGGTGACACGTACGTAAACATCCTGTCTCATCACCTGCATCCATACGTGTCGATTGTGCATTCTGACGGACTTGAGCAATTCCGGCAGGACACCCCACACTTCCAGAATAGCTACAGAATGTCTCCAGAAACACTCTTCCGTCTCTAAACACTTCCGCTGGCCCCCAAGCTCCCGAGACATGAACATTATTGAGTATTTCTGGGATGTTTGACAACGTGCTGTTCGGAAGAGATCTCCACCCCCTCGTACTCTTACGGATTTACGGACAGCCCTGCAGGATTCATGGTGTCAGTTCTCTCCAGCGCCACTTCAGACATTAGTCTGAGTCCATGCCACGTCGTGTTGCGGCACTTCTGCGTTTTCGCGAGGGCAGCTGTTCCAGTTTTTTTGGTTCTTCAGTGTGATATACACTACTGGCCATTAAAATAGCTACACGAAGAACAAAAGCAGATGACAAATTCGTATTCATTGGACAAATACATTATACTAAAACTGACATGTGATTACATTTTCACGCAATTTGGGTGCATAGATCCTGAGAAATCAGTACACAGAACAACCACCTCTGGCCGTAATAACGGCCTCAATACACCTGGGCATTGAGTCAAACAGAGCTTGGATGGCGTGTACAGGTACAGGTGCCCATGCAGCTTCAACACGATACCACAGTTCATCAAGAGTGTTGACTGGCATATTGTGACGAGCCAGTTGCTAGGCCACCATTGACCAGACGTTTTCAATTGGTGAGAGATCTGGAGAATGTGCTGGCCAGGGCAGCAGTCGGACTTTTTCTGTTTCCAGAAAGGCCAGTATAGGACCTGCAACATGCGGTCGTGCATTATCCTGCTGAAATGTAGGGTTTCTCAGGGATCGAATGAAGGGTAGAGCCACGGGTCGTAACACATCTGAAACGTAACGTGCACTGTTCAAAGTGCCGTCAATGCGAACAAGAGGTGACCGAGACGTGTAAGCAATGGCACCCCATACCATCACCCCGGTTGATACGCCAGTATGGGGATGACGCTTGCAATGTGCGTTCACTACAATGTCGCCAAACACGGATGCGACCATCCTGGTGCTGTAAATAGAACGTGGATTCATCCAAAAAAATAACGTTTTGCCATTCGTGCACCCAGGTTCGTCGTCCAGTGCACCATCGCAGACGCTCCTGTTTGTGATGCAGCGTCAAGGGTAAGCACAGCCACGGTCTCTGAGCGTATAGTCGATGCTGCTGCAAACGTCATCGAACTGTTCGTGCAGATGGTTGTTGTCTTGGAAATGTCCCCATCTGTTGACTCAGGGATCGAGACATGGCTGCACGATCCGTTACACCCATGCGGATAAGAAGGCTGTCATCTCGACTGCTAGTGATACGAGGCCGTTGGGATCCAGCACGGCGTTCCGTATTACCCTCCTAAACCCACCGATCCATATTCTGCTAACAGTCATTGGATCTCGACCAACGCGAGCACCAATGTCGCGATACGATAAACCGCAATCGCGATAGGCTACAATCCGACCTTTATCAAAGTCGGAAACGTGATGGTACGCATTTCTCCTCCTTACACGAGGCATCACAGCAATGTTTCACCAGGCAACGCCGGTCAACTGCTGTTTGTGTATGAGAAATCGGTTGGAAACTTTCCTCGTGTCAGCACGCTGTAGGTGTCGCCACTGCGCCAACCTTGTGTGACTGCTTTGAAAAGCTGATCATTTGCGTATCACAGCATCTTCTTCCTGTCGGTTACATTTCGCGTCTTTTGCGCGTCATCTTCGTGGAGTAACAATTTTAATGGTCATTAGTGTGTGTATGCTGAGGAGGCGAAGTCTTAGGATCACTATGCACCGCAATATTAAATGACCCCTGGTGGTGGCTGGTGGCGTTGCACACATGTGGCACAATAAGGAGAGCATAGAAGCGTATCAGGGATAACTGGGAAGTAACTAGAGCGAAGCGGGCCGTAAATGGGGCGATTCACAGTTTTACGATGTTACGGTCCGGCGCCGGCATCTCAGAAAGGACGAAGCGGGTTAGCTGCTTCCGCGCTGTTGTCGTCAGCTCCTCTAGACACTGGTTCAACGACGGTGAAATGAGGAATTGCCGACGAGCTGTGGGGCGTCCGTGTATCATCCCAGAAGGTGCAGGTTGGCGGATTGCGTAGTTTGTAAAGCAGGATAGGCGGAGATCCGTGGCAGATCTGGCGCGAGAGTAGAGATGTAGGGACAAGTGTTTCAGAGCGCACTGTTGAACCTGGGTTTCCGCAAAGGCGAAACCTGATCCGATGTTAACCCACCAACATCGTCAGTTACGATCACAGTGGGCACGGGATTATCGGGATTGGACCGTGGGCCACTGGAAACTTGTCGGCTGATCTGGTGGATCCCGTCTCTTGTTACACCAGGTCGATGATCGTGTGCGGATGTGCCATGATTCACGTGAAAGGCTGATCGAAACATACACTGCAGCACGTACACAGACAGGTGGAGTAGTGTTATGCTATGGAACACATTCATTTGGGCCTCACTTGGATCTATGGTAGTAATTGAATGTACCGTGTGATCAAAAAGTCAGTATAAATTTGAAAACTGAATAAACCACGGAATAATGTAGATAGACAGGTACAAATTGACACACATGCTTGGAATGACATGGGGTTTTATTAGAACCGAAAAAACACAAACGTTCAAAAAATCTCCGTCAATGGTGCTTCATCTGATCAGAATAGCAATAATTAGCATAACAAATACAAAGCAGACATGATGTTCTTTACAGGAAATGCTCAATATGTTCACCATCATTCCTCAACAATAGCTGTAGTCAAGGAATAATGTTGTGAACAGCACTCTAAAGCATGTACGAAGTTATGGTGAGGCATTGGCGTCGGATGTTGTCTTTCAGCATCCCTAGAGATGTCGGTCGATCACTATACACTTGCGACTTCAGGTAACCCCAAAGCCAATAATCGCACGGACTCAGGTCTGGGGACCTGGGAGGCCAAGCATGACGAAAGTGGCGGCTGAGCACCCGATCATCACCAAACGACGCGCGCAAGAGATCTTTCACACGTCTAGCAATAGGGTGTGTTTTTTGTTCTAATAAAACCACATGTCATTCCAAGCTAGTGTATCAATTTTTACCTCTCTACATTATTCCGTGGTTTATTAAGTTAATTTATACTGACTTTTTGATCACCCGGTACAATGACAGCAGTCGATGACCTGCATCCCTTGATGCGTGACGTCTTCGCCTATGGCGACGCCATCGTCCAGCAGGATAGGTCTGCATGACACTAGGGCATAATCTAGCTGCAACGCTTTGAGGATCATGGTACTCAACACACGTCTACGTCTCGATCTTATGTGAAACCGATGGGACGCTATCGGACGCCAGCTCCACACCCACAATCCACCTACAGCCAACTGAGCGAGTTTGAAGGGGTCGTATTGTGGCCTTCCGAGTGGTGAGATGGTCCTTCCCGAGAATTGCGTCATCTGCGCGTCGACACCTGGCGCGATATGATTGGAAAAGAGCACAGATAGTCCCAGTCTTCAAGAAGGGTCGTCGAGCAGATGCGCAAAACTATAGACCTATATCTCTTACGTCGATCTCTTGTAGAATTTTAGAACATGTTTTTTGCTCGAGTATCATGTCATTTCTGGAAACCCAGAATCTACTATGTAGGAATCAACATGGATTCCGGAAACAGCGATCGTGTGAGACCCAACTCGCCTTATTTGTTCATGAGACCCAGAAAATATTAGATACAGGCTCCCAGGTAGATGCTATTTTTCTTGACTTCCGGAAGGCGTTCGATACAGTTCCGCACTGTCGCCTGATAAACAAAGTAAGAGCCTACGGAATATCAGACCAGCTGTGTGGCTGGATTGAAGAGTTTTTAGCAAACAGAACACAGCATGTTGTTATCAATGGAGAGACATCTACAGACGTTAAAGTAACCTCTGGCGTGCCACAGGGGAGTGTTATGGGACCATTGCTTTTCACAATATATATAAATGACCTAGTAGATAGTGTCGGAAGTTCCATGCGGCTTTTCGCGGATGATGCTGTAGTATACAGAGAAGTTGCTGCATTAGAAAATTGTAGCGAAATACAGGAAGATCTGCAGCGGATAGGCACTTGGTGCAGGGAGTGGCAACTGACCCTTAACATAGACAAATGTAATGTATTGCGAATACATAGAAAGAAGGATCCTTTATTGTATGATTATATGATAGCGGAACAAACACTGGTAGCAGTTACTTCTGTAAAATATCTGGGAGTATGCGTACGGAACGATTTGAAGTGGAATGATCATATAAAATTAATTGTTGGTAAGGCGGGTACCAGGTTGAGATTCATTGGGAGAGTGCTTAGAAAATGTAGTCCATCAACAAAGGAGGTGGCTTACAAAACACTCGTTCGACCTATACTTGAGTATTGCTCATCAGTGTGGGATCCGTACCAGGTCGGGTTGACGGAGGAGATAGAGAAGATCCAAAGAAGAGCGGCGCGTTTCGTCACCGGGATATTTGGTAACCGTGATAGCGTTACGGAGATGTTTAACAAACTCAAGTGGCAAACTCTGCAAGAGAGGCGCTCTTCATCGCGGTGTAGCTTGCTCGCCAGGTTTCGAGAGGGTGCGTTTCTGGATGAGGTATCGAATATATTGCTTCCCCCTACTTATACTTCCCGAGGAGATCACGAATGTAAAATTAGAGAGATTAGAGCGCGCACGGAGGCTTTCAGACAGTCGTTCTTCCCGCGAACCATACGCGACTGGAACAGGAAAGGGAGGTAATGACAGTGGCACGTAAAGTGCCCTCCGCCACACACCGTTGGGTGGCTTGCGGAGTATCAATGTAGATGTAGATATAACTGTGTAATCCTACCAAAGGATTGTGGGATCCATGTCGTTTTGTTTTGTTTTGTTTTAGGTTGCGAAAATAACTAAGGTCATACGCGCCCATGACAGAACTGTAGAACACGAAAACGAAAAAGGAGTTAAAAGTGACTGCACGTTAACACGACAGAAGAGACGACAGCTAAAACAGGGACTTTCTCTTGGAGAAAGGGCCATAAAATACGCCATAAAGACGACGGAAATCCTGAACTAAAGATTAAATGTCCTTCGCATATAGCTAAGATGGATACAAAGTAAGACGCTGTCGACATGCCGTGTGTCATTCGCCAAATCCACCGATAACTAAGATGGCAAACATACAGTCAGTTCCACAAGAAAGAGTACACCGTTATCTGTATGAAATAAAAGACACTGTTATACATGTTTACATGAAAATACATGTTATTACCGACCGGGGTGGCCGAGAGGTTCTAGGCGCTACAGTCTGGAAACGCGCTGCCGCTACGGTCGCAGGTTCGAATCCTGCCTCGGGTATGGACGGGAGTAATGTCCTTAGGTTAGTCAGGTTTAAGTAGTTCTAGGGGACTGATGACCTCAGATGTTAAGTCCCATAGTGCTCAGAACAAATTCAACACATGTTATTACTAACTGCAGAATTACCTAATAGTTAACCCAATCGCCGCCGATATTGATTTAGCTTGGCACCTTAGCCTTGTCTCTGGTAAATCGTTACGTTTCCAACCTCTAAATATCATTTGACTCACTTCGTAACAAACGTCTTTGACCTTGTAAGAATTTTAGTAGCAGGTCCATACGAAACTTTTGGTCTCTTTGGATGATTTACAAGGAACGCTTCCTGGTGACTGTTCAAATAGTTTGCACTCATTTTTAACTGCAACCGATGAAACAAACCGTTCAACTCTCACACTGTTTATTCTCTTTGGATGATTTACAAGGAACACTTCCTGGTGACTGTTCAAATAGTTTGCACTCATTTTTAACTGCAACCGATGAAACAAACCGTTCAACTCTCACACTGTTTATTTATACACTGTGCAAAAACGCACTGATTAGAGATTCGAGACAACTATCGGACCTTACATTTAAAATTATGGCATACATTTTCATGTGGAACCGACTGTAAATTACAACGCAAGTGGTTAAAAATGGGCATTCCGTCAGGAATTGGTGAACCGTCAAATGTTGAGGACAATGAACGCATAGCGGTGGGGGTCACCACTTAACAAATGGCAACGGCTAAAAAGACATATGTAGACCATCATGCTGTGAAACAGGTAGTCGCCGGCCGTTGTGGCCGAGCGGTTCTAGGCGCTCCAGTCTGCTACCGCGCTGCTGCTACGGTCGCTGGTTCGAATCCTGCCTCGGGCATGGGTGTGTGATGTCTTTAGGTTAGTTAGGTTTAAGGGGGGTAGGACGTCAAACAGGCTGACTTGGAACAGGAGAGGCACCACAGGACATTTTAATTTCTATTGTCTATACTTTTAAAAATGAATTCATGAAACTTTGTCAGCATCACCAGGAAGGATTCAGGATTCAAACTCATAGCAGTGGAAGTGCAAAAATATAACAAAATAAATTTTTTTTAGATATGAAATTTCATCATTTTTTCACTTACTGTTGGCTACTTTTGTTGCTATAGGCACATTTTGTTCACAAGTAAGAGATTCTTTGATGAATTTTGCACAGCATACAAATCATACTTACAGGTGTATGAAACTCTAGAATTTTCCAAATACATTAAAAACTGTGGTAAAAACTGAGATAATTAACTACAAAATTTGATTTTTTTTCTAAACATAAAGTTTAAAACGTAACAGCTCATTCATTTTTTCATAAATTAAATGGATTCTAGAGTTTCAGGCACCTGTAAGTATGGTTTGTACGCTGTGCAAAATTCATCGAACAGTCTCTCTTACTCATGTAGAAAGTGTACCTATATCAACAAATGCAGCCAATAGTCAGTGAAAAAATGATGAAATTGCACATGTAAAAAAAATTGTTATGTTTTTGAACTTCCGCTGCTACGAGTTTGAATCCTGAATCCTTCCTGGTCAAGCTGACAAAGTTTTATGAATTTACTTGTAAAAGTATAGACAGTGGAAATTAAAATGTCCTGTGGTGCTTCTCCTGCTCAAAGTAGGCCCGTTTGATGTCCTACCCCCCCCCCCCCTCCCCCCTTAAGTAGTTCTAAGCCTAGGGGTCATTTTGAAACAGGTAGCCATAATATCTTGGTTCAACGGTGTACGTCGACGTATGTTCTCACTCCACGAAGTGGTCCTGGGATAACATCTCATACATCTAGTAAAGAATGTAGACTTTCTGATGGGTATGATTACTGCCGACTGTAAATGATTCTATTCAGTCGCAGTGGACAAGCTAATGCACACACTACCGATCTCTGTTGGCCATAGTCATTTTCTGAAGCCCTAGAATTAGATCATCTGTTGCAAACTATCTCTCCAAAAAGCAACAAACACATAGATGTACACTGTAGCGCAGCACTTCAAAGTATCATTAATGGTGCTGATATTAACGACGCATTTGAAATCGAAAGTTGACACTCATTCAAACTATTCAGTAATGGGTCATACAGGGTGACAATAATTGAACTATATGAGAAAAACGTAAATTATTTGCAAACTACGGCGTGCTCACACTTTATTCAACAACTAAACGTCACTACAGATATTCGGATTTACGTTATGACATGTTCGATATGCCTGCCATCATTGGTGATGATGTGGCACTGACGAATAGCGAAATTCTGCATGACCCGCTAAAGTGTCGGAACATCCTGAATGGCTGTTTTCAGCTCAGCAATGGTTTTGAGGACTATTCCTATACACCTTGTCTTCAAATATAGCCTTAAAAAAAGGAGTCGCATGTGTTCAGATCCGGAGAATATGGCGGCCAAACGAGGCCCATGCCAGTGGGCCAGAATGGGGTCCACAAAGTGCTCCTCCAGGACATCAAAAACTCTCCTGCTTCGATAGGGCCGAGCTCCGTCTTGCATGAACCACATCTTGTCGAACTCACACTTTGCATAATGGGGATGAAGTTATCATCCAGAACCTTCACGTACCGTTCGGTAGTCACCGTGCCATCAAGCAGTATCGCAGCGATTATTCCGTCACTGGCCATTGCACACCACAGAGTCACCTGTTGAGGGTGAAGAGACTTATCGATCGCGAAATGCGGATTTTCAGTCCCTCAAATGTGCCAATTTTGCTTATTGACGAACCCATCCAAATGAAAGTGGACTTCGTCGCTAAACCGAACCATCATGCGCGTACTAATCCCCATCACGCCCAGCGGTCAACCGTGCAGTGTTAACGTGCTAAAGCAAACCGTTCAAAAGGTATGACGATTTTATTCCATAAAGCTCAATAATTGTCAACCTGTACATCTACCTTCGAAGAGTTGCATTTTGCAAATTATTGGGAGACGAATTAAATCAGACCAATGGTCTGGGTAAATATGCCGTAATTACAATTTCACTGAGAGTTAAATCGATATGAGCGGGAAATGCAATCGTACGAAGGGATTGTAGCTGGACAAAGGGAATTATTTTCTGTAATCCAAGATAACATAAAATAGCGAGACGCAGACCAAATGAATGGAACACAGATGACGTCAGAAAACACGCGGGAGCGAAATGGGTGAGTATACAGGGTGAGTCACCTAACGTCACCGCTGGATATATTTCGTAAACCACATCAAATACTGACGAATCGATTCCACAGACCGAACGTGAGGAGAGGGGCTAGTGTAATTGGTTAATACAAACCATAAAAAAATGCACGGAAGTATGTTTTATAACACAAACCTACGTTTTTTAAATGGAACCCCGTTAGTTTCGTTAGCACATCTGAACATATAAACAAATGCGTAATCAGTGCCGTTTGTTGCATTGTAAAATGTTAATTACATCCGGAGATATTGTAACCTAAAGTTGACGCTTGAGTACCACTCCTACGCTGTTCGATCGTGTGTATCGGAGAGCACCGAATTACGTAGGGATCCAAATGGAACGGTGATGGACCTTAGGTACAGAAGAGACTGGAACAGCACATTATGTCCACATGCTGACACCTTTTTATTGGTCTTTTTCACTGACGCACATGTACATTACCATGAGGGGTGAGGTACACGTACACACGTGGTTTCCGTTTTCAATTACGGAGTGGAATAGAGTGTGTCCCGACATGTCAGGCCAATAGATGTTCAATGTGGTAGCCATCATTTGCTGCACACAATTGCAATCTCTGGCGTAATGAATGTCGTACACGCCGCAGTACATCTGGTGTAATGTTGCCGCAGGCTGCCACAATACGTTGTTTCATATCCTCTGGGGTTGTAGGTACATCACGGTACACATTCTCCTTTAACGTACCCCACAGAAAGAAGTCCAGAGGTGTAAGGTCAGGAGAACGGGCTGGCCAATTTATGCGTCCTCCACGTCCTATGAAACGCCCGTCGAACGTGTACCTCACCCCTCATGGTAATGTACATGTGCGTCAGTGAAAAAGACCAATAAAAGGGTGTTAGCATGTGGACGTAATGTGCTGTTCCAGTCTCTTCTATACCTAAGGTCCATCACCGTTCCCTTTGGATCCCTACGTAATTCGGTGCTTTCCGATACACACGATCGAACAGCGGAGGAGTGGTACTCAACCGTCAAATTTAGATTACAATATCTCCGGATGTAATTAACATTTTACAATGCGACAAACGGCACTGATTACGCATTTGTTTATATGTGCAGATGTGCTAACAAAACTAACGGGGTTCCATTTTAAAAAAACGTAGGTTTGTGTTAAAAAACATACTTCCGTGTATTTTTTTATGGTTTGTATTAACCAATTACACTAGCCCCTCTCCTCACGTTCGGTCTGTGGAATCGATTCGTCAGCATTTGATGTGGTTTACGAAATATATCCAGCGGTAATGTTAGGTGACTCACCCTGTATAGTTATGTCCATGGGTACTGAAAAGTCTAGACCAACGTTTCGTGCATCAGAAGACTAACGCTGTTGATGCAAGATACAGTTTCTGTGTGTTGCATTAACGAGGCTATATGCATAATATTCTGCACCAAATATGTATGTAGATTAGAAAAACTCTGACAATGCTTTCCTGATACTTTATTCAGAAAAGCAATGTAACATTTACGTCACGTACACACGGCAAAAATTAAGAACGGGAACCAATCACAAACAGTAATCTGTTAATGTTTTTGCAGCATTCAATATGGCAGTGTAAGCTTCTAAACAACGTCGACCACAAGTCTGTAGCGCTATCTGCCCTTATTATACGTCCATACCACAATATTCGTAGTTAGAAGATGCAACAGGTGTACTAAGTAGGCTGCTTACACGAGGAGTATTGTTGTGCGGGATGGGATAACAGTGACATAAGATTGAGAAAGGACATCGGAAATTTTCAAAGAAGCGCAGCTCGTTTTGTATTAGCGCAGAAAAGAGCAGAGGGTGTCACGGAAATGATACGCCAGTGTGAAGGTTGTTCGATGAACCTTCTGCCAAGACCTTCGTGCGAATTGCACCATAGAAGTGGGGATTTAAACGCAACAAATCTGAACCTGTCATTTCTTGTTTACATTCAACTGAGCAAATTTTATCTTTCCACTATAAACACTTACGGATAGTGACATACAAATTTCACTACGAATTTTCTGTCTCCAGATGTGCTTCATTATCCGTGTGGGCAAATCCTCACTGAGCTTTCAGTTATCCCATGACACGTCGTCGATCGTTCGGAATGCGAGCCCTTCGTACAAGTAATCAATATCACACCGACGGTGTACCTGTATAGGAGTGGTGACATATCACACAGCGTCTGTTGTGAGGCACGCGTCATCCTGTGAAGCCATAAGGCACTTTTATTTTGGCTCTCCGTACAATTCCCTTCGGCACGTTTCCTTCATGTTGGCTACCGACAATGAACTGCGTGGAGTATAACAATGAATATGACCTCGATGAGAGGGATACTTAGCACCGAAGTTTGTAATCAGATATTAACGAATAGTGAGTTCGCTGATAGTACAACTATTATTGGTAGACTCTAGTAGAAATTAGATACCGCCATTTTCGTTTTACGTCACATACTCTATGACTTCATAACTTTTAGATTCTCATTACTGTTTTTTTCTGCCTATGATCTTCATCTACATCTTGATTACGCTGCTATTCACAGTAAAGTGCCTGGCAGAGGATTCAATGAATCACCTTCAAGCTGTCTCTCTACCGTTCCACTCTCGAACGGCACGCGGGAAAAACGAGCACTTAAATTTTTCTGTGCGAGACCTGATTTCTCTTATTTATCGTGATGATTATTTCTCCCTATGTAGGTGGGTGCCAACAGAATGTTTTCGCAATCGGAAGAGAAAACTAGTGATTGAAATTTGATGAGAAGATCCCGTCACAACGAAAAACGCCTTTGTTTTAGTGATTGCGACTCCAATTCAAGTATCATGTCTGTGGCACTATCTCCCCTATTTCGCGATAATACATAATGAGCTGCCCTTCTTTGTACTTTTCCGATGTCATCCGTCAGCCCCACCTGATGCGGATTCCACACCGCACAGCAATACTCCAGAATAGGGCGGACAAGAGTGGCTGACAAGCCCACATGTCTGTGAAGCCTACATAAAAATGTAAGGATCAATAGGGGAAATCAAGTGAGAATCTTTGGAAGAAAATTCAGAATATTATGTACTCACTCCTCTCTACAAGTGCTAGAAGTATCTAACGGGAATTTCCGAATTCCTGAACACCGTGTAAAGAAATTCGACCGAATGTTGGCTCCAATGCGCGGCGGCTGGCCCACAAATATTGAGCAATATCGGCGCCAGGGTTGGTAGCAATTTGTGGACGAGGGTTAGGTACGGCATCAGGTGAGAGAGTCAAACATGAAAGTAAAATTTAACAAATCTTGAATGAAGGCAGGAATATTAGTGTTTAACGTCCTATCGACAGTGCGGTCATTAGACAGGAAGCTCAAGCTCGGATTACGATAGGATGGCGAAGGAAATCGGGTGTACACTCCTCAAAAGAACCATCCCGGTATTTGCCTAGGGCGATTTAAAGAAGTCGCCCAAAATCTAAATCTGGTTGACTGGACGAGGATTTGAACCACTGTCCTCCCGAACACGGCTCTATTGTGCTAAAAGCAATTGAAAAAAGAAAACGAACCTTTACTATACGGGACAAGACGCCTGGAAGAATCAAATCCTACGGAATCTAACATTCCAGAGAAGAAGACTCGAATGAAAAAAATGGTTCAAATGGCTCTGAGCACTATGGGACTTAACATCTGAGGTCATCGGTCCCCTAGAACTTCGAACTACGTAAACCTAAATAACGTAAGGACATCACACACATCCATGTCCGAGGCAGGATTCGAATCTGCTACCGTAGCGGTCGCGCGGTTCCTGACTGAAGCGCCTAGAACCGCTCGGCCACACTTGCCGGCACTCGAATAAAAGTACCTCCTGTTGATGGCCCATATGTAGCGAAACATTGGTTCGGATTTATATGACATAGAGAGTGAGGAACGAAAGAGAAGGAAGGGATGGGTGGAAATTCGTGACTTCCAGCTGCACAGGGCATTGTGAAAATACAATGGCAAAAGCTGAAAATTTGTGGCGGACCTGGACTGGAACCCTGATTTACTGCTTCTCATAAGCTGTTGTCTGAATCGCTTCGGCCATCCGGACACGGTCGCTGCGATTCAAATTTTCAACTTCCTGCACGCTACAACGCAGCTCCTTGTCCATTAAGCCCTACTCACAAATTTTTGATTTTATTTCCGTCAATGATCACAAAACTTTCGGTCCTTAGACCACCGGTGTCGGTACGCAATGACCATCTTCAGATCTGCAGCAAAACATGGGAAATGAAACGTAACTAGTGAAGAGATTACGTCTTGGAACAATAAAATATGTCGTAATGAAAAAATTATTACTTTCTTCGATGTGAAAACATGCGCTTCACATTTGACGAGACGTACCTGTTTCGTAACGTGTCTTAACATAATAAACTCATAATGGCATCATCGCAAAATACACATTAAATCAGCTTATCATGGTCGTGAGTGTTTAAAATATGGTGTAGACTAGCCACAACATGTGTAGCCTACTTTACACCGTATTTTAAATATGTCCGGCGATGCTAAGCTGATTTTGTGTGTGTTTCATGGCGATGCCACAACGTTATTATACGAGGACATGTTATAACGAACAGGTATGCTTCATCATACTTTAAGCGCATATCTTCACGTCTATGAAGGTAATAATTTTTCGCTACGACATATTTTACTGTACTACAACGTAATCTTTTCACTAGTTGCATTTCATTTCCCGTATTTTGGAGCAGATCTGAAGATGATCATTGCTGACCTAAACCGGTAGTCTACGGATTAAAAGTTTTGCGATCATTGGCGGAAATGAAAGAAATTCGTTCTGCTCTTCATGGACCACTGTTTTAATACGCGATCATGTCGCAACTTGCTAAATTATTGATTCCTGTAGAAGTCGAGGAGTTGTCGCATTCGCTCAGTAATGTAGACAGGGTGAACGTTAATAAAACCGACAAACTGCCAGGACGGATTTCCTGTCAAGAAATGGAGAAAAAAGAGGTTTTATGAACATGTGTCCGGAAATGCACCGTTGGAAGGGTAGATGACGCAGATCTACTAAGGAGACTGCCTACACTACGCTTGTCCGTCCTCTTTTAGAATACTGCTGTGCGTTGGGGAATCCTTGTAGATACGATAGACGGAGTACACCGTAAAGTTCAAAGAACGGTAGCACGTTTTATATTACCGCGAAATGGGGGAGAGAGAGTCATTGAAATGATACAGGATTTGGGGTGGACATAATTGAAACAAAGACGTTTTTCGTTGCTGCGGAATCTTCTCACGAAATTTCAATCACCTACTTTCTCCTACGAATGCGAAAATATTTTGACGATGCCGACCTACGTAGGGAGAAAGGACCACCATGATAAAATAAGAGAAATCACAGCTCGCACCGAATGATATAGGTGTTCTTTTTTTCCGTGCGCTCTGCGAGATTTAAATAATAGAGAATTATTCTGAAGCTGGTTCGATGAACCCTCTGCCAGGTACTTAAATGGGATTTGCAGAGTACCCATGTGGATGTAAATGTAGATTTAGAGAATGGCAGTTCCTCTGACCACGTCACGTCTGTTTCTTGCGTGTTGCAGGCTGTCTGAATGACGCAGCGTCCTGTACACAGCAGAATGGTTCGGTGTTCATGTCGGGAACAAGCCGAGATGGTGTTTGTGTACGGTCAAGTAGACGGAAACGATCGAGAGGCAGCATGGCTATACCAAAAAACAAGTACCCTGAAAGATACAAGCCGCAGCACACAACATTTCAAGCCCTTTTTGAGCGTTTGTGTGATCGTGGGTCCTACCAGACAGACGAAAGTGCAGGGAGCGGCCGACTGTGTGTGCACCAGTTTTGGAGGACGTTGTTCTACAGGATATTGAGACGAACCCTAGTACGAGCTCCAGGCAAGTGACCCGCCAAAATGTGTAAGCCAAAGTATGATTATGTGTATCCCGTATGACAAACGCTACTATCCCACTCACCTGCAGTCACATGAAGGCCACTTTGAACTTTTGTTGTGACGTGGATGCGATGCAGCTCTGTACTGTGTTACGGGACGATCTGGTGTCATTTCACGCACACCGTCCATTTCCGAACAAAAGTTTATAGGACCTTTAATTCCACATTTCGAGCCAGGAATCTGTTCCTTCGCTTTGTCGACTTTATTAATGTTCGCCCTGTATATTTGCGTGGTGTCTGTTCCGTCGGACACCACACAGAGTTAGTCACTAACTATTGCACCTAGAACAATTCCGAATATATGACAGTATCTGAAAAGTTTATAGGACAAATGTTGCATGGGACTTAACTGCTGTGGTCATCAGTCCCCTAGAACTTAGAACTACTTAAACCTAACTAACCTAAGGACGTCACACACATCCATGCCCGTGGCAGGATTCGAAGCTGCGATCGTAGCGGTCGCCCGGTTCCAGACTGTAGCGCCTAGAACCGCACGGCCAACCCGGCCGGCAAATGGACATTCATGCCACCTTTTTTTACCTTCGTTGACTTTCAAAGAGCTGACTGTTACACATCATCGGACTGAACTCGCTAACCGCTATGAGAAAATAAGTACCAAACTATAGCATCCCATTTTTAAAAAAACGAAGTTTGTGGTGTCACCGCCAGACACCACACTTGCTAGGTGGTAGCCTTTAAATCGGCCGCGGTCCGTTAGTATTCGTCGGACCCGCGTGTCGCCACTATCAGTGATTGCAGACCGAGCGCCGCCACACGGCAGGTCTAGTCTAGAGAGACTCCCTAGCACTCGCCCCAGTTGTACAGCCGACTTTGCTAGCGATGGTTCACTGTCTACATACGTTCTCATTTGCAGAGACGACTGTTTAGCATAGCCTTCAGCTACGTCATTTGCTACGACCTAGCAAGGCGCCATATTCAGTTACTATGTCTTCTGAACAGATAGTATTGTGACTCATGTACCGTCAAGAGCGACGTTCATCATTAATGGATTAAAGTTATCAAACTAATTACGTCCGCTTTCTGAATTCTAATTCCTTGTCATGTTCCAGACCTCACGTCAGTATAGTCCTTCCCTCCTCACGCCAGCCTGCGTGAGCTAAAACGCGTCCATTTCGGCCCCCACTAGTAACACGGTGATGGTTCTTCTGCCAACACAACGAAGTTGTGGTATTGTGGCCCCTGTTGTCCCATGAATCTTTTGTCTCACAAACTTTCCAGCTCCTATCATACTTTCGAAGCTATTCTTGGTGGCAATAGTTAGTGACCTCATCATGTATACATGTTTGGGAGTTAAAGAACTGCCTGGATAATAGGTGGGCGTGAATTCCGGTAATTTTATCTGTATGCACGGCTGCTATTAGAGCTTCAGAATGGAACGATGATAGAGATGCTGAGATGTAGACGCGGGCCCGTGTACAGACAGAGGGAGAGAGAGAGAGAGAGACAGGATGGGCCTACCTGCAGGTGAGCTCGCATGTTGTGGTCGCTGGCGGCTGCTGGCACCAACTGAAGGAGAAAACGGCTGCGGGGCCCAACTGAGCACCGAGTGCGGCACGCAGCCACGCCGGGGGCTGTGAGCCAGCGCGGAGGCTCCAGCGGCGTGCCTGGAGGGAGGGACGGAGGGAGAGGTCACGTGTCTGGAGAGGTAGCGCCGGCCGGGTTTCACTCTCCGGCAGCGGCGTGGCGTGGCTTAGCGTGTGGACTCTGCATTCCTCTAGCGGCGGATGCGTGTCTGTGTGTGTGTGTGTGTGTGTGTGTCTGTTGTTGTGTGTGTTGCGGCGCGAAGGTGGTGGGCGGCCGGAAAAACAGCTCATAAACCGAAGTGCCCGCAATGGTAATGTGCCAGCAAACTCCAGAATCAAGGTCGCCACTTGTGCGAGGGTGTTCGAAAAGAAAGGGGAGTCTCGTAACTCCGCTCCTTGTATTAGTCACTCCTCATGGCATCTCCTCGTTGTCGTACTGCTAAACTTGTCCGAAACGTCGCCGATTTATTTCGGTATAATTAGGAACCAGTTCGCATATTTATTTATTTATTTTTTAGGGTCCCGTGCCGAATCTGTAAAAACGGAACCATTATCAAATCACTCTGTTTGTAAGCTTTCCACAAAATATCGTGTTCTAAGAGAAAGTCCCGAGCGACTGGAAAAAAGCGCAGGTGAGAGCTGTATATAGGGTGTTACAAAAAGGTACGGCCAAACTTTCAGGAAACATTCCTCACACACAAATAAAGAAATGATGTTATGTGGACATGTGTCTGGAAACGCTTACTTTCCATGTTAGAGCTCATTTTAATTTCGTCAATATGTACTGTACTTCCTCGATTCACCGCCAGTTGGCCCAATTGAAGGAAGGTAATGTTGACTTTGATGCTTGTCTTGACATGCGACTCATTGCTCTACAGTACTAGCATCAAGCACATCAGTACGTAGCATCAACAGGTTAGTGTTCATCACGAACGTGGTTTTGCAGTCAGTGCAATGTTTACAAATGCGGAGTTGGCAGATGCCCATTTGATGTATGGATTAGCACGGGGCAATAGCCGTGGCGCGGTACGTTTGTATCGAGACAGATTTCCAGAACGAAGGTGTCCCGACAGGAACACGTTCGAAGCAATTGATCGGCGTCTTAGGGAGCACGGAACATTCCAGCCTATGACTCGCGACTGGGGAAGACCCAGAACGACGAGGACACCTGCAATGGACGAGGCAATTCTTCGTGCAGTTGACGATAACCCTAATGTCAGCGTCAGAGAAGTTGCTGCTGTACAAGATAACGTTGACCACGTCACTGTATGGAGACAGCTACGGGAGAACCAGTTGTTTCCGTACCATGTACAGCGTGTGCAGGCACTATCAGCAGCTGATTGGCCTCCACGGGTACACTTCTGCGAATGGTTCATCCAACAATGTATCAATCCTCATTTCAGTGCAAATGTTCTCTTTACGGATGAGGCTTCATTCCAACGTGATCAACATGTGTGGGCGGACGAGAATCCGCACGCAATTGTGCAATCACGTCATCGACACAGATTTTCTGTGAACGTTTGGGCAGCCATTGTTCGTGATGTCTTGATTGGGCCCCATGTTCTTCCACCTACGCTCAATGGAGCACGTTATCGTGATTTCACACGGGATACTCTACCTGTGCTGCTAGAACATGTGCCTTTACAAGTACGACACAACATGTGGTTCACGCACGATGGAGCTCCTGCACATTTCAGTCGAAGTGTTCGTACGCTTCTCAACAACAGATTCGGTGACCGATGGATTGGTAGAGGCGGACCAATTCCGTGGCCTCCACGTTCTCCTGACCTCAACCCTCTTGACTTTCATTTATGTGGGCATTTGAAAGCTCTTGTCTACGCAACCCCAGTACCAAATGTAGAGACTCTTCGTGCTCGTATTGTGGACAGCTGTGATACAATACGCCATTCTCCAGGGCTGCATCAGCGCATCAAGGATTCCATGCGACGGAGGGTGAATGCATGTATCCTCGCTAACGGAGTAATTTTGAACATTTTTTGTAACAGTGTTTGAAGTCACGCTGGTACGTTCTGTTGTTGTGTGTTTCCATTCCATGATTAATGTGATTTGAAGAGAAGTAATAAAATGAGCTCTAATATGGAAAGTAAGCGGTTCCGGCCACATGTCCACGTAACATATTTTCTTTCTTTCTGTGTGAGGAATGTTTCCTGAAAGTTTGGCCGTACCTTTTTGTAACGCCCTGTATAAGAAGGGCAGAAGGACGGATCCTCAAAATTACAGACCAATATCCTTAACATCGGTTTGTTGCAGGATTCTCGAACATATTCTCAGTTCGAATATATTGAATTTTCTTGAGACAGAGAAGTTGCTGTCCAGGCATCAGCACGGCTTTAGAAAGCATCGATCCTGCGAAACGCTACTCGCCCTTTTTCCACATGATATCTTGCGAACCATGGATGAATCGTATCAGACGGATGCCATATTCCTTGACTTCTGGAAAGCGTTTGACTCGGTGCCCCACTGCAGACTCCTAAGGTACGAGCATATGGGATTCGTTCCCAAATATGTGAGTGGCTCGAAGACTTCTTAAGAAATAGAACCCAGTACGCTGTCCTCGATGGTGAGTGTTCATCGGAGATGAGGGTGTCATCTGGAGTGCCCCAGGGAAGTGTGGTAGGTCCACTGTTGTTTTCTATCTACATAAATGATCGTTTGGGTAGGGTGGATAGCAATGTGCGGCTGTTTGCTGGTGATGCTGTGGTGTACGGGAAGGTGTCGTCGTTGAGTGACTGCAGGAGGATACAAGATGACTTGGACAGGATTTGTGACTGGTGTAAAGAATGACAGCTAACTCTAAATATAGATAAATGTAAATTAATGCAGATGAATAGGAAAAAGAATCCCATAATGTTTGAATACTCCATTAGTAGTGTAGCGCTTGACACAGTCACGTCGATTAAATTTTTGGGCGTAACATTGCAGAGTGATATGAAGTGGGACAAGCATGTAATGGCAGTTGTGGAGAAGGCGGATAGTCGTCTTCGGGAAGATGTGGTTCATCTGTAAAGGAGACCGCTTATAACACTAATAAGACCTATTCTCGAGTACTGCTCGAGCGTTTGGGATCCCTATCAGGTCGGATTGAGGGAGGACATAGAAGCAATTCAGAGGCGGGCTGCTAGATTTGTTACTGGTAGGTTTGATCATCACGCGAGTGTTACGGAAATGCTTCAGGAACTCGGGTGGGAGTCTCTGGAGCAAAGGAGGCGTTCTTTTCGTGAATCGCTACTGAGGAAATTTAGAGAACCAGCATTTGAGGCTGACTGCAGTACAAATTTACTGCCGCCAACTTATATTTCGCGGAAAGACCACAAAGATAAGATAAGAGAGATTAGGGCTCTTACAGAGGTATATAGGCAGTCATTTTTCCCTCGTTCTGTTTGGGAGTGGAACAGGGAGAGAAGATGCTAGTTGTGGTACGAGGTACCCTCCGCCACGCACCGTATGGTGGATTGCGGAGTATGTGTACATATGTAGACGTAGATGTAGAAATCTGAATAGAATGATTTCGAAAACTTTCTCCTCCTTTGACTTGTACTTCAGACAACGTATTTGATTGCTGAGCAGTTGGCCCTGTTTTGCGCATGTCAACAGTACCGTGAAACTTCCTGAACTGCAAACTTTTGAAACAAAAAAGAATCTAATTGAACGCCAAAGGAAAATAAGTGTTTGCTCAGAGAAAACCATATAACTAAAACTCACCACCGAAGCACATCATGAACGTTGCTTGATGTGAAGTGCAGTGTTCATCTAGATCAACATCCATACTCCGCAAGCTACCTGACGGTGTGCGGCGGAGGGTACTTTGAGTACCTCTATCGGCTCTCTTTTCTATTCCAGTCTCGCATTGTTCGTGGAAAGGAAGATTGTCGGTATGCCTCTGTGAGGGCTCTAATCTCTCTGCTTTGATCCTCATGGTCTCTTCGTGAGATATACTTAGGAGGGAGCAATATACTTCTTGACTCCTTGGTGAAGGCATGTTCTCGAAACTTCAACAAAAGCCCGTACCGACCTACTGAGCGTCTCTCCTGCAGAGTCTTCCACTGGAGTTTATCTATCATCTCCGTAACGCTTTCGCGATTACTAAATGATCCTGTAACGAAGCGCGCTGCTGCCCGTTGGATCTTCTCTATCTCTTCTATCAACCCTATCTGGTACGGATCCCACACTGGTGAGCAGTATTCAAGCAGTGGGCGAACAAGCGTACTGTAACCTACTTCCTTTGTTTTCGGACTGCATATTCTTAGGATTCTTCCACTGAATCTCAATCTGGCATCTGTTTTACCGACGACTAATTTTACATAGTCATTCCATTTTAAATCACTTCTATTACCCACTCCCAGGTAATTTATGGAATTAACACTGCTTCCAGTTGCTGACCGGCTATATTGTAGCTAAATGATAAAGGATCTTTCATTCTATGTATTCGCAGCACATTACACTTGTCTACATTGAGATTCAATTGCTATTCCCTGCACCATGCGTCAATTCGTTGCAGATTCTCCTGCATTTCAGTACAATTTTCCATTGTTACAACCTCTCGATATACTACAGCATCATCCGCAAAAAGCCTCAGTGAACTTCCGATGTCATCCACAAGGTCATTTTTGTATATCGTGAATAGCAACGGTCCTACGACACTCCCCAGCGGCACACCTGAAATCACTCTTACTTCGGAAGATTTCTCTCCATTGAGAAGGACATGCTGCGTTCTGTTATCTAGGAACTCTTCAATCCAATCACACAATTGGTCTGATAGTCCATATGCTGTTCGTTTGTTCATTAAACGACTGTGGGGAACTGTACCGAACGCAAGTCGAGAAACACTGCATCTACCTGGGAACCTGTGCCTATGGCCCTCTGAGTCTCGTGGACGTGTGATGTTTGACAAAGAATATCCATAAAAATATATTACTGCTCTACTCGGTAGAAAATAACTGTTTGAATCTACCACCACTGTTCACTGAACATTAACGTACTCGCTAGCACTACACCTGACTATCCTGGCCACACACTGGTTGCACAAGAACGCAAGGTAAAATCTGTCCTGGAATAAATGTGACTTAACTCTTGCTCGGGATTCAGCTTTTGTGTCTGGAGCACTGACACTCTCGAAGGCAAAATACAAATCAGCAGATACATCAGCTTAAGGTAAATAGTCTACTCACCACTAATTTCTTTCTTTTTGCTTGTCAGAAACAATCTGCCGCTTCGTGTGGCGTAAGGCACAATGCACGTACAACAAAAATCTAAAACTTCACTATGATTCATGGAGGTTGATTTTGATCTAAAGGAAATCGTTCATGAGAAATCAAACTCTGATTATTAACAAAAAGACTGCACAACGTATTTTGTTTGGGTCATCAGTTTTCTGACTGATTTGATGCGGTCCACTACGAATTCATCTTCTGTGCCAACCTCTTCACGTCAGAGTTGCACTCGCAAACTACGTCCTAAACTGTTTACTGGATGCATTGCAATCTCTGTCTTCCTCTATAGTTTTTGCCCTCTACAGCTCCGACTAGTACCATGGAAGCCGTTCCCTGATGTCTTAACAGATGTCCTATCGTGCAGTCCCTTCAGTGTTTCCCACATATTCCTTTCCTCTCCGGTTCGGCGCAGAATCTCCTCATTCCTTACCCTATCAGTCCACTTAATTTTCAACATTTGTCTCTGGCACCACATCTCAAATATTTCCATTCTCTCCTCTTCCGGTTTTCCCACGGTCCATCTTTTACAGTGTTCCAAACGTACATTCTCAGAAACTTCTTCTTCAAATTAAGGCCTATGTTTGATACTAGTAGACTGTCTTGGCCAGGAATCTCCTTTTTGCCAGCGCTAGTCTGCTTTCGATGTTCTCCTTGCTTCATCCATCATCAGTTATTTTCCTGACTAGGTAGCAGAATTCCTTAACTTCATCTACTTCGTGACCATCAATCCTGATAAGTTTATCACTGTTCTCATTTCTGCTACCTCTCTTTATTTTCGTCTTTCTTCGATTTACTCTCAATACATATCCGGTACTCATTAAGCTGTTCATTCCATTCCGTAGTTCTTCTCCACTGTCACTCAGAATAGCAATGTCATCAGCGACTCTATCATCGACATCCTTTCAGCTCGAATTTTAATTCCACTTCTGAACCTTTCTTTTATTTCCATCATTGCACAGATTTAAAAGACGGGGCGAAAGATCATGTCCCTGTCTTACACCCTTTTTAATCTGAGCACTCCGTTCTCGGTCTCTGCTCTTATTATTCCGTCTTGGCTCTTGTAAATACTGTATATTTCCCATTTCTCCCTGTAGCTTACCCGTATTTTTCTCGGAATTTCGAACATCATGCACCATTTTACATTGTCGAACGCTTATTCCAAGTCGACAAATCCTGTGAACGTGGCTTCATTTTTCTTTAGTCTCGCTTCCTTTACCTTTTCTACAGACAAACTGATCGTCTTCAAAGACATCCTCAATTTTCTTTTCCATTCTATTCTATATTATTCTTGTCAGTAACTTGGTTTCGTGAGCTGTTGCGCTGATTGTAAGATTTGTGATCAAAAGTATCCGGACACTGGTTGAAAATGACTTTCAAGTTCGTGGCGCCCTCCATCGGTAATGTTGGAATTCAATACGGTGTTGGCCCACCCTTAGCTTTAATGACAGCTTTCACTCTCGTAGGTAATGTTCAATAGGTGCTGGAAGGTTTCTTGGGGAATGGCAGCCCATTCTTCACGGAGTGCTGCACTGAGGAGAGGTATCGATGTCAGTCGGTGAGGCCTCACACGAATCGGCGTTCCAAAATATCCCAGAGGTGTTCTAAATTATTCAGGTCAGGAGTGTGCAGGCCAGTCCATTACAGGGACGTTATTGTCGTGTAACCACTCCGCCACAGGCCGTGCATTATGAAGAGGTGCTCGTTCGTGTTGAAAGATGCAGTCGCTATCTCCAAATTGCTATTCAATAGTGGGAGGCAAGAAGGTGCTTAAAACATCAATGTAGGCCTGTATTGGGGTGCAAGCCACCTGCATAAAAAACACGACCACACCATAACACCACAGCCTCCGAATTTTATTGTTGGCAGATGACGTCCACCGGGCGTTCGCCATACCCACACCCTGCCATCGGATCGCCATACTGTGTACCGTGATTCGTCTCTCAACACAACGTGTTCACACTGTTCAATAGTGGCGTCGTTTGGCGTGATGTGTTGCTTATGGGCACCGCTCGGCGATGAAATCCAAGTTTTCTCACCTCCCACCCACCTGTCATAGTACTTGCAGTGGACCCTGATGCAGTTTGGAATTCCTGTGTGGTGGTCTGGATAGATGTCAGCCTGTTACACATTACGACCCTCTTCAACTGTCGGCGGTCTCTGACAGTCAACAGACAAGGTCACCCTGTATGCTTTTGTGCTGTACGTGTCCCTTCACTATCACATCGGAAGCAGTGGACCTAGGGATGCTTAAGAGTGTGGAAATCTCGCGTACACAAGAAACACCCAATCTCCTGACCTCCAGTAGGTGGCAGCACAGTGCACCTAATATTAAAAAACGTACTTTTTGTGGGTGTCCGGATACTTTTCATCACATGGTGTATGATAATTCTCGCACATACTAGCTCTTGAAATCTTCGGAATTGTGTGGATAATATTGTTCCGAATGTCAGAGGGTATGTCGCGAGACTCATACATTCTACACATCAACGTGAATAGTTGTTTTGTTGCCACTTCCCCCAAGAAATTCTGAAGGAATGTTATCTATCCGTCATAAATTCTGATTCTAATACTGGATACCCTATCTCTCATAAATTGACTTCTGCTTCTTCTTGTATCACATCAGACAAATCTTCCTCCTCATAGGGACATTCAATATACTCTTTCCACCTATCCGCTCTCTCCTCTGTATTGAACAGAGGAATTGCCATTGCCATTTTAATGTGGGCACTCTTGCTTTTAATTTCATTTAGAGATTGTTTTGACTTTCCTATATACTGAGTTAGTCCCCGACAACTATTTATTTTTCGATTTCTTCACATTTTTGATACATCCATTTCGTCTTAGTTTTCCTGCACTTCCTATTTATTTCATTCCTCATTATTGTATTTCTGTATTCCTGAATTTCCCCGTACATTTTTGTACTTCCTTCTTTTATCTATCAGCAAGAATATTTCCTCTGTTACCCACGGTTTCTTCGCTGTTACGTTACCTTCTTTGTGCCTACGTTTTTCTTTCCGACTTCTGTGACTGCCCGTTCTAGAGATTATCATTCCTCTTCAACTGTACTGCCTACTGAGCTAGTCCGTATTGCTGTATCTACAGCCTTGGAGAACTTCGAGCCTATCTTGGCATTCATTGTACTTCCATATCCAACTTCCTTGCTATTGATTCTTCCTGGCTAATGTCTTAAACTTCAGCCTTCTCTTCATCACTACTACGTTGTGATCTGTATCTACAGGGTGAAAAGTATTTAAACCAACAAACTCTGGGAGGTTGTAGGGGACATCAAAACAAATATTTTTCCCTGTTTATTTTATATTTTATATATTTTATTTTATATTTTTTCCTATGAGGATTATTTAAACCGGTGGAGGACGTATTACGCTCTTCAGTTGTAGGCAACTGCTGTCCACCTATGCAGTAGTGCATTGTTTCTGTTTACTAATGGAACGATACACCTGGAGTGAGTACACTGATATGGTTGGTGCTTCCTACGTAGCGCACCACAACGGACGAGCTGCACAGCGGGTTTATCAACAGCAATATCCTAATCGCCGTATCCTGCATCATACGACCTTTGCTGCTGTGTACCAACGTCTGCGTGAGACCGGACCATTTAGCAGATTACCTGGACAGGGACGCCGTCGCACGGTAAGAACGCTGCAAGTTGAGGAAGCTGTCTTGCAGCAGGTGGAGCGGGATCCTTCAATCAGCACTCGTGCAATTGCACGTAACATGGGGACGAATCAGACGAATGTAAGAACAGACCTTCGAGAGCAATTATTACGTCCATTTCACTTACAGCGTGTCCACAACCTGGAACCAGTTGATTATCCACCCAGAGCACAGTTTTCGTAGTAGTACCTGGAACAGTGTGAAATGCATCCTACATTTCCATCCTCTGTGTTGTTTACCGATGAAGCAACGTTCGGGCGTGATGGAGTCTTCAACATGCACAGTTCGCAAGTTTGGAGTGAGGATAACCCACATGCCACAGTTACTAGCGCTCATCAAGTGCGGTTCTTCCTTAATGTGTGGGTCGGTGTTGTTGGGGACTGTTTAATTGGGCCGTATCTGCTACCTAGGCCATCAAATGGCAGGTACTACTACAATTTTCTCACCAGAGCATTGTCAGAATTGCTGGAAGACGTCCCGCTCCCTACAAGACAACGCATGTGGTTCCAGCATGACGGGGCGCCGGCACATTTCAGTCCTCGTGTGCGTAGATTCCTGGACCGCCGGTTCCCAGAAACGTGGATTGGCAGAGGTGGTCCTGTACCGTGGCCTACTCGATCCCCAGATATGTCCCCTCTGGACTTTTTTGTGTGGGGGAGAGACGCGCAACTTTGTTTACGCAACTCCTGTTGCACCAGAAGAGTATCTGGTTGCCCGGATAGTAGCAGCAGCAGGAACAATTCAGGACACTCCAGGGGTTTTCGCCCGTGTCTGACACAACGTGATCCGACGGTGTAACCTTTGTTTACGTGTCAATGGAGGCATTTTTGAAGATCTACTGTAATCGAAATTGGGTTGTGTTAATGTGTTGTTTCTTGATCATAAAAAATGGAAAAGTGTTTGTTGGTTTAATTAATTTGCTGTCAGAGAAATCTTCCTCTACCGGTTTAAATACTCCTCATATGAAAAAATGACACTAGGGAAAAGTATTTTTTTTATGTGCCCTACAACCGCCCAGAGTTTGTCGGTTTAAATACTTTTCACCCTGTGTTTTGCTATCCCATGATATTTGTTATCTAAGTACATGTTATATCAAGTAGAATTCGATCTTACGATGACGTGAAATTTTATATGTCTGAATTTAGCGAACAAGTCATTTGCCCTTTTCTTCATAGGGTTGAGGTAAGAACTAAAAATGTGCGTAGTGTTCAGGTAAGACCTAATAATATGCATACAAATTAATTCCAAACAATTATATTACAAAATTTGAATTTCAACACATCACAAACACAACTGCTCCAATTTCGAGCGCAGTCGATACTAGTACCTGAACAAATTCAATGAACACTATAGAACAAAATCAAATTAAAATAAAAAGGATAGAGCGTCTGCCGTGCAAGCAGGAGATCCCGGGTTCGAGTCCTGGTCGGGGACACATTTTCAACTGTCCTCGTTGACTTATATCAACGCCTGCAAGCAGAAAGGGTGTTCATTTCATTGTAATTTCATTCTAACGAGCTGCATGGTCACCGATGGTATCTGTTCTTTTGGACATGTCGGAAATAACAGATACCAATTTCACATACAAATATAATGCTTTCCTTAAAACATTTATTATGCTCTTTGAGGGTTGCTTTCCATTAGAACGGGGTACAAGAAGTAAAAGGCAGCCTGGGTGGCTGACTACTGGGTAAGTATATCATGTAGAACAAAGTGGGAATTATAACAAAATGTTAGAAGTAGTCACAATCAACCTACAGTAGCCCAGTACCGCAACGTGCTTAAAAATGTTTCCAGAATGAGATTTTCGCTCTGCAGCGGAGTGTGCGCTGATTTGAAACTTCCTGGCAGATTAAAACAGTGTGTCGGACCGAGACTACCTTCCAAACTTTACAGAACCTCTCCTGCTAACCTTGCAGAACTAGCACTCCCGAAAGGAAGGATTCTGCGGATAGCTTGCAGGAGAGCTTCTGTGAAGTTTGGAAGGTAGGAGACGAGGTACTAGCAGAAGTAAAGCTGTGAGGACGGGGCGTGAGTCGTGCTTGGGTAGCTCAGATGGTAGAGCACTTGCCCGCGAAAGCCAAAGGTCCCGAGTTCGAGTCTCGGTCCGGCACACAGTTTTAATCTGCCAGGAAGTTTCTTAAAAATGTTATTAGGGAGGCAAAGACTTTTTGGTACGCAAATAGTCACAGGATAAAATTAAAACCATAAGGTCAGTTGTGAAGGAATTTTCTGGTCATCAGCACACGGTCGACGATATAAAGTCAGTTCGCAGTAAAAATATTTCTGTTACTGATAAATCAGATATATGTACACTACTTAACAATCATTATCTGGGCATTGCTGGTGAATTAAATCAAAATTTAGTTTCTACAGGAAATCATATAACTCTCTTGTCAAAAGCCTTTCCGAGATTGATGTCTGCAGTACTTGTCTGTGATACAGACAAGAGGGAGACCGAGTCAATAATCAAATCACTGAAGACTAAAAACTCTCATGGATATGATGGAGTGCTAAGTACTGCGCTGCACATGTTAGCCCTGTAATTAGCCGTATTTGTAATTTTTCCTTTGAAAATGGTCAGTTTCCTGTACGATTAATGTACTCGGTAGTAAAGCCGCTTTATAAAAAGGGAGAAAGGGATAATGTAGACAATTTTAGACCTATTTCTGTGCCATCAGTGTTTGCTAAAGTTACTGAAAAGGGTGTGTATGTAAGGGTAATTAATCATTTTATATCACATAATTCGTATCAAATGTAGAGTTCGGCTTTAGAAGTCGTTTAACAATTGAAAATACTATATTCTCTTTTCTTTGTCAGGTACTGGATGGGTTAAACAAAATGTTTCGAACGCGAGGCATATTTTTTGATTTAACTAAGGCGTTTAAATGTGTTGATCACAAAACATTGCTCCAGAATTTGGACTGTTGTGGTATATGGGGAGTAGCCTACAATTGGTTCACCTCTTGCTTTAGCAACAGACAGCAAAGTCATTATGCACAATGTTGAAAGCGGCTGTGATGTGGGATCTGAGTGGGGTACTGTCAAGTGCGTGGTGCCCCAGGGGTCAGTGTTGAGGCCACTCCTGTTTCTTCTTTATATAAATGATATGCCCTCTAGTATTACAGGTAACTCTAAAATATTTCTGTTTGCTGATGACAGTAGCTTGGTAGTAAAGGATGATGTGTGCAACATTAGCTCGGTTTCAAATAGTGTAGTCCATTACCTAAGTTCATGGCTTGTAAAAAATAAATTAGCGCCAAATCATACTAAGACTCAGTTTTTAACCTTCTAACACACAATTCAACATAACCTGAAGTTTAATTTCACAGAATGGGCATATTATTAGTGAAACTGAACAGTTCAAATCACTAGGTGTTCAGATAGATAGTAAACTGTCGTGGAAAGCCCACGTTCAGGATCTTGTTCAGAGTCTTAATGCTGCCATTTTTATTATTCGAACGGTGTAATGGTACTTTGACTTCCGCGCCTCCGCCAATACAAATATATAATTTACGATCGCGCACGCAGAAGAGCGCTGCGCCAGCGACCGATTTTTATAAATAATTTTGTTCGTCTTTTTAGTTTTGCGTAGGTTTTTGTTTCTAACAACTAATTGACGTCACACTCTCTCTCTCTTGTCTTCATACGAAAGACGTGTATTTTTCGGCGATGTGTTGAATGTGCTTTTGGGTGGAAATTAAAATTACATTACAAGGCGAGGTTGTTCCAATAGTGACTCGAGGTGGTTATCATCAAATTTGTAAGTTGATCATGACAGTGACAACTTGAAGAAGTTTTCAACAGACGGAGAAAAGTGAAAGACGGGTCGTCCTACAAGAGAAATTAGGAGGACAGCCATGAAGACTACATTCTAATTAATACTTCGTATCTAACAAGATTATAAGGTAAATTTCAATAAGTTTCTGATGCCATTTCCGTACAGTCGCTTTTTGTAGTGTTGCCGACCCGGTCTGCCATGCACGGTCAAATTACAGCACGATCTCAATCAATAATACGAAGTTTGCCTTATCCGTAACTGAAACCACCAAACTTCCAAACCCAATAAGATTTTCTATTTTATATTTTTCACGGCAGAACCCCGAGGAGAAGGGTACACTACGATTGGCGACCGTGACAGGACTTGCAATCTTCAGATTTGATACAAGTGCAGTTTTTGTAAATTTTGGACATTTTATCTAATTTTAACCACTTAATAGCATCAGAAAGTGAATTTGGACTAAGTCTCATTCATTTCAATTGTAATGTTACGTGCATGAAATTTACAACAATATTATTTTCCCTGTTATTAATTCGTGATAATTTTCATTTTCGTGTTGAGGAAATTAATTTGGTAAAAAAAAGGCAAAAGGATAACGTTCCATAAAATAATTTGCACGGACGCGAAAGGAAAATTTTGGATTGAAAACTGTATATTTGACGCTACATTTGCAACATAATACTGAAAAAAATTGATGAGTACAGAAATTTACATTTTTTCCAGTTTCAAGCAGCCATCTGTACTTCCTTTATTCCGATCCATTTATTTCGAAATTATTTTTTCAAATTGTAGTTAAAATTTATTTACTATTATTGCAAATGATAAGTGAAGAGCATATTCACAGTCATTTATTTGTGAGAGGGAAATTTCAGTACCAGTTTAATAATTCAATTTCTAATTAGAAAACATATAGAAATATCCATTTCCATAAGAGAAATTTCAGATTTCAACATATCATATTTTAAAATTTTTTTTGCCATTGGAAAATTTTATTTGCAATTAATTACGAAAATCGCAAGATGGACGCTAGACGCGTAGAAATTGTTTCCGCAGACGAGCTTAGTGAAAGTGACACATTGCAAAACATGTCCAATAGCTAAATGAATATTGAACTTAATTGTGAGGATGTTCAAGACATAATTTTACCGGGTCGATTAAGACAACAACCCCTATATTTAAACAGATATACAGGCGAATGGGGAGTGAGTACTACGCGACAAAACGTGACATTGACAACGTCAACTTCAGAACCAGACATCAATCAGACACGAAAAAATGACGAAACTAAGACACAGGACTCTGACATGCTCAACCAGATTCTGAAGTTACTTGGTGACCAAAACAGAAAATTTGACACTTTAGACAAAAGATTTGACGCTTTACACGACAATTTAAAACGTGACATTGGGAAATTTGACACTAAATTCGATGATCTGACACGGGACATAAAACAAAATTTTGAAAAACAATCGAGACAAATTGCCGACTTGACAGAAACCACCAGTAGTCTTGGAAGGAAATTTACTGACTTATCGGATAAGGTTACGAGACAAGAAAAGGTATTTGTGGAATTCAGTGACGAGACAAAAACTGACTTACAACGATGTAATGAGAAATTGTTAACAGTAGTTTTTGAACAACAGAAAACCAGTACCCAAGTTAACGAATTAAGACAGTCACACAATTCCGTAAAAATAAACCAAGAACACTTAGACCTGACGGTTACAGACCTTTCAGACAGATTAAATGATGTAACATTGGAGCAGAAATCCTTACAGGAAAAAGTTAGAAAAGCTTGAAGACAGAGCAGATTTAGCATTTTTAAAGAATGACACAACTCTAGCAGAGAAACTTGTACATGAATGCAAATTATGTGATGATTATTTAGATGAGAAGATTGAGACAATGACACAGATCATTTTAGATAAGACAAAGGAACAAGTAAAGGGAGAAACAGATAATATTCAGAAAGAGGTATGTAGACTTAAAGAGAATGTAATACCAAGTTTGTCAGTGATACCAAAACCCATAACAGGCAACCAAAACACAAATGAGAATCCGAATAATGCTAGGCCCAGCACACAGCCGAAAATAGAATTACTAATGAGTGATACAAATCCCAATGCACCATTTTCAATGCTACCACAAGATCAAAATTACTATCAGACATCACCACATACTATACACAGTTTGACACAAAATGCAGGACCCATAATACCATCGGGAGTAGCTGATGAAACATTAGTACGACATGGATACTATCAGACATTTTCATGTGATGAGAAAGACAAAGTGCATCCGATTGTTTTCATCCGCTCTTTTGATGGTATTTTCCTGAGACATTGGTTAGAAGCTGATAAAATTCGATATGTTACAAATTTGTTACGTGGAAGAGCAGCTAAGTGGGGAGCAGCAATGAAAAGACGATGTTTAACATTTGAACAGTTTGAACAAGCATTTCTTGAGGAATTCTGGTCGATCACAGAACAGCAAAGTTTAAAACGAGAAGTATACAATCGAGAAATTTACAACCCGAAGAAAGAGACTTTACGTCAATGCTTTGAACGCTACCTAGACAAAACATTATATTGGACAAAACCAGCAGATTTACCAGATGTAATTAGAACACTTAAAAGCCGCTTACCATTTCTTACCGTGATAAATTAATAGGAGTGTCCGAGGACAACATAAAGAATTTTTTTTAGTTATGTTGATGAGATAGATGTTGTATACAGAGATGAGATAGGAATTTCAATCATTTGTATCCGATCTATCCAAGCAATTCGCGTACGCACAACAACAGAAATGGCAGAGGCTATTGGAATCCGCCTCAAACGCCACAACAAAACACTCAAAGAAACAATTCGCACTACACTGGGACAAATCCATTCAATATTAGGGAAACAACTCGCAGCATTGGCAAGGAAACAGTAATTATTACTATAATGGTTATCCGAACAGTAATTACAATCAGAACAATAACATATTCAAAATAACAACAACAGAAGAAGGAACCGAAATCATAGAGATCAAAGAAGAGAGGATAACAGGTACCATCCAGGATATTTTCAGAGATACAACAGCCAACAACATCCAAACATGTATTGCAGGAATAACAGTAATGACAATACCAGTTACGGTCATGGGCGAAATAATGTATGGGGAAATCACAATGGACCACCGCCACAACACATGAAATACAGCAACCCTCAATTCCTACCTAACGGAACTCCCAATGCGACGCGAGGTAATCTCAACAACCAAACAGCTGATACTTGGGTGACGCGCGACAGAAATGTAAATATTATTGAGTTGGGCAATGAACCCAACCCGCAGCAACAACCGAATTTGCCGGAAAACGAACTACGACCGAGCTAAGCGCTCGAGTTACGGTCGATAGGGAGCAGGGCGCAACGGAACCGACGATTTGTTTTCTCCGATATGATGACAGTAAGAATACAGAAAAAGAATTATATCAGGATGTAGATTTTAATAGTACCAGTAAAACAAAGAAGATTATTCAGGCAATAACACGAGTTATGATTGGTAGTTATGAAGTGGAAGTAATGTTAGATACAGGAGCAGCAGCAAGTGTCATTTCAATGTCCTTATATAATGAACTCAAACAAATAACGAACATACAAACATTGCCAATAAAGAATTGTCACATTATAAGTGTCACCGGTAACAAATCAAAGAATGTGAAATTTCAAGTGCTAATTAACTTCACATTTTCAAATATACCACTCAATTACAGTTTTCTGGTAGTAGACAAATTAGTTATGCATTGCATATTAGGAATTGACTTTTTGAATTAATATCAAGCAATCATAGATTTAGGAAAAGGGAATGTCATTTAACCGTAAACCAACAACAACTGACAATAGAGTTAACACAGGGTAAAAACTTAAACAGTAAACAAGATAAATTTGAACAGTTACATTTCGTGTATCCACCAGCAATAAATATGTGATTTAACTTTTAATGAAGCTGTATCTCAGGGAATTAAACCTAATGATTTATATGAGAAATGCACAGAATCTGAATATCTGACGAAGGAACAACAACTTGAATTACTTGAAGTTTTGCAGCAATTTGCTGAGGTATTTGTGAAGAAACCTGGAATTGTTAGAGGCTATACTTCTGAGGTGGATGTTAAACCACACAAAACATACTGTAGAACATATTATAGTATTCCTTGGTCAAAGAAACCCGCAGTTTTGAAAGCGATTGAAAGGATGCAAGCTTGGGGTATCATTCAAAGGTCACATTCACCATACTGCAGTCCGATCCTAGCAGTTAATAAAGAGGATGGTAGTGTAAGGTTAGTAGAGAAATTAACGAAGTCATAATCCCAATCAACACACGACCTATAAATTAGGAAGAACAACTTTTAAAGTTTCATAATGTACAGTATTTAACCAATATCGACCTCCGCTCATCATTTTGGCAGGTGAACCTCCATAAAAACAGTCGTAAATACACTGCATTTCTATGTGAGGGACGTAGTTATCAATTTTGTGTTCTACCCTTTGGTCTACGAGTGAGTGCTGGAGTATTTATTGAAGCCTTAGATGCTGTTCTTGGACCACAATTGTTATCGCAAATCACAGTTTATGTTGACGACATTGTCATTGCCACCACTACTTGGGAAGAACATGTAAATCTTTTGAAGCAACTTCTGACTAAATTTTCTGATGCAGGTGTCGCTATCAATTTATCAAAGACGAAATTAGGGAGGAGAGAAATCAAATTCCTTGGTCACATCATATCAACTGAAGGCATTTATCCACACTCAAGAAAAATTGATGCAATTAAGAATTTTCCATCTCCACAGTATCGTAAACAACTCAAAGCTTTTCTTCGTCTATCTTCATTCTTCAGGAAATTTGTACCCTACCACTTTCTTAACAGTCCACATCTTCTATCTTTACTCAAAAGAAATAATATTTGGAAATGGACAGAGTTCTATCAGACAGATTTTGAAGCTATTAGGAATGCTTTAGTAAATGCACCGTTGTTATGTCATCCTGACATGACGTCAGACTTTTGCCTAGTAACAGATGCAAGTTCCTATGGGCTCGGAGCATTTTTATTCCAAATTCATGTAGAAGATGAACAAACAGTCATCAAACCTATAAGTTTTGCTAGCCGCACGCTCACTGAATGCGAAAAGTCATATTCAGTGACCGAGCGCGAAACACTTGCCATAGTATGGGCATTTCGCAAGTTTCGCTAATTTCTATGGGGAAAACGTACTAAGCTTTATACTGATCATCAAGCTCTTTCTTTCCTGCTATCATGCAAGTTACAGCATTCACATCTTGCACGCTGGTGTGCATCACTACAAGAATATGATTTTGATATTATATATATAAAAGGAGAATCCAACATTATAGCCGATGCTCAATCTCGTTTGCCACAAGGCCTACAAGAATTTTCAGATGTGACAGAACAAACATCAGATTTCAAAATTTTACTCATTTATGACGGTACATTTGCACCTTACTACAAAATCATGTGCAGGAAGTTAGCCATATTGCAGGACAATGATCCCAGGTGGATCCAGATAAAGAATAAAATACGTGCAGGAACAGACCCACATCTTGAAAAATATTACACGTCACACAAAGAAGTATTATTTCACCGACGAAACCCTGAATCACAGCATGGGTGTGTTTGCTTACCTGAAGCTCATGTTGATGATTTTATTTTATTTACACACAGAACTTGGGGACACTATGGTGTAACCAAATGTACAGATAAGATTACACAATATTGCTACTTTCCAAATTTAAGGCGAAGAGTATTGAGTAATATTAGGAAATGCATCAAATGTCAGAAAGCCAAATATTCTAATCGCACAAGCATGAATGAATTGCACCCAATCATACCTAAGAGGCTATTACAGCAAATTTCTTTAGATATTGCAGGACCCTATCCACAAGCACATGGAGGAATCAAATACATCCTTGCTGTGTTAGATGTTTTCACAAAGTATTTAAAATTATATGCTTTACGTTCAGTTTCTACCACTGCTATTACCAGACATCTATTAACAGATTATTTTGTAAGAATAGGAAAACCTGAAGTTATGATCATGGATAATGCAGCATATTTTACCATTTTAAAATGGAAGACTTTTATTGAAGAATAGAATGTTAAACATATTTTAATTTCAAGATTTCACGCGGCAGGAAACCCAGTAGAATGAACATTTCGAGAATTTGGACAGTTTATGAGAACACACACACCAGAGAGGCACAGAAAATGGGTAGAATACCTAGCACCATTTGAACAAATAGTGAACAATTTAACTCACATTTCTACTGGATACACACCAACTGAATTAATTATGGATAAAACAGAAAGAAATGAATGAACAGACCCTCTACCTAAATTTACAGCAACAACAAATCATGTTAGTTTAGAAGAAAAGGTAAGACAAGCTTACACAACATTATGTGACAAAGCTAAGGAAAGAAAGCAGAAATATGACAGAGGTGTCAGGAAAGCACAAACATTTCAAGTTGATGAGTTAGTTTTACTAAGAACACATCCTAAACCCACAAAACTGAAACATTTAAACAGGAAATGGCAGATCTTATACTCTGGACCATACCGAATTGCAAATATTCCACACCCTGGCTGTTATTCATTAGAATATCCATTAACACATAAACCCAGAGGTCTACATCCACACACATTTGAAAAATACATACAGTAAAATGTTAGCTAAAGAGGAGAAGATAATTAATATGATATACAGTTATGATGAGCCTACATTTAAGTTATACAGATACTTACAATCTAATGAATGCAAGTAAGTCTAGAAATCAATGTGAACCATCCAATAACTAATAAGATATTTGGTTATAAGAGGAGTTGCTATTGAGGCATATACACATTAGAGGAGGCATATACACATTAGAGGAGGCAGAGAACTGAACAGAATTATTTTCTTTAGGAGGCATGTGATAATAGTAATGTTGATATGAGTGATGTGAGTGAGTGAATGAGATGAGTGAATGTAATTTTAGTTTAATAAGAGTAATATGGAGAGAGGTAAGTGGAATATAAGATGAGAAAAGGGTATTATTAGTATTATTATTGTTGTTGTTTTTGTTGTTGAAGTAAAAAGTAAGTGGTGATGAATAAGAGGAAAATATGTATATAATGCTGAGGAATAAGTATATGTTATTTTGTGAAGAATGAATAATGGATAGGTGAGAATGTTATGAGTAATTGAGAATATGTTGAGAGGGGAGAAACTAGATTTGAACGCTATATCACATGTACTCATGGAATACAGAATGAAAGTAGTGGAAAGAATATTATTTATTGAAAGATTCGTATGCCTGAGATAATAACTTATGTGATGTCTTATATATTCATATAACTAAAGGTGAAAGTATAGATTTATGTGGAAAGAATTATTTACAGCAGCCACTGTTGGAAATATACCAGAAGATTTACATCTATAACACTTTAAAACTAATCTAATGGGAACTTGTAATGAAATTTTTGGAGTTATGTAGGCTTGACACTTCAGATTGGAAGAATTATTTAAGAGAACGTATTTAGCAGTCATCTAATGACATAATTAAAGCTCATTTACTGAACTGAAATAATGCAGCATTAAATAGAAAGGAGAATAAGGAGAAAACAAAACGTCAGTCCTCTGTTGCGGCTCATACTCTCATCCCTCCCTTAAAAAAATTTATACATGTTGATGAAATATTTGACATTATTTAATTCGTGATTATCTGACAGTATGGAGAGACATACACACACATTTATTTATGAATAGAATTTTACTGGTACCACAAGGTAAATATAGAATGGATATACAGCATGGAATGCAGCAGCAATTATCTAAGAAGGTTTATTTATTTATTAAGTAAAACATTTATTTATATTGCTTGATACTCATGAAAGGAAGGAGATGAACTACACAAACTTTATAGGAACATGATTGACTTGAACTATATATATATATATATATATATATATATATATATATATATATATATATATACATACACTTACCATGCTGATGTACATACTTGTAGGATCCTAAGATATTTAGAGGGGCACTGCTCTTAGAAACGGTAATAGAGGGGTACCACTCTTAGAAACAACAACAGTGGGGACACCACACTTAGAAATGGTATTAGGTATAGGAACTTTTCCATTATATTCAGTTAACATGTATTTTATTTATCATATTTTATTTTGTGTAGTCCACTGTAGGAGATGACTTTACTAGTATTTATGAAGTAGTTAGCAACCATCCCATGAACCTATCCTCCTACAGAGGGCTGTCTTGAAGCTTGAAATACGTGTAAATTTTAAATTTTATTCCAGGAGGCAAGATGAATTTTAAGTTGAATATTCTAGCAAGTTGCCACAATTATCTTCAAATGTTGCAAGTGTAACAAAAAAAAGGGAAAGAAAAGAAAAAAAGAATGAGCTAACAAATAAAATAAATAGAATGTATGTTTCAATCTGAAAGTAATGTAATTCACATGTCAGCACAATGATATTGAATGTAACGTAAAAATTTACTATATTTTTCATTTAATTCTGTATATGTACTATATGACAACAATGTAACTATCTCATGTAATGATTAATTGTAAATATTTGTATGTTTATGTACTTACTATATCAAGAAATGTATTTTAAGTAAATGTTAATGAGCTGCAAAGGACTTGTGCATGTAGCACATGATTCATATAAATTGAACTGAAAATGCAAAGAAGAAACCAACGTGATGGAACACTGGTCAAGAAATATTTACGTAGTGTCAATATGCCTTGAAGTGTATGGTGTAGTGGAAGCCGGCAGGTCTTCAGGTTGGTGTAAAAGACAAGCTCATCACCTGTCGTAGGCAGTGAGGTGTTTCCTGTGCCCTCATTGACCATTTATACCCCGGTAGACGCCACCAAAATTCGACTGCTGGAGATCACAATTTCGTGTTGACACATTGAACAAACTTTGGATTTTTTTCAAGTCACACGCAAGAGATCCAGGCAGTACACACACACTCAGAAGCCGATACTACGTTTAAAGACATTGGAGCAATATAATAGAAACATTTATTGTTCGAATTAATTCCATTGTAAACACGAATCATGTGAACTGAATTCAAACGCTGTGCTAAACAACGATAATACGCTGCAATTCAAAGACATTAATGTTACGACTCCTAAAGAAGATACACACCAAAATGACTGTATACAAAGACTGATATGCAAAGAGCATTGTGCTTAGAAATATTTTTTGTAATCTGTAAATTTCTTATTTTCTCATATATATGTATCTATTTAAATTTTCTATACTGCCACGCTCGCTTGCGGAGCGTGTCAGTAGAGGAGGCATTGTAATGGTACTTTGACTTCCGCGCCTCCGCCAATACAAAGATATAATTTACGATTGCGCACGCAGAAGAGCGCTGCGCCAGCGACCGATTTTTATAAATAATTTTGTTCGTCTTTTTAGTTTTGAGTAGGTTTTTGTTTTAAACAACTAATTGACGTCACACTCTCTCTCTTGTCTTCATGTATTTTTCGGGGATGTGTTGAATGTGCTTTTGGGTGGAAATTAAAATTACATTACAAAGCGAGGTTGTTCCAATAGTGACTCGAGGTGGTTATCATCAAATTTGTAAATTGATCATGACAGTGACAACTTGAAGAAGTTTTCAACAGACGGAGAAAAGTGAAAGACGGGTCGTCCTACAAGAGAAATTAGGAGGACAGCCATGAAGACTACATTCTAATTAATACTGCGTATCTAACAAGATTATAAGGTAAATTTCAATTAGTTTCTGATGCTATTTCCGTACAGTCGCTTTTTGTAGTGTTGCCGACCCGGTCTGCCATGCACGGTCAAATTACAGCACGATCTCAATCAATAATACGAAGTCCGCCTTATCCGTAGCTGAAACCACCAAAATTCCAAACCCAATCAGATTTTCTATTTTCTATTTTTCACGGCAGAACCCCGAGGAGAAGGGTACACTACAACGGTATCTGAAGTGATCGATCGTTCGACACGAAAATAAGTCTACTTTGCTTATTTTCATTCACTTATGTCGTATGGTATTATATTTTGGGGTACCTTTCCCGTTTCTAAAAGGATATTTTTGGCTGAGAAGCGGGCGGTTCGGGCAAAAGTGGTGTAAGTTCACGAACTTCTTGTTGACCCCTGCTGACGAGTCTGGGTATTTTGAGACTGGCCTCTCAACATATATATTCCTTACTGTCATTTCCTGTTAAGAATATTAGCTTATTCCCAAGAATAACCAGCTTTCACTCAGCTAATACTCGGCAGAAATGAGACCTGCATTTGGGTCGGACTTCCTTAACTCTTTTGCAGTAAGGTGTGCAGTATACTGCTGCACCCATTTTCAATAAGCTAATACAAGAATTGAAAAATCTTAGCAGTAAGTCACGCTCTTTCAAACCGAAACTGAAGAGTTTCCACATGGGACACTCCTATTCTTTCGAGGAATTCCCTGAAAAATTGAGCTGATTCTTGTTGTATTGTTGATTACGTTTACTTAAACTTACGGATTGACTTTTTTTCGGGTTCATAAACATTTTATTTCATCTGTTATTACTTTTCTGTTGTAATTTCATGTACTGACACGTTCCACGTCCATGGAGATTTGCTCCTCAATTTGATCCTACTTAACTTGAAGTGTAAATAAATAAATAAAAGTTCCGTTGCGTATAGAAATGGTCCCTAGCCGAAGAGATAGCCAAAACACTTGACCCTACCGATCTATCACGAACAGAATCCGATATATGAGCGCCGGAAGAATACTATTGTTATACGCGGCTTTTTGGAACATATCAGGTAGCGCATTCTGCCGCATGAGTACCGATTTTAATGAAGATTACGCTTATGATATAGAGGAAGATTCCGATGAAGATGTACATACCGATGAAGATCTAGATACTGACGAAGACGATGTAAGTTAGTACGACGGTACACCGCTTTCTTTTATGGCCCTCGAATTATTGGTGATCTTAGCCTCACTGAGTTACACTACTGGCCATTAAAATTGCTACACCACGCAGATGACGTACTACAGACGCGAAATTTAACCGACAGGCTAGAAGATGCAGTGATATGCAAGTGATTAGCTTTTCAGAGCACTCACACAAGGTTGGCGCCGGTGGCGACACCTACAACGTGCTGACATGAAGAAACTTTCCAACCGATTTCTCATACACAAACAGCAGTTGACCGGCGTTGCCTGGTGAAACGTTGTTGTGATGCCTCGTGTAAGGAGGAGATATGTGTACCATCACGTTTCCGACTTTGATAAATGTCGGATTGTAGCCTATCGCGATTGCGGTTTATCGCATCGCGACATTGCTGCTCGCGTTGGTCGAGATCCGATAACTGTTAGCAGAATATGGAATCGTTGGGTTCAGGAGGGTAATGCGGAACGACGTGCTGGATCCCAACGGCCTCGTATCACTAGCAGTCGAGATGACAGGCATCTTATCCGCATGGCTGTAACGGATCGTACAAGCCACGTCTCGATCCCTGACCAACAGATGGGGACGTTTGCAAGACAACAACCATCTACACGAACAGTTCGACGACGTTTGCAGCAGCATGGACTATCAGCTCGGAGACCGTGGCTGCGGTTACCCTTGACGCTGTATCACAGACATGAGCGCCTGCGATGGTGTACTCAACGACGAACCTGGGTGCACGAATGGCAAAACGTCATTTTTTCGGATGACTCCAGGTTCTGTTTACAGCATCACGATGGTCGCATCCGTGTTTGGCGACATGGCGGTGAACACACATTGGAAGCGTGTATTCGTCATCGCCATACTGGCGTATCACCCGGCGTGATGGTATGGGTGCCATTGGTTACACGTCTCTGTCACCTCTTGTTCGCATTGACGGCACTTTGAACAGTGGACGTTACATTTCAGATGTGTTACGACCCGTGGCTCTATCCTTCATCCCTGCGAAACCCTACATTTCAGCAGGATAATGCACGACCGCATGTTGCAGGTTCTGTACAGGTCTTTCTGGACACAGAAAATGTTCGACTGCTGCCCTGGCCAGCACATTCTCCAGATCTCTCATCAACTGAAATCATCTGGTCAATGGTGGCCGGGCAACTGGCTCGTCACAATACGCCAGTCACTACTCTTGATGAACTGTGGTATCGTGTTGAAGCTACATGGGCAGCTGTACCTGTACACGCCATCCAAGCTCTGTTTGACTCGATGCCCAGGTGTATCGAGGCCGTTATTACGGCCAGAGGTGGTTGTTCTGGGTACTGATTTCTCAGGATCTATGCACCCAAATTGCGTGAAAATCTAATCACATGTCAATTGTAGTATAATATATTTGTGTAGTGTATACCCGTTTATCATCTGCATTTCTTCTTGGTGTAGCAATTTTAATGGCCAGTAGTGTACTTGCGTGCCGCGAATCTGGTTCGGTTAGCGATGAGCCAACTTGAGTAGATCCGACTGCAGGGGCCTCGCACGACCTTCGCATGATCTTCAGCGGACCGTAAAGACGGAGAAAGCTCAACAGAGGCAGAGCGTCGTACAATGGGGGCTATTCGTGAGCCGGTGTGCGGCGTAAGGCGAGAACTGCACGCAATCGCCGGGCTGTCTGGGGCAGTTCACGATGCAGGTCAGCGCTGGGTGGTCTTCCTTATTGCCAGCCGTGATGCAACACGTTGCACACCCCAGCTTATATTCTCAGGTCAAGCGAAGCAGAGCAGCTACCGCTGTATCTGCTGCAGGCGATGCGTTACAACAGAGACACGTATCGGACTTTGACTATCCAGGTTGTCGCCAGTGGAGGATGTCCAGGATCGTAACTGAGACCACAGCCAAATCCAGTGACTCATCACCGCGGACGTCGTATGGAGAGGCCGAATCAGTTGGAGGGGAGCAAACCATACAAGTCCAGCAACTCCTGTGGCACAAAACCTCAGGGTGGCTGCTTGCAGTTGTATTTCAACTTCCTTTAGAAATTTTTTAACATTTTTATGCAGCGGCAGCAACTGATATTTTTTATGTAAGAATTTACAGCCTACAGTTGCAGGTTAACTTTATCGTCTTCTTCAGAACATAAAATATTGTTTAAATGTTTGCCTAAAACAAGCCATGTCCTAAGTTAACTTTATAAAACTTGATGCGCAACCATAAGGTTTTGTCACTTCTATTAAACACGCTGTAGCAAATTCACTTTAAGCCCGTTGTATTTTATGTTCTGAAGAAGACGTTCTTATTAACTTTGAAACCTTGGTAAACGATAAAGTTAACCTGCAGCTGCAGGCTGTATACTCTTACATTCCTTCAGAAACTGGTTCCTTTCGACCTCATGGTAATGGACTGTCAGTTGTCACTTTGGCGGTCTTGAGTCTACCTGATTTTTTACCAAAAGTATCCGGGCATCTATTAGTGGACATTAACAGAGGGTGCAGTCACCCTTCGCCTTTATGACGAGTTGAATTTATAGCGCTATTTGTTTACGGTTCATCTAAATTTTTGTAATGTTTTGCTTTAAAATTTACGCATATTGATAGGGGAACTCGGGGCGGAACAGGATACTTAATGTTAAACAATTTCTATAAACCAAGGGAACACATGAAAGAACTTCTTAAACTGATAAAAGAACACCTTGTAGTGTAAGCTAATGTACCTTATTTTAAAACCACTTAGAACAATACATTTTGCATTTTTTACAATTTTTCAAAGCAAGTCTTGCATATTTCCGCCCCACCCACGGGGCAGAAAGGAATAAGGGTTTTGTTTGTTAAATTATTGCATAAACGTTGAATTTGAATTACGAATATCATATTAAACTATGACAAAATGTTGTATGACAGGCAATTCAGACTAAGGAATGTGTAATTTAAACAATTAAAAAGTCATTCTTCAAAATAAGAAAATATTTTAATGTAATTCCAAGAAATGTACAATGCTTAATAACCACCAAACCACTAACTACTAGCCCTTTCTACAATAGTCACAACTCAGTATTTCCTCTTCATCTTCACTGTCTATGCCAGCACATGAATTGTGTGTGCACTGTGGCATGCGACCCAGCCCTCATTAGAAATGGAGTAGAAGTCCCCACAGTAGAGACTCAGCATCCTCTCTCTCTCTCTCTCTCTCTCTCTCTCTCTCTCTGATTCTCTCTTCTCCACTATCTAATCCCTTATATTTTTCTTAAGGTCTTTGATGTCCTCTGTTTTGGTTTTTTTGAGTGTACAGTTTGATATTTTTGCCTTAAGTTGCATTGCACCTGACGTCTCTGTCCTGACATTGTTTATATTTGTCCACCCTCCTCCTTTCTGGAGGCCTACTTTACGTGCGACAGCATTCTGCAGTTTCTTCTTACAAGGAGGATCTGTTAATACGACGGTTTTTCCTTTTCGTCTTGTAGTCCGCCCAGTATTTCGACAGATTAGTGGGATTGGAATGACAGCCTCGGGCGATATCTGAGAAAGCTGAGTTGTTCGGCGACATAGCTGGTTGGGGCAGTATGGCATCCATGAACATCCAGGCTGGGTTTGCTTCCTACTTGCATCAAAATATGGCGGCGCAGAACGGGACGCTATCCCATTCTGCCCCCTCCCGTTCCGCCCCAAGAGCACTTTTGAGGTTAACAACTTTTATGGAGTGTAATAACTGACGTATTTAAACGCATTAAATAACTAAAGTATAACAAATGCCATGCACTTTAAGAGAATGTGTCATTTTAGGGTATACAATTAACAGCTTACATAGCGTTGAAATTCACCAAACGTTAGAACAACGCAAGCGGTAACGTGACGGACACTTAGATCTCGCACTTCAAACTAAATCAAAATGGCTGCCCTCACTTCCCTTCCATTCGGAGAAATAGTTACATGCCCACACAACAGGTTGCAGCACTGTCCAGTCTAGAAAAGAGCAATTTCCCATTGTGCCCCGCTATCCCGTTCTGCCCCGAGTTCCCCTACTATTCTTTCTGCATAAGTAAAGTAAAGTGTGCTATACTGGAGTGAAAACTTCTTTGCATTGTGTGTGAGTAATGTATGTAAGATACTATGTAAATCGTTTATTACGTTAAATAATTTTCCGATGACATTTTGTATTTAAAATATTTGCGTGTATAAGCTGTTTATGTTGATGTAAGTTTAAGAATTGTGAGAAATGGTCACGCTTAGGAACAGTATAAGAAATAGGTGTTATGTAAAAGCCAGTGTGCTTTTGTTTCAAGCGAAAGAGGCTCTGGGGATTGGAAAAGGTGGCAAGGGGGAATTGGCGCGCTACCTAGAGCAAGCGAGGGAAGTTAAGTCACACAGTGTGTAGGCAGCAGTGACTGAGGCAACACCCTTGTGGAGCAGGAGAAGCATTGCCTGCAATGAAAACTGCAAACGGCTTACGCCACAGCTGCGAGCTCTTGGGCTACTGTATGTAACACTGAATGACGCCAAGAATAGAAATGGAGCCGATACAGCTAGATAATGTAAGCCGTACTGTGGGTAGTGTAGCCGTCATTATTGTTCGCCATACCCATACCCATACCCATACCACGCACAGCAATGACAACGATGACGTCAGGGCTCCTATGAAACGAAGTAGTGTTTGATGGGTAGTCATCATTATTGTAGCTGTCATTATTGTTCCCCATACCCATTCCCATACCCATATCACGCACAGCCTTGCCAATGATGACGTCAGGGCACCTATGAAACGAAGTAGTGTTTGATGGGTAGTCGTCATTATTGTAGCCATCATTATTGTTCCCCATACCCATATCCATACCCATACCCATACCACGCACAGCCTTGCCAACGATGACATCAGAGCACCTATGAAACGAAGTAGTGTTTGATGGGTAGTCATCATTATTGTAGCTGTCATTATTGTTCCCCATACCCATACCCATACCCATACCCGTACCACGCACAGCCATGCCAACGATGACGTCAGGGCACCTATGGAACGAAGTAGTGTTTGATGGGTAGTCGTCATTATTGTAGCCGTCATTATTGTTCCCATACCCATACCCATACCCATACCACGCACAGCCATGCCAACTATGATGTCAGGGCACCTATGAAACGAAGTAGTTTTTGATGGGTAGTCGTCATTAGTGTAGCCGTCATTATTGTTCCCCATACAGATACCCATACCCATACCACACACAGCCATGCCAACAATGACGTCAGGGCACCTATTAAATGAAGTAGTGTTTGATGGGTAGCCGTCATTATTGTAGCCGTCATTATTGTTCCCCATACCCATACCCATACCCATACCACGCACAGCCATGCCAACGATGACGTCAGGGCACCTAGAAACGAAGTAGTATTTGATGGGTAGTCGTGATTATTGTAGCCGTTATTATTGTTCCCCATACCCATACCCATACCCATACCACGCACAGCCATGCCAACGATGACGTCAGGGCACCTATGAAACGAAGTAGTATTTGATGGGTAGTCGTCATAAGTGTAGCCATCATTATTGTTCCCCATACCCATACCCATACCCATACCACGCACAGCCATGCCAACGATGACGTCAGGGCACCTATGAAATGAAGTAGTGTTTGATGGGTAGTCATCATAATTGTAGCCGTAATTATTGTTCCCCATACCCATACCCATACCACACACAGCCATGCCAACGATGACGTCAGGGCACCTATGAAACGAAGTAGTATTTGATGGGTAGTCATCATTATTGTAGCCGTTATTATTGTTCGCCATACCCATACCCATACCCATACCACACACAGCCATGCCAACGATGACATCAGGGCACCTATGAAACGGAGTAGTGTTTGATGGGTAGTTGTCATTATTGTAGCCATCTTTATTGTTCGCCATACCCATACCCATACCCATACCCATACCACGCACAGCCATGCCAACGATGTCAGGGCACCTATGAAACGAAGTAGTTTTTGATGGGTAGTCGTCATTAGTGTAGCCGTCATTATTGTTCCCCATACAGATACCCATACCCATACCACACACAGCCATGCCAACAATGACGTCAGGGCACCTATTAATTGAAGTAGTGTTTGATGGGTAGCCGTCATTATTGTAGCCGTCATTATTGTTCCCCATACCCATACCCATACCCATACCACGCACAGCCATGCCAACGATGACGTCAGGGCACCTATGAAACGAAGTAGTATTTGATGGGTAGTCGTCATTATTGTAGCCGTTATTATTGTTCCCCATACCCATACCCATACCCATACCACGCACAGCCATGCCAACGATGACATCAGGGCACCTATGAAACGAAGTAGTATTTGATGGGTAGTCGTCATTATTGTAGCCGTTATTATTGTTCCCCATACCCATACCCATACCCATACCACGCACAGCCATGCCAACGATGACGTCAGGGCACCTATGAAACGAAGTAGTATTTGATGGGTAGTCGTCATAAGTGTAGCCATCATTATTGTTCCCCATACCCATACCCATACCCATACCACGCACAGCCATGCCAACGATGACGTCAGGGCACCTATGAAATGAAGTAGTGTTTGATGGGTAGTCGTCATAATTGTAGCCGTAATTATTGTTCCCCATACCCATACCCATACCCATACCCATACCACGCACAGCCATGCCAACGATGATGTCATGGCACCTATGAAACGATGTAGTGTTTGATGGGTAGTCGTCATTATTGTAGCCGTCATTCTTGTTCCCCATACCCATATCCATACCCATACCCATACCACGCACAGCCATGCCAACGATGACATCAGGGCACCTATGAAACGAAGTAGTATTTGATGGGTAGTCATCATTATTGTAGCTGTCATTAATGTTCCCCATACCCATACTCATACCCATACCCATACCCATATCACACACAGCCATGCCAATGATGACGTTAGGGTACCTATGGAACGAAGTAGTGTTTGATGGGTAGTCGTCATTATTGTAGCCGACATTATTGTTCCCCATACCCATACCCATACCCATACCACGCACAGCCATGCCAACTATGATGTCAGGGCACCTATGAAACGAAGTAGTTTTTGATGGGTAGTTGTCATTAGTGTAGCCGTCATTATTTTTCCCCATACAGATACCCATACCCATACCACACACAGCCATGCCAACAATGACGTCAGGGCACCTATTAAATGAAGTAGTGTTTGATGGGTAGTCGTCATTATTGTAGCCGTTATTATTGTTCGCCATACCCATTCCCATACCCATACCCATACCACGCACAGCCATGCCAACGATGTCAGGGCACCTATGAAACGAAGTAGTGTTTGATGGGTAGTCGTCATTATTGTAGCCATCATTATTGTAGCCATCATTATTGTTCCCCATACCCATACCCATACCCATACCACGCACAGCCATGCCAACGATGATGTCAGGGCACCTATGAAACGAAGTAGTGGTTGATGGGTAGTGGTCATTATTGTAGCTGTCATTATTGTTACCCATACCCATACCCATACCCATATCACGCACAGCCATGCCAATGATGACGTCAGGGCACCTATATAACGAAGTAGTGTTTGATGGGTAGTCGTCATTATTGTAGCCGACATTATTGTTCCCCATACCCATACCCATTTTCATACCAGTACCACGCACAGCCATGCCAACGATGACGTCAGGGCACCTATGAAGCGAAGTAGTGTTTGATGGGTAGTCGTCATTATTGTAGCTGACATTATTGTTCCCCATACCCATACCCGTGCCACGCACAGTCATGCCAACGATGACGTCAGGGCACCTATGAAACGAAGTAGTGTTTGATGGGTATTCGTCATTATTGTAGCCGTCATTATTGTTCCCCATACCCATACCCATACCCATACCCATACCACGCACAGCCATGCCAACGATGACGTCAGGGCACCTATGAAACGAAGTAGTATTTGATGGGTAGTCGTCATTATTGTAGCCGTCATTATTGTTCCCCATACCCATACCCACACCCATACCATGCACAGCCATGCCAACGATGACGTCAGGGCACCTATGAAACGAAGTAGTATTTGATGGGTAGCCATCATTATTGTAGCCGTCATTATTGTTCCCCATACCCATACCCATACCCGTACCACGCACAGCCATGCCAACGATGACGTCAGGGCACCTATGAAACGAAGTAGTGTTTGATGGGTAGTCGTCATTATTGTAGCCGTCATTAATGTTCCCCATACCCATACCCATACCCATACCCATACCCGTACCACGCACAGCCATGCCAACGATGACGTCAGGGCACCTATGAAACGAAGTAGTGTTTGATGGGTAGTCGTCATTATTGTGGCCGTCATTCTTGTTCCCCATACCCATACCCATACCCATACCCATACCACACTCAGCCATGCCAACGAAGACGTCAGGGCACCTATGAAACGAAGTAGTATTTGATGGGTAGTCATCATTATTGTAGCCGTTATTATTGTTCGCCATACCCATACCCATACCCATACCACGCACAGCCATGCCAACGATGACGTCAGGGCACCTATGAAACGAAGTAGTGTTTGATGGGTAGTCGTCATTATTGTAGCCGTCTTTATTGTTCCCCATACCCATACCCATACCCATACCACGCACAGCCATGCCAACGATGACGTCAGGGCACCTATGAAACGAAGTAGTATTTGATGGGTAGTCGTCATTATTGTAGCCGACATTATTGTTCCCCATACCTATACCCATACCCATACCCACACCACACACAGCCATGCCAACGATGACGTCAGGGCACCTATGAAACAAAGTAGTGTTTGATGGGTAGTCGTCATTATTGTAGCCGTCATTATTGTTCCCCATACCCATACCCATACCCATACCACGCAGAGCCGAGCCATGCCAACGATGACGTCAGGGCACCTATGAAACGAAGTAGTGTTTGATGGGTAGTCGTCATTATTGTAGCCGTCATTTTTGTTCCCCATACCCATACCCATACCACGCACAGCCATGCCAACGATGACGTCAGGGCACCTATGAAACGAAGTAGTGTTTGATGGGTGGTCGTCATTATTGTAGCTGTCATTATTGTTTGCCATACCCATACCCATACCACGCACAGCCATGCCAATGATGACGTCATGGCACCTATGAAACGAAGTAGTATTTGATGGGTAGTCATCATTATTGTAGCCGTCATTATTGTATGCCATACCCATACCCATACCCATACCACACACAGCCATTCCAACGATGACGTCAGGGCACCTATGAAACGAAGTAGTGTTTGGTGGGTAGTCCCACATCCACAATTGCTGTGTACACAATCACAGACGGTGCAGTATGGCACAGAGAAAACGCCCACCAGACTCTCTGAGGTGGGTAGGGTCCAGTTTATAGAGACCGAAACTGTATCCCGGAGGCCAGGGCGAGGCTGACCACATGTGAGATCAGAAGAGCGTTATTTGGCTGTAGGGCCGCGATAGTATCGCCTTAGTAATGCGTGTCGACTGGCATTTGATCTCGCAGCATTCATTGGTCGTGTTTAATAATTTTTTGTGGTATTCAGAAAATTTAAAAACCTCTCTCACACTGGCCTGATTTAGCTTCACTGATCAGGATAGTAAAAACATGCGTATGTTAAGGGAATTTTCATTCACAAAGCAGGCTTTTCACATTCACACAGTTCAATACCGTTCTATCCTGATTAAATTGAGCTTAACTTAAATTCCATAAGGCAGTGAAGCAATTTCGAAGTCTCGGTGCGGCGAAAATTGTCAGTCGATCTCCTGAAAACATTTGTAATAATTATTAACTTTCGGTGATCACATGGGGAAGACCGGAGATCTGCTGGTAAGACTGTGTTAGCCTATTTATTTGAAGTAACTGGATATCTTGCGCGTACAAAACGGCAGGTTCGTCCAGTGTAAATCAGACGTTCCCCACTGATCCCGTGCAACACAGCGTAGTAAGCAGACACTGTCAATAATAATCAGTTAAATAATACGCGTGCACACTTACTTTAGTTTAGTTCATGTATTAAATTCCTTCTCATACAGAATCTCATCAAGATGGCGACTAGCTCAACAATACATACATATACATCCTCCTTCTTTCACGGCTAATCGGCAAGATCTCCTTCATTCTTCTCATAAGAGAAACATAGATAGCAGAGAAGCTATTCCATGGAGTAAATGGACGCTCCAAGGAATAATAGGGCTTGAAACTACTTTGCATTGATAATCATCGTATATTAAAGTTTAGGAATCGGTAAGATAAGAAGAGATATTTCGAAATATGTACTGAGTTATATAATTTATAAAATTTCTGAAAATATCGCGGAGAGACCGCTGCAAGAGACGTTACACGTGTTTTATCGAGGCAGACGGTGTACAGAAGGCTTCGGCAGAATGGCTTTTACTGTCGCTGTACGCGCACCTCTGACGCGTCTCCACAAAACGGAACGTCTAGAGCGGCTGCCAGGTTGAGATTCATTGGAAGAGTGCTTACAAAATGTAGTCCAACAACAAAGGAAGTGGGTTACAAAACACTCGTTCGACCTATACTTGAGTATTGCTCATCAGTGTGGGATCCGTACCAGGTCGGGTTGACAGAGGAGATAGAGAAGATCCAAAGAAGAGCGGCGCGTTTCGTCACAGGGTTATTTGGTAAGCGTGATAGCGTTACGGAGATGTTTAGCAAACTCAAGTGGCAGACTCTGCAAGAGAGGCGCTCTGCATCGCGGTGTAGCTTGCTGTCCAGGTTTGGAGAGGGAGGTTTTTTGGATGAGATATCGAATATATTGCTTCCCCCTACTTATACATCCCGAGGAGATCACGAATTGCAAAGTTAGAGAGATTCGAGAGCGCACGGAGGCATTCCGGCAGTCGTTCTTCCCGCGAACCGTACGCGACTGGAACACGAAAGGAAGGTAATGACAGTGGCACGTAAAGTGCCCTCCGCCACACACCGTTGGGTGGCTTGCGGAGTATAAATGTAGATGTAGAGTCGTCAACATGCCACCTGGACGGTCGAACAGTGTGTCAAAGTTCTTTTGAGAAATGAGTCCCGATTTGATCTGGAGCATGATTCTCCACGGATCTTGAGACGACTTGGAACATGATTTCGGGACGCAAACATTGTGGAAAGAAACCGATATCGAGGAGTATCCCTAATGATGTGGGCAGGGATTGTGTTGACCACTCGAATCCCTCTTCATGTAATTGTACGGGTGAATCAGTAACTGCTATCTGGTATCGTAACGAGATCTTGTGACCTGATCTGGAGTTGTTGCGAGGTACTGTGGGCCCGGACTTCGTACTGATCGACGATAATGTTCGACCACATAGAATACGGCTGGTTGATGTTCCTTTGGAAACGGAAGATATTTCACGCATGGCGTCGCCTGCTCGCTCTCCCGATAGAGCGTGTCTGGGATGCACTAGGGAGGCGGCTTGCTTCACGTCAGCATCCACCAGTCAGTGTCCAAGACTGCGAGCAGTTCTGCAGGAACAAAGGGCGTTACTGCCTTAACATGAGACTGGTGACATCAAACACAGCATGCTCCGCCGTTTCCAGGCCTGTATTCCTGCCATAGATGGTCACATCCTATACTGAGCACATTAACCATTCGTCGGAATGTGCGTGCAAATCCGTTAAGAAAGAAAAAAATGAAGAATACTTTTTTCTTCCGTTATGGACGTAGCACTTGTTTACGTTCCGTATTCTTAACATTGTTTCTACTTTACTATGAACTGTTTATACAGTTTTGCGGCAAAATAAACGCAACCTTGCAAAACTTTCGTTTGTTGCTTCAATTTTGGACACCAGTGTAGTTGAAACTTCCTGGCAGATTAAAACTATGTGCCGGACCGAGACTCGAACTCGAGACCTTTGCCTTTCGCGGGCAAGTGCTCTACCAACTGAACTACCGAAGCACGACTCACCTCCCGTCCTCACAGGTTTACTTCTGCCTGTACCTCGTCTAATTCTGGACCAGTAAAGTTAGTTACTTACTTTCAGGTTCCATGGATCATTTTGCAAGACAAATCGAAATGTTGAGCGAGTCATTTTACATTCATATTGCAAATTAATTTGTACATCTATTTGAACTCTAAACATCACCATATAACTTTTTTGCCCGAAATGGAAACAAGATATACAGATTGAGTTAGCAATTCCTACTGACCACCTTTTACACATTATAAACACAGAAACTCTTGTACGAAGGAGTTGTCAAGGAGAAACTTTTAAAATTTATTTTCAAATTTTATCTTGCTGTCTGTTAGCCATTTTATATCACTGGGTAAGTGGTCAAAAATTTTTGTTTCAGCGTTGTGCATCCCTTTCTGTGCTAAATACAATCTTAATGTTGAGTAATGAGTGTCATTTTTTTCTTCTACTATTGTAATTATTTACCTCATTGTTTCTTTTGAAGTGTAGTGGATTATTTGCAATAAATGTCATAATGGAATAAATATACTGTGAAGCAGTAGTCAGAATGCCCAACTACTTAAACCGATGTCTACAAAATGATTGCAGGTGAGCACCACATATTATTCTTACAGCACGTTTTTGGGCAATGAAGACCTTCTTTCTTAAAAAACATTACTGCATACGACATTACTGAATAAAAATATGGAAAATATGTCAGCTTACTGATTTCTCTCTCCCCAGAATTTCCTGTAGTTCTAAGCGCAAATGCGGTTGAACTAAGTTGTTTTAGGAGTTCTAAAATGTATTTTCCAATTTAAATTCTCGTCAATATGGACACCTAAGAATTTTGAAATTTCCACCCTATGTATTATTTCATCACCATGTGTTACACTTATCACTGGAGCAGTCCCCCGTAGAGGTGCAGAACTGAATGATATGCTTTTGTGAAATTCAGCGCTAGATATGTTCATATCTTACGCATTTTGCGTTTTCTTAAGCACAATAAGGTGACAGCATCTAACCACGGAAAAGTCCCCCTTACTTAGAGAGCCGGTATAGGGAGAGAGTGGCCAACCGGACGATACGGCAGCCATTTTTCTGCCAAACTACCGGCGGGACTTTTGAATGGCCAGTAGTGGAGCAGTGGAGTACACACTCACCGAATCAAAAGCACAAGACAATATGGCGAAATCATTCGTTAAATGCCTTTCCTTACAGTTGTAATATACTCATAGTAGCCTACCACGTACAGCACAGGAAAATTTGATACAGTGGCTGTAAAAATTATTCGTTACTTGCATTTATCTCCTTTAAAGTTCGTTTACTAGACATATTGCAATGAAAGTAACGTAAATAAAAAAATATAGTGTATAGCATTTGTTTTGTATCGGAAGTGCATGACACTAAAGATTTAAGTACCTCTCGTAGAAAACAAACAAAAAAGATTACAAAAATCAGGTAATGTTAAATGTAGGCTACTGTAATAACGACCAAATATAACAAGAAAACTACCGTATCCCTTCTACCCCACAGTAAGTAGGCCTATTAAAAACTGTCTTCGAGAGTACCTACAATTATTTACTACGAATGATGTTTCAGCGACCACGACAACAGCGCAAAACGTGCTCACAACTTGCCTGCGTCAACAGTCAGGCAATAACACTGAAACCAAAATAATGCCCAGTGTTCTGATTCGGAACGAAATAAAGTTTGACGCTATAAACTCGAATGAGCATGGCACAATAATTACAGGAACTTTCCGTTTCCAGCAAGGACAGTCAGATATTGGCTTCAGAAAAGCTTGTGATGCTACCAGTATGCACGCAAACGCTAATTACGTACTAAAAAAGATATACACCTAAATCGAACATGCACGCACAACGCATAACAAGTCTCTGAATAATTCAAATACCTTTTAATCGTTTCCAAAAGTCCTCTGAACTTCAATTCAACTCAAAAGCACGGCGAACATAGGAAGCGCGAGAGACGTTTGGCAGAAAAATGGCGCCATTGCTGCTCAACCAATGCCGGGCAACTTCACCTATGGCCACTCTCTCTGTATACAGGCTCTCTACCCTTACTGTAACACCAGCGCCTCTATACATCACCGTTGACACTATACTTGACGGCAGGTAAGGTTCTCCAGGCATTCGCCAAACCCAAACCCTTCCATCGGACTGTCACAGGGTAGAGAGTGATTCATGACTCCCAAATCAGTCGTTTAAAGTCATCCACTGGGCAGTAACGTTGGTCTTTACACCACCTCAAGCCCTCAAGCATCGCTTAGCACTGTCTATAGTGACGTGCGACTTACGGGCAGCTGCTGGACCATCGTGCCCTGTTCTTTTTGACTCCCTACGCACGTTGTGCTACTCGGACTGTTGGCAGCTCTTTGGAACTCATGAGTGACTGTTTCCTGTGATGTCGTGCGATTTTATTTACAAGTACCCTCTGCAAAGGTCGACGGTGTTTCTCCGCCAGCACATGAAGTAAGCCTGGGTTTGGTTTCGCTATGATTCTTCCCTGAAGGATTTGCTTGGTGAAACAGCGGTTTGTAGCTTCTTCTCCAGTCCATTAGATGCGTCCACCTTGTAAGTACCTGTTTGTATGTTGGCAGCGCTATAGACTGCGTTAATATTGCCGACAGCGCTCTGCGCTCAAGGCAAGAGATTCTGTGGTTGGACGGACTAGCAGTTAGCGAGTTGGATAGATAAGTGTCTGGACATATTTTTCTTAGTGGAGACTCTGTGTTGGTAGGACACGCATTGTAAAGTCAGATGAAATTTCTTATAAGAAAAGATGCAAGGAAAGGTATGATAATGGATGTATGGTTGATAACGTTTGGGTAGTGGAATTATTGACAACTATATAATTTTTGGAACTGGTGTCACACGAACAAGGAAAGTTTTCTAAATACATTGTTTGCTCTTCAACAAAATCTTTTTTTGGCTAACCATATGCCTCCTAGTAGTTTGAGTCTATGGTAGTTAGAATCCTTTTATTTAGCTGGCTGTTGTTGCTACTTGCTGTAGTTCGTGTTATGAAGATTTGCTGTGACGCAAGTAACTTATGGAAAAAGAATGGGTTTCGTGACTGAAATGAGTTTAGGCAATTAACAGAGTTGGAGGTAGTTTCATATTTCTTTAATTTCATATTTTTTTCGATTTGTATTTTCTTAGGATTTCTTGAAACTCAGGGTCATTCTTTTGTGTTAATTACATTGTTCGACATGGGTTCTATTTCTGATATTAAAGTATGTGCTTCTAGACCATTTTACCGTGGGAAATTCAAATATGTAAACAAAATATCGTTGTCAGGGATACTTTTTATGTAATATGTATATATATGTATATTCACAATTCATGGCAAACACAGAGACATTATAGAGAAATACGGGTATGTTGCCGCATCCAGTAGTGATAGAACGTGATAATTTCTTGTGCAACAGCAGGTGGGAAGAATCAGACATCATTAGGTTATCCCTCGCCACACCTATGTCATTAGGACCACCTGAAACATCTCATTAACTCGAACGATGACAGCCGGTTGCTGCCTCGGCAGTAAAGCTTCACGCCTCCTAGGGGCAGGTGCATCGAGTTTACAACAGTGATGTCAGCCGCAATTTGTGTCAGTCTTAACGAGTGGGTGTTTTGGCTGACAAGTAACTGTCTGTCATATTTCCGAGCACTGTTGAAGTTTTTAGTTCCTGTGTGTAAACTGATTGAGCCTGGTGCTGAAGATAAAACGACTGCTTGTTTTTACACATCAGCGTTCCTCTAGTTCCTTACTATTAATTTAATACAGGTGTATTACCAAAGTGGTATTTTTAAATTTGCAGAAATGCCACGTCGTCGTGGATGTCGATATAAGCTGGACAACTTCTGCTACATCTGTGGGAAGTTCACTTTTGCCAGAAATAGGAAGAAAATTTCTTCAGTCATAAAGAAAGCATACAAATATTACTGATTGTTATTTCTGTCTAACAAAAATTCAGGGTTTTACAAACAAAAAGTCGAAGAGGCACATTGTTTACCCAGATATGCCTTCAGCGAGAATGCCAGTGCAGCATTCCGACAACCTTCCAGTATCTTCAAGAGCTCGAGGTCAGATTCCGAGTGGCAGTGAAATAAGTAGTACTGAAGAAATCACAGATGATGATTCTTTATATCACTGCAGAAGTGAGTCATCGCCACATTTGTTAACACAGGCAGATTTAAATGATTTAGTACGTGATGTAGGGCTAAGTAAACAAAAGGCGCAGATGCTTGGTTCAAGATTACAAGAGTATAATCTACTGCACCAAAGTACTAAAATCAGTGTGTTCAGGCACAGAGAACATGCCTTTATTTCTTATTTTTCAACTGACGAAGCACTGACGTTTTGCAATGACGTTGCTGGCCTGAGGAAAGTGCTGAACTTCACCTATATTTCACAGGAGTGGAGACTTTTCATAGATGCATCGAAAACAAGTCAGAAGAGTCTTTTGCTCCATAACGGAAATAAAATACCCTCTGTTCCAGTAGCTTACACTAGTTTGACAAAAGAGAATTACGAATTCGTACAAAGGATGCTACTAAATGCATTAAAATACAATGAAAACAAATGGAAAATATGTACAGATTTCAAGGTAATTGCTATGGTACTGGGAATGCAACAAGGCTACACAAAGTATGCCTGTTTTCTTTGCGGGTGGGATAGTCGAGACCGAAATTCTCACTATGTGAAAAAGAAATGGCCTAGGCGAAGATGGAAAGTTGGCGAAAAGAATGTACAACGTGAAAGTCTGGTAGCTCCTGAATATATACTACTTCCACCGCTTCACATCAAACTTGGCCTGATGAAACAATTTGTGAAGGCCATGGATCCAACAGGCTGTGGGTTTGCATATCTGGCTACCAAATTCCCCCGTCTTTCAGCTGCAAAAATGAAGGAAGGTGTATTTGTGGGCCCACAAATCGGGGACCTGCAGAAAGATGCAAATTCTGAAGCATGTTTAACTGATAAAGGAAAAAACCACATGGGACTGTTTCAAGATGGTGTTGGAAAACTTCCTCGGAAGAAGAAGAGCTACTAACTACAAAGCAATGGTGTAGGATATGATCAAAGCATATCAGGATTTGGGGTGCAATATGTCTTTGAAGGTACATATGATGGACTCTCATCTGGACTACTTCACAGAGAGTTGTAGTGACGTATCGGATGAACATGGGGAAAGATTCCATAAAGGCATTTCTACCATAGAAAGGTGCTATGAAGGGATGTGGATACCTTCTATGTTAGCAGATTATTGCTGGAATATCATTCGAGAGAAGAAAGATTCACAATACAAGAGAAAAAAAGTGATGTGCATTACAAGGCAGTGTCTCATTGTTTGTCAATGTTCTGTAATTTCTCATGTCAAATAAATACTTCAAAGTGTATACACAAAGGTTACTGTGTTATATGTTAGATCCCACCCTCCATTAATGTGATGAACTTATAACATCATAAAGATGTGCATTTGTTTATCGAATTTCACCTCACGTTTGCTGCACTATATCAGAAACTGAAAAGAGAAATAAAATTGCGATTACTCATAAACTATCCCTGACAGAAAAAAACCAAAAACAATTTTCAATTCAGCACTCAAAATACAACTAGGATCACAATATTTTTTATCAGAAATAGAAAAAAAGTTTTTTTTGTAGAACAGTGTTATTGGAAGTCATGTTGTCCATGTATAGCAGTCAGATTGCGTTGGGCTTGTGTATTGTGGGTAATAAATGAATAGGTTAAGTTTGAGTCGTCTTTGTCTGGGAAAATTCCCTTGGTCAGTGTTTAATAAAAAATAATAATTAAAGAGGTAGTTTCAACATGTTAGCTTTCTATTATCTTCTTCGTTGAACTCTTACTACGACCCTGACATTTGGAGCGTAACTAACCCAATTTTCAGAGTTTGTTCGTTATTTTCTTTTGACGATAGCACTCATTGGTAAAGACTAAATGTAACTATTTAGTTTGAGAAACCCACCAAACAGTGAACACGAGAATGATTACTACACGAATGAAACATCAGTAAATAAAGAAGGTTTGTGACACCACAAGACAAACCTGATGTAAAATATTTTCAATTATTGTCTAACCCTGTAAAACTAAGAACCTGACACACTTGATACTCTAAATAATCGAACTGCCATGTATAAAGAGACATCTGATTACTATACGAATGAGTTTATGAGTTAAATATTTGACATTAACTTGTACGAGAAGAAAGTTTAGAAAAATTTTGTACTTGGTACGTTTTTACTTAACAGCTGTTTTGTTTAACCTGTAAATCTAAAGGGGCTGGAAAGGATGACCCGATAAAGTGAACATTTCAGTTCCAATGGTTTTACTGATCAACCAAAACAATCTCATTTAACATTTGACAAGCGCCACTCGGGCAAGATTATTTAAGAGACATTCATTACATGAGCAAGTTAATAAATAACTTTAACAAACAACTCTAGTTAAGACACATTATTTAACATCCTTTTAATTAACATTACATGTAGCCCGCGATTTCGCACCAAGATTGACGGAAACCACTGTGGCTAAATTTAACTATAACTTTAACAAACAATTCTACTTAAGACACATTATTTAAGACCTTTTCAATTAAAAATACATGTAAAATAACATTTGACCCCAGCCTCAACTTTAATACGAAAGCCTAAAACGTATTTATTAAACTTAACTAAAATGGACTTTTAGGGCATAGAAAGTTACAACCCTGTACAATGATAAAGGTATAAAACAGAAGCAAGGTCCAAGCTTGTAAGGCCAAAGTTTATCCACGAACGTTGGAACCCACAGAAAAGTAATATTTAACTTCGAACCAAGACGTGGCTCCGTTTGCAACCCCACGTCGAATAGACCACCAAAATGTGAACCAAGCAAACAGTACCGAAGCGGGAGACCCGGCCTAAGGCGAAGTCCACCGCCCGTAAGCCAAACTTGCAATCTAAAGCGAACGCCTGCGCTTCGGTTGCCCGCTGCCTCTGCTCACTGAAACACAGACGACACCCGACAACAGAAGGCAGAAGAACCTTTCTCAACCTTAACTAAAGTCAACGCTAAACAGCAACTAATTTCATTAGGAAGTGTGCCGGCAGCGGTGGTCTAGCGGTTCTAGGCGCTCAGTCCGGAACCGCGCGACTGCCACGGTCGCGGGTTCGAATCCTGCCTCGGGCATGGATGTGTGTGATGTCCTTAGGTTACTTAGCTTTAAGTAGTTCTCAGTTCTAGGGGACTGATGACGTCAGATGTTAAGTCCCATAGTGGTCAGAGCCATTAGGAAGTGCTTCCTTTAAGTTCAAATTCAAATGGCTCTGAGCACTATGGGACTTAATATCTGAGGTCATCAGTCCCCTAGAACTTAGAACCACTTAAACCTAACTAACCTAGAAACGCTCCGCCACCGCGGACGGCGCTTCGTTTAAGTGAAACAGCACTTGAAAAACAAACACTAAGAGTCGGAAATGATCTTGTTCACGAGAACCGGCACTCACTAGAATTTAAGGACACACATCTGCAAATACATCAATATTATGCGGAAACAGAGCACACGCTTAGTAGCGGGCCACAAATGAAATGAAACAAGCATCGCACCTCGTGCAACGTCTTACTGCACCAAGAGCGATCAGAATCACAGTTAAGTAAGCGCTGTTAGTAATTAGCGTACTTAACTGGGGGTCTAGATGCTGGGGCGATGTTGCGAAAATGCCGGACCACCACTTCGCAAGACCAGGTTCGAATCCTGCCTCGGGCATGGATGTGTGTGATGTCCTTAGGTTAGTTAGGTTTGAGTAGTTGTAAGTTCTAGGGGACTGATGACCTCAGAAGTTAAGTCCCATAGTGCTCAGAGCCATCTGAACCATTTGA